>NC_064640.1:787513696-790013696 GCF_023864345.2 Schistocerca serialis cubense | reverse complement strand
AGCTAGGTAGCATAAATCCTATAGTTATAATTCTTCTAACCTTTAGGGATGCTGAAGTAAGAGAGTCTACGTGACTTGGGAGCGTTTTAACGATGTAATTCTTAATACACAGAGGTCTGAAACCGTGAGCCGTAAGCGTCTACGTGATGTCGTTCGTGCCGTACCCATGTCGGTAATGGACGTTGCCAGCGATTTTGAGCCATCGATTTTGCGGCGAGAGCTGTGTAGCGTGCCAACGTTGCTGTGCCACTGTGTTTGGCAACCTCGTAAAGCCAGCACACCCGAGAAGCCACTCTCTGTGTACTCGGTCAACAGCTGTAGCACCTGCCCCTGCTAACGGCTCCCGCGTCAGGGTGGTAGCATTGGCTGTAAAAGATCTGATGTGCACGATTCATTGGACGGTGTGAAAATAAAAATGGTTTGATTATTTGGACGGCACCTTAACATTATTCTAGACTATTTACAAACTAAATAATAAAGTGAGATGTGTAAGATCGATGATGGCCTTGGGTTGATACTATCTTTCAATGATAAGATGTTTCTGCAATGCGTCTCATAAAACTGTGGGTGTAATTAGAACAAAGCACTCATTTTGATCCAGAGGACATGTGTTGCAAATCGCCGACGAACTGGATTTCATTTTTACGTAGTTGGCTACACATTAGAATTCTAGAAAAGCGAGGGCTTTGAGTAGTACTATATTCTAATCGCTGTATAGAATGAGTATGCACAGAGTGTATCATAAAAATGAAACGGGTGAACGTATACAATGACACAAGCAAAAACTTCCCAGTAATATGGATATGCAAACCAATCGTTTGCGATGTGATATCGAATGTCCAGTTACGAGCTGTTGATGACACAGTATCAGAAATTGTCGTACAGGGTACAATGGTATTTGAAACGTAATCTTTTCTTTTATGTCACCACGTAATTGGGCTGTGATTTCTTCCAAGGCCTACCTTAACAAGAAATACTATACTGCGTCAGTACGTTAGATGTTGCATTTTATTACGTATTTAATGCAGTTATTAAAGATGTTCCATGTGTCATATACACACTTGAACGCAATGGTGACCTTGCCTCTGTGGTACTTTAGCAAGTCTTTCAGACATCACCAGAATACCACGAAAAATTTGTTTGTTGCTTCAGCTCCTCAACCGCATTAAAAGAAGTGCGGCACAATTCACTTTGAGGAACCCCAGAAAGAAAAATCCAGAAGACTGAGGTGGGGTAATATTGGAGGTTAAAGCAAAGACGTTGCTCGACTTCCCTGACTTTGAAGATATTGACTTGTTAAATGTCGTCTCACATCAGCAGTAAAGCGTTTCCCGTTATACGTGTACCACATTTCCCGTCAGTTGGACATGACTGAAATTTGAGTATTATTTTACCCTTCTGTGAGATGACAGGTGGAATAGCTGAGACGTGACCCCGAAGAAGTAAGGACGACACAGTCTTAAATAATGTTCATTAAGGACGGCTCACAAGCTCTTTTCGAGTGGGATGATGAAGGAATTCAGACGACGCGTCGTTGAAGAAACCATCGGAGCATCTCAAGAAGTTATTTATAGAATCTCCACCAGATTTCGTGCGTTAGTGAGACGTACAGTCGGGCAGAGAGAGAGAGAGAGAGAGAGAGAGAGAGAGAGAGAGAGAGAGAGATAGCGATGAGAGGGAGGGAGGGGACTAGTGTGCCATTTGTCTGTTGTCCACAATCCTTCATTTTTCTGTCGATGCTCGCTAGAAGCGGTGTAACCAAGAAAACACAATACTGTTTTGATGGTCGTGTACATACAGGGTGATTATTATTAACGTTTAAAAATCCCCGACCTGACGTAGGTGACGCTGAGACAAGTAACTTAATATCAGGCACGCGGGGTCGAAAATGTCGGGAAATATCTCAAAAATGGACGAGAAATGTTGAACATGTGACGTCACCAGACGACGTACCTCGCCACGCATGCAGTGGTTGGGCTTAGGCGTGAAGGGATGAATGAGCAATGCAATGCTTCCATTCGAGCAGAGGTTGCAAATTTCGAACACTGTCTGTTAATGCGATCTATTGTAAACGTAGAAGTTACAAAATTATTGTCCTAGCTATAACCAAGTAAAATCGCTTCTTATTTTGTATTTCTTTTCTGTTGTTTCCTTATATATGTTATTTAGTAAAGAGAACGTTGATCATTTACTGGTAACTAAGCAATTCGGCAATTCGGAAGCTTATACCCCTGTACTCGTTCTTGAAAGCAATAGTGTAGGTATTTGTTGTCCTTTACTTTGCTATAAACCAGCGGAGACCGCGCGACGGGTAAATAAAAGAATAAATCTTACCTAAGTGTAAACACACAACTATCTAACGCAGCGGAAAAAATACTGCTTGCCAGACACAACACTCGAACCGTGAGTTCCACGCACTAAAGTCGCGCACGTGGGCCCAGAACCACACCGACGTGAATACTTGACTTCGGTTGGAATGATCAGGTGCGTTAGACCGATACGTTTAACCGTTGCACGTGCGGCGAGGTACGTCATGAGATGACGTCCGATATTCGATATTTGTCATCGACTCTTGGAGTACTTACCAACATTTGCGACCCCATGTGTTTTCTACATCTACATGGATACTTTGCAAATCACATTTAAGTGCCTAGCAGAGGGTTCATCGAACCACTTTCACATTTCTCTATTATTCCAATCTCGTATAGCGCGCGGAAAGAACGAACACCTATATCTTACCGTACGAGCTCTGGTTTCGCTTATTTTATCGTGGTGATCGTTTCTCCCTATGTAGGTCGGTGTCAAAAAAATATTTTCGCATTCGGATAAGAGAGTTGGTGATTGCAATTTCGTGAGAAGATTCCGTCGCAACGAAAAACGCCGTTATTTTAACGATGTCCAGCCCAAATACTATATCATTTCAGTAACACTCTTGCCCATATTTTGCGATAATACAAAACGTGCTGCCCTTCTTTGAACTTTTTCGATGTACTCCTTCAATCCTATCTGGTAAAGATCCCACACCGCTCAGCAGTATTCTAAAAGAGGACAAATAAGCGTAGTGTAGTGTCACCTTAGTAGATCTGTTACATTTTTTAAGTGTTCTGCGAATAAAATGCAGTCTTTGGTTTGTCTTCCTCACAACATTTTCCATTTTTCCGTTACAGTTTAAATTGTTCGTAATTGTAATTCCAAGGTATTTAGCTCCAATTTACGGCTTTTATATTTGACTGATTTATCGTGTATGGTTCAAATGGCTCTGAGCACTATGGGACTTAACATCTTAGGTCATCAGTCCCCTAGAACATAGAACTACTTAAACCTAACTAACCTAAGGACATCACACACATCCATGCTCGATGCAGGATTCGAACCTGCGACCGTAGCAGTCCCGCGGTTCCGGACTGCAGCGCCTAGAACCGCACGACCACCGCATTTATCGTGTAACCGAAGTTTAACTAGTTCCTTTTAGCACTCATGTGGATGACCTCACACGTTTTCGTTAATTAGGGACAACTGCCAACTTTTGCACCATTCAGATGTATTTTCTAAATTGTTTTGCAGTTTGTTTTGATCTCGTGATGGCTTTATTGGTCGATAAACGACAGCGTCATCTGCAAACAACCTAAGACGGCTGCTCAGATTGTCTCCCAAATTGTTTATATAGATAAGGAACAGCAAAGAGTGTATAACACTACCTTGGGGAACGCCAGAAATCGCTTCGGTTTTACTCGATAACGTTCCGTCAATTACTACGAACTGTGACCTCTCTGACGGGAATTCACAAACCCAGTCACATAACTGAGATGATATTCGATAAGCACGCAATTTCACTATAAGCCGTTTGTGTGATACAGTGTCAAAAGCGCTCAACACTTCATGCGAATAAAGAACTAGTTGTGTTTCACAGGAACGATAGTTTCTAAACCCATGTTGACTGTATGTCAATAGACTGTTTTCTTCGAAGTGATTCATAATGTTCGATCACAATATATGTTCCATAATCCTGTTACATACCGACGTTAATGATATGGTCGTGTAATTAAGTGGATTACTCCTACTCTGAAAGGAACCTAATTGTTGTACAGTAGGGACCAGAAATCTTGCTTTTATTAAGTGATTTAAGTTGCTACACTACTCCGAGGATATTTACTTCTACGTTACTCATGTTGGCAGCTGCTCTTGATTCGAATTCTGATATATTTACTTTGTCTTGTTTTGTGAAGGCATTTATATTACATTACTTGCATCAGCGTCATCTACGTCGCTTAAGAGGTTCTTTAACATTCATGAGTATCACCGTGCATAACACAGTACACTGTAGTTCACGGTATTGTCACTGTGAACCAGACAAGATATAACCATGTATTTTATAGGCCTATCACAGCACAACGATCCGTCAGTAATAACTCCTGAAATTTCAACACTAATCAGACGGATATAAGGTATATATGGCGTTTCAAAGGTAAAGGGAGTAGTTTTAGCCATGTATTCCCCATACACAGACAGCAAAAAATGCATTAGAACATGTGCTCGGCGCTTCAGTCAGGAACCGCGCTTCCGCTACGGTCGCAGGTTCGAATCCTGCCTCGGGCATCGTTGTGTGTGATGTCCTTAGGTTAGTTAGGTTTAAATAGTTCTAAGCTCTAGGGGACTGATGACCTCAGACGTTAAGTCCCATAGTGCTCAGAGCCATTTGAACCATGTGCCAGGAATTGTTTGGTTTCCTTCTTAAGACTGATACTCACCGGAACGTTTCACTTCCCACATATATCAGTAGTTGCCATTACTGAGGAAGCTCATAATGCCGTCTCGCGTGAAGTGTACTTCATCTATGAAGTCGTGCAGGGCCTGTACGCGTTGAAAGCACTCTCCAGACAGTCATATGAGGAACATTCATTTGCAACGCAAACCTTCGTGTGCTGATAAATGGAGCCGTGTGCACGGAATCCTGACTCATCCCTTTTTATCTGGATTTGAAATTCGCAGTTGTCCTCCTCTCGCATTTGTCTCCCTCTAAACCAGGAGATGTAAACATCAAATGAGCGCACCGACGGCTTGGAGACTTTCTAATGTCCGCAGCTCGTGGTCGTGCGGTAGCCTTTTCGCTTCCCGCGCCCGGGTTCCCGGGTTCGATTCACGGCGGGGTCAGGGATTTTCTCTGCCTCGTGATGACTGGGTGTTGTGTGATGTCCTTAGGTTTGTTAGGTTTAAGTAGTTCTAAGTTCTAAGGGACTGATGACCACAGATGTTAAGTCCCATAGTACTCAGAGCCATTTTTTTGACTTTCTAATTGCTTCCGATCTGGACACATTCGTTGTGTGTGCGTCTCCTGGTATAAACGACGAGTCAGTGCAGCATTGCCGTCCGCATTCCATTACAAGAAGAGCACTTCTGCCAGCTCCTGATTTGGTACATGTCGAAAGTCAAACACAACTCTCAATGTATCCTTCGCGGCCTCGGATTTAATTGTCCTGTTAATCTCTTCTGTAACGGCAAGAACCATCTGGAATAAAAACGTTCCGGTGAATATCAATACTTTGAAGGCCTCAAGCCGGAGATAAAGAATTTGTAGACATATATTGTAGTAAAATTTTTAATTGTCTACATATGAGAAATACATACCCGAAAGCGGGTCCTGAAATTTTTGAGACACCAGATACAAGAGATGAAAGGTTACATTTGTGACGCAATCCCGTGACTGGGATTCTGGTCTGACTGTGGGTTGAGTACAGCCTCACTCAGCCGCGGGAAAGATCCGCGGTACTCATCTGACGGTAGGCTGAGTTGACCTGGGGCTGTACTACAGGGACTGAACGGGGAAAAGACCCTGCCCCTACGCGGATTTGAATCCGAGACCTCCAGCACTAATATCCAAGAATTTCATGACAGACTAACATTACATCTGAAAACAAATAAATTTGAGCGTAATTGAAATTATATTTTAAATAGTTTCTTCTTCAGGAAACTCCATCCAAGATGGCGAACATGGCCATAAACACAAGCAAAGCTGCACAGAAACAGTTCTTCTGACACAGGGTGAAGATTAATAAAACCAACAAACTTCAGGGACGGATACCTGACTGGAAATGGGGGAAAAAATGGGAAGTGAACATGTGCCCGTAAATGAGCGGTATACGTGCAACGACAACAAACCGTGCCGGAACCCAATACAGAGCTGCATCGCATTCACGTCACACTAGATGTTAAAAGTGGCCTCCATGGGATTGTAGGTGGTAGGGGTAGTTAGCGGCTATCATGCAGGATACACATAATCGTTTGGCATACACCATGTTGTCGGGCCACTTGCCTGGAGATTCTATTAAGATTCGTCACAATATCCTGTAGAACCGGGTTCTCCATATCTGGTGTACGCACAGTCCGCCACCTCCCTGCACGCTCGTCTGTCTGAACTAGCCCATGATCACACCAACGCCCAAAGAGAGCTTGAAATGTAGTGTGATGTAGTTTGTGTCTGTGAGGGTACTTGTTCTGGAATGGCCATGCTGCGTCTCGACCGTTTCCATCTGCTTGGCAGTGCATAAACACCATCTAGGCTTCTACCCGACATGAATACCGGACCAGTCTACTGCTTACAGTACGCTGCGTCAATCACACAGCCTGAAATGAACAAGGAACACACGCCACGTGATCAGAGGAACTTTTCATTGCTCAGCGCCCCCTACGGTGCCAACGATGCATTTTCGGACGCCCTGTAATTGTCGGTTTTATTGATGTTCACCCTGTATAAGCAAAACGGTGTAGCTACGATCGTAAATTCTTAAATGAAACAGTTGTTGGGCTTAAAAAGATCAGTCGGTTGCTGCTGTCTTCTTAAGTTTCGAGATATAACGAAAAAAACTGTTAAAAATTGGTTTGTCCAATACTTGCTAACAGTCACGTTTCCATACGTGCTATTTATTTTTGGTACAGTCAAAATTGTAGATGTTTGAAAAATTAAAAAAAATATTAATTATTTTTCGGGATATATAGATCTATTTATGAAAAACGCACGATAACTGGCTAGATCTTCTCAGTGGATGGCACTACAATTACGGTTGAAAAACAATTTCTCTTTACAAAAAAATAGTGGACAGAATTAACATATTACAGCAATGTGCTTGATGGAGGTTAATATTGAATACTTCTACTCTCTTGATTCATTAAAAATATTTCTTCCTGAAAATGTGGAGGAGGAAGAACAAGAAAATGAATCAGAAGAGTGTCCAACAAAGAAAAGAAATACTTCACTCGATACGTAATTTTAGCAATGTACATGTTGTAACATGGTTTCCATTGTAGCGATGTTATACAAATTTTATAGACATTATATTATTAAATATCTGTATAAATAAGTACAGTTCTTTAAACTTATCCTGATATTTTGCATTTATTTAATTTCGCACCGGAAATACTTAAATATGGAAATAATGATGTTACCGTTAGAGAAACCACTAACAATTATAATGTTAAGTATCATTAATAATATAATATATTATATAATATATATTAATAATATCGGGTATTAGATTAAAAATAGTTTTGTGACAATAAAAAATTATTAAATGACGAAAAACATAAATGAAATGCAAATTAAATAGAAATTTTGCTTCTGAAGCAAAAATGACTACAACATTCGTGTTTATGTCGTCAAGCAACCCCAGAGTAAGTACAACAGGGTTTCTATAAGTAGTCCAGAAGCCTATATATCAAAGTTTATGTAAGTGTGGGCTGTTTAGGATCAGTTTTCAGAGGGAGCCCACGTCGGTTGCCCTCACTCCGCAGCCCAGTCTAACTGACGCTCTCCGCGCTTTCACGCTGCACTTAATTACCCAATTGGCTTATCGCCCACTGCTTCTCTCTCAATCACCGTATGGCGTATGGTCTGCCGGGATTCTTTTGTTTTTCTTCTATCGAATTGTCATGTCGTTGACAAATTGCAACATTTCTAAAGTTTTCACGCTACTTAAGGCCATAGAAGCGATTCTGACGAAAAAGTGATTCTGGTAGCTGGAGTCAGAGGTCTTTCGTAACCTGCATTTTGAGTTCTTGTGTTAGTATTTCCAAAGAAACTTTCATCCCCTAACACATATTTCTTTGCAAGTCAAATAAAAATTTTCATTGATTTCGGTTTAGAAATGTTTCAATATGACAAAATAATTTCAAAAAGTTTTCATCACCTACTTCACCCCTATCGGGGTTGAATTTCCAAAAAAACACTGAAACACATATTTTTGATTGCTGACGAATAATCTACATACAAATTTTCAATGATTTATTTTCCAAAATGTTTAAGTAATGAAATATTTCCAGGAAACTTTCACCAACTATTTTATCCACTTAGGGGCTGCATTTCCAAACACACTCAAACACGCATTATTTTTTAAATTTCTAACCGAGAACCCTAGCACAAATTTTTCTATTTCACGCCCGTAGCGGTTGAATTTTCAGAAATACTGGAAACTTATTTTTGTTAATTTCTAAGTGAGAAGTCCAGTTTCTGTTTTCATAGACACATCTTCAGAAATACTTCGTTGTACTTTAATAATGCCTTTTCTTTGTTTCTGACCAATAAACCAAATCCCATTTCTCGTAGTTCTAGCTTCAAAACCTCCTTAAAAACTTCTTATCGCGTACTTCACCGCCTAAGGGGAGTAATTTCGAACAATCCTTTACTGAAATACGCCTACAGTATAAGATCAACACCCTCTGGACATTACAAGCGTATATTGTTAGCGGTTTGTGGTGGCCGATGATGAGCCAGTGAATCTGTCAGCCCATATTTCACCCCGTTGGTGGTTGAATTCATAAAAACACTGAAACACGTGAGTTTTTATTTCCAATCGAGAAGCCCTATTAAAATTTTCATAGATTTAGCTTTAAAATGTATGCAAAATGAAGTGTTTTCATAAAAAAATGTCACCCCTTGTTCATCCCCTTAGGTGTTTACATTCCAAAAACACTGAAATTTGTAATCAAGATGTTAAATACCAATTTTCATAAATGTAGCTTTAAAAATGCTTTAGTAATTCTTCAGTAATAATTCATTTAAAAATGTCACTCGCTATTTCACTCTCATTTTATTTATTAATTTGGAAATTTTATTAAATTTTCAAAAATACTGAAGCACCCTGAGAAATCAAATACCAAATTTTGTAGTTCCATCTTCATATTTGCCATAATAGTGACTTATTTCCAGAATACTTTCCGTTGCATGTGTGTCTTCCATACGGTCGGAACTCCTAAAAACCGTTCTTACACAGTGGCTACAGTGCAAAATCACATTCTCTCCAAATTTCAAGTGAGGGGGAGAGAGATAACTATTACTAAAAATCAGTGAAACATGTCCTAGTGCTTTTTCTCGAAAATATACAGGGTGAACATTAATAAAACCGACAAACTGCAGGGATGGATTGTTAACTGGAAATAGAGGAAAAAAAGGTCCTTTAACATGTGTCCGGAAATGGATCGTTACAACGGTAGATGGCGCTGACGAATGGCAGTTCCTCTGATCACGTGCCAGGTTTTCCTTATCTGCTGCAGGTTGTATGATTGACGAAGCGTAATATAAGCAGCAGAATGGTCCGTATTCAGGTCGGGAAGAAGCCAAGATGGGGTTTGTGTACAGCCAGGCAGATGAAAACGTTCGAGAGGCAGCATGGCTGTATCAGATCTATTACCCTTACATACACCAGTCACATCACACAACATTTCAAGCCCTTTTTGGGCGTTTGTGGGGCCAAGGGGTCAATTCGACAGACGATCGTGAAAGAAGACGACGGACTGTGCGTACAACAGATATGTAGAACGGGGCTATACAGGATATTGAGACGAATTCAATGCAATCTCGAGGCAAGTGGCCTGACAACATAGTATAAGCCAAAGTACGACTGTGTGTATCGTGCATGACAACCGCTAGTATCCCAGTCATCTTCAATCCCATGGAGGCCACTTTGATCATCTGTTGTGACGTGGATGCGATGCAGCTCTGTAATGGGTTCCGGCACATGTAGCTCGCTTGTTTTCTGTGTTTATTCTTTGATGTCATTACAGAGGATTCACTGGTACTACAGTATTTTCAATTTGAATTAGAGTTGATACAATTACATGATGAAAGAATGTGAAATCAGAGACGATACAATGACGTGAAACGACGTCACTAAAAGGCGGAAGCCGGCCGGAGTGGCGGTGCGGTTCTAGGCGCTACAGTCTTGAACCGAGCGACCGCTACGGTCGCAGGTTCGAATCCTGCCTCGGGCATGAATGTGTGTGATGTCCTTAGGTTAGTTAGGTTTAATTACTTCTAAGTTCTAGGCGACTGATGACCTCAGAAGTTAAGTCGCATAGTACTCAGAGCCATTCTTAAAGGGCGGACAGATGGATATACTGTGAATCGAATGCATATTGTCTGCATAAACAATTACGTTATCGAAGCATGCCTCCAACCCTGACTATCACTGATATTTCAACCAATGATATCTGTCAATAGGTGCTATTCATCTCGTTTATTAAACACAATCAGAAGAACCGTTTAAACATAGTAAAAGTCCAATGCACAGAACCAAATCCTGTAGTCAGTGAATAGCAAATGATAATACACCTATTATAGCAAACAGCAGCCAGCCCTTGTGCACAGCAACAGTCTTCGATTTCGGAGACTTTGCCAGATGGAAACGGATGAAGATTATGATAGCAGGTACACATATTTGTTGGAGTTACCTGTGCTGGCTTTGTAATCCGGACCCCACAGATAACGGATTCGAACCATGTGAGTGTATAGTGCCGTAGGTTGCCTACTGCATGGTGCAATATATTCGTTGCGAATATGTGGGAATATGTGCTTCAAGGGGTGTAATCTGGCACCGTCGATGGCGTCAACGGTTGATACAGCCTCCTAACTAAACTCAGACTGTAATGCTGGTCAGAGTAAAAGTGTGTCTCAACACACAGCGCACCAATCGCTCCAATTGGTGGGCTTCCGCAAATAACGACTAATGCATGTGCCAATATTAGCACCACTACATTGGGAACTATGACTGAAAGGTGTCCCATCGGCAGTAGACGTTCCCACCTTCTTCATCATGCCGATGGAAGGGCGCGAATGCGTCGTCTTCAAGGGGAACAGGTCCTTGAAACCTGTACTGTGGGACGGAGACAAGCTGCCGGCGGCTCCATTATGCTCTGGGGAACATTCAAATGGACATCAATGGGTCCGTGGAGCCCGTGAAAGCCACCATGATGGCCAAGAAGTATCGTACACTGGTCGCTGACCTCGTACACCTCCTCAAGATGATCATGTTTCGCGACGGCAGTTGCATTTTCCAGCAAGATAATGCACCATGTCACAAGACCAGAAGTGTGATGGAGTGGTTAAAGGAACACAGTGGCGATTTCCAGTTGATCTGCTGGCCCCCGGACTCGACAAATCTGAACCCGATAGAACACATCTGGGATGTGACTGAATGTGGCGTCAGAGCTCATCGCCCTCCTCCCCGGCATTTACAAGAATTATAGACTTTTGGGTGCAGATGTTGTGCCAGCTCCGTCCAGCGACCTACCAAGGCCCGATTGCTTGCACGCCACGACGCATCGCCGCTGTTATCCGTGTCAAAGGTGGACATACTGGCTATTAGGCAGGTGGTCATAATGTTCTGGCTGATAGCGTATAAGCCAGTGTCTAAATCTGAAACTTGTTGGGACCCCAGATGTAAATATGTGTCCCTCAGATTCACTTTGTTACAGCATTCGTCCCCCTTTTAGCTTGGAAACTATATCTTCGGTGTGAGGGACCAGAGACTTGTGTATATCAACTTTAGAACTTACTGATTTGAATCATAAAAATCTAAGGAAGCCTTTCTGCTTTGTAATGAGCTATTAATGGAGTCATCCAAGTACTAGATGAGAAGGGCGTTCTTGAAAGAGATCCAGTTCTGTCTTAACCACATCACTGAGGACGTGGGTATAGGCTGGGCTCAAGCAAAACGAAAAGTACGTTCTGCTTGAAGTGAATTGGAGCGTGTAACTCTTCGGAACAGCTAAATCCAGGAGGAAAATGGTCTGTAATGATTGTGCTTAATTCAACAACTGCTTGAAAACGAACCTCATTGGACATTTGGTCTGTTTCCTCGTTAATCAAGAATATAGCCTGATGCAAAGTATCTAGAGGAAAATTTCAATATTCAGTTAAATAACGAACAGAGGGAAAATTGGTCTTGCTACAAGCTTAGGTAATACTTCTGTTGGATATGACGTTGTGCACAACGGCAAGAAGTGGTGGGCTACGGAGTGGTGTGGCAACTGTCGTCGTACAGAAGCTGGAAAGGAGCAGAAATGATAGCGGAAAAGTTAACACGGCAAACCGAAGATACACCTAACTTATATTTCTCCAAGCGAACGAAGACGTATTACAAATGTTGCAGCAAGAAGTAAGTGTAGCTGTTACAACAGCAACAACTAAGATGCTCTCTGAAATAAGCATGAATGATTGTGCTGAAGCGAAGAGGCTCCAAGTGCGAGTGGGCTGTGTGGCGCTCGCTGGCCGTTCTATATTGGGGCGGCAGAGGGCGCTCATGGTACAGACCCACTGGAGGTGTAGTTCAGTGGATCCTGCATAGCCGCCATCGGCGTTCGACGGACTCTTTCGATTCCGTTGCTAAAGTCACGACGCCCATGGAGTGGTATTGAAACGTGATACCACATCCTCCGCCTCAAACTTCCACACGAGCTCCCACCTGCGCCCCATCATACACACTGAGCTCGCCCGGGAACACTATAGTTGGAGTCACGAACGATAGCTGTCGAGTTTAGACTTGTCCTGCACACCTACGTCACGCTTTCTCCATCAGCCAATGAGCGTGCAGTAGTGTTCTGAGTGCTCTGCTCTGAATGCCATAGCTAATGCGAGCATTAAACGTGATCGTAGCGAGTTGTTTAGTGAATTTTTATTCCATATGTTGCGAGTTGTCATCGCTGTTGGTGGTGATAAGTGATACATTCCGCATTACCAAGCGATTGATATAATTTACAGGATATACTTTTTCTTCAAGCTGACTGGACGCGCATGCGCGTACCGCAGCTGTCGCTTGGAATCGTCAACAGTGCAATCTTCGTCTGTGCCTCGACATGCGCGTAGCGCCATCGCCTGTCAATCGGATTATAGCTTAAAAACCGTGCAGAAGGCGCGCACACATATCCAGAGATGAAGCAGCTAACGATGGTGGAGTCATCTTCACGACTGCAGAGGCGCCTGAGGCGGCACATGGGCAGTCGCCAGGAAGAAGGGTCCATCCCAAGACGACGGTGGCTCTCGAGAGAGCGACAACCGTGGCAGCGCGTCGACTCCTGTTATCTCCAAGACTGGTCCCGAAAGCGCAGGTCCTGCAGGAGCCAGATGGAAGGAGGGTTGTTGCGTCCAGGCCGGCATGCAATCCGAAAACACAAAGCCTGTAGCAAGCTCACACAATTCACATGCACGAATTTGATTCTGGTGGCATCTCAGCAGTCCTCTCGGTCCAAGCAGTAAAAAGAGAGAATGTCCAAGAAGTTGTATAATGGTGCTATGCTCCCACCGCCTCCATTTGTCATACAATCTGTAAAAGACCGAATCGCTAGTGTGATACTTCGCCTGTTTGGGAGGCGTAGGCGCCGGCCACTGTGGCGGGTGCAGCAAGATGTGGTGAAGCAAGATGTGGTGAAGCAAGATGTGGTGAAGCAAGATGTGGTGAAGCAAGATGTGGTGGCAGTTTCCATGTAACAACTCCATCGGCGAAGGTCTGTAACGTGCCTGGGAGCGGTCGTAAGACAAGAAGAGCAACAGAGTTTGATCCCATGTGTGGGGGGGCATAAACTTTGTCCAGTTGTTACTTAAAAAGCTTTTAGCTTCTGTATTGCATGTGGAATGGTGAACTCGTGATGTGGCTAATGCCAGAGGTTCAGACTCAGCAGGAACAAATTGAGATCTGTTGTCAGTGACAATCACTTCAGGCAATCCCTTGTCGCAAAGGATCGACAACAAGGCCTGGGATGTGGAACGAGCTGTAGTAGAATGCGTAGGAACCACGAATGGAAATTTGCTCAAAGCGTCAACGACCATGAGCCAAAGTATATCTCACCCTTGTTGCCAGGTGTGTTGTGTGTGACTTCATAAACAATTGTTAGGAGAGGTGGACAACTGTCATCATAGGAAATTTGGCCAGGAGCAGAAATGATTAGCAAACAAGTTAACACAGCAAAAAAATTAATACAGCAGATTTACTTAATTTTCTCGAAGTAAGAAATAAGTCCGGCTATTACAACAGCAACTGTGAGTGGGCTGTATGGCTCCCGTCGGCCATATTATATCGTGGCGGCAGAGGACGTGCGTGGTACCGAGCTGCTGGATGTGTGGTTCGGTTGATTTACTCCATTGGGTCAGTCGGATGCCGCGCGACTGCTGTTGGCGTTTGACAGAACCTTGCAGTTCTGTTGCTAACTTGGTGATGCACGTGGGGTGGTATCAATATGTGATGCCACAACTTCAACATGAAATGATCCTTTTATCTGCAGCTTATGTCCATTGTATGTCATAACTTCCTTGAACAATTGTCATAGTGAAGCTGATGCAAGAGCTTCATGATGTTCCAGTTAATAAACGATACAGGAGCTCCTGTGTGCACTTGAAGGAAATTATTGTATCTAAAATTTATAGATCCATTAACAGTTTTTATGAATTGTTCGTTTATGGGTGTACTAAGTTTGATTTTATGTATTGATTCATTGCCGTGCAGCCTCTTGGCCTCACGGGAATTACGAACACTACTAATGTGATAACAACTGTGAAAATTGAAGTAAGTTACATACCACGTAGGACATATATGGCATGAATGTTGCATAAGCCACTTGGGATAAAAAGACAGCGAAACTAGGTGAGTACACCATGCTTCGATGCTTATCTTTAATTACAGTCGCCTTACGCTCAGAATCTCAGCACGCTGCAGAGAGTTTGTATATTTCACTGCCCAAGCGAACACTTTCGTGCATTGGGTTGTTAACTATTGCTCTCAGAAATTTTTGTATGAATCTTCACCGATCGAGCCAGTTATTTGCCCATTTTAGCCATGGACCTTGTGAAAACTTCGGAGGATGATTTTTTTTTTTTTGTACGCAATTCTTTTGTCAGTTGGAAGCGGATAACCCAGTCACTGATCAGGGAAACACGAACGATTGCTTGCATCATCCATTTGCACACAAAAAATTTCAGCACCGATTCAGTCAATTAAGTTCTAACACCTAGACTGCAATTCCAGACGCTGGTAGAGTTCTAATGTGGAAAACACGATCTTCGTTTTGCGGATGTAATGCTCTGAAAGCACTTCACAAATCCTGGGAACGACAGCATACCAGGTTCGTTAAGTGAGTTTAGTTTTCTAAGAGGTCTATTTCCTGAGACGACCAATACAAAAAGAACGAATTCTGAAAATCTGGTTAGTGTACCTTCAAAGTGGGGGAAAGATTTATTTTGCCCATGTATATTTTCTAGCTCTTCATGCCTTCCGGAAATGCCGTGAACGGTGGAACCGCTGGGGTCACCGAGAACGTAGCGGGCAACGTTGCAAACTGACATCGTTACATGCTCATCTGCTGCTTGTATTACTCCCTTTTTGCTGCGAACTGTTGTTACAGCAAGGCCATTTATTGATGTTGCAGGGTCAATTGTTGATTGTGTCGCTCCTCTTGAGATTTCAGAAATTCTGCTGTCGTTGCGTCTATTTCGTAGCACTGTGGACTCGTAGTCTCGTGGCAACTCTAGAGACGTCGTACACGATTCTTTCATTGTACACAATGCACATACAAGCAATAAGTGGTTTAGATTGTGTATAGGTGAATATGTACACCGAAAAATGTAGTTTTTTGTTTAACGTGAAATGTCAGTATTACGCCGTGTTCAATAGATTAAGAGTAAAGTTGCGGTCTACCAAAACTACAATTCGATAGTTTTGATACAATTCATAAATGACACAGTAAATGGTGGGATTACCGTTAGCATTGCTATCATTGATACGAAAGAAACACGAATGAATGTGAAAGAGAGGACCTGGGAACCGAGGACATCTCCGTTGTGTATTTTCTATCCTTACAAAATGTAAATTGCAGTTTATAAGTAATAAAAATTAGTAGATTCCATAACTTCTACTTTTTTTATGTAACCAAAGCAATTAATTCTGTTGCAGGTATAGGTTATATGCACAAATTTAAAAAAAATCTATATAATTATTGTTTTCTTTATACTCAACAGAACATTGTTCATCGTGATAAAAAACAAGCGACTCCTGTTGTTATTTGTAAGTGTCAAAGTTCTTTATGAATAAGAGATACATGTTTTATACGAGCTCGAAAAAATATTGTCGCAATGTTTTATATGTTTTTGTTTTTTGTGTAATTTTATTTATTTTTTCGAGAAATTTCTTTTTCTATCGCTATATGATAAATCTGTACTGTTTTTTTTATTTTTGCTAGAAAATCTCTCTTTCAAGTCACAAATCGAAAATTTCCGAATAAACCTGAATTAAACAATGACAGTTTCAATTTTGCTTTAAATTCTATTTATTTTTAAGTAAGAGACATGATAATAACTATGTGAAACAAGGATGACCCGTACGTTATGTGGCCATTTATATACTCTCATTTAGTCACTACACAGTTCACCACTGCCAGTTCCGAGGGGAATCTTGGAAGACACTGATCACAAGGAAAAAAAAAAAAAAAAAAAAAAAAAAAAAAAAAAAAAAAAAAAAAAAAAAAAAAACGAAAAAATGAGGTAACGCCCAATAGGTATGCAATACATTTAACGTACAGGTATCGCAGTTACGATTTAACTGACCAATGCTGCTAGGAAAGACACCGTAGTCTACATTTACCTACGATCGTCTACGCTAGCCTACGGTAGTTTTACAACCCTAAATAGAGACTTTGAAGAAGCGTCAGTAAGACTCATCGACGCAAAAGGACGCAATATCAGTATGTGAAGGAGTTCGAATGTAGCAGAATGATTCATCGCAAAGAAATTGGATTGTGATTCCCACACATTTCGCCTCGTGCAGAGCAGTTTAGTTTGACAGTAGTTGGTGAGAAGAACCAGTGGATACAAGAGTGTCGGACACAGCGGCGAACCATCAATACTCTTTCAGTGTGACTGCTGCATGGCACAAGCACGGCTCTATCCACAGTCTTGGCTCTGTTCAGGACTGCAACAACTGTGAACCAGTTGACGTCGGCATCAAATGTTTATCAACGTAAAACGCCATAGATTGCAACGACAAAAAGAGAAAAATGGCAGAACATTAGGTTTCAATGTCCCGTTGACGACTAGGGCATTACAGGCGAAGCATGATACTGCGTTGGCAATAGATGGAAAGTAAATTGTAAGGTAATTGGTCGCGTTAAATTAAGGCATCCATTCCAGCATTCACTTTAATGTATTAACAAAAACCATAGAAAGCCTCAACCTGGATGCTCGAACGGGCATTTGCATCTCCATCCTCCCAAATACGAGTCGAGTGTGTTACCATTATCCCGTCACGCATAATAGGCTCCTTCCTATTGATTACAAAAAACTGTGATTTGTAGCACTCGTTTTCTCAGAATCAGTAGTATGGTATATACACTCCTGGAAATGGAAAAAAGAACACATTGACACCGGTGTGTCAGACCCACCATACTTGCTCCGGACACTGCCAGAGGGCTGTACAAGCAATGATCACACGCACGGCACAGCGGACACACCAGGAACCGCGGTGTTGGCCGTCGAATGGCGCTAGCTGCGCAGCATTTGTGCACCGCCGCCATCAGTGTCAGCCAGTTTGCCGTGGCATACGGAGCTCCATCGCAGTCTTTAACACTGGTAGCATGCCGCGACAGCGTGGACGTGAACCGTATGTGCAGTTGACGGACTTTGAGCGAGGGCGTATAGTGGGCATGCGGGAGGCCGGGTGGACGTACCGCCGAATTGCTCAACACGTGGGGCGTGAGGTCTCCACAGTACATCGATGTTGTCGCCAGTGGTCGGCGGAAGGTGCACGTGCCCGTCGACCTGGGACCGGACCGCAGCGACGCACGGATGCACGCCAAGACCGTAGGATCCTACGCAGTGCCGTAGGGGACCGCACCGCCACTTCCCAGCAAATTAGGGACGCTGTTGCTCCTGGGGTATCGGCGAGGACCATTCGCAACCGTCTCCATGAAGCTGGGCTACGGTCCCGCACACCGTTCGGCCGTCTTCCGCTCACGCCCCAACATCGTGCAGCCCGCCTCCAGTGGTGTCGCGACAGGCGTGAATGGAGGGACGAATGGAGACGTGTCGTCTTCAGCGATGAGAGTCGCTTCTGCTTTGGTGCCAATGATGGTCGTATGCGTGTTTGGCGCCGTGCAGGTGGGCGCCACAATCAGGACTGCATACGACCGAGGCACACAGGGCCAACACCCGGCATCATGGTGTGGGGAGCGATCTCCTACACTGGCCGTACACCACTGGTGATCGTCGAGGGGACACTGAATAGTGCACGGTACATCCAAACCGTCATCGAACCCATCGTTCTACCATTCCTATACCGGCAAGGGAACTTGCTGTTCCAACAGGACAATGCACGTCCGCATGTATCCCGTGCCACCCAACGTGCTCTAGAAGGTGTAAGTCAACTACCCTGGCCAGCAAGATCTCCGGATATGTCCCCCATTGAGCATGTTTGGGACTGGATGAAGCGTCGTCTCACGCGGTCTGCACGTCCAGCACGAACGCTGGTCCAACTGAGGCGCCAGGTGGAAATGGCATGGCAAGCCGTTCCACAGGACTACATCCAGCATCTCTACGATCGTCTCCATGGGAAAATAGCAGCCTGCATTGCTGCGAAAGGTGGATATACACTGTACTAGTGCCGACATTGTGCATGCTCTGTTGTCTGTGTCTATGTGCCTGTGGTTCTGTCAGTGTGATCATGTGATGTATCTGACCCCAGGAATGTGTCAATAAAGTTTCCCCTTCCTGGGACAATGAATTCACGGTGTTCTTATTTCAATTTCCAGGAGTGTATTTTTGAATAAAATTCCGTCATCAGTTGCACACTTATTTTTACTTTTCTTTATCCGTTTCGACGGAGTAATCTGTCATATTTAGAAGCCTAAAAAAATTGGGATAATATATATCATAAGAGCTTGGCCGAAAATTTATGTAGGGTCTGAAGTCTGTTACAAAAGCTTATGTCATATTGCTATGGGTACATCGAAACTCTGCATATAGTTGACATGAGCAACAAATTGACTATTTTGGAAGAGTTTGAAATACACTCAAACGCCAAACAAACTGGTATAGGCATTCATATTCAAATACAGAGATACGTAAATAAGCAGAATACGGCGCTGCGTTCGGCAACGTCTGTATAAGACAACAAGAGTCTGGCGCAGTTGTTAGACTGGTTACGGCTGCTACAATGCCATGTTATCAAGATTTAAGTGAGTATGAACGCGGTGTTATAGTCGGCGTACGAGCGATGCCACACAGCATCTCCGAGGTAGCGATGAAGTGGGGTTTTCCTGTAAGACCATTTCACGAGTGTGCCGTAAATATCAGGAATCCGGTAAAACATCAAATCTCCGACATCGCTGTGGCCGGAAAAAGACCAACAACTACTGAAGAGAAACGTTTAACGTGACTGAAGTGGAACCCTTCCAAAAATTTCTGCAGATTTCGATGCTGGGCTATCAACAAGTTTCAGCATGCGAACCATTCAACGAAACATCATCGATATAGGCTTTTGGAGCTGAAGGCCCGCTAGTGTAAGTTTGATGACTGCACTACACAAGGCTTTACGCTTCGCCTCGGTACGTCAACACCGACATTGATCTGTTGATGACTGGAAACCTGTTGCCTGGTCGGACGAGTCTCGTGTCAAATTGTATCGAGTGCATGAACGTGTACGGGTATGCAGACAATCTCATGAATCCATGGATCCTGCATGTCAGCAGGGGCCTGTTCAAGCTGGTGGAGGATCCGTGATGGCGCGGGGCGTGTGCAGTTGGACCGATATGGGACCCCTGATACGTCTAGATACGACTCTGACAGGTGACACGTACGTAAGCATCCTGTCTGATCACTTGCATCCGTTTATGTCCATTGTGCATTCCGACGTACTTGGGCAATTCCAGCAGGACAATGCGATATCCCACACGTCCAGAATTGCTACATAGTGGCTCCAGGAACACTCGTCTGAGTTTAAACACTTCCGATGGCCACCAGACTCCTTACTCACGAACATTATTCAGCATACCAGGGATGGCTTGCAACGTGCTGTTCAGAAAAGATCTCCTCCCCTACGTACTTTTACGGATTTATTGACAGCCCTGCAGGATTTATGGTGTCAGTTCCATCTAACACTGCTTCAGACATTAGTCGAATCCATGCCAGTCGCTCTGTGACACGTTTTCGTGCTCGCAGGGGCCCTCCACGATATTAGGCAGGTGTGCCACTTTCTTTGGCTCGTCAGTGTATATAAACTTCACTATCCCCGCCAGCCAAGGGGCAGTCGTGCGTAGTGAAGCGGTATAGAGCTGAAACCTGGCATGGAGAATGCTCGGTCTCTTATGCAAGCTCGATAATTGGGGATATGATTGTCAGGTTATCTCCAGATCACGAGGTTCAGATTAGGGCGTTGATTTTATTCTACCGTTCTTTAGTCGTCGTTGCACAAATTTTGGAATCGCGTGAGCTTACAGAGGCGGCAAAAGATGTCATTTTCGATCATTTGCTGGCTGTTCAGTTGGGTGTGGTTCGTAAACAGGTAAACAGTCCCTGTGCCCCAAATGATAGCCCAGGTGGCCTCGCTTCAGCCGAGTCGCTGTGTGTTGTCGCCGCCGTTGACGATTCCTGTGCAATGGCGTCACGTGGGATGTGAGCCAGTCTCCACTTTTGGCGATCCCTGCAAGAAACTAGTGCTCAGAGTACACCTTGAAGTGTTTTGCAGTGACAGCGCCAACAGTGGTGTGGTTGGGGTTGGGGGGCGTAGGCGGAAGATTGTGAGATGGATGACAGACAAATGTGATCGATGTGGTCGACTATGATGTTTACTAGCCAGGATGGACCCACGCTGTGAAGAGGAGCAATAGGAGGCAAGAAATAAATCGACTGCTCGATCGAAATCATGATGTCGGTGCAACTTCGCCAGCTGAGCTGGTGACGACGAACCTCTCCGGACGTCCAGTGGAAGCAGGGTAGAACACTACTCTATATATCAAAGCTATGTCGTTCCCTTCACAAAATTTTAAAATTCTGCTGATGTGAAATGAGAGGCATTATCCACCCCAATGGTATTTAGGATCCCTTCAATTCAGAAGATGTGGAATAAGGCCTGGATGATTTTTGGTGATGACTCTGAGTGCATCCGTGAAACATATGGGGAAACTACTGCCGGTATCTATCATGTTCAACCATGTGTTACCCAGAAAGAGCCCTCCGAAATATAGATGAAAGCAAGACTATGGGTTGTCATATCAATCAAGGGATGTCATATCAGGCCAAGGGAAATACTGAAGGGATGGTGTTGCCTGCTTGCTTTGAGATGTCGTGTATGCTGCAAACATGTGTTCAACACTATGGGATCAGAAGTATAGGGACACCCGCAAAAAACATAAAAACATATGTGGGGCATTTTGCTACCACGTACTGCCAGGAACTCCATATCAGCTACCTCAGTAGTCATTAGACATCGTGATAGAACAGAATGGGGAGCCCCGAGGAACTCACGGACTTCGGACGTGGTCAGGTGATTGGTTGCCACTTGTGTCATACGTCTGTACGCGAGATTTCCACACTCCTAAACATCCATACGCCCATTGTTTCCGATGTGATAGTGAAATGAAAACGTGAAGGGACACGTACAACACAAAAGCGTACAGGCCGACCTCGTCTGTTGACTGACAGAGACCGCCGACTGTTGAAGAGCCCCGTAATGTGTAATAGGTAGACATCTGTCCAGACTATCACACAGTAATTCCATACTGCATCAGGATCCACTGCAAGTACTATGGCACTTAGGCAGGAGGTGAGATAACATGGATTTTATGGTCGAGCGGTTGCTCATAAGCCACACATCACGCCGGTAAATGCCAAACGACGCCTCGCTTGGTGTAAGGAGCGTAAACATTGGACAACTGGACAGTGGAAAAACGTTGAGTAGAGTGACGAATCACAGTACATAATGTAGCGATCCGATGGCAGGGTGTGGGTATGGCGATGCCTGGTGAACATCATCTGCCTGCGTGTGTAGTGCCAACAGTAAGATTTGAAGGCGGTGGTGTTATGGTGTGGTCGTGTTTTTCATGGAGGGGACTAGCTCCCCTTGTTGTTTTGCGTGGCACTATCACAGCACAGGCCTACATTGATGTTTGAAGCTCATTCTTGCCTCCCACTGTTGAAGAGCAATTCGGAGATGGCGATTGCATCTTTCAACACGATCGAGCACCTGTTCATAATGCACGGCCTGTGGCGGAGCGGTTACACGACATCCCTATAATGGACTGGCCTGCACAGAGTCCTGACCTGAATCCTGTAGAACACCTTTGGGATGTTTTGGAGCCGGCCGGGGTGGCCGAGCGGTTGTAGGCGCTACAGTCTGGAATCACGCGACCGCTACGGTCGCAGATACGAATCCTGCCTCGGGCATGGATGTGTGTGATGTCCTTAGGTTAGTTAGGTTTAAGTAGTTCTAAGTTCTAGGGGACTGATGAACTCAGGATCTCAGACCCTTTTTTTGATGTTTTGGAATGCCGACTTCGAGTGAGGCCTCACCGATCAACATCGATACCTCTCCCCAGTGCAGCATTCCCTGAAGAATGGGCTGCCATTCCCCAAGAAACCTTCCAGCACCTGATTGAACTTATGCCTGCGAGAGTGGAAGCTGTCATCATGGCTAAGAGTGGGCCACAAGTGGGCAACAATTCCAGCATTACCAGTGGAGGGCGCCACGAACTTGTAAGTTATTTTCAGCCTGGTGTACGAATACTTTTGATCACATAGTGTATGTATTTATCGATGCTCCTCCGGAAGACATGTTGATGAGCCATCCGTTTGGTTACGACCATTCTCCAATGACCTTTGTGAAATCATGTCAAGATGCGGTGTTAGAGTGCTTGTGGAATGACCATGCAATATTGGCTGTATCTCTTTAAATCAAGAGGATCCTACTAAAGTGGGTACCTCATGTCAGCGGCACCAACAGGCCCAAACATATGTATGTTGAAGTGTGTTGCAATATGCTGGCGAACCACTCTTCATCAAATGCATGACGTATGCATCAGTATGACAGCAGATTTCAGAAGCTACCTTTGACTTTTAAAAGCTAGTATTATGGAAGAATGGGGAAGGAAATCGGCTGTGCGCTTTCAAAGGAACCTTCCCGGAATTCACCTGAAACGATTTAGGGAAATCACGGAAAAACTAAATCAGAATGGCCGGACGGGGGTTTTAAGTGTCGTCCTCCCGAATAGATGCTCAGTGGTATGGTAACAGGTATCATGTGAGGAATGAATTTTTTGTAATTGTTCAATTGACTTAACAGGGATTTTAGTTGTCTGGCTTAGCTTGAGGCCAGTAGCTTTTTGTATGGCCACGCAATGATGCGAAGTGGGGCATATCCTGATGCTTTGATAACACGTCCCAGATATTCCATTTGCAGGATGAAGAAATAGCATTTGTCCTTATTGGATTTCAGATGCCAAAATAATTTGACATCCTCCCAATTTCCTGTGTCAGACTTTCCAAATAGTGTTGGAGTACAGGCGGTTCACTGGCGATGCCGAAGGGCAGGTGATTATACCGAAGAAGAGCAAATTGTGTGTTGATGACCAGGGTGCTTTTGTAGACTTAGTCCAACGGGAGCTGCAAGTAAACGTCCTCTAGGTTCATTTTTGCAAAATATTTTCTTTTACGAACATATGCCACTATATTTTCCACTTTAGGAATAGGATATAAGTCGATGATGGATTGCGAATTGATAACTGACTTAAAATCCCCACATATCCTCAATGATCCATTCGGATTTTCAGTGATCTCAGTAGGCGTAGCACGCTGATTGTTTGTAACAGGTGTCCGAATTCTTTCTTCCTGTAGGCACTGCAGCTAGAAAAGAAGGTTTTCTCTCAGAGAAAAACGAACATTCCATGCATTAAAAAACCTGGGCATCGCCGAAGACAGTAAAGGGATGTGTGTCTGGAAGTCAGTGACGCCGGATTATGGTTGAGAGACAATGGAGTCTTATTTTCATTAAAGATTCTGCGGATAAGAATTTTGTACGACTAGTTGGATGTAATTCGTTGCATTGGCGACTTCTAAATCAAGGGTAATGAACAGAACCAAGCCAAAAATATTCGTGGGCCCTCTCAAGGCCATCATTAGCATACAGTCTGATAGGTACGCTGCTTGGTATTGAACCTGAGCACTGAACTGACCCTTTTCTGGCCGAACGGTTCTAGGCGCTACAGTCTGGAACCGCGCGACCGCTACGGTCGCAGGTTCGAATCCTGCCTCGTGCATGGATGTGTGTGGTGTCCTTAGATTAGTTAGATTTAAGTAGTTATAAGTTCTAGGGGACCGATGACCTCAGAAGTTAAATCCCATAGTGTTCAGAGCCATTTGAACCATTTTTTGACCCTTTTCCTCGATGTTCTCGTTACTGTAGATTTTCAACTGCTCGGAAAAAGTTGTAGTGTAGGAGAGGCCATGAGGTGATAAGTCACCCAGTCGACAATAGTGATGACGATCATTATCAAATTTTAAAGACCTGGGATGGCGTTGTAGGCCATTTCCATTGTTAATATCCTATCGAAATTGGGGAGGATGGCCTGGATATGGAGGACATGAAGTCACCGCCGCATGAACCAGAATTCCTGGAGTCCAGTTTGGCTCAATCGACATGGGCAAAGGTAAATTTCAGGCTTGACTCCATTTTATTCCGCAGGCTGTGAATTTTCCTTACGACATTAACTCTATTGAAACGGATGTGTTTAAAAATAACTTCTGAATGAGGGAAATTTCTGAATGTTCAGTCCATCTGCGCTGTCTATTCTTGAGGAGGATTTGGCCAAAGAAGCATGTCAGTTTCAGGTATGGGGCTGAATCTGGGTCTGGAGACGTGGGCGGGCGCCAAACATCTCGATGGGTCCTGAAGAGCTGCCAAGGACTTCATGGACTGTCGAAAGCCCGGATGAGAGTCAGATATGTAGTTGAAGGGGTCAGTGAGCCTGAAGAGGTCGTTCTAGAGTCCTTCATCTGCAGAGTGAACCAAGATTGCATTCCCAACCAGTAATTCCACGTAAGACTGTTTGCACTAAGGATTAGAAGATTGGAAACGTCAGTACCTAGAAAGGTCCATGAGACTTTTGGCGTAGACCATCTGTGGTGCATCACTGTTACGCTGGAGAGCTATTAGTCCCGACATAGCATAATTCTTTCGATATCTGACACTGGGGACAGTGAAAAACAGTGGGGTGTACCACACTTGCCGTCTGTGTCCCCACGTTACAGGAGCTTTTCTCCCTGCACGTGAACAGGTGCGACGGCAGTAAGGTGCTCGTACGAGTTCATAATTTTTTGATGAAGAGGGCTGAATGATATGTAGAAGCAGCCACATTGAGGACGTCGTGTAGTGACAACAGATGGAGAGCTATATAGGACTGAATGGTCCATACGTCAACACGTCTTTGTTCGCTGACAAACTTTTATAAGACTTTTATAGTTTCACCAGTACCACCTCCTGTGAAAACATAGAGCACATTCTCCAACACCCTGCATGTTTTATCACTATCGGGGTTTCAAAACATAGTCAACAGTTATTGTTGAGCAGAATGGCTAACCAGATCAGACTGTTGGAGTCGCCGTTGAGGAAAACATACTGTCTCCACTCCAGTGTATTCTGGAGAATCTGATTAGTTAAACTTTCCTGATGTAGCGATGCACCCGTGGACCCGATCACCTATCCAGATATTCCACAAAATTATTAAAGACGAGTGGTTTGACATGTGTGGGAAAGACTCTGCAAACCACCTACATAGAATACCGGAGACAGTACGTTCGCCTATGCCCCATGCTTTGCATGTGGTTGGTCGGTATCTTGTTCGTAACAGTCCTTCTGCAACCTTCTATTGATGCTCTGTCTTCCTGCATATAACACGTGAGAAAGGACAATTTTTATTCCACATCCCTATATGTATTTGATCTAATACATGCAAGTTGGAGCTTCACATCATAAAGAAACCACAAAGTCAGTGAACACACATAACTTTTTAATGTTAATAATTTGTGTATTACTGTACATAATAAGTTGTTTACAGTTTAGTGTAGACATTAGTAGCATGCGTATTTCCTGGTGTTGCTATTTTCATTAACCACGAGGGACACGGCATCAGCTTCTGTTTTTCGTACGGAACTCTGTCGCGCGCAGTCCAGAACCGTGCGACTGCTACGGTCGCAGGTTCGAATACTGCCTCGGGCATGGATGTGTGTGATGTCCTTAGGTTAGTTAGGTTTAAGTAGTTCTAAGTTCTAGGGGGACTGATGACCCCAGATGTTGAGTCCCATAGTGCTCAGAGCCATTTTTTAATAATTTCTTCTAAGTACGTTGTTAAAAATATGGCTCCTCAGAAGAAAACCAACACATTTCTCCTCAGCAGAATTCGAACAAGTTAGTTGTATTTAAAGCGAGGCGCTCTGCCCTCTTGATGCCATCAGTGTGTGAAGTTGTTGGCTAAACTGTATAATCAGTTACCAGTACAGAAAGCACAGTAAAAAAAAAAAGGTTCAAATGGCTCTGAGCACTATGGGACTTAACTTCTAAGGTCATCAGTCCCCTAAAACTTAGAACTACTTAAACCTAACTAACCTAAGGACATCACACACATCCATGCCCGAGGCAGGATTCGAACCTGCATCCGTAGCGGCCGCGCGGTTCCAGACTGTAGCGCCTTTAACCGCTTGGCCACCAAGGCCGACTAAGCACAGTAATATACTCATTTAAGGTAGGACCCGTAGTATGGAGTTACGCTTCCATTTTCCGTGTTCTTTGAAGACAAATTAGATCACATTACGAACAGCTAGTTGTGGTATTACGCAATAGGTGACGTTCACATGTTAGGATAATATGGTTGTTACATGAGGTACAGATAAAGCCAACATCTACCTCAACAATATGGTAGGAAGTAATTGCAGGATGGGAAAGGTATTTGTTGCAGGAGAGTTTTCTATACCTGACCAACATTCGATATTCTGGTCACACATACACGAAAATTACAAGGGCAGGGTAAAATATTTTTACCTGTTGCAGAGACAGTTTCGATGTGAGTGACCTTTTGTTTTTTGGTAAATGTTGCGCACTTAACCTAATTCTTAACCTAATTCTAGTGTCAATTTGATCTACAGTGTTGTTGGACACTTTTAAAGACGTCGTGTTTGTGGTGGTTGCGAAACGGTTTTGAGTCTTCTCATTTACAGCGGTTAAAATTTAAACGTAGCTGTACACTTTTTGCAGTAAAGCAACACAACCATCATTTAATACTGCAACCACGTATGAGAACAGTGACAAAGATCAAAATATGAATGAGCAACGATTAAGAGTTTGTCACATAGCTGACGCCATACTAAAGTCGGAATAAATGGAACAGAATCCAGACAGTTTAACTTTAAGGGTTCCCTACACCGAAGTACCAAGAACAGTTTCATGACCACCACACTAAATAAAATCGCCCTTTTTTTGTAATATGGCTGGTAGCGTGTAATGAGGTGTCAAACACTAAATGGGATATATTTTTAATTTTTTTTATTTATTAATGGGACCCGAAGATTAAGGAATTTCCCGGCGCCAGATACATGATATATTTCAGTTTGTAATGGGCACACAATCCTTTCGCAAATAATAGACATACCAAATGACACACACACACACACACACACACACACACACACACGCACACGCACAGAGGAGTGCGTGCCTGCACACAAACACACACACATTCGAATCATATGATAGAGTTCTTAACCGAACTCCACGAAATTCTGAAGTAAACGGACGCAAATGTTCGCTAAGCGATACAGCTTTTCCTGCAGCCGTACTTGCGGGCACAACCTCTTTATCCGAGCTGTATTAAAGATGTCCACGTTGGAACTAAGCATTCCTCTAGCAAGTCTGAGGAAAATATTCCTTTTCAGAAATGTATGATATCACGTCTTACAGTGTCGAAACGCTACTTGATAGTCGATTACTGAATCCACAGCTTCGCCGTTCTAGCGCCACCGGCGTTTCTTTCGCTAAGGAAAAAAGACGGCCGGCCGGAGTGGCCGTGCGGTTCTAGGCGCTACAGCCTGGAGCCGAGCGACTGCTACGGTCGCAGGTTCGAATCCTGCCTCGGGCATGGATGTGTGTGATGTCCTTAGGCTAGTTAGGTTTAATTAGTTCTAAGTTCTAGGCGACTGATGACCTCAGAAGTTGAGTCGCATAGTGCTCAGAGCCATTTGAACCATTTGAAAAAACACGTTATTTTGTGTCACGTTGTTATTTCAGATGAGATACAGGTGCAGCACTTCACTCTAGAAACGGAGTTAGCAATCAGAGCAACTGAAGAGAGCCAGTTACCCAGCAGCAGAACGCCGAAGTTGATTTCATAATGGCCACCGTTTTCTGGTATACAAATAAACCATCTAAGTTATTTAGACTAACTGGATGAAAATTATTTGAGAAATCATCTGTGATTCTAAAAGGAATAGGTCGGATTTAATCAGGGCAATTCATATTAAGTCAATGTATGTTTGAAAATAATGGGGGATTAGAAACAAAAATTTTAAGATATCCTGATTAAGCGCCTATCATGTACCTAAAAAATGTGCGCCTGGAAACCGTATTGGGGCCAGATTAAGGTATGAGGCATCCGGAGGTCATACTAAGCAAACTGACAATAAACTACACTTCGTCCATATATAAACGCATTTTTAAAGTAAAAATCGACACTTGGGGTTGGATAGCGTGTGTCTTGTTTGTAGGAACGGCTTAGGGGTGCTGGAGCCGTTGGGTGAACGCTGCATATTGATTGAGCAGGAATCCGCGCTAGGCGTTAACAGCTCTCGTGTCTGGCGGGCACGACGCCACGGCGACCTGGCACACACCGTCGCCCACCCTCGCATACCTCTCACCACACAAAGGAGACAGTAGGGATTTCATTGGGTGGGGGAGCGGAACCGACTAGCAGTCCGTGACTGGAATCTAAACTTGCTCTGTAATTCACGTGAACCAAATTCCATATGTGGTGTAACTGTTTCGCGTTCCCCTGTGTATCAACAGCTTCTGATTTAAGTGGCAAATTACTTCGAATAACATGGCACAAATCATTTTAAGCGTTAAAGAAAACATCAACGCCATGAAATGAAACTCAGTTATACAGCTATTAAAAAATGCAGGAAACCTGTTAGATTAACAGAGTCTGGTGCAGAGAGAGCCGGAAATTTACGCTCAGCATAAATGAGATTAATTTTATGTGCGTAAACAAACGAAATGATTCAACGCCGTTTGGCTGCATGGTCTAGGATCATGCACTGACCTCAGTCAGATTGACACACATCAGAACGTACTTAAGGAAGTGTGTTACTCACGAAGGATAAGAGAGTCTAGTTTGACCAGTTCCTGACCACTGATAAGTCACTAACTGTTCATCTTCTTACTTGGTTATGGAACACTAAGATAATCCATATATCAAGATATATAGTTAGTGATATATCAGGGGCCTGGAAGAGGTCCAGTTGTTCTTCTTATGTAAATACTCTGGTCACTTTTCACTTCCCATTTCGTAGACAAACTGATCACGTAGCTAAGGCCGTTATATAAACAAAAAGACCACCAGATGCTTTTAGCCTTATGCAGACAAAACTGCACACTTCTTTTCTTAAGTTTATGTGAGTGTAAGTTATGATTGTTATGTAAACAAACTGGACACATAAGCTCTTAATTAATGTTTACATAAGTCTTATTTATGACCATATGCTCAAAGCCTAATCTTAATGATCACAACTTATGACCCGAACTTGCCTTCATTCCCTCTCCCCACCGCTACTCTTCTAAGTTGAGTCGGTGATGTATTAATGATGTATTGGGCTGAATTATCTTAATATAATTTATGGCCCAAAAATTAGGTCATGATGGCCCAAAAGCTTTGGAATTGCAGTGTATGTGAGGAAAGAAAAGGGGTGTTGTATTACTGCCTGAATTACTATAACTAAACGATGTAATGGCAGCTCAAACATCTTGACATTTACACTCCAATGTATGTCCACAGTCCTTTGTTATTTACAGCTTTAGGTCAATCTCTTACAGTTTTTGGCCAATTTGTTAAAATTTTTGGTCGATTTTCTCCCATAACTTCAAATATCCCTTTGAAATGTTTTCAAGATCGCAAGAGTTTCATGTTGACGGCTGTTAGCCCATGGATATGGATATAAAGCAAGATTTTGCTAGGACGTTTAACAAAACGGAGATTTGTGACTATCTAACATTGAACCACGACTTCTGTGTGCAAGAAGATTACCAGCGGAGTAGTAATGTTGTTGTGAACCACGATAACGCTATTTAATGTGGATGAGCTCCAACTGTAGAGGAAAGGTATATAAGAAATTTATATATTAAATCACAATCCCAAGAATGAACGAAGTTATACAGTTAGTAATCATGTTATCAGATTTTTTATGTTCCTTGCTGCTCGTCTAATAGGAACTTCTACATCTTCCTTGGCTAAGGGACATGGTTTGAAGCTACGAATTATAGCTATAAAATGGACTGTTCGTATATGATACTGTGAAGGACAGTCTAAATGTATTAAATGCTTGCGATCCGAATGTGCCATTAAGCAGGAAAAACATATTTTTCGCAATCCAGAACATTGTTCGCAACAATACAGTCAATACTATGAGTACAGCTTGTCAGTCTGGGACCCTTACATGGTTTAGGTAATAGAAGAGCCAACGAACAGTGGGACGCATGAGGTGTACAGTCACAGCGGGGTGATAAACAGGCTGTAGTGGCGGTCGCTACAAGAGAGGCATTGCTTATCACAGAAAGTTTTGCTGTTGACATCCCAAGGAGTATGTTGCGGGCAATATGTTGCTTCCTCCCGTACACTTCCCTCGAAATGATCACAATAAGTAATAAAATTAGAGTTAATACATGGTTTTTACCAACAATCATTCTTTACCCGCGAAAGGAGCATGCACGTGGCTTAAATGCCAGACGTACTCGCTACCACACACCGCAAGGTGATATTCGGGTGTTACGCATCTGTGTTTCTATATAGACACTAGAATTCTCTTTTTATTTTATTTTCGCCTTTATCCCGTATTTACGTGGGGTCGGCATGATTATTATCGGACCTGGCATTGTTAAAGTTAGAGCTTGGCCGGATACCCTTCCTGTCGCCACTCCATTACCCTACCAGGATGGAATTTGTGCACCCCAAATGTTTACGTGCAGCGCTATCTATGTGAGCCGTGAAAATGAGGCGGGAATGGGAACGAGCCCGATATTGATTTAGTCTTCATAATAGCTCCAGAAAGATTTCCACTTTTCATTATTTGTCTTTCTCAATCTGGAAATATTTTTACATCTACATTAAGCAGAATTTTACTAAATACTAAGTTGCTCAGTCATTCATTCAAGGGATATTACTGATATAAAGTGATATTCATAAATGACTTTTGAGGCATACAGTAAAAAATATTACAAAGGCCAAGAAAGATTGTCTCAGCCTGACAGAGGGAAAGAGTTTATTTTTTATACAAAATGGTACTGATTTTAAATTTACTCCCGTTCAGGGCAATTTGCATAGTCTAATGTTCATTCAGTGAGTTCATTTCTTCCCTTAGATGTGTTTCTAGAAGTTCGGCTAAATAAGTATCAGCAACTGCGATATCTGCTACACTGGATTCGAGACGTTTCCCAGCCACAAATGATTTTAGCTGTTAGATTGTGTCTTTATATGTGGAAGTCAAAAGGTATCTTATCTGTTAAGTAGTGTGGGTGTTTGTACTCCAGATTTCTCAGTTTTAATGGACACAGTGCATTCGTAGCTGCATGAATTGCTTAGTAAAGAAAATAACTTCCTTTTCTGGAGTAGTCTAGGCTCCAATTATTCGTATTTTGTTGGAACTGCATTCACAGCAACAAGCCAGTGGCCATAAAGAGTTTATGCTATTTTTAAAAAGGTAAGGAATGCTTTTAAATTTGCTTTCACATTGCTATGAACCCAGCTTTCACCAAATGCTGCACCTCTCCGGTGCATAGCTTTCTCATAGTTAACTCTCATGGGTAAATGTACTGTGCTCGCTGATGTCTTATATGTAATTCGCCCTTCTTTGCTGCACGTCGAATACCATCTTTTTTCTGGTTTTCACAGTGTGTGCATTGGTCGGTGGGAGAACTCGTTCTCCTTTTTCCTTTCTTCCCCATTTCTCTTCATTTCAGAGTATGTTGTCAGTTTCAAATCTTGGTTTATCAGCTTTATATAATGAAATTTAGATCGTTTCTTCGAAGGAATTTTTCATTGTGCTGATTTCACAATGAAGGGACATTGTCTCAACTCATCAGTCACTGCGTTCCTTGATCTTTACTCTCCTATGTTGTTGAAGTTTTTTCTAATGAAGAAGTCATTGTGAACACACGATCGTTATGAAGCCCTATCAAGGAATACCTACAATATCCTAAGGACTCTTCTCCGACATCATACTTCAGAAGCATCTCGTTTTTTTACGTTCTGTTTCTCCTATCTCTATCAGACCAACATATGGCAATGCTCCCAACAGTTTTTTTTTTACGTACTGTTTTCTAACGTTTATATTAATACTTATGGACGTTAGTATCTTCTACGTCTTGCAGAATGTTGTTATAGTTTTAGCTATATAGCATTACACCTTCTGGTCTGATTCACCATCCTCTGTTATTCCAGTACCCAGGTTCTTAAAGCTGGTAACTTGCATCTGATTCTCCCAATTAAGAAGCAGAGTTGACGCAATTGAGACTTTACTAGATAAAAGTATTTCGGTTTCCTTCTTATTTATTATCATATTAATTTTTTGAAATTCCTTGATCATGCCTTCAACGGTTTTTGGACTCTGCTTTAAGATTCGGCTGAAACTATTATGTCGTCTGCAAAAATCCACATATGATTACACCTTCCATAAATGTACCTTTATATTCGTTTATCACATGCTCAGTGTTTACGAGCATTTTGAAGAGCAATGGAGAAATGCTCTCCGGACACCTGTATTTACTCTTGCAAATTTTGCGCGAGTGCTCTTCATTTTGACAATTGCTGTCTGATTCCTGTAAAGCTGCTATATGGTTTTTCTGTCGCAGTTATACAAGCTAATCCTCATTAAAATTTGCACCATTTTAGACCATTTTACGTTGCCGAAAGCCATTCCCAAATTAATAACGCTTGCAAACAGTGACTTACACTCTTGGAAATGGAAAAAAGAACACATTGACACCGGTGTGTCAGACCCACCATACTTGCTCCGGACACTGCGAGAGGGCTGTACAAGCAATGATCACACGCACGGCACAGCGGACACACCAGGAACCGCGGTGTTGGCCGTCGAATGGGGCTAGCTGCGCAGCATTTGTGCACCGCCGCCGTCAGTGTCAGCCAGTTTGCCGTGGCATACGGAGCTCCATCGCAGTCTTTAACACTGGTAGCATGCCGCGACAGCGTGGACGTGAACCGTATGTGCAGTTGACGGACTTTGAGCGAGGGCGTATAGTGGGCATGCGGGAGGCCGGGTGGACGTACCGCCGAATTGCTCAACACGTGGGGCGTGAGGTCTCCACATTACATCGATGTTGTCGCCAGTGGTCGGCGGAAGGTGCACGTGCCCGTCGACCTGGGACCGGACCGCAGCGACGCACGGATGCACGCCAAGACCGTAGGCTCCTACGCAGTGCCGTAGGGGACCACACCGCCACTTCCCAGCAAATTAGGGACACTGTTGCTCCTGGGGTATCGGCGAGGACCATTCGCAACCGTCTCCATGAAGCTGGGCTACGGTCCCGCACACCGTTAGGCCGTCTTCCGCTCACGCCCCAACATCGTGCAGCCCGCCTCCAGTGGTGTCGCGACAGGCGTGAATGGAGGGACGAATGGAGACGTGTCGTCTTCAGCGATGAGAGTCGCTTCTGCCTTGGTGCCAATGATGGTCGTATGCGTGTTTGGCGCCGTGCAGGTGAGCACCACAATCAGGACTGCATACGACCGAGGCACACAGGACCAACACCCGGCATCATGGTGTGGGGAGCGATCTCCTACACTGGCCGTACACCACTGGTGATCGTCGAGGGGACACTGAATAGTGCACGGTACATCCAAACCGTCATCGAACCCATCGTTCTACCATTCCTAGACCGGCAAGGGAACTTGCTGTTCCAACAGGACAATGCACGTCCGCATGTATCCCGTGCCACCCAACGTGCTCTTGAAGGTGTAAGTCAACTACCCTGGCCAGCAAGATCTCCGGATCTGTCCCCCATTGAGCATGTTTGGGACTGGATGAAGCGTCGTCTCACGCGGTCTGCACGTCCAGCACGAACGCTGGTCCAACTGAGGCGCCAGGTGGAAATGGCATGGCAAGCCGTTCCACAGGACTACATCCAGCATCTCTACGATCGTCTCCATGGGAGAATAGCAGCCTGCATTGCTGCGAAAGGTGGATATACACTGTACTAGTGCCGACATTGTGCATGCTCTATTGCCTGTGTCTATGTGCCTGTGGTTCTGTCAGTGTGATCATGTGATGTATCTGACCCCATGAATGTGTCAATAAAGTTTCCCCTTCCTGGGACAATGAATTCACGATGTTCTTATTTCAATTTCCAGGAGTGTATTAATTTTGAGCTTATTTTTCATACGGAATTCTTAAGCTAATTATTTCTTCTGTAGTTCCTCTGTTTTTCTTCGAATCCATATTGATCTGCAGCTAGGTTTTGATTAATGTTCTGCTGCTTATGACCTTTTTCGTTATCTTGGATGCATCAGCTAAGACATGTAGTGTGCAATAGTCTTCGCGCTTGTTTGATGTGGTTTTCTTAGGCGTTATTCAAAGGAGTCGTTCTGCAGTCAGCTCCAAAAGTGGGTACTCTAAATTTTCTCGGTAATGCTTCGCGAAAAGATCATCTTCTTCCTTTCTGCGTTTCCCAAGTGACTTCACGACGCATCTCCACAATACTTGCGTGTTGATCGACCCTAACGGTAACAAATTTAGCAGCACGCCTCTGAATTGCTTCAGTATCTACATTGAATCCTACCTGCTGCGGATCCTAAACACGCAGCAGTACTCAAGAATGGTTTGCACTAATGTTCTATAAGCGGGAAACTTAACAGATGAACTTTACTTACCAAAAACTCTCCCGATGAAACGAAGTCGACCATTCGCCTTCCCTATCAGTTCATAGTTTCATTCATTGAGACTTCACATTGTTCCCATGTAAGTATGCAGTACTATGAGACAGTAGTTACATTGTATTGAGACATGAAACTTGGAATGCACTCACAAGGTCGTAGTGAATGTTTGGTCTATTTTGAATTTTTAATTATATTTTAGACTTGCTATGTTCTGTCATATTGTGAATGATATAAGACCGACATAAAATTAACAGCTAATACTGTCAGTTAGATTTTAATTGTGCATAATATTTGTCAGTATAAGGTTCTGAAATCGTAGAGAAATAACAATTAATTGAGAAGAAGCCCTTTTAATATCGTGCCCATGATTGCCATAATATCGAGAAACAACGTTTCAGTTTAGCGAGAATTACACTCTGTCGTAGATTCTACTCGATTCCCAGAAAAGCGCACACACAACGATAGAGTTAGTTATGACATTTGGAACTAGCAATGTTTCTTCTTTGATTTTTGTGTATTAATATGCTATTTGTGCTAACAATAGAATCATTATCGAACTGACACATATTATAAGTAAAATTTGAGAAGTCAAGCAACTTTCAGAAAGGTGCACGTAGGTTCAAGATGAGATAAATTCGAGACTGGTAACTACAGAGGAATATTGTTAATACGGACATATGTAACATATTCCCAAAAATACTGCTGAACAAAGTGTAAAAGAAACTAAATCTAAAAATTAATAAGTATCTAGGAGGCTTCAGAAACGGCAGATTATACGCAAAGCAAATCACTAATTTGAAAGAGGTAGTCGCGTATTCAAAACAGAGAAGCAAGAATTTGTGCTCACATTCGTAAAGTTCAAGAAAACCTATGATTCAATGAATAGACGAACACTGTTCCAAATTTTGAGGAAATGAATTTAGATAGAAAATCCAGTGACGTGGTTAGGCAGACCTTAACAGAGGGAAGCTTTCACAGTTCTTGAAGCTCAGACCGGAGTCTTCAAGACGGAGTCTTCCGGTTGCTCTTCAATTGTGTCCTTGATGATATGATCAGGAAATGGCGACAAGAAATGGAAAGAGTGGGTGGAATATCACTGGGATGCAAGTATAAAAGGAATACAGGTAGTGTGTCTGGTATTCACAGACAAACATTGTGGCATTGTCGGAAACATGAGAAGAGCCATCTAATCAAACCACCCAACTACAGAGACAAGCGGCTAAAGAAGGTTTACGAAACTACGTGGAGAAGACACGTCAAGTCATCTCCTAGATGGATGACACTGGGAGAAGCAAAATTCAGAAGGTAGAGAGATTTAAGTATCCAGGAAAATGGATAGAAACTGATCTGACAGGAAACGAAGCTATGGGAGCACGAATAAAACAGATGAACACGCCACTCACATTCCCTATGCACATTTGCAAGCATCTTTCAATAAATGCGAAATTCAGATTTACCAAGCGGTGACCAGCCCTGAAGCCTAGTGCCTAGTGCGAAGTCTGACATTCGTAAGAACAGGATCTTAAAGAGGATAGAACTTGTGGAAGGAAGGAATCTTATGAGGATATTGGGACTTCAAGAGCAGCAGAAAGTCAGTATAGAACACGCGTGAACAAAGAACTCTATGCCCAGGTAGAGAAACTATCGGACATAGTCCGTTAAAAGGAGGACCATCGTCTTAGGAACCATAGTTATAATTGACGACAGGTGGTTGACACATCGTACAATACAGTTTTTTTTCTGAACAAAAGGACTGAAGGAAGCTAGATCCAAGACGTATAACGGGAATTGAAAGAAATGGGAGCGCAGGAAACAGATTTACAATAAGGTGACTTTCAAATAAACACTTCAGTAACCACAAGTTTTCAAGGCAGAATCAGGCCCAGGGCAAAATCATCACTGACAGATGTGCGAAGAATGTTGTAAAGTATGGGAAATTAAAATATTGGAGGAGGATGGAAAACAAAAGTGAGAAAACATCATCCGACTTAACGTGGTCCTCAGACGGCCAAAACGAAAAGGAGGAGAAATATTATTTACTTATTGAAGTCCATTAAATATTTATATCCCTCGTTTGCTTCTTGATTCTTTAACTAAATGACTGCATATATTTAAAAATGCAAGGTAGATAGCTACGTTTCTTCAAAATTACCCATCTAAGGAATTTTTTCTCTTTTTCAGGTAAGTGTTCTGCGAGAAGCAAGCCAGTCTGCTACGCGTAAGTACCTTTCCATGGATATTGCGCAGCACGAAACATCATTAACATGCGCTTCAGTACTCGATCTGCAAAGTTCACAACGGTATCTTACACATTTCGCTGTTATAAAGACTAAGAGTTTCATTTCATTTATAATGGAGACAGTAACACACATTTTCTGAATATGCAGAACTGCAATCTCTATTTTAACTACGTCAGACCATTGTGAAGACTAACGAAGAATAGGGTGTTATAGAACGTGGATCATTTGTCAAAGTATTGCATATATGAAATGAAAATTAAGAGTTGTAATTATTTCTTCGGTTAATTTCGCAGTTAGACCACAAGCCTGCTCTTTGATATTAAAATTTAAGCCGTCTCATATTTAATAATATACCACGCCCGCTGCAAGGCTTAGCAGGCATCTATGATAGAAACTGGCCTCCTTGACCCTTATTTAACAGCCAGTGAGTGGTATTACTTCCGAACAGTGATTTACGCGCGAAATCATACTAGAAATAGCTGAAACCGAAAACATAGGTCGACGACTGTTCCAATTTTACACAACATAAGATTTGACAAAGAAGTTGATTTTTTATGAGTGGAATCAGCAGTATAACATCTTTTGAGTGAATATAACGGATTTAAAAATTAAAGACAGAGTAACGCATTGAGAAAGCTCACTGATTTCTGATAAACGACAGTAGAACGAATCATATGTTTGAGCTTTCGTGTTTGTTATTGAATGCATTTTGAATTACTTTGTTCAAACTTACGTACAAGAACACTGATTTCACTTGGAGGCCACTGCGATAGTTCGTATTAGTGATGGTTACACGAGCAGCCAACCATAAGGTTTGTAAATATTTCCCCATAATTAAAAAAATCGGTTGACTGATAATGAAACGTGGAAGTTCATTGCTCAAAATGATTTCCAATATCCGTTCCGGTAATTCTTAACGGAAACGTGTCTTCGTACGAAGATTAAAGATCCCGTATAAGAGCAGAGTCCATACGTGCTTCTAGTGGCTGGATATCTTTTTGAGAAAGCAGCCGTCACACTGCGTTCCGATTATTGTCGGTGGCTGAAAAAGGACTTGAGCCAGCGCCGTCGAGAATGCTTGTACCGGATACAGCCCATCGCTCAACTGGGTCCGGACACGCTTACCCAGTGCAGCACAGGACACTCAGCGCTTTGAATGAGTCATTCCCTGTCCCATGCCCTTCTTACAGACAGAGGATATTGAAGAAGTCACATTCTTCGCAGGTAGATCAATTGGCCAGTAAAAATACTTTCACTTACACTATACAGCAACATTTAACGAACTTAATTGTTCTGCAAGTTTCACGGCGGTAGGAATGGCAGCACCATAATGCTAAGAAAAGTTGATTCCAAAATGCATTTTTTTTTGTGTGTAGAGTATACTCATATTGGCCTGATGAAATTCCCTAATTTTTAAGTTTTTGTACTTTTTTCGTAACAGTTTATTGACAAAGAAACTTCATTCTTTACTGTGTCACACATTTTCCAGGTTGCATCTGCATTAACAGAAATGTAATATAGAAACTAGCATTTCAATATTGAGCAACTGCTTCATTTAGGTATACGATTATACTTACCACAATATTTTCGTATCTCAATTATAAAGGGTTAAAGCAGTTCGCTCTGTTTTTTTTTTCGAAGAATGAAATTTACTGTCTGAGCAAATAATTATTACTGCTTGCAACAGTTCATCATGAAAAAACCCATTGACGCATGAACTCGAAAATCTCTACACATTGAAATATCTCAGGTTTCGAGAACAATTATTATTTGGAATTACTAGCAAAATGTGATGAGTGGAAACTAGGACAAAAAACGGAACCGAGAATGTGTATGACTACGAAGACAGTGACTTAAAATCTCCTTTGATACTGACAGCATCTTCATATCACAATGGATAACATATATGTCTTTCTAGTCTGACTAACTGATGTTTTACACCACTGTACAGGTAGAAAATTTCCTTGGATTACATTAATCTTATCCTTGACTAGCAAAATTGGTCTGAACATAATAACCCTGCAACTACGACGAAGCGTAGATTGGAGCGCGAAGCTATAATTGCATTTTCCAGGTCGCTAAAGGTTGGCATGCAGAGCACGCGAAGCAGCCGCGCGATGAGATGAGTTCTCGTGCGTCGCAGCGCGTGTCAGCTGCTCAGGATCCATGTTCTCCCTTAGTTAAAATACCAGTGCTACCCTGTTAAAAGAACAGCTACGTCAACATCTATACGAATGTTTTTTACTAACACTGAAATCCAGTTTCAGTCACAGGAACTGGTGGATTTTAAAACTGAACACTAAATGCTCCCGACTATAAAGGCATTGTGCATCATCGCGTTCAAGTAAGGATGGAGGCTAACTGAAATAAGACGTTAGTTATTCATCAAAGAAAAGGGAACAAACTGGTAAACATCAGAAATTGACCAGAAATTGATGACTAATCACATAAAACTGGACAGAAATTATATATATATATATATATATATATATATATATATATATAATTTGTGAAACACCCGCTTCAGGACATAACAATTCCTTAAATTGTTTTTTCAATGTTTGTAAATAAGGTGAACAGACATAGAATATTTATAAATTTCTTTATTAAGTTGCACAAATCAAAAAAAGTGTATCATTATTGTATCTTGGCCCTAGAGTATGATTTAAAGGGAAGTTTTTCTAATTTTAGAGCTTTTTCCCCTTCCAGTTTTTTTCTGTTCTAAGCATTGTTGTATTTTCCTTTCATCCTAAGATTAAGTGGATGTTAATGTGTTGCAAGAAAACGGAAAAAACAATGGAAGAGACTCTTAGTAGCGTAACCGATGAAATTCGAAACTCTTGTGACGGGAAAAAATCTTTTATTTTGCTGACTTTATGTTTTTCTGTAACCTTTGACAGAAGTAAAATTACACACGCTTGGTGTTAGTTTGACGAGATTACACAGAGTAAACGCGTAGATAGTAAAATAATTATGTGCCTGTGGCAAATAACAAATCAATGAGCTAAAAATGTGATTTTTAAATTATTTTGAGAGTTGTTTATCCGCACCAAATCGAGTGTTGATACTGGAATTCGGCTGTGCAAAACACTGAAGATGTCTTGCATGGCTAGTTGGGTTTAGTAAATAATACTGTCATATTTTGTTATATTGAGTTGTCAGTGTCACTGACTGGGTAATAATTCATACAGTGTATTAAGTTTTCAATATGATTAATACGAGCCGTAAATTATACTGTGAGACTTGAGCAACAAGCGACTGGTGATAGAATCCTGGTAAGACTTGTCAAACTTTTCGGAAATAAAAATAATTCATACCATTATGTATGCGTTTACGAGAAAATGGAGATTCTACAATGGAGACGCGAATTGTTATACGATGGAAGTCCTTCCTGGCCACTGTAACAATGTGAGCTGTGTGGAAGAAATAGTAATGTTTAGTCAGTTGTGTCGTAGAGGCAACTACATAAACTTTGATAACGTCATCAGTTGCCTAATAGGACACAGGAATCAAAAACATGTTTCACAGCTTTGCATGTTAATCATATTATTAACTAAATGATTAAATTAATTGATGATGTTAACCACGTTCAGTGATAAATAAGTGACTCATGTTTTCAAGATGGTGCTCAGTGCAGTGTGATCATTGTGTTAAGTAACTACTTTGTGTAGTTTGTTCGTCATATATACATGGCGAGTCAGAAGGAAAGGTACATGCTTTGAGAAGCGATAGTATTAGTGATTCTGAACAAAAAACTTCAAGTGGACATATGCAATATTGCGAATGGTTTCCGAGATAGAACACGTTTAATATCACTTTTGTTCGTTTTTCTTTAATAACTCTAAAACCGCACATTCCAACGAAATTAACACAATTACAGTAAATTAAATTTGCAACAAAAAATGTACTGTATATTTTTTGTCTGGGACTAACAGTTTGCGCAAAGAGATCACGAGGATATTGGAAACCTCGCGGGACGCGCGTGCGCTGTAGCTTAAGTACCTTTTGTAGGCCAGTTGAGGCACTTTTCCGACTTGATAGACTACAAGCGTTCTGTATCAAAATGTTCGTCTCAACTTCCTCTATACTACTGTGGTACTTTGTAATGAATGACAATGAATAACATAGAAAATAAATAGAAATGTACATTAAAAGTGTTCTATCTCCGAAACCATTCAGAATAGGGCATATATCCATATCAAGTTTTTTGTTCAGAATCACTAATGCTATCACCTGTCAAAACACGTACCTTTCCTCCTGACTCACCCTGTATATGTACAAGGTTTGTCCAGAAAGTAAGTTCCGATCAGTCGCGAAATGAAAACAACATTGAAAATCAGAAATGTTTTATTTGCGACAGTTGGCTCCACCTTCCAGCTACTTCTCTACATAGTCGCCGCTCCAGCTTGGACATCTGTTGCACCGTTACCAACTTTCCAGTACCCTTGTCATAGAAGGCAGCCGCCTGTGCTTCCCGCCAATTCTCTACGCTCATCTTTGGCTCGTTGTCTGTACGAAAATGTTGTCTTCATAGCCAGTAGTTAATGTGAGCAGAGATGAAACTCAGAGGGAGCCAATTATCGGCTGAAATGCGGGTGATCAAACAGTTCACATCAAAAACGCTGCAGGATCATTTTCATTGCCCCTGCAGATTGAAACCGAGAATTGTCACCAAGAAGGAACCGTATGACAGTTCTGTAATGTGAGCTGCACAACATCAGGCGAAATCTCTCACCAGGATCTCTTACTTGGCGGGAGACACTATTTTCTAAGCAACTTTATGTGCTTACCATGCGCTCAGAAATGAAAAGAGCGAAGTGATGCAACCGACGGGGATACCAGAGACACTGTTGAACACGTATGTTCAAAGCTTTATTAGATTTTCACAGTGGTTTCCACTGTTACTCTCCGAAGATCCCTCGTAAAACAGGGTGAAAAACCTAATACATAGTAACCTAAATATTTCAGGTTTTCATAACTGAATCTTCCGCTGTTTTTTACAACTGTAACGGAAGTTTCAGTAATGAACAATTTACATAAAAGCTTTGAATGTCCCATTAACATAAATTTATGGTAATATTTTAAAATGTTTTAATTGTAAATAAACGAGATTTTAGTCAAACAATAAAACGCGAAGGGGTGAATGTATTGTTACATAATCTGCAGTCGAAATTATTTTATTTTTACATTTTGTTATGAGAATTTCATGTAGTCTACAGTTAATTTTTCAGTCTACAGTGGAGTGTTATGAAAATTCTCGAAATGGACTTTTGTTTTCTGTGCATTTGTCATACTGACTGAGCTATCTGGGCTCTACATACTTTTAAGGAAATTCAATAGTTCATGAAAGAGAGCTAGAATTATACAACATATGTTAAAAAAATAGCGAAACTATACGAAAATAAATAGGGAAATATACACTTCCGTACTGAATCTGCCGAGGGTCGCCAAAACATCCTTCTCACATTTTTTTCACTATGAGCATTAACGTATTCAATATCACTGTACTCACTTTTGTAACTCCTATCGAACTGGATTAAATTTTTTTTTGTTTTTTTGTTCCAACTGTCAACTTCCTCTGACAAAATTTTATCTAAGAAACGTGCTATCGCGCCAAGGAAATAATTACCTTTTCAATTGTTAAGTTCGAGTGACATTTGTATGCAAGATGTGATCAAACGCAGTTATTGAGTAAACGCTACTTATCCAGCTGGGATGGACTAATTAATTGTGAATGTTTTGTAGGAAGCAGAGCGCTAGGAAAGAAATTTGCAAACTGCAAAGATCGACATTCCGGCAACTAACTGCTAACATGAGTGCAGCAAATGGGACATAACAAATTCCTGGAGATACCCAAGTTTTAGATACGTCACAGAGTGGTATCGACACTACGAAATAATATTTACAACTGATTAACTGTGGGACAGAACAGGGTCTGATAATAATCGCAAATCCATGATTTCATGACGGACAAAGTAAAAGCAGCAGAAGCTATTCAACATCATATGCGTACAAGTTGGTAAGAATACATTTAATGGAGGCTGAAAAGCGTAGTGGCACTATGAAGGAGAACCACACACATGCCAGTCTCTTCAGCAGAAAATAACAGTCGCTTTTCTGAACGCATAATGAGAGAAAAGAAAGATAAACACGTACGTACCCAGAGTCTAAGGACTTAAGAGTGTTACCACACGAAAAGGAAGAAGTAGTTATGGGATACCTGGAATCCAACGAATTATGTACGTACGTAGGAGAATCAGTATACAGACATATACTGGTACGTGACCTAAAATAGAGCGCGATTTCTCACAGCCTGTTTCGTGCTTCTAGCGCCCATAGCGCTTTTCGTTCCTTTGCAGAATCAGCTATGAACATCCACAAACCACTAATGCAGCCATGTTGTTGTTGTGGTCTTCAGCCCTGAGACTGGTTTGAAGCAGCTCTCCATGCTACTCTATCCTGTGCGAGCTTCTTCATCTCCCAGTACCTACTGCAGCCATATTACGTCATAATTTACGTTCTTTGGTGTCCCGTAGGGAGAATATATTCAACTGAAAGGAAAGGTAAAGTTTATGGCACAACCCTGTAACCGTTCTATTGACCTCCCTGGGATACCAGGAACGGGAGTATGACAGATCCATCTCCCCGGTCGCTTTTACTCCCCGGAAGAGCCCCCAGCACTCATTTTATGGCAGGCGGAGTGAACCTGGGGCCGTCCTGGAGAGACGAGTAAAAACGCGCAGCTCTATCTGGGATTGAACACGGGAGCCCCAGGATCCAAGCCTGGCCCTCTATTAGCTACACTACCGCGGACGGTACGTTATACTGAAAATGGCAAGAAATTAGTACGGCCAACCAAAGACTCAAGTTACTAAATAGTAACAAAGCGCAGTACATACGGTTTACAACATGGAACTTACTTTAAAAGGTTGAAATGGCTCTGAGCACTTTGGGACTTAACATCTGAGGTCACCAGTCCCCTAGAACTTAGAACTACTTAAACCTAACTAACCTAAGGACATCACACACACATCCATGCCCGAGGCAGGATTCGAACCTGTGACCGTAGCGGTCGCGGGGTTCCAGACTGAAGGGCCTAGAACCGCTCGCCCACCCGGGCCGGCGAACTTACTTTAAAGTGATGTATCATTATCCTAAGATGGTCAAAACAGCAGCTGAAGGTGTAGATTCCAAATCATTAGGGCGGAGAATAGATGAAAGCTTTTCTTACAAAATCGCATTCAGAATATCGTCAGGAATTCACTGTTGCTTTGTTCGCTGTAAAACTGATCTGCACAGTTACTATTAATGAAATTCTGAAGCTTATTTCCTTTGTTGACATCCCCTCTATTACGTCGTATGATATATTTTTGGTCAAGGCAATGAAATTAAAAAGGGTATGCATGTCGTAGTAAATTGCGATTGAAACGATCTGCAGGCTGTTGGACAAGTGTCCTGGAATATATATATATAATGAGTGCGCATTAAACTGAAAAATAGTTTGCACTTGGACACCAGGCTCACAGTCATTTTACAGAACGGTGTTAGTATAATGCGTGTTGCATTTTCATTAAAATTCCATCATATCCCAACAATGTGTTCAATAAACATCTAACTTCTACGTTGAAGTGATGCATTGTCCGACAATGTAACCGCACAAGGATATTCTTGAGGTACCGTAGAAATATCCCAACGGCTTCACAATGAACTAAATTCAACTATGGTCCTAAACTTCGTGAGCATCTACTTGATTACGTGTTGGTGGTCCTTCAAACGTAACACAGCAACTGTTCCACATGACATGTTTTCGACAGGTTGTTGGTAGGTTACCAGAGGTATGTGGCGCCAAATGTGAAAGAGGACATCGAAAAGTTTCCGTTTGATGGCGTTGCTGCTGTGTATGTGCAGCATAGCTTGACTCCTATGCGGGTATACAAGTACCAACATGTAGGCAAGGGATCAGTGTGGAATTCGAGTCTTTCTGACGTTCGCGTAGTAAATGCAGAAACGGGAACTATGGTGACGTTATTACCAAATAGGTCCAAACAAGATCAACGTCCTGCTATTCTTTTCTTGCCTACCGAAGGACAAACACAGGTAGACATCCATTTGAGAATAAGGAGTGTGTATGAGACAACACGTCTGTCAAAAACCACCGCTCTGGAATGCTGCGCCAAATTCCGTACAGGTCGTGGTTCGACGCAAGACGCTGCTCGATCTGGGAAGGCTGACTCATCCATTACGGACCAGTGGAAGACACAAGAGCACCCGTCGTATAGTCCTGATCACCATGCGGTTATCACGCCTTCGGTCTCTTTAAAAAAGGCCTTGAAAGATCGACGACCCCAGTAGGACGAGGATGTGCAGCAGGCAGTTACGGACTTCTTTAACGTAGCAGGACATAGTGTTTTACCAAACGCTTATCTTCAACCTGTTGCGTCGGTAGGATGATCGTATCAGTGCTCACGGTGATTTTACGTGATTAGCATACCCGATTCTGAACTGTTCGGTCGTCGAACGGAAAATTCTTGATCACACCTTATAAATGCACAATCGCCGCAATTTCCGTAATTACAGGCAATGGGTTATGATCACAGAGCTGGCGCCCGGTAGGTCCCAGTGTTTTCCATCGGATTCGGATCAGGCGAATTTTCTGGTGAAGACATTATACCTCTCAAACTGCTACATCAAGAGTTTACTCTTGTGACACGGACGATTATGAGTCATCAGCCGTCACCGTCAGGGAATGCATCAAGCACTGAGGGATGCACGTGGTGTGTAATAATGTTCACATAATCCGGAGTTGCCATGGTGCCCATTGAAGCCCATGTGACGACCATCGAACTGGCGTTACAAGAAACATGATTAATCCAACTAGGAGACACAGTTTCACCTGATCCACGGTCCCGTCTTGATGGTTCCGCGCTCAGTGGAATTGTAATTGATAGCGTCGGTGAATCAATATGGAACAAGTGAGCACTCGTGTTCCGTGGAGCCTCGTGCCCAACAATGTGCGCTGAACAATGTCCTCTGAAATACTTGTGCCTGCTGCAGCACTGGACTCTGCCTTCAGATCTTCCATAAGTCGCCGTCTATCCTGCTTTACAGAATCGTTCAAACGTTATGTGATGAGGCGAGGACGTCCAACACCTTATCGCCTGCTTGTGGTTTCACCGTCTTTCTATTACCTTGCATAGATAGTCATGTCTGTAGGACGCCAACAGCTGACCAGATCTGCAGTTTCCGAGCTGCTCGCTCTCAGACGCGGGGCATAACAACCTTCCCGTTGTCAAAGTCCCTTACGCAAATGGATTTGTCTCATTTGCGCTCCTTGCCATCACCAGAATGATGTCCGTCTGCTTAGCTGGGTGGTAACGTGCTTGTCTCCCATGCACTGGGATTGGGTTCCATTCCCGGCCGGGTCGGAGATTTTCTCCACTCGTGGACTGGGTGTTGTGTTGTTCACCTCCTCATTCCATCCTCATCATCGGCCGCAAGTCGCCCAATGTGGCGCCGAATGAAATGAGACTTGCCCTTGGCGGCCGAACTCGAATGGCACATCCCAGCCAACAATAGCAGCAGCAGCACTCCGTCTTCAGGCCACAAGTGGCCCACCCGGACCATCCGACCGCCGTGTCGTCCTGAGTTGAGGATGCGAATAGGAGGGGCGTGTGGTCAGCACACCGCTCTCCCGGTCGTTATGATGGTTTTCTTTGACCGGAGCCGCTACTATTCGGTCGAGTAGCTCCTCAATTGGCATCAAGAGGCTGAGTGCACCCCGAAAAATGGTAACAGTGCATAGAGGCTGGATGGTCACCCATCCAAGTGCCGGCCACGCCCGACAGCGCTTAACTTCAGTGATCTCACGGGAACCGGTGTATCCACTGCGGCAAGGCCGTTGCCCCAGCCAACAATGCCATACGATTATTTAATTTTTGTTTTCCAAAATGATAACCAGTTCGTGTCTACTCCGCTTATGTATTTTCCTTACCGTGTCATTTGCCAGTAACGCCGTCAGGCGGCATTCAATCTCGTGTCAGGCAGTCGCCATCAAGTTTTAGCTTATAAGTGCACATTTTATGTAGAAGGAGTAGATGTACAAGAAAACCACGTAATCCGTAAGATCCGATACTTCACACTGGATGTAGCCGTAGGATTGTAAATAGCACTCGTAAAAATTTTAATATAGAACGGCTAGTGTTATCGGAAGTAACAAATAATCCACTATCAATGCCAGAGACAGTTGTGAAATCCTTAGAGAAATTGCACGTAGAGTAAAGGGATAAGAAAATCAACGACAAATGGTCAGACGTACGAGCAGCTGTGGTAAGGGCAAGAGCAACAGAAATATTAAATGAAATGTCACTAACAAAGAATAAATAGATGAAGCATGCTAGTAGACTGTGAAACGTAGATCCACTCTATTTCTGGTGTGAAGCCGCATAAATTCTGCTTCTTCTTCTAATGTTTCAGCTGCATATCCTTCAGCCGTACGAGCAGCTGTGGTAAGGGCAAGAGCAACAACAGAAATATTAGAAGAAATGTCACTGACAAAGAAAGACTGACGCTGCAGCCCTCGTTCCGATCTTTCAGTCCCGCGGAACGCGCCAGTGCGCATGCGGCCACAGATACATAAGCGCCATAGACACTGATTGGCGACAAAGAAGTTCAATATGCGTGAATTAGATCTGTGGCTGCACGATCGATTTACAGTGGGTTGCGGATGAATCATTGCGAGCTGCACTCTAGCGACATCTTTGTAAAGTTATTACCGAAAGCGCCGGATTCCACTTTTAGAATCGGTCTCACTTATTGGCAAAAGTTTTGATAAAGGGATTTCAACTTTATTGAAATATGTTATGACCTCGGCATACTCTTTACTTAATACCGAATTTTTTGAATAGACAGACGGTGTCGACATGGGTAGTCCCTTGTCGCCCTTTATGGAGAACATCGACGAAAATGCGGTGGAATGTGCTACTTTAAAGCCCTTAATATTTTGGAGACATGTTGACTATACGTTTGTAGTGTGGCCCATGGTGAAGACAAATTATAAGACCTTTGCACCACCTGAATTCCATCCATGGACAAATCCAGTTTACAGTGGAGGCAGAGAACAGGAGAGATGCCTTCCATTTTTTGATGTTTGATTCTGCATAAAGATTATGGCATCTTGGGACATGCAGTATATCGGAATACTACGAATAGGTACATGGAACGTAAAAACATTGCACGCTGCCCGCATCTCGTGGTCGTGCGGTAGCGTTCTCGCTTCCCACGCCCGGGTTCCCGGGTTCGATTCCCGGCGGGGTCAGGGATTTTCTCTGCCTCGTGATGGCTGGGTGTTGTGTGTTGTCCTTCGGTTAGTTAGATTTAAGTAGTTCTAAGTTCTAGGGGACTGATGACCATAGATGTTAAGTCCCATAGTGCTCAGAGCCATTTGAACCATTTGAACCATAGTACGCTGTAGGACAGACAAAGATACTTGATGAAGAACTAACAGAGTACAAGATGGATACTACAGCCGTGCAGGAGATAAGATGGCCTGGACAAGGTACATACAGAGGAAAAAAACTACACGATCATACACAGCGGAAACAAGCAAGGTCACCATATATTTGGGAGAGGATTTGCGGTTGATAATAAAATAATGGCCAATGTGATGACACTAGAAACTGTCAATGAAAGAATATACTATGTCAGAATCAAAGGCAAATTTAGAAATATCTCATAAATAAGTGTACGTGCCCGTAAAAACCGCCGGCCGGTGTGGCCGTGCGGTTAAAGGCGCTTCAGTCTGGAACCGTGTGACCGCTACGGTCGCAGGTTCGAATCCTGCCTCGGGCATGGATGTGTGTGAAGTCCTTAGGTTAGTTAGGTTTAATTAGTTCTAAGTTCTAGGCGACTGATGACCTCAGAAGTTAAGTCGCATAGTGCTCAGAGCCATTTGAACCATTTGAACCGGAAAAACTGAGGACAAGGAGGAAGACATAAAAGACGAATTCTATGACACCTTAGACCAGATGGATTCCAGATTACCACAGTATGACATCAAAATTGTGCTGTTGGAATTAAATGTCAAAATAGGACAAGAACAGCAATGGCAACCATATATAGGCATGTTCAGCCTTCACACTGAATGAAATGATAATGGTATAAGACTTATCAACTTCGCCACAGCTATAAACACGAAAATAGCAATTACATAATTCCCCCATAAAGACATGCATAAAGCAGCATTGACATCACTGGATGGATTAACTAGGAACCAAATAGACCATGTTTTGATAGAGAAAAAACATAGAAAAGGCAATAACAGATGTTAGAACAATGAGAGTGGTTGAGATAGATCCGACCATTCTGTTGTGCTAATAAAGATGAAACAGTCATTACCAAAACCATCTAGTAATAGCAGCAGTGGTAAAAGAACCCAAAGAGTAGATGTGAGTAGGTTAAAAGAGGAGGAGGTGACCAAACACTTTAAGATTAAGCTTAAAAATAGATGCGGTGAACTAGGGAATGACAACAATAGAAAAGAAGATGAAGATATCAACACAAAATGGAAGAAGATGACAACAATTATGAGGGAGACAGCGCATGAACTACTAGGAGGTAATAATAATAGCAATATAATACGCAAATCATGGCTCAGTGAAACATGTAGAAAGGCAGTACAGGACAGGAAGAGAGCCAGACAGGCAATGATGAACAGTAACAACCACGAAAACCAAAGAACTAACAGGAAAGCCATGAGAGAAATGAAGAGTATAATAAGGCGAGAGAAAAGAGCATTCATATATAAACAGATAGAGATGGCTGAGGAGGACTATAACCAGAACAATAGTAAACAGTTTTACGGGACAATGAATAGCTATAGAAAAGAGTACAGAGCTAAGTCTGTGATAATGAAGGACGAGAAAGAAAACTGATCACTACGAATGAAGGAAATTTGGAGAACTGGAGGAAATACTTCAAAGAACTGCTGAACAACCCAGTAGGTACCTACAACAATGAAAACAAGGTAGAAAACAATCAAAATGTCAACCATTAGTCGAAGAATCAACTCTGATGGAGTTGAAGGAGGCAATAAAAAGACTAAAAAATGGGAAGGCCTCTGACATAGACGTGATATCAGCAGAGCTCATCAAAGAAGGGGGAGAGAAGATACATGAATGGTTAGCCGAACTGATAACAGATGTATGGAGAAAAGAAGTAATGCCACAGGAATGGAAAACTGCTGCTGTATGTCCCATACACAAGAAAGGAGACCAAATGCTGACAAAGAACTACAGAGGGATATCTCTCCTATGCACATGCTATAAAGTAATATCAAGAATTATACTGAACAGGCTCAACCCATACATTGAGGAAATATTAGACACGGCACAAGCAGGGTTCAGAAAAGGTAAATCAACAATCAACCAAATATTCACTCTAAGACAAATATTAGATACGAACTGGGAGCACTATCATGTAACCTTTTGCCTGTTTATAGGTTTCAACAAAGAATATGGCAGCATAGTAAGAGATGAAATGTGGACGATAATGACACAGTACCTGAGAAGCTGATAAAGCTAACTAAAATGTGTGTGATGGAATCTAAGTGTGGAGAGAAAGTACAGGAGGAGTTCTAAGAAGCATTTGAAGTAAAAACAGGAGTGACACAGGGAAATGTTATATCACCAACCCTGTTCACTTTGGCGCTCAACAACACCCTGAGGAGAGCAACATGTGAAAGTGCACGAGTCACCATAGGAAAAAAGATAAATGTCCTGGCTTTTGCTGATCATATTGTGCTGATAGGAAAGAACATGGAAGACCTGAAGAAATTGGGGACTTTGCTAAGAAAGTAGGCCTAAGTGTAAATGAAAGTAAAACAAAGTTCATGGTAGTAGGAAGAAGAGTTCACTTAGAACCAAACCATCTAAAAATCGGAAATTTAGCTATACAGAAGACAGACACATTCACGTACCTCGGTGTCAACATCAACCAGCAACCACATCGTAAGATCGAAGTTACTATCTAGGAAGGCTAAAATAAGAAAATATCAGAGCATCATCAAGCCAATAGTGAGACATGGACCCTGACAAAGAAAACAGAGAAAAAACTCATCTCCTTTGAAAATAAAGCACTGAGAAAATATGTGGGCCAGTGAAAAAAATTAACAGTGGAGAATAAGGAAAAACAGAGAACTCAGACAATTATATAGACTGCCTTATGTCGTAGCGAGTGTGAAAATTAAGAGACTAAGATGGTACGGACATGTTAGGAGGAGAGGGGAGAACACGATAACAAAGGCTGTAATGGATGGAGAAACTGCAGGAAAGAGACCACTGGGACGGCCGAGAATGAGATGGAAGAATAATATCATGGGAGACATGTAGGTACTGGGTCTGGGAGATGAAGATGCAGATGACAGGAAAGCGTGGAAAGCTGGACTGAGTGAGACCAAGGACCGGGAAAGTAAGCAGTATATCGGGAACATTTACGTACAAATAGCTGTCACCATCCTTCGCAGACGATGTCCTCAGAACTTTGGTTCACAGAACACACAGCGTTGCTGATTAGAGTAGTCTTTAGGACGAGATTATACGTTGAAAAAGTGTTTGAAGTCAACGGGTTATCTTCACGGCCAATGTCTAAGGCGCTACGAATGAAACTAAAGTGGCCATAAGGAAAGAAGAAGACACAGAAAGATCTAAATCCATAGCTTTCTCGCCATAATTGGGTTTCCTATCATCAAAAATAGGACGAATCCACAGCAGACACAAAGTAAAAGTGATTTTTTTATGGTTTGTAGTAACAATTTACACTAGCCCCTCTCCTCACATTCGGTCTGTGGAATCTATTCGTCAGTATTTGATGTGGTTTACGAAATATATCCAGCGGTAATGTTAGGTGACTCACCCTGTATATCATCGATATTTTAGCCTTATTTCATCTTCGTGAGATCCAGTGGTGAAAGAGGCAATTTAAATTCCCTTCGCGACGAATTTAATTAATAGTTACAGCGGCTTCAGTCTGGATAAGACATGGAATCCGCCTCTTTCGGCAATAAACTTCAAAGACATCGCCACAGTGCTGCTCGCAGTGATACACGGAAATCCCAGCGCTGCCACAGATCTAATTATGCACGTGTGCTCTTCTTTACTACCGATCAACGTCTCTGGCGCTTGTGTTTAGTTTGCTCATAACTATGCAAACAAATATATCCGCCTTCAGAATTTCGGTGTTTGTTCAGAGTATCTGAGTATATTCGTATAATGGAAGAGAGGTCTCCTACGGATCGTTATAGGGTGACTGAATTTCGTTTTATTTCTATCCGCACTTATCTTTGTGTATCCGTATAGCTCTGAAAATATCTGCGCAACAGGTCAAATATCGACAGCATACACTGTGTGTCTCGTTTGGGAATAGACCTCTTTATTGATTCATGCTGTTGAAAACAACAATGACCATTTCACTCTTCGCCCTAAAGAAGCTGGAATTCAGTACTTTCGTGTCGGGTTTGTTTTTCCGGCAGCTTTAGTTGTATGTTAACTGTTACACACAACAGTGTGTGCCAGTTTCCTAATGAAGGTTTTAATTATTTATTTTATTTATGTTACTCCTTCCCTTAAACCTAATTTTTTGAAACTATTTATATTAGAAATAAGTTTACGACGGACAAATATCTATCTGACAAATCTGGGTATCTTGCTGGCCATGAGAGTGGCGCAACATCACGCAGTGCATAGAGCACGTGCCATGTGGGTACGAGCATTGCGCTGTTGAAAACCGATACCATTATAATGTCGCATGAGAAGTAACACATGAGGTCGCAGGCTGTCCGTAGTGTACTTCTCTGCCGCCCGAGTTCCCTCGATCACTAATAGCCGGAACGTGAAGTCGTAGTTGATGACTCCACACACGTTGACGCCATGAGTATCATTGCTGTGCAGTCCAAAACATTGAAAGAATGAGACCTCTAACCGGATCGCCGCCATACTCGCCAACGAGAATCATCTGTGTGAGTGCAGAATCGCCATTCAATTGCTGAATGCAGTACACGGTTCATCGGGGCAGCCCATGTTTCCCGGTCAAGGCACAGCTTGAAACTCAGCCGTTTGTGTTGTGGTGTTAATGGTATTCTACACATGGGACGGTAAATCCCTAGTCCGGCTGCTGATTGCCGCCAACGAATGTCCAGGATGGCACAGGATATTGCAAGGACACATTTACTTGTTCTCGGATGGCAAGTATAAGTGTAAAGGGGTTACGATGTGCTTGGTACATAATACTACGATCTTCTCATTTAGTAGTCAGACGTGGTTGACAGGAACCATTATGACTAGTATACCTGCCTTCACGTTCCCATGCTGTCGAAGACCAGACCAGTGTCACATCGATATGCCCCACAGACCTGCATACTGCACGATTCGACCAGCTGGCCAAGTAGAGACTCACAACGAGAACACTTTTAAACTCTCTCGGATGCTGATAACATTTTCTCCCACAAGTGCACAGCATCTTCGTGTCTCTCACAGTGTTTACTCAACATCTGACGCTGCTCACGCCTCTTACATACTCTACCAGGCTTGGTAACAATAGTAAACACGAACAACACTAATTCAGACTCATGGTCGTTCTACCCGTCAAAGAACTGCAACTTTAATCATTTACATAGCCAGTAATAGTGTGTACGTGTAGGAAGTTACATTGAAACACCCTATCATGTCCTGTGGGTGCGATACATACATTGTTAAGAGAACATTTGCATATTTATTGGTTAAAGGTAGAGAAAATGAATGTTTAAAAAGAAGAATAAATACTCGACAGCCAATATGTAATCAGAAGGGCTGGCTTACGCTAGGTTATAATTAAGAGGGATGTGGGCAGAGGAAAACAGACTGAATACTGTCTCCATCCACACGGTCCAGTCACATTAATGTGGCCATCGCCTATGTTCGACGTCAGTGTGAAATAACCACTCACAGACGGTAGGTGGCGACGCTATAGTTCAAATCTTTTATCTTGGCGGTTCGCGCATGCCCTCCCAGACGTGGGAGATTGCTGCATTGCCAGTTGTACGTGCCAAGAGAAGCAGCGCCATAGTATAGTATAATTCGCAAAGTTACGTTTAGGGGAGAGCGCGCAGTTTATGAAGTAAAGCCACCACGGCCGCATTAACCCTTTCGCTGCTACAGAGGCGTGCTCCCCGCATTCCGCGCTGTGCGCGATTTTGTCATCACTGCACTGCTCGCCTGTGCAGACGCATGGTGTTTCCACTGCTTTGGCACACTTTATCATTCGATTTCACAAAAACTATTAGGCCTAAAAATTTTATTTTTTACACATCTTCTTGACTTAATTTTGTTTCGATGTTCAACGCAGTTATTGTGCAGCATTAAATGTAGTAAACCATTGCACGAAATTTTGAAATGTTTGCAGAGGTAAAAGTCCACAACGTATACTTTCCATATGGTCGATTTCAGTTGCCACTAGAAATTTCAAAAAATTACATTCAAACGAATAAAATTCATGATGTAAGACACTTCGATATTGTTTTTAAATAAAGAAAATATTAAACACCGAACAAGGTTTGAACTCGGAACCTTTTACATAGCAGCCACACACTTTAACCATTACGCTAACCCAACCCGTTATTAAATAGCTCTCCCGGTGGAGGCCTTTAAAATATCACACAAAATCCCGACAAACACTGTTGGTATGACTATGAATTACTCACGTTTCGTCGAAGTACAATAGGACATAAACAATTACCGCTGTTCTTTATTGCGAAAAAGCGGTTAGTGAGAATGATACAAACACCTTTCCTTGCTATCGCCTGAATTAGGAGGCTTATTGATTGTTTGGTTTGATTAATTAATAGAATATGAAGCAATTGCTATGAAGAATGCTTTTTGCAAACTTTCTGTTATAGAAAGTCTGCTATCAAGACATTGCTTTTGTTCAATTACTTTATTTATGACCAAGGGCATACCCAGGATCTGAACTAGGGGGCGGCAGGTCATACTAGTCTCAGGAAACAAGGACTCGAGACAACATAGAGCACTTTTTATTAAATAAAACAGTAAACTAGTGAAAAACTTCTTTTAATAAACATTTTAAATACAAGAATGCACATGTACAATCCGAGAAAACATGCAGCATTTCTTATTAAATAAAACAGTAAACTAGTGAAAAAACTGTGAATATCTTCTAGAGGGGAGGGGGGGGGGCAGCTGCACCGCCTTCCCCCCCCCTGCCCCTCGCTGGGTATGCCCATGTTTATGACTGAAAGTTTCTAGAACTGAACACACTCGTCCGTGCTCTGCACTGCAGTCGAGCTCTGGCAACGTCGTTCTCTGTTCATTGGCTGACTGTGTTTTGTGACGTCAGATGCGCAGAACGAACCTAAACTCGGCCGCTGTCGTAAATGACGCGCACTTTAGCAGTGGAGGATAAATAAAGCGTGTTGAAGGAACGCACAAACAGCGCAGTCTTTGTCGTGATGGGGAAACAGAGCGATTAATCTGACGTCCAAAATGGCTTTCGTGCCAAAGGTGGAAGTTATCCAAAACGGCCAAGTTTGTAAATGGTTTGAGTGCTTTCGTGGTTAAAGTGTACCGTGCATGGCAATACCACTATCCAAAACTGACGACGAGGCATCTGTGGGCACCGCGGGCCATACATGAAAGGGGTAAAAGATGTCTGCAGAGATGTGTACAGGAGAATAGATGTGCAACTATTGAGCACCTGACTGTTGTGCGAATGTTCCTGCGTATGGCCCTCTGTAGTAGACGCCTTGTTCATGCATCATGCTAACTGCCGTTCATCGGTGACGAACGCTGGAATCTGAAAGCCAAAACCGCAACTGGACATCCACCGAGTGGCGACAGGTGGCCATTTCAGAAAAATCACGTTTCATGCTCCAACCGACAGATGGCTGTTTGATTGTTGGGAGGGTCTAGGCCTGAGGAGGGAGCATTATGGTCTGAGGAATGTTTTTGTGGCATTTCCTGCATTATATCGTCATTCTGGAAGGCACAATGGATCAACACAAGTATACATCTGTCCTAGGGGGCCATGTCCATCCGTATATGCCGTTTGTTTGTCCTCGGCACGATGGCATCTACCAGCAAGACAATGCAACGTGTCACATCTCGCAGAGTATGTGCGTGGTTCGAAGAGCTCTAGGATGAGTTAACTGTACTCCCCTGGCCACCAAACTCCCACAGTTTAAACCTAACACAGAATCTGTGACACTACCTCTATCGTCCTGTTCGCGCCATGTATCCTCAGCAGAGAAACCTAGCCTAGCTGGCCACAGCACTGGAGTCAGCGTGGCTCCGCATCCCTGTTGGTACCTTCTAGAATCTTATTAACATTCTTCCTACCCGTCCTCGCTGTAAAAGGAGGCTATTCAGGCTTCTGACAGGTGGTCACATTAACGTGACTGGACAATGTAGAAATGTTAGTGCACCTATATATGAATATGTACATACCCAAGAATGCAGTCAGAGAGTGATACCGTTCTCTCTCTGCTGTAACAATCTTTTGTTTTGTGCGCGTGTGTGTTTTAAAGGAGCCTCGGAAACATCTGGACTGTTTACGTCACTGTAATGCCCTTCACGTGCTACATGTGCTATGCAGCTCCCTCTGACATGCAGCTCTTCGTCACCATTGCCGGGGTGGAACAGGAAGCGGTGCCGACATAGGGATGACGTGATACTGCGGTTTCTGTCTCGTGTGCCTCTGTGATCTTGGTTGCGTACGCATTCGTATTCACATCTTCCGCAACACTAGATGCAAACGTTATTCTCATTCACGCTTCTGTGGTGATGCTGTGTGTTATGGGAGGGATTTTGTTAGTGCCATACCTTGACAAATTTGTATTTTTCGTGCCGAGGAATGGTGTTAGCGTTATTATCTATTATTATCCGTTATTCGTAATTTCTTGTGTGTAGGTGGTTAGTCTGCGTTTGTTTGCCGGCCGGAGTGGCCGAGCGGTTCTAGGCACTACAGTCTGGAACCGCGCGACCGCTACGGTCGCAGGTTCGAATCCTGCCTCGGGCATGGATGTGTGTGATGACCTTAGGTTAGTTAGATTTAAGTAGTTCTATGTTCTAGGGGACTGATGACCTCAGAAGTTAAGTCCCATAGTGCTCAGAGCCATTTGAATCATTTTTTGCATTTGTTTCCTGATTCTAATGTAGTCATCACAGTTAAAGATAATATAGCCAGGTGTTCCCGTATGACCGCACTGACAGACGACATTATTTTTCCTCGTGAACCTATACAATTAAACTGGACGTGGGCTGCGTCCCGTTAGGTAATGTGCCATACACTTACTAGAGTTTACATGGCCAAGGGCTAGCCACTCGCGAATGAATGGAAAAAGTTCATGGACTCTGCGCCCTGTTTCACCGTTGTCCCTGGCATTCTGCCGTATGCTCACTTTCCAATTAGAAGGGTCAGTCTTGATTGTTATCCTTCGGTCCTGATTTAGCAGGAAAATGGCATCATGACATGTCTTCAGTGTTCGCAGCGGTAGCTTGTAGTTAGCTGTTGAAGCTGGGGCAGTTTGTGCCTAATGTTACTTCCTTTTTGGATGACTGTCAGAAAGTGTTGACTAAAGTTATGCTCGTCTGCCAATTGGAATATAGTATATCATGTTACTATTTGCCTGGTAATGGAGATCAATCTGTTTGGACTTTTATTTGTTGAGAACCTTGGACCTTTCCCTTTTTCAGTTTCAATATGGTTAAGGCTACTGTTAATTAGTGGTCTACGCACCATCGCTGAATCCGGGAGAGAACCTCATTGACTCAGCTCTTCAGTTCCCCGACCTCACAGCCAAGACATCGTCGACATACGCCACCACACCATCGACTTGCTCATCTTTTTCGAACTGGCACAAGAGCGGTTCATTTGACCAATTCCAAAATACTGACCGTAAATCGGCCGCTAGGGGCACAATTTAAGTAGTTATCTCTGTTACTTACGTGCCGGCTGAGCGTTCCACAAATCTATCCCTACGGTAGTCGAAGAAGGTGTAATATAGACATCTGTATCATAAATTTTCAAATGCATCTGCGATGTGAATTAGTATTGCGGTTGTGTGTATTTTCTTACACGTGTTTATTATTCGGTCGCCTTGTTAAAAGTATCTTAAATTTAGTTCCATTTTTTAAAACCGAAGTGTCACTGATTAAGTCCGTAAAGCTCCACGAGAGACTGTAACCTGTCACAAAGGAGCCTTCTTGAATCTTTTCAGGTGTATTTATCAAACATATTGCCCAGTTATTCGAAATAATTCAGTAGTCTCGTTAGGAATGAATCAGTTAGGACTTTTATTTGTTGAGAACTTTGCCATGAATATTATCCAACCTTGGACCTTTCCAGTTTTTCAGTTTTAATATGGTTAAGGCTAGTTAAGTCTACTTCTTCTTCAGGGAATGGTGTAGTTTTCAGTATACTGATGTATTCATTGTGTAGCGCGTAACTAAGTTGGCTGTGAAACTAGTTATCGCCTTGATCGTTGTCCGGGAGATGTTTCCCAAGTAGGTGTTCTCCTGAATATCTCCATCCACTGTTCATTGATCTTTCTTCAGTTTTCGTTGTGTATAGAACGAATGGAGGTTTGATTTACAAGAATAGTATATTGCAAGGTTCATCCTGCGCAAGCACGTCTCATTAATTTTGCATGTGGTGACTGTTGTATTATTCTATATTTGCGTTGTACGTTTTTGCGAATGCATGTACAGACTTTTTCACTCCTGTGAAGATGTTTTCACTGAAACAAAAGTAACTGTGGTAACAAACCTAATAAATCATAATTAAATTATTGCTGTGTAAGGAACCAACGGGGACCATCGACCCCTCATGCTGCGATATACGGACTTAAACAATATTCCAGATCAACTTCGGAAATACTGTCCACAGAGTTCGGGTTCACCCTGTGTATGCAAGATAATGACTTTGACAGTAAAACGAAAAGCACTGAAGAATCAATAGGAGCAGAAGTAAATGATTTTACACAATACGAAGAAGCAGTTCTCGTAGGATGGAAAGAAAAATAAGAAGAAAGAACTAGAACGAGAACACATACAGTTTTGGGATGATGATGATAAAGAATGGATACAGGAGTGACCCGCTTATGATAAGCAGTCGAGACGGACAGATGCTCCCACTTAAACGGAAGATATTGGACAGGTTGTGTATTTTCAGCAATTACTGAATGAAATTGGCCCACATAACAGTTCTCAGATTTGGAGCATGAAAAGGAGATGGAAGATGAAGTCACTGAATCCGATGAAACAGATATTGGAAAATTATTATTACTATTTTTGTTATTACTACCGGATTAATTAATGAAAGACCAAGTAATTGCAGTATTTTGCTGTATTGTATTATCTTCTACTAGGTCTCTATTCACGGCATCTTCCTTGCAAACACCGCGATGCTCCCTTATTTCGTTCATGTGGTCTGCCAAGAACGTCGCAGTGTGCTGTGTTTACATCTGCCCATTGGTTTCCATTCAGAAATTTCCTTTGGCCACCGATGATTTAGAATTCTCAACAAATATCTGTACAGCTTTAATTATTTTCTCTCATTGTTTCATATGCTCTCCTCTTAGATCATACTTCATCAATAGCTTGTTTCACCATTCTTGATATTCTGGCATCCCGGAGCAAATAATGCATCTCGACCGCTGTTAGTCTTCTTCTGAAGTCATAATTTCACCATTTAAAACCTGTAGTTCTAATCCACAACATAGAACAGATTCAACAATTTTCACATAGTCAGGAATAGAACAGTGATGCAGAAAGTTTAGGGTAAATTTATTTTATTTACTTCTTCAGTCACAAAATTGTTTGGTCCTTAGACTAATGGTTTCAGTTATCGATGATCGTCTTCAAATTTGCAGCAAAGCATGGAAAATACCAAAAAATGGTTCAAATGGCTCTGAGCACTATGGGACTCAACATCTTAGGTCATAAGTCCCCTAGAACTTAGAACTACTTAAACCTAACTAACCTAAGAACATCACACACACCCATGCCCGAGGCAGGATTCGAACCTGCGACCGTAGCAGGAAAATACCAAATACAACTAGTGGACAATATACATTTTAAAACAATAAAGTAGACCGTAATGAAAAGTATAACTGCCATGCATATGGAAACATGCGCTTAAAATATGACGAGGCATACCTATTTGAGACATTTCCTAATATAATGAAGGCATTGTGGCATCGTCAAAAAAATATACATAAAATCAGCTTAGCATAGTCATACATATTTAAAATGTGGTGTAAATTAGGCCACACTGCCAGCGGGGTCATACTGTCAATAGCGCTGCAGCTCATAACAAACTGTGGTCAGTAGCCACAAAATACGAGGGGCGTTCAGAAAGTAAGCTCCGATCGGTCGCGAAATGGAAACGACTATGAAAATCCGATAAAGCTTTGCACAGATGTGTTGGGTAGTGTCTCTAGTATAACCCCAGTTAGCATCACGTCGCTCTTCTCATTTCTGAGCTCGCAGTGAGTGCGTAAAGATGTCTAGAAAATAGTGTCTGCCGCCAAGTACGAGGGCCTGGTGAGAAATTTCGCCTGAAGCTATGGAGCTAACATTACATAACTGTCGTGCTGTTTCGTCTTCACGACAATTCTCAGCCGCATTCTGCAGGGGCAATGAAGATGCTCCTGCATCGTTTTCAAATGGAAATGTTAGATTACCCACAATACAGTCCGCAATTGTCTCCCCCTGAGTTTCATCTCTGGTCACATGAACCGCTGTCTTTGAAGACAACATTTTGACACAGACAACGAGGTGTAGGCCAGCGTGGAGAATTGGCGGAAAGCACTGGCGGATGCCTTCTATGATGAGGCTATTGAAAAGTTGGTACAACGCTATGACAAAAGTCTAAGTCAGAACGGCGACTACGTAGAGAAGTAGCTGAAAGATGTAGCTAATTGTTACAAGTAAAACATTTCTGATGTTCACTGTGGTTTCAATTTGGCAATCAATCGGAGCTTACTTTCTGAACAGGCCTCGTATGTTTGTGTCATAATCTTATCAAATGTCACTACTGTAAATCGACACATATTCGTCACGTATAAAACTGTACAGAATGCACGCTGTATCTCTTTAAGAAATTTAAATTTAATTTTATTAATTTTTTAATTTATTACATTTTATCACTGTAATAACTTACACTCGTGGAAAACCCGCTATAGACATTACGTATTATATTCTTCATTTTATTGCATTCTGTAAAATTTTATAATTGATGAATATGTGGAGACTTACAGTAGTGACGTCTAACGAGCTTATGACACAAACATATTTTGTGGTCACTGTACCGCAGTTCACACTGAGGTGATATAAATCATGGGATGCCTCCTAATATAGTGTCGGCGATGTAGTGCAGCAACTTGATGTGGCATGGACTCAAGCAATGGAAGTCCCCGGCGGAAATATTTAGCCAGGCTGCCCATATAGCCGTCCATAAATGAGAAAGTGTGGCCGGTGAAGGATTTTGTGCACGAACTGACCTCACCATTATGTCCCATAAAAGTTCGAAAAGTTCGATGGGATTCATGTTGGGCGATCTGGGTGGCCAACCTATTCTCTCGAATTTACCAGAATGTTCTTCAAACCAATCTCGAACAGTTGTGGCCCAGTGACATGGGGCATCGTTGTTTGGGAACATGAAATCCATGAATGTCTACAAATGGTCTCCAAGTAGCACAAATAGCCATTTCCAGTCAATTATCGGTTCAGTTGCGCGAAAGGACCCAGTCCATTCCATGTAAACACAGCCCACACCATTATGGAGCCACCATCAACTTGCACAGTGCCTTATTGACAACTTGGCTCCAGGGCTTAGTGGCATCTGCGCCGCACTCGAACCCCACCATCAGCTCTTAGAACTGAAATCGGAACTCATCTGACAGTCACGGTTTTCCATCCGTGTGGGGTTCAACCGATATGCTCACAACCCCAGGACAGGTGCTGCAAGCGATGTAGTTGCTGTTAGCAAAGGCACTTGCGATGCAAGGTGTTAAACGAACTCCAGTGGTAGACGCTACAGGAAAGGCACCGTGCTTCAAGGGATAGTCTACTGTTACAAGAATCGGTGCAAGCATGTTGCAGGCATTATATTACTTTTTAGATATGGTATGTGGTTTAGCTGGAAGACACACCCAATATTAATGTCCACCAGTAGAGATCTCGATACTGTTGATCATACAGAGGATGCACTGTTAATGTAACTGCAGAAATCTGTGTTACGCACTCTATCTCATTTGGTACTTAACTGACATGAATAGATTATTGGTGTGCTACGATTTGCTCTGCTCGATTATTGACTATTCTTGGTGTATTTAATGCTCTGCTAATACATACTGATTAAACGAATATCGCACTAGACTAATGATGGGCCTGCATTTTCGAAGTATTGCGGCAATAAAATGCAGCCTTTGTCCCACCTTACCACGTGATGTAAACGCCCCTGTAAACACACTATTTCACCTCCTTTTGTGTATCTGGAGATATTGTTCAGAAGGCGAACACAATAACCGACATCGAAAGATTACTGTAGCAGCTTACATCATATACAGTGGCGTAATGCTAAGTAAAACGAAATGTTACTAACACTTAAGTTTTAACGGCAAAATACGCAGCGCCACAAAACTGAAGGATCACTTCTTCAAAATCTCGTTATTGTCTCCCATTACTATGGAAAAGATCGCAATTTGTCTCAAAGGTGCCCACAACCTTCCCCAGTAACGGTGCAAAAGCTTGGCGCCCTGCGACATCAGCTTTGCGCTCGGAGACCCTTCAAACAGCAAGGTGTCGACGCATTCAAAAGAAAGGCCATAGCGCAGAAGTGCATGTGTACTGTAAGGTGGGTTAATGATGTCACATAGGCACCAAATGTCATCAAAGTCCTGGCCAGAGCCACCGTGGACGTGTCACACAATGGGAAGGTCGTTAAGCCCCCCCCCCCCCTTACCCACATTTCACCCCTTCTTTTGATGCCTCTGCGATGGAGGTCATAATCGAACACGCAGAGTTTAAAACACGCGGTTTCGTTACGGGTAGCTGAAGAAAACATTTCAGACGCGCCGCCGCTCAGAATCTAAACGAAAAGGCCTCAGGGGATTACATAAAGGGAGTCACTGATTGATTCCCACATATTTCTCGGTCAAAAACGACAGTTCAGATTGTGGTGGCAACATGCCGACGTTCTTGACCACCCTTCGACAATACTGCTACCATCTGGACGTTGAGTTTTAACCCTACTCTAAGAATATCGCGTGGCGGCAACTCCAATGCACGTATTCTGACCTCTTTGGAGTGTACTCAGACCAAACGTTTTGCTGCGGTATATAGCGTGGAAGCACAAGGGACCGTTAAAAACCTGTAGGCGAAATTTGAATGTGTCCCGAAGCAGTAAAGGGTGCTTACGCTTGTTGTGCCCTACTGTTTCGCGTTCTCATATTGCGTGATCACTGCGAGGGGGGCCGGATGGAACATGTTCGTGAATAAAACGGTGAAGGGTCGCTCTAAGCCCCCCTCCCTCCCCCCTCTCCAGTTCGGCAACTCCTTCGGTGCGACTCTCGCATCTTCGTTGGGCACGTTACTAATGTACCTGTCAGGAACTTCGACACACATTCAGCCTCACGACTGCTCTTGCGCCTGAGGGCAGGCAAAACACACGTAAGGGCTGCCGAAGAGGCTGCCTAATCCCAATGCGCTAGAGCAGCAGAGAGGCTGGATGTGTGTCGCAATTTCTCACATTTGTAACGTTCTCTTCAAAGGTGCTTCGGTGACACCAAGGATGTTATAGAAGCCGGGAAGGAGGGGGGTGGGGGTGGAGAGGGGGGTTTTTGGGAAGACCCTTTGCCATTTTATTCACACACTTGTTAATGTTGCTTCCCCTTCCCCTCCCCGTGATCACGCTGCAGTGGGGCTGAAACAAAGCATGAACTTCCTTTGCTACTTCTAATCACGTTCAGATTACGTCGAATGGTTTTGAACGGACCGTAATGGTTCCACCCTGTATACCGGAGCAAAAATTACTATCACCCGATAGTACAAAGGGGTCCTGTCGCGTAATGTGGTCCTCGGAGTAGGGTTGACACATCCAAGGGGTGTCAGCAGTGTCGAACATACTGAAGAACGTTGTCCTGCGCTCGCCGCACTGTCAACTGTCCTTTCGATCGCGCAATGTGTGGGAATCAACACCCTAAGACGAGGAGTAGTTTCATTGACTTCCTTTATGCCACCTCAGAGGCTTTTTCGCGTCGATTCTGAGCGGCGGTGGGTCTGACATGTTTTCCTCGGCCACCAATAGGAAAACCACGTGATTCCAACGCTTGGTGTCGCGATTATGACCTCCATCACAGAGGTGTGAAAAGGAAGGGTGGAATGTGGCGTTGGGCATAACTGTGGTAAAATTGGTGTGAATGTGATATCATTAACCCATCTCACACGTCACATAAATTTCTGAGCTGTGGCGGTTTTTTATTTTTATTTTGCTTGATTATTATTACTTTTTTGCTTGTGTTGACACTTTGCTGTCCGAGGTGTCGCCGAGCCCGAATGTGACGTGGTAGGGCGCCTCGCTCTTGCCCATTTATAACCACCCTTGAGTGAAATTTCAAACTTATGATTTGGAAGAGGAGAGAGTTACGGTGTTTCAAAAAAGTGATTCTTAAATTTTGTTCCGCAGTTCACTTCACCGTCGTTCCCCGCTGTGGAAGTCCGCTTCCGTATTACCGTTGTATAGTATGTTTCAATTATAACCACACATTCAGTTTTATCGCACCTGTTCTCTGAACCATAGTCCTAGGAGTGGTATTATCGCCTAACTTTGCCAGAGCAAATGGGACAAGCGCTCGCATGTAGCAATGCTTCAAGAGGCAACTGACGGGTGTAATGTAGGTGATCTCTTCGCTACTTCTTCTTCTTCTAAGTGTTTATCGGTCTCTGGTTGGCCCTTTTTGACGATCTAAGTTGAAGAGGTGTAGGGGATGATCACGACATTTCGTTGGATCTGTCGGATTCCTAGAGGATATTAATCTGCAATATCCCCAAACAGAATACTTACAAAGCATAAGAAATCTCGCGTGCATGTTTCAGCTTTTCCAGTCAAGAATTTCTTTCTAAATACGGCATGCGTTTCGAGATGTATACACATTTCATGTTAATGACACCTTGTATGTGTCCAAATTATTTTAGTCAAATAATGTATGCTGAGTGCACATCGCAGATTCACAGAGATTTAGTAATTAAATGCGGTTTTGGTAAGTATTTGATATATATTGTTTCTCTGAGTATTAGCGTTAGTTTGACAGTACTGCCTCGGGCTGCGAGTGTGGGTTCTGGAACGAGACGTATCTGTTTCCCGCGAGCGCTGCCAGTGGACTCGTGCGTAAATACTACGCGCTAAACCGTCCCTGCCCACACACCACCTAACCGCGGTATTAAAATCATCTCAGAGGCGGTGGCTGCTTCCGCAGATACTATGGTGGTGGAAGTGGTAGTGGCAGACTGACACTGTAGGAAGTGGTGGCTATATGGTAGGCACGGAAGCCTTCGGCTGCTGAACCCCAACAGGGCGCAATCTGGAGGGTTGTAGACGCCTTCCCTCTTCTTTCTTGTTTTAAATAAAGAGCGTAGCTTTACCATTTCAATCATATCCCCAGTTGTGGTGATAGTAGCAACGCAAGTGGGGATACTTAATGTTATTTAGTAATACCCTGTGTGTGTGTGTGTGTGTGTGTGTGTGTGTGTGTGTGTGTGTGTGCGCGCGTGTGTGTGTGGAAACGCCCCTGATTGCATTTCCCGTCGTTATTTACCAGCCCAAGGAAATGTCGTCCTCTTAGGCGATCTGATTGTTTCAAGACACCCGATAAAACAATCGCGAATTCCGTGCAGTGAAATGTAGACTTGGTTCGTAACAGGAGCGTATTTGTTGCATTTGCTAATTGTTTAATGTGGGATATCAGCGTTTTTGCTAAAATATCACGCTGAGGAAATTCTATAACGTTTAAAGTCGTGTCTTTATATGTGTTTTAAGATGATAATCCTAAAAAGTGGGAGGACATCGATAAAGTAGCGACAGTTTTCCCCAAAATGTAACTTACGTTAACGAGCTTGCAAAAAATATCATTGGGCACGAGACTCTTTTGCAAATTGCACGGTCTCAGGCGCTGCAGTCATGGACTGTGCGGCTGATCCCGGCGGGGGTTCGAGTCCTGCCTCGGGCATGGGTGTGTGTGTTTGTCCCTAGGATAATTTAGGTTAACTAGTGTGTAAGCTTAGGAACTGATAACCTTGGCAGTTAAGTCCCATAAGATTTCACACACATTTGAACATTTTTTGCAAATTGCAAAACTGAATTTGCGAATATCATCTGAATTTGCTGCTGCAGACGCTTCCTGATGTTGATCGACCTACCGATAGAACACGACCAAATGTTTGGGCCGTAACTTCTAACGCTCTCTGCGGAGGAAATTACTGTATCTTTCTCCCTGAAGTTCCCTGAAGTGCTACAATAAGTGTTGGAGAATATCTCGCCACTATTGAGGCAACATCTCACTGTGTTGGATTCTCGAAGAGTGGTGGTCTTGAGGTGTCGGGTCAAGAGCCACAAAGAGTCTCACACTACAGCTATGGTAAGAAGTCTATTTTGATCATAAAACACGGTACTTAATATTATAGTTATGGATCGTAAATTATATTAAGCTAAAAGCATTTGGCCAGTAGGCAACGGCCTTGCCGCAGTGGATACACCGGTTCCCGTGAGATCACCGAAGTTAAGCGCTGTCGGGCGTGATCGGCACTTGGATGGGTGACCATCCAGGCCGCCATGCACTGTTGCCATTTTTCGGGGTGCACTCAGCCTCGTGATGCCACTTGAGGAGCTACTCGACCGAACAGTAGCGGCTTCGGTCAAGAATACCATCATAACGACCGGGAGAGCGGTGTGCTGACCCCATGCCCCTCCTATCTGCATCCTCCACTAAGGATGACACGGCGGTCGGATGGTCCCGGTAGGCCACTCGTGGCCTGACGACGAAGTGCTTTTTTATTTGGCCAGTAATTAGATTCTAAATAAACTTTACTCAGAGCTTATGTAACCGGTTTGTTTCCATTGGGGTCAGAAATTAAACTTTCTTTACATTAGAATGCTATGCTAAGTTGCCTGTCTGTTTACAGATGGAGAACAATGGCCCCATTGTACCAGAACGTAACCTGTACCCCCCCCCCCCCCCCGCCCACACTACTCATTTCCAAAAAAAAATTAGATAGCCATAAATTAGAAAATTAAAAAGCAAGTATGTCTAGAGGAGCAATAGAAAGTAGTACATCCTTGGATGAGACTAGGATATATAGATTATGGGTACAGAAAAATTAAAGAATTCTTTGGAGAAATTAAAAGCAGCAGTAAGAACATAAAGAGCTTAGATGCCAAGCCAGTACTGAGCAAAGAAGCGAAGGCTGAAAGATGAAAGAACTATATCGATGGGCTGTACAGAGTGATAAAAAATATTTGTACAAAGAAATACTTTTTATGTGACAAAAACGCCACAGATCCACTGTTTCCCCTCTAAGAGACCACAAAGGTTTCGAAGTTAGTGCTGTTCTGAGACGGTGTTCAATCTACCGTGTGATGAACAGTGTTTTAGAGATGTTGCTGAAAATGTCATCCGTTTACTGCTATGCGCAACTAACGTGCTGATTATTATCTAACACGCTCAAAACCTCCAGGCGTTTAACGAATAGTGCCTGCAGCGTCAGCCAAACAGGCAGTCAGATATTCTGGAGATTCCATCAGTGCGTACACTAAACGCATCATCTAACCCTCAAAATAAGAAATTCATAGACATGAGGTAGGGAGAACGTGGTAGCCACGTTACTAGTCCAACCCTCCAATCGCACAGTCGAGGAAAACATTGTCTAAGAGTTCTCTGACATCAACGGTAACGTACGGAGCGGCTCCGTCACTATGGAATCATAATTGTTGGCTGAATAGCCCGCCGGGGTGACCGAGCGGTTCTAGGCGCTACAGTCTAGAACGGCGCGACCGCTACGATCGCAGGTTCGAATCCTGCCTTGGGCATGGGTGTGTGTGTTCTAGGGGACTGATGACCTCAGAAGTTAAGTCCCATAGTGCTCAGAGCCATTTTTTGTTGGCTGAATACTAGAACACTTACGGTGATACTTCACGGAGTAAGATACAGTAGTTTCTTCGACAGAGAGCGTTATATTGATGTTACAGCCCAGTCAGATGGTCGTGAACAATACTAACCCACATACTAACGGTAAATATCTGTTGATAGTGCAACACTAGAGTTGACACGATTATGTAACTCCCAGACGTGGCTATTGTGGGTACTGAATATTCCTGCCTTTGTGAAGGCCGACTCGTCAGTTAACAAAACACAAGTTTGGAAGTCAGAGTTGTTGACAATTTGGTAAATATACCACTGTCATAATTCCTCACGCTAGGGAAAGTTATCAGCTGATAAGTCTTGTACCTTCCGATACTTCAGTGGATGCATCCACGTCTCGCTCAGAACATTCCGCACATTGACGTTCGAGGTATTTAGATTACTGGCTGTGGATCGTTTGTAGGTGCTAGTGTTATCCCCCATTAGCTGTAAGACAGCTTTCTCAAACTGAACAGTTCGCACAGTGTGAGTTCTGCCAGTGTCCCATCGGTGTGGTCTAAGGGATCCTGTTTGACGAACAGAGACTTCAAGACTTCGAAATGTGAGATTCTTTGGTAACCTCCTCCCTGGGAATCGGTCTGCATACAGGCGCCCGGCTGTTCGAATGTTCTATCGTGCCTCATCATAAATGAGATGTATGTCAGTCGTCAACAACCTCTAAAGCTTTGATACAAACACAACATATCATGAACAATAATACTGCTGTTGGTTATCCAGGAACGGGAACACAACAATCAGGAACGAAAGCTTGTCCTACTAGGTAGTAAGACGTGACTTTCTTGAAAAATCACATTCCAAAGTCAACATGCTGCATACGAAGCACTCAAAGCAAATGCGTACGTTGGCCTAAGGGAAGTCCAGCATTAAACTCTTCATTGACGACTAACTGGGAAACGGTGCGGCTGTGACATACGTATCACATAACAACAGTGTTTCTCTTTATCTCCTCCAGCAGCTCTACAAATTCCTATACGTAGCTTTTCTTCCCCTGGATAAAGGAAACACACTTGACGACAAGATAACTGAAAGGGCCGATGAAGTGGATGAAGATGAGATGGGGGACGTCATACTGCGACAAGAATTTGACAGAGCAGTGGTAGGTCGAAGACAAGCACCTCTAGTAGACGACACTTTACCAAAATTGTTATGATCTTTTAGGGAAACAACCATGGGAAAACGGTTCCAATTTGTATAAGTGGTATATGAGACAGTCGACACGCTTTCTGACTTCGAGAAGCATGTAAGAAATACAGTACCAAAGACTATAGATGCTGGTAGATATATTACAAAGCTATCATTTCAGTAAGACATGATTTCAAAATGGCTGCACAGATTATTTATAGAAGTCAGGAATGACTGACAGAAAACGAAGATAAACTTGGGTTCAAGAGAAGTGTAGAACACGCGATTCTGTACAGATTTTACACTTACCTCAGATATTACGTTACAGAAAGACTTTCCCACGTTTGTAGCATTGCATATTTAGGAAAACCTTTTGTCAAATTTGAGTGAAATAGACTTCTGCAATTTTAAAATTATCAGGGATAAAGTACAGGAATTTTTACAGAAACCAGAATTTGATTTTACGAATCGCAAGACATGAAAGGGAAACAGTAGTTGTGGAGGAAGTGAGGTAGGGTTGTTGCATCCCCGACGTTGCTCAATCTGTGTAAAGAGTAAACAGTAAGAGAACTCTGTGAGAGGTTAGGAAACGTATTAAATTTCAGGAAGAAGAAACAAAATGTTTTTACGATTATATTGTACGTATTCCAGGTGACACAGAATAACGCGAATGTTTGAAATTAGTTGTGGCAGCACTGCGGGTTGGTGACAGTTAGCAAGTAAACAGTACTCCATTTCAGTAATCATGGATCAGTGGGACGGACAACAGTGTGCGTTAGCCATAAAAATGTTTTATAAAAACAATGATAGTTTGGCAGCGGTGCAGAGGGATTTTCGAGGTTTTTATAGTTTAGGACGTCATGATGCCGTTCTGTAGAAACACTCGATAAAATATTGGATTAATAACTTTGAAGAGGAAGAAATCAACAGGACGACCAAGAAGTGAGCGTTCTCCAGCGAACATTGATGTTGTACGCGAGTCTGTCTTACGAAGCCCACGGCGTTCAATTCGTAAGCAAGCAGCAGTGGTTGGAATGTCCCGGGAGAGTGTTCGCAGAATTCATCTTGATTTAAAATTTCATCCGCACAAACTACAGATGGTGCAACAATTGGAGGACAACGATTACCGGTTACTATTAGGATTCTGTCCACAAATGATAACACAAATAAACAATGACGATGAATTTCTAAATAAGCTGTTTTACATTACCTGTGTTTTACGTTAACCTGTTTTTGCATGGGCGCTGAAGACCTTGCCATCGAGTGCCCATACAAACCTCCCCATCCATCCATCCATCTGAACAAGTTTTGGACGTCAGATGACGCACATTTTCATCTCACAGGTTATGCGAAGAAATAGAACTACCGTTACTGGGCAAACACAAATCCTAATGACGTTCATGAGCGCACTTTACACGCTAGTAAAGTGACGGTATGGAGTGGTGTTTCATCACATGGGATTATCGGACGGTATTTTTTCGCAAATGAACAGGGAAACACAATAACTGTCAATGCCGATCGTTACGTGGAGATGTTACGAACTTTCGTTACACCTGCATTGGACAACTTTCCAAACGTTCAAGAAGCCTGGCTTCAACAGAACAGAGCGACATCATACACTGCACGGCAATTAATGGCATATGTACGAGAACTCTTTGGCAGCCGTGTGATCTGACGATTCGGTAACATCCTCTGGCCCACTACATCGCCAGGTTTATCCGCTTGCGATTTTTTCTTGTGGGGCTACCTTAAGAGCAAAGTCTACACGACTCGTCCACGAACCCTGGATGAGTTACAACAGAGAATTTGGTATGCAGTTCACAGTATCGCAGCTGAGATGTTGCAGTGGTCAATGAGGAATCTCAACAGCAGATTCCATGAATGGACGCTATCTAAAGGACGTAAATTAAAAAAAAAAAAATGATAAATGCCATCAGTGTTTCGTAAATGGCAAAGTTGCAAGGTTTCAATTATTATGAATGCAATTTCTTTCCTTCATCACTAACAGGATTTTGGAAACGTTCCCGTTTTTCTGTGTCACTGTGTTCCACATGTCCTCCTAAACCACTGTGCCGATTTCAATCGCACATGGTGCAGATGTCGCTTACTGTCAGATAATAATCGTCGTGGGGATAAGACCCACCTAGCTATCATACATGATGATATGACGTCATAAAAATGAGATGGGTGAAAAATTACCGCATCATACACGATGTTTAAATGTATATCGCAGGCAGTACCCACATACGTCGTTAAATGCACCTACAGAAATATATCACAATATCACACATAGTTTAGCGGATATGACGTCATAATAACTACGTAAAATACCCACGCATTGTGCATGACGTTTAAATTTATTACTTTCTTTCTACTAATTCTATTCGCAACACATTTTGCCCAGTGTATCAGCATACGCCGCCGAATTTACATACAAAATTATATCATTGTGTGACACCTAGATCAGCAGATACGACGTCATGAACAATGAGATACGTTAAAAACTGCCTCATCATGCAATTCGTTTAGATTTATTACCTGGTTAATTCTTGTTCTGTTCACAACATATTTCGCAGACAGTATCCACGTATGCCGGTGAATGTAACTACACAAATATATCTTTTTACGACATTTAATTCAAGAGATATGACGTCATAAAGACTGAGATGCGTTAAGAAATTAATTTTTAATACATTTATTCTTTACTGCTAAGACTCTCCTACAATGTAGTCAACTTAAAGAAATTCCTCAAACCCGGTCGCGCTTTTGACAGCTATCAACGGCAAAGCGCAAACGGCTATAGGCGATAACAATAGCCATCTCTACAGCTTTGAAGGGGCGCTGCCACAGAGATGTTTAGACAGCGAAGGAGCTGCGTCCACTGTACAGAAACTGTCTTGGATCGTGTCACACCGAGTCTACTGCAGGAGTACATATGTGGTTTTGTCTGTAATAGAAAATTGGCAAAATGAATACCGAGACAGTGCTGGATTTGTCAGGCAATAAGATATAAATGCTGGCTGACTATAGGAAGAAAAGCGTTTTTGAAAACGGAAAATTTGTCAACATCAGTTTTCATTCAATAAGTAATACCCCACTTTTGTTTCTCAGAATATATTTATTATGAAGAGTCCGAATTTGGTGACAATATCAATCAACATGTTTTGTCCATGTCCTATTTTTCTACGTAGTCTCCAATTCATTCTATGGCCGTACGCCAACGTTGTGGAGGAGCATGTATTCCCTGCTGGTAGAAGTTCTTGACATGTGGGCGTAGCCATGTTTTCACTGCATGACTGACACTCTCGTCTTCCTCAAAGTGTGTTCCCCGTAGAGAATCTTAAGCGGCCCAAAGAGATGGAAATCCGAGGTTGCCAGGTCTGTACTGTAGAGTGGATGAGAGGCAATAATGTCCAGTCCAATTTGGCGATGTGTTCCCGGGTTTCCAGACTTATGGTGTGGGCGTGCATTATAATGTTGGGGCAAGATATCTGCTGGATTCTTGTCCGATTGAACACGTCGGAAACGGCTCAAGAGTTTATTCAGAGTCTTCACGTATGCCTCTGAATTGATGGCTGACCCTCTTGGCATCATATCCACTAGAATGACGCCACCACAATCCCAGAAGACTGCCACCATGACTTTTCCGCTGCAGAGGAGGTTCTTTTGTAGTGAATGAGGATGATGCCACTCCATGGACTGACTTAATGTTTCCGGCGCAAAGTGGTGCACCCAGCTTTCGTTCCACATAACGATCCGTGACAGAAAGGCCTCTCCGTCGGTCTCAAAACGCTCCAACATTTCAGATGAAATGGCTTTTCTTTCAAACTTGTGGCCCACTGTGAGCATTCGTGGAACCCATCGTGAGCAACTCTTTGAATATCCGAGAGTCTCCATCATTGCAGACTCACTTCCAATGCTGACCGACAACTGCTGAGCCAATTGTCGAGCTGTGATGCGACGGTCGGCACGAATAATAACATCCGCACGATTCAGCATATCTGGAGCAGTGGCTGTGACAGGACGAATCGAGCGGGGCGGATTATGGAGCTCTGTTTCTGCATTTTCTGAGGGTGTAACTTTCTTTACCCCTCATCCAACTGTACTCCTGTCAACTGCAGCATCGCCATACACTGTACACAAACGTTTGTGGATGTTCACCACGGTTTCTTTCTCTTCACACAATAATTCAATAACAGCCCGTTGCTTGTAACGTGAGTCGTATGTAGACGCTATTTTGACGCTCTACTACGGCTCTGCCATCTGCCAGAACGGTTCGAAACTTCACCGGCGCACAAAACAAACATCAGATATGAAGCACCAACAGGTACATTTGTCTATGTACATTAATGGCTTTTTAAAAAATATGGGGCATTACTTATCGAACGACCCTCGTATCCGTCCGAGCTCTGATTTCCCCTTATTTTATTATGATGATCGTCTCTCCCTATGTAGGTCGGTGGCATAAGAAGTATCTTCGCATTTGGAGAAGAGAGTTGGTGACTGAAATTTCATGAGACGATTCCCCCGCAACAAAAAACGCCTTTGTTTTAGTGATGCCCTCACTAAATCCTGTATCGTTTCAGTGACACTGTCTCCCCTATTTTGCGATAGTACAAAACGTGCTGCCTTTCTTTGAACTTTCCCGATGCACTCCGTTAATCCTGTTTGGTAAGGATCTCACACCGTGCAACAGTACTCTAAAAGACGACGGACGAACGCGTTGTACGCAGTATTTTTAGTACATCAGTTACTTTTTCTAAGTGTCCTGCTAACAAACCATAGTCTTCGGTTTGTCTTCCCCACAACATTTTCGATGTGTTCTTTCCAATTTAAGTTGTTCGTAACTGTAATTCCTAGGTACTTATTTTAATTTACGGCCTTTAGATTTGACTGGTTTACCGTGTAACCGAAGTTTAACAGGTCCCTTTTAGCACTCATGTGGAAGACCTCACGGTGTTCGTTATTTAGGGTCAATTGCCATTTTTGCACCATACAGGTATCTTTTCTAACTCTTTTTGAAATTTTTTTTGATCTCCTGATGAATTTACTTGACGAAAACGACAGCATAATCTGAAAACAATCAAAGACGGTTTCTCACATTGTCTCCTAAATCGTTCATATATATATATGAGGAGCGGCAGAGGGCCTATAACACTACCTTGTGGAACACCAGAAATCACTTCTATTTTACAGAATGACTTGCCGTCAGTTACTACGAGCTGTGATTTCTCTGACAGGAAATCACTAACCCAGTCATATAACTGAGACGATATTCCATAAGCAGGTAATTTGATCACAAGTCGCTTGTAAGGTACAGTTTCAAAAGCCTTCTGGGAATTTAGAAACGCAGAATAAATTTTAAGTCCCGTGTCAATACCACTCAACACTTCGTATCAGTAAAGAACTAGTTGTGCTTCAGAAGAACGATGTTTTCTAAACCCATGTTGAATGTGTGTCAACAGACCGTGCTCTTACAGAAAATTCATAATGTTCGAACACAATATATGTTCCAAAATCCTACTGCATATTGACAGTAATGATAAGGGCTTGTAATTTAGCGGATTACTCCCATTACCTTTCTTGAATATTGGTATGACTTGTGCAGTTTTCCAGTCTTTGGGAATGGATCTTTCGTCGAGCGAGCGGTTGTGTATGATAGTTAAGTGTGGAGCTGTTGTATCAGCGTACTCTGAAAGAAACCTAATTGGTATACAGTCTGGAGCGGAAGACTTGCTTTTATTAAGCGATTTAAATTGCTACGAGGATATCAACTTCTAAGTTACTCCTGTTGGCAGTTGTTCTTGATTCGAATTCTGGAATATTTACTTCGTCGTCTTTGTGAAGGAATTTCGGAAGGCTGTGTTTAGTAACTCTGCTTCGGCAGCACTGTCGTCGATAGTATTTCCATTGCTATCACGCAGAGGGAGCATTGATTGTGTCTTATCGACCATCTAATGGGACAACGTCGATAAAATAAGGCACAAGTAAGCTTACATATTGAGTGAAGCACTAAAGAGCCGCCACCACAGGAAATTTATGGAGCCCGCACAGGTGAAAAGAAGTAATTAGGCGAAAGTCGATACGTTTTGCACTATGGTGAATCTTTCAATGAGTATAATCAGTGTAATATCTCTTTATATTCTACTAATTACCCCTGCACAATTCAGTGAGTGAATTACGTTTCCTACTTGACCATCTATATACTCGCAGAATCGATGGCGCAGAGCAGTACAGTACTATTAGTATTCCATGAGCGCATAATTACTCTTTCTAATATTCTCTCTGGTGTGTGAAGAGGACTTCTAGGATCTTCTCCACACCGCATAGCCGCATTGAATAATTGTAATTTTGCTATCGAGATTACTGGAAGAAAGAGATTGAAAATATATTGTATGCTACTCAAGAAAACATATACTGAGCATTTACATCAGAAGTGTGTAAAGAATTTAATTATATATATATATATATATATATATATATATGTATATATATATATATATATATATTCTGTAATTGGAAATTTGCACGGAGGTGTCGTTTCGATGGTAATTAGAAGGGAACTTCCGATGACTTGGAAACGAACCTGCAATTATTAGATCGAAGAGCTCCATTATTTCATCGGATAATTAAACTCGATGAAAGCAAACTTTCCGCTTGATCTGAGGTTTCCCGACTGACTACGCAATGCAAGAAAACCAAGACATTTTATTTACACAGGATTGCAGATCGCTTCGAATCATCGAGACTGCGGGCAAGGAGAGTCATCGTCCGATTCTGATTACACAAGTAAAGCTTAATTATAACTTTCTTCCGCGACTTTGATGACTGTGATATGGCTGCTTATGAATGAGATCATTAATAAAATACTAATAACTAACTTTCCTCCTCACCAGCAACCGGTATAAACACAATATTAATTAAAATAATATCAGCAAGGCATTTTTGTCCCCAGTAAAGCGGATTTCATATTAAAATAAAATGAAATACTCCACAACCATTATTTATTTCCTGTTTGAATTGGTATTTCTTTGCGAAATTGAGAAAAAATTTGCTTTTAGATTAAAATGTTCACATTCTTCGGCGTAGCACCTGTTGGTTGCTGCACTATGTCAATGTTTCTGTAGTCACAATTACATCCTTGACGTGCGATTGTCGAAAGTCCACGTCCGTAGATCGTGGACTAGTGGCTAGCGTTGCTACCTCTGGATCTCGGGACCCCGGTTTCGATGCCCGGCCGGTTTGGGGACTTTCTCTGCCCGCGGACTGAGTGTTTGTGTTGTCCTTACCATTCCATCATCATTCCTGAAAGCAGCTAGATCGGACTATGTACAGATTGGGAATTTGTACTGGCGCTGATAACCGCGCAGTTGAGCGCCCAACAAACCAATCATCATCATCATCATCATAATCGAAAGTCCTCCAAATATTCATCTTCGGATGCCATAAGCTGTTTATCAGAAACATCTCTCAGCTATAAATATCCTTAGATATAAGAATAGATGTTACCGCACATGCTGACAAACATCGATGCTCCAAAAATTCGTACATAAAATCTCTCCTTTTTTCCACACTACGAAAGCATCTTTCTCAGAAGTACATTTTGCCGACTCAATTTTCTTTCCTTGAGAATCCAGCGTCTTCCATTTTAGTTTATCTTGTTACACATGACGTCTTGCGTAATATTCGGCATTTTTTCTGCTAACCTTTGCAATGTAATCAGAAGAGTAAATATTTTTACAACATAGAAATCAGTTGCTGTAAATTCTCCGCAAGTGGAAAAAATTCACCTTCTGGCGCAAATATTCAGGCACTACTTTCATCGCTGTTTCATATGTGCGTCGAAATTGTGCATTCACTACTTATCTACGGCAATAAACCGGTGATTGGTTCAAATGGCTCTCAGCACTATGCGACTTAACTTCTGAGATCATCAGTCGCCTAGAACTTAGAACTAATTAAACCTAACTAACCTAAGGACATCACACACATCCATGCCCGAGGCAGGATTCGAACCTGCGACCGTAGCGGTCGCTCGTCTCCAGACTGCAGCACCTAGAACCGCACGGCCACTCCGGCCGGCAATAAACCGGTGAAAACAGACCCATGCAATCTTTGTTGAACAGTCATAATGTAACCAAGAAAACTAGTTTTTCTTGGTCTTTTGTCATCATTGAAGTAACACACTATCTATATAGGACAAAATTTTTGCATAGTCAATTTTCCACGTAAAATGGCCATACTTTTTCCCCTCCTTGCCTAAGGTGTTCAGCTGTGTGATACAGTTTTATTCAGTTTCGTTAGAGAAATCTCTTTATATTTTCATCTTAAGTTGATGATTTGGGACGTCCGTCACGTAAACTGACTTTAAGAGACGTACTGTTGTAGTCTGTTCCAATCTCACATTTCTTTACCGTTCAAAACGATGGATCAAACCCCTTGATAAAATTGACCAACTTTTCATTATCTTCGTTCTCGGTAAACGGTCAAACCGAAGGAATCTGTGTTAGTACAGTATTCCAGTTAACCCATGCTCCGAGTCACATATGACATACCTACTTTTATAAATCGTAGAAATTATTTTAAAGCACTCTGTGTGCGCAGTTTGGGTCCGTGCTGTAGATATTCCGTGAAAACGTCGAGATAAAACTATGACAGGTGTTTGATATTAATGTATAGTTTACGCTCAATCTTTTCAATACTTTGTTTGCACGTAGTAGTATAATTGTTACAGAACAGATAAAGCACAAATTTGTATTGAACACTCCCATATCTCCAATGTTTTCGGTATATAGAACAAAAATAAACTGCAGATGAAAACCCGTGTCTAAAACCGTCATCCACCAAGGCAACAGAACATTGCATTCAGAGGAGAGAAGACGTGTCTGTGTTGCATCTTCTCCACTGGCGATCTTGGCAGTCAGCCACAACCTCTGAGTAGTAAACAACACTGCGAGACGTTCAGCCCGCGGTCCGTCATCGTACAACGTCACGTTTGGACTGGTGGCAGATGCCGGTGCCTATAACTTCGACGCTCTGTAGCATCTTTCGATGACGTTTACGGACATAGGTTCCTACCGTCGATTTGTTCCTCAAACTAGCATCTACAAACCCTCGACGTTTGTCGCAACGTTTCTGGGAAAACCCGTACAAGTATTTTGATGTTTGTGCTCGCTGTTTCGTACTTGTATACGTGTCCGTCCAGTTGCAGATTTAATCACTGATAGGATTTCCGCCATCTCTTGGAAACAACGGAATTCGAAAGTTCTGAAATTATGTTTAGAATAGTGACGTACGGCACTAAGGTATTCTGTAGAGAGTAAGCAGTAACATTACAATGGCTGCACTTTATACAATACATAATGTGTCATACATGGTTTTTTTTAAAATCAAACAGAACTCCATTAATTACTTATTGTAGATGAAATAGATGACGAGGTGCATGAATATGAAAAGAGAAACATGAATATAAGTATCACAGTGAGTCTAAATGAAATGAGCCTGAAATAGTTTAGGAAGATCACAGAGAGATGGAACCGGTATGGTGCCAAAGAATATACAAACCACTTGCAAAAGAATGCATATATTTGGATTACTGCGTTTTACTTATCGTTCCAGTTTATGTCACGCTTACATACTAATCGAATAATGTCTCTTTTTTAGTCATTTAATTCTTGGGCACCGTGTTTGTAATCAAAAAATGTAAATGGCGTAGAGAAAAAGACGGACACATTCGGCATACGTACAAGAATATAAATGTACTGCATGGACTAGGGTCAGGGAACGCTGTATTCTTATTTTCTATAACTCTTCGTAACAGCAAATACATAAAATTCTCTCATACACGAAATATGAAAAATGCTCTGTTCTATTATTTGTAACTACATCATCTCGTCATCACTCCTTAATCGTCTTCCATTGCGCCGCAAAGAAATTTGGCTCAAAGATGCTTATAGCATTCGTCTATAATGGTGCAAAAGTGTGGCACCCTGTGACGTCACACTTGAGATCGACGACGCTTCAAATACCAAAGTGTTGATATATGTGAGAAAAATTCCAGTGCCCAGAAGTTTATGTGACGTGCAAGGCGGGTTAATAATGTCGTATAAGCACCAGATATCACCACAACCCTGACAGACACCACAGTGGCGTGTCACACGACCATACAGTGAAAACAGCGTTGCTTACGCACATTTAACCCCTTCTTTTGACGCCTCTGCGATTGTGGTCAGAAACGCGACGCCCAGAAAAGAAATTACACGATTTTATTACGGATTGCTGAGGAAAACTTTTCAGACACACCACCACTCAGAATTGACACGAAAGAGCCTCAGGGAGTGTCGTAAAGGGCGTCAATGAAACCACACCTTTCCTTTGGGCTTTGATTCCCTAACACTTCGCGCTCGGAAACAATGGCTCGTAGTGGGATGAAAAACAGGACGCCCTTTGTCACCGCTAACTCCTCTAGATGTTTAACGCTTCTCTAAGAACATTATGGGGCTGCATGCTCGTCAATCGGGATTGCACACCCTTGGATTGTAGCGCAATCACAATTTTTGCTCTTGTATTCAGGTTGGAACAACTAGAGACCTTTTAAAACCACAAGAAAAAATCTGAACGTGATCTGAAGCAGCAAATGTACTTAAGCCTTTTCAACCTTCCTGTTTCACGTCCACCTTCGACGTGATCAACGGTCAACAGCGGCTGCGATATTGACAGATGCGTGAATAAATCAGCAGAGGGTCCCTCTCAGTCCCTCCCCTCTCCCATTCGGCAAAACTCTTGGTGGCACCCATCCATCATTGTTGAGAATTTTAAAAATGAACCTGTACAGGGACAACCTAAACGGAGTCGTAGTCGCCTGCAGGTAGGCAATCTCATGACACCCCTCTGATTCCAATTGCCTAGCTGCAGGCGACTAGGACTGCTTTACAGGTTCTCTCTGTAGAGGTTCCTTTTTAAAATTCTCAGTGGAGATGGATGGGTGTCAGCAAGGGTTTTGCCAAACTGCGAGGGGTTAAGTGGGGAAGGGGGTCTTGGAGGGATCCTTTGCCGTTATATTCATGCATGCATCAATGTTGCATTCCCCCACAATCACACCACAGGAAGATGCGAAACAGGAGAGCTGAAAAAGCATTAGCACCCATTGCTGCTTTAGATCACGTTCAAATTTCGTCTAATGGTTTTGAATGGTCCCTAGTGGTTTCATCCAGTGTACTGGAACAAAAATTACTGTGCTCCTACACTCCAAAGGGGTCAGATCACACCCTGCATGGTCCTTTGAGTAGTGTTGAAACGTCCAGTGGGTGGCAGCAGTGTCGAACGATGTCAGAACATTGTCCCGTTGCTCATCGGGCTGCGAACTGTCACTCCCGGCCACGAAATGTGTGGGACTTACCACCCCCAGAAAAGAGTTGGCTTCATTGATGTCTTTTATGACAACCCGTGAGGCCTTTTCATGTCCATTCTGAACGGCGCTGTGTCTGAAATATTTTTCTCGGCTACACGTAAGGAAACAGCGTGATTTGTAGGCTGAGCTTCACGGTTCTGACCTCCATCGGAGAGGCGTCAAAAAAAGGGGTTAAATGTGAAAACCATCCAATCGTGTGATACGTTCATGGTGGCGTTGGACAGACTTTTGGTAAAACTCGGCGTCATTGTGACATCATTAACCCACCTTACACGTCACATGAACTTCTGATCCGTGGCCCTTTTTCTGCGTATGTGAACACTTTGCTGAAGAGTCGCCGAGCCCGAGGGTAACGTCACAGGCAGCCACGTTTTTGTATCTGTATAGAGGAAGGCTGTAGTAAACCTCGAGCAGAATTTCACATTTCTGTGTAGCAATGGGCGACGGTTTTGGGGTTTGGGAAACGAGCTCCTTTAACTCTGTTCGACCGTGTCTGTCATATACCTTTCACTCGCTTTTTTTTTTTTTTTTACTACCACTGATTGTAAAAATACGCAACAATTCATTTAAATAGTCTCTACTCCCTAAAAGTGAACTAACACGTTTGCGCGTTGCCCCTAATCCCTGTGCGCCTGCAGTCGCGTAGCTAGCGAAAAGAGCCTGCGTGCAGATGCCCTTTCTTTTTGTCAAAGTGTGTGTGTGTGTGTGTGTGTGTGTGTGTGTGTGTGTGTGTGTGTGTGTGTGTGTGTGAGAGAGAGAGAGAGAGAGAGAGAGAGAGAGAGAGAGAGAGATAGGGTACGATTCGAAGCACACCTAGGGAGAAGCAAGCACACTGCTTCAAGATGTCTGGTTTACCATCTGCACGTACATCCACATGTATATCTACGTCTACCTTACGGTGTGTAGTGGAGGGTATTTTGTGTACCACTGTCATGTCCCCTTTCCTGTCCCATTCGGGAATGGTTCGCGGGAAGAACAATGGCTGGTACCACAGTCGGTATTATCGTGACAGGCAGACAAAGACGTAGAAAGAAATGCAGGTGCAGAGTTAACAACTATGTTTTGTATCCTAATGCATGTATTAATGTCAGAGAAAGAGTTAAACGTGGCATGCAGTTTACTGTTCTTAAATTGCCCTCTTGTGTTAGTAAATGCTCTGGAACTAATGCTCCATCTTCTTGGGCCATTACTATTAACGGAAATGATGAAATACGATATTGCATTGACGATAAGGGTAGCTCTTATATTTCGCCGCCGGGTATAATTAACCAAGTTAAATGTTGCAGTTCCTGACATCCACTGTATAGATATCTAATATGATCCCGGAAGTTTTTCAGGTTCCATTCAAGTCCCTGACAACCTAAATTAGGACAAACTGTTGTAAATTTAACGTTTCCTGCTCTGGCGAACGAACTAGATGGTTGATGCATGACGTGTACAGTGATTAGTCCAAGAATGTGGGAGTATTTGCTTTTATTTGAGGTGTAGAGAATGAAGGAGTAACACATTTTCATTTACATGTAGGTCAGTCGAGTGTCAGTGTTAGACAAGAATTGGTGGAAGAACCGAGTTAGAACAATATCTGATGGCTTTGGAAGGCTAACATTTATATATGCTATACCTTTCTGTCCAACATAATTCGAACGTTTTGTCCGCCAGACCTTATCCCTTCCTCAACTATAATGAAAGAAAGCTGCACGTAGAACATCTAGAGCGGCTTCGGCGCAACAAGGCCACCAGAAATAATACTCTTCTACGACATGTATTTGTTGTGTTCTTGTCGGAGATATTGAAGGTTCAGTATTTTGTCGAGGGCTGCGTGTCTTGTTTCCAGATTCTGCTTATCTGTGAGGAACTGTAAATACGTATTTCATTAAAGTCTTCCTTTGCAGTCTGCGGAATTGACAAAGGAAAAGGAAGGAGATGCACGATACTCTTACACAAATATAAAGTGTTTTTCATTTAATCACACGACCACAGTCCTTACGCAAAAGCGAATTTGAATGTTGGCAAAAAACTGAATTACTCAATATTCTGCTGTAGTAAAAGGAAGCAAAAAATGAACAGAAATGTGGACGGGTGCACTACTGCAGCATATGTCTCACCGAATGGATTCTGACGCCTGGCCCGTGCGCACAAATTAGATCGATTTTGAACAGTCCCATGCGCTCCCATGCATCTTCGTGAGAGATATGGGAATTAGCGACCAGTTAAAAACCGATATCGGTATTTTAATAACCATTACTTTCCGGTATTTGTTTGGTCTCGGTTATAACGGGTATTTTTCTTTTTTAAAAAATAACCAGGGAAAAAACCGAAATATCAGTTAGGCTAGTACAGTGATAAAATTTTTGGTTCCTGAATAAACCTGTTTTAAAAAAACGAGTAATTTTTATTTATAAAATTCCCATTGCTTTGAAATATTGCGTTATTATATAAGTAGCTAATGGGAAAAGCAATTACTGCTATTTTAATAACAGTGCCGACAGAAACGAGCAACACACACACGGTACAAGAATTGGTACAGTATTGCTGAAACAGTTATTTACCTGTTACGACGGGGCGTGGGCTTTTTGGTGGTACCCGTGCAAGACTTGCCTCATCTGGTCTTCGCTTTCGTCGTCGGACATCAGTTGTATTACAGAAGGGCACCATACCTAGTATGGAAGTATTTTCCGAAGTGCGATATCACTGAAGTACAGTGCTCCATTTGCTTTAAGGGATCACGAACGGGAGGATCCACAATAAACTTCTTACATCATAAGGAGAAAACTGAAGGCTTAATAATTAATTCATAGTTTACAACAAAAATTGAAAGTAACTGATCTCTTGCCTTTGTCTCCATAATATGCCTTTATCTGCCTGTAGCCGTTCAAAACGGACAAATGAACACTAAAAACAGTTCTTCAGCATAAGATTTGACCCTTTAGCACTGACTGTTCTTAATGTTCAAATAACAGTATGATCCTCGATAACTGTGTGATTTTTGAGTAGAGTTTCAAAAAATTAGAATCACTAAGGGAATATTGATGTTCTTTTGTAGTATTCAACCACTGACCACTTTTCGAGAAAAGCAACGAACAGTGGGTGGACTAAGTTTTCTTTCATTTGCCTATTTAATTTAATGATTTGATTCTATGTATCTTAAAACTGAGGGAGTCAAACGTTTCTTAATGTCTATCAGGTTTCAGCGTTTATTACAGAAAACAATAGGAATAAAAAACGGAAAATCGGTTATTTCAGAAACCGGTTATTTTGAGCGGTTTTAACATTCATGCTTAACTCGGTTGTTTCAGCGACAGCCGCCATCCCTACTTCGTGAAACAGCCACATGTACTAAGGGCACACAGAAAGGTGCATTTACAGCTGTGTGCCTTGAGCTTAATTGCCATGCACCTGCTCTTATCTCATTCGAAAAAAGAAGCACGCCTGTAGGTTTCTGCCTACGCCTCAACATGTGCGCATACGTAATTCTATTCACATCAAAATAGAATCATCCGATATAAACTGGATTCCTGTATTAGCCCGTGATTTCGGTGCAGTACTCAATATCGTTGGGATATTGAAAGAGGAGAAGAATACAATACACAGAGACGATATTCTAGCGGTAGAATCGATGCGTCAGTCACCCCAGTTTTATTATCCAGTTCGGTGTATCTATCTCATAACTGTAAAACATCATATTAGAAGTTTGTCAGGCCATGGTGAGCTCTCTGGAAACCTGCATTAAGATAAAATGATGAAACTTAACGATTCATTTTCTGGAATACAAATACTTGGTGCTGCTTAAAGTGAATATGTGGATTTTTGTGCGTAAAGTAGTCTAGATCACTAAGTACAGTTTCTTATTAATAACGACGTTTCGGCTTCTGCCATCATCAGATCTGATTTAAAAATCACGTAAGAATGAGAGATGTTCGTTGTTCATTATCAGGTGACAAAATATCTTTGCCCACTAGAATGTTTGAGATATGTCTGTTAGGTGCTCTGTGTAACATTTCCATGCTTTCGCTTATCTAAGACAACGTGTGTTTCCCATTTTTTTTAGGATTCTCAGTGCTGTAACGCTCTCATCTTACGCTACTTTTTGTATCTTACCATGAACTTTCCCCCAAATTGTCCTACATAAATTTTGTCACAATCGTAGTACTTTTTCTGTATAATTTTACAGCTGAAAACATTGTCCGTTATGGGCTGCATAATTTTTAGTTTTATTTGCAAATAAAAATGAAAGCTATGCAGCCCATAACGGACAAGGTTTTGATTCGAAATATATATTTATTGTTCATTTATTTATTGTTCAGCTAATTCAATCTTTACAAGGTATAAACGAAGAAATACCATTTCAGTACTCGTTTTCCTGCCTCTCTATCTCCTGCTGTCTTCTGCCAATTGAATTCTGCAAATGTCTTTAATTCCTTATCACAACGGTCGGGTGGCCTGCCCCATGGTCTTCGTCTTTCTATGATAATCGGCTCTAGTACTGCCTTTGTCCACCTTCTGCAGTTCCTTCGTGCGATACGTTCTCCCTTTCCATAATATCCTGAAAACCTGTTATTACTATTGTGTACTCACATTTTTCCGATCTGCCTTATTGAGACCTAGTAGCGACATTTCCATAATTCTCTGAGTTGGTTGTAGTTTCCTTTGCAAAAAAAATCGTTTAAAATCCAACTCTAACAGGCCTAAGTTAGTACGGTAAGAACACACTGTTAGAGAAAATTATTTTTTCAAGTATGATGGCATATTAGATTTAAAAACTGTTGCATTTCTTCCTCAAGCTCTTCAGCCTACCTTGATTCGTCGGAAAATATCAGGTTTTAAGTCTCCTTGAATATCAGTTAACTGTTCCAAATGAACTATTCGTTAACATTTGTAGACGGTTGTTGTTAAATATTGTTTGTCTTTTAGTTACCCTCTTTTTGTGCATAGTATTTGGTTTCGAAAGGTTTTACTTGAAATCCACTTTTTCACAACTGTCTTATATATCCTTTATGGAGGATTGCAGTTCTGTCATATTGTTGGCACGGACTACTACATCGTCTGCAAATCTCAAGTTAGTAAACCTTTTCCCATTTATTCTAATTCCTCTTTCTTTCCAAATACTTTTGGACATGGCCATTTTACGATCTGCTATAAATAGTTTCGGGCACTTAGGGTCACTCTGTTTTACCAGTCCCCAACGGAAAACTCGTTGATGTGTTTTCGTATGCTGACAGAAGCCATCGAGATATCACAGATGTTACATAATATGCTTATGTACTTCGTTTCCGCGCCTTATTCGGTCAGTATCTGTACAGCTGCAAAGTGGCTGACAGAATAAAAAGCCAGAATGAGGTTTTCACTCTGCAGCGGAGTCTACACTGATACGAAACTTCCTGACAGATTTAAACTGTCTCTTCATTGTCTATTAAAGCTATGCATAGAAGCATTTCATATTCATTGCTCGACAGATTGTTAGGGGTTGTCAAATGAAAGCTAGACAGATGGAAAAAAGGAAGTAAAAAGTTTATTATTTGAAAAGTAATCACCATAACTATTAATACATTTATCTCGCGGTGATACAAGACGGTCAGTGCCTCCATGGAAAACTGTTTGCAGTTGTCTAGGTAACTATGATTGTACCCAGCGTCCATCTTTTCGTCCGAAGCAAATTGACGACCACGAATGTCTTTCTTCAGGGTTCAAAAAATGTTGCCAAGCTTGTTTCGAGTACAAAGCAGAAGTTTGGCTGGGAAGCCGTTACATATCCTCCATTCAGTCCCCATCTCTCCCAGTGCGATTTCCGTATTTTTGAAGCCTGAAGAAAGACATTCACAGCCATCGACTTGCTTCGTACAAAGAGGTGCACGCATATACACAATCATGGTCCCGTAGGCCACCGTAAACATTTTTCCATGAAGGCATTGACCGTCTTGTCTCATATCTGGATAAATGTATTAACCGATGTGGCGATTACTCCTGATACACGAGGGCTATTCGGAAAGTAAGGAAGAGCAGGTCGCGAAATGAAAATCAAAACTGTTTTATTTGCAACAATTAGCTACAACTTTCAACTACGTATCTCCATAGTTGCTGATCCGACTTAGACGTTTGTCATAGCGTTGCACCAACTTTCCAATACCCTCGTTATAGAAGGCAGCCGCCAGTGCTTTCCGCCAATTCTCTACGCTGGTCTACAGCTCGTTGTCTGTGCCAAAATGTTGTCTTCATAGCGAGAGGTTCATGTGAGCAGAGATGAAACTCAGAAGGAGACAATTACGGGCTGTATTGTGGGTAATCAAACATTCCCAATTGGAAACGATGCAGGAGCATCTTCATTGCCCCTGCATAATGCGGCTGAGAATTGTCTTGAAGAAGAAAACGCACTACAGTTATGTAATGTTGGCTGCATAGCTTCAGGCGAAATTTCTCACCAGGCCCTTGAACTTGGCGGGAGAGCCTATTGTTCTAGAAATCTTTATCTGCTCCCTGTGTGCTCATAACTAAAAAGAACGACGCAACGCTATCTACGGGCATACTAGAGACACTGCCCAACACACCTGCGCAAAACTTAATCGGATTTTCACTGTGGTTTCCATTTCGCGACCATCGTTCCTTACATTCCGAATAACCCTCGTACTAAACCGTTTATTTACTTATTTTCCATCTGTCCCGTTTTCATTTTACTGTGCCTTACACTTCACAGTGGGTGTGAATATGGCCAAGTGTGGTATAAACCACTGTGGAATCCAAGTTGTTCTATGGGTTGTGCGTTTTCCACAAAGGCACTGATGCGATTGGTCAGGACTTCAGTGAAATCTTTGAAATATACAGGGTGAGTCAGGAGGAAAGGTACATGCTTTGAGGGGTGATAGTATTAATGATTCTGAAAAAAAAACTTCATATGGACGTATGCCCTATTCCGAATGGTTTCCGAGATAGAACACATTTAGTATCACTTTTGTACCTTTTTCTTGATTAACTCGAAAACCGCACCCTCCAGTGGAAACGTGTCTCAGTACAGAATTGAACTATGTTAAATTTACTACAAAAAGGTCCTATTCATTTTTGCTCTAAAACTAATGGTTTGTGCGAAGAGAGCGCGAGAATGTTGAAAAACTCGCTCGGCACGCATGCGCTGTAGCTTACGTAGTTTTGTAGGCCATTTTGGGTAGTTTCCCGACTTGATAGACCAGAAGTGTCCCGTATCAAACTATTCGTCTCAGTTTGCTACCTCAATATGCTACCTCAAATTGGCATCCAAAAACTACGTAAGCTGCAGTGCATGCGCATCGAGCGAGTTTTTCAACATTCTCGCGCTCTCTTCGCCCAAACCATTAGTTCTACAGCAAAAATGAATAGGACCTTTTGTAGTAATAATATAGTTTAATTCTATACTGCGACACGTTTTCGCTGGAGAGTGCGGTTTTCGAGTTATTCAAAAGTAACGTACGAAAGTGATATTAAATGTGTTGTATCCCGGAAACCATTCGGAATAGGGCATACGTCCATATGAAGTTTTTTGTTCAGAATCACTAATACTATCACCCCTCAAAACATGTACCTTTCCTCCACTCTGTATGTGTGTATATACACACATCTGGAGACAGTGAACAATAATGCAGTAACTCATGACTCACTGTTTTTGTCGCGTTTTCTCCCATTTTCTTACATAACCTATTTCTCTGGCTACCTCTGGTTTGAAAGCCTATGTTGTATTCGCTTTCATTTCTGAATAAGCGTCGTTATATGTTAACTCTACGTATCTCCTGTTATCCTTTTGCATTTTCAATCGAGTATTATTTCTATCCCGAGTGTTGTCATTCATCTTCATTATGTCACTTTTTTTTATTCATTTTCACGCAACAGCATTCGTTTTCAGCTCAGAGATATATACATATAATTGTAAATCAGCTATAATGAACACTTGTTATATATGTATGAACTCTGCACGTACATATTGTTGGCATGTGAAAAGCTAAAACCCGAAAGATTGTCTGTCATTTCCTACGAATATCACCTGAAAAACGAAGGCAACGTATCCCCCACCAGCTCTGCCTCTCGGATAGCATTTGTTTCTCTGATAAATTTTGAGTAGTATTCATAGTCAATAGACACTTCGATTAGGCATAGTTTTTATTGAAACTGACACGTAGCGTTCATTTGCACGTTATAAATTTTGGTGAGAAATTTTTTAAACTTTGTAACATTTTAATTTTTCATTTGTGTTGCCTACTACGAACACGTCTCGTTATAATGTTCTTTTAGTCTTAATTGCAGATCTGAACATGGCATAAAGCGAAATGTCCTTGTAAGTAAGGAAATATACGAGAGTGTGCTGAAAAGTAATGCCTCCGAGTTTATATGTAAAATCTCTTAAAACTCTTTAAATAAAACAAACTTTACTAACCTTCTACATTTTATTCTTCATTTCTAAATATTTATTTCTTCGCGTAGTCCCCCTAACGACGGGCACAGTTCTTCTAATGAGAGATCAGTTTGTTGATACTATCACTATAGAATGTTTGACTTCGTTGACGGAGCCTCAGTCTCACCTCTGTTTCACTGCTTCATCACTACGAAAGTGAAATCATCGAAGATGTTCTTACGTTCTGGAAACAGATAAAAATCGTATGGGGTCAAGTCGAGACTGTATGGAGGATAATCGCTGGCAGTGAACCCAAGCCGTCATTGTCATACCGCTGGAATGGGTGCTTCACGTGTGGAAGGACTCCCCGAATTTGAAATTCTATTACAACACGCTGCTTCTCACGCACTGACATAATTGCGTTACATCCCGTCATGTTATACGCTACAATTCCGAGCCCTCTGTCGGTAATGGGCTGCAGATATGTCAAATGAGTAAGAAAGATGTAGACTGTTTTATTTAAAAAGTTTTAAGAGTTCTCACATAAAAAACTCGGAGGCATTATTTTTCAGCACGTCCTCGTATTATGCGATCTACAGGACTTCAATCACAAATATCTGAAGTGGTGGGAAAATATCGCATTTTAACTTACATAAAGATCAGTCAAATTTCACATGGCATTGATTTGTGTGTGTGTGTGTGTGTGTGTGTGTGTGTGTGTGTGTGTGTGTGTATGTGTATGTGTGTGTGTGTGTGTGTGTGTGTGTGTGTGTGGAATGTTACAGGGGAGTAGCTTCGGATGACAAACATGTTCCGCTGCGATGCCGAAAACTTACCTTCCTGTCCGATGATATTATGAAAGTTTTTCTCCCGGCCCCGTTTCTTCCTCAACCAGAAAGAAGGGAAGCAGTGGCATTGGCGTATCAATCTTTTCGGCACCAGTCTTCTTTTACATGTATTTGCGGTGTACACGTCCCAGCTACGGACGAAGGCTCTTTGTCCAGGGTTGTGTTTCTTGTTTAGAGGTTGCACTTGCAAGCTACGAACTTTGGAAAATCATTGTATTTTACTCAGTCTCTGTAGCCAACGGAATCAACCAACAACAAAGAAGGAACTGAACGATAATCCCGAACAGTTCCACGTGTTTCTCATTCGGTCATTCGACTATAGTGCTAACGCAAATTTTAATGCTTATGGGAAACCGATCTTTTCCATGATCAGCGATAGTAAGACAAAGCGATAAACGAACAGAACAACGGAACAGGAGTAAGATCTTTGCCCGTGGCTCTTAGGACAGAAAAGGAGGACCCCATTGTCTGTGTACGGTTGCCCAAGTTCACAAATTAGATTCATGCTAGAATCTGCATAGCTGCAAGTACTTCTTTACATCTTCGTACTACAGCCGTATGCGGATAGTACGCACAGAATTTTGCACGGGTGTAAGTGCACCTGTGAGGCAATTAAGTGAGTCATATGTCAATAAAAACAATGACTTAAGTCGCATATCAACTTTACGCAAGGTGAAATGAAGCATAAAACACAGATGGGGAACATAATAACAATAACTTACACAGATGTGACTAAGGGGAATTTTTTAACATTGTATGTAAAAAAAAGGTAAAATGTGTGTTTAATTGGCTCCTTTAGCAAGTTCTATAGACACACAACACAAGCTCGAATTAAGGAAGGGCGGGAAAGGAAATCGGCCGTGCCCTTTCAAAGGTAAGGATAGATACGCCAGAGAACTACCGCACAATCAGTTTTACGTCTCGAGCATCCAAGTTGCTGAAAGAATAATATATACAGGAACGGAAAAGAAAATCGAGGAGCTGTTGGATGACGAACAGTTTGGCTTTAGGAAAGGCACCAGAGATGTATATCTAACGTTGCGCTTGATAATGTAAGCAAGACTCCATAAAAGTCAAGGCGCATTCAATGGATTGTTGTCCTAAAAAAAGCATTGTAGAATGTCAAATAATTAAAAATCTTCGAAATTCTGAGAAAATAGAAGGTTTAAGTAAAGACGGTAATATGTAATATGTACAGGAACCGTGAGGAATCGATTAGAATGGAAAAAAGAGACGAAGTTCTCGGGTTAAAACAATGAAGGATATAAAAGATTGGCTAATGACACTGCTAACCCAAGTGAACGTAAAGAAAAATTACAGGACCCGTTGAATGGACAGAACAAAGTACTGAGTACAGAAAATGGATTGCGAGCAAACCGAAGAAAGGCGAAACTATCAAGATGTAACAGAAATGAACTTGCCCACAAACTTAACATCGTAATTAGGGAACATGAAGTAGAGGAAGTTAGGAATTCAGCTACCTTGGAAACAACACATGACGGATGAAGCAAGGAGGACGTAAAAATACAGACTATCACACGCAGAGGGAGCATTCCTGGCCAAACCAAGTCTTCTAGTAGGAGAAATAGACCGTAATTTGAGGCAGAAAATTATTAGAATGTACATTTGGAGCTCAGCATTAAATGGTAGTAAGTAATTGACGGTGGGAACACCGGAAACGGAGAGAATCGAAGCGTTTCAGGTATGGGGATGTTGAAAATTAGGTGGACCGATGTGATAAGGAATGAGGAGATTCTTCGCAGAATCGTTGAAAAAAGGAGCGTGTACAAAACATTGACCAGAAGACAGGACAGGAGTGAATGGGAATTGGGATCGAAGAGTGAGGCCTGTTAAGGTAGTACGTGCAGTTATGCAATCCAACTGTACCAGGGTGGCATACTGGGTAGCACATCAGCTTAGTGAATAGGGACCTGGGTTCGGATCCCAGCACTGGTACAAATTTTAATTTGTCGTTTCAGTCTGCATATATACATCAACTAGATGCACCATTCAAAGAAACACACTTCAATTGCCACATGGGAATGTAATATTTGGTAATAGCTTACCACGTTTGCGTTCCAGATTATAAACGCTCAATGTCACGACCATTTGCATCCATGATAGCCTGGGGCCACATCAGATATACCATTTCACAGCTGTTCGCGGGGCTTTTCGAAAGATTGACGATTGAAGGTTCAGCTACCGTGACTCAACTTGTGAAGATCGCACACTGCGTCCAGCATCCGCAGTCATGGCAATAGTAACTTCTTCAGTCTGTAGCCAGTTGGTTGTCGGCCTCTCCTTGGAGCAATTCCGAAATCGCCAGTTAATTCGAACTTCGGAAACATGTTCTTCAAGCCCGGTGCAAGAGGAAGTCCTCTCCGTACTATTTTAATGCGTCGATACTCACGAATAGTAACAGCACCATAACGGTTGTGTTGTTAAAACAGCTTTACGAGTAAAACCCAGCTTCCTTCGTCCAGAAACATGTTGACAGTCTGCAGCTGTAATGCACACTGAAGCTTGTGTTGCAACTCTACGTCGCCTTACCAGTGCCGGCGCCTCACAGCGTGTCGTGACACTAAGGCTATTAACAACGCAAATCCTACACTGCACAGTCTGGACATCAGTCCTATAAAGTTGGGTAAATTCGGTAAATTGTATTTCTTGTATATTGGTTCAAGTAACAGAAGTTTATTTATAACCACCCTGTGTCTTGATTAAAGTATTTGCTGCTCGAATCACTTCTTCTCAGGTACGTCGTCGACTAGTTACAGGTCCACCTGATTACCTTCACGTTGATGATTGCCTGACTTCTCTTTTTATGTTAGTAGAACTGAATAGGATAATCCATTTGACCAAGGACACCGCTTCAGGCATCAATAATATCCACTACATTATGATACGTAATATGCTGTCCAGTATTTTACTAATCTCTTTTCACACATACAATCGATTTTGGGTTGTAGAGATGTCATCGAAGATCAGAGAACACACACAATTGTCCCAGTCCTGTAAAGAGGAAAGATAGTTGCCTGTCAACTACTTACTGACTCATTGCTCTTTCCTCTTGTTTTGGGAAAACGCTGGAATCGGTTGTTAAACAGCGACTAGAGTCGAACAACGACTGGAGACGTGGCTTGAATTTCACAGCCGCTCAGTTTGGCTTCTTCCCAGTTTGAGTTCAGAAGCGGGAGAGGCCCAACTGACTAAGTCACTCTTTTGTCAATAAATAACTTGAGAGACATTTCGAAGAACGGAAAGACTACAGCTATGTTCATGAATATCAAAGGAGCATATCACAATGTAAACACAAATCTTTTGCTATACAACTTGTAGCTCTAGCTGTCACGGAAAAAATCGTTCATGGACTTGGAGATATGTTTACGAGAAGGAAATTTTTTGTCAAGTTGCAGGATAAAGTGATATGCGCTCGTATCGCATCAACTGGAATCTCACAAGGGGCAATTCTCAGTCTTGTACTACATGCTGCACACACCATAGATCTGGAAACAGCTCTTTCCACAGCGACTAAAAACTTCAGCACGCGGACGATGTCTGTCAGCAGACTCACTCGAGTTCATTTGTAGAATGTGAGGCCGACCACTCCTCTGCATTATCCCCTCCGAAAAGCTGGCTCCGAGCACACGACATCGAAGCTGCCACTGATACGTCACATATCGTATTTCTCAAGTCTTCCTATCCACGGATTCACTACAAAATGAGCTTAAATTCCGAATGTTATCCTGTGTCATCACAGGCTCGATTCTTAGGAGTCGGATTTGACACTCGCTTCTCATGGGTCCCTCCCCTCCGTGGCTGCGAAAAAGCATTAAATATTTTTCCGAATAGTCTCGAGTTTGGTGGGGGAGTCACTCCACTCATTTATTGATGTTGTACAAATCCTTAATTCGATCTAGACTTGACTACAAAAGCGTGGCGTTCCATGCTTAAGAAACCCACAAAAGTTCGCTACAAGTTAAAGCCAACTACTGGCTGACAAATTTCTATTTCATTTTCAAATCATCTTTCGCATTCCAAACTAGAAGCCTTCGACTTAATATACTGGAACGCTCCTCATAGCACCTCCTGCCTTGCACTGGTTGTTAGCTGTACAATGTGAGGTCAACTTTCAACAAAAATGAATAATTACTCGTCTTCCCCCAAAAAGTGCGTATACACCTACACGGTACATCATTAACGGAAAATACATTCGTCTATCGTGATATAATGTGCCAAATATACCAGAAATGGTCGGACTTATTGTGTGATTATACCAATGGCTCTAAATGAAAGAAGTAAAAAAGTGTAGGATGTATCAAAGACGTTTCAACTATCGAAAGAAACTTAGGTTGCTTCTGTGCTGCCGAACCTATAGCTATGCTAGAACACATGAAATTCATTCGCAGTTGCGATTACGAACAACCGTCAGCTGTATACGAGAATGATGACGGTCTGTGGCTCGAACCCGCAATTCTCGCTTTACACGAGCGTTCCCTTAAGCCTATCCATACACGACTCATGGGCAGACTCAAACTTCCATAAGCTACATAGCCATTCCTGCGTCACAATATGTGCTCTTACACACATTACGTCATTCCCGTACAGGGAAGGACATTTTAATTGAATGTCACTGCCCGGTATCGGCGGATAAACAGGATATTACGGTGCATGTGTTAGTAAGAATAACGATGCAATGTTCCTTCGGACATGCATGCATATCCGGAGGAACCTTGCAAAGTTCTCCTTAACAATACAGGCGCAGCAATATCGTAGCTATGCTGGAGGCCTTAAAGATATTGAGCTCCCTGCAGATTTACAAGGTCCCCGTTCTTTCCTATTCTTTTTCAGTTTTACGGTCTCTAAGAGAAAGAAGTGGAATTATAAAACAGGCAACCTTACCTTGGCAATCGTTTCGAGTGCATCCAGTGTGAAATCCGAAATTAGACGACATAAATCCTGTGGGTTAAATCTTACTGCGGCATCACTGACAATGAAGAATTCAATATTCATGCTAAAGAAGTCACAAAATCCGGAAATGTAATCGACCACAAACGTTCGCCTTCTGAATTGTACCTCCTGGCCACACATAATGCATATCAGCAACGGAAGGAAGAATGGTTTCAGTTCCAGAGTCAAATATAATATGCCTGTGTTCAGCCTGTTAATCCACGTAGACTCTGGTTTCACGATATTTTCCCACTCAGATGGCTGATATACACGGTCTGATGTAGGAGATTCAATCACGGGTGTCTTCCGGGAGTTGCACAGGCAATCGTTTTTTGAAAAAAATTACGTCTGAAAGTAGTTTCCTTCAAGTGCCACTAATATATTTTCTTTGAGTAATCCTGACTAATTATTGACACAGTCTCCAAATAAGACGTGGGTAAATATCTCGTTGCCACGCTGGGAGTAATGAAGCACTTGAAACTGACGTTTATCGACAATACTGCGCATTAAGAGAGGTTGTCGACAGCTGCGATTTCAGCCACTTGTTGCCGCAACTGCAGAAGTTCACCAGTCCGACCGCTTGCAGAACTGGTGTATGCTGAAGCTCCCTGGCAGATTAAAACTGTGTGCCGGACCGAGAGTCGAACTCGGGACCTTTGCCTTTCGCGGGCAAGTGCTCTACGAACTGAGCTACCCAAGCACGACTCACGCCCCGTCCTCACAGCTTTAATTCCGCCAGTACCTCGTCTCCTACCTTCCAAACTTCAGAGAAGCTCCTCTGGAACCTTGCAGAACTAGCACTCCTGGAAGAAAGGATATTGAGGAGACATGGCTTAGCCACAGCCTGGGGGATGTTTCTGGAATGAAATTTTCACTCTACAGCGGAGTGTGCGCTGATATGAAACTTCCTGGCAGGTTAAAACTGTGTGCCGGACCGAGATTCGAACTCGGGACCGAGTTCAAGTCTCGGTCCGGCACACAGTTTTAATCTGCCAGGAAGTTTCATATCAGCGCACACTCTGCTGTAGAGTGAAAATTTCATTCTGCTGTATGCTGAGTAAACGTCATCTGACCATTCTATTGACAAATTAACGTCAGCGTCGTGTCCGCACTGTAGACCGCAGTTAGGGAGAAGTCAAGTAAGAAGCTACGTGTCATTCTGCCAGAGAACTGAGTTTGTCAGTGCTTTGTGTGCCGCTGATATCAATGTAGACGAGAGACTAGAGTTGAGAGAACACGCTCTCTGACGTGCTTCCACAGTGTCATGTTGCCACGCCAGCTTCTCCAGCATTGGGCTAGCTTCGTGCTGCAGCTCTGCCACAATTTTGAGGCGGCTGTTTGGAAACGCCACAAAGGCGAGTCTCGGTGGCGGACCTCAAAGAGCTAGCCTCGGCGAGACCGCTGTACCACGGCAGGTCGCCTTCCTTTGATCGCATCAGTTCCAGGGACTTCCTTTGTCCTTTGTCACTTCCTTAGTACATCTTGCACAATTCGTCACAAACAAATAATTGACGAGCTCCTAGACTGTCTCTGTCACGTAACATTATTACATCCAGATTCATATTTCTCGTTACAACTAGAAATAATTGATTTCGTAAAAAGATGTAGTTTGCTTCTGTTTAGTTTCCGTTGTAGTAAAATGAAGTAATTAATTCTTTCTTATTACATACGCGTAATAAGCCAGCAGCTGGGATGTTGAGGTCTCATTCTGTACGATGTTTCGAACACATTAGATTTCCTTTCATACGAGCAAAAATTTGGCTCATACTTACTGAACAGTATTGTTTTAGGCCATAACCTTCGAACTCGATTAAATCCAACTTAAATAGTGTTCATGTTTGGTAACATACACCTTGGCACGCGAACTGTTTCAGATAGAACAGTAATAACTGTATGAGATGTAACATTTAAAGCGTGAAACATATGACAAACATTAAGGGCTTAAGTTGTCTTTTGTAATTTTGGAATCTGATGCGAGGTGTTACCGAGCGGGGTGGTTTGGAAGGAGAGCGATTCAGATTCTGGCGTATCGTAAATCACTTAAGGCAAATACCTGGGTGATTCCTTTGAAAAGGCCATGGCCGTTATCCTATATTATCTACGGGATGTTAAACCCTAATCACCCCTTAACATGAAATATTACTGAGGGTATTGCGTTCAGAAAGCTACAGAACACTGCGGCACGCATTATTTAGTTACCATGGAAAAACTAGGTTTCTGTTATCTGTAAGAAGATCACCTCAGTACCATGACAGACACCCATTACAAATCCCTACGAAAATATCCAAATAAGCACCGTTTAAATCTGTAAGATTCTTCTTGACAAACCATTCATTCATTCATTCATTGTTATTCCCTACTAAGAATCGCGTTCGTCAATAACATTGCATCGGCTGCACAAATCGTAAAAATCGTTTAGGCCTAATAAATAAGAAACAGGTAGAAAGAATTGTCTATCCTCCAACATAACTGCTGTTTGCCGAAGTCTTTCTACTGGGAAAGACTTCTGCAAATTATTTCATTGTTTTGTGCATATTTCATTTGCTTTTCTGAATAAGACGGATAACTTTACGAAATGAGCTGGCGCAGTCGTACCCATATTGGGTACATATTCAGGAGGAGCAAGGTTCAAACCCCCAACCGGCCTCCCTGATTCATATTTAATATACCGATGGAAAAAGAATTCACACTACCAAATCACATCACTACGAAGGATCTGCTCGACGTAAACGAAAGTTGTAGGCATTTTCCAATATTTGAAAGATCATGATTATTCAGATCTCACGGATTGGTTTAAATACACGCTGTAACGGTCATGAACGTTAGTTACCTTTGAGATTTGACGTGGTGAATTGATTTTAGTCAAGAATGCCTGTAAGGCGACAAAGATACTATTATCAGCACCTCACTGAGTTTGGACGGAGTTGTGTAATAGGGCTACGAAAAGTAGGATGCTCGTTCTGTGATGTTGCGGAAACACTTGGCAGGCATGTCTCCACTATTCATGATGGCTGGCAGCGGTGTTCACAAGAAAGCACGGTCGCAAGAAGACTGGACTCCGGAAGGACACGTGGCACTACCGAGTGGGAAGACCATCGTGTTGCAGGTACGTATAATTTGAGCAGCAGTTGGGACCACAATGACACAACGAACTGTTACAAATCGGTATCTTCAAGGACAGCTCCGAGCCAGACGTCCTATAGCGCGCATTCAACTGACCCGAAACCACCGCCATTTCTCGACTTCAGTAGTGTCAAGAAAGAGCTCATTGGAGGACACGGTGGAAGCCTGCTGCATTTTCTGATGACAGCTTGTTCTCCCTCGGTGCCAGTGATGGTTGTGCGTTGATTAGAAGGAGAGTTGAGGGCCTGAAACCAACCTGTCTACGTGCTAGACACATTGTACCTACACCTTAAGTTGTGGTCTGAAGTGCGATTTCTTATGACAGCAAGAGTACTCGCGTGGTTATCCCGCGCACCTCGACTCGAAAACCGTGAATTAGTCTGGTGACTGGACCTGTTGCGTTGCATTCATGAACAGCATTCCAGGGGGTGTTTCCTAACAGGATAACTCTCGCGCACATACCGCCGTTGTAACCGAATATGATCCGCAGAGTGTCGACAGGTCACCTTGGCCTGGTTGATCACCAGATCTGTCTCCAATAGAGCACATATGCGACATCATCGGACGACAACTCCAGCGTCATTCCCAAACAGCATTAACCGTTCTTGAACTGACCGACCATGAGAAAGAGGCATGGAATTCCACCTCACAAACTGACACCCGGCACCTGTACAACACAGTGCATGCACGTTTGCATTCTTGCATTCAACATTATGGTGGCTACACTGGTTATTAATGTACCAGCATCTCACATTTTTAATGACTTCTATTCACTTATATTAATGTGTGATCTTGCAATGTGTCTCACTTAATTATGCTACCTAGAAAAATGTATTCCCGAAGTTTCATCTCTATACATTAATGTTTTATGGATATTCGATTTTTCCCGTCAATGTAGTTTCTCTACATCACATAAGGCCAGAACTGGGATGAATCTTTTGTTGAGGACACCGCCTTCCCCATCCTACTCGTTCCGAGCTTGTGCCTCATGTGTAGTGTCGTTGTCGACTGGATGTTAAACTATGACCTTTCTTGATTTCGTTCGTTTAAAATTCTCTATGCGGATAGTACTTAAATATTATGACACAAAAATGACCATTTGTAGAACATTATCAATATTTTATCTAAGAATGTAATGAGATTAAAGAATCGTGTTTTCTTTTACATTTCCATATTTGTAGACGTTCCTTCTATTTTATTACAGCGATTCATCTATCTAGTACATTTAGTGTCACCTAGACGCGCGGAGTGGCCGCGCGGTTTGAGGCGACATGAAATGGGTTGCGCGGCCCCTCCCGCCGGAGGTTCGAGTTCTCCCTCGGGCATTGATGTGTGAGTTGTTCTATAGCATAAGTTACTTTAAGTAGTGTGTAAGTCTAGGGACTGATGACCTCAGCAGATGGTCCCTTATGAAATCACCACACACACACACACACACACACACACACACACACACACACACACACACATTCTTTACTGTCACCTTATCACACATACTTGGCCGAGCGCGTAGACATTTTGGCATTTCTTTCAGAATTATTCCCCAATTCCGATACTCCTGCTCCTTTACTTAGATAGCGAATAGTTTCTACGCCGGATTTAGTAGCGAATGATTCTCGATTGTACGTCGTAATGATGAATTTGTTGTTTGTCATGAAGGAACTGAATTGGTGAAGCATGTTAAGTGCTATGGAATAAATATCAATAAATATAGCGGATGATTATTAAGTCTATTTCTTGTCCTCAGTCATACGGAATTAGTTCCCGTTAATTCTTATGCTGAGAGATCAGCGTGATATTATCATCACATGTACTGTATGATGGCGTATTTTAATTCAGATACACTATGTGAACAGAAGTATTCGGACGCTTGGCTGAAAATTACTTACAAGTTCGTGGCGCCCTCCATCGGTAATGCTGGAATTGAGTATGGTGTTGGCGCACTCTTAGCCTTGATGACAGCTTCTACTATCGCAGGCATACGTTCAATCAGGTACTGGAAGGTTTCTTGGAGAATGGCAGACCATTCTTCACGGAGTGCTGCACTGAGGGGAGGTATAGATGTCGGCCGGTGAGGCATGGCACGAAGTCGGCGTTCCAAATCATCTCAAAAGTGTTCCATGGGATTCAGGTCAGGACTCTCTGCAGGCCAGTCCATTACAGGGATGTTACTGTCGTGTAACCAGTTCGCCACAAGTCGTGCATTATGAACAGTTGCTCGATCCTGTTGAAAGGTTCAATCGCCATCCCCGAATTGCTCTTCAACAGTGGGAAGCAAGAAGGTGCTCAAACCTTCAATGAAGGCCTGTGCTGTGATAGTGCCATCCAAAACAACAACGGGTACAAGGAGCCTCCACGAAAAACACGACCACACCATAACAGCACCACCTCCGAATTTTACTGTTGGCACTACACACGCTGGAAGATGACGTTCACCGGGCATTCGCTATACCAACACTCTGCCATCGTATCGCCACATTGTTTGCCGTGATTCGTCACACCGCATAACGTTTTTCCGCTGTTCAATCGTGCAATGCTTACGCTCCTTACACCAAGCGAGGCGTTGTTTGGCATTTACCGGCGTGATATGCGGCCTATGAGCGGCCGCTGAGCTATGAAATCCAAGTTTTCTCACCTCCTGCCTACTGTCATAGTACTTGCAGTGGATCCTGATGCAGTTTGGAATTCCTGTGTAATGGTCTGCATAGATGTCTGCATTGCGAACCTCTTCAACTCTCGGCGATCTCTGTCAGTCAACAGACGAATCGACCTCCACGCTTTTGTGTTGTACGTGTCCCTTCACGTGTCCACTTCACTATCACATGGGAAACAGTGGACCTAGGGATGTTTAGGAGTGTGGAAATCTCGGGTACAGACGTATGAGGTAAGTGACACCCAATCACCTGACCACTTTCGAAGTCCATGAGTTCCGCGGGGCGCCCCATTCTGCTCTCTCACGATGTTTAATGACTATTGAGGTCTCTGATATGGAGTACCTGGCACTAAGTGGCAGCACAATGCACTTAATATGATAACCGTATCTTTTTGGGGGTGCCCAGATACTTTTGATCACATAGTGTATATTGTCAAAAGGGATACCATTGACGGTCGTCAGTTCGTAATGTGTCACTTTGTTATACAGCACTTTGTTTCAGTCTGTTCAAATTTTTGTTTTCAGGTAGTAATAAATCTTAATTTTTGGTAACAAGACCAAGTTTTTTAGTTCGAGTCTATAGAAGAACACAACAGACCAAGCAATATTGAAAACGATATGAATATCATTAAAATCAGTAAATTTTCAAGAAAATTACCACATACAAAAAGCGTTAACACAGAATAAATAGTTGCTCCATGACCAGATAAATTTTGGAAACCAGACTCTATATAGAATAATTGATGAAATTACATGAAAAAGAAAAGAGCCTTCTCCACCACCTCCCACTCTCCCACAATTCCCCCCCCCCCCCTCCACAAATCACAGTTTCATTTCACTTCTCTCTCCTCACCGTCTCATCAAACTCACAATCCATCACACTGCTAAATACTTATGTCACTCATCATAATTCCCCCCTCCCTTAGAAAAAAACCCTCATTCGATATTCCTTCTCTACTCTTACACAGTACATAAATAACACAGAAAAATAGTTAAATTAAACACACGCAATAATCTAATTTTAAAAAAATGTTGCAGGTGAAAAACAATGTTGGCAACACTACAAAACACAAGCAACAACACGTACTTGAAGTACAAAAACAAACAGAATACAGTGGTGTGCATAAAATTGTGATGTGAAAAACATAAGTGGTGGAAGGTCGTAACTCGTGGATATAGGTCAACGTGATTTGGTTTACGAAACACATTGTGAGACAAGGAACCGTCTTCTTTTCTGCGGACCAAGACATCAATGAACGGGGGTCTCCATTTTTATCCGCTTCCATGGTGAAGTAAAAGCTCGGCTTGGGGGAGTTAAAGGTGTTCCAGAAACGCAGGAAGCGCTGCTGCCCCACGTGACCATACCACAAAGGTATCGTCCACATACCTCCAGAAACATTTAGGTTGTAACAGCGCTGGCTGATGCGCTTCTTCGTCTAAGTCTTCCATAAAAAGGTTAGCCACTGTGGGAGACAAGGGCTACCCAAAGCAACACCGTCAGTTTGTTCAAAATATTGTTCGTTAAATAAAAAGTAAGAAGTAAACACATGTTTGAATAGATGTAAGATGTCCTCCTCCAACTTAAGTTGTAACGAATCCGCCAGAGGTACTCGTGTGGACAAAGAGACCACATCGAAACTCACTAACACGTCAGTTAGCTCGAGACGCAAAGCCTTCAGTTGCTGTAGAAAATCTTCCGAGTTTTTGAAAGTGATGTTCACATCTGGATTCTCTTCTGAGTCTTTTGGTACGAAAAATTTGAAACTTAGAAGATTTCATACAGCGACTGGAATTTGCGTCTCGAACCAGCTGACGTCTTAGTGAGTAAATATCATGGGAAGTGATGGAAAATTTGACGAAATGATAGGTCATTAAAAAACAATTACCAAAAAAGTGTTACAAAACTTGAAAAATTTTGAAAATATTTGAAAATGTGATGAAAATAGTGGAAAAAATGATGGAAATATGGTGAAAATTAATGAAAAGGAGCCTATTTTTATTTTACCATTTCGGTTGTGACTTTCTGATGTTAACGGAAAACAGGGGAAAACGTGGTTTTCGTCATAATTTCGATCTTTTCCATGATATTTAATTGAAATTTCATGATTTTTTCCGTTTTCTTGGAGGCTGAGTCAGCATGTACAAAGTACATCTACTCGTAAGTCATGACAATGAAGTGATGTGTATGTGCAAGTCGGCTGTATGAAATCGACATGGACATGTGACAGAATGCCAGAAAGGAGTTATCGTGTATGGACGTTCCATTATCACACTGTGAATGAAGGTGCCCTGTTTGTTTGTAAATTAATGCTAACTCTTCAACGCATCTAGAAGGCACGGTGTATCGTCCATATCTATGTAACTCGGCGTAAAAACAATGATTGTGACCGGCAGGAACGGGGCAAGAGGAAAAAATTGCTCTGAGCACTATGGGACTTAACATCTGTGGTCATCAGTCCCTTAGAACTTAGAACTACTTAAACCTAACTAACCTAAGGACATCACACACATCCATGCCCGAGTCAGGATTCGAACCTGTGACTGTAGTGGTCACGCGGTTCCAGACTGAAGCGCCTAGAACCGCACGGTCACACCGGTCGGCCAAAAACGGGTCAAGAGTATCGTGCCTTGTCAGTGACAACTGGCTTAAACCAGACAATGAATTGCTACCGTCAGTGAATGTAGATCAATCTCAAACGGTTTACGAGCAAATTCTTTTGAAAATAACTGCATGCAATGGGCATTTGGAGGTGGGTGCCTTGTAAAGGCCCATTTCTTACAGCAGCATATAAAGCTTAGCGTATTCAATGGATCAAACAACAGAGAAACTGGACAATAACTCACTGGAGGCTGTTGCTGTGGTCCAATGAGTTACAATTTTGCCTCTTATCAAATGGCGTCGAGTGCACGAAAGGCGTTTTACTGGCTGAAGCAGTGGACTGTGTACGAGGGGAGTTCATTAAGTTATACAACACTTTTTTCTGACAGCAGGTTGGTTTTATACAGGATTTAAATACACCATATTATTCCCCACTCTTTTGGCTACAAAATCCTATTTTTCAACATAATCACCGATTAATGCGGCGGTCTTATGCCATCTTACCGGGAGGGCCTGTATGCCTGTATGGTACCACTCTACTGGTTGACATCGGATCCAAAATCTTGCTGCGTTGGTAGTCTCCACATCTTCCAAATACTGCTTCCCTCTGAGTGCTTCCTTCTTAGGGCAAACCGAGCGAGGTGGCGCAGTGGTTAGCACACTGGACTCGCATTCGGGAGGACGACGGTTCAATCCCGTCTCCGGCCATCCTGATTTAGGTTTTCCGTGATTTCCCTAAATCGCTTCAGGCAAATGCCGGGATGGTTCCTTTGAAAGGGCACGGCCGATTTCCTTCCCCATCCTTCCTTCAGCCGAGCTTGCGCTCCGTCTCTAATGACCTCGTTGTCGACGGGACGTTAAACACTAATATCCTCCTCCTCCTTCTTAGGGCAAACGGATAGAAGTCGGAAAGTGCGAGATCCAGGTTGTAGAGTGGATAGGAAAAACACAATTTTGAGTACCCAAACTGGTGTGTCAGCACTGTCAACAGAGACGTCCAGTTGTCCAACGAGGTGTTTCAGTCGATCCCCCCGAATGAGAGTGTCCCCACGTTCCAAAATTGCAGGAGTCACAGAGATAAGACAGGTCTACACGACCTTGTTGCGATGACGACACACACCTTGCTAAACGACTCACCGTCCGCAGCTCGTGGTCGTGCGGAAGCGTTCTCGCTTCCCGCGCCCGGGTTCCCGGATTCGATTCCCGTCGGGGTCAGGGATTTTCTCTGCCTCGTGATGACTGGGTGTTGTGTGATGTCCTTAGGTTAGTTAGGTTTAAGTAGTTCTAAGTTCTAGGGGACTGATGACCATAGATGTTAAGTCCCATAGTGCTCAGAGCCATAAACGACTCACCGTGCTTTTGTTCACTGCTAGGTCTCCGTAGCTACTCTGCAAACGCCTATGGATATCTGCCGATGCTCTAGTTTTCCGCCAAGAGAACCTTAGTGACAGCTCTCTGCTTTCGACGCACCTCCGTTACCTTTTTGAAGGCTACGTACAACGCCGCTACCTATCGGAACTTCATGAAGCCATAGGGGCTGAAGCGGGAATATTCCACCATGTCGCATAACAAATTCCGCATTCGAAACTGGCCGAGAAAAGAATGTGTTGCATTACTTAAAACCCTCACAGTTCAGGCTGGATGGTGTTCTTTGATGTTTAGAGAGTGTGTTGCGTATCATGACTTGAGAATTCTCACTCACGTTACCATGAAGAGAAACCAGGGTGATTATTTTCACATTTTCGGTGGTCGTTATCCTTTTTTCTACCTCTTTATCATGATTATGCTGTGGGCAGTACCGTCTTCCGTGATACAACAGCCGTGTCCAAGGGGCTGCTCAAATATATTCTTGGTTTGAACACGCAGGCACCTTAACTTAATTCGACTGGCCTCTTAAATCAGCCTGTGTTAATCCCATAAAAAAGGTATGGAACAATTTGGAACAGCAGGTCAAACGTAGCCTTCAACATCACTGCGATTTGATAGCTGTACGTAATCTAATCGTCAATGAATTTCTGGAGCTACACACGTCATACCTGAAGAATTTATGGGGTGTGGCCAGAGGTGAAGCTACATGGTATTAGCGTGTTGTCTTCTGAGGGAAGTGGGTTTGACTAATTTTATTTCATCCACTGTGCTTACAGTGCGGTTACTTTAGTCATGTTACAGTTTTCCTGATCCGTGTAGGTAATATTGTATGCTTCCTTTTTATACGATACTCTGACATGCGTAGCTAAATAATATACAGGATGATTCAGTTGCCCCAACCAGTCCACAACATCTTCAAATGCCACACGCATGATTTTCATACTCTTTCGCTCACTACACGGAAAGTATTAGTTCTACAGAAAAGATGAAAATGAACTTTTTGTAGGAAATTTAATGCAGTTTAATTAAGTGGTGGGATACGCTTTCGTTAGAGTCTGTAGTTTTCGAATTATTTAACAAAAACTTACAAAAGTGACCTTCAAACACGTTTGTCTTGAATAACTCGAAAACAGTGGCCTTCAGCGAAAAGTACCCCAGTACAAAATTTAACTACGTTAAATTGCCTACAAAAAAGACTTGTTCATTTTTTTCTGTATGACTAACAGTTCACATGTGTTGAGCCTTTTTTTAGGCCCACATTAACTTTAGAACAAGTATGTATGATTACGACTGCTCTTTTAGCCTACAATTTTTGTCTTTTCATTTAGACAGATGTAGTGAATTCGCGACTTGTTACTGACACCACGTACACTGATTTTACAGGAAACAGCTTGAAAACGTTTATGTGAATTAAATTAGTTGCATATATTATGTGACCAAATAGAGATCTTATAAAAATGTCGCCTTCATTCAACAAGTAGATGAATAAGATTAATTTCGATTGATGTGGCAGTATGTAGATTTAGACGGATGAACGATAATGTGGTATAGATCACTCAAACCCTTGCTTTGCCTATAACGAAGAATTTGCTTTGCTGCAAATCTGTCATTAACGAGTTCGTTATATGCCTGATATTATCATTATATTTTTCATTAATTATATGACTACCATGAATCAAAACCACAACTAACTGGAATAAAAGGAAACGCAACAACACTTTAGGGCCAACACATTCCCTAGCAGACTTCACGATCCGTCGGCAGGCCGGGCAGTATGCTGCCTGTGGAATTCTGTGCCATGGCTGGAATAATGCAGACTGCAGAGGCGATATACCTGTAGAGCAAGCCAGCAGCCCGGCGCAGTAGCGAGTAAGTTTACCACATGGCGCCCCCTGACTCTGTGCCTCGGTCCGTATGTGACAAGAGGCGTGACCCAGTCACAAGCCAGGGAGAATTTTCTATAAATACTCACTGCCCCGGCGAACCAGTATCTCTCTGTCTTTGACTGCTGGCTACAGCGAGAGCTACTTCACGCCAGACGCCAACCGAGTGTGGGTCTCCCAGCCTTGACTCCTAGCGAATCTTCCGCAGCGTAGTCAACGTTGTTTCGAGATTCAGAAATATCACTGGGAAGCCCATACGTATCCTCTACACCAGGCACGCTCAGGAGGCGGCTAGGGGAGCACGAGAGCACACGCTCGCTCATCGCCTGATTAGTGAACGCTCGCGATAAAATACGGCTGTCAGACGTCATTATTTAACGCAGTGGAAGTGCAAACTGTACACTGTCTTCAGAGGAATAATAATATGTTAACTTCGCCGTAACTTTAAACGCAAGCGTATATACTTAGAGGCGCAGTTAATAAAATGGAGAGTAACTCTTTTAAAATCGATAAAAAGCCGCATTTTATCTGGGTTAGGAACTTAAAAGCGAAAGTCAGACACATCAGTATGAATTTATAATACGTCAGTGCAGGATATCTAGTTACAGTTAGAACATACATATCTGTAGTGTGACAGGCATTGCGTGAAAAATTTCGTAATAAAGTAAATCTTTTAACTTCGTATAAATTTTTCTTTAACATGGATTTCCAGAACTTCAAAAGTTTGCAACTACGATTACCTTACTGTTTGGACCTACATATTTGTGCGAGCACCTTTTGGCCACAATGAAGAAAATGAACTCTACCCGCAGAATACTTCAGTCTGAAAGCTTGTCTTCGGCTTAGCAGTGTTCAGAAAGTGGTACACAGAGATTGATGTTTTAGTGGAAAGCAAAGTAATTAGTCGACATGCAGAGTTCCTATGTTTAACGTCTGAATAAAATTGTTACAAAACGTAAGTCAATGTCAATTGAAACTTCTTCTGAAAACGATATTCATTCTAAGGCAGCATAAATGGCAGCAAATATGATATTTCGTACTTAGCTACCATGTTCTTCGCCTCATCAATTAAAAGAAATGTAAGTTTCATTTAATTCTCATTTTTATCAAAGCAACGGTTTTCGGAAATAAATTTACCACGAAAGACTTTAATTACCCACCGTCAAGCGATATAATCTCCTTAGAACTATTAGCGTCCGTAGAATAGACTCGTTGACAATAGTTTCTAGCGCGGAGCTGCCTTGTTCCGATTCCTTCTCTCCTCCCCTCCTCTACCTCTTCCATTACTCCCCATGAGCCGCCCGGTTACCCACTACTGAGACTCGCACGAGTGGATTGGTGAATAGGCCTGCTCTATACAGTCCCGATCTCTCTCTATGCGTTTTACATATTATTGGAGCCACGAATAAAGACATTCATGACCTACGATTTGTGGACGAATAGATGCAAATCTGGGTACAGTCATGGTTCCGCATGCAATCGCAAACATTTTTCCATTTAATAAAAAAATATAAACACTTTTAAACATTTAGTAAGATGACTATCAACAGCCGTCAAATAATGTATAAAATGCATGTTTGACCATTAGCTGCTTTCATTCTAAACCCAAATATCAACCGGTTTCAGTCATGGACCATCTTCACGGATAAGGGTTAAAATGGTTTAACCCACCATATTACATATGTCATTACTTAAATAACGTGTAGAGCTTGTCATGAATATCAATATACGACACAGGGCTTTTAGAAGCAAACATACTAAGTGTATACCGAGCAGTGCTGAAGAGAAAATCAGGACGCTAATTACAGCGAGCAATTACAAGCAACCCATAATGTATTTGAACACGAAATATATATTCAAACAAACTGTTTTTATTAACTACTCCATGATAAATTACGTTTCAATCTGCCACTGTTAATTTACTGTGCTTTTGCGTTGCCAATACTGACCTCTTCTTTTTTACTTTTCAGTTTATTGCCTTTCTGTTCGTACCCATACAGTCATATCAATAGCAGAAAGACGATTCGACAGTGTGTTTGAGGCGATTTTCGTGTCAGGTAAGATCAACGTAACACCCAGTCCACGTAACACCCAGTCCCCGAGCGGAAAACATTTTCGATCTCGTCGGGAATCGAACTCGAGGCTTTCCGTCAGCAACCTGCTGCACTGACGCTGCAGCTACCAAGGCCGACGGCATACTGTATCGAAAAACATCAGGAAATATGTTGTATCTTTCTCATTCATTTTGCCATCACAGTGCATAGAAGGTAAAAGGTAAAGTCTGTGGCGCTCAATGTGTGAACGACCATCTGGCCTGACCGTACACTATATGTACATTGATGAGTCAAAACATTATGACTACTCCGCACCGCGAGGTTGAATGCCTGAATGACGAATGGGCAATCAGTATAGCGAAGATATGGGCCGAAAACGCGGAAACCCACTGATATAAGCGGTTTTAACAAAGGGCACATTGTTATTGCACTGAGGCTGGAAACGGGAATCTCTAAAACGGCGAAGATGGTCGCCTATTGGTGTATTAATGTCGTGATCGCCTATGGACAGTGGTTGAAGGATGGTGAACTAAAAAGTACGCCGTGTGGTATTGTACATCCTCGTCTCATCACACATCGTAGAGGTCGGAGGCTCCCCCACTTTGTAATCCAGGATAGGCAGCGATCTGTGGCAGATCTGACGAGAGTACAGTGCAAGTGCAGGAACAAGTGTTTCGGAGCACACTGATCAAAAGCCAATGTTGAACAAGGAGCTCCACATCACACACCCATACTTATTCCTGTGGTGACTCAACGATGTCGTCAGTTATGACTGCAGCAGACATAGCATCACTGAGTTTTTAGCGGGGATCTATAGTAATGTGTCGCCTGCCGAATGAATCAAATTTCTTTTGTTACACCACGTCGATAGTTGAGTCCTTACACGCCGTCATCCAGGAGAATGGCTGCACGAAACATGCACCGTGCTACAGATGCAGGCCAGTGAGGGCAGGATTATGCTGTGGGTTACACTGAGTTGGGCTTCCATGGGATCTGTTGTGGTAATCGAAGGCGTTATGAGAGCAGTGAACTATTTGAACATTGCTTCATGCTTGAAGTCTCCCTCTACGGAGATGACATCTTCTAGCAGGATAACTGTCCATGTTGCTAGGTCAGAATCGTGCTACAGTTATTTGCGAGCCATGAAAGTGAACTCACGTTGATGTCTTCGCCAGCAAATGTGTCTGATCTGTACCCAATGGAACGCATATCGGGCGCCAGCTGCGTGCCCGTAAATCGCCATCCCATAATTTGTGGGAAGTGCTTGACCTGTGCCTAGACATCTGGTGCTATATACCTCTGAAACACTGTCAAGGACTTTTAGAATCCATGCCAAGCAGAATCTCTATCGTACTGTGTTTGGAAAGTGGAACAACAAACTATGAGACAGGTGGTCATAATATTTTGGCTCATCGGTGTATATGTCTTCCCACCTTCATTTAAACTGTCATCATCTTAATGAGACTTTTCCAAAAAACAATTTACAGCATTCTTCAGGGCTTGGAAAATACCCGATCCTGTTGTTTAGTTCATATATGTGTGGGTTAGTTGTTTTGCAAATCTATTTTTCTGTAATGCATTAATTCTAAAGACATTATGCTGACAACCGTTTTCGTTGTCGATTCTGCTATCGTATCTCGTAATTTATTCAGAATTCTACGTTGAATACTTTGCTGGAAACGACGGGTAGCTCGCACATTGTATGGATACCACCAAGGGTGTGTCAAAGACGTCCCTTTCACAGGCAGGAACCCGACTAAAAGAATGTAATTCTCCCACTGCTCACAATGTAAAGGTACCAATAGTAACAAAGTTTCGTTGTGTCACATGCACGTGACCGAGCGAGGTGGCGCATTGGTTAGACACTGCACTCGCATTCGGGAGGACAACGGTTCAATCCCGCGTCCGGCCATCCTGATTTACGTTTTCCGTAATTTCCCTAAATCAGTCCAGGCACATGCCGGGATGGTTCCTCTGAAAGGGCACGGTCGACTTCCTTCCCCATCCTTCCCTAATCCGATGAGACCGATGACCTCGCTGTCTTGTTCAAAATGGTTCAAATGGCTCTGAGCACTATGGGACTCAACTGCTGAGGTCATTAGTCCCCTAGAACTTAGAACTAGTTAAACCTAACTAACCTAAAGACATCATAAACATCCATGCCCGAGGCAGGATTCGAACCTGCGACCGTAGCGGTCTTGCGGTTCCAGACTGCAGCGCCTATAACCGCACGGCCACTTCGGCCGGCTCGCTGTCTTGTCTCCTTCCCCAAAAACAACCCAACAACAAAGAACTGAAATGTGTGTTCATATGCACGTGAGACATCCAGCAGTGTTTTCAGTAGACGCTAGCCAAGGAACCCGCAAGCAGTAAGTTGTGATTAATTTCATTTTTCTTACCTGATAACAAAAATTTGATGTGGTAGTGAGATATGACTAAATGTAAGATATATATTCGTAACGGATAACTAATACGATTGCTTTACCTAAAGGTAAACTACACATTTATGCAATACACGTCTATGTGAAAACTTGTTTCATTTAGCCAGTGAGAGTGTTTCATCTGTGGTTAGCCTAATTCTCCACAATTACTGTGTCTCATCTCTGTACACTGTAAATTCCTTGCATCTTTAGGGCCGATTTAAGGAAAAATTTTAAGATACTATATATCACTGAATTATTTCCTAGATTATATGATGAACTAAAGGTCAACTGCAAATATTCTGGAACTTTTCTACATTGAAGATATTATTTCTGACTAAATACGAAAGTAGGTTCCTACTCATTTACTTTCATTGGCATTTTAAGCGTATAAGATACAATTAACGTCTTGTCTACCCAGATATAAATTCCTGTAAATTCTTCCTCGCAGCCTGAAGCCGAAAATTTGCTACTTCTTCATTAGAACGAAGTTCACTTTCGTAACTAGGTAACCAAATGAGCTGGATCGAAGGTAGTTTAATTTTATTGCTACCTAAATCCTATATTTTAGTGACAGAGAGCTACGAGAACCACAATGAATTTTTTTAGTAATTAACACGAACCATGATATTAGACAAAGTTATAACAAAATTACCACAGAATTTGTCTCTCCAATCCCAAATATTTATTTCACTATTTCTTTCGACCACATGACAATTCAATGCATGCTGGGAATGCAAGGCTTATTCTGTCTATTTTACTGTGCGACCTGGCTCTGTAGCATAAACCCTGAAGTTATGGGTAACACAGAAACGAAGCAGGTCGCGTGTAGAAACTTACACAAAGGAACTGTTTGAGGACAGACCGAAAAAGAATCACACACAGGAATCTCATGTAAAGAATTCAAAAATCGGATTTCAGCAAATGAGAAGTCCACAACGCAGTTAGTAAGCGGCAGTTGCAAATGGAACATATTGTTGAAATTTTTCTCGGTTTTCGACAAGCTTCATTTCCGAAAGGTCAGAGGATACAAAAACACTGTTATTGTTAGTTAATTCTGGCAATATCTCAGCATAGTTTTTAATGAACACTTGAATTTTCTCTCTCGTTAACTTGATCCGGCTACCCTCAATTCACAGTAGTGGTTTCGTTACGACGATCATAACTTTCAACAAGATTTCTTTTCACGTGATTTCCTTCATCATGACAGGAACAGACAGCGTGCGCAAACTGAACGCAAATATTAACATTTGGTCATATGCTTTTGCCCAGATACTCTCTACGTATATCACAAACGAATATTTATTTTCAGTTTGTTGCTTATATCATAACATTTGGCTGGTTCTCTCAGTTTATTAAGTTTCCGTAGAAGCAGCTATATTTACGCGTATTTATAGCATTATTAATATGAGTTTCTTTGCACGAAATGGTCTCCATTCACATGTAAACGTTAGTATATCATGTCTGTGTTTTCAGAGAGAACGTTCAGAAAAATATTTCCTCTGTTTTTAAACAATCACTTCAATTGGTTACATCGCTTTAGAATTTCTTAGGATGCCAAAATCATACGGCGTATTGAGAAATAGTATAATTTTGGCAACAGTTGTTCAGCGTAACTCACATTCAGCGTTTACAGCTGTAATCAAGATAACGATAAAGTCAACGAGAATCAGCGTAAAGAAAAAGAAGTCTAACCGATTCTGCTTTTCTTAGTGCAGTGCGTTTAGTGGGTATGTATGTCATATGGGTGACTGTGATGAATGGTAAGGCAAGTTTAACGCAGAATGTCCCCGGGCAGACAGAAAAACAGCGTCGATAGCAACGTAGTTTGGCTTGCAGATTCTTCAAACCATGTACGTCGAATATAAGCTCGATTTATAGAATAGTTCATTTATAATGCTTTATAAAGTAATGATGTAACGTTTTTATTATTCAAATTGATACTGAACTCGTGACATACGCCTCAAGGCTGCAATAGTAGATGAGACATCGAAAACACTACAACGCGATCACCATTTGAAACTGTAAGTAAGAGCTGAAGCCATAGGTAGATAAACTTGTCAGTTTGTTAAGTGGTTGTTTAAGAAAGAAAATAAAAATGAAGTTCTCAGTCATGACTGGCTGGGTACAAAAGCAATTGTGATTGATTTTATCTGTAGGATTCTTACTGCCTACTTTGTATGGTTCATCGATCAAATCAAGAAAGCAACAGCAATCTAAGTAATGGTTAGAAAAGAGGATTTGGGCAAGGGTTTTCAGGGATACAAAACATTTTGTCCTAAGAAACACAGGACGATATTTGTTCATTCCGTTTCAGACTATAATGTTAACGATGATAAGGATTTTTACAGAACTGAAACGTACTTAACGGTGCCCTCGGCAGACATTTGTCACCAAGTATAGCTAGCTGCCTCTCTCTACTGGGTGTTACAAAAAGGTACGGCCAAACTTTCAGAAAACATTCCTCACACACAAAGAAAGAAAATATGTTATGTGGACATGTGTCCGGAAACGCTTACTTTCCATGCTAGAGCTCATTTTATTACTTCTTTTCAAATCACATTAATCATGGAATGGAAACACACAGAAACAGAACGTACCAGCGTGACTTCAAACACTTTGTTACAGGAAATGTTCAATATGTCCTCCGTTAGCGAAAATACATGCATCCACCCTCCGTCGCATGATGGAATCCCTGATGCGCTGATGCAGCCCTGGAGAATGGCGTATTGTATCACATCCGTCCACAATACGAGCCATAAGAGTCTCTACATTTGGTACCGGGGTTGCGTAGACAAGAGCTTTCAAATGCCCCCATAAATGAAAGTCAAGAGGGTTGAGGTCAGGAGAGCGTGGAGGCCATGGAATTGGTCCGCCTCTACCAATCCATCGGTCACCGAATCTGTTGTTGAGAAGCGTACGAACACTTCGACTGAAATGTGCAGGAGCTCCATCGTTTATGAACCACATGTTGTGTCGTACTTGTAAAGGCACATGTTCTAGCAGCACAGGTAGAGTATCCCGTATGAAATCATGATAACGTGCTCCATTGAGCGTAGGTGGACGAAACTAAAATGAGCTCTAACATGGAAATTAAGTGTTTCCGGAAACATGTCCACATAACATCTTTTCTTTATTTGTGTGTGAGGAATGTTTCCTGAAAGTTTGGCCGTACCTTTTTGTAACACCCTGTATATGTGCGTACCTTTATTATCAAGAACGCAAATCCTAATACTTTCAATAAAAAAAAAGTACTTTGTAGAAATTTAATTTTATTTCAAAGGGTAATTGACTTACCTTTGGTTGAAACGAGAGAAGGGCCGCTATGAATTGATGTATTCCTGTGATGTGCCAGCGGACAATTGGAAGAACTGAGATTTTCCAGTTGGAAGCGGAGTGCATAATGGAAGCAACGGCGCGTGGAGCGGCGATTAAGAGCTACACGCGGCATAAAAAGCTGCGTCTGGTGGTTGCTATCGATTTTTAGCTGGGTGCGGCCGCTCTCTGAGGGACCGCTGAACTAATTGAATACGGCCAGCGACCAAACAAAGGCTCACGCCAATTCATAGACCAAACACTACAGCAAAGGTTTTAAAATGCAGATACGCACAGCTAATATACGACCGCATCGCAAATGCTGCACACAGTTGTCATGATCCTAAAGGCTTCTACGATATATGTGTAATCAGAAAAGTACTTGATGCTACATGGTGGTGGAACCTCGTCTGTCACGAGGATTTGCATCTTCTATTCCACCCAAGAATGATTCCTCTAGGTATCTTCTTTGATCGTGCGTATGTTTTAATACTAAATATCTCAGAGACACGTAATGCCTCCTTTGCAACGTCTACCGAAGGTGGATGAGTCTCTACCTGCCTGTTTCACGATAACCATACAAAATCATGGCTTAATGCGCATCTTATCTTTGAATCGTCCGTGTTTCCCTTCTCATTGACAAACCTTCGTAGTGATCCGCGAGGTGGATCCAGATGAGGATCCCCTATTGGAATCTGAGTACACGATTTTTGTTAACTACAGAATTCTGTCTAGTGTATAACAACGATGCTACATCTCCATCTACAGCTCTACTCCGCAAGCCACTGTGAAGTGCATGGCAGGGGGCACGTTCCATTGTAACAGTTATTAAGGTGTTTTGCCTTTCCATTCGTACTTGGAACGAGGGAAGAATGATTATATAAAAGTTTCCTTGCGTGCTGTAGTTAATCTGATCTTGTCCTCCCAGCGTGTAGGACGTTGCAGTATATTACTAAAATTCATCATATAAAGCTGGGTCATGCAACTTTGTATGTAGGCTTTCTGGAGATAGTTTCCCTCTATCCTCAAGTTCAAAAATGTTGAAGTGTGTGTGAATTCCTAAGTGACCAAACTCCTGGAGTCATCGATTTCTACACTTACGCACTATTTAAACTAACTTATGCTAAGAACAACACACACACCCGTGCCCGAGGGTAGCCTCGAACCTACCGCGGGAGGAGCCGCACAATCCGTGACATGGCGCCTCAAACCGCGCGGCCACTCCGCGGTGCTATCTTCAAGTGTCTGTCACTTTAGTTTCTTCAGTGTCTCTCTGATACTTTGTCACCGGTTCAGTAAATCTGTGACCATTCCTACAGTCATTTTCTATATATTCAATATCCTCGTGTTAGCCCCATATGGTACGTGTCACGCACACTTGATTAATATTCTAGAATGGGTCGCAAGAGTAATTTGTAAGTAATTTCCTTTGTAGAATGATTACATTTCAGCAGTATTCCACTTATAATCCGAAGTCTGCCACTTAGTTTACCCACGACTGAGCCTATGTGCTCATTCCATTTCATACCCCTACAAGACGTGTTACAACTTGGTATTTGTTTGAGTTAAGCAATTCCAACAGTGAATCGTCGACATTATAGTCATTCGTTTTCTGAAGTGCACAGTTTTACATTTCTGAATATTTAAATCAAGTTGTCAATCTTTGCACTACTTCGAAATCTTATCAAGATCTGACTCGGTGTTTATACAGCGTCGTTCAGATTGTACTTCATTGTAAGTAACTGCATCGTCTGAGAAAAGTCTGAGGTTACTATTAATATTGTCCGTAAAGTCATTACTGTACAAAATTAACAGTGATGGATCCAACGTACTTTCCTGGAGCACACAAGAAGCTACTTCTACACCTGTTGATGACTCTCCATCGAAGATAACTTGTTGCGTTCTCCCTGCCAAAAATCCAGTCACAGGTTTCGCTTGGTACTTGATAAGATCGTACTTTTGATAATAAACGTAGATTTGGAAATGAAGAAACAGTGCACCTGCCTGACTGCCTCAGTCCTAAACTTTTAGTGTGCCATGGGAGAAAAGTGCGAGTTGTGTTTCACAAGACCGACATTAACGGAATCCATGTTGGTTAGGATGGAGGAGGTCATTCTGTTCGATATACCTGTTCATGCCTGAGTTCAAAATATGTTCTAAGACTATACAGCCGATCGAGCTCAAGGATACTGGTTGGTAGTTCTGTGGATCACTTCTGCTACCTTTACCGTAAGTGGGCGTGACCAGTGGTTACTTCCAACAACTGGACGCTGTTTTTTGTTAGAGGGATCTACGATAGATTATAGTTAACAGAGAGACTAAATCACCCGCAAAATTCAGTATATAATCTGATAGGGGCTTCATCGGACACTGGAGCTCTGTTCGATTTTAATAATCTTGGCTATTTCTTGACGCCACTAATACTTATTTCACTCATTTTTTCACTGGTACGTGGATTAAGCTGGTGCAATATACTGGGTTTTCCTTTGTAAAGCACCTGTCTGGAGTTAGGAATCCCTATTTTTGATTTGGTATCCTCAATTTCAGTTCCTGTCTCATCCATGATTGACCGGATGCCAACTTTTGTACCACTAAAAGTTTTTAAATACGATTAGTATTTCTTCGTGTTATGTGGGACATCATTTGACATTATTCTGTTACGGTAGTCACTGAAGGCTTCATAAACGCGTTTCATTTAGCACCTGTCTATCCATAGCATTTACACCTATTATGTTGTAGTTTCTGTTCCTTTAGAAGTTCACTTACAGTGAGTATGTACGATGGAGGGTACCTCTTATTATGAACTCTTTTACTGGGTACATAACTGTCCAGAGCATGGTCCATTGTTCTTTTAAACTTCAGCCATAGTTCGTCTACATGCCCCTGTCCTCTCCTAAGAGTTTAAAGCTCCTCACTGAGATATGACACTACTGATTTTTTATCTATTTTGTAGGATATACACATCTTACTACTTGTTTTAGTTAGCCCTTCATACTTTGGTAATCAGTGTTGCCACAACTACTTCGTGGTCACCGATACTACTTTCGATGTAGACATCCCCGAAGAGGTTAGTTCTTCGGGTCAATTTTTTCATTAAATCTAATATATTTCCGTAATGAGTGCGGATCCGAAACATTTATTCTCAGTAGTTTTCAGAGATGGCATTTAGTAATTTTGTCTGTTGATTGTTAAATGATTAAAGTCTCCTCTGATGATTGCTGTATGATTGGGGAACTTATGTACGAGCTAAATGAGGTTTTCTCTAAAGTTTTTCGTTAGAATAAATGTCGTGTGACTAGGGTCTCCCGTCGGATGGACCGTTCGCCGGGTGCAAGTCTTTCGATTTGACGCCACTTCGGTGATTTTCGCGTCGATGGCGATGGGAATGAAATAATAATGATGAGGACAACACAACACCCAGTCCCTGAGCGGAGAAAATCTTCGACCCAGCTGGGAATAGAACCCGGGCACTTAGGATTGACCTTCTCCCACGCCGACCACTCAGCTACCGGGGGCGGACAGTTTTCCGTTAGATCAAGAGGTGAGTATGGTGTTCGATAGAAGTATCCAATTACAATCTTACGCTCAACGTTGATACTGAATATTGCCCAAACAATCTCGTATTCTGCTTCAATTTATATGTCCGTGGATTTGAGTTTCTTGTCTGCTGTGACAAATACACCACCTCCGTTTTCTATTAACCTGTCCTTTCGATATACACTTACATTTTCCTCAAAAAAAACAAAAATTGACAGCCATTAACTTCAGCTTTTAACCGGCTCTCTGTCTCTAGTATTAGGTAGCTGGGTAGCATCTTCTGAAGCATAGCGCTCACATGACCCATTTAAGGAGACGCAGCAGTTCTCAACCCTATAGCGCAAGTTGAGCAAGTCACAGCCTAGCTTGTCATAGAACCTTTGAAGTCTCTAGTTCAGTCTTTACACTAGACTTAGAACCAGGAGCCACCATAAGTTCTAAGGACAATGGCGCAAATTACAAGCTTCTTTGAGTCTCTGTGCGCAAAGCTGGTTTCCTCAACCTTCTCTGCCAGTGGTTGGGATGATCCAAGTATGATTATCTACGACTCTGCTAAACTTCAATTTTAACTTTGCCGTTCGTGATGTTAAATACTGTGACTTCAGCTATCACCGTTGAGGATGCTAACAATAACTATTTAGAATGTTATTGCAGTGGTGTAGGGGAAGTGGAGACGAGACTAACAGTTTCATACGGAACACGTGCGGTCTATGAACTGCTTCAAACCACCTAAGATCCAGTGCGTGCGTGCCTCGCGAGATATTCAATATTCTCTCGCTATCTTAGGCCACCAGCTTTGTTTGCTATATCACTAACCTTATTAATTTAAATACTGTCGTGAGGGTAATGAAAGGAAAAAGAGTTCGTAAACATTATGCAAAAATTAATTTCGTTTACAATTAGATCTAAACTTGTTCACAGCTAATGGTCTAGTGACTAGCGTTGCCGCCTCCGGAGCACGGGGTCCCGGGTTCGATTCCCGGCCGGGTTGGGGATTTTGTCTGCCCAGGGACAGGGCCTTTGTGTAGTCCTTCTCACTTCATCATCATCATCATTCGTGAGAGTGGCTACATTGGGCTGTGTAAAAAATTGGACCGTGAAAAAATTGGGACTTTGTACAGGCGCTGATGAGCGCGCAGTTGAACGCCCCACAAACCAAATATCATCATATCTAAACTTATCCCATAAAGCAGATAAGTTTCGTAGTAATAAGGCCGGACAAACAACTGATTTAGTTGTTAATTTTATGTTCTTAAAATTCAAGCAAACGCCAGTTTTTCAATTTGTACGTGCGCGAACAAGAACTTTTTAGTAGTCAAGAACGATTTTATCCAATCATTCCCTTAAATGACACAAAATGCATATATTATATCTATAGATTTATTTATTGCAATTCAAGAATTCATCTATGGTATGGAAGGAGTTGTCAAGGGATATGTTTTCAATTTATCTTACAAGCTGTTACTGCTGTCAGTCAGACAGATTATTTCATCTCGTAATTTATCGAAAAGTTTTACAGCAGCGTATTTTACCCTTTTCTGTGCTAAAGGTGAGTTAAGTAGAGTATAGTTAAGCCTTCCTTTCTTCTGGTATTATAATCGTGAATGTCACTGTTGTTTTTAAACTGGTCCTTGTTTTTGCGAGCAAATTTCATTACTGAATAAATGATTGTGAGGCTGTTGTATGAATTCCTAACCTTTTAAACAGATGCCCCAAAATGTGCCTATGAGCTCCACACATTATTCTAACCACTGTCTTTTGAGCTGTGAATACTTTTTGCCCAAGTGTTGAGTTATCCCAAAATATTATTCCGTATGACATGCGAAGTGAAAGTATGCTAAGTATCTTTGCTTACTATTTTCTACATCCCCAAAATTGGAAATTATTCTGATTGCAAAAGTTGCTGAACCTAGTCGCTTTATGAGCTCCAAAATAGGAATTTTCCTGTTAAGATTCTCATCTATATGTACACCAAAAACTTGGTATGCTCTCCCCTGGCTACCGACTTCTCCTGTGTTTTTTTTCAAAGTTCAGAGCAAGCCCATTCGCAGAAAACCAATCAATAACTTTTCCAAAGACATTATTTGTATCATTTTCTGTTGGAGTTTCTTCTACCGGATTAATAATGATGCTCGTATCAGTAGCAAATAGTGTCAGTTTAGTTTCTTGTTTCAGATAAGAAGAGAGATGTTTTACATATAACAAGAACAGAAGAAGACCCCTGATCGAACCCTGTAGAACACCTAATGTAGTTTCACTCCAGTTAGATGAAGTGGAAAACTTCCTTAAATCACAAAAAGAAACTTTTTTGCTTCCTGTTCTGTAGATATGACTTAAACCACTCATATGCTGTTCCATTTACAGCATAGAATTGTAATTTCTGTAACATACTGTCAGTATATACTGTTGCGTTTGACGTATACCCCAATGGCTACTAATATATTTTAGGTAACTGGTGTATTTTATTTAACTGATGACGGAATATGCAGTGGGGTAACTTCACATGTTAGATGTATTACATTGTTCTGCCACCTGGTGACAATAGCTACGACTTAAGGATTAAATGATCTGCGGCAGTTCCGTCAGCGGGACAACATTAACTGTCTCCCGTGCCATGCAGGATGACGTGTTATATTGTCCAGGCTTATTATCTCAGAAGGTGTAAGCTCATCATACACATGGGATTTTGATAAAGTTTTTCCACTGTGTGAGAGTGCTTAACACTCTGTACAATGTATAAAATGTTGCAGGTTCTGTGATTATGGGTAGGTAATGTGCATATAGTACAATAGTGTAATGGTAATGATGACCTCGAATCAGTTCCGTAAATTATTATTTTTTACGTATTGTGCACAAACATGCGATTCGTTACTTAACAGCGCTGATATTACCGTATTGGTTATATACTCTATTGATTTTATTACAACATTTTTGGTTTGGATAAGATGTATTGTCCGGTATTTCATTGTAAACCTTTACAAATTTGAAGATGGTCACTGAACTGACTAAAACTGGTTATCTGTGTAACAAAACATCCCATGTAGTGAGTAAAGTGTTTTAAAAGGATACTACACTCTCAGGTATAGAAAACCGCCTCCTGCTTCCACTGACGATGTCAGGTAATCACAACTTTGAAACAACAATAAGTTCATTATACTTTTTGAGATTAGGTTCTGTAATACTTTAACTAAATGCTTAAAGGAATAAATAATGTATGACCTCAAAAAAGGTAAGTCACAAAACTGATTCCAGATCCTCTACATATACATTCTGCTTGTATGAGTTTCGGTATTAGTAGTCAGACACACCTGATGCCAAATACCTCGATACCGTGAGGGAAAACGCCAGTCAGTGTAGAGAGGGTTGGAAGTGTACAGACCTGAAGGCAGCAGCGGCAGGGCACGTCGCGGTCGGCACTCAGCCGACGCGTCCGCTGAATATCAATGCCGCGAGCCGCCGCCTCGGCTGCAAATATTTCATTTCTGTCCTCTGCACCAGCAACCACCTGACATTACCGCCATTAGTAAACAAGATGTGCACATCGCCATGTGCACAGTTGCGCTACGGAGTTACGGAATGAGATGTGGGAAGAAAAATTGTCTACTATACGCCTACCGTGCAGTGGATGCAAGATTAGGGCATAATAGCAAAGTTGTTTGACAGTTGAGAAAGTCATGTTGGCGTAGTATAGGAAAACAGTGTCCATTTAACACGAAACAACGTTGCTTTCGCTTCGTTTTTCGTCACGATAGCCTATCTCGTTCCTATTTTTTTTAAGTACATTTTCGTAGCTAGAAACTTCTGCAAGCACTCTTCTTCTATTTAGAAAGATTCTCAAAAATTTTTGTGTAAAATGTCAAATGATACGCTCCCAGTAGTCACGCATATCGGTTGTTTTGAAGCATTCGAATAGTCTTCTACGAACAGGAAAAGAGAAGTTTGATGTTATCTGAGACAGAATTTCATGTCTGAGTAGAATGGTTTCCTGCTATCTCTGCCACAGTTCAAGCAGCCAAAGCTTGTAGGCCCTTTAGCCGAAAGAAAATCCAATATCCCACTGGTACACTGGTGATAAATTCAAAAACGCAAGTTGCAGTCGCTAGAAACCAAGGTCACGTTGTCGCAAAATTTAAAAAATCCGATATGGGGCGACTTGGTCATTCATACTATGTTACGCCACTAACATCACAATCCATGCATCTTGTTCAAAAGTAATCAAATGAGTTGTATTCTTCTTCTTCTTCTTCTTCTTCTTCTTCTTCCTCTTCTCATGGCGGCACAACCCTGAATATGTCTTAGCATCTTCAACAGGTTTCCTCCATTCTGCCCTCTCCAGCGCAGTCCTCAGTCGTCCTCTGAGAGATTTTATATCTTCTTCCGCATCGTCCATCCACCGCTTCCGTGGCCTTCCTTCCTGTCTTCTTCCAGCTGGCCTCCATTCAAAAACCGTATCCATCCTAAGGTCATGTTCCAGACAAGCTATTCCGTCTACTTTTTATTGTTCTTACGATGTCAGCTCCTTGTATGAGGCGACCAAGCTCAGCGTTCGTTGTATATCTCCGGAAACAACAGTTATCCTGAACCGCCCCATGCTACTGTACAGAAGCCTGCGTTCAGATATCCTGAGCTACTTGTTACTGTCCATGTTTAACAATCTGTAAGCTACAACTGGCCTGATCACGAGCTTATAAGTTCGAAGTTCAGCTGTCTATTTAACAAATGGAGGCCATCAATTTCTTATACGTGTGGAAGCATCTGTTACCACTTACGATGCGCTGGTTTTTTTTCAGTTGACATGGAATTTGTTCTATAAATATTAGATCCTATATAGTCAAAGTTCAGCACATTTCCAAAATTGAAACCAGCTGCTAATAGTTTATCCGCATTATTATTTGCGTGCTGGTGAAATTCTCGTATTTCAGTTCAAATGGTTCAAATGGCTCTGAGCACTATGGGACTTAACTTCTAAGGTCATCAGTCCCCTAGAACTGAGAACAACTTAAACCTAACCAACCCAAGGACATCACATACATCCATGCCCGAGGCAGGATTCGAACCTGCGACCTTAGGGGTCGCGCGGTTTCAGACTGTAGCGCCTAGAACCGCTCGGCCACCACGGCCGGCTATTTCAGTAGCTTTGAGGCAGCTTTCATGATATTGTATCAGAACGGCTTTCAAGTACCTTTTCATACATTTGTTTCTCAACACAGATACGTATTCTAATATGAAGGAATCTCTATACGTTACCGTCCTGCAAAAGGCCTCTCCTAATTCTGCTGTGCACTTAAGCATGATATGGTGTCCTATTAGACTAACTCCCAGTTCAGATTAGCGTTATCTCATTGTTATTATTATGTAATGATGCTGAGTTTCAGGGTAAAATCATTAGCTTCGGACTTCCACATGCATGCACAAAAACGGATCTTACCTTAAGATACAGTATGTGATCAAAAGTATTCGGACACCTCCAAAAACTTACGTTTCTCATATTAGGTGCATTGTGCTGCCACCTACTGCCCGGTACTCCATATCAGCGACCTCAATAATCATTAGACATCTTGAGAGAACAGAATGGGGCGCTCCGCGGAACTCACGGACTTCGAACGTGATCAGGTGATTGGATGCCACTTGTGTCATCCGTCTGTGTGCGAGATTTCCACACTCCTAAACATCTCTAGGTCCATTGTTTCCGATGTGATAGTGAGGTGGAAACGTGAAGGGACACGTACAGCACAAAAGCGTAAAGGCTGATCACGTCTGTTGACTGACAGAGACCGCCGACAGTTGAAGAGGGTCGTAATGTGTAATACGCAGACATCTATCCAGACAATCACACAGGAATTCCAAACTGTAGCAGTATCCACTGCAAGCACTATGACAGCTAGGCGGGAAGTGAGAAAACTTGGATTTCATTATCGAGCGGCTGCTGATAAGCCACACATCGCACCGGTAAATGCTAAATGACGCCTTGCTTGGTGTAAGGAGCGTAATCATTGGACGACTGAACAGTGGAAAAACATTGTGTAGAGTGACGAATCACGGTACACAATGGCTAGGTGTGGGTATATTGAATGTCTGCTGAACGTCATCTGCCATCATGTGTAGTGCCAACGGTAAAACTCGGAGGCGTAGATGTTTCGGTGTGGTCGTGTTTTTCATGGAGGGGTCTTGCACCCCTTGTTGGTTTGCATTGCACTATCACAGCACAGGCCTAAGGCCTACACTGATGTTTTAAGCACCTTCTTGCCTCCCACTGTTGAACAGCAGTTTGGGGATGGCGATTGCATCTTTCAACACGATCGAGCACCTGTTCATATTCCATTGTCTGTGCCGGAGTGGTTACAAGAGTATAACATCCCCGTAATAGACTGGCCTGCACAGAGTCCTGACCTGAATATTACAGAACACCTTTGGGATGTTTTGGTACCCCATATTGAATCCCACGCATTACCGATGGAGGGCGCTACGAACTTGTAAGTCATTTTCTGCCAGGTGCCTGGATACTTTGATCACATAGTGTATGTACAGTTACCAGTTGCAACTGGCCAAGAAACAATTTGTTTTATCTTCTGATCTTCGTCTTCGTTATTTTTAGTTAAAGTATCATGGGAAAGCCTTTTTACGTATGCCTTACTTCATCTGAAATTTAATCTGTGCTCTTGCGATGATTATGGCTCTGAGCACTATGGGACTTAACATCTATGGTCATCAATCCCCTAGAACTTAGAACTACTTAAACCTAACTAACCTAAGGACATCACACAACACCCAGTCATCACGAGGCAGAGAAAATCCCCGACCCCGCCGGGAATCGAACCCGGGAACCCGGGCGCGGGAAGCGAGAACGCTACCGCACGACCACGTGCTGCGGACGCGATGATTACATTGCAAGTTTGGGCTGGTGAGAAACTGTTTACCTACTGTTTACCTGTCCTTAATAGTTTTCTCCTACAAGGTATTTGTGCCGAACAGAGATTTTTTATTCGCCTTGATGTTCTTACAGCGTCTTATAACCAGTGACATCTGCACAGCATTTGTGCCTGTGTTATATTAAATGAGGATCTAAATCCCCCTGAGGTACCCATGAAATGAGCGGGCTGAATCACTTTTATTAAATCAAACTCCCTAAAGTGTAGGTTAAACCACGAAATTCAAACAGAGGGAGAATAGAGAAAACACGGATGTTCAAACAGTGCCTGAGTGATCGGAACAATTAACTTCAAAGAACTCATGAAAATGTTTGTAAACGCCATTAAGAAAAACTACAGGGTAAGTCACTAACTATTGCCACCTAGAATAACTCCGAAAGTATCATAGTAACTGAAAAGTTTGTAGGAAAAATGTTGCATGGGACAACGGGGGTCATAACATGACGTTGGCTTTTGTTGCTAGGTGGGGTCGCGTCAGAGATGTGAAGGTCAGCATTGTGTGTGGGTGGCGGGGGATAACTTTGAAATTTGTTTGTCTGAAGCATTTTCTTCGTTTCGCAACAAATGGCGCTGTAATGGGAGGAATAGAAATAGGAACACAATCGTTCAAATGGTTCAAATGGCTCTGATCTCTATGGGACTTAACATCTGAGTTCACCAGTTCCCTAGAACCTAGAGCTACTTAAACCTAACTAACCTAAGGACATCACACACATCCATGCCCGATGCAGGATTAGAACCTGCGATCTTAGCGGTCGCGCGGTTTCAGACTGAAGCACCTAGAACCTCTCGGCCACAAAAGCTGGCAACATAATCGTAATTTACGACATGCTACTCAAAGACCCTCGAATATTCAGTGGTTCATGGGACCTCACCTCCATTATGAGAGCCGGCCTAAGTGGCCGTGCAGTTAAAGGCGCTGCAGTCTGGAACCGCAAGACCGCTACAGTCGCAGGTTCGAATCCTGCCTCGGGCATGGATGTTTGTGATGTCCTTAGGTTAGTTAGGTTTAACTACACTCCTGAAAATGGAAAAAAGAACACATTGACACCGGTGTGTCAGACCCACCATACTTGCTCCGGACACTGCGAGAGGGCTGTACAAGCAATGATCACACGCACGGCACAGCGGACACACCAGGAACCGCGGTGTTGGCCGTCGAATGGCGCTAGCTGCGCAGCATTTGTGCACCGCCGCCGTCAGTGTCAGCCAGTTTGCCGTGGCATACGGAGCTCCATCGCAGTCTTTAACACTGGTAGCATGCCGCGACAGCGTGGACGTGAACCGTATGTGCAGTTGACGGACTTTGAGCGAGGGCGTATAGTGGGCATGCGGGAGACCGGGTGGACGTACCGCCGAATTGCTCAACACGTGGGGCGTGAGGTCTCCACAGTACATCGATGTTGTCGCCAGTGGTCGGCGGAAGGTGCACGTGCCCGTCGACCTGGGACCGGACCGCAGCGACGCACGGTTGCACGCCAAGACCGTAGGATCCTACGCAGTGCCGTAAGGGACCGCACCGCCACTTCCCAGCAAATTAGGGACACTGTTGCACCTGGGGTATCGGCGAGGACCATTCGCAACCGTCTCCATGAAGCTGGACTACGGTCCCGCACACCGTTAGGCCGTCTTCCGCTCACGCCCCAACATCGTGCAGCCCGCCTCCAGTGGTGTCGCGACAGGCGTGAATGGAGGGACGAATGGAGACGTGTCGTCTTCAGCGATGAGAGTCGCTTCTGCCTTGGTGCCAATGATGGTCGTATGCGTGTTTGGCGCGGTGCAGGTGAGCGCCACAATCAGGACTGCATACGACCGAGGCACACAGGGCCAACACCCGGCATCATGGTGTGGGGAGCGATCTCCTACACTGGCCGTACATCACTGGTGATCGTCGAGGGGACACTGAATAGTGCACGGTACATCCAAACCGTCATCGAACCCATCGTTCTACCATTCCTAGACCGGCAAGGGAACTTGCTGTTCCAACAGGACAATGCACGTCCGCATGTATCCCGTGCCACCCAACGTGCTCTAGAAGGTGTAAGTCAACTACCCTGGCCAGCAAGATCTCCGGATCTGTCCCCCATTGAGCATGTTTGGGACTGGATGAAGCGTCGTCTCACGCGGTCTGCACGTCCAGCACGAACGCTGGTCCAACTGAGGCGCCAGGTGGAAATGGCATGGCAAGCCGTTCCACAGGACTACATCCAGCATCTCTACGATCGTCTCCATGGGAGAATAGCAGCCTGCATTGCTGCGAAAGGTGGATATACACTGTACAAGTGCCGACATTGTGCATGCACTGTTGCCTGTGTCTATGTGCCTGTGGTTCTGTCAGTGTGATCATGTGATGTATCTGACCCCAGGAATGTGTCAATAAAGTTTCCCCTTCCTGGGACAATGAATTCACGGTGTTCTTATTTCAATTTCCAGGAGTGTAGTTCTAAGTTCTAGGGGACTAATGACCTCAGCAGTTGAGTCCCATAGTGCTCAGAACCATTTGAACCATTATGAGACGGTAGGACAGACCAGTGTTTCATTCGCAATGACGTATTCCTCTGACACATCGAACATTGTATCCGTAGCTCGACGCGAACGCTACCCTACGTTTCCAATCAGCGTAAATGTTGAAACGTAGAACCACCAACTTTGATACCCTTACTGATCCACTTCTCAAATGACTGTACACAGGACAGAGGCAGATCTGCGGAAATGTCAGCACAGGTGTTTCTGATGCGGTCGAACGTGTCTTCAAGGCCTGTTTGCCCTTGCTGGTACACCTTATATTTTAAATATCCGCACAACAAGATATCCGGCGACGTTAAATCCGGCGACATAGCGGGCCAATTAACAGGGCCACCTCTGTCGATACACGGACCAATCTAAATACAGTATAATGCCTCCTGTATTTCAACCACGTAATGCGCTGGGCAATCGTCATGCGGAAAACACATACGTTGTTGAAAGTTCAGAACAACATCCTGCAGTAGTACCGGTAGTTTCCGCTCCAAAATCGTGCGATATTCGCGTCAATTCATCATGCCGTCGATATAATGCAGAACAATGGGTTTGTTCCTCATGATGCAACACCATACGTTAACCGACCAAGGACGGTGATGAGCATCTTGCCGTAACGAATGGCGACTGTCTACACTCCAGTAATGCATGTTAATCCGGTTAACGCTACCATGGTTGGTGAATTTAGACTCATCGGAAAATAATACCTTGTCAAAGCACGTGGAGGTGGTTTGCATTTGTTGACGTGCTCATACACAAAATACCACATGGTTATGGAAATCGACGCCATGAAGTTCTTGATGCAGTGCCACTTGGTATGGGTGATACTTATGATGATTTAGTGTTGTGACAGTACTACCTAAGGACATACAGTAATAGCGGTGTAATTGCGGGGCGCTTATCTGTGTGTTGTGGTGGACTGACACTAGTACAGCTGTTTCATTAGCTTCTCCTGTAACACGTATGCTACGTTTTCTTTTGCCGGTCTGTGCGCTGGCCTCAGACGTAAAAGCGTTCACAATCTTGTAAAAATACTGATGAGAGCGAGCTTTCTCTGGAAAACGCCCGGCATGCAAGGCAACAGCAGCCTCAGTATTTCTCCTAAAATCTCAGTAAATAAGGATCATTTCAAATTTTTCTTCTGTGATTGCAAAATTCATCGTCCACTTGCATGTTTGTTCTTCAAATGGAATAAAACTGTGAAGGCAGTAAACACTGCGCAAGTGTTGTCTTGTTTAGGGTCGCTGTTTGTTCAATTTCTGCACGATAGGTAATCTTCGGTAGCAGTGTACTACCTGTTATGATACGTTGTAGTTCGCTACACGATCACAGTGGCGTATCGAGTAGTCTTCTGTTCGGTTTGTCGGAGGACTACAACGCTGCGAATGGGATTTCCAATTAGAAGTTATGAAATACTGGCCAGTCCTACCCTCGCAGCATGGAGATGGGGTCCCAGGTGTCCTTGGATATTCAAGGACCATTGAGCAGCATTTCGTATATTACGATTGTGTACCCATTTCTATTTCTCCGATTACAGTGCCATCTGTGGTGAAACGAAGAAAATGCTTCACACAAAACGTATGTAGATTTTGCCGTAGAATCGTAATCTGCAATAAAAAACGGGGGTTCCCTTTGAAAATTTCAAACTTACCTGCCGCCACCCACGCGTGGGGTGGAATGTGCGGTCGACTGTGTTATCGTTAGATGTTCTCCTCCAAGATAACTAAACTGGAATAAAACTGTTTCTAATCCGATATGTAGTTTTCGAGATATTTCAATGTCTTCAGTAAAAATGGACAACTGTCTAATGGAAGGTGAGAGTTATCAGAACATTCTCCTTTTAAACTGTGTTAATGGACTATAAAGAAAAATATACCGTTTCTTCCTTAGATGATCACTCTATTATTGCTAACGATGTTAAAGTTAGAATATCAGTCTTACGTTTGACTTCCATATATAATCGTCAAGCCCATTACTATAGAAAATTTACAGCGGAAACATTTCTCATCTCCTTCACCTATACTTTCCTTCTAAAAAAGTGTGCATTGAACGTTTCAAAGTTACAAAATATCAAAGATAAAATATTCTGACTGAAACCATAGTGATGAGGAAGATTTAACATACATTATTAATTCAGATGATAACTGTTGAGATGTACGTTATTCAGTGTCACTATAAAAATACGACCTTAGAAAGACCACCGTGAATAGTCCAGCACTGCCATGTCGAGTGCTGTATTGCGTTTCTGACACTATGTACATGTTTACTGAACTTAACGAACTAGTCACGATTATCCTAATTATTTACATGGCGTTGAAAACTGTGTCACTAATTTACTAACGTAACTGAAAATGTTTATTCAAAAAACCTTTTTCCAGTAACTCATTCAATTTAGAGCTATATGTTTCTTGTCAGTCTTTGCGTTTGAGCTTCATAATATCTGTGTCGCTTCCAATCGATTTTTCAGACTGAGTGTGTGTTTTCATATTAAATTACTGTTTCCTAAATATGTTCATGTTCTGCGTGCGAATAAATAACTTCACCAAATTAATAACTTGATAAAACATTCTGTATATGAATTTGTCCAACCGATATATCTGCCAGCACAGTTCTGATCTGCTATGCGGAAACTGAGATATTTATAACTGAAAACACATTCGTGATATTGACAATTACTGAGAGCCCCGAGAGAAAAATGAAAAACTCTTAGCTGCTTTGTGGCATATGACATATCAATTTTAAATTTTATAACTTGACAAAAAGTATGAAACCTGAGATAAGAAATTCCATCCACGTGCGAAAGAAACTACTTTCAGCAAACGGTTTTCCGCTACACTAATTCAATGTACATTATTCCAATCAGAAAGTGTTAAGAATATCTCTTATCTTAGTTGTATCTACAGGGTGGCCACAGACTCCCTTTACACCTGCAATGAAAATATCGTAGCTTTAATAAATCTTACAATTTGTGCCAAATTTCGATATGTACACTACCATGGTGATGCTTGCAACATTGAACCTAAAGGAAAAGGTTCTACCTTCTGGACAATACCCCAGATCCGACATGGGATGGATCTATACTAAAAGTTATCTGTGAATTATTATGCATATGAATCCACCCAACGTATTAATCCAGGACTTACCCGAAGGCTGACCTGCCAACATTATGCGTTCAGAAATATTTATTGAGACAGATCCACTCGCATATACTCTGGGGTAACGGTTTTTTTCTGACATGTGAAAAGATAGCGTGAATTACACTGTTCTGTATTGATATCTCTTGCGTCCGAACTGTATGTAATGCAAGACTTTCGCAGACACTAATTCTGAACACACTCAAACTATTCCAATTTATCCATCAAACTGAAAGAAATCGATTATATCTGTTCTCGTGGAACCATGACTGCTTTATCATCATAGCGATTATGTTTTTCTGATAGCTCATCGCTTATAAGAGGTAAGTTGACGTTAGATACAACTGTTCTACTCGAAATTTCCATTATGAAGCAGCTAATAACATAAATATTTCTGCAGCTTGAATATTTTTGTAGTTTGAAGTCCTCACTTTTACTCAGATGGATTTCTGAAATAACAAGGACATTCTGTAGTGATGGGTAGTTTTCACGTATAAATAGGGAAAGTTTTCGATGTGTTATCGCTTTTAAATGTGTTAGAAATGTGCAGTTTTTTCTTTATTGTTATTTCATCCCTCCTCCCCCATATCGCAAATTGGTGGGGTGGCGGGCTGTCAGTGGTACAATACTTCGCTCTTCAGCCAAGAGTGCTAATAATAAGATAAAATAAAGGGCCAGAAAAATAAAATTCTGATAAATCTTTACATTTTAAGTTACGAAGATTTATGACGAACAGCTAAAAGGATGAAGAATGTATACAATTTAAAAACACAGTTGCAATGAGGTGAAATTCTGCTATGAAAAAAAAAAAACACAGGAACGCTGCACTTCCACTTAACATATGAAGTTGGGGTGGGGTGGGGATGGATAAGGAGATAGGGGTCCACTAGATGGGGAAACTGTGGAGATGATAAGTAGAAGATGAAGCAGATAGTGGAAGTACAAACATTGGGACAGACAGACGGTGAGGAGACGTAATGGTGTTTGTGGGAGGGGGGGGGGGGGTGGTGGCCCAAGAAGAAAGGGATACAGGTGTGTGTAGAGGAAAAGCAGAGAGGATGTGGAGTGGGATCGGTGGGGAAAGTTTGTAGTTGGTAGGAGGGATAAATATCAGGGCAACTCTCGTTGACCGGGAGAGGGAGTTGGCTGAAGTTGCGTTAAAGGATATATAAGGGTAGGCGTGAAAGGACGTGTTTGTGAAGGCACAGAAACATACCACGGTTGTTGATCAATGGGGAGACAATGGGGTTATTGGAAACTAATTTATGGACAATACAGGAATTGCACATATGTTCATTGTGGGTTAGGAGGGGTGGGAATTTGATGAGATGATAGAGGATCAAGGTGGGGAAATGTTAACGAATGCGGAAAGAGAGTCAAAACGCATGGAATTCGAGAATTTCGAGGGATTTATAGAACTTTGGTGAGGTGGGGATAAGTGCAACATTTGCATAACTAAAGATGGGTCAGATTAGCGTTTTGTGGGTGTGGAGAATAGTGGAGGGGTGTAATCCCCAAATTTGGCCTGTTAGTAGTTTTAGTCTATTGTAAGCTCTCTGTTGGATGGTTGGTATTTGGGATTCTGTGTTAGTTGTCAGTTGAGAGTTAGTCCAAGATATTTGAGTGTGTTGGTTAGCTGGATAAAACAGTTGTAAATGGTAAGGTAGAAGCCATGGAGGACGAAGGTGAGGGTGGTTCGCCCAATAATTATTGCCTGGGTTTTGGAGATGGTCTTGGGAAGCCATTGGTTACACCAGGATGTAAGGTGATTGAGGAGAATTTGGAGGGATCGTTTGGGATATCTGGAGTGTAGGCTAGAGGATGAGGAAAGTGGTGTCATCAGCATACTGAAGGAGGTGGACTGGTGTGGATGGTTTGGGCATATGAGCAGTGTCGAGAGGATAAAGGAGGGGAGAGAGCACAGAGCCTTGGGACACTCCTGCAGTGCGATGGACGGTATGGGAATTGGTACTGTTAACAGTGACAAAAAATGGGCAATCAGACAGGAAGATACAATAAGGCAGACATAAGGAACTGCATGTGTCTGGAGTTTGAAAAGGACACAAGAATGCCATACTTGGTTGTCGCGGAAGACAAAAACAGTGGATTTATGGAGTTCAGTTGGTGGGATACGAGATTAGTGAGATGCAGGAGCTGGTCATCGAAGAAGAAATTGGGGCGGAAGCCAGACTGGTTAATGGGAAGAAGGTGATGTTGGTTCAAGTATTGATGGATGCGCCAGGAGGGGATGGATTCGACGACCTTTCTAAACAGTGAGGCGAGGCACATGGGGCGTAGAAGGAGGTATCAGCAGGAAGTTTCTGGGGTTTGAGGAATAGTAGGATTTTGGATGTTTTCCATTGTTGAGGATAGTAACCTGTTGAGAGGGTAGTGGTATAAAGGGTTGCAAGAGTGATGAAAAAGGAGAAGGGGCATTCTTTGAGGTGTCCATAAGTAATGCACTCATGGCCAGGGGAAGTGTTACGTTTTTTCTGGTTTACTTGTTTTATGCCGCTTGTTGTAATTGGTGTATTTAATTATGTGCATGGTATGTTGCCCAATACTGGAAGCTGGAAGCCAGGGGTGGGACAGCGGTATTTCTACGTACATGGACGATAAGGAAAAGAGAGTAATCAGAATGTCGGTCATCAGAGATTGAGAAGATGTTAGACCGATAGGATGCAAAATGGTTAGCGTTGCTCAGGTTGTCGGGTAGGGTATGGTTATCATTGAGAAGCAGTTGGTAAGGTATGGGGTTATAGCCAGTGAGTCGTCGGAATGTTTTCCAGTGCTTGGAAGAGTTAATGGGGGTGTAGCATTTAGTTTGGTGCATGTCTGGCACCAGTCCTGGCTTGTCCTTGCATTTCATAAGTTCCTGATACATCCGTCTATTTGCTGGTGGTGTCTGAGTGCATCCTGGTCACAAGTCTGCAAAAGGGAGTAGTACATACAGGGAGATTCTCAGAGGAGTAGTAGGGCTTGTAGGGGGAGCGAGGGGTGGTGGCGATATAAGAATGTGAGCGGATATTGCATCTGAAAAGGTCTGCTGCATGAAGGATGTGGCATGAGGGATATCATCAGGTTTCTGGAAGGACAGGGAGTGGCTTCCAATCCGTTTCTATGGATTCCCGACAGGCATTCCAGTTGGTACAGGAGCAGTCTTGGATAACTCTTGGATGGAAATTGGGACGGGGGGGAATGAGGATGAGGTTGTGTGGAAGAGATTGTGAGGTGTACAGGTAGGTGGTCACTTCCAATTGGATCAAGGCCTTCTGCAGTGAGGTGTCCAAGGAGATTGGGAGATGTTAAGATGACATCAGAGGTGGTGTTGCTTTCAGGAAAGATGTGTTGTGGAAGGGGAACAATGTCACCTTGCAGGGAATCAGTAAACTGATGCAACTGCTGGAATCCTGAGGGTTATCTTCTATGGATGTTGATGTCTGTAGCAATACTATAGGAGGAAAATGTATGATCTATGTGAGTGAGGAAGTCGTATGGAATGAGGTGATATGGTCAGATGTAGATGGTGGCACAGGTATTGGTTAGTATTTGGATAAAATTGTGTGGATAAGGTGTTCAGTGGGAGTATTGTATAAGATTTGTGGCCGAAAAGGGGTGTTCTTGTTGTGGCCAGTTGCATCTCCACCTGTGGGCAGGGGAAGAGGATTATCTGTGTTGTGGAGGATAAAGAGATAGGTGCAGATGGTGTGATAGGGTTGGAAGAAATGGACGGTGTGCTGAGATTGGGTATACAATAAAAGGTGTTTATTGGTGATAAGGGAGCGGATATTGTGGTACGACATGCGCATGAGAAGTGTGATAGGTTGACACCAGTATCGGATATACAGTATCGTTCTAGGGCTAAGACCTTACTTGCAGGTTTCGATGTCCTGCAATACTATGAGTTCATGGTTTAATGCCTTATTGATTCGGTGTTTTCCGCACGTGAGGCGACCTATTGTCATTTAGAAATCCTGTGGAGGAAGTTAATCTTAAATTTGTAATATTACGAGGCCACCGCTATCTCACGATCGCTGTACAAGACTAGTAGTTCGTCACACTGTTGGTAAATGGTGCTGCCATCTCAACAATTGCCTTACAGACTGCTACACGGCTCTGTATGTAAGTTTACATGTTAAACATATCTGTGAATTTGGTGAATTATGTTATTACCACCATGTGCTCCACACAGAATTAATTTCTGTGGAAAATTTCATATGAAAAGCATCTGAACATATAACTTGTTGGAATTATTTTTTGGGTTACAGAGCTTGTACCCAAGTGGTCTCTGTCACAGGAAATGAATGTGTACCTTATTGTTCTCATCCTTAAGCTCGTCCTCCAGTTGCACCTTACCTGTCCACTTGGGCTACTGGGTAGACTTGTTGGGACAAATCTCCAGTGCTTCCCACTACCAGCATTTTGCTTTATCCTCCTCCTGATATTAGGTAATACATGTCAATTTGGGTTATTAGGTAGACTTTCTGGGGAAATATCCAGTGCTTCCCATTACCAGTGTTCCTCTCTCACACCCACTGCTGTTACCTCTCACCTGTCATTTGGGTTAAGACACAAAGTTTCCAATCATGTGAATCCCTGTCAAGCTTGGTGTTAGTAGACTGGTTTGGAACAGCACAAACATTCTTCCTGAGCATATACTCTCGAATTTTAATTAAGGTATAAATAAATAAATAAATAAATAAATAGTATACTTCTCGAATTTCCCACTGATTTCGTATCATGAGATCCTTCCAATCAAGCAGCTCAACAGAGGGTTGGTCTTTTCGCATTGCCGAATCACAAGTTCAATTTGAGGGCAGCTGTAGGCCAGTTTCCCACCAAATTCTAGTTGTATTGTGGACGAGGGCACACAGTAAAGTGATCATATACAAACACACAACCAGCAAAAGTGGGGGCAGAGGCAGTGAATGGCAGAAAGTGAGGATGGGTGGTCGCTGTAGGATAGTTTCAAGCACCCCCTTGTGGCAGTATTATGCACTAGGGCAATCGTCCTTCAAACTTCAACGCAAAAATACACAAGCATGAGCGGAAAAAGTGGTGATGGGGAGCGGCGAAGTCTGGAGGACAATCCACCAGCAACACATTTCTTGCCAAGATGAATAAATACCTTACAATGTTCCTCTTTTGCAACTCAGCAAAGACTGAGTCTTCCCCCGTGAGTTCACAAGTGGGTGAGGGGAGATGAAGTGGGGAGAGGGAGGGGCAGTGGAGGAGGGTATCAGTGAGAGTGGTGATGTCATCAGCGTGATGTTGCCAATCTATCCCACAGCGAGAGGAGGTGGGGGAAGGGCTGCCATATTGAAAAAAATGCAGAGTGGCCTAGGATGAATTTCACCCCATTACTTGGGGTAAAGCTTCCTTTTCTGAAGTGATCGAAGTCTGATGACATCGTGACTCTTCACTGAACCTTTCAAGAAACTTAAACACTGATGAGTCAGAGAAACTGGTAGACCTGCCTAATATCGTGTAGGGTCCTCACGAGCACACAGAAGTGCCACAACACGACGTGCCATGGACTCAACTAATCTGTGAAGTGGCGCTGGAGGGAATTGACTCCATGGATCCTGTAGGGATGTCCATGGATCCGTAAGAGTAAGAGGGGGTGCAGATCTCTTCTGAACAACATGTTGCAAGGCATCCCAGATACGCTCAATAATGTTAATGGCTGCGGGGATTGGTGGCCAGCGGAAGAGTTTAAACTCAGAAGAGTGTTCCTGGAGCCACTCTCTGTAGCAATTCTGGATGTGTGGGGTGTCGAATGGTCCTGCTGGAATAGCGAAAGTCCGTCTGAATGTAGAATAGACGTAAATGGATGCAGGTAATCAGACAGAATGCTTACTTATGTGTCACCTGTCAGTCGTATTTAGACATATCAGGAGTCCAATAGCATTACAGCTGCACATGCCTCACACCATTACAGAGCCTCCACTACTTGAGCAGTCTCCTTCTGACATGTGGGGTCCACGGATTCATGAGGTTGTCTCCATAGCCATACACATCCATCTGCTCAATACAATTTGAGACGAAACTCGTCCGACCTGGCAAAATGTTTCCTGTCATCAACAGTCCAATGTCGGTGTTGAGGGTCCCAGGTGAGGCGTAAAGCTTTGTGTCGTGCAGTCATCAAGGTACACGAGTGGGCCTTCGGCTCCGAGAGCTCAGACCGATGATTCTTCGTTGAATGGTTTGCACACTGACGCTTGTTGATGGACCAGCATTGAAATTTGCTACAGTTTGCGGAAGGGTTGCGCTTCTGTCACATTAAACAGTTCTCTTCAGTCATTTTTGGTCCTTTTCTTGCAGGATCTTTTTCAGGCCGCAGTGATGTCGGAGATTTAATGTTTTACCGAATTCCTGATATTCACGGTACACTCGTGAAATGGTCGTACGGGAATATCCCCATTTCATCACTAACTCGGAGACGCTGTTGTAGAATCCCGGCCACTCGTCTTATATAGGGTTTCTAGGAAGTTGTTTTCTCGGATCGCTAGACAACAATTCAAGCAAATCATATTAATGGAGTTTTTTTGCATTAAGTGAAATTGAAAGTACTTGATTTTGCGTATTCACAAAGGTGTGTCGCAAGCAAATGGCGACATGCTAATAATCAATGTCCTTTGGTATATACAATTTAAATGCAAGCCAAACACAACAGTTCATAAACCACTGCTATAGCGTTTGTATGACGGGTCGTCTTCCACTGCGCCGCGGCTAGGCGGCGTGGCGCTTATACTCTCTTCGTGTAGGTGTAGCTCCAGTCGTCGTGTCGTCGTAGTCAGCGTACTATTGTCTGACGTTGTCTCACAGTCCTCTCCGCTGTGCCGCTAAGCCATGTCTCCGCTATATCCTTTCTTTCGGGAGTGCTAGTTCTGCAAGGTTCGCAGGAGAGCTTCTGTAGGGTTTGGAAGGTAGGAGACGAGATACTGGCAGAAGTAAAGCTGTGAGAACCGGGCGTGAGTCGTGCTTCGGTAGCTCAGATGGTAGAACACTTGCCCGCGAAAGGCAAAGGTCCCGAGTTCGAGTCTGGGTCGGGCACACGGTTTTAATCTGCCAGGAAGTTTCTCTTGCTGTATTCTTTGCCGAATGTTTTCGTCATCAGAATCGCATTACTGTGTATACGTGGTCCAAGTACGAAACTCTATTTTAACAAATGACGCAGCTGTTTCAGTATTCGCTGTACTATATTGTAATGACATTACAACAACCACACACGTGTTTTAACCATATGCTAAGGACAGTCATGTAATCGTATCACCAGTGCCGCTAGGGAGTGGCAGCTACCTTGTTTTTACAATACGAGTCTTCTGTCTGTCACACAGGACTTTGGCATGTACATCTGGCTGGATACAACGTGTCCCAAGTAACGCACGTCAATGTGCTGTGTTATACTCTATATATCCGGTAGTATTTTTAAAGCAATGTAATTGTTTTCTAATCTTCTGTTTTCACATTTTGGACAGAATCTGCTCATGGCAATAACTCAAACTAATTATTGCGATTTTTATGGAAAATTGTAAAAAACGTGCAAAAAATGATCGAGGACTCTTACTCATATGTTATGTCTTCTCTTGACAATATCGGTTTACTGTGTAATAAGCTGTATCACTTAATACGAAAAAGGTCGTACTTCTCTACTGAAGTATTTAATACCCGCATGAATTACACAGAATCACAGGTGTTACCTTTTATGTTTCAGTGTACAATAGTATTCTTGAAATAGACCCTGAGCGAAGTGTGAAGGACTATTCCACGAATATTGTTTAAATTTCACAAACAAGTGAGCGTACATGAGGCAAAAAAATCACTTAGAAATGAATAACTCTTCTGTTTAATCCGTATGAAACGATATTACAGTAAGTGCAACATTGAAATTAGAGCCATTCGAGCAGCTACAGAAAGGTGTCTGTTGGTGAAAGCTATATGTTAATGACTCATTTCGGAAGACGAGCGTTCTCCTAATTTCAGAAATATGGTACTCTGCTCTACATATAGTCCATGTTGTAACTTCGCCCATTACAGTTTGTAGAGCATTTATGTGACACACTCACGCTATGAAAAAAACCCGTGACGTGCTGCGCAACTCTCATTTGAAACTGTTGTATCTCTTCGATCAGTCCGACATGGTAAAGTTTCCATCCAGAAGAGCAGTGCTGAGTCCGCAGCTCGTGGTCGTGCGGTAGCGTTCTCGCTTCCCGCGCCCGGGTTCCCGGGTTCGATTCCCGGCGGGGTCAGGGATTTTCTCTGCCTCGTGATGACTGGGTGTTGTGTGATGTCCTTAGGTTAGTTAGGTTTAAGTAGTTCTAACAAGGGAACCTTCCCATCGCATCCCCCTCAGATTTAGTTATAAGTTTGCACAGTGGATAGGCCTTGAAAAACTGAACACAGGTCAATCGAGAAAACAGGAAGAAATCGTGTGGAACTATGAAAAAAATAAGCAAAAGATACAAACTGAGTAGTCCATGGCAAGATAGGCCACATCAAGGACTGTGTGAGCTCAGGAGCGCCGTGGTCCTGTGGTTAGCCTGAGCAGCTGCGGAACGAGAGGTCCTTGGCTCAAGTCTTCCCTCGAGTGAAAAGTTTAATTTTTTATTTTCAGACAATTATTATCTGAGAAACTCTTATGTTTTCATCACTTTTTTGGGAGTGATTGTCACATCCACAAGTAAACCTAAAACGGGCAAACTAGAAGAATCTTTTTACCCATTCGCCAAGTGTACAAGTTAGGTGGGTCGACAACATATTCCTGTCATGTGACGCACATTCCGTCACCGGTGCCGTATAGAATATATCAGACGTGTTTTCCTGTGCAGGAATCGGTTGACCTATGACCTTGCGATCAAATGTTTTCGGTTCCCATTGGAGAGCCACTCCTTTCGACTACTAATCGCACGGTTTTGCTGTGCGGTCGCAAAACACAGATACTAAACTCATTACAGTGAACAGAGATGTCAATGAACGAACGGACAGATCATAACTTTGCGAAAAAAAAAAAAATAGTTTTCACTCGAGGGAAGACTTGAACCAAGGACCTCTCGTTCCGCAGCTGCTCACGCTAACCACAGGACCACGGCGCTCCTGAGCTCACACTATTCTCGATGTTGCCTATGTTGCGCATGGACTACTCAGTTTGTATATTTTGCTTATTTTTTTCATAGTTCCACACAACTTCTTCCTGTTTTCTCGATTGATCTGTGTTCAGTTTTTCAAGGCCTATCCACTGAGCCAACTTATAACTAAATCTGAGGGGAATACGATGGGGAGGTTCCCTTGTACGTTCTAGGGGACTGATGACCATAGATGTCAAGTCCCATAGTGCTCAGAGCCATTTTGAATAATGCTGAACAGTTATTCGAACGACGCAGTTTTTTGTTTTTTAATTATTGTTTATTCCTCCAAGCGGCCTCTTTCATGTGTTAATTGCACTTCCTTAACATTCTTCAAAGGTATATGAGTCTGGCATCCGTCTTTCTCACAGCGAGATATATGTGTTTGTCCCATTTAAATCTGGTCCAGACAGAAACTGATTCCAGTGACTGATCGCCAGTCGCGTAGTCAAACGATAACGGATCTTACCGTCAACTTCCGGACATAACAATATATTTCTTTACGTGTACAGACACTTTCCAACGTTTACACTAAGTGCTTATCACTTGCATTTCGTAACTTTTCATCGATGTCAGCTCCATTTTCACAGCTGTGCCTTCCGCAGACAGCGTCACAGAACCACAGCAGATACCGCCTTAAAGCAGCACTGTCCGTGCCGGCGGAGAGGTTTGCGTGTTCACACGACACTAAGGCCGTTATTAGCCGAAAGCAACTAGTGGCGCCACTCGTGACGTCACCAGTGGCGCCTTTAGTTGACAGCGGGTTCATGAGACTGTCACGTAGTGGCGCATGTTTAGAATATTTGCACACTCCTCATGGGGGAAGCCTCATTTAAAAGATGGGAATTCTAAGAATAAGTTTTCCTCCTTCCATTTCTATTAAAAGAGAAGACCTTAAAGAGTTATTTTATACGCTTTTAATAAAATAGGTGCAGATTAAAGTAATTTCTTCAATCATCTTCGAATTTCGAAACCATCATTTTATGAGGTGTTCGGCTACACAAAAGAAAATATAATAGGATTGTACACAGATTCAAACAAATGTTTTTCATCTGAAGAAAAAGTAGTCCTCATATTTATGTAATTTATAGTATAGTCGCTACAGTATTTCCAGAAAATATCTTCGGCAGTTACCTGCAGTTTTCCACACATTAATGATTCACAACAACTCTAATATGTACGTCCAGGGCAACAGTGTTCCGCATTTTATGGCAGAACTTGAGGTGCTCAAACAGTGTTCAGAACGGGTACCACATCAGTTAACAGAGGTGCAGAACTGGACGCGATACGAGACCAGCCTTATCAACCGGGGGCGATTTGAGCGGGAAGGGAATGGCAAGCTCAAGCGCGGTATTGGGACTGATGAAACTTGGGCAACAGTATATGACCCAGAATTGAAAATTCAGTCAGAAGAATGGCGTAATTCATCTTCACCACGACGACCCAAGGTGCGACACAACCCATCAGCTACGAAAGTCATACTGATTACGGCGTACGACAGCTACGTTATTCTGGAGTGTCACTCTGTTAGGGATGGTCACACCGACAATGGCCAACAATGCTGCAGCTTTTTGCTGTACCAGACGAACATCTCGGCGGAAACGCCCGGTATTGCTAGATAATACAGTCATATTCTATGATAACGCTAGAGCCCACATTGCAGACATGGGCCGCGCGGGATTAGCGGAGCAGTCTAAGGCGCTGCAGTCATGGACTGTGCGGCTGGTCCCGGCGGAGGTTCGAGTCCTCCCTCGGGTATGAGTGTGTGTGTGTTTGTCATTAGGATAATTTAGGTTAAGTAGTGTGTAAGCTTAGGGACTGATGACCTCAGCAGTTAAGTCCCATAAGATTTCACACACATCTGAACATTTTGCAAACATGGTCAAGATTTGTGTACAGCTGTGGGGGCGGGATATCCTCCCCCACCTACCCTACTCACCAGACCTAAGTCTTTATGGCTTCCACCTCAAGTGAACAAACCATTGCTTGGGAGGCACTATGCAAGCAGGTCTGATATCCTCACGGCATTTCGGTGACAGGTGACACACACTGAAGTCAGTCCCAAAGGCATTCAGCGCCATACCCATTGTCGACAACTCTGCGGGGATGCACTGTGGGACTATTTTAAAGTACAATAGTTGACTCTGATTCATTTTTGTTCCACTAGTACTCGTTCACAATAAATGTACACAGAGTTCCAGTGCATGTGCTTCATTTCACCCTTCGCCGTGACCTCCTGTACCGGCAACCTATTTTATGCCGACATTCAGGTACACATTGCCTCACTGGCTCAGTGCTTATCGTGGAATTCCCAGTTTTTCGGACTGTCGCAAGCTATACCATAACTGCTACAACTTATGGAGTGACCCTCGTAGTTGCGTATATAAACAAAACTTAAATAAGCTCGTAGTTCTGTGAACTACTGGCATTTCCAACTTTCTGCATGCATTTCTAAGCCCATGGATGCACAGCATAAACTGTAGAGTTGAGCTATGGTTTCCTCCGATGGGTGGAGAGTTTGGCGAGCTAACTCTAACAGATTACTCCACAATGTCTCATAGAATCGGTGGACATATGGCTGCCACCTTAGTCGACTTTATAGCCAATGCTGTAGTGCATAGCTGCTGGTATACGTTAGATTTTTAAGAGTCTGATCCTATAGATTTATGCATTTTCTGTTGTTAAATATTTTAACTATTCCTTGGAAGTGCTTTGCAGAGATTTTATGATCACCCAGTATCACCAGCGGAGAGTGAACTTTCCCATGGAACAAGGCTGAAATCTTCATAGTCACACCATGCATTCACGGACATTACTACTTCGATGTTACTAGTTTGATGGTTTCAAATACCACCACCGGGTAGAACACCTGATTCGATATCATATCAACACTGACATTCTTACTGCCACTGCTTTTTAAACTGTAGGTTTGATTAAACAACTAGTGGCTAGTCCTGTAGTGACTTTACCTCGCCTGAAAGAAAAGAATTATTATTTACACATACTCCGTTGGTTTGGTCTGAAGTCCTATTCACCACCATTAATGCTAATACCTACATTCCCTCACGGCGTTGTGTGTTGATACGAGGGCTGTTCGGAAAGTAAGGTCCGATTGGTCGCGAAATGAAAACCATTGTGAAAAATCCGATGAAACTTTGGAACTACGTGTTGAGCACTGTCTGTAGTATGCCCGTCGATCGCGTCACGTCCCTCTTTTCAGTTCTGAGTGCACAGTGAGCACGTAAAGATGCCTAGAAAATAATGTCTCCCCCCAAGTATGAGGACCTGGTGAGAGATTTCGTATGATGTCATGCAGCCCACATAACGTAACAGTTATGTGTTTCCTTCCTCATGACAATTCTCCGCCGCACTCTTCAGGGCAATGAAGATGCTCCTGCAGCGTTTTCGATGGGAAGTGTTGGATGACCCATAATACAGCCTGTAATTGGCTCCACCTGAGTTTCATCGGTGCTCTCATGAACAGAAGGCTGTGAGAACATTTTGGCACAGACAACGACAGCGTAGAGAATCGACGAAATGGCAGAAAGCAGGGGAGGCTGGCTTCTATGACGAAGGTACAGGCAAGTTATAAAACGCTTTGACAAAGTGTAAGTCGGAGCGGCGACTATGTAGAGAAGTAGGTGGAAGGTGTAGCTAAGTACTACAAATAAAACACTGTTGATTTTCACAGTGGTTTCCATTTCGAAACCGATCGGACCGTACTTTCCGAATAGCTCTCGTATATGCATCGAGATCTTTACCGTTTCACAATTGTATCACCAGTGGGTGAACTAATTATCGAGATATATGCTACTTGCGACTTGAAAAAAGGAATACATCGAAATGGAGAAGGTAGTTATTTATCTTCGATACTAAATGCAGAGCGATGCTACGCATTGCCAACTTAAATACTTTTTAATACGGTCATTAATTCCCGACATTGACATTCTGGAGCTAATTACCCATGCACACGTTGCGAAATCATGTCTGTGCACAAGTGGTTAACACACTTTTTTAAAGACAGGAACATATTTTAGGCGGCTCGAGTGTGCTGTTAAGCGTCATGCTCAAGTCGCAGCTGCATTTTTATGTTACCGAGGAGTGATGACGCGCTCTGAGTATGAGTATCACGCCACGTGCATGACAAGCGCTCGGCAACAGCCACAGACTCTTAGAATCAAAGTCAACGCATTCACACAGTCTTCAGTGCACGCTGTCTGCTTGGCGCCACGTTGGTATGACATTTTAAGTTACTCTTATTATTATTACATCATCACAAGTATGGCTCTGTACGTCTACCATTAGTCACCTCTATAGTGAACACACTCTTTACTAACGTGCTGTACTACAGTCATCAGCAAGACCCTCTCCTCCTTAGAGACAGTTCAACTGTTGGCACTTTCTAAAGTGCAGTTGTGTGTGCTGTTATTGACTGAGTAGAAAAAAACATTTTGGTGGGATATTTTTATTTAAGTAGCAATAGTTTTACAAAATTACTCTTGACTGCTATTCACCGTTGAGGAATGTTGCTGCCTTGTTGTGTGGAACACCTCCGTACTCTGCTCCACTGCAAATTGTTGCCGCTATTGTGACGAGTAGAACACCTCCATATTCTGTATGCGCTGCAATAGTAGTAATACTCTGAGTATATCATCATACACACACAAATAATAATAATAATAATAATAATAATAATAGTAATAAATAATTATTGATACATGTTCAATTACCCGAAAGTTCCTAAATGCATTGTAACATATACCGTACAGTTAAAAGGAAGTCACGCTTGATCAAGGTCCGCGTCACTTTCCATTTGTAACTACACAAAACGTCTGACAAAGGAAAGAAATAATAATAATAATGTATTATTATTATTATTATTATATATGTGTATGTCGATGTACTTAAAGCACTATTCTTATTGTTCTTCTTCTTCTTCTTCTTCTTCTTCTTATTATTATTATTATTATTATTATTATAGGAGTAGATGGATGAATACGTCTGATAAGTCCCTACAGAAGAGGTAGAGATAGAGATAGAGGAGATCCAACGGAGAGCAGCGCGCTTCGTTACAGGATCATTTAGTAATCGCGAAAGCGTTACGGAGATGATAAACTCCAGTGGAAGACTCTGCAGGAGAGACGCTCAGTAGCTCGGTACGGGCTTTTCTTGAATTTTCAACAACATACCTTCATCGAGGAGTGAAGCAGTATATTACTCCCACCTACGTATATCTTGCGAAGAGACCATGAGGATAAAATCAGAGAGATTAGATCCCACACAGAGGCATACCGACAATCCTTCTTTCCACGATCAATACGAGACTGGAATAGAAGGGAGAACCGATAGAGGTACTCATGGTACCCTCCGCCACACACCGTTAGGTGGCTTGCGGAGTATGGATGTAGATGTAGATGTAAATACAGCAGTTTCAGCAAAGGTCCACCCAGGTAAAGCGTTCCTATTATTATTTTGTCGCTACCACTTCTTGTGTGGTGGGATACTAGATATATATTTTAAAAAGGTTATACAATTCCAGTATATGCAATTCATTGTGTTGGTGAAAACAATACGTTAATGCATGTTCTTGCCATTCTGTTGCCTTACCATTACTCGCTGAACAATATTCCTCATGTCTGCACTCATTTGATCCCTCGTCATCACGCCTTTCCATTCTTGACGCAGAACGTGTGAGTAAATTCCCCTGATAGATGGTTAAAACAAATAGACTTGTTGAAGTGTTCTATGGTCAACGAAAGAGTGTCATCAAAATGAGACCTAGACAAATGTACAGGCGGCGAAGGAATAACGGTTCTCTTACCAGAATTATACGTTTACAAATGTCATACATATTAAATTATTCTTGTGACATCACAATCTCGGAATCGCCAGCTCACATTTCCTCTACAATACAACGGCGACGCGTTAAAACTGCACCGCATGCAAATTATTTCCGCGACGAGCAGCGGTGCTTGGAGTGCAGGGTGGAGGTAGGGGGACGGAGGGTGGATGTAGCGGTGGCTTCCACGGCGGGGCAGTGACACAATGACGTCAGGATTTCTGCAGCAATGATGTCAAGTCCTTGATGCAAGTGTCCGGATACAACGATATCAGAATTCCAGGAATGCTAATGCTGATATCAGAACCTTATGGACCCATATCCCCACTGATTCGCTATTCCTCATCTTCTACCTTCCAAAGAACACCTAGGTTCTCCTGCGAAATTTGTGGGACTGGCGCTGCTGGAAGGATTGATATTGCGGTGACGTGTTTAGCCACAGCCAGGGGGACGTTTCCAGAACGAATTTTCACTCTGCGTCGGAGTGTGCACTGATACTAAACTTCCTGGCAGGTTGTATATGTGTGCCAGACTGAGACTCGAAGTCGGGACTTCTGCCTTTCTCCGGAAAGTACTGCAACGACTGAGCTACTCAAGGACGACTCACGACCCGTTCTCATAGCTTTACTTCCTCAGTACCTCGCTTCCTATCTTGGGTAGCTCAGTCGTTAGAGCACTTCCCCGCGATAGGCAGACGTCCCGAACGGTTTTCTCGGTACGGCACACACTTTTAATCGGTTAGGATGTTTCATATCAGAGCACTCTTCACTACTGAGTGAAAATTCATTGCTTATACACTGAGATTCTTCGCATGTTCCGTGACAAAGTAGGTGTAATACTTCTCTCCAATAACAGACAAAGAGAACAATTTGATATAGTTACATGTGGCAAACAGGAACACGCAGTCATTCCCGTCTTATTCTCATATGCCATCATTCAACTTGTGAAACCCAAAATACCAACACAGTCTAAAAAAAGAGTACAGTAAATACGGAAGATTGCTCAGTCTCAAAAGGTTATCGACATGTAATAAAGAATTTAATGTTTGGACTCGTTCCACATCCATGCATTACCACGCAAAAATAAATCTGTGGACTATGTATTGCCATAAACAGAATAATAAAAAGGAGAGAGTTATTTTAACCTAGCGTTGTTGGTGTTCAGTACAGTAATGATAATCTTGTTTCGGCCATGACGGAAGTTGGCCTATATTCAATTTTAATTGCTATAATGAAGCATATGAAAGAAATGTCCTGAATTTCAAAACCAGAAAGAATCATATCGTACATTAACATTTTTATATTGCCCAAAAAGTGCCTCATTTCATCAATATTAATTAGAAAATTGAGAAAAGCATAGAATATTTCGAATATTTTACCTATCGTGACAGTCATCTAGCGACAAGTGTCAACATTTATGTTGAAATCCAACATCACCTCAAATGTGCCAGAACAGCTTTAAGTGAATCTGAGGCAGGACGGTAACGCTAACATTAAAACGACCATAGTTCAATCAAAAAGTCAAAGAAAAAGCTAAAACAATTCCTGCTTGACATTTAATATCTGAAAATAAGCAGACTGATGAAAAGCCACACAGACGAACACTACAAAAAATAAAAATGTGCTGACAGTCGGTCCGTTGTGCCCCAGGCCTGGGACAGAATTCTATGAATTTACAGTGTTTCGCCACACGTATGAGCCAAAGAAACTGGTACACCTACCTAATATCGTGTAGGGCCCTCGCAAGCACACAGAAGTGCCGCAACACGATGCGGCATGGACTCGACTAATGTCTGAAGTAGTGCTGGAGGGAACTGACACCATGAATCCTGCAGGGCTGTCCATAAATCCTTAAGTGTACGAGGGGGTGGTGATCCCTTCTGAACAACATGTTACAAGGCATTCCAGATGAGCTCAATAACTTTCATGTCTGCGGTGTTTGGCGGCCAGCGGAAGTGTTTAACCTTCTGGAATGTCCCAAGTTCGTTATGCACAATGGACATGAATAGACGCAGATGATCAACCATAATGCTCATGTACATGTCACCTGTCAGAGTCGTATCTAGACGTATCTGGGGTCCAATATCACGCCAACTACACACGCCCCACACCATTACAGAGCCTCCACCAGCTTGAACCAACCCCAGCTGATATACAGGATCGCCGGCCGAAGTGGCCGTGGGGTTAAAGGCGCTGCAGTCTGGAACCGCAGGACCGCTACGGTCGCAGGTTCGAATCCTGCCTCGGGCATGGATGTTTGTGATGTCCTTAGGTTAGTTAGGTTTAACTAGTTCTAAGTTCTAGGGGACTAATGACCTCAGCCGTTGAGTCCCATAGTGCTCAGAGCCATTTTTTTGATATACAGGATCCACTGATTCGTGAAGTTGTTTCCAAACCCGTACACGTCCATCCGCTCGATACAAATTGAAACTAGACTCGCCCGACCAGCAATATGTTTCCATTCATCAACAGTCCAATGTCGGTGTTGACGGGCCCAGACGAGGCGTAATGCCTTGTGTTGTGCAGTCATCAAAGGTACACGAGTGGGCCTTCGGCTCCGAAAGCCCATATCGATGATGTTTCGTTGAATGATTCGCGCGCTGACACTTGTTGACGGCACAGCATTGAAATCTCCATCAATCTGCGGAAGGTTTGCATTTCTGTCACGTTGAACGATTCTCTTCGATTGTCGTTGACCCCTTTCTTGCAGGATTTTTTGCCGGCAGCATCGATGTCAGAAATTTGATGTTTTACCGGATTTCTTATATTCACGGTACACTCGTGAAATGGTCGCACGGGAAACCGCACATCATCGCTACCTCGGAGATGCTGCCCTCCCCCCCCCCCCCCCTCCTCCACCTCCTCGCGTGAACCGACTATAACACCACGTTCCAACTCACTTAAACCTTGAAATCTTGATAACCTGCCATTGTAGCAGCAGCGACCGATCTAACAACTGTGCCAGACACTTGTTGTCTTATACAGGCGTTGTCGACAGCAGCGCCGTATTCTGCGTGTTAAGATATCTCTGTATTTGAATACGCATGCTTATACCAGCTGCTTTGGCGCTTCAATGTAGGTTCACCCTGTGAAAGTGTGTGTGTGTATACTAATATATCTGCATGCCTCTATATACTGCCTTGTGCTGAAACTATGGCAGGATATCCACACCTCAGGACCCATATATTGCCAGTATTTATATCGACAACAGGCAAAAGTAGTTGAGAATCTCGATTACCAGGACGTATGAACCATATTAAGGTGGCACGGATCCCTGAATGCTCGAGCCCTACTCGCATTTATCAAAATTTTATTTTAAAGCCGCATGCATACACAATAGCACAGAGTCTTTAAAATTAGAAATTCTGTAAGTTAAATTACAATCCTTGGTGTAAGTGGGTACGATTTTACAACGATGAAATCAAGATTTCAGATGGCAACAATAAGTGCATGCGGACTTTATCTAAATATAACCACAGGTATTCATTGTATTTTCTCTACAGTAATATATACATCAGTTCCGTGAAACCTTATTTTATATTATACCGTGCTGCTGTGATTAGTTCTCATGTGAATCGGATTTCTAGTAGAAGCTAAAAAAAAAGGTGATATTTAATCTGAGGACCCAGCCGTCTACACACTATTTCCGAAAGACGTCATATCTTAGCTGAAGTCGTGTACTTCTGTTAAAATTCATTCAGTGTTTGCACTGTTCATTCTCTGGCACGGGTGCCTTTGCGGCGTCGGCTATACGCACGGTAACTGAGCAGGCGGCGAGTCTTTGGGCTGGCGGCCTTTGTCGGCGCTTCTGTTTTCTCGCACGCCACCGCCGGGTCCCACAAATTAGTTCCGACTCCGTCGCATAGACACAGAAGCGTCGCTCACAGGCCAGCTGCCTTCGAAAGCGCAAAGGCCAAGGGCTACCTCAAACTTTCTACCAACTACATACATTGTTTGCATTCCTACTACCGCTGCCGTAAGGCCCGACCGGGAGATGGCTGGATCCTTATCTTTTCCTTATCGTGTATCATAGTTCTGACACAGTCTTGCCTTAAAATTTTTCTTGCGTATGATAATGTTCATCTTGGAGGAGAAATTAATTAGCAAGGTATCAATACAATGAGGTGACCCCAAGTATTGGAACAGCGATATGCACATATACAGATGGCAGTAGTATCGCATACACAAGGTATAAAATGGCAGTGCTTTGGCCGGGCTGTACTTTTTACTCAGCTGATTTACGTGGAAAAGTTTCCGACGTGATAATGGACGTACGACGGGAATTAACAGGCTTTGAACGCGGAATGGTAGTTGGAGCCAGACACATGGGACACTCCATTTCAGAAATCGTTAGGGAATTCAATGTTTCAAGGTCCACAGTTTCTAGAGTGTGCCGAGAATACCAAATTTCAGGCATTACCCGTCACCACAGACGAAGCAGTGACCAACGGCCTTCGCTTAACGACCAAAAGTAGAGGCGTTTGGTTGGAGTTGTCAGTGCTAACAGAAAAGCAGCATTGCGTGAAATGCCCGCAGAAATCATTTGGGACGTAAGACGAACGTATCTTTTCGGATAGCGTAGCGAAATCTGGTATTAATGGGCTATCGCAGCAGACGTCCGACGCTAGTGCCTTTGCTAACAGCACGGTATCGCTTGTTGCAACTCTCCTCGACTGGTGAGCATATCGGTTGGACGCTAAATGATTATAAAATCGTGATCTGGGCAGATGAGTCCCGATTTCAGTTCGTAAGAGCTGATGGTAGGATCCTAGTACGGCGCAGACCTCACGAAGCCACGGACGCAGGTTAGGAAGGCACTGTGCAAGCTGATGGTGGCTTCATAATGGTGTGGGCTGTGTTTACATGGAACTGACTGGATTCTCTCGTCCACCTGAACCGATCATTGACCGTGCGCGGTATTTTTCGGCTATTTGGACATTTTCAGCTATTCATGTATTTCATGTTCCCATACAAGTTGCAGATTTAATGGATGACAATGCACCATGTCACCGGCTGATAATTGTTCGCGATTGGTTTGAAGAACATTCTGGACAATTCGAGCGAATGATTTGGCCAACCAGTTCGCTCGACGACAAGGTCATGATAAACAGATATATTAGGACTACCGTGCAGAACCGAAATTCACCTAAACAGACTTAAATTAACCATGAGAAACGTGAATCATTGTGAAGGGACGCAAATGTGCACCCGGCACTCCGGAATGAGAATTCAGTGCCATGCCGATTACGCACCTCGTTTGGTAAAAATATTTGAATCCATATTTTAAAATAGTTTCGAATCTTATTTGATGGACTCCTGTTAAATGAAATGCGTACAAGAGTCAAATGAATCTGATCTCATCAAAAGTATCTGGACATCCGTTATTGGAAATTAATTTCTGGTGCGTCCACTTGTAAAGGGTCCGTAGGCCCTTACTATAACTTTGCACTCGGCGCAGGTCGATAGGGCGAACAACCGATTATGACGTGTTGCGAGAGCAAGTGTCGAGATGCGCCAGTGTGGCTGGCGGGAATGGCGTGCGTGTGGAGGCCATTATTGAAATACAGGGTTTTTAACCGAGAAGGGTGTCACCATCACCGTGGTTATACCCCTAAATAATAAATAAATACCGGAAAAGTGATGAAGTATCTTTATAAAAGTGATCAGTGACGTAGTGCCGATATTTAGTTTCGCGTCTACCTCGTCAGCCTAACTTTGGATTACAGTGTTGGATGCAGTGATGGATTAGCGTGTGACAATAATGGCAAATGAAAAAAGCCTGTGCTCAGATTAGCCGTAATTAGATATGTATGACGAAGGCAGTGGATGTCTCCTTTTTGTGTTTTGAGAAGAATATAAGTTCATAATTAGTAAAACTGTGTTGGTGTTCCTTATTACCATACATTCAGTATTATAGTATTGAACAGGACGAACTGGAAAGTAACAACTTCCGTAGCAGTCAATTCCGATTACCAGCTCCATTAGGTTCACGGTCATATTAATAATAAATATTGGGCTGCTATTCGATCAGATCAGGTCGGGATAAAAACGGAGGAGTTACACACTCTTCGCCTTTACGTCGGCTTAAAATCTCCCGCGGATACTTTCAGTGAGGTGTCTGAATGTTTGTGGAAGAATGGCAGTCCGTCTTCTACAAGGGCCGAAACCTCTGAAGGAAGTGATGCTGAGAGACGGGGTCTCGACCAAAGTCGACGTTATAGCTCATCCTGTAGGTGTTCCACTGGGTTCATGTCGGAACTCTCGGCTGGCCACTCCGTTTCAGGGACATTATTGTAGAAAACCCACTGCCTTACAGATGCTGCTGCATGCCATGGTGCATCGTCATGCTGACACGAACTATCATGGCCACTGAACTGTTCCTCAGCTCTACGCAGCACACAATGGGGCAAGATGTGTTCGTATGCTTTCGCATTTAGCGTTTCTTAAGCGCAATAAGGGGATCATACCCTAGCCACGAAAAACACCTCACTACGTAAACACCACTTCCTCCAAGTTTGACTGTTGGCAGCATACATGACGGCTGGCAACCATCTCGAGACATTCGCTGAACGCAATGCTTCCATCGGATTGCCACAGACACTCTAAATCACTCGTTTCCAGTCATCCACTGTCCACTAACATCGCTGTTTAATGCTGGTGGCTACTTGGAAGGTCAGTAAAACTTTGAAACACGTATCTGTTCTGTACTAGCCGAAAATAAATAGTTGCCACTATTAAAGTTCCAGCCCTCGTACTTTCCGATGAGTCTACATTCACGAACCATGGTAGCGTGAACCGGCATAACCTGCATTACTGGAGTGTAGACAATCCCCATTCGTTACGGCAAGTTGTCCATCAACGTCCTTGGTCGGTTAACGTGTGGGGTTGCAGCATGGGGACCAAACACATTGGTCCGAATTTTATCGCCAACCCGTTGAATGGACGCGAATATCGAATGTTTTTGGAACTGGAACTACTGCGACTACTGTAGAATGTTGCCCTGGACGTTCGACAAAGTATGTGGTTTCAGCATGACGGTTGCCTAGTGCATTACGCAATTGAAGCACAGGAGGTATTAGCGCGTGTTTACACCAGTCTGTGGATCGGCAAAGGTGGCCCTATGAACTGGCCCGCTAGCTCGGATCCCTTTCTGTGGGGATATTCAAAATATAAGGTGTACCAGCAAGTGCCAACAGGCCGTGAAGACATGGTCGACGGCATCGGAAGCACCTGTGCTGACATTTCCGTAGTTATGCTTCTATGCTGGGTACGGTCATTTGAAAAGTGAATCACTAAGTGTATTGAAGTTTGCGCTACTGCTTATCAAAACTTACTCCAAACGGGAAAGTAGAGAAGCTTTCGCCTCCAGCCACGGCCACAGCAGCGCGTCGAGGAGTCCCCTGTTCGACATGTCGGAAGAATACAACATTGCGAATGGGGTTTCCAATGAGGAGTTCTGAAATACTGTGCTGTCCTACCCTCGTAACATGGAGGTGGGGTCCCACGTGCCGTTAGATATTCAAGGGCCATTGGGTAGCATGTAGCAAATTACATTTGTGTAACCATTTCGGTTCCTCCGACTACAGCGGCATCTGTGGCAAAACGAAGAAAATGCTTCTTACAAAATGTATGTTGATGTTGCCAGAGAATTGTGTTCTGCAATAAGAAACAGGGGTTCCCAGTGAAGATTTCAAAGCTACCACCCACGCAAGAGGTAGGGTGGAGCGTCGAGTGTGGTATCGTTGGCTGTCCCGTTCCGAGACAAACAAATTGGAATTATAGCTTTTCTTGATCCAATTTGTAGTTTTGGAGATATTTCAGTGTCTTCATTTAAAATGGTTCACATGGCTTTGAGCACTATGGGACTTAACTTCTAAGGTCATCAGTCCCCTAGAACTTAGAACTACTTAAACCTAACTAACTTAAGGACATCACACACATCCATGCCCGAGGCAGGATTCGAACCTGCGACCGTAGCGGTCGCGTAATTTCCAGACTGAAGTGCCTAGAACCGCACGACCATAATTTAAAATGAACACCCTTTAATTTCGTTTTGCATTTTTTCTTTTTTTTACCTTCTTGTTGAGTAAACTGTATTTTCTAGCGGTATACAATAAATCTGTATCGTTTTATTTATTTTTGCTACAACATCTCTCTGTTCCACGTTATAAATCAACCATTTTCAAATAAAACCTGACTTACAACAGTGACAGGTTCACTTTTGCAATAAATAATGTCTACTTTTAAGCAACAATCATGAGGATAACTACGTAGAAGGGAAATGTTTCAGAGATTATAGTCATTTACTTATCCTCACTCAGTTTCTAGACGGTTAACCTCTTCCGATTTTTAGAGGAATATAGTAATACACTTATCGCATACGTAAAGAAAGCGATCTTTATGAGGTAGCGAGTGATAGGTATGCTACACACCTAATGTACTGGAACACAGCTATGACCTTAACTGACCAAAGCTACTAGGAAAACTATTGTAGTTTACGGGAGCCTACAGCAGTTATAGCGCTCTCGCTGTGTCACTATTCCCTAACAACCGACAGTTTTTGCCCTGTCACAGGAAAGGCACATGTAACACTCCAACGTATATCACTCTAACGTGCCGTGAAACACGCTGATGTTACCCTCTGAGAGGATTTTGAAGACTGACCGCGCGTGTGTCTAATAGACAAAGGTATCGGACTATAATTTCGAATTTGGTGAAATTAATAGAAAAACCTAACGGACTTTAACCTTAGGAGTGGTAAAATCATAAATGGGTGAAAAAATGAACGGTCGCCAGCCCAATTAGGCACATTAATTTGGAAATATGTATTTGAGAAAATTGAATATTCGTTATTGAACTTACTTTTGTTGAGTTCTCCCTTCTAAGTAGCTAACAGGATACAAACTGACACAGTGCACTCTGTACTGTGTGTAGCAGCAGTTACCAATAGCACACACACCAGTAAATTATGGGGAGTAGATTTGCACCAAGCTCATACTAACGACAGCCACACTCAAGAGCATTTCTTAGTAAAATACTGAACTATCACTGCATGAAGTGCAGAACTAAATTTAGACATTAGGGACTTCTATCTTGACTGCCATGAAAAATACACAAAACATAAAGATGAATAACCTCATAAATACACTGTTTAAGCTCCTCCACATATAGCAGTTTTCCTTAGTAACAGTAATAGTTCAATTTTTTCCTAATAGGTGTAAAATATAGTGGGGACCCATAAACTGGTATAGTTCCACCAGTCAACGCTCTTTGATTTTACAGTAATAAAGACGTGCAGACTCTTAGACAAACATAAAATACTGTAAAACTGAACTGATATCAGGTGTTCCCCAGGGAAGCGTCCTGGGACCTCTGCTGTTCCTGATCTATATAAATGACCTGGGTGACAATCTGAGCAGTTCTCTTAGGTTGTTCGCAGATGATGCTGTACTTTACCGTCTAGTAAAGTCATCCGAAGACCAGTATCAGTTGCAAAGCGATTTAGAAAAGATTGCTGTTTGGTGTGGCAGGTGGCAGTTGACGCTAAATAACGATAAGTGTGAGGTGATCCGCATGAGTTCCAAAAGAAATCCGTTGGAATTCGATTACTCTATAAATAGTACAATTCTCAAGGCTGTCAATTCAACTAAGTACCTGGATGTAAAAATTACGAACAACTTCAGTTGGAAAGACCACATAGATAATATTGTGGGGAAGGCGAGCCAAAGGTTGCGTTTCATTGGCGGGACACTTAGAAGATGCAACAAGTCCACTAAAGAGACGGCTTACACTACACTCGTTCGTCCTCTGTTAGAATATTGCTGCGCGGCGTGGGATCCTTACCAGGTGGGATTGACCGAGGACATCGAAAGGGTGCAAGAAAGGGCAGCTCGTTTTGTATTATCGCGTAATAGGGGAGAGAGTGTGGCAGATATGATACGCGAGTTGGGATGGAAGTCATTAAAGCAAAGACGTTTTTCGTCGCGGCGAGATCTATTTACGAAATTTCAGTCACCAACTTTCTCTTCCGAATGCGAAAACATTTTTTTGAGCCCAACCTACATAGGTAGGAATGATCATCAAAATAAAATAAGAGAAATCAGAACTCGAACAGAAAGGTTTAGGTGTTCGTTTTTCCCACGCGCTGTTCGGGAGTGGAATGGTAGGGAGATAGTATGATTGTGGTTCGATGAACCCTCTGCCAAGCACTTAAATGTGAATTGCAGAGTAATCATTTAGATGTAGATGTAGATGTGATCAAAAGTATCTGGACACCCCAAAAACATACGTTTTAAATATTAGGTACACTGTGCTGCCACCTACTGCCAGGTACTCCATATCGTCGACCTCAGTAGTCATTAGACATCGTGAGGGAGCAGAATGGGGCGCTCCGCGGAAGTCAAGGCTTCGAACGTGGTCAGGTGATTGGGTGTCACTTGTGTCATACGTCTGTACGCGAGACTTCCACACTCCTAAACATCCCTAGGTCCAGTGTTTCCGATGTGATAGTCAAGTGGCAACGTGAAGGGACACATTCAGCACAAAAGCGTACAGGCCGACTCGTTTGTTGACTGACAGACCGCCGACAGTTGAAGAGGGTCGTAATGTGTAACAGGCAGACATCTAACCAGACCATCACACAGGAATGCCAAACTGCATCAGGATCCATTGCAAGTACTATGACAGTAAGGCGGAATGTGAGAAAACCTGGATTTCATGGTCGAGCGGCTGCTCATGAGCCACACATCAGGCCGGTAAATGCCAAACGACGCCTCACTTGGTGTAAGGTGCGTAACCTTTGGACGAGTTGACAGTGGAAAAACGTTGTGCGGAGTGACGAATCACGGTACACAATGTGGCGATCTGATGGCAGGGCGTGGGTATAGCGGATGCCCAATGAACGTCATCTGCCACCATGAGTAGGGCAAACAGTAAAATTCGGAGGCGGTGGTATTATGTTGTGGTCGTGTTTTTCATGGAGGGGCCTGGCACCCGTTGTTGTTTTGCGTGGCGCTATCACAGCACAGGCCTACATTGATGTTTTAAGCAAATTATTGCTTCCTACTGTTGAAGAGTAGTTTGGGGGTGGCGATTGCATCTTTCACCACGATTGAGCACCCTTTCGTTATGCACGGCCTGTGGCGGAGTGGTAACACGACAGTAACATCCCTGTGTTAGACTGGCCTGCACAAAGTCCTGACCTGAATCCTACAGAACATCTTTGGGATGTTTTGGAAAGACGACTTCGTTCCAGGCCTCACCGACCGTCATCGATACCTCTCCTCAATGCAGCACTCCGTGAAGAAGAGGCTGCCATTCCCCAAGAAACCTTCCAGCACCTGATTGAACGTATTCCTGTGAGAGTGGAAGGTGTCTTCAAGGCTAATTGTGGGCCAACTCCATATTGAATTCCAGCATTACCGTTGGAGGGCGCCACGATCTTGTAAGTCATTTTCAGCCATGTATCCGGATACTTTTGATCACATGGCGTATTTGCCTTTTAATCACCTGTGAAGCAGGTATTCTAGACAATAATATTTACTCAATCTTGCACTGTAATCCTACAAAACTATATTTTATAAGAAACTAAGGATACTTCAGCATCTAAGGATACTTTAGACAAAAAAATCACCTTTAAACACATGAACGCATGAATTGTTCATTTAAATCAGGATACTCGGTTTTTTGTAGCACTTAAGTGAGGACCCTGCGTAGGTTTGTGACCAGGATTGAAAATATGTTTCCAGACACGAATTTAGGTTTTGTATGGTTATTATTTAAACAACACACAAATTAACAGGTCCATGTCCATATAAATTACTTAACTAAGTGTATGAAGTTTGCGAAGCAGTGCCGAAGATTGGTGGCAGGCGACATTACGACTAACTGTACTCACGGCTCTTGATGTACGAATGCTCTATAAAATGTCTCCTTGGCGTCGGATTTTCAACATATTAGAGCCATTCCCTTTTGTTGTCAATACCAAACAATAGCCAGATCCACATCCGAGGAAAATCCTTTATAGTACAGGTCCCAATTGCCTCTCTTAGCACCGTCGAAGTGTACACCGCTAAAGATTGCCATGTTCACACAAAGGAGCCGTCAGTTCGACCGCCAAACCCACCTTTTACATCATGCCATGCCACTTCCCTTACGGAGGGACTTTCCTTGCAGCTTTTACATGTTACAAATACAGTTGCCCTAAGCATGAACTAGCTTTTAACAACCTTTTTCTTTTTATAAATATATTCACATTATGATAATTTACCACTTCAACATATTCTTTTGCTTTTTTATGTATACATTACAAAACTCTAAAATTCTTGCCATGGATCAAGGAGCTGAAACAACACAGAATACACACTTCATAAATTGCAGGGGCACAGTTACATAATACAAACCTACTTCTAATCGACATAACTGTTACATAGTTTCACAAGTCTAGTAAAAACTGACCAAAAGATTGTTTCAGAAGAGTACAGCATTAACACCGTAGAAGGTATTTGAGAAAGTTTTGCTTTCATTACTGATTAATGCTGGGGTACTATATTGTTACTATTTGATGCTAAGATTGGTGTTAGATGAGATGTGTTTGAGACATGAGGTGAAGACCTGATGCAAGTGACCATTGAGAAACCATTGAAATAGATACAGAATGTGGTGGCACAAGCAAAAGTGGTAGGTCTCAAATGATCATTAAGCTAACTGCGTAGAAAAGAGAGAAGTAAGAATTATGTGACCTTTTTTGGTAGAGGCAATGTGGGTAAGTGCCATGCTAACGTAATATGAAATGGCTTTATAAAACCACCGGCTTTTAGTTCAGATATTTCCGCGAAGCATCAATAGCTTCTGTGGTGAGCAGGTGTGAAGCCAGAAAGTGGAGTGAGTCGCCTAGGAGAAAACACAAGTCTGCGATGAGGACGGAGCACTGCACTGCAGGTAAAGACGGACGCTTTGGCGAGTGGCGCCCGAGAGCCGTCGCGTTACCTGCCGAGTGCCGGCCCAATTAGCAGCAACGAGCGACGCCTAATGAAGTAGGGCGCGCTCCGCAGCCTCTGCTGCAGTTAGCGGACGCACACCAACACTATCGCTCAACCTTGAAACAGAGTCTTATTTCTTTCCCATAAAACACCTATCCCCTTATCAGTCATTCGAATAGGTTGTTATCAAGGTGGTTAAAGTTATTCGAAGTGGCCGTGCGGTTAAAGGCGCTGCAGTCTGGAACCGCAAGACCGCTACGGTCGCAGGTTCGAATCCTGCCTCGGGCATGGATGTTTGTGATGTCCTTAGGTTAGTTAGGTTTAACTAGTTCTAAGTTCTAGGGGACTAATGACCTCAGCAGTTGAGTCCCATAGTGCTCAGAGCCATTTGAACAATTTAAAGTTATTGGTGCAGTGATACGACAGTCTGACCATTCATCTTTCCCCAACATCTTCCCATTTAATCCCAACGACCAGCTTTTCGGTAATCCTTGTGGTGTACATATGAAACCTTACATTTGTACTCAGCATGCCACCGCATGCCTTACATTCTCTGCATCAGTACTCCGCAAGCCATCTGAAAATTCAAAAAATGGTTCAAATGGTTCTGAGCAGTCTGAGGTCATCAGTCCCCTAGAACTTAGAACTACTTAAACCTAACTAACCTAAGGACATCACACACATCTATGCCCGAGGCAGGATTCGAACCTGCGATCGTAGCGGTCGCGCGGTTCCAGACTGTAGCGCCCAGAACCGCTCGGCCAAGTCCGCCGGCGCCATCTGAAGTACGTGGTGGAGAGTGGTTCTGGAACCAGTAACTGAGCCCTCCCTTCCTTGTTCCATTCGCGCATGGCGAGTGGGAAGAATAATAGTCGGTAAGCCTCTGTATTAGATCTAATTTCTCGAAGGTTTCATCGTGTTCCTTTCCCGAGATGTGTGTGGGAGGAAGTAATATGTTGCCCGACTCTTTCGGAAAAAGTACTCGCTCGAAATTTCAACAGCAAACGTCTCCGTGATGCCAATGCCACTGCGGTAGAGTCTGCAACTGGAGTACATTGAGCACCTCCGTAACGGTCTAGCGCTCTCTAGACGATCCTGTGACGAAACGCGCCTCTCTTTGTTGGATCTTCTCTGTCTCTTTTATCAGTCCTACCAGGTAAGGGTTCCGGACTGATTAACTATACTCAAGAATCGGTCGAACAAGCGCCTTGTAAGCTATTTCTTTCGTGGGTGAGTTACATTTCCTTAAGATTCTTCATATGAATCCCAGTCTGGCGTCTGCTTTAGCTACTATTTGTTTTATGTTGTCATTCCACTTTAGGTTGCTCTGAATAGTTATTCCTAGATGTTTTACCCAAAAAAACGCCGACTAAGCTTTGAGACGGGTCCGTTATATTGAAACAAGTAAAAAAGGTCCGGTAAACACGGGCCCTAAAATGCGTACCTTAAGAGGTATGAACACTTGTTCATTTTCGATACCGTGAAACAGACGTCTTCTACTGCACGGTCTTTACTTTCCGTATTTTGGAGAAGAGAGTATTGACCGAAACAATAAAAATATGTCTAGTACAGATAGAATCTAAAATGCATACTTAGAACTATGAGCCCTCGTTCATCTTCGCTTGTTTTAGTTCATACTACCTCTTCCCAAATTATGAAAAGCAAAGAATTTGCAGTAGAAGAGCTGATTCATAGTATCGATGATGAACGAACGCTCATTCATCAACCCTCAGTAAGTCATTTTGCAAGTTGATACTGTGTTCGGCGTTGTTACTTTCTTATAGACAACAGCATCATCTGCGAACAGTCATAAAGAGCTTCCGGCTCTTTCCACTAGATGATTTATATACACTGTAAACAATAACGTTCCTATCACACTTCCTTGGAATTACATTTATCTCTGTCGATTTTGTTCCGCTAGGACCGACGTGTTCAGTTTATCTGCAAGGAAACCCTGAATCCAGTCACAAATCTTGTCCGATACTCGGTAAGCTTGTATGGTTTCCACTAGACGACAGTGTAGGATAGTGTCGGATATCTTCAAGTCAACGAATACTGCGTCAAGCTCAGCGCCGTTGTCTACAGCGCTATGGATCTCATGGAAAAACGGAGCGAGCTGAGCTTGTCAAGACCTCTGTTTGCGGAATCCATTTTGATTTTTATCCAGGAGATTATCGTTTTCCAAAAACGTCGTAATTCTTGGGCATAAAACGTGTCCCTTAATTCTACAACAGTGTCACGTCAACGATAAGAGCCTATAGTTATCCATTTGTTTACTGCAATAAATACACAGCCACCAATGGCGACTAAACAATCCTTGCGAAAAGTGTTCCAACCTGAACTTAGAATTTCGTTGCTCCTTACTTCTGGCTTCAAGCAATTTTCTGTTCATAACAAGGTCTGTGCACTGTAACTTTCAGTAAGCGATAATTATTCTACTTCCTTTCCTTGGATGCTGCTGCAGTTTATTAATATCACATTAACCTTTTCTACATCCGATCTGCGAGGACGAGAATTCTCACATCGTGGCTGGTGTATCTCCGATTACGGCTAGCAATTCGTCTGTGATCCCATCGGGGTGTTCCTCTAGCCCAAAAAACAGCACGTGCTCCGCTACCCTAGTAGCCGATTCCTGCCTATAGTGCACACATGACCTGTTAAGGCTAACACTACATTTCGCCATCCGATAGCGGAGGTAGAGAAATGATCTTCAAGCGTTATTGTATTAGCTAACATTTTCTAAAGACGTAATCTCTTTGTCTATAACGGCTTCTTATTGTCTTTCAGCGACGTGGGAATTGCGCCCAGTAGAGGAAGACCGCACTACAGTTCCTTCTCTAAATCCTCGCACAAACGAAAAAATGGCTGACATCGAAATAAGTGTCCAAGGAATAGAAAAGCAACTGGAATCACTCAACAGAGGAAAGTCCACTGGACCTGACGGGATACCAATTCGATTCTACACAGAGTACGCGAAAGAACTTGCCCCCTTCTAACAGCCGTGTACCGCAAGTCTCTAGAGGAACGGAAGGTTCCAAATGATTGGAAAAGAGCATAGGTAGTCCCAGTCTTCAAGAAGGGTCGTCGAGCAGATGCGCAAAACTATAGACCTATATCTCTGACGTCGATCTGTTGTAGAATTTTAGAACATGTTTTTTGCTCGAGTATCATGTCGTTTTTGGAAACCCAGAATCTACGCTGTAGGAATCAATATGGATTCCGGAAACAGCGATCGTGTGAGACACAATTCGCTTTATTTGTTCATGAGACCCAGAAAATATTAGACACAGGCTCCCAGGTAGATGCTATTTTTCTTGACTTCCGGAAGGCGTTCGATACAGTTCCGCACTGTCGCCTGATAAACAAAGTAAGAGCCTACGGAATATCAGACCAGCTGTGTGGCTGGATTGAAGAGTTTTTAGCAAACAGAACACAGCATGTTGTTATCACTGGAGAGACGTCTACAGACGTTAAAGTAACTTCTGGCGTGCCACAGGGGAGTGTTATGGGACCATTGTTTTTCACAATATATATAAATGACCTAGTAGATAGTGTCGGAAGTTCCATGCGGCTTTTCGCGGTTGATGCTGTAGTATACAGAGAAGCTGCAGCATTAGAAAATTGTAGCGAAATGCAGGAAGATATGCGGCGGATAGGCACTTGGTGCAGGGAGTGGCAACTGACCCTTAACATAGACAAATGTAATGTTTTGCGAATACATAGAAAGAAGGATCCTTTATTGTATGATTATATGATAGCGGAACAAACACTGGTAGCAGTTACTTCTGTAAAATATCTGGGAGTATGCGTGCGGAACAATTTGAAGTGGAATGATCATATAAAATTGATTGTTGGTAAGGTTGAGATTCATTGGGAGAGTCCTTAGAAAATATAGTCCATCAATAAAGGAGGTGGCTTACAAAACACTCGTTCGACCTAAACTTGAGTATTGCTCATCAGTGTGGGATCCGTACCAGATCGGGTTGACGGAGCAGATAGAGAAGATCCAAAGAAGAGCGGCGCCTTTCGTCACAGGGTTATTTGGTAACCGTGATAGCGTTACGGAGATGTTTAACAAACTCAAGTGGCAGACTCTGCAAGAGAATCGCTCTGCATCACGGTGTAGGTTGCTCGCCAGGTTTCGAGAGGGTGCGTTTCTGGATGAGGTATCGAATATATTGCTTACCCCTACTTATACCTCCAGAGGAGATCTCGAATGTAAAATTAGAGAGAATAGAGCGCGCACGGAGGCTTTCAGACAGTCGTTCTTCCCGCGAACCATACGCGACTGGAACAGGAAAGGGAGGTAATGACAGTGGCACGTAAAGTGCCCTCCGCCACACACCGTTGGGTGGCTTGCGGAGTATAAATGTAGATGTAGATGATAATGTTTACCAAGACGATAGTTTTCTCATTTAATTAAGGATCAGTTAACGTCATTCATGGACGAAATGGATCAATGTATTTGTAATAGATTGTACAAAATCCTTTTAAAGGCGCCAGAGATTTAAAAATCTGTCCCGAGGGGGTTTTAGATTGTGACAGATATCAGAAGTGGTCCAGTAATATATTAGGTGAATACTCACATTGTTCTATACAGCCTAGTAAAGCGTCGACGTCAATGGAGTAATTTTTGGGGTGGTATGCCCATCAGATGGCCGAGCGGTTCTAGGCGCTACACTCTGGAACCGCGCGACCGCTACGGTCGCAGGTTTGAATCCTGCCTCGGGCATGGATGTGTGTGATGTCCTTAGGTTAGTTAGGTTTAAGTAGTTCTAAGTTCTAGGGGACTGATGACCTCAGAAGTTAAGTCCCATAGTGCTCAGAGCCATTTGAACCATTTTTGCACATCAGATTTTTATTTCTGTAGAGGATTTAATGAATGATGTTGTTGCAACAACTAGTGTATGTACTAGCTCTAGTTAGCAAGAGGATGTGCGAGAGTTTTTCTTATGCACTCCACGGGAAAGCTTCACTTACGTTTCCTGGCGCTGGAAAATGATCAGCTAACAAGTCCACATAAATACGCTGCTGGGTACTGAAACAGCAACGCCATAAGGGTGGCACGCAGCAAACGGCCAATTGCCATAAAGTATTCTATGTTCGTTGATAAGTAAATGATTAACATCTCAGCGAAACAACGAAAAGTAGTTAGGAGCAATGCTATCTGCAGTCTGTGTACAAGGGAAGGTTGCCCTAATAGTTCCTCCTCCTGAAATCGTAGTTCAGTGTTGGTTATTTGTGAGATGATGGTGTCGTGCCCAGTGTAAGAAGGAGAAATGCCGGTCAACACGAGTCTAACAGCGACAAGATAGTGTGTCGAAACTGCTGTTTATATTGCTGTTCGCGTGAGTTGTATCTCACATCTGTCATGGGAGTATGGAATCGACTGGATCAGAAAAGGCAGCACTCACCGTCATGCAGGAACTCAGCGGCTTCTTGCGTTTGCATCCAAATGTACAAGTATATAAAATACTTAGGGATGACCCTAGATAACAAAGTCTCCTCCAAACTCATGTCCACAACAAGAGGATTCGACTGTTGTATCTCTTACACCAGTTATACCCCTTGTTGAGCAATGTCCAGATGAACGTTGGAACATAGCTTAGGATGCATCAAGCGACAGATTTACCCACACTTCTTTACGGTTGCTCAAACTGGGGAACTACGAGCCCGTCCAACCTTCAGCCACTACAAGTCATCCAAAACATAATCCACCTCTTCATCTGAGGAGCTCCGAGACGGACCCGGATTGCCGATCTTCACGCCGAACTGAGCATCCCACGCATCTCTGACCACATAATATCTGCGACGCAGAAGCTCCTTCGCAAGATCGACGAACTCAACCCCAATACTCGACACCTGGAATATACTGGCTTTATCATTCCTCAACGGTGGCACCGAATGAGGGTCCCTCTTGCGGTAGTCGAGTCCTCTCAATAATTGGATCCAGTGAGAACCAACACCTTTAGTAGGACCTTCGGATACGAGCCCTTCTCCCTACTTACGTATGACTAGACCAGTGTTGCGGCTTCTCTTGATGCGTCAGCAGGGAGAGGCACACTAACAGTGGTACGCCCAACGACAGTTCTGGAGAGGTACCGCGTCATCTTTTCAGATGAGTACCGGTTCTGCGTACAGAACCTCTCGGTATCTAGAGGCTCTGAGGAAACCGAACGTTGTCAGATTGCATTCGATATCGTCATACGGCCCCAGCAGCTGGTGTGATGCTATGCAATGTCACTAAGTACTTCTGGTACTCGTATCCTGTAATTTAGACAGTAGTTCTTATATTCGTAACGTATTAAGCTTGGTGGCCTCATCGTGTCCTCTGTGACTGTATCATGCTACAAGATAATGCGATAACGTTAGTTGCCCTGCTGTCCTAACCTATCTCGGTATAGCAAGTGTTGGACTGTTTTCTTGGCCACCAAGTTCTCCGGATGTCTCGCCCATTCAGGACATGTGATCGCGGGTTGACGACAGACTGGCACGCCAACACGCGCCAGACACTATGATTGTTTAATTCTGGCAAATAGATGAAGTAGCATGGACTGACGTAACCGTATGTCATCAGGCTCATTTGGGCTCTATGACCAGACAGATTATATCCGGCGTTGCTGTCAGAGGTGGTAGTTCCGTTTACTAAATTTCACACCATGTTTACTCTCCAGTCACATACAAATTTAGTCATGTATTCTTCCTACTACTTCGTATGTGCACAGTCAGTAAATTTTAGTATTTGCTGTCCTTCCCGGCGTTGGAATTTTAATTCTGAAAAGTCTATTCTGTATTAACAACTTCGTCTGAATTATTATAGAAGTTTCCAGAATTCCTAAAAGAGCGACTATCACAGATTTTAAACAAGGGTCAGACAAATTCCATCCCATTTTAGATGCTGCATTTCGTCGCCACCGTTCACCGCCCTCTAAAGGCACGTAATCTATTGGCCAACGAAAGGAAACGAACAAAAGCCAATGGATTCGGCCGAACGTTGGTCGCTAACGCGTTGACGTTCTGTCTCTTATCCCCGCCAAACCAAGGTGTTGGGACCACGGAATTCGGCCATGTGAAATTGCAGTTGGCTCTGATTCTTGTAGAGGTTGCTCCCATTTTATTATTGTTATAAAGTAGCATTTTAATTACAATTTAACCGGTCGGTATTATGAGGAAAGAAGAGGACTTCGCAGTCATATGACGTCATATGTGCAACATTTACTTGTCTGCAGGAAACTGACCGTCAGAAAAAGAAAGCAAATAAATGACGCTATTCTTACCATAAGACCCATATTCTGTAACCGATGTATTTTATGACAATTGCCAAGACTACAGAAGGAGAACAGTTTCGTCATTGACCGGACGGAAACTTCGTGATTTTGCAAAAAAGAAGAAAAAATTACTGGGCACGAGGGAGATTTGAACACGCATCTCCCGCTTTGCGGTCTAACAAAGTGACCACGTAACCAGGACGCCGTGGTTCTTGCACGTTGCTTGAATTTTCGCATCTTGAGCTTGGACTGTTCACTATTTTTATTTTGGTGCTTTTTCCAGATTTCTGTACACATTCTTCCTTTTTTCATTCGTGATGTGTCTTCAGCTTTTGATGGTCTGTCTACTGGGCCATCCTACAACTAAACCTGAGGGTGTGCGATGGGGAGCTTCCCTTGTGAGGTAATAGTACGAGGGCAGTTCAATAAGTCATGCAACACATTTTTTTTCTGAAACAGGGGTTGTTTTATTCAGCATTGAAATACACCAGGTTATTCCCCAATCTTTTAGCTACACAACAGTATTTTTCAACGTAATCTCCATTCAATGCTACGGCCTTACGCCATCTTGAAATGAGGGCCTGTATGCCTGCACGGTACCATTCCACTGGTTGATGTCGGAGCCAACGTCGTACTGCATCAATAACTTCTTCATCATCCGCGTAGTGCCTCCCACGGAATGCGTCCTTCATTGGGCCAAACATATGGAAATCCGACGGTTCGAGATCGGGGCTGTAGGGTGCATGAGGAAGAACAGTCCACTGAAGTTTTGTGAGCTCCTCTCGGGTGCGAAGACTTGTGTGAGGTCTTGCGTTGTCATGAATAAGGAGAAGTTCGTTCAGATTTTTGTGCCTACAATTCTTCAATTTCTGAAGAGTAGCACAATACACTTCAGAGTTGATCGTTTGACCATGGGGAAGGACATCGAACAGAATAACCCCTTCAGCGTCCCAGAAGACTGTAACCATGACTTTACCGGCTGAGGGTATGGCTTTAAACTTTTTCTTGGTAGGGGAGTGGGTGTGGCGCCACTCCATTGATTGCTGTTTTGTTTCAGATTCGAAGTGATGAACCCATCGCCTGTAACAATCTTTGACAAGAAATTGTCACCCTCAGCCACATGACGAGCAAGCAATTCCGCACAGATGGTTCTCCTTTGCTCTTTATGGTGTTCGGTTAGACAACGAGGGACCCAGCGGGAACAAACCTTTGAATATCCCAACTGGTGAACAACTGTGACAGCACTACCAACAGAGATGTCAAGTTGAGCACTGAGTTGTTTGGTGGTGATCCGTCGATCATCTCGAACGAGTGTGTTCGCACGCTCCGCCATTGCAGGAGTCACAGCTGTGCACGGCCGGCCCGCACGCGGGAGATCAGACAGTCTTGCTTGACCTTGCGGCGATGATGACACACGCTTTGCCCAACAACTCACCGTGCTTTTGTCCACTGCCAGATCACCGTAGACATTCTGCAAGCGCCTATGAATGTCTGAGATGCCCTGGTTTTCCGCCAAAAGAAACTCGATCATTGCCCGTTGTTTGCAACGCACATCCGTTACAGACGCCATTTTAATAGCTCCGTACAGCGCTGCCACCTGTCGGAAGTCAATGAAACTATACGAGACGAAGCGGGAGTGTTTGAGAATATTCCACAAGAAATTTCCGGTTTTTTCAACCAAAATTGGCCGAGAAAAAAAATGTGTTGCATTACTTATTGAACTGCCCTCGTAAATGAAGCAGTTAAAACTGGTAGAGGATGTAATTGGAGAAGAGAGTAGAAGCTTTTTACTTGGCAGTGGCTATCTGGTTTTCATGAAGTCAGAACTTGTGGAAAAATTACTATGTATCATGCCCTCTAACATGGATATAGTAACACATTTGATTGCAGGGTGTGTAGATGAACGCAAGTGTTTGGTGCAATGTTTCGACGTAGAGCACCCCACGCCTATTCAGTCGCTTTTAGGTTCGTGGAGCGAACTGACCACTCCAGTCGTGTAATATCCTAGCGGTGCAGGTACTCAAAACACCAGACCACCCTTGTGATATCGACTGTTATTATCGACCAGTTGGAACTTTGCCACATAAGCATGACGGAAAAATATATACTGGGTGTTACAAAAAGGTACTGCCAAACTTTCAGGAAACATTCCTCACACACAAATAAAGAAAAGATGTTGTGTGGACATGTGTCCGGAAACGCATAATTTCCATGTTAGAGCTCATTTTAGTTTCGTCAGTATGTACTGTACTTCCTCGATTCACCGCCAGTTGGCCCAATTGAAGGAAGGTAATGTTGACTTCGGTGCTTGTGTTGACATGCGACTCATTGCTCTACAGTACTAGCATCAAGCACATCAGTACGTAGCATCAACAGGTTAGTGTTCATAACGAATGTGGTTTTGCAGTCAGTGCAATGTTTACAAATGCGGAGTTGGCAGATGCCCATTTGATGTATGGATTAGCATGGGACAATAGTCGTGGTGCGGTACGTTTGTATCGAGACAGATTTCCAGAACGAAGGTGCCCCGACAGGAAGACGTTCGAAGCAATTGATCGGCATCTTAGGGAGCACGAAACATTCCAGCCTATGACTCGCGACTGGGGAAGACCTAGAACGACGAGGACACCTGCAATGGACGAGGCAATTCTTCGTGAAGTTGACAATAACCCTAATGTCAGTGTCAGAGAAGCTGCTGCTGTACAAGGTAACGTTGACCACGTCACTGTATGGAGAGTGCTACGGGATAACCAGTTGTTTCCGTACCATGTACAGCGTGTGCAGGCACTATCAGCAACCGATTGGCCTCCACGGGTACACTTCTGCGAATGGTTCAATCAATGTGTCAATCCGCATTTCAGTGCAAATGTTCTCTTTACGGATGAGGCTTCATTCCAACGTGATCAAATTGTAAATTTTCACAATCAACATGTGTGGGCTGACGAGAATCCGCACGCAATTGTGCAATCACGTCATCAACACAGATATTCTGTGAACGTTTGGGCAGGCATTGTTGGTGACGTCTTGATTGGGCCCCATGTTCTTCCACCTACGTTCAATGGAGCACGTTATCATGATTTTATACGGGATACTCTACCTATGCTGCTAGAACATGTGCCTTTACAAGTACGACACAACATGTGGTTCATGCACGATGGAGCTCCTGCACATTTCAGTCGAAGCGTTCGAACGCTTCTCAGCAACAGATTCGGTGACGGTGGATTGGTAGAGGCGGACCAATTCCATGGCCTCCACGCTCTCCTGACCTCAACCCTCTTGACTTTCATTTATGGGGGCATTTGAAAGCTCTTGTCTACGCAACCCGGTACCAAATGTAGAGACTCTTAGTGCTCGTATTGTGGACGGCTGTGATACAATACGGCATTCTCCAGGGCTGCATCAGCGCATCAGGGATTCCATGCGACGGAGAGTGGATGCATGTATCCTCGCTAACGGAGGACATTTTGAACATGTCCTGTAACAAAGTGTTTGAAGTCACGCTGGTACGTTCTGTTGCTGTGTGTTTCCATTCCATGATTAATGTAATTTGAAGAGAAGTGATAAAATGAGCTCTAACATGGAAAGTAAGCGTTTCCGGACACATGTCCACATAACATATTTTATTTTTTTGTGTGTGAGGAATGTTTCCCGAAAGTTTGGCCGTACCTTTTTGTAACACCCTGTTAATCGCTACAGAATGTCGTCCCTGAAAACCGCTGCCATCACACTAACCGTAAGATACAAACGCAGTGGCGTACTGCTCTTAACTTCATAGCACCTCAGGCGAGAACACTGGTGCCGCCATACTGGGCATTTCAGCAGTGTCATGAGTACTGTAACGTCTCCTCTCGGTACCGCAGATGAGCAGGTGATGTAATTGATATCCATGTTTACTAAATAAATAAACCAGGGCTTGACTAACCTGTCTCTCCTGGATTTGTCTGTAGTTGATACTTGTTACATGATTCGATTTTAAACACAAAAAATAAAAAAAGTTACCCAAAGTACAAGACAACGAACTTAGGATCGTACCTGCAACTTTTTAAGGCCGGCGACGTACGCTGTAACAATGTTTTTTCACTCGTTCACTTGCCTTGCATTTAGAGGTTGAGATAGCGGTAGAAAGTGAAAGTTTTCAGGATGATGTTAACATTAATCTCTTTATCTTTCTGCTGTGACAGAGTCTCTGCTGCTTCAACATTCTCTCTCCTCGTTCTTAAAAGATTAAAGTCAAGCTCCAGTAAGATTAATGGATGAGAGACCCGGATGCTTTCCTTCTTTACTTGCACATATTTCGGACGTACTCCAACGTAGTTACACAGAGTGGATGGGTGTGTTAGGGAAGATCACAATGAGTCTATAAAGATATGAACAAGATATTTGTGATTCACCTACAACTTAATATGGAAATCATAAACTGTGTATTGTTATCCAACTTTTGGTACACAATAGCGATATTTCTTCCCCATTACAGATACTTAAAATTACTGTTAGCAGAGGCGTTGTGGTAATTCTGTTTCTATAAATGAATACACACTAGTGTTGAAACGGACCTGCAAAGTGGTCGCAGCGGAGTTCTGTTCCCATTTCCCTCTAACTGAGCAAGTTTTCCCTCTGTAATCCCCACGGAATCGGTGGGACGCGACCTTCTAAATTTCATTATTCGAACTTATACCTTCATCTCAAAATCACCGAGATCCAGTTACTGACTTTCCTTAGTCAATAACAGTGAACCGTAAAAAAAGACTGAAAAAACAACTATTAACGGGTTACCAATGCTTGCTAAAGCAAACTCGCGTAAGTTTATCCTTTAGACTGCTGCCTATCATGTGTGATACGTGACTGAACAGTGATGGCTCGTCACTGATGGCCGGATCACACAGCCTTGCATTTATCCCTCTTGTTACCAGCAGATACGAGAAATCTTAATTTTAATCTTTGGTTCACTGGGCCCATTCTCCAAATAATAACCCACAGCTTGTAAGCGCAAGCGCCAAAGGGTAAGTAGGAGTAGCCTGATTGAATAACGTAACTCATTCTTCAAAGGTTTAGTTGCTAAAATGGACGGACAAGTGCGTGTTATTAATTGAACCGGTTGTCTGAAGAAGGGAAAGAATAAAAAAAAGGAAAAAAATCTTTCTTCTATTCTTACTTTTAATTTTGTCGTAACCAGTTATATGAGGTTTTTTACATTAACCTCCTGTGTCAGTATCTTGCAAAAATGAACTGGGTTGACCTGAAGAAGTTATCACGATATTAAAAACGGAGGGTTAGTTCATATCTTCAAACTGATTATGAGTTAGGCACTAAAACTCTTATTACGGTCGCAGGTTCGAATCCTGCCTCGGGCATGGATGTTTGTGATGTCCTTAGGTTAGTTAGGTTTAACTAGTTCTAAGATCTAGGGGACTAATGACCTCAGCAGTTGAGTCCCATAGTGCTCAGAGCCATTTGAACCATTTGAACTCTTATTACGACATCAGAAATACAGAGAGGGGCAAATAAATTTGGCTCGGACAAGTGGATACGATTGGACGTGAATATATGCATATAACTCATGCGTACGCCCACCACGTGATCCACACCGGTTCACAGCGTAGTGCGGACTGTCAGTGTGAGTGGAGCAGTGCAAATGGGACGATGGTCGCCACAATGGAGCAGCGGGTGTTTTTTTGTGAAAAGTACGTGACAACAAAGTCGTGGAAACGGTGTGGTCAGTGGCTGCTGGAAATGTAATGGTGTCAAAGTGCTAGTAAAGAGTGGTGTGCAACGCTTAATCCGAAAATGGCATCAGACAGCATCTGTTGTGAACAACTCATAAAACATCCCGAAAAGTACCCGCACACCAGAAAATGTGGCTGCAGTTCACCAGAAAATGCTTCAGAGTCCTACGAAATCAACCCGACGTTTGTCGCAAGAGACCGGCGTATTACGTTGATCATGAAGACGAATACTCCGCATGGACCTGCACATGCATCCCTACCGAGTGTCTGTTGTTTATGCATTAAAACCAGCAGAAGGTCCTCAGCGTCTTCAGTTCTGAGAGACGCTGTTCTCTGTTATAACAATGAATGACTTGGACATGGATCTGTTCTTTACGTCTGATGAAGACTGGTCTCACCTGAGTGGTTAGAATCGCAGATTCTATGAGTGATTTTTGTTTCCTTTTTACAGCTCACAACGTGTGTCTTTCTGATTCAGTTACACCTGGTTGATAGTCCCCAGGAAATAGTTTGGTCGAATTGTACTACGTTTCAACTAGCCAGTCTGATTTTGAAACACCAGCGAGTGCAGAGTTCGTATTAATGCATGACGTTTGTGATATAGTTACGGCCTTAATGCATCGTAACGTATAAACTCATGCATACTAGTGTTGATATAATGAAAAACTGTAGTGTGTAAGCCATATTAATAATATCTACAAGGTCATCCTGACTCGCAAAAAGTTGAAATGTTATCTTAAACTGAAGTTAAATTTTTGTTCCATAGCTGCAACTGTGACTGGTCCAAATTATTCTTCAGAATACAAAAGTCTTTACTACATCTGAGCCTGTTATCTACATGAAGTTTATTTCTAACTTGAACTGATTAATACAGCACATTTCCAAGCGGCTTCTTATTTGTACTATCGAACCAATTTCGGATTACAGTAAATTTTATTGACTGCCATTTCAATTAAATGATAATTCTACAATTAAATTAATATCATACGTATAGTCTGTGTACATAGGAAGATAGATAGGGTGTGTGCGTAAATTATACTGTCTTCTTAATAATTACTGTGTTCTTACTGAATTTACTTGTTGCTTATTTGTACTTCGTACTGCAACGTCTGAAGCACTTCACGAATCACCGATATATTGTGATCAGATGTAGCTGTTGCTATTAGCTGTCGTTTGATGCAGTGTTTTTCTCTCTAGCTATAAGGCTGTAACAGTAATGCAAATTTTATTAGTTAGTGTAGTGAAGTATTTATTTTGCATAACCTGTCAGTTTCCATCCTACAGACTGTTGAGAAGCGTTGATGAGCTTGTTTGCTCAAGTGTCGCATTAATGGATCAGACTAAACTGAACTTTACCTGCGTACAATGGCCAGACTTTTCACAAGCGGCAGCCAGCAACTCTCGAAGTTACGCGAAGGTTATTGTGTAGGCAGTGCGTATAGAACTCCGCCTCTTCCTCCGAGACAGCGCGGCCTACAACTTAGATATCAAACTCTGACTCAGGTTACAATAGGGGGAGCCTTCTACTGCTTACTGCATCCCTCACTATGCTCCTCCTCAGCCTGTCCTTTATGTGACGATCGTCTGCAAGGGATTAGGGCCACTTTGTATTTAGTGCGCCGGTCGGAGTGGCCGTGCGGTTCTAGGCGCTACAGTCTGGAGCCGAGCGACCGCTACGGTCGCAGGTTCGAATCCTGCCTCGGGCATGGATGTGTGTGATGTCCTTAGGTTAGTTAGGTTTAATTAGTTCTAAGTTGTAGGCTACTGATGACCTCAGAAGTTAAGTCGCATAGTGCTCAGAGCCATTTGAACCATTTTGTATTTCGTGCTACTTGTTCCCCCTACGTTGTTCTGGACGAGGAGTCATTCAAAATCGCATAGTGCTCAGAGCCATTTGAACCATTTTGTATTTCGTGCTACTTGTTCCCCCTACGTTGGTCTGGACGAGGAGTCATTCAAAATTCTCCGTTTTTGTGGCGGTGTTCGTAGCGACAAACAATTCGCTGTAGAAACGGCTTACGAAGTCACCGCCACACTTTTAATAGCGGGCCGACCGGTCCGCTGGAACAGTGAACAGAAAGATGAAAACCCAAACACTCTGATTAAATAAAGTCGGTACTTATCTTTATTAACGAAGATACAGCAACACAATAGTGAACTCCGTGTCTACAGAAATCTGTCTAGTTCGAGTCGGAGCGGCTAGGTCAGCGTCGGCTGACGACAAACAACAACTCTGCTGCGATGAACACACGACTGACTAGCAAGTACACAATTCGGTGGCGAGTATACAACTGAGCGGCGAATACAGAACTGTCCTAGCGCTCGCGACTCCAGCGCTTAAGAAGCCAGAAGCCAGCGGTGGCGCGCGCAGACTTGCGGCGATTTCCTGTCTCACTGGCGCTGCTTATGCGGACGGCGTCCGGACTTTGATGCTGCCAACCTCTTGGCAGCGGGCTCGGGTGGCATTACTGGCTAGGATATAACATCGGTGAAGACTCATTCAGGGATACAGAAGTATATTCATGTGGCACCATACATGTAGAACCATCATTGTTCATGTCATATGTTTATGTCAGTCTCAATAACGTTACTTGCTATCACAGACTATTCACAGATGCAGCTGCTATTGAGAAGATGGACGTAAAAGCATTAACAATACTGAATTACATCAATGGTAGACTCAGATTCCTTTGCTGGATACTGGTAAAACGTAGCTTGTCTATGAATGATACCACCTATATAAATTGTATAGGCTTACGCTGAATTCAAGAGAAGAATTCCCACCTGTATCATGTTGCAATGACAGGAGCCATGGAGCATATTAGAAAAAAGACTCTTGCGTAATTTACATTGTGATGATGTGTAATACGTAAGCTAAAAAGTGTGAAATGCTTATCACGACAAGAGAAAAGCTCAATATTTGACGAATACGTGTTTAGAAAATTCCCAGAATCTGTTTTCATTTTCAGATCGTAATTCACAAATATTTTTCTGCCCCGCCCACCACTCCTCCCAGCAAAGAAGAGGACATAAAATTGTGCTATAATGACTTGTACAGAGATTTATTTCCCATGTTTCAAGGCAACGCAGCAGGAAAAAGTCTTAATTTTGTTGACTCATATATAACACAGATATAAAAGCATGTAGCATAATGATGCCTAGATGCATTTGATGCTCTGACGTCTAGGATGCCGGACTCCAGATAGTACTTGTTTAAAAAAATTATAATACAACTACATTGGTCTGAATTTTCATTTATTTTCCTCATTATCTTTTGTGATTTGACAAATATTCGTACGCAGAGTAATACTGTTTTATCGAAACTTATGTCATGCAAGTCCCTTGACGGTTGCATTGATCAAGATAGGACCTATCTCCAATAATGCATGTATTCCATAAATTTTTACTTTTATATTTCAAAGTCTTCAAGGCATCTTTGTTGAGATTGTACGATTTGAGATATAAGTGGGTGTTTCAGGCTAACGCAAACTTTATCTGCCGTATCAGATTAGGCGGAAATGGCGAAGTGGGATTCCTTATGGCCGCACTAGGAGCCGTAAATTTAAAAGCACCCCCGTAACGGCTTTCCCGTGTACTTTGCTGCCACGGGAATGTCTGAAACTTCCGTCCGTCTTTTGCAAATTTCATCCAAACTGTTGTGGCATTTAGAAGAAGGGAACACTAATCATGAAACGTTCATCTTTTTTTCTGTCTGCATAGGCTTTCTTCAGCTTCATTTTAAAGCAGCGTTGATAGCCCTCTGTACGTGTTGCTTTCTTCTGTAACACAGTCTGAGCAGCATTAGTCAATGAATGGACGCTCAGGCTCTATATTTTCCGCCACGCAACTGTCATTTTCCAGCAGTATTAACACGACTGTTTAAAAGTAATTCACGATGTTATCTGCGTTTTTGGCCCTGTCATGGTGCTGCTGGTGTTGTTCCCAACAATTTTCAACGCTCAAGTACAGTCACCATTGAATGCACTGATAACTCTACCACTTCATTATCAGCTGTAGCTGGAAGATAATCCAAAAAATGTTGCACTTCATAAGAACAGACTTTCAGGACAGAAACTACGGGTGTGCTTCGGTCCATATGTACCCATACCGTAGGGCTCGTGCTGATGAAATTAGGAAAATAGCAACAAATCTTTAATACATGGTCTAATAAAAATTACTCATTATTACACAATTCACACTGATCCGCAGCATTGCTCTGCAAACAATTGTAGAGTCCATTGATTGTCCGTATATCATGATATGATTAGGACTAATTGCAGTCTATAAAATAAGTAAAACAAACCTCTCCACAACCTGAATGTTGATATGAACACTGCACTGCTATATTAGCCACGCCCATGTTGCCTTTGCTGCTCTCCCAACTTTTATTTGATTTACTCTGGCAATTATAAGGAAACTTGCATTTACTTGTACTTCGAACCACGCTGCATCCTGGCATTTCTTACGCTAAAGAATCATTGACAGAGAGAACGAAGTGATAAGCTGTACAAAAAGAATCCAAGGCCTTTCGGATTTGCAGTGTGGCACTGAGCTATGAAGTCATATTTTCACAATATAAGCTACTAATTTTCTGCATAGATCTGCTGTGGTGACAATACCATGAAATTTTGTCTAATAAATAAGATACACACAAATCAGACTTAGGTAAAAACTTTTGCATTTTGTTTTGTTATTACGACCTAACGAGTGTGAAAAATCTGCAGTGTGGAGAATCCGCCTGTCAGCTCTCTGTACATTACTAGATGAGCACAGTAAAAGCTGGGACGGCCTATGATTACGTTGTGAATTGAAAGGTAGGGAGCGCGCTGTGCCGCGCGGAGTGGCCGCGCGGCTAGAGGCACCATGTCACGGACTGCACGGCCCCTCCTGCCGGAGGTTCGAGTCCTCCCTCGGGCAGGGGTGTGTGTGTTGTTCTTAGCGTAAGTTAATTTAAGTAGTGAAAAAGTCTAAGGACCGATGACCTGAGTAGTTTGGTCCCTTAGGAATTCACACACATTCGAACATTTTTGGAGCGAGCAGCTGGCAGTGGAAGTTTTCAGGAAAAGAAAATAATTATTCCCGAAAAGAAAACAAATTTACTTCCTCAGACCATACTGCCCCATCAGGGACTCAGCATTCTTCTGCTGGGTACAGACTTGGCGACCCTGTTGTTCCTGAGCTGGGGCCTGGTATGGGCCACCAGTCCTCAGTAACTGTAAGGCCTGGGCATGCTTCAGCAACCACCATGTGGCGTGACGGTGGAACGTTGTGTGTCACAGGGCACGGAGATGTCGGCTTGACCTCTTGGATCGCAAGGATGGTAAAAATCTTCATAGAAAAAAAATCCCTCAGGCTTAAGTTTTGCTGCGCGCTGATGAGAAGCATCGCTGTTGATATGGAACAGACGTTAATGGGCAACCTCTGGGGAACCTGCCGCTCAGCTGTATACGGTTACCCAAGCATGCGGGGCTCAGTCTAGGTAATTTTTCACTTCCCTAGCTGCTCGTGGGACCGCACCTCGCAGCGGAATGGGTAGGCAGCTGGTAGGTACCAACACCCAATCGAGAAAGAGGGCTCGTGTAGCCAGTCCTCCAGACACAGCGATATTTAAGAATTCTAGGGTCTATAGTACAGAATGCATGCTGCTGGTCAGAGGGTTTTTATTGATTAAAAGGAAAGAGGGAAGTTTTCGAAGAGAGTCACCTTTTTACATTCAAAAGTGATTGTAGGGGATTGCACGTACCTTAAAATCTGTTTAGCGATTACGAAATGGGATACTTTTGGTGGAAACATCAAGTTCCCAACAAGCAAAAGGCCCAAAACCTTGAGGAATATCTTGGGGAATATGCCACTGAGACTGAGCTCCACACCACATTAAATTACACTAAAGGTGTTGTGACATCAAGGGACCTGGTGGACGCCACCAAAGAAGACCTCAAAGCTGAGTGGCACCTAGAAGGCATTGTAAATGTACAGAATATTATGAAAATGGTGGATGGCGATATGATTAAATCCGACTCGTTCATCCTCACTTTTAACAGCACAAAATTCCCATAACATATTAAGGCACGTTTTCTTCGCTTAAACGTGTGGCCTGATGTCCACAACCGAATGCAATGTTCTAAATGCCATTTCTTTGGGCACACCACTCTTGGATGTGAGGGAGAAGCCAATTGTGGCAAATGTGGTAATTCTGCCCACGACAGTGTCGGATGTTCATGTCCTCCAAAGTGTGTGAACTACTCTAGGGCTCACCCAGTCTGGAGTAAGGACTGCTGTGTCTTCCCTGAACAACGGAAGATATGGGAGATCAAAACCACAAGACGGACCGCTTGTGGTGAGGCCAAAAATATTTGTCAGATCATTCAGCCCCAACGTTCGCTTTCTCCTTTGCATCAGTTGTTCAACAGCCAGTACAGAAAGCCATTGCCGCTACAAAAACGGAATTTGCTAATGTTAACACTAGTACCTGCGTCTTTCAGTGTATTTGTGCTGCTGCAGTTACTTCACAGCCTACACTTCCTCCCAATACATCAGACAAGGCTGTGGTCGCTAACGTTGCGGAGCTCCCTGCTTCTCCAAAGGTTCACTCTCGTACACTGTCCAGTTCTGCCACTACAACTGTCACGGTTGTTACTCAGAAGCCTACCTAGGGCAAAAAAATAGTGGGCCAAGCGTCCATCACCAACAGAGTTGGGAAGTTAACAGTCTGATCATGACGACGTCGTTCTATCTGACGTCTCTCACGATTCCCCCGTAGAGCTAATGGACCCTAACGTCGAACTGGCAAGTCTACCCTCCCCAGAAGAGTGATGGGGTCAAAGTAAAACCCCCTAAATATCTGATTCTCATATTACAGTGGAACATTAATGGGTTCAGGAGACATGTGGAGGAACTGAAGCTGCTGGCACAGGGATTCACCATGTGCCTGTGTTTAAAAGAAATATTATTTCTCCTACTGTGGGACTTCAGTGCCCATCGTGTCTTGTGGGATTCGACCTCTACCTGCCCTTGGAGTCGGGTTTTGGAGAGCCTCATGGTGTCTTACGAACTGTGCATCCTCAAAACAAATACTTCCACCCATTTCTGTCCTGCTACTGATCATTCTCTGTCATCTACCTCCTTTTCTGCTCTCCAGCACTCATATACCCTGTTTAATGGAAGTCATCGATGACCTTCATTCCAGTGACCATTTCCCACTCCACATTCACCTGCTAGATGGAACAGTTACTCAAGAGAAGCCACCAAAATGGATGATCAGATGAGCTAACTGGACACTGTTCAGCCAGCTGGCTGTGTTTGAACAACGCGACAGTGTCTATGAGTGAGTGGAACACATTACACGAGTTATTGATCCATCATGCCGCTGACTTATCGATCCCGTAGTCCTCAGATCATCTTAGGAGGCCATCTGTGCCTTGGTGGACCCGAGACTGCCACTCAATCCAGGTCAGACGTGCAGCTCCTCAACGGCTTAAGTACTGCCCAACAGCAGAGAAGCTGTCAGCATTTCGGGTCGCAAGAGCCAAGGCCCACCGCGTAATTAAGGAGAGCAATAAAAGGTAATGGTAAGCGTTTATGGGTTCCATCAAGCGTTCCACTTGTTCTACAATAGTATAGGAAGCCATCAGAAGGATTTCTGGTAAACATAGTCGTTTACCAATAGCAGCAGTGCTGAAACAGGGGTAACTCCAAACAACGCACAGAGTAATTACTCAGATATTGGCAGAGCATTTTGCGAAAACTACTGCCACTGTCAGCCAGAATCTGACGTGTCACATTTACCATGCAACTGCAGAGAGCGACAAGTTGGTTTCCAGACTCCCACAGTTTTGAGTATTAGGACTGCCCTATCTCCATGTGGAAGCTGGGATCGGCACTGTCTTAGATTCGTGATATTGCATCTGATCACGATCAGATCCATTAATGCATGCTTCGATGTTTGTCGGCAGTGTCAAAGGAACTCCTCCTAGAATGTTTTAATCGTATATCGCATACAGGTAACTTTTCCAGTTGGCGGAGAGAGGCTATTCCGCTGTCTCTTCTCAAACAAGGCAAGGACTGCACATCTGGTAGTTACCGGAGCGACGTCTCAACCAGCTGTGTAGGAAAGACCCTGGAGCGAATAGTTAACCGTCGTCTGGTCTGTCTGTCAGAGACCAAGCAGTTGCCTAAGCACTCTCAGTGTGAATTCCGGAGATATCGGTCCACTGTCGACAACCTGACCCTGTTAAGGGTGGCTATTCAGCAGGCTTTCTTAGATAAACATCACTGTCTCGCAATATTCCTTGATATCAGCAAGGCGGCAACACTACTTGGAGGTAAAGAAGTCTCGAGGAACTCAATCAATGGGGCTTTCGTAGCCACCTCATCATAGTCATACGGTCCTTCCTGTCTACACACATTTTTAGGTCTAGGAGGAGGAGATTAGTGTTTAACGTCCCGTCGACAACGAGGTCATTAGAGACGGAGCGCAAGCTCGTGTAAGGGAAGGATGGGGAAGGAAATCGGCCGTGCCCTTTCAAAGGAACCATCCCGGCATTTGCCTGAAGTGATTTAGGGAAATCACGGAAAACCTAAATCAGGATGGCCGGAGACGGGATTGAACCGTCGTCCTCCCGAATGCGAGTCCAGTGTGCTAACCACTGCGCCACCTCGCTCGGTTTTTAGGTCTAGAGTTGGTGACGTGCTGTCGAATCGTTTTGAGCAGGAGAATGGTATTCCTCAGGGCAATGTTATATGTGATACCCTCTTTGCCATAGCCATAAATAGTATCATGACTACGGTAAACAGTCCTGTACAGTACTCCTTATTTGTTGACGATTTTGCTATTTTCTGTTCCTCCTCCGGTGTTCCAACAGCGACCCATCGTTTGCAACTTACAGTGCAGGGGTTAGAGAAATGAGCTGCAAAGACAGTTTTTCAGTGTTATGCAGAGAAGTGTGTGTGTTTTCATTTCAGTCGTTCTCGTCATATTTTTAATTACCTGACTTTCCTACGAGGGACACCATTCTACATTTTGAAGACTGAGTGAGCTTTCTGGGCCTCGTTTATGAATCCAGACTGTCGTGGTTACCACTCCCGAGAGACCTGAAAGCCAGAGCCCCGAAGGCACTGTATATCATCAAGTGCCTTAGCCACAGTTCTTGGGGAGCAAAAAGGTCACAGCTTTCTGGGGCTTTTGTGCATTCATGGCTAGGCTATGGCTGCACAGTATATAGGTTGGCGAGGGCAACTTACCTGAAGTTTATTGTCGCTATCCACAATGGGAGGATTAGGCTAGCCACAGGTGCGTACAGGACCAGCTCCAGACCCAGTTTCTGTGCTGAGGCTGGGGAACCGCCATTCACCATTCGGCGACTGCTCGTCATGGTGCATCAGACATGTAAGTTCCTACCAGCTCCGACTTTCCCGGCATACCATACTGTTGCTCATCCACCTCTGGAACGCATTTTCTCCAATCGTCCACGAGCAACACGTCTGTTTAGGATCCGCGTATAGCGTGTCCTGCAGTCAGTCAGTGTGGAGCACGTACAATCCAAAATACGGGGTTTTAAACATCTGCTACAAAGGTTACCGCAGAGGCCCAGGGTGATTTTAGATTTAATGCATTGCAGGGGAGATTGACACTCCTGCATGTGTTTTTAATACTTTATTTTCTGCCATTTTAACTGAGCACCACAATTCTGCAGCTGTCTTTACGGATGGGTAGAAACAGGGGGACTCCCTTGATTGCTCTTTTGTTTTCCATGATCGTGTCCTCAAGGTCCGACTGCCTCGAGACTTTATTGACTTTGATGCCGAACTGTATGCAATCTTGTGGGCTCTGGAGCAGATGAGACATTATTAGAGTGCTAAATTCCTTGTGTGTTCCGATTCCCTGAATGCCTTTCACTCTCTGCAACGTTTGTACCCAGTAGATGAAGCAGTCCAGAATATCTAGGACGTCCTCCTCCAACTACAACGACTATGGAAGGAAGTGCCTTTCTGCTGAGTGCCAAGGCACGTGAGTATTGCAGAGGACGAAAGGGCCGATGTAGCAGCCAAGGAGGCGTGCCATGATTCTCAGTTATTTCAGAGTAATTCCTCTGCATGCTACCACCTCGTTGTTGAGGTACCGAGTCATTCGCCGATGAGGAGAGGAGTGGCTGGAAGTGACTGATAATAAGCTGCGTCTAGTAAAGGCCACTACGCGGCCGTGACGTACTTGTTTTCAGCCACTACGACGGGATAATGTCCTCCTTACTCTTCTTCGCATAGCCCACATACCTATGACGTAGCCGGCCGGAGTGGCCGAGCGGTTCTAGTCGCTACAGTCTGGAACCGCGAGACCACCACGGTCGCAGGTTCGAATCCTGCCTCGGGCATGGATGTGTGTGATGTCCTTAGGTTAGTTAGGTTTAAGTAGTTCTAAGTTCTAGGGGACTGATGACCTCAGAAGTTAAGTCCCACCATTTGAACCTATGACGTATGGCTTCTTACGCCGGCGAGAGTACCCTCCAATGTGTGGTACTTATGGCGTACAGATAACTGTGCGCCACATTTTACTAGAATGTTTTATTTTCGGACGAGAGGTCAGTGGCAGATTTACCGACAGATTTCCCTCTGTTTTAAGTGATGTTCAAACGAACGTAGTGAGACTTTTAAGGTTTCGTGATTTGTCCAACTTGTTTCCGGAAATTTTAGGGAGATGTTCTTAATATGTTAACAGGCTGACTAGCTCACCGATTTTTCTGTAAGTGGTCAGCCAGTTACATTTCCCACGTATATTCTTTTTAGTTCTTCTATGGTTTTCGATGTGTTTTAATCTCATGTGTAGCACCGTCCACCGTTTCTCAATTGTCTTTAGGTAAAATGATTGTCTGGCTCAACGCGAGTGAGATGGGAGTAAGAGTGCGTGTCATTTTATATAACTCTTCTATGGTTTTCGATGTGTTTTAATCCCACGTGAGCCGGCCAGGGTTGCCGAGCGGTTCTAGGCGCTTGAGTCTGGAACCGCACGACCGCTACGGTCGCAGGTTCGAATCCTGCCTCGGGCATGGATGTGTGTGATGTCCTTAGGTTAGTTAGGTTTAAGTAGTTCTAACTTCTAGGGGACTGATGACCTCAGCTGTTAAGTCCCATAGTGATTAGGGCCATTTGAACCGTTTGAATCCCATGTGTAGCACCTTCCACCGTTTCTCAATTGTCTTTAGGTAGAATGATTGTCTGGCTCAACGCGTTTGAGATGGGAGTAAGAATGCGTGTCAATTTATAGATTTCCTCCTCAATGTATGCAACAATTTTGGAAATTGTATCCACATTCTTTTTTTTTAATGAGTGTGATGGTGCTGATAACCTCGTCGTCGAGCGTCCATAAGCTTCAATCTCTCTCTCTCTCTCTCTCTCTCTCTCTCTCTCTCTCTCTCTCTCTCTCTCTCTCACACACACACACACACACACACACACACACACACACACACACTCACACACACACACACACACCACACACAAGCGCGCGTGTGCGCGTGCGCACCTGTTCTGCACTAACAGAATAAAATGCATTATTTAATTGCATAAAGACTTGAATTAAAAAAAGGGAGAACAAGACAAACTTCGAGTCAAACAAGCACAAAATATTTTGGATCAGTTTGAACTCAAGTATTAAAAGCTGGTAATAACAAACTTGCACAATGCGATATACCGGGCATACACATCCATGAATATTTAAAAAACCTTAAGTATCAGAGCTCTGAAAATTTTAAAATATTATCAAGACTAGTACCCTCCAGAATAAGGAACAGAAGTTAATTTATTTAAGAAAACTATCGATCTTAATTATTGGAACCAATAAATTGATTAGTCTGCAGAAAACCAGATCAGAAATTAATGAAATTACAACTACGAAGTTTAGATACATACAAGGTAAAATTTATAAGTTTTTTATGCCCAAAATACACAGAACATGTCTCAGTCAAACACAAGTCTAAAAGGCCTCTATTATGAGTAGAAATCAATATGAGGCCATGCCTCAAACCACATGCACTGTCAGAAACATTACTATAACTAGGTCGCACCGACTTATCGTAACAGAAGCTGATGAAACGTAGTAACCAAGCAATACTAGAGAAGTAAATGGTCTGTCTCATCAGAACACCACTCACTGCTTACAGAACAAGTAAACGTTGAAATTGAATGTTCAGAAACGTTCTCATAAATTTTAAACCGTTGGTGATGGAGGTTAGCACATAGGACGGAGCCGGCAGCAACAATTTCCTTAGTGCATCTAGCTAGTGTTCTGGAGCTCCCACATGTCCTCACAGAATGCATTCCGACCAGCGCGTCACCTTAGAACTGCTAATCTGCACAAGCCACAGCCACTGCCCGTGGCACTCGGAAGGCGCCTCCTTATCTGTTGCAGTGTGAACTCCAAACCAGAATGAATATCAGCGTGCGCAGTGAGCCCAGTAAAGGCCCGCAGGCAAACAGGTCGCACAATCTGGGTGACGCACGACCGCATCGGTAGATGCCACAGGCAGAAGACGACAGCTCTTACCGATATGAGCCAGCACGTTTCATAAGCTGTACTCCACCCCACCCCTCCTTCCCCAATGTCATGGTAAAAGTCAGACCCGTTCTGTAATTTATTATGTCGTTAGTGTAATTTATGACCCATAAATTGCTGCCATGAATTTTCCCCCAACAACCTGTCCCAGGCATCTTTTCCTACTTCCTTTCTGAAAATTACACTTTTTAATAATTTTGGTACCCAGTTAGTCTGCAATGATTTATTACTCATTTCATCAAAACCTAGCTTAGCTCGTTTAGGGAGAAGGGCCAGCTTGCTAAGCAACCAGTACGTGTGGAGCGCAATCCAGGACAGGAGGAAAGAATTTAACAGTTGTAGGGTCTGTTACCTTAAACGCGGCGAAATGCTGCCAAAGCCGCGTCTCGTATGTATTTGACCTTGTTGTCGTAAGGTGGGGACGGCGACGGATGTGCAGCCGTTCGATGGGGTAGCAGTTAGGAAACGAGGGCCTCCAGGTGTTCTGTTGCAGGAATTACTGAAAAATGACGTCCGTGGACGAGTCCGACCGCAGCTGCTGTGGCGTAGGTTCCAAGTTCACCAGACGTTGCATGAGGTTCGACCACGATCCCCGCTACTTACGTTGTGCCTAACAAGATAAAAATACCACGGTAAGTTCATCAGCTGCTATAGATTGCTCAAAAGAATCAGGAGAACATGATTTGGGCGCCTGAAATACTCCATTGAGCAATAATTGAAGACTGTGTATGTTACCAAATTATACTTATATCTTTCACAAATTAAGTACACAACACATCATTAGGTCCTCGTTCATTTACGTAACAAAAATTTAAATTTAACACAACTGTCGAAAATAACGTGGAATCATATATCCCGTCATTCTGGGTGCTTTTCATTCGACTTTGAGAGCTTCAAAAACGTGTATGCTCTCCGTGAGCGTTGTTCGCCGCCTGCCACCCATGTGGCATGCTCCTTGTAAGTCTACGCAGATCACCCTATGTTATCCGTCACCAATTCTCCAGTGAGAGCCCTTGAGAGTCTATGAGAGTCTGCGGCGAAACAGAACGACCACGATCACATGTCTCGCATGCGCACGATGAGAGTTTGGTCGGGACTCACTGCCGGCTACTCCAATAGTTCAGTATCCAGGCTTTGCAAGACATCTCACATGGGCCCTGGCACTGGAAGGGAATCAGGGCTACCACCGTATACAGCAACCACCACATGGTGCAACAGTATCTTTTCGATCTACTGCCTGGCGGTAAGGCGACCATGGACTTCTACAAGATCCTTACAGCTGTCAACACTGATGCTTCCCCACACCATCGCAGAATCCTGGCCGAATCTGTCAATCTTCTGATCAAAATTTGGCTGGTGACGCTCACCACGGCGTCTCCACAGACGGATATGGCCATCACCTTGCGTCAGAAGAAATCAGGAATAGTCTGTCAAAACCGTATTTCGCCAGTGACAAGGTTTCCAGTTCAAATGGGAATGGCGGTACTGAAGTCGAGTTGCGATGTGTTGTTGTGTACTCGAACAAGACATCTGGTTCTTAAGACCTTTTCTGGTAACTTATTCCGTACAGTCTGACTGGACAAAGCGGCTCCGGCCGGTCGCGGTGGCCGAGCGGTTCTAGGCGCTTCAGTCTAGAGCCGCGCGACTGCTACGGTCGCAGGTAGCGGTTGGCCGGCCGGTGTGGCAGAGTGGTTCTAGGCGCTTCAGTCTGGAACCGCGCGACCGCTACGGTCGCAGGTTCGAATCCTGCCTCGGGCATGGTTGGGTGTGATGTCTTTAGGTTAGTTGGGTTTAAGTAGTTCTAAGTTCTAGGGGACTGATGACCTCAGAAGTTAAGTCACATAGTGCTCAGAGCCATTAGAACCCTTTTTGAACAGCTGTTGAAACTGGGCTGCAATAGACAGTTTTTAGTTCAGGCTGAATAATGATAAACACTTTGACACTCGGCATTGACTGTCCGACTATCACTAGTTGATAGCTACTGGGCTCTAACTGCGGGAACTGTAGGTAATTGTTAGGCAACTTAGACTTAGGATGGGTAGAGGCTATACTTGACAACCGAGATAAATTCATAATTGGTTCCTTTTACCGACACACCGACTCAGATGATACAGTTGCTACACAGTTCAAAGAAAACCAGAGTCTCATTTCAAGTGGTTACCCCATGGATACAGTGACTTTAATCTGCCTCTGCTATGTTGGCGAAAATATACTCGTACAGTCGGTGGTAGGCATGAAACGTAGTCCGAAATAGTACTGAATGCTTTCTCCAAAAATTATTTTGAATAGTTAGTTCAGGAACCCACTTGAAGTGGTTGCGAAAACGTTATTTACCTCTGAGTAACACATTATCCTGAACAAATAGGGATCGTCATGACGGATAGAGGGATTAATTAATACAAGGTTTTTGTAGCAACACTGAATACTGTAAGAACAAAATCCACCAAAAAACTGCAAAATACATATATTAAAGAAAAACAGAAAACACTCGCTTGACCATTTCCTAAGAGACTGTAGTGTTGGCAGTTTGCCAACACTAAGCACATTTTTTTAAGGGAGGCGGCCATTAAGCAAGCAGGCGATTGAGGTCTGAAACAGGAGAAGTAATGAATGCTATAAAGAAAAGTACGTAGCTGCTGGAATACTTAACTTTAATCCATCATTTGTATACAGCGTTCTTGATGAGACAATTCATACGATAACTATCAGTTGCTATGGCGCCTTGCTAGGTCGTAGCCATTGACTTAGCTGAAGGCTATTCTAACTATTGGCTCGGCTAATGAGCAATGCTTCGTCCATGTAGTCGCTAGCAAAGTCGTCCGTACAACTGGGGCGAGTGCTAGTCCGTATCTCGAGACCTGCCTTGTGGTGGCGCTCGGTCTGTGATCACACAGTGGCGACACGCGGGTCCGACATGTACTAATGGACCGCGGCCGATTTAAAGCTACCACCTAGCAAGTGTGGTGTCTGGCGGTGACACCACAGAGACAGTCTTCAGTCCTTTCAATCTGACCGTGTAAGCGTAGACCAGATATGATTCAAATTCATACAGATAGTATCGATGGAAGTTGAGAAATGTATACCAAATAAATTAATAATAGATGGTACTGATCCTCCATGTTAACACAAAGCAGGTCAGAACACTGTTGGAGAAGCAATGGGAAAAGCATGCTAAATTTAAAAAGAACGCAAAATCTACAAGATTGGCGAAATGTAGCGCGATCTTCAACGTGGTATAATTTTAACAGTTTCCACAACGAAACTCTGTCTCGAAATATAGCAGAAAACCCAAAAAATTCTGGTTGTACCTAAAGTACATCGGCGGTAAGACGCAAACAGCCCCTTCACTGCACGATAACAATGGTAATGTCAGATTTCCAGAAGGCTTTTGACACCGTTCCTCAAAGGCGAGTGCTAATCAGATTGGATGCCTACGTAATATCGTCTCAGTTGTGTAACCAGATTTGTGATATCATGTCAGAAAGTCCACAATTCGTAATAACCGACAGGAAGTCGTCTGGTAGTACAGAAGTAATATCTGTCATTCCCAAGGGAAGAGTTGTAAGCACTCTGCTGTTCCCGACCTACATAAACGGTTTAGGCGAGAATCTGAGTAGCGCTCTTAAAACTTTTACAATGATGCTGTCATGTACTGTCTCTGTAAAGTTATCAGATATTCAAAAGCAATTGCAAAATGATTTAGAGAAGATATCTGTATGGTGGGGAAAGTGAAAATTGACTCCATATAATGAGAAGTGTGAGGTCATCCACGTAAATACGAACAAAAATCCATTCAATTTCGGTTACACGATGAATCACACAAATCTAAAGGCTATTAATTCAACTAAAGGCTTAGGGATTACAATTACAAATAACTCAAATTGGAACGATCACATAGATAATGTTGTGGGGAAACCGAACCCAAGACTGTGATTCATTGTCAGAACACTTAGAAAATGCAAAAATTCTCCTAAAGAGACTGTCTACACTACCCTTGTTAGTCCTCTTCTGGGGTACTGCTGTGCGGCATGGGATCTTTACTAGATGGGATTGATGGAGGACATCGAAAAAGTTCAAAGAAGGCCAGCTCGTTTTGTATTATCGCGAAATAGTGGAGTGTGTGCCACGGATATGATAAGCGAAATTTTGTCATTCTAATGCGAAAATATTTTGTTGGCGTTCACCTACGTTGGGAGAAATGATCATCATATTAAAATTAGAGAAATCAGAGCTCGTGCGTAAAGACTTAAGTGTTCGTTCTTTCCGGGCTGTGTTAGAGAGTGGCACAGTAGAGAAATTGCTTGAAGGTGCTTCGATGAACCCTTTGCCAGGTACCAACTGTGAATTGCAGAGTAATCATGTAGAATGGCTCTGAGGACTATGGGACTCAACATCTGAGGTCATCAGTCCTCTGGAACTTAGAACTACTTAAACCTGACTAACTTAAGGACATCATACACATCCATGCCCGAGGCAGGATTCGAACCTGCGACCGTAGCGGTCGCGCGGTTCCAGACTGAAGCGCCTAGAAACGCTCGGCCACTCCGACCGGCGTAATCATGTAGATGTGAATGTGAATGTAGATGTAGATGAATTGGACTTAGTTGACAACTGATGATCTGTGACAATTGCTGATCTGTGACAACTGGCCGAGAATGGGTTTGCGGCCTCTTTTATCCACAAATAGGGGAACCATTTGGTGGATGCGAGAAGCACTTCCTCGTATTGGTGGCCCGGCATGATATGGACTGTGTGGAGCCTCACTGGAACCTGCCTGCTGGTGTCGCACTCACTGGTTATAGCTCTGTATTGTGTGTCATGGTGGATACAGAATTCCTCCACTGGAGGGTAGGAGGGGGAAGCAGATGAGGCTGTAATGTGGAAGAAATAGTAGTAATATATTATTCTGCTGATCGACCTTGTTATGTGCAACTAGAAATTCCGTAAAAATCTTCCAGGGAGTTCGTGCTTCAGGATGAAATGATGCAATTTTGAAATGTGAAACGCTGTTTTTCTTTCACAAAGAAATTTAAACCCCTACGAAGAAAATCATGTGGTGTTGTCCGTAAATAATGACTCCGGCAGTCTTCCAATGGAGAAAATCCTTGACAAAGCCTCGATAATTTTCATAGAAGTGTTCTACGACATTTGTATCAGCTTTGGAAATGTTGAAACTGCATCGATGAAAATTAGCCAGTAGATTCCTAAAAATGTTCCAGGGTTCTGACGCCTAGGGTCATGTAAAATATTGTTGTCGAGGAGCTGGCTGGTATTTTTTGCATCAGTGGCGTTTAGTCAGCGTCACGTCTTTGTCTTTATCCATATTTTCCCAATATAAATGCTACTTGGCAATGCATTTGGTTTGTGCGGTACTCCAGTCGCACTGAAGTAGCACTTGAAGCACTTGGGGCTTAAACGCTTCAAGAATAACCACTCGTGTCTTTCCTGCTTCTGACTATATGCGAAAGACACCTTCATAGACAGTGAGAGCAAGTATCACGTTGCCAGTACGTTTTCATTTGCAGTTGATGAAAGAACGTTGTATGCATAGGCCTGTCCGATTGAATATATTGATAACCTTAGATAACACGTGATCATTAGGCACAAGATTTGTAATGAAACTGGAATCCAAACGAAAATTGTGATACCAAATCTGCATTCATTTGTTGACCAGAGGACCTGAAAATTATTTCATAATCATTATTCTATAAAAAGCAGAGTTCAGCGCTGAATAGCCCGCATCTCGTGGTCGTGCGGTAGCGTTCTCGCTTCCCACGCCCGGGTTCCCGGGTTCGATTCCCGGCGGGGTCAGGGATTTTCTCTGCCTCGTGATGGCTGGGTGTTGTGTGATGTCCTTAGGTTAGTTAGGTTTAAGTAGTTCTAAGTTCTAGGGGACTGATGACCATAGATGTTAAGTCCCATAGTGCTCAGAGCCATTTCAGCGCTGAATAGGTTGAGCTGCTCTAGAAGAAACAGACTCGTTTCGTCTAAAAATAACCGCTAAGGGCTTGTGGTCTGTAAGGAGAATGAATCTTCGGCCGGAAAAAAAATTAGCCCACCCGCAAAGACAACTTCGATTTTGATCTGGTTATTGCATTTGCCACCTGTGGAATAGTAGATGGTTCAAATGGCTCTGAGCACTATGGGACTTAACATCTTAGGTCATCAGCCCCCTAGAACTTAGAACTACTTAAACCTAACTAACCTAAGGACATCACACAACACCCAGCCATCACGAGGCAGAGAAAATCCCTGACCCCGCCGGGAATCGAACCCGGGAACCCGAGCGTGGGAAGCGAGAACGCTACCGCGCGACCACGAGTTGCGGGCAGGAGTAGTAGATGTACTGGTAATGGTTTCAACGTCGTCCTCCAACAGATAGCATAGTGACATAGGTAGCAGAGTTCCATCTGTGGGACGACTCCTATAGCCAAGTGAGCGAGTTTGAGAGGGGTCAAATTGTGGCCTTCCGAGTGGTGGGATGGTCCTTTCGGAGAATTGCTTCAAATGTTGGACGTGATTTGTCAGTTGTGCAACGAGGTTGGCATCAGTGGTCACTTGAACATTCTTACAACCGTAGACGAGGGTCTGGACGTCCACGCAGCTCGAACGCTCGCCAAGATCGTAATATTCTAAGGGCAGTAGTGACAGATTGTACAGCTACCACAACACAGATAAGAGGTTTTGTGAACTCAGACGTAACAGCTCGAACTGTAGCAAATCGATTATTAACCGTGGTACTACAGGCACGCACCCCTCTAGCACGTCTTCCACTCACTGCACAGTATCGACATACACGACTCGATTGGTACCGTCAGAGGATCATTTGGAAGATGGAATGGTGCGCCGTGCTCTTCAGCGATGAAAGCAGGTTCTGCCTGCACGAAAGTGATGGCCGTTTGCCTGTATGGAGTAGACATGGTGAGCGCTGTCTCGTTGAGTGCATTCGTCCAAGACTCACTGTCCCTCCCGAGGCCTTATGGTATGGGGTACGATAAACTATAACTGTCGTTCATCTTTGGTTTATCTGTAGGAGGCGCTAACCAGCTGCAGGTACGTGCAGAATGTTGTTCGACCTGTTCTTTTGCCGTTCCTGAAACAGGAAGGTGATGTGCTGTTCCAACAGGATAATGTTCGTCCATACATTGCCCGTGAAACTCAACTTCCTCTGCAATACGTGCTGTAACTTCACCGGCCAGCACGATTTCCGGACTTGTCTCCAGTCGAGCATGTGTGGGGGCGAGAAGTGATTCGTGTGACTCTCAAACCATCAAACCAAAAGCTTTTACAGACCTACGTCAACACGTCAAGCAGGCGTGGCATAACGTGTCCGAGGACAGTATTCGCCATCTGTACGATCGACAGGATGACAGAGTCAGCGTCTGCATTTCCGCCCATGGAGGCTACGCCACGTACTGATATGGGTGTTTCAGCATGGATCGAGAGCTGGTACCTCAGAACCGCTTGTGCTGCTAGTCTATAAGTGTAATAATTTCAGTTGCTCCAAATGCGCTATTGCAAAAATAAATCTTACAGCGAAGATTATTTCAAGAGCTTTCTTCTCAGTTTTACTGTAGTTTCTCTGAGCATCTCTGAGTGTTTGGGATGCAAACGCTATCGGCATTCAAAACCTTGTTGTCCGTATGACATCTACATCTATACTCTGCAAATCACATTTAAGTGCCTGGCAGAGGGTTCATCGAACCACCTTCACATTTCTCTATTATTCCAACCTCGTATAGCGCGCGGGAAGAATGAACATCTATATCTTTCCGTACGAGCTCTGATTTCCCTTATATTATCTTTGTGATCGTTCCTCCCTATGTAAGACGGTGTCAACAAAATATTTTCGCATTCTGAGGAGAAAGTTGGTGATTGGAATTTCGTGAGAAAATTCCGTCGTAACGAAAAACGCCTTTCTTTTAATGATGTCCATCCCAAATCCTGTATAATTTCTGTGACACTCTCCCCCATATTTCGCGATAAAGCAAAACATGCTGCCTTTCTTTGAACTTTCTCGATGTACTCAGTGATGACAGAACTAATCAGATCAGATTCCTTGTTTACGACAAACATTTTTAAGCATTTTTTACGGGAATGGGGGGGGGGCGGCTGCCTGAGACAGAGACATATGAAATTGAGAAATTTACTGGACAACATCATTGCGGAATGCCTGCCAAGTGCCATAGTATGCCTATATGAATCAGCTGAGCACCCAAAAAGTGCATACGTCTGAGTCTGAAGGTAGTAGCACACTGGAGGAGAGAATCAAAAGGACTTGAAAATATTTACAGGACATCGAAAAACTAGACAGAAGCAATCGTGATTGATGCTCGTTTCTTTTATGTGATGGACAAGAGGGAATCATACGCCAGCAACGAAAGTTGTAAACAAATAATCTGATTGACGAAATGAAGACCTGAAGTGAATGTGCACCTGTAAATATTCCTTTTGCCCTCTACATCTACATTTCTACATCTACATCCGTATGCTGCAAGGCACCGCATGGTGCATGGCGGAAGGTATCTCGTACCACTACTACTTATCTTCGTGATCCCTGAGGGAAATGTACATCAGCAGCATTAGAACCGTTCTGCATTCGGCATCAAATGCTGGTTCTCTAAATTTTAACAACAGTGGTTTGCGAAAATAAAGGCGCCTACCCTACAGGGATTCCCATTCGAGTTCACGAAGCATTTCCGTCAAACTCGCCCATTGATCGATCTTACCGGTGACAAATCCACCCGCACGCCTCCGAATGGCTACGATTTACATTTAATCCGACCACGTTGGGATCACTAACACTCGAGCGGTACTCAGGAATGGGTGGCATCAGTGTTCTATACGCCACCTCCCTTACAGATGTTTTAAACTTCCCAAAAATTCTCCCAATAAACTGAAAAAACCGTCATGGCAATCAGAAAGCAAGATAAATCAGAAGCGTCATCGTGAACAGCTTACTCATAGCTTCTGGATAAAACAGAAATTTGTACACCTGATTGTATCCTATCCTCATTAATTAGTAATATAAAGGGCGTAAGGGGACGATCAAAAAGTTTCCATCTGAGGGCATTGCTGTTGCGTATATGCAATGTTAGGCGACTCCGATGTGGGTATATAATCGCCGACATATAGTCGAGGGATCAGTGTGGCACACGTGCCTTTCCGACGTGTGTGATGTAAATGAGGATACTTGATCTATGGCGAAGTTGTTACCAAATGCGTTCAAACAGGACCAACGTGCTGTTGTTCGTTTCTTGGCAGTCAAAGTACAAATACCGATAGACATCCATTGGAGGATGAAGAGTGTCTATGGGCTAGCATGTCCGTCAAAAACCACCGTTGTGGAATAGGGCGCCAGAAGGGGCGCGGCTGCTTAATCACAACGCACTGCCCCATATCGCAAATTTCGTAACCCAGAAGTTACGCAACTCAAGTGGGAGACACTCGAGCACCCGCCCTATAGTCCTGATCTCTCCCAACGCGATTATCACGCCTTCGGTCCCTTAAAACAGGCCTTGAATTGTCGGTGACTTCTATCGGACGAGGACGCGCAGCAGGCGTTACGGACTTCTTCACGCAGATGGACGCGGTGTTTTACCAAACGGTTATTATCGACTTGGGGAGTCGGTAGGATGATTACCTCAATGCTCACGACCATTTTGTCTGATTGGCATACCAATTCCGGACGGTACTGTCCTCGAACAGAAACTTTTTGCTCGCCCATTATACGTGGGGACAACATATGTCTGTAGTAATACAGCACCTTCGTGGTGACAGGGTAATTAAAAAATATTCCCGGTTTGTTGCTCGCAACGTTTTTGTACTATTTCGTTGTAAACGGATTTCAATGATAATCTTTCAACTGAATTGTATTGTAGCGTCTGAGTATGTTATCAATTATTGCTTAATTTCTTTGATAATTTCTTTTCTTGTTGTTAAGAGCAAGTTGTAACACGATCGAAACAGTTTAACACTTCGAAATGGATTTTTTAGTATACGAAAGTATACTTTCTTCCTGTTGATGCTTATAAACTCTGTACCTTACTAGCCTACAGCTTTACCGATAATTATATGCACAAAGTGGTCTATCGCTATACGGGGATGGACGTAACTACAGTACCAGCTATAGCAAATTAGTCCGTGGCGGCCTTGAATGATGCATCGGCATGCACCGGCGGCAGGAAATTACAGAGCAAAGCTTTCTCGGTCAGAGTTGCCGCAATGGCGGGTCTCATTAGCAGGCGGATAATAACGCTTCTCATTGTGTGTGCCTGACCTCTCCGCCCCGCCGTTCGGCTCATTTCGACGCGTGCGCCTGCCTCGAGTAAGCAACGCAGTCAGTACCACTGATTCGGCCGATGGCATTCCCCCGCCAATCGCGGATACCAGAAACTTCTTGTATGTTAAATTCTGTTTGTTGTAGCTACTTCCTCTGGCTGCAAAGTTGGGCCAATAAATCAGCCGTAGGAATTTCCTGCCCTGCCAACCCGATGTATTTATAGCCTGCATCGAAACAGTGGCCAACCTTGCGTTATCTTTTAAGGTAACTTTTTTTACTCATGGCTGTTATGGTGCTGATGCCGAAAGCAACGGAATTATGTCTTACAGTTATAGACAACAAGTTTCTTGTGTAACTGAAATAATATTTCATTATCTCAGTTATTTAGGTAGAATCGTGAGCGAAGTAATGCGCGTGCACTTGCCGGCGTGTGTGTGTTTTGTTGTTTTTGTAGAAATGAAAAATTGTATAAGTCAGCACTACACTAAATAGTTTAAATAATAATTTTCTGATTTTTTCTGCTACAAATGTTAGACTGAAAACTTACATGGTTACATTATTTTTGAGCCGGCCGGAGTGGCCGTGCGGTTCTAGGCGCTACAGTCTGGAGCCGAGCGACCGCTACGGTCGCAGGTTCGAATCCTGCCTCGGGCATGGATGTGTGTTATGTCCTTAGGTTAGTTAGGTTTTATTAGTTCTAAGTTCTAGGCGACCGATGACCTCAGAAGTTAAGTCGCATAGTGCTCAGAGCCATTTGAACCATTGAACATTATTTTTGAGATATAAATTCGGTCTTACTTAAATGTGTAGTGAACAGAATTTTTTCCCAGCGATGGAATTGTAATTCAGAAAAAGAACATGTCTTAGAACAACTTCTAACTGGTGCATAAGTATTTATCTTAGGAAATAAAACAATATTCTAAATGTTTATACACTGCGGCACTTACATGCATTAAAATTTCAACACAATGAGGGCTGTATGCTATAAATGTCAGATTGCCATGATATATATATATATATATATATATATATATATATATACAGAACTAGTTATAGTAAATTAGTCCGTGGCGCCCATGAATGATGTATCGCCATATGCCGGCGGCAGAAAATGAGAGAGCAAAGCACTCTCGGTCAGAGCTGCCGCAATGGCGCCATGTAACAATGTATAACATGTATATTATGGGATGTAAATTGCCATATGTATAAATTATTAACATTTCAGCACAACTGCACGAAGTGGGTACTAATAATAATGGTTCAAATGGCTCTGAACACTATGGGACTTAACTTCTGAGGTCATCAGTCCTCTAGAGCTTAGAACTACTTAAAACTAACTAACCTAAGGACATCACACACATTCATGCCCGAGGCAGGATTCGAACCTGCGACGGAGCGGTCGCGCGGCTCCAGACTGTAGCGCCTAGAACCGCTCGGCCACTCCGGCCGGCTAGTAATAATACCATCCGTATTATGTATATGAGAAATAATTACTCAACGGATGTCTCATTCAGAAATTACATTTGAATCTTAGTTGTTTGCGAGAAGCTTCTGTAACGCCCCAAGCAGGAAAATTGTATGCCAGCACAAGCCGAAATTTGACACTGGAAACTCGACGTCTGGGAATATTGCTGTTTGTCGAGATCTCCCGACTGTCAAGCGAGTATGGAATCTATGGGTTCAAGCACGCAGCATTTCGAGGATAGGCATATTGTTCGTTCGACCAAACAGAACTGTAAGACCACGTCGCGGATTTTGAGTCATTGAACGGAATTCCCTGGAGAAAGAGAAGTATGCACGCTGACAGTACGTCGATATCTGGGAAACCACGGACTGTTATTGTGGTGCATGCAGGGCTGCACCTCCGCAAATTTGGCCACCACACTTACGTTTATGCTTCGCGGGACAGGTACAGCCCTACCTCACCCAGGAGGTTGTTGTCATTAGAAGATAGACGCTGACAATGGTACTAAGGTCCACAGCTCGTGGTCTCGGGGTAGCGTTCTCGCTTCCCGAGCACGGGGTCCCGGGTCCGATTCCCAGCGGGTCATGGATTTTCACCTGCCCCGACATGACTGGGTGTTATTGCGTCGTCTTCATCATAATCATTCATCCCAATTACGGTTGGAGGAAGGCAACGGCAAACCTCTCCATTAGGACCTTGCCTAGTATGGCGGTGTGGGTCTCCCGCGTCGTTCCTCTATGCTCTGTCAAGAAACAGGGGACTTCGTTTCCATCCCAGTGGTACGAAGTACTCATCTCCATTCACAGTGGGTTTGGAGTATATACGAAGATGTTGTTTTATAACCAGTCAACTGGTGCCCCAAAATCGCCACCATGCAGTTTTCTCTCTTTTCCGTCATTAATGTACTAAAACGTTAATTGTCACCATTTTTCTTTGTTTATTGGTTCACATTAATTCATTAATTAAATGATTTCATTTTTCCTTTAAGTTTCTTTTGTTACATTATCTGACTGTCTCATAGGATTCAAGTAAGTAATCATCCCTTAAAATGAACTCTGACGTCGAGCGTGTTAGTTCAGCTACTGTGTACCTTTCGGCCCTTAGATGACATATCAGCGAAATCTCACACATCCGATGCAATTAACTGGTTGCGATGGTCTCCTTTACCAACACAGTTCCAAATTATAAGTGCATAAGATGTTGTTGGCTATCGACCTTGTGGTGTAGTGGGTAAGCAGTCGACCAAGCCTGACCACCACAGGAGAGGTTCGTCATATTGTGCACCATGAACATCATAACCACCTGGCATCCGAGAACAAGCTACTGAATCCCTGTGATAGTCTGTGTCATCCCATGCCATTAATTGGAGACTAGTAGCAGCCGCACTAGGGAATTACTGTGTCATATGTAGGCTGCCGTTTACACAACAACACAAACTGCTGTGTTTAGAGTGGTGCCGTGACAGACAAACATAGACTCTGATGAATGGCGTCGCATTTTGTTCAGCAATTAATCACAGTTCTGCCCTACCCCGTATGATCGCCATCGGAAACTGTGGCGGCGACCTGGGAAAAGGACCCATTCTTTCAGTATTTTGGAGGGGCAAATCTGTGCTACTCCTGGCATCATGGTGTGGGAAGCCATTACGTATGACTTCAGATCAGGGCTGGTAGTGACGGAATGAACTTTCAGTGTACAACGGTACGTCAAGGACATCCTGCGTCCTCATCTATTATATCCTAAGCGACAGCGTCATGGTACCTTTTTCAACAGGACAGTGCTCGCCCACACATGATACATATCTCTACAGGTGTCTCCATGATAATCTGGTACTACCGTAAACGAGTTGCGTGGATCTATCCCCGATAGAAAATGTGTGGCATTACTCGAACAATCCACAACTGTAACAACTGTTCTTTCATATTCTGGACAGTGGCACTAGAACAGAGTTTCCGTGTGAGCTAATACCACACATGTGATTCTCCAGTTTCTCCTGGCGTATTTCTTGCTCGAACAGTCCACGGGTGTGCTGCCGGTCCGTAGTGTCCAACGGGCAAAATATTTCGGCGATCAGACATTTCGCTATAGTCAGGTGTGCTGACGAACTGAGCTCCTGAGGGTGGGCGGCCATCTTAAATCCCCTCCCCTGTCCGCAGCTCGTGGTCTCGCGGTCGCGTTCTCGCTTCCAGAGCACGGAGTCCCGGAATCGATTCCCGGCGGGGTCAGGGATTTTCACCTGCCTCGAGATGACTGGGTGTTTGTGTTTTCCTCATCATTTCATCATCATTCCTGCAAGTGGCAAAATTGGACTGAGAAAAGGTTGGGAATTTGTACGGGCGCTGATAACCGCGCAGTTGAGCACGGCACAATCCAGACATCATCATCATCATCGTCATCATCCCCTCCCTTCCACTCATCAGCGGTCGGTGAGACGTTGGCGTCGGCCACCACCGCGCTCCGCGGAGAGAACGCCTCGCAAGGTGAGGGGATTTAAGACGGCCGCCCGCCCTCAGGAGCTCAGTTCGTCAGCGCACCTGACTATAGCGACATGTCTGATCGCCGAAATGTTGTGCCCGTTGGACACTACGGACCGGCAGTACACCCGTGGACTGTTCGAGCAAGAAATGCGCCAGGAGAAACTGAAGAATCACATGTGTGGTATTAGCTCACACGGCAACTCCGTTCTAGTGCCACTCTCCAGAATATGAAAAAACAGTTATTACAGTTGAGGGCCACTTTGCCTCGGGAGCGAATGAACGGCTTTATCACACACTTCACAACCGAATCAGCGCATGCTTCCATGCCAGAGGGGGTGCAACGTCGTAATGATACATGGTCTCGCGCTGACAAGTTCTTTGTAAAAGTGACTCGATGTTGCAAACACTTACATAACATCTCAAACACTCTCAACCCGTGAGGTTTTCCTCTCGTTCTGGGTGCTTCACACTTTCTGTTAGGCAATGTATTAACTAGGCTCCTGGAAGCACACGATAAATCCTTTAAGGTCATTTTCAATACTATCGGCCATACTTCCTCGGACTTCTTTCCTGCTGTCACTCGATGCTTAATATTGCTACAACTATTCAAATGCTTCTTTAGCTGCCTAAACAAAGTACATGATCAATCTAAATTCCTGTAATTAGTTATAAAACGGTCTAATAGCGAGCGATATTCTTCACTTAACGCATAAAGTCTCGCACTAAATGAAACAATGATTTACGCGGGGTACATAAGGCAAGCAGCAAAGGACGGTTGATCTCAAAAAGCACATATTTTAACAAATCAGGTATCATTATGTGTACTGTTATCAGAAAAGTGGACGCAGAATTCTGCGCGAGTGGACAACAATAATGAATCAAGCCGTAACCAACAATAAATTTATTCCTGTGTATGCAATGTTGTTCCTGATTCTATGTATGTTCCCACTAATGGCCGCATTTACGTTATAGCGATAGTGCACTGTATTCCAGTCTGCAAGAAGCAGGTATGTCAAACAAGCCTCAAAACAGCTGTGACAATGTAAAATAGAATATTATCATCCAGATACTGTTTTATGCGTGAAACATACAGTTGCTATATGTATCCATTGTCCTGCCTAGTCACTAGTCGGAGCCATAAAGCTGTGGCAAGGTTTCCTCCTTTCTTTTTTTTTTGTGCAACATATTTTTTTTCAGGTTAATTTGTCAGGTGGAAATTTAAGTGTTGTAACTAAATTAGGTGTTTTTAACTTTGTAGAGTGTCGCTTTCGTACTGTAATAGATGGCAGTGGAAATGTGACATGGTGAGGTGGGAAACACGATGCTTGCACATAAACTATTCTTCTCGAACTGTACATGGCGGCCGTGTAAATGCGACAGAAATGAATCGTCGTCGGGGCCATTCCCTTATTCCGTAAGTCACTGCGCAAAGGATAAAAAATTCAGTAAAGGCTTCGATATACAGCCCAAACATATCAGGAACTCTACGACAACATATTTGTTCCTCCTTGTGAGCTTTATATTGGTGATGAAATTTTCCTCCTCCGTCAGGATTTTAGATGACTACCTCCAACAGGAATGCTATCGCATTAATCGCGTTATGTATTTTAGATTTGGAGAAAGATTCTATTGCTCTGAATACTAATAAATGAAAAGACAGAAAACAGGCGGCTAACCATGATCAAATCTTGTCTAACTTATAAGTAATTTGGTGCACTAAAGTACAAAGAATTTGGTACCTATCGCTTACAGCGATATTGCTACACATAGCTACTTGCATATGCCACTGAATTTCAATATTTGACGTAAATTTAATAGAAGCAGAGGGTGTCTACAAGTAACCACGCAAAAGGGACTGACCTCGATATTAAAGCGAAAGATTTTGCAGCTAATAGCGCGAGCATTGGAATTTCGACGTGGTTTCTCGAAGCACGGATCTTATTAGTTCTGCGCGAAGGGACACGCATTTGGCGGAAAATTGTGGCGCAGAGAAGATCAGTCTTTTGCTGCTGTCCCGCGCTGCGGCTCAGTTCCTGTATTTCTCTTCTATAAATGCACGTAACGAAAGAATTGGACAAAATAAAGTTTGAAACTTGCATCTATTGCGCCACAGAATTTAGGTCACTCGAGCAGAGGATAAAATTGGCACGTTGAAGTGCCTTCGTTAACTTCTGGTACTCAGGGAGCTTAAAGGGGATCTGCAACCACGGAGCAGAAAATTTACGCGGATTCTTTATGCTCCTTAATGCCTACTGTATAAGACATCATTTATTTTGTTTTCTAGTTGTCACACTGTTTCCGGTGCAGGTGTTAAAGTCAAAAGTGACTTGTGTTTAGTAACGGACTCGTGTATTCAGGTTGAATGAACGTTAACCAATAGGATTTCTGCTTAACTCGTAGGATTTGTTTCTATCAAAATTTCGTTGGATATGGTTGAAAAGTGAGAGGCTGTTATTTGGAGTAATGGAACATCCGTAGATATGATACGGAATAACTCTAGAACTTGCATTTAACTCTAGTCTGTTGAACGACACATGCTATGCGTTTCAGCCAGACTGCAATAAAACCGTTGACAACATAGAATTTTGAAACACTGGAATGTATTTATTTATATGATACCGGATACCAAGTTTAATGCTATTTCAAACATTTTCAAATTTTGGTTTGCCATCACTAATTACGTTTATCAAGGGTTTTCGTGGTTAGTAATAAAATACTATATATAATAATCTCGGTCGCATAAGAACACGCGTTTATTCGTAAGTGGTGAACCCGTTTCGACATGTTGTGGATCTTCTTAGGACCATACTCGTCCACGTACAGAGCAAAAGAACTAAGGGAAACATGTAATTTAATAAACATTAAGTTAAACATAAATTATAGGATGGTATGCCCAGTAAAGACCTGTGGAGACGATGACACGAAGCAGGAACTGCGAGACTTCGTGTACATCAAAAATGAGCAGTAGGACGTCAATGATTACCTGCTGACTTGGACACCTCATCGACAGCGATTAGAGATGCTACGCTTCGTTGATGGTAAATCGTCTTTTAAGGCCGACCGTCAACATTTTATGCACTGCCATATACTGCAGAAAACCCATGTGACCACTGTCCAGTATCGCCTGCAACCATGCCACTCTAACAATACGTGCAGAATGCTCTTTAATTCACTGTCGCCCATGTGGGGGTGTGGAACACAGTCGCCCACGTTGGGTCTGCCCAGATTCCATTCACATTTTGGGTTCGGAGTAGTGTAATCGTATCGGAGCGGCTTCAAAACATCATATATATATATACCCTCCATATTTCAAGCCTCGGGAAGCAAAACCGCTGCTTGTAGCACTGAAAATACTTGGAAAGAATCATTCTGTCATTTCAGAAAACGATTAATGCTAGAAAATGGCACAGAAGTGGGTACATTATCTAATTACAAAATGAAAAAATAAAAACTGGTAATTATTTTTTTTGTCACCAGAAAGAGATATAAACTTGACCGAAGAACGAATATGAGAACAGCCTTATTTCTCGTACAAGTTGAGATACTCAAAAAATTTCGTATATTTTCATCACAAATTCAGACTTGATGCAACGACTTCAGAAATTTCTTGAAAACTGCCATAGGAAGCAAATTAAAGCCAACCAACTATATTCACTACCGAAATCAGACGTAAAAAATATGTTAACTCGAAGTATTTTATTGATATCAAAAATTAATATAAACTCGAGCACGCTTTGAATAAAACTGGCCCGTTTTAGGAAAATGCCTTTTCAGAGGCGAAGCAAAAACAACTTATGCTAGTGACAATACAAAAATGGTACTCGGAAAAGCGTGCAAACTTGAACAGTCCGTAAACTTTGAAAAAAGGAACAAACAAATATTGCATAACTTCCTGGCAGATTAAAACTGTGTGCCGGACCGAGACTCGAACTCGAGACCTTTGCCTTTCGCAGAAAAGTGCTCAACCATCTGAGCTACCCAAGCACGATTTACGATCCGTCCTCACAGCTTCAATTCTGCCAGTACCTCTTCTCCTACTTTCCATACTTCACAGAAGCTCTTCCGCGAACCTTGCAGAACTAGCACTCCTGAAAGAAAGGATACTCTGGAGACATGGCTTAGTCACAGCCTGGGGGATGTTTCCAGAATGAGATTTTCACTCTGCAGCGGAGTGTGCGCTGATGTGAAACTTCCTGGCAGATTAAAGCTGTGTACCGGACCGAGACTCGAACTCGGGACCTTTGCCTTTCGCGGGCAAATATTACATACTTCCATCACAGAATCAATCTTTCTCGGATTCACTTTGAGTAGCGGCAGTATCACACATCAAACATGATCGACTTGGTTTTTCATTTTTCCTGCAAACTGGGCTGTTTTTTGCACATTTTGTATCTCATTTTCTTGAGGGGTGGCTTGCCAGACACTGGGCGATTGGTGTCTTCCTTAGATCCAGGAACCATCATATGAAGTTCAGCCAAGCTGCAGGCAAGATGCTTCAAAAAATATTGTCGAGACAATTTACTTCCAGCTAATGAGAAGTAAATCCAGCATTTTATTCCCATTATGTCGAGTATACCATAAAAATATCTCATTGACCAACGACAAGAGTACCCATTTGTGTAGAAGAGTGACACATTCTGTCGAAACAATCAACTCTTCCTTTCGTCAAATTACAGAACTGAACGACTTCAGGTTTCCGTGTATCAGAGTTTACAGATTCTAAATCATGCATCGTGAATAAACGTGTTACGTTTTTGGCCGGTCGGGGTGGCCGAGCGGGTCTAGGCGCTTCAGTCTGGAACGCGCGATAGCTACGATCTCAAGTTCGAATCCTGCCTCGGGCATGGATGTGTGTGATGTCCTTAGATTAGTTAGGTTTAAGTAGTTGTAAGTTCTAGGGGACTGATGACCTCAGCTGTTAAGTCACATAGTACTCAGGGCCATTTGAACCATTTTTTGTTACGTTTTTGTTCTTCTTTTCAGAGTCCTGGAGTGACTTCTCTCTATTGCCTCTCCCACTCTGCCATGATATACATCTCGCTGATGAACTAAGGACCTCCGCAACGACCTGACATCTTCTAAACAAAGGAAAATCTGAAAGATCATAATGTAGCACACAGGTTGGAAAAAACAATACCTTTTCAAAATAGCAATTGGACAAAAAGCAACTGTTTCACATTACAGTCTTATCTATAACTCAGACAGTGAAAATAACCCTTAAATAGCTCGAAAGATTGAAAATCGATGAGGAAAACAAGTTTCCGCATTTATCAAATTTTTTACTCGTCCTCCCACGTGAGTTTCGCTCGGACCCCAACCACGTTTCTCCAACCAAACAATCGAAAACAGGGTTACTGACCTGCAGGATCGGTGCTGCCTTGTCGATCTCTCGAGCACTACTGAGGAGGAAGCTATTCAAGGAGGGGTTGTGGGAGGCAAGAATGTGACTGGGCAGGGAGAAACTTTGCGGGTTCGCTAACACGCCAGATGGGCGGCGGAGATTTAATCATTGTCTTGAATTTAATTACATGGTTTCTTGCTTTGGAGCTCAAATCTATAGGGAGTTGCTTAAGATAATGTAACACTTTATACACATGCAGTTAAAGTTTATATAATACAACATAAGAAATATAATTGACCAGCCGTGTTCTTTAAAACGTTAGTGGACTTCGTGCTGCGGGATTTTGCGGACAATTACGTTTTTTTTACTTTGTATTATCTAAAACTTTAACTAAATAACCAATAAACTGTTATTTTGTAGCCGGCCGCGGTGGTCTAGCGGTTCTAGGCGCGCAGTCCGGAACCGCGCGACTGCTACGGTCGCAGGTTCGAATCCTGCCTCGGGCATGGATGTGTGTGATGTCCTTCGGTTAGTTAGCTTTAAGTAGTTCTAAGTTCTAGGGGACTGATGACCACAGATGTTAAGTCCCATAGTGCTCAGAGCCATTTTTTTTTTTTTTTGTTATTTTGTATTAAGCTTCTTCCTATATATTATAGTTTCAGTGCCGGGAACTTTCAGAAACAGTTACTTGTAATTGAATTCATTGATTACACGGCATTCTGTATGAGTATTAGGCTGGCTGTATTACTAGAGATGCTGGATAGCGGCTACATGGGATTTCTGAAGTACGTGGCCGTGCATAAATTGTTGGCGGACGGCGTTGATGGACGACTTGCAATCAACGCAAATACGAAGATTATATGCGGCGTAGTATACTTGATCGCTATAGATAAGACACGCACGTCGCCAGGTAAGAAGCGGCGCCATACAGACCGTCTTAGATGAACACAAAGTCTCGCAGAGGGCCGTTTAGTAACATGATGCCATTGGCTGTTCGCTTGTAATTTTAACGTTGTGTAAAATCTTAACTGCATAACATATAAATTGGCACTTAGACATTACTTACGTCAATACCCAGCATAGTATTAAGGTTTATATTTATGCTGTATTACATGTATCGCATAAGTTGTATCCCATTGGCTGAAGATGTACGGTGATAGGCACGGGACGCGGCTTCTCCTATTTAACTCTATGACACCGCCATATAGCCAGCAGTCGACATCAGTGGGTTTTATCCATAGTTCCTGATTCGTGCCATCGTCTCCACACGTCATCACTGAGTATAACTAAGTGTAATTCACGTTTAATTTAAGGTTTATTTTATTACAAGTTTACCTCTCTTCCGGGGTACTCTAAAGTACAGAATATGGTCCGAAGATGATCCACATCGTGTCAAAAACTGTCTTACTTATGAATAAAAGTGTTTTTGTTGTGTCAAGACGGTTTTACATAATATTTTATTACTAGTTCATTCCGATCGCTGCTGTTCCCAATATGCTTGCAAAGATTTTCATAGTTACTTCAAGTTTTCAGCAGAAGTCGACAGCTCAAACAACTGTCCCAGCGTAAACGTCATTACCACTTAAATCTCTCACCGCTTTTGACGAGCCACCTTGGGATCCTTTGCGCGTTACCCGTACCGTACATCTGTCCTGTTAGCGTAGACCCGTTAGAAACATTCCGCGGTTTCGTCACTGACTGATTGCGGCTAAAGGTGCTTTTGTTCTGATAATCCAGTCATTTAAAAGGGTATCTTTCTTGAGCTAGTTTCTGTGGCATGTGGGTACACCACTTTTGTTTACACTACGGTATCTATATATTGGAACACCCCCTCCCCCCATGAACGATGGACCTTTCTCCGTTGGTGAGGGGGATTGCGTGCCTCAGCGATACAGATAGTCGTACCGCAGGTGCTACAACAATACAGGGGCATCTGTAGAGAAACCGGACAAACGCGTGGTTCCTGAAGAGGGGCAGCAGCGTTTTCAGTTGTTGTAGGGGCAACAGTCTGGACGACTGTCTGATCTGATCTTTTAACACGAACCAAAACGGCCTTGCTGTGGTGGCGCTGAGAACGGCTAAAAGCAAGGGGAAACAGCAGCCGTAGTTTTTCCCGAGGGCATCTAGCTCTGCTGTATGGTTATATGTTGATGAGATCCTCTTGGGTAAAATATTCCGGAGGTAAAATAGTCCCCCATTCGGAATTCGGATCTCTGGGCGGGGACTACTTAGGAGGACGTCATTATCAGGAGAAACAGAATTGGTGTTCTATGGAGCGGAGTGTGGAATGTCAAATCTTTTAATCGGGCAGGCAGATTAGAAAACTTAGAAAAGGGAAATGGATAGGTTAAAGTGGGATACAGTGGGAATTAGTGAAGTTTGGTGGCAGGACGAAAAGGACTTCCGGTCAGGTGAATACAGGGTTATACATAGAAAATCAAACAGGGATAATGCCGAAGTAGGTTTAATAATGAGTAAAAAGAAATTGGAACGCGGATAAACTATTATGAACAGCATACTGAACGCATTATTGTAGCCGAGATAGACACGAAACCTACACCCACCACAATGGTACAAGTTTATATGCCAGCTAGCTCCGTAGATGAGGAGCAGATTGACGAAATGTATGATGAGATAAATGAAATTATTCATATAGTCAAGTGACCTGAAAATTTAATAGTCATGGGGGACTGGAATTCGATAGCAGGAAAAAGAAGAGAAGGAAAAGTAGTAGGTGAATATGGACAGGGGGAAAGGAATGAAACACGAAGCCACCTGATAGAATTTTGCACAGGGCATAATTTCTTTATAGCTAACACTATAGCTAGGTTGTATACTTGGAAGATACCTGGAGACACCGAAAGGTTTCAGACTGATTATATAATGGTTAGACAGATAGTTAGGAACCAGATTTTAAATTGTAAGACGTGTCCAGAGGTAGATGTGAACTCTGACCACAATTTATTGGTTATAAACTGCAGGTTGAAACTGAAGAAACTGCAAAAAGGCAGGATATTAAGGAAATGGGACCTGGATAAACTGAAAGAACTAGATGTTGTAGAGGGTTTCAGATGGAGCATTAGGGAACAATTGACAAGAAGGGGGGGAAAGGAATACAGTAGAACGAGGTAGAAGAAGAATGGGTAGCTCTGAGAGATGAAATAGTGAAGGCAGTATAGGATCAAGTACGTAGAAAGACGAGGGCTAGAAGAAATCCTTCGGTAACATAAGAGATACTGAATTTAATCGATGAAAGGAGAAAATATAAAAATGTAATAAATGAAGCGGGCGAAAGGGGATACAAACGTCTAAAAAATGAAATCGACAGGAAGTGCAAAACGGCTAAGCAGGAATGGCTAGAGGACTAATGTAAAGATGGAGAAGCATATATCACTAGGGGTAAGATAGATACTGCTTACAGGAAAATTAAAGAGACCTTCGGAGAAAAGTGAGTCACCTGTACGAATATCAAAAGCTCAAAGGGAAACCAGTGCCAAGCAAAGAATAGAAAGCAGAAAGGTGGAAGAAGTACATAGAGGGTCTATATAAGGGAGATGTACTTGAGGGCAATATTATGAAAATGGAAGAGGATGTAGAGGAAGATGAGAATGGAGATATGATACTGCGTGAAGAATTTGACAAACCACTGAAAGAAGTAAGTCGGAACAAGGCCCCTGGAGTAGACAACATTCCGTTAGAGCTACTGATAGTCTTTGGACATTCAGCCATGACAAAACTCTTCCATCCGGTGAGCAAGATATATGACACAGGCGAAATACCCTCAGACTTCAAGAAGGTTGTAAAAATCCCAATTCCAAACAAAGCACGTACTGGCAGGTGTGAAAATTACTGAACTATCAATTTAATAACTCACTGCTGTAAAATACTTACACGGATCCTTTGCAGAAGAATGGAAAATCTGGTAGAAGCTGACCTCAGGGTAGATCAGTTTGGATTCAGGAGAATGTAGGAACAGGCGAGGCAATACTGACCTTACGATTCTCATATAAGATAGGTTAAGGAAAGGCAAACCTACGTTTACAGCTTTTGTAGATTTAGGGAAAGCTTTTGACAATGTTAACTGGAACACTCTTTTTCAAATTAAAATGGCGGCAGTGGTAAAATACAGGAAGCGAAATACTATTTACAATTTGTATAGAAACCAGATGGCAGTTATACGAGTGGAGGATCACGAAGCAGTGGTTGAAATGGGAGTGAGACAGGGTTGTATCCTGTCAACGATGCTATTCAATCTGTATATTAAGCATGCAGTAAAGGAAACAAAACAAAAATTTGGAGTAAGAATTAAGGTACAGAGAGAAGAAATAAAAACTTTGAGGTTTGCCGATGACATTGCAATTCTGTCAGAGATAGCAAATGACTTGGAAGGGCAGCTGAACGGAATGGACAGTTTCTTGAAAGGAAGATATAAGATAAACATCAACAAAAGCAGAACGAGGATAATGGAATGTAGTCGAATTAGACCAGGTGGTGCTGGGGGGATTAGACGGGAAATGAGGCAATTAAAGTAGTAGCTGAGTTTTGCTATTTGCGAAGCAAAATAACCGATGATGGTCGAAATAGGAAGGATACAAAATGTAGACTGGCAATGTCAAGAAAAGCGTTTCTGAAGAAGAGAAATTTGTTGACATGGAGTATAGATTTAAGTGTCAGGAAGTCCTATCCGAAAATATTTGTATGGAGTGTAGCCATGTATGGAAGTGAAACATGGACGATAATCAGTTTAGACAACAAGAAAATTGAAGCTTTTGAAATGTGGTGCAACAGAAGAATGCTGAAAGTTAGATGGGTCAATCACGTAACTAATCAGGAGGTACTGAATAGAATTGAGGAGAAGGGAAATTTGTGGTACAACCTGACTAAAAGAAGGGATCGGTTGCTAAGACACATTCTGAAACATCAAGGGATCATCAGTCTAGCACTGGAGTGAAGCATGAGGGTAAAAATCGTAGAGGGAGACCAAGGGATGAATATAGTAGGCAGATTCAGAGGGATGTAGGTTGCAGCAGTTACTCGGAGATGAGGAGGCTTTCACAGGAGGATGGAGAGATCCATCAAACCAGACTCTGGACTGAAGACCAAAACAACAACATAGTAAAACGTGTGAACCGCAGCTACGATACGTCTCTCGTAGAGACGCACCGTCAGAGTAATAGTAATAATGATAATAATCATAATAATAATTCCCGTGGAGGCCCGGGAAAAGAATAGGCTCCGGTATGTTCTGCCAGTCGTAAAAGACGACGAAAAGAACAAACCACTAATAGGGCTAACCCCCCTTTTAGTGTGATTAGTTGATTCAGGACAGAACTAAAGAAGACTCGGACAAGCGCCGTCATGGTCGGGGACGACGCTTGAACCCTATGCCTGCCCACAATGGTAACGACACTGCTAGCCAACTGGAAAATGATTCAAATCCAAATAGAGGTGTTTTGCAGGATATGCTTCCTGCAACCACCCTAGAAGGAAAACAAAGACAGAGGATGAGATGGTCAGATGAAGTTAATCGACACCTCACGTTCTGTTATTACCAAGCAACAAACCTAGGAACCAACACAACTGGATACAGATCACAAGTATACACAACATTTATTACCAGATACCCAGAATTAAAATTTTTAACAGAACAACGACTAACTGATCAGATCCGTGTAATAATAAAAAATAACAGGATATCCCAGCCAGAATTAGAAAACATCAAACAACAAGTACAACAAATACTGGAACAAAATAATATGCAATCAGAAGAAGAAGAAAATACAGTAATGGACTCAAACATCCCAGAGCAAACAAACAAAGAACAACATGCATCAATTAAACAGTCAGAGGAAAACGAAATCTTAAGACAGCCACCAGAACAAGCACAAATAAAACACAAAGTGACACACATTTTAGATATAGAAGAAAAATTTCAGCTGACATATATAGAATACAAAGACACAAATACAGACATTAGACCATTCTTGCATAGACCGCCAAATAACCCACAAGTCGAAACAACAATAAAAACTATCAACACAATCATACACAACAAAATAAATGAAAACACAACTATGGAAGAGTTACAACTACTGGTTTAGATAGGAGCACTCACTACACTAAATATACACACTAGGCAGAGATCAGAACCAACCAACACACAGAAGAAGCCCACAAAACCAGCATGGCAACACAGGCTACAGATCAGAATAGAAAAACTGAGAAAAGACATTGGACAGCTAACACAATTTATAAGAAATGAAATGTCAGAAAAAAAAACAAAAAAGGTTAGGTAAAATCTCACAACAAGAAGTGATAGAGCAATTAGATGAAAAGAAGCAGAAATTACAAGCATTAGCCAAACGACTTAGAAGATACAAAAAAAGTGAAAATAGAAGGAAACAAAACCAAACATTCAACACAAACCAAATGAAATTTTACCAGACAATAGAAAACACACACATTAAAATAGACAATCCACCAAACATAACTGACATGTAACACTTCTGGAGCAACATATGGTCAAACCCGGTACAACATAACAGGCATGCACGGTGGATACAAGCAGAAACAGATACGTACAAGATGATACCACAAATGCCTGAAGTGATAATTTTGCAACATGAAGTCACCCAAGCAATTAATTCTACTCACAATTGGAAAGCCCCTGGAAAAGATAAAATAACAAATTTCTAGCTAAAGAAATTCACCTCAACACATTCACATCTAACTAAATTATTTAACAGTTACATTGCAGACCAATACACATTCCCAGATACACTTACACATGGAATAACTTATCTGAAACCTAAAGATCAAGCAGACACAGCAAACCCAGCTAAATGCCGCCCCATAACATGCCTACCAACAATATACAAAATATTAACTTCAGTCATTACACAGAAATTAATGACACATACAACACAGAACAAAATTATAAATGAAGAACAAAAAGGCTGTTGCAAAGGAGCACAAGGATGTAAAGAGCAACTGATAATAGATGCAGAGGTGACATATCAAGCTAAAACTAAACAAAGGTCGCTACACTATGCATACATTGATTACCAAAAAGCTTTTGATAGTGTACCCCACTCATGGTTACTACAAATATTGGAAATATACAAAGTAGATCCTAAATTGATACAGTTCCTAAACATAGTAATGAAAAATTGGAAAACCACACTTAATATCCAAACAAATTCAAATAATATCACATCACAGCCAATACAGATTAAGCGTGGGATATACCAAGGAGACTCATTAAGTCCTTTCTGGTTCTGCCTTGCTCTGAACCCACTATCCAACATGCTAAATAATACAAATTATGGATACAATATTACTGGAACATACCCACACAAAATCACACATCTGCTATACATGGATGATCTAAAACTACTGGCAGCAACAAATCAACAACTCAACCAATTACTAAAGATAACAGAAGTATTCAGCAATGATATAAATATGGCTTTTGGAACAGACAAATGTAAGAAAAATAGCATAGTCAAGGGAAAACACACTAAACAAGAAGATTACATATTGGATAACCACAGCGACTGCATAGAAGCGATGGAAAAAACAGATGCCTACAAATATCTAGGATACAGACAAAAAATAAGAATAGATAATACAAATATTAAAGAAGAACTAAATGAAAAATATAGACAAAGACTAAAAAAAATACTGAAAACAGAATTGACAGCAAGAAACAAGACAAAAGCTATAAATACTTATGCAATACCAATATTGACCTACTCATTTGGAGTAGTGAAATGGAGTAACACAGACCTAGAAGCACTCAATACACTTACACGATCACAATGCCACAAATATAGAATACATCACATACATTCAGCAACTGAAAGATTCACATTAAGCAGAAAGGAAGGAGGAAGGGGATTTATCGACATAAAAAACCTACAATATGGACAGGTAGACAATTTAAGAAAATTCTTTATAGAACGAGCAGAAACTAGCAAAATACACAAAGCAATCACTCATATAAATACATCGGCTACACCACTGCAATTTCATAACCACTTCTACAACCGTTTAGATCACATAACATCAACAGATACGAAGAAAGTAAATTGGAAAAAGAAAAAACTACATGGCAAGCACCCGTATCATCTAACACAGCCACACATCGATCAAGACGCATCCAACACATGGCTAAGAAAAGGCATTATATACAGTGAGACGGAAGGATTCATGATTGCAATACAGGATCAAACAATAAACACCAGATATTACAGCAAGCATATTATTAAAGATCCCAATACCATAACAGATAAATGCAGACTTTGAGAACAACAATTAGAAACAGTAGATCACATCACAAGTGGATGTACAATACTAGCAAATACAGAATACCCCAGAAGACATGACAATGTAGCAAAAATAATACATCAACAGCTTGCCTTACAACATAAACTTATAAAACAACATGTTCCCACATACAAGTATGCACCGCAAAATGTACTGGAGAACGATGAATACAAATTATACTGGAACAGAACCATTATAACAGATAAAACAACACCACCTAACAAACCTGACATCATACTCACCAATAAAAAGAAGAAATTAACACAACTAATCGAAATATCCATACCCAATACAACAAATATACAAAAGAAAACAGGAGAAAAAATTGAAAAATACATCCGACTGGCTGAGGAAGTCAAGGACGTGTGGTATCAGGATAAAGTTGACATTATACCAATTATACTATCAACTACAGGAGTCATACCACACAATATCCACCAGTACATCAATGCAATACAGCTACATCCAAACTTATATATACAACTACAGAAATCTGTAATTATTGACACTTGTTCAATTACCCGAAAGTTCCTAAATGCAATGTAACATATACCGTACAGTTAAAACTAAGTCACGCTTGATCAAGGTCCGCGTCACCTTCCATTTTTAACCAGACATAACGTCTGAGACAAAAAAGAAATAATAATAATAGTAATAGTAATAACGGAAGCCAAACTCCGCTGTCAGGCCCAGAGGAGCGGGCGCCGTGTTGTACTCCGTCGCAGGGCGGCGTGGAGGGTTGAACGGTCAGGACACCGCTCTTCTAGGTGTTACTGGCTTTCTAGACCTTGAAACTGCTATATCTCATTCAAGCAGGGCCTCAGTTGGCATCACGACACAGAGTTTTTGCCGTTCCAGTAATAATATCGTTCTCCATCTTCATGCATCATACACACAGCTGTTAAAAAAAGCTAGGCATACTAACAACAACCACAATACATGTACGCTCATATGAAGTTGGTTTTAAAACTGGTCACTATTAGAAAATAATAAATGTAAAACCACAAACGATAATTGGCTGCATTGCAACCATAAATATATTTGATCACCTACCTTTGACTTGAAACTATTAATAAACAATGAAAACCGTTTTAAAATTAAATTGATACCACTTCTGTTTTCATAAGTCATTCAGATCCGCTGATGAATTTTTGAAAAGTGCCAATTAATCAATTTAGCTGTAGATTAAGTTTAATTTAATTGCCAGTCATGTGAACGATCGGCTTGTAGACAGATTATCACTTAGAAAATGTCTCAAAACTATGAACCAATTCACACATCCCACATAATGTTAGTAAGATGTTTTCCCTTAATCACGTTACTAAAATATTCGTGCCAGATTTCTTACTTCTTTAATTTATAACAAGCAACATAGATATCTTTAATAAGCAGTAGGTGGACTGATATTGTCGATAAACTGGCCATATTTAAAAATGCTATATCGTTCATGAGGTTGACAATACGTAAATCAAAGGAAACAGCGTGAAACGTTTGATGAGAATGATATGTTTAATGAGGATAGATAAGAAGAAAAGGCTTACTTTGTGTGCTCTATTTGCACTGTCAAAACTGCACACAAAACAGATGTATGATATATGGATGTATTTCGAGATTCTAGTATTAGTCCACTATACAGGGTGATCACCTAACGTTACCGCTGGATATGTTTCGTAAACCACATCAAAAACTGACGAACCGATTCCACAGACCGAACGTGAGGAGAGGGGCTAGTGTAATTGTTTGATACAAACTATACAAAAATGAACGGAAGTATGTTTTTTAACACACACATACGTTTTTTAAAATGGAACCACGTTAGTTTTGTTAGCACATCTGTGCATATAAACAAATACGTAATCAGTGCCGTTTGTTGCATTGTAAAAGCCGGCCGGTGTGGCCGTGCGGTTAAAGGCGCTTCAGTCTGGAACCGCGTGACCACTACGGTCGCAGGTTCGAATCCTGCTTCGGGCATGGATGTGTGTGATGTCCTAAGGTTAGTTACGTTTAAGTAGTTCTAAGTTCTAGGGGACTGATGACCACAGAAGTTAAGTTCCATAGTGCTCAGAGCCATTTTTTGCATTGTAAAATGTTAATTACATCCGGAGTTATTGTAACCTAAAGTTGACGCTTGAAACCTCCGACGTTTAGTTGCGTGTAGTAACAAACACGGGCCACGGTCGGCGAGCAGCACCTGCAGGGACATGTTTACGATGACGACCGTGTTTACGAGTGTGGCTGTAGTGCACTGTTGTGGTTTGGTCTAGCTGTCGCAGTGTCCGCATGTAGCGCTTGCTGCTATTGTTATTTTGCATTCGTCTCCGCACGCAGACCAACTGTAGTACACCGTGTTACCAGACGTCTGTGATAGTGTAGTGTTGTAGGAACTGTGACCATGGTGTATTCGAACTCTGAAAAGGCGGAGATGATACTCATCTATGGCGAGTGTCGACGAAATGTAGCTGAAGCCTGCAGGGTGTATGCAGAACGGTACCCGGACAAAGAGCATCCAACGTGCCGCACATTGCAAAACATCTACCGCCAACTGTATGCAACAGGTATGGTCGTAGCACGCAAACGGGTCCGTAACAGGCCCGTCACAAGAGAAGCGGGTGCAGTTGGTGTGTTAGCTGCTGTTGCCATGAACCCACTCATGAGTACACGGGACATTGCGAGAGCCGGTGGACTGAGTCAAAGTAGTGTCATGCGCATACTGCATCGTCACCGCTTTCACTCGTTTCATGTGTCGCTACATCAGCAATTACATGGTGATGACTTTAATCATCGAGTGCAATTCTGTCAATGGGCATTAACAGAGAATGCGTTGCAGTTCTACCTGTTTACCGGTTAAGCGGGTTTCACAAACCACGGGGCAGTGAATCTGCGGAATATGCATTACTGGTCCGTGGACAATCCTCGCTGGCTCAGACAGGTAGAGCGACAGCGACCGTGGACTGTAAATGTATGGTGCGGAATCATTGGCGACCACCTCATTGGTCCTCACTTCATTGCAGGGGCTCAAACAGCTGCAACATACATCGCGTTTCTACAGAATGGTCAGCCAATGTTGCTCGAAAATGTCCCACTGGAAACGCGTCGATGTATATGGTATCAGCATTATGGTGCACCTGCACATTCCGCAATTAACACTAGGCTGGCCCTTGACAGGATGTTCGAGTGGCGTTTCATAGGACGTGGAGGACGCATAAATTGGCCATCCCGTTCTCCTGATCTTACACCTCTGGACTTCTTTCTGTGGGGTACGTTAAAGGAGAATGTGTACCGTGATGTGCCTACAACCCCAGAGAATAAGAAACAACGTATTGTGGCAGCCTGCGGCGACATTACACCAGATGTACTGCGGCGTGTACGACATTCATTACGACAGCGATTGCAATTGTGTGCAGCAAATGATGGCCACCACATTGAACATCTATTGGTCTGACATGTCGGGACACACTCTATTCCACTCCGCAATTGAAAACGGAAACCACGTATGTACGTGTACCTCACCCCTCATGGTAATGTACATGTGCGTCAGTGAAAGAGACCAATAAAAAGGTGTTAGCATGTGGACGTAATGTGCTGTTCCAGTCTCTTCTGTACCTAAGGTCCATCACCGTTCCCTTTGGATCCCTACGTAATTCGGGGCTCTCCGATACACACGATCGAACAGTGGAGGAGTGGTACTCAAGCGTCAACTTTAGGTTACAATATCTCCGGTTGTAATAAACATTTTACAATGCAACAAACGGCACTGATTACGTATTTGTTTATATGTTCAGATGTGCTAACAAAACTAACGGGGTTCCATTTAAAAAAACGTAGGTTTGTGTTAAAAAATATACTTCCGTGCATTTTTAATGGTTTCTATTAACCAATTACACTAGCCCCTCTCCTCACGTTCGGTCTGTGGAATCGATTCGTCAGTATTTGATGTGGTTTACGGAATATATGCAGCGGTAATGTTAGGTGACTCACCCTGTATAAAGTAATGCTGAAGGGAATGTCCCGAGCGTAGTAAGAGATTTCTCTGGTGATGTTAGAATTTGAACATAACTTTCTTTAGATGAATGACTGAAAGTCAGTTTTCCCGGCCAACTCTCATTTTGCTATATGCCATAATTACACGACTCCTCTAGCGGAAACTCTCAGTTTCAAGTAATATCTTTCCACAACGTATGTTATACTCCTTCAACCAAAATGTTGACACGTTGTGATATTTCTGGTTACTATGGTATTCTCTGTTTGATAAGCAGAAGGTCCCTTAGTCAGGTAAAATCAAGATATCCACGTAATAAATTTTATTCACTAACGTTTTTCTTCGGAACTAATGTACACTGAAGTTTTAAAACATGGGAATAAATGAAGAACATAAATAAACTGTGAATAATAACAGTGGTACGATGAAATTCTGTGTTTTTCTTGTGCCCAGGATTTCATTGAAACCACTCTAATGGCTTATGACTTTGGATACATAATCTTATAAATTTTTAGTGTGTAAAATCGTTCGAATGCAGCTCCCTACAAGTTTCTAACCAATCCATCGTTACACTTTATCGTTTACGTGAATACCTACAGTTCACACATCTAGCGGCAGAATTGCTATTTTCTTTTCTTTTTTTTTCTTTTTTTTTTTTGGGGGGGGGGGGGGGGGACTTAAACGTCACGCGTTAGTGTGACATGACGAATATTCAGGAGCATTCTCATTTCATCCGAAAGCTGATTTTAGAAATACCTTTGAATTATGACTGCAAGCCGATATTACATACTGAGTGAGATGGCGTAGTGGTTAATACACAAGACACTTAGTCGGGAACATAACTGATCAGATCCCTGCCCAGCCACCCAAGATTATGGTTTTCCATGATTTCTCTACAAATACCGGGATGGTTGCTTTGACAGGGAATAGCCGATTTCCTTTCCCCAACCTGAGTATATGCTCCGTCACTAATGACCTTGTTGTCGACAGGAAGTTAAACCGTAATCTTGCTTCGCTTCCGATATTACATACGACACTACGTAGTCCTGAAACTTTAGTCTCTTTCACACTGGCCACCGCAGTTAACGAAGTCAAAACCGGTGAATAATATTTATACCATACATCTTATAACTTATATGTTTGCGTGTAGGTCAAGACAGCTTCAGTCTGTATTGAAATCCACCTGCTTGTTCCCCTCAACCTATTTCTCTTCATCTTCTTGGAATACTTGATTTTAAATCCTACATAGCTTTTATCCCCTAATGTAAGCGAGCGCACCTTTAACTAGCTTTTTTAATCATATTTTCTTTTTAATTTTTCTGCGCACGTTTTGTCTAAAGCTGATGTAACGCGTGTACTGCAGAAGACTGTAAAGTACTTTTGCCCTACACGTCGATAAAGCGTTATTCTGAATAGGATAATGGAAAGCATTGTTCTGAGAGTCATATAATCTTGTTACCTGTTAGCTCCTTCGTTACCCTTGCCTTAGAATTCTCACTTAAAAGCGAGCTAAAAGCTCGTCTTTTCGCTGAAACACTTCTCGGAAAAGCTTTAAGATGCGACAAAGTCCCTGAAAAACTCGTATTGTTCCTTAACGCTGCCTCCTCCGAGGTGCCAACTGAGTTAAAGGATACTCCAGCTGTGGAATTTCGTTCCGAGATAAGCAAACATTGAATTCTTTTCTTTCTCTTTCTGTCTGTCTGTCTCTCTCTCTCTCTCTCTCTCTCTCTCTCTTCTTCTTCTTCTTCTTCTTGAAATGTCATCGGGCAGAAACTAATACACAGATATACCGGTACCGCAGAGATTTTACACTCACATCATACTTCATATGCGAACATTTTAGCTTAGTCTTTACCTAACTGTTACTGATATCGAATGAAAACAAAAAGTTTACTTTTTACAAAGTGACTAGAAATAGTGAACTTGTTCTCTCGTCAGACATCAATAAATCATATTTAGTTCTGTAAACATAAATTACTACTTACATTGTAGAGTTCTTAATTAAATGAGGCACAAGTGTCGTTCACTGTTCATAGGAAGCATTTTAGAGATGTAGTGATTTATAATACTTCCGAAAAAGGAATGGCGTACTTTATAGCTGAAATTTATACATTATCGATGATTGTCTTTTATGTACTCTGTCAAAACTACTTCGTTATCTTCATAAACACTTTGCCTTATTTTCTTCTGTCACTAATCAGGTGTCTTCTCTTTTAAAATTATTTTTTCCTGTGAGAAATGTCGAGTTACTCTGTAGTTAGTTGTCCACGTCAACTGCAGACTTTCCTATAATTGGCTGAAAAAATTAATTCAGAGGTCAGAGACAGCAAAGTGCCCATCCACACCTACTTAGCAAAGCACTGCTGTGTCCCAACAAACCTTCAGGGTGAGGATAACTTGACCTTACTGCTGCAACACTGGTAGCAGTAGGAGATTTTTTACTTACGCTTCGACCCTTTCCTATACCCGTCACAGCAAACAATCTGAAATGGTTCCGAAAATAAAACACGGATATCCTGTATGCAACGTTATTGCTACAGGAACAACAGCACTTGGCAGAGATAGCTACATCGATTTGCAATATTTCCTGTTTCTACCTGAAAGACGAACTAATGAGGACGTTCACTAACTCCAAGTGCTTTGAATAATGATATAAATCTCTGGAAAATATATGGTGTGGTAGTATTGAAGGGTGATACCTTCCGTAGTAACAATTATTCTTTTCCAGTACTTTAGTCTTCCAGTGGGATTTTGCTGCAGTAATATACCAGGAAAAGGAGCATAACAATGAAACATTGCTTTCCAAAACAAGAAGTAGCAGTTTTAAAACTTAATCCATATCTGGATTTCCCCAAGTTTCTCCAAGAAATTCCAACCTGAATGAGGGATATATCCTTCACTTACACTTCAGTTTTCATTCTCCACGCCTACAGGAATCTAGTTTCCATTGTTTACACACATCACTCGGAATTCGCTCTAAAACTTCATTGACCACAGTTATTTAGCTGCTTCTCTGTTGCTTGTGGTGTCCGATCAGGCGTGACCGAGCCAGTGGGTGCAGCAATAGAACTAATATTTTGAGATTCGTAGACCCGAGAAGAATGATTTGCGGTCCTCCAGTATCGACAATGTCGAGAGGCTACCATCGAAAAAGCATTCAATTGGGAAATTTTCATGATAAATCAGATGCAAAACTACCAGTGTAGTAGCCAAGCATGATGAAGTAATATGAGAGATGTATTTTTTCATTTAGTGTATGGCAGTACAATCTGAACTGCAACATAAACAATGAATTGCATAATTTTACAAACTAAATAGAAAGTTTTTCAATCCATTCAAAACGGCTACCTCTGTCATTTCAAAGAAGTCTTCTAGATTTCTAGGGTAAGCTTGTCTGCTACAGCCTGTTATAATGTGTTTGATGGCCTGATGTTCTCTGCCACAGTTACACTAAGAAGCCATTCCCACTGGTGGAAGCTTTCTGTATAGATACCGCGGTCTGTACGAAACCTATTAATTGTTTCCGAAGCACGTCATTGTAATTCCATACCAGCTGGTCGTGTGGCAGCGCTTACGGAGGTCTGATACTCCTCATGGGCAACATTACTGCCGCGCGGGGTAGCCTTGCGGTCTGCGGCGTCTTGTCACGGTCCGTGCGGCTCCCCCTGTCGGAGGTTCGAGTCCTGCCTCGGGCATGGGTGTGTGTTTTGTCCATAGCGTAAGTTAGTTTAAGTTAGATTAAGTAGTGTGTACGCTGAGGGACCGATGACCTCAGCAGTTTGGTCCCATAAGACCTTACCACAAATTTCCAAATTTTTTCTATATTATTCCACGTTTCTGACCCTTTCCTGCTCATGTTGAAGTTCACTTCTTGTAGTAATCCTGCCAATATGCTAGGTGACTACCTGGATTTTAATTGGCTTATTTTAAGTGCAGTGGCGTCTGAGTGGATGGGAAGCTGAGGAATTTTAATTATTATTTCATATTCCTTGAGAAGGGCATTCTGTCTTCGAATATATGGTAGTGCACTGCGGTTTAGCGATGGTAACCAGTGAAGAGGAGTAGATCTGATGCAACATGTTATGGTCCTCGTTATACCTTTAATTGAACATTGATTTTTCTCACATGTGAATTATTAAGCCATACTGGAGCACAGTATTCCGCAGAGTATACGTGTCCTAAGAAAGAACAGAATAGTGTTGTAGCTCTTGAACGCAATGAGAAACCATTCAGACTCTTTATGATGTTACTGGGTGATCTCAGCTTTGAGAGTGTTCTCTATCTTTTTCCTGAAAGACAAGGTTCTATCAATAGTAACTCCTGGATAATTAGGGAAGTCTTGACTATTAAAGGTGGCATGTAGCTTTGCACAGGCCATTCTATTTGTAAGATGAAAGAGGAATAATAAGCGTCACTAGAATGCTCAAAACAGATATGGCATTAAAAGAAATACGACACATTATACAGGGTGAGGCAACAAGACATACGAAATACATCCAAAACGAGTACGTGTAGAGACTTAAAATTTTCGCCAAATTATAGTGATTCATTTGGCGAATTTTCGGCATACGCAAGTTTATAGCTGCTGGAATAAGACAACCACATTTTTATTAAATTAAACTATATGTTTTTTTGTGGAATGGATTAGAGGTTTCGAACATGACTTCAGCGGCATAACGTGAGGGGGCTCTGTCAAATAGAAACAAGATAACAGCGTCATCAAACATCTGCCTTATATACTAAAAGTAAGCAAAACGTTACTCAGATTCGGCCCTTGTGCTAACCGATGTACCTGAAGCCCATCATTCTGTATTCTGCTGATGGAATAGGGACACCCACAGGTTCGATATCAATAGGGGCAAAACATTATCCCCGTGCATGTGAGTTAGAAATTTTAAGGACATCGTCATCTGCTCATCATTTTCTGGTATTGGTTTCTACTGTAGAGTCTTAGTACCTGGCCTATGTTATGAACATAAACAAGCTAACAGTGTAATTATAGTAAAACCAGTGTTTACATACCCAGATTTTACGTTTGTTCGCCATTTATTTTGTTGTCATAGTAAGCCCTATTTTCCCAATTCATTGTTCTCCTGCCATTAAAAATTTCAGATGGATAACATTTCTAACATTTTAGGCGTTTGGAACACTATCACATGATTCAACGATGATTTTGAAATTGATTTATGTGGAAACTACATTATGTTCCCGCTCTCGTGCAATGTTTCCGACTGTGAAGCATTTTGAGTTCATGAGGAGTTTAGGTGGAATTTTAGGGACTCTTTCTAGAAGTCTCTGCGATGTTTCGTCACCTGACTTCACTCTGAAGTGCCACAAATCATTGAAAGCAGTAACTTACTTTTTCCTCTCAAAGGCGAGTCATTTCATGCATAAAAAAATACAAGGAACAACTAATTTCAAGTTAACATGATTAGTATGTATTAATTAGGTGAGATTCACTTTGAGGAGCTGACGAGCTTGTCTACACTTTTACTTTGGTTTCTCATGATTTTAATCAAATGATTTGACTTTCCTACTCCATATTTATGACTTTCGGAATTCATATGAATTTTTGCAGATTCGGGAAACTTTTTGAAACTGTGAATGGAGGATTATGAACGCGTTTTGATGACTGTCAGGTGTTTTACGTGGACATAAATGCACACTCAACTTGGATATCGGACCTCTACCTGGTTTAACATGAACTAACCACGAGTATAATGATAGTCAGCCCAATGAAAATGTTTCCCAAAAGCCATTTATGTCATTCTTGAAACTATAATTTTTGCAAGGTTGCCATTGATCCAACAAAGTCTTATAAATTACGGAACCGTCAGTTCCCTCTTTCAAAAGGTTTTTATTAGGTTGATTTCTTGTCTTGCGTTTCGTATAAATTTTGCGATTGATTTAAAACTAACGTTCTGAAGAGCTAAGGACCTGACATTTTAAATATATCTCTGAATTATATTACAATGTAATAATAACTCCTTTTCTTGCCGGTCTGTTTGGTGGATGTGGAAAAAATTTGGCATTACCCGACAGAGGTTGCCCTGCACAAATAACGTGCTGTGCACGTAGTATCGGAATGCATTTCAGGGGTTCACTTGCAGATGGGCATGCCTGAGCAGAGGGAGGGGGGAGGAGGGGATGGATAGTGAGAACGATGAGAATGAGGTGGACAGAGACAGTAAGGAGGGGGAGGTGGACAGATAGATGTAGAAGGAGACAGATTGAGTTGGAGGAAATGAACAGAGAGAGGGGGAGAAGCAGGTGGATGCAATACATTGCATGGGGGCTTAATTAAATATAAGATTGAAAATACTTTTTTTTTTTTAGTAGCTGTATGTGCGATTACGCTGTGTCTCGTAATCGGTTGGCCCTGACTAGTATTATTACGCAATCTGACTGCAACAAACAATGAAAGAAAATTTTCGTAAACACAGTTAATTAATTAAGTCCCCAGCAACTATAAAACCTACAAAACCAATAAGCACAAGAGTAACTGTTCTGTATGTGGGAGTGTGACTCAACGTACACATCTGGCACGGTTCTTCTCCAACAAGACAAGAATTTTTAAATACCAATTATACTGACGTGATAAAAGAAAATTAGAAAAACTATAATTACGCAAGAAAACCAGAATTCACTCTAATACAAGAACACAAGCCAGATGCTTTGTTGACTGAACCTGTAATGACGCATTATTTCAGACACACAAATAATAAAAGAACATTGTGGTTTTTACCTTCATATATATTGACGAAATGCACTCTGATCATTACAGTAACATCTGCTATCTCTCCCATCAAATAACTGGATAAAACATGGAACAAACACTCCTTACTACAACATCTCGACAAGCCTTGCCCACTAGCACATCTCAACACGAACTGTCTTCTACGAGCTCTGCCCACGCGCTGACTTCTACGAGTTCTTAACAGGCACTGACTACTACGAGCTCTGCCCACACACTGACTTCTACGAGCTCTTAACAGGCACTGACTACTACGAGCTCTGCCCACGCACTGCCTATCACGAGCTCTCAACAAGCACCGACTAGTACGAGCTCTGCCCACGCACTGCCTGCTACGAGTTCTTAACAGGCAGTGTGGAGGCGGCTTAATAATACTCTTTGGCGCAATCTCTGGCGCAGTGGCTCAGTGTAGCCACCTTTCAACATGTGCCATACATGGACAACAGAGGAAGGAGGCGAAGATGGACAGAGAGAGGCAGGGAACGAGCATCATGTATGGTCAGAGAGATTTGGGGGGGGGGGGGAGATGTACACAGAAAGGGCGAGAGAGGGAAAAAGAGAGAGAGAGAGAGAGTATGGGAGGGGTGGAGAATAGTCGAAGAGAGGCGCTAGGAGGCATTGGACAAAGAGAGGGGGGAGGAGGCGATTGACGGAAGGGAAGGAGGAGATGAACAATGAGAAGGGGAGGAGGAGATGTGTGCAACATATATGCCATATGGGTACAAGGGCGAAGCTACATTTACGAAGACAGCATTGAAACAAAAAAGCTTATAGAAACCATATAAAATTTATTCTGTCTGCTTCATTTTTATTTTTTAGGAAAGCAATAAACAGATTTATAAATTATTATTGTATAGATATGAGGGGCAGTCAAATGGAAACCGAACACCTGGAACAGCAGGACCATGGAATGATTCCATTAAAAAGTAATCACCACACTCGTGAAGACATCTATCCCACTGGGAGAGGAGACGATCAGTTGCTATTCCGTAAAACGCGGTGGGCTGCTGAGGTATCAAAGATATAGTAGCAACAGCAATTGAGAGATTCATACCTTATAAATTGGTAAGAGATGGAACTGGTCCTCCATGGTACACAAAACAGGTCCGAACGCTGTTGCAGAGGCAACGGAAGAAGCATGCGAAGTTCAGAAGAACGCGAAATCCCGAAGATTGGCTAAAATTTACAGACGCGCGAAATTTGGCACGGACTTCAATGCGAGATGCCTTTAATAGGTTCCACAACGAAACATTGTCTCGAAATTTGGTAGAAAATCCGAAGAAATTCTGGTCGTATGTTAAGTACACAAGCGGCAAGACGCAGTCAATACGTTCGCTGAGCAGTGCCGATGGTACTGTTACCGACGACTGTGCCGCTAAAACGGAGTTATTGAACGCAGTTTTCCGAAATTCCTTCACCAGGGAAGACGAATGGAATATACCAGAATTTCAAACACGAACAGCTGCTAACATGAGTTTCTTAGAAGTAGATAAATTAGGGGTTGCAAAGCAACCCAAATCGCTTGATACGGGCAAGTCTTCAGGTCCAGATTGTGTACTGATTAGGTTCCTTTCAGATTACGCTGATACAATAGCTCCATACTTAGCAATCATATACAACCGCTCGCTCACCGATAGATCTGTACCTACAGATTGGAAAATTGCGCAGGTCGCACCACTGTTTAAGAAGGGTAGTAGGAGTAATCCATCGAACTACAGACCTATATCATTGATGTCGGTTTGCAGTAGGGTTTTGGAGCATATACTGTATTCAAACATTATGAATCACCTCGAAGGGAACGATCTATTGATACGTAATCAGCATGGTTTCAGAAAACATCGTTCTTGTCCAACGCACCTAGCTCTTTATTCGCACGAAGTAATGGCCGCTATCGACAGGGGATCCTTATTTCCGTATTTCTAGATTTCCGGAAAGCTTTTGACACCGTTCCTCACAAGCGACTTCTAATCGAGCTGCGGGCCTATGGGGTATTGTCTCAGTTGTGCGACTAGATTCGTGATTTCCTGTCAGGAAGGTCGCAGTTCGTAGTAATAGACGGCAAATCATCGAGTAAAACTGAAGTGATATCAGGTGTTCCCCAGGGAAGCGTCCTGGGACCTCTGCTGTTCCTGGCCGGCCGGGGTGGCCGAGCCGTTCTAGGCGCTACAATCTGGTTCAAAAATGGTTCAAATGGCTCTGAGCACTATGGGACTTAACATCGATGGTCATCAGTCCCCTAGAACTTAGAACTACTTAAACCTAACTAACCTAAGGACAGCACACAACACCCAGAAATCACGAGGCAGAGAGAATCCCTGACCCCGCCGGGAATCGAACCCGGGAAACCGGGCGTGGGCTACAATCTGGAATCCTACTTCGGGCATGGATGTGTGTGATGTCCTTAGGTTAGTTAGGTTTAAGTAGTTTTAAGTTCTAGGGGACTGAAGACCATAGAAGTTAAGTCCCATAGTGCTCAGAGCCATTTGAACCATTTTTTGCTGTTCCTGATCTATGTAAATGACCTGGCTGACAATTTGAGCAGTTCTCTTTGGTTGTTCGCAGATGATGCTGTAATTTACCGTCTAGTAAGGTCATCCGAAGACCAGTATCAGTTGCAAAGCGATTTAGAAAAGATTGCTGTATGGTGTGGCAGGTGGCAGTTGACGCTAAATAATTGAAAGTGTGAGATGGTCCACATGAGTTCCAGAAGAAATCCATTGGAATTCGATTACTCGCTAGGTAGTACATTTCTCAAGGCTGTCAATTCAACTAAGTACCTGGGTGTAAGAATTACGAACAACTTCAGTAAGAAAGACCACATAGGTAATACTGTGGGGAAGGCGAGCCAAAGGTAGCGTTTCATTGGCAGAACACTTAGAAGATGCAACAAGTCCACTAAAGAGACAGCTTACACTACACTCGTTCGTCCTCTGTTAGAATATTGCTGCGCCGTGTGGGATCCTTATCAGGTGGGATTGACGGAGGACATCGAAAGGGTGCAAAAAAGGGCAACTCGTTTTGTATTATCACGTAATAGGGGAGAGAGTGTGGCAGATATGGTACGCGAGTTGGGATGGAAGTCATTAAAACAAAGACGTTTCTCGTCGCCGCGAGATCTATTTACGAAATTTAAGTCACCATCTTTCTCTTCCGAATTCGAAAATATTTTGTTGAGGCCAACCTGCATAGGTAGGAATGATCATAAAAATAAAATAAGAGAAATCAGAACTCGAACAGAAAGGTTTAGGTGTTCGTTCTTCCCGCGCGCTGTTCGGGAGTGGAATGATAGGGACATAGTATTATTGTGGTTCGATGAACCCTCTGCCAAGCATTTAAATGTGAATTGCAGAGTAATCATGTAGATGTAGATGTAGATCAACAAACGCACCCACTGTTGTAGTTCCTCGTCCGAATGAGACCGACTTCCAAACATGTCGTTCTTCATGTCAAAAAATGGTTCAAATGGCTCTGAGCACTATGGGACTCAACATCTTAGGTCATGAGTCCCCTAGAACTTAGAACTACTTAAACCTAACTAACCTAAGGACATCACACACACCCATTCCCGAGGCAGGATTCGAACCTGCGACCGTAGCAGTCCCGCGGTTCCGGACTGCAGCGCCAGAACCGCTAGACCACCGCGGCCGGCGTTCTTCATGTCGTCAACGGCTTGAAAATTACACTGCGAACGATCCAGGCTATACGGAGTATGTTGCAGTGTTTCCCAACCAGATCGCTGAAACGTAGCATTTGTCCGACTGGCAGTGTGAGGCGGGCGCTAACGTGCAACGTCGACTGCGGGTGTCCTCTACTCGTCGAGTTCCTCGAGCGTGGAACCACAATCAATGCGCAGCACGATATGCACACTTTGCAGAAACTGCAACGCGCCATGAAGTCAAAACGCCAGGAATGCTGTCGGACGGAATTATTCTGTTTCACGATAACGCCCGTCCTCACAGGGCCAGTCGGACGAAGGCTACGCTTCAGCGATTTGGTTAGGAAGCACTGCGACGTCCACCGTACAGCCCGGATCGTTCACCGCTGATTTTCACATCGTTGGCGAACTGAAGAAAGACAGACGTCGACGTCGGTTTTAATCGGACGAGGAAGTGCAATAATAGGTGTCGATGCGGATCTGTCAGTGGCCGACCGCGTTCTACGAAACAAAAATTAATCGTTTTGTCACCCAGTGGGATAAATGTCAACGTGTATGGTGATTACTTTTGAATGGAACAATTCCATGGTCCCGTTGTGACGAGTCTTCTGTTTTCATTTGCTTGCCACTGACTCGTACATAACACTTCTCTATTCGAGATATTATTAGGTAAAAAAAACACTGAAAGTATAAAAAATGTCTTTCTTACAATCTCATCAGTATTTTTAAAATCCACTGAGAAATTTCACACGTACAATATTAAAAAGTATAAAATAATTTCTTAAATGAAACTGAATTTTTTAAAATAACACATTTTTAAATCGGACTAAAATTATAAAATAATTTTTCCTAACCGGATACAGATTCCTAACCCCATACAGATAGTTCTTAAAATTTGTAATGGTGAATTTTTAATAGTTATGAAAATATATGTGAGACATATAACGAAACAAGGGGAGTGCCTGTAATACATAATTGATTCATGAACAGTTCATTTTCTTACTATAATCTGTTACATACGAATCAACTTTTTCGTTATAAATCTTGCAACAGTTGTAATAGTTATTAAAAATTCACAAATTTTCTGAAACTTCTGTATAGGTTTTCAAATAAGGAGAAATGATTTGATACTGTTTAGGAAAATTTAAAAACGTTTACTATTAAACATTTATTTTTATTTAAATAATTATTTCTGTATAATTTCTAACAACGGAGGTACTGACCATGATAGTACTATCCTTTTCATCAAAGCACTTGAAGCCAATATAAGTACGAGCTAGATTTATATTTCCTCCAAAACTACAATTATTCTAAATTTGTAATAGAAATATTGGAGTTTGACTCATCCTTTTCTTATATATGTGGTGTACATGTCCGAAAGAGCAGACTCCATTTTGATCCTCAGCCATTATGAATCAAGACACAAAGCAATTAACGACATTTAGCTACTACTGGGCACTGATGGACATTAATGGGGAGGTTGAACATTTCTACTGGATTGGGATGCGAACCTGGGTCTCCTGCTCAGTAGCCAGATGCTCTGACCAATAGGCCATCTGGACAGAAGGGTCATCGCAATTGCACGAACTGCCCTAGCACGCCTCCCAACAGACCCGCACACTACCGACGTAGTGACACGACATATACAATTAAGGCGACGCTGGCCAATGGCCCCTTCAGTGCAGATGCACACTACGCTCGGTCTCTTACGGGAATCGACGAAACGCCTCGAGTAATGAGGATAATGGGCAGGAGCACTACGCCAATATTGTGTTGATAAGTTGAGAATTTGTGTGTGAGGGAGACATGCTAGGGTACTCCTTGCCATTGCGCTGCCCAGTGTGTCCGGATGGCTTAGTGATCACAGCATCTGCCTAGTGAGCAGAAGACAAGGGTTGCAATCTCCGTCCAGCGCAAATTTTCAGCTATCCCCACTGATGTCAATCAATGCACTCTAACAGGTAAATATCATTAATTCCTTTGCGCCTGCACCCTTCTCTTATTATACTTCCTCGCAGGAAGTATATTTTTCGAATTCCTCAATTTCATTTTCGGTTTTCTTTTGTTCATGAGGTACAAAGAACATCGGTAATTTTTTAGCTCTATACACTATTCTTTCACGCCTCACAACGCACAGTATCGTAATTAAGCTCCAGGCATGCACCACTGATCTCTTACAACTTATTGTTAAATATGGAAAAAGTGGGAGAACTCCATTCACTGCTGGCAAGAGGCTCGCACAGTACCGATCAGCTAAATTTGGTGTCAGCACATTATAGAGACTTTCATGCTCAAATATGGTGCTTAATTGCACTAGTTACTTTTCAATTAATTAAATGAAGGCTGTTGTACAACACCCACTGTTAGATCACGTGGGTTGGCAGTATTTCCATAGGCGAGAACTTTATTTCTACCGTCTAGTACCTATCAGCAGCCACACAGCACAAACGAATACATCATCATCAAATGAAAAGGAATATAACACAAATGGTATTTCAAATTAGCACGTGGCAGTTATTAAGTTTTTTTTTAATTTTGGAGGAATAAGCTTCTATCTAGTGTATTTTATCGTGCAATTGTTTCGTTACAGCAGTAGCCATTGCAGGTTTGTGAAGATGTGCACTCATAGTGACATGGGGACTGGCAGAGTAACTTATTCCTTCCCTAGGAAGGCAATATTTTGAGATAGAATTCTCACTATGAATATTCCTCAGACTGGGACCTCGTACACATAGAGTTGGTTGGTTGATTGATTTGAGAGAGAGGACCAAACAGCGAGGTCATCGGCTCCATCGGATTAGGGAAGGGTCGGGAAGAAAGTCAGCCGTGCCATTTCAAAGGAACCATCCCGGAATTTGCCTGGAGCGACTTAGCGAAATCACACAAAACCTAAATCGGTATGGCCGGACGCGGATGTGAACCGTCGTCCTCCCGAATGCGGGTCCAGTGTGCTAACCACTCCACCACCTCACTCGAGCCACATACAGTATTATCGTCATTCAGTCCAGTAACCTTTCTTTCCTTGTGAGCTACTCGTTTTTCGCAAGTACTAAAACCTGAATATTTTGGCAATAGATATGTAATTTTAATTTAGCATATGTCTTTATGTAGGTACAGTATTGTATTTAATTTTGCAACTGATGATGTCACTTTTAAAACGGTACTTCATTTTTTAGATGTTTGTGTTTAGCGTCAATTTATGAGACAGCAATCCATTCTTTGATGTATGAAAAAACGAACAATGTGTATCTCTAAAAACAGCAACAACGTTGCTCAGGAATGTATTCGTAGATGTTAAAAATTACTTGATCCTTCTTCTGTTTATTGTCATTGTTGCAACACTTAACTGTTGTGAAGTTCGCCGGCCGGAGTGGCCGAGCGGTTAAAGGCGCTACAGTCTGGAACCGCACGACCGCTACGGTCGCAGGTTCGAATCCTGCCTCGGGCATGGATGTGTGTGATGTCCTTAGGTTAGTTAGGTTTAAGTAGTTCTAAGTTCTAGGGGACTTATGACCACAGCAGTTGAGTCCCATAGTGCTCAGAACCATTTGAACCATTTTGTTGTGAAGTTCTACCAGGTATGGGTATTCAAACAAAAATGTCGATTTTTGTATCGGTATTGAACCAAACGTAATGTCCGTTCGTCAAATATCCATATTCGTGCGTTAATTTTTTAGATTCGTTTTTAAAACTACAGGAAATAGTCACACTGCATACTCCAGATGATTCTTGAAATGTTGAAAGGTATGCTTTTTCCGACAACAGACGTTCTCTCACTTCCGAAACCTCTGCATGCTGACTTTCACACATTACAGTAGCTCTTAACTGGTTATAAAACAGTTTTGCGTACATTTTCGCTCATCATCTTCGCTGGTCGTCCGGGCTCATTTCGAAGCGGCACTCACGACTGAATACGATTCTACTCCAGTCGATGAGACTCTAGGCCGAAGACGTGTCTGGAGACTTCCCGGACTGTGGTGGGATACCAATGTAACTGTCGGCCGCCGTACACCTCGACAACCATGTGTGGTGGTCTGGGGTGTCAGGACCCCTTTGGCTATCATTCGCGGCACCCTTAAAGCACAGCCGTAAGTAGACGATATTCTACGGCCTGTTTTGTTACCCTCCATGGCAAATCCCGGTCCTGGTACAAGTTTTCATCCGTGGATTCAGTCTACATATATACATTATACATGTTTGAAACTCGAGAAGCTCTCTGGAACTGTACCGTTTCATTTTTGTTTAAGTGTAAAACGTTTCTCATTCACTTGTGTTTAGCTTTCAACAAATCCAGCGTCCGTCTTGCTCGAGGTGTTCTCATTCTCAATTATTAGTTTGAAGTTCACAGTACAGTTTCTTCTGATACGTCGCTGACGTCAGCTGTTGAATGCCAGTGGTCGCCAACAGTTCAGGGCTTCACTGGGCGCTTTGTGGATGTTTCTACGTATTGTCGCATTTTTGGGGCGTTCTCCACGTGAATCATTTAAATGTAAAGTATTACTATGTCTGAATTCACCCACTCATTTAACTGTTGATACTAAAGGAGCAGCTAGCTTACAAACCTCCACCAGCTTTGGATAAAACACATATTGTATGTCGTCATGGCGTTGCTGTTAATTATATGAACGAAACAAACACTACACGACTTCTTCAGTTAGATGACTAAACAAAATTATTCCTCAGATGAAGCAGACACTAGACTGACTGCACTGTCTTACATGTTCAATAATAACATTTCATTGATGTCGACGATTTTTCTAGAACTTTCGCCTTACCAAAGCACATTAAAAAGCTCGCTAAACCAGTAAACCTCATTAATACAAAATTGTGTATGAATTTCATTAGCACTAATGTTACTCTAATTAGTCTCTTCGGGGAGAGGCTTGCCTGACATGACCGTCAGCAGACTGTACTTCTCCGCGTGAAGTGGCTTTTAGGCATCGGCGTGAGTTGGCCTGAAGTTCCATCCGTAGTGGCGCATTAGCAGGCGGTAAACAGACGCCCTAACTGAAGTTGGGTTCCACCAAACGATGCTCCGCTCTAATGGATTAGCAGTGGCCTGGCGTCGTTACCGCATATCACAGTTAGATTTATAGTCCATCCGGTAAATTTACTCCAATGGATTAAGCACCCGATACTTCTTGACATAGAGAAACGGCGTATGTCGTTTCAGATCTGCAGAACATTTGCTTCGCTGCAGGTAATCTGAACTTGGGTTTTATGTAGTTCCATTATTATTCATCGCCTACATTATTTCCAGTCCTTTTTCTGCTCGTGGTATAATATAACATAAACGTTACAGTGATATTCACTATTACACCACTTAACCAGCTATTGTTGTTGTTGTTGTCGTTGTTGTTGTCTTAAGTCCGAGGGCACGCTACTGTATCCTGTGCAAGCTCGTTCGTCTCTGAATATCTGTAGCAACCCACCCACATCCATTCGAACCTACTTACTGTATGTATCCGTCTCTTGGTCACCCTCTGCTATTTTTGCCCCCCCCCCCCCCCCCACACACACACTTGCCTCCAGTACTAAACTGACGGCTCGTTTATGTCTCAGAATGTGTCCTTCTTTCTGTCAAGTTACGGCTAAAATTTCTTTTCTCCCCAATTATATTCATTACCTCCTAGCTATCTACTCATCTAATGTTCAGCATTCTTCCGTACCACCGCATTTCAAAACCTTCTATTATCTTCTTGCCTGAAAGGGACAATAAACGTATACTCTGCATTTGGTCTATGTATTGAGGTAGACTTTGTAAAATGTTAACGATGTGAACTTGTAAGTGGCTATGGCAACGGTGTAGGGCAGCTTTCAGCGCATTTGTCCAAGCGTGTTAGAGAAACAATAAGAAACGTGAATGAAATATGAAACCCGCTTCTTTAAGAGCTTGTCTACGTATCAGCGATGGGTATGTGAATGACTGGAGTTACAATTCTTTATAATAGATAGAACGGTCACTAGATTGCGTTATCGTTGTCAGTGTTTAATATTTTTACCAGGCATTGTAGTATATATAATGGCCTTGGAAAGCCACAGATGGTGAGCGATCGCTGTGAAGGACACAGAAATGCCGCTTACTTATGTGAGACAGTGTTATGAGCATCTGACAGAGATAGATAGCAACCTCATAGTGTGTTTCCATTTGGCCATCTGGTCGAATCGTGCAGTATCCAGATTTGTGGGGCATTCGGGTATGACAATAGGTCGATGCTGGATTGCGTGGGAGCATTAAAGCAGGCATATTCATTGTCAAAGTTACGGTCAGTCATTTCTGACCGCCTCACTGGAATATCGCCGTATCGTATGCCAAGCACATGACAACCCTTCACATCTGCATCTGCCGTAAGAGCACAGTTAATTGTCTCCCTGTAGCATTCTATATCATCTCGAATCACTGGTGAGAGACTAGCAGTAGCTACACTATGGAATTACCATCTCATATACAAGGAATAATAAATTACTGATGAATGGGGTCACATTTCTTTAAGCTAAGAATAGTGGTCCTGCACTATGTGATCAGCGAAGTCGCCAATTCTGTTCCTGATACGTCAAGTCCGCCCCAGCGCCCGTATCCAGGATATCAGTGACTACGTAGTTGTGGGTCAGATTGACTCAGGAGAGGTTGCAACGTCTTTATGACACTTTCCCCAACCATGCATCCATACCTGGCTCATTGCAACGTCATACTAATAAGTGGGCTAATATTTCCAAGTTATTTATAAATTTCACACTTTGTAATCACTGCAGTAGCGTCACATAGCCTCTCAATCCGTGAAGTTTCATTTCCTTTCCTCATTCCTTCTGGGAGCTGCACATTATTCTCAGATAGTGTTGTTATGCCAGTATAAATCATAGTTTTTCGTGCATATGTTTAAAAACTGGAAGGCATTATACGAAATTAAGTGCTAGTTTCGTGTGATAGGGAAGGAAGAAAGTGGTTGATGTTTTCTTTAATTTTCCACTCACACAAATGGGCACTTTTCAAATACTACGTTCTGATCGGTTGTGAGGAAGAGAGGAAGAAGTGTATAAGGCACACAGTTGGTTTGTTTCCATCACCTTTATTGTCTGGAGGCGAGTGCGAGCCACAAAACTAACGGAACAATGCTCTCCACATATATTTGCAGAACACCTGCCATTTTTTGTCTCTGATCGAGAGCTGCTCTTATTAATCGTGTGCGAAGGAAGTACTATAGAATGTGTTTTATCAGTATTTCTGTTTAATAGCTGCACAATTTACCTGAATATTATATTCTCGGAGAAGTCGAACGTTTTTCGATACGCAGCCGGTACCTGCATTTCCGCAGAAAGCGCATCCCTAGAAGACCGCAAGGCAGCGCTGACAACCGCAATGCCCGCGCTCTAGCTGTTGCTCTCAAAACCGTGACTGTGTATACACACAGCCAAATAAAATGTAGTATTGGTTTCGAGGCGCAAAATAAATCTGCATGCGGTTATAGCGCTAGGTCCGTACCACTTCCCTGCGAAGATGGTAGTCAAATACCTGGGACTCTTCATCGACCATAATTGACCTAGAAAGCACACACAAAATATGTGGCTAAGAAATGTGAAATGTCTGTCAACCTAATCAGATCTACGGCGGGACTTAAGTGGGGCTTGAACATAGGCATGGCACTGTACCTGTACCGTTCGATGTTATTTCCAGTCAAGGCATCAGATGTTATGCATCTGTCCCTGACAGTTACCTCATCAGAATTATTAAATGCCAGTACCAAGCGCTCTCTCCCCCCCCCCCCCCCCCCTCCCTCCCAACAATGCACTCTAGGTTGAAGTAGATCCACCAACGCGTCACTGTGCTAAATTTCTAATAAAAAATAATCAATATGAACCTTACAGTACGCTCATTCGATCACCCCAAACCTAACCGTAAATGCGTAACTTGAGGGTCCTGGTTCACTGTACCAATTCCTACCCTAATCCAAGCGTATTTGGATACTCATGAGATCTGAAGGAAGATCTTTAAGTGACCAGAGTAAATAGGCGTAGCATTGCACTGCAGTTAAAAGATCTCAGTTGAACGTAATAATTGGCATTACCTTTCATTATGAGGCTGACATTAATGATAAAAGTCTGACGCATTTTGGAGACAGTATCCCGAGGTAATCGATGCCAAATCTGAAGGCTTCAAAATCACTGACTCAGTTGGATGCGCGTACCACGTACCATGTTGGCAAGTATCGTAATTACGGTACATGTTGCGATACGAGAAGCACTTCATTTCTGCTCGTGGATGACAGCACCTCTACATTTCCAGTCAGTGATTTAATCTGTTAAAACAGTACTTAAAATTTTTAGCACTTCTTTGACTGAACACCCCTATACACGCAACTTAATTGCAGATATATGTTTTAATTTTCAAACGTGAAATTTTTTTACTTCAACTTTCGACGGAAAATTTTACTAGCATTTATGAATTTCCGATGAAAGAAGAAGATGCTAGTTCCTAATGTGACGTAAATACAAGAATTATAAACGACTTTGCTTGAGATTTGATTCCGGTGTATGTATCTCGTTCTGAGTCGCGTTTATGCGTTTTCTTCCTTACCCCCATGCGACTTGCTGCTGCCTAGTGTCACCTCTAACAAAGAAGGGAGATTACGGTTTCAATTTGCCGTCAATGACGACGTAATTATGGACGGGCACAATCCCGGATTAGGGAATAATGGGAAGGAAATCCTTTTCAAAGAGATAGGTCAGAAATTTGTCTTCCGTGTTTCACCGAAACCTCGGTAAACCGAATTCTGGATGATCGGTTGGGATAGGAATGCTAATGCTCCAACAGGGGATTATAGTATATTAACCACTAAGTCAAAACGACCCTTGCAAATTTAAGGATTGTTATTTTCGCAGCCTTCTCCTATATCGAATGTTTCGAAAGGAAAACATTTCACAAAGTTTTCCTTCTAACGCAATCATAATGCAAGAGTTGACTTAACCAGCACACAAAATTATCCTGACAACAACGTGAGGCAGATACAGATAGGTCCATCGTGATCCATACAAGGCACAGCAGATCATCTTTCGAACATAAGCCATTTTTGCGAACGTTGATTTCCAGCCGGTACTACACGTTAATTGTCTCTGTTCTTGTCTTTGCTATTGCCATTTCACAAGCGTAGCTGAAACATTGCAAAAGGTAAGTAAGCGTTTCGTCTACTTGCAGCAGAACCTAGACAACAAAAAAATTGTGTTGTTGTTTAACATTCCGTCCACACGGCGGTCAGTAGAGATGGAATACTTGCACAGATGAACGAGGTAATTGATCATGGGTTATTCAAAGAAACCCCCGCGGCACTCGTCTGAAGTGATACAGAGAGATCCGGAAAACCTGGGTGTCAATTACTGCGCGGTAAACTGAATTCAGATGCTTAGGAATATTAGCCCAAAGTCTTATCCGCTGCGCTACTTAACACAGTCTGGGCAAAATACACCGATCAGCCAGAACATTGTGATTACCTGTCTCATAGCCGGTATATCCACATTTGGCACGGCTAACAGCGGCGACGCGTCGTGGAATGGAAGCAGTGAGGCCTTGGTAGGTCGCTGGAGGGAGTTGGCACCATACTTGCACACACAAGTCACCAAATTCTCGTAAATTCCGGTGAGGAGGGCAATGAACTCTGACGCCAATCTCATCCCAAATGTGTTCGATTTGGTTCAGATCTGGTGAGTTGTGAGACCAGCACATCACTTGGAACATTCCACTACGTTCCTCGAACACACTCCTGGCCTTTTGACGTGGTGCATTGTCTTGTTGAGAAATGAGACTGCTGTCGGGAAACATGATCATCATGAATTAGTGTACGTGTTCTGCAACTAGTCTACGATACTCCTTGGCCGTCATGGTGCTTTGCACGAGCTCCACTGGACGCATGGATGGCCACGTGAATGTTTTCCAAGGCATAATGAAGCCGCCGCCAGCTTGTCTCCGTCCTGGAGTACAGATGTCAAGGAACTGTTCCCCTGGAAGAGGACGGATTCGCGCACTCCCATCGGTATGTTGAAGGTCGTATCGGGATTCAATAGACCTTCTAACGCTCTACCACTTCGCCAACGTCTAGTGCCGATGATCACGTGCCCATTTCAGTCGTAGTTGCCGATGTCGTGGTGTTAACTTTGGCACATGCATGGGTCGTCAGCTGCGGAGGCTCGTCGTTACAGGTATTCGATGCTCTATGTGTTCAGACAGACTTGCACACTGCCCAGCATTAAAGTCTGTTGTTAATTCCACCACATTTCGCCGCCTGTCCTGTTTTTCAAGTCTGTCCAGCCTACGACGTCCGACATCTATAATGAGGTGTGGCTGCCCCACCTCACGGAGTCTGGACGTGGTTTGACCTTGGTTTCGCCACGTGCTGAAGACACTGACCACAGCACTCCTCGAACACCTGACAGGCCATGCAGTTTCTGAAATGCTCGTGCCGAGCCGTCAAGCCATCACAACCTTCTGTTGGTAAAACTCAGATAGATTTCGCGCCTTCCACATTCTACACACTGACAGCACACTCACTGATACTACATGCACCGTGCGTGTGTCTGGCTAGCAGTCATTGCCCAGGGCAGATTAAAATTTTGTGCTGGACAGGGACTCAGATCCGGGACCTTCGCCATTCACGGGTAAGTGCTCTACGAACCGAACTACGCAAGCACGGCTCACGACCCGTTCTCACAGCTTTACTTCCACCAGTACCTCACCTCCTACCTTCCATACTTCACAGAAGTTCTCCTGCAAGACTAGCGGGACTAGCACTTTTACAAGAAAGGATATTGTTGAGACACGGCTTAGCCACAGCGTGGGGGACTGCACCCAGAATGAATTCTCATTCTGCTGTGGAGTACGCCTTAATGTGAAACTTCCCGGTAGATTAAAACTGTCTGTCAGACTGGGACTCTAACAAGGTCACGGGTTCGAGTCCTGGTCCGGCAAATAGCTTTAATCTGCCAAGAAGTTCAAATTAGGAAGAGCTCCGTTGCAGAGTGAAAATCCATTCTAAAAATAATACTTAAATTATGAAGTTTTGAAGATGTGAGTGTTATTTTTTCAGATAGGGCTCTAGTCTGTTAGGAGGCGCATCAATGGCCAACCTGCACTGCGCTCAACTTGGGCTTGGAAGTGCTGTGCATTGCGGAAGTATATCTCGGCTTGATTCTAACATGGGCACTCGAAGGTAGCAAAAGTTCCATTTCAGCTTTGTGCTGGAAATTTTGTCAAGTCTTATCCATTTTACAGTGATACTCATTAACTGTGGAAGGCTAAATTATGGCATAAACGTCAATCAATCACAAGCACAATGAAAAAATTAGAAGCGTATTTTAACATTCATTTTCGTAGATAAAATAGGGGTCTGACTTTCTGGTACTCCTCTTGAAGTGAAAGTTAAAGTGATAAGGGAAACCCAAAGCTTGTGTAAAGATAAAATTAACTATTGGCTCCAAGGGCTAGCTGTGAAAGAAAATGTTTTCCCTTTTAGATCAAAGAAGCGCTTTCTTTCAATTATTTTCAGCTTTTAAATCACTATACGTTTTTCACTGTGTTAAGAGTGAATAGACTCGATCCATGAAATGTGATTTTAGAAGATATGCAAAATACCCACTGATGGCTACCTCGTCCCTCTATTGATCTAAGACGTTAATAGTTACCTATTTATTTAGATATGAGAACAAGTGGATGTTAGAGGGCCCACACCTAATGAACTTAGTACGCGTATTAAGCATTCTTTCTTTATAAATCACAGTTTTCCCTTTGCCCAAGGAATTTAGTTTGTAATTGCATTGTCTTCAAGGCAAACTACTATTTTTTCTTTTACACTCCATGCTCATCTCTCATGGCAATTTGCCCGATTGGCCCAGAGGACCGATGTAGTATCTGCTAGTTATTACTTTGACCTTTTCAGTGTAAGCAATAAAACAGACACCTCATATACCACGGAACAATGTGACAAAGCCGGCCGAAGTGGCCGTGCGGTTCTAGGAGCTGCAGTCTGGAACCGCGAGACCGCTACGGCCGCAGGTTAGAATCCTGCCTCGGGCATGGATGTGTGTGATGTCCTTAGGTTAGTTAGGTTTAGCTAGTTCTAAGTTATAGGGGACTAATGACCTCAGAAGTTGAGTCTCTTAGTGCTCAGAGCCATTTGAACCAGCCAATGGGACAAAATCGTACGACCTGAGCACAAACTCTTGTTGTTCTTGTTCGGGCATCAGTCTGAGCTGTTGGAGAAGTGGGTGGAGCATCTGCAGCACTCGGTATTGTTTTTAGGCGGGTACCATTACGAAAGCCACTTTCTCCCCAACACTCTGCCTCCCTCCTGACCACAGTGAGCAATTCTATCTCCAGAAAATTGTTTTTTTTGCCCTGGGTCAACAGCTGCAAGCAACCATGGATGAATTCCTGCTGATGGCGGGCGAGATCACCTCGGCGTCGTCCTGCGATCCAGTCCTACGCTAGGCGGTCCAGAAAGGATAGCCAGAGCATATTGCCCGCCAGGACAACCCGGTTTGTCCCAGTTTTTTCATGCTGCATTACTGTCTCAAGGCCATGCTCGGCGCCTTAGAGTTAACCACAAAAGATAGATCGTCATTGTGCCCCCCCGCCTCCTCCTATCCCGCACCCTGCAGCTCCTTCATGCATCATGTTGGGCGATGACGCGTATGAAGCTGTTCATGCCAACACTGAACGTGCGCTCCACTCCTGCGGTGACAGCTCGCTCAAGCAAGCGTCCCCAGTGCAGCGTTTTTCGCCGTGGCCCTGCTCTAACCACCCTTAGGAGACAGTCGACATTGTTATCGTGAGGATATGTCAGGGTGGTATGCCGCTGCTAATGGTGTACGCCCTCTCAGACTTTTCGTTTGTCACAAACTGGCGTCCACCACCAGCCCTGCTACCATCGGTGCCACTCAGGAGTACGTTGCACCATGGCTTCGGGCAACAGTCACTCATTAGCGTCAGGTGAAATTTGCACCCTGACACCATAAATGATTAATAAAGTCTCCTGGATTTCGGTATAGTTGAGCTGTGCAGCGTTTAAGGGTTTGGAGCAAACGCTGTTGGGCGCACAGAACTATCCGACAACTTGTGGGACAAACACAGTGCCATTCTGGGGTGCGTCTTGTGCCAGTGTTAATGGCAGGCTGACGTATGTAACATCAGACACGGCGCTGCCGTGAGACCGTCCTTGCGCACTGAAAGGCCCGTTGATAGGGAGCTGACCACACAAATTTGACGCCATTCTTTTGCACCTCACTGTGAGGGTGCGCGATCTGCGCCGCGTAAGGAATTGATTTGCCATATTACGTGTTTCTTTTTTCAGAAATGGCCGCAGCTATTTAAGGCTGGTAGGGGACACCATATTTATGACTGTGTCGACGTGTGTGGCATAGGCACGACACCTTTGTGACTTGGAATGTGCCCCAGTTATTTGACGTTGGGGCAAATAAACTGTACTTTCGCAACCGACAAAGTAAATCACCTTCCTAGAGCCGTTTAAAAACAGATTCAAGATTTTTGTGAAGTTCGGCATACGTCGACACTGTAACAGTAATACTGTCAAAAGAAGTAACACAGAGGAGAACACCTTGACTGAACTGGATATTTTGGAAACTGGTGGGTGCACATGCAATCTGAAACAGTAAGCAATTATACTTAAATAACCCAAATAACACATCTAAAACTAGCAAGCGACTTGAACTCTCATCAAGTGCCAGTTGGAAATATGCATGCTTTAAATGTATCGTCCAATAATACTAGCCCCCAACCAGCTACTGCCTAAACTCCTCTGGGAAAGGCAGTGGATATAGATCAATGTTTGACTAGGGATGAATAGTGGACTTACAATCACCACAAATACATAATGAACCGTATAGTTTTTTAATGACCACCATCGGCATCACCCAGTGACGTGGGAACTGGGGACATAATTCCTTGGCATTGGAGCCGTGCGATTACCACCTGAACATCATCACGAACCACAAAAGGATGCCAGAGAGCACGAAAAAATTTCAGCACAGCCGAAGGCATCGGAGAATGTGAGCCATTAAGATGCATGCACGTCTCAAAGATCTCCTAGTGTGAAGTGCTCAGGGCCTCACGATCAAATGAAGGTACTGTGTTTGACACTACATTCACTTTGTCCTCTACTGTGAACCAAAAACTGGTTTAGGCCTCTAAATCGAAAATGTCAGTTGCAGTAGTGGAGCGCACAACTAACATTAGTATGCGTTTGAGGTTTTTGAGGTTTCTATACAGTTCTCCGAGGAGAGGAATAGCCCTGCCACAGTAAGACAGGACCTGGCGCAAGCCCGACGCAATGGAGGTAAACCAGTCCGGCTACAGGTGACCTAGTTGATTAAAGACACGGCAGCACCGGTGTCCAACTGGAACTCCACGGATTGGACGAGCAGCATCACGTCCAAAGTGGCGGCAGGGAAACTGCTGGCCCCGCTGCCATTGTGGACTAGACCGCAGCGTTGTCCTCGTGGCACAGCTGAACATGCAGCTGGCGGGCTGTTTGTTGACGCACGACAACATAATGATCTCTTCTGCCACAGACGCAGCAGTCCTCTGCAAGATGTATGTATTGACTCATATTTGCCTGTTACTGCAGTCAAAATCAAATGGCTCTGAGCACTATGGGACTTAACATCTGTGGTCATCAGTCCCCTAGAACTTAGAACTACTTAAACCTAAATAACCTAAGGACATCACACACATCCACGCCCGAGGCTGGATTCGAACCCGCGACCGTAGCGGTCACGCGGTTCCAGACTGTAGCGCCTAGAACTGCACGGCCACACCGGCCGGCTACTGCATTCAGGACAGGACTGAAGCTTCTTCGACGTTCATGACTTACGGGTCAACAATGAGGAGCCTGGGCTTTTCTGGCACGCATGGTTGACATGACAGAAAAGGACATCGAAAACTGAAGAATAAGTAGAATAATCGAAGTGCTTAAGTCCCTCCCGAGACACTGGCGATCTGGATGCCCGTGTACTCAGGTGTGGCACAGGGGTAGAATTAGAAAATGATGAGTCGGACAGGTGACCTATGTTAGGACGGCGACAAAAGCTTGGGAAACTTGAATTTCATTTGTAAAAGCAAGATGAGCTACTCAAGCAGCTTCAAAATGTATAGCAGTTTTAAGCACTTCACCTGGACTAGAATCGGACGTGGCCAAAGTTTTAACTGTGGCCACTCTGTCAGAGAGAAGGCGCACAACCACATGTCGAATCAGTGATTCCGCATACGAAACCTTATACTTTTGGCACGCAGAATTGCTCTTGCTTGTGAGATTGTGCAGGTCAGCTGTCCAAGCTGGGTCCGACTATCCATTTTGTTTTTGATACTGTTCAAACTGGAGCTTTGTCGCAATAACGTGCGTCTGCGGACGGTATTATTTGGTTAGCATAGGAGAGAGATCACTGAAAGACCAATCACTAGGATCCGAGAGTGGTTTCAGTTTCTGCACTACTTCGTATGAGCGACGACTAGATGACAAATGGAATGGACTTTGCTACCTCACAGAAATACCATAAGCAGAACAGTAGAGTTGAAAACGGTGGAGATAGACCTCCCCGCCCTCCACAGACTTGTCGAAGGCAGCGACGTAACAGTGGCCGCTGACTCAAGTGGTTGTTGCTGCTAAGAAACTAGCTGCGCAGGAACGGTCTTCTGTTATGTGAGCTGTGGCTTCTGGAGCGACAGCTACTGCTACCAAAACTCCATAAATTTGGGGTCCATAACACAGGAAACGATGGATAATACATCGCCGTAAATACAATAGGGGAAAAATATCATCGGAAATAAAGTGTCCGCGGCTGATACGTCTGTGATCAAAGCCACGGTTGTCTCGAAAGGAGCACTGCATTAACTCCAAGAGTATAAGCCAGAAAGGCAACATCTAAAGCACGGTCGGAATTTATGTAGAGGCTAGACGTAATCGGTAAAAACACATGAGTCATAAACTGAAGTGACGACAGACATGGGATACCTCCCATCAGCTCTTACCAACTGAGATGAGGGCTCATCTTACTACGCCACTGTTTCCATTCGTCTAGGATCTAGGATGGTCACGGGCCCAGGAGAGGCGCTGCAGGCTATGTCATGCTCTTAGGAACGGCATTTACGTCGGTTGTCTGCCGCCACGACTCATTAATGTGAAATTTCGCCGCACTGATACGTGCGTCGTACGTCCCACATTGATGTCTGCGGTCATTTCACTTATTGTTGCTTGTCTTTTAGGACTGACAGCTCTATGCCAACGCCGCTGCTTTCGGTCGTTACGTGAAGGCCTCCGGTCACTGCGTTGTCCGTGATGAGAGGTAATGACCGAAATTTGGTATTTCCGGCACACTCTTGACGCGGTGGATCTCGGAATATTGAATACGCTAACGATTTCAGAAATGGAATGTCCCATGTGTCCAACTCCAACTACCATTCCGCGTTTAAAGTCTGTTAATTCCCGTCGTAACCGTTTTACGTGATGCGCCTGAGTAGAAATGACAGCTCCGCCAATGCACTGCCCTTTTACACCTAGTGTACGCGATACTTATACCATCTGTATGTGAATATCGCTATTCCTTGACTTTTGCCACCTCAGTGTACGATATAAGCCAGAGCGGCAGTGGCTTGCTTGGCTCGTAGCTGTCTGTTGTTCAGCCTACGTACCCCACATCCCTCTCCTCTGGCGGCGCTCCTCGCTCATGAGCTGCCACGCCTCTGATCGGCTATCGATCTCCTCCACTGGTAGGGACATTAAAGCCAGGTCATTAATATAAAATATCAACAGCCAGACTTCCAACATGCTTTCCTCAATCACGGCTGAAACTTTTCCATATCTGTCAATGGTTATTGATCCAAGATAACACTCTACGTCCTCTCTGCCAGGAAATTCCATATACACTCACATATTTAAAACGTTAATCCATATGATCATTTATACTCTATAGGCGTTGCTGTGGTATTGGGTGAGATACTTATCGAGAGTCAAAAATAACTGCAGCGACGTGACTGTAGTGGATGTTTTTTCCAATTCATGGCGGTATTGTGTAGCAACCAGTGATATATGTTTTCAAGAGATACAGTCTTGACTGCTAAACAAGCTTTATAATTTTATATTTTACCAATAACAGGTTTCGCCTTGTTTAAGGTATCTTCATATTGGCTTACAAAGAAAGATACTATTTTTTCTTAGAAAACGGCATGACACCTACTCAGTAAAACTTTGGACTTCTATGGAAAATATTGAATCCAACTCATTGGCATAAAAGGCGTTAAGCTGCCGTCTATGCCAAAGTCTTAGCAGGCAAACACCGCTGTCAATATTTTAAGAAAACTACGTGGTGGCACTTAAAAAAAAGTGAAATATAATAGCCGAAAGTATTTATAAGTAAGTAACTGATTTTGTCCACCAAGGACACCAGTACACACAACGCAATTTTTTAAGTAAATAACTTACTGGTATACAATAACGTTGAGTAGACGGGAAGTCACGTTTAAAAGACATAGAAAGCATCAGCGGGTAGTCGCACTTGTCGAGTTTTAAGAGACTTAGAGCGATGTCCTATTAAAGTAAAGCGAACCAAGAGAGAGGTAAAACGGCATTCAAGGCGAGTAATTACTTATGCCTCTAGTTACGTACTGAAAAACAAAGAGGCAGTAGATTACCTTCTAGAAGTATATGCACAGTCCAGAGAATACTAGAAACGATATCAGGCATACAGAAATGCGTCACCAAATGTAAACATGTCATAAATGCCGTTGTGCATGTTCTGGCCGCGCAGATAGTGTAGGTATTGAAGTACTAGAGATGTACAACTAATGTGCGACGCTGACAGCAGATGACGCCAATGAAAAAGAATTAGGACAGGGTTATTATAATAGCCAAATGTAGTGACGAGTTAAATAAACGTACAACGGAAAACTAATGAAATTACTTATTGGAAATATAAATAATATATACCCAGTATTATTAGCGTGCCCAGAACATACACAATGGCATTTCACACATGTTTACATTTTCTAACGCATTTCTGTAGACCTGATCCCGTTTTTATTGTCCTCTGGACTGTATCATATACTCTACAAGGTAACCTACTGCATCCTTACTTTTCAGTATGTAACTTAGATGTATAAGTAGATTACTCGCCTTGAATGTCATTTTAACTATATTTTGGTTCGTTTTATTTAATGGGACACTGCGCGAAGACTCTGATGACTCTACAAGGGTAACTACCCGCTGATGTTTTTTATGTATTTTAAACGTGATTTCCCGTGTTCTCAACACCATTTTATATCAGTAAGTTATTTATAAAAAAGAGACGTTTTGTGTATTGGTGTCCTTGATGGCCAAGATGAGTTACTGGCTTCTGAGTACTTTAAATACACTATGTGATCAGAAGTATCAGGACATCCCCAAAAACATACGTTTTACATACTAGGTGCATTGTGCTGCCAGGTACTCCATATCAGCGACATCAGTAGTCATCAGACACCGTGAGAGAGCAGAATAGGGCGCTCCACGGAACTCATGGGCTTTGAACGTGGTCACGTGATTGGGTGTCACTTGTGCCATACGTCTGTACGTGAGATTTTCACAGTCCTAAACATTCCTAGGTCCACAGTTTCCGATATGATAGTGAAGTGACAACGTGAAGGGACACGTACTGCACAAAAGCGTACAGGCCGACCTCGTCTGTTGACTGACACAGACCGCCGGCAGTTGAAGAGGGTCGTAATGTGTAATAGGCAGACATCTATCCAGACCATCACACAGGAATTCCAAACTGCATCAGGATCCACTGCAAGTACTATGGCAGTTAGGTGGGAGGTGAGAAAACGTGGATTTCATGGTCGAGTGGCTGCTCATAAGCTACACATCACGCCGCTAAATGCCAAACGACGCCTCGCTTGGTGTAAGGAGAGTGCACATTAAACGATTGAACAGTGGAAAAACATTGTGTGGAGTGACGAATCACGGTACACAATGTGGTGATCCCATGGCAAGGTGTGGGTACGCCGAATGCCCGGTGAACGTCATCTGCCAGCGTGTTGTAGTGCCAACAGTAAAATTCGGAGGCGGTGGTCTTATGGCGTGGTCTTGTTTTTTCATGGAGGGGGCTTGTACCCCTTGTTGTTTTGCGTGGCACTATCACAGCACAGGCCTACATTGATGTTTTTAGCACCTTCTTGCTTCCCACTGTTGAAGAACAATTCGGGGATAGCGACTGTATCTTTTCAACGCGATCGACCACCTGTTCATAATCCCAGGCCTGCGGCGGAGTAGTTACAAGATAATAACATCCCTGTAATGGACTGGTGTGCACAGAGTCCTGACCTGAATCTTGCAGAGCACCTTTGGGATGTTCTGGAACGCTGACTTCCTGCCGGGCCTCACCGACCGACATCGATACCTCTCCTCAGTGCAGCACTCCGTGGAGAATGGACTGCCATTCCCCAAGAAACCTTTCATCACCTGATTGAACGTATGCCTGCGAGAGTGGAAGGTGTCATGAAGGCTAATGGTGGGTCAACACCATATGAATTCCAGCATTATCGATGGAGAGCGCTTGTAAGTCATTTTCAGCCAGGTGTCCGGATACTTTTGATCACATTGTGTATATTGAACATTCCATTCTTTTTAAAGGGCCACCGTGCTGTATTCTTAAAATACTGACATCGGTGTTTACCTGCTAAGACTTTTGAATGGACGACAGCATATATGCTTAATGCCTTCTTTGCCAGTAAGTTTGTTGTAATATTTTTCTTGGTAGTCCAAAATTTTACTACACCGGGGTCATGCCATTTTCTAAGAAATGATTGTATTTTTCTTTGTAGGCCACTATAAAGATGCCTTAAACAAGGAGAAACACGTTATTGGCAAATATAAAACAATAAAACCCGTTTTGCAGCCAAGACTGTTTATCCCTTGATAAAAACTTTGACTTGCTCCAAGGCTTTCAGCACATTAGCAGCGTGATTTGGATTTAGCATGGGCGATGTTTTCGGAGTTCATGTGGTTTGCATGATGTTGGTCATTCTACCATGCTTCCTCATTATGTCTGAACTCAGAATATGTTCTAATATGCTGCAACAGGTGGATATCACGGATATTCTAAGTTAGTTTCGTGGATATATTCTGCTACTCCTCCTGTGGACAAGTGTTATCTGCGCTTTGTTCCTATCACTGGGCACAGTGTTCTTAGGTGAATGCATTTTATATTATAGTCGAGATACGGGTTAACACAGCTGCAAGTTCTGTGTGTCATCTTACAGGGATTCCACCGGGCCCTGATATCTTGCTCAATTTTAATAATTCCACCTCTTTCTCAAAGCTACTTCCACTAATATATAATACCATGCAGTTATGCTCTTGTACGCTAATTAAACTAAGACAGCTATCGTTAAGGTTGTGTTTTGTAACAGAACATTTGAAAACGGAGTTCAGCGTTTCTACATTTGCTTTGCTACATCATTTCGGTTGCTTTGTCACCCATGCGTGTCTGGGTACATGCTTTGGTCCCAAATAAAGGCTTTCGCATTTTACTTGAGTTTCCTCGCGTTTAAAGAGGGGTCTGTCGATAAGCTTCTGCTACTACTGTAGTTGAAGGCTTCATACATTCCCCTTTTGACAGAGTAATGCATTCATTTGGCATCTCCATCGAAGGAACTATGCTTTGTTTTACAGCTACTGGGTAACACTTTCTGTTTCCCTAGCAGTTTCATCACGGTGGCTGTATACTCTTGGAGTCCTTCCCATCACGAACTGTTCTGCTTGTTTCATATCTATCCAATGCATCTCCAACTATTATTCTAACCCTGAGTCACAGTAGCGCTACATTCTCCCGTGCAGAGTTAAATACACGTCCTGACAAACTAAGTGAAGCACCCAGAATGGGATGAGGCAACGGATAGATATTTCACGGCTTGAAAAGTTATGTTATGTTATTTCAGTGATTATAAATTATTTTCAAATTTGCAAAGAAGTTGCCTGCCTGAGCCCACATACTTGTAAGATGTTGCACCCCCTCTTGTCTGGATGCATACAGTGATTAGATTAGGAAGTGTGTCATAAAGTCGCTGCGTCCTCTCCGGAGGCAAGCTGGCCCGCAAATGTTGTAACAAGTCCTTGATATCCTGGATACTAGCACTGGGACGGAGTTGTCCGACCTGGTTCCACACATGTTCTCTCAGTGACAGATTTGTGGATTTTTCTTGCCATAGGTGTACCTCAACATCACGCTGACAGTTCATAGGCCATGTGTCCTGTGTGGACGAGCATTGTCCTGTTGAAAAATAGCACCACGGTACTGCCATATGAGAGGTAATACCCGAGGACGCATTATATCCATGCATGCATCCATCTGAAACAAGTAGTAGTCCTTTAATTGTTTTGCGCAGTATATTTGATACCCTTCATGGTGCGAAAAGTATTCTTGCAGGTGATAGTGGAGACAATGAAATCATTGTGGAATACATTTTGACAGCATGTTACACATGGGACAGGTCATCAGCGTGACAGGCAATGACAGCTCCATCTGTTGAATATTTTTACGTAACAGCTCACTTAACAATTGCAATTAAGTATCCACATAATAAAAAAAACTAATTACACTATATAAATAGGAGCTCCGTGAAGCTGTTTTGTCTAGTGGCATAGTGCGACTGGAGAGGACAAGCTGGGAGGTGTACTAGTCTGTAAACTGAAAAGTGAGTTGTGTTTGTGGTGGGGGGTGTTGTCTGTGCAGAAAGAACACTACAGCTGCCTTATTGGATGACAAAGAATCAATTTGCTCTCCAGCATTGTAGGACAATGGGCAGAGATTTACTTATATTCTGTCCATATACATTTCTTGCGTTAATATTGCTAGCAACACGTATCTGCATTCTATGTTCTGTTGACACCCTTCGTGGAAAATAAACGCCCCAAGGTCACATCTGCGCACTGTGTTGCCAGTGATTCGTATGGTGCACTGTGATGGGTCGGTATAAATTTGTAATGTACCCTGTAGTAACTCATTGTGACGTTATAGGATAAATGGGGTGGGGAATCACTTGCTCGCTCTTCAGTTTGCAGAATGATTGCAATTTATCCCTTAATACGGCTCCATTGCTCTTTAACGTTGTGCATACATTTCTTCTTTTGTGTGGTAAGCAATTTCTAAGATATATCTGATATTGCTGCAAGCAATACTTATATATAGTTCGTTGTTAATGAATCTCATTATTTATATAAATTTCTTTTTATTAAGGAATGTCATAAGATAACCACCTTTAATTATAAATCCCTGCTAAGGAATCCACATACTTAAATTTACTTACATCGTTAGGGGACTGATGACCATAGATGTTAAGTCCCATAGTGCTCAGAGCCAAAGAAAGAAACTTACATCGTTGTGACGTATTCGCTTATAGACGTCATGTCGCCGACGCACAGTGGACCTAAGAAAAGGGCCTACATAACACCGCACTCTAAGGAAGGGACTCTGCCACTCCCTGTAGAAGACACGCGCACACTAGCGAGGGAGCTTCAGAGACATCCACGCGGCCTTTGTTTTAGGTCCGGAAACTAAAAGATCTTTGCGTTCGACAAGCGGTGTCGCTGACGTTTAAGAGGATCTTGAACTCACAGTATCAAATTGGTGATAAGAAGATGTTTCTGCTTTGCCAAGGTAAAGAATCTCTGCTATTAATGCCTTATTTAACATCGCCACCTCGTCGTCAGCGATTAAAGTGTGGGAACGATCAGCGACGCAGACCCACATTTTCAAGATCAAATAAAAGAGGAAGTTAGCAGGTGCAGAGGCGGAGGTAACGGATGAGTGTACGACACACCCAACACGCATTCGTGACTGGTGACATTCTGTTTGACCAGTGAAGGAATTTCAGCTTCAATACAGTCTGCGTGTGATCTTCCTTTCCAAGCGCGAGAACTGTGGGCGGTACAAAATATTTAACAAGCATGTTGAAAAATAATTTGATTGGCAACAAAAAGAATATAAGCTAGCCAATCAGGTATATGGCCACACCCAGGATGAGATCTCTGGAGAACGCAAAGAAGTCGCCTTTGAGGTACACTTATCGCCGAGCCGCAAAGGCAACACTTCTAGTCAAGTGTCGAGAGAGTACACCTTGCTTCTGAGTGCCTCTGCTGCCACCGATGTACGTCCAAGTCTCACCGTTGCCGCATCCACGCCGCTGCTGGGAGATATCGACGGCCGATCCCAGTACGCCCACGCACTAACTTTACGCTGCCATGAAATGCCGATCGCCGAGTGAAACCAGCTTGAGCCTTGCTGCCAACTCCTCTCACATCGTTCGGTAAAAGCGTGACAGTTCTCCATTCAAGTAAGTCTACAAGTTCTTTTTGTCTAAGAGCAATCAAAATTTAAAACCATGATAACCACTCTGAGAATAATAATGGGCAATTTATTATTTCCATTTCGCTTGTAATAGTTATTTGTAAATTGTATTTGTAGACCCGTGGTGCGAAAACACTTTGTTTACAAAAAATATTTATGAAGAAAGTTTTATGTCATGGTGCTTGGTGCTCCCAATTCTTTTAAACAGGGTGATCTACATCTACATCTACATTGATACTCCGCAAGCCACCCAACGGTGTGTGGCGGAGGGCACTTTACGTGCCACTGTCATTACCTCCCTTTCCTGTTCCAGTCGCGTATGGTTCGCGGGAAGAACGACTGTCTGAAAGCCTCCGTGCGCGCTCTAATCTCTCTAATTTTACATTCGTGATCTCCTCGGGAGGTATAAGTAGGGGGAAGCAATATATTCGATACCTCATCCAGAAACGCACCCTCTCGAAACCTGGCGAGCAAGCTACACCGCGATGCAGAGCGCCTCTCTTGCAGAGTCTGCCACTTGAGTTTGTTAAATATCTCCGTAACGCTATCACGGTTACCAAATAACCCGGTGACAAAACGCGCCGCTCTTCTTTGGATCTTCTCTATCTCCTCCGTCAACCCGACCTGGTACGGATCCCACACTGATGAGCAATACTCAAGTATAGGTCGAACGAGTGTTTTGTAAGCCACCTCCTTTGTTGATGGACTACATTTTCTAAGCACTCTCCCAATGAATCTCAACCTGGTACCCGCCTTACCAACAATTAATTTTATATGATCATTCCACTTCAAATCGTTCCGTACGCACACTCCCAGATATTTTACAGAAGTAACTGCTACCAATGTTTGTCCCGCTATCATATAATCATACAATAAAGGATCCTTCTTTCTATGTATTCGCAATACATTACATTTGTCTATGTTAAGGGTCAGTTGCCACTCCCTGCACCAAGTGCCTATCCGCTGCAGATCTTCCTGTATTTCGCTACAATTTTCTAATGCAGCAACTTCTCTGTATACTACAGCATCATCCGCGAAAAGCCGCATGGAACTTCCGACACTATCTACTAGGTCATTTATATATATTGTGAAAAGCAATGGTCCCATAACACTCCCCTGTGGCACGCCAGAGGTTACTTTAACGTCTGTAGACGTCTCTCCATTGATAACAACATGCTGTCTTCTGTTTGCTAATAACTCTTCAATCCAGCCACACAGCTGGTCTGATATTCCGTAGGCTCTTACTTTGTTTATCAGGCGACAGTGCAGAACTGTATCGAACGCCTTCCGGAAGTCAAGAAAAATAGCATCTACCTGGGAGCCTGTATCTAATATTTTCTGGGTCTCATGAACAAATAAGGCGAGTTGGGTCTCACACGATCGCTGTTTCCGGAATCCATGTTGATTCCTACATAGTAGATTCTGGGTTTCCAGAAATGACATGATACGCGAGCAAAAAACATGTTCTAAAATTCTACAAGAGATCGACGTAAGAGATATAGGTCTATAGTTTTGCGCATCTGCTCGACGACCCTTCTTGAAGACTGGGACTATCTGTGCTCTTTTCCAATCATTTGGAACCCTCCGTTCCTCTAGAGACTTGCGGTACACGGCTGTTAGAAGGGGGGCAAGTTCTTTCGCGTACTCTGTGTAGAATCGAATTGGTATCCCGTCAGGTCCAGTGGACTTTCCTCTATTGAGTGATTCCAGTTGCTTTTCTATTCCTTGGACACTTATTTCGATGTCAGCCATTTTTTCGTTTGTGCGAGGATTTAGAGAAGGAACTGCAGTGCGGTCTTCCTCTGTGAAACAGCTTTGGAAAAAGGTGTTTAGTATTTCAGCTTTACGCGTGTCATCCTCTGTTTCAATGCCATCATCATCCCGTAGTGTCTGGATATGCTGTTTCGAGCCACTTACTGATTTAACGTAAGACCAGAACTTCCTAGGATTTTCTGTCAAGTCGGTACATAGAATTTTACTTTCGAATTCACTGAACGCTTCACGCATAGCCCTCCTTACGCTAACTTTGACATCGTTTAGCTTCTGTTTGTCTGAGAGGTTTTGGCTGCGTTTAAACTTGGAGTGGAGCTCTCTTTGCTTTCGCAGTAGTTTCCTAACTTTGTTGTTGTACCACGGTGGATTTTTCCCGTCCCTCACAGTTTTACTCGGCACGTACCTGTCTAAAACGCATTTTACGATTGCCTTGAACTTTTTCCCTGATGATGTTCCAGACTTTCAGGGATGATGGTGAAGGGCAAAATGTATCAATTTTAGGGAAAAGTCCCTGGTCCGGAAACAAGCGAGTGGAAAGTTATAATGGAAAATTTTTCTGATACATCTGACATTGGGATACTTGTACCAGTACCGTTTTTGCTACTATTTCATGTTTCGCAACTTTCCGAGGTGTTAATACAGACCAAAACAAGAAACAAAATACCTAGTTATTAAATTCTTAATCGAACATTCCAGTTGTCATAAAAATTAACAAAATACATATTTACGTCACATTCAGTAGGAATCATGCTATTTTGTAACCTCAGAAAACCGATAAAAGTATATTCCTGGAGCGTGCAGCTGCTACGGAAGTTAATAAATTTGTGTGACCAAGTCAGAGTCGAAACGTGAAAGAGGCAGTGGACCTGGAAACTTTTGCTGCAGTGCCAGAAAGTACAGAAGCTAACACTAGCTAGCCGTGAATTTGCATCAGCACCAACATACGTACACTATTACGTACGCGGCTGCCGTGGCTTCATAAAGAGCTCCGCAGGGTGCCATAATCAGACCGTACAATTTCCCCGCGTATTTCCCCTGTACAAGCACGAAGTCTCTGAAACTTACAGTCACATCTCCAAGGTTTAACTTGAGTTACATCTTTTCTGTGCTAGAGATAGCGGCTTACCCCAGTGAACACTGAGAACAGCGTATGTATTCTACAAGTTATTTGTCCTCATGTGTAACATTCGGTTGATGACACTGCTCAGAGAGGACCTTTGCTGCAAGAGAGCTGGTGTGATACCCAGTCTTGCGTACTGGGGAGCATTCGTAGACCATTTTATTCGGCTGACTAAAGGGTTCTGAAAATTTTACAGACAATAATTTAACGACAACTCACGGAAGATCTATAATGCTGAATCTTAAAAGAAGCATTTTAAAATGATGTAAAATTATTGTAATGTTATTAGATATCGAAAAGAAACTCACTGTAGATCAGTATTGGAACAGTGGGGTCCGAACGTACGATGACATTCGTGAAAATGTGCAACTCTCAGTAAAAGAGACTGATCGTATGACGACTCTGCAGATGTGTTGAACAAAGATATTGCATACACACTGACCCAACAGCACCCTTCCCAGTGTGACCGAAAAGTCTCTTGTGTTATGCCAACTCCAGACAGTGGAAAGCCGGTAACCGATATCGATAAGAATGAAGTAGACGCCAAACGATGATATATATACAGGGTGAGTCACCTAACATTAGCGCTGGATATATTCCGTAAACCACATAAAATACTGACGAATCGATTCCACATACCGAACGTGAGGAGAGGGGCTAGTGTAATTGGTTAATAGAAACCATAAAAAAATGCACGGAAGTATGTTTTTTAACACAAACCTCCGTTTTTTTAAATGGAATCCCGTTAGTTTTGTTAGCACATCTGAACATATAAACAAATCCGTAATCAGTGCCGTTTGTTGCATTGTAAAATGTTAATTACATCCGGAGATATTGTAACCTAAAGTTGACGCTTGAGTACCACTCCTCCGCTGTTCGATCATGTGTATCGGAGAGCACCGAATTACGTAGGGATCCGAAGGGAACGGTGATGGACTTTAGGTACAGAAGAGACTGGAACAGCACATTACGCCCTCATGCTAACACCTTTTTATTGGTCTTTTTCACTGACGCACATGTACATTACCGTGAGGGGTGAGGTACACGTTCGACGGGCGTTTCATGGGACGTGGAGAACGCATAAATTGGCCAGCCCGTTCTCCTGATCTTACACCTCTGGACTTCTTTCTGTGGGGTACGTTAAAGGAGAGTGTGTACCGTGATGTGGCTATAACCCCAGAGGATATGAAACAACGTATTGCGGCAGCCTGCGGCGACATTACACCAGATATACTGCGTCGTGTACGACATTCATTACGCCAGAGATTGCAATTGTGTGCAGCAAACGATGGCCACCACATTGAACATCTATTGGCCTGACATGTCGGGACACCCCACTCCGTAATTGAAAACGGAAACCACGTGTGTACGTGTACCTCACCCCTCATGGTAATGTACATGTGCGTCAGTGAAAAAGACCAATAAAAAGGTGTTAGCGTGTGGACATAATGTGTTGTTCCAGTCTCTTCTGTACCTAAGGTCCATCACCGTTCCCTTTGGATCCCTACGTAATTCGGTGCTCTCCGATACACATGATCGAACAGCGGCGGAGTGGTACTCAAGCGTCAACTTTAGGTTACAATATCTCCGGATGTAATTAACATTTTACAATGCAACAAACGGCACTGATTACGTATTTGTTTATATGTTCAGATGTGCTAACAAAACTAACGGGGTTCCATTTAAAAAACGTAGGTTTGTGTTAAAAAACATACTTCCGTGCATTTTTTTATGGTTTCTATTAACCAATTACACTAGCCCCTTTCCTCACGTTCTGTCTGTGGAATCGATTCGTCAGTATTTTATGTGGTTTACGAAATATATCCAGCGGTAACGTTAGGTGACTCACCCTATATATATATATATATATATATATATATATATATATATATATATATATATATTCTTTATTTTGGCATTGGTTTACAAGGACCATACAGCCAGCAACGGTTATAAGACGCCAAAGAAACATAATCGCAAAAAGCAGATTAACACAAAATGACGAATCTAGCATATAAACACATTTTGCAAGTAAAATAAAAGCGTAATTAGACAAACACCAGAGCTGACGGCAGTGATGGCAATGTCACTGGAGCAGAATTACAAACAGCACTATACAGAGATGGGGTTTCAACTTAAAGTCGAGAACGTGGCCATTAAAACCCGGATGGGGAAGGAATAATTTCAAGATACCAGTACTGATTTGTACGGCCAGGATAATCTGATAGACTGAAAACCCGTAATTCTTTCACTTGAAAAGAAAAAAAATTATGGAAACCAGATGATGATATTTTCTCTATGAAACAGACTTTTCATTAACCTACAGCAGTTGATAAAAAATGTGAGAAGACCTTACAACTGACTACTACCCATCGTGTTTGCAGGCTACTCCATAGCAAATACACGACAAGAATGATCCCAGAGGAGACGAGCTCCAGATCTAGCATTCAAGAGCTGAAACCGTTGTTTAATACAGTCCTTGTAGGAAGGATGAGACACTCAAATAGTCTTTGAGTGCCATAAAAGTAAATAAGTTTTTAGTTAGAACTTCTGAATTATCTCTTGATTTTTGTGTCGCTAAATGCGCTGATAATTACTCGTTTCAGTGGGTTAAATCTCCACCAGAGATGGAATTATCACAATTAATAGAGGTATACATTTTATCTCTCTTAAAGGTAACCTGTGGTCCTTTTCAGTGGTGAGCCTCCTTTTCTTGTAGTAGTAGTAGTTTTATTCATCCTTAGGTCTCTTTTACAACGATACTGGATGTGCTTTGTTGTTACAATTTAAGAACAATACAAATAAAATGGCTCTGAGCACTATGGGACTCAACATCTGTGGTCATCAGTCCCCTAGAACTCAGAACTACTTAAACCTAACTAACCTAAGGACATCACACACATCCATGCCCGAGGCAGGATTCGAACCTGCGACCGTAGCGGTCACGCGGTTCCAGACTGACGCGCCTAGAACCGCACGGCCATACCGGCCGGCCACAACACAAATAGTGTAACTCACATATACAGACCTTTACAGATTTACGGTTATACTAAAGTAAGGATGGGACAAGTAGTCGTGTTGACCTTACATATAGTTTGTATTCACTAAAGTGAGCAAAGGAAGTTTCAAGACTTTTGCATACTTCGGTGTGGAAGAAGTGTACGTCGTGTTGCATGTGACGTAAAGATGACAAACAAAAAAACTAGTAAACAAGGAAAAAAATGCCACAGCTTACCAAAAAGTCATTCGCACAATGCATAGGTATCTTATTAACTGATATAAATCCACCTGTTGATGAAATAAACTGTGACAGATTGCTGTACCTTACTTCAGCTCTTAGTTTTTATACGTAACGTTATACCACCACCACCACCATACTATTAGAGGCATTTAACATAGGTTTTGTCCTTGAGTAGGAGTAGAAGTGGCGTTGTTAAGATCGTTTTGCGCCAATAACCATCCGACCGTCTGATGAGAACGCTGTGGTCAGCCGTCCTCTTAGTGAAAATGGAAATTTGTTGTTAGTTCTGTGGGCCCAAACTGCTGAAGTCATCGGTCACTAGGCTTACACATTACTTAATCCAACTTAAACTAACTTACACTAAGGACAACACACACACACATCCATGCCCGAGGGAGGACTCGAACCTCCGACAGCCTCTTGGTGACAAAAAAATGGTTCAAATGGCTCTGAGCACTATGTGACTTAACTTCTGAGGTCATCAGTCCCCTAGAACTTAGAATTACTTGAACCTAACTAACCTAAGGACATCACACACATCCAGGCCAGAGGCAGGATTCGAACCTGCGACCGTAGCGATCGCGCGGCTCCAGACTGTAGCGCCTAGAACCGCTCGGCCACTCCGGCTGGCTCTTGGTGACATTTGGAAGGGGTAGGCTATATGCCATATGCGATTTTAACGCTCTTCCTTCTTTCTCATCAACAACACAAACTAAACATTAAACTCTACAGGCACTCATGTCACCGACAACAAGATTAGCAATTAACAAGGAGACTGATGAAATAACGACAGATGGAGAAAGTCCTGAAGTTAGCTATGGTTTGCACGAACAAAGAACTTAAAAAAGGTGTGTGTATCGCAGCAATCATTGTTACATGTACAGACTATCATAAAATTGTATCTTTATTCTATAACAAAGAAGGGTGTAAGGTGAAAGTGGTGATATATTATGATAGTAAGGACTGCGAAGCATTTTCTGTAGCCTTCTCTCAGTTACGTCCTGAATAATTATCGCTACGTATAACACGCAGTTCACAAAGTTGTTGAACTGTATATAATGTTGCTTTAACGCAGCTTGCTTAATGTATCCAGTTAGCATGTGATGAACATTGGCAAAATACGAAGTCAGGGAAGTAATTGCAAATTTCTTTCATCGCAACTCATAATGGACTCAGATTCATTTAACGATCGGTATACAGTTTTTATTTGATGTAAATGGTTAATTTCAGAAGAGATATTCGCAGCAAAGCGATAGTCATTCAGTTCACCGGGAGCAATGTATATGTTATTATCAGTACTCCAATTCAAATGAAAACAACAACCCAGTTCACAGGCATCTGAATGTACATATATCAACTAATTGGGAGCTGAATGAATGCCGGCCGAAGTGGCCGTGCGCTTAAAGGCGCTGCAGTCTGGAACCGCAAGACCGCTACGGTCGCAGGTTCGAATCCTGCCTCGGGCATGGATGTTTGTGATGTCCTTAGGTTAGTTAGGTTTAACTAGTTCTAAGTTCTAGGGGACTAATGACCTCAGCAGTTGAGTCCCATAGTGCTCAGAGCCATTTGAACCATTTTTTTGGGAGCTGAATGGTGTCTCTGTTCTTTTCTTCCTGAAAGAGTATTTTTTTGGATATTTCACATTTTACGCTCACCAACCCCCGCCCTGCGACCCCCCCCCTCCCCCACCACCAGGTTGCTTAATAAGTTAATAAGGGCATTGAGATATCTTGAAAATGCAGCACTAGGTGCATATGATATCATGCTTTTTTCTTCAAAATAGTCTACTTAGGTTTTTCAGAACATTCTAGAACAGTCGCCTCTTCGTCAGGAACGCGAACCACTGCAGCGGCATAAAAACGATTGTGGCTATAGTGGCAAAGGTTTGGATTCGTGGGTCTGTAAAGTGCTCTACACTTAAACACGCATAATCTTCCTGAACGCTGATAGTAAAGCAACAATTGAGAAATTTCCTATTATGTAGTGGACATGTCTAGAGGTGCCGAAAAAAGGCTGGTTATTGGTGTAATGCCTAGAAAGTGAAAGTGAATGCAATTAATATCCAAGCAGTTATGTTGACTACAAAACTCAAGAACCTAAACTGAGAACTCACAACACAAGCCACCGGAATTGACTTGGTGTCATTCTATAAGGTATTCAATTATGTTAACATGCAAAGGATTAATTTTGCGCTCGCATAACACCATTCTGATCAAAAAAGGTTGCGGACTCTTTTATGCATTGTGACGGTTCTATAAAAGTGACGTGCTATCAGTTCACCCAAAACTGACAGTTTTAGTTGTCACTATAATCCCATGCCATCGCAATACTGCAGAACAAAATATTTAAAGCGATAAACAACGCCTTCAACGAACATATTCAGCAACTCTTCGGTTAAACCTTATCGTGTAATACTTCTAAAAAGAAATCGCACAAATTTTATGCCAAAGAAACAGTTTTGTCCTACATTCTCATAAATTCATTAAGCCGAAAACGACCTCATTAAAAGACCAAAGGCTATTTAAAGACTATGTCACACACGAGCAGATATCAAAAAGCCGCTGCGACAAAGACTCATAACACCTCTGTTCTCTGAATGTCTATGCAGCGTTGTCAGAAGACAGCGGGGCAAAACGCCCTGTGAAGCTTTTACTATTTTAGACACGGTATAGCCCTGCTTTCTAGTGAAAATAAGCGTATTTTCTGAACGGAAAACGGAATTTACATTTCATTTTCACATTCTCGTTAAAACATACTGCGGCGTCGCGGATCTTTCCATCCCTTTACGACGGACCTGCACCTACCTGTGAACATTGTCTCAGCAGATCATCAGTAGGAAAGCCGAGTGAAACCTACTGTACTTCGACGTGAACCAGGCTGCAATTACAGTCACTAATCCACGTTTCGGGAGAAACACGAAATGAACGGTTGGAAATTTTGTCCTCAAGTAATATATTCTGAAACTTAGGTGAACATGTATCACTGCCAAGCCCGTGCTAGTCTTAACACAGTCACTCACAATCCCTTTCACTCACGTTAGTAAGTTTATGGTGTAGCATTTCTCGAAAACGTAATAGCGGCAAAAATACTGATTGTTTTTGATTGAGAATACTCGCCAAATATTAAGTATGTCGGTACCTAATGCAGTCACAGTTTTTAGCCACTGACCTGCTCAATACGCCACGCGGAATATAAGTTTTTTCTCGTCACAAAATTCACTTAAAAATTCCGAAATTTCTACACACACATCGGAATAATTGGCTCAAATGGTTCAAATGGCTCTGAGCACTATGGGACTTAACAGCTATGGTCATCAGTCCCCTAGAACTTAGAACTACTTAAACCTAACTAACCTAAGGACAGCGCACAACACCCAGTCATCACTAGGCAGAGAAAATCCCTGACCCCGCCGGGAATCGAACCCGGGAACCCGGACGTGGGAAGCGAGAACGCTACCGCACGACCACGAGCTGCGGACATCGGAATAATTATGCCGTCACTTTTCAACACTTTTGATGTATGATACACTACTAGATCCGGCAACTTATCATTTCCATCGGAACTACTACTGCACACGTCCGATCTCTTTCATGGCTAGGCTTCGACTCCTCTCTAGAATACTCTAAGTCTTCTTTACTAGCAGAGAAAGGCGCGTGAAGAATATTGCTTTACCATTGGTCAGTTTACTCAATAGCCAATAGCAAAACAACATTCTCACGCGTCAATCAGCGCTTTTCATCCATAACCAATCGCAAAATAATAAACCTAATGACTGCACTTTTTACCGACGTAATTATCTAATATGCTGAAGTTTTGTTTATGCATAAAGTTATTTACTATTGTTATTTATACCTGAATGAACTTTCCCTTTACCATAAACTTACTGTACAAAACTATTGTACAAAAATCCCCTTTGTCCATATCCATACTTCTTCGAAATGTTCCCACACTATATGCTACTACATAAGTCTTTAAACAATTATCTTCATATTAACATTAATTCACATTCACGCATCATTCATACTGCTAAACACATTTATAACATTTTACATACACAAAAAGACACAATAACACTTTATGAAAATACTGTAACAGCCTACGAAAAACTTTCTATTACTTTAGTGCACTCTAGGGGCACAATCGAAACTAAAATCACAGTCCCCCTATCCAATACTGTCCTCTATCGGCTGATACATAAACTACGTGCTCACCCAGTCTCTGGTTACCATCTGTTACTCTCCAGCTCTGAGACACATCTCCCACTTAACCGCCTCCAAGGCAGGATCGTTATATGGCGCTACGCCTCTATGCATACTATAAAGGTCGGAGTGAGCAGCCGCTATAATGAAAAGTGAAGTGATGATAGGTCAGGATGTATGGCAATTCACTTACAGCCGTGGCTGTAGTGGTGTGGTAGAAGTTGTCGGCCAGTAATCCTTCATTGAAACAATGCTAGTTGAGTTAGTCCTTTATTCCATAATAATTACAACAGTGGAGACCGAGCTGAAGAGGTGTGTGTATTGAACTGGGGACCTAGAAACGAGCTCTCAGAGGTAGTCAGTAACGTCCGTGACGTTGGTGGCCGCGGCCGGTGGGGTATGTTGGAGTAAGCAGTCGCCCACCGGAAGGGCAGCACACTGGACGTTGTCCCGATGATGGCTGTGACTGTGAGGTTCTGCGTCAGTAGAGTGACAGAGGCGGTGGTGGACAGCAGAAAGCTGACACGGCTTCTGCAGCTCGGCGGAAGGCACACCAGGTCAGGCGGGGTCAAACCGCTGGCTCCAGCATGCTCGATGACGATGGAATGAGCCCGCACTGGCCGAATGACAGCGACAGTGTTTCAGTGTTTACAGACACAACGTGATGACGGCGGGGCAGCTACATGGCCGAGGCTCGTACCTCGGTCTGCCAGAAGACGATCAGTGGCAGATGACAATCACCCAGCAAGTGATCCATAGGTGTAAAGGCGCCAAGTCGATAGCTTTCGGACTCGCAAGGGGGCCGTATGTGCTTCCGCCCTTACCGATTTCAGTCATACTGATAGGGCGTGTAGAGCGCGACTAGGACTTGAACATGCGTGAACAGGAACACAAGACTATCAACCGTTTTAGGGAAAATTATATTTGAATATTTTCGACGTGCGTATATACCTCGTATGACAGGCAGCATTCAAGTATTCCGCTGCCGAGCGAGAAAACGCATTGTTTCACAAATGCGAAGTCTCTGGATCAAAACTCACTCTCAGTACTTCTTTTTTTCATTCCCAAGTAATTCCAACAACAGATTTATAATTTTTGTGATATTTATCCTGAAAAATAAGAAACAATCTTAGTAAGGAGATAGGAAATAGAAGACGATTGACAAGAAGTTTCAGTCAAATAGGTACAGTCATTTTGGTTATACTGTTGTTCCTACGCTTGCGACAACTAACGTGTAACTTATGGAGCAAAAAATGTTGAAATGTGCGTGAAATCTTATGGTACTTAACTACTAGGGTCATCAGTCCCTAAGCTTACACACTACTTAACTTAAATCATCCTATGGACAAACACACCCACCTATGCCCGAGGGAGGACTCGAACCTCTGCCGCGACCAGCCGCACAGTCCATGACTGCAGCGCCTGAGACCGCTCGGCTAAACCCGCGCGGTTCTTATGGAGCACTGCACGAATCAGGATGATACTGATCGTAGAAACATGGAAAATAATACTTACTGCGACATACAGCACATGTAATGAACCCCGAATTTTTGTATGTGCATGTTTCTTTCAATGTGTCTATTGCAAAACAAACTTGATTTACATTCACAAACGGTTCTCGGCCATCACACAATTTTGCGACGTACTACTCACATCTGTTGTTACAATTACGTCGGAATTAAAAAAAAAAAGAATACTAGCAGCGAGATTCAATCGAGAGACTTGTCGCTTATGAAACAATGCGCTGAAGCTATGCGCTTACTCGTTGAGCTGTGGAATCCTGGAGCCGTAGCGAGTTTACAAAGCATACAAGCAAGCCTACAATTTTCCCGAAAACCGATGAGAGCTGCGTCTTCCTGTCCATATATGTTGGAGTCCTAGCCGTGCCTATACACCTTATCGGTATGAATCAAATCAGTGAGTGGAGGTTCGCACGGTCCAATTGTCAGCTCAGATAGGTCCTCCTGCTATTGATGGCTGAGTCCCGCGATGGCAGGTGGCTGGTGCATCTCGATCCGTAGACTGATGTGGACTAGACGTCAGGAATGAGCTCCATATACTCGCTTTAAATTCGCCAGCACGTTCTGTGACGTCATCTTCGAACTCACCGTCTCCGTGTGCCCGCAGACTCGACTAGCCGCACCCTACACGTTATCTGAGTCTGTTGTCATTTACAAGTGGACTCGACTCGCTCCAAAAGGGAAGAGAGTACACGAGTTCGCAAGTATAACCGCGAATTCGCGGCATTCCCGCTGATTACGCATCCGTTTTGACAGAAATTTTCGCCATTAAACTGTAAATTACTGTTCATTTATTTCACACAGTCATCACCTCCACTTTATAGCCATTCTCAGTTTCAAGTTGAAATGTCACAGACATCCAACTTACCTTAAAGAAAGAAGGAAGTTATGTACCAGTGTAACGACTTATCGGTTATCCGCGCGGTCTAGGGTACCTTGCTGCAATTCGAGCGGCTCACCCCGTCGGAGGTTCGAGTCCTCCACTGGGCATGGGTGTGTGTGTTGTCCTTAGCATAAAGGTTGGGTTGTTTGTGGGAAGAGACCAAACTGCGAGGTTATCGGTCTCGTCGGATCAGGTAAGGACGGGGAAGGAATTCGGCCGTACCCTTTCAGGGGAACTATCCCGGCATTTGCCTGGAGCGATTTAGGTAAATCACGGAAAACCTAAATAACGACGGCCGGACTCGGGATTGAACCGTCGTCCTCCCGAATGCGAGTCCAGTGTGCTAGCCACTGCGCCACCTCGTTCGGTCCTTAGCATAAGGTAGGTTAAGTTAGTTTAAATAGTGTGTAAGCCTTGGGATCTATGGCCTCAGCAGTTTCATCCCACAGAAGCCTACCACCACTTATTGGTCGGCAGAGAAAATTGTCGAGTTTATACATAAATTTGTAATGATAAAGCTTTTTCATAAACTGCTGTAAATTTATTTTAATATTTAATGTCTGTTCAGAAAGTGTCTAACAATTACGTTGAAATATACACACTTTATAGGGGTTACCAAAAGTGTAACGGCAGTACGAGGAAGCCTGACTTGAGGATGAAGCGCAGTCTCTAAATAGCGATTAATTAATAAACTAAATTACAGAAATGTAAGCCCACTGATCAAATGCCATGACCAAATAAATACAAAAATAGAACGCATTTTTTGTCGTAGTGATATAACAGTGACGTTGTTGTGTCCCAGTTTTCGTTTGACGCCGCGTATATGTTTTCTCATAGTGGAGGTGGAATAAAAATGCGGAATAAAAAAGAATACAACAATTTTATTTGCAGTGGACGAAATTCATATGTTTTTCGTCTGAGGCGCGGACTATTGATATCACTCCTCCTCTAATGAAACATGTTTGCAGTTGTGTATTTTACACAATTACACTCTCCACAGTCTCACAAAACACAGCTTTGTTAAAGGCCATCTGATCCCAACAATCGGGCATTTCGATTTGTCAGTGCTATTTTACAGCAGCAAGATCGTGTACTTATCTTCCGTACTAACAGCAAGTCACGACTAGCCTTACACTCCTGCACGCTTCAGTAAGAGAGAACGAGTCGACTAGTATGAAACGACTGCAGCGCCACAGTTCTCAGACTCGTCATACTCAAGGAACTACAGAGCGAACGAAGGAAGCCTGTTAGCACTGATGTAACAGCGACGCCCTAACTTGTGGAGTATGCAACCCGAACATTAGAGTCAATACCACTACGTTTACTTCTAGTGTGGACGTCCTCTCGAATAGTGGCTGGTGGTGGCTGAGAGTTAACTCTTAAATTTAGAGGAAAAATTGTTCAAATGGCTCTAAGCACTTTGGGACTTAACGTCTGAGGTCATCAGTTCGCCGGCCTTTGTGGCCGAGTGGACGCCGGCACGGTAGCTCAGCGTGTTCGATCAGAGGGTTTAGCTAACTTCTGTAATAAAAAAAACTGAGTGAACGGATCAACGAGCAACCAGAACGAGTGTCATCGGACGTCCGCAACGAATAAAGTCAACGAACAATATAGAACCTAATGAAATTTGAAAAAAAAACGGCTATAGGCGCTTCAGTCTGGAACCGTGCGACCGCTACGGTCACAGGTTCGAATCCTGCCTCGGGCATGGATGTATGTGATTTCCTTAGGTTGGTTAGGTTTAAGTAGTTCTAAGTTCTAGGGGACTGATGACCTCAGATGTTAAGTCCCATAGAGCTCAGAGCCATTTTTTGTCATCAGTTCACTACACTTAGAACTACTTAAACCTAACTAACCTAAGGATATCACACACATCCATGCCTGCGACCGTAAAGTTAGAGGAGTTTTTGTTAACAAGGTACTCTGTCTTTCCCACAACAATAGCGGTTTTGCTCTATAAGCCAAGGGACGAAGCGCAGCCATTGAGCAACAATGACATAATGCTCCAGTTCTATCCTATCTGCTTCACAGACCTGGCATTGTTGTAAAGGTGTCGCATCTTCTCCTTTCAGAAGTCCTGTCCGGTGACTTACTGGTTGTTGCATATTATATGTGTGTACTAGCGAATCGAGCTGTCTAGGCGCGCAGTCCGGAACCGTGCGACTGCTACGGTCGCAGGTTCGAATCCTGCCTCGGGCCTGGATGTGTGTGATGTCCTTAGGTTAGTTAGGTTTAAGTAGTTCTAAGTTCTATGGGACTGATGACCACAGCTGTTAAGTCCCATAGTGCTCAGAGCCATTTGAACCGTTTTTGAATCGAGCTGACTTACGAAATTCTCATTGTGACATCGTTTTGCTGAATCGTCATAGGAGTTGTGTGCTACTCCAGGGAGAACCGTGGCGCACCATTATATAATTCTAAAGATTTTTTTTATTGTATCGAAATTTTGACTTGACTGCGCAATTCACACGCCCAGCTCTGCGCATCTCGTGGCCAAAATACCATCCAGGAATAAATTTGTATTGTAATAGTTTACTTACATAGACGCCATACAACACTTTCAAGAGGTGCTGCACCTTTCATGTGATGTAATACTGTAAATTGACAAAATTTACTTCAGAGTGTAGTTGTTCACGTCTGGAAATGCAGACTCAGGATTTACGTTGCTCCCTAAATCGCTTCTGAGGATTATTGAGCTGAGAATTTTATGAGATTGGTTTCTGCACTGCGACGAGCACAGGAAGGAGAACGGAGCTGGTAGGCCCTGGAATTTTTAGGAAGGATTCTGGTGGCCATGTCGCCTACGAGCGCGTGGAGGACTGCCAAGATGTGTGTCTCTAGCTGTAAAAAATTACTCGCAAATATTACACAGGAAAATAATAAAACTGAGTTGTATGGTCCTACATAATACATGAGGATATAAAAGTGTGTGTCTCAACATCACGGGTTCTACGCAGGTCTGCAAGACTCTGTGCAAACTATGATTTTTGCAGGTAGTGATTACAAAAACAATTTAAATTAAGCTACTGGTGAACCAAAACAGTAGCAATCATGAACAGTCGGTGAACTATACAGTGAATAGATACAGACCAGACTGACTCTTCATTTAAATGGATCCGGAATAGTGACGCACTGAATAAAACCACTCAACGGAATTAACCAAAACTAAATGACACACACGAGTTTTATGAAGTCAGCAATTGATGTCTTATATCTTTACTCTTTCTTAACTGTAAATTTTGTGAGTGCTGCTTAACCAATATCACTCCGTAAACGAACAGGACAAAATATATGATTTGATATACAAGAGTAATATATGTAAAAATATTTAGTTGTATTTCTTTTTTTAATAGCTGTGAATATGGCAGCATATCATGATTTTATTAATAATTATCGTAAGTTATATGTGGTAATATTTTGTAAAGTCGGAAAGTGACCAGCCAGCGTTGGAAGGCGCTCATTCTAATACATATAATAACAAGAAAACAATGCAGTTTAAGTGATGATTAGATTTATAAACTAACGTGGTATGGGTTCCAGAATTTTTAAATAGGCGTTCTTTTGTTCCTATTTTGTGGTATGGACTCATTGGCGAATCTGTGTTGGGAGCATTCTGCAGGCAACGTTTAGACACTTTCAAGGTTTTACGGGTGATAGAATTTTTGAGCAGTGCACGTGGACTTAAACATTTTCACACTGCTTCCAAATGTTATATATTTTCGCGACCGGATGACTTCAGCTTTGCAGGGGTGATAGCTGTATTTAGAGATGAATTTTTATGTTCGGTGATGCAGCATTACTGATGAACTTTGATATTCTTTTCATTACGTGATGTACGGCCATTATCTCTTTAGTGTTAACCTTGTATTGGACGATATACAGAATTCAGACTTCCCCAACGTGTCGACTACATTCATTTTGTGTTTCCAGCAATTTGCCATTTATTTCCTTTAACTTACGCTTGTGTCCAAAATTAAAGCAACAAACGGAAATTTTGCATGGTTGCGTTTATTTTGCTACAAAACTGAATAAAGAAGTAAAGAATATAGAACGTAAACAGCTGCAACATGCATAACAGTAGCTGGCCGCTGTGACTGAGCGTTTCTAGGAGCTTCAGTCTGGAACCACGCTGCTGCTACGGTCGCAGGTTCGAATCCTGCCTCGGGCATGGATGTGTGGGATGTCCTTAGGTTAGTTAGGTTTAAGTAGTTCTAAGTCTTGGGGACTGATGACCTCTGATGTTAAGTCCCATTGTGCTTAGAGCCATGTGAACCATTTGAACCATAACAGTAAACGAAAATTTCTTCGTTGTTTTCCAACATGACAGATTAGCACACACATTTCGACAACTGGTTAATGTGCTCAATATGGGATGTGACCACCTTTGGCAGCAATGCTGTGAATAACGTCATCAACGTCGTGTTGAGGCAATAACACCCATTCTCCCTGCGGAGCTGTTCACAAGTGTTGGAGAGTGATTGGTGGATGCTTACGTAATGCAACCAGTCTCCTCCGTAGTGCATCCTAGACGTGCTCTATGAAACTCATATCGGGAGAGCGAGCAGGCCACGCCATGCGTGTAGTATCTTCCGTTTCCAAGAAAACATCAATCACCCGTGCTCAATGAGGTCGAGCATTATCGTCCGTCAGTACCTTGTCATGATACCTGCCAGCAGTTAAACCTTTTCGATTCACCCGTACAATTTCATGAGGAGATCTTCGACATAATCTCTGCCCACACCGTCACCGATCCTCCTCCATATTGGTTTCTTTCCACAATGTTCGCGTCTCGAAAACGTGTTCCTCATGTTAATGACTCTACTCTAGACTTTGCCGCTTTAATTTTGAACGCCAGTGTATTTATTCATTTAGTTTTGCAACATATGACAAACTTTGTGTGTAATCGGTACTTGCTTGATAAAATTTGTTTAGAGAGCAGGTGCTGTTATTATTGCATAGTATTAGTGGTATACGAATCACCACGAAGACTGTAGAGCCACACGTTGTCTTCAAGGTCACCCACTAGCCTGAATCCCAGTCAAGTTCTATAATCGGCGTAAGAACATTGACAGCACACGTCAAGACACAATTCTCAAAAGAAGGGGCGGGGGGGGGGGGGGGGAGAGAATAAGCTTGCATTCGTCTCTAGTGAACTCGTCGTGAGCGGTTCGTTAAAAATTGGACTACCTTTCCTAGCGTAATCCATGAAATGTGCTACATTTCATAATTAATGCAGCTTCTCAGGCGTTACGAGAGAAGTTATGTTTTGGTTGATACAATAGACCAGCACCAGAAGAGGCAGCGTTCAAACCTCCGCCCGACCTTCAAAATTTAGATTTCCCTTAATTTCCTAAATACTTAAGGACGACGTCAGGACAGATACGTTGAGAATGCCATTACCGATTGTTTTCTCTAGCATTATCCAATCCAAACAACAGTTATGATATTTCTGTTCATCATTACGAGTTGGTTCAAATGGCTCTGAGCACTATGCGACTAAACTTCTGAGGTCATCAGTCGCCTAGAACTTAGAACTAATTAAACCTAACTAACCTAAGGACATCACACACATCCATGCCCGAGGCAGGATTCGAACCTGCAACCGTAGCAGCAGCGCGGTTCCAGACTGAAGCTCCTGGAAACGGTCGGTCACAGCGGCCGGCAGGAAAGGACATCGTATGTTATATGAAGTGACATACTAACGCACCATGCATTGCGTTTGCTCTGTATACGGCTTAATATTGTATGCTGGCAGTCACCAATGTAACGCTTAACTCGTATGAGGCCGACATGCTAGCTGTCGCAAGCTGAAGCAGGACCCATCAGAAAACATTAGGTCTGCCCATTGTTTACTACTACGTCGGCCTTCATATATCTCTTAAAATCTGATATTTTCGTAGTTTCTGAACAGTGGAAACCAAGGCGTGGTTATGCGAGTTGATTCAATGTGAACTGTGCATAAAAGTACGAGGGGCGGTCAATATGTAATGTAAGACATTTCTTTCTGAAAGCATGTTAGTTTCGTTCAGAATCCAATACACCATACTATTCTCCAATCTTTTGGTACAAAACCCTGTTTTCCAATGCGAAAGCCTTAAGCCGACTTACTGAGAGAGCTTTTATGCTCGTATGGTGTCACTCTACTGGTCGACGTCGGTGTCGACGTCTTGCTGCATCAATAACCTCCCCATCCACATACTACTTCCCACAGAGTTTATCCTCCCCTGGGCCAAATGGGTGGAAGTCGGAAGGTGCGAGATCTGGGTTGTAGGATGAATGAGAAAGAACAATCCAATGAAATTTTGTGAGCTCCTCTCGGGAGCGCAGACTTGTGTGAGGCCTTGCGTTGTCAGGCAGAAGTTCGGTGACACTTCAGTGAACTGAAGTCGTTTCTTCAGTTGCTTGAGGGTAGCACAATACACTTCGAAGTTAATCGTTGCGCCATGTGGAGAACATCAAAAAGGATAACCCCTTCATAGTCCCATAAAATTGTCGCCATGACTATCAGCTGAGGGTGCATCTCTGAACTTCTTCTTCGGAAAGGAGGTAGAGTGGCACTACTCCATGGATTGCCGTTTTCTTTCCGGCTCAATATGATGAACCCATGTTTCATCGCCTGTGACGATGTTCGCTAAAACATTGTCATGATCAGCCTTGTGACGGACAAGAAATTCCGCACAGATGCCCCTTCGTTGCTCTTTATGGTTTTTTGTTAGGTACCGAGGAACCCAGCGGACTCAAACCTTTGAGTACCCCAACAATGGACGAGTTTGTCAGCATTATCAATAGATACATTCAGTTGAACAGCGATGTGTATGACTGTGATCCGTCTATCACCTCGAGTAAGAGTGTCCTTACGTTCCAACATTCCAGCAGTTACAGCTGTGTGCGGCAGGCCAGCACGCGGGAGATCGTAAAGGTTTGCGCAGGCTTTATGCGATAACAGACGCCTCGTTCACTGTCAGGTCTCCGTAGCCATTCTGTAAGTGCCAATGAATATCCGCGATGCTATGGTTTCCCGCCAAGGCTGCGTAAAGCGCTGCCACCTATAGGAACTTCATGAAACTATGGGACCAGAAGCGGGAATATTCCAAGATGTCCGACAATGAAGTCCACAATTTTTCAACCAAAATTGGTCGATAAAAAAAAATGTGTTACATTATTATTGAACGCCCCTCGTACAGGCGACTTTAACTTTAAGGACAATAAATCTACAATCTGCTCAGGAAATCTGGAGCTTAGCAAAATTTTCGTGCCCCCAGTAGAGTGAAGTAGCACAGTCTTAAAATGGATGTTGCTGTTACACTATGTGATCAAAAGTATCCAAACAAGTGGCTGAAAATTACTTACAATTCTGGAATTCAATATTAAGCTGGCCCACCCTTAGGCTTGATGACAGCTTCCACTCTCGCAGGCATGCGTTCAATGACGTGCTGGAAGGTTTCTTGGGGAAAGGCAGCCCATTCTTCACGGAGTGTTGCACTGACGAGAGGAATCGACGTCGGTCGGTGAGGCCTCGCACGAAGTCGGCGATCCCAAACATCCCAAAGATGTTCTGTAGGATTCAGGTCAGGATTCTGTGCAGGCAAGTCTATTACAGGAATATTACTGTCGTGTAACCACTCCGCCACAGGCCGTGCGTTATGAATAGGTGCTCGATCGTGTTGAAAGATGCAACCGCCATCCCTGAATTGCCCTTCAATAGTGGAACGCAGTAAGGTGCGTAAAAAATTAATGTATGCCTGTGCTGTCATAGTGCCACGCAAAACAACAAGGGGTGCAAGACGTCTCCATGAGGGACACGACCACACCGTAACACCTCCGCCTCCGAATTGTACTGTTGGCACTACGCACTCTGGCAGATGACGTTCACCAGGCATTCGCCATTCCCACACCCTGCCATCGGATCGCCACATTGTGTACCGTGATTTGTCACTCCACATAACGGTTCTCCAATGTCTTCATCGCCCATGTTTACGCTCCTTACAATATGCGAGATGTCGTTTGGCATTTACCAGCGTGATGTATGGCTTTTGAGCAGCCGCTGGACCACGAAATCCAAGTTTCCTCACCTCCCGCCTAACTGTCGTAGTACTTACAGTGGATCCTGATGCAGTTCGGAATTCCTGTGTGATGGTCTGGATAGATATCTGCCTATTACACGTTACGACCCTCTTCAACTGTCGGCGTTGTGCGTCAGTCAACAGACGAGGTCGGCGTGCATGCTTTTGTGCTGTACGTGTCCCGTCACGTTTCAAGTTGATTATCACATCGGAGACAGTGGACCTAGGGATGTTTAGGACTGCGGAAATCTCGCGTACAGACGTATGACACAAGTGACACGAAATCACCTGATCACTTTCGAAGTCCCTGAGTTCCGCGAAGCGCCCCATTCCGCTCTCTCGCGATGTCTAATGAGTACTGAGTTCGCTGATATGAAGTACATGGCAGAAGGTGGCAGCACATCGCACCTAATATGTAAAAACGTATGTTTTTGGGGTTATCCGGATACTTTTGATCGCATGGTGTATTTAATATTAGTCAATGGGTCTGCACATCGTTTGCCACAAACCATAAAAATCGTGTCTTAAAATATTTCCCATTTGTATTTTTAGCGTCTGTTCATATATCATTAATGAGTTCACTCTTAACGTTCAGCAAAAGGAAATGATTTCAAATTTAAAATGATAAGTCTATAGAAAATAAACAATTTTTTCAGCCTTCAGTTGCAAGGTAATTTTTACTCGTTTACCTAGGTTTCGACTCCAGTAATGGAATCTTCTCCAGAACCTATAAATTAAACCACATACGGACATATATCACTCACTGAAATGCATCATTAGTCTAATGATTGAATAATAAAGAATCGTGATACTTACAAAAAATTAAATTATTTTGAGAGCCAAACACAGGCCATGTCACAGATTACAAATTACAACAATAAAGACGCATAATCATAAGATTATGTCTGTCAAAATTAAAACCATTAAGGCGAACGTAGACGGAACTACGCCGGCCAGAAATAATGACCACACGTGAGTGGCACGGAAACTAGGCGTCGCGAGCAGTTCCGCGGCGAGGCTCGGCCGCGGCCAAGCGCATGCGCGAGCGCAAGCGCAGGCGCAAGAGACAAACTGTCTCAAAATTACTTAGAGCTATTATGCATATAAACAAATTGTGACTGAAAGCCGTCATACAAATGGACAAAGTTGTCTCTATCAATATTAAGATGTTTAAAAATTTGCAATTCTTCGCGGGTGTCTAACCTACATCCCTTGATTTCATTATGCAAAAGCTCTGCGTCTTTTAGAGGCTTGGGAGCATGCGCCTTTTGGACCAGATGTTCAGCGAATGTAGATCCTCGTGTTCTATCACCGCTTTTTGTCGGCAGATGCTCTTTAAACCTAGCAGACAGGGCCCTTCTTGTCTGGCCAATGTAATAAGAAGGACATTCAGCACACGTGATCTTATACACACCTTACAGCGATGATTTATCATTACCTTTATCCAGAGAATGTATTAAATTCTTTTTGAGGTTGTTGGTGGTAGAGTATGAAACTTTACACCCTAGGTTTTTTAATAAACGACCTACCTTACAGGATATGTTACCTATAAATGGAATTGATATGTATTTCGTTGCCTGGTGTTGATTGTGGGTACCTGAACTGGAAAGGGTGGTAGTCTTCTTTCGTGTTTTTTTTGTTGAACAACTGTCTCACTATACTGGGATTATATCCATTATTCTGAGCGATGTTTTCGAGGACTTTTAATTCGTTCTGTAAGTTGACTGGCGAAAGCGGAATGGAAAGGGCTCGATGGATACTGAGTGAAAAAAGGCCATTTTATGGGCCTGAGGATGGGTGGAATCAGCTGGGATGATGATGTCGGAATAGGTTGCTTTCCGAAAAATTTTGAAATCTATTTTGTTGCCAATAATGGATAGAGGCAAATCGAGATAGTCTAAGGTCCTATCAGCTGTCTGATTTTCTTGCGTGAAACTGATTTTTTTCATGGAGGTTATTGAAAGTGGTAAATAACAGTTCTAGCTCTTCATGGGAACCTTAAAACACAAACAGCAAGTCATCTACATATCTCGCATAGAATATTATATTATTTGCCAAATCTGGATAATTCCGAATAAACATCTGCTCCATTGAGTTTATAAAAATATCTGACATGATACCAGCTAACGGGCTGCCTTAGCTAGACCACAGGGTTGCGAAAATATTTTATTGTTGAAAGAGAAATATTGTACTTGAGGGTGGTGCGTAACAGAACCACGTGTGCTGAATGTCCTTCTTATTACATTGGCCAGACAGGAAGGGCCCTGTCTGTTAGGTTTAAAGAGCATCTGCCGACAAAAAGCGGTGATGGAACACGAGGATCTACATTCACTGAATATCTGGTCCAAAAGGCGCATGCTCCCAAGCCTCTAAAAGACGCAGAGCTTTTGCATAATGAAATCAAGGGATGTAGGCTAGCCACCCTCGAAGAATTGCAAATTTTTAAACATCTTAATATTGATAGAGACAACTTAATGATCAGCTGCAACTAAAAAATAGAAGTTATTTCGAAGGATTTCAACCTTTACTCTAGTGGAGTTGACCCACAATCCGCTTCGAATGGCCGATGCTGTTTCCCTATATACTTTGTCCCTTTATTATAGTGCAATTGTACATGTGTGTCTTTGTATTTCGTAATATGCTTGGTAATGACACATAGTGGCTAAGGCGTTTTTATGTTAAAGACATTGTATGCTTAGCACGCATGGTTTCGACACTAATTTTTTAGTTACTGTAGGTGGGCCTCGCCCGCTTACTATAATATTTAAATGTTAAAAAAAATTTTTTTTTTGCCTTGGCTTTGTAGTTTGTTCTCAGGTAAATTGTTTAATGTTGCTATACCAATAGTTAGGTTTGTCCATTTGTATGACGGCTTTCAGTCACAATTTGTTTATATGTATAATTGCTCTAAGTATTTTTGAGACAGTTTGTCTCTTGCGCCTGCGCTTGCGCTCGGCCGCGGCCGAGCCTCGCCGCGGAATTGCTCGCGACGCCTAGTTTCCGTGCCGCTCACGTGTGGTCATTATTTCCGGCCGGCGTAGCTCCGTCTAAGTTGGCCGTAATGGTTTTAATTTTGACACACATAATCTTATGATTATGCGTCTTTATTGTTTTAATTTGTAATCTGTGACATGACCTGTGTTTGGCTCTCAAAATAATTTAACTTTTTGTAAGTATCACGATTCTTTATTATTCAATCATTAGACTGATGATGCATTTCAGTGAGTAATATATGTCCGTATGTGGTTAATTTATAGGTTCTGAAGAAGATTCCATTACTGGAATCGAAACCTAGGTAAACGAGTAAAAATTACCTTGCAACTAAAGGCTGAAAAAAATGTTTTTTTTCTGTACATTTCACGTTTGCTGACACGCTGCAGTATGTTAAAAATTTTATAAGTTTATGTAGTGTTGAGATACCGCAAGTGGCTGTCGTTTTGTAAAATTTATGTTCCTTTCTTAACCATTGTTGTTGTCAGTGTTGTAGATGTTCTAACAGAGGGAGAGTAGAGTTGGGATGTTTACACGGAAAGAACAGTCGGAAAGGAATATTTTTAAATTTTGTGAAATACACTCCTGGAAATGGAAAAAAGAACACATTGACACCGGTGTGTCAGACCCACCATACTTGCTCCGGACACTGCGAGAGGGCTGTACAAGCAATGATCACACGCACGGCACAGCGGACACACCAGGAACCGCGGTGTTGGCCGTCGAATGGCGCTAGCTGCGCAGCATTTGTGCACCGCCGCCGTCAGTGTCAGCCAGTTTGCCGTGGCATACGGAGCTCCATCGCAGTCTTTAACACTGGTAGCATGGCGCGACAGCGTGGACGTGAACCGTATGTGCAGTTGACGGACTTTGAGCGAGGGTGTATAGTGGGCATGCGGGAGGCCGGGTGGACGTACCGCCGAATTGCTCAACACGTGGGGCGTGAGGTCTCCACAGTACATCGATGTTGTCGCCAGTGGTCGGCGGAAGGTGCATGTGCCCGTCGACCTGGGACCGGAGCGCAGCGACGCACGGATGCACGCCAAGGCCGTAGGATCCTACGCAGTGCCGTAGGGGACCGCACCGCCACTTCCCAGCAAATTAGGGACACTGTTGCTCCTGGGGTATCGGCGAGGACCATTCGCAACCGTCTCCATGAAGCTGGGCTACGGTCCCACACACCGTTAGGCCGTCTTCCGCTCACGCCTCAACATCATGCAGCCCGCCTCCAGTGGTGTCGCGACAGGCGTGAATGGAGGGACGAATGGAGACGTGTCGTCTTCAGCGATGAGAGTCGCTTCTGCCTTGGTGCCAATGATGGTCGTATGCGTGTTTGGCGCCGTGCAGGTGAGCGCCACAATCAGGACTGCATACGACCGAGGCACACAGGGCCAACACCCGGCATTATGGTGTGGGGAGCGATCTCCTACACTGGCCGTACACCACTGGTGATCGTCGAGGGGACACTGAATAGTGCACGGTACATCCAAACCGTCATCGAACCCATCGTTCTACCATTCCTAGACCGGCAAGGGAACTTGCCGTTCCAACAGGACAATGCACGTCCGCATGTATCCCGTGCCACCCAACGTGCTCTAGAAGGTGTAAGTCAACTACCCTGGCCAGCAAGATCTCCGGATCTGTCCCCCACTGAGCATGTTTGGGACTGGATGAAGCGTCGTCTCACGCGGTCTGCACGTCCAGCACGAACGCTGGTCCAACTGAGGCGCCAGGTGGAAATGGCATGGCAAGCCGTTCCACAGGACTACATCCAGCATCTCTACGATCGTCTCCATGGGAGAATAGCAGCCTGCATTGCTGCGAAAGGTGGATATACACTGTACTAGTGCCGACATTGTGCATGCTCTGTTGCCTGTGTCTATGTGCCTGTGGTTCTGTCAGTGTGATCATGTGATGTATCTGACCCCAGGAATGTGTCAATAAAGTTTCCCCTTCCTGGGACAATGAATTCACGGTGTTCTTATTTCAATTTCCAGGAGTGTATTTCCAGTTTGTGGTGCGTAATTCTGTGTTAACGAATGGTGGGCGACGAATAACTTTGGTTTAAATCAAAAACTGGGCTCGATTATTCAATGTCGTGTCGAGTGCAGAATGAATGACGAGCATTGTAATAGTATATGAAGGGGAGCAGTATTAACCGGCTAGGTACAGTGTGTGTGTGTGCGTGTGTGTGTGTATGTATGTGTGTGTGCGTGTGTAGGATGAAGGGGGTCCCGAGCGCACGTGAATGTGACTGTGTGTGTGAGCGAGAGAGAGAGAGAGAGAGTGAGAGATAGAGAGGGGGGGGGGGGGGGAGAGGAGAGAAGAGGAGGGACCTGTGTCGGCCGCTTCGCATGTGAAGAAACCTATTTTCCAAATGTCCCTGCGTTAGAGTGCTCCGAAACGAATGGAAGATCCGCCAGTAAGAGGCAATATCGAAACAGACTGGAAGGAATTTTGAATGGGAGTAGATCTCGTCTGTGGAGCTCCATCTGAAGAGAGTGAATTGAGCAAATACAGAACTTGAGAAGACTCGAGGGATACTGCTCAATCGGTTCATACTGAAATGTATCGATAAATGTAAGAAATAACTCGTAAACGAAAGATATGTTGCCCTCAACACAACAGCACTACTTTAGTGTTGCGTAGCTAAAGATCACAAGTGGTCGATGTACTGTTTGTGATCCTTCTTACGCTTAAAGGTCTCACTTGCATTTTCAAAGACTGAGAAATTCACTCAAAAAAGAAATTCATGACCTATATGAGAAATAATCTAATACTACATATGCACACAAACTACGAAACACTAAAGTATGACCACCATGCTGCGACAAAATAACTTCATCTGATTCGTATTATCTAGAAGTGAAGTTCAAATTAGCTTGAGATTGTCCATATTAATGTTCTTCATGGTTTCCCTAAGTTTTAAGGCTAATGCCAAGGAGGTTCTTTTCAGAAGGACAGGGCTGATCTCTTTTTCCATCTTTGCCCTTTCTGAATTTGTGTCTCACCACAAATGGTCTCGTTCTCTCCCTTTCTTTCCTTCACACATAAGCAGGTAAGAACGTGAATGAACTACTGTCACTGATGCCACTTTCTTGACTGTTGTTGTCATTTTACAAATTTTGAAACAAAGTGCCTGTGAACTGATGTCAGTGGCTAGATCTGGCACGTTAACAGATTCGTTTCCAATCTCACAAACTGGCAAGCAAATTGGACACTTCAGTTAAAAGTGAGACCAATTCAAACTAAAGCATAGTATTTCAGACTCAGTGACCCTTATAAATAAGATTTTAAAAAATGTATCCACTTCACTTGCTGCTAAATTGGTGTCCTTCGATGTGGTAGTTTGTTTTCCAACATACAAGTAGGAAAATGTGTTGATATTCTGACAGAATTGGTGTATATGTCTAATGCGCACCCTGTGGAAGTGAATGATTTGAGAATTGCCACAAATACATGCGCAACACTAAACTGTTTCCAGACACAAAATGTATTGTCTCAACCAGTGGCTACAACCCTGCGGTGACTGACCACATCTTGCATACTTGCAAATAAATACTGAAAATGCTAACCCTCCTATACCACCTATTCCCTACGTTTGCAGGAAATGATACCTAGGACAGATATCACAGAGTGTACGAAAATCATTGAAATCTTGAAACTAAAGGCTTTCCAATTATACGAGGAACATGAGGTACAAAACCCTAATTACCATCAATTGTTGAAAGGTGTGGAGCCATATACTTATATTAAGGAGGTAGTGCATTGAAAGTAACTTAACCTATGTAGTTTTGCTAGAAGGAAGCATACTGTCGCAAGGTCAGTAGTGTCGTGATTAGACTAAGTATCCCAGTGATTTAATAGAATCGCAATTGGTTGGTTTGAAAGAGAGGGGGAGTGGATTTAGATGTGGAGGAAGGGGATTGGGTGACGAGAGGAGGAGGGAGGACGAGGAATGAACTAAAGGTGAGGTACTTGTATACTAGACTAGGTACTTCACCATATGTTACAGTATTACGTAAGTATCCATCCAATTTCATATTAATGTTATCTGAATAATAAAAGTTATGTGGAGATTTGAAACATACATTCTCTAGACATACTTAAGATTCTTGGAAGGGCATACCAATACATTAATTTTACGAATGATAGAATAAGAAATATTTTAATACTGTTTGAAAATTATTACATGATTAAAAATTAATGAAAATATAGAAAGGTCCTTGTGGACATATTCTTGCATTATGAGAGTACTGGATTAGCGCTGACTTAATGTATATGGCTTTCATCGTTTTACTATACAGCTATACAGTCACAGTTTCAGAAGTATCACTAATTAGACAATATGGACTTTAGATTACAATATGCTAGTGTTTGTATTCAGTTAATCAAAATGGAAATTGTCTATGAAAATAAGGTAGTGGTGAGAGGAAGTTCAGACGGTTTGAGGGGGAACGAGTGTGGAGGGGAAGGATGCAGGGGGGGAGGGGAGGGTTATAGTAGTTTGGTATATTAAAAACTTAACCATGTGCAGTGTCATCCTGTATAAAACTCTTTTAACTTACCCATTAAATTTCATATTACTATGCACCAAATGTAGCTAAACAAATGCTTTATGAGTGTAAAATGCTTCATGTACACTCATAATAAACCATAAAAATGATTCGTTATTTAAAACTTGTGTATAGTAAAAACTCGTTGTACTTACCTAAAAGATATGTGGCTGTAGTAGGGAGTATGGTAGGCCTATGTGAATGCTGGATTGACGTGTGTGGCTGTGATGAACTCAGAAAGAACAATCGTTTGTCTGATAATGTAATAACTGAAACAATATGGACCAGAATTTATCTAAAGTTTCTGTTATGCAATCCTAGTTGATCATTCAGTAGGTCATTAGGAGAATTAAACACAGCATTATATACACTCTAAGCCGAATAACTGCTTCCATAAGAGTCAGAGGTGGACTAACGCGTTATTGACTTGTTCGTTTCATCAAGCTCTTTCTGTTGAATAAATCATGCAATTCGTCTGGAACTGTAATCGTTTGTATGTCTGTGCACGAAGGCCACACCTATCGATTTCTGTCCCATTTGCATAATTCCTTCGTGTTGCGTCTCTTCTTTTTTTCTTATAGTGTATTTCCATTTCCCGTAATACGAGGGCTATGCACAAAGTACATTACGTTTTGGAATTAAAAATAAATAAAATATTGAAATTTTTTTTATTATATACAGATGAAAGCCACACTCAAATACTACGTTTCTACATAGTTGCCATTTAAATTAAGACACTTATCGTAGCGATGGACGAGCTTGGAAATTCCTTCGTCGTAAAATTCGGCAGCCTGCGCCTTCAACCACGTGGTTACCTCTTCTTGAAGCTGTGCGTCGTCATCAAAACGCCGCATAGCCAACCACTTCTTCATTGCTGGGAATAAGTGGAAGTCGCTCGGTGCCAGGTCGGGACTGTACGGCGGATGAGGAAACAACTCCCACTTAAAAGATTCAAGAACTTGGCGAGTGGCATTTGCCGTGTGGGCCCAGGCGTTGTCGTGAATCAGCAAGATCTTTGAGCCCAACTCTGCGCTTGTTTTGTATTGCTCTTCTGAGGTTGTTCAGAGTTTGGCAATAATTTGGGAGTTTATTGTAGTGGCTCTTTCCAGGAAATCCACAAAAATCACACCTTTTCTGTCCCAAAAGACAGTCGCCATCACCTTCCTTGCCGACATTGTCTGCATGAATTTCTTGCGTTTTTGGGGGGAATTTGTGTGCCCCCACTGCATTGACTGCAATTTTGTCTCGCAGTTCACATGCTTAACCCATGTTTCGTCACCAGTAACGATGCGATCGAGTAATGAGTCGCCATCTTTCTCGTAAGCGTCCAAAAATGTCCAAAAAAATGTTCCAATACTTTATTTATTTTTAATTCCAAAACGTAATGTACTTTGTGGATGTTGTTGTTGTTGTGGTCTTCAGTCCTGAGACTGGTTTGATGCAGCTCTCCATGCTACTCTATCCTGTGCAAGCTTTTTCATCTCCCTGTACCTACTGCAACCTACATCCTTCTGAATCTGCTTAGTGTATTCATCTCTTGCTCTCCCTTTACGATTTTTACCCTCCACGCTGCCCTCCAATACTAAATTGGTGATCCCTTGATGCCTCAGAACATGTCCTACCAACCGATCCCTTCTTCTGGTCAAGTTGTGCCACAAACTTCTCTTCTCCCCAATCCTATTCAATACTTCCTCATTAGTTATGTGATCTACCCATCTAATCTTCAGCATTCTTCTGTAGCACCACATTTCAAAAGCTTCTATTCTCTTCTTGTCCAAACTATTTATCGTCCATGTTTCACTTCCATACATGGCTACACTCCATACGAATACTTTCAGAAATGACTTCCTGACACTTAAATCAATACTGGATGTTAACAAATTACTCTTCTTCAGAAACGCTTTCCTTGCCATTGCCAGCCTACATTTTATATCCTCTCTACTTCGACCATCATCAGTTATTTTGCTCCCCAAATAGCAAAACTCCTTTACTACTTTAAGTGCCTCATTTCCTAATCTAATTCCCTCAGCATCACCCGACTTAATTAGACTACATTCCATTACCCTTGTTTTGCTTTTGTTGATGTTCATCTTATATCCTCCTTTCAAGACACTGTCCATTCCATTCAACTGCTCTTCCAAGTCCTTTGCTGTCTCTGACAGAATTACAATGTCATCGGCGAACCTCAAAGTTTTTATTTCTTCTCCATGAATTTTAATACCTACTCCGAATTTTTCTTTTGTTTCCTTTACTGCTTGCTCAATATACACATTGAACAACATCGGGGAGAGGCTACAACCCTGTCTTACTCCCTTCCCAACCACTGCTTCCCTTTCATGTCCCTCGACCCTTATAACTGCCATCTGGTTTCTGTACAAATTGTAAATAGCCTTTCGCTCCCTGTATTTTACCCCTGCCACCTTTAGAATTTGAAAGAGAGTATTCCAGTCAACATTGTCAAAAGCTTTCTCTAAGTCTACAAATGCTAGAAACGTAGGTTTGCCTTTCCTTAATCTTTCTTCTAAGATAAGTCGTAAGGTCAGTATTGCTTCACGTGTTCCAGTGTTTCTACGGAATCCAAACTGATCTTCCCCGAGGTTGGCTTCTACTAGTTTTTCCATTCGTCTGTAAAGAATTCGTGTTAGTATTTTGCAGCTGTGACTTATTAAGCTGATAGTTCGGTAATTTTCACATCTGTCAACACCTGCTTTCTTTGGGATTGGAATTATTATATTCTTCTTGAAGTCTGAGGGTATTTCGCCTATTTCATACATCTTGCTCACCAGATGGTAGAGTTTTGTCAGGACTGGCTCTCCCACGGCCGTCAGTAGTTCCAATGGAATATTATCTACTCCGGGGGCCTTGTTTCGACTCAGGTCTTTCGGTGCTCTGTCAAACTCTTCACGCAGTATCATATCTCCCATTTCATCTTCATCTACATCCTCTTCCATTTCCATAATATTGTCCTCAAGTACATCGCCCTTGTATAGACCCTCTATATACTCCTTCCACCTTTCTGCTTTCCCTTCTTTGCTTAGAACTGGGTTTCCATCTGAACTCTTGATATTCATACAAGTCGTTCTCTTATCTCCAAAGGTCTCTTTAATTTTCCTGTAGGCGGTATCTATCTTACCCCTAGTGAGATAGGCCTCTACATCCTTACATTTGTCCTCTAGCCATCCCTGCTTAGCCATTTTGCACTTCCTGTCGATCTCATTTTTGAGACGTTTGTATTCCTTTTTGCCTGTTTCACTTACTGCATTTTTATATTTTCTCCTTTCATCAATTAAATTCAATATTTCTTCTGTTACCCAAGGATTTCTACTAGCCCTCGTCTTTTTACCTACTTGATCCTCTGCTGCCTTCACTACTTCATCCCTCAAAGCTACCCATTCTGCTTCTACTGTATTTATTTCCCCCATTCCTGTCAATTGCTCCCTTATGCTCTCCCTGAATCTCTGTACAACCTCTGGTTCTTTTAGTTTACCCAGGTCCCATCTCCTTAAATTCCCACCTTTTTGCAGTTTCTTCAGTTTTAATCTACAGGTCATAACCAATAGATTGTGGTCAGAGTCCACATCTGCCCCTGGAAATGTCTTACAATTTAAAACCTGGTTCCTAAATCTCTGTCTTACCATTATATAATCTATCTGATACCTTTTAGTATCTCCAGGGTTCTTCCATGTATACAACCTTCTTTCATGATTCTTAAACCAAGTGTTAGTTATGATTATGTTGTGCTCTGTGCAAAATTCTACCAGGCGGCTTCCTCTTTCATTTCTGTCCCCCAATCCTTATTCACCTACTATGTTTCCTTCTCTCCCTTTTCCTACACTCGAATTCCAGTCACCCATGACTATTAAATTTTCGTCTCCCTTCACAATCTGAATAATTTCTTTTATTTCATCATACATTTCTTCAATTTCTTCGTCATCTGCATAGCTAGTTGGCATATAAACTTGTACTACTGTAGTAGGTGTGGGCTTCGTATCTATCTTGGCCACAATAATGCGTTCACTATGCTGTTTGTAGTAGCTTACCCGCATTCCTATTTTCCTATTCATTATTAAACCTACTCCTGCATTACCCCTATTTGATTTTGTGTTTATAACCCTGTAGTCACCTGACCAGAAGTCTTGTTCCTCCTGCCACCGAACTTCACTAATTCCCACTATATCTAACTTCAACCTATCCATTTCCCTTTTTAAATTTTCTAACCTACCTGCCCGATTAATGGATCTGACATTCCACGCTCCGATCCGTAGAACGCCAGTTTTCTTTCTCCTGATAACGACATCCTCTTGAGTAGTCCCCGCCCGGAGATCCGAATGGGGGACTATTTTACCTCCGGAATATTTTACCCAAGAGGACGCCATCATCATGTAATCATACAGTAAAGCTGCATGCCCTCGGGAAAAATTACGGCTGTAGTTTCCCCTTGCTTTCAGCCGTTCGCAGTACCAGCACAGCAAGGCCGTTTTGGTTATTGTTACAAGGCCAGATCAGTCAATCATCCAGACTGTTGCCCTTGCAACTACTGAAAAGGCTGCTGCCCCTCTTCAGGAACCACACGTTTGTCTGGCCTCTCAACAGATACCCCTCCGTTGTGGTTGCACCTACGGTACGGCTATCTGTATCGCTGAGGCACGCAAGCCTCCCCACCAACGGCAAGGTCCATGGTTCATGGGGGGGACTTTGTGGATAGTCCTCGTATATTCATTATAAAGCTTTTGGGTAGGCTGTTTAAAGTCTGTAAGATCACATCAATCTCATTCACTTGGTGATAATTCTGTCTTAAATGCTTACTGAATATTTAAGTATAGCTCTTTGTTTTTCTATTGTATTCTTCGAACCTATCGTGAAAAGAATGCTCCGTTTATCCAGTGTAGTTCAAATGGTTCAAATGGCTCTGAGCACTATGAGACTTAACTTCTGAGGTCATCAGTCATCTAGAACTTAGAACTACTTAAACCTAACTAACCTAAGGACATCACACACGTCCATGCCCGAGGCAGATTCGAACCGGCGACCGTAGCGGTCGCGCGGATCCAGACTGTAGCGCCTAGAACCGCTCGGCCACTCCGGCCGTCTCCAGTGTAGTACTTGTCACATAGTCACATAGAGGGTGTGTCGTAATTCATGGAGTAAACGCATACAGATGAGAGTACACAGTACCAACAGCAAAAAAGCCTCAGTAAACATAGGTCCGCAAACGAGATAATTGTGACTTGGTTGTTATCTGCTACGAGTGAGTTGGGTCTGTGTAAACGTCATCCCAGTTATAAAATGGAAACAGTTCTATACTACATCAACAAAAGCTATTACAAATACTTCGATATACTAGCAGGCGTTTTGATTGAACAAAAGAACATTTTCATGACTGTAGGCCTACTTTAGTTAAAGGAGGCGTTCATAGTTTCGCTCTTCTACCTGAATGCAAACCTGTAGCCACCGCTGCAATGAGTTTCGAGTCCTTTGAAACATGCTAGGATTATTTCGAAATTCTTGACAAGCTTTGGCAAGTCTCTCCTCCAGTTCTTCAACTGTGTTAACTGAAGTGGCGTACACTACTCCTTTAAGGTGGCGTCAAACATAGAAATACATGGGGTTCAGACAAGTGATCCTGTATGCTGCAGTGCATGTCCTCCCCACCCAATCCATCTTCTGGCATATCGGCGTGTTAGACATAGTCTCACCGTAGCAGCAAAATCCGCCGGTGTTTCATCATACATAGACCACATCCCATGGCGTTGCTCTAAAGGAACATTTTCAAACATTGTTACAAGATAATGTCACAGAGACCGAAGGTAATTCCGTCTATTGAGTTTGTTTGGCAACATGTACGGCCGAATAAGATGATCACCTTGCACTCCTAACAACACATTCAGTGACCAACGTCGCTGATATGAAGACTCATCCACAGCGTAAGGTTTGGAGCCTGGGTGACTCCAAACGTAAGAATTGTGATAATTGAACACACCGTCACGAGTGAACTCTGTTTCACCTGTAAATAAAATGTTGTATTCTAGCACCAAAGTCCCTCTCACTAAGACGCTGAACTCGCTGGAGGCGGTACGCGTGCATTACACAATGTAATGCATGATTCTCCAAATACTACCTTGGCTCATTCCAAAAAATTTTGTGGATAGTTTCCTTCTCGAGAGTCCTGGAGAAAGTTCAAGTATTTCTAGCACCACATCTTCAAGCACAAGTGTAATTCGAGTATGCCTACACAAGCTTGCAACATGCGCAAAACTCCTAGTTTATCGGAGGCGCTGATGCACCCTTGTAAACGGCTGACTCACTGGGTGCCTTCGGACAGTGTATGCTTCTCTGAACAAACGTGCAGCCTACCGTGCGTTGCCATTAACTGTACCATACATGAAATGAATATCCACGTACTCCTCGGTACTGTAATGTTTCCTGTTACCAACAACATTCATTCAACACAACTGAATCTCCGCAAACAACAGATACGAGTGGCACTCTGACTGTGTACTATAATGTTGTATCCCTCTGTTTATAGGTCTACGCCTTCAAAGGGTGAACAAAGAACATACCACGTAGCGGCATGCGATGCTCACAGAGAATCACATAGTAGTGGCTGGTAACCACAGTCTTAATTATCTCACAAATGGTTCCTTTGCAGATTTATGTTTACTGACACTTTTTTGAATCTAGTATCGTGTAATTTCAAATATGTGTGTTTACGCCATTAATACATCTACATGTATACTCTGCAAATCACAATTAAGTGCCTGGCTTAGGGTTCATCGCATTATGATACAAGAATGATGATACATTCTGGATAATCTTGTAAATAGCGAATTTACTCATATGGGTGGTTTTAGTTGTAGTATGTCTAAGAACGTTGCCTAAGTTATTGTTGTGTGGAAACCTGCCTGGACGTCAGTTTTGCCGAACCCTGCCAATTCTGTCTGAGAGAGTACCTGTGTATGGAATGTTAGCACACTTTTCTTCGCTTTCCCTTTTTCTCTTCTGACGGTATTTTCCATTATATCGAGGTCGCTATTATCCCTAATTTTCTTAATAATATAGTGTTGTGACTACTGTTTTGAATACCAGTCAAAAGGCGGAAATTTCTTTCAGAAAGTTCTACATCACAGGGTGGTCCACCATGAGGGAAAATAAAATCATTATATGCAGCATCGTTTTCTATGACTATTCGCAAATTTCTGTCACACTAAAAGTATGCGTACAACCAAAAAAATATCTTTGCAAGTTGAAGAAGTCTTCTGACGTACATGTTGGGTGGCACATATCCCACCGAACTGGAATATGTCTGTGGCTTTACCTGTGAAAAATCATTAACCAGATTACAGTAAACACAGCGAAAAGCCGCAATGTTATTGGGGAAGAGTTTTCATACCAGATTAGTTTTTTTGTTGTGTTTTGTTGTGTTTCGTCTGAAAGTCGTAGAAATAGCTCATACACTTCTCCTATGAGTGTCTTGCTAGAAAGTTGAATGTCTGTGTGTTCTGACAGTAGAAAGTAGGCCAGAAATGGGATTAATTAGAAATATCATAAGTGCTTACTTAGAAGCAAGATTAGGGAAGTAGACTGCATTTACTTGTTAAGAAATGTGCTTGGTTATTGCATGCTGTCGTAGGGCGGCGGGTAGAAGTTAATCATTTGTTTGTTCGCCGTCTTTCTCAAGCGAGCCTGGCAACTAATTTTGTGGTCAGCAAGAAAGAGACGGGAGACCTCAGTTTCCAGACTGCACGGCCACAGTCTGGTCCATCCCACTGAAAGAAACGTTTCTGTCCTATTTCTTTGCGGGATCAGGACTGTTATTTTAAACAAAAGTATGAAATTCCAATCAAAATTGTATTGCGTGAAGTTTCTAACATACAACATTAGCAAATTTACTATTTTCAATTGAAAGCAAGTCTTTCTATCCTGACAGCACATTTAGCATTTCAGAGGCGACCTCTACGGTACGTTCCTACCAGATTGTCTTTCGCCCTGACTAAAATTACTCAATGAAAGTTTGCAATAAATGTTCAAAATTAATGCTCACCATAAAAGTGGAAATAAAGTCACCACTTGCCACGCGGAATTGTAATTCACACGGGCGGCACACTAACAGTTACTTCAGCGAATTCTAAGCGATCCAGGACGGTGTACAGTCGTCACGCGTTCACTATCCGTTTGTCACAGTTCGGCTCTGACGTCATTCGAGGCAAAGCGCGATTCGACGTTTTACAGACGTGGATCTCACAGTAGCTGAATCCGAAGTGAACCTTTCTACTGCCTCTCGGGCTACATTTATATACATGCCGGAGCGGACGGCCGAGGGAACATCTGTTGTCTACAGCTATCTGCATACTGCAGGAGCCTCCGAACGACCGCTTTCTCGGGCACGTCAGCTTTATTAATATAGTTACAAATTATTTCAGAAACCTCTTAATTTTTATTTGTATTCAGTTAAGGTGTTTGAAATCACCAAAAAAGTTTCAACTCGCTAGAACGAAAACTTTAGTGGAACTAACGGTAGTTCGTTACCTCTGAACCATACCTTTATCAGAACTTATGTCAACAGTTATCTATATATATAAAACAAAGTCGGGTTTGTTACAACACTTATAACTCGAGATCTGCTGGACCAATTTTCATGGTTTTTGATTTGTTGGATTTGTCTCCGCCCCGAATAGCAGAATACATCTTAAAAATAATGAAAAATTGACGAATAAAAATTTTCATGGTTTTTGATTTGTTGGATTTGTCTACGCCCCGAATAGCAGAATACATCTTAAAAATAATGAAAAATTGACGAATACTTGAAAAATGCGTTATTTTCCCTAAAAGTTCTTTAGTTTCGGAGCTGTCAAATTTTTTTGTCAAAATGTGTAAGTAATGATTGACATTTATGCATGCGTTCATAAACTATTTAAAATGGATGAATAAACTATTATATGTATTTTTTTTTAAAAAGATTGAAAAATATTACGCGTGCGTTCAGAAATGTGTAATGAATACTTAATCTATATATATAAAAGAAAGTCGTGTTAGTTACACTATTTATAACTGAAGAACGGCCTGACCGATTTGGCTGAAAATTGGTGGAGAGGTAGCTTAGAACCAGGAGACGGGCATAGGATACGTTTTATCCCGTTCGACCGCTATAAAACGTAGTATAACAGAAACGCATCTGGCGTGGAATAACAAAACGCAAATTAGATTTAGTAGTTCAAACAAATGTACCCCTGTTGAACCCCCAACAAAAGGAAGTTTATGATTTAATGAAGGCAATTGATGATGGAAATAGTGGTTTATATTTCCTGGATGCCCCTGGTGGAACTGGCAAGACATTCCTGATGTTAGTAGTTTTAGACACTGTTCGTGCGAGATCCAACATTGCGGTTGCAGTTGGTTCTTCCGGAATAGCAGACACATTGTTAGAAAGATGCCGTACGGCTCAGTCAGCATTAAAATTACCGTTAAATCTTCAAGCTATTGAATAACCAACATGTAATATTACAAAAAACTCAGCAGTGGCCGAAGTTTTATCAGCATCCAAGATCTGGGACGAATGCACAACGGCTCATAAACGTGCATTAGAGGCACTTAACCGAACATTGAAAGATCTACGCAATGACTCGAGATGTTTTGGAGGAGCAATGATTTTACTGTCTGGCGAATTCCGCCAAACGCTGCCAGTAGTTCCAAGATCAATGGCTGCAGATGAAATAAATGCTTGCCTCAAATCGTCGAATCTATGGCGCTTTGTGAATAAACTTTAACTGACAACAAACATGAGAGTTGCATTGCTTAATGATACATCTGCTGAAGATTTCTTTGAGCAATTGCTGACTATCGGTAATGGTCGAGTACCTGTCGAAGAATCGAGCGGATTGATTTCATTTCCTCATAATTTCTGTAACTTTGTCTCATCGAAAGACGAACTTATCAACAAAGTATTCCCAAACATCATTACTAACTACAAAAGTAATGAATGGTTGAGTGAGCGAGCAATTTTAGCGGCTAAGAATAAAGATGTAGATGACCTAAACTACATAATTCAGAATGAGATCATTGGTAAAATGCATTCATTCAAATCTATTGACTGTGTAACAAATGAAGATGAAGCCACCAATTATCCAATTGAATTTTTAAACTCTTAGGATGTGCCTGACATACCACCGCACAATTTACGCCTAAAAGTTAGCTCCGTAGTAATCATGCTTCGAAACATAAACCAACCAAAACTGCGCAACGGTAAACGTCTTGAGGTAAGTAAATTGATGACCAATGTTATTTACGCGACGATACTCAAAGGAAAATTCGAGGGTGAGGAAGTTCTCATTCAGAGGATCCCGATGGTCCCAACCGATGTGCCGTTTGAGTTTAAAAGACTTCAATTTCCGATCCGTCTTGCATTCGCCATGACCATTAACAAATCACAAGGCCAATCCTTGAAAGTTTGTGGTTTAAATCTGGAATATCCATATTCTTCAAATGGTCAATTATATGTGGCATGTTCACAGGTCGGAAGACCATATGCGTTGTTTGTTCTTGCGCCTGATAATAAAACAAAAAATGTCGTGTATCACAAGGTACTGAATTGAAGAGTGGAAGCTATGCACCAGAAAACATAAAGAATCATTAAAATACTTAATTTTTATCTGTCCTAGTAAAAAATTGAATTAACATCCAAAATCTGATTATTTATTGGCTTTAAGGCGGAACAGAGTTCGCCAGGTCAGCTAGTTAATATTAAAACACTCAAATTTGGTATAGCTCTATCACTTGGTATGTTTTATCATCCACTTTAACCAAAATTCTCTATCATTAAAATCACAGGTACTTAATTTACAACAACTGGTCACATTTTAGTTACAAAATTTATTTTTACTTAACTACTTAAAAACTGTAAGAGGTAGCTTAACGTGGTCTTTCAGTTATTATTTTTGGGGTGAACCGAAGTATAAAACAAATTTTCATGTATCTAAGTCCATTATTTAGCGCCTCTGATTTTTCCTAAAGATGTGGATACCGGCGTTAATTTTTATTATATGGTTTTGGAAACCTGCACCACTTATTAATGAGCACTAACTGCACATTCTGACCAAATTCTGACTTTCTAGCTTCATTATTTATTTTTCTTTTAAAACAGCATTTTTATGTAAACTACTAACAAGGGGAGGCCGCCAATTGTGAAATTCAGATTCGATTCATACTGCGCATAATAAAAGCTCATGGCCAAAAGTTCAAAAAAAATGGCTCTGAGCACTATGGGACTTAACATCTATGGTCATCAGTCCCCTAGAACTTAGAACTACTTAAACCTAACTAACCTAAGGACAACACACAACACCCAGCCACCACGAGGCAGAGAAAATCCCTGACCCCGCCGGGAATCGAACCCGGGAACCCGGGCGTGGGAAGCGAGAACGCTACCGCACGACCACGAGATGCGGGCCATGGCCAGAAGTGTAACGTGGCAAAGCACCAAGATGCACTTCTCAGCCGTTGTCGAGAAAATCGATAGTTAAAAGAAACCGTTGCGGTGAAATACTCTCTACGAGTAGTAATTCTCCACAGCGTCGTGGCGCAGCGGTAAGCGCTCTGGTTTGCAATCTGAAGGTCGCCGGGTCGAATCTCGCACCATGCAACTTTTTTTTTTTTTTTAGTCTTTTATATATATATATAATTCCCGGCAATCAGTTGCAACAATTATCCATATAATAAGTTGTTGAATCTCGTTTGTCGTGGAAAAACTGGCGACTTCGAACATCATTATGTTTTCCGCAAACAAAGTTGTATTTCACAAATGTTATTAATTGTCTTCATAATGTTAACCACGTATAGTTAACGGAAGACGTAGAAACGATATTCCGAAACGAATACGTATAGCGTAAGTCAAACGTTAAAATTAGAATAGAGATCCCACGAACACAAATTCGCTGTGGCAGGTATGAAATATAAACTCCGTTACTCGCTCGTTACACTTGAAGGACACATGTTGAATGGGCCGAAATGAGCCGCCGCATAACAGCGTAGTTGCCTGCTAACTTCGAAAGAAGGTAGGTGCGGTCACTAGCGCAACTTATAACATCGTCGAAAATCAGTGCGTACGTGAGAGCTTTGGTACACCCTGTTAAAAAAACGGAAAAATGGAGGCGGTACAATTGGAGAGCGATCCGCCTCCACCAACATGCATAAGCAATTCATTAATATATATATATATATATATATATATATATATATATATATATATATATATATATATATGAATTACAAAAAACTAATAATAAAAAAAATTGCATGGCGCGAGAGTCGATCCGGCGACCTTCGGATTACGAACTCAAGCGCTTACCGCCGCGCCACGACGCTGTGAAAAAGTTATTAATCGTAGAGAGTATTTCACCGCAACGGTTTCTTTTAACTGTCGATTTTCTCGACAATGGCTGAGAAGTGCATCTTGGTGCTTTGCCACATTACACCTCTGGCCATGAGCTTTTATTACGCGCAGTATGAATCGAATCTGAATTTCACAATTGGCGGCCTCCCCTTGTAAGTCTAGAACATAAAGTCTTGGTATTTGGAACATTATAACACTAAACTATATTTTTACAAAGTTTTCGACATTAATTTTGATTTTTAAGTTCATACTTAATTGTAGTGCAATACTTGCGCGCTACGCGCAGACGCGTTAAGGTGACGTGGCGCTACAAGTCCCGGCACACTCGCTCGCCTCTGTATCTCACACATGATACTGCGCTTGCTTTGCTTCACTTTGTAGTGACAATAAACACTAGCACGGCTATGCTTATAAGGCCACGAAAGCTCTGAGGCTTAATATATTAACAGCGAAATGTGGGGTGATCTGCATCTGTCCACATTCCAAACTGCATTAAGTGCCATAGCAGCACAAACATTCTGCAAATCCAGTCAAACATCTTCCAGATGAAAGCTGCATGTGATGTATGCTGGACTACTCGACCTGGGTGTCTTGGAGTGGGTACGCCACAGGATCAGTTGGGAATCCAGTTTTCAAGTGATAGTACGTCATATTGTGCACTGTAACCCGTCGGAGGTTGACGGCAGCAGCGGCCGTGGAACGTGTTGTCAGCCCAGTCCAACCCAGTGTGAAGTGGCTGTTGACTAGCACGTTGTGGGGCAGGCCGAGTACTTGCCAGTTCTGAGAGCAGACTGGTGGGAGAGCCAAATTTTTAAACAAATAAAACGCAACTGCGTACCTCCCCCACCCTTATCCGTCTGCCGGCCGCGGCGGTTCTAGGCGCTTCAGTTGGGAACCGCGCGACTGCTACGGTCGCAGGTTCGATCCTGCGTCGGGCATGGATGTGTGTGATGTCCTTAGATTAGTTAGGCTTAAGTAGTTCTAAGTTCTAGGGGATTTATGACCTCCGATGTGAAGTCCCATAGTGCTCAGAGTCATTTGAACCATCTTAGCCTTCTCCTGACATGCATAAATGGCAATGGCAGTTGTTTGATAACTATGCAGGTTGCACCAGTGAGCTAGACAGTTTTAAATCTGCCGTAAGTGGTCTAGTTATGACAGCTTTGTAGGATGCGCTAGTGGGATTCCTGCAATTTTAAACTTATGGTAAGTGGATATTCGAATTTTCCATCGGAAACCATTTTTCCTGTACTAGTTTTACTGCAGGAAATCACTGTGCAGTAGAGATAAAATTAAACATGCATTCTTAGTACTCTTCAGTGTAGTGCGCTGCAGAAAATGTAGTTGTCGTGCACTTCATGTTTAGACCATGTACACGTTATCACTTTACGGCAAGAAGAGTTGTCATTACGAGAAGTTGCCGAATTAGCGTATACTACAGCGTCTTCAAATATTCAACCACTGTGATCAGAAAGAAACATCGAATGGAGTGATCGTCTGGGATTAACAACATTATTTAATGACGACCACCTAATCATTATGACTTTTGGGTATTTCAAATAAAATGTAACATAATCGTCTCGACAGTATCAAATTTGGGTTCAATACGAACGACACCAGGAACCCTCCAATACTAGGTGCGCGAAGAAGGTGAGTGGGACACTACCTGGAATAGGGAACAGATCAGTTCTATCGGTTTGTCTCCACTAACAAATTCAAGATTTCCCTCACGCGTGATGACAGTCGTAGAATACTGTGCACATGTTAGGCATTCAGTCCCACAAGTTGAGAGGAGAAGCGAATTAATCACGGTTTGGGTCAGTAACATGTACGGATATCGAACCCCACTCATTCGCTGTGCATAAAGGGAACAGGATCCTCAAAACTGTTTGCGGTCCTACCGTAATATTTAGGCTACGGACACTCTTCAGAACGATAATGTTACAATGTCCACCATCGAACAAATTTCTCCAAAAGACGGGAAACAATAAAGTAGTATGGCATGCAGTTTCTGCTGACAAAAACACGATTGAGCATATTTCTCACCAGCCGCGACTTTTAGTGTGTCGTTTCAGGAACTCGCCTTAGAGTAAGACCTCAGGAGGGCTGCCGTCGAAGAACTGGACAGGCTTGGGCTGCAACGTCTCGACCACCGTGTCACAGTACTGCTCTTTTTGTATTTTTTCATCAAACTTATTCTTTCATTCCCAGGTTTTCTTAAATGTAATACCACAAACCGTAACACAAATTCAGATGGTGAAAAGAGTTATTAGAACAATTTAAGTTAATACTAACGAACAATGTGTGCCACTCACCCATCCAGTTCGTTGCCGAAAAATGGAAGTGTATTTTCTCAACACAAACGCACCGTGTAAAGACTGATGTCCCAACTGAGGAATTAACGTCAGTTAAGAAAATGTGCTGAGACAGAAGGTAACAGATCATATATTTCTCAAAAGTGTTGTGATTTCCATCCCGTTAGGAAGAAACAAAAGTTTGGTAATTTAAATAAGTATTAAATCTAAAGTGACTGGTAGACGAATCAAGATCAGTTATTATATATACATATTTAAATGTATATAAAAACCAGGTATGATTATAAGAAATTAACTGTTGAGTATAACGCAAACAGAACCATTTTACTGAATCAAAGCCCCAATTTGATCGACATGTTCTGAAACCCTTTGAAATGAAACATAAGTAAGATGGTATTAACGTAGAATTTCTTGTCTTATGCACTAATCAATCTTTTTCTTGACTGTGAAATACAAATTATTTATGGAAGTTGTCAGACACATTGGGTTCTGGAAATAGACTGCATAATGGAAAAACACGAGAAAAAAAGAACAAATACTTGTTTAATTACTAGAAGTACATAAAATGCTATCCTAAACCTAGGTCTGTGGTGTATTTCTGACGTTCATGAATTGAATTTCCTGAAGTAAGGAGGTCTCTGTAAGCTTGTCACGTCTGAGACGTGCTAATAGCAAGTGGTTATGTACAATAAAATGTATCTAGTTCATTTTCTCCTCCTGTAAACCGATATAATCTTCATGTATGCACTATAATTCAGTATTCATTTGACAAAGAATGAATGTTCAAACACACATTTTTAACTTTATTTTGCGAATGACGTACGTTAGCGATTAAGACACGGTGTAGTATTTGGATATACTAGAGCTCAAATACCTTCCGGCTGCGCAAAATTTAGATGCATGCTTTCCTGCAACTCAAATGCGGACTAATTACTTCGGGAAATTTTCTTACGTATCCACCCAAAACCAGAGCGTGTGCTCTGTCTGTAATGACATCGCCACCAGCGGGATGGTAAATCTTATTCTTCTTTATCATTCTTATCTGTATTCTTACAATTTTTTACATTCATCTGTGATGCAGATGGAAGTGTTTTGAAAACCGCGACTGGTACAAAAAGAAACTCGTCGAGTGTGTAGTAACTACATGTGTTCTTTGTCGCCGTTCTGTTAGCCAGGGATAACTTCTCAAACCGAATGAGTATTATTTTGCTCACAGCCGTGATACTGCATGTTGGATGTATTTCTATGTTATTAAATAGAATACCTATTGAAACTGTTTCCTTGCATATCTCCACAGTATCTTCAGCATTCTCCGATTAGTGTGACTGCGTTCGGGATTATGCAGCCCGTACTTAATTTGCAGAATTTCGTTAGTAACGCCTCACGCAGCTGCAGGAAACAATGTATGGCTGTTTTTGTTTTTCCGTTCGAAGGCATATCAACTTCTGAACGATAGCCATTAATTACTAACTCATTCTGCGTTTGGCTAGCATATGCTATCATTGCCTGGCGGCCACATCAATGAGCGAATTTGCTACCTCTGGCCTTTGCATTTCTATTATATCCTAACACCTTTCACGCAGGTTGAAAGGAGCGGTGACTAATGCTGAAACGGTCCATGGTTACACGCAAAGCTGTTTGAAGTGGATTTTCCAACTGCGTATCCTCATAGCAGGTATGTGTAAATGACAGGTTGCCACAAAACTCGCAGGGACACTTCATACTGACTGAACAAAGCACTTCATCGGGAAAACGTTGATTTCCATGAACAGCTGTTTGCACATACGCATGCTTCCGATCACAGTCATTCAGGAATAATTCCTTTTCCATATTGGGATCATTTTGCAAATGAATAGTTTTCTATACGTTATTATTTGTGCAATAAACTGGATGATGTTGGAATAATAACGATGGCTGCACACTGATAAAAATGTTTACATATCAGACAAAGAAGATCGCTGTATCAGTTTTGTAATTTGCAATAGAAATATCTCTTTCTTTATCAGAGATGTAGAATACATACTTCACAATTAATAAAAAAAACTTGGCCGCTAAACAGAGGAACGATATTTAAATATTCGCCCGACCATACTGGAATATGTTTCCTAATTTGTGATTAAGTTACGAGTGACGCTCTATATTGATTTACACTTTATTTTTTCCCATCAGTCATGATGTGCCATTTGACTCATTATCAAGGTTGAAAGTCTGGAGAACTTTAATATAACCGAAGGTGGGAGGATAATCATTAGAAGTGTAATCCCTGCACAGTACAGCCGGTTTTCCCACTAGCTGTCATTACAGGGGCGGAGAACATGGAATTTGATCATCAAGGACAGAGCTGGCCGACATGGTTTCTGTGGAAGATGGTGTAAACACTGTGGATGTAGGCGATAGGTGGCAGTGTATGGGGAGTCTACGCTGTCACGGAAGTGCTCTTGCAACAGAACGTACAATACGAGTCTGAAAATCATGGCTGTCATCACAGGAATGGGGTTCCAAGTACAGCCACACCTATCGTATTGTCAAGACCTGGGTCGTTTAAAGGCCCTCCTCGGACCACTTTTTTGGAGTCTGTCACACCCACAACAGGACAGCTGCTCGCAGTTCCTGGAAGTCTGTGAAATCATGTTTGCACAGAGGCTTCTTCGTAACCCTCGATATTTCGTAACAAGAAGGGGCGGTGTGTGGACGACAGATTCTAGGAAAATACTTCCAGTGGGGCGTGTACAATTTAAAGGGGCCAATTCAGCAGAAAACAGTGGGTGTGGATGTGCCTGGAACCCCATTTCAAGGATGGCAGCCGTGTATTCCAAATCATATGCGGATGAACGTTGTCATGTTGCAACAGCACTTATCGCGACGGTGCACACTATCTACACACTGCCACCAATCGCCTGTGAATATCCACAGTATTTTTACTCTTCTTCCACAGAAACCATGTCTTCCAACGCTATCCATGGTGATCACACCCATCTGGTCCGCTCACGTAATGAACATAATGGCAGCAGTTGGGGAACTAGGCTGAGCTGTGCAGGGATTACACTTCTAGTGGCTGCCCTACCACCTACAGTTAAAGCAAAGTACTTTACACTTGCCACTGTAATGATGAGTCAAATGGCGCACTATGACTAAAGGGAAACACAAGTTAATATGGAGCTCCTCTCGTACTTAGGACGTATGCATTTACGGTTTCCTCAGCAATCAGTGTTTACCTATATCCAACTTAGTCTGTACTGGACTTTCACCTACAATCGTTATATAAAAATGTCTACATAAATTTGACTGATCTGTTTAACTGCTCACACAGCGTCTGCTTTCATGTACATTTTGTATACAAAAACGTGCCTGCTCCATACAGTCATCAGTTACCTCAAAGGTCTGTGCAGTGGTTCGTACCTTCGGAAATTATGATTAGAACATGGAGACAGTTCCTCCGTATATGATTCGGGGACTCCTCACAACAGTTCATGCGTTGCTTGGGCCCAAATCTCTGCATGATTTGTTGGTTCACAGCTGAAGCTTCAAATGTTTCCTTAAGGAACATTTGAAATCAAGAGAAAGAAAGAAAATTGTCACCAGCATAAAAATGGCGTAAAAAACTAAATTTTATGCACATGATAAACTGAAGCCATAAGTAGAAAGAAAACGCTGTAAAGAAATATTGTTTAATATGTTAGATTAATGTACAGTTTTGGATTCAGTATCACATCGTTAACACTCGGATCCATTACTAAATAAGGTTTCCTGCTTCCCATTGAAATTTGTGTCTCCTGTCGTGCACCCCAGAAGTTAAAATAAAAAACACTGCATGAACCTGACAATATAAACCAATTGACTCCATCCGCATTACTCCTGAAACATCTGTGTTGTCCTGTACTGACCCAGTCCCAAAATTCCTTAATCACGATGATCATCATCTTTGAAAAAAAAGTGTCTCTCTAGTCAATCAAACCAGCACATACCATGAAAAGATTCTGTAATCATATAGCCTTTACTTACTAACTTCCACTCTGTTAGTGGGGCTGTATCAGTAAAGGTGCAGTCTGCACTGTTGCCTGATGCCCGTCTCCCAGCCTATGACATCATGGGATGTTGACACATTCCTCCCCAGCCCCATCCCATAATTTTCAATTACAAAAAAAAAAAAAATGGTTCAAATGGCTCTGAGCACAATGGGACTTAACAGCTGTGGTCATCAGTCCCCTAGAACTTAGAACTACTTAAACCTAACTAACCTAAGGACATCACACACATCCATGCTTGAGGCAGGATTCGAACCTGCGACTGTAGCAGTCGCGCGGTTCCGGACTGCGCGCCTAGAACCGCGAGACCACCGCGGCCGGCCAATTACAGATTCTCAGTTAATATCCTGTGCTGTGCATCGTATGTGAGATTTTCTTTTTAACATATGTAACTACATAAGCTGGGGTATCTGCAGGAATTTTATCATTAAAGGCTGCACAAAGTTTTATCCTTTTTTTTTTTTTTTTTTTTTTTTTTTTTTTTGAGAGGCACCTACATTCTTCCTGCCAGTCATATTTTTGACATAAATTGTATAAATCGTTTTGAAATTATATGTGTTTATATCAACATCAACTTTCAATCGTGTAACTCATTAAATATCGAGAAAAGAATCTTTAGCTTTCGAGTAGGTAAGAAAACCAGTTCACTTTCCTTCCAGTTACCCATTTTCGACTACTTTGTAGAAAAGAAATAAATATTATGAATTTTTATATCTTTTAATAATGATTTTGCATCTCTAGTTCTAACCACTTTTTCACAGATCTGACAAAAATTATTCTGTGTAAATGAAAGTTGAAGATAAAATGTGCACTACAGGTAGAATATGGAGCTACAAGTAAAAAATATTCTGTAAAAGAACTTCTTGGAGATAAAACAAAACCACCAAATGAAAGAATTGGGCTGTGGTTATTTACACAAAATTTTAACGATGATAATCTTGTGACAGATACTGGATATATCATCTTTACAAAAGGAGAAAAAATTAGAAGAATTTAAACCAATTACTGAACCATTTTGTGACAACATTATGGTCTTTAAAATAATAGATTTGTAGATTGTGAGGGTGAAGTGAAACATGGAAAACTCCTTTGTAAACAAGAAAGCTTGTGGAAGTTCTCACTGTTTTTTAAGATCTAGATTTTCTAAATTTAATTTAGCAAGATATAGAGTTAAAACAAAAATTACTTATTTTTAAGACTCTGATGGACAAACAGTTGAATGTATTAAACAAAATATTAGAAAAGATATATAAATTATAAAAGAAAATGTAAAAACCCTTTCGCTTTTGCTTAAGAAATAGATTTTTAAGAGAGTTACCCGAAATTTTAGAACTTAAAACAAACACTATTATTTATTGGATTTAGACATAACACAAGATTTTGCAGATGTTTTAAACAAGAAGAAATTTGTGAATATTCAACAAAAACTTTATTTTTCATATGCAAGGATAATACAAAAAATTGTAATTTAATTGTAAACAATGATAATTCTGTAGCAACAAAAGACTGCTTAACATAGACAAATTGTAATTGCAGGGTAACAGTGTACAACAAATTTATTTGCCAAATAATAAGTCCAGGAGTTAAAAAATCATTTGGTAACCATATAGTAGCTTTTTAAAATTGTGCAAACAAAAGATTAAAGGAAACATTTTCTTCTAAATTAGCTAAAGAAAATGGGATTACAAGATTAGAAATAAATATTTATAACTATACTAACGCTAATTTCTAGAAAGGACAGTGATTCAAGCGATCAACAGAATTAATAACAAATAACAGAAAATATTTCAGGAAAGCTCTTTTATATTCTATCCTTTAGGTAAAACGTGGCAAAAATGAACAGATTTGCCATAAAATCGATGTTGCCTTATTTTCAATAATGTGTCATAGTACTTCCTTTGGGGCTACGAAAACACAGAAAAAGTAGCAGGCATACAAATAAAAACTGCAGCAGATAATAAACAAGATAGAGAAAAATCGATTACAGTTGTTTTATTTGCATAGTTTTAAAATATTCAAAGAGATTTCAGTAAAACCAACATCTTTTATAATATCTGAAGAAACTAATTTTTGTAAATCCATCAGCTTGTTTTCTGCAACACCAAAAGATATAAGTAGCGTAGAATTAGGATAAACAAAAAATTTTTTTTCCATTTGGGCCTAGAAAAAGGACAAATGTTACCAACAAACTTTATCCATATACAATTAAAGAAGTTAAACCAATTACTATAGTATATTAACAATATACTAAAAATGAGAACAAGAATTAGGAAACTTAAGCATACAAGAAAGAAAACAAGGACATTTGGACAATTCACAGCTTTTAATATAAGAACACAAAAATATTTTGTAAAAAGAACAAAAATTAAGAAAAAAGGAAGAAATAAAATATTGTTTTAAATAACAATAGTATAGGTTTTATAACATTAGGAGTTTATAAAATTTATGCTTCTGTGTAAATGGTAAAAATTAAATTAATTTATAGAACTTAAGAAAAATAAAATTATTCTTATAAATGAGGGGTTTATTTCTATTCCATATAGTATGCTTTGTCAAGATTTGGAATTTTTTAGTAATCCTAGGGAAGCAGTATTTTAGAAATAGAAACAGATGGTTTTTCTACTTTTAATGGAAACCTTTCCCCATTCGAGTTTACTAAAAAACAATATTTTCAGGAAATAAAGAGAGTTTACTGTACAAATAGGAACATAAGGAAATAACCGAAATATAAAGAAGGGAGAGATATTAGGACATATAAAAAAATTAAATACTGTAATCGACTAGAACATATACAAGAAGGTTTAGATCTAATTATTTCCAGTACTGCCATTGAGAATTATCGAGGAAAGGGTAGATACTAGATCTATTTAGCAAGAATAAAATGCTGTATTTGTAGAATATGTATTTGTAGAATTAGAAGATTTACAAAAATTGTAATTGTAGAAAATACACAAGAAAAATTCTTAAGGTAATTGACAAAAATAAGTTGTAAGAAAATTATTCAATTTCTAGTGAGGAAAGCAAAACAGGTAATGATAACTGTTACAAAGATGATTTTTTAGGAGAACAAACTATAAATGACTAAAAAGGTAGCAGAATTTACAAAAGACAGATTTAATTTTTCTTTTCAATTTTTTATTTTTTCTCTTTTTTTAATTTTAAATACATTAAAAGAAGTTTTTGTTACCAATGTGGGTGCATGCTTTGAATTAAAATTTATATTTTAATTAAAAAGATTTTATTAATAAAGTAATGTTTTTTCGTGGGCACTCTATTTTTAGAGATAATTTAGGTACTACTATTTAGGAACTACCTCAAAAGTTTTCAACCCTCTACATTCCTTCAGGGATACCTTAGGACAAAATATAAAATTATGAAAAATATAAAATCATAAAAACGTAAAACATAATTGTCGTTGGTTACATTGATACATGTTGCATGTTATGTTGTGTTTAACGTTTATGTTTGACGTCTGCAACCACTGTACTGGACGACGTCAGAGCCACTGTCTTGCTGCTTCGGTAATCTTCTCTAACATCCTCGTACTGCTTCCCGCAGTGTGGATCCTTCATTGGACCAACAAATGTAAGTCATATAGTGCGAGATCTGGGCTGTAGGGTAGATGAGGGAGGTCATATGGTGCGAGATCTGGGCTGTAGGGTAGATGAGGGGGAACAGTCCACAGAAGTTTTGTGAGCTCCGCTTGGGTGCACAGACTTCCGTCAGGACTTGCATTGTCATGGAGAAGAGGAAGTTCGTTTGCATCCGTCGATCACCTCGAGTGAGAGTGTCCATAGGTTCCACCATTTCAGGCACGTGGGAGAATGGAGAAATTTTCTCGACCTTGTAGCGATGATGACAGACTCCTCGCCCAAGGCTCGCTGTGCCTTTGTTCATTTCCAGGGCTCCGTGGAGATTGTGCAAGCGCTTATATAAATCTGCGGCACTGTCTTTCCGCCAAGAGAAACTCTCTGCTTCGAATGCACTCCATTACTGACGCCATTTTGAAGGTTACACACAGCGCCGCCACCTATCGGAACTTCATGAAACCTGTAGGAGCTGAAGTGGAAAAATTTCACTATGTTTCACAGCAAATTCTGCATTTTTTTCAACATAAATTTGCCGAGAAAAAAATATGATTCATTACTTATTGAACGCCCCTCGTACAGTTTGTGCACCAGGTACCATCTCGCACTATCCCATATGTAAGGCTGGTGCAGCCTCAGTCCCACAGATACACTATGTCATCAAAAGTATCAGGACACCTGGTTGAAAATGACTTAAAAAGTTCGTGGGGCCCTCCATCGGTAATGCTGGAATTCAGTATGGTGTTGGCCCACCCTTAGCCTTCATGACAGCCTCTACTCTCGCAAGCGTACCTTCAATCAGGTGCTGGAAGGTTTCTTTGGGAATGGCAGCCCATTCTTCACGGATTGTTGCACTGAGGAGGGGTATTGATGGCGGTCGGTGAGGCCTGGCATGAAGTCGGCGTTCCCAAACATCGCGAAGGTGTTCTATAGGATTCTGGTCAGGACTCTGTGCAGGCCAGTCCATTACAGGGATGTTATTGTCATGTAACCACTCCGCCACAGGCACTGCATTATGAGCAGGTGCTCGATCGTCTTGAAAAATCAGCAAATTGCTCTTCAAGAGTGGGAAGCAATAAAGTGCTTGAAACATCAATGTAGGCCTGCTCTGTCATAGTGCCACGCAAAACAACAAGGTGTGCAAGCACCCTCCTTGAAAAACACCACCACACCATAACACCACCACCACCGAATGTTACTGTTGGCACTACACACGCTGACAGATGACGTTCACCAGGCATTCGCCATACCCACACCTTGTCATCGGATCGTCACATTGTGTACCATGATTCATCACTCCACACAACGTTTTTCCTCTGTTGAATCGTCCAGTGTTTACGCTCCTTACACCAAGCGAGGCGCCGTTTAGCCTTTATCGGCGTGAGGAGTGGTTTATGAGTAGCCGCTCGACCATGAAATTCAAGTTTTCTCATCTTCCGCCTTACTGTTATAGTTTTTGCAGTGGATCCTGATGCAGTCTGGAATTCCTGTGTGATGGTCTGGATGTCTGACTGTTCCACATTACGAGCCTGTTCAACTGTCGGCGGTCTCTGTCAGTCAACAGACGCGGTCGGTCTGTACGCTTTGGTGCTGTACGTGTCCCTTCACGTTTCCACTTCACTTTTACATCGCAAACAGCGTACCTAGGGATGTTTAGGAGCGTGGAAATCTTGGGTACAGACGTACGACAGAAGTGACACCCAATTACCTGACCACGTTCGAAGTCCCTTAGTTCTGTGGACCGTCTCATTCTGCTCTCTCACGATGCCTAATGACTACTGAGTTCGCCGATATGGAGTACCTAGCAGTAGGTGGCAGCACAACGTACCTAATATGAGAAAGTATGATTTTGGGGGTGACTGGATACTTTTCATCACATAGTGTTATTTGTATCGTTCACCTGTCACCTGACCCCCGCTTTCAGCGAACGCATTAATTTGCTGGTGACTTGTTTCATGGAAAACTTTACATCTGTAGTAGTTGAAATTGTGAACATATCATTTCCTAAAGTGCTTAAAATGCTTCGGCTTCTTGCAATGAACACAAAGTAAACTCGCACAATCTTGATACAAACATTGATACAATAAGTTATGGTACACTGGAAATTTTATGCCCCTTAGTAAGAATAATTTAAATGTGCTTATATCCATAACAGAATCATTTTTACAATATTATGGTTGTTAAAATGGTGTGTACTGTCAGAGTGACCATTAAAATAACTTAATACCCTTATTTTCTCACAGTATTGCATAATATCCAAAAGATTGAAGTGATTTAGGTCCCATGATGTGTATTGCCAGCAGTAGTTAGTGCTATGAGCAGTCCTGATCGTTCAGCTGTTTCATGAGGCTCATCGTGGTACATGAGTTGTGAAGACTGGTCGCTAATTCGCTTATTCCGAACGTCGATAATACCGCCGCCGGGTGTACTCTCTAACGCCAGAGAAGCAAAAAAAAAAAATTTTTTTTTAATGTTCAAATGTGTGTGAAATTTTATGGGACTTAACTGCTAAGGTCATCAGTCCCTAAGCTTACACACTACTTAACCTAAATTATCCTAAGGACAAACACACACACCCATGCCCGAGGAAGGACTCGAACCTCCGCCGTGACCAGCCGCACAGTCCATGACTGCAGCGCCTAAGACCGCTCGGCTAATCCCGCGCGGCGGATAAGCCAACGGGCAAGTTACAGACACATTATTCAAATAAGTTAGAGCAGAACAAGGCGATAATATATGTAGCAGTTTTCAAAAAATAAATCAATTTCTTTCACGAGTACATCAGAGGGTTGAAAAACAGGGTAGACGAGCTACTTGCACCCCTCGAAGTTGTGGACAATTCTGAAGTGATAGAAGTTTTGTGCCTCATTGAACAGCATGTAAGCTCAGGGATGGAGAACTTAAATGTCATAGACTATGAACTAGCTTCATTTTCGTGTAGTGTGGAAAACGAGGAAATGCAACACATGTAAAAGTTGGACACAAAGTCAAAAATAGTGAAACAAATAGATTTTGTGTGGATAGAACCTAGTATCATGTGCTTGTGAGCTGTCACTGCAAAATACCACTCTGGTAACTATAACAGCTACAGATCCCCTCTACGAAACTTTCGGTTATATAAATGAGGAACCTTGATGCATTATTGCGCTACCAATCAGACAACAACAATCAGTTAGTAGTCAGTATCGAAGTTCAAGAAGTGCTCATAGTACTTACGGTATGCCTTTTACAGCCCGTGTTTACTTGATTTTCTTGCTTCGAGTGGTGGTTCCCATCATATCCCTGAATATTGACTACCCCTCCTGGGACACCCCGTGTAATGGAATCTGATGTATGTAATTGTGGTAAAAGAAGGGGTGTTCATTACTTTTCTTGAGATAAGACCGTTGAAAGCGCTAAGCGCCCTAGCCACACAGGCTAGGCTGCTGTCGAGCTTTCGAGATGAGTGCAAAGGGCGGCCAGTGGCTTATCATCCGACCCGCTAGCGCACATCAAAGGTATACTTTTAATCATCTTAATGTGCTCGTCCGGCTTCTAAAATTTTAAAGTGGAAGACTGGAATGTTACAAAATTAAGACCGTTTCGTGTGCATGTTTCAACAGTTTGTTCAGAACCAAATGCAACTTTTACGTAGTAACATTAATCAGTTAATATATAAGTACCTTGAAAGACAGAAAAATTTGGAATTCCTACGAAAATTGATACAGAGTGATATATTTCCATGTATGAAGACATGTCGAAAGAAACGGGAATTGTTAAGAGCTCTCCAGGATAAACTAAGTTGGTTTAGCGATCATCTATTTCATTTTCTGGCGTATGAAGAAGGATTAGTTTTCAGTGCGAAGCAAGCAGTTTGTAGGCTATATTATTCTGTATCACTCTGAATAAAACTTACCACAATGTATGATGGTTCAAATGGCTCTGAGCACTATGGGACTTAACATCTGTGGTCATCAGTCCCCTAGAACTTAGAACTGCTTAAACCTAACTAAACTAAGGACATCACACACATCCATGCCCGAGGCAGGGTTCGAACGTGCGACCGTAGCAGTCGCGCGGTTCCGGACTGAGCACCTAGACTCGCTCGGCCACAAGGACCGGCCCACAATGTATGAGTCTTAACTATAAAACTATTTGAATATATGAGAAGGCTTATGAGAACTACTAAGATCTTTTTCTATCAATTGAGTTAAATTTCATTGCGGAATGTTATATTATAGTGACAACTGAACCATAAAGTGATGAGGTGAATACCGATTTTGAGAAATATCTGCAATAAACTGTTATTTTTAATTACACAATTTTTGTTTTGCAATGACCGGTTTCAAATCGCCTAGTGACTCATCATCAGGTAGCACACAGTTCTAGCAACGGCTTGAAGGGTTGTGGAGGTCGTTATGTATCTGTGACAAGGCAGATAAACGAAACTAGTACACACTGACTGTATCTGGAATTTTTTGCATTGTGAGGTCGACGTGAAGGCTTTTTTTAGAGATACATTCATTCATGGGTTTAATACTGGTGCAAAAATCAGCCTGAAGCCGTATTTAATGTTTACAAGTCGGGTTGATTATATGGCGCTACACAAACTCTGCCACAGGCAGTATCTCCCATGTGTTTTACAAAATTTCTACAAAACAAAGAATGTGACTTAAGTTTGTGTTAAGAAAAGTTTTGCTTTTGGCCAGGGATCTTCTTTGGTCAACATTTGCATTTTTTAAAGTTACACATTGATTTTGAGTAACATATATAACATGTGCTGTTTATAAAGTAAACAAAACTAGACTTTAAGAAGACAACTCTGTATTTCATGGCACTGAAAATACGTTTAACAGGTTTATTCTTGCTTGCTACTTACAGATTATGAATCAGAAACGCTAGTGTCGCATGCTGATGGCTTCACTGAACGACAAAAACGGGAATGTTAACCGCCATGCTAGTTTGGAAGGGTGGTATTTGTGGTTCATGTTTATATGTGTGTGCATAGGTGTGCGGCTGTGAGTGTGGGTGAGAAGGTTGTGTGTATATGGAGGGGCCGGTGTGTGTGTGTCTCTGGTCATTACTCCAGTTTTTTTATTCCTTGTTGATTTCACTTTCTCCGTCAAGTATCAGGAGTAAGTAATCAGCATACATTGCACCATTTAGATTGCCATCGATAAAATGGGGGCCAATTATCCTTCCTCCCATACTGCCGCACCATAAAATAACCCGCCAAGATCGCTGATGTTCCACTTGTCGCAACCATCGTGGATTATCCGTTGCCCAATAGTGCATATTAAGCCGGTTTAGGTTAACGCTGTTGGTGAATGACGCTTCGTCGCTAAATAGAACGCGTGCAACAAATCTGTCATCGTCCCGTAATTTCTCTTGTGCCCAGTGACAGAACTGTACACGACGTTCAAAGTCGTCGCCATGCAATTCCTGGTGCATAGAAATATGGTACGGGTGCAATCGGTGTTGATGTAGTATTCTCAACACCGACGTTTTTGAGATTCCCGATTCTCGCGCAATTTGTCTGCTACTGATGTCCGGTTTATCCGCGACAGCAGCTAAAACACCTACTTGGGCATCATCATTTGTTGCAGGTCGTGGTTGACGTTTCACATGTGACTGAACACTTCCTGTTTCCTTAAATAACGTAACTATCCGGAGAACGGTCAGGACACTTGGATAATGTCGTCCAGGATACCGAGCAGCATACATAGCACACGCCCGTTGGGCATTCTGATCGCAATAGCCATACATCAACACGATATCGACCTTTTCCGCAATTGGTAAACGGTCCATTTTAGCACGGATAATGTATTACGAAGCAAATACCGTCCGCACTGGCGGAATGTTTTTTTTTTTTTTTTTTCTTTATTGTGATTTCATGCCCCTGCCCCATATGGGCAGGGGAGGGCTGTCAGCAGCACAATCCGCCGCTCTTCAGCCGAGTGACATGACAACTAAAACAAGAATAAAATAATACATACATAAGGAGGTAAAAAGGTGAACATAAAACAGAGTAAGGGGAGAAAGTGGAGGTAAAAATACACTGACATGGAGACGTTCATTGGGGACAGTTAAAAAAAAGTCACCAGAAAGTTAAAAAAAAAAAGCGGAATGTTACGTGATACCACGTACTTATACGCTTGTGTCTATTACAGCGCCATCTATCACAAAGCGAAAAAAGTGGTCCAACTAAAACATTCATATTTCTTTCCGTACTACACGAATATGTAACAAAAAATGGGGGTTCCTGTTTTAAAAAAAAACGTAGTTGATATCCGTTTGACCTATGGCAGCGCCATCTAGCGGGTCAACCATAGCGTCATCTGATTTCCCCCTTCAAGCTAGACGAGTTTCGTTCTTTGTAGCTTTTTCGTTTGATGCTTATTCCGTGAGATATTTGGCCCGGTCACTATCAATGGACCACCCTGTATAGTATTTTGTTTTGCGTTTAATTAAGCTTAGGTTATTACGTTAGTTATTTAACTTCAATTTTTTTAAAGTCAGAAGTATCACATTAAAACAAGCGATTACTACTATAATATTGTTCATGCAGAAATATAATGAAACGTCCCCTTTGAACAATTCTACATGACTGTGCTTAAACTGACACACAATATTTTGTTAGCGCAACGCAATCTGACTTTCAAAATTCCCTACAAAAGAATGGCCCTGACTAACATTAAACTATACCTTTCACAAATCACTTACCTCACAAAAATCTTCGCTGCTCAAGCTACTGCAATACAGCGAGCGCCACTACTGCCAGCTAAATAAAAGATTCAAACTATGGAAGGCACTAACTACTGATAGGGATAGTTAGCAAATGAAAGATATTAATAGAGAACAAACAATGTATTTACCTTGATATCATCATATATAAATATAGCAGTTCATGACAAATTTCAAAACTCCGCCATCTCTCTCCCCACATCCACCACTGCTGGCGGCTCACCTCCAACTGCGCAACGCTACGCGCTGTTCACAGCCAGCTGCCTAACACTACAATGGCGAGTATTACAACAATGCAAAGCAGACACAGACTGCCCACAGCACAGCCAGTGATTTTCATACAGAGGTGGCGTTACCAATAAAAAAACCTAAACAGCCTACTTACAATAAGTCCTAATCACAATAGCTCAAAAGCTACATAAACCGTTTTTTGCTGATGTAACAATAAAGCTTCGATTGGCTTGTGTGGACTAGGGCGCCCAACAGCTCATATGTATTTAATGGAAGTGCAACGAACTGAAACGTTCATGCACACACGTCAATGTGGAATGGTTGATGATACACTGGATAGATCTGCGTAGATTTCACATTCGTATCGTTTTGTAGCTACGCATATTGTGAACATATTATGTCTACAACTTTACTTTCGCTCTTTTGCAACAGATGTCAATAGCGGCAAATGGTGGTGTGAGTGGTAATGGTGGTGGAAGAGAGACGGTTTCCGAAGTTACTGAAATCGACGGAAACAATCACAGGTTATTGTTACCGAAAGCAATTGATGCGTTTCACCCGAGCACTGAAAGACAAACGGCCACAATACAGCGATAGATATGCAAAGGCGACTTTTCAGCATGACAACGCTTGACCCCGTCTCGCAAAACCCGTTAAAACATACCTGGAAACGTTGAAATAGGAAGTCGTATTCCACCCGCCGTATTCTCCGGACATTGCTCCCTGTGACTACCACCTTTACCGATCAATGGCACACGGCCTGACTGACCGGCACTTCCAGTCGTATGAACAAGTGCAAGATCGGACCGATTCATGGATCTCCTCAAATGACGCTGGGTTAGTATGCGCCCCGAAAGATGGGAGAAACTAGTTTTTCACAATAAAGCCTTGAATTTCGAGAAAATACGACAGAAGCAAAGTTGTCGATCTAATGCGCGATTGTATGTACTCGACATTTCAGGATCAGTTCGAAGGGGCTGAACCGGAAAGCTGCCAGTCTCTATAGCATTATAGTAGGAGACAAAGTAAGATAGTAGGAGAAGTGCATGCGCATGCATTTTCAATGCATGTGCGAACATTACGGAAGGTGAACTACTCGCTGTTGAGAGGAATGTTGTTACACGTATTGCCAAATGCATTGAGGTTGACGGACATCATTTTGAACATTTATTGCATTAATGTGGTATTTATAGGTAATCACGCTGTAACAGCGTGCGTTCTCAGAAATAAGTTCACAAAGGTACATGTATCACATTGGAACAACCGAAATAAAATGTTTCTAACGTACCTACGTTCTGTATTTTAATTTAAAAAACCTACCTGTTACCAACTGTTCGCCTCAAATTGTGAGCCATATGTTTGTCACTATTACAGCGCCACCTATCACAAAGCGAAGAGAATGGTCCAACTAAAACATTCATATTTCTTTACGTACTACACGAATATGTATTAAAAACTGGGGGTTCCTATTTAAAAAAACGCAGTTGATATCCGTTTGACCTATGGCAGCGGCATCTAGCGGGCCAACAATAGCGCCATCTGGTTTCCGCCTTCAAGCTAGACAAGTTTCGTTCTTTGTAGTTTTTTTGTTTGGCGCTTATTTTCTGAGATATTTGCGCCGGTCACGATCAATGGACCACCCTGTATATGCTTTACGTTGATCCTTAGCTAGTTTGTATTAATAATAAGTTTCCCTGCTATAATAACATAGAAAATCGGTAAAAAACGGCCCTTAGTGATTCATCTGTGTTTGAAACAGAAATGATTCTCATGCCAAAAATCATAATACTCAATTCCAGTTTACGTTTCCATCACTACGTTCCACAGGAACTACACTTTCAATCCTTTCATATATTTATTTTATCATAGCTCCTGAAGTGTAAAACGAAATACAGATCCTTTTCAACGTAGAGATCAGGCCTGTTTACAGAAAGACAAACAATAACATTTATTGGCTATTTATTAACTTTTGTTATTTGAAAACAGCAGTAGTATTGCCACAAAAAAGAATGAGTTTCCCTCAAATGAAGAATGAAACCCTTCACGTGTACCAAGGAAAGAAGTATATGCATGACCAAATCTTGTAATTCAACTTTTACAGTTTCTTTAGTTTCTTTTTTACATCCTTTTTTAGTTTCGACAGGTATCTCGTACGTGGTATCAGATCAGGTTAATAGGCTGGTGACGAAGCACTTCTGTTCCAAATTTCTGTGATTGCGTGACGCAAATGTTCATTAGCGAGATGTCCAAAGTGATCTGGGGCTCTACAATGTTGGACGTATTCACGTGAACGACGATCGATGTCTTGATTCACTGACTGACTGACTGACTTATCATTGCCCAGCCAAAACCATTAAGGACAGAAACTTGAAATTTAGGGAGGATGTTGACCCTATACTGCAGGCATCGTTTGAGAAGGGATTTTTGTAAATTCCACCTCTTAGGGGGTGTAATAGGGGATGAAATGTTTTTTGAATAAAGTCGCTATTAAGGTAATTTTGAAGACAGACATAGGAAAATTTGTATCTGATTTATCGGTCAGAAATAAACACATGTTTCAACGTTTTTGGAAATTAAACCCCTATCGGCGTGAAATATTGGGTGCAAATTTTTCTTAAAAATAATTCACTGTTAAAGAACTATGAAAATATTTTTAAAGCTACATCTATGAAAACAGTATTTTTCTCTGTTAAAAATAAAAAATAACGTGTTCCAGTGCTTTTACCCTTAAGGGGGTAATATAGGGATGAATTTTTTTGTGAAATATTTCATTACGAAAGCATTTTCGAAGGTGTATCTATGACAATTTGAATTTGGCTTCTCAGTTAGAAACAAAAAAGTACGTGATTTGCTGCTTTTGGAAATGCAACCCATATGAGGTTGAAATAGGGGATGAAAGTTTTTATGGAAATATTTTCATTATACATGCATTTTTGAAGCTAAATCTATGAAAATTTGTATTTGGATTTTCTGTTGGAAATAAAAATACGTGTTTAATTGTGTTTCGAATTTCAACCCCGAAGAGGGCGCAATAGGGGTGAAAATTTTTAAGAAAAGATTTCCATATATTAAAAATCTATGAAAACTGGTAATTCACTTCCCGGTTGGATGTGAAGAAATACAAGTAGGGGATAAAAGTTTCTGTGGAAATGTGACCACAAGAACGCAAAAGGCATAACGCGAAGCCGCAGGGGGTAGCCGCGTGGTCTAGGGCGCCTTTTCACGGTCCGAGTGGCTTCCCCCGTCGGAGGTTCGAGTCATCCTTCGGGCATGGGTGTGTGTGTTGTCCGTAGCGTAAGTTAGTTTAAGTTAGATTAAGTAGTGTGTAGGCGTAGGGACCGATGGCCTCAGCAGTTTGGTCCCATACGACTTTACCACAAATTTCCATAACGCGAAAGACATGATTGACTAAAACCTCCAGCTATCAGAAACGCATTTTGGTCAGAAGTAAATTTTAAAAAGACCATGATTCTATGGCCTTAATTAGCGTGGAACGCTTAGAACGTGTTGTAATTTGTGAACAACATAAAAATTCTATTGAAGGAAAAAGAACTGTGCAGACCATACAGCCTACGTGAGCGAAGCAGCGAGCGCGTAGCTGATTAGAATATATTCGAAGTACATGGGAGGTCTGTTTCTCAGATACATAATATATATTGGTTTAGCTAAACGGAAATGAAGCACATACAGAACTATGACTCATTCATTGGCTATACCCAACAACAAGCGCAAAGTACACCTGTGATGACAAACTGCCTATTGGCTTCTGTCTCGGGTTCTTCGGCCGACGTTCATCTAATGATTTTTCTGACGTTTCGCCAGCACGAGTGGCTGGCATTGTCAAAGCTTCACCCTCCATTGCCAGTTCACCACCGGCAATGGAGGGTGAAGCTTTGACAATGCCAGCCACTCGTGCTGGCGAAACGTCAGAAAAATCATTAGATGAACGTCGGCCGAAGAACCCGAGACAGAAGCCAATAGGCAGTTTGTTAACAAGTGGCCACGAAAGCCTTAACAATTTTGTATTACACCTGTGTTGATGGTTCTTCATAACTGTAGCATAAGGATTGTCAACGATCCGTACATTAATAGTACGTCACATCAGCTTTCCTTTTGTGGTGAAACAGTTCCGATCTCAAAACCGAAGTAAACGGCCAGAAAAGTGAAGCTATTGTTTGGCAAACTGTACCCTGCACGACGCCAATGTTACGGAAAAATGCTCAAGTATTAACCGAATACTCCTCATCATTGCAAGAAAGCACTGCCTCAACCTGACCGGGGATCAGTAGACTTAGTGCACTCTTCGATTGTTACATTGTAATACAACCAGTCCCATTACCCTTAACTGCTGTAATTTTATTGGAAATGTGGTGCTCCTCAGATGCCTCGTTCATAAGTATTCGACTTCATACGAGTTGTTAGAGGTACAGCACTCGCTGCGTCCGTGGCATTCGATAAGCCTCACGTGCACCCGGGTTGCGCCAAGTGGTGGGCACTTCAAAAAGCTCAATTTTTGCGACGCGTTACAAGTTTACCAATCCTGGGTTTCCTAAGCTGGAGACTGGTAAGTGCCGCCATTCATCGGTCACCCTAATCCCTGGGATGCTTTAGTCACCACCGTGTGGCGCGGCGTGACTTCGAAACGATATGTGTCGCTAGGATGATAAAAAAAAGAGGAAACGCCGTTTTTTTAATACGGCAGCGCTTTAGCAACGGTTAGAGATCACTAAATATATCTATAGCAGCCAACCAGTTGCAACAAAAGGTGGTTCACTTTTGATCATGGTTTCGACGTATTTAAAAACGTCTGACAGACATCTGAAAGACATGTAATCGGTAGACATTGTAACAGTAGGAGCTGCGTCATACAGAGGCAAAATCCCCGTAAAGGGGTGGGGTTATCACATGTATCATAAAACATAACCAAAAAGATAAAGACCAGCACTTGCTAAAATTTCACATTGGAAAAACTCCAAATAATGAAGCAATCTGTTATTTGTCCAATGAAAATATGCTGTCAATGCATAACATTGTACACATTATTAATTATGCTGTCGCGTAGGATCAGGCTAGTCACGTAACAATAATTCAAATCCATAAATAAAACCAATCAAATAAACTGTAAAGTCATGTTATGAGCTGTATGCCGAATGACAGGAAACGGAGCATATGAATGCCAGAAAAACAATACAGGTGGCGCGTGCGCCGAGATGGATGTACTCTTGCGGCGTAAACTGGCAGTAAGTGGGTGTACAGTTAGGTGGGGAGGCGTTAGAGAACAGTCTGAAATAAAGAATATTAAAGGAGGCTGCTGTAAAGTTAAGTATGCTACCGTACATTAAAACCATTCGAAGACCACAACTACATTATCGCACGAACAGAAACTAAATTATTGGGTGAACGCACTGTGATAAACGTACGTGAAGATGAAAAAGGTTAGTAAATGGGTCATCATATAGTAAAAAACATACAGTAACATGAGTGTGCTAAATGTATGTCTTCACCAATATAAAACAGGGGAACGCATTTTTAGAATTTTAAGAAATGAGCAACTCGCCACGTCTACCGGCGCATGTATGAAGATTTTATGCACAGTATAAGTTTGAAGCCTTAAAAAATATGTGTGCAAGCAAGATGCAGCTGGTCATTCAGTGGATTTCCGTCCCTGACCTCTAGATGTTTGAAGATTTGAAGATAATTCTTCTCGAAGATCCCTCTTGCACCATTTGACTTCTCTGTATAAAATAACTGTTTCCAAACATTTCGGGACGTGGTAAGCAATCAGCAAGTGTAGAACGTTGAATTATGTATGTTCCCTCCTTTCTTTCCTAACAGCTGCTCTTTACATCTAGTCCTCACAACTGTTCCTGTTTCACTGATGTAATAGCGTGGCCAATTATTACAGATCAACTTTTAGATCCCTGTAAGCATAAGTTTTTTCTTTAAAATGTTGTCTCTAGAGACGGAAACATTACAGTTACAATTTTTCACTAGAAGACACTTAATCCTGTGAGAAACATTTCCCAACAATGGAACAGATACGAATTTACTAGCGCCTTTGTTATTATTGGAAGGAGTGTTGTTGCTCAAAGTCGAGAATTTTTGAGATGTTTTCTTACTGTACATGAACAATAATGCACTTGTGGTCTTATATTGGTTTTAAAGTAAGTTAATATATTTTACTTTACAAAAGCGTCCGTTGATAGTCTTTATTTCCCACTGTTCTCTCACTCCCCGACCCCCTTAAGCCAATGCATCTCCACATATTGGCCGTTTATGCCACAACGGTACTTCGATCTCGGCGCACGTGCCGCCTGCCTTTTTTTCCTGGTGCTCAACCTCTCTATTTCTTGTCAGTGTGCAGCTCATAACATAACCTGACAATTTATTTTATTCGTTTTATTTCTGAATTTTAATTGTTCTTACTTGACAAACTCCGATCATAGGTCCAGAATATCTAATAATGGTGTGCGTTGACAGCATATTTTCGTTGGGCAAGTGACAAATCACTTCAATATTTCGGATTTTTAGAATGTGAAATTTTAGTAAGTTCTAGTTTTTATCCTTTTGGTTATGTCTCATGATATATGTGGTATTCCCACACCGTTATGGGGATTTTGTCTCTGTATGACGCGTAATTTTGACATACATATTTCCGGGTTTGTAATTATTGCTGTTACATTGCCTTCAGGTTACACGTATTTCTGAAGAAGACGAGTTAACATCCACCGAAACCATGGTGAAAGGTTGAGTAAGACCACCTTTTCTTGGAAGTGATTGGCTGCGTTGAATACATTTACTAAAAAACGAAACTCAGTCTCAAACTTCGCTGCGCGCCAATGAGAAGTATGGCAGTTGAGGCGGAACAGTCGTTATGGCGAACCTGCTAAACCTTAGTTACAAAAGGCTTATCTAGGTAAGCGGGTCCCTGTCTGGATGGACAAATGATTCCCTAGCGTCTCGTGGGACCAAAATGGCTCACAATAATGACATACTCCCAGTGGAAAGTGTGGGCCCATGGAGGGTTTACCTACACACTCCACGGAGAGATCTCGGGTGAATAGCCCACCTGACATATCTACTTCAGTGGTAAATACCACTAACAGAATAATGCCAATGTGTCGTAATGTGCTAAGCGTTATGAAGAGGGAAGATGCTACATTCTGAAGAGTATCTCCATTTTATATAGACAAAAGGGAGGGTATTGTCCGAAGTCTTAAGTCTATTAAAATGTTAAGGGATGTCACCCTGCTAATAGAGACAATGACGCTCAGTGAACCACCTAAGTTATTGCAAAGCAAAAGCTTGGTGAATGTTCTACAGTTGTCAAAATGCACATCTCCCTCCTTTAGAGCAGTGGTATATCAACCAGTGTTCTTCTGTATCTGGATCCCAATCAACATTTAATGTAATGGCAAAGCGAAGTTATACTGAGAAAATAAACGTACTGCAAAGGATGATTGATGGATAGAAAAAACACCTACCTTTATATTAACCTTTCATTCACCCACGTTACCTGAGTACATCAAGGCGGGTTTCTTATTTCTCAGAGTGTATCCATATGTCACCAGTGTAGTGTGCTGCTGTCCACGCCAGAGATATGGGCGCACTATCCCAGCATGCCAAGGTAAGCTGACCTATGGAAGATGTGGGTTAGACGCTCATGATATAGACTAGTTGTTAACACCAGCACTCTGTTGTGTTAATGGTTTCAGTGCACATCCAGTCTGGTCAAAGGATTGTACTGTCCATATACAGGAGAAGAGCAGTCAGGAGCTTCAGGTGGAAAGGCGTTTACCGCTGATGGAGGCAATGACCACTTTCAACGCTATGTAACCTCCAACGTTGGCAGCCTCGTCCTCTACCATCGTCAAGCAACCAGTTGCGAAGTGTGATGCTTCAACGCAAACGCCCAGTGCAGATGCTAGCACATCTGTCATCGTGCACCAATCTGTAGTCAAGTCTTATGCCTCAACACAAACCCACAATGCAGATTCTAGCAAATCCACGTGTGCATGTATCTGAAACTGTCAAGGCGCTGTTGCAGTTATTAGCTTGGCAGACCCATCAGCTTTGAGTTCCAAGGAAAAGCAGGTGACTTCCACTTCAGAATCCAAACACGAAGTATGGTCACAAGATATGTACGTCTACTTCTTTACCAGCCTCGACAGGCTCTACAGGAAAGCCAGACCTAAAAAGCGTGACCTCAAACATTCTAACCATAGTGCTTTAGTCACATCTGATGGGGGTGACTGTCCGATGGACCTAGAAATATGTTTCGGTGTTTCACTAAGCCTGTCTACCCCTCCTACCGACATTTTTGACTCCCTTTCCAGGCTACAGGACTTAGTGAGAGTTAAAACCAGTGGTTAAAATGGCTCGCTACTTTCAGTGGAATGCGAGTGCCTATAGAACACATCTAGAGAAATTGAAAATCCTTGTACAAGAGAAGTATACGAGCATGTGCCTTCATGAGATGCATTCCAAGGTCACAGATAACCTGTGTTGCCAAGATATAACCTTCATAGGAAGAATTACGCAAGTGGTGACCGAGAAAAGAGTGGTGCAGCTGCGTTCCTCAACGAAACACACCACATCCCTCACCACTGACTTACAAGTAGCTGCTGCAGCATTATATGCGCCATCTTGCCTAACAGTATGCTCTGTATGTATTCCACCCACCGTAGGAAACCCATGATGGTACAACACTTATTGTTTTCATGCAACAACTCCCCAGCCCACCATGTACTGTGGTTCTCTTCTGCCATCTATCCCAGAGCTCTGGTACTTGAGAGTCTGCTGGTGTCAGAGGATACCTATGTACTTAACAACTGGGAAAAGACGTACTTTTGCTTGGATCTTCGGTATTCTTCACTATAAATCTCTTCCCTATAGTGTCCTGTCCTTGAAGGTACCGTTACGTGGGAAGTGGCCACTTAAGTGACCACCTTCTCATTTCACTTCACCTTGCTGCGACTACAGTGCCTGAACGCAAGCCACCTATGTTGACGTTCAACAGAGCAAACTGGCCGTTGTACAGCCGACGGACCTTATTGCAACACTGTGACAGGAGCAGGAAGAAGTGGACGTGATCACAAATGTGATACACCTTGCTACTGATTCCTCCATTACTATACTCCTAGCAAACCTAGGAGAAAATCCGTCTCTTGATGGACTGAGGAATGTCGGTTATCCATGAGGGATAGGCGTGCTGTGTTACATAGGTTTAGGAATAGACCAAGTGGAGACAATCTTCCAGCCTTTCGGGAAGCGAGAGCTAAAGCTAGACGAATCATCAAACAGAGAAAACGGAGTGTGTGAAGCCGGTCGGTGTGGCCGAGCGGTTCTAGGCGCTTCAGTCTGGAACCGCGTGACCGCTACGTCGCAGGTTCGAATCCTGCCTCGGGCATGGATGTGTGTGATGTCCTTAGGTTAGTTATGTTTAAGTAGTTCTAAGTTCTAAGGGACTGATGACCTCAGATGTTAATTCCCATAGTGCTCAGAGCCATTTGAACCATTTGGAGTGTGTGAAGAGAACTTTTAATGTCTGGTGACTATTCCATACCAGCAATGAAGGTATGGTACTCCATTCGGAAGACATCAGGGAATAAAAGTGTAGGCCCAGTATCTTCTCTACAGGAGAACCTGTCTGTGTGTGTTGTAATCATTCGGTTCAGCCCTTTACCAACCTGGAGGTCCCGCTGAGGGGAACCGTCTTGGACTTTAATACCTCACTACGGTCCTTGGACGTCAGTTTTGACCATAGGTTAACATGGATACCACACCTACATGATATGAAATGTAGATGTCAGAAGGTCTGAAGGCACTAAACGTCTTAAAGTGTGTTTGCGGCGAGAACTGGTCAACATATACCTCCAGTTTGTTTACGGTCCGTAAGACCTTCATCTGCAGACGACTTGACTACGGCAGCGTAGTGCGTGGCTCCAGTATGCCTATTTAAAGATGCTGGATGCTGTCCACCACGCAGCCATTAGACTCGCCATACGGGTTTAGGTATTCAGTCCCATTCCTGCCCAAGTCACCTCTCGGTGTACTATGCGGATTTGTGGGCTTTCAAGAAAGCACTGTGGAACGTCCAGCTTCTTGGTAGAGGGACGTTACTTGTCTCCACGGACTCTCTTAGTACTCTGCAGGCTATTCAGTAGTTAAGATGGTCCAGGATGCTATCCACCTCCTGCACAGGCAGAAGAAAGAGATGGTCTTCCACTGGGTCACTGGACACTTGGGAATCGATGGAGATGATGGAGCTACAAAGTATCGAAAGCAGCCTGCCAGGTGAATACCACAGTGTAACTTAACGTCCCCCCTATAGGCTTTCATGTCGTGAGTGGAAAAGAGAGTGTTCGCTGAATGGAAAAGGAATTGGCTAGACGTGGTCAACAACAAGCTGTGGTCGGTCGAACCGACTATTCACGCATGGCCCACTTTCTTTCGAACTCCCCGAAGGGATGAAGTGGTCATTATTCGCCATACTCGACACCGCCTAATAACGCATGCTTATCTCTTGCGGCATGAAGTTCCTCATGAATGCAGTTTATACGGTGTCACACTCACGGTGACCCACTATTAACGTCCTGTATACTACATGCCGATGGGAGGGAAGCCCTTGGTCTACCGAGGGACTTACCCTCAATTTTAGGAGATGACGAAACTATAGCTACATTTTTTTGACATTTTGTGTGCCTTCAGGACACTTACTCAACTTAATAGGATGGAGGTTTTAATGTGTTTTTGAGTGTCTGGCTCATCCTATTAGTCCTGTGACAACAATCCCTCTTACTGCTATCCATTGTTTTATTAGTACTATGAACGTGTGACAACGGTATGAATAGCTAGCTATATCGGAGACTGAATATGAAATTTCTTGTTAAGGTGGCTATAGTTATGTGGTTTTTCCTTTCGTATTCACAAGAGTGATCACCCATTGAGCAGTATCACGATCTTGTGAAAGAGCGCTGATGGCTACACTGCTTAGCGCCCAACAAGTTTAAATCCATCCACGAATCGTCAACTTCCTTACACTTTTCATCTTCCTGTCTGTACGCGAAACTCATATCTGCTTATTGAGTAACCATTTCACTAGGCCAGATCGACTATACGCTTCACCTCGAAATCAGAAGCTACCAGCCGATTGATATTTGTCTCTCAACAGACCATATTAGTAAATACATCACGCCGTCTGTAATGCATTAGTGATGTTTCCTATCCACATCCCACTTGTTGTTCCCCAACGTATTTGCAGGGCCACAACGTTAGCAACTACATGAATAATAAATCACTTTATTACATGGTAAAAAACATAGATCCTAGGTTTTCTCTTTCCATTGAAAAAGTTTTATCAAAACGCGGTAGGTATCCTAAATTTGAATTTCAGTTCAATCAAAGTCAGACATCCATTGTCAAATCTAAATAAAGCTGAATTACGTATTAATTTACATAATTTTAATTTTAAAATTTATAAATTTTTAATTTGGTACTTGCCTGGATTTAATACTTGTGTTTCCTTCAGTTTAGATATCGAGTTGAACTCACGAGGGCTTAAGTCAGGGGAATGCGGTAGGTGGTATAGCACTTCACAGTCCCATCAGTCAAACAAATCAGTAACAGCTTGCACTGTACGTGCTTGAGCATTGTCCCGCAAAATGATGGTCAAGTCCTGCAGAAAGCGTCATCACTTCTTTCTCTATGCTGTTCATTTTTGGAACAAAACCTACGATCAGCTTAGAGACAGAAGTGATGAGATTTTCTGCAGGACCTGACCATCATATTTCAGGACAATGCTCCATTTATAAATTGAAGGAAACACTTCACGGCATTCGCTTCAGAACTGCTACAAATTCGTCCGGCAATAGACCGCGCCGCTCGAACTGTCAACACAACTGGCACTACTAAGAGTATCCTACGACTTCCACATCGCTGCCAACGGGTTATACACAATGCTGCTGATTAACCTGAAGGTGAGTAAAACTTTGAAACATGTATCTATTTTCTACTAGCTGTAAGTAAATAGTTGCCACTATTAAAGTTCCAAACCTCGTATTATCTCACCATTCAACACAATACGTTTAACAGTATAACTTCGCTACAACCATTAACATTTAAAACTCTAAGGGATTAAGACAGTGGTGTGTGTATTAATTTTGATAATAGTTATACCCCTAAATCCCTCAAATGAGGAACAAGCTATGTATTCATGGAAACAACAGAACTGGCGTATAGCAATTTCACGTAATCTTATACGTATTTACACATGACGGGATAGTATAGACTGCAAAAGGTATGCACGTGATCCTAAAATGAGCAAGGGATCTTCGTAGTTATGCAGAACAGAGTGCTGGGTCAGAGGGACCCGATTATCGGCGAGAATAATTTGGCGGAGGGGCCACAGTGAGCAACGGGCAATCTCCGAATGATTGCCTCCTCTGGCAGGCGCATCATCCCGCTGAAAGCCAGCTAATACGGAAGGCTCTCTCTCTCTGTCGGTGCTCCAGAGTCGGTCAGGCTATCGCGCGGACCAAGTACTTTCATTTAACTTGAACGCTCAGAGGTCTGAATGGCAAAATAAAGGAAGCATAGATATCCGATCGCCAGTATTACTACTGTTCGGACTGATATGTCATTAATGTCACCACTTATTAAATGTAATCAACAATTATTGTTTCACTGCTTAATTATCCATTTTATCTCCTCTGGCAAAGCTATGACATAAATGAAATTGGTTTGTAACGAAAAGGCAGGCTTTCCGCTATGGTAGTGGAGTTGCACATGATTTTGATAATAAAGATTATAGAATACGTGACCTGAAGCGAAGTTTCTAAAATAGCTGTATCCGACGTCAACCACATGTTTACTCAGCGAAAGATCCTGACTCAGTAGAATCTGTAATGTATCATTTTTGAAGATCATCATGATTCTTACACGTCATGAAGTTCTGCAATGTATTTCCATTAGCAGGTTTCGTCGAGATCAACAACAATATGCGTGCAATGATCTCACAGTGTTACCCCCATCTTGCAACCATCAGATAGAAATATCGTACCGATCAATGTCAGTGCTGCATGTTAGTTTACAACCGATGCAAGAAAATATAGACTAAATAGTACGACGTTCAGATCTTACATATCTGTGCATGTCTAATCTTCCTCATTCTTCGATCGGTAGAAGTTAATGGAAGACATGTCAGCCTACAGAATTGTAGCTTCTGCTTCGTGATACAGCAGGAAAGTCGTAGTGTAAACAATTGGACATCCACATACTATTTTTGAATCTATCCTGTATCACTCTATATTATCAAACACAGTTATGCTGTAGGTGTTTATACACAACGAACGCGGACGAATCATTCTCATTATCTATGATCAGCTAAGTTTCAACTATCCATCGTATGTTCATATTTCGAAATGTTTGGTGAACCATTCTGTGTTTAATTTTTGTACCCATTGACTGTAACGGTCTAAAATATGAAAGGAAAGTACGTCACGAAATTGCATTGCGGGCTGTATCGCACCACTACCACTTATTGATTGAAACACAGAACGATGGCTACACCCTCTCAGGAACCCATGCAATAATTCGGGAAGCCACGTTTTTATTTTATTACATATTCTGATATAATTTAAAATGTGGATCATTTTCATTGAAAGTAGAAGTCTGTAGCATTAAAAATGAGTTAGCTGCGTATTTACTAAATTACTGAAAATGATTGTACGAATGGTCTTTAGAGCCTTGAAGCATAGAACAACTAAATTGTAATGCAGTACCTTAGTTTGTCGTTATCCACGAACAAAGATACAAAACAACACTTCGAAATAGTTCACCAGCGTGAAGAAAAGAAGAAAAGAAATTCGTCGTGTAGCTCCATTCGGGAGGCCCTATCTGCTGCAGTGTTAGAGGACTCAAGATCAGGAAACACAACTTAAAGTGTTGTTACTATCTTGTCCTTCATTAGAATAGATTAAAACTGGTGCTATAGTTTACTGGTACAAACAAGTAGCAAAAGTTCACACACAAAGGTGTGCGGAATGTGTGGCTCAAAAAACGGTTCAAATGGCTCTGAGCACTATGGGACTTAACATCTTAGGTCATCAGTCCCCTAGAACTTAGAACTACTTAAACCTAACTAACCTAAGGACATCACACAACACCCAGCCATCACGAGGCAGAGAAAATCCCTGACCCCGCCGGGAATCGAACCCGGGAACCCGGGCGTGGGAAGCGAGAACGCTACCGCACGACCACGAGATGCGGGCGAATGTGTGGCATCAGATGCAATCCTGACCGCCACTCTTTGCGTAGGAGTTCGTCCTTTGTCAAAATGATTCAAATGGCTCTGAGCACTATGGGACTCAACTGCTGTGGTCATAAGTCCCCTAGAACTTAGAACTACTTAAACCTAACTAACCTAAGGACATCACACAACACCCAGCCATCACGAGGCAGAGAAAATCCCTGACCCCGCCGGGAATCGAACCCGGGAACCCGGGCGTGGGATGCGAGAACGCTACCGCACGACCACGAGATGCGGGCCGTCCTTTGTCTGACTTATCCTTCACTTAAGATTATAACAATATTTTTCTGCATTTAAATGTAGTGAAATGACTCAAAAATGAAGAACATCACAGGAAGTTATTTTAATTCTATTCATTTGCACTTTCTTGCGCCTTATAGAAAGGCTGCCTTCACTCTTTTGCATGTTGCCATACGTCAGGCGTTATTTCCCACTAGCTATTACGCTTTATGTCTCGTACATAGTCTTAGAAGGTACTGTAAATGCATTTGTGGAGTTTCAGATATAAAATTACCGGCTAAATCCTGTTATTACTATTTTGTCATTGTCCTCTCGCTAAGAACTACCGACAGATCACTTGCTTCATATTGACTTATGTCCTTTGAATGAAATTACCACCGAAATAAGTGAGAAAATATGGCAAATGATAAGGGTAATGATCTGCAGTGGCAACTAGAACCTCTGAGGGACAGAAGAAATGAAATCAAATGAAGATAAGCAAATAGAACATGTTTATTTAAGAAACAAACAAAAATTTTTTATGTAAGAGACGAAGAATAGCTACTAACCTCAAAAATGAAATGCACTCGTGCTTAGAGTTTAATGACCACACCGTCAATGATACCTTACACTCTAAGCTAGAGCTTCTCCTGGCGTATCCAATGAACTCTATCCTTTCCGCATACGCGAAGTCGCTAATACCCTACTGGATAGGTTATTTCGCTAAACAAATGTTACAGTAATACTAGACTTTTGTTTGCAGCTAGGACATGAACCAAATGAAAACAGGCTTGGTCTAGAGGCAAAGAACGGAGGTTCTCTTGTGATGGAAGCTGCTAGAGGAGCGGGAACTCTCGTAGAGGTTTCGACACCAGTGCTGACCCACCCGCAACTCCCATGATTGTTGTAACAGCTGTCTTCAAGTAGCGGTTAACAACACTGCAGGAAGGGGCAACATAAAAGGAAATTGCTTTGGTGTCGTTGCGTAACTGAGTGTCCATCTCCATTGTCTGTGTGTTTATACTGGTGATCATTCCATGGATTTCTTAAACCGTGACATTTTGGCTTTTAATAGCACGCAGTAAGGGTGGTATCAGTGGAAATACGATAGAGGGTGCTCGAACATAAAATGTGATTAAAATGCGGAATGTACACATCGCCGTAATGGCTACTGTAATTTCGTCCAAACTGTTAGCTCGAGCTAGAGGAATGCTACGGCTGTGCATCTCTCTGCGTCGTTGGTTCGACAGCGTCTTCTGCGGGTTAGACTATGGCATGTATGCTATTTTGTATAGCCAGAAATCAGAAACATCTCAGACTGCAATTAACTCATAAATACGGCCTCTGCCATGCTGAGTAGTGTTTTTATACGAGGTGGAGGTGGTGACCACAATTTGTCCAACTTCACTGCCGTTTGGCTCAGCGGTCAAAGGCCAAATGTGTTTGTTTGGAGCTGCATTGGATGTAACATGCGGTCCGGATACTGTAGTACTGAGCGCAGTCTTAATAGTTACCCCTACAGGAAAGAGACTGTACACCCTACGAATTAATTTTCTTTTATAGGCATTTCTACAAGCTATATTTCAGCAAATCAATGATCGACCACATGTAAGGATCAGTGTGTGTTACCTTTTCATCGTGAGCGAAAGATATTTCTTTCGCTTGAGATGTTGCCCAATTAATTAGTAATGACAAATCGTCATTTAGATAATTCGGCTATTTTATTCTGGATATAAAATAGTTTTATTCTGTACTCAATGTATTAACCTTTGACGTGAGGATTTAACACGTACACATAGACGAATATACTTATATGGATATGGCGTCTGTTCTTTCAGACATGTCCGAAAGAACAGACACCATATCCATATAAATACACTCCTGGAAATTGAAATAAGAACACCGTGAATTCATTGTCCCAGGAAGGGGAAACTTTATTGACACATTCCTGGGGTCAGATACATCACATGATCACACTGACAGAACCACAGGCACATAGACACAGGCAACAGAGCATGCACAATGTCGGCACTAGTACAGTGTATATCCACCTTTCGCAGCAATGCAGGCTGCTATTCTCCCATGGAGACGATCCTAGAGATGCTGGATGTAGTCCTGTGGAACGGCTTGCCATGCCATTTCCACCTGGCGCCTCAGTTGCACCAGCGTTCGTGCTGGACGTGCAGACCGCGTGAGACGACGCTTCATCCAGTCCCAAACATGCTCAATGGGGGACAGATCAGGAGATCTTGCTGGCCAGGGTAGTTGACTTACACCTTCTAGAGCACGTTGGGTGGCACGGGATACATGCGGACGTGCATTGTCCTGTTGGAACAGCAAGTTCCCTTGCCGGTCTAGGAAAGGTAGAACGATGGGTTCGATGACGGTTTGGATGTACCGTGCACTATTCAGTGTCCCCTCGACGATCACCAGTGGTGTACGGCCAGTGTAGGAGATCGCTCCCCACTCCATGATGCCGGGTGTTGGCCCTGTGTGCCTCGGTCGTATGCAGTCCTGATTGTGGCGCTCACCTGCACGGCGCCAAACACGCATACGACCATCATTGGCACCAAGGCAGAAGCGACTCTCATCGCTGAAGACGACACGTCTCCATTCGTCCCTCCATTCACGCCTGTCGTGACACCACTGGAGGCGGGCTGCACGATGTTGGGGCGTGAGCGGAAGACGGCCTAACGGTGTGCGGGACCGTAGCCCAGCTTCATGGAGACGGTTGCGAATGGTCCTCGCCGATACCCCAGGAGCAACAGTGTCCCTAATTTGCTGGGAAATGGCGGTGCGGTCCCCTACGGCACTGCGTAGGATCCTACGGTCTTGGCGTGCATCCGTGCGTCGCTGCGGTCCGGTCCCAGGTCGACGGGCACGTGCACCTTCCGCCGACCACTGGCGACAACATCGATGTACTGTGGAGACCTCACGCCCCACGTGTTGAGCAATTCGGCGGTACGTCCACCCGGCCTCCCGCATGCCCACTATACGCCCTCGCTCAAAGTCCGTCAGCTGCACATACGGTTCATATCCACGCTGTCGCGGCATGCTACCAGTGTTAAAGACTGCGATGGAGCTCCGTATGCCACGGCAAACTGGCTGACACTGACGGCGGCGGTGCACAAATGCTGCGCAGCTAGCGCCATTCGACGGCCAACACCGCGGTTCCTGGTGTGTCCGCTGTGCCGTGCGTGTGATCATTGCTTGTACAGCCCTCTCGCAGTGTCCGGAGCAAGTATGGTGGGTCTGACACACCGGTGTCAATGTGTTCTTTTTTCCATTTCCAGGAGTGTATATAGTTCTGGCATACCGGCCATGACCTTCTTCTGTGCGGATGCACACATATTCCCCGAACTCTTACGGGACTTGGTAAGAATGTCTTCCACGAGTAATGAATGTGTTGGGGTGGGACACTACGAATTTAGTGTGTGGACATACAAGGTGAGAATGCGGGTCTCGCGGGAGGCGTGCGCGAGATAGTCCCTGCAGTCACGCTATCCTTTGTGCTCTCGGTGGCTCAGATGGACAGAGCGTCTGCCATGTAAGCAGGAGATCCCGGGTTCGAGTCCCGGTCGGGGTAAACATATTCACGTGTCCCCGTTGATATATATATCAACTCCCGTCAGCAGCTGAAGGTATTAATATAATTCTCATTTGCTCAGACGAAAGTTTGACAGTGCTTATGACAAAAGAGTCATGTTGAGATTGCATGCAGCGAACGGGGCAGAAGGAAGAAAAAAGAAGGAAGTTGTTTTGAAAATTAATTATTTTAGCCCATTAAGATTATATTTTTCAGGAAGTGCTACAAACGAACAACACAGAATTTAAATCGTCCTGTTTACACACAAAACTGTATTTCGTTAGTGCAGTAGCGTTAAAATTCATTAAAATACGAGGGCGGTTCAGAAAGTAACCTCCGATTGGTCACAGTGCGGGTTGTGGGGGGAATAGCGACGCCATCTGTGCGTTCACGCACTCAACAGGTCAGTCCGCATCAAGCCGTGGTCGAGTGAACGTCGTACCTGCGCTAGTTTAGTTTTTGTGGCAGTTTGAAATGTGTGCTGCAATAGAAAACCCCGCCAAATGTGAAGTGCGTGCTGTCATAAGGTTTTTTACAGCCAAAGGATATTCTGCAGCAGCTATTCATCGTGAGCTTTGTGCCGTGTGCGGACCAAGAGTTATGAGTGAAGGAGTTGTCCGTGAATGGGTACGTTTATTTAAAAGTGGACGAGAAAACGTTCATGATGAAGAGAGGAGTGGTAGACCATCATTGGTGACTGACGAACTCGTTCAGACAGTTGATGCAAAAGTTCGTGAAAATCGACGTTTCTCAATGTCGGAGTTGTCTACTGGTTTTCCACAGATTTCTAAGACTCTCTTGTACGAGATAGTGACAGCAAGATTGGGTTACCGTAAGTTCTGTGCACGATGGGTGCCCAAAATTCTTACCGACCACCACAAAACTCAAAGAATGGCCTCTGCATTAGACCTTCTGTCACGTTATGAGGACGAAGGAGAACCATTGTTAAACAGAATCGTGACCGGTGACGAAACCTGGATTATGTACGTGAACCCTGAGACAAAAGAACAATCAAAGAGGTGGGCACATTCAAATTCGCCTACCAAACCAAGAAAAGCCTCGCAAGATTTTTCTGCCAGAAAACTGATGGCAACGGTGTTTTGGGATGCCAAAGGGGTGTTGTTGGTTGAATTCATGGAACGTGGTACGACCATTAATCAAGACGTGTACTGTGAAACAATAAAAAAGTTACGACGGGCTATACAGAACAAACGCCGTGGTATGCTGACTTCCGGTATCGTTTTTTTGCACGATAACACCCGTCCTCACTCTGCTCGCAGAACAACGGCCCTTCTTGAGTCCTTCAAGTGGGACGTTATCAACCATCCACCTTACAGCCCAAACCTGGCGCCAAGTGATTATCACCTCTTCATGCATTTGAAGAAATGGCTCGGGTCACAGCGGTTTGATGACGACGAAGAGCTGAAAGATGCGGTCACAGGCTGGCTCCAGGCACAAGCGGGTGATTTTTATGCAGAAGTAATTTCAAAGCTTGTGAAGAGATACGATAAGTGCCTCAATCGCTATGGAGACTATGTAGAAAAATAGTGCAAAGATGTAGTTGTAAGATGTATATATTAAAATATTTTTATTTAACTTGGTGTATTTTTTTAAATCAACCGGAGGTTACTTTCTGAACGGCCCTCGTATTTCTCAATAAAGATCTTCTCCCCATACATGATGTATTCCCCTCTATGTGCCCGTTCTGGTGCATGTGTATTACCTAATAAGAGTAAAGTGCGTATTGCTTCTGCAGTTTTTTTAAATTGCCAATGCTGTTTATTACTTGTCTTTCTCTGTATGAGATATGATTGGTTTGTGTGTATCCCAAGACGTTTCCTTTGTAATCCCTTCATCCGTTCCCTATAAGCCTTTGCTTAAATTCCGTAATTTAACTGCATGCTTTTGTTTGTATAGTTTCAACGTCAGTTTAATTTTTCTGTTGGTTCTACACGTGTTCCGATACTGATTTTGTTTACAGTTTGCCCATAGACCTTTAATTCAACTTTCCAAAGCCACTAGAACCTTGCCACCTGGTGGCTAGTATTGATACGTAATTTTTGTAACAGTCGTCCATATTTAGTTCGGCACGAAAGTTAAGTTTGTGGAAGGGAGGAGAAGATTAGTGTTTGACGTCCCGTCGACAACGAGTTTTGCAATTGGTTGGTTGGTTTGGGGGATTAAAGGGACCAGAGTTTTGCAATTCAAAGCGTTCGTCACCTTCTGTTGTCACTGCATGACTCTTCAATGGAATATAATAAACAACAGAAATACACATCTGTATGTGCAAGAAATGAGAGTTTCTATGCTTTCGAAGTCAGTGAAACAATATAGCAACTCTACCGTAGGGTATTAACTTCATCATACAGTGCAAAATTTGCCCTCTTCTGTTGATGATGCCATTAAGGTATAGTAGTTGTTTGTGTACGACTTCGTACACAACAGTAAAGAGAGGTGGGCTACAGAGTGGTCTCAGTGTCAACAAGGGTGAAGCTCTCTGTACTAATGCACAAATGATAGAGTCGGAGCCGCGACGAGGTAGCGTGTACGTAGGGTCATGTACTCCAGAGTTTCGAGGCGCGAGGGGGCTACGTGGCTGCCGCTGGCCATCCTGTATGGCGGCGGCAGATGACGCTTGTTGTACAAAGCCACTGGAGGTGTGGCTCAGCAGGCGTGCTCCATTGGGGCCACCATATCCACCAGGATCGTTATCGGCGTCTGATGGAAACTTGCAATTCCATTGCCAACTTTGACACTCGTGAGGTACTATCGATACGTGATATCACAGTAGTTAAGAAATGAGGTTTGCTGTAGAGTCAGCCACTCACTTTTAAAGTTCGTCAAACATTACAGTGATCCCATGCTGGAGTATTAACTTTATCCTGCAAGACAATTTCTGTGGAGCATGAGAACAGGTAAGAAAAGGTGCTCCCCATAAGTAGTTAAAAACAACATCCGTGTAAGCAACGAGATTAACGAATTTAAAATATGTAGCTGGCAAAGATATGTTTTACTTCTACAACTATTCAGAAAAATTTCAAAATGTGAAATAAAATCAACTTCTTCTTTATGCTTCTGTAACTTGTCCTCACCAACACTTGGGAGTATTTGTAAACACTTACACTTCTATTTATGAACCATGCTTGATGTGAGGCACAGCATATCCTCCTAGTAAATTATTTTCCACATCCAAGCAGTTCTATTATGACTCTCAATCTCCTCAACGTTCTTTTTACGTCTAAAATGTCTACAAAAATATGTAGGCAACTCAAAAAGTGCAATGTTTAGATCAAGTGTCAAGATGTTACTTTCTGTACCTTTGTCCACATTTTGCAAGTACTATGAACCAACAAATTAAATATTTCAGTTTCTGAATTGTCCTTTATGCAAACCGGTTCAACTACTAGGGTTTATGAGGTACATCCCATGGCGCCAAATACCGGGGACGGCGAGCGCTGGAGAGAGCGACGCTTGCGGTGGCGCACTGGCGGCCAGTTTAAATACATCGCCTCCCGCGGAGATGCAGTAGACGAAGGCACCGTTAATACACCAGAAACATCAGAGACTATAATTTTCAGTGATCTGGTGGTCAAGATGATATTTTTTTAACTTACAATTATTGAAATAGAGAGGTGAGACCCTATAAACTGAGACATAGCACTTATGCGAGTTTATGCTCTTATTACTTTAGAATTACATTCCTATTTTTAAGACTGATAACTTACATGATCTTGATTGTTGCAAAAGTCACGTATGAAATAAGTTGCTCCTTAGAGACCAGTTCATAAAAATAGTTTTTTGGACTGATAATGCTGTTCTTTTAATCCTCAACAACTGACAGCTTTCATTCTGCCCTGATATTACAGTATAGCCGCGCAGGATTAGCTGAACGGTCTTAGGCGCTGCAGTCATGGACTGTGCGGCTGGTCCCGCGGGGGTTCGAGTCCTCCGTCGGGCATGGGTGTTTGTGTTTGTCCTTAGGATAATTTAGTTTAAGTAGTGTGTAAGCTTACGGACTGATGACCTTAGCAGTTAAGTCCCATAAGATAAAAAAAAATTACAGTATAATATACGGCGTTGGTTCAGAAAGTAAGTTAATGTGCCCTCTACGAGAAAACGTGTATTCAGGATATCAAAGAGTTGTACAAAGTTACTAAGGCAGTGTTACATATTACTATGTTGCAATCCTAACTTTGACGACGTATTCTGCAATGCATGTCTGGAGGACATTGAAGAGTACATCCTAAAAACTCAGGCACTGCAGTCTATTATTTCATGCCAAGACAAGGCAGTGACAATAATCGCAAGTCTCTCCCTGTGCGGTAATCACAACACTTGTGCGAATAGATTCGTGCTCGGATGGGCGAGGCTGTGGCGACTGCCCGCGTAAAGCAGTAAACTCGGGTACGAGTCCCATCGGGCACATATGTTCATTTTCACCAACACATTGCGCAGCTTGAGTCTGATCATATTTGCAATTGCTAATATATTTCTTGTGTTGATCGCAGTAGTACCTGTTCTTCCAAACATGCATACATGTCTGTAGGACATTTCAGAGTACATCGTAAAAACACAGGCGCTGTAGTATAGTGTTTCATGTCAAGAATAAGGCTACGACAATAATCATAACTCTCTACCTGTGCGAGAATCAAAGCAGCCGTGCGAGTACAGGACGTAGACACACGGAAATGTATGGAAGTTTGGGTCGATTCTGGAGACGTACTCGAATGACGGAGGCGGCAAAGGCGATGACTCACGCAAAGGAGGAAATCAGGCTTCGAGTCCCGGTCCGGCACAAATTTTCATTGCCGCAATACATTGTGCAGCTGGAATCCGATGATATTCGCAAAAGCGAATACATTTCTTGTGTTACATGTTACTGTCCCACGTGGACTGATTTCCTACGCATCTGTCGTAACCGGCAAAAAAGAAATAAAGTTTCAGGTCTAACAGCCTTTTACTAACAGTATCCCGAACGTCGACATCAGTTCTGAATTGCCCATTGCGCAGATGCTTCTTTAACTGCCAGAAGAGACGCTAAGTGCTTGGTACAAGGTCCGGAATGTATGCAGGGCGTTTCAGCACAGTCTATAGGAACCGCTTTATCAACCGTAACCGAGATCATTCTTGGTCATTTATTATCGTGCAACGTCACAGCTCCTTTCGAAATCAAAGCCAATCGGTTCCTCCGAATTACCTTCTGCAGTAGTTCCCGTGCTACACAATAACGTACAACATTCACAGTCTGTGGGAAGAAAATAAACCAGCAATGCACCCTTTGTGTTCCAAAAGACTGTTGCAGTAACTTACATGGCAGATACCTTTGTTTTGCATCTTATACGGGGGAGACAAGCCGTGTTTCCATGATACTGATATTTCTTCGTCTCGGGAGCTGCATAATGCACCCACTTTTCACCCCGTGTGTCCATACAGTACAGCAATGAAGTCTCCTCTCCATGATACTGCCTTAAGTGTTGCAGAGGCCGTGCAGTTTGCTTGGTTTCATTCTCATCTGAGATTTGTCGCGATACCCAGCGAGGAAATGTCTTCCCGTAGTACAATATGATAACCACTTCACTACTGACGGGGATTTTGAGTTCCTCTGCAATCGGCTTGAATCAATACTTCGCCCTAACTTTTGCTCGCGTCACACATATATTCTACGTCTATCGAATTCCTGGCGCGAAAACCACTCCTGCTTTCGTGACGTTACACTCGCTTCGTAAACTTGCGCTAGTTTGCGATGAATTGTAGCTGTGGATATGTTCTTTATAGGCAAACATCTTATTAGATTTCACATTTTCAATTGGCAGCAGTCACAGTGCCTTACATCTTGAGACTATTTCGAAACAACTGCACAGCTATCTCTATCTACCGGCGACGTCTAGACATAGAATTAAATTCTTACGTGGTATTTGTACATCTGTGAGAGATTCTGTTAACTTACTGCCTGAACCACCGCTGTTTAACAGCATTTCAATGGATAATAATTTGATCAATTAAAAATCCTGAAAGTTACACTACTGGCCATTAAAATTGCTACACCAAGAAGAAATGCTGATGATAAACGGGTATTCATTGGACAAATGTATTATACTAGAACTGACATGTGATTACATTTTCACACAGTTTGGATGCATAGATCCTGAGAAATCGGTACCCAGAACAACCACCTCTGGCCGTAATAACGGCCTTGATACGCCTGGGCATTGAGTCAAACAGAGCTGGAATGGCGTGTACAGGTACAGCTGCCCATGCAGCTTCAGCACGATACCACAGTTCATCAAGAGTGGTGACTGGCGTATTGTGACGAGTCAGTTGCTCGGCCACCGTTGACCAGACGTTTTCAGTTGGTGAGAGATCTGGATCCAGAAAGGCCCGTACAGGATCTGCAACATGCGGTCGTGCATTATCCTGCTGAAATGTAGGGTTTCGCAGGGATCGAATGAAGGGTAGAGCCACAGGTCGTAACACATCTGAAATGTAACGTCCACTGTTCAAAGTGCCGTCAATGCGAACAAGAGATGACCGAGACGTGTAACCAATGGCACCCCATACCATCACGCCGGGTGATACGCCAGTATGGCGATGACGAAAACACGCTTCCAATGTGCGTTCACCGCGATGTCGCCAAACACGGACGCGACCATCATGATGCTGGAAACAGAACCTGGATTCATCCGAAAAAATGACGTTTTGCCATTCGTGCACCCAGTTTCGTCGTTGAGTTCACCATCGCAGGCGCTCCTGTCTGTGATGCAGCATCAAGGGTAACCGCAGCCATGGTCTCCGAGCTGATAGTCCATGCTGCTGCAAACGTCGTCGAACTGTTTGTGCAGATGGTTGTTGTCTTGCTAACGTCCCCATCTGTTGACTCAGGGATCGAGACGTGGCTGCACGATCCGTTACAGCATTGCGGATAAGATGCCTGTCATCTGGACTGCTAGTGATACGAGGCCGTTGGGATCCAGCACGGCGTTCCGTATTACCCTCCTGAACCCACCGATTCCATATTCTGCTAACAGTTATTGGATCTCGACCAACGCGAGCAGCAATGTCGCGATACGATAAACCGCAATCGCGATTGGCTACAATCCGACCTTTATCAAAGTCGGCATTTCTCCTCCTTACACAAGGCATCCCAACAACGTTTCACCAGGCATCGCGGTCAACTGCTGTTTGTGTATGAGAAATCGGTTGGAAACTTTCCTCATGTCAGCACGTTGTAGGTGTCGCCACTGGCACCAACCTTCTGTGAATGCTCTGAAAAGCTTATCATTTACATATCACAGCATCTTCTTCCTGTCGGCTAAATTTCGCGTCTGTAGCGCGTGACCTTCGTGGTGTAGCAATTTTAATGGCCAGTAGTGTACATGAGTTTCCAAAAGTTCACATTGCAATTAATGCCAATCAGGAAATGCCGTCAGCTCAGGCAGTGGCTTGTCTTATTCCAGCTAAGGTAAGGAAGGCTTAGACGATGAGGAGAGGGTTTTACAGTATTTCAGCAACTGCGTTTCATCGACTTCTAAAATCGATAAATCCGCCAGGATGTTACTAGCCAGCTGTCATTTAGAATTATAATGCAGATTTATAGTTAAAGCGATCCGAAAATGTATTTCTTCAAATTTTTAACGTGAAGTGAAACGTACTGCCAATTCATGAATAACAAACTTGCTTTTCCAATCCTCGTTCTTTTTCAGGACTGTCAGTTCAGCGGCTATAGGTGTTCAGCAGCAAAAGGTAGAAAAACGCTCAGGTTTCCAGTAGCAGTGCGGTGTGCAGTGGCAGATACTGAAAACTAAATATTGCCAATAGTGAAGAAGCTGTTTTCCATAGTGTCCAGTGATGCAGTCGTCACTGCTATGGAGTTGATAAATAATGAAACTATTTCCCGGAAAACAGTTCCATATTTGTATCTCAGTTACAATGGAATGCAAATTATACATTATCAGTTAAATTCTTTTATTCATTTTCTACAGCTTTATTTTTTCAGTAGAGTGTTGATGTGCAAAAAAATGACTCAAGTGGCTCTGAGCACTGAGGTCATCAGTCCCCTAGAACTTAGAACTACTTAAACCTAACTAATCTAAGGACATCACACACAGCCATGCCCGAGGCAGGATTCGAACCTGCGAGCGTAGCGGTTCCGGACTCAAGCACCTCGAACCGCTCGGCCACACCGGCCGACGATAGATGTGCACCTTTGAAGTAATTTAACATTTAATGAAGCCACTCGACCAAATATTAGAGCAAGTTTCATTGTGTATATAAGTACATTTGTTTGAAATGCATGTGATAGGATTATTGTGAAGAAGTGGAGTTAATTTTCGGCGTTGCTATTGGTTGTACACACATTAAAAAAAAAGAATTGTATCACCCCCGTTCCGAGAGTTCCGGAAGTTGTACAAAAAAATTAGAAGTGAAATCAACATAAACATCATTTCCGCCCTTTTTATTGCTCATAAAAACCACATGGCATGTTGTACCACCATACAGCGAGACCTTCAAAAGTGGTGGTCCAGATTGACGTACACACCGGTCCTCTTGCGTTGATGCATGCCTGTATTCGTCGTGGCATACTGTCCACAAGTTCATCAAGGCACTGTTGATCCACATTGCCCCACTTCTCAACTGCGATTCGGTATAGATCCTTCAAAGTGGTTTGTGGGTCATGGTCGTCCATAAACAGCCCTTTTCAATCTATCCCAGGCATGTTCGATAGGGTTTATGTCTGGAGAACATGCTGTCCACTCTAGTCGAGCGACGTCGTTACCCTGGAGGAAGCCATTCACAAGATGTGTACAATGGGGGCGCGAATTGCAGTCCATGAAGACGAATGCCTCGCCATATGCTGCCGATATGGTTGCACTATCGGTCGGAGGATGTCATTCACATATCGTACAGCGGCGCCTTCCATGACCACCAGCGGCGTACGTCGGCCCCACATAACGCAGGGAATCTCCACCTTGCTGCACTCGCAGGACAGTGTGTCTAAGGCGTTCAGCCTGTCCGGGTTGCCTCCAGACATGTCTCCGACGATTGTCTGGTTGAAGGCATATGCGACACTCATCGGTGAAGAGAATGTTATTCTAATCCTGAGCGGTCCATTCAGCATGTTGTTGGGTCCATCTGTACCGCTCTGCATGGTGTCGTGGTTGCAAATATGGAAATCGCCGTGGACGTCGGGAGTGAAGTTGCGCGTCATGCAGCCTATTGCGCACAGTCTGAGTCGTAATACGACGTCCTGTGGCTGCACGAAAAGCATTATTTAACGTGTTGGCGTTGTTGTCAAGGTTCCTCCGAGCCACAATCCGTAGCTAGCGGTCATCCACTGCAGTAGTAGCCCTTGGGCGGCCTGAGCGAGGCATGTCATCGACAGTTGCTGCCTCTGTATCTCCTGCATGTCCGAACAACATTGCTTTGGTTCACTCCGAGACGCCTGGACTCTTCCCTTGTTGAGAGCCCTTTTTGGAACAAAGTAACAATGCGCTCTGTATCTCCTCCATGTCCGAACATCATTGCTTTGGTTCACTCCGAGACGCCTGGACTCTTCCCTTGTTGAGAGCCCTTCTTGGAACAAAGTAACAATGCGGTCGCGATCGAACCGCGGTATTGACCGTCTAGGAATGGTTGAACTACAGACAACACGAGACGTGTACCTCCTTCCTGGTGGAATGCCTGGAACTGATCGGCTGTAAGACCCCTTCCGTCTAATAGGCGCTGCTCATGCATGGCTGTTTACATCTTTGGAGGGGTTTAGTTACATCTCTGAACAGTCAAAGGGACTGTGTCTGTGATACAATATCCACTGTCTACGTCTCTCTTCAGGAGTTCTGGGATCTGGTGTGATGCAAAACTTTTTTTGATGTGTGTATTTTTCCCGTGTATCCAAACAGCCTGGAGTATACAGTAAGGTAACTTTCCAAAATTAATCTTACGATGTGATGAGAGTTCATGGTCAGTGCATGGCAAAGGCATTTGTACAGTTAGATTAAGAATATTAGAAATGAAATAAGTTATGAAACATTCTGAAAATAACGTTCTAAGAATTGCAGCTGTGTAGTGATGTGAAAAACAGTCGCGTGCCGTAGAAGTGAACACAGCGTCTTTTTCTTCCGGCAGTGGAGTAGGTCGCTTGGTGCTCGTTAACGACTGCAAGCAAAAATAATCCGTGTCAGCTAGAGCAAGGGGTGCAATGTGGCGTTCCTAGTAAATGTCAGCGGTCTGCGTAGACACTGATTATATTAAAAATTGTGACTATTATCGGAAAAAAACCGTTACGAGGTCAAAACCAAAATGTAGGATAATTCTGCTGGTATGTAGGCACAGCCATAATTAATTTCCTAAACGAATCCTTAATTTTTGAATGAAAATTTGCCTTCGTGCTTCCACACTTGAAACGTAAAATTCTTAAGAAAACTTATCTGGATTAGAAACTTGAACAAATGGTAATGGTGTGAACGCGAGCTAATGCCTTATAATATATAAATATGTATGGCTACTCAGTTCCCTTGTACAAAGGAAATCTAGATTTAAGACTTGATTTTTTCCTAACTTAAAAACTCTTCAGTTGGTAAAAATAATTAAATGAAATATATTTCCATTATAAACTCGAAGATTCACTGAATTATTGCTCGTTCACAGATAATTGTTGGAATGTATTTAGGGCGTTATATTCATGTAATAATATGGCTGAATAAAGTAATAAGAAAACAAACAGAAAAAATAGATCATTTGTATACCGTTTAGAGATGGTCTACCCACTTTTCAGTGGAGTTCCATTTCTACATGAAGGTAACCTTAAACATATAGATACGCAGAATAATGTAATACCGAGCAAGGTGGTGCAGTGGTCAGCACACTGGACTCCCATTTGGGAGGACGACGGTTCAAACCCGCGTCCGGCTGTCCTGATTTAGGTTTTCCGTGATTTCCCTAAATCGGTTCAGGCAAATACCGAGATGGTTCCTTAGAAAGAACACGGCCGACTTCCATTCCCATCCTTCCCTAATCCGATGGGACCAATGACCTCGCTGTTAGGTCACCTCACAGAAATCTACCAATAATGCAACAAATATAGCTCGAAACCAAAAATAGTTTCCTTTGTCTGATGATGAGTTGGATCACTCTGTTACGTGCTTTTATTCTCGTCCCTTAAGGCTGTGTTTTTTCACACAGCAAAACACATTATAAAGCATACCATGTTTCTCAAGTATTTCGCTGTATTGTTTATTTTGCTGTCTGTAGCTCAGAGGTAAGTTTTTACGTGTACTCTTTATGCGTATCCAATTGTGGCAATCAAATCACAATGCCTGTTGTCACACGAACCACCAATGAAAACGTGTTTATAACATACATGCACTGAATGTACGTCAAACGCACACGCTACAGATCAAATGTCACAATGCTTGTTAGAGCCATTCAGTAATACGGTGGGCGATAAAAAGTCAGAGCGAGCTACCGCAGTGGTTAATTAACAATACTCGCAGTGAGGTACACCGTTTTCAAGTCTCTGATAGGTCATTGGTATCTAGTACTCTTATCATTTCTCGTGAATGCTGTAATGCTTCCTTAGGCATATCCGCAGACCATTTCCTTTTTTTCCTCGGCTCATAGAGTTAATTCTCCGTTTCTAATGTACTCTTTTGCGAATTAATGTCAGACTCCAACACACTTGCCATTCTTCTGCATGGTAAAATATGAACTGTGTTGAGTAAGAAGGCACTTTAATTTCGATTACAGTCGATAATTGTCCTGTCACGGACCTATGACGTATATTTCTTTATTGATGCCAAGAAGTAACTAATCATTGTCTGAAGCTGGAAGAAAGGTGGAAAAAAGTATCCTGACACGTGACGCAGCCAGATCTAGTTCATTACCTTATCGCCGTTCGCTAGAGTTGTATAAAGCTATTTTAAGTGTTATTCTTGCACTGGCGGAACTGAAACTTTGAAGGTGCGTCTAGAGTCGTGCCTAGATACCTCAGTTGATAAGAGTATCGAACCTTAAGGGTAATGTTCTGAGTTCGATTCCAGTTCCATCACAGAGTTGTAACCCATCACTAACCGTTCTCCAATCGAAACGACAGAGTATGCTACAACGTGTCTCTCTCATTAACCAACACTGTCAAGCAAGACAGCAAGCGGATCGAGACCTGAACTTAGTTGACTGAGTTGAATATCGTTAATGGTGACTGTCACCAAACCACTGTGATACCAAATGTGAATCTGAGTCCGTCAATTCTGATTTGCATCACTAGTGCACATCTCAATGCTATAAATTTGCACATTTAAATCATTTGTCCACACCTGTCCAAAATATTAATGTTCAATCCATAATGGATTCGTTGATGCGCCAGTAATGAAGACGAACTCCCGAAAGAAAGCAATTTACTTGCAGTATTGTGGCTCCTGTGACCTTTTCTACCTACTGATGGCAAAACGTATCGTGCAACTAACGAAGGGTTGGATTCAGCGTTGGCTTTAAGGCCGACTAAGCACTAGCCAGGACTCGAACGGGATAGGTGAGGAAATCTGTCTGTGTCTTTCAAGCCATTCCACTGAAATGATTTGAAGAAATTAAACAAAACATACAACTGAATTGCCATCTTTTGTTGTGACCTTTCTTCCCTTCAGAACACGAGTACAATGCCACAGCCAATGCGTTGTATCTCTCTACGAAAAGTTATCAGGCTGGAACAATGATTTTTCATGAACAGTTTGTGTTACTTTTAAATAGTAGACATTGTAAAGAATCTGGATTCCATTCCAGTGAGAGTTATTCATAGCACAAAGTGGATGATACCAGGCACTCTACCTTCCGTCTAATTTCTGACTCCGGACACGAAATTATGTACTATCCATCAATAAAAAAGTGTTGTACGAACTCTTCCGGTAGTTTCCATCAAAGTTCTACGTTTGCTTTACACTCCAGGACGAGATGTTACACCATTCCCTTTCCAAACTGTGCTGGATGATCCCTTGAGTGACGAGATCTACGCGACCGAGCTTGGCAGAGTGCAGGCCAGTGACGCGTCGCTGTGGAGAAGTATGCTGTCGTAGTGTTGACACACCATCAACAACATCGTGGCTGACAGCTCCGCGTCCCTCCTAAACCAACAGAGCCTCGCAGAATAATCGCCATCTCACGAGGTGCGCATATCAGCTGCTGGATATTTCCAGCACACTTCAGACGGTGACAGCCGATAATTGCTAAGGCGACAACAACGCTGCAGAAGCTTACTCATTAAACGCTATGAAAACAGACCATCCGACATTTTATTTTCATCGGATATGTCACATGATTCCCAGATGATTCATGGGAATAACTGATAACTAAAATTTCCTGAATGTTTACCGGTATCAAGAGTTTATTTTCTGCATAATAATGACATACTGTTCACTGAATACCATTTTAAGACTCCTGTAATTATTCAGTCAGTTATCTAACACTATTACTACAGTTTTATTTTCTCGACTCCTGTAGTGCAAAAGTAAATCATAGTTTATTGAATTACTTCTCATTAAGATTTTTCGTGTCTGTAATTTGGCACGAAGTGAAATCTGGAAACATGTCTAATAATCCTTTATGCTAATAGCGTAGCATCGCATAACAGCAAGATGCATGTGTCCTTAGTGTTAACCAAGCAATCAAGCTAAAGCCTCTTACAAAGACGACGTCTCTACGGAAGGTGGTTTCCATACGGACAAATGACATGATTGATTAAGGCTATTTCCCAATAACCCAAGAGATAGCGCCCTTAGAATCAGCAACTCTTCTCGTAATCCATTCGCGCATGAAACAGGAGGGCAGCAAATACGATGTTCTCGCCACACACAGCAGAGATGTAGACGTAAGTGATATACACGGTGTCACTGGCTATAGTACAAGTTTCGTAGTTGATACTTCCAATGACAGGATAGTAAACGTGCGTAACAAATGACAAACGGTTTTTAAAGAGAAACGAAATGACCGTCCGCAATTTGGCGTTGAAATAAATTCAACGGTAACAAGTGGAAATTTGTACCGAACCGGGACTCGAACCCGGACTTAACATTTTATACTCGCCTTAACCGCCTGGGCCATCCGCACACGCTTCCCATCCGATCCAAATCCTCAACTTCTCACACGCTAGTAGCATCCACTGTCCATTAACCCCTTAGCTTGCTGAGTCCCGCAAGAATTCGGACGCAGTGTTCACCCGGGCTGAAACTACTGTGAGCCGTCTGTGCTCATAGATATAGCTGTGTATATGTGTGATGACCGTTCTGTCTTGCGCAACGTTTTAAGTGTAGATTGAAATGTGATGCGATTAAAACCACAAAATGTGACGGTTTTGCAGATCTCCAACGACAACGTCTCGTGTACACTCGCTCTGTTACAACCAGAAGCCGGGTTACGTCTCGCCAATGAATGGCGTGTGTTGTATGGTGATAATGCGGACAGCCATATCGTTGTATTCCATGGGCCTCATGATTACTCTGTATCTCATTACTGACATGGGCTATGAGTCCTTTTTGGCTGATCAGGTCCATCCTATGGTATTGCGTTTGCTCCAAGTTTTGATGATGTGTTCCAAGACGACAGGGCCCCTGTTCGCACAGCTCGCATCGTCCAGGACTGGCATTGCGAACACGAGGATGAATTTTATCAACTCCCCTTGCCAACAAAGACACCATATCGCAATGTTATTGAGCCCTTGTTGTCTACTTTGCACAAACTTGCGTAATTGCTCTCCGCCTCCATCACTGCTACCTGAACTTGCCGCTATTTTGCGGGAAGAATGGTATAAGATTCCCTTCAAAACCATACAAAAACATCCATTCCCAGATAACTCGAAACTATTTTGAATGCCAACTGGTTTCCTATACTGTATTAGACATGAAAATTAGATACGTTGTTGCTGTTCCCACATTTTTGTCGAAACCATTTTGTCCAAACTCTTTACTAAAAGAAGCCCAGGCATAGGAACACATTGGTATCTCAAGTCACAAAGGCGCTGAGTGCCTCCTAATCGACCTCAGTTGCAAGGGAATTGAAGAACCACGAAAGTGGTGCATTCACTTTGGACACAGTGGAACGTATGACTTCAACTCCACAGCATTTCATGCGATATATTTGAAAGCAATTAATCCTTTATCCTGGGCAGAATCCCACATCTAGAAACTTCTATAACACGCAATGACTAAAACAATCTGTAGTCCCAAACATAAGCAAAAATGGGTCTAAAGTTCAATAAATTTATATCAAAAGTACATACTAGCCCAGTGCCTTCATTTCGAAACCACTCATAAAAGCAGTAGTACAAACTCAGATTTACATTAGAGTAACTTTAATGTACCTAATTTCACAGTGAAATATCTCCTACAACTACGTTGCACAATCTCCGCAGCGACTGTTGCTTTTATTGCAGTGACTGCTATAATGCACTAAATTCGTAGTAGTACCACAGTGTACCACTAGATGTCTATGATATGCATTTCCATCGGTGGTGTCATCCAAAAGCACTGGTATGTCGGAAATATAATAATAACACTGTGGTTTTAGGCAGAAACCGTTGGTACTAAAAGGTTTGAGAAATCATTCACGCAAGATGATCGTATAAGCTTACCGTCGTTTGACCGTCGTTTGACCGTCGTACAGACCCCCGTATGCAGGACATAGTAATAGATATCTCTTGCGTAGCGAGGCAAGTGAAAGAGTTGAAAATAAAAGACGCCACGCCCGGCTGGAATCCCATTTCGGTATTACTGAGAGTGCTCTGCGACAATGTCCCCCTCACTTAGCTTGCATTTAACGCGAATCTCTCACACAGCGCAAAGTCCGAGTGACTAAAAATAAGAGTTGGTGACTCCTGTGCATAACAAGGATAAAAGAACGGATACGGAAAGTTATAGACCAATATCCGTAACATCGGTCTGATGCATAATCCGTGAAGATATTTTCAGATCGAAAATGACAAATTTCCTTGAGACGGGATGTTCAGCACGGATTTAGAAAACAGTGTATGTGCGAAACTCAGCTTGTCCTTTACTGGCATGATATACCGCGAAACATGGGTGAAAGGCAATAGGCACGTTCTATTTATCTAGATTTTCGGAAAGCGTTTGACACGGGGTCCCATTGCAGACTGTCAGTGAACGCAGGATCATTCGGAATAGGTTCCCAGATATGTGTCATCAAGGCTTCTTAGGTAATAGAACCTAGTACGTTGTGCCCGACGACGAGTGTTCATCAGAGACAGGGGTACCTTCAGGATGCCCCAGGGAAGTGTGATAGGATGGCTCTTATTCACATAAATGATCCGTTGGGCATGGTGTATCTGTTTGCTGGGGTCTGAGCACTATGGGACTTAACATCTGAGGTCACCAGTCCCCTAGAACTACTTAAACCTAACTAACTTAAGGACATCACACACATCCATGCTCGAGGCAGGATTCAAACTTGCGACCGTAGCGGTCGCGCGGTTCCAGACTGAAGCGCTCGGCCATATCTGTTTGCTGATGATGTTGGAGCCGGCCGCGGTGGCCGTGCTGTTCTGGCGCTGCAGTCCGGAACCGCGCGACTGCTACGGTCGCAGGTTCGAATCCTGCCTCGGGCATCGGTGTGTGTGATGTCCTTAGGTTAGTTAGGTTTAAGTAGTTCTAAGTTCTAGGGGACTTATGACCTAAGATGTTGAGTCCCATAGTGCTCAGAGCCATTTGACCCATTTGATGATGCTGTAGCGTACTGGGAGGCATATCTGACATGTGCGTACGCGGGCAAATCCACGGGTAAATATGTCATCTCAAATCCTTGGAGCAATTTCAACTAAATTTGTAGCTTTCATGGAACTATTAAAATGATCAATACGCCGACTATCAAATAGCACCTTAGTTACACAAAAGATGGTCAGATAACATTGTTCGTTCTGTAATTTGTTAGAGCTTCTTGGTGACGTGTTTAAGCTTTAACTTGATTAGGACATGCTGATGGACGGGATGCTACACCGATCTCCGTGATGAGCATTAACGCCTGTTTGCTAGAAATTAGAAGACAAATACGACCGCGACTGCGAACAACTGTTTACATGAAAGGCTACCAGCGTCACTGTACATAATGTAGTCCGATTTCATGCAAAGGATATAAAGAAAACAAGACAGGAATCTCCTTACAGCTAAAAATTATAATAACATTATATAATACTGAAAGTGAAAAAAAATCGGTTGAAACAAAAAGTAATACCAATATCTCCCTGTAGTGTGAAACAAATTCACAAAAGAAAACTTTAGACTTCTTTAAGAATGAAGAGGAAATAGAAAATTATTTGTGAACAGTTCTTCCAATTGCGGCGTAGTGCCGTTAACACATGCGTGAGTTTTCGCTTTCAAATGGTTCAAATGGCTCTGAGCGCCATGGGACTTAACATCTAAGGTCATCAGTCCCCTAGAACTTAGAACTGCGTAAACCTAACTAACCTAAGGACATCACACAGAGGCAGGATTCGAACCTGCAACCGTAGCAATCGCGCGGTTCCGGACTGAAGTGCCTAGAACCGCTCGTCCACCGCGGGCGGCTTTTCGCTTTCATTAAGTCGAAAAGGTGCTTTATCCGTCCAAAGGAAATTTTAACTGCACGTCTGTATTATATTCCATTTGTACTGCACAGCAAACCTGTTTAAATAACGATGGATTTAGTTTAAGGAAAGTAGTCTACATTTCCAATACTTTGGAATACCTGCATATTGGAGACTCGATTGAGGCCACAAAGATTACCTGATGATCTTCAAATTTCACATCGTAATTAGTGCCTTACTGACACGTTATATCAGATTATAGACAAAATGCAATCGGCGTTATCTGAATGATATAGAGCGGGACTGTTAGGAGGGTACGCATAGCCCAAGTTCTAATATGTCCCTTTCTGAAATTTATCACATGGGCTCGGGTACCAAACGAGTACACTCAAACGCCAAGATGTGTTGCAATGCTATAGAGTGAGTAAGTAAATCTGAAGTAACATAAAAGTCCGGTTTCGACAGTATGAGTCGACTGAGAACAGCATAAACTTGACGTCTTATAATGACGTTTTGTAATATCTACATCTCTTCTTACCTAAGTCAGCGTTTTACGTTTTAAAAGGCGATAAAGTTTGCACAAAGGGATCTGTCTTCAGTATAATCGCATATTATGATTTAATGATCCATCTTTGCATTGACTCTTACATTAAGGATAGGGTAGTGGATAGTGGATAAGGATAGTGGCTAAAGAAGTTATTGCTGCACTATGTGTGACTCAGAATGTGGTATATGGAAGTAGTACGTGATACATAGAGCACGAATGTCATCTCTATTTTTGGTTTTATTATTCCTCCTACAAAAAGGTGTATCTATCCTCTGGCTCTGTATAGATACGAAGACACTTAATTCATCTAGTAGTACAAATAGTGTTTCCAAATACGAATGGGTTAATTTGGGATTGCAATATACTAATAAATGTATGTGTGTGTGTGTGTGTGTGTGTGTGTGTGTGTGTGTGTGTGTGTGTGTGTGTGTCTGAGTCTGACACGAGCTTTGTCACAGCAGGCATTGCTGTTGGCAAATCGTTTCAAAGGAGTAATAAGAAAAACGAACATAACCGCAAGCGTGAATGAGCAATGAGTCCTGCAAAAGAGAAAGGAAATACTCACGTCGCACTGTTGACCTGAGAGTGACATTGAATGATTAATGATCATACGCGTAATACGTCAAACGGCACTTTCTTTTTTCGCCTTCCCTAAGTCGGCAGGTATGCACAATTAATGAGATTTTTCCATTAAAGTGTCAGGGGCAGCGGTGCAGTGAACGCAACGATGAAAGTTTATAGACGCGTCCTTTCATAAAACCGCACATAACTTGGCATAGCTAAAAATGTCGCTTTGTTCCAGCGCTAGCACTTTGATCTCCAAAGTAACACTTTGTCATGAAAAATTTATTTTGTGGTAAACAGCAGTGCTTTTGAATGACAACAGTTCTGTGTCGGCACAAATAAATTCTAGAAAGAAATTTGCGTTAGAAGATGTTATGCTGAAGATTTGACAGATTACCTTAATTACTTATTTTAACAATTGTAGTATGAACAGAACATAAATGAATCTTCAGTGGTGCGTATTGTGTCGGCTACTGTGGGGGTCAGCACCGACACAAACAAGGGATTAGAGAAGTTGCAATGGCCGGTGGCAGGAATCCAAAATGATCTGAACAGAACACTTTCAAATTAACAGAACAATTTATTTCTAAAAAGAAAAGAAACATAACTTATCATCTTGTTTTGAGGTGGCTTTATTTATGCAGTTACTTTTTCACTCTATTACTGATGCTGTCGAAGTCTGCGACCGAACTGGGGCCTACCAGCGATAGGCGGCTGTTTAAGTCAGCGTTGACAGGGGGCGCTGAACTCCCTGTCTTCCAGAAGCTGAGGCGCTGGCCGCTCTTTCCACGGGTGCGCGGGTCAGCGCCTTCTTGATGCCGTTTCGCGGCGCTGTGCTTGTCGGTGTGTAGTCGATGCTTTAGGACTGCACACTGAGTAAGCGAGATGCTAGTGTTAGCTGTCACAGAAAAAAGCGTGGCGGTCGAGGAAGGTGCATTTCGGGCGTACCTCATTTCAAAACATTGTTGTCATTAGTAGAAATGGCATCGTAATCATAGTGTACTTCTCAGTAATTAGTAACGATGTATTTCTTCCCATCATCATCACCATCCATTTGTGGAGTGGTTCAATCTAATGACGATATGATCTCCTTAAATAAACTGTCGAGTCAAATTAATGTGCCCGCCTGTCTAAAGCCGGAATAACCACCTTTTGCATCACGGGTCACTACAATACGTGCAGGAAGAGACTCAGTGAAGTTCTGGAAGATAACGACAAGAATGTGGAGCCATGCCGACTCCAGCTGCACTACGTTTCTCGGATGCGGGTCCATAGCGCGAACGGCCCGATCGAGGTGCTCTCACAGATCCTCCATTGGGTTTGGTTGGTTGCCGGGGGAATACGGTAAATTCATCCTGATACTCTTTGTACCACGCTTGTACACTGCGAACTATGTGGCACATTGCACTGTTCTGATGGTACAGTAGATGCCATCGCGCCGAGGATAACCAAACTGCATGTAGGAGTGGGCATGGTCCCCAAGGATAGGTGCCTCCTTGTGTTGATCCATTGTGCCTTCCAGAATGACCAGATCACTCACAGAATTCCACCAAAGCATTCCCCAGACAATAGTGCTCCCTACGCCGGCCTGGGTCCTTCCGTCGATTGTTGCAAGACAGTACGTGCCAACGGCCATCTATCAGATGGGGTATATTTACATCTCAATCTACATACATATTCCGGAAGCTACCATATGGTGCGTGGCGGAGGGTACCTTGTAGAACCACTAGGGACTGCCCTTTCTGTTCCAGTCGCAAATAGAGCGATGGAAAAACGATTGTCTGTATGCCTCCGTACGAGCCCTAATATCTCTAATCTTATTCTCATTGTCCTTACACGAAATGTAGGTTGTCGGCAAAAGAACCGTTCTACAGTCAGCCTCAGATGCCTGTTCTATAAATTTTCTCAATAGTGCCCCTTGAAAAGAACGTCGCCTTCCCTCCAGTGATTCCAGTTTGAGTTCCCGAAGCATCTCCGTAATACCAGAGTGTTGTTCGAACCTACCGCTAACAAATATGGCACCCTGCCTCTGAATTCCTTCGATGTCTTCCTTTAACCTGACCTGGTGCTTATCCCAAACACTCGAATATTACTAAAAGATGGATCGCACCACTGTCCTAAATGCGGTCTCCCTTACAGCTTAACCAGACTCTGGTAAAATTCCTCCGATAAACTGATGTCGACCATTCGCCTTTTGTACTACAGTCCTTACATGCTCATGCCATTCCATATTGCTTTGCTACCTTAAGTCTGGATATTTAATCGACGTTACTGTGTAAAACGGAGCACTGCGTATGCTATAGTTGAAAATTAAGGGTTTGTCTGTCCTACTCATCTGCAGTAACTTACATTTTTCTGCGTTAGAGCTACCTGCCATTCATCACACCGAGCGGAAATTTTGTCTAAGTCGCGTTAAAACGTGGTTCACCTGAAACAGCTATTTCGCCACTCATTGGAGGTCTAATTGCGGAACTGACCTGTGGGTTCCAATCTGCGTCGCTGATGAACAGCAGTTCGCATGGTAGGATGAACTAGGCTCGTGCAGCAGAGGCCTATGCGCAGAACGTACCCAAAACGCTCGTTGCGGTGACACTGTTGTTATCACCTCGGCTCATCTGGACTGTCAGTTGCTCCACAGTTGCATTTCTATTCACCCTAACACAATTTATGAGGTGTCGTTCACCCCTGTCATCTATGACCCATGGTGTACCACAGTTGCCTCAGCAGGGGTTTTGGGTAGTGCCATTTTGCCATACACGGTATACCTAAAGCACAGCGGCACGCGAACAGTGTGAAAAATTAGCCATTTCGGAAACGCTTCCACCCTTGGCCCGAAAGGCAATCATCATGCCCTTCTGGACGCCACTTAAATCGCTCTGTCTCCGCATTACGACAACGACTCCACTGTTGTCCGCGCTTTGTACACCCTCCGCTGCTAGTGCTGCCACTTGCCGTCTGTGAGTCATTATTGCACGTCAACGGTGAACATAGGGGATGGTCACGTTAACGTGATTTTTCCGTGTATTTCCTTCATTAGGTCTGATATAGAAGCACTGTGTTGTGATCTATGCATTGGCATCTGAATAACATGCTAGCGCTATTTAGATCAATGCATTAGTAAATCATGTACCTATACCTCTAAATGCTAATGTGTTTCGTCTATATTCTCTTCACAAATCGTCCTTCGCCGTTACGCTACCAAGGGCGGGTAAGAATGTAAGCTGTGCACTTTTTATACGAGGTTTATTATTTTGACGTAGAGTCCATATTTACTCATGTGCAGGGCACCTCAAGCATTTTGGGTCACATTGATACAAGTGATAACGCGTCCACAACCACCTATATTGAGACAGGGAACCAAAGGTCGGAAATGCTTATTTATTGTATTGTTGACATACACAGCGTGCAGCACATTACAATACTGTAGCTCACAGTAATTGTACAAAGCGACGACAGCAAGTCTCAACGCACGTATTGCAACGGCGAATGCAGTTTTGCTGCACTATCGCAGAGATCTCGGGTATCTGTTGCCCACAGTGCATTTCGCTCAAAAAGCTGCTGCCGCCACTGCTCGCTCACGCTCAACAGTAGAGTTCTTACCCCTAGAGATGTTGAAGAAAATACGGAGGCTCCAAAATGAAAACTCATTACCACACCTAATATGGTGTGGGAAAACTGTTGGCATTCACTACAGTTTCCAGTCGTCTCGGAATGTGTAAATACAAGTCCTGTATGTTCAGATAACTTACGGGAAGGCAAATGGGTGACGTCATCGACAGCCACCTATATTTGGTCAGGAGCACACTCTGCCATTTTCAAGGCGGGTGAACAGTGAATAGCCGGCCGAAGTGGCCGTGGCGTTCTAGGCGCTGCAGTGTGGACCCGCGAGACCGCTACGGTCGCAGGTTCGAATCCTGCCTCGGGCATGGATGTGTGTGATGTCCTTAGGTTAGTTGGGTTTAACTAGTTCTACGTTCTAGGGGACTAATGACCTCAGAAGTTGAGTCCCATAGTGCTCAGAGGCATTTGAACCATTTGAACAGTGAATGTTGTATACGTCTAGAGAAACTAAGGTCTTACGGGTCCTGTATGGTTTTCAGTCGAATCTTAACGCACCCTTCTTTCCAAAGTAGAACACAAAGGTTCAATAACGTTGAAATCAGGTGACAGTGGTGACCATTGAATATGCGATAATTCATATTCTTGCTTCAAAACCAGTCCTGTACGATGTGAGAGGTATGAACAGTGTCCCTGCCGTCTTGGAACACAGCATCAACATTGGGAAGCAAACACTATACCATGGGGTGGGCCTGGTCAGCCAAGATAGTCACATAATCCTTGGCAATAATGTGACCTTATGAATTAAGACATGGTTATTCAGACATCGAAACAGCTTTGTGGATGTTTATGACAGTTCCAGTGGCTGCAACTTTTTATGAAAGTAGTTTCTGCGAGTTTAAGAAACAACTACTTAAGGTCAAGAATGAATGAGAAAACTACTGTAAAAGTTAGTTACCTTGTATACTGAATACAACTCAGTTGCTAAACTCGACTTTCGTTTCATTCAAAGGAAAGGAAATCAAAGTAGGCTTAAAACGGAAATGCCATATTTTTTCAACTCTTGATTATAGTCTTTTGCTATTATTTCAAATTAATAATTTACAGATTAGTAACAATTTATGAGGAGAAAATAAAATCTTGAAAATTACTCGGTTATTCAGCTGGGTAGCGCCGTCCAAAAGGCTTGACATCTTCAGGCATTCTTGTAGTCTGATTGATCTCTGATGGATGCTGACTTGATATAATCTCCACTCCTCTCCCGCATCCTCCGTCTGGGCGCTTCCGAGCGATCCGCGGCCGGTGGTGGAGTAAGGGCGGCGCTGGGTGGTGGGGGAAGCGCGGTGCCCCATTGTCACCACGGCGGCAGAGTTCGGCAAGAGGCCGTGGCCGCGGAAGGACTGCGGCCCACGACCTGTCGCAGAGCGCCACGCTTCCCCCACCACCCAGCGCGTTCCTTCCCCCACCACCGGCCGCGGACCGCTCGGAAGCGCCCAGACGGAGGCTGCAGGAGAGGGGTGGAGATTATATAAAGTCGGCATCCATCAGAGATCAATCAGACTCCAAGAACGCCTGAAGATGGCAGGAAGTCGGCTTGCCGAACTATCGCGCCTTTTGCACGACGCTACCTCGCTGAATACCCGAGGAATTTTTAAGGTTTCTGTACGCCGAAAAATCTCAGATCACACAAAATAAAATCTGTTCTTCGATGTACAACGTATTAAAACTAGGGTACACAAGCTCTCTTAAATAGTAAGTTATATATTTTATATTATGTTCAGTTTTTTAGAAAAAATGTTCAATTTATAATTTATTTACTACAATGATACATTTTTGTTATAAATACCTTACATCGGCGGCTGGAGAGCGATAAATGAATTCAATGTAAAGAAAGCATCAGATATGAAGTTTATATTGTCTTGATCGTGTGTAGGTACACTGGATTACTAATAGCCGGCAACCAACCCAGACACGTGCGGCACTCCCTGATGCGTCACTCTGTCTTACCAAAGGGACATAGTTACATTTTTTAATGCTCTACTCTTTATTTATTATGAGTCCGCAGTTATAAGTTAAGCAACGTCTAGACCGGCACATAACATGCACGAAACTAGCCGCAAGACCTATGAATTCCACTTAAACACGGCAGGCATTCCATAGGATGTCCACCCCCAATAAATGAGAGGTCAGCGCTACGGAATGTCATACCTAACGGCCCGGGTTCGATTCCCGGCTGGGTCGGAGATTTTCTCCGCTCAGGGATTGGGTGTTGTGTTGTCCTTATCATCATCATTTCATCCCCATCGCCACGCAAGTCACCGAAGTGGCGTCAACTCGAAAAACTTGCACCAGGCGGAAGATCTACCTGACGGGAGGCCGTAGCCACGCGGCATTTCCATTTCCATTGCATACGATTTCTGGAAAAAGCCGATTCCCACGTATTCCATCCCATACAACAACAGACTTCTCCTTGACAATCTCGCCAAAGCCAACCACTTCGCGTCTATCTGGAAGACAATTTCACCACCGCACATGACCCCAACCTTCATTGCTCGATGGATTCTTATGTCTGTGAACGTACAAACATAGACATACCACTTGTCGCGTCAGTGTTACAGTACTCAAATAGCGGCACGGGTGTAGGCATGCCGAAAACATAACAGAAACACTCCTTAAAATGCGGAACACTTCTCCTGCTCATGATACAGCTACCTACCGCCAACTCAAGAAATGTCCCATGACCCATCACGGAATCCTTGCCATAGTTTACAATATTGTACAGGTGCAATGGGTCCTGGTCAGGATGATCAAAGATGTGGACATCTGAACGGAATTATTTTTCAAATAAAGGATTTCTTCTCTTCAACATTCTATGTCCTCTCGACTGTGGACGACAATTGGGTGCGCCCAAGGCAGTATTCCAAACCCTTACCCAGTCAAGGTGGTCACGGAAAGATGTCGTTTTGCAGCGGAACAAAGTCCGCAACAATAAGGAGAGAGAGGAGATGGTTAACATCATATCTATCTGGAGACTGGAACCAGAGAGATCGTCCTATCTTCAACTGACCCTTCGGCTGCGTCCTCCAGCTAGCACATGATTTCTCTCTTGGTTGATCCAAAAGAGGCGCTTAGGGACCTGGTGGTTCGCGCATTTTACGGAAACAAACATCCTCTGCTGAGGCGATGACCGTACTCAGCACGAAGGCCGCAATGAATTGAACTCGAAAATCGAAAGCAAAATTTAAATTGATAAAATAGAAAAAAACAATAAAACTCTCCATATTCTCTATACTGACTAGGCGCCCTACACAATACCATCCTCTACACACGCTTTTATCTGCTTTCGCCTCACAGAACTCATTCTATCGCCATCAGTCCTCAGTATTTTAGCAAGATCCTTCAATCATCCTTAGCTAACAGTTCCAGTGCCACACACCTACCCAGCCCCAGTGCGCAATGTGACTTCTGTCCCAACTATTCCATCGACGACCAACATCTTTAAGTTATCCACTCTGTCTCATATCAACTATATAAACGAAAATCCGCCTTATATGTCTCCCCTGATACCCAAAACGCCTTTGGCCAGGTATAGCAGTCAAGACTGCTCTTCACGCTACAAAGTGATGCACGCCCTCTTAGCTGTGCCAGTCTTATAACATATTTCCTTCACCACCGTCCTACATATCTTATAATCAACCACACCTGCTCCCACATATTTCATCCTACTGCAGGTGTGCCGTAAGGCTCTCTCCCGTTCCTAGTCATCCACACCCTACACACCACAGACATTCGCAAATCACCATCTCCCAACTACCTCATGCAGTATGCAGTGTACACTGCCTACCTAACTATCCACTACCCCCTCCAAGTGTCCCATGCATCACTCTAACGCCACACGAATCTCGTAATCAAGTGGTATTATATGTGAATACTTTGAGGAATCCCCAGAAAAGTGAAGTCGTTATCCTTTGTCGCACCAATAAGAGTTGCCGCCATCTAGATTTCCACCTCTCCATGTACAACAACCCATCCCTCTGACTAACACTGTAAAATATTTAGACTAACTCTTGAAACAAACCTAACATGGTATACACGTCTCCTTACTATCCAACACAAAGCTCGAAAAAGGAAAAAGAAGAGAACCTCCGACGTCAGGCCCTGAAGACAACACATCCTCAGGATTAATCATTGGATGTGGTAGGGAGGTTCATGGGGTCAGCACACTGCAGTCCCAGCCGTTGTCGACATTTTGACCTTGGAGCAGGTACCTCTCAATCACTTGGCATCACCATGCTGAGTGTAACCCAGTCTAGTCCTCACAAAAAGGAACAATCTCTGTAGAACACAGATCCACTACAAGAGGGTCTGTTGCCCATTGACCACTCCGCTACGAATGCAGATACAGAGCCCGAAGTCAATTAAAACTACTATAACTATTTACAGGTCGCTTCTGAGGTCACCTACCATTATTCTCACCTATAACTCTCTTACCTGCCCCATACTAACTTACTCCAATATTGCCTGTATTTTTACGTCCAACAAATTTCACAAATACCTTTATATTCTGGAAAGACATGCAATCCATTTCAGTCTCCGCATCCGCCTAATTTCCCTAACTCGCATCCCCCACCAGCTCATCCACTTCCTACAGCTTCTTCTCTTCATAGAGTACCTTCAGACGCAGCACATTAATTGCAGAGGGTGCACAGTATCCTATCCAACAATCAGCAATCCAGGAAACGTGACATCCGTATTCCATGTTTCATGCAACTTCGTGCCTTATACGTCCCCTCCCGCCAGAAGTTCAACCAGCTCCTGCTACCCAACGATGTAATCCGTCCCGAGATACATCCTTCTTTTCAGCCCTAGTCACAACACTCATGTCCACACGACACTTCCATTTTTCTGCCTTCCATCCTATATTAACAACGATTTTAGTAGCAATCTGTGGTTCCCCAGGATCCAATTATCCTACTCATCATACTACTTCCGTCTTGAACGTGATGACTTTCATGAACGATCAGAGTCGCTACTGAACCATAGCTGCATATACGTAATCGTCATTTTAACTGTAATATAAAATGATCTCAGAAGTTCTAAAGTCATATAAACTGTCTACCAACGTGTTTCTTAAAAACCATAATTTATGTTCAGCTGTTCTTTTTATGTATTTAAAATCTTCTACTGAATATTTACAACTTTTGGCTCAAGAGCTGCCAGCTCACACTTTCGTGGGGAATTGAAATAACACTACAGGTGAGAAAAATCCTTGCCATCAGTCTTTCCGGCTGGCTCCTAATATGGCTGTGCGGTTAGGAGTCGAAATATTAGCAGCAGACATTATCTGTAATTCTTGGAGATTTATCGCTGTGCATTAAATGCACTGACGGAAAAAAATCGCAACACAAGGAAGAAGTGCGACATAAACGAAAGTTGGAAGCCGTGTTTATACATCTGAATCATGATGTGTATTCATATTTCGCGCCAGCAGCATAAGAGTGGCGCTGGTAGCGCGGCTATGGGGATGGAAATCAGGTTTGCTTTAAATATGCGCTATAACGGTCGTGAGCGTTAGTTTCTTTTGAACTAGACGTGATCAGTTGATATTGGTCAAGAATACCTTTAAGGTATAGTTGACCAACATCAACTCGTCACAGGACAAAGACGCCCTTATCAACACCTCACAGATTTTGAACGAGGTCATTTAATAGGGCTGCGAGAAGCTGGATGTTGCTTCTGCGATATTGCAGAAAGGCTTGACTGGAACATGATTGCTGGCAGCGGTGGGCACGAGAATGTACGGTCGCAAGAAGACGGGTCTCCGGACGGCCATGTGGCGCTACGAACAAGGAAGATCATCATGTTCAGCGTACGACTCTGTCTCATCAATGTGCATTTTCAGATGCAATTTGAGCAGCAGTTGGCGCCACAGTGACACAACGGACTTTTACAAGTTGGTTACTTCAAGGACAGCTTTGAGCCAGACACCCTGTAGCGTGCATTCCATTGACCCCACGCCATTGCCATTTGCTACTTCAGTGTCAAGCGAGATCTCGTGGGAGGGCAGGGTGGAGGTGTGTTTTCTGATGAAAGCTGGCTCTGCCTCGGTGCCACTTATATCCCTGTGTTGGTCAGGAGGCCAGTTGAGGGCCTGCAACCAACCCGTCTACATGCTAGACACACTGGACCTATACCCGGAGTTATGGCCTGTGGCGCAATTTGGTATGACAGCAGAATCACTCTCGTTTTTATCCCGTGCACCCTGACTGCAAATTTGTTCGTCAATCTGGTGATTCGACCCGTTGTGCTACCATTCATGAACAGCATTGCAGGTTCTTTGTACCAGCAGGATAACTCTCGACCACATACCGCTGTTGTAACTCAAAGTGTCGATACGTTGCCTTGGCCTACACGATCACCAAATCTGTCTCCAGCCAAGCACATATGGGACATCATCAGTGACAATGCAACCACCATCCACAAAAAGCGTTAACAGTCCCTATATCGACTGACCAAATGCAAGAGTCATGGAAGTCCATCCTACAAACTGCCATCCGTCACCTGCACATGCACGTTTGCATAGTTGTATTCAACATTGTGGCTGCTACACCGTTTATTAACGTACCAGCAATTCACATTTGCAATGGCTTATCTGGTGCTTACATTAACCTGTGATTTTACAATGTTAATCACTTAAATACGTTACCTAGACAAACCTACTCTCGATATTTCGGTACTCTACAGTAATTACTTCTCAGTGTCCACCCCCGGTAGCTGAGTGGTTAGCCGGCACGGTATCTCAGCGCGTTCAGTCAGAGAGCCGGTTGGCCTCTGTAATAAAAAAAAACTGAGTGGAAGGATCAACAAACGAACTTGAACGGATGTCATTGTGACGTCCGCAACGACCAAACACAACGAAAAAAAAAGTGGTCAGCGCGACGGACTGTCAATCCTATGGGCCCGGGTTCGATTCCCGGCTGTGTCAGAGATTTTCTTTGCTCAGGGACTGGTTGTTGTGTTGTGCTAAACATCATGATTTCATCCCCATCGATGCACAAGTCGCCGAAGTGGCGTCAAATCGAAAGACTTGCACCAGGCGAGCGGTCTACCCAACGGGAGGCCTTCGTCACACGACATTTATTTATTATTTTACTTCTCAGTGTTGCGATTTTGATCGTCAGCGTAATCAGAGCTGTTTGTAATCGCTATATTAATTTTGAACTGCCCTCTGTTAAGAGTAAAGTGGGAGGGTAGGAACTTTAATAGTGGCAACTATTTATTTACAGCTCGTACAAAACAGATACGTGTTTCATAGTTTTACTGACCTTCAAAGTAGTCACCAGCATTGTGTATAGCCCGTTTCCAGCGATGTGGAAGTCACAGGATACTGTTAGCAGTGCCAGTTGTGTTGACAGTTCGAGCGGCGCGATCTATTGGCCGACGAATTTGTAGCAGTTCTGAAGCGAATGCCGTGAAGTGTTTCCTTCAGTTTAGAAATCGAGTTGAAGTTACGACGGCTAGTGTTGAGTTAACGAAGACCTAGAGATTGACAATATCATGTAACGCTAGTAGCTTTTCCAAAGTGTGCTTGGATATTGTGGCACCGCGTAACACAGCCCATACCACCACCAGCCTGTAGAGTGCATTGTTGACTACTTGCTCCATGGCTTCGTGGGATCCGCGCCACACTCGAACCATACCATCAGCTCTTACGAACCGAAACCAGCATTCACATTGACACTGTGGATCTCAGAATATTGAATTCCCTAACGGTTTCACAAATGTAATGTCCCATGCGTCTAGCACCAACTACCATCCCGCGTTCACAGTCTGTTAATTCCCATTGTGTGGTCATAATCACGGCGGAAACATTTTCTCATCAATCACTTGAGTGCAAATGACAGCTCCGCCAATGCAATGTCCTTTCATATCTTGTGTACACCACACTACCACCATCTGTGAATGTGCATATTGCTATCCCATGACATTTTTGTACACGTCTTCGAAAACCGTCGTTTGTATGTACCGCAGCCTCTGCCTGTGACGTGACTAGGCGTGACTGCAGAAGCACTCTTGCAATCAGAGTTCGCCTTCCCCTGCTCGCATTCTCCCGACTGATCTGCTATTTGTACCCACCCTGTTAGAGTTCAGCGGCGGCTGTTGAGCGCCCAGCAGAGAAATGACATTGTAGGTGTAGTCATCTGGAGAACTTTGTGCCATGTATCTGATCTGTACATTTCAATCATGAAATCTCGGTTTGACCCTGCGGTACCGTTTCCTCTTACATAGTTAACTGACAAAAGGAAAGAAGGGAGATTAGAATTTGACATCCTGTCGATGAAGAGGTCATTAGAAGCGGAGCAGAAGCTCTGATTGGGCAAGGAAGAGAAAGGAAATCGACCGTTCCCTTGTCAAAAGGATTATACCGGTATTTTTCACGAGTGATTTAGAGAAATCACGGAAAACCTAAATCTGGATGGACCGACAGAGGTGTCAACCGAAGTCCTGCCGAAAGCAAGTCCTGCGTGGTAATAACTGCATCACGTCGCTTGGTAGCTGACATACAAGAAAATGCTACGTAATGAATAAAAATGTTGGAAGAGGATAACACGGATTCCTTAAAAGGCTAATAGTGACTTGACTAACTGACTGAAGTTTCAAAATAATACGGTGAAATCACTCATGAAAAACTGGTTTTTACTGAACGTGTAAATATGTGGTACAATAGTTTCTACACCTTTCGATGTGGAATCAAAGAGGAATTTGCTGTATTTTTTAGGTTCTTCCTACTATGCTGCAGTGACCCCGATCCACTGTCTACGGCCGACCGGAGTGACCGAGCGGTTCTAGGCGCTACAGTCTGGAACCGCGCCACCGCTACGGTCGCAAGTTCGAATCCTGCCTTGGACATGGGTGTGTGTGATGTCCTTAGGTTAGTTAGGTTTAAGTAGTTCTAAGTTCTAGGGTACTGATGACCTCAGAAGTTAAGTCCCATAGTGCTCAGAGCCATTTGAACCTTTGAACCACAGTCTATAGGGACTTATTGATTTTAAGAGGCCAGTTACGGAGATATCACAAGTCTTTTAGGAGCGATCAGCTGTGTACATAACAAACGTTTGGGCCAAGTAAAAACAAGGACTGAGGATTGGAGTTCAGTGTTAAGCTTCGACTGGGCAATGAAAGAGCAGGAATCTGATCTCACCCTCTTCTGTGGAACTAACCGGCAATGCATGAAGCGATTTAAGGAAATCACGGCAGTTCCATTTCAGGATGCGTGGACGAGGATTTGAACAACAATCCTTCCAAATAGAATCAACTGTTTTGATTACTCAGGTACCTCACTCTGATTTTTTCCTTTTTGATGAGCTGTGATCATTGTGATGGTCAAATATGCTTCATATGACTGCTTTCATCCTCCACATACTTGTGATTTAGTAACCAAAAATATCTTCGAATACAACTTGTTACGTCTGGAAAGTTCTACTGATTACTGATGGAAGCCGTTCTCTGTTCTCAGTACACAGTCACAACTCGCTTAGAAAGACATAGCAGTCTTCTCGGAATGGCAGATAGGGTTTCAACCCACAATCTCTGTTACACTAAACGATGGTTGGGTAGAAATGAATTGGTTAACGGCAGAGGTAATACTTCATAAACACATGACTCTATGGAATTCTGGTTTGAGACAAAGATGACTCGATAGCAGCTAGAGGTGGAGTAACGTAGTAACTCTTATTTCGACTTCATTTTGTTGCAATCTTCTGCAGTGTTGTGTATTTTAAGGTTCAAAGTGATAAGTGTTTCGCTCTTGTGGTTGTTACTCAATGTTCTCTAAGTTTCTTGTCCTACAGTGTAGCTTATATTACTATGAAGTTTGTTTCTATATCGCTGTCTCAGGTCAGCAAAAAGGATGTCTAGTTCCAAAATTTGCTTATTGTCTTGATTTTCTTATATTTTTCGTGACGATACACTTATCGGATATTTTCCTTGTAGATGTGTTGTTACAGTAACACTTGTCCTCTACCTCACGTTAGCCGTGACGTGCCAGTTGTATACGAGGATGCCCCTTGCTGTCCCGGCTCTGTTACGAACTCAGACTGTGTGAAAGTGTGGTATTCACCTGTTGCTGGTTTTCAGGTTACCCTGCTGCTGCCAGTGGTTCTTTTTGTACCGACAACGAGGAACGGTAGGCAGAGAGAATTATTTCACCCTCACCTTCTTAACCACGTATTTGCAAATTACTGATTCTGTAGTAGCATATTCCTCCACAACTACATTTGTCCTACTCCCTCCGCTGCACACTTCGAGGCTGTGGTGTCGCATAATGCGTCTTTTTCATAAAAGGAAGACAGTAACCGAAAATAAGTGTGTTTGACAACGAGTTAAAGTTCAGTTGTCACTTTCCTACAGATGTAAGACTGTATTACATTTACTAAATTGGTTCTCCCCAGTGAGCTAGATGTTGATTTTCAGAGCATGGTCTCATACACACATCAAAAAAGTTTTGCATCACCTCCGTTCCGAGAGTTCCGGAACCTGTACAGAAAATTGTAATAGAGATTGAAATAAACATCATTTTCGCACTTTTTAATGCGCATGAAAACCACATATTGCATATTGTACCACCATGCAGCTAGACCTTCAGTGATGGTGGTCCAGACTGCTGTACACACCGGTACCTCTGATACCCACTACCACGTTCTCTTGCATTGATGTATGCCTGTATTCGTCGTGGCATACTATCCACAAGTTCATCAAGGCACTGTTGGTCCAAATCGTCCCACTCCTCAACGGCGACTTGGGATGCATCCCTCAGAGTGATTGGTAGGTCATTTCGTCCATAAACAGCCCCTATCAATACATCCCAAGCATATTCGATAGGGTTCATGTCTGGAGAACATGCTGGCCACTCTACTCGAGCGATGTCGTTATCCTGAAGGAAGTCATTCACAAGATGTGCACGATTGGGGGGGGGGGGGTGAATTGTCGTCTATGAAGACGAATGCCTCGACAATATGGTTGTCGATATGGTTGCACTGTCGGTCGGAGGACGGCATTCACGTATACTACAGCCATTACGGCACCTTCCATGACCACCAGTGGCATACGTCTACCCCACATAACGCCATCCCTAAACAGCAGGGGACGTCCACCTTGCTGCACTCGCAGGACAGTGTGTGTAAGGCTTTCAGTATGACCGGGTTGCCTCCAAACACGTCTCCGACGATTGTCTGGTTGAAGGCATAAGCGACATTCATCGGTGAAGAGAACGTGATTCTAATCCTGAGCGGTATATTCGGCATGTTGTTGGGCCCATCTGTACCGCGCTGCATGGTGTCGTGGTTGCAAAGATGGACCTCTCCGTGGACGTCGGAAGTGTAGTTGTGCATCATGCAGCCTATGGCGCACAGTTTGAGTCGTAACACGACGTCCTGTGGCTGCACGAAAAGCATCATTCAACATGGTGGCGTTCCTGTCAGGGTTCCTCCGGGCCACCATCCGTAGGTAGCTATCATCCACTGCATTAGTAACCCTTGGGCGGCCTGAGCGAGGCATGTTATCGACAGTTGCTGCCTCTGTATCTCCTCCATGTCCGAACAACATTGCTTTGGTTCACTCCGAGACGCCTGGACACTTCCACTGTCGAGAGCCCTTCTTGGCACAAAGTAACAATGCGGACGCGATCGAACCGCGGTATTGACCGTCTAGGCATGGTTGAACTACAGACAACACGAGCCGTGTACCTCCTTCCTGGTGGAATAACTGGAACTGATCGCCTGTCGGACCCCCCTCTGTCTAATAGGCGTTGCTCATGAATGGTTGTTTTCACCTTTGGGTGGGTTTAGTGACATCTCTCAACAGTTAACGAGACTGTTTCTTTGATAATATATCCACAGTCAACATCTGTCTTCAGGAGTTCTGGGAACCGGGGTGATGCAAAACTTTTTTGATGTGTATATATATCCCAAGACGTTTCTGTGGATAATGCCATAACACATGGGATGCTATGTCTCCCCAAGCGCTAATAAAATCCACGTTCTGCTTATTAGTCACTGTGTGCATTTTGAATCGCGAACAAATCTTAGATTAATCAAAATTTTTACCATTTATTGCGTCATCATTTTGTTTGCTGTTCCTCAGTTCCTCCAGTATCAGTTAGAGATAGCGTCGCTCTTTATGAAGCACCGTCTACAACCCTTGTCTGTCGTTACGGATGTTGACGCTTGACCCAAAGATTAGGTAAGATCAACAATTTCATTTTAGATGCTGAATCGTTTGTACGGCCCTTAATCAATTTCTCTCGTGGATTCTGCCCCATATTCGTGCACCAACATTGCATTCGTCTTCGGTGTCGTTTCGCGTCATGTGCAAGAAAACTTAACGTACAAGCGTTGATCCTTTTAACTTTTGGTCGACTCTTCCTAGTCATTATGCGTAAGTAGCTACATAAGACAAATCTACTTCACATTAGTGTTTTCGATTCTAGTACGCATTTCTCGGGATTTTTTTCCTAATACAAACATGTGCACTTGTTCATACCTGTATTTTTTTTCATGCGATTTATATTTCAACATACCATAATATTAATACGTAAACAAAAAATTGACGTACCTATTTTTAATATTAATTACACAAGTATGTCAATGAAACTTATATAATTCGAAAGTTATTTTGCCATCGATGTGCGCAATGAAAAAATCGTGTTTAGATAGCTGTTACGATTGGTAAAAATAAATAGATGCTTTCTTATTCATCACGCTCATGATACCTTCTCCATCACGCATTAAAATCTCTATACATGTACATCGAAAATTGAAATGCTACCAACTTCTGCTCCGAGCAACGAACAGTTACTGTAGTAGAAATAACACGAAAGTAACAACGTTTAGAGAAATCGCATTCTGTGAAGTTGCATTCTACCGAATTACATGTTTTCATGGTTCACTTACGTAGAAACGAAGTCTTAAATAACGTTGTGTATTGGTGTCATTATTTCGCTTGCTTTTCTTTAAGAGCAACTTTGTTGTCGTTTGCCGCCGTTACCGAAAAATTCCAAGTTAGTACCAAATTTTTAATTCCTGAATTTTGAATAACAAAGACTTCCGATTTCCCGTATTATACGGAAATTGCATTCTTTTAAGGAATGTCGAGAAGGAGGACGCTAACGGCTCGGAATGAAAGACGCAGAGCTAGACAGACACAATATTTGCGTAGAGAAAATAATTTAAATGTGGACATTCAGAGTGATAACGCAACTTTTTTATTGAACGATACATTTAAATGTACACTGAATGTAATTATACATAATTTTGACGGTTAGAATTGCGGTTTGATGAATTTACAGTGCAGATTTTGCCATGTACGTGATACAGCGACATATACATTGTGTTGCCATAGGCGAAAAGTTAATCTGCCGCCGTTAAAACAACATGTATTTTCACCGCACTTTATCAAAGACGCACTTCAAATTGTTCAGGAATTCAAGAGACATCAAATTACTATTTCAGTAATATTCGTAGCTACAATGCAGCATTTGCTATGGTTAGTTCTGAGGCAAAAATTTCTGACACAGTTTTACGTGGAGTGTATCACTTTAAGATACAGGATATTTTATTTATCGTAGGTCAGATTCAATGACTTCTACGTACACTGTGTGCTCAAAAGTATCCGGACACCTGGGTGAAAAGGACTTTCAAGTTCTTGGCCCCCTCCATCGGTATGTTGGAACTCAATATGGTGTTGGCCCACCCTTAGCCTCGATGAGAGCTTCCACTCTCGCAGGCATACGTATAATCAGGTGCTAGAAGGTTTCCTGTGGAATGGTAGCCCATTCTTCACGGAGTGTTGCACTGAGGAGAGGTATCGATGTGGGTCGGTGAGGCCTGGCACTAAGTCTGTGTTCCAAAACATCATAAAGGTGTTCTATTGGATTCAGGTCAGGATCACACGATAACACCACCGCCTTCGGTGTTCTCTGTTAGTCAACAAACGAGGTCGGCTTGTACGCTTTTGTGCTGTATGTGTCCCTTCACGTTTTCACTTCACTATCACATCGGAAACAGTGGACCTAGGGATGTTTACGAGTGTGCCAATCTCGCGTACAGACGAATGACACAAGTGACACCCAGTCACCTGACCATGTTCGAAGTCCGTGAGATCCACGGAGAGCCCCATTCTGCCCTGTCACGATGTCTAATGACTACCCAGGTGGCTGATATGGAGTACTTGGCAGTAGGTGGCAGCACAATGCACCTAGTATGAAAAACGTATATTTTTGGTGGTGTCCGGATACTTTTAATCACATAGTGTATAGTCGTTCACCATGTTATGCGAAATTATATTTTTATGACACAGACAGTGCAGTTTGCTATAGACTGAATGAACAATCAAGTCAGTCATGTAATACTGATAACAATGTAATGCATGAAATTGCTACTGAATTAGAACGCGCTAATCCCTTAATGCGTTATTCCACTGCGATGAAAGATTATTGTGCAAGAGTAGAAACCGAAAATAGTAAAATTTGTATGGCTATTACGGTTAATAAAATTTAGACCTCCTGTGTTACAATGATACATTTCAAACTGATGTGACTGCTTATTGTTACAACATTTTATGGTGAGCCACCATTCGAAAGAAATACAGTGTGTTTCCTTAAAAACAGTAGTACTATCAAAAACATCTGTGCTGTTGATTCCTCATTGGATACATTAGCATATGCATTGTTATTTTCTAACGGAGACACTGGCTGGCATGCTAATTTATTCCACAGTACACTAAATACATCCACTGCAAGGCAGCCTAGAAATAAAGTTACTATGTTGCAATTTGCATGCTGTCGTCTTGCAGTCGGAGATGATTTCATCCTTTTACATCACTCACAGAAATTATTTTTGTAGTGGATTATTGATATGTATGTACGTATTGAAGGCATAAGAGTCCGTTTCATAAGACATGATCATTCTGTTTTAAGATCAGAAATTTACAACAACTTTTGTGATCATTTGCAGCTAAACCCGAATGACACTATAAAAACTGGAAGAAGAGTTATTTTGCCTATTTCCCAGTGGTCAGAAAATATTAACAACATTGATCTACATGAATCTTCCAATTTCCATCTGGAAATTATTGTACAAGTATTTAAAGCTAAATTAAAAGAACTAAGGGATGCAGAAATTCTAGATATTCGAACACACCGTAATCTATACGAGTATGTTGCAAAACATATGCTGCATGGACCATGTGGTGATCTTAATCAAAACGCTGTGTATATGAGAGATGGCAAATGCACAAAAAAATTTCGCAAAAATTTCTGTGAAATCACACAGCAATCAGTTAATGGATTTCCAATGTACAGACGATGTGATAATGGTGTCAGCGTTAGTGTTTGAGGACAGTCACTTAACAATCGTTACGTTGTACCATACAATGCATATTTGCTTGCTAAATGCGATTTCCATGTCAATGTTGAAGTTTGCGCTACAGTTAAATGTGTGAAATACATTTACAACTACGTATATAAAGGATGTGATAGTGCAACATGGGTATGAAGAAGTTCAGATTCATTAAGTGAACAGTTTTTTGGACGGCCTTTATGTCGGAACAGTTGAAGCGGTACGGCGTATTTGTGAATTTCCAATGGATTTTCAGTCGCACACTCATTAAACTTGATATTCATTTAACACATAGACAAAATATTATTCAGAGTGTGGCAAGAACAGAATACAGTTGAAAACGCGAAAAAATCAAATTATTATCATTCTTTGCATTAAAGGAAAGGGATCCATCCGCGAATTGTACCGTTATACTGACATTCCTATGCACTATGTTTGAGTTGATGCTGAAAAAAAATGGAAGAAAAGAGTACGTGGTGGCGATAAAGTTATTACACGCGTATATGTAGTACCTCCAAGGGAAGCAGAACTTTTCCATTTACATTTGCTATTATTACACGTTTGTGGTCCTAAATCATTTCAAGATGTTAGAACTTATAATGAACTTGTTTGCAATACATTTACTTAGGCATGTCACGATCGTGGTATTCTTCATATTCCGATGACTGGCGTGTGTGTTTAAATGAAGCAAAGCAACTGAATTCGCTAAAGCAAATGCGTCATTTACTTGGCGTATATTGGGCACTGAACATACCAGCAGACGCCTTAGTACTGTGGTTGGAATTTAGAACATTTCTTTCCGAAGATTTATTAAGCGAATACAATGAAGACATTTTTTACACCTGAGCACTATCAGCAATTGATAATATTTTGAATGGTCACAATTTGATACGTCGATTAGGTGAATTAGCTGTCCCCACATTAGTACCAGAATTGCGTGACTAGATGTTTTAGATCCAATCTATGAAGAATTAAAATGTAATGAACTTGACGAAAGAGCCAACTGTGAACAGCATACTATAATTGGCCATGTTATTAGTGATGTTCAGTACCATAACACTGGCTCAAATACGTTTTGCTTAACTGCTCACGCGGACTGTGGTAAAACATTCACACAAACTGCCAAACTGCAATTATTCAAAAATTAAATTCACTGAATCTTCGTTGCATTACAACAGTCTTTAGTGATATTCCTTCAACTCTTGTAACTGGAGGAAGAACCTTGCACAATGCATTTAAATTGCTCATTCCAATTTTGGAAAATTCAGTGCCCAGTATAACGTCAAACAGTAACTGTGGTCAATACATTAATTCATGTTCACTGATTCTTACTGACGACGTTTCCATGTGTCCACTTCAAGTATTAAAACTTATAGACAGATTATTTAGAGTTTTGTGTACAGATGAATGTACTAAACATAAAACTTTTGGAGGTAAACTGCTGTTTCGTGTGGCGATTTTCAACAAATTTTACCTTTTGTTCCTCATGTTTCACATGCAACTTTACTTGAGAACTATTTTAAAAGTTGGAATGAGTTTCATAAATTTCATGATGTTACTTTAACTCAAAATATGAGGGCTTTGCCACATGAAGTAGAGTTAGTGGATCTTTGTGAAACAAATTGGTAACGACCAAGCAAGGAAATTTCCAAAGTTTGGTGACAATATTATTGATATACGAGAGCCATTAGTATGCAGTTAAAATAATATCATTAACGACGTTTATGGCAATTTTGCAGAAGACATTTTGTTGCCTTTCATGTTAAATTCAGTTATTCTAGCGCCAAAAACAAAAAAAAAAAAAAAAAAAAAAAATTGTGGGGCAATATATAGCGATATAGTCAGTGCTATGCCAGGTAAACAAAAATTTATGACAGCTGTGATAAAATGATTTGTGATAATAAATACGAAATTAATAATTATTCCAGCAGAGTTTTTGTAGTCTCTCCCTGTAAATTTTTTACCACCACACAAATTACAATTAAAAGTTAACTAAATTGTATTTATATTCGAAATATAAATACGAAAGAAGGATTAGTTAATGGAGCCAGGATACCTGTCCATTGTTTATGTAATAACGCTACTGATTGCCAAGTATTAGCTGGAATCACACAGAATAAGACAATTTTTATTCCACATGTACATATGACTTATTTGGATACTATTTTACCTTTCCAGTTTCAAAGAACACAATTCCCAATTATTCCTACATTTGCTATGACTATTAACAAGTGACAAGGTCAAACATTCCAAAAAGCAGGGATTTTATTAAGACAACCATTTTTTACGTATGGTCAGCTATATGTACCAACAAATAGAGTCCGTTCTTTCGATGATTTCAATTTTTATATTTCTGAACATAGTGAGCACGGACATTTTGCGAATGATGAAAGAATATTTACTAAAAATATTGTTTATAGTGATGTTTTGTATCGTTAAATTGTAGAATAAAGCAATTATTTCCTCGTTTGTTGGTTTCATTCTCTCATGCATCTACTTCATCCTTTCTCATAGCGTTCAGCCAAGACCTTGAAAATTACATAGTGTTCAGGTAAGAACTAAGAATCTGCGTATGAATAAATTCCTATTGCTTATATTAAAAAAACAGTGAATTGGACGTAACTTTATAAACTCAACTGGCTGAATTTTGACCACAGACGATACGAGCAGTCACTGATGCCGTTACTGGCTATGAATACCCACACTGTTAATAAGAATCTGATGACAGAAAGTTGCTTCTGTTGAAGACCCTTGAGTAGTTTTCTGTGAGAACAGAGACAGTTGTTTCCGCAGAGACACAAGGCTGCTGAAACTGTACTGTATGATTAATGAAGGCGAGCGTCGCGTGGTAGTCAGATTGCACTGTGAGTGGTATCGGTTGGCAGGCATGTGGTGGCTTTCCCACTGGTGGCGGCTTTCCCACTGAGAGCTCGGTGACAAGAGGACAGCCCGTCGGCTGGCCAAGCCCGATATATCCCTACCGTGACCACAACTTCTGAAGCACTGCCTATGTTCACCGAAGTATCGAACGGGGTCACGGGAGCACACAAAGGTGGCGCTCCGCTGTAGCGGAGACCCTCCGTCTTCGCAGCCCTTTACGCGAAACGTTTGCGGCCGTAGAATCGTACTGCAATCAGCCGATAATGCTTGTTTTCTTAAGCTTCTCAATAGCGTTTCGCGGAAAGAATGTAGTTTCCCTCCAGGGATTTCCATTTTATTTCTCGAAACATCTCTGTAGTTTCTTCACTCACTCAACGACGACACTTTCCGTAGACTACATTGTCATCAGCAAACAGTCGCAGATTGTTGCACCTTATCGTCAGATCGTTTATGTATATATCACACTTGCCTGGGCCACTCCTAACGATACCCTCGCCTCTGATGAACATACGCCGTCCAGGACAACGTCCTGGGTTCTATTACTTAAGACGTCTTCGAGTCACTCACATATCTGAAAACCTATTCGTAATGCTTGGACCTTCCTTAAAAGTATGCAGTGGGGCACTGTACTCGTACAACTTCGTATCTTGTTGTTGGATATCTTTTGTTGTTCTTCGTCCACTCATTTTGTGATGCAAACGAATATAGTCGATGTGTGAATAACGTTTTACGATTGTCAAAAGAAAGTGAGCCACACATATAAATCCTGACGACAGTATAGTTTTCTGTGCTCGGAATGTATTAAGTGTTTAGCCAAATCTTGAATTTACGATGTGGATGACGTGTAGCTCCTGACCTAAGGGTCGGACTTGTGCCCATGTCAAGTTTGATCCTGTTTTAAACGAGGTTTTTCACTTGGGAAAGTAATTTTAAATTCCATAAGCGCTACAATGTGCACCTTCGACGCTGACTCGTCAATTGCACAATGTTCATCGGACTTTGTCTTAGGCATGGCAAAAATACATCCTATAAAGCATTGTTCTCCAAAGTCCACAGACTACGGTACAATGCCTTCATTTGTAGATTCCGCAGCACCATCATACAGTTGCAGTATCGATGGTTGTCTAATGGAAACAAAGAAACCCTGCATAGAGTCATTCTGCAGTCACAGGGGGCAGTTGTCCACAGCCAAGGCTGTGTGTTTCTCTTTTGGCGAACCTTGGCATGTGGCTGATGTGGGTCTCATCACGGTGGCGTACCGCACTGCTCTCCTCTGAAACTCACTAGTCATCAGCAACGCGGACATGGACGTATATAAGTGGATACTGGAGCTTCTCTATCCATAATTAATGCTAGAAAACAACGTCGCATTGGGTCATCGCGTTTGGAGACAACTAAAAATCGTTAAGCAATGTACGGTACTTATAGTAGACTATTGTTTTAAACGATCAGGTAATACTCTACGTTACTTATAAACAGTTATGTATACCAATAACGCTTTTGTAGCGACCTCGTCAATAACAACTACCGTTTTTGGTCTAGATGTCTCCATCGGATTAAGTTTTCAAATACAAGGTTCGTAGTTGATATAATTAAAACCTGATGCTGCTGCTCTTTTCTTCTGGGCTAGGCCCTTCCCTTTAGCCATTAAGGGCGTAGTTAGAGTGGGACTTTAACCTTTAGAGGCTTCACGTGTTGATACCAATCACATCTGGCCAAGGGACGAAACTCATTGTTGTAATTATAATGCTTAACAGCTTGAAGCCTGCTCGTTACCATTTTGAAGCATTTATCAGTCTAATGTAGACATTTATTCGATTTCGGATCCAGAAGATCTACAGGATATCATATCACGAGGCCACTTCTATTCTTAGACATAGCTGACTGTTACTGGCAATTATCATCCTTTGCAGAATCGAAACTTTTATGCTAATCAGTACTCCTTCTACATCTACATCTACATTTATACTACGCAAGCCACCCAACGGTGTGTGGCGGAGGGCACTTTACGTGCCACTGTCATTACCTCCCTTTCCTGTTCCAGTCGCGTATGGTTCGCGGGAAGAACGACTGTCTGAAAGCCTCCGTGCGCGCTCTAATCTCTCTAATTTTACATTCGTCATCTCCTCGGGAGGTATAAGTAGGGGGAAGCAATATATTCGATACCTCATCCAGAAACGCACCCTCTCGAAACCTGGCGAGCAAGGTACACCGCGATGCAGAGCGCCTCTCTTGCAGAGTCTGCCACTTGAGTTTATTAAACATCCCCGTAACGCTATCACGGTTACCAAATAACACTGTGACGAAACGCGCCGCTCTTCTTTGGATCTTCTCTATCTCCTCCGTCAAACCGATCTGGTACGGATCCCACACTGATGAGCAATACTCAAGTATAGGTCGAACGAGTGTTTTGTAAGCCACCTCCTTTGTTGATGGACTACATTTTCTAAGGACTCTCCCAATGAATCTCAACCTGGTACCCGCCTTACCAACAATTAATTTTATATGATCATTCCACTTCAAATCGTTCCGCACGCATACTCCCAGATATTTTACAGAAGTAACTGCTACCAGTGTTTGTTCCGCTATCATATAATCATACAATAAAGGATCCTTCTTTCTATGTATTCGCAATACACTACATTTGTCTATGTTAAGGGTCAGTTGCCACTCCCTGCACCAAGTGCCTATCCGCTGCAGATCTTCCTGCATTTCGCTACAATTTTCTAATGCTGCAACTTCTCTGTATACTACAGCATCATCCGCGAAAAGCCGCATGGAACTTCCGACACTATCTACTAGGTCATTTATATATATTGTGAAAAGCAATGGTCCCATAACACTCCCCTGTGGCACGCCAGAGGTTACTTTAACGTCTGTAGACGTCTCTCCATTGATAACAACATGCTGTGTTCTGTTTGCTAAAAACTCTTCAATCCAGCCACACAGCTGGTCTGATATTCCGTAGGCTCTTACTTTGTTTATCAGGCAACAGTGCGGAACTGTATCGAAGCCTTCCGGAAGTCAAGAAAAATAGCATCTACCTGGGAGCCTGTATCTAATATTTTCTGGGTCTCATGAACAAATAAAGCGAGTTGGGTCTCACACGATCGCTGTTTCCGGAATCCATGTTGATTCCTACATAGTAGATTCTGGGTTTCCAAAAACGACATGATACTCGAGCAAAAAACATGTTCTAAAATTCTACAACAGATCGACGTCAGAGATATAGGTCTATAGTTTTACGCATCTGCTCGACGACCCTTCTTGAAGACTGGGACTATCTGTGCTCTTTTCCAATCATTTGGAACCCTCCGTTCCTCTAGAGACTTGCGGTACACGGCTGTTAGAAGGGGGGCAAGTTCTTTCGCGTACTCTGTGTAGAATCGATTGGTATCCCGTCAGGTCCAGTGGACTTTCCTCTATTGAGTGATTCCAGTTGATTTTCTATTCCTTGGACACTTATTTCGATGTCAGCCATTTTTTCGTTTGTGCGAGAATTTATAGAAGAACTGCAGTGCGGTCTTCCTCTGTGAAACAGCTTTGGAAAAAGGTGTTTAGTATTTCAGCTTTACGCGTGTCATCCTCTGTTTCAATGCCGTCATCATCCCGTAGTGTCTGGATATGCTGTTTCGAGCCACTTACTGATTTAACGTAAGACCAGAACTTCCTAGGATTTTCTGTCAAGTCGGTACATAGAATTTTACTTTCGAATTCACTGAACGCTTCACGCATAGCCCTCCTTACGCTAACTTTGACATCGCTTAGCTTCTGTTTGTCTACGAGGTTTTGGCTGCGTTTAAACTTGGAGTGGAGCTCTCTTTGCTTTTGCAGTAGTTTCCTAACTTTGTTGTTGTACCACGAAGGGTTTTTCCCGTCCCTCACAGTTTTACTCGGCACGTACCTGTCTAAAACGCATTTTACGATTGCCTTGAACTTTTTCCATAAACACTCAACATTGTCAGTGTCGGAACAGAAATTTTCGTTTTGATCTGTTAGGTAGTCTAAAATTTGCCTTCTATTACTCTTGCTAAACAGATAAACCTTCCTCCCTTTTTTTATATTCCTATTAACTTCCATATTCAGGGATGCTGCAACGGCCTTATGATCACTGATACCTTGTTCTGCACTTACAGAGTCGAAAAGTTCGGGTCTGTTTGTAATCAGTAGGTCCAAGATGCTATCTCCACGAGTCGGTTCTCTGTTTAATTGCTCGAGGTAATTTTCGGATGGTGCACTCAGTATAATGTCACTCGATGCTCTGTCCCTACCACTCGTCCTAAACATCTGAGTGTCCCAGTCTATATCAGGTAAATTGAAATCTCCACCTAAGACTATAACATGCTGAGAAAATTTATGTGAAATGTATTCCAAATTTTCTCTCAGTTGTTCTGCCACTAATGCTGCTGAGTCGGGAGGTCGGTAAAAGGAGCCTAGCTCGGTTGTTGAGTGTAACCTCCACCCATAATAATTCACAGGAACTATCCACTTCTACTTCACTACAGGATAAACTACTACTAACAGCGACGAACACTCCACCACCGGTTGCATGCAATCTATCCTTTCTAAACACTGTCTGTACCTTTGTAAAAATTTCGGCAGAATTTATCTCTGGCTTAAGCCAGCTTTCTGTACCTATAACGATTTCAGCTTCGGTGCTTTCTATCAGCGCTTGAAGTTCTGGTACTTTACCAACGCAGCTTCGACAGTTGACAATTACAATACCGGTTGCTGCTTGGTCCCCGCATGTCCTGACTTTGCCCCGCACCCGTTGAGGATGTTGCCCTTTCTGTACTTGCCCAAGGCCATCTGACCTAAAAAAACCGCCCAGCCCACGCCACACAACCCCTGCTACCCATGTAGCCGCTTGTTGCGTGTAGTGGACTCCTGACCTATCCAGCGGAACCCGAAACCCCACCACCCTATGGCGCAAGTCGAGGAATCTGCAAAAAATGGTTCAAATGGCTCTGAGCACTATGGGACTTAACATCTATGGTCATCAGCCCCATAGAACTTAGAACTACTTAAACCTAACTAACCTAAGGACAGCACACAACACCCAGCCATTACGAGGCAGAGAAAATCCCTGACCCCGCCGGGAATCGAACCCGGGAACCCGGGCGTGGGAAGCGAGAACGCTACCGCACGACCACGAGATGCGGGCGAGGAATCTGCAGCCCACACGGTCGCAGAACCGTCTCAGCCTCTGATTCAGACCCTCCACTCGGCTCTGTACCAAAGGTCCGCAGTCAGTCCTGTCGACGATGCTGCAGATGGTGAGCTCTGCTTTCATCCCGCTAGCGAGACTGGCAGTCTTCACCAAATCAGATAGCCGCCGGAAGCCAGAGAGGATTTCCTCCGATCCATAGCGACACACATCATTGGTGCCGACATGAGCGACCACCTGCAGATGGGTGCACCCTGTACCCTTCATGGCATCCGGAAGGACCCTTTCCACATCTGTAATGACTCCCCCCGGTATGCACACGGAGTGCACATTGGTTTTCTTCCCCTCTCTTGCTGCCATTTCCCTAAGGGGCCCCATTACGCGCCTGACGTTGGAGCTCCCAACTACCAGTAAGCCCACCCTCTGCGACTGCCCGGATCTTGCAGACTGAGGGGCAACCTCTGGAACAGCTATATCACTATAACAGATTATATTGGTGTCTGAATGCTCTCAGAGTATTTCAGAACTACTTAAAGGAACATGTACGGGTAGTACCACACACTGTGGACTACTCAGACGACATTACTTTGACTGGATCTATCTGGACTTAGTTATTGGGCTTAAATTTAAAATGGTGTCGTTTTTTATTTATCCTTTAGTACTTTACCTTGACCACATGCTGAGCAAAAGTAGTCTCAGGTCCACCTAGAAGCTACTGATAATCTCCCTACCCTCTATGCCGTATGCCCCAGTTTTCTTCTGGGTAATGCCTCGTCTATGGGCTAGTTAAAGGTATATGATATCCTGCCACTCCAGCGATATTGAAATCGTCACAGAGAGCATTTGTTAGCACATAGTTCCGTTAGCAGCGGTCACAACTCCGAAAGTCGCATCAAACACGACACATGGAAATCGCTTTTAGGCAATTACGAGAAAAAATCGCAAATACTCGATCCAGTGTCTGGCCCTGAGTTCGCATATTGTGTTGCTGATTCAAAAATACCACTTTTACCTCGATCTCTGGACCTGTACATCGATTCTGAAACTCTGAATGTGCCTTTAATTTTTTAAGATGATTTTGGCTCCTACCATCAGTAATGACCTGTGCTAACGTTACTGGTAAGAGTAACGTTCGCCATCTACGGTGTATTCAGCTACCGATATAACGTCAAATTTGGTTTCCACACACAGTTAGGTCACAACAAAAAATATTATATGAATTCACTGCACTTAGCTATATGTTCTACTTCATACACAACGGTGAGGAGAAATGGGCTACAAAGTGGTGCAGCATCTGTCCTCGTAGGGAAACTGGACCGGAGCAGAAATGGATAGCTAACACATAAATAAACCAAAGTTTTACTTAACTTGCTGCTTTCACCGAGCGTTGCGAAGGAACCTTATAAAATAATAAAGAACAATAAAATGCAGTTATTACAAGAAGCAAACTAAAGAGCATCATGCTGTGTGAGTCTCCTGCTACTAATGCACGAGTCAACTGTCTCAAGCTGTCTAAGACTGAAGAATGCACGAGCGAACTGTCACAAGCTAAGACAGAAGACTGCGACTGAGAGTGGGGCGTGTAGTTGCCGCCGGCCATCCTACATCGCAGCGGCAGAGGGCGTTCGTAGTCGGAGCCGCTAAGAGCGTGGCTTAGTGGGCGCAAATCATTGGATCTGCTGGGTCCCTCCGCAGCTGCTATTGGTTTCTGTTGGAAATGTGCATTCCCGTTGCCAACTGCGAGACGCCGATGGTATCCATCTATGATACCACACTTCCTTCATGGAACAGACTTGAGGATATTATGCTTTCCATGTAGACGATTACTTTTCGGCTTCTGCTTCAAGATACTGAACTAACAGCAAACACAGTATTTTCCTATGACTCAGTGTTTTTCTCTGCAATTCATGAGTCATACGGATATATAGACAAGATAGTGTCCGTTTCATATTCAAATACTCCCATGAGTCATCTCGAATGGTCACTTGGTTGTGGCAGTATGGGATTTGAAGTATTTCCGAGTTCAGGATATATGGCCGACTTGATGACGCCCAGTATACCAATACTATGAGTAATATATGTGTGATAATTATGTCCTTAATGAATTAATCTGTTTCTAACAGGATCAGCCTCCAATACAGAAGTCACTGATGATGCACAAATGATTTGCAGAACAGAATCAGATATTACATCTACAATGGCCTCCTCCTGCACTAGACTTTGTCCCGGTTGGAAAGGTGTGGGTAGAGATGAAAGGAACAATTTGAGGAAACTGATCTGACCTTTGATTGCTACTGGAACACCACCCGTGCTATCTAGGATGGGGCGGCAGAAAATGAGAGCTTTATTGCCCCCATCACAGACTTCTTTCCTCTCATAATACAGATAAGCGTTGGCGTAGGACGAGTTATTAAGTGGTAAATAAACCAGATGTTGTGATTTTTTGGGAGCAGAAAAATCTGATTAAAAACCGTAAACGGCTCATACTGCTAATTTTGTGTTTCCTACAGATTAAACAAATTAACGCGTAAATACGAATACGTCACGTGTGGTTACTTTTCGGCCTGCCGACTTTGCAGCTGAGGTACGAACATATTGTACTCCTTATCGTGACATGAACGTATTTCTTAACCCGGTTGCACCGTAACCTCCACTTCACCATAGCTCTGCATTGCTAGGTCTGTATTGTTACGTATAACCCAATGCAGTTATCCTGTGTGTCTTTGTTGGGATCATCCTATACTGAGCGCCAAGAATGTGTTCATCCTTCGGTTACATTCACAATTACAAGTGTTGTTTATTTTTGTAGGTAGTATTGTACACTCTTTAATGAGGATGAATATTGCGTAACTGATGGGCAGTTCAAGTTTTTCTCCGACTACATTTTGGGTTTTCAGGTTGAACCTACCAGCACTCTTCTTTTATGGGCGTCATCTTATACATATAAAAGAAAGTCGTGTTAGTTACACTATTTATAACTCAAGAACGGCTAGACCGATTTGGCAGAAAATTGGTGGAGAGGTAGCTTAGAACCAGGAGACGGACATAGGATACTTTTTATCCCGTTCGACCGCTATAAAACGTGGTATAACAAAAACGCATCTGACATGGAATAACAAAACGCAAATGACAGCTAAACGTCTATGGTTAAGTATCAGTATATATCATTAATTAAAAATTTAAAGAAATAATTTGTATTTCCTTTGAATCATCATTAACAATATTGCGACCAAGACGATCGAATATTTCTCGACAAAGCCGTAATGCTAGAACGACCCAAAACATTACGGATGAAAGGACTGAAGAAGAACAACAAATTGCCCGCGAAGAGCGCCTAGTTAGTATGGCTCGACTTCGTGCTTCTCAGTCACAAGAGCAAAGTGAGGTAGCCCTGTGAAGCGGCTCGGTTGGCAATGCGAAATCGTCGAGCGAACAACAGAGATCAAGATGTAGATAATTTTCGACGCACAAGAAGAGATTTATCACGTGATGATTTGAATGGAGCAGCGTTTAGATACGATTGCAGCACTGATTACTGCTTGCATCCTTGCGTTTGCATTAGGCCGATGGACGTTGTTTGCGAATATTGTGGCGCATTGAATCATTAAAATACTTAATTTTTTATTTGTATTTCTCAATAAAAAAATTGAACTTATCATCCAAAATCTGATTATTTATTGGCTTTAAGGCGGAACAGAGTTCGCTGGGTCAGCTTGTCTTACATATATCCACATTTGAAGAGAGCTACCATTCGGTACATCAAATGTAACTGAAGTACAAGTCGTCCTTCCTTGACTACAGTTGTAAATAACAGCGTCATCAGTCAACAATCTGAGTGTGTTTCTGATGCTGTCTGATAAGGAGATGGTTGCTGCTATTACAGTTAGAGGCACAAAGTGTGACCTCCTCCACAGCAGAACATTTGCGTATTGTGAGAAATCTAATTTTCAATTAGAAATATACTTACTTTTAGGATTCTTACCATAAAAAATGTCGACAAAAGGTACAGAAGCAGAGTTCTTAAGTGGATATTGAGTTATACAGGAAAATTACATTTGCGTTTTGCTCTCCCCTGTTAGCAGTTCATGAAGATCCATCTGTAAAGCCTTTTAATGTCTATACTGAAGACAACCAGATATAGAACAGGCGGGTTGTAAGTGGTGAAATGAAAGCTCCCTCTTGGTTGGTTCATTACTCTGGTGACCACAGGAGCCTGACGCAAACTCGTCTGTTTTCTGCGGTGGTGCTCTGGACAAAGCCGCTGGAGCACGCAAAGGCATGTCGCTCACCCACTGCCAGACTTTTCTTCTTTTTCACTTTGGGCTCTGCGACGGAATAGTATAATCTCCAGAAAAAATGTTTCACGAATTGCTTCTAACTCCTTCGTGCAATTCTTGGTTCATTTCCTTCCTTTCTGTTTGTGTCTATAGCGTTTAGTTATAATATAAACTTCCTGTTTTAAGAAAGGTGTATTAGTCGTCTCACGGCATTATTTATAAATTTAAAATGAAATTTAAAACTTGTCTCAGAGTAATACATTTTCTTCTTTCCAATTTACTGGAACAAAGGCTGAACCATTGTCGTAATCTGTGTTCGTGCAGTTTGCATATTCGAAACTAACTCTTTATCAGTCAGTGATTTGGGTGTTTCCCGAATTCGATCTATGATTTAAACTATGGTTGTAGATTCCTGTGTTTCATACATGTCTACCGAAAATTTTAAGAGGCACTAAGACTGGTTACCCATGCGTATTCCGTCGAACACGAAGTCGTTTATTCAGTGTTGATACGACCACCAAGGAGAGAACAAAAATCGTTCAAATGGCTCTGAGCACTATGGGTTCAAATGGTTCAAATGGCTCTGAGCACTATGGGACTCAACTGCTGAGGTCATTAGTCCCCTAGAACTTAGAACTAGTTAAACCTAACTAACCTAAGGACATCACAAACATCCATGCCCGAGGCAGGATTCGAACCTGCGACCGTAGCGGTCTTGCGGTTCCAGGCTGCAGCGCCTTTAACCGCACGGAGCACTATGGGACTCAACATCTGAGGTCATCAGTCCCCTAGAACTTAGAACTACTTAAACCTAACTAACCTAAGGACATCACACACATCCATGCCCGAGGCAGGATTCGAACCTGCGACCGTAGCGGTCATGCGGTTCCACACTGAAGCGCTTAGAACCGCACGGCCACACCGGTCGGCAAGGAGAGAATTGTTGGGCTTTCTGTAGCCAATGTTTTCTATTGAATTTCGACAGAACAACTCGTTTAAAATCAGAAATTTTACTGTGGGAGTGAGAAAAAATGGCTGTAATAAAAAGTGTATGAGAAATATGTTCCTTATTATAAGATTATGCCTCGGTCTGGAGCGCCTTGCCACTGTTCGCACGGCTCTCCCCGTAGGAGGTTCGAGCCCTCCCTCGGGCATGGGTGTGTGTTGTCCTTAGCGTAAGTTAGTTTAAGTTAGATTAAGTAGTGTGTAACCCTAGGGACCGATGCCCTCAACAGTTTGGTCCCATAGAAATTTACCACAAATTTATAAGATTTAAATGTAGTTTTTAAACGTATCCATTACCCAGTAAAAGGTTCAAATGGCTCTGAGCACTATGGGACTTAACTTCTGAGGTCATCAGTCCCCTAGAACTTAGAACTACTTAAACCTAACTAACCTAAGGACATCACACACATCCTTTCCTGAGGCAGGATTCGAATCTGCGACCGTGGCGGTCGCGCGGTTCCAGACTGTAGCGCCTAGAACCACTCGGCCTCCCCGGCCGGCCCATTACCCAGTAAGATCTTCGTTTCTATCCATAAGTGTCGTGCAGTGATTCAGTGAAATAACGATAAGTATGATGGTGTCATCGAACAGACACTACATTCCACATAACGTTATGCGCAAAAAATGTTCCTTTTTATTGTGTATATCTTCCGATGCTACATTTTAAAGTTGACAACGCTTCCTACAGTTTCCACACAGCCCGTTAATGCCAAATTTCACCGCGCTATCCTAACGGATTGGTTCGTCGTACGTCCCTCATTGATTTCTGCGGTTATTTCACGCGTTGTTGCTTGTCTATTAGCACTGACAATGCTGCTAGTCTCAATCGTTAAGAGAAAATCCTCGGCCACTGCGTTGTCCGTGTGAGAGGTAATGTCGGAAATTTAATATTCTCGACACATTGTTGACACTACAGTATGGATCTCGGAATATTGAATTCTCTAACGATTTCTGAAATGGAATGTCCCATGCGTCTAGCTCCAACTTCCATTCCGTGTTCAGAGTCTGCTGATTCCCGTTCTGCGGTCATTAGCACGTCGGAAACTTTTTCACATGAATATCTTGAGTACAAATGACAGCTCCACCAATGCCATTTCACACTGCCATTTCGTACTTTGTGTATGTGACATTACGGCCATCTATATATGCGCACGTCGTTATCTAGTGACTTCTGGATTACTCTAGGAGAAATACCAAGCGGGATTGCACATTGCTTAAAGACACTGGATTAGCGTTCGGGAGATCTGAGGTGCAAATAACCCTCTATTCATTCTTTTAAGGGGGTTCGTAGTTCATCAGAATAACCACTTTTCTGCTTCCTCTATTTCCATCTGAGATAGCGATATGTTGCTCTCTACACCGAGTCACGAATTTTCTTCCTTATAGGGTCCATCTCATGAAAGGGAAGTCCTTCTGAGATCACTGATGTTCTGCTGATGAAGATATAGCCCTCTTGTAGACAAATGAAATAATTCCGTGTGGTAAACCATGCTGATATTTTCAAATCTTGCATTGGAAGTCTGGGTGACTGTCCTCCGCACAGGATGGGCAAGACTGAGACCCCACGATCTTGAGGCGGGTCTTTATATTCAACTTAAATCTGCGCCGACAGGTCAGCTACAGTAATTAATGTCATCTCGATGACGCAAGTCGCTATTGGATAGCTCGAGGCCGACAGGCGTATATATGCTGGAGGTCAATAGTCACTTGAGAAACTGCCATCTCGGGTCTGTATTAAAACCTTAGTCCTCACGAGCCACGAGTATCACTATGACAGAATGAATACACAATTCGATGTTCGAAGAATGGGAAATCATCACCTGGTCTAATAAATTGCGGCACATGTGACGTACTCTGACGATACGTTCGATACGTCGAAAAGTATCGTACACTTAAGAGAACGATAGTCAAAACTGGACGTCTCATCGATATAGAAGTCATTCCAGATGAGGAACTGGATCAGTGGTGGAGTGAATCGGGTGTGATTTATTTAAACAACTATTCTGGAATTCGGCTGCAATGATTTAAGGAAACCTTAGGAGGTCTGGTTCATAGGCAGATTACCGAAGGGGATATGAGACCGCCTCTGCCATAAACGAATCCATTGTCTTAATAACCTTGTTCAGTTAAGATAAATCGTGGAATCCTCCTGTAGGGTTTGCTTCGGTGAGATTAAATTGGACGTCTTGTACGATTGTTCTCTTATGTTATAGGGAAGCGATAGTGAAATCTGATATCAGTCAGGATGCAATATCTGTTGCTTGCATCAATTCAGTACAGACCTGTACGTTCATCATATCATTGTATAATATCTTCACTTCCGAATTGTGTCACTGTAGAGTGATACGCTTTCTATGAAGGTCTGTATACCACCGTGTAAACACTTAATTTCAAGCTCAATCATCGGATACTTCCATGACGCTAAAGTTTCTGTTGTGATGTCCACTTTGATTTTTAATCTTTATTTCACTAGAGTTTTCTTTCTCCTTGGATCAAGCCTACCAGACGCGCATAATGCGTACTTGTTGTTAAGATGGATGATGTGTGTGCGTGTGTGTTGTGTGTGTGTGTGTGTGTGTGTGTGTGAGAGAGAGAGAGAGAGAGAGAGAGAGAGAGAGAGAGAGTGAGAGAGATAAGACGTCATAAACAATGAGACAAGTGAAAAAATGTCACATTGTGCTTGACATTTAAATTTATTACCTTTTTCTACTAATTCACAACACATTTTTCAGATAGTATCCACAAATGCCGCTGAACGAACCTACAAAATTATATCATTCTATGACACACAGAGGAGATATGGCGTCATAAGCACTGAGATACATGAAAAATTTCCTCATCATGCATGAAGTTTTAATACATTTATTCTTTACTACTAAGACACTCCGCCGGCCGGCCGGCCGAGCGGTTCCAGGCGCTACAGTCTGGAACCGCGCGACCGCTACGGTCGCAGGTTCGAATCGTGCCTCGGGCATGGATGTGTGTGATCTCCTTAGGTTAGTTAAGTTTAAGTAGTTCTAAGTTCTAGGGGACTGATGACCTCAGAAGTGAAGTCCCATAGTGCTCAGAGCTATTTTTTTAAGACACTCCTACAGTCGAGTCAACTTATGGAATTACCTGACATCTGGTAGCGCTTATGACAGATTTCAAGTGCGAAGCGCAAACTGCTGTAGGAGGATAGGATAGTCGTATAATGAACTATGAGGAGGCATTGCCATAAAGACGTTTACAATATCACGTTGTAGACACACAAAGCAGCTACGTCCAGCGTGCCGGAACTGTCCGAGATCATGTTTCTTAAACTGAATACTGTGCTCATACTTTGAATATTATGTATGTACAACTGTTTCATAATTTCAAAGGTATTGTCACGAATACATGGAAATGTAATTTTTTCGATACTTTACCACAAACACAATTCCTTCTTTTCCAATAGAAAATTAGCAAAGTGAATGCCCGAGCACTGCCGGGTTTGTCAGCTAATTTTTAAAATGGCTCTGAGCACTATGGAACTTAACATCTATGGTCATCAGTCCCCTAGAACTTAGAACTACTTAAACCTAACTAACCTAAGGACATCACACAACACCCAGTCATCACGAGGCAGAGAAAATCCCTGACCCCGCCGGGAATCGAACCCGTGAACCCGGGCGCGGGAAGCTAGAACGCCACCGCACGACCACGAGGTGCGGACGGTTTGTCAGCTAGAAGTACTATAAATACGCCTTGTAAGGACTGTAGACTTATGACACGAAAAGCAACGTGCTAAAAAGATATCACATCGATGTTTTGAAGTAATCCCACATGCGACTCCTGACAGACAACTATAAAACGATACATATCTTTCAACTATCAACTAATCATTTCAACAATGCTGGTCAGTGAATTTGCCACAACATGAAAGCGACATCCAACAAATGTCAGATACGCGAGATGTATACTTCATATTTGGATATTCTACTGATTAACATTTCAGCGCGGGCCGGCCGAAGTGGCCGTGCGGTTAAAGGCGCTGCAGTCTGGAACCGCAAGACCGCTACGGTCGCAGGTTCGAATCCTGCCTCGGGCATGGATGTTTGTGATGTCCTTAGGTTAGTTAGGTTTAAGTAGTTCTAAGTTCTAGGGGACTAATGACCTCAGCAGTTGAGTCCCATAGTGCTCAGAGCCATTTGAACCATTTTTTGAACATTTCAGCGGAAGTGCCGAGTACACTACAGTACATCAGTCTACATTCTGTATACAAGGTGTCCCAGGATGAATGATCAGTAATCAGGGATAAGACAGAAACGATCATTTTATGCAAGGCAATCCAGTAAACATGGGCTCTAATGTGCATGCCTGAAACGCTATGAGCACTTCTTCACCTTCACTACTATGAAACACGTCCCTTGTACTGAAAAAGTGCTCATACCTCTTGAGGTGTGCACCTTAGAGCTCATGTTCACCACACTTTTCTGCTTCAACGGATCATTCCTGTAACATCTATGAATATTTACCATTCCTTCTGGGGCACTCTGTTCAAAAATTGCTCTGAGCACTATGCGACTTAACTTCTGAGGTCATCAGTCGCCTAGAACTTAGAACTAATTATACCTAACTAACCAAAGGACATCACACACATCCATGCCCGAGGCAGGATTCGAACCTGCGAACGTAGCGGTCGCCCGGCTCCAGACTGTAGCACCTAGAACCGCACGGCCACACCGGCCGGCGGCACTATGTAAAGCGAAAGTTGTACAGTAGGTATTTAATTCAAAAATCGCATTTGAATGTAAGTTGTTTGCGAGAAGATGTTGTTCGACGAGTGCGAGTTGGAATCTCACAACCGCAGGATAGTTATCTGTCGAAACTGCTTATTACGGATCCATCGCGTCCGGCCATCCTGATTTAGGTTTTCCCTAAATCACTCCAGGCAAAGGCCAGGATGGTTCCTCTGAAAGGGCACGACCGACTTCCTTCCCCATCCTTCCCTAATCCGATGAGACCGCTGACCTCGCTGTCTGGTCTCCTTTCCCAAAAAACCAACCAACCAACGGGTCCACGATATTCCAGTGGTAGAGATCTCATGGCTCTCGTACTAAACTGGAATCCATGGTTCAGGAGGGCCCTACTCAGCGACATGCACGATCTCAACGGGCTCCCGCTACTAGCTCCCAGGAGGATAGAAATATTGTTCACTCGGCAGACACGTTACGTGTCTTGAGTCAGCAAAGGGCCTTGAAAGACAAGTATCCACTTGAACAGTGCGAAGACGCGTAAAGTACCACTCACTGCCAGTACGACGACCGTCGCTGCGATTTCCCTTGACGCCGCAGCTGAGAGGGGCGCGCTCACTGTGGTGCGCTCAACAACACTGACTACGGGAGTGGCACGGAGTCGTCTTCTCAGAAGAGCCCCGATTCTGCGTACATCATCACGATGGACATATCGGTGTGTAGAGGCTCCGAGGTGAACGGAGGTTAGGGGATTGCATTCGTTGTCGACATACCGGCCCAGCACCTAGTGCGAAAGTATGCGGTGACAATGGGTACACAACAGAATCACCTCTGGTTCGCCTAGCTGGAATTTTAGCAGCAGCCGATATATTTCTGAACTGTTTAGGGCAGTGGATGTGTCGTATCTTTCCGTCATGTTATCTTTCAACGAGATAACACAAGGCAGCATGTTTCCCTTGCTGCCATAGTCTACCTTGACACAGCAGGTGTTCGAATGTTGCCGTGTGGTCATGAGTTACCGAGATACAGTCAAGACACCACTCGTGAGCCACTGCTCTGGCATGCACTGGGGTGACAACGTAAAAGATAGCGAGATGTACATACACAAATGGCCGTATTAGTGTGTATAAAAGGTACAAAAGGGCAGTGCATTGTCGGAGCTGTTATTTGTACGCAGATGATCCCCATAAAAAGGTTTGCGATGTGATCATGGCCGTACGACGGAAATTAACAGACTTTCAATCTGGCATGGTAGTTGGATCTTAACGTATGGAACATTTTATTTCGGAAATCGTTAGGAATTCAGTGTTCCGATATCCACAGTGACAAGAGTGTGCCGAGAATACCACATAGCTCCATTCGCACCATCAACGGAACAGGCTCTGCTAACGGTATACTAAGCCTTCCACATTGCTGGCAATGGTTTATACACAACGCTGGTGACTACTTTGAAGGACAGTAACAGGTGCAAACGTGTAACTCTTTTGTATTGGTCGTGAATAAATACACTCCTGGAAATTGAAATAAGAACACCGTGAATTCATTGTCCCAGGAAGGGGAAACTTTATTGACACATTCCTGGGGTCAGATACATCACATGATCACACTGACAGAACCACAGGCACATAGACACAGGCAACAGAGCATGCATAATGTCGGCACTAGTACAGTGTATATCCACCTTTCGCAGCAATGCAGGCTGCTATTCTCCCATGGAGACGATCGTAGAGATGCTGGATGTAGTCCTGTGGAACGGCTTGCCATGCCATTTCCACCTGGCGCCTCAGTTGGACCAGTGTTCGTGCTGGACGTGCAGACCGCGTGAGACGACGCTTCATCCAGTCCCAAACATGCTCAATGGGGGACAGATCCGGAGATCTTGCTGGCCAGGGTAGTTGACTTACACCTTCTAGAGCACGTTGGGTGGCACGGGATACATGCGGACGTGCATTGTCCTGTTGGAACAGCAAGTTCCCTTGCCGGTCTAGGAATGGTAGAACGATGGGTTCGATGACGGTTTGGATGTACCGTGCACTATTCAGTGTCCCCTCGACGATCACCAGTGGTGTACAGCCAGTGTAGGAGATCGCTCCCCACACCATGATGCCGGGTGTTGGCCCTGTGTGCCTCGGTCGTATGCAGTCCTGATTGTGGCCCTCACCTGCACGGCGCCAAACACGCATACGACCATCATTGGCACCAAGGCAGAAGCGACTCTCATCGCTGAAGACGACACGTCTCCATTCGTCCCTCCATTCACGCCTGTCGCAACACCACTGGAGGCGGGCTGCACGATGTTGGGGCGTGAGCGGAAGACGGCCTAACGGTGTGCGGGACCGTAGCCCAGCTTCATGGAGACGGTTGGGAATGGTCCTCGCCGATACCCCAGGAGCAACAGTGTCCCTAATTTGCTGGGAAGTGGCGGTGCGGTCCCCTACGGCACTGCGTAGGATCCTACGGTCTTGGCATGCATCCGTGCGTCGCTGCGGTCCGATCCCAGGTCGACGGGCACGTGCACCTTCCGCCGACCACTGGCGACAACATCGATGTACTGTGGAGACCTCACGCCCCACGTGTTGAGCAATTCGGCGGTACGTCCACCCGGCCTCCCGCATGCCCACTATACACCCTCGCTCAAAATCCGTCAACTGCACATACGGTTCACGTCCACGCTGTCACGGCATGCTACCAGTGTTAAAGACTGCGATGGAGCTCCGTATGCCACGGCAAACTGGCTGACACTGACGGCGGCGGTGCACAAATGCTGCGCAGCTAGCGCCATTCGACGGCCAACACCGCGGTTCCTGGTGTGTCCGCTGTCCCGTGCGTGTGATCATTGCTTGTACAGCCCTCTCGCAGTGTCCGGAGCAAGTATGGTGGGTCTGACACACCGGTGTCAATCTGTTCTTTTTTCCATTTCCAGGAGTGTAGTTGCCACTATTTAAGTTCCAACCCTTGTACATGGACAAAGGGAAAAATCTCGGCGTGACACATTGTTGACATAAATGAATCATCATCATTATCATCATCATCAACATCCTCATTGCAGCTGGGTACAGGCGTCTGCTAGACTTACCCATTCATTATGATCTTCATTTTATCGCAACAACGTTTTACGTGTTTGTTTCTTTGATGTCGCCAATGTATCTCCCATTAAAATGAATACCGTCATTTTTTAAAGGAGAGTTTATCACCGACGGCAATTCTTTTCTGCGAAGGATTATTTCACAGATTATGCTCAAGAGACGATAATGATAAAGCGAAACGCTTTCCTGTAAGATCTAACTGTCGTTTAGAAATTTTCTAGAATCCTAAGATCTAACTAGTATTGTTTTCACGATCGTATATCGTTTAAAAGCAACAAAAGTGACAACATGCGTTAATGAACAGCCATTTTATAACCTAAAAACTGTTGTAGAGCAAATAGAACCAATCGTAAAGTGTTGTTACGTTTTCAAGTGTGTCTGTCGCATAGAGAGAAACGTCTCTTTACCAGTAAGAGCTCCACACTTGAAACGTGCTATTGTAGTCCACATCGAGCTTCTTTTATGGGGGAGAGGGAAAGCAGTAACAAACAATAACAATTCTCATTTTTATAATTGCCAGCTCATTTAATATGTACAAGTCAATATGTCCAGAGTTCAACTTACCATTATACTATACTATTAGATTTTAATGAGTAATAGATATGTCATAGTTAAAAAAACGTACATATTAGCGTATGAACACTCGAGAAACTAATAGAATCAAAAGATAGGAAGATATATTGTCCGTTACACTCGTATGCTCTCCAACCATAAATAATGTTATTCGTAATTCCGAAAATTTGCTGATTTACTGGACTGTCCCTGGAAACTAAACTCCTCTTTCAAATATCTGGCAAGTTTGTGCTATAAAGGCTGAACCAAGAAAACTCCAACTGCTGGATTTGTTATGTCGACATGAAATATGTGATCAATTAAAAATCTTTATAAGTCATATTAAAACTATAATAATAATAATAATAATAATAATAATATGTTTATAAAATCCAGAACCTTACAGTAAATTACGTCATTTTTCCTTATTTATATCAGGACTACAAATTATTATTGTGTAAATTTCATTCGACTTGAGGAATGTGAGAAAACTTAATTCTTGTTCGAGTAAACAATTACTACATTACATGATATCTTTTAAAAAAATATTCGTTTTTCGTTTTGATATAAATGCCATCGTACTTCACCGTTAAACTCTTCGTTGAGTTGCGATTTTCCTGGAGCTTTTGTATTTGAAACTCTTTTGGCGATTCCAGTGTTGTACAGTACCAAAGATTCGTCCAGGCAGAACTCTCGAGAAGACTATAGATTACTTCATTGAGTGTTCGAGGGATGGATGATGATGATGTTTGGTTTGTGGGGCGCTAAACTGAGCAGTCATCAGCACCTGTACAGAGCCCCAAGTTTTTCACAGTCGAATTTTTATACACAGTCCAATCGAGCCACTGTCACGAATGATTATGATGAGGATGAAATGATGAGGACAAAACAAACACCCAGTTCCCCGGCAGAGAGAATCCCCAACCTGGCTGGGAATCGAACCCGGGACCCTGTCATCCAGAGGCAGTAACGCTAGCCATTAGACCATGAACTGCGGACTCGGATGGAGGACATAAGAGTATCAAAACATGTTAACGACGTCTTGTGCTCTCCCACGTGCCTAAAGGACGATTATGTTGGGTCCCTCCTGTACGTTCCTGAAGTACGTCCCAGTATCGGCTCACCAGTGCTCAAAGATTTTCGAATGGATTATATTCTGTAGACTCTGGACGTCATTAAAATGCTGTGCACTTCGCTGTTGTCGTGCATGAAGCCGATGAGAGTCATCATCAGACGGATAACAGCACACTTTCTCCTTAAACCCGAGTCTCTTCCTTTCAGTCCATCCTTTACGAAACTTGGATCAATTTTTTCACTCGGATTGTAGTGATCCAACCCCAAACAGTCGAGTGTATCATACCAGTCTATCCCACAACAATATGTCCAAGAGGTATGTGAGTGTTATCGAGTCTCCAGAAGAGGCAGTACCGACATTTATCTTGTCGGACCATGCCACGAACTCAGCTAGTCTCTCGTAGTTTGCAGATCGCTGAGCGTACTTTTCATTGAAGTATGTTTTCTTCCACGAGATTTGCTAACCAGGAAATTTTAACCAAACACTGTGGCACCATTGAGAATCAAAGATGGAGGCATTGAGGACGAAATTAATCTTTGGAGCATTGAGGACGAAAATTAATCTTTGGAGCCGGTGTGTACCATGACACCTTCAAATGAAAAGAAAGAGTCATAAATTATCGGGACACAAATACTTCAAGTCCGATCATGGTTCCTATACTGTGTGACGTGTCTGCTTGGTTCCATTCAAATAAATACATTACTTAGTACTAATTTATATCAGTAACTTTAAAAGAACATTTTTTTGAAAATGTGCAGGTAGTAACTGAATGTTTCATTGCATGTAGTTGGCGGAGAAAGTTTTCTCTGCCTCCAACCCTCTAACCTTTCTGAAGGATTGGCTTCGTTCAGCGAGTGACAGTTCCGTAGGGAGCTCACAAGTGAAAACATTTCAAACGTCAGCTTAAAGGCTCTCGCCATCAGCCATTATTTGAGGAAAGTCGGGTGCTCTGAAAACTAAGTACGAGAAAGCAGCATCGGGGGATATACACAGACAGCTTATTGAGAAGTGGGACGTTGTTGGTCCTGGTATTCTCACAATAGAAATAGCGGTGTAGCTGATTCCAGAGCCACACATCAATCTGTCGGTCACGATAAAGTTAAGTCACAGCTATCGCCTATTGCAAATGGCGATATCATGTTTTTGGCGCCTGTAGTTGAAACAAGCACGTTACGCGTTAACATTCTCGTTTTTAAAAAGTGATAACTTGGGATTTCCGATCAATGAAGTCCACTGAATATGATTAATACTACAGTCGTCGAAACATCGCGATGTCCCAACCGAATTATAATAGTGAAAGCCGTTTCGTAGATTTTCTTCCTGTTGCTATTATTACGACTGTCAAAGTGTCAGTTTGCTCCTTACATTCTCTAATTAAGTTTTATTTATTTCACCTGGCAAGGTAAGCGAATTTCGGCTCTCTCTTACAGATAAAGTGGTAAACTTAGTTGGCTAACATTGCAGTGTACACTGAAGTCACAAAAGTCATTGGATACCTCCCAATATCGTGTCGGACCTCATTTCTCCCGGCATAGTGCAGGAGCTCGACATGGCATGGACTCAACAAGTCGCTGGAAGTCCCCAACGAAGTTGCTGTGTCATATTGCCTCTATAGCTGTTCAGAACTGTGACAGCGTAGGCGTCGCAGGATTTTGTGTACGAACTGACCTCTCGACGATGTCCCACAAATGTTCGATGGGATTCATTTCGGGCAATGTGGGTGGCAAAATTATTCTCTCTAAATGGTTCAAATGGCTCGGAGCACTATGGGACTTAACAGTTTAGGTCATCAGTGCCCTAGAATTTAGAACTACTTAAACCAAACTAAACTAAGGACATCACACACATCCATGCCGGGGGCAGGATTCGAACCTGTGACCGTAGCGGTCGCGCGGTTCCAGACTGAAGCGCCTAGAACCGCTCGGCCACTCCGGGCGGCTATTCTCTCTAAATGTCGAGAATGTTCTTCAAACCAGTCGTCAACAATTGTGGCCTGGTGAGATGGAGCAATGTCAACTATAAAAATTCCGTCATCGTTTGGGAACATGAAGCACACGAATAGCTGCAAACGGTCTCCAAGTAGCTGAACATAGCCCATTGCACCTAAAAACAGCCCACGCCATTGTGGAGCCACCACCAACTTCCACAGTTCCATGGCGTCGTGGGGCTTGCGCTACACTCCAAACCTACTACAAAGCCTTACCAACTGCAGCCGGGACTCATCTGACGAGGCCACGCTTTTCAAGTCGTCTAGGTTCCAACCGATATGGTCAAGAGTGAATTTTATCCGTACTGTATGCTGTTGAACTCCGTGACTGTTCCTTTTTAGGGTGTGGAAAAGTTTCCACTATCAGTCCCACTGAAAGATTATTTATTCGTCACACGACCGGTTTCGAGCTTGTGCCCATCCTTAGGTGGTCGGACATTCATGAAACTGAAAAAGCTATTTTAAATTGCGATTTTTTAAAAATCCACATTAAGAAATTTTTGGATCCATATTCTTGTCAGAGTACTTAGATCTAGGAAGTACAATGATGTTATAAATATGACATTTTGAAAGCTATTACAAATTACGAAAATGACAGTTAAAACTTGTATTTATAATATGACTTTTACAAATTACGATAATCAAACTTGAACTGTTGTATGTTTGCTGCATCGGACTTCCAAAGCATATTACTTTGTTTATATCAGAAGACAATGAGCTTTTTTTCTGAGTATTTCATGAAATATGTGGAGATAACACTTGTTTTGCAAGCTCCACTTGTTCGTACAGTGCAGTTTGGAACCGCGAGACCGCTACGGTCGCAGGTTCGAATCCTGCCTCGGGCATGGATGTGTGTGATGTCCTTAGGTTAGTTAGGTTTAAGTAGTTCTAAGTTCTAGGGGACTAATGACCTGAGAAGTTGAGTCCCATAGCACTCAGAGCCATTTGAACCATTTTTTGTTCGTTCAGAATAAGGTGTGGTGATTTAGAGCTGTGGATGTAATTGTCTTTTAGATGCATTGCAAACGTGCATTTGTCAAAGTTATTTAGGCGGAAGGCATCCATATGCTCACGGTATCTTATAGTGAAACTCCTTCCAGTTTGGCCTATGTAGAACTGTGGGCAATTGTCACATAAAAGTTCGTAAATATCTGATTTGTGGAGGCATTAGTTATTTGTCTTTCTTTTGTGGATGATGTTAGTTAGTGCTGAAAATAATTTCCAGTACCAGTTTTCCGAAAGAGATTGGCAGTTTGGTATGAAATTTTACCTATAAACGGTATGCGGGCAAATGTGTTTTTTCCTTCTTGTGAAACTGATTTAGGAGGTGTGCATCGTTTGCTTTTGATTCTGTTGTTAAGTTTATCAGTTGCATCCAGGTTGCACACAATTCTATGTGCAATTTCTTTGATAATGTTAATTTCCTTTTGTTCATCATGGGGGCTGAGTGGGATTTTGTGTGTACGGTTAAGGGTAGGTCTGAAGAATGGTCAGGAGCCCAAGAAAGGCGCTGCAGGTGATGTCGTGTTGTTAGCAAAGACACTAGCGTAGGTCGTCTGCTGCCGTAGCCCGTTAACGCCAAATAGCGCCTCACTGTGCTAACGGGTACGTTCGCCGCACGTCTCGAATTGATTTCTACGTTTATTTTACGCATTGTTGCTTATCTGTTAGCACTGACATCTCTACGCAAACGTCTCTGTTCTCGGTCGGTAAGTGAAGGCCGTCGGCCAGTGCGTTGTCCGTGGTGAGAGTTCATGCCTGAAATTTGGCATTCTCAGCACATTCTTGACACTGTGGATCTCGGAATATTGAGTTCCCTAACGATTTACGAAGTGGAATATCCTGTACGTCTAGCTCCAACTACTCACAGTCTCTTAATGCTCGTCGTGCGGCCATTATCACGTGGGAAACCTTTCCACATGACTCACTTGAGTAGAAAGGACAACTCCGCCAATGCACTTACGTTTTATACCTTGTGGAACCGATACTAGCGCTATCTGTGTATATGCATATCGCTGCTCCATGACTTTTGTCATTTCATGAGCTGTACGAAGTAATAGTAACAATAATAATAATAACAATAATTGTAGGTATGTGAATGAATATATAGTAATTCAATAATGTCAGTCATATTAACATTGTGTTAAATAATTCTCACATTATGTTCCTTTCTATTGGGAGTAACAAAGTCCTACGGAAATGCAACACATCAGAATAAAATGAATGAAACCTGGAGAAGAAATGTACTGATTAGAGTAAGATCAAGAAAAAACAGTGCTATTTATTACATAATTAAGAGGAAGGAAAGAGACGTATAGGTCTGCGGAAAGCTTTTTTTACGTTTAGTAGTTGGACGCGAAATTCACACTAAGAACAGAAAAAGGTACCATCCCTATTTTTTCGTGTTATTTAATTTTTTAACGAAGATAGTTGAATACCTATGGTTGATAGTGTCTACATTCTTCCTGCTTCAGATATCTCCCATTTTATTAATAGATATCGTCTGACTAAGCAATATTCGACATGTTCACGAGCTGAAGTGTAGATCTTTTTGGTTACCTCAAATTCACAGCAAACTCAAATGTCACATTTTCAAAAACCTTGTGTCATTAAAACTCGCATACATAATAAAATCAAAAGATTAGTCAGGCCCTTATTTCACTTTTCAGGCGGTAACTGATGGCCGCTAATTGTAGCATTATAAATAATTCAAAACAGTCATGGAATCTTCAGAAAAAAGAACTAAATCACACAAAATAAATCTTTATTTTTTACAATGACAAAATAACCTTAGTATTACTAATTGCTCATCATGGTGATAGGAAATGAGGGTTTCTTCTACGTTACATCTTCGGTTTGAACGCGAATGTAATGATCAAAGCTCTGCACCACATGGACTTGCTTAAGAGAAATGCTATGGTACTTATTTAATGAGGTAATTTACTTTAAAGCATCGTCGAATAAATCTTAGTGGATACCTCAGGAGTAATTTTTGCACTTCATGCAATGTTAAAACAGATTTGAGACACCAACAAGTTATCATGCAGTGGTCAATAGTTAATCCAAAGTCTCCTCGTCGTAATTAATGATGTGCTAATAGTTTCACTGACTGCTTGAACAGCCTCGTGGATTTTCGAGTTGGAAAAACTGTAAATAATATGACAAAGTCAGTTTTCGGTTCTAGGTAAGGGAACACGTCCTGTAACACTCTGCCGGCCACGGTGGCCGTGCGGTTCTGGCGCTGCAGTCCGGAACCGCGGGACTGCTACGGTCGCAGGTTCGAATCCTGCCTCGGGCATGGATGTGTGTGATGTCCTTAGGTTAGTTAGGTTTAAGTAGTTCTAAGTTCTAGGGGACTGATGACCTAAGATGTTAAGTCCCATAGTGCTCAGAGCCATTTGAACCATTTTTGTAACACTCTTGGATAAATATGAGGACGTTTTGTCGTTTGAGAACAGTACAGTCGCTGTCCAAGAGAATTATTTGAGTAAAGAGGTGGTATAAATAAAAGTACTTTGTATCATATTTAGAAATCTGTCAAGTATATACTCCAGTCACGAAGAACATACTGAATTAACGGAGAATAGGGAGGAGTAGTTGAACAGTGAGAGGCGGAGGAGGAGATGAATAGGGAGATCTGAAGATGAGGAGATGGATATGGAGAAGGGGGGAGGAATAGTTGGACAGAGAAAGGGGGGAGGAGAAAATGGACAGAGAGATGAGGCAGGAAGAGAAGGAAATTTGGTGTAAGTTTGTGATACGATCCTATAGGACCAAACTGCTGAGGTCATGGGTCCCTCAGCTTACACACTGCTTAATCTAACTTAAACTAACTTATGCTAAAGAGAACAGACGTACCCACGCCCGAGGGAGGTCTCGAACCCCAGTTGGGGGCAGCCGGGCGACCTCTGACAAGGCGCCACAAACCACGCAGCTACCCGGCCTGGCTGAAGATAACGACAGAGAGTGGGGGTGTGGAGGTAGTGGAGAGAGAGAGTGGGAGGAAACGATGGACAGAGAAAGGGGAGGGGGGAGCAGAAAATGAACAGAGAGAGGCGTAAGGTGGAAAGGAACTAACACAAGACTGGAGTACATAAATACCCGGCATTTTTTGTAAATAACTGTTTAGCCACGGGCAGCACCGCAAGGTGCGGCTATCGTAGTGATAAATTTTGTCTCATTCTGCCCCTTCATTTACTGATATTCATCAGCTTCAGAATTTGGAACAGAGTCGGATTCTTGAAGTTTTATTGATGCTGCGAAAGCATGAATGTAAATCTCACAGAATTAAATGCACAGTATACTCGCGGTCCATATCCCAGGCAGCCGTATTTCCCTCTATACTTCTCACTGCCACTAACTTCCACCAAACCACTTCAGCCTCTTCTTTCCTACTTGTAGCCCGAAGGTCTCATTTACTTGGACCATTCTGCTCATAATACATCGCAAACTTGCTCTCACACTTTAAAGTATTTTCCAGTTACACTTCTTGGGAAAAAAACATTTTTAAGAAGCATCAGCACATGGAATCATAGAATTTGTTCGTAAGAAGATAAAAACTCCTTCTCTTGTTTGCAGTCTTCTGGACTGTGCACCCTCTTTCAAGTACTCTTCCACACTGATAACAGAAGCTAAACTTTTATTTAAGACATCTATAGAAAATCAGAAGAAGTGCTCTAGTATGGGCCTTTCCCAGATACTAATCAGTACTGGGTATCAAACTAATCATTCCACTGCCGGCCGGTGTGGCCGAGCGGTTCTGGGCGTTACAGTCTGGAACCGCGCGACCGCTACGATCGCAGGTTCGAATCCTGCCTCGGGCATGGATGTGTGTGCTGTCCTTCGGTTAGTTAGGTTTAAGTAGTTCTAAGTTCTAGGGGACTGATGACCTCAGATATTAAGTCCCATAGTGCTCAGAGCCATTTGAACCATTTTTTAATCATTCCACTGATGTAAAAAGTCATTCTAAGATAGTTACTATCTCGTGTTTCGTTCGGGCCATACAGGATTGGGATGCATACTGGGTTGAAGAACCTATAGACATTTGTAGGCATCCACCATACGTGGCGAGTCCATAACGGCTGTCCTGCCCGAGATAGAGTAAAATAAATATCCTGTAATTTCAATAATACAAAAATGTTGTGTAGTAGATTCCGGGTGGACTGATTTAGGACTGGTCAGTTAATTAACAAGAATTTTGAGAGTACTGAAGAGCGATCTGTTTTAACTGTCAAAAATCATTCAACAGCCAAGATCACATAAAATATTTCATTATTTAAGACAACCGGTTTTATCAGATTTTGCTTTCATCTCCAGGTCCGAAAAGCATTTTATAAAACATGTTCATTTTACGCTGAACCTCACGCATAAGTTGTCATGTGGATTGAAGTCAACACTTTATAAAAAGTCTGTTGAAAGCGGTTATCTTAAATAAAGAAATAGTTTATGCGATATTGGCTGTTGAATGGCCTTTAACAATTAACTAGAAACCTGACAAATTAAATTAATAATTTTATGTACCCAGATTATTTGTATCTGGCCTTTAGATTCCACAGACGGCTTGGGAGAAGAGAGGACTATCAGTGGAGATGACGCAGTGATTGTCTTCTCCATCAATTAATTAATCTAATAAATACCCCCAGATGACAAATATCGTCGTTTTTTGGAGCCATTACATTCAGACTCAACCCACAGCCACTGAGACGTCTGGGAACAATAATTTTCGACGCGTTTGAAGAACTGGTACCAAAACAGGCCTCCCAAATTAAACTTCAAACAGTTGGCCGCCCCGCTGGTCAGTGGCTACAGCAACCGTCACATCCTCCACCAACGGTTATGTTGGCTATGGGAACTATTTTACTACCCGTGAGAGCTCATTACGGAATGGTGCCGCAGTTTACAAAAGAACGGACAGGCGTCCTCCACGCCGTATTGGAGCGACATAGCTCTTTGCGGATATCAGTATAGTTGAAACTTCCCCTTTGAACAATTATACATGACTGTGCTTAACCTGACACACAATATTTTGTTAGCGCAACGCAATCTGACTTTCAAAATTCCCTACAAAAGAATGGCCCTGACTAACATTAAACTATACCTTTCACAAATCACTTACCTCACAAAAATCTTCGCTGCTCAAGCTACTGCAATACAGCGAGCGCCACTACTGCCAGCTAAATAAAAGATTCAAACTATGGAAGGCACTAACTACTGATAGGGATAGTTAGCAAATGAAAGATATTAATAGAGAGCAAACAATGTATTTACCTTAATATCATCACAAGTCATAATATATATATCAGTTCATGACAAATTACAAACCTCCGCCATCTCTCTCCCCACATCCACCACTGCTGGCGGCTCACCTCCAACTGCGCAACGCTACGCGCTGTTAACATCCAGCTGCCCCTCTACAATGGCAGACAACAATGCAAACTAGCCACAGACTGCACACAGCACAGCCAGTGATTTCATTTTGAGCGCTACGTAACGTTGCCAATAAGAAAACATAAACAGCCTACTTACATAGAGAAAACATAAACAGCCTACTTACATAGAGAAAACATAAACAGCCTACTTACATAGCCCCCATGCTCCCCACAAAAAATTTTTACAAATGGTGTTGGGCACTGGCCAATACAGATTTGACAAAAATTTTTCACAATTACAGTAACAAAGATATAGAATGCACACACTTATTGAAACAATGTTGGTCAAAAGCTAAAATTTTTTCGCAGTCCATAAAGATAGTCCTGATCATTCATCATAATAGTAATTACACTTTCTCATTAGTAAAAGAAATTGCACATAGAAGTAGTGGATTTCCATACAGTCTTGAAAAAGTAGCGTTGTCCTTCCAACGGAAAGACAGTGCTGACTCTTGACATGCTGACAGGTAATGGGCCACAATGGAGCAAACCCACTGCAGAGTCAGTCGAAGTTTTGATGAATATTGGTAGGTAGGTTATCACAGAGCAGACCCACCGTAGTCCTGGTAGAGATTACGATATTGGTGGGCCACCAGAGGTGCAGACCCACTGCAGTCCTTGTAGAGATAATGGTATTGGTGGGCCACCAGAGGTGCAGACCCACTGTAGTCCTTGTAGAGATAATGGTATTGGTGGGCCACCAGAGGTGCAGACCCACTGCAGTCCTTGTAGAAATAATGGTATTGATGGATCATCAAAGATGTAGACCCACTGTAGTCCTTGAAGAGATGGCCAGCAGCCATCTGTTGTGACTGTGCAGGTGCACAATCACCACTGAAGAGTCTTGCGGATAATGTAGCAAGTCCATAACCACCACTTGTGCGCTCACAAAGTTTTTGGAATTGTCCTTAGAACCAGCAATGCTGTTATCCAGTCCCTTGCTGAATTAGTAACACACGTGCAAACACTAACAGTCCCAACTTCTCACATACTGTCCATATACTACGACCAACAGAAACGTGTGCAGTGAAATGTAACTAACAAGTTAATAATATCATGAACTGGTGACAATTACAATTTTATAACATAAGAATACAATAAAGGTAAAAAATACATCATTAAAAAACATAACAATACAGATAACATTTGTAGTACAGGCTTTACAAAAGAATAGAAATAAACATATACATCAGTGTTACAGGAATTATGACGTTACAAAAATAAAAGATCAGAATCACTTTCGAAACATCAACTTCACACATGAGCATTAAAACAAAACAGAATAAATAATGTGTAAGTATATTTATAAGGTAAATAACATATTATTAATGCCAATTATATTTGAGGATAACAGTATTCCTCATCATAGTGAATGTAGCTTAATATTAATAGAAGAAAAAATTCTATGAAACTACACAGAGACAGGAAGAAAACAAATACTCAAGGGTACACAAACACATAGTGTAATAACACCAATAGGAAAGGACAGGGTTCGTTTTCAGTGTAACATTTGGTACTGCAGTCCAACCCAAAACTTCATATATCTTTCCTCTTATTTCATCCTTTGTTTCCACCAAAAAAATTCTATCTAAGCATGCTTTCTGTATTTATATGTTCACACATTTCTTACCTCAACATTTATTTCCAAGAAAATCCTACCTAAACCTGTTTTCTCAATGCATTTCTTCCAATTCATCGCAACTCATTCTCTTAGAGGCTACCCCCTCTTAAGCTAACTTAAATCTACTGAGCTCAGATGCTAAACTAAGGGACGAGGCAATGCAGCAGCACAAAACAATTAACACAAGCAGCAATGACAAAAAATACAGATTGGCAAAGCTAGCAGCAGCAAATGTAATAACTTATATCAAAACATGACATAGCTCAAGCAAAAAAAAATATTACACTAAAAACAACAATGCAGATAAGGGAAATGTATATTCACATCTTAATGTCTATGTAATTAAAGTGGTGCACCACAACAACTTATTGTAAAAAAAAATATTACCATATACTTGAAAAGAAAATTATGAATGCAGTTCCAGTTACTGTTACTAGTCCCTTCTTATTGTTCTTTCCTTTCCAAGTGCTCCTTTTTTTAAAGAATGTGGATTACAAAATTATCATTTAATAGATCTGTTGACAGAAAGTGTTCACATTAGCAAATGCATTTCATTTTATAAAAGCAATGCTGCAACACAGCTGGAAACCAGATATCAAATGAAATAAGCAACTACGAAAAGCAAAGTATAAAAATATCATTCAATAGTCATGTGACATTTCATAAGTTAGTAGAAACTCTCTCAACTCTCGTAGAAAGACGCTTGTCATAATCAGGTGTGCAGATGTAAAAATATTTCTCGTCATTTCATTAGGCATTTCAGTAAATATCGTAAATTAAGAGCTAGTGTAATCATATGTTTTCAAGTTCGACCGTGTCGTTTTTGCGATGCTTTCTACAAAGGAATGTCAGAAGCGAGATTAATGGCGTCCCCTTTTTTTTCTACCTGTGCCGCTGAAAAGGGCTCGCAGTAATGGCTTTTCCTCCAGGCAACTGGCACACCTGGCCGCTCGCAACGCATTACGTAACGGTCACTTACCTTTCTTACCAACATATTTACGACAGCAGTTTCCGCTACAGTGACAGTCTCATATAAACATTTCACAGGTCGAAAATTTGCGTAACAAATGTGTAGAAACTAAATCTTGTAAATATAACAGCGTCCAAAAAATTTTCGCCAGCATTGTGATACATTCACACATATACACACATTTCATAACTCTTAAAGTACTATTCTTGGTTTCCAACAACCTTTTCCACAAATCAGAGTCCCTAATCACTACTCATTATTCCTTACCTTATTACACATATACATATTCGTATTCATCAACACATAATAACTACATAGCATAATCAGATTCCTCATATAACATCAGCTTATTGACCATAAACATACCTCAACAACATAATACACATCGTCGTCGTAATAATAACATCATAACACTTCAGTCAAATCTCAAAATCGTCGTAACTTCCTCCAATAATTTCTAAGCCTAAAAAAAATTCTCTGCTCATTTCAATAGTGTCATCTACCTCAAACGTACTTTAAAATCATGCTCCCTTACCAAATACATCATTCAAAGCTCTCATAGTATCACAATGGGTCCAAAAAAATTAAACAGTTCACAAAGTACAGACAAAATACAATTTCGTAAGTGTGAAGTTATCCAACTCTGTAATTGCGTAGACATGTGTCACTGATGTAGTAAAAAGAATGTTTGTTTCTCTGTCAAATAATCAGATAGCTGTGTAATTCTGTGTTAGAGAAATATGGTACCGATGTGTAAAGTTGTATAAGCAAATACCATATTAGCTAGGGCTCCTTGTGCTTGCCAAACACATGGTACACAAAGTAAGCGTGTACCCCCCTGAGGATTAATGTAATTATACCCTCAGGTGTTACAGATTACAGCAATGAAATGAAATGTATCACTGAAAACCTTTGTATCATTGTACTTCAAATATCTTTAAAAATAAATGTTTTAAGTACAAAATTAATCACTCAAATACGTGTCCTGTAGCGCTAAATGTGCGTCTTGTTGCAACATAATCTCTGTAGAAGTGTCGTAGTTATCGTCCTCCGAAAGCTAAGTTCTGCAGAAGTCAATGTACTTACCTCATAATACACAAAAGTGAAATGCTTTGCGTATAAATGTCTTAGTTATTACGCTTATTGCCGTGATGAGGAAAGTACTGTGCTGTAACGTATTGTTGTGCTACGGAAAAGGCAGTCTCATTGTAGCTATACCACAAAAGTTACTACTAAAACCTGTTTTACTTTCCAGAATAATTCAGAAAAACTGTGCAGATATAAAACAGATATAGCGCAAAGCAACATTGTAAATTGTCACTCATTAGTAGCGTCGTGATAAAATCGTGTATTTGTCACTTAAACTAACCACTGTGTCGTCTGGTATCTCACAGAAAGTACATTAAACCCAGAATGTATTTTCAAGTAAACCAAAATGTTGCATTAAAATCTCATTAGCAGTACTGGTAAATGTTCTAAGTATGTAAGCCTTATATTCGTTCCATAATCGTGCAACTAACAAGCAAGAATGTACAAATACAACACTGTGTCGTCTGTTCACTATAACAATGCATTCGTCATTTCTGTTTAAATAAGTTATCTTGGTTCTTGATTGGATATTTAACTTCAAACATTGTTGTATGTTAACAGATTCTAAGTCTGACAAAGCATATTAGTAATGTGAAGCGAAAAATTTTATGACAAAGACTAAGTTAAAAAGCAGATTACCTTTCAATAAACGGTTTTACATGTGAAATGTGGTAAAATCCTTTACTCTTCATAGTACTCAGAGTTTGAACTTGAATGCAATTGTCATGCGGTATACGTCGTTAAACAATACTGGAATTTTTCTTAAGGTTAACGTCTATGTCATTTTTCTCTGAGCCAGCCGGCGCAAGCGGCTGCCTGCGGTGCGAGTCATTGTCTGTCCCTTTGTTGGCGAGCGTCGTTATTGGGATTTGGATACCTAACTTCTACAAATTCACCTTGCCGAGAGGGCCCTGCTCTGTTTGAATCCCGCCAGTTCTGATGCAATTGACGTCTGTCGTTATGATCATATCGTCTGTCGTCATTTCGGTAGAATCCGTAGTTTCTTCCTTGTCGGTCACGTGATGGAGAATTTCTCCCTGAATCGTAACTCCGCGCTGAACTGTTGCGTCTGAAGTTATTCTGTCTCCCCTGGTAATAATTGTTTTGGTTCCCATATTGTCTGTTTCTGTGGTTATCTCTGTGATAGTCATTACCACGGAGAGGTGATCTTTCCCTGTAGTTATTACTACTCTGCCAACGGTTGTCATACGGGTGGTGTCTGTTTTGGTCACGATTTGTGTTGTGAGAATAGACTTGTCGTGTCAAGTTATTACTTCTTTCATCGCGGAATTGCGACGGATGTGACCTGTAATTGTTGTGTTCCTGGTTTCGCGTTCCGCGATTGTCAGTGTCAATTTTTAATTCTTGTAAGAGTCCCTGAAATGCTTCAATGTCGTCTTTGCAACGTCCTGCCAAAATAATATGTCGTAAATGTTCAGGCAGTTTGATTAAGCAAATGCGGATGAGTTCTGAGGGGCTGTATGGGTTTGAAAGATACTGATTCTTATGCAACATGTCTTCAAAATATTTGGCAAGACTGGAAAATTCAGATTGTTCAAAGTGTTTCATCATCATGATGCTATGTTTTACACGGTCTTGTGTGGCTTGAGACCAATATGCTGAGAGGAAGGCATGGTAAAATTCTCCTTCACTGTGGCAATCATGAATGACCGATCGCATTCTTACAGCTGGTTCATTCTCTAAGTAGCCACACATAAATTCTAATCTGTGTTCTAACGACCAGTTGGGAGGAAAACAATGAGAGAATTGATGGAGCCATGCTTGTGGATGAATGTCGTTGCCAGAATTCTTAAATGTTTTGAATTTACGTGTAGTAATGAACAGCTTATAGTCAAAATCATCATGTCGGCGAGTCGCATGTCGGTCATTGTTACGTCGTGTCGGCTGTTCAATCTCAAAATTCGGTGCACATTGCCAATTTCTTTCATAATTTCCGAAATGCGCTGTGTTATTATTTTGTGGCTGTTCCGTATTTCTATGTCCCTCTTCCCGTATTGGGGCGCGAGTGTCCTCTGAAATACGTAATTCTTGTACTACTTGTGCCAACTGATCTTGCACTTCCCGGATTTCTCTTTTGTACTGTGTATTGATTTGATTTTGATTTTGTTTGAATTTCCTAATTTCTACATACTCTTCAGTGTCAGTGAAGGCTACAGGTGTTGTGTTATTCAGATCATCATCTACCTTTGTAGATAAGTTAGTGAACTGATCTGAAAGTTCTGCTACTTTATCCGATAGTGAAATTATTTCCTCTGTATGTTTTTCTGAACCAAGTTTCAGAGTATCTACTGTGTCCTTTAAGTTTTCCTGAGTTTTTGCAAGTTGCGTAACCGAATCGGTAGATGCAACTGAGTCAATTTTAGCTTGCAAGGTGTTGTGATTTTCATGAACAATAGTTTGCAGTTCTTTTATGGCTGCTTCATGATTCTGTAATGCATTTTCATGACGCGAAAAAATAGGTTGGAAATGCTCACAAATTTGTGTTTTTACGTCATTACAGACTTTTTGACATTTCGATTCAATGTGATGTAACTCAGTAGTTAAATCCTCACGTGTTTGTTCAAGAGTTTGTTCCAATGAGTCTAACTTTTGAAGATTTTGTTCCATTGCGTCTAACTTTTTAAGATTTTGTTCCATTGAGTCTAACTTTTGAAGCTTTTGCTGTGTTTGTCCCATTTGTTGTATTAATTGTAATAACAATGCATTGGTGTCTGAAACATGTTCCTCAGTGCTTTTCGGCAGTGAATTTGCACCGGAAACATTCACATTTTGACAAGCAGAAAATGTGTCTTGACTTATTTGAGAAAACGGTGAGGATCCAAAACCTGAATCTACAGTATTTGCGAAATCGTGTCGTGTCATTTCGGCTTCCTGAGGCGAGCTGTTGCCGACCGATCGATCGATAATGCTTCCCTCTTCACTAATTGTTTCACTGTCCACGCCATTGTTTGCCGCCCGCTCCATTTCCCTATGCACAATTATCAAATTACTACTTTGAACATCAGTTAATTCATTACTCGGTGGCGCTAACACACTGCTTTCATTTTCACTGTCATTTCTCAGTTTACTTTGGAGCCTAGTATTACGTTTTTCACACGCCATTATTGTCACAGTATTTCACACGACAACACAGAAAAACACAATTTGAAGATCAAAAATAAGAGAACACATTAAAATAGCACTGAAAATAATATCTAGTTAATTGCAGCTGCGAAATACTTGGTGCAAATCTACATGCATGCCACAACTGTTCTACTGTACAACAATGAAAGACTGCAACTACAAAGGAGATTCTCTCTACAGTTACGCGCTAGCAATAAACAAAATCTACACTAATTACACAAACTACAACAAAAAATCAGAAGATTCCAGTGAGGTATCCTCGGCTAAGGGTCGACATATGAAACTTCCCCTTTTTTTACAATTATACATGACTGTGCTTAACCTGACACACAATATTTTGTTAGCGCAACGCAATCTGACTTTCAAAATTCCCTACAAAAGAATGGCCCTGACTAACATTAAACTATACCTTTCACAAATCACTTACCTCACAAAAATCTTCGCTGCTCAAGCTACTGCAATACAGCGAGCGCCACTACTGCCAGCTAAATAAAAGATTCAAACTATGGAAGGCACTAACTACTGATAGGGATAGTTAGCAAATGAAAGATATTAATAGAGAGCAAACAATGTATTTACCTTAATATCATCACAAGTCATAATATATATATCAGTTCATGACAAATTACAAACCTCCGCCATCTCTCTCCCCACATCCACCATTGCTGGCGGCTCACCTCCAACTGCGCAACGCTACGCGCTGTTAACATCCAGCTGCCCCTCTACAATGGCAGACAACAATGCAAACTAGCCACAGACTGCACACAGCACAGCCAGTGATTTCATTTTGAGCGCTACGTAACGTTGCCAATAAGAAAACATAAACAGCCTACTTACATAGAGAAAACATAAACAGCCTACTTACATAGAGAAAACATAAACAGCCTACTTACATAGTTGCCGCGATGTTAGAATGTGTGTTTTGTTTTTTATACTTGGGAACAAACTTTTATCAAGACCATCTAATGTCGTACAACGTGCTCCGTGACAGGAAGCTTGCAGCAGCTACAGTGGTTGATACTAGATAATCACGCCATTTTAATATACGCGTTTGGTTTCACAACTCTGCTGCCAGTAATGTAAATAGCTTCCACCTGCCACTGCTCCCCTTCCGATAGTTTCAGATCTCATGGCTCGCAACTCTCCTCTTTCGTGCTTCATCTCTTATAATCACCGAGCGGGGTATCGCAGGGATTAGCACATTGGACAACGGTTAAAACCCGCGCCCGGCCATCCGGATTTAGATTTCCAGTGATTTCCCTAAATCTGTTAAGGCAAATGCCGGGATGGTTCCTTCGAAAGGGCGGGGCTGCTTTCCTTCTCCATCCTTCCCTAATCCGTGCTTGTGCTCCCTCTCTCCTCGTTGTAGTCGGGACGTTAAACACTATTCTCCTCCTCCTCCTCATCATCCTCTCTTATAATCTATTCACGATCTCTCTCGGGGCTGGAGCCGGCCGGAGTGGCCGAGCGGTTCTAGGCGCTACAGTCTGGAATCGCGTGACCGCTACGGTCGCAGGTTCGAATCCTGCCTCGGGCATGGATGTGTGTGGTGTCCTTAGGTTAGTTAGGTTTAAGTAGTTCTACGTTCTAGGTGACTCATGACCTCAGACGTTAAGTCTCATAGTGCTCAGAGCCATTTTTTTCTCTCGGGACTGGGCTGAATCATTGTTCAAAAATGTTCAAATGTCTGTGAAATCTTATGGGACTTAACTGCTAAGGCTATTAGTCCCTAAGCTTACACACTACTTAACCTAAATTATCCTAAGGACAAACACACACACACCCATGCCAGGACTCTAACCTCTGCCGAGATCAACCGCACAATCCATCACTGCAGCGCCCAAGACCGCTCGGCTAATCCCGCGCGGCTGAATCATTGTTCGTTTCCAGTTGCGTTTCGTGTCGTTTTCATATTAAATTATGTTCCACAACGGGTCGGAAACTTGCCAACCCACTCAGAATCGAGAGCAGGCTATATAGAACGGGTAACAGGCCTACCTCACATTTGTGTCCTGTTTCGAGTTTCAGTATATTCAGTTTAACTTTATTTATTGTCATTCATTGATTATAGGCTTCAGCCTGTCCCTTCATTAATTATTTCATTAATTCTGCGATACACACCTGTAGTAGGTGACTAAGATGCCGCCACGGTTAGGGGCAGCAAGATCTGCAGGTGAGTTAGCCTTTCTGCTTGATACGAAAGCAGTGTTAGGCAATAAATCATCGCTCAGATTCCTGTAACTGAAAGCTTCTAGTTGTTGAAAATAATCAATATAGGTTTTATGCAGTTATAAAATATGTCAGATTTTCTTTGGTAGATCTCCTTATTTAGATCTAAAAGTGGAGTTTCAACCATCTGTTTAGGATCTTATCTTTTAGCCACATGCATTTTGTAAGGGTGATTATAATTAATGCTAAACTTTCAAACCACTGTAGAAATAACACCACTGGTCAGAATAACGTCAAATTGCAACGGAATATTATCGGAGAAGGGGGAAAACGTGTGGCAGAAAAAGAATAAACAGTTATAAAATTTAGCAATAGATGGCACTATAAGCATCATAATTTAATAATGACAAATGAATCATACAACAATGCCGAAGATGTACGGTTGTCATTAAACAAACTGTACTACTCAGTGTGCATGGGTGTGCATCCACGACGGCAAGGTCATATCACATCGGATGGGAAAAATCGGTTTTTAATTGCTATGAGGTCAAGAACCGCATAAAAAGCCTCACTCACATCGGTTTTTAATTGTTCTGAGGCCAAAACCGCATAAAAAGCGTCAATAAAAATCAAATAGGATTTTTAATTTCCGTGTGACTGTAGCAAAATATGTTCAATACGCTGTCCATCATTTTCTGCAATAAGTTGAAATCGAGGAACAGCATGTTCTACAACCGATTGAAGTGTTTCCGGGGCCACGTTCAGAATGTGTTGCGCAATGCGTGTCTTCAATGCAGTAAGTTTACAATCGGAACACTGAAAACATCTTTCAGATAGCCCCACAGCCATGTCACATGGATTAAGGTCAGGTGATCTGGATGGCCAGGCTGTATGGAAACGGCGACTGATAATTCTAGCATTTCCGATGATAATTCTAGCATTTCCGAAATGTCGCTTCAGCAGCTGCTTAATTGGATTTGCAATGTACGTAGGTGCGCCATCTTGGATAAAAATGATTCCATCCACACATCCACGCTGTTGGAGAGCTCGAATGACGTGGTTGCGCAAAAGACACTCATAGCGCTTACCAGTGACAGTACAGGTAACAGGAGCGGAAGCACCTGACTTTTCGAAAAAATATGGTCCTGTGATAAATGGTGCCACACAGTGACCTTTTCAGGATTCAGTACTGGTTGATTTGCGTGTGGATTTTCCGTTACCCACATTCGAAAATTCTGTGTATTGACATATCTTGTCAGATGGAAGTGGGCTTCGTCTGTCCACAAAATCTTCCACGGCCAATCAATATCTACTTAAATGTGAGCAAGGAATTGTAAATCAAATGTCTCTCTTGCTGCCAGATCAACGGGAAGCAACTCATGCTGTACATGTGTAATTTTGAATGGATAGCAAAGAAGGATGTTTCGTAGGATTTTACGCACAGTGCTCATGGGTACGTCCAATGTTCGGGCAAATCTCCGTGCACTACACGTTTGCACACCACCACACGCCTCCTCCTGAATTGCTGTGGCCGTTGCTTCCACTGACGTCAAATCAATTCCTTCATCAGTGCTCTATTATTGGCAATATTTTTGCTGAACATGGCACCAGTTTTCGCAATTTAGGTGAAGCTTACGTAATTGTTACTGTTGTCTGCCCATGAGAGATAATTGGTGCAACGTTTTACATAGGCATTTTTGATAAATAATATAGGGGTGGAAATACTGTAGTACTGGCAAATATTTTTGAAGATGGTGCCAAAAAATAAGGTAGATAGTTTTGAACATGGCAGTTACATTATGCGTGGCTGTTAAAGGACTAGCCTGTGACTGGCTTTTTTTTTAATGACAGGTAAAATACTAGGTTTTGGTTGATAGAGAGGAGAAGGGAGGGGAGTGAGTGGAAGAGGGAGGTGGGGAAGAGAGAGGGGAGGCTTTTCAAAGCAGGAATGGGCTAGTTCCACCATCTTGAACTTTTATATTTCTCACTACAGACATCTTGATTTTTTTTAGCTTTCCAACACCACCAACAAGGATTTAGAAATTTCCTGCCACCACCATCTTGCATTTTTAAACTTCCTCCCTACATCATTTCCCACCACTGCCGGTTTTTATTTTTGTAGTTCCAGCTGCCACCGTTTTGGATTTTTTGGCGACTCCAGAGCTGAGTGATGACGGACGTTTGAGTTGTGCACTGCAGTTTCCATAGCTATACTACTAACATTGGCGGTTTTTTAAGTCTTTCCAGAGGGCAGTGATGCAAGGCTCAATAACCTTTGAAATGAAATCTTTACGCAGGAAAGGTATTCGATAAGTCAAGAGCAAGACATTTTATTTTTACGAAGTGTATTAAAAATGGCTATAAGCACTATGGGACTTGACATCTGAGGTAATCAGTCCCCTAGATTTAGAATACTTGACCCTAACTAGCCTAAGGACGTCACACACAGCCATGCCGGAGGCAGGATTCGAACCTGCGACCGTAGCTGCAGTGCGGTTCCGGTCTGAAGCGCCTAGAACCGCTCGGTCACAGCGGCCGGCGAAGCGTGTTATTCCAAGTACTGACGGTCGTTGGGCCTACACTGCTTTACTCCTACTTTCTAGATATTTCAAATGCTGTTACGAAGAACAGCAGTCGACAGAGAAAATACCCATTGTGTAATTAGCACACCGATAGGCAGAAGATGTCGGTTTTCCGAAAATGTTTACTGACCTTGGACGGATATCTTGTTTCTACATCACGAACCTTTTATGAGATATTAAGTCGTCTAATTGAACCTGGAATTTTGTGTATGTCTGTGTATAAAGTACGGAGCGTTCGGTGGGATATACTTGAGCGTCATCGAGCAGTAGTGACAGAAACAACGCGTGTATCACAACCGGAACACACTTGTCTCATCCGAATAGCGTTACATGTGTGGAATGACAGTACTCCTGAGATTAAACCTGGGAGCACGTACGTCATATAATGACATATATGTATGAATCCCAAGCCTTCGAGAAGTAGGCGAGTTTTACCTACAATCTCATAGTAGCAGATTCAGAAATGAACTTATCTCTCCGCCGAAGTTGGAGGATAATCAACTTCTTTTAACATTGATGCTAAACGAAGTAAATACAAATCTATCTCACAATGTAGACAAAGAGATTGCCTTTTATTACACTTAGCCATTCCAGTGGAGAAACTATGTCTAAGCCGAATCTTCACAGTATTCTTTTTACATTCTAAATCAGTTTTTAAATTGCTTTAATTTTGTCAAACAGTTTGAAAATTTACTTATACTATTTTAAAAATTCTAATTTTGTAGGAAGTTTATTTCAGTTATTGAGAAAACTTCGGCAAAAGACAAACGAAAAGAAAACCCTCAGTGCCGTTGGGAAAATAAATTAATTTCTCAAATTTATGAGGCCACAATTCCTCAAACTGGTTAAACTGCACTTTTTCCTTGGTTTCAGTTCAGCAAACAGACGACCGATTCCAGAGCGAGTGCACCAATTTCCACATGGCGTATTAAAGATTCTGTACTGACATTATGATAATTACATTAAGAAGAAACATAGGCAAGTCCTCACAGGCTGAGTAATGTGTTCTTGGAAGTACAACTTCATAAAACTCATCCAACAAGTATACGACTTCTCAGATAAATGTATGAATGTTTATATCATGAAATATTACGGATGAAGATGGAGATGATTGTAATATAAACATTAAATCCAGATAACCAGGGCACAGCCATTCAGAAACACCTAGTGGCCATCGAGCTTACATTCAAATTTGCCTAACGGATCACAACTAATTGTGACTTTTCTCAATCCCTTAGATTTGGTTGAAGGGCACTGTGATTTCATTGTGGGTAGCAGTGATGAATAACATTTACTGGAATAGCAAGCACCCACATCTAAACCCTCTTTCCGACCCAAGTTTTTGTCTTCATGCTCTGTAGTCCACCTTATTTCAGAATCTAAGAAAAATACATGAAGTATATTCAATTACGGCAAGTGCTGTCACTCAGGGGTAGCGATTTAGGAGGGTAAGTGTCTGGTATGGCTGATCATAATGTCGTCATTGAAAGTCTGGTAAAATATCAGATTATTGTATCAGTAAGCAACTTAACATTTTTATCAAAGCTACGAAATATGTAAACATTGTGTTTGAAGTCCTATTTAGTGTATAAAGAAATGATTTTAGTTGCGAGCATCATCACTAAAGCGTTGAACGAGAACCTGGTGCTTTGTTATGAGAAAAAAATGGCTCTGAGCACTATGGGACTTAACTGCTGTGGTCATCAGTCCCCTAGAACTTAGAACTACTTAAACCTAACTAACCTAAAGACATCACACACATCCCTAACCGAGGCAGGATTCGAACTTGCGACCGTAGCGGTCGCGCAGTTCCAGACTGTAGCGCCTAGAACCGTTCAGCCACTCTGGCCGGCTGTTATGAGAGAAACGTGGCTCAGGCACGGTGTTCATTTAAATACTGCTAAGTTATCGCATGAGAAATCGTATAGACATGAAATTCCTAGTTTTTGCTATCTCCCAAAATAGGTGATGATACATCAGGAGTCTGCATTTTCATTGCTAACTCATAAGAAATGGACGCATGAGCTCCTGCACGTGGAATGAACACCTCTGACAAAATAACGTTCCAAAACTGCAACGACAGATGGAAACAGAGTGAAAATGCCAAATGTGATATTAAGCAATAGTTGACGTATAAATAGCAGGTGGAAATTTACGATGTGTTTTGCGTAAAGAGTTAGCTAACAAAAAGCATTTTCAAGCTGTGTTGTGCATTTGTTGAAGGCTTATTGCTTTTATATTTAAAACGAACTCTTGGCCAAGCATAGGCAATTTGAAAAAGAATCCATTTGGTTTTGCGCACCAATTCGTTAGTATATATATAATAAATGAGCCCCTTTGCGTAAGTAACGAAGCAGCCAACAACGCTATGGGTGGACGGATGTGCCCTGCATCAAAGTAAGTCAGACGATTTCTTTTAACGGAATAGTCATGGTCTTCTGTTTGCTGGGAAAAAAATAAGATGTAATTATTGAATACCGTGAAAAAATTACCTTTTAAAATTATATGTTGGCAATATTGCCAAGTCTTTTGAGTTGAGTATTTTTAAATGTTTGTGAGAAGAGGCCTTTTTTCAACAGAAAAAAATCCTTCAGAACAATGCATTTGCATACAAACAAGCTTTGGTGTTGGAAACTGAGTCATATGAAGTACGAATCGTTTGAACATACATCCATTCACCAGATTTGTCACCCTATGATTTCCATTTACTATGTACATCACTAAGAAAATTTGCATCTGAAATTATTGAGTTCAGTAAAGAGATTGTGGTAAGTGTAGCTGGGTAATCGCGTCCCGGCACCAATATAGAGTTCGTGTTACCTGCGTGGCACAGTCAGGACATTGGCTACATCGAGAGGATTTTCTAAAATCGGATTCACCATTCACAACCTTTTAAAAGGAGATGAGAGGGAGAAAGCATCTCCTTGATTGATTGGGAGTTTGGTAATGCTAATATTGTCGATTATAAACAAGTAGTGTTTCAAATATATTCTGCAGAAATAGTAAATTATTACTTTGATATAACACTTTTATTGAAATGTTAGATATACATGGGATTATAGAGAATTAATTTATGTAAGGTGTCTGATCTACTACCCTTTACTATACAATCAGTCAACTATCGAAATGAATCCGAGACGAGTGCTCCTAGTCACACAAGTTCTGCTAACTACTGCCCCCCCCCTCCCCCCTGGGCTGGTTTCAGTATTACTATACTATATTTTCACGTGGCTTTGCAGTACAGGAGACAGTTCGTTAGTTATAGCTTGGTCCTATTATTTACTGAAATTCTGAAGTATTACCCGTTGACACACAGACAGGCATTCTCTGTTCAATATCTACTTATATCACAGTTGTTATGTGTTCCCAGAATCCTTCCACCGGTTCCTTGTGGCTGAAGAAACTAAGTCTTAATCTGCTGTTACGGCAGCATCGCCTCTCCGTGCGCTAACTTCAACTGATTAACAAACTTCCCCTCTGCTGATATTGTATCTTTTTATATTCATCATAACTGATCTGGTTGCAAACGGATTTTGTGTGTGACCTCAATACTTTCTGGTTTAATCCACTAAGAAGTTTTCCATCACGTGTATTGGTGCCGTGTTGCCCGATTGGACTCTCTCTTTGGGAGAATTCCATCTGCATGTGACTGCATTAATGTTAGATTATTTCTGCTGTCGTAGATTATGTGCGTCAGTGGAATACACTCCTGGAAATGGAAAAAAGAATACATTGACACCGGTGTGTCAGACCCACCATACTTGCTCCGGACACTGCGAGAGGGCTGTACAAGCAATGATCACACGCACGGCACAGCGGACACACCAGGAACCGCGGTGTTGGCCGTCAAATGGCGCTAGCTGCGCAGCATTTGTGCACCGCCGCCGTCAGTGTCAGCCAGTTTGCCGTGACATACGGAGCTCCATCGCAGTCTTTAACACTGGTAGCATGCCGCGACAGCGTGGACGTGAACCGTATGTGCAGTTGACGGACTTTGAGCGAGGGCGTATAGTGGGCATGCGGGAGGCCGGGTGGACGTACCGCCGAATTGCTCAACACGTGGGGCGTGAGGTCTCCACAGTACATCGATGTTGTCGCCAGTGGTCGGCGGAAGGTGCACGTGCCCGTCGACCTGGGACCGGACCGCAGCGACGCACGGATGCACGCCAATACCGTAGGATACTACGCAGTGCCATAGGGGACCGCACCGCCACTTCCCAGCAAATTAGGGACACTGTTGCTCCTGGGGTATCGGCGAGGACCATTCGCAACCGTCTCCAGAAGCTGGGCTACGGTCCCGCACACCGTTAGGCCGTCTTCCGCTCACGCCCCAACATCGTGCAGCCCGCCTCCAGTGGTGTTGCGACAGGCGTGAATGGAGGGACGAATGGAGACGTGTCGTCTTCAGCGATGAGAGCCGCTTCTGCCTTGGTGCCAATGATGGTCGTATGCGTGTTTGGCGCCGTGCAGGTGAGCGCCACAATCAGGACTGCATACGACCGAGGCACACAGGGCCAACACCCGGCATCATGGTGTGGGCAGCGATCTCCTACACTGGCCGTACACCACTGGTGATCGTCGAGGGGACACTGAATAGTGCACGGTACATCCAAACCGTCATCGAACCCATCGTTCTACCATTCCTAGACCGGCAAGGGAACTTGCTGTTCCAACAGGACAATGCACGTCCGCATGTATCCCGTGCCACCCAACGTGCTCTAGAAGGTGTAAGTCAACTACCCTGGCCAGCAAGATCTCCGGATCTGTCCCCCATTGAGCATGTTTGGGACTGGATGAAGCGTCGTCTCACGCGGTCTGCACGTCCAGCACGAACGCTGGTCCAACTGAGGCGCCAGGTGGAAATGGCATGGCAAGCCGTTCCACAGGACTACATCTAGCATCTCTACGATCGTCTCCATGGGAGAATAGCAGCCTGCATTGCTGCGAAAGGTAGATATACACTGTACTAGTGCCGACATTGTGCATGCTCTGTTGCCTGTGTCTATGTGCCTGTGGTTCTGTCAGTGTGATCATGTGATGTATCTGACCCCAGGAATGTGTCAATAAAGTTTCCCCTTCCTGGGACAATGAATTCACGGTGTTCTTATTTCAATTTCCAGGAGTGTATTTCTTCCATGTTATTTGACTTTGTCCTTTTAGTATCTTAGCGCCTTCTCATGTGTTTGTGTACTGGCTGTTTGCCTAAATGACGATTGACCTCCAGCTTAAAGTGGCGTCACCTTCTCCAAATTCCCGTGTGGTAGCCGCGTTGTCTCAGACGTCTTGTCACGGTTCACGCGGCTCCGCCCGTCGGAGGTTCGAGTCCTCTCTCGGGCATGGGTGTGTGTGTTGTTCTTAGGGTAAGTTAGTTTAAGTTAGATTAAGTAGTGGTTAAGCTTAGGGACCGATGACCTCAGCAGTTTGGTCCCATAAGATCTTACCACAAGTTTACAAATTTTTATCTTCTCCAAATATCCTAATAGTTGTCCCACGTCTTGAACAAAGGCGAGGCAAGGCACTTAAGCCATCCTCAAGTAATTCTTTTTTGTCTTAAAGATAGTTAAATTTTTCAATTGTCTGAGATCACGACACTGTAAATTAGTTAAACGAAGATCGCAGTCTAAATGAGAATTACGTCAAAAAGTTCATTTTGACCTGGAAACCACAGGAGTAGACAGCTAGGTGGAAAACGTTAATTTTTGCTTCCGTGACCTGAATTCAGTCTGTATTTATAATTGCCTGCGTGACTGATATGCCAGCCGGGGTGGCCGAGCGGTTCTAGGCGCTACAGTCTGGAACCGCGCTACAGCTACGGTCGCAGGTTCGAATCCTGCCCCGGGCATGGATGTGTGTGATGTCCTTAGGTTAGTTAGGTTTAAGTAGTTCTAAGTTCTAAGCGACTGATGACCTCAGAAGTTAAGTCCCGCAGCGCTCAGAGCCATTTGAGCCATTGACTGAAATCGGTAGCATGTTGCCAGATTGCCTCACAGGCTGGAGAATTGCAGTTACGCCAAACCAAGTAATCTTCTGAAACTATAATATTATCGCTAGGTGCATTACGAAACGTATTTCTTCATCACGAGAAATGTTAGCTCCCAAAAATATAGATTTCGAGGAGCGCTATGCTGTGTTTGCCGCTAAGATATGCAATAAAACGCAGACAGTACCCATTAACGGAGCGTGGCTAATCCAGGCGGCCCTTCAGAAGCAAAACAATTGAGCGTGAATCCCGCAGGCCGTGAGTGCGGAACGTAATGCTAGCAGATGGCCCTCGCGGCGGCTGCGGCTTAAGCAGATTACTGCGCTAGGTGCCACTGGCGCAGCTGCTGCTCCTGCGGGAGTGCTCAGCTACTTTCAGAATAAAGGACTGCGAAGCCGAGTGAAATGACTCGTTCATCTTTCCAGCACGTACCCTGAGACTGAAGACCATTTAAGTCTTTCGCGAAACAGAAACCTATTGGCTAACTTTCTTCTTCTCTTGGTGAGTGATTTGTCTGTGTGTTCTACTACACACACACACACACACACACACACACACACACAAGACACACACACACACACACAGGCATCCGTCGAAACTCCTACCTAAAATATGAGTGCAAGCTTTCAAGTCAAGTATCCCAGTGCTACTACTTACATACACCAAAAACCTTTCAATATCCATGTGGCTAAAAAGATGCTAAGAAAATAATAATTAACATTTCATACTAGACATAAATTAGGTAATGTCCTATAACGACTAGGGTGGTGGGCCACTGTGGCAGATAGTGGAACTGAGTGGTGGACTTGAGGATGCCAGTAATCAACCACACAGGAGTGGTGTGGTCAACTGGTGCCTGCTAGATGTTCGATGAGATTTCAGAGAAACACCTTTAGAAAACCATTCATTTATTACTCTGAGTGTATCATTGGACGCGCTGTTGCGGCAGGGAGCCAGTGCCCAGTGGCGTCCATAATACAAGCCCAGATGGGGAAGACGTGCTCAATATGCGGCTCAAGCCCACGGGTATGCGGCAGGAGAGGAGACGGTGTGTCAGCTCCAGCGACACTGCAAAGCTGTTGAACCAGCAGGATGGGACGAACTGCGCAGACTAGAGGCCACTGACAGCCATTGGCGAGCCGGCCGGGGTGGCCGACCGGTTCTAGGCGCTACAGTCTGGAATCGCGCGACCGCTACGGTCGCCGGTTCGAATTCTGCCTCGGGCATGGGTGTGTGTGATGACCTTAGGTTAGTTAGGTTTAAGTAGTTCTAAGTTCTAGGGCACTGATGACCTCAGAAGTTAAGTCCCATAGTGCTCAGAACCGAACCATGGGCGAGGATGGCCAAGGGCTGCATGGCCATGCTGGAAACCCCACACAGAAGAAGCAGCTCACAACAGTAGAGTCTGCCCAGAGCAGAAAAAGGCACTCAAGGAGTTTGCCCACATAGTCGATGACGTTTGAATGGCTGCACGGCCCTGGCTGAGAGCCAAGGATGTCTAGGATGGAAGTTGGCAGCTGTTGAGGTAGGCTGTCTTCGTGGCCCGTCAGTTGGAGACTGCTTTGTCCACATCACTGGACTTGGCACGAACAGCAGCGCCAAAGTTAGCAGTGGCGAAGTCCACAGGAGTAGATTTCAGGAACCTTGGAGTCTCTTAGGTACATGCGAAGACTGAGGCTCCTCTTTCTAGCTGATTGCTGGCAGACTGAAAGAGAGAGAGGAATGAGAAGATGTGTGAAATATATATGCCATACATGTCTGCTAGCGATGCTGCAGATACAGGTAGATGTATATACATTGACAGAAAAAAACTGAAACATCAAAAAATGATTAAGGCAGAGTAATACGTTTATCTAGGTACCACATTTAAGTAATTAACCCTGCGAGATCACAATTTAATGAAAGCGTGAGATAAACCACTGAAAATATGAAATGCTGGTACCATACATTAATAATCGGTGTAACCGCCTGAATGTTGAATGCAAGAACGCAAACGCGCATGCATTGTGTTGTACAGGTGCCAGATGTCAGTTTGTGGGATGGAATTCCATGCCTGTTGCACCTGGTCAGTCAGTACAGGGACCGTTACTGTAGTTTGAGGAAAACGGAGGAGTTGCCGTCCGACGATGTCCGATATGTGCTCTATTGGAGACAAATCTGCTGCTCAGGTAGGCCAACGAAACATGTCGATACTCTGTAGAGCAATTTTGGTTACAACAGCGGTATGTGGGCGAGCTTTATCCTGTTGGAAAACACCCCCTGGGATACTGTTAATGGATGGCGGCACAACAGGTCGAATCACCAGATTGATGCACAACTTTGCAGTCAGGGTGCATGGGAAAACCATCGATTATTTTACCAGTTCCTAACCAGGAGTGACTAACGTAGTTTCGTCTGTGTCCTTTGGTAATGTAGTTTGTTGCCTTTCTGCGTGTTAATGCAATATTTAATAGACACAGGTCTCTCGTTTTTGTTTGTGCCGGAAAGAAAAGCGATTTCTTGACATATAACAAATTGCTAATGAGTAGCGTAATATTTTGTTTCGTCTGAGTGCTTTGGCAGTTCAGTTTTTGAATCTCTGCTTGTTAATATAATTTATTGGACCCAGTTCTTGTGTTTTCGTCAGTGTCTACAGTAGAGATCCGTAGCGCGTGTCGATAGTCCTTGGTCTGTGTGATGTAGTTCTCCACTCTTTAGTATCGATATGGACGGTGACTGCTGTGTGCGGATGCGAGCTGAATTGATGACACTTCGTTTTCAGCTCCAGCCTGTGATGGCGTCGGTTGCAACAGCTTGAGGCTGCAGAGGCTGGGCATCATCTACGTCTACATCTACGTCCATACTCCGCAAGCCATCTGACGGTGTTTGGCCGAGGGTACCTTGAGTACCTCTGTCGGTTCTCCCTTCTATTCCAGTCTCGTATTATTCGTGGGAAGAAGGATTGTCGATATGCCTCTGTGTGGGCTGTAATCTCTCTGATTTTATCCTCATGGTCTCATCGCGAGATATGCGTACGAGGGAGCAATATACTGCTTGACTCCTCGGTGAAGGTATGTTCTCGAAACTTCAACAAAAGCCCGTAACGAGCTACTGAGCGTCTCTCCTACAGAGTCTTCCACTGGAGTTTATCCATCATCTCCGTAACGCTTTCGCAATTACTAAATGATCCTAAAGCGAAGCGCGCTGCTCTACGTTGGATCTTCTGTATCAACCCTATCTGGTACGGATCCCACACTGGTGAGCAAGCAGTGGGCGAACAAGTCTACTGTATCCTACTTCCTTTGTTTTCGGATTGCATTGCCTTAGGTTTCTTCCAATGAATCTCAGTCTGGCATCTGCTTTACCGACCATCAACTTTATATGATCATTCCATTTTAAATCACTCCTAATTCCTACTCCCAGATAAGTTATGGAATTTATTGCTTCCAGTTGCTGACCTGCTATATTGTAGCTAAATGATAAGTTATCTTTCTTTCTATGTATTCGCAGCACATTACACTTTTCTACATTGAGATTCAATTGCCATTCCCTGAACCATGCGTCAATTCGCTGCAGATCCTCCTGCATTTCAGTACAATTTTCCATTGTTACATTACATTGCATTATCCGCAAAAAGCCTCAGTGAACTTCCAATGTTATCCACAAGGTCATTTATGTATATTCTGAATAGCAACGGTCCTATGACACTCCCCTGCGGCACACCTGAAATCACTCTTACTTCGGAAGACTTCTCTCCATTGAGAATGTCATGCTGCGTTCTGTTATCTAGGGACTCTTCAATCCATTCACACAATTAGTCTAATAGTCCATATGCTCTTACTTTGTTCATTAAACGACTGTGGGGAACTGTATCGAACGCCTTGCGGAAGTCAAGAAACACGGCATCTACCTGGGAACCCGTGTTTATGGCCCTCTGAGTCTCGTGGTCAAATAGCGCGAGCTGGGTTTCACAGTATCGTCTTTTTCGAAACCCATGCTAATTCCTACAGAGTAGATTTCTGGTCACCAGAAAAGTCATTATACTCGAACATAATACGTGTTCCAAAATTCTACAACTGATAGACGTTAGAGGTATAGGTCTATAGTTCTTCACATAGGTTCGACGTCCATTCTTGAAAACGGGGATGACCTGTGCCCTTTCCCAATCCTTTGGAACTCAACGCTCTTCTAGAGACATACGGTACACCGCTGCAAGAAGGGGGGCAAGTTCCTTCGCGTACTATGTGTATAATCGAACTGGTATCCTATCAGGTCCAGCAATTTTAATTGTTTCTCTATCCCTCTGTCGTCTATTTCGATATCTACCATTTTGTCATCTGTGCGACAATCTAGAGAAGGAACTAGAGTGCAGTCCTCCTCTGTGAAACAGCTTTGGAGAAAGACATTTAGTATTTCGGCCTTTAGTCTGTCATCCTCTGCATAAGTACCATTTTGGTCATAGAGTGTCTGGACATTTTGTTTTGATCCACCTACCGCTTTGACATAAGACCATAATTTCTTATGATTTTCTGCCAAGTCAGTACATAGAGCTTTACTTTCTAATTCATTGAACGCCTCTCGCATAGCCCTCATCACACTACATTTCGCTTCGCGTAATTTTTGTTTGTCTGCAAGGCTTTGGCTATACTTATATTTGTTGTGAAGTTCCCTTTGCTTCCGCAGCAGTTTTCTAATTCGGTTGTTGTACCACGGTGGCTCTTTTCCATCTCTTACGATCTTGCTTGGCACACACTCATCTAATGCATATTGTACCATGGTTCTGAACTTTGTTCACTGATCCTAAACACTATCTGTACGTGAGACAAAACTTTTGTGATGAGCCATCAAGTACTCTGATATCTGCTCTTTGTCACTTTTGCTAAACAGAAAAATCTTCCTACCTCTTTTAATATTTCTATTAATGGCTGAAATCATTGATGCAGTAACCGCTTTATGATCGTTGAGTCCCTGTTCTGCATTAACTGTTTCAAATAGTATGGGTCTGTTTGTCACCAGTTGTGGGCCGGCCGTGGGGATCCAACGGACGTCCAGCACAATCCGTAAGTCCGCCGATCAGTCCGCACCGGTGACCAGTCCACTCACTGATCGCACTGAAGAGGTTGACCCCTCACACGTGGTCGAGTGGGAGGTCGCCTTGGGACATGGCAGGTGGTGAAAGACTTCCCAGGGGGCCGAATGTAAGGCCTCCTCAGTTAGTTTGGCAAACAGGTTCCAGGTGCTGTATTTGGCTGACACTGTCCCTCAGCAAGATGCGGTCGCTTGTCCTGTTTCAGAGAAAACCTCTCAGCCTGCAAGATCTGGACAGTCACAGAGGGTGAGATTATTGGTCGTTGGGAACTACAAAGTTATGGGCGTTATGGAGTCTCTTACTGACATGGCTGCCAAGGAGGGCAACAAAGTCAATGTGCACTCCGTGTGTATACTGGAACTAGTCATTCCAGATGTAGAACGGGTCCTTCTGGATGCCATGAAGAGCAAAGGGTGTAGCCAAATGCAGATGGTAGCTCATATCTGTATCAATGATGTGTGTCACTTTGGATCGGAAGATTTTATCTCTGGTATTGGGCAGGTATCAGAAGTGGTAGAGGCTGCCAGTATTGCTTGCGTGATGAAAGCAGAGCTCACCATTTGCAAGATAATCGACAGCACCGATTGCGGACTTGTGGTAGAGAGCCGAATGGAGGGTCTGAATCAGAGGCTCAAACGGTTCTACGCCCGTGTAGGCTGCAAATTCCTCGACATGCGCCTGTGGATGATGGAGTTTTGGGTTCCTCTAAGTACGCCAGGGCCCCTTTACACGCAGGAGGTGACTACACGGGTAGCAGCGGTTATGCGGTGTGGACTGGGTGGTTTTTTAGGTTAGAGGGTCTCGAGGAAACACAAAAAGGGCTTCACTCTCAAAGGGGGCAGATCGAAAATAGGAAGATTATAGATCTAGGAACCGTCGGTATAACAGTTGTAAATTGTCTTATCTGTGTTCTGAAAGTACCAGAGCTCCAAGCGCTAATAGAAAGCACTGATGCTCAAATCGTTACACGGAGTGAAAGCTGGCTAAAGCCGGAAATAAGTTCAGCCGAAATTTTTGCGAAGGACCTAACGGTGTTCAGAAAGAATAGGCTAAATACTGTTGCAGGTGGAGTGTTTGTTTCTGTTAGAAGTAGTTCATCTTGCAGTGAAATTGAAGTAGATCGTCCCTGTGATTTAATACGGATAGGGGTCATCCTTGGCAATGGGAATAAAATAATGATTGGATCCTTTTACCAAACTCCCAACTCAGATAATACAATTACTGAAAATTTGAGTTTAATTTGAAACCCATATCCAGCCATACTTTTATAGTTGGTGGTGACTTCAATTTACCCTAGATATGTTGGTGAAAATACATATTTAAATCCGGAGGTACGCATAGATATCATCCGAAATTGTGCTAAACACATTCTCTGAAAATTAATTCGAGCAGTTGGTTCATGAGCCCATTCGAATAGTAAACGATAGTGAAAGCACGCTTGACCTCTTGGCAACAAACGATATCAAAACGGATACAGGGATTAGTGAACAAAAAGTAGTCGCAGCGAGACTGAATACCGCAACTCCAAAATATTCCAAAAATAAAAGAAAAATATGTCTATTTAAAAAAGCAGACAAAAATTCACTTGACGCATTCCTGCGAGACCATCTCCTCTCCTTCCAAATTAACAATGCAAGTGTAGACGAGATGGGGCTTGAATTCAAAGAAACAATTTCGACAGCAGTTGAGAGATTTATACCAAATAAATGAACAAACAACGGAGTTGATCCCGCTTGGTACACAAAACGGATTAGAACACTGTTGCAGAACCAACAAAAAAAGCATTCCAAATTTAAATGAACGTCAAATCTCCAAGATTGGCGATCTTTTACACAAGCCCTAAATTTAGCGCAGACATAAATGCAAGTTGGTTACAATAGTTTCTACAATGAAACTTTGTCTCGAAACCTGACAGAAAATCCAAAGGGTCTCTGGTTGTATGTGAAGTATGCTAGGGGCAAGAAAAAATCAATTGCTTTTCTACGAGGTAGCGATAGAAGTACTATCGACGACAGTGCTTCCAAAGGAGAATTACTAAACGTAGCCTTTCGAAGTTCGTTCACCAAGGAAGACGAAGTAAATATTTCAGAATTCGAATCGAGAGCAGCTGCCATCATGAGTATATTAGAAGTAGATAATCTCTGAGTAGTGAAGCAAATTAAATAACGTAATTTTACTAGTTAGGTTCCTTTCGGACTATGCTTGTACAATAGCTCCATACTTAACAATAGCAGCAATGAGATAGCCGCGCGGTCTTGGGCGTCTTGCCACTTTTCGCGCGGCTCCCCCCATCGGAGTTTCAGACCTCCCTCGGGCATGGGTGTGTGTGTTTTCCTTAGCGTAAGTTAGATTAAGTAGTGCGTAACCCTGGAGACCGATGACCTCAGCAGTTTAGTCCCACAAGACCTTACCACAAATTTCCAAATTTCTTAACAATAATATACAAGCACTCGCTTGACGAAAGGTCCGCACCCAAAGGCTGGAAAGTTGCACATGTCACACCAATATTCAAGGAAGACTACAAGAGTAATCCACTAAACTACAGACATATATCACTGACGTCGATATGAAGCAGGATTCTGTAATTTATATTGCGTGTCAACATAGTTAATTACCTCGACGAGAACGGTCTGTTGACACACAGTCAACCTGGATTTAGAAAACACCATTCTTGTGAAACTCTTTACTGACAAGAAATATTGAGTGGTATTCACAACGGATTTCAAATTGATTCTGTGTTTCTAGATTTCCATAAGGCCTCACAAGCGGCTTGTAATTAAATTGCTTGCTTATGGAATATCGTCTCAGTTATGCGACTGGATTCGTGATCTCCTGTCAGAGAGTTCACAGTGCGTAGTAACTGATGGAAAGTCATCGAGTAAAATACAAATGATTTCTGGTGTTTCCCAAGGTAGTGTTATATGACCTCTGCTGTTCCTTATCTGTCTAAATGATTCAGGAGACAATCTGAGCAGCCGTCTTAGGTTGTTATGACATGATGCTGCCGTTTACTGCCTAGTAAAGTCATCGGAAGATCAAAATAAATTGCAAAACGATTTAGGAAGGATATATGTATCGTGGGAAAATTGGCAATTGACCCCAAATAATGAGAAGTTTGACGACATCGACGTGAGTGCTATAAGGAATCCATTAAACTTCTGTTACATTAAACTAGTCAAACCCAAATGCCGTAAATTAAGCTGAATACATAGGAATTACGACTACGAACAAGAGACATTGGAAAGAATAAGTAGTTAATGTTGTGGGGAAGACGAAATTAGGAGACGCAAAAGATCTGCTGAAGAGACTGCCTATACTACGGTTGTATGTCCTCTTTTGGAGTACTGCTGCGCGATGTGGGATCTTTACCACACAGGATTAACGGAGTACATGGAGAAAGTTTAAAGAAGAGCAGCACGTTTTGTATCACCGAGAAATAGGGAAGAGAGTGTCACGGACATGATAGTGGCGGCAGGAAGGGCATCTGGCCACCCCTTCAACTAACAATGCCACGTCGATTGAGACGCAAAAGATCTGCTGAAGAGACTGCCTATACTACGGTTGTATGTCCTCTTTTGGAGTACTGCTGCGCGATGTGGGATCTTTAACACACAGGATTAACGGAGTACATGGAGAAAGTTTAAAGAAGAGCAGCACGTTTTGTATCACCGAGAAATAGGGAAGAGAGTGTCACGGACATGCTAGTGGCGGCAGGAAGGGCATCTGGCCACCCCTTCAACTAACAATGCCACGTCCGATTAACCATGCCGACACTGCGTATCCGCGGGGAAAATGGCACAAGCAAAAGAAAGAAAGAAAGTGTCACAGACATGATACGGATTTGGGATGCACATCATTAAAACAAAGGCGTTTCTCCTTGGGGCGGGATCCTCTCACGAAATTTCAATCACCAACTTACTCCTCCGAATGAGAAAATATTCTGTTACGCCCACCCACATAGGGAGATACGAACTTCATAATAAAATAAAGGGAATCAGAGCTCGCACGGAAAAACATGGGTGTTTGATTTTTCCGCATGCTGTTCGAGATTGGAATAATAGAGAATTATAGCGAACACTCTGCCAGGCACTTACGTGTGATTTGCAGAACATCCACGTAGATGTAGACGTAGGCGTAGATGGGAGGGCGTGAAACCGTCGTCTTCCAGAGGAACAGCTCCTTGACACCTGTACGGCGGGGCGGATACACGTTGGCGGCCGTTCCATTATACGCTGGGGAACATTCTCGAAGGCACCCATGGGCCCAGTGGACCTCGTGCAAGTCACCATGATGACCAAGGAGTATCGTATACTTGTTCAGTTTCCTGACGACTGTGGAATTTTTCTACAAGATAATGCGCCGTGTCAAAAGGGCAGGAGTGTGGTGGTGTGGTTCGAGGAACAGAGTGGCGATTTCCATTTAATGTGCTAGCCCCTAAAATCGCCATATCTGAACTCGATCGAACGCGTCTTGGATGTGATTGAACGTGGCGTCAGAGTTAATGGCCCTCCTCCCCGGAATTTACAGGGATTAGGTGACTTGTGTGTGTAGATGTGGTTGCCACCTCCCTCCAGCGAAATACCAAGTCCTCATTGCTTCCATGCCACGACGCGTTGCCGCTGTTATCGGTGCCAAAGGTGGACATACCGGCTGTTAGGGTGCTGCTTATAATGTTCAGGCTGATCAGTGCATCATTGTAATTCACACTTACTTTTCCTTTGTGGAATTTGCAGTAATGTTAACTTCGCACTGTGGTCACTACTGCTGGTGGTATGGTGTTCGTCTTTTAGTGTTTTCATTTTACGTTAAGACCTTACGTTTGTACATCGAGCTCTTTGTATTGTTGTAATGCGTAAATGTCAGTTACGTTAATCTGACACTTTTGTAACTACTGTTGTCTGTATTGTCTTTTATGCCCAAAGCTAAAAATAAATAACTGAAAAGCAATACTGCGAGGCGTTCCGCCCATGATCCGTCAGCATTTGCTGCCGAAAGTGTGGTGTAAAGGCAGACACCGGCGCCTGTAACTTCGACGCACTTTAGCGTCGTTAGATGACGTTTCCCGACACGTGTTCCTACTCTTGATCTTTTCCGCAAGACACCCTCTACAACACCTCGAAGTTTCTCACAACGCTTCTGAGACACCCTATATAAACGATGATTGTTCGTAGCAAAAATATCGAAAAGTTCTCGTACGCGGCTCGTGGCCTAGTGGCTAGCCTTGTTGCCTCTGGTTCATGGGGCCGGGTTAGGTTCCCGGTCGGGTTGGGGATTTTCTCCGCCCGGGGACTGGATGTTTGTGGTTTCCTCATCGTTCCATCATTATTCACGAAGGTGGTGAGATTAGACTGAGTGAAGATTGGTTAATTGTAAGGGTGCTGATAACCGCGCAGTTGAGCACTCCACAGACCAAACATCATCATCATCGAAAAGTTCGTGACTGCTCCTGCTGTCCTACGAAATCGTTCTCCAGACCACAACTCTAGGTATAGGTTCAGTGGGACTAACACGCGTACAGGTTGATTGTATGCCCTCAGCTGGCCTCCTTGTAACCAACACACGGCCATCACTGACACACAGGCAGAACCAGCTTTCATCAGAAATCACAACATTCATCTACCGTGCCGTCCAATGATCTCTCGCTTGACACCACTGAAGCCGCAAATGGCGGTAGTTTGGAGTAAGTGGAATGCACGCTACAGGTTGCCTGGCTTGGAGCTGTTCTGGTTAGTAACCGACTGGTGATAGTTTTTTGTGTCATTGTGGTGCCATCTACTGCTGCAGATGCGGTATGATGCGCCAGCTCCGAACACGATGGTCTTCGCTCACGGCAGAGTCACGTAGCCGTCCGAAAACCGGTCTTCTTGTGACCGTACATTCTAGTGACCATCTTTGACAGCAATCATGTACGGTGGCTACATTCCTGCCAACTCTTTCTGCTGTATCGCAGAAGGATCATCCAGCATCTCGCAGCCCTATCACACAGCCTCGTTAAAACTATTATTAGGTGCTGATAATGGCGTCTTTGTCTCCTTAAAGACATTCTTGACTAACGTCAACTCACCATTTCCAGTCTCAAAGGTAAATAACACTCACGACTGTTAGAGCCTGTATTTAAAACAAACCGTATTTGAAACCTCATGAAAACTGAACAGACATCAACTTTCAGACCTAGAAACACGCCTACCAACGTTCATTTATGTCGCACAACTCCTTCTTGGTGTTGTGATTCTTTACCATCAGTGCTGAAAGTAAACTGATATCTTACACTTTATTTGGAAATAAATTCACTATATGCGAATGTCCTGGCATCGGCTTTGCTAGTGACATATCAAAATTGCTATGCTAGTGACATATCAAAATTTGTGCTGGACCTCATTGGCAGTATATATACATTGAAGAGCAGCAGCGCAGTATTATTGAGGGTCGTAACTAAACCGCGAAATCAGTTATCTTGATACACCGCGCCGCGCGGGATTAGCCGAGCGGTCTGAGGCGCTGCAGTCATGGACTGTGTGGCTGGTCCCGGCGGAGGTTCGAGTCCTCCCTCGGGTATGGATGTATGTGTTTGTCCTTAGGATAGTTTAGGTTAAGTAGTGTGTAAGCTTCGGGACTGATGACCTTAGCAATTCAGTCCCATAAGATTTCACACCCATTTGAACATTTGATACACCGCCATCTTCCGAGTAGATGATTCATGTCACAGTCATACCTGGACACGCATAATTAAATCGCAGGTACATAGGTTCTGCAAGTATAGTAGGTGTGCAATGTAACGAGTTCTGCAGTGGACGAGGGAATCTTTTCAAACTACTAAATCTTGACTCAAAATTTCTGTTTCAAGACACCACGTCAGACTTAGGTTAACTTAAGCTTCGTGTTCTATGGAAGACATGTCTGACTTGTAATAAGTGGAAGATCATAAGACGCTTGAGTCCTTTCTCCAGTATGAGTAACAGGTTTTAACACACCAGTTTAGACCCCACGACGTCTTGTCTGAGGTACTCAGACAGCACTTCATTATGACTGGAGGAAAGTGGTCCATTTCTTCTCGAATTATGAGATCTGTTACACGAATACTTAGATAGCCAACTTTCTGTTCTATTTCTCTTTATTCCTCTAGTGCTCTTCTGCTTCTCCATTTCGTTCTACATTTTTCCACTTCATTACATTTTTGTGGCATTATTCTCTGAATCGCCCATGGTATTCGTTCTTTCTGTGTGCTATACGAGATTAGAATAATAGAGAATTGTGAAAGTGGTTCGATGAACCCTCTACCAGGCACTTAAATGTTATTTGTAGAGTATCGATGTAGATGTAGAAATCCTTCAGGTGTGATTGGAGTTGGCTCGTCTAGTTTATACGGCTGTTCTCATAGCGTAAACTTCTCCCTGTTTGTCAGGCAATGGGTCACACGGCTATGTCGGTATTCTGAATCCACTCCATTGCGAACTTTATAATTAATCCAGCGTAACTTCTCTTTGAAGCTGATAAGGCTATTGTGGTAGATGGAACAAAGCGACTCCGTTTAGTGTTGTGGTAGATCGCCGATTAGCGTAATTGCACTAGATAATTAAGGACGGGTACCAGGAGGCAAATAGTGGTCAAGCGGCAAATCTCTAGCATCGTTAACTATCATCTAGCTGCGCAACTTGCAAATGCGCTTAATGACGACCCTTGCCCCAAGACTATTCGAGTCATTGCTACCAGTAAAGGGCAGTGGTCAGTCAGAGACACCGATATCATAATATTTGTCGATCTCACAACTTGTCACTTCATATACCCAGTGCCATGGTAAACAATTTCATGGCTGCATTTCATGCTTTGTATATCGTTCACTGACCTACATAAAAATATACGAAAACGGCAAGCAAAAATGAATAAATAGGTGAAAGTGACACACTGTAGGCTGTTGGTCTCAAGATGCTTCCAGTAATCAGAGTGAATAATTTCTGGTCCCTCGGACTGCTACCTATGCTAAATACGTCTGTTTCCATGTTAATGGATGTATTTACGAATACACATTTGGTCACCAGAATAGAACATCCCTGTATCCAAACAGTTCTATGTTCAGTTTTGATCAGATCAAAGTTTCCGTGTGGTTCGCGTACGGAATAGACAGATTAACGTACCGGACATTTTTCATTTCATGGCGAACGTGGTGTTACTACTGGTTTCAACGTTTCTTTCCATTTCAGCTCATCCACAAAAACGAAGCGATTACATTACATATAACATTCGCCCATAGAAGCCTTGTACTCCTTGCAACTATGTAGTATGTGTAACATAGAATGCTGGGACAATGCTGGCAATAATATATACGATCTTGTGTTTTGGTACTTTGAAGAACATGTCAGTTTTAAAAGTAAGTCTCCCCCGAAAGTAAGTACAAAATTGCCCCTGACGTTGAGTTTTGATCGTACCATAAGCAAAAAACCGCTCATTACGCAATTGCATCACAACAGATGTCACGTGCTGCACATGCTTCATCGATCGTGATATTGATATCTGAGGTAATATTTACGGAGTGAAATGAATAAAGTACATATTCTCTCTCTTTTTTTTTATTTTGTCACGGCATCTTCTCTCTCAAATAAATTTGATTACATATACCTAAATAATTGTGGCTCCGCCAATATAAATACGGAAGGATGTAATTGGATCGCTTGTGTGTTTTATCCCAGCACTTAAATGACTTTCTCCTCTCAAAATGCCTTGTTGTACGTCAAAAATGCCATGCAGCACAACAAGCCACCTAATTCTCCCACCATCACCATCACCAGTGTCATCAGCGACTGTGTGGAACCGAGTTTTCAGATTGTAGGGAAGGAAAGGCCATACCACTTTCAGGAAGTCCATGAGTGGCACAGAAAACGTAGTGTTGAAAACAATCTCGACGGCCGGAGTGGCCGAGCGGTTCTAGGCGCTACAGTCTGGGACCGCGCGACCGCTACGGTCGCAGGTTCGAATCCTGCCTCGGGCATGGATGTGTGTGATGTCCTTAGGTTAGTTAGGTTTAAGTAATTCTAAGTTCAAGGGACTGATGCACCCAGAAGTTAAGTCCCATAGTGCTAAAGAGCCATTTGAACAATTTTTGAAAACAATCTCACTTACTACCAATAATAACAATAACAACAATAGTAATAACAACATCTTGCTCTGTTGAGCAAGCAGTTTCTCACATTTCCTCTCAAGACTGAAAACGTACTATTTTGAAAATTTCAATAGCCGAATAATTCTAGGTATTTGCTGTGACATGAATCTGGATCTTCCGTATCGGTATCCACCAATATTAAACACTATACTTCTGATTTTATCAGCTTCTGCTGTACACGATGATACACAGCTTATACAACACCGACAAAATTTCGGAGGTTACTGATGGATGTTTTTTGAGTGGTCCCGTGGTCTGTGGTGGCTCGTTACTCAAAGCCCACATTTATCTTTTACCTGTAATGCATTGACATATCTGCACATAGGGCAAATGTCGGCGGTATGCGCTGTGTGTCTTGTTTGGAAACAAACTAGTTTCATTCACACTTGGTACTTAAGGGGGTAGGCCAAGGTGACACTTGACTTTGGAACCGATATTCATGATTTTTTCAATAAAATAAGAAACAGATTACAAAACTGACTTTAGAGCTTTATTGTATACTATTAAGGTTGTGTTACGTATTTTTAAGTAAAAAACTTGCAAAATGAGGACATTGCACGACATCGACGAAAGGACTTCGCGGGTTGCAAGGGCGGTTGGTGGGAGCTCTGAACGCCACAATTTTCAACCTGGACCAAAATTTCAGAAATTGCTTTGAAACTGATGATATTCTTTAGCGTAGTACGTAGGCATATGTAAAAAAACTTCTTTAAGGAAATGGAGACACTCTGAAATAAAAGTCAATTTTTTCGACAAAAAAGTCGTTATAAAAACGTGCACCAAAAATCTAAATTGAAACATATCGTGAAAATACTACGTAATACAGTAGAAAAAACGCCGACTCACAAGTTACAAAATGGTATGATGTTACTGCATGTGTTGAAACGTCCCCTTTAAACAATTGTACATGACTGTGCTTAAACTGACACACAATATTTTGTTAGCGCAACGCAATCTGACTTTCAAAATTCCCTACAAAAGAATGGCCCTGACTAACATTAAACTATACCTTTCACAAATCACTTACCTCACAAAAATCTTCGCTGCTCAAGCTACTGCAATACAGCGAGCGCCACTACTGCCAGCTAAATAAAAGATTCAAACTATGGAAGGCACTAACTACTGATAGGGATAGTTAGCAAATGAAAGATATTAATAGAGAACAAACAATATATTTACCTTGATATCATCATATATAAATATAGCAGTTCATGACAAATTTCAAAACTCCGCCATCTCTCTCCCCACATCCACCACTGCTGGCGGCTCACCTCCAACTGCGCAACGCTACGCGCTGTTCACAGCCAGCTGCCTAACACTACAATGGCGAGTATTACAACAATGCAAAGCAGCCACAGACTGCACACAGCACAGCCAGTGATTTTCATACAGAGGTGGCGTTACCAATAAAAAAACCTAAACAGCCTACTTACATAGCCCCCATGCTCCCCACAAAAAATTTTAAAAATTTTTTTGGGCACTGGCCAATACATATTTGTTAAAATTTTTTTCACAATTACAATAACAAAGAAATCAAAGGCACACACTTATTGATACAATGTTGGTCAAAAGCTAAAATTTTCTCACAGTCCATAAAGACAGTCCTCATCATTCGTCACAGTAAAATTGCAGTGTTTTTATCAAAGTCTGAGCAGTAAAAGAAAATGCACACAGAAGTAGTGGATTTCCATGCAGTCTTGAAGAAGTAGTGTTGTTCTTCCAACGGAAAGAGACTGCTGATTCTCGACGTGCAGGCAGGTAATGGGCCACAACAGAGGAAACCCACAGCAGAGTCATTCGGCGTTTTGAAGAAGATTGGTAGGTAGGTCATCACAGAGCAGACCCACTGTAGTCCTGGTAGAGAGTATGGTATTGGTGGGCCACCAGAGGTGCAGACCCACTGCAGTCCTTGTAGAAATAATGATATTGATGGATCATCAAAGATTTAGACCCACTGTAGTCCTTGTAGAGATAGCCAGCAGCCACCTGTTGTGACTGTGCAGGTGCACAATCACCATTGAAGAGTCTTGCGGATAATATAGCAAGTCCATCACCACCACTTGTGCACTCACAAAGTTTTTTGGAATTGTCCTTAGAACGAGCAATGCTGTTATCCAGTCCCTTGCTGAATTATCAACACACGTGCAAACACTAACAGTCCCTACTTCTCACATATTGTCCATATACTATGACCAACAGAAACGTGTGCAGTGAAATGTAACTTACAAATTACTTAATTTGATGAACTGGTGTCAATTACAATTTTATAACATAAGAATACAATTACAAAGGTACAAAATACATCATTAAAGAACATAACAATACAGATAACATTTGTAGTAATATGGGCTTTACAAAAGAATCGAACTAACATATACGTCAGTGTTCCAGGAATTATGACATGAGTACATACATAAAAGATCAAAATAACTTTCGAAACACCAACTTCAAACATGAACATTAAGACAGAACAGAATAAATAATGTATAAACATCTTTACAAAGAAAATAACATAGTATTTGAAAAATTCTACAACATAAATCTTATTAGCTAAACACATAAAGACAGGAAAAAGACAAATACACAAGGGTACACAAACATATAGAGGGATGACACAAAAGGAAAGGACAGGGTTTGTTTTACTGCAGTATTTTGCATGGAGATCTCCCTTTGTTCATCATTATTCCCAAAAAGTCTTATCTAAGCCTGCTTTCTGCATTCTGTTCATATTTCTTTCAAAATAATTATTTCTGATTGTACAATACTCATTTGGGCCCAAATGTTTTTCATATAACTTCGTAATGCATTCTTTACCTATTCTCCATAGTCAGTTTCTTATATAGTCTACCCCCTCTTAAGCTAACTTAAATCTACTGAGCTCAGATGCTAAACTAAGGGACGAGGCAATGCAGCAGCACATAAAACAATTAATATAAACAGCAATAAAAAAAATGGAAAATCGCAAAGCAAGCTACAGTAAATCTAAATTACCAAGCAATTCAACATTACAACTAATATGAGGCAATGCGCAGCAAACAAAAAAATAAATCTGGCTTATCAGAGTAACACAAATTAAAGTTCAGTAGCACTATGCCTGGCAAACAGCAGCTTATATCTAAACATGACATAGCTCACGCAGAAAAAATAGTACACTAAAGATAACAATGCAGATAAGGGAATTGTATAATCACATCTTAATGTCTAAGTAATTAAAGTGGTGCACCACAAATTATTCTACAAAAGAAATTACCAAGTACTTGAAAAGAAAATTATAGATGCAGTTACTGTTACTAGTTCCTTCTTATTGTTCTCTCCATTCCAAGAGCTCCTTTTTTAAAGAATGTGGGTCATAAAATAATTATTTAATAGATCTGTTGACAGAAAGTGTTCACATTAGCAAATGCATTTCATTTTATAAAAGCAATGCTGCAACACAGCTGGAAACCAGATATCAAATGAAATAAGCAACTATGAAAAGCAAAGCATAAAAATATCATTCAGTAGTCATGTGACATTTCATAAGTTAGTAGAAATTCTCTCAACTCTCATAGAAAGACGCTTGTCATAATCAGGTGTGCAGATGTAAAAATATTTCTTGTCATTTTATTAGGCATTTCAGTAAATATCATAAATTACGAGCTCCACAGTATGCTTTCAACAAGGAAATGTCAGTAGCACGGACAATGGCCTCCCCTTTTTTTTTTCTACCTGTGCCGCTGAAAGGCTAATGGCTTTTTTTTTTTTTTCGGGCGGCTGTCGCCCAGGTGGGTGCCCGCGACGCATTACGTGCAGGTGGTCACTTAACTTTCTTACGGAAATATTTACGACAGCAGTTTCCGCTACAGTGACAGTCTCATATAAAAATTTCACACGTCGAGAATTTACGTTGCAAATGTGTAGAAACAAAATCCTATGAATATAACAGTGTCCAAAAAAATTTTCGCCGGCATTGTGATACATTCACGCATTTCATAACTCTTAAAGTACGATTCTTGGTTTCCAACATCCTGTTTCACAAGTCAAGAGTCCCTAACTTCTATTCATTAATCATATACATATAAACACGTAATCACATTCCTCATATATGGTAGCATCATCTTATTGACATAAACATACCTCAACAGCATAATACACATCGTCGTCGTAAAAATAACATCATAACACCTCAGTCAAATCTCAAAATCGTCGTAGCTTTCTGCAATAATTTCAAAACCTAAAAAAATATTCTCTGCTCATTTCAGTAATGTCATCTACCTCAAACGTACTTTAAAATCATGCTCCCTTACCAAATATATCATTCAAAGCTCTCATAGTATCACAATGGTTCCAAAAAAATATGAGCATTTCACAAAGTACAGACAAAATACAATTTCATAAGTGTGAAGTTATCCAACTGTGTAATTGCGTAAACATCTGTCACTGATGTAATAAAAAAAAGTTTAGATAGCTGTGTAATTTGTGTGTTAGAGAAATATGGTACCGATGTGTAAAGTTGTATAAGCAAATACCATATTAGCTAGGGTTCCTTGTGGTTGCCACACACATGGTACACAAAGTAAGCGTGTACCCCCCTGAGGATTAATGTAATTATACCCTCAGGTGTTACAGATTACAGCAATGGAATGAAATGTATCACGGAAAACTTTCTTTGTAATTCAAAAATCTTTAAAAATAAATGTTTCAAGTACAAAATTAATCACTCAAATACGTGTACTGTAGCGCTAAATGTGCGTCTTGTTGCAACATAATCTGTGTGGAAGTGTCGTAGTTATCGTCCTCCGAAAGCTAAGTTCTGCAGAAGTCAATGTACTTACCTCATAATACACAAAAGTGAAATGCTTTGCGTATAAATGTCTTAGTTATTACGCTTATTGCCGTGATGAGGAAAGTACTGTGCTGTAACGTATTGTTGTGCTACGGAAAAGGCTGTCTCCTTGTAGCTATACCACAAAAGTTACTACTAAAACCTGTTTTACTTTCCAGAATAAAACAGAAAACTGTGCAGATATAAAACAGAAACACTGCAAAAGCAACATTGTAAATTGTCACTCATTAGTAGCGTCGTGATAAAATCGTGTAGCTGTCACATAAACTAACCACTGTGCCATCTGATATCTCACTGAAAGTACTTTAAATCCAGAATATATTTTCAAGTAAACCAAAATGTTGCATTAAAATCTCATTAGCAGTACTGGTAAATGTTCTAAGTATGTAAGCCTTATAGTCATTCCATAATCGTGCAACTAACAAGCAAGAATGTACACACACAATAACACTGTGACGTCTGTTCACTATAACAATGCATTCGTCATTTCTGTTTCAATAAGTTCTCTTGGTTCTTGACTGGATATTTAACTTCAAACATTGTTGCATGTTAACAGATTCTAAGTCTGACAAGCATACTAGTAATGTGAAGTGAAAAGTTATATGGCAAAGACAAAGTTAAAAAGCAGATTATCTTTCAATAAACGGTTTTACATGTGAATCTGGTGTAAACCTTTACTCTTCATAGTACTCAGAGTTTGAACTTGAATGCAATTGTCATGCGGTATACGTCGGTAAAGAATACTGGAATTTTTCTCAAGGTTAGCGTCTATGTTATTTTTCTCTGAGCCACCTGGCGCACGCGGCTGCCTGCTGTGCGAGTCATTGTGTGTGTCTTTGTTGGCGCGCGTCGTTATTGGGATTAGGAGACCTAACTTCTACAAATTCACCGTGACGAGAGGGCCCTGCTCTGTTTGAATCCCGCCAGTTCTGATGCAATTCCGGTCTGTCGTTACGATCATATCGTCTGTCGTCATGTCGGTAGATTCCATAGTTTCTTTCTTGTCGGTCACATGGTGGAGAATTTCTCCCTGAATCGTAACTGCGCGCTGGACCGTTGCATCTAAAGTTATTCTGTCGCCCTTGATAGTATTTATTTTGGTTCCCATATTGTCTGCTTCTCTTATTGTCTCTGTGATAGTCATTACCACGGACAGGTGATCTTTCCCTGTAGTTATTACTACTCTGCCAACGGTTGTCATACGGGTGGTGTCTGTTTTGGTCACGATTTGTGTTGTGAGAATAGCCTTGTCGTGTCAAGTTATTACTTCTTTCATCGCGGAATTGCGACGGATGTGACCTGTAATTGTTGTGTTCCTGGTTTCGCGTTCCGCGATTGTCAGTGTCAATTTCTAATTCTTGTAAGAGTCCCTGAAATGCTTCAATGTCGTCTTTGCAACGTCCTGCCAAAATAATGTGTCGTAAATGTTCAGGAAGTTTGATTAAGCAAATGTGGATGTGTTCTGAAGGACTGTATGGGTTTGAAAGATACTGATTCTTATGCAACATGTCTTCAAAATATTTCATAAGACTGGAAAATTCAGATTGTTCGAAACGTTTCATCATTATGATGCTATGTTTTACTCGGTCCTGTCTGGCTTGAGACCAATATGCTGAGAGGAAGGCATGGTAAAACTCTCTTTCACTGTGGCAATCGTGAATTACCGATCACATTCTTACAGCTGGTTCATTCTCCAAGTAGCCACACATAAATTCTAATCTGTGTTCTAACGACCAGTTGGGAGGAAAACAATGCGAGAATTGATGGAGCCATGCTTGTGGATAAATGTCGTTGCCAGAATTCTTAAATGTTTTGAATTTACGTGTAGTAATGAACAGCTTATAGTCAAAATCATCATGTCGGCGAGTCGCATATCGGTCATTGTTAGGTCGCGTCGGCCGTTCCATATCAAAATTCGGTGCACATTGCCAATTTCTTTCATAACTTCCGAAATGCCCTGTGTTATTATTTTGTGGCTGTTCCGTATTTCTGTGTCCCTCTTCCCGTATTGGGGCGCGAGTATCCTCTGAAATACGTAATTCTTGTATTACCTGTGTCAGCTGATCTTGTACTTCCTGGATTTCTCTTTTGTACTGTGTATTGATTTGATTTTGATTCTGTTTGAATTTTCTAATTTGTTCATACTCTTCTGTGTCAGTGAAGGCTACAGGTCTTGTGTCATTCAGATCATCATCTACCTTCGTAGATAAGTTAGTGACCTGATCCGAAAGTTCGGCTACTTTCTCTGATAGTGAACACATTTCCTCAGTGTGTTTTTCTGAACCAAGTTTCAGAGTGTCCATTTGTGTTGAAATCGAATCTACTGTGTCCTTTAAGTTTTCCTGAGTTATTGCAAGTTGCGTAACCGAATCGGTAGTTGCAACTGAGTCAATTTTAGCCCACAAGGTCTCATGATTTTCATGAACAATGGCTTGCAGTTCTTTTATGGGTGCTTCGTGATTCTGTAATGCATTTTCATGCCGCGAAAAAATAGGTTGAAAATGCTCACAAATTTGTGTTTTTACATCATTACAGACTTTTTGACATTTCGATTCAATGTTATGTAACTCAGTAGTTAAATCTTCACGTGTTTGTTCAAGTGTAGTGTCTAACTTTTTAAGATTTTGTTCCACTGTATCTAACTTTCGAAGATTTTGTTCCATTGTGTCTAACTTTTGAAGCTTTTGCTGTGTTTGTCCCATTTGCTGTATTAATTGTAATAACAATGCACTGGTGTCTGGAACATGTTCCTCAGTGCTTTTCGACAGTGAATTTGCACCGGAAACATTCACATTTTGACAAGCAGAAAATGTGTCTTGACTTATTTGAGAAAACGGTGAGGATCCAAAACCTGAATCTACAGTATTTGCGAGATTGTTTCCTGTCATTTCGGATTCCTGAGGCGAGCTGTTGCCGACCGATCGATCGATAATGCTTCCCTGTTCTCTAATTGTTTCACTGTCTACACCATTGTTTGCCGCCCGCTCCATTTCCCTATGCACAATTACCAAATTACTACTTTGAACATTAGTTAATTCATTACTCTGCAGCGCTAACACACTGCTTTCGTCTTCACTGTCATCTCTCAATTTACTTTGGAGCCTAGTATTATGTTTTTCACACGCCATTATTGTCACAATATTTCACGATAACACAGAAAAGCACAATTTGAAGAGCAAAAATAAGAGAACACATTAACATAACACTGAAAATAATATCTAGTTAATTGCAGCTGCGAAATACTTGGTGCAAATCTACATGCATGCCACAACTGTTTTACTGTACAACAAAGAAAGACTGCAACTACAAAGGAGATTTTCTCTACAATTACGCGCTAGCAATAAACAAAAGCTACACTAATTACACAAACTACAAGAAAAAAAAATCAGAAGATTCCAGTGAGGTATCCTGGCAGGGTCGCCATATGAAACGTCCCCTTTAAACAATTGTACATGACTGTGCTTAAACTAACACACAATATTTTGTTAGCGCAACGCAATCTGACTTTCAAAATTCCCTACAAAAGAATGGCCCTGACTAACATTAAACTATACCTTTCACAAATCACTTACCTCACAAAAATCTTCGCTGCTCAAGCTACTGCAATACAGCGAGCGCCACTACTGCCAGCTAAATAAAAGATTCAAACTGTGGAAGGCACTAACTACTGATAGGGATAGTTAGCAAATGAAAGATATTAATAGAGAACAAACAATGTATTTACCTTGATATCATCATATATAAATATAGCAGTTCATGACAAATTTCAAAACTCCACCATCTCTCTCCCCACATCCACCACTGCTGGCGGCTCACCTCCAACTGCGCAACGCTACGCGCTGTTCACAGCCAGCTGCCTAACACTACAATGGCGAGTATTACAACAATGCAAAGCAGCCACAGACTGCACACAGCACAGCCAGTGATTTTCATACAGAGGTGGCATTACCAATAAAAAAACCTAAACAGCCTACTTACAGTGTATTTCGTGAGTTATAGCTCCTGCCAACTTGAAAAACAAGCGTTTAAAGTTTCAACTCGTGTTTTTTAATATCGAAATTTAACAGACCTTTAGTCGGCAATGCCATCACCGTACAGTTGGCCTTTTTTTCGCCAATGTCGAAACACTGTCATTTTGACGAAATTATATCGATAAACTGGCTTCCGCTTCCCAGACGAAACCATTTTTTACACGACTGAGATTACTTTTACCCTTTCTATCAGTATAATTACCTTTGTTTGTCACTTTCAAGCATTTACGTTTTACTTCGTAAAAAGAACAAGCGAAATGACAAGTTATGCAAACGCGAGACAAGCACATGTTTTTAGACTGTTTATCATAAGCAAATCATGCTAAGAAGAGAAATCTTACTGGGAATAGTATTTTAGTTGATACTAACGCTCGATGTGATACTACCTGAAAATAACAGGACCCGTACTTTGTCGGGAACTACGAGGGTTATTCGGAAAGTAAGGAACGATCGGTTGCGAAATGGAAAATACTGTGAAAATCTGATGAAACTTTGCAGATATGCGTTGGGCACAGTGTCTAGTACGCCCGTCGATCGCATCATGTTGCTCTTTTCAGCTATAACCGCTATTTATTTCAAGATTCTGCTACCAGTCAGTTTTTATTTTATGCTTAATCTAACATAATGCAATGCGATTCGAAAATGTGCTGTTCATCTTCAAGCGTTTGTACATACATATATACAGACATATAGAAATGTTACTTAAAAATAAACAGTCTTAAACTAGATTCATCTAGAACACTTTGTTTTTTACTGTAGCTGCTGGTGTGGCATTTGGGGGAAGGAGGGGGGCGTTTGTACATACATACATACAGGCATATATAAATGTTACTTAAAAATGAACAGTCTTAAACTAAATTCATCTAGAACACTTTGTCTTTTACTGTAGCTGCTGGTGTGGCATTTGGGGGAAGGAGGGGTGCAGTGTATATCTAGAAATCGAAGTCAGTGATGTCTTCTGCTGGTTTACTCTTTGTTGTTGACTATGTATATCACAGCCTGTATCGGATGCAGATAGATTTTATCAGTTATGTGTTACGAAAATAGTGTGAAAGGCTTTTATATGACAGTTGATCACTTACAATTACATCATCTTGCTGCTTCAGTTGCATCACTGGTGTAATGGCGGAGCTGTTGATTGACATTACACTGTTGCACACTATATGTTGTCACTGATTGCCACTGCACAAATTGCTTCGATGTACACAACAAAAGATGGCGCACTGTAGCATGTGAGTCTGTATCGATTATCGAGGTTTTGTATCGATATTCTCGTTCTAGTCAATTATTTACATTGGCATTTCTTGAATCTATTGAGTTAGAACTGGCTTAAGACTGTTGAAGAATTTTGAGTTTTTGAATACGGTTATTTCAAATGGTTCAAATGGCTCTGAGCACTATGGGACTCAACTGCTGAGGTCATTAGTCCCCTAGAACTTAGAACTAGTTAAACCTAACTAACCTAAGGACATCACAAACATCCATGCCCGAGGCAGGATTAGAACCTGCGACGTAGCGGTCTTGCGGTTCCAGACTGCATCGCCTTTAACTGCACGGCCACTTCGGCCGGCACGGTTATTTCATTAAGAATGTTATCTCCATGCTTTGTGTTATGTATGGAAATTTCCATTTCTTCCATGATATCCCTTCTTTTACTTTTTCCTATTTTGTGTAAAATTTTGAGTTTGTCTTCGATTTTGAAAGGGTGGCCTGTGTCTTTAATGTGAGCTGCTATCACTGATTTCTTACATTTATCAAGCTTGTAGCAGTCTAAATGTTCTTTGAATCGGGCTCTGAAATTTCTGACTGTTGGGCCGATATAATATTTATTACATTGGCTGCAGGTAATTTTGTAAATGCCAGATGCATCAAGACCTGTAACTGACAGTGCCTTAGCAGTCAAATATGTAAAAATGCCATATCTTGGAATAGTATCTGACAAATTAGCAAGACTATTCAAAAACACAGAAGTAAAAATTAACTTCAGCACCAACAACAAATTAAGTAGGAAGCTTATTCACAATTTAAAACCACCAGATATAAGTACCGCAGCGAGCAGCCGAAAATGTGTTCTTGACAGTGCTGCAGCTACAAAGGGATGTGTCAGTCTGTTCTAGACGATGGAAGTGCCCTGTAAACCTTCAGTTGTTAAAGCGGAGACGAAACATTGTTGTAAGGAAGTATCTGTGATGAATCCGGAAGTCGCACCGTGGTCGTGTGTGGTGTACTGCGCCACACATTATAAAGTCTACCTATAGAGGGTGTAACGGGTGTAAGTGCATATATTTCTACTGGTGACTGAGGAAAGTGTACATCATTATTTATGTCATTTGCAGACCAATAATCAAAGCCGTTACAAGTCGAATGATCTTAGGTTGGGTAGTACCTCCAAGTACATCTGGCAAGAGCAAACGATTAATGCTTTTTCTCCCCTGGGCAGCTAGTCACATGTTGAAGTGTGAATGCAAGGACGCAAAACGGGTGTACGCTCTGCGGCCGCGTAGAAAACATCAGGTCGTAAAGTTTGTGACGTGTTTATGGGAATACTGGTATGCGCAGAGAAGAAACACCAACACACTGTTGTGTGTACATATTAAGGTACGGTTACACTCTGTATACTGATAAGGAACATGCAGTTTGATATGCCAGGCAGTGACTTTCCGCTACACGGTGAAGGTCTATGTACAAGACAATGTCATTCGTCTTTTTACAGTGGTAGATAGCCATCTTAGAGGAATGGTCGATAATTTCGTTTCTCCTGATACTTTAGTGTCCCGCGTCCGTATTATATTAACCTTCTTGTTGCAGGGTGCAGTTTGTCGTATGTCCTATTATCTGGTATACCAACTAGCTGTTGGCGTTATTGACTACATGATTCTTAATGGGTAATAATGCTGACCTGGAGTCTGGCGGGGCAATAGGACAGGACAACAGGACGGCATATCTGAATGACCGGATTTAGTGGAAGCGACTGTCCAACCGCTTAACCCTCTGTACCCGTGTTCTGCTCTGACTCTCCGAACAAGCAGCCACGCTATCGACAGCTATAGAGCCACTCTCAGTTGGTGTCCATGTTGACTTCGTTATTCCGCAGGGATGCAAACATCCGGTAAGTTTCCACCCAGTTCGACAACCGTACTGCACAAAGCTTACTGACAGTTAATTTCTTTGTATAAAATATTTCTCATTCTGTTTCTGATATGCCAGTGGTGTCAACTGTTTTAGACATCTTTATTCGCCTATCGCTCAATATCATTGTAACGTAGCACAATACGCACCTCAGTGAGTTGAATTAAACATCTGCTGACGGTTTTCCTGAATTACCTTTTATCTTCACCTGTGTTTGAGTGTGTGGTACTAAATGGCTTACCTTGGCCATCATTTCTCGTTACTGCTCGCCTGCATATGGTTCCTAATGTCGTAACTGGAAAAAGACTGTAAGTTAATGCTATTGCTCAGTGTAATTGTAAATTAATATAGCTGCAAATGGCTTGAACGCATTGCAAGACATACATAGTTTTAGTGATCGAAACGGGTCATTATCGTTGATAATAATGTAAAGCAACCATATAGTGATACAGATGTTGGCACTTGATGTGCAGTGTATGATCCACTGTCGCGTAGCTACACAACCACGCCGGAGGAGGTAATCAAATGGTTCAAATGTGTGTGAAATCTTACGGGACTTAACTGCTAAGGTCATCAGTCCCTAAGCTTACAAACTACTTAACCTAAGTTATCCTAAGGACAAACACACACACCCATGCCCGAGGGAGGACTCGAACCACCGCCGGGACCAGCCGCACAGTCCATGACTGCAGCGCCTTGCCGGCCTTGGTGGCCGAACGGTTCTAGGCGCTTCAGTCTGGAACCGTGTGACCGCTACGGTCGCAGGCTCGAATCCTGCCTCGGGCATGGAAGTTTGTGATGTCCTTAGGTTAGTTAGGTTTAAGTAATTCTAAGTTCTAGGGGACTGATGACCTCAGATGTTAAGTCCCATAGTGCTCAGAGCCATTTGAACCATTTTTTTGCAGCGCCTTAGACCGCTCGGCTAATCCCGCGCAGCTAATGAAATGGTTCAGATGGCTCTCAGCACTAAGGGACTTAGCATCTGAGGTCATCAGTCCGCTAGACTTAGAACTACGTAAACCTAACTAGCATAAGGACATCACACACATCCGTGCCCGAGGCAGGATTCGAGCCTGCGACCGTAGTAGCAGCGCGGTTCCGGACTGAAGCGCCTAGAACTGCTCGGTCACAAAGAGGAGGTAATCAATCACTTTTATATTTAGTTGGGAAGTGTTACAAATAGTGTAACAGAAATGACTTTACAAAAACCATAATAGAAATCATATTCCAGTGAAGCACATTTACATTAAATACTATCGCAAATATTTATAAATGCGTCCGTGGTTGCAATTTTGGGACGCCTTTCACATAGATCGCCTTCAAAAGATTGACAATCGTGTTGGGATTCAGCATCACATTGCTTAACTACTGACAGTGAAGGACCAGACTGCTTTTTGATCCTTACCTATTCAGGATGGCATTACGTTGGTGATAATAATTGACATCACGGTATTTCATTACGGCGTTGTTTCCCAGTTTATCCAATTAAATGAAATATTCCTGGCTCTAGTAGTTTCATAAAAAAAGAGTCCCTCGTTTACGTTCGAGAGTTACTTTTTTTGTTATATTGCGCTGCATGTATCAACATAAAACTAAACATATGTTTAAATATCAAACCTGTCTCTGAGCGAAGCTAGGAACCTGCCCTCGGACATTTTTTGGGTGACTACTTCAACCGCCGGCCGCGGTGGTCTCGCGGTTCTAGGCGCGCAGTCCGGAACCGCGCGACTGCTACGGTCGCAGGTTCGAATCCTGCCTCGGGCATGGATGTGTGTGATGTCCTTAGGTTAGTTAGGTTTCAGTAATTCTAAGTTCTAGGGGACTGATGACCACAACTGTTCCGTCCCATAGTGCGCAGAGCCATTTGAACCATTTTGAACTACTTCAACCCGACCAAACTAGATGGGGCACTCGTCTCGAATTCTCCAGGAATGAGGTTCAAATCGCTACAATGACGACCTGGTTTAGGCCCCACAAGGTCTCTCTAAATCACTGTAACTGATTGCTGGCCTGATTATTCAAAGGAGGCAATAGCTAATTTCCTTTCACTCTCCAACTTAGCTAGTACTACTCTTGAAATTTTCTGAATGGCGACGTACTGTTGAATTGTAGTGTAATTTGCGTTAAATTTCTTCTAGCTCGTATCCCTGTCTGAACTTTCTTGCCTAATAAGACTCTTTGTCGGAGACGCTACACACTGCATTAGTCAAATGTATAGCAAAAAAGTTAAAAAAAGTGATACAGCTGTCGGAGAAGAAAAAATAATCATAAATATAGTCGATGGCTCACAGTTTAATAGCATTTGTGTTCCTCAACGAATATTTCAACAGTCTCACTGTGCATCACCTTCGTTCAGTGCTTCGACCAAAGAAATCTCGCCTCTTGGCTGCCGCGAGCGATTGTATCGTATGACAATGGGCTGTGCAATTCTCCCTCGGTAGCCGCAACGTTTCTGAACAAATGCCTGAAGCGAGCTGTAAGAGAGACCCTAGTTCGCCGGCGTGAATGAGCCTGATTTATTGTTACTCTTTCCTAAGCGACGCCAGCGAAGAAAGATTAAGACTTTCGACAGAGTTTGTTTCTGCGCTAGTCTCATTTTTGCAACGTGCCAACGTGGCTTTCCGACAAGTAATTAAAAACTGGGACTCTGGAAACAGGAAAGCTGTGGAGGAAAAGATAGATAATTAGTCCGCATACATTTTTTTTTTCTTGTCTGTTCGAATAACCACCCTGTCCAGATATACAGAGCAAGATACCCTCGCTTCGCCAAACCTCCATAAATGATTCTCAACGGTACAATTAGTCGTCCCTTCACACTCTAGACTGCAAAGTTAAGTTTACCCTTTACTGGGTTACCTTAATGAATCGACGCGTAGGATTTTCTACCATCTGTTCTCCGTCGATCTCTCGTTGATGTAACCTCTTAAAGCACTTCTTCTGGCTCATTGGATTCGTCTGGAGATGCAAGCAAGCGACCTGTGTTGCAATAATTTGTGAGTGTGGATAGCTAATCTATTTGAAACCAATCCGGGGATTTTTGTTACGGTGCCTTTATTAACTAACACTGTAAAACAGTTTTCAATTAAATGGTTGAAACAGTTCATCACAACAGTTACTAAAAACTGAGAGCACAGTCAAAACGAGTAGCATAGAGAACAGGCTCAGAGTACACACTTTCGCCGACTAACGAGACTGGCGCATAGCGGAAATCTTGTACATACTTCGTACAAATTCGTAGCTGTTCCTGTGTGATTGGTAGCTGAATAAATTTTAATTCTTCTCTGATTCAGCTGGTCTACTGCATAATCGTACTGTAGTATCGAATGTTTAATTTTCTGTACCAAAGGTAGACTCTATAAAGTTTTAGATTTCGTGCCTGAAAATTGGTCGGTCCCTGACGTTTGGATCTACAAGCAAGGTTCTTTCTCATCGCTCGCTTATATCACTTCACTTTACTGACTCACGACGGCGCAATACAATACATCCGTTACCGATGCCTGCGTGGGAAACAGATTCTCACTCGTTGCTGTTGTATTCTGCAGTGCTTCTCGAGCAACTTGCTTATCATGCCTGGGAGAAGTATTGCGTAGGGAACCAACTTTATTGAATTTGTTTCTCTTCATTTCATATCAGCATCCTATGTTACCCTCTATCCATAAACCGGTGATACTGAATTTCCTCCCCGCCACCCCAGGGGAACGTGGTATCAAAAAAATGGTTCAAATGGCTCTGAGCACTATGGGACTTAACATCTGTGGTCACCAGTCCCCTAGAACTTAGAACTACTTAAACCTAACTAACCTAAGGACATCACACACATCCATGCCCGAGGCAGGATTCGAACCTGCGACCGTAGCAGTCACGCGGTTCCGGACTGCGCGCCTAGAACAGCTAGACCACCGCGGCCGGCAACGTGGTATCACTAAGTGGTGGAATGCACGACACTACTGGAAAAAAATGTGATTGCAAAAATTGATTAATTTACTGAAAGAAAAAAAAACAAAATACATCCTGATATAATTAAGAATTAAAATTCATATTTACGCCATTGTAACGCACCTATTAATAGGACTCTATCTATACCGTACAATGCATTTGCTAATTAACGTTTCGATACTAAATTAAAAGCAAGCTTAGTAATATCAGTGACTTGTTTGGTCCTTGTTTACAGAACCATGTTTTTTGAGGGAGGTTTTAATATCACAAATTGATTTTTCCTTTTCAATGTTTAGGAAAGATCTATGCTTTGTCTTAAAAGTAGCCAATGCAGAAAATTCGGTTTCACAAAGGCACGATGTTAAAAGTGGCAATAGCATAAGAAATGCTACTGCTCTCAATGCAGAAAAACATCATCCATCCCTAACCAATATTCAAAGAGCAATTTGTTAATAACTGTCTTTTCATTTCACCACTAGCCGTGAAGTCTGTAAAGATTTCTTCGTCAGCAGTTGTGAGACCTTCGGGTGTATTTTCAAGTGGATCCCTAAGCCAATCTTAACGTGCTGCAGAGTGCTTGTCAGCTAGAAAATGCTTTTTAAAACTCTTTTTCAGCTTATTTAAATTATTTATAATCGTTATAAAAACAGTTTTTGCCTATTTTTCTTCCGAGTTATAAGTTTTAACACATTCATTCACATTTCCGAAAATTTCTAGGCTTTTTTGCTTTCAATTTCGGCTGCACACTTCCAATTTTCTACAAAAAGCATTGAATTTTTCACTCGTTTCCAACAGTCTGTTAGGTAAGAGCGTGGTCGGCATTACAAGCAAATGTTACAATAGAGGTAACCTTAGTTCTTCATGTTATGTCCATAAAGCATTATTTTACTTTCGGGGTGTTTCTAAAAAATTGGAGTTCGGCAATTTGCACGTGTTCACCGACAGTTTAAATGCACAGAAGATGTTACAGATTTATCAGATGTGTTTGACGCCAACTGCCAAACGTTGATTAATCGACAAAAATGAAGGCTGAATACTCCAGAAGGACAATGGTACGCCGGCCGGAGTGGCCGTGCTGTTCTAGGCGCTATTGTCTGGAACCGAGCGACCGATACGGTCGCAGGTTCGAATCCTGCCTCGGGCGTGGATGTGTGTGATGTCTTTAGGTTAGTTAGGTTTAATTAGTTCTAAGTTCTAGGCGACTGATGACCTCAGAAGTTAAGTCGCATAGTGTTCAGAGGTATTCGAACCATTCGACAATGGTCCGAAGCATCGCAGCGGCCTTTGCAGCGGTTAGAAGAAGGAGAAAGGTGAGCAAGTACTGGATTGGCCCTCACAGTCGCCGTACACTAATCTTATTGAAAATGTGTGGTCTTACGTCAAGAAGAGGGTCCAAGGAAAACGATCTTCACTTTTAAACATATGTCAACACAAATTCGACGCATTTGGAAGACTGTTCCACGTGAATAAGCGGAAAACTTGGTTTCATGCATGCCTCGGAGTCGGCCGCTGTGACCGAGCGGCTCTAGGCGCTTCAATCCGGAACCGCGCTGCTATTACGGTCGCAGGTTCGAATCCTGCCTCGAACATGAATGTGTGTAATGTCCTTAGGTTAGTTAGGTTTAAGTAATTCTAAGTCTAGGGGACTGATGTCCTCAGATGTTAAGTCCCATAGTGCTTAGAGCCATTTGAACCATGCCTCGGAAACTCCAAGCAATTATCGGCGCTGTGGGTGACTCTACGTATTATTAATTGTAATTACATTTTTATTTCATCCGTATATGACGTATGTATATATTTTACTTCGTTGTCAGGTACATTTTTCTACTGATTAACCGGACCACAATCTTATTTAAGAGACTATCTGTGTATTTGCTTCTTGCAGTTGAAGATACAAGATATTTAATTTCTCCAGTGTGACGGCCAACTAGCTCAATTTCATCGCAAATATGCTATCTTAAAACTTCTCGTCTTCTGGTCAGTTTTCCTCTCCAAGAAGAATGGCGGCCGGCCGTGGTGGCCGTGCGGTTCTAGGCGCTGCAGTCCGGAACCGCGGGACTGCCGCGGTCGCAGGTTCGAATCCTGCCTCTGGCATAGATGTGTGTGATGTCCTCAGGTTAGTTAGGTTTAAGTAGTTCTAAGTTCTACTGGACTGATGACTTAAGTTGTTAAGTCCCATAGTGCTCAGAGCCATTTGAACCATTTTTTTTTTTTTCTTTTGAAGAATGGCGAATTCATTTCTTAATTCATAAACGCGTTGCAAGACTTGCAGTGCACACACACACACACACACACACACACACACACACACACACACACACACACACACACACGCACATACACATACACATACACATACACATACAAACACAGTTTCAGGGATACATCTTTCAAACTTTCACAACTATAGAAAGCAATCGCGTCTTGTTTTGTAAATGCAGTAGATCGATGCTGCAAAATAGCAATAAATTTACTTATTCTTCGTAATTTGTAGCCTTTGTGACTTCGTAGCTGTAGCCTGAAAACACTCAAAATCGGGTCGGGAGTAAGGGGAGGGGGACGTTGAAAATTATGATTTAATACTGGGTCGTGAAAACTGAAAGGCTGAGAAACCGTGCGGCATGACGTTAACATGATTGGCTCTGTTACGTATGAACGTGTGGTTAAATGGAAGCGCGTGTGCGCTGGAAGAATCAGTATACCTTTCCTATTTCTTACTGCAGAAGCATGGGAAAGTGTGTCGAAAATTTTAACTTTCGAAGGTGTAGCTTGCGGTATGACTAAACTGCAGACAGCAGTGTGTCACGCTCAAAAGTTTCTTTTGCGAAAGGTCAGTCAGACCAACGGGAAATCTGTGGACTTTTACATCGAACTCTTGTTCAAGTTTTGTTCGGTAAACTGATCGGAGACATGAGTAATGGGAGCTGGCATTTCTTTAGCGTCCACCCGACTGGGTGAAGCATTGGAACCATGGTGTCTTTTTTCGTCATACTCCGGCTTGTTGCACCACACTACAGCGTCTGAAAAGTTTTACAGAGTATGTGATTATTTAGTCACGGTTCAAATGGCTCTGAGGACTGTGGGACTTAACATCTGAGGTCATCAGTCCACTAGAACTTAGAACTACTTAAACCTAACTAATCTAAGTACATCACACACATCCATGCCCGAGGCAGGATTCGAACCTGCGACTGTAGAGGTTGGTCGGCCGGTGTGGTGGAGAGGTTCTAGACGCTTCAGTCTGGAACCGCGCGACCGCTACGGTCGCAGGTTCGAATCCTGCCTCGGGCATGGATGTGTGTGATGTCCTTAGGTTAGTTAGCTTTAAGTAGTTCTAAGTTCTAGGGGACTGATGAATGGTTTAAATGGCTCTGAGCACTATGGGACTTAACTTCTAAGGTCATCAGTCCCCTAGAACTTAGAACTACTTAAACCTAACTAACGTAAGGACATCACACACATCCATGCCCGAGGCAGGATTCGAACCTGCGACTGTAGCGGTTGCGCGGTTCCAAACTGAAGCGCCTAGAACCGTTCGGGCACTCCGGCCGGCAATTAGTCACGGTATGACGGTGTGGTGACTAATACAAACTGCTTCCAAGTGCACTTAGGGTAAAACATTTTGGTTGCGATACCAGCCAGACATCCAAGGAAATCCTTGCAGCAACAAAATTCAGCTGTATAGAGAATTACGAGGCCCAATTTTGCTTGTGTAAATTTTGTCGGGTTTCTACTTAGTTTTTGGAAGAGCGACACGTTTTCATCATTCACCCACGTTAGGATCTCTTTACTGTGCTACACAGATTTTCTTGAGCAGAATGAACAGTCACGCGCCAGATTTGATAGCAACCGCTCGCAGCTCATAGGGATTATTAGAATTTCTTTGGTTGGTGAAATTACCTTCCAGTGACTGCATTTCCCTGCAGTGGCAAGTGAGATGTAATGCTGTCATAAGAGCTTTCGATGACACGATCCCATGCCTAGAGAATAATGTGCAGCGAGCTTATTAAGAAATCAACCTACGTAAGGAATAATTATCAAGATAATTTTTACTTCGTTAAATGAATACTAAGATTCCAGTAGAGAATGCGTCGTGCTAATGAATGTACTTCTATTCATGTAGTTGTATAGTCTACTTTCACATGTGCATTCGACGACTCCTTTCCATCTCTTGTGTTTAGGGAGAATAGCTGCCCCGCTTGAGAAATGTCTTTTTAAATTATTGATGAAATTAATTCCGTGATCAGTCGTGGTGAAGCCGTTTAGTCAGAATCCGTTGCACGTTATAGATAACTCATAGGGCCCAATCTCATTATATATGAAATGTATTCGCAGTTGCGAATACGAACAACAATCTTCTGTACAAAAGAATGACGACAGTGAAAATGTATGCTGGATCGGGACTGTAAACCTGATTTCCTGCTTTAAGCGAGCGGTCGCCTTAACCAATTTGGCTATCCAAGAACGACTCACGACCAGGCCGAAACTTTCGTATGTCGTCGCTCCTGCCTCACGACTTGTTCTCGTACACACATTATGTAATTCCCGTACAAGGGAGGACATTTTAGTTGAAAGTCGCTGCCCAGTATAGGCGGTTAAGTACAATACTGCACCAGTGCCTGTGTTGTTAAGAAAAACGACGCAATATTCCTCGTAACAACATTGGTACTGCAGTACCGTATAAATCTCATTATATTCTCTCACCGACTTCAGAAGACATTGCACTCAGTGGAACTTACCAATAGAGAGGCATGCCTGTTCTTGATAAAAAGCACAGTTGCTTCATTTAGTCGATTAGATGTGGCGAAGTATGTACGAGTGTGCCGTATTTTTAATACTGTTAAAGGTCAGAATTAGACAAGCGATGCCATCAATGCGTAAAGTTAAATGTAATTGAAAGAACAATGGACATCTTTTATTGCAGCGTTAACGAATAATGATGCGGGTGCAGCGCTGCATCGTGCAACATGTGAAAGACTTTGTTGATGGTATTGAGACTGCAACCAGCCACAAATTCCTTTATTCAAAGGGTACTGTTTCGAATCATTACGATTCACTGTCATACGGCTTTCATGCTTTCATTACAACATGTGTTCGTTTTTACTGATTAGTTATCCTAAAATATAAATAATACATAATTATAAGCACGTCACAAAGATGGTCGAGTTACAGATCTGCATTGGGATGTGACTCATGTGAAATGTTGGTTTGGAGTACTTGTTTTCATAGTTTTCGCCCAGCAGACAACGTTTGAAGTTTTCGCTGCATTCACATCATTGCACACACAAATGTGCAACGATAGAAATGTGGCGGAAATGCATTCAGTGACAAATCTGAAGCTCTCAATTATGCAAGTTTGAAGACTTGTTGAAAAACAGATTTTGTTCTGCATTATTCAACACTGCCATTCCGCCCTTTCCCTGCCGGTAACAGACTATAGTTTTCAGCGTATTCATATATGTCGGCAATAATGAAAGTAATAACAATGGACTGAAAGATGAAATGCCTAATTAATCGTTTCATGATGATGATGATTAGAAGCTTGGTCTGGCTGGCTGGATGGTTGGTTTAGGGCAGGGAACTAAACAGCGAGGCCATCAGTCTCGTCAGGTTACGGAAGTCGGCCGTGCCCTTTCAAAGGAACCATCCCGGCATTTGCCTGAAGCGATTAAGAGAAAGCACGGAAAACCTAAATCAGGATTGCCGGAGGCGGGTTTAAACCATCGTCCTCCCGAATGCGACTTCAGTGTGCTAACCACTGTGCCACCTCTATCGGTAAAGTCTGGTGTGAATTAAAGTGGTAACCATGTTAGTTGGTATTAATCGATAAATCAATTACAGAGACCATACCGGAAATTGGGTTTGGATTTCACTGATGATGTACTGCAAAACAGAACCCATCGACGATGTGGCTAAGTTACTAGCGTATCTGCAGGCGAACGGTCTGAGATGAAATAAGCAAGCAATCTAGAATAGAAGTAGAAAAGGTGCAAGGCCTTTTCTTTCTTTTTTTACTGTGGGGGAAGGGATGTAACTGAGAAAAAGGGAAACATTATTGCCAATTGACCAGAAGGTATGAAGCGGTGTGATGCGTGGAAGAGAACAGAATGAGCGCTTAATGCCAAAATACATCTTTAAAATTAGAATAATAAAAACAGTTGTACTCTCATTTCTGCGTTAGTATGAAAGACCTGTACGTATCTTGCATAAGACCTGTTCGTATTGTTTCACAGCGATTAACAATTAAGATACCATATTACGGAGTGTAAATTTATAAAATGGATAAAAATACAACCAAATCCGAAATAAAACTTCCGAACTCTTCTCATTGTACTACCCGTAAATGGGTAACAAAGATACACTGCCTTGAATAAAGATATTTATCAAACACGTGACCGGTGGTGTTGGTAAACAGCCTTTCTGTGACGTCCATTGTCTACAGAAAATGTACACAGTGTGAAATTCGGCTACAGTTATTTTTGTACTGTTAGTGTGCAAAGAATCGAACTGTGGCGTACGACTGAGCGAATATTAATTCTCCCTGTATACACCTAGGGAGCGGAGGAGATTATTGTTTTGTGGAATGTTTCTGTTTAAAGTACCTGCATGAGATGTTTCATGACGAAACGTACTTGCGTTTAGAGCTCATAATTTAATCATCTCTAAAGAGAAAAAAAATATAATATGCAGGCGTGCTCTTTTCTTAACGATTACTGGATGTATACTCCTAAGAATGCCGATGAGCCAGGTGGTGCTCAAGTAGCAGAACGCAACCTCATGAGTTGCATTGCCAGTATCCCTTCACAACCATTTGTCAGAAATCCACCGCGATCTTCAATCGACATTGCAGATAGAATTAGCAACCAAGCAACTGTCTAGAAGAGCTGGATTTGGCGGTGAAATTTTTTAACGTGACATACTGTCGTGAGACACCTGAGTTTTAGGATCTTATGGTGTTGCCTCTGTGAATGGTTTTATATTTTGTTACGATGTTCTCGCCTTAATTTAACACTTAGCTGTGTTTTCTTGTTTATTACTTTCTTTAACTTTACATGTGTGACTGAGTCTGGTATGATTCGTTTTTATTCTTCTACCGCCGGAACGCCTGAGATTATAAGCGTACTATAGCCATCAATTCAAAAGGATTACGGTGCGTAAGCCTCTAACCAGACAACCAACTCAATAGAGGCAACCAAGTGAACTGAGCCAAGACACGCCTTTATAATGTAGGGAAGATTGGCAATCTGCATATAACGATCGAGTTGCCTCACACGCCCGCCACTGTGCGCCACAGAATGCAAATTATTTAAAGCCCCGCTTTACACTGTACGACAGTTTATACAATTCCTTTCCCATGTTATCTCCTTTGTGCAGTGGGAGACTGCACAGACTGAAAAAAAACTGCAACATCAAGAAGGAGTTGTGCAACATAAACGAAAGCTGGTAGGCGTGTTTCTACATTTGAAGGATGATGTCTATTCCAATTCCGCGCCAACTGAATAAGAGCACTAGAAGTCCCACTATTAGAATGTAAGTCAGGTTTGCTTTAAGTTCACGCCGTAACTGTCGTGAATGTTAGTCACCCTGAGATTGTATGTGGTTAGTTGATGTTGGTCAAGAACGCCTTTAAGGTGACAAAGACGCCATTGTGAACACCTCACTGAATTTGAACGACGTCGTGTGACAGGGCTAAAGATGCTGGACGTTGCAGAAATACTTGGCAGGAATGTAGGCACTGTACACGATACCTGGCAGCGGTGGTCACAAGAAGACGGTCCCGTGCTACCACGTGGCGCTACCGGGAGGGAAGACCATCGTGTTCACCGTATGCCTCTGTCGCATCGTAGTGCATCTGACATAGCAATGTGAGCATCAGTCGGCACCACAGTGACGTAACGAATTGTTCAAATCGGTTACTACGAGGACAGTTCCGAGCCAGACGCCCTGTAGCGTGCATTCCACTTACTGCAAACCACGGCCATTGACGATGTAAGTGGTGTCAAGCGAGAGCTCATTGTAGAGTGGAGTGGAAACTTGTTGTGTTTTCTGATTAAAGCTGGTACTGCCTCGGCACCAGTGACGACCGTGTGTTAGTTACAAGGAGGAGGGCGTGCAACTAACCTGTCTGAGTGCTATACACACTGGACCTACACCTGGAGTTGTGGTCTGAGATGTGATTTCGTATTACAGCAGGGGTATTCTCGTGGTTATCCCACGCACCTTGACTGCAAATTTGTCGTCAGTGTGGTGATTCGGCCTATTGTGCCGCCATTCATGAACAGCATTCCAGGGGGTGTTTCCAAACGGGATAACTCTCACCCACGTACTGCTGTTGTAACCCAACATACACTGCAGCGTGTCGACATGAAGCCTTGATCTGTCAGTCAGTCTGTCTTAAAAATGATTCGACGAGTCCGTCAGTAGCACGAATTACGGGTTTTTTCGTCATTCAGATACAAATGTATAGCAGAGTACTTATGAAACAATAAACTAACTTTGATGCAGAAATTTCATATACTATTCCACTTTCATATTATTTAAAACAGCTGGGTTAGCGTTTTAATTGTCTTAATAATATTTTCAAGTTTTAGCATACTGAGATGAAATCTGACGTTGCTGTTCTCCTTGTCTGTTTGCCGTTCTGGTGTTGCTCTATTTAAGCGATCTCAGTTTCTCTTTAAGTCTGGTACTATGAACAGTAATATCAGGAGCCACGCTTATGCATCCATGAACTATTCTTAAAGCGTTCTTAAGCGTTTATTAAGTATCCTATTTTCTGATTGATTTTGGAATTGTCCCTCACGTCAAGGGGTTAGATCAAATTACTCGTATTTTGTTTATCTTCCACTAATGGTGCTGTCAACGATAAGCTTTTCTGCACCGTATATCCAACAAAGGTATCTATATCAAATTCAGGTCAAAAAACATAAGACTGCGTCCATGTAGATGGTTCAAATGGCTCTGAGCACTATGGGACTTAACTTCAGAGGTCATCAGTGCCCTAGAACTTAGAACTACTTAAACCTAACTAACCTAAGGACATCACACACATCCATGCCCGAGGCAGGATTCGAACCTGCGACCGTAGCGGTCACGCAGTTCCAGACTGTAGCTTCTAGAACCATTCGTCCACCCCGGCCGGCACGTCCATGTAGATAAATTATACGACATCAACAGGGTCGTTGCATGAAGATGGGAATGTATCAGGAGGGCGGGGGGTTGGGGGGGTGGGGGGGGTATGGGGGAATGAATAATAGGTTAATGGACTGCCTTTGTTCATTCCCTCAACAAATGTAAGAGAAAGTAAAACTAATAAAGGAAATCATAATAACAGTGCCTATTGGTGCCATGTGATATGTTTATGCCCTTCACGCGTTTGTGAACAGTTCCTTCAGTGGCAAAAGTTATATCAAGTCACTGTCCATTAACGTTTCTAAAGTGAGGTTTATTTGGTGTCCTGTATCAACAGCACGTGTTTAGTGCCCGCTCATTTCAGCACAGTCCTACCATCTGTGTAGTCGCATTCATATATCCAAATGTTGCTGCGAAGCACTTAAGTATGAACCCCACTCGAAACTCAGCATGGTAAATTTCCTGCCTTGTAGATGGCGACCAGTTCATCTAAATATTATTTGCAACTACGGTTTAGTTCCTTACTCTAGTTACAGAGATGGATCTACTCTTTAGGTGTTTTCACACTCTGTATCTCAGCGGTTGCCTTTGAATTTTCTCTCACTGCCTATTATCGCAAGTAGTGTTCCGCATTGATCTGAGCCGGTCACTGTCCTCTCAAGAAACAAAAAAAAAAAAATGGCTCTGAGCACTATGGGACTTAACATCTGAGTCCCCTAGAACTTAGAACTACTTAAAGCTAACTAACCTAAGGACATCACACACATCCATGCGCGAGGCAGGATTCGAACCTGCAGCCGTAGCGGTCGCGCGGTTCCTGACTGAAGCGCCTAGAACCGCTCGGCCACTTCGGCCGGCCCTCAAGAAACAGAATGGCTATCGAAACATATTCATCGTCTGTCAAGTGTAATTGACACTTGGCAACACCGTGGAAAATATTGGACGATTTTGTAATCGTCGACTAATTTATGGAGTCGACATAAACATAAGAGAGAATTTAATCATCAAGATCATCTTCTCTCGCTTTACCTAGAAGTGTGACAGCTACTGGGCCTTTCTTAGATATCACGCCTGTATAAATCGACTCGTTTGGAATTAAGAAGTCGAAAAACATAGTTTGAAGCACATTTTCATCCTGAAAGATGATCGTTTGATAGGCAGCGAAAATGTTGAACATTTGAGAGAACAAGATCAGGAGAATAAGTTCCGGGAGAAATTACCTCCCAACGAAGATGATGCATAGTTTCTTTTGTCAGTTCATCGGGAGTAGGTGGGTGGTACCGTGCGGCAACAAAATTTGATACCGTCTTCAGTATTCTTATGACACAACCGCAAGGCGACTCCGTTGCGGGCAGCAAATGGCACTTGCAACAGATATACCCCATCTTCACGCAACGACCCTGTAGATGTATAATTTATCTACGTTGACGCAGTCTATGTTTTTTGTGGATGCACACCGGTCTTTGTTCGGGTAGATGTTCTTTGTAAGGGCCCATCCAAAACTTCCTGTTTCTGAAGTTAATGTAATGGCATTATATCTCATCTACCAAAACGATACTTAATAGGAATGCTCGATGTTGTTTCAGAACCAACCGAAAATATTCAAACAGCGAGAATCCTTCAAGTCAAAACGAACCAGAAAACAAATTATTGCATGATTTTTCCGATGACACCTTCCCCACTCACGGCTGCCTCTGCTGCTTCCACACATTCATGAAATCCAAAGCTGATAATATGTTGCTATATTACACTTTTCCACTTGATACTTCATTTTCTAGGCCTGTACCCGCACTCAATATCATTAACTATGAAAAGTTCAATATATAACCTCAAAGAACAATACTACAAATAAAAAATTATAAATGATAAATATATTAATTTGTAACAACCTGCCCACAAACACAGCAAACAAATATGGTACGAACGCATGCACCAACTTAATATCTTCAGGAAAGTTTTAATCGTGATTGTATATTTTATCACTCCTCACTTCACATGCTATGTGAGAAATTGCCACACCACTGTTGCTGCAGCACATATTTTCCGCAGTAAGTCACACTATACAGTAAATAAATTTATGCTTCCCAGAATGTGAACAACAGCATGCGTTGTATATCCTGGGCTGCGGCGTGCAGCATTTAGCCAGTGGCTGGCGGGCGGAGTCAGCTGCATGAGGGCCAAGCCCTCTGTCCACAAAGCATTCTGGAGTTGGACAGGCAACCACGAATTCTTTCGTAGAAATGGTTCTGGAAGGCTCTTCTGTTACTGGCATTGCGGAATGTGTGATAAAATACGATTGCTCTTCTCTTTCAAACATAATGCAATATTTCAAAGTAGCATTCCTAAAAAGTTATCCAAAAATCCATTAAAAAACAGTTAGCCGTGAATACCTAAGGCAATTAAAATCTCATGTAAGAGGAAGAAGGAAATTTATATAAAGGTCAGAATAAGTCTAAACCCGAAATTACTTGAATACTACGAAAATTCTTTTATACTTTAAGGAAATTTATTAAAATGTCCAAACGTTTTCACGCCCTGACGTAAACTAATAATGACGAAAATAAGATTTAAACTATATGGGATATAGTCAGGTCAGTCATTCAGTGGAGAAGATACAATAAAAATTAAACTAAATGACAGTGCTGTGACTGCTAATTCACAGGTTGCAAGTACTTTTAACAGTCACTTTCTTGATGCAGCAGCAGGAGAATAATTAAATCGTTCAGTTGAAATAGCTAGAGAATATAAAAAAGTCATTCCACAAAACTTTAAGCAACTAGAAATAGCATTAACCTGTTTCACTGAAATTAATTGAATTATAATAATGTTAAAAATGAAGTATCATATGGTGTTGATGAAATTTCAAACATAATTCTGAAAAGTTCTTCTTACATAATAAGTAATGTGCTATATGCATCAGTGGTGCAGGAAGTTTTTCCATGCAGGTTAAAATATGCAACTGTTAAACAACTTAGAGAGATGATGATGAGGTTCCATATTCCGAGGAGCGTAGGGGACGATGCGGGATACCCGCACCGCCGTTCTAGGCAAGATCCTAGAGGAGGTGGTTTGCCATTGCCTTCCTCCGACCGTAATGGGGATGAATGAGGATGATGATAATGACACAACCACACCCAGTCATCTCCAGGCAGGGAAAATCGCTGACCCCGCTGGGAATTGAACCCGGGTCCCCGTGCTCGGGAAGCGAGAACACTACCGCAAGACGACGAGCTGCGGACTCTTCGAGAGAAGAAAGACTTAGCCGGCCGGAGTGGCCGAGTGGTTCTAGGCGCTACGGTCTGGAACCGCGCGATCGCTACGGTCGCAAGTTGGAATCCTGCCTCGGGCATGGATGTGTGTGATGTCCTTAGATTAGTTAGGTTTAAGTAGTTCTAAGTTCTAGGGTACTGATGACCTCAGAAGTTAAGTCCCATAGTGCTCAGAGCCATTTGAACCAAGAAAGACTTAAATAATTATCGTCCAGTTTCCTTATTGACATCTTTGGTGCAAAATATTCGAAAAAGTGTAGTGCTCGATAATATTGTTACATTTAAGTAGAACCAGTTTTCTTAGCGCATCACAATTCGGATTCCAGAAGAATTGTTTGACTCAGGGCGCTGTTTGTATGTTGACTCATCAAATATTACAAGCCTTAAACAATAAAATAACGCCAGATGGTACATTCTGATATCTTTCCAAGGCGTTTTATTACGTAGAACATGTTGCACTCTTAGAAAACTCAAGTTTCATGAAATTGATACCTTACACACAGTTATTTTCAATTATATTTCATCAAACAGAATGTAAAATGTTCTGCTGAATTATTCAGACAGTGTTGACAAGCTAGAAGATTCTAGTTACTAGGGAGAAATCACAAAGGGTGTACCACAAGGTTCAATTTTGGATCGACTCCCATTCCTTGTATATGTGAAAGATCTTCCACTTAACACTGAAGAAGCAGAATTAGTACTGTTTTGCAGACGATACTAGTGTAATAAAAAATCTCAATGGATTAAAATGTACTGAAGAGATTTCAATGGTGTTTTAAAAAGAATTATTATGTGTTTTTCTTAAAATAGACTCTCACTCAATTTTGAAAAAAAAAGAAAAACTATATTCAGTTCTGTTCAACAAATAGTCAAAGCAAAAACTGATCTACCACATGAACAGGAGTTTGTAAATAGGGTCTAATGCTACAAATTTTTGGGTGTACACATTGCTGAAAACTTGAACTAGAACAAGCATATTATATTCTCAAACAATTAAGTTCATCTACTTTGGCTCCTTGTATAATTTCTAGACTTGGAAACAACGCCACCTCGTGACTTATTTTGCGTATTTCCTCTCACTAATGCCTTATGGAACTATTTTTTGCGGTAACTCATCACTCAGAAAGAAAATATTGAATGCACAAAAGCGAGAAATAACAATAACATGTGGTTTTCACCTACGATTGTTCATGTAGGTACCTCTTCAAAGAGATGGGCATTTTATCTGCTCCATCACAATACGTATACAGCTAGGGAAATTCTTCGCAAATAACCTGTAGAGAAGTATAGTGATATCCATACCTACAACACTAGAGGAGAAAACGACCTTTATACCCGTTATTGAAGCGGTCACTGGCTCAGAAATGAGTTAAGTATGCAACACCAAGATTTGGTGATTCGCTCTGTAGCACAACGTGTTTGACAGGTAGAAAAGCAAGCCTTAAATCCAATCTAAAATCATATCCCCTGGACAACTCCTTCTATACTATGGACGAATATCCATTTATAAACCGGTAGCCTGTAAGAAAATTGCGTTTTTGAATATAGTGGCATAAAGAAGACTAAAAATTGTGTTCATCAATGAGAACACATCATGCATGCATATACTGTAAACTGACTCGTGGTTTATCATTTCGGTAAAAGAATCGTTCAAAGGGTCTATGGAACTAACTAGAACACAGCATCATATTTTGTAGCAGTTCCTAATTTGTACCACGACAATCAAATTCATACGTCATGTACTATCTGACGTTTAGCGAAGACAGCGTGAACTAACTAAATGCTTCCTAGAACGATATTGTAAGCTGTGAGTTGTTTGTGTTGAGGAGCAGACCATCTGAAGACAGAATTGATTCTGCTGCTTCTTTTCATCTAACATTTTGTGTACGTGGCGAAGAGAATACTGTTACGAGGTAAGTGGCAAAACAATGTTTTATTTATGGGCAAATACACATGAAATAGAGATAGTATCAGTTTTCACCCAGTCATGGGAATTGTTTACAGGAAATTGAAAATCAGAAACTGACGACATTGCCTATAACGTACGTCTATAGGTTTACGATACTGTACCGGTACAGTTTCATAAATTCACTCTTATAGTGAGATTTGAAAATGCTTTTTAGTAAACCGTAATGTGTAGAAAAGTTGTGGTGAATTTTCTAAAGCGATCTTTACCCCAGATTATTATTTAAATAAGAATTTTGTATTAGAGTATAGCAATAGATGGGAGTTATGAAAAGTGGAAGACAGATTAACCCTATTTAGCTGTAACGGCACAGGTATATCAAAATGGGGATCATTGATTAAAGTAATGTGCACGCATATACAATGGATCCAAGCCAAGAATTAAGACTCGCAATGAAAATTAAAAAAAAGAATACAAAAGGAGATAAAAATATTTTTGACCGTAATAAAGAGTTTTCCAACGAAGTTCTAAACGGGTTGGGGAAGTGTATTCTCATTCAGGATGTTTACAGTGCCACTTACCATATTCCACTTGAGAACTTTGTTGAGGACTACAAACAACATGAACGTACTTGGGGACATTTCTTGATACAAATTTCGTTCATTTCAGTGTGACGTGCCCCAAATGTAAGCGTAAGTCCCATCTTTCTTGTGATACCCGAAACACCCTTGCTAACGTAGCTGGAGTTATTTCTTCCACTTCTCCAAAAATGCGGTTTTTCAGTTGTTGAAGGTTATTGATTTTCATTTGATAAACTTGGACTTGATAAATCCCCAGATAAAACTGGCGTCAAATCGGGCGAGCGGGGAGCCTACAGTCTCGGCGGTGCACAGCTAAACCATCTCCCAGTAAATGTGTCATTCAGGTAGCCCCAGACACCGTCTGTCAGTGACAAAAGCTGTTACTTTTTCTATTGTGTATATTTCTTTATATCACCTGCAAAAAGGTCAGAATTTTTAAGTATAAGACAGAAGTGACAAGGAACTTCATCAGCACCCTGTATTTGAAGAAATGATTCCGTTTAAGTACATCGGACGGAAGGATGCTTGGGTTGCACATTGAAAACGAAACGGATGGGCCGTAACATCAATACAGAAGAAGCCATGGAAGGCGAGAATGGGCTGAAGGTGTCCGTCCAAGAAATAACGCCCGATCAGAGGGGAATGATGGAAGCTCCAAGCAAAATTTCAAGGCCCTGCCAAGGAGCTTGAGAGCTGACGAAGAGCTCATATAAAAAGAAGCTAACTGAAGCAAAGCAAAGGAAATTTAGAACTTCAGCTACACCTGTTAACAGGGAGTGGTTTCGAGAGTCTGCAGGGAAGCCACCGCATAAACACATTCTTAAAACAGAATGTTACAACGGGTTATGAGAGGAACATCGAATGGAATAAACGATCAGATGCTTGAAATACAGTATGTTAATTCATGCAAAGTGTGTGGAAAGATGCGAAAAACTACGTTGTAGGGCCTGTAAATGGTGATGGCAGAACTAACCTACGTAACATTTCCTTAAACGTAAAACAGTATATATCCTTGAGCTCATACATATATCATGGGCAGTCAAATGAAAACGAGACTGATTGGAAAAAAGTAAGTAAACTGTTTATTATTGTAAGAGTAATCGCAGTAATTGTTAATACATCTATCCCACTGTGAGGCAAGATTGTCAATGCCTTCGTGGAAACATGTTTGCAGTTATCTACAGAATCATGATTGTTCGCATGCGTGATTCTCTTCTTCCGTAGCAAATCGACGGCCACGAACGTTTTTCTTCAGGGCTCCAAAAATATGGAAATCTCGTGGGGAAAGATCGGGGCTATAAGGAGGATGTGTAAGGGCTTCCCAGCGAAACGTCTGCAGCGTAGTCGAAACAATCTTGGCAACATTTGGGGGCCGGTATATTAGAGCAGAAAGTAATGGGATCGAAAGTTTGGTTTGGCATTAGGCACAAAGAGAAGTCTTATATATTAGAGTTTCTATTGTTAATTAGTTAATACGTAAATTCACCAAATAGTCTAACATAGCTGTTGATTGTGTGTGTGCTGCAAGAGTGTGTTTGTGTGTGTACGTAGGCTATTCCTTGCACTGAAAGGGAAAACAAAGGGGTATACCATGTGACACGTGTACACGCGGAAACTTCGGAAGACTTGTTTGTAATACCGTGTAATTGCTTCTAAGAGGCGAATATTACAATTTTTGTAAGAAGGAGTGTGTTTAACTTGAACTTCGTATTTCTCTGACAAAAGAACAGCTTTTATTACTTGACTAAGTAAGTGCATTAGATAGTGCTAATACGATGAACAAAGTTGCAGAAATGTTTACATACACGCATTCGGCATCAAATTGTTATGTTTACAAATTTATACACATTTCGATTTTAGAGTATGTAATATATCTGGAACTGTGTCTCTTGATAGAATCACAAACATGGATTTACGGACACTAAAATGTGTTAAACCTGAACGTTGGCGGAACTTCTACAGTTTCATAACGGAATAAAGAGTGTTCGCACAAATGTACTGAACCAAACATTGAAATGAACTTAGTGGTCGACTGTGCAATAGAGGATAATGCTCTTGGCTGAAAATTCTATAAAAGTCTTGTAAATTCCTGGATTTGGCAAACAGGTCGTGGAGCTACACTGTACGTCTGTTAAGGTCGAGTTGGAAGTAATGAGGAACATTAGCAGCCAAAAGCGAGAATGATCCGACAAATAAATCGAAATCCATGTAAAGACGTGCAGAGTTTTGGAATCTCTTTGACAACTCACGACTAAACGATTCAATTACAGAACCTTAGTCAGTCATGTCTATTCCACAGATGGCTGACTTAAGTTACTGGAAATGTTCTATGACATAGAACTGTTTTTCCATGTGATTACTTATTGTTTGGTAGCATCAACCTTGTCCGCAATCTCTGTTACCCCTTGCATTAAGACACTTATTGAATTCAAATAATTCGTGCTGCCAACTATAAAGGTTTCTGTCACAACTCTATTTTCCATTAACTCAGTTTTTCCCCTAATAGCCGCCCTCAGTTCAGCTATCATTCATTCTCGTTCGTCAGAAAACAAGTTCATCTACCGTCTTCGTGGATGGTGTCATAATGGCGATCCAATAAGTGTTTTTCCAGCTGATGACAGTGCGATGGCATATTAAGCACTTTATATGGCCTATAAACGATACGAAATGTAAAGCAATTCACATTCGGCATTGAACGATATGGTTTTTCCACTTTTTGCTTTTTGGGCAAGTGAATAGACGCCACAGTATTCCTAATACAGAACGTAAATCTAATTTAATGAAGAAGGTATTGTTAGAAAACTGCTTGGCGTCTGATAAAGCTATTTTCATGCTCTTGTGGTGTCTGGCGGCAGACTTCCAAACTTTCACTGCTCTCCCCTTAGCCCCAGACACTGCTGCGCTTGGAGAGCTAGGCAGAGCGTGGGCGAAGCGTTGGCGTTCGCACTCGTGGAGCGCTGTTTGGCGAGGCCTGATCTACTGCACGTTGGTCCAGATTGCAGTATAGTTCTTTCCTGAGTGCAGATAGTGGGTGAGAGAGCGTAAGGGCGACAGCTGATCTGATGTAATTCCGCATTTGTCGTTTTCAGTGTTTCATCTCTGATGTAACTGGTTCTCTTGCGGGTTTGATATAATCGTTTTGAAATCATATGTTTGTTTGCACTGATAACTTTATGGGGTGTGGTAGTGTTTATAGAAGCTGCTTTAAACAAATGGTTCATCCGAAGATACCGCTGCACCATTCCACTTCCCAGGACACTATGTTCTGTAGTTTTAGGTACTCATTGACAACAATGTGGTGTATTTTTGTTAGAATATGAATGCTTCCATCAAATAATTTTTGGAAATCACCAAGGTCCCTCATATAATTGTTTTAGGTGATTGTATCTTGAGTCCCTAGTTAATTTGTTTTTAATTTCTGGGACATGCAATCACGTGAACTACGAGCAGATCCAATAGAGCATTAGTTTGAGAGGAAAACAACACTTCATCCAGATAATACTATATTTTACAGTTTTATCAGTGCGTGCGTGCGGATGGACGTAGGAGCCTGAGGGTAGCAAAGTTTATTGTAGCCTTAAGTGCACCGTTCTAAGACGGTGAGATGGCCTACCAGTGGTCAGTTTCTTTGGAATCATGTGTGGATCAGATACAATCTACTGCACATTCGAAGAGCACTCACTGACATATCGTCAAGATGACCTGCAGGTGGTTAGTAACCCACTAAATTAGCCTTTCATTTCTGTATTCCTTTGCAGTATTTCGCACAGTGACTTATTTTTTAATACTTTGTTGTATAATATAGTGACATTACATTAAGGATACAAAATTGCCACGTATAGGCTCTAATCATCCATAGAAATACAAGGGGCGTTCAAAAAGAAACAAGCGGGAGTCTGGAATGCACAAACCGGTGACAGGAGGGTAATATCGTGGCGTGTGTAACGAGGTATGGTTCCGACCAGAGCGTGGAAGTTCACTGCCCGTCGCTAGAGGGCACGCGTGCACTTCACGTGAATGTACAGAGCTAGCAGCAGCATGCATGAATCGTCCAACGCTGCCAGTCGCATTGCAAACAGTGACATGGAGGCGTCAACAGAAGACCAAGATGGCCCCCGTCTGATTCACTTCCTGCCGCACCGGGCAACAGTGAACGCCCAGTATTACTCGCAAACCTTGACCACCCTTCTCCAAGCGATCAAATCAAAACAACCATGCAATCTCACCCGCAGGGTCATTCTGCACCACGACAATGCAAAACCTCATACGGCCAACACAGTCGCGGCACTCCTGCAGAAATTCAAATGAGAGGTTCTCGGCCACCCTCCATACAGTCTGGACCTCTCTCCCTGTGGTTACGCCTTTGTTGGTCCCCTTAAAAAGGCTCTGAGGGGCAAACGATTCAACTTGGATGACGACGTCTAGCTGTACGTGCAGAACTGGTTAACATCGCAGCACCGGGAATGTTATGAGAGCCATTCACCGCCTTGTGTCACAGTAGGACAAGTGTCTCAACACCCAGAGTCAACACTTCAAACGTACAGGTAGTGGTTTCTGTAATTATGCCTCCGGCTCGTTTCTTTTTGAATCCCCCTTATATTTCTACTCAGCAGGCCCACTTTGGGTGGTGGAGGGTACATAGTGAGCCACATCCATTTTTCCCTTTCATAATCTGCCTGAAAATGATACGTGGAAAGGACTGAGTCACTATTCTGTATATATAAGCCCTATTTTTTGAAAAATTTTGATTTTACAGTCATTACGCAAGGTGTGTGTCGAAGGAAGTAACATGTATCTCTAATTTATGATCGCTCAAATTGCTTGGGAATGTGATTCGGTGAAAGTCCGGAAGATATCAATGAACCTGCTTTGAATGGCCTGACTGTCTGATTACTACCCGATCACTGCCCGTTCGCCTTTTGCAGGTCATGGCCGGTGGACGTGCGCCCAAAGAAAGTGTGGAAGCGACGCTGGGTATGTATAGAGTATGACAGGTGGTTGTCGTAGCGTTGTTTGTCACTGAATTTTGTTAGGGATTAAACAGGATGAAAACCATTTTAGTTATGTGTACCGTAACAAGTCCTATACTCTGCTCTCTCTCTCAGTTCAGTTACGACCCATTTGAAGGCACATTTCTCCATAACATGCCACAGTGTAAGATCTGAAGCATTACCAGCTTCAGTGGAATGTAAGGAGACTAAAACCTGCGTAGAAACGTGTGTCAGTGATCTACGCCCATTTGCATTAGCAAGGGCAGAGGATTTCATCGTTGATATTACGAGCTCGTGGACAACAATTTACATTTCGGATGTGTGGACGTCACCAACACTCTGATTGTAAAACAGTGTCACACAACAATGAAAGACGGACCCATGAAATACGGCCAAATATAATTAGGGCAATGTTGAGGCCGAAGGCACAAATGTCTCTTCGTGTACGTCAGATATGTGGGACGATTCATACCGGGAGAGATGTTATCTAACTGCACACTTTGTTTTCCACGATTTGACACTGAGACATATGGCGATGACAATTTACTTTTTCGAGAAGAAAAAGAATTTGGAAATGTATTCAGATCACGTTGTTTAATTTAGAAGTTTGTGAAACAATAAACTTCTCACATTTTTAACTTATTGGGTGATAAATTTCAAGCCAGTGCCTACAGGTTTTCGGATGTAAATTTGAATTCATAATGGCAGAGCATTTTATGAAAACAGTAATGTGACGTTTCATTCTGAAATCGACCTTCACTGCAGTGGTTGGGAGGTACTGTATACTGTACGCGGTACACAGTGGTGTTAAATGTGTTCACACCCTTCAGCATTTAGCGTTTTGAAGCGTATTAATGATACCAGAAAGAAGGTCATTAATAAGTATATATATTGTTACCAAAACGATGCGTAATCTACAAACTCACATGGGTCCTCAAGAATAGACAAATATGTGTGAATTTCACAGGGAGCAACCGGATACTAGGTTCTTAATATACAATAAGACAACAACTCTTTTATGATTCCCACAAGGGTAATAACTTTTAGTCTACAGCACGATGGAGTGAAAAGGTAACATTCCTCAGTCTCATCAGCATCCATTCAGTCATAACTAAGTAACCTGTGAGGTTCCATTTCGCCATGTTGAAAAATACTGCCCCAAGCCTGAGTATTGTGAGTAAACTGGGCCAAAATTTCCCAAGCATTTCCGAAATACTTGACCAGTTAACCTAAACTTCACCACGACAAGAAAATTAATCATCTCACCCAATTTTTTCATTACTGTGGCATCTCTAGATCAGATCAAACCGACAGCAGACAAAGCCAGTCATCCTCTCAGAGCAGAATTCTCTCCAGACACGGAACAGTACAAGAAGTAGGACCAGAATGGTAAAAGCCGAGTCAAATAGTAAGACCTCGTGGCGTCCAAACCACTAACGCTTCCCATTGGCTAATAGACAAACTGGCCTTCCAAAGATGCGGAAGTGCCTCGGCGAATACGCAAAGAGATTGCTGAAAAGCTTGTTTCGATCAGTCGAAGCTGAGTGTAATAGGTATACGCAAAAGATTGTAAAGATAACAGTCGTAAGCAGCTAAGAAAAAACATAGTGAGTAAATGTGAAATTGTCGAGTGAACAGATAACTTTCAACTCTAACAACGAAAAACATGCTCGCATCGTAAAACCACCTCCTCCGTACTTCATTGCTGAAACCACACACGATACTAGGTAACATTCTTCAGCCAACTCTTACTTACTTAAAATATACTGGAACTTATAGGAGATTAGTGTTATAGCATGTGTACGTACACACACACACACACACACACACACACACACACACACAGACACATTGTAGGCAGAGTACACGCAAAGCAATACCGTATTATCAGTGGCTTGTGTCCAGGCGAAGGTGCACTTACACAAAAGATTGATGATTCTCGGGTAGTGCGTGAATAACTTTATCAGCGCAAAGGATTAAGAGCAAAGTTCTTCATAACACTGATTTCGACAGAAACTTACGGATCCTCCTGATCCGACAGAAAGAAAACGAAATGAGTCTGTTGTGATGCAACTCTACAGATTCACACTATGAGTTTCACAAGAATACCATTTCCTTGGACACCCAATCATGAGAATGCAAGCATCTGAGGAGGCGCCTGTGGCCTACGGGAGGCTGGGCTGGATCAAAGCCGGCTGCCGGAGGCGCAGCTTCCGAAGAGGATGGCCTGCGGCTCGGTGTGGCTGCTTGTACGGTGACTGCTGTTACGGCCTGTGTACGGTATAAACCCTAGGCGTGAGCTGAGCTGGATGGGCAGAAGTGCAGCAGACGTGAGCTCGACTAACCTGAGAGCCTGCTAGTGTTTTCTTTTCTTCCTTCATTCTTATTTCATTCCCCTTCGCCCCATATGGGTGGCGGACGGGTGGTGGTCTGTCAGCGGTAAAGACAACCCGCTCTTCCGCCACTTGACAATAAATCCAAATGAGATGAAAAACACTGAACACGAAGGTGGGATATATACAATCAATTTAAAAATAAGTTCTAAAGATGAAAATAAAACTGATGTTTTTATATATACGAGACATGACTTCCTTCGCTTTTAGTTAAAGGATTTTTTATTTATTTTTTTTTAATTTGTGGTAAGTTCCTAAGGGACCAAACTGCTGAGGTCATCGGTTCCTAGGCTTACACACTACTTAATGTAACTTAAACTAACTTACGCTCAGGACAACTCACACACACCCATGCTCGGGGGAGTACTCGAACCTCCGACTGGGAGAGCCGCGCGAACCGTGGAAAGGCGCCCTAGACCACGCGGCTACGCCACGCGTTGCATTTAGTTAAAAATAGATGTTAAAGATAAAAAGAAAACAACAAGAGTACATTTAAAAAGACGATGCAGAACAACGACGTTAAAAATAAGCACTTTACTGGCACTAAAACGGGAAGGACCTGCTCTATGATACGGAGTCTTTTCTTCAGGGGAAAAAGGTTGGCGGTTGAGGAGGGTTGAAGCACGTCGTACAAGAATGGAGGACTGGGGTTGAAGTGACTATTGGAATGCAAAAGGGATGGAACAGAGGGGGTAACGGTGAGGCTAACATTTGATGGGGAATAGGGCTTCGTGAAAGAAGGGTGGAAATGGAAAGAGGGGCTGAGGTAGGGAGAGAGAGGGAGCTCTGACGAGGATGAATGGGTGGGGTGGGTTTATGAGTGAATATCGGGACGAAGTTCCTGCTAGTGGTCGCGCCGCGTCTTATATACAGACAGGAGGAGGATAGATTCCTGCGCGGCGCTAGGTCACCATGTGACTTACAGAGCAATGTAGTCCCTGCGACTGCAGCTCCACTGTTGATGTAAGGTTGACGCCTCTGGTGGACAATGGTTTGTCGACATGTGTGCTTGTGTTAACGGCCATGTTGTAGACAGGTATGAGGTACATGGGCGGCAGAGTACTGGATGGTTCGACGCATATGACAAACGTCTGTATTGCCGGCACGCACGACTCGCTGGTCGCAGGTGTTGTGCTGGTAGCTGCATGGCAGGCGAATGGCTGGATACTCTTGTTGTTGTGGTCTTCAGTTCAGAGACTGGTTAGATGCAGCTCTCCATGCTACTCTATCCTGTGCAAGCTGCTTCATCTCCCAGTACTTACTTCAACCTACATTCTTCTGAATCTGCTTAGTGTATTCATCTCTTGGTCTCCCTCTACGATTTTTACCCTCCACACTACCCTCCAATGCTAAATTTGTGATCGCTTGATGCCTCAAAACATGTCCTACGAACCGGTCCCTTCTTTTTGTCAAGTTGTGCCACAAACTCCTCTTCTCCCCAATTCTATTCAATACCTCCTCATTAATTATGTGATCTACCCATCTAATCTTCAGCATTCTTCTGTAGCACCACATTTCGAAAGCTTCTACTCTCTTCTTGTCCAAACTATTTATCGTCCATGTTTCACTTCCATACATGGCTACACTCCATACTAATACTTTCAGAAACGACTTCCTGACACTTAAATCTATACTCGATGTTAATAAATTTCTCTTCTTCAGAAACGCTTTCCTTGCCATTGCCAGTCTACATTTTATATCCTCTCTACTTCGACCATCATCAGTTATTTTACTCCCTAAATAGCAAAACTCCTTTACTACTTTAAGTGTCTCATTTCCTAATCTAATTCCCTCAGGATCACCCGATTTAATTTGACTACATTCCATTATCCTCGTTTTGCTTTTGTTGATGTTCATCTTATATCCTCCTTTCAAGACACTGTTCATTCCGTTCAACTGCTCTTCCAAGTCCTTTGCTGTCTCTGACAGAATTACAATGTCATCGGCGAAACTCAAAGTTTTTACTTCTTCCCCATGAATTTTAATACCTACTCCGAATTTTTTTTTGTTTCCTTTACTGCTTGCTCAATATACAGATTGAATAACATCGGGGACAGGCTACAACCCTGTCTCACTCCTTTCCCAACCACTGCTTCCCTTTCATGCCCCTCAACTCTTATAACTGCCATCTGGTTTCTGTACAAATTGTAAATAGCCTTTCGCTCCCTGTATTTTACCCCTGCCACCTTCAGAATTTGAAAGAGATTATTCCAGCTTTCTCTAAGTCTACAAATGCTAGAAACGTAGGTTTGCCTTTCCTAAATCTATCTTCTAAGATAAGTCGTAGGGTCAGGATTGCGTCACGTGTTCCAATATTTCTATCGAATCCAAATTGATCTTCCCCGAGGTCGGCTTCTACCAGTTTTTCCATTCGTCTGTAAAGAATTCGCGTTAGTATTTTGCAGCCGTGACTTATTAAACTGATAGTTCGGTAATTTTCACATGTGTCAACACCTGCTTTCTTTGGGATTGAAATTATTATATTCTTCTTCAAGTCTGAGGGTATTTCGCCTGTCTCATACATCTTTCTCACCAGATGGTAGAGTTTTGTCAGGGCTGGCTCTCCCAAGGCTGTCAGTAGTTCTAATGGATTGTTGTCTACTCTCGGGGCCCTGTTTCGACTTAGGTCTTTCAGTGGTCTGTCACGCAGTATCATATCTCCCATTTCATCTTCATCTACATCCTCTTCCATTTCCATAATATCGTCCTCAAGTACATCGGCCTCGTATAGACCCTCTATATACTCCTTCCACCTTTCTGATTTCCCTTCTTCCCTTCTTTCCTTAGAACTGGGTTTCCATCTGAGCTCTTGATATTCATACAAGTGGTTGTCTTTTCTCCAAAGGTCTCTTTAATTTTCCTGTAGGCAGTATCTATCTTACCCCTAGTGAAATATGCCTCTACATCCTTACATCTGACCTCTAGCCATCCCTGCTTAGCCATTTTGCACTTCTGGCCGATCTCATTTTTGAGACGTTTGTATTCCTTTTTTTCTCCTTCGTTTGCCGTATTTCTATATTTTCTCCTTTCATGAATTAAATTCAATATATCTCTGTTACCCAAGGATTGCTACTAGCTCTCGTCTATTTACCTATTTGAACCTCTGCTGCTTTCACTATTTCATCCCTCAAAGCTACCCATTCTTCTTCTACTGTGTTTTTTTCCCCCATTCCTGTCAAACGCTCCCTTATGCTCTCCCTGAAACTCTTTACAACCTCTGGTTCTGTCAGTTTATGCAGATCCCATCTCCTTAAATTCCCACCTTTTTGTAGTTTCTTCATTTTTAATCTACAGTTCATAACCAATAGATTGTGGTCAGAGTCCACATCTGTCCCTGGAAATGTCTTAAAATGTAAAACCTGGTTCCTAAATATCTGTCTTACGATTATATAATCTATCTGGAACCTTCTAGTATCTCCAGGCCCCTACCATGTATACAGCCTTCTTTCATGATTCTTGAACCAAGTGTCAGCTATCATTAAGTTATGCTCTGTGCAAAATTCTACCAGGCGACCTCCTCTTTAATTTCTTACCCCCAAATCCATATTCACCTACTACGTTTCCTTCTCTTCCGCTTCCTATTATCGAATTGCAGTCACCCATGACTATTAAATTTTCGTCTCCCTTCACTATCTGAATAATTTCTTTGATCTCATCATACATTTCATCAATCTCTTCGTTATCTGCAGAGCTAGTTGGCATATAAACTTGTACTACTGTGGTAGGCGTGGGCTTCGTGTCTATCTTGGCCACAATAATGCGTTCACTATGCTGATTGTAGTAGCTTACCCGCACTCCTATTCTGTATGCATTATTAAACCTACTCCAGCATTACCCCTATTTGATTTAGTATTTATAACCCTGTATTCACCTGACCAGAAGTCTTGTTCCTCCTGCCACCGAACTTCACTAATTCCCACTATATGTAACTTTAACCGATCCATTTCCATTTTTAAATTTTCTAACCGACCTGCCCGATTAAGGGATCTGACATTCCACGCTCCGATCCGTAGAACACCAGTTTTCTTTGTCCTGATAACGACGTCCTCTTCAGTAGTCTCCGCCCGAAGACCCGAATGGAGGACTATTTTACCTCCGGAATATTTTACCCAAGAGGACGGCATCATCACTTAACCATACAGTAAAGCTGCATGCCCTCGGGAAAAATTACAGCTGTAGTTTCCCCTTGCTTCCAGCCGTTCGCAGTACCAGCACAGCAAGACTGTTTTGGTTAGTGTTACAAGGCCACTTCAGTCAATCATCCAGACTGTTGCCCCTGCAACTACTGAAAAGGCTGCTGCCCCTCTTCAGAAACCACACGTTTACCTTTGCTCTCAACAGACACCCCCCCGTTGTGGTTGCACCTACGGTACGGCTATCTGTATCGCTGAGGCACAAAAGCCTCCCCAGCAAGGCTCATGGTACATGGGGGAAGGGGCTGAATACTACAGAATGTAAAATCGAATGTTGTACATCACTTTTGAACAGTTCATTATCAGTGAGTTACGCGTTAGTCTTATATGCGGATACTGCGACAATAGTGAATCAGTACATCGCTTGGAAAAGACTGTGACCCTGTGTTGCTAAGCAAGCCGCCAAGCAGGTTGGCAGTGGATAACCAGGTTTCACAATTACTCTTAAAAGGATATTTCTATGTAGTCCGGGGCACCCAGAGAAAAGGTGGTGGCCTTTCCTTCTTTACAAGAGCATAAGGTGCGTGTATGATATGATGTTTACAGAAACATCCGTGGTTAAATTTGAGTTCTGACTGCTAGAGATGCGAGATGTCTGGGCATTGAATTAGTATGAGATTTTGTGGAACAAGCGGACCGCCGGCCGAAGTGGCCGTGCGGTTCTAGGCGCTGCAGTCTGGAACCGCGGGACCGCTACGGTCGCAGGTTCGAATCCTGCCACGGGCATGGATGTGTGTGCTGTCCTTAGGTTAGTTAGGTTTAACTAGTTCTAAGTTCTAGGGGACTAATGACCTCAGAAGTTGAGTCCCATAGTGCTCAGAGCCATTTGAACCATTTGAACAAGCGGACCATCGGGTGAATTGTTACGTACTGCTTGCCTTTGCTTTTCGTTGTTTGCTCCCGTTCCCGTTCCTAGTGTTCTATCATGCGTGTATGTAGGACATATCTGCAGGCCGTACTCATGATTCCAGTCAAGATGGCATTCCATGTTACAAGAGCTTCTTTTGCTAAGCGGTCAACGGCTTCGTTGCCTGTGACCCCAAAATGTGATTTCACCCAAGAGTAAGTAACGGAATGGCCTCCTTCACGCATAATTTCCAGCACTTCGATAATCCTCTATACAATGGGATTTTAAGTGAAACAGATGCAGAAACTTTTATGTACTGTACGAGCAGATAAAGGCATTGAGTAGGTAATACATTGGTGCTGTCGTACGTAGTTAGCAAGTGTTTCCAACATCAGAGCAAGTTTCGTGGTCATGATACTTGCCTTTTCTGGCAATTTTAGTAGCCTAGCCTTGTGCAAACATGGTTTGCAAGTACGTACTTCCGACAGAGTCACTGGTCTTAGATCCATCAGTATAGATAATGTCTTAAAATCTGCGCCGTCGGCCAGTGTGGCCGAGCGGTTCTAGGCGCTTCAGTCTGGAACCGCGCGACCACTATGTCGCAGATTCGAATCCTGCCTCGGGCATGGATATCTATGATGTCCTTAGGTTAGTGAGGTTTAAGTAGTTCTAAGTTCTAGGGGACTGGTGACCTCAAATGTTGAGTCCCATACTACTCAGAGCCATTTGAAAATCTGCGCCAATATTTTATTGTTAATGAGAGCCTCATGGTCGAAGGTAACACCAGTTATAACGTTCACATTAGACAATTTCAGTCGAAATGCGACGCTAAAACTATTTAATCTAGATCAGTGTCTGGTAGAAACTCGGCACCCGGTCGGCGCTTTGGCACGCAGGTCACTCTCTGTCGTCTAAGGGCACGTTCCCCCACCGTCCCGTTCCGCTGTCTGATTGGTTAGACAGCAGAACAGTTGCGCATAGAACGCAGACCGGCTTTCATACTGCTTGATTTTATATTATCCTATATCAGGATATTCGAAAAACTAAAGCTATGTGTCATGGAGAATGGTATTATTCTGTTCTAGGTGCTTCAGTCTGGAACCGCGCGACTGCTACGGTCGCAGGTTCGAATCCTGCCTCGGGCATGGATGTGTGTGATGTCCTAGGTTTTAGTAGTTCTAAGTTCTAGGGGACTGATGACCTCAGATGATAAGTCCCATAGTGCTCAGAGCCATTCGAACCATTTTTATTACACTGTTATTGACTGCAGGTACATGAGAATACACCTACAAAAATAAATAATTAAAATAAAGTTGAGTTTGCAGCTGCATTATGCCAGTAATATTGCGCGAGCCACATCATTCCATGTAAAATTCTTATAACATTTCACCTGAGATGTAGAAAAAAGAGGCAAAAACCAGTAGTGTCTATGGCTTGCTGCTATGGGTGGAATAAATTATCGTAACTACCTGTGAAAGAGAAAAGGATTTATTACCTAGCACTTCTATAGCGACAGTGCCATGGCTCCAATTCTCACCAAAATATATCAGAAACAAAACAAAATTTTCATCATTATTTAAGCATTTTTGCTTCGCTGATGGCATAAGAAAATTGATGTCTGGTGAATACTGTCACCACATTGATTTGTGCAGGGCGAGCCGGCCGGAGTGGCCGAGCGGTTTTAGCGCTACAGTCTGGAACTGCGCGACCGTTACGGTCGCAGGTTCGAATCCTGCATTGGGCATGGATGTGTGTGATGTCCTTAGGTTAGTTAGGTTTAAGTAGTTCTAAGTTCTAGGGGACTGATGACCTCAGCAGTTAAGTCCCATAGTACTCAGAGCCATTTTTGTGCAGGGCGCTTTATCCGACTATCGTCACTGCGGCTGCCACGTAACCGTGCCTTATTTAGTTTCGTTATCGAAAAACATCTACCATACACATAAGTTGATCCAAACATGGCTATCACTTTTGAGGTGTTATTATAGAGACGTAGAAACTCTTCCAGAGGAAAACTTTCGCTGAACTCCTGACACCAGACAGCTTAGGGAAATGGGCAATGCTCTTTTCCAGAAGCTCTCCCTCGCACAATGTGCTTTTCATTTTAAATGCATACGACTTTCCCACTAAATGAGATATTAATTGCTTCTCGTCTTGGAACGACATATTGAGGGTGTGAAAGTGCGCAGTCAAGTCAACTAAAATTGTGAGGTCTGCGGTCCATTCCGAATCTTCTAATGTTGGTTCCAGCTTTCCTTTTTCCTTAAAAATAGAACAGTAACAGGTCTTCACCAGGACTTAATTTTGGCTGTAACAGCATCGCGGCACCTCACAGGGAATTATTTTCGAACTCACTGGCACAAGTCCGTACCGGAGATTTAAAAAAGTACATCTTTATTAAATCGGTGTGTCACCATAATTTGCCGCTGCGCCTGCACCAGTGAACGTGACAATGGGTGACCAACGTGATACATTGGGCAGGAGCGTAAGGCGAGGTACTGTGTGTGTGTGTGTGTGTGTGTGTGTGTGTGTGTGTGTGTGTGCGTGTGCGTGCGTGCAGTATAACCAATGTAAGCTGAGTTTCATTCCGAAGATATTATCAGTACATATCGCTAACTTTCGTGTCGACCGTGTTTTGTATCAAGCAGAACTTAGCATTAAAGTGACACTGTTTCGGGTACAGACGGTAGCACCTGTTGTTTATATCAAATCTTCCGGTTCCATTGCTTTGGTTATAAGAAACAGTGTTTTGTGAAAATCTTCACCCGAAGAAGATAGATGCGAAACTAACTGAAACGTTGCGAGAAGATGATGCCACCACTCTGCCCATAACCCGACAATATTCTGTCAAATGATTTCTCGTTTTAAGTTTTATCACAAGTTTTTAAAAATCGCAGCCTGTGATTTTTATGTCTGAAGCCTGAAGGGGTGTGGTGGGGTGGGGGTGGGGGGTTGGGGGGGGGGGGGCATTATATGATTGAGGAGACGCGTTCCGGCACCCATAATTTTAGAAGTCAAGCACTTGTTTTAACTCGAAAAATCGTTCCAGGTGATCCGCTCGGCTTAACCAACGTACTTTTCAGTAGTAAATCACGTCTCCATACCATTCCTGCAGTTCCATCAAAAGCAGTTGAAACTGCCGATATAGTAATTCATGAGGCTTTAGATAATTTGCTATTCCGCCCACCAGTTTCATGAGGTGATCCATCCCTGCAAATTTAATAGAATGTGCGAAACAGTAAATTCAACTGTCTGTTGATCGTTGAAATTTTTTGAGCGGCGGTACTGCGAAATCATCACTTGCTCTCCATCGGTGGTAACTAAGACCAACGTGATCCAACCGCTTTAGCTGCCTCTTCAGCAGTTTTCAGTAAGTCGATTTCTCTGGTTGTGTCTTTCATTGGAACCAAATCTAAAACGTTTTCTGTCATGTGCGAATTGCTGTCGTCTCCACGAACACACAAGTTGTGCCGTGTCTGAAACATCGATCGACTGCTCCAAAACAGTCGAGAATGCAGTTAACTTGCTGGAATTGTGAATTAACCGGTTGTAGACATCCACCGACGTGACAGCTCCGCGGCGTGTTATTATTTTTCACGAAAGACTAACTTCGGAAAACTTCTGTGCCTTCAATGGCGTCACGAGTTCCGATGCCTCAACAATGCACTCTCTAGAGAACTCTCCATCGCTGAAAGATTTATTATATCCAACAATTTTGAGCGGTATTTTGTAATTGGTTTTAGTGACGGACTGCTACAGATGATTGCGCGCTAGAAATATGAAACCAAAGAACAGATAGGCAACACACTGGATTTCTACAAGCAAATAAATGCAAATACAAACAACCCAAACACAATGATTTTCATGGGTTACTCAATCTGAGACCGGTTCGCTATGCAGAATTGCGCCTTTTTAGGTCCTCCAACTTGTTTCGTCTTTTATGGCCAACTAAACCTTTAAATTCCTTGTACACTGTGGTGTAATGCCGTTCTATAGCGTATCCGCAGAGCCCGGCGAGTATGCGTCTGTATAAGAGACACTGAGATTTTTCACCCTTGTCTTCGAAAAAGTAGTGTAATTCCAATTCATATTTAAATGCTCGTGGCAATACGTCGCTAAGCTGCCTCTCTTCGAGTTTATGTGAGATTCTACGAACTACTGCTCCTTTAAACGACAAGCAAATTGCCGACCGTTGTGGACGAGCGGTTCTAGGCGCTTCAGTCCGGAACCGCGCGACTGCGACGGTCGCAGGTTCGAATCCTGCCTCGGGCATGGATGTGTGTGATGTCCTTAGGTTAGTTAGGTTTTTTAGTAGTTCTAAGTTCTAGGGGACCGATGACCTCAGCTGTTAAGTCCCATAGTGCTCAGAGCTATTTGAAGAATTTGAACAAGCAAATGGCGAGAAATACACAGAGCAGGCACTTCGAAAAATACCGCAATATATGCCGGAAGAAACAGTGCCGCGTGGCACTACTACATGAAATGCCGTGCCGTACTGAATACTTCCGAGAAGGACCGAGCAAAGAAGAGGCGGAGCCTCGGCACACACCTTGTGCACGCGGGCAATTTGGTGCGCCGCGGGCGGCCTGCTCTAGGTGCTCGAACGATCTCCCTTGTATCTAAATACACTTGGACAAGGGGAGGAAGACTTATTGTGACCCAGAAATGTCCAGTTAAGCACTGTATGTTTAGGTTTCAAGAGATAGATTTTACATTGTTGGATTCTTATTGATTCCTTCAAACAAAAAATTTGGCGCGGTGATACCACCAGTGTAAATTTTCAACTAAGGGTGCATTGATAGCGATGGAGCGCGTTGTTCCCAAACAAGTTGCTAGTGTTTTGTATTGGCATTTACTAGTTCTAATAAAATAACCGTCAGTTCATATCTATAATAACCAACGCCATAATCAGTTATTGGTCGTACCATCGTACAGTGAAGTGTTAGTGCCGTGTCGACTTTCAAGCCCCACCCAAGACCCATCGTTGCTTTAAAAATATTGACATCTATCTCGCATTTCTTAACCTCAAATTTTGTGTGCATCTTCCCAGGGTATTTGCCTACCATCTTCAAAGGGAAGCAGTAGAAACCTAGTGCTATTATCGCTGGCAGATTCGCTCTGTGCTTCGGAAACAATAATGCTTTTAATAGAACTGTGCATATATCTAAGCCATTTCTTTTGAGCCACTGCTGGAGCGAGAAGATCGCAGCACTCAGTTTTGCCTTGCAGTGTTTGAGGGATGTAATTTTGATGCAAATACTTACATCGTCAGCGAATATAGTATGTAGGTCCATGACGTAGATCGTAAACAGAAGAGGCGCCGAACCAGATCTTTTGAGCAAAAAAAATTGATTCAAATGGCTCTGAGCACTATGGGACTTGACATCTGTGGTCATCAGTCCCCTAGAACTTAGAACTACTTAAACCTAACTAACCTAAGGACATCACACACATCCATGCCCGAGGCAGGATTCGAACCTGCGACCGTAGCGGTCTTGCGGTTCCAGACTGAAGCGCCCAGAACCGCACGGCCACACCGGCCGGCGATCTTTTGAGCAACCCCATGTTCGTAATACATGGCCTTATCGTACGTCTTTCAAGTAGCAATTGATCAGAGAGAAAAGATAGTATGAGTTCTGCAAGTGTGTGTCATGTGCGTTATTCCTTTAGTTTCGTGGCCAGCACTGGGAGCACTATCTATCTACATCTACATGGATACTCTGTAAATCACATTTAATTTCCTTGCAGAGGGTTCATCTAACCACCTTAACAATTCTCTATTATTCCAATCTCGTATAGCGCGCGGAAAGAATGAACGCCTAGGGTATCCTTCCGTACGAGCTCTGATTTCCCTTATTTTATCGTGGTGATCGTTTCTCCCTATGTAGTTCGGAGTCAACAAAATATTTTCGTGTTCGGAGGAGAAAGTTGGTGATTGGAATGTCGTGAGAACGAAAAACGCCTTTCTTTTAATGATTTCTAGCCCAAATCTTGGATCATTTCTGTGACACTCTCTCCCATATTTCGCGATAATACAAAATGTGCTGCCTTTCTTTGAACTTTTTCGATGTACTCCGTCAGTCCTATCCGGTAAGGATCCCACACCGCGCAGCAGTATACTAAAAGAGGACGGACAAGCGTAGTGTAGGCAGTCTCCTTAGTAGGTCTGTTACATTTTCTAAGTGTCCTGCCAATAAAACGCAGCCTTTGGTTGGTCTTCCCCACAACATTTGCTTTGTGTTCTTTCCAATTTAAGTTGTCCGTAATTGTAATACCTAGGTATTTAGTTGAATTTACGGCTTTTAGATTAGACTGATTTATCGTGTAACCGAAGTTTAACGAGTTCCTTTCAGTGCTCATGTGGATGACCTCACACTTTTCGTTATTTAGGGTCAACTGCCACTTTTCGCACCATTCAGATATTTTTTCTAAATCGTTTTGTAGTTTGTTTTGATCTTCTTATGATTTTATTAGTCGATAAACGACAGCTTCATCTACAAACAACCGAAGACGGCTCCTCAGATTGTCTCCCAAATCGTTTATATAGATAAGGAACAGCAAAGGGCCTATAACACTACCTTGGGGAACGCCTGAAATCACTTCTGTTTTACTCGATGACTTTCCGTCAATTACTACGAACTGTGACCTCTCTGACAGGAAATCGCAAATCCAGTCACATAACTGGACGATATTCCATAAGCACGCAATTTCACTACGAGCCGCTTGTGTGGTACACTGTCAAAAGCCTTCCGGAAATCCAGGAATACGGAATCGATCTGAAATCCCTTGTCAGTAGCACTTCATGTGAGTTATCGTACGTGCTGCTTAGGTTCCGAAACAAAGGTAATAGATACGCGTTTCGGCTGAAACAAAGCTCTATGTCGCTAACCAGACGCATGAGATCACCTTCAGTGCCTTTCTCTTTGTGGAACCCCGCCTGATTACTTGCTGAAAGATTGTGGTATTCAAACTACCACTCTAATCAGAATATGACCATTCATTCCAACACTTTGTGAGGACGTTGTAGTAAAATTATTGGTCAGTACGATGCCATCGAATCAAATTTCTCCCTGTTTTTATCACAGATGGTTGTTCCATTGCGTTTCTACTTCACAATTACATCACCAGTAGTCGAACTGGACAGCTGTAGAAGGGTTAAAATCCCTAATAGATTTGTTATTCAAGTGACATCCAATGACTAGTCGACTGATCAGTCCTCACTGACCTATTTCGGAGCTGCTGCTGCTTCTCTTGTGACAACACAACGCTCCTTGCCCACTTTTATACTGGCAGGTCCGCCTCTCGTAATTCCGCATTACACAGAGGTGTCCAGACAGTTTTGATCATATAGTGTAGTCCTACTTCACTTTTCTGTGAAGTTATTAACTGTTTCCAAATTTTAGTTGTGTGCAACAGACTTAATTTCTTTAATGGATCACAGTACAGTAATGTCACGATTAGACAATACCATGCAGAAATATACTGTTACGACAACCTTAATCTATCTGTGTGTAGTTCCGTCAGCCTGATGGAATATAAAACCAGAACCAGGCTACAGACACAGAGTTGCTACGCTCACTACAGAGTGGAGAGCATGCCACAACGGGGTGCTTCATCCTTCCTCATAGTGCCATCTTCGACAACAGAGAACTCACTTCTAGCACTGGCACCAAAGCGCTGCGCGCTCGAGGGAGTATGAACGAGCAAAATCCCGAATTTGCAGACTTGAAGCAGACAATTCTATAACCATGACTGTTGTGGCTAGTTCCAGTTCCTGAATGTTTACCGCTTTTGTAAAACTATCTGCGGTCTACTTGTATATTACACCTGTTTGTACTTGGGATTACTGTCAGTCACGCTGAATCCGTAATCCTTCTCTACCAACACATCAATCCTGTAGGCCATTTCGTCATCTGTGAGCGACATGTTTTATCTGTCAGCTCATTTATACTGCTTCGTTCCGTTGAATGACATACCCACCCTGGCGTGTAAATACGTAAGGAGAGGCCCAATTCTCTAAGCTAAAATTTATTCACATGGTAGAGGATCTGTACCTGAGTACTTGGAGATAACAATATAATGTTCTGGAAAGAAAATAAAGGATTTTATTAGCATAATGAATTTGCATCTTCTGTTACGAACTCATAATATCAATTCGAAGTGATGACAGTCAATCTCAGTACATGTATTACAATACACTTCATTGACCAAAGTGAACTATGGATTCAAAATCATGTAGTCCCATAGCTTACACGCTTTATTGATGATAGGGTTATGACTGTCACTCCAACAGAACTATCCACAATGTATTATAAACATTTTACGGGCTAACTCATGAAAATTCTCGTTCGTGATTTAAAACCATTTTCGCAAGTTCTGCTATGCAAAAAGTTATTTCTAGAGAACAATTGCTAGCATCCTGTAGCATGAAAGACGCAGTTTCTCGCAAATTTCTAGGAATGCCGGCAAGTTTCTTCTTATTAGGACGACGCTTCTTGTAAAGATTTCTCTCTACATTCGTCTTTCTTTGGGGCGTTATGTTCCACTCCATCTTTCAATAAATGAATGACTGAAAATTTGTGTATTCAGTAGCGCCAGCGACGGTGACAGTCATTTGTTAAAAAACATGAACTGTTTGCAGGCAGCCGGTCGGAGTGGCCGAGCGGTTCTAGGCGCTACAGTTTGGAACCGCACGACCGCTACGGTCGCAGGTTCGAATCCTGCCTCCGGCATGGATGTGTGTGATGTCCTTAGGTTAGTTAGGTTTAAGTAGTTCTAAGTTCTAGGGGACTGATGACCTGAGAAGTTAAGTCCCATAGTGCTCAGTGCCATTTTTTTGTTTGCAGGCCAGTGCCTCACGCTCACTGCTCGTTCAATAATAAGTATCACTCAAAATATTCCTTTCGGGCCATTGGTTCCTGATCTCCAAATGCGTCATTTAGGTTTCTCTAATGTTTGCGTAACCTTGACGCTAAAGATTTGGGACTTCCTGTATACAAGCTGACCTTTCGATGCATGCGGAAATGAGGACTTCATGAATTACAGACAATCTGGCACACGGATTATTCAGCATTTCGTCCCCTTTCAGTAACTGTGTAGTCAGCGCAGCGATTCCCGGCACCGCCAGAGAGTTGTCCTTGGCAGGAAAATAGGTACCGCGTGCACCCAGCCTCGTTAGCCCACTGAGGAGATACTCGTTCGATTAGCAGGGGTTCTTAGGTCGAGAAACGCGACAATGACCTGGAGAGCAATGTGCTGACCACCTTCCCACATGCCCTCTATAGCGCATCCTATGACGCCGTTGACAGAGAACGACACGGCGGTCGGATGGGTCCGATTAGCCTATCTAGGGCCAGAACGCGGAACAGTTAGCATTTAACGTGAAAGTCATTTCTCTACTCGAACGACCACCTGTTGCCGAAACAGGCGGCTGCACTTGGGTGATGGAAGAGGCACTTGCGACGCACACATATACGGAAAAGTGCAACACTACCAGCTAATACAGTGTTTCCTAAGTCAGTGTCCTCTTTCATTTTATTCACGACTGAGACATTTCGTGTATTTTGTGACCAACGTGTTTCATGTAGATTTAGCAGCTCGATGAAATCTTACAACGGGATTGTTTTACGTATGAATTACGTAGTTGTATGTTCTTCTGCCTTGTTTATGAGCTACAAAACGTAGTGATTGCCCCGTAAGTAAATATTTGTGTGAAAATAATATATAACTTCGATTCTTATCAGAATTATCTGTCTATAGATCAATTATCCATAAACACCGAAAAGCACCTTGCGTAATTAGGTGATCGTGTGGAACAGTATCGGATGCTTTTTGGAACTCAATAATTAGCATCAAATTAGTTCCGGCTTATTATCTATCTCTGTAGTTTCTAGAGTTGATCTTCACGATCGTCAGTAGTTACTCGGAGTGTACAGTATGTTGAATGAAGGGACTGCCATCAAGATTTTCAGGGGTTCTGGGGAAGCGATTGCTGTTTAGAACTCCCACAGTTATTCGAAAATTAAGTCTTAGCTTCACCTGATATAATGCCATAATATCCCAATCTTTAGCTGAACGATAACTTAATATTCGACGTTTTTAAGCTACAACTGCATTTTAAATGCTGCTTATACTGATGAATAATCATTGGAGTTCTCGTTACCGCAATTATGATGGTGCACGTGTTACGTTGCGCTTATGAACAATCACGAGTATCATACCAGAATAGTATAAGGTGTGCTTCTGGACCAACTTTAGATGCTATCAGCCGTCTCACCACCTAAGGTCTGCAAATTACTGTTCTCAGAATCGCTGTGCTCGTCTGGTACGTTGTATGGAATAAAGCCATGCAGTTTCAATATTGTGTGCTTACCCGTAGCTAGGTAGCGCTGTGGTAAGACATTGAACTGGTACTCGGGAGAGTAGCAGTTGAAATACCCGTCAGACCTGCAAGCTTAGGTTTTTGCGGGATTTCCTTAAATCGCTTGATGCAAATTGATGCAATCTGATCTAGTGCCTCGTCTCGAATAACGTTGTCGACGATATGTTGAAGTCCTTCCTTGCGTGTTTACTCACATGTTGACTCAGAGGAAACTTCAACCAAAGATACCGGTTCAAAAAATGGCTCTGAGCACTATGGGACTTAACATCTGAGGTCATCAGTCCCCTAGAACTTAGAACTACTTAAACCTAACTAACCTAAGGACAGCACACAACACCCAGCCATCACGAGGCAGAGAAAATCCCTGACCCCGCCGGGAATCGAACCCGGGAACCCGGGCGTGGGAAGCGAGAACGCTACCGCACGACCACGAGATGCGGGCAAAGATACCGGTTACCATCGTTACACAAAAAAGCAGCAGAACGAAAGATAGTAAATGTATATTGAAGTTTGGAGTGTTGTGCCACTGAGTAAACAATATCGAAAAGAATGTTTTCAGTTTCGGACTTTTTCTACATTGCAACATAATCGTCAATATTTTCCTTTGTTTACAGCTATGCTTTTACTTTTTGATGAAATTTTGCAGACTGTGACCTTGTTATTTCATTATCCGGCCCCGTGGGAACATGAGAGACACAACTGCTTCAGTCAAATGAAACTATATGGGTCTAGAGACCTATTTAAGTCTCAAACATGTTTGATGTATATATGCAGACTGAGGCGACGAATGAAAATTTGTACGAAGGCCAGGACTCGAAACTACAGCACAGTGCCAAGGTAGCACATTGGTTAGGGCATCTACCTAGTGAACAGGAGACCCAGGTTTGAACCCTGGCTTTGGTACAAATTTTCATTCGTCGCTTTATGCTACATACGTACATCACAGATATTTGAGACATGAAAAGGGCCCTTGAACCAAATAGTTTCATTTGATTAAAGCACCTATGCCTGTTTTCCAGGCAGGATTCCTCGTTTCATTCGATGCTATTCCAATACAGTCGTCGAGCCTTTGCAATTCTGTTCTAGTTAAGGGGGAATAACAAGTGGACTCTACAAATTTTCATTCGTCACTTCAGTCTCCATATGCACATCAAAGCTGCTTCGCCAGGCGACTTGTCAGTACATAAGTTACAGAATTCTAATAACAAAAAATAAAAAAAGAAACTATAGAATTTATAAAACATGAAAAAGCTTCGAGAGATTGAACGAACAAATACATCACAGAAAAATGTTCACAGTTACTGGGAGGAACTCGTGTGTGGAACAGGACATTGCCACAAGTAAATTTTGAACATGTATTTAAAGACTTGGATTATACCACTCAATGTTTTCAGTCTTGCTGTAAGCATACTGAAAAATTAAACTTTTCGAGTAATAGTTAAGCGAAGTGCAAATCCTCTATCCGTATAGTGGTTACTGATAAATATTGCTGTTTTTTAATAAGTCTATATTATTATCACCAAATCCTATGATGAGGTATATGTACGTGGATGGCAGAGTTGTAATTCCGGGATACCTGACCAACAGCCATTTAGAAGCATGAGACGACACAGCAGATCTGCTTGATCGCAACTTTTCTGGTTTCACAATATTCTTGGTGAGTGCACAGAGATTGTTCAGATATACAGTACCATAGGAGATAGTAGAGTGAAAGTAAGGAAGGTAAACAGGATTTCGCTTTTCAGTTTCAGGGACAGTGAAAATTGTTCTTATACTGAAAATATTAGCATTCAGATTCTGCATAAGAACTTTAAAGTGCTACCTGCGAAAATATTTCATCTACTTCAGTAGTAAGAATTTGAAATGGTTAATTTCATTGACTGTTTGATGATAATGGGACAAAATAATTTCGCTTTTACGAGAGTTCAGAGACAGAAACTGCATGCATAGCCTCTTCTTTCAGCTAAGTGGTTTCCAGCGAGTGTACGACACTCCATCGCTGTCATAGTGACTTGCACGAGTTCCACTGGGCCCAGGGATGCCCACGTACATGTTTTCCGGAGCATAATGGAGCCGCCGCCATCTTGTCTCCCTCCCGCAATACAGGTGTCAAGGAGCAGTTCCCCTGGAAGACGACGGATTCGCGCCCTCCTATCGGCAAGATTAAAAAAGTATCGGGATTCATCAGACCATGCAACGCTCTGCCAACGTCCAGTGCCGATGGTCACGTACCCATTTCAGTCGTAGTTCCCGCTGTGGTGTTAACATGGCACATGCATGGGTCGTCCGCTGCGGAGGTCCAAGAGTGTTCATGCACTGTGTGTTCAGACACACTTGCACTCTGCCCAGCATTAGAGGATGATGTTATTTCCGCCACAGATCGCCGCCTGTTCTGTATTACCTGTGTGTTACCTGTCTGCCCAAGCCGGCCAGTGTGGCCGAGCGGTTCTAGGCGCTACAGTCTGGAATCGCGAGACAGCTACGGTCGCAGGTTCCAATCCTGCCTCGGGAATGGATGTGTGTGATGTCCTAAGATTAATTAGGTTTAAGTAGTTCTAAGTTCTAGGGGGCTGATGATCTTAGAAGTTAAGTCCCATAGTGCTCAGAGCCATTCCCCAAGAAACCTTTTTTTAATTTTTTTTATTTTTTTTATTTTTTCCCAGCTTACGACGTCCGATGATTGTAATGAGGGACGGCCGCCCAACCACGTGACGTCTGGACGTGATATCACCTTGGTTTTGCCCCGTGTTGAATACACTAACCGGAGCACTCCTCGAACACCTGAAAAGTCACGCAGATTACGAAATACACATGCGGAGCCTCCGGGCCATCACAACCCGCCCTCAATGATACTCATACAGATCGCGCGCGTTCCCCATTCTACACACGGAGAGCACGCGCACTGATACTACATGCAACGTGCGTGCGTCTGGCTAGCAGTCATTCATCGCCAGGTGACGCTGCTATTGCCTGGACGGGTTTAAACGCATGGTGGGTCGGTGGTCGTAATGTTCTGGCTGATTGGTGTAAGTTCGTTACAAAAATTTAAAAAACTCAACATTACGATCTAGCGTTCGAACTGGGCTGGATCCAAAGGAGTATGACATCCAAAGCAGCTTATAATTGATAACTGGACAACGGTGTTGTTCACAAAGATAAGTTCTTAATGCAAAGTAAAAACACAAACAGACATCCGAGTTTTCGAACTGGGCTGGTTCCATGGGATCGTAGTGTTGTATGTTATTCAGTTATCGTGACAGAGTGCCACGATCGCCGGTGGAGACGATGGAGCTAGCTGCTCCGCGGACAGGCCTTGTCGTCTACGAATGTGATGTTCTGTTGCCCCGGTGGATGATAGCTTGGGACACAGGTTTCCATCTGCAGTTTATTTTCTCCTGTAAAGCGAAAAGCATTAAAGATTCTAGAAAGCTCTACGAGAAAAATAAACTGCGGATGGAAACTCCTGTCCGGAAGAGTCATCCACTGGAGCAACAGTGTTTCGCATTCATAGACGACAAGGTCTGCCTATGGAACACCTAGCTTCATCTCCTCCACCGGCGATCGTGGAAATAAGTCGCGATGGTTTTATAACAAACAAGGTAACGAGACGTTGCACCTGCGGTCCGTCAGCGCAGAAAGTTTGAAGTAAATCAGTAAAAAATGTTTCTTTTTCGTTATAACATTTATATACACTGGTAGAAAAAAAATCACAAAACCAAAACAATACTTGATGTAGACTTGTGCAATCTCGGGAATACATTTGTCCGCGTGACATATTTAATAGATTAACAGGGTGCGTGGGATAACATCGAGAGCGCTTCTTCTGCCATACGAAACCGCACCCCAGACCATAACTCCAGGTGTAGGTCCAGTGTGTCTCGCACACAGAAAGGTTGGGTGCACGTCCTTCTAAGCGACGCACAGCCTATACTAGCACCACGGCAGAACTAGATTTCATGGGATAACACAACAGACCTCCACCTTGCCCTCCAATGAGCTCTCGCTTCACATCACTGAAGTTGCAGATGATGGTGGTCTGAGGTCAGTGGAATGCACGCTACAGGGCGTCTGGTTCGGAGCTGTCCTTGAAATAATCGATTTGTAACAGTTTATTGTGTCATAATGATGCCACTGGTGGTCAGATTGCTGCTGCAGATGCAATAATATCCTAAAGATCCATACGTCGAACACGATGGTCTTCCTTCTCGGAAGTGCCACATGGTCCTCTAGAGCCCTATCTTCTTGCGACATACATTGTATTGGCCGGCCGTTGTGGCCGAGCGGTTCTAGGTGCTTTAGTCCTGAGCCGCGCTGCTGCTACGGTCGCAGGTTCGAATCCTGCCTCGGGCATGCATGTGTGTGATGTGCTTAAGTTAGGTTTAAGTAGTTCTAAGTCTAGGGGACTAATGACCTCAGATGTTAAGTCCCATAGTGCTTAGAGCCATTTGAACCATTTTGGACATTGTCGTGAACCCGCTGCCAGCAATTACGTACAGTGGCTACATAACTGCCAACTCTTTCTGCAACATCACAGAAGGATCATCCAGCCCTATTACACGACCTCGATAAAACTCAGTGAGGTGTTGATAATGGCGTCTTTGCAGCCTTAAAGGCATTATCGACAAACATTAGATCGCCAAGACCAATCTAAATGTAGCTAACACTCACGATCGTTACGACGTATATTTAAAGGAAACCCGATTTGCATCCTCATATGCGACTGGCGCGAAATTTGATTAGACATCGTCATCTACGCGTAGAAACACGCCAGCCAAATTTCATTGATGTTGCACAAAACCTTGGTTGCCATTATATAGTAGTACTTCACGATTCCTTCCATACTAGCAAAACAAAATTGTCTGTCACAAAATTTCGGCCTCCGCATATTTCCGGCAGTAAATGGGCGTTGAAGATCGGCAGTCTGGATACACTGCAATTGCTGTGAAGTTGGTACAGTAACTAACGTTTTGGGTTAGTATACATGAGACCAATGGTTCAATGCTGGGTCGAGGTGTAGCTTTTTTTTTTTTTCTTTTTGCCAATTTTCTTCTGTCATATATACTGTAGTACATACCGTTTCTTAAGCCACATGTATCCGACATTTATGTAGTACAGCGTTTTGAAACGGTGAACATAACAAGAACGTGGACAGACAACTCAGAAAAAGACGGTGGAATCAAATGACCTGTCGTTGGTCAGAATAACTACAAAAACAATATGAATTTCGAGATGCTAAATATGATTGCACATTTAAATAACTCAACATCTATTAGTTATTTAAACCACATGCAGTACGTCCGCTCAGATGTAACACATTAGCAACCAGTGACAATAATAAGTTCCATATTAATGACCGCATGACGTTTATAAAACAATACGTTGTCCGCGGAGCATATGCTCAAAGGGACTCATATGCACTTCCAAACGTTGCGCGCCCCTCTGGATCATACAGCTCTGGACGCTTCACAATATGGCTGCATCTACAGATACAAGAGCTCCATGAACACGGGATATCAGTCTCCCACATGTGTCAGCGGAGCAGAGTACTCGTGCTACTTCAAGTGTCCTCTCTGGAAGAAATCCAGTGGATGTCGGTCAAGTGAACGCGGAGGCCATACAAGTGGGCTTCCCAGTCAGAGCCATTTCCCTGGAAATTTTCTGTCTAAATGCCGTCGCACCTTAATTCCAAAATGTGCAGGTGAACCATCGCGTTGGAACTATAACCTATGCCGAACGTGAAGTGGAACATCTTCCAGTGCGTCAGGCAAATAGTTTGAGAGGAATGTATGATACCTTCATTCAGTCAACCGGTCAGGCAACAGGTAGGGATCCTAACACCTGTCTCCCAATATTCCGGCCAGACGTCGATGCCAAAGCGAACTTGGTATCAACGGTTGCTGGTGACGAGCGCGTAAGCAGTGTAAACATGTCATTAATCGCAGCGGGCTGTTCCACCTAGGACACGTCGCCTCTCTTACAGCTTTTGTTCTGCATGATACATCCGATACTGCTAATTGTGTAATGTTGGTTCTCAAATTACACTGTGTCCCTGACGGTAATGGACGTGATGTTTTTGCACAATTCCATCGATAATAGAAACACGTGGAGGTACTTAAAAACAGCATACGCTTATGAAACTCAACGTTGAAAGGTATAATTAACGGTTCCATAGTAATAATACAGCAATCGGTAACCGCGTTTGGAAATTATTTGCAAAATATTTTGCTAGCTCTACTAATTACGTAAGGCCCTAACGAAATGTAATGGACCTGATCGTGGCAAGAATAATAGTTGGTACTAATCGATGGGACCATTGGGGGAGGGTACACAAAAAACAGGTTTTGAATCCAGTAAATGCAGCGATGCGAAACAATTCGCGCCCACGACGTGCAAAAGTCTTCTTTAAAAGCAAATCAGGAAAAACGATTGAACTTCGGTTTCTGTATTCGTAGTTCATAAGTGCAAATGCTTTGTAGAAGACCCACTGTAATCGCAGTATGACGTTTAAGACGCCAGATATCGTACTACGTGGACTATATTTAGCAAATGAAAACGAATACGTCTCTACCTAGAATCGAACCCTCGACCTGCTACATGCTAACCCAAAACAGTATCGGCTGCACCAACAGCACAGAACTACTGCTCTTTTCTGACTGAGGTAGTTACAGTACACAAGTCCACAGTGTTGCCAAATTGCTAATCTTTGATGTCCATTTACTGCCGGAAAGTTGTCGACTTACAGGGTGGCAATTATTGAACTATATGAAATAAAATTGTCATAACTTCTGAACGGTTAGCGTTAGGACGTTCAAACTGCACGGTTGGTGACAGGGCATGATTGGAATTAGCTTGCGTGTGTATGGTTTGGTTTAGCGATAATGCCCATTTTCATATGGATGGGTCGTCAATAAGCCAAACTGGCGCATTTGGGAGCCTGAAAATACGCATTTCGTGATCGAGAAGTATCTTGACCAGCAACGGGTGACTGTGTGATACGAAATAATCGTGGCGATATTCCTTGATGGCACGGTGACTACCGAATTGTACGTGAAGGTTCCGGAAGATGATTTCATCCCCATTATACATATTGAACCTGATTTCGACAAGATACAAGACGGAGCTCGACCCCAATGAAACACGAGAGTCTTTAATGTCATGGAGGAGCACCATTGGGACCGCATTCTATTTCTGCGGTAACCAGAGGCGACTGACATTGGCCTCGATTGACTGCCATATTCTCCGGATCTGAACACATGCGACTCCTTTTTGTGGGGCTATATTAAATAGGAGGTGTACAGCAATAACCCCAAAACAATTGCTGAACGGAAATCAGCCATTCAGGAGGTCATCGACAGCATCGACGTTCCGGCACTTTAACAGGTCATGCAGAATTTCGCTATTCGTCTGCCCCACATGAACGTCATTGATGGAAGAAGTATCGAACATGTCATAACCTAAATCAGAAAATCCTTAATGACGTCTACATGTTGAATAAAGTGTGTGCTCACCGTAATTTGTGGCTAATTAACGTTTTCTTTACATATAGTTCAATAATTGGCCCCCTGTATATTATACAGTAACCTAAGGACCTTTTTTTTTTTTAAGGAAAGCTTTCACAAAGGATTTGCCTGGTTCAAAAAAAAAATGGTTCAAATGGCTCTGAGCACTATGGGACTCAACTGCTGTGGTCATAAGTCCCCTAGAACTTAGAACTACTTAAACCTAACTAACCTAAGGACAGCACACAACACCCAGCCATCACGAGGCAGAGAAAATCCCTGACCCCGCCGGGAATCGAACCCGGGAACCCGGGTGTGGGAAGCGAGAACGCTACCGCACGACCACGAGATGCGGGCCCTGGTTCAAAAGATATTACAAATCGATTCCAGGTAAATATAAAAGGACAATAAGAATCACGGGTATTCGTTAAAGCATCCCTGATAATCTCCAAGACCTCGTGTAGTGATGTAAGTTCCCTTACCCAGAGCTTAACTTTCGCGCACTCATTTCCTAACCGATTCAGCTGTAGTCAATAGCTGTTGTACTTTAGCTTGTCACTCTGACATAAATTTCGGCAGTCCCTTTAATTCTTTCTAACTCAATACGTCCCTGGGTACAGAACGTAGATTTGTTTCAAAATGGTATGAACACCGCCATCAATTAGTTGGTCATACCCACATTTTCGAGTTTAAGAGGGAGCATTAGTCAATGATTAACAAGAACAGAGGAAAAGAATATAGTAGAAGAAGAATGGATAGCTTTGAGAGATGAAATAGTGGAGGCAGCAGAGGATCAACAAGGTACAAAGACGAGAGCCAGTAGAAATCCTTGTGTAACACAAGAGATATTCAATTTAGTCGATGAAAGGAGAAAATATAAAAATGCAATAAATGAAGTAGGCGAAAGGCAAAACAAACGAAAAAAAATGAGATCGACAGGAAGTGCAAAGTGGCTAAGCAGGAGTGGCTAGAGGACTAATGTAAGGATGTGGAAGCGTATATCACTGGGGGTTAGATTGATGCTATCTACAGGAAAATTAAAGAGACCTTCGGAGAAAATAGAACCACGTGGTTCAAATGGCTCTGAGCACTATGGGACGTAACTTCTGAGGTCATCAGTCCCCTAGAACTTAGAACTACTTAAACCTAACTAAACTAAGGACATCACACACATCCATGCCCGAGGAAGGATTCGAACCTGCGACCGTAGCGGTCGCGCGGTTCCAGGCTGTAGCGCCTAGAACCGCTCGGCCACCCCGGCCGGCAGAACCACATGTATGAATATCAAGAGCTCAGATGGAAAACCAGTCTTAAGCAAAGAAGAGAAAGCATAATGGTGGAAGAAGTATGTAGAGTGTCTACACAAGGGAGATGTACTTGAGGGCAATATTATGAAAACAGCAGAGGACGTAGATGAAGATGAGAAGAGAGATGTGAAACTGCCGGAAGAACTTGACAAAGCACTGAAAGACTGAAGTCGAAACAAGGCCCCGGGGGTAGACAACATTCCGTTAGAGCTACTGGTAGCCTTGATAGAGACAGCCATCACAAAACATTCAGATTACAAGAAGAATATAATTATTTCAAAGCCAAAGAAAGTAGGCGTTGACAGGTGCCAAAATTACCGAATTATGAGTTTAATAACTCACGCCTGTAAAATACTAACACTAAAACTTTGTAGAAGAATGGAAAAACTGAGAGGAGCCGTTATCGGGGAAGACCAGTATGAATTCTGGAGAAATGTAGGAACACGCGAAGCAATACTGACCCTACGACTTCTCATAGAAGATAGGTTAAGGAAAGGCAAACCTACGTTTTTAGCATTTATGGACATAAAGAAAGCTTTTGACAGTGTTGACTGGAATAATCTCTTTCAAATTGTTAAGTTGGCAGGGTTAAAATACAGGGAGCCAGAGGCCATTCACAATTTGTACAGAAACAAGATAGCAGTTATAAGAGTCGAGAGGCACGAAAGATAAGCAGTGGTTGAAAAGAGAGTGTGACAGGGTAATAGCCTATCCCCGATGTTATTCAGTCTATGTATTGAGCAAGCAGTAAACGAGACAAAAGAAAAATCTGGATTAGGAAGTAGAGTCCAGGGAGAAGAAATAAAAACTTTGGTGTTAGCTGATGACATTGTAATTCTGGCACTTACAACAAATGACTTGGAAGGGCAGTTGAACAGTATGGACAGTGTCTTGAAAGAAGGATATAAGATGAACATCAACAAAAGCAAAACGTCGATAATGGAATGTAGTTGAATTAAATCAGGTGATGCTGAGGGAATTAGATTAGGAAATGAGACACTGAAAGTAGTAGATAAGTTTTGTATTTGGGAAGCAAAATAACTGAGGATAGTCGAAGTAGGAAGGATATAAAATGTAGACTGGCAAAGGCAAGAGAAGCATCCCTGAAGAAGAGAAATTTGTTAACATCGAGTATGGATTTAAGTGTCAGGAAGTCTTTTTGAAAGTATTTGTACGGCATGTAGCCGTGTATGGAGGTGAAACATGGCCGATAAACAGTTTACACAAAGCAGTCTTTGGGCTGAGGACCACAACAACAAAATGTATATTTTTGATGTAATACTATGCATTCATATTAACTGTAGTATCTTATTTTGTGGTGTTATTTAGTCATCACAGAGAGTAAAATGAATAAACTCTGGAATTTTTCTGAGAAGACTCCGAAAATGAACGCATGCAGCTTTTGTTGAACAGTGACTACATATTTTAACTTGTTGATTATTTGACAGCACCAGAAATATATTATTAAAATATTTTCAGTATTTTCATTGGCATAGATAAAATCGTTGCACCAGAATGTGATGCACCCTTAAGGTTTTCCGATTTACTAACAACGTTACAGACGGCAGATAATGGATAGTTTGATTGACCCAAACACGTTCGCCATTCCGTGCCCCCTGAGTGCCCAATGATTCAGTTGTATGTAACTACTGGTAATTGCTGAATCAGGAAGTGGCAGCAAGGCAGACACACATGAAGCGTGTGCAGTCATATTGTCAAGGAGATAACCGGTATGCCAGCCGGAATAAAATATAAAGTGCAGCGCATCTGCGGGCCGTGTCGCGACAGTCCGGCTGGTGGCGCGATGAGCGGGTATTCGAATGCAGCGCCGACGGTTATTGTAGCTGTTGTCGCGTGCGTATACGGGCTTCGCGCTGACAGGTCCGGAAATTGAAGCGATCTGTAGGGCTTCGGGCGCCGAGGTCAGCTTTATTTCGTCGCCAGGGGAGCACGGCATCTGTTTAAGCGCCGCGCCTGCAGCATCGCAGATACCTCCCGCTTCTCACTCCCGATCGCTGAGCTTTCTCAGAACTAACTTATAAGTGCAGCGCGAGCCCGGTAGCTCCTGAAGTCACACCATGCCATTTGCAGGAAAACACTCGCTTTTGTTGAACTGTACGGGTTTCTTTCAATGAGAATCATAATAACCTGGTGTAAAGTGTCAGAGAAAGCTTTTGTGTTCCGCTATATTTTCTTTTCATGTCGTAGTACAACATTGTAAAAAAAAGAGCAGCACCTTTAATATGTATCCCAGTTTACTCAAGATGCAATACATAGAAAACACACAGTGATCTCATAAAATGAATCCTTTCTGAGAACGATGTCTGAACAGGTTCCAGAACAGTAGCGCTAGGAAGAAAAGTCATAGAGCGTATTAGTATTGTATGTTGCGAACTCGGGAGCCAATGAATTGACACCGCCCATACCATAATACTTCCTGAAGTTCGATTTCCGTGTTGTGGATGAATATGTATCAGTAGTATGTGGCTTCCCTGGTCTATACCACACACTGAAACGGCTTTTGTTTGCTTGCAGGACAAATAAACACACCAAAAATAGTTTTGCATCACCTGGGTTCAGAGAGTTCCGGAACATGTACAGAAAATTGGAATAGAGCTCAACATCAGCATCATTTCTGCACTTTTTACTGCTCCTGAAAACCACACATGGTATGCTGTACCACCATACAGTGAGACCTTCAGAGGTGGTGGTCCAGACTGCTGTACACACCGGTACCCCTAATACCCCAGTAGCACGTCCTCTTGCATTGATGCATGCCTGTATTCGTCGTGGCATACTATCCACAAGTTCATCAAGGCACTGTTGGTCCAGATTGTCCCACTCCTCAACGGCGATTCGGCGTAGAACCCTCAAAGTGGTTGATGGGTCACATTGTCCATAAACAGCCCTTTTCAATCAATCCCAGGCATGTTCGACATGGTTCATGTCTGGAGAACATGCTGGGCACTCTAGTCGAGTGATGTCGTTATCCTGAAGGAAGTCATTCACAAGATGTGCACGATGGGGGCGCGAATTGTCGTCCATGAAGACGAATGCCTCGCCAATACTACTATGCTGCCATATGGTTGCACTGTCGGTCAGAGGATGGCATTCACTAATCGTACAGCCGTTACGACGCCTTCCATGACCACCAGCGGCGTACATGATGCTCTCTGAACAGTCAAAGGGATTGTGTCTGTGATACAACATCCACAGTCAACGTCTATCTTCAGGAGTTATGGGAACCGGGGTGATGCAAACCGTTTTTGATGTGTGTATGTCCTCGTCATTAACACGACTGGAAACCATCCCGTCCTGCATTTTTTACCTCTTCACAAAATTGAAGTCTTACGCAACCACGCTGTGTTGTGATTGGAAGTCGGGATAGAATCGTTTTGGAAGAAACTAATTCCCAACCCTCTATTTCGGTGCTTCTGGCGAAATATATTCCCGTATTTGTGCAATAGATGGTCGTGTAATCTGCTACTGACGCCCTCGGAATACGTCAGCTGTGGTTTACTTGTGTGACACGTGGAATCCACAACATGATCTACAGTTATTAAGGTGTTTGTCTGTCGATTATTTCCAACACCACAGAACCACTGGCACTTCACATGCGACCAGGGCAGCAATTTTCATTCCATCCTCTCATAGCACCAAAATTTGAAATCTGTCAAAATAATCGGATTGGCTTTAAAAAAATCGAGTACATCGAATGAACCGACGACTGCTTGAAATGGCCGTCATTACGACAATGCGCCCTTTCGCAGAATGTGCCGCCTTTAAAGCTCTATCACTGCTGCTGTATCATGTCATAGCACTTAAAACCCTTCCACGAGAGCGTCTGCAACCAAGCCTTTGTCTAGAATTGTCGTGATGCGTGGCATGTGACAGTTCACCTCGTGGCTCACGGTGGACGTTAGACTCCATTGCTTAGTGATGATTAAACAGCGCTAACAGACGACTGCCAGCGTGTTTAAACCTCTATCCATCTGCAGTCTCCTAAAGTTTTTGTCTCCTCTACAGAGACGAACGCTGGCTCTTGATTACCTGGAATTCCAAGTACTTACAAAAAAACTAAACGAAATATTTCTATAGTAATAGTTGGCTCAGTAAACACTCTGTCTCTCAGTTACTCATTTAACATTATTTGAGTAATTTGTATCAATAAAACCACTTTCCTCCTGCATGCACATCTGCATTTATCAAATAACTACTTACAGTTATCCTTCCTTCTGGCTAACCAGGTTTTAACTAACTTGCAGCTATATTTCCCACACTACATGGCTTATGCTTCGTTCTTTACTGAAATGTGCCATTTTTGTTACTCCTTTTAAAATCTTAGGAAGTTTAACCTAATACTTGTTCGTGTCATAATATTAACTACAGTGGTTCTGAAGCCTTTAGGACCAACATTATACAGAAAATAAGTGGTCTTAAACTCAGTACTGTAGGAAAATCAATTAATTACCGTAAATTAAAATTTAGTTCCTTATTGACATAAGAACAAGAGTATACTCGTGTTCTGAGCTGTGGATGGGTTGAGGAAGCACAATTTTTTCAAAACAAATCACAAAGTCATTGAAAACTGTGATCGTTAATCATCATCTTAGTAATGCTACAACATTATTATAGTATAGGCACCTACTACCTATAATGTATACCACTGGGGCAATATACAATAGTTTCGATCTGTACATAACCATTTTCACAATTTTCTTGTTCTGTCAAACACGTAATATTCAGGTACATGGGAACACTTTTTCTATTCAAATTAAATATCGGCCGGTAACACCAGAAGGAATACAATGTGAACTGGAAGCACAATGCTTCCGGATGCATTTAGAGTCCAGAGGAATCTAGGATTTTCATTTTCAAGAAGAGTAACGGCGAACGCCGAAAAAATTTTAATACTACACGGAAGATGATTGAGGATACACTAACTGATACTACTCTGTAACAAGATTTTTCTTTCCTCTTAGGTGGAAGGCGGTGGGAGGTAGAGAAGGCCTCCCCCTGCCCATGCCGCTAGGTACACCCTCACATAAACAGCTGAAATCCTTAGCAATAACTTAAGCACACACACACACAACCCACCCACCCACACACTCACACACACACACACACACACACACACACAGTGTTCCCAACTTTCCTGAGAACATTACCCCTGAGTGTAATCAGGTATTAGCTAGTACCGACACCCCTAACACCCATCATGATCAACATTAGCGCCTAAGTAATTTCTAGAATGCAAAATAATTTTCTCGAACACGTTCATTTTTAAAATGACTAAACATAAATGATATTTAGTTTTTGTACGTGTTTTATTAAACCACTAGGTAATCTATCAATGAGACTATTGATAGTGCTTATTTGTAACAACCCTCCTTTTTTTATAGATTTATGAAGCAATTTTCAGTGCACCGCGAGTGCCACATAGAACTCCCGCTCAGTAAAGATCGCTATCTATCCACTTCGAGGGAAGGCTCTTGTTACAAAACATGCTTCCTCTGCAACATCCTCTCCCAAGCAGCACTTACTTCACCCACACTCTGAATTTGCATTTAAAATCAACCAAATTAAAATGCTTGAACTGCACATAGGCCTAAAGTTTGTGAATCACTCGGCTGTTAGACTCCTGCCTTGCAATTGGCAGAAATTGGAAGATATCACGCTGCTAATGATTTGTGTCTGCCCATTTTCGCTGACAATAATAATAAGAGAAATAATAATAACAATATATAAAATTGTGCAACGCCAAGAATCATGGACCTTGCCGCGCGGGGTAGCCGTGCTGTCTATGAGCGCCTTGCCACGGTTCGCGCGGCTACCCCGTCGGAGGTTCGAGTCCTCCCTGGGGCATGGGTGTCTGTGTGCTGTCCTTAGCGTAAGTTAGTTTAAGTTAGATTAAGTAGTGTGCAAGCCTAGAGACCGATTACCTTAGCAGTTTGGTCCCATAGGAACTGAAGAGGGGCAACAAAATTTTCAGTAGTTGCAGGAGCAACAGTCTGGATGATTGACGGACCTGGCCTTTTAACATAAACCAAAACGGCCTTGCTTTGATGACACTACAAACGCCTGAAAGCAAGGGGAAATTACAACCGTAATTTTTCCCGAGGGCCTGCAGCTCTACTATACAGTTAAATGATGATGGAATCCGGAGGTAAAATAATACTCAATTCGGATCTCCGGGCGGGGACTACTCAGGAGAACGTAGTCATCAGGAGTAATAAAACTGGCATTCTACAGATCAGAGCGTGGAATGTTAGATCCCTTAATCTTACAGGTAGGTTAGAAAATTTAAAAAGGGAAATGAATAGGTTAAAGCTGGATATAGTGGGAATTAGCGAAGTTCGGTGGCAGGAAGAACAGCACTTCTGGTCAGGCCAATACAATGCTATAAATTCAAAATTGAATAGAGGTAATGCAAGATTAGGTTCAATAACGAGTAAAAAATATAGGAACGCGGATAAGCTACTATGAACATCATAGTGAATGCAATATTGTAGCCAAGATAGACACTAAGCCCACACCCACCAAAGTAGTACAAGTTTATATGCCAACTAGGTCCACAGATAGCAAGCAGACGAAGGAAATGTATGATGAGAAAAAAGAAATTATGCAGATAGTTTAGGAAGACGAGAATTTAATATTCGTTGTGGACTGGAATTCGTGAGTAGGATAATGTAGAAAAGAAATGCAGTAGGTGAATATGGTCTGGGGGAAAGGAAGCCTCCAGGCAGAATTTTGCACAGAACATAATTTAATCATAGCTGACACTTGCTTTAAGAATCATGAAAGAAAGTTGTATCCGTGGAAGAGGCCTGGAGACACGGGAAGATTTCAGATGGATTATATAATGGTAAGATAGAGATTTCGGAACGAAGTTTTAAATTGTAAGACATTTCTCGAGGCTGATGTGGACTGTGAGCACAGTTGATAGGTTATGGACTGCAGATTAAAACTGAAGAAACTGCAAAAAGGCAGGATATTAAGGAGATGGGACCTGGACAAACTGAAAAAAAACCAGAGGTTGTAAAGAGTTTCATAGGGAGCATTAAGCAACGACTGACAAGAACAGAGGAAAGGAAGACAGTAGAAGACGAATGGGTAGTTTTGAGAGATGAAATAGTGAAGGTAGCAGAGGGTCAACTGGGTAAAAAGACGAGGGCTAGTAGAAATCCTTGAGTAACACAAGAGATACTGAAAGGAGAAAATATAAAAATGTGATAAAAGATGTAGACGAAAGTGAATACAAATAAGACGGACAGGAAGTGCAAAATGACTAAGCAGGAATGGCTATAGGACAAATGTGAGGATGTGGAAGCATATATCACTAGGGATTAGATAGATGCTGCCTACAGGAAAATTAAAGAGACATTTGGAGAAAGAGAACCACCTGTTTGACTATCAAGAGCTCAGATGGGAAACTAGTCCAAAGCAAACAAGGGAAAGTATAAAGGTGCAAGAAGTATGTAGAGGGCCTATACAGGTGAGATGTACTTGAGGGCAATATCATGAAAACAGAAGAGGACGTAGATGAAGATGAGAAGGGAATATGATACTGCGTTAAGAATGTGACAACGCACTGAAAGAAGTCGAAAGGAGGCCCCTGGAGTAGACAACATTCCGTTAGAGCTACTGATAGCATTTGGAGAGCCTGGCATGTCAAAACTCTCCCTTCTGGTAAGCAAGATGAATGAGACAGGCGAAATACCCTCAGACATCAAGAAGAACATAATAATTTCAATTTCAAAGAAGGCAGTGCTGACAGGTGTGAATGTTTCCAAACTATCAGTTTCATAAGTCATAGTTGAAAAATACTAACACGAATCCTTTACAGAGGAATGGAAAAATTGGTAGAAGTCGACCTGGGGGAAGATTAGCATGGATTCCGGAGAAATGTACTAACACGCGAAGCAATACTGACCCTACATCTTCTCATAGAAGATAGGTTAAGGAAAGGCAAACCTACGTTTATTGCATTTGTATACTAAGAGAAAGCTTTTGACAGTTTTGACTCGAATACTCTCTTTCAAATTCTGAAAGTGGCGGGGATAAAATACAGCAAGCGAAAGGCTATTTACAATTTGTACAGAAATCATATGGCAGTTATAAGAGTCGAGGAGCACGAAAGGGAAGCAGTGGTTGAAGAGGGAGTGAGACAGGGTTGTAGCCTATCCCCGATCTTATTCAATCTATATATTGAAGGACACAAAAGAAAAAATTGGAGTAGGAAGTTGAGTCCAGAGAGAAGAAATAAAAACTTTGAGGTTTGCCGATGACATTGTAAGTTTGTCAGAGACATCAAAGGACTTGGAAGAGCCGTTGAATGGAATGGAGTGTCTTTAAAAGACGATGTAAGATGAACATCAACAAAAGCAGAACGAGGATAATGGAATGTAGTCGAATTAAAACAAGTGATGCTGAGGGAATTAGATTAGGAAATGAGGCACTTAAAGCAGTAGATGAGATTTTAATTTGGGAAGCAAAATAACTGGGGTTGGTCGAAGTAGGGTGGATATAAAATGTAGACTGGCAATGGTAAGAGAAGCATCCAAAGAGAAATTTGCTAACATCGAGTATAGATTTAAGTGTCATGAAGTCCGTTCTGAAAGTGTTTGTAAGGAGTGTAGCCGTGTATAGAAGTGAAACATGGACGATAAACAGTTTAGACAAAAAGAGAATAAAAGCTTTTGAAATGTGGTGCTCCAGAGTAATGCTGAAGGTTAGGTGTGTACATCACGTAACTAATGGGGAGGTACTGAATAGAATTGGGGAGAAGAAAAATTTATGGTACAATCTGGCTAGGAGAAGGGATCGGTTGGTAGGACACATTCTGAGACAACAAGGGATCTCCAGTTTAGTACTGGAGGGAAGCGTGGAGGGTAAAAATCCTAGATAGAGACCAAGAGATGCATACAGTAAGGAGATTCATAAGGATGTAGGTTGCAGTAGTTACTCGGAGATAAAGAAGCATGCACACGATAGAGTAGCATGGAGAGCTGCATCAAACCAGTCTCTGGACTGAAGACCACAACAACAACATACACAATAATATATTATTATTATTATTATTATTATTATCATTATTATATTGTATTATTCGTAAATGTAGGTCGTAAGCAGTGCAGAAGCTATTACTTAGTTACTTTTGTTTTGTTCTGTCTACTAGCTCATTTATAGTTGCTAATCGAATAATGGAGCAATTTCAGGTCTACTGCGGGAACTGACTAAATTTCTCAGAAGATATTTTAATGAGTAGTTTAAGCATATGTGATGAATATGTCTTAATTTTGCTGTCATAGATACATGACACAAAGTGTGTTAGTAGTGGCTGGAACATATGAGGAAGACTTTTCATACAATTGTTTCACAAGCTGTAACTCCGTTACGTTCTGTCAAACATGTATGGTAGTATTTGAAGGAAATGGTAAATATTGGTTTCTTATGTAATCAGTAAAACACTATTACGAAATAGTCACAATAGAATGATCTTTTTAAAATAAACAAAACTGAACCATTCTTGTTTTCAACACTCAGAAAATTTCATTTTTGCCCTCAGGTGGGTAGCCACCATTAGGGTGTGAACCACTGTCATACACGACAAAATCTGCCAGTTCTTTGTTGCTTGAGCGCCTCAGTTTCTCGATTGTTTGTACCTATAGCGATACATTTCTTGCAGTTATGATAACGCCTGTTGAGAAACGTTTCTCTTTAAATTCGTACGTCTCTCCGGGCACAATATTCCACTGCACCAAACATTAAACGCACGACATCGAGTTCCTGACACGGGCAATGATCCACCATGGACAACCTGTCATGAACCGCATGTCGTCGTAAGCTCCTTATCTTAAAATATGCCGCTTAGGGTCGTCTACCGACTACATTATTTTATCTATAAAGGATTGGGCAATCTTTACAAAAAGCATCTACCTGCTCAGAAAATTAAATACTTGGTCTCTCAGTAGGAATGTTCAATATTCAAGGATATCTGGAAACGATCATTTGAAATAAAATCTCCAGTAAAAATGGGCTCTAAAATGCATACCAGAATAGCAATGAGCGCTTGTTCAGTAGAAGAGAAGTGTTTCACAGTAGCGAAAATGAAGAAGTTCTCATAGCTCTTAAGGTACGCACTTCATAGACCATCGTTACTGGACATGGTATTCTTGTTTTGGTCCATGGTGTCGCCTCTTAAAATATGGAATGCAGATGAGTGTTCAAAACAAAGGGAAAGATAGGTGTCTCTTTTCTAAGCACCCAATGACGACGTAAACCAGGAAGACGTCATCTTCATTCACTGTGAATCAGTGTGTATCCATAGCTCTCTCAGAATGGTCCTCACTAAGTAAGCCAAAGTTTTCTTGATAAAACACTGCTAGTATTGATCACAAAAACATCGTTTATAATACCACACTGTATTTAACTACAAAAAGATAATTTATAATATTTATAAGGCATTGCAAGTCCTACGAATTTGTAGAGGGGTTCTCTCAAAGATCTCAGCCGTGGTGCAGTTCATTCTCTCAGACTCCACATAGTTGTACCACAATATTGTGAAAGATCGACCAATAGAATATTGGACAGATATGTTTACATTTATTTAGTTATACCTAGTCGTCATGTTGATCTGCTACCTATAAACTACAACAGACTGTAGTGTTTCATAGTGTACCAAGTATTGTTCTTTAACTTTATTTAATACTCTTCTTCAGGAAAACAAAATTTCACAGTCAGTTCCCTAACGACTATTATACAACTAAATACTAATAAATTTTAACTGTATTCTATTTACCATCTTACTAATTAATACATCAGTCTATACATTCATCTTAAATCCCAGGTCACAAACGACTACACATTTTTAACAGTAGTAATAAAAATTATTATTACCTTTTGCAATTTAAATTTAAAATTTTTAACTGAACTTTTCTTCAAAAATAAAATCCTCAGGTTTTTGGCCTTCGGTACTAGCGTAGTATTTCTGGAATCCGAAAGACGTTGCCTATGCTAAAGAATCCAGATCTCCTGAGTTACAGAGATACTTAAAAGTTTCCACTGACTTCAAACGTTTTTCACTTTTTTTACGATCGCCTTCAGTGCCATAAATCGTCTGGTGTGGAAGTTGGATCCGTGACTACAGGAAAGACATGCGTTGTAGCAAGGCGAGCGTTCAGTCAGTCTTCTTCTTCTGTTCTTGTCACTGGACTTTAATGCGAGGGATATTTAATAAGTAATGCAACACATGTTTCTTCTGAAATCAGGTTGGTTTCATTCAGGATTCCAGTACACCACATTATTCCCCAATCTCTTAGTTACAAAACCCCATTTTTCAACATGATGTCCGTTCAATGCGGCGGCCTTACGCCATCTTATTGGTAAGGCCCGTATGCCCGCATAGTACCACTGTATTGGTCGACGTTGGAGCCAGTGTCTGGCTGCATCAATAACCTCCCTACCATCCACGTACTGCTTACCACAGAGTGCATTCTTCAATGGGCCAAACAGATGGAAGTCGGAAGGGGCGAGATCCAGGCTGTAGGGTGGATGAGGAAGAACAGTCAAAGTGGTCCAAATGGCTCTAAGCACTATGGGACTTGACATCTGAGGTCATCAGTCCCCTCGACTTAGAACTACTTAAACCTAACTAACCCAAGGACATCTCACACATCCATGCCCGAGGCAGGATTCGAACCTGCGACCGTAGCAGCAGCGCAGTTCCGGAATGAAGCGCCTAGAACCGTTCGGCAACATCGGCCGGCGGAGAACAGTCCATTGAAGTTTTCTGAGCTCCTCTCGGGTGCGTGGATCTGTGTGCGGCCTTGCCTTGTATGGAGAACCAGGAGTTCGTTTGCATTTTTGTGGCGACGAACACGTTGAAGTGAATTCTTCATTAACCTGAGGGTAGCACAATACACATCAGAGTTGATCGTTGTACCACGAGGGAGGACATGGAACAGAGTTACCCCCTCAGGGTCCCAAAAGACCGTCGCCGTGTCTTTACCGGTTGAAGGTGCGGCTTTCTTTTTTTTTCCGGAGGAGAGGTGGCGTTGCGCCACTCCATGTGTTGCCGTTTTGTTTCCGGTCCGAAATGATGAACAAATATTTCATCGCCTGTGTCGATGTTCGACAAAAAAAGTTTCGATCAGGTTCGAAACTCGCATGCAATTCTGCACAAGTGGTCCTTCGTTGCTCTTTATGACCTTCGGTTACGTGGCGAGGAACCGAGCGAGCATACACCTTGAGTATCCCAACTGGTGGATGACTGTGTGAGCACTACCAACAGAGACCTCTAGTTGAGCAGCGAGGCGTTTGACTGTAATCCGTCGATCACCTCGAATGAGAGTGTCCGCATGTCCCATCACTGCAGGAGTCACAGCTGTTTGTGGTCGGCCGGCACGAGGGAATCGGAGAAGTTTACGTGACCTCGTTGATGTGATGAAAGACACCTCGCCCAACGACTCACCTTGCTTTTTTTCACGGCCAGGTCTCCGTAGAAACTCTGCAGACGTCTAAGAATACCTGCAATGTTCTGGTTTCCCGCCAAGAGAGACTCAATGACAGTCCTCTACTTGGAACGTGCCTCTATTGCAGACGTCATTATGAAGGCTACATATAATGCCACCACCTATCGGAACTTCTACATCTACATCTACATCCATATTCCGCAAGCCACCTGACGGTGTGTGGTTGAGGGTACTTTGAGTACCTCTATCGGTTCTCCCTACTATTCCAGTCTCGCATTGTTCGTGGAAAGAAAGATTGTCGGTATGCCTCTGTGTGGCCTCTAATCTCTCTGATTTTATCCTCATGGTCACTTCGCGAGACATACGTAGGAGGGAGCAATATACTGCTTGACTCCTCGGTGAAGGTGTGTTCTCGAAACTTCAACAAAAGCCCGTACCGAGCTACTGAGCGTCTCTCTTGCAGAGTCTTCCACTGGAGTTTATCTATCATTTCCGCAACGCTTTCGCGATTACTAAATGATCCTGTAATGAAGGGCGCTGCTCTCCGTTGTATCTTTTCTATCTCTTCTATCAACCCTATCTGGTACGGATCCCACACCGGTGAGCAGTATTGAAACAGTGGGCGAACTTCATGAAACGATAGGGGCTGAAGCGGAAATATTCCACGCTGTCCCATAACAAATTCCGCATTTTCAGTCGAAATTGTCCGAGAAAAAAAGTGTTGCATTACTTATTGAACTGCCGTCGTATCTCAACTTCGTTTATAAAGAAAGTGTCCAAGCACGGTAGTACCGAAACCATGGTGTGATTGACCCCCTACAAGGGCGTAGGCACAGAGGCGGCGAATGAGGAAAAGAAAAACGAAACACGATTCAAGAATTAATGGGGAGATCTATGTGAATTATCTTATCACTCGTGTTCCTGGCCCTCCCTGCGAGAATCCTTTTCCTCAGTCCGAGACTGTAAACGCGCTATTGTCTAAGTAGCGTCCTGCAGAAGTGACTAATGCCGAACGGGCGTTACATGGGTTATGTGTCAACAGTGTGTTTTGCTCCTGCAGCTGACGCCCACACAGTTAGCTCATGTTCAGCAGTGGTGTTTCTGCCGCTACTTCGCTACGGTTTTGTAGGATATCAAAGATTGACGAGCGGGCCCTGAAGCAAATACGCGATTTTGACGGAGGCTTCCAATTTTTGCCGATTTCTGCCAACTGAGGACTGAAGTGCAACTGTTTAAAACAGAGTATTTCAAAGAATCCGACAGAATAGTAAGTGAACTGGGAGACAGATTCCACATGTAACAAACCATTTCATCTCACTTTCACTTACTGTAAGTAACGCCCTAAATGATAGTTCTCTATTTTGTTTTGAAAAATATGCAGCAGGTTTTGGTACCAAATGTAGCAGAAATATCTATGCAGCTGAATAATTTAGCGAAATAGCGGAAAGAACTGTTGAAGAGAACTGACACAGCACACCGTTTGAATATTTTGATGTTATTTTTTTTAGGTATAGGTTCGTGGTGCTTATCCAAACATCAAAGTATCTCTGAGGAAAACTGTGGCAGTTTCAGTAACTGCAACATCTTGTCAACGACGTTTCAACAATTTAAATATGATAAAGAACTACTTAACTTCGGATATAGGTGAAGCAGACTGTCACATTCAGTTATCTTGTTAACAGTATACGATACAGCTGCTAAATTTGACTTCACTGACATACTCTATGTGTTTGATTTGCTCAAATGCAGTTGACACCAAAATTACATTAAAAACTCATTTATTGGAAAGGAATATGGTCTCAGCATTTAATTACAACATTTTTGTCGTTTCAAATGATAGTTGATGAGGAGAAAATAAAATCTCTTCTTTATTAAACACAATATTAAAATACAGTAGCTACCATAGGCAATCAGACATAGACTTTTACTTTCAGTTTTTATGAAGTCTGTCAAAGTTGTTATTTATTACAGTATTACAGCTCATTTTTTGCGCCAATATTTCTGATTTTAATAACTAATTCAAGCAATGTTTTTCAATAACGCTTCACTTTTATCATACCTACCTTACAAATGAGAGAATTTCCTAAATGTCTGATGAAAAAAATCAGAAAGACAGTTTTTCTGGAGGAGAGGGGGAGGGGTGTATCCTTGTCAGTTCTGCCTCGACACGGCTCTGTGTCCAAGTATTAATCTCGTTTAGTCGTTCATTTCCTCTTCCTACACTTTGTTCTTTCACTAGTCATGGCAACCCCATGTCACCACCATTAACATATGAGTTTTGAGGAGGAGGTAATGGTTATGCTTCTTACATGCTGCATACGTAACTGAAGGAAAAGCCTGTGAAGAGCTGCACAGGACTACATCTCGTCTCACTGGAAAACTGGGCCAGCGGCTGTAATTCGAGCGTCCAAAATCTTCCTGCTCCGGCCCCCGGCACCAGCATTCCTCGCAACTGATTTTTAATTGAGGTTTAATCTTTAGAATTATAACCACAATTTCTGTGATTACAGAATAATAGAATTTCGGACGTACAACGAAGGTGTATCGATGTTCGTTTTATTTGTGCAATATCAGCATGTTATATCGGGAAGCAACGTGTAAAACTTGAAGGATGTTGTTGTTGTGATCTTCAGTCCTGAGACTGGTTTGATGCAGCTCTCCATGCTACTCTATTCTGTGCAAGCTTCTTCATCTCCCAGTACCTACTGCAGCCTAAATCCTTCTGAATCTGCTTAGTGTATTCATCTCTTGGTCTCCCTTTACGATTTTTACTCTCCACGCTGCCCTCCAATACTAAATTGGTGATCCCTCGATGTCTCAGAACATGTCCTACCAACCGATCCCTTCTTCTAGTCAAGTTGTGGCACAAGCCCCTCTTCTCCCCAATTCTATTCAATACCTCCTCATTAGTTATGTGATCTACCCATCTTATCTTCAGCATTCTTCTGTAGCACCACATTTCGAAAGCTTCTATTCTCTTCTTGTCCAAACTATTTATCGTCCATGTTTCACTTCCATACATGGCTACACTCCATACAAATACTTTCAGAAACGACTTCCTGACATTTAAATCTATACTCGATGTTAACAAATTTCTCTTCTTCAGAAACACTTTCCTTGCAATTGCCAGTCTACATTTTATGTCCTCTCTACTTCGAACATCATCAGTTATTTTGCTCCCCAAATAGCAAAACCCATTTACTACTTTAAGTGTCTCATTTCCCAATCTAATTCCCTCAGCATCCCCCAACTTAATTCGGCTACATTCCATTATCCTCGATTTGCTTTTGTTGATGTTCATCTTATATCCTCCTTTCAAGACACTGTCCATTCCGTTCAACTGCTCTTCCAAGTCCTTTGCTGTCTCTGACAGAATTACAATATCATCGGCGAACCTCAAAATTTTTATTTCTTCTCCATTGATTTTAATACCTACTCCGAACTTTTCTTTTGTTTCCTTTATTGCTTGCTCAGTATACAGATTGAATAACATCGGGGATAGGCTACAACCCAGTCTCACTCCCTTCCCAACCAGTGCTTCCCTTCCATACCCCTCGACTCTTATTACTGCCATCTGATTTCTGTACAAATTGTAAATAGCCTTTCGCTCCCTGTATTTTACCCGTGCCACCTTCAGAATTTGAAAGAGAGTATTCCAATCAACATTGTCAAAAGCTTTCTCTAAGTCTACAAATGCTAGAAACGTAGGTTCTCCTTTTCTTAATCTTTCTTCTAAGATAATTCGTAGGGTCAGTATTGCCTCGCGTGTTCCCACATTTCTACGGAATCCAAACTGATCTTCCCCGAGGTCAGCTTCTACCAATTTTTCCATTCGTCTATAAAGAATTGGCGTTAGTATTTTGCAGCTGTGACTTATTAAACTGATAGTTCGGTAATTTTCACATCTGTCAACACCTGCTTTCTTTGGGATTGGAATAATTATATTCTTCTTGAAGTCTGAGGGTATTTCGCCTGTCTCGTACATCTTGCTCACCAGATGGTAGAGTTTTGTCAGGACTGGCTCTCCCAAGGCCATCAGTAGTTATAATGGAATGTTGTCTACTCCCGGGGCCTTTGTTTCGACTAAGGTCTTTCATTGCTCTGTCAAACTCTTCACACAGTATCGTATCTCCCATTTCATCTTCATCTACATCCTTTTCCATTTCCATAATATTGTACTCAAGTACATCGCCCTTGTATAGACCCTCTATATACTCCTTCCACCTTTCTGCTTTCCCTTCTTTGCTTAGAACTGGGTTTCCATCTGAGCTCATGATATTCATACAAGTGCTTCTCTATTCTCCAAAGGTCTCTTTAATTTTCCTGTAGGCAGTATCTATCTTACCCCTAGTGAGGTATACCTCTAGATCCTTACATTTGACCTCTAGCCATCCCTGCTTAGCCATTTTGCACTTCTGGCCGATCTCATTTTTGAGAAATGTCATAATACCGCCTTGTGCTGTTGGTAAAATACTTTATTTATACAACCAGTTTCAGCCGTCTGACCATCATCAGGTTCATAATAGTGTTGACAGCGTCATGTTAGGCGAAATATAAAATCGTTATTTTTGGGAGATGAAACCATGAATAATAAATGGTTCAAATGGCTCTGAGCACTATGGGACTTATCATCTATGGTCATCAGTCCCCTAGAACTTAGAACTACTTAAACCTAACTAACCTATGGACATCACAGAACACCCAGTCATCACGAGGCAGAGAAAATCCCTGATCCCGCCGGGAATCGAACCCGGGAACCCGGGAGCGGGAAGCGAGAACGCTACCGCACGACCACGAGCTGCGGACCATGAATAATACACTGTCATCATATCCTTATATAAATTACGCCTGCAGTCTACGAAAAATATCCTAGGGAGTGTAAACATTCATATTAAACCTGTAATCGGTATTATATTTCGCCATATATTGATTTTTTTTCTTATCTATGTAAGTTAAGTAAAGCTACACCCTTTCCTGAGGTTAGCATTTTGCTTACGAGTTTACCTTCGCTATTAACAAAAAAAAAAAAGTAAAATAAAATAAAACTGTCACTGTATTTGTTTTCGAACTTTTCGTTAACTGCGTACTCTTCCTCGTTAGAGTCTCAGGAAACCATTCAGATAAAGAATTCGAACCTTTATCCTCGTACAATCATACATCACAGCTTGGGACGCATTATTAAAGTAATAGTTACTATAATGCTTACAAATTGTATCAAATTCGAAGGGTTTCCAATGAAAAATTTTTTCACAGGTTACTCCACATTTGGTATAGTTTAGAACTTAGAGCTCACGTTACTACATATGAAATGCCACTAACAAATCCAAATCGTTTTGAAACTGGATGGCCGGCCGGAGTTGCCACGCGGTTCTAGGCGCTACAGTCTGGAAACGAGCGACCGCTACGGTCGCAGGTTCGAATCCTGCCTCGGGCATGGATGTGTGTGATGTCCTTAGGTTAGTTAGGTTTAATTAGTTCTAAGTTCTAGGTGACTGATGACCTCAGAAGTTAAGTCGCATAATGCTCAGAGCCATTTGAACCATTTTTTTAAAACTGGATGAGAGACGTATCTCTATCCAATGTAACGTACACATTTTATACATTGGAGCATCTTGACACATAGCAGTCGTCGCCCTTGATGCAATTTATTGTACCTCGCGTTTACCTATCGTGTGTGATTCATTAATACAGGTGACATCACATGCCACTCACCCTTACTTTTGCAAAAACTTCCAATAGCGGTTACTCTAAATAATGTGCTCGGGAACTAAATATAAGATCTAACGCATACAGTGTCGGTACAAAGTAAGATATAGTTATTGAAGTGCGTACAGCGCCCGTGGACTAGGTTTAGAGTCTGTGATTAATTATTCAAACATCCTCGATCCCGGGTTCGTAACCCCCTTAAATTTTGATTAATAATCAACCCTGGCAGCCGAAGACTACCAGCATAAAAACTCACCCTCATTCTACCAACGGCCTTGTCAAAGAGGGTGGAGGAGCGAATGGAGGTTCAGGGGATTCTCTTGTCCTTGGGGTGGGAAACTGACCCTAAAGGCGGAGGAATCAGCAGTGATGTAACGGCGTGAGGATGTCGAAGGCAATGGAAACCACTGCACTAAAGACGCATAACGAATATCCACTGGACATGTGGTCTGTAATTGAAAAAGTGTCATGCTGATCTCTCCATTGGGAAAAGTCATTACGATCTACGGGAGGCGACTGCCGATGGGGAGGTGTCCGTGACAAAAAGGCTGAATAACCATCGAAAGGATAGCGTTCTACGAGTCAGGGTGTGGAATGTCAGAAGCTTGAACCTGGTAGTGAAGCTAGGAAATCTGACAAGGGAAATGTAAAGGCTCAGTCTAGTTGTAGTAGGGCTCAGTGAAGTGAAATGGAAAGAAGATAAGGATTTCTGGTCAGATGAGTATAGGGTAATATCAGCTCGCCCGGTTAGCTGTGTGGTCTAACGACGGCTTTCCGGATTAGGAAGGAGCGCCTGGTCCACAGCACGAATCCGGCCGCCAGAGTTGTGTCGAGGTCCGGTGAGCCAGTCTGTGGATGGTTTTTAGTCGGTTTTCCATCTGCCTCGGAGAATGCGGGCTGGTTCCCTTTATTCCGCCTCAGCTACACTGTGTCGGCGATTGCTGCGCGAACAAGTTATCCACGTGCACGTACACCAGCATTACTCTACCACGCAAACATAGGGGTTACATTCGTCTGATGTGAGACGTTCCCGGGGGGAGGGGAGGGGAGGGGGGGGTTCCACCGGGGGGCCGAAGAACCGCACAATAACCCTGAAACCCTGAAAGAGTGGTTCGGTGTGGGGCGGTGGTGGGGTGAAGTGGACTGCTGTAGTCGTCGTGGAGTTGTGGACCACTGCGGCTGCGGCGGGGACGGAGCCTCTCCGTCGTTTCTAGGCCCCCGGTTAACATACAGTATAATAGGATAATATCAACAGCAGCAGCAGGAAATGGTTTAACTTGAGTAGGATTCGTTATGAATTAGTATGTGTTATTGTGAACAATCCAGTGACAGGGTTGTTTCCATCAGAATCGGCAGGAAACCAACATCGACAACGATAGTTCAGGTATACATGCCGTCTTCGCGAACTGAAGATGGAGAGATAGAGAAAGCATATGAGGATATTGAACGGGTAATACAGTGCCTGCAGGGAGATGAAATTGTAATACTCATGGGGAACTGGAATGCAGTTATAGGGGAAGGAGAAGAAGAAGGAGTTACAGGAGAATATGGGCTTCGGACAAGGAATGAGAGAGGAGAAAGACTAATTGGGTTATGTAATAAATTTCAGCTAGTAATAGCGAATGGTCTATTCAAGTATCACAAGAGGAGGAGGTATACTTGGAAAAGGCTGAGTGATACGGGAATATTTCAGTTGGATTACATCATGGTCAGGTAGAGATTCCGAAAGCAGATACTCGATTGTAAGTCATACCTAGAAGCAGATATAGACTCAGATCACAGTTTAGTAGTGATGAAGAGTAAACTAAAGTTTAAGAGATTAGTCAGGAAGAATCAGTACGCAAACAAGTGGGATACGAAATTACTAAGGAATGATGAGATACGCTTGAAGTTCTCTAAGGCTATAGATACAGCAAGAATGAATAGCTCAGTATGCAGTACAGTTGAAGACGAATGAACATCTCGAAAACGAGCAATTACAGAAGTTGGAAAGGAAAACATTGTTACAAAGAAGATAACTGCGAAGAAACCATTTGTAACAGAAGAAAAACCTCAGTTGGTTAATGAAAGAAAGAAGTACAAAAATGTTCAGGGTAATTCAGGAATACCGAAATAAAAGTCGCTGAGGAATGAAATAAACAGGAAGTGCAGGGAAGCTGAGACGAAACGTCTGCATGAAAAATGTGAAGAAATCGAAAAAGAGATGATGATTGGCAGGACTGACTCAGCATATAGAAAAGTCAAAATACAACCTTGGTGAAATTAAAAGCAAAGGCGGTAACATTAAGAGTGCAACGGGAATTCCACTGCTGAAGGCAGAGGAGAGAGCAGATAGGTGGAAAGAGTACATCGAAGGCCTGTGATGGGGAAAATATGTCTCATGTGATAGAAAAAGGAACAGGAGTCGATTTAGAAGAGATAGGCCTCATGTGATAGAAAAAGGAACAGGAGTCGATTTAGAAGAGATAGGGGATCCAGCTTAAAAGCTCATGCATCCAAGTTACTTACAAGAATAATATACAGAGGAATGGAAAAGAAAATTTAGGATGTGTTAGATGACGATCAGTTTGGCTTTAGGAAAGGTAAAGGCACCAGAGAGGCAAGTCTGACGTTGCGGTTGAAAATGGAAGCAAGACTAAAGAAAAATCAAGACATGTTCATAGGATTTGTCGACCCGGAAAAAGCATTCGACAACGTGAAATGGAGCAAAATGTTCTAAATTCTGAGGAAAAAAGGGGTAAGCTGTAGGGAGAGACGGGTAATACACAATATGTACAACAGCCAAGATGTAATAATAAGAGTGGACGACCAAGAACGAATTGCTCCGATTAAAAGGGTGTAAGACACGGATGTAGTCTTTTGCCCATACTGTTCAATCTGCACATCGAAGAAGCAATGATGGTAATAACTGAAAGATTTAGGAGTGGTATTAAAATTCAAGGTGAAAGGGTATCAATGATACGATTCGCTGATGATATTGCTATTCTGAGTGAAAGTAAAGAAGTATTACATGATTTTCTGAATGGAACGAACAGTCTAATGAGTTCAGAATATGGACTGAGAGTACATCGAAGAAAGACGAAAGTAATGAGAAATAACAGAAATGAGAACAGTGAGAAACTTAACATCAGGATTGATGGTCACGAAGTAGATGAAGTTAAGGAATTCTGCTACTTAGGCAGCAAAATCATCGGTGGCGGACAGAGAAAGGAGGACATCAAAAGTAGACTAGCAGTGGCAAAAAGGGCATTCCTGGCCAGGAGAAGTCTGCTAGTATCGAACATAGGCCTTAATTTGAGGAAAAAATGTCTGAGAATGTATATCTGGAGCACAGCATTGTACTGTAGTGAAACATGGACTGTAGGATAACCGGAACAAAAGAGACTAGAAGAATTTGAGATGTGGTGCTACAGACGAATGTTGAAAATTAGGTTGACTGATAAGGTAAGACATGAGGAGGTTCTGCACAGAATAGGAGATGAAAGGGATATGTCGGAAACAGTAACAAGGAGAAGGGACAGGAGGAAAGAACATCTGTTAACACATCAGGGGATGACTTCCATGGTATTAGAGGGAGCTGTAGAGGGCAAAAGCTGTAGAGGAAGACAGAGATTGAAATACATTCAGCAAATAATTGGGGACGTAAAGTTGCAAGTGCTATTTTGACGTGAAGAGGTTGGCGCAGGAGAGGAATTAGTGGCGGGCCGCATCAAACTACTCAGAAGACTGACGACTCAAAAAACATCTATCTCATATTGAAGCTGTAAATTCAAAATGTTTTCTATGGCGTTTAATGAGTACGCCCTACGAACCATACGACTGCAGGTGAAAAATTCACAGATTGAAAAGAATTTAAATGAACCTTTAATTAGTACAGAGTAACGGAGTGGTTAACGAAATTTTATTGGAGAAGTGTGCTAAATGCTAGTTTCGATTTTGTAATACGTGAAGGTCGTTAACCTTTTAGTCTCGCATTACAGGGTGATGTGCTGGCGTGCAACAGGCTGACATTTCTGCCGACAGATGGCTGTAGCTACCGGCCGCGTGCAGTTCCTTGCGGAGCAACAGGTGGCTCTGCTGCCTGACTCCAGCGTTCGCCGATAGATGGCAGGCGAGTGCGAATTTCATCCGCGGTGTAGAAAGCAAGTGTCACAGGCGGAATCAGACGCGGCCTTCGGATTTACATCGTCTTTGACTACATTTAATGTCTCCAGAAGATTGTCGAATCACTAAACGAGGAAAACCTCTTCCCCTAAGCCAATGCCATGACGTACCCACTCCCATTACGAATACTATGTAGCATCTGCGAGGTACCCGAATTCATTAAAATGCAAATTTGCAATAGCTTCATAATCGCTTCATCACTATTAATTATGCACTTCTTTCTTTTCGTTTTAATTTGCGAATCTTCACTGTAAAAATGCAGAGCACAAAATCGACTGCGATTGATATCACATACCCGACGGCACTTCAAGTCACGTCAAAACATACCACAGTATGCTTCAAATAGGAGCTGTCTTACCAATTGTCAACAGAACAGCACGTCATATCGTCACATCACGGACTGCCAACAAAAAAGCTGTGACGAGTACGAAACAAACGTACAAGACTGACTGACTAAGTGCAGCGTCGTCACGTGCTCGTATCGCCGCGCTTGTTCGTGTTATACTAGTGGATTTTGTGGCTAATTAATATTTATTTTATTGCTTGCTTTTCTCGTGATGCGTTGTATTGGTTGTATAATAACTTGCTGTTTTGTTAGGTGTATTTACTTTCGGATGAGACTCAATAATTGAGAGTGACATATAGTGTAGATTTTAAAGTATATGGAAAAAGGAAGAGTCCACCACAACGTAGAAGAACACAAAACAGTCACCTACATTGAGGGAGACAAATACACTATTTTCACGTTTATGACGATTGAAAACAAACAAAGGTGCCATATCAAAGCAAAGAGTTGAGTTTCACTAATACCAGAGTTATTTTTTTGTTTACACATACTGGCGGGCAAAACGTAGGGACGAAACTAATTTTCGCACAATATGTCATGGCCAAGTAACAGCTCGATGAAACTTGGACAGTACATAGAGATAACTGCCACAGTATAGTACGGAAGGTAACTGAATAAAATACGCAATGGGACGAACGGAAATGATATTTTTATTTAAAGAAAATTATTACATTGGATTCACCGCGATTTATAATGGTGTGCTGAACATTACAAAAGGCGGGTCATGGTTCTTAATAGGATGTGTGAACACTGTGAAAGGCAATGCATGCTTTGCACCGTGCTCCCATGCAGGCCACGTCTTCCCAACGCACCCAAGTACTCTGTGGGATTTAAGTCGGGGGAACGAACAAGCCAGTCCATTCGTCGTATATTCTCTCGTTGCAAGAGCTCCCGCACCTGCGCACTTCTATGCTGCCGCGCATTGTCATCTATAAAAATGCAGTCAGGGCTGAAAGCACCCTTGAAAAGACGCACGTGGGGAACGAGTACAGTGTCACACTATCGTTGACTGGTGGATGTACAATGTTAAAAGGTTCGGAGGTCAGTACGCCCACGCAACATTATGCGTCGCCACACCATAACAACTGAACCAACAAAACGCTCATGTTCGGAGTGTTCCTGCATGTGTTACGAACCTTCATGTGACGAGTTACTGCGACACGGAATGCATCCTGGTCCAAGTTTCATCGAACTATGATAAATGGCAGCGACATATCACACGAAAGTTATTTTTGTCCTTAAGTTTTACATACAGCCTAATTTTTTTCCCAAGTGAATAAATGTTTTCACGTAATAAATGTATGCACAAAACTTTCACTGCGCTTTCTAGTTCAAAGCGCTATTAAATAGAATTTATTACTTTTATCAAGAACATTGCCCGCCAGAGTGGCAGAGCGGTTCTAGATGCTTCATTCTGGAACCGCGCAACGGCTACGGTCGCAGATTCGAATCCTGCCTCGGGCATGGATGTGTGTGATGTCCTTAGGTTAGTTAGGTTTAAGTAATTTTAAGTTCTAGCGGACTGATGACCTAAGAAGTTAAGTTCCATAGTTCTCAGAACCATTTGAACCATCAAGAACATTCATGCTGTACAAGCAATGATCACACGCACGGCACAGCGGACACACCAGGAACCGCGGTGTTGGCCGTCGAATGGCGCTAGCTGCGCAGCATTTGTGCACCGCCGCCGTCAGTGTCAGCCAGTTTGCCGTGGCATACGGAGCTCCATCGCAGTCTTTAACACTGGTAGCATGCCGCGACAGCGTGGACGTGAACCGTATGTGCAGTTGACGGACTTTGAGCGAGGGCGTATAGTGGGCATGCGGGAGGCCGGGTGGACGTACCGCCGAATTGCTCAACACGTGGGGCGTGAGGTCTCCACAGTACATCGATGTTGTCGCCAGTGGTCGGCGGAAGGTGCACGTGCCCGTCGACCTGGGACCGGACCGCAGCGACGCACGGATGCACGCCAAGACCGTAGGATCCTACGCAGTGCCGTAGGGGACCGCACCGCCACTTCCCAGCAAATTAGGGACACTGTTGCTCCTGGGGTATCGGCGAGGACCATTCGCAACCGTCTCCATGAAGCTGGGCTACGGTCCCGCACACCGTTAGGCCGTCTTCCGCTCACGCCCCAACATCGTGCAGCCCGCCTCCAGTGGTGTCGCGACAGGCGTGAATGGAGGGACGAATGGAGACGTGTCGTCTTCAGCGATGAGAGTCGCTTCTGCCTTGGTGCCAATGATGGTCGTATGCGTGTTTGGCGCCGTGCAGGTGAGCGCCACAATCAGGACTGCATACGACCGAGGCACACAGGGCCAACACCCGGCATCATGGTGTGGGGAGCGATCTCCTACACTGGCCGTACACCACTGGTGATCGTCGAGGGGACACTGAATAGTGCACGGTACATCCAAAACGTCATCGAACCCATCGTTCTACCATTCCTAGACCTGCAAGGGAACTTGCTGTTCCAACAGGACAATGCACGTCCGCATGTATCCCGTGCCACCCAACGTGCTCTAGAAGGTGTAAGTCAACTACCCTGGCAAGCAAGATCTCCGGATCTGTCCCCCATTGAGCATGTTTGGGACTGGATGAAGCGTCGTCTCACGCGGTCTGCACGTCCAGCACGAACGCTGGTCCAACTGAGGCGTCAGGTGGAAATGGCATGGCAAGCCGTTCCACAGGACTACATCCAGCATCTCTACGATCGTCTCCATGGGAGAATAGCAGCCTGCATTGCTTCGAAAGGTGGATATACACTGTACTAGTGCCGACATTGTGCATGCTCTGTTGCCTGTGTCTATGTGCCTGTGGGTCTGTCAGTGTGATCATGTGATGTATCTGACCCCAGGAATGTGTCAATAAAGTTTCCCCTTCCTGGGACAATGAATTCACGGTGTTCTTATTTCAATTTCCAGTAGTGTATATACATACATCCAATGCTAGTTCCTTAATTGTGAGACCACATACTGACTTTTCGTAAAACAGGTTGTCCCTCTTAATCCTATTGGGCAGTGTGATGTCATAGTGAGTTCAGATGTAGTGGAAAACACGAATTGGCAGGACCGTATCGAGACGTGAATTTGACGTTGATGGCCAATGTAAATCGAGCGTTTGTCATCTTCTCTACACTGGAGACCAGTTTGTACACTCCCTTGGTGAGGAGCGCTCACCAAGTATCTGACGCTGTCGTCGATACTTCTTGTGTTGCTTGTTTGTATTCTTCTCAGGGTCTTAATCTGTGCTTGGTTCAAATGGCTCTGAGCACTATGGAACTTAACTGCTGAGGTCATCAGTCCCCTAGAACTTAGAACTACTTAAACCTAACTAACCTAAGGACATCGCACACATCCATGCCCGAGGTAGGATTCGAACCTGCGACGGCAGCGGTCGCGTGGTTCCAGACTGTAGCGCCTAGAACCGCTCGGCCACTTCGGCTGGCTTAACCTGTGCTTATTTACCTGTTTGTGAGACAGTTGGTCAGCACGATGGGCTAATACTTTTGAAGAACCATTTTCCGTTATTGGTACAGTTTGCATCTTTAATCATGCTAGTCATTTGCACTGACTGACTGCCACAAAAACGAATAAACAGTTATCGGCCAAAGATTAAGAGAAGATAGGACAAACACAAAACTTTAAGGTCGCTCATGTTGAATGTATTTTCCGATGCATCGGTATTATTAACTGCGAAACATGCCACCCAAAATTAGCAATGTTCGTTGAGAGAATCACATGTGTTTGTTAAATTTATATCATATCCAAAGAAATTCTGGTAATCATCATTATAAACTGTTTAATTGTGAATTATATGCACTGCGTGTAAGGAACGAGAATTCATAATTGAACATTGTGAAGAGCGTTCGTTGCTGAATAGGTTGTTAGGACATTTTTAGCTGACAACTGAATGTCGTAACCACAGATAAACTGACGTACCGCTGACTTGTTAATGACACAGGCACAGATTATTTACAAAGCAAATTAAACATTTTTATATTATTAGTGAAGTCGTTAATTCAGAAAATTAATAATACGACTGAGTAAGTTTTAATTGTTATGAATCTAACACTATAGTAACTGATAATCAATTTAACAGTGGACAAAAACGGAAGTTGTGTTTGACCGTTCAATATAAATCTGCAGTTCTTTACAATGTATTCATTGATTTCAAGTATTCACAAGACGGTCATCTTTCCCCTATTCTTAGCACGAACGTTCTGCATACTATTAAGTTATATCTGAAAAATCTGCACAAATATCCAGTTGGGTGTTGGTAAGATTTCGAAATGGTACAAACATTGGCCACTTGCTTTAAATGTTCAAAATGTAAAAATGTACACACAGAAATCTAATACGCTATAATGACAATCTGAGGGGGTTGTAACCGAAATCGGACAGTTCTTGCAGTGATCTGGCTGTAACAGTTTGCAAGTATGTTGAATGAAATGACCACTTAAACCCAATACTAGGTGAAGCAGGAAGCAGAAATTGGTTTATTGGTAAGATACTGGACAAATGTAGCTTATCTATAAAGAAGCCTGTTAAAAAACATTCACGCGACCCATCCTATAATTCTCCTCAACTGTGTGGGACTTGTACTAGATACAACTAACCAAAAATGTCAAACGTGTAGAAGAAAGAACGAATAACCACAAGATTGTCTGATTGATGAGTCACTGTCACCGAAATACTGCAAAATCACAACTGACGGACCCTTGAAGATACACGCCAGGCATCCTGCGATGCCCTGCTTATAAGTTTCAAGAACCAGTGTTAAAAGGAAATCTAGGAATCACTCTCGTAGGGTGCGTGACATCAAGACACAGCAATCTACAACATGCTTCATGTGTTGGTGGAGCTGAACGGTACCCTAATTTGTGGTGGAATGGGAAGTACCCTCTGCCATACACATCATAATGGTTTGCAGAGTGTGGTTGTACATGCAGGTGTAGATGTGGGCATGTTCTTTGGTACTTGTATAGACAAATAATAATTGTTTTTTTCTTCTTCTGAATTGAGTTTAATGATCTCTGCGTCACGTCTGTTCTTCTGTATTACTTTGCTTTTTCTTCACATTATTTATTCTCTAAATTGCTGTGTAATTTCAGTTCGCCATATTTTATTCTGTTGTACTTCTCACAAGAGAGACTTGTCTTGTAATCATTCCTAAAGCTGCATTTGTTATTATTAATTACATTTGTAATAAAGATATAGTGAAAGCACATACAGCTTTTTACAACTTTTGAGTGTTTTGACCTATTTTTGTTCGTTTACTAAATCGGTACGTTCATTTCGTTCCGTGTGGCCGTATCACATGTGAATCGCTTTTATTCTCGTCAAGCGTAATTTGGAACCTGTAAAAGCACTAACAATTCTCCTGTGGTTTATACAAAATGTGTTGGCTTTTTTTTTCACTGCGTAGTTTAACTATAGAACTCCAAAATTATCTGCAGTTAAATGACCGTAAGTCCTGCTAAGTGCGAGATTTTGCTGCCATGCGCATTGGATAACTGAGTAGCTGTTGGCAGAAATAACTTTGTAGATTAATCTTGGCATATCGGTATGTCTTATAACAAGTATTCGTCATAGAACAGCTATACAAACCTTTTTTGCAGCAACTAGTGAAATAAGAGATACTGAACACCTGTATTCTAAAATTAACACAGGACAATGGAGCTACACTACTTTGTCACAAATTCAAAGAATTTTTTACATTCGATGGATAGCAAGAATATACATAGGTATAATTAAAAAGTACAAAGACTTGTTACTTATCACAGGATATAATACAGCCGCAGTATACAAAAATAAAACAATAATTCACATGTTGAAAGGAGAATAGGTATGCGTATAACTGCGTTAAAAGATACCGTTATGGCGATATGTTATGTTTTGATTCACGTTAAGCGTGAGATTGACAGCTCTTACGTGCAAATATCTACTGTCAGTAGTAGATCACGCTGAAAGTTGTCAACACCTCGGCCGTTAAGGATTGTTGCTGGCTTGCCGAGGTGGCCGAGCGGTTCTAGGCGCTACAGTCTGGAACCGCGCGCCCGCTACGGTCGCAGGTTCGAATCCTGCCTCTGGCATGGATGTGTGTGACGTCCTTAGGTTGGTTAGGTTTAAGTAGTTCTAAGTTCTAGGGGACTGATGACCTCAGAAGTTGAGTCCCATAGTGCTCAGAGCCATTTGAACCATTTGATTGTTGCTGAGGAATGCACCCAGCCACAAATATTTTTAAAAATATACATTTTAATGGAATAACCGGTATCGGGTTGTCACGCACGTCTTGAGATGGATAACTTTTCCCGTGAAATTAATGTTTTCGTGAACAGAACGTTGTCCAACCCTCCACTGCACAAGAATATTTGAGCATTAACAGCCACTTTATATACTTTGTGGATAGTAAAAACATGCTAATGTGCCTTCATTTGATTAGATAAAATAAAAAAAAGTGTTTGTGGTTGGTTGCGTTTTCCACCAACAAGATACACTGAGACGACAAAAGTCTTGGGATACTTCCTAATATCGTGTCGGACCTCCTTTTCCCCGGCGTAGTGCAGCAAGTCTTCGTGGTATGCCCTCACCAAGTCGTTGAAAGTCCCTTGCAGAAATAGTGAGCCGTCCGTAATTGCAAAAGTGACGCCACTGTAAGATATTGTGCACAAGCTGACCTCTCGCTTATGACCCATAAATGTTCGATGGAATTCATGTCGGACGATCTGGGTAGCCAAATCATTCTCTCGAACTGTCTAGAACGTTCTTCAAACCAACTGCGAACAACTGTGACCTGGTGACATGACATCGTTGTTTGGGAACATGAATTCCATGAATGTCTACAAATGATCTCCAGTAGCTAAATATAAACAGAGGATCCAGTCCATTCCTTGTGAACATAGCTCCCACCATTATGGAGCCATCGTCAGCTTGCACAGTGCCTTGTTGAAAACTTGTGTCCATGGCTTCGTGGAGTCTGCACCACACTCGAACTCTGCCATCAGCTCTTACCAACTTAAATCGGACTTATCCGACCACATCACGGTTTTCCGGTCGTCTAGGATCCAGCTGATATGGGCAAGAGCACAGGAGGGGCGCTGCAGATGTTGTTGTGCTGTTATCAAACGCACTCCCATCGGCCGTCTGTTGCCATAACCTATTAACGCAAAATTTCGCTGCACTGTCCTAATGGATACGTTCGTCGTACGTCCCACATCGATTTCTGCGGTTATTTCACACAGTGTTGCTTGTCTTTTAGCACTGACAGTTCTACGGTAAAGCTGTTGCACTCGGGAAGGCCGTCGACCACTACGTTGTTCGTGTTGGGAGATAATGCCTGAAATTTTGTATTCTCGGCACACTCTTGATACTGTGGGTCTCGGACTATTAAATTTCCTAACGATTTCCGAAATGGATGCGTCTAACTTCAACCACTATTGCGCATTCAGAGTCTGTTATTACCATCGTGCGATCATAATAACGTCGTAAACCTCTTCACATGAATCACCTGAGTGGAAATAACAGCTTCTCCAATGTGCTGCCCTTTTATATCTTGTTATATGCGGTTTTAAAGCCATCTGTATATGTGAATATCGCCATCCCATGACTACTGTCACCTCAGTGTATGTAATTGAACAAAAAGCTGTCAAATGACGTCACTATAATGTTATACACTAATCAGAAAAATAAACTGAACTCTGCGATCATGTTCAGGAGTACAGTGCGATGCCGAGGGACTGTCGCGTCATCCTCTGTCACATGGTGTCATTCGGATGCGATGTGGTAGGGCATGGAATCAGCACACCTCGCTGCTGTCCGTTTTCAGCTTTCCACATCTTCAGGCTGCTACTTCTCACTCATGCAATTCCTCAGCTGGTATCACGAGGCAGACTGGACCTCGTTCCAGTCATCCCATCGGGTAAAAATCCCTTTCAGAACCGAGAATGGAATCCGGGTTGTAAGATACCCATTAGGCATTAGGTTCAATCCATATTCTCTTTCCTTATTTTCCGGGTTTACAATTTTGTATCGCAGATATCATGCAGCATCAGTGAAAAAAGCGGCACTACAGAACGAACACAGTCGGGAGTAAGCTTTCAGCTCCCGCGATGGCTGAAGGCGCCGGTGGGTCATGAAGGCCAGTTGATGGTGGTGCGGGCTCTATAGCTAGACATGAGAAGGCGAGTTACCTCAGCAGGAGGTATGTAGCGAAAGCACAGTTATTCTGACGTGAAGCAGGTAATCTTGTTTAATAAATATTTGCTCAGAATAGTTTATTTTTTCCAACACAGGTATTAGGAGAAGCCTGCAGGTCACAAGCACTTTCTTACAACAAGATTACAACGACAGAAATCGATCATCTTAATAAATAAGTGAATAACGGCTAAGCTAACCAAACTGTACGAACGGCTACGAAATACCATGAGTGTAAATAGGAGATACAGGCTGCGCGCCGAGTGACCAATCGCCGATACGATGCCTTCCGATGTAATTCTGTCATAAGAACATGCTCTCAGGAAACTGTTAGTTTTCAGTTAGTCATTATTAACTGTGAAGATATTATCAATTTATGGTGTTATGTAAATAAATAAATCATCATGGCATCACTTTTAAATGTTATTCCGAGTAATGTAGATTCCCGCTTCACTACTTACAATCACAGGACAAAAAACTGCACTTTACAGAGAACCCTACAGCGCTGATACTCCTTCCGCGAGCGATATAAACTTTGATATCTTCTTGGCAAACCCGGTAGATTGACTCACTAAGATGCTCCAAGGGCAGATTGTATTAATCCCCGCAAAACCTGGCCGGAAACGGATGGCTCGTCATACCGTACTCCTCTTGTACCATCCTCTACTGACTCACTGACTACAATCAGACGTTTCTGGAGGTTTAGTACAAGTGAGGAGTTCTTGCAGGGTCCTCTACATGCATGTCTAAGCGCTGACTACTCAGCTACGGAAATGGACACCGTGTTGTACACACAACATGTAAAGCGCGATCAGTAAGATGCATCCCATCATACACTCCCCGAACTGTGTCTTTAGACGTAATCGACAACTGTTAACACAATGACATCCATCGAGAATCGATTGTCTGGAGAGCTTTCTGACAGTAGGAAAACAAAAATAAAATATTCTAGTCGGACAGAAAAAGATTGTATTTTACAGGATTACTAAACTTTACCAACGTTTCTTTTATTTTTTATTTTTTTTCCATCTGAAGACTGCGTAGCTGAAGTATGGATCTAGAACATCTGCTGCCAGGTATCCATCTACAGTTTTCATTTTTCCCACAACTGAAGTAAACGACCCTTTAAATATATCTACATCTACATTTACATACACATACCACATGTCAGTGCCTGGCAGAGAGTTCGTTGAACCACCTTCACAATTCTCTATTATTCCAATATCGTATAGCGCGCGTAAAGAACGAACACCTATATCTTTCCGTACGAGCTCTGATTTTCCTTATTTTATCATGGTGATCGTTTCTCCCTATGCAGGTGGACATCAAAAAAATATTTTCGAATTCGGAAGAGAAAGTTGGTGACTTTAATTTCCTGAGAAGATTCCTCTGCAACGAAAATTGCCTTTGTTTTAATTATGTCCATCCCAAATCAAGTATATTTCAGTGGCACTCTCTCCCCTATTTCGCGGTATTACGAAACATGCTACCCTTCTTTGAAGTTTTTTGATGTACTCCATCGATCCTATTTGGTAAGGATCCCACATCGCGCACCAGTATTCTAAAAGAGGACGGACAAGCGCAGTGTAGGCAGTATGCTCAGCAGATCTGTTATATTTCCCAAGTGTCTTGCCAGTAAAACGCTGTCCTTGGGTAGCCTTCCTCACAACAATTTCTATGAGTTCCTTCCAATTTCAGTTGTTTGTAACAGTAATCCCTAGGTATTTAGTTGAATTTACGGCCTTTAGATTTGACTGATTTATCGTAACTCCTGTGGATTACGTTACACTTTTCATTATTTAGGGCCAATTGCCAATTTTCGCACCATACATATATCTTTTGTAAATCGTTTTACAATTTTTTTTGATCTTCTGATGTCTTCACTAGTCGATAAACGACAGCGTCATCTGCAAACAACCGAAGACGGCTGCTCAGATTGTCTCCCAAATCGTTTATATAGATAAGGAACAGCAAAGGACCTATAAAACTATCTTGAGGAATGCAAGAAATCACTTCTGTTTTACTCGATGACTTTCCGTCAATTACTACGAACTGTGACCTTCCTGACAGGAAATCATGTATCCAGTCGCAAGACTGAGACGATATTCCATAGGCACGAAATTTCACTACAAACAGTCTATGTGATACAGCGTCACTAGCCTTCTGGAAATCCAGAAATACGGATTCAATTTGACATCCCTTGTCGATAGCACACGACACTTCCTATGTAGTGGAAATCTGAGAATAAACGCTAGGACAACGCAAAATAGTTGCTGACTTACGAATCACATTTAACCGAATGCACTAGATGTAATCGTATGCTTCGCTATTTAGTAGGGAAAAGATGTTGTCGCATTATGTTATTACAAACTCTGCCTCCATAGCTGAGAGGTCAGCGCGTCTGACTGTTATTCCGCGGGCACGGGTTTGATTCCCTGTCGGGTCGGGGTTCATCTCCACTCGGGAACTGGGTGTTGTGTTGTCCTCATCATCATTTCATCAATGAGAAGCAAGTCGTCTATTGGAGCATCAACTAAGAAGACTTTCAACTTGGCGGCCGAACTTTCCTATTTAGGGACTCCCGGCCATCAGTGCCAGACGATCATTTCATTTCATTATTTGAGAAAACAAATATAATTACCGGTCAGAGTGGCATCCGTGTCCATACGAGCTAGTGTTCCGTGTCTTATGACCCCGTAGTCGATGGGACATTAGGCCCTAACATTGCCCCCTTCCTTATGACTGCCACTAGCGTGTTAGAGTAGAACGAATTAAATAAGGTACGATACTGCACTGCCTGTGTTGTTAAGAAACACTATGCAATGTTGTTGAGCATGCATGTCTGAAGGAGCAGACACTCTGGCGACTACAGGCGGTATGAAACAAATGAAATGTACACTCCTGGAAATTGAAATAAGAACACCGTGAATTCATTGTCCCAGGAAGGGGAAACTTTATTGACACATTCCTGGGGTCAGATACATCACATGATCACACTGACAGAACCACTGGCACATAGACACAGGCAACAGAGCATGCACAATGTCGGCACTAGTACAGTGTATATCCACCTTTCGCAGCAATGCAGGCTGCTATTCTCCCATGGAGACGATCGTAGAGATGCTGGATGTAGTCCTGTGGAACGGCTTGCCATGCCATTTCCACCTGGCGCCTCAGTTGGACCAGCGTTCGTGCTGGACGTGCAGACCGCGTGAGACGACGCTTCATCCAGTCCCAAACATGCTCAATGGGGGACAGATCCGGAGATCTTGCTGGCCAGGGTAGTTGACTTACGCCTTCTAGAGCACGTTGGGTGGCACGGGATACATGCGGATGTGCATTGTCCTGTTGGAACAGCAAGTTCCCTTGCCGGTCTAGGAATGGTAGAACGATGGGTTCGATGACGGTTTGGATGTACCGTGCACTATTCAGTGTCCCCTCGACGATCACCAGTGGTGTACGGCCAGTGTAGGAGATCGCTCCCCACACCATGATGCCGGGTGTTGGCCCTGTGTGCCTCGGTCGTATGCAGTCCTGATTGTGGCGCTCACCTGCACGGCGCCAAACACGCATACGACCATCATTGGCACCAAGGCAGAAGCGACTCTCATCGCTGAAGACGACACGTCTCCATTCGTCCCTCCATTCACGCCTGTCGCGACACCACTGGAGGCGGGCTGCACGATGTTGGGGCGTGAGCGGAAGACGGCCTAACGCTGTGCGGGACCGTAGCCCAGCTTCATGGAGACGGTTGCGAATGGTCCTGGCCGATACCCCAGGAGCAACAGTGTCCCTAATTTGCTGGGAAGTGGCGGTGCGGTCCCCTACGGCACTGCGTAGGATCCTACGGTCTTGGCGTGCATCCGTGCGTCGCTGCGGTCCGGTCCCAGGTCGACGGGCACGTGCACCTTCCGCCGACCACTGGCGACAACATCGATGTACTGTGGAGACCTCACGCCCCACGTGTTGAGCAATTCGGCGGTACGTCCACCCGGCCTCCCGCATGCCCACTATATGCCCTCGCTCAAAGTCCGTCAACTGCACATACGGTTCACGTCCACGCTGTCGCGGCATGCTACCAGTGTTAAAGACTGCGATGGAGCTCCGTATGCCACGGCAAACTGGCTGACACTGACGGCGGCGGTGCACAAATGCTGCGCAGCTAGCGCCATTCGACGGCCAACACCGCGGTTCCTGGTGTGTCCACTGTGCCGTGCGTGTGATCATTGCTTGTACAGCCCTCTCGCAGTGTCCGGAGCAAGTATGGTGGGTCTGACACACCGGTGTCAATGTGTTCTTTTTTCCATTTCCAGGAGTGTATTTACTGGTGGGAATAAGAACAATCATCAGCTGTATAAGGGAATGAAAATTTGTGCCGGACAGGGACTCGAACCCAGATTTCCCCGTGTACGCGAGCGGTCGCCTTAACTGCTTTGGTTATCTGAGGCAGATACTTTCAATTAAGATGTCCTTCCCTGTATGGGAATTACGTAACGTGTGCACGAGTGCAAGTTGTAACGCAGGGAGGACGTCCGGCAAAAATTTTCATTCCCTTATACAGCTGATGGTTATCCGTATTCGCAACTGTGAATACATTTCATGTATTGAACGATGCACGGCAGCGACAAGGCTTGGTCTACAAGATAGAGCGATACTATAGAAGTCTATCTTGGTCAGTTCCTGCCGCGAAGGCATTTCTTTATTGGACTGTCTGTGTAGGAATGATATACAGGGTGAGTCGTGTAAGACATAACACCATTTTTATTACGTGAACGGCCTAAGGTAACTAAACGTAGTTTTCAGAAAGTAATAGTACACACAGCGCCAAGCAATTTTGTTGTACGTTTGTTTAATCCTCTTAATCTTTTATCAACCTAGATACTGAGCAAATATGTGTTTTTTAATACAACGATATACTTTTGTAACTGCATTCTAAAGCTCTCAGGTCCAGTGTTATAACGCAGGGTTAAACTGACATTGACAGTTTTGTTAAAAGGTATCTGAAAAATGTGCAAAAACTGAGAGACTAAGTGATCTTACCCTGCTGTTGAGCCCCGCGGTCGCGTTCTCGCTTCCCGAGCACGGGGTTCCGGCTTCGATTCCCGGCGGGGTCAGGGATTTTCACCTGCCTCGAGATGACTGGGTGTTTGTGTTGTCCTCATCATTTCATCATCATTCATGAAAGTGGCGAGATAGGGCTGAGCAAAGGTTGGGAATTTGTACGGGCGCTGATAACCGCGCAGTTGAGCGCCCCACAAACCAATCATCATCATCATCATAATCACCATCATCATCTCTGCTGTTGAGGTATAAAGGGCGCCAAGTGGCGCTCTCACGCCCGGCTTGCCGATGTATGCAACAAGAAGACAGCCTTACGCTACTGAGATAAAATGTATTTCTTCTTGGACCTACTTTACAGCATATTTACGGGATCAGCTACGACATACGACTGTTGTATACGGAACTGTATGTACATAGGACCTACTCACGATTAAGTGAACAGCGTTGTGGAAAGAAGCAAACAGTCAAAGGATGGATATAACGACGGAACATGGCATGAGAGCCCCTCTTGTTGGTGTTTATACCTCAATAGCAGATTATCGTCATCTTGTCTTACAATGGTTCAAATGGCTCTCAGCAATATGGGACTTAACATCTGAGGTCATAAGTCCCCTAGAACTTAGAACTACTTAAACATAACTAACCTAAGGACAGCACACACATTTATGCCCGAGGCAGGATTCGAACCTGCGACGGTAGCGGTCGCGCGGTTCCAGACTGAAGTGCCTAGAACCGCTCGGCAACAACGGCCGGCTGTCTTACAATTTTTAGCACGTTTCTCCGATAATTTTGCGAAAAAGTTACAGTGCTAACATTAACAAATGTTACGTAACTGTAACCATCGTTTCAAGAGATTTCGAATTCCGCTAAAAAGCTACATTGTTCCATTTAAAAAACCTGCTTGGTGTGATATCTCGGTTGGAACAAAAATAAAAGGATTAAAGATACAGCAAATTTAAGTGCCCTTCTACATATTGTCATCTGCCGGACACCACTGCTCGATATCTTGAACAGTTCGCGAAATAAAAGGGATGCTACGACCTACGTGGCTCACCCCGTATACAAGGTGGCCAGAGAGAGTCTGAAAGGCTTGCAGGTCGTTTTAGGGAAATTTGGGCTCAGAAATAATTGTAAAAAAAAAAATTCGATACGTTGCACCGTTTCCGATTTAATTAGTACTGAAAATAGTCAAGCATACTGTTGTGGGCGCAAATTCAAGCGATCCGCCAGATACAAAAAGTATCAGTTGTTTTCAAAGCGTAGACGTCAGCGCACAAGACTGCTTAGCCTTTGGCTCGCCTCAAATTCGATCCTTACTACTGTCTCATGTCCAATTTTTGTACCGCTCCCTCGTTCGGTGTTAGGAAACCAAACGAAGAACACGTTTGGTGGCACCATCTCCTGCGGGACTCCTGAATTTGTGCGCGCAGAGTCCTGATGGGCCAACTTCAGTGTATATTACGGGGGTGGACTAAGGTGGCGTTCGATTTTGGAAGCGATATTCGTAACTTCCTCTTAATAAAATAACAAACAAATTACTAGACTGGCTTTAGATCTTTCTTATACACTCTTAAGATTTTAGTGTGTATTCTTAAGTTGTTGTTTTGGTCTTCACTCCTGACACTGGTTTGATGCAGCTCTCCATGCTACTCTATCCTGTGCAAGCTTCTTCAACTCCCAGTACTTACTGCAACCTACATCCTTCTGAATCTGCTTAGTGTATTCATCTCTTGGTCTCCCTCTACGATTTTTACCCTCCACGCTGCCCTCCAATGCTAAATTGGTGATCCCTTGATGCCTCAGAACATGTCCTACCAACCGATCCCTTCTTCTAGTCAAGTTGTGCCACAAACTCCTCTTCTCCCCAATTCTATTCAATACCTCCTCATTAGTTATGTGTTCTACCCATCTAATCTTCAGCATTCTTCTGTAGCACCACATTTCGAAAGCTTCTATTCTCTTCTTGTCCAAACTATTTATCGTCCATGTTTCACTTCCATACTCCATACAAATACTTTCAGAAATGACTTCCTGACACTTAAATCTATACTTGATGTTAACAACTTTCTCTTCTTCAGAAACGCTTTCCTTGCCATTGCCAGTCTACATTTTATATCCTCTCTACTTCGACCATCATCAGTTATTTTGCTCTCCAAATAGGAAAACTCCTTCACTACTTTAAGTGTCTGATTTCCTAATCTAATTCCCTCAGCATCACCCGCAGGAGGTACTGGGAGATGAAGAAGCTTGCACAGGATAGAGTAGCATGGAGAGCTGCAACAAACCAGTCTCTGGACTGAAGACAACAACAACAACAGTATCCAGCTATTCGCCTGCAATGCAGCTACCAGCACTACACCCGCGACCAATGAGTCGTGCGCGCAGGCACTACAGACGTCTGTCACATGCGTCGAACCATCCAGTACTCTGCCGCCCATGTACCTCATGCTTGACAACATCATGGCCGTTAACATAAGCACACATGTCGACAACCCATTGTCCACCAGAGGCGCCAGCCTTGCATCAACAGCGGAGCTGCAGTCGCAGGTACTACATTGCTCCGTAAGTCACATGGTGAACTAGCGCCGCGCAGGAATCTATCCTCCTCCCTTTTGTATGTAAGACGCGGCACGACGACTAGCAGGAACTCCGTCCCGATATTCACCCATCCTATCCACTTTAAACCCATCCCACCCTTTCATCCTCGTCAGGGCTCCCTCTCTCTCCGTACCTCAGCCCCCCTTTCCCTTTCCACCCTTCTTTCTCGAACCTCTATTTCCCATCAAGAGTTAGCCTCACCGTTACCCCCTCTGTTCCACTCCTTTTGCATTCCAATAGTGACTTCAACCCCAGTCCTCCATTCTTGTACGACGTGCCTTCGACCCTCCTCAACCGCCAACCGCCAACAGACTCCATATCATAGAGCAGGTCCTTCCCGTTTTAGTGCCAGTAAAGTTCTTATTTTTAACGTCGTTGCTCTGCATCGTGTTTTTAAAATAATGTACTCTTATTGTATTCTTTTTATCTTTAACATCTGTTTTTAACTAAACGCGACGCGCGGCGTAGCCGTGTGGTCTGAGGCGCCTTTCCACGGTTCGCGCGGCTCTCCCAGTCGGAGGTTCGAGTACTCCCCCGAGCATGGGTGTGTGTTGTCCTCAGCGTAAGTTAGTCCAAGTTAGATTAAGTAATATGTAAGCCTATGGATCGATGACCTTATCAGTTTGGTCCCTTAGGAACTAGCCACTATGTTGTTGTTGTGGTCTTCAGTCCTGAAAATGGTTTGATGCAGCTCTCCATGCTAATCTATTCTGTGCAAGCTCCTTCATCTCCCAGTACCTACTGCAGCCTACATCCTTCTGAATCTGCTTAGTGTATTCATCTCTTGGTCTCCCTCTACGATTTTTACCCTCCACGCTGCCCTCCAATGCTAAATTTGTGATCCCTTGATGCCTCAGGACATGTCCTACCAACCGATCCCTTCTTCTAGTCAAGTTGTGCCACAAACTTCTCATCTCCCCAATCCTATTTAATACCTCCTCCTTAGTTACGTGATCTACCCATCTAATCTTCAACATTCTTCTGTAGCACCACGTTTCGAAAGCTTCTATTCTCTTCTTGTCCAAACTATTTATCGTCCATGTTTCACTTCCATACATGGCTACACTACATACAAATACTTTCAGAAACGACTTCCTGACACTTAAATCTATACTCGATGTTAACAAATTTCTCTTCTTCAGAAACGCTTTCCTTGCAATTCCCAGTCTACATTTTATATCCTCTCTACTTCGACCATCATCAGTTATTTTGCTCCCCAAATAACAAAACTCCTTTACTACTTTAAGTGTCTCAATTCCTAATCTAATTCCCTCAGCATCACCCGACTTAATTCGACTACATTCCATTATCCTCGTTTTGCTTTTGTTGATGTTCATCATATATCCTCCTTTCAAGACACTGTTCATTCCGTTCAACTGCTCTTCCAAGTCCTTTGCTGTCTCTGACAGAATTACAATGCCATCGGCGAACCTCAATGTTTTTATTTCTTCTTTATGTATTTTAATACCTACTCCAAATTTTTTGTTTCCTTTACTGCTTGCTTAATATGCAGATTGAATTAAGAAACTTGAATCATACTGCACTATATGACAGTGACGAAGGGCCTTCGCGGAGTGTGAAGGCGGCCGGTGGGAGCTCCGAACGCCACAGTTTTCATCCTAGACCAAAATTTCAGAAATTGCTTTGAAACTGATGATAGTGTCTAGAGTAGTACACACAGATATTTTTTTAAAAAAATTTTTTTAAGGAAATGGCGGCACTCTGAAGTAAAAGTAAATCCTTTCGACAGAAAAGTCGTTATAAAAACGTGCACAAAAAATCAAAATTAAAATATATCGCGATAACCTTACGTACTGCAGTAGAAAAAACGCCGACACGCGAGTTACAAAATGGTACAATGTAACTGCATGTACATTTCTTGAGTTACAGCTCCACCAACTTGAAAAATTTTGTTTTGAGAAAACAAGCGTTTAAATTTTAAATTTGTGTTTGTTTAATATCGAAATTGCACAAACCTTTTATCGGCAATGCCAGCACCGTACAGTTGGTCTTCTTCCGCCGATGTAGAAACATTCTCATTTTGACGCAACTGTATCGATTAACTGGCTTCCGCTTACCAGTCGAAGTATTTTTTGCACGATTGGGATTACTTTTACCTTTTCTATCCGTATAAATACGTTTGTCATTTTCAAGCACTAACGTTTCACTTCTTATAAAAAACAAACGAAATGACAAGTTCTGCAGACGCGAAACAAGCACGTGCTTTCACACTGTTTACCATGAACGAATCATGTTACGAAGATAAATGTTGCTGAGAATAGTATTTTAGTTGATATTTACGCCCTCTGTGATACTACCCGAAACTAATAGGACCCGTATTCTGTCGGGAACTATTAATAGTATTCCGCTGGTTGCATTCGAGCGCTGTCCGCCCTGATGGATGTGTGTGATGTCCTAAAGTTAGTTAGGTCTAAGTAGTTATAAGTTCTAGGGGACTGATGACCACAGAAGTAAGTCCCATAGTGCTCAGAGCCATTTGAACCATTTGAACAGATGTTGAAATAAACTTCCGGATGGCGCTTTGGTCAGGAACCCACAACAAGAACGCAAATATCACCATCGTCGATACATTTTTCTCCGCAATTTCTTTACAGATCTATATATGACTTACGTCACTGAATTTTTCCCATAAAGAACTAATATGTCTCGCAAAAGTAACGTAGTTCCATTTTAATAAACTGTTAATTGCTGTTACAGTTTTTAGAACATGCCATTCATGTAACTTCAGGTAGCGTAAGCAGACGTGGGTTCAAGCAACCTGTTCTGGTTTATTTTCTTGGCCCATAAAAATTAAATCGTTCCCGCAGATGCCAGAGTCAGGTGTGACTCGCTGCATATTGCGAGAAACTCGCATCGATTGTGCCAAACGTAATACGCTAGTTCGTAATGGAGAATGGGAACCTAATTGGCTAGTTGAGCGATGCTTCATGCACGCTCATCAGATGACAGCCAGACACCCAGGTACGCAACGGGCTTTCCGAATAAGGCTTAAATTGCAACCGATCAATCATCTGTAGTACAGGATAGCGCAATAAGCTGCAAAGTGGTCTGCACGCCTCTACTTGCCGAGGCAACGAGGCTATTAAGCAGCAAACAGGCCACGGCTTAAAGCCAGCAGCCACCATCCATAGTTTCTAGATTACCTAAATTTTAATTACTATAGAATGTGAAGAGTAATCGGCGTGGCAAAGAGATGATGTTTTGCAAATGTTGTTTTTTGTGTTACAACGTCTTATTCAATTACGTAATTCATGTATCTACTACCAACTCTTTTGTCTGCATAGCTAGTTAAAGCATCCATGTTAATTATGTTTCAAAAGCCTGAGGTACAATACTGTGCCACTGTAAAATATTTGATAAATCAGAAACACTATTTTGCGTGTGTTCTACGGGATTAATTTATTCAGGTTACACTTTTTCCGGCCTACAAGTGTATCATCAGATGTTGACTGACTGTCATCGTCAAAGACGTTACAATGCTTGTAAACGACATTGGAACAGGTGTTACTCATCGAAGCTGAGGGACAAACATGCAATACATGTCATTTTTGACAATTCGGTGTTACTGCAATTTAAAAGGTAAAAAGTTAAACAATAAATAAATATGATCAGAGCAATCCAGGAGAGATATGAACATTAAACTAGAAAATTATTGCGTATATAACAGGTTACATAAGTAAACAAACCCAATGAAATAAAATTAGTACGTCACTAGACTTCTTCAAGGTGTACTATTCGTGGAAAGTCATTTAGAAACAAAGTAAAAGAAAGGATTAACAACGGTAACAACAGCATGTATGGAGTTCTTAGGCAATCACAATAAAATCGAAATAAATGAAAAAATAAAGGAAAATGGAGGAATAGGAAAGAACATACGGTGTGTGAAGTAATGAAAAACTGAGACGGCTATGTGAAGTTTAGGAGAAGGGAAGTAAGAAGCTGTGTTTGGACATTTAGGATTAAGTAAGGACTATGGGCTACATGTTCGTCAAAGTCCAGGGCTTCCAACAAGTTGAGTCTTTGACGTTTCAAAAAATGGTTCAAATTGCTCTGAGCACTATGGTACTCAACATTTGAGGTCATCAGTCCCCTAGACTTAGAACTACTTAAACGTAATCAACCTAAGGACATCACACACATCGATGTCCGGGGCAGGATTCGAACCTGCGACCGTAGCAGCAGCGCGGTTCCGGACTGAAGAGCGTAGAATCGCTCTGCCACAGCGGCCGGCTTTTTGACCTTTGTTCCCTAAAATAAACAAACATCTAGCCCACAGACCTTAATTAACCTTAAATGACCAAACACAGCTTAATACTTCCTCTCTTCTAAACTTCATATAATCCTCTCAGTTCTACACTGCTTTCCACGCTCTAAGTTCCTTTCTCATCCTCCATTTACCTGGTTAAGATTTAAAATCGCCCTAGGCATGTGGTAACTTGCTCGCTTCGGTACTTGAGACCGACGTCCGTGACTTAAAGTATACAGGTGATTGATTCCTAGTTTGGATTCTGCGCTGCATCATCAGCATTGCTGTTAACAATCCATAAGGATAAACAGGTCGTTAAATTTTGACAGTAACTTCTCCATTACTACTCTTACCGCTCGTTTTAATTGCTTCACCTTCTCATGCAATAAAGTTTTAGCGGTGGCTTGCTCGTGGCTAACCTTTAAAATCGTCCTGTGTAGATCATCTTCATCTAGAACATCTAGATATGTAGTATCTACTGCAAACACATGCCGACCAAGTTAAACCATCACTTGAAAACTGTTCTTACGACCTCCCGAACGAAACTGCTTCTTCACTCGTGTGACATCAGCACCGTTTATGACACCGTTCGGTTGCCACCAGCTACGTGACCGCATATAGAACACCAGTGGGCTACAGTCTGCCTCCCTTCCAACGTACAGTTTTTCTTCAATCTAACACATAATAATATGGAATACTTCATAAAATGGGAAGCTTACTAAAATTACCACGACGCTTTGCCATATACGAGGCCTGTTCAGAAAGTAAGCTAAATGCATGAGACATTTCACTTCGGAAATCGCTAGGGAATTCAATATTCGTAGCTCCACAGCGTCAGGAGTGTGTCGAGAATATCAAATTTCGGGCATTACTCTCACCACGAACAACTCATTGGCCGACGGCCTTCACTAAGCGATCGAGAGGAGCGGCGTCTGCGTGGAATTTTCAGTTCCAAAAGACAAGCAAAATTCCGTGAAATAATGGCAGAAATCAATGTGGAAAGTACGACGAACGTATCCGTTAGAACAGTGCTGCGAAATTTTGCGATAATGGGCTATGGCAGCAGTCGACTGGCGCGATTGCCTTTGCTAACAACACATCATCTGGCACGCCTATCCAGGGCTTGTGACCATACGGGTTGGACCCTAGTCGACTGAAAAACCGTGTTCTGATCGGACAAGTCCCTTTATCAATTGACAAGAGCTGATGGTAGGGTTCAAGTACCCGCAGACCCCACGAATTCATGTATCCAGGTCGTCCAAAACGCGCTGTGCAAGCTGGTGGCGGCTCCATAATACTGTGGGTTGTGTTTACATGGAATGGAATTGGTCCTTGGGTCCAACTGAACCGATCATTGACTGAAAATGTCTATGTTCTGCTAGCTGGAGACCATTTTCAGCTATTCATGGGCTTCATGTTCCCAAACAATGATGGAATTTTTATGGATGACAGGTGGTCTCAGTTGGTTTGCAGGACATTCTGGAGAATTCTAAAGAATGATTTGGCCACCCAGATCGCTTGACATGAATCCCATCGAACATTTATGGGACGTAATCGAGAGGTCAGTTCGTGCACAAAATGCTGCACGGGCAACACTTTTGGAATTAACGGCTGCTATAGAGGCAGCAGGCTCAATATTTCATCAGAGGGCTTCCAACGACTTGTTGAGTCCATGACACTTTTGCACTTATAGGTCACATGTCCTGTGTGCAGTGCTTTCCATTGCGTTCTGCATTTTCACGCCGCTGATCGTTGCTGATACTTTTACCTTTAGAGACAGTTTCCCATCCCAAGGTGAAGAGGGCGGCTTGAGCCTCTTTCTGCTCTTCCGCCTTTATTGACACGACATTGGCAGAACGACGTTGACTGCTTATGTTGGATGTCTTCGGCCACCATTGCTGCTGCTAATTATTCAAAAACTAATTAGTGGCTGGATTCAAATATGGAACCCACGATGATCTGATTACAATCGAAGTCGCTGAATATAACCCAAATTTTGAAAAATAAAGACGTCTTCTGTTCACAGTATATATCGCCGACTGCCAGTAGGTACTTGGGCACTTACCCTGAGGTTACAAAAGTGATCAGATACCTCCTAACATCGCGTCAGGCCTCCTTTGCCCAGTATCGTGCTGCAACTCGACGTGGTATGGACTCAACAAGTCCTTGGAAGATGCGTGCAGAAATGTTGAGCCATGTTGCCTCTACAGCCGTCCATAATTGCGAAAATGTAGCCGGTGTTAGAACTGACATCTCAATTATGTCCCATAAATGTTTAAGAAATTCATGTCAGGTGATGTGGGAGACCTAATCATTAGCTCGAGTTGTCCATGATGTTCTTAAGGCCAATCGCGAAAAATTGTGGACGTAGACACGAAGCACTGTCATCCTTAAAAAATTCCATCGTTGTTTGAGAAAATGGCTGTATATGGTCTCCAGGTAGCCGAACATAACCATTTACAGTCAATGTTCTGTTGACATGGGCCAGGGGACCCAGTCCATGACATGTCAACACGGCCCACACTGTTATGTTGTTTCCCCAGTGGTCTAGGGTCCAGTCGATATGGTCAAGAGCCTAGGAAAGGCGCTGCAGGCGATGTTGTGGTGTTAGCCCATTAGCAGAGACACTCGCGTCGGTCGTCTGCTGTCGAAGTCCGTCAACGCCAAATATCGTCGCACTGTCCTGAGGGATACGTTCACCGTATATCCCACATTGATTTCTAAGGTTATTTCACGCAGTGTTGCTTGTCTGTTATCACTGACAACTGTACACAAACGCCGATCCTCTCGGTCGTTGAGTGAAGGCCGTCAGGTGTCCGTGGTGAGAGATAATGTCTGAAATCTGGTATTCTTAGCACGATTTCCGATATGTCTAGCTCCAAACCTACAACACTACGTTCAAAGCCTGTTAACTGCCGTCGTGCATCCATAATAAAGTCGGAAACCTTTTCATATGAATCACCTGGTGTCAAGAATTTTCTTTGAAGCAACATGTTTAAACGCGTGCCCATTTTCCCGTACTCACACCTAAACTACTTGGAGACGAGATCTAAAGTTTCTCCTGTCGTGGAGTGAATAGCTCCTTGGAGGTGCTGTTTGAAGTCAGCTGTGTTTGTGGAACGCACTTTCTTTACTAGGCTGTAGCGCGTAACTGTATCGAAAACTGTGTGTGAGGGCAAACTCCTTTATCTACTTCCTTCTGTGTCTTGTGAACGGACAGAGCATGCTGGGTTTCATTGATTGATACCTGAGTAATCCATGCAGATTTCCACGTAGGAGATATTAGATCTCCAGAAAATTCACACATGTTCGACAATTCTACAACAATTCCACGTCATTGTTACAGTTCTTTAGTCGTACGCTAGCATCTTGCGACCCGTCTTCATTATTGCAGGCACATAGTAGCTTCGCTTTTTCTGGCGGCATAGATCAAAATTAATGGTTACAAGAGCGGTCAGTTCCTTCTTATATTTAATACAAAACGTAATGAGCAACCAATCAGGTACTGTGGCCTTCTCACTATCCGTAGATTTCAGTCGTCTTTCAATTCTGCAATCCGCTGTTTCTACATATGCCACTTTCACATTCGTGCGACGGTCAAAGGTGGGAACTGAGTCCTGATCTTCCTCAATGAAGAAGTTTCGGATGGCATAAATTACTACTTTACCCTTCATTTTATCTTCTTCCGACTCAGTACTATCGTAATAAACGACAATTCTGCAGACGGCTTTTTTCCACCCAAACATTTTGCGATTTATTCACAACTCAGGAGATACGATCATTCTTGCGATTTCTTTCAACACTTTTCTCATAGCTTCCTTAGGCTCCGATTTCGTTGAGATTTTCCTTCTCAGGAAATCTTCGGCTTCCTTTGAATCTGACACGCTACTCTCTCTGTGTTCGTAGTAGCTTCGCAACATGGTCAATTTAACCACTGTGGGTCCTTCCTATCCTTCACTATCTTCCGTGATGCCAACTTACCCAGCACACAGCCTTTAGTACGTCTGAGTACCTACCATTTCCTTCACATTATCGTCTCGTGAGCTGAATTTCTCCCACAGACTGTTTGGTAATTTAATTTTCCATTCGCAATTATAAAGGAGAAGTACGTATCTTTCTACCTGTCTTAACCTATCGGTCGGTACCAGTGTTCAGTGATGCTATAATAGCTTCGTGGTCACCAATAAGTCCAATACTTTTCCTCAGCAGGACTCTTACGACAAAGCATACCAATTCCAACTTCGACTGAAAAATGAATTCTGTAAATAACCTTTTAATACAACCTGACGCCTTAGCAAACAACAAATCTTAAGCTTGTCAAAAGTTCTGGTGTGTTACATTCCTCTGACTATGACGACATGCAGATGCTGGACACATACAGGAACTGGCTGGGTGAACTGATCGAAGTAGTGCTTAAAGATGAGGGAACGCTGCCCACTTCGAAAAGTATTCGCCGATACTAGAACAGACCGGAAGACATAATAACCGGAAGAATCAGTTCTTACCCTGCACCAATTGAAATTTGGAAGTACATATCAGACGAATCTATTTTTGTTTAATACTCACCTACTTTGTAAAGGGAATGAATATTCTGTACGTAGAATGTAGTACGAGTCAATAATAGCAGGACAACTTGTTTATGAAGAAAGTCTAGCTCAGATTGTAAGTAAGCTGTTTAGGTTTTTATGTTGTTAACGACACGTAGCGCTCTCTACTAAAATCGCTGACTGCGCTGTGTGCAGTCTGTGGCTGGTTGGACTCGTTGTTGGAAGTTATTCGCCAGTATTGTGTTGGGCGGTAGGATGTGAGCAGCCCGTAGCGTTGGGCAGTTGGAGGTGAGCAGCCAGCAATGCTGGATGTGGGGAGAGAGATGCCAGAGTTCTGAGATGTTAATATGAGCGGACGATCTGGACGTATGTCCGTCAGAAAAAGGAAATTTGTTAAACTGGATGTCACGAATTTATGTATATATTATGACCTTTGAACATTATTAAGGTAGATACATTGTTTGTTCTTTACCAAAATCTTTCATTTGCTAACTATATGCCTATCGTAATTAGTGCCTTCAGTAGTTAGAATATTTTATTTAGCTGGCAGTATTGGCGCTCGCTGTATTGCAGTAGTTCTAGTAACGAAGATTTTTGTGAGGTGATTCATGAAGGGTATAGGTTATTGTTAGTCAGGGCTATTCTTTTGTAGGGATCATTAAAAGTCAGATTGCGTTGCGCTAAAATGTGTCAGTTAAGAAATGATCAGAATAAGTAAAGAGAAAATAGTCTCAGTACGTTTAGTTTCACTCTGTAGTTTGAAAATCAAGTAACGTAGAAGCCTTACCTGCACAGTCATTTTTCACATTCAAAGGGGAAGTTTCAAGATCTACATCTACTCGTACGACGTGAGATACAGGACGAACCTGTGAACGAGCCGACTCTTACATCGTAATATATGCTGCGAGATCCTTGCTGTATCCTCTAATGGGTGCAAAATAGTAGGAAATTCTCGATTGCTTGATAAAGGAATCTGATCCAAATGTGTTGAGCAACTCTGCATACCGCTTCTAAGACATACATCGCTGGAACTGGGATTGTCAAATGATTTTTACTCGGAATAGGGCGTTCTTCGTTAAAGAGTAAATAGTTGCTGCGAGGTGGCAGACTCGGGGTGATTAATGCGAGAGATGTACGCTAGTTTACCAGTGACCGAGAGAGCTGCATGCAGGTTTAGCACTCGGCTGCACGGCTGATTAACTCCCAGTCCGACCATCCATGCTTGTTTTATATGCGTATCTCACGTGACCAACAGATTATTCTTGTTCGTGATGTTTTATTTTCTCTCTACTAGTTTGGTGCATGGCTCATTTTTAATCGGTACCTGCGCAAAATTCGGAAAACCATTATGAATATACTTACACTGAAATAGCAATTTGTTGGTTTTATGGACACCGTTTACTTACATTTACGGAGTACTTAACACTATTTTTTTGAAATATGATATTTTTTTGCTTTGCCGCTTTTTTTATGCAGCTACCAACAATGCCTAGAGTCCTTATGACAGTAAAGTATACTGAAAGAAAAGTAGAGCCAAGTATGCAAATGAAAATGAAGATATAACATCAGCTGACGTAGAAAGAAAGAAAAACTCCTCGTTACCGTACCTGGGTAATATTTCTTAATAAGTTACACGTTTCGTGAAACTAATTATAAAATTAGGTTTTGCACAGAAAACATAATAAAAAGCAATATAAAAACCGAATAGACAAAACTCATATATGCGCCCAGTCTGGACTACATAAAATTAAACGCATTTGTTTCACGTTGTACATCGGACAAACAGGACGAAAATTCCATGTACGATACAAAGAATATGTAAAGGGAAGCGAAAACAATCGCTCCATACATATTCGGCGTCTTTGAGACAAACCACATTTTACCGTCGCCAGAAGCAGTAATGTTTCAAAAGTGGAGCTATATGAACGTTGTAGAGGAGATAGGGATCTACATCCATTTCACATAAAGCAATATTTTAAACGAACAAACAGTATTTCAGCGTCACATAATATATGAGAACTTTGACAAACTTCTAGATATACAGTTAATTCAGAACAAATACAGTTCTAAATTTTACGTTCAGTAAAAATCGTCTTTCGTCAAATATAATGAAATGTAGTCAAATATATATCTCTCACGTAAAAAGAGATCGATAATATGACATTTTTGCTGTTTCGTAGTTAATGCGACAAAAAAAGTAATGTCGTAGTACACAACTAACGTTAAGAAGTGGATAAATGTAAGTAAACCGTGTACTAATATATTGTTTTTTATGCAGGTACTACTCGAAAGTGAACCTTATTCAAAAACAAAATAATATGCAAAAATTAACTGCAGTTCTGTTGAAATATATATACAAGAATGCGTATGCGACCAGTGTCTTAGCATATTCCCCTAGAAACTGGAGGAGGTGAACTACTAGAAACTGAGTGAGGATATATAAAGGTTCGCATAATTTACGGAGCATTATAGTTCTACATAGTTTTCCTCCTGTCTGTCACTTAAAATTAGACAGTATCTATAGTAAAATTGAAATTTTCGATTTTTGATTGATGTTTTATTCGAATATTATTGATTTGTAATTTGAAACAGAGGGCTGTTGTAACAATAAAATGAAAAAAGAAGCAGATTTATCATATAGCGCTAGAAGACACGGTTTCCTTAAAATAAGATAACATTTAAAAAAAGACACAAAAGAAGAACATATCAGACATTGCTTCAGTGGTGGTGGTGGCGGTAGTGGTGGTTAGTGTTTAACGTCCCGTTGACAACGAGGTCATTAGAGACGGAGCGCAAGCTCGGGTTAGGGAAGGAAATCGGCCGTGCCCTTTCAAAGGAACCATCCCGGCATTTGCCTGAAACGATTTAGGGAAATCACGGGAAACCTAAATCAGGATGGCCGGAGACGGGATTGAACCGTCGTCCATCCGAATGCGAGTCCAGTGCGCTAACCACTGCGCCAACTCTCTCGGTATTGCTTCAGTACTTCGTCAAAGTTGTATAAATCTTGAATGTGTTATAGCTAAACAATTTTTGTCCTTATCAATAACAACAGGAAATGCTTGCTTTGGCCATGATCAACATTCTATTGAGTACAAAATAACAACAATAATTATGTAGATTTCTTTGCGTTTGTGCATGTAAACTCTGCTTGGACCAAAAGCAATTGTTTTTGGTACTTAAAAGCGCAGAAATTACGCCTGCAGCTAATTTTTATTACTTCTAAAATGCAAGTTATACACTCCTGGAAATTGAAATAAGAACACCGTGAATTCATTGTCCCAGGAAGGGGAAACTTTATTGACACATTCCTGGGGTCAGATACATCACATGATCACACTGACAGAACCACAGGCACATAGACACAGGCAACAGAGCATGCACAATGTCGGCACTAGTACAGTGTATATCCACCTTTCGCAGCAATGCTGGCTGCTATTCTCCCATGGAGACGATCGTAGAGATGCTGGATGTAGTCCTGTGGAACGGCTTGCCATGCCATTTCCACCTGGCGCCTCAGTTGGACCAGCGTTCGTGCTGGACGTGCAGACCGCGTGAGACGACGCTTCATCCAGTCCCAAACATGCTCAATGGGGGACAGATCCGGAGATCTTGCTGGCCAGGGTAGTTGACTTACACCTTCTAGAGCACGTTGGGTGGCACGGGATACATGCGGACGTGCATTGTCCTGTTGGAACAGCAAGTTCCCTTGCCGGTCTAGGAATGGTAGAACTATGGGTTCGATGACGGTTTGGATGTACCGTGCACTATTCAGTGTCCCCTCGACGATCACCAGTGGTGTACGGCCAGTGTAGGAGATCACTCCCCACACCATGATGCCGGGTGTTGGCCCTGTGTGCCTCGGTCGTATGCAGTCCTGATTGTGGCGCTCACCTGCACGGCGCCAAACACGCATACGACCATCATTGGCACCAAGGCAGAAGCGACTCTCATTGCTGAAGACGACACGTCTCCATTCGTCCCTCCATTCACGCCTGTCGCGACACCACTGGAGGCGGGCTGCACGATGTTGGGGCGTGAGCGGAAGACGGCCTGACGGTGTGCGGGACCGTAGCCCAGCTTCATGGAGACGGTTGCGAATGGTCCTCGCCGATACCCCAGGAGCAACAGTGTCCCTAATTTGCTGGGAAGTGGCGGTGCGGTCCCCTACGGCACTGCGTAGGATCCTACGGTCTTGGCGTGCATCCGTGCGTCGCTGCGGTCCGGTCCCAGGTCGACGGGCACGTGCACCTTCCGCCGACCACTGGCGACAACATCGATGTACTGTGGAGACCTCACGCCCCACGTGTTGAGCAATTCGGCGGTACGTCCACCCGGCCTCCCGCATGCCCACTATACGCCCTCGCTCAAAGTCCGTCAACTGCACATACGGTTCACGTCCACGCTGTCGCGGCATGCTACCAGTGTTAAAGACTGCGATGGAGCTCCGTATGCCACGGCAAACTGGCTGACACTGACGGCGGCGGTGCACAAATGCTGCGCAGCTAGCGCCATTCGACGGCCAACACCGCGGTTCCTGGTGTGTCCGCTGTGCCGTGCGTGTGATCATTGCTTGTGCAGCCCTCTCGCAGTGTCCGGAGCAAGTATGGTGGGTCTGACACACCGGTGTCAATGTGTTCTTTTTTCCATTTCCAGGAGTGTATTTTGTAAGGATATAACATACACAGTGGAGTAACACTGAACGATGTGCGGTCCTTATTATGTGCAAAACAAACAAAAAAAAGCACAAAAAGAGGTTAATTTCTCTGTTACATTCATTTATGTTTCTTTGCGTATCAGAACTACCGGTTTTTCCTGCTATTTAGTGAGTCATTCATAGGTACCAAAATTACCGAACCCCAATTTTTGTAGAACGCAACTCTATTCGCAGCATATTTGCCACCCTTTCTTTTTTGTTATTTTTTATTTTATCCCACTTGCCCACATTAGTGATGGGTGGGCTATCAGAAGCACAATCAAACTGTTAAACAGTTAAACAGTGTGTAGTAAACAGAAACAATAAGTTAGAAGGTGAGGGATTAACAAATGTTTTTAATACATGTAAGGATGAATATACAGAAAGTACTGTGCAATATAAAGGGAACGTCACTTCTGTCGTCGTTAGTTTTAACAAAGTGGTATTTAAACGATTGCTACGCCGTAATAGTTATTTCACTAACCGCACTTAGCATATCGCTTTCTGTCCTTACAAGTACTTAGGGCATTACAACTATTGAGTGTAAAGATATTACTGCATCGAAATTATCATGTCAAGCAAAAACATTTCAATGACTGCATGTCCTGATACCAAATGAATTATAAAATAAATGCAGCATAGATGGAAAGCTATGTTTGCTAGAAGCTGGAAGCGTAACTCCTTGAGCACGTCTTCTAGTTCGGAGGAACTTCCATAGGTAGCGCTGATATCTCACAGACAGTGGCGCATTCGCAAGAAGTAGCGGAGACTGCCGCCAGATGCCTCTGCTATCGCGTCTGCGAGCGAAGCACAATTTGATGGTCCTACACGAGAGGCGCTCGATACTCTCCGCTTAAGACCGCATCCTTTGACGTCTACCACTGTGATGACGTAGGTTGAACGGAAAGACAACAGGTCAAGAACAATTCTCTGAAAAGAACTCGAACACACATTGCTATAACATGCGACCTGCCCTGATGACTACTGTGAGTTTGAATTTTAACGAAATCAAAGTTACCGAGAACATTAGATGTTAAATTATAATTAGAATGTTTCATTTCTTCACATTAATGACCGCTTTAAAATCGTTGGATACTGTGGCATATGCTATTTGAGATATTGAGTTTAATTTGAAACGAGTTTAATTCGAACTAGTTTGAAGCCACTACCAAATATCCAGAAGACTTCCGATATTTCTTGTAATTCTTGTACGGCTTTCACAGGTTTAGACAGAGATAAAAATTTTCATATATTACAATCTTGTCCTCAGTAAGTCCACAGATCTGAATAAGTATGATCCAGTTAAATCACTAACTGAATTTAATCATTCAATTGAATGTTAGGAAGGTTCATTTGAAAATATCACAGCTGATTCCTTTCCTCACACTTGCCCAAATCTTTCCCAATGCTATGGCTCTATTGAACTAGTCACCGACATGACTTGAAATGTTAATCCCTCCTTTTTTCAGCCACTGTACGTTTTGAGGATAAAATATTTATAACTAGAATCTTTTCGGAAATTGAAGATTACATTTTTTGATCATAGCTGTCAAAAACATAAGATGAAAGGCACTTTTGTGTGTCCCTATTAGTCGAAAAGTTTTTGCTCTGTGCTGGATGAGCTCATAATTTTACTGCGTGAAACAGCAGTTAATATTTCTATATAGCTTTAAAGATAGTTTTTTACTTCAATAACTCACATACTTCAATAATGAAACACCAACGGCAAACTGTATTTTGGTAATCTCTGTCTAGAATATTCCTCCTCATACGATTCACAAAAGCCTATCGCTAGACAGTTTGTCTGTCGTCCTAATATTCACATGTAATCTCCTTCGTCTCAGCAACATGCCTCTAAATTCTTTAGGTTTCCCCATTAACACGACTTGATAGTAATCCGAACTTCTTTCGGGAATATAATCTTTATTTATTTATTTATTTATTTATTTATTGTTCCATGGGACCACATTTAGGAGAAGTCTCCATGGTCATGGAACGAGTCAATACATGAAATTATAACACGATTGTAGAAACAGATAAAATGAAATATAAGAAACATATTCAGGCGACAAGTCGTTAGTTTAAATAAAGAAAATCAAGAATGTAACACTGGAATTTGCTTAATTTTTTAGCTCTTCCATGAGCTCCTCGACAGAATAGAAGGAGTGAGCCATGAGGAAACTCTTCAGTTTAGACTTAAAAGTGTTTGGGCTACTGCTAAGATTTTTGAGTTCTTGTGGTAGCTTATTGAAAATGGATGCAGCAGAATACTGAACTCCTTTCTGCACAAGAGTCAAGGAAGTGCATTCCACATGCAGATTTGATTTCTGCCTAGTATTAACTGAGTGAAAACTGCTAACTCTTGGGAATAAGCTAATATTGCTAACAACAAACGACATTAAAGAAAATACATACTGTGAGGGCAATGTCAAAATTCCCAGACTATTGAATAGGGGTCGACAAGAGGTTTTCGAACTTACACCATACATAGCTCGAACAGCCCGTTTTTGAGCCAAAAATACCCTTTTTGAATCAGAAGAATTACCCCAAAAAATAATACCATATGACATAAGCGTATGAAAATATGCGAAGTATACTACTTTTCGTGTTGAAATGTCACTTATTTCAGATACTGTTCTAATGGTAAATAAAGCGGCATTTAGTTTCTGAACAAGATCCTGAACATGGGCTTTCCACAACAGCTTACTATCTATCTGTACGCCTAGGAACTTGAACTGTTCCGTCTCGCTTATAACATGCCCATTCTGTCTGATTAAAATGTCAGTTCTTGTTGAATTATGGGTTAGAAACTGTAAAAACTGAGTCTTACTGTGATTTAGCATCAAATTATTTTCCACAAGCCACGAACTTATATCATGAACTACATTATTGGATAATGTTTCAATATTACACACAAGATCCGTCACTACCAAGGTGGTGTCATCAGCAAACAGAAATATTTTTGAATCACCTGTAATACTAGAAGGCATATCATTTACATAAATAAGAAACAGCAGTGGCCCCAGGACCGACCCTTGGGGAACGCCCCATTTAACAGTGCCCCATTGGGACTGAACATCATTACCACTCTCAATATTGCGGAGGATTACCTTCTGCTTTCTGTTCTTAAAGTAGGAGGCGAACCAATTGTAAGCTACTCCCCTTACTCCATAATGTTCCAACTTCTGCAGTAATATTTTGTGGTCAACACAGTCAAAAGCCTTCGTTAAATCAAAGAAAACACCTAACGTTTGCAACCATTTATTTAATCCGTCCAAAACCTCACAGAGAAAAGAGACTATAGCATTTTCAGTTGTTAAGCCATTTCTAAAACCAAACTGTACATTTGACAGCAAATTATGTGAATTTAAATGCTGCAGTAACCTTGTATATACAACCCTATCGATAACTTTAGCAAACACCGATGGCATAGAAATAGGTCTATAATTTTCAACATTATCCCTGTCTCCCTTTTTATAAAGTGGCTTCACTACCGAGTACTTTAATCGGTCAGGAAACCGACCACTCCTAAAGGAAAAGTTACAGATATGGCTAAGTACTGAGCTAACATACGTGGAACAATGCTTCAGTATTCTGCTAGATACCCCGTCATATCCATGAGAGTTCTTGGTCTTTAGTGATTTAATTATTAACTCAATCTCCCTCTTGTCAGTATCATGGAGGAGCATTTCAGGTAACAGTCTCGGAACACTTTTTTCTAAGAGCGCTATATGATTCCCTGTTGGGACTAGGTTTCTATTTAGTTCACCTGCTATATTCAGAAAGTGATTATTAAGTACTGTACATATATGCGACTTATCAGTAACACGGACATCCCCACTACGCACTGATTCTATATTCTCGACCTGTCTCTGCAGACCAGCCACTTCCTTTACGACTGACCATATGGTTTTAATTTTATCCTGAGACTTAGCTATTCTATCTGCATACCACATACTTTTTGCCTTCCTAATAACTTTTTTAAGCACCTTTCAATACTGTTTGTAATGGGCTGCTGCATTTAGATTTTGACTGTTTCTAACGTTTTGATATAATTGCCACTTTGTTCTACAAGATATTCTTATCCCTTTAGTCAGCCACCCAGGCTGCCTGTTTGTGCTAGTACCCTGTTTTGAACGTTCTAACGGAAAGCAACTTTCAAAGAGCACCAGAAAAATCTTGAGGAAAGCATTATATTTATCGTCTACTGTATCAGCACTATAAACATCTTGCCACTCTTGTTCCTTGATAAGGTTTACAAAAGTCTGTATAGCAACTGGATCAGCTTTCCTAAAAAGTTGGTAACTATATTTAACATGTGTTGCAGCACAAAAATCTTTTAGACTTAAAATTTGTGCATCATGATCTGAAAGGCCATTCACCATTTTGCTAACAGAATGCCCTTCTAGTAATGACGAATGAACAAAAATATTGTCTATGGTTGTTCTACTGTTCCCTTGCACTCTCGTTGGAAAGAATACGGTTTGCATAAGATTATATGAATTAAGGAGATCTACCAGCATCCTTTTCCTTGCACAATCACTTATACAATTAATATTGAAGTCACCACATATAACTAACTTTTTGTATTTCCTATAAAGTGAACCAAGAACCTCCTCTAGCTTTAGCAAAAATGTTGTGAAATCGGAGTGTGGGGATCTATAAATAACAACAGTAAGAAGTTTAGCTCCACTAAGTTTAACCACACCTGCACAACATTCAAACACCTTTTCAGTGCAGTACTTTGAAACATCAATTGACTCAAATGGGATACCGTTTTTCACATACATGGCTACTCCCCCACACCGCAAAGAGCTCCTAGAAAAGCTGCCAGCAAACCTGTATCCTGGTAAAGGAAGCCTCTGAATTATCTCCTTATTTAAGAAGTGTTCAGATATACCAATAATTTCAGAGTCAACATCTATAAGCAGTTCACTAACTTTATCTCTAATACCTTGTATATTTTGATGAAATATACTAATTCCCTCATTAATCGGATACCCAAGCTTTGTAGAAAGTGGTTTCTTTGTTAGAGAGACTTCCCTTAAGCAGGAATACCTATCAGCTGACTTCAATCTAAAAAAGGTACAGCTCTAACACCCACAACTACCAGAATTTTCCCATGAGTGATCCCACCACCCCCACCTATGCTGTCACCTATAAGTTTTGCCAGCCTCCCCTTCCCATACCTGTTGAGGTGCAGGCCATGTCTAGTGAAACCCGTCCTACTGATAGACTCCACCGACACCACTGAAATGTGACTCATGCCTTCTGTCATCAGCGCACCCCCAAGTCTCATGTTATTACGCCGGACGGCCGTATTAAGATGAGGCCGATCGTGACGCTGAAACAGTTCCACGAAATGCACATTCGTGTTGCCAGTCTGAGTGGCTATCTTCTCCAGGTCACCATCTATGTCATACTCCCCATCCCTATCAATACTATTACCAGCCCCACCCACAATCACTACCTGATCCTCTTTAGTAAAATCCCTACATAACCCCCCTATGTTAAAAGTCACTTGAGCCAATCCTGCATTAGGCTTCACAATGCTGGTGACCTGGTATTCACTCCCCAAAACTTCCTGCAACTGCTGGCCTACACCTCTACCATGAGAACTACCTAACAGCAGAACCTTCTTCTTTCTCTTAGACTTTGCAACTGTCCTAGCCACCGTAACTGCTGAGGTCTGCTGCATACTTCCTACATCTACAGCTACTAGAGATTCCTCTCCACTAGACTCTGACAGTTGGTCATATCTATTACAAACACCAATAGTAAAACTATCTGAAAATCTCCTTCTCCTAGCAGATCTCTTGCCAACAGCCAGCTCCCATTCCCCAACCCCCTTCTCCCTCCTCATCCTATCTAGCTCCTCCTGTGCGTTTTTCAACTGCACCTGAAGGGCACAGATCTTACGCTCCTGCTCCTCTATCAACTTACTCTTGCTACATAACCTGCAGTTCCAGGAGAGGATCTCACCAGAATGCCCACTGGCTTCCCCACTGCATTCCCCCCAGTGAAAATACTTCGAACAAGTCTCACACCGCAATCCACTACTCACGAACCTACGGCAAAGCCCACACTTCTCACTCATGGTAAAATTTTACAATTATTGAATCAAGGAAACAACTTTATCTAAGTTCCGCTACTACAATAAGAAGATGTTAAAAACTGACTACAATTATCACAAACTTGCTCTACAAGGGAAGTAACTACTATTATTGACAGAATTAATCAACAACAAATGAGAATATAACAAACTAACACAGAAAGAAAATCAAACGTCTAATGACAGTAACGAAACTGAAAGCAGTTCGCAAAAATTTCTTCTGAAGTTATTTCACCGGAAAACACCAAGAACACCGGTTGAAGACTACTAAAGTTCCTAAATAAACTACTATACACAAACAATTAATTAGTACTTAGCTTTCGATGCGCCGCTATAGCTGCAACTGGTCAGCGCGGAATGTAAACACGGGTAAGAGGTTAAGTTGCTCTATTCGAAACACTCACAAATATCAGGCCACAACACAAGAAATGCAGAGGTGAATGAAGAAACCACTAATAAGTCACTTAAATAGTAAATATTATCACAAAAACAGTTAAAATATATATCTGAAACCTAAAAATAAATGAAAACTTAGAGAGCGATCTCACACGCAGTCACGCGCTTATGACGTCACACCAAAGATCAGTCCAAGTTAATTATGGAAGTTTACTCAGTTCCTTCGCAAATGCATTACATGTTTCACAATTGGTCCGCCACCTCTTGGCCCCACAAGAAATTAATGTATCCGAGACCAGAGGTATACCAGTAAGGCTCACAGGCCGGTATCTCACGGATTGATCCTACTACTTCACGTACGTTATTAATTATCTTCATTTCAAGAAATTTCAACATTGTGTTTGAATTACGGTAAAAGATGGTTTTTTGTGGCACAAATTCTTTCAGTTAAGCGTATATTTGCGAACATATTTCGTATGCATGGCTGATTGATTGGTTGAGTTGGGGAAGTGGGCCAAACAACGAGATAATCGACCCCATCGGAGTAGGGAAGGATGGGGAAGGAAGTCGGCCGTGCCCTTTCAAAGGAACCATCCAGGCATTTGCCTGAAGCAATTTAGGGAAATCACGGAAAACGTACATCAGGATGGCCGGACGCGTGTTTGAACCGTCGTCGTATGCTTGTATCATTGACATGAGACGCTTGTGTGGTACGACGCTGAACGCCTTTTGAAAATGCAGGAATGTGAAGTATGCTCCATTGTCCAATAGCGTTCATTCGCATTGATAGGAATGAAGCGATACATTGTAAAGCGACACAATTTAATCTAAAGTGGCCTAAAATATTTAATTAGGCTTTTACGCGTTTTGTAATACAACAGGCGCGAATAAATTTAAATGCTGTGAGGAATTAGCGTACTACTCTTGTTTCTATTTGTGATGTGATATATATTTCGTCTGAGAATATTATCATTTCATATTTTTTATCCAAATAAATTTACAGATCTCATAAATGTTAGGCACTGTAGATGAGGTAACTGGAGATAATTGGTCCCTGTCTCTTTTTCCACTGATTCAAAGAAACATAAAAAACTTATAATTCGAACAAAGCGTGAATTCTAAAATTTTACACCGATTATATATATAATTTTTTTCTTGAAGACAAGACAGTCATCTACATAAATATTCGGAATGAAATAGTTCGTGAGCAGAATATATCAGGATATAATTTTGTCATAATGCTAAATTTTCAGTTTATGTCAACCTTCAACGGCAAGTTTGCAGATTAAGTAACTGAGTAATATTTTGAGAGGAAAACTACATAGCGAAACAAGTGTGACTTGTTTTTGATCTAGATCCAGAAGTGGATAAGGTGTGATCAGAAATTATTGGATGATTCTGTTTATCTTCCATCGCCCTTAGACAGACTTTATATAGATCATGTGGTTTATACCACGAATGGCCTTTCCAATAACACTTACCGAGGGTTATCGAACGATTTTGGTACGATACCCCAGTGGCTTTTCTAATCTGTTGTCTCCGTTTTGGCAGCATCGCTCGAGGTAAAGGATAGAAAGACTTCCATTAATGCTAATCACAGAAGAAGAAATCTGACCCTGTAACGTTCACAGGCCAGTTTGTTCGGGTCTCATTTCGTTGGAAAATGAATTCATGTTCTTCCTCCCGCAATGTATTTCTGACAGTAACATAATGATCCATCATGTCCAGATACACTTGATCTGCGAAAATTCTCTCGTGAAAGGACATTAAACCGAAGATACAACGTGTAGTAATGATAAAAAAAAAACATTTTATTGAATTTGACTTCTACCTGTGATTTCACTAACAAAACTGTGTTCCCCATAACTGAAAGCCACTCCTGTTCACTTTTCCTGACAAATAAAGTTTCACTTTGCTTCTCGTAATAATGTCTGTGGCCAAGATTCAATATTTCCAATAAGAGCCATGGTACTGATATAAAATGTCAACGTACGAAACAGTTAGGTTGTAGTCTATAGATGGGTCTTACGTAATATATTGCATACCGATTTGTGCGAGCTCTGCAAGCAACTTTCATACACTCTGGCAATTACACTTAGACCTCCACTACATGCATCTGGCGTCGCAAAATTGTTGACATCATGTTAACCATAAATACTTATAAAAGGCAACCATAAATTGGACGTCCAGCAGCAGCAGGATAAACATAACCTAATCGATGAATGCCCAGACGCACGAAGAAAAAAAAAAGTAAGAAACATTGGATGTATTCAACACGCGCTACAGCTGCTTTTAGAATAAGCAGCTATCAGGACACTGTACGCTGTAGGTTATCGAGATTCACAATGTACCCATTACAGTGCTCTGTTGCTTGAAATGACACAGGGTGCAGTACAAGTTTCGTGTCCGAAAACATCCAATAGAGACCGCATAGTCTGCTTTCTGCACTGACATGTGGACACTTCCGAACAGTGACGTTGGAGCGTATCGCTAATAAACTGGGTTTAAGTAACTAATGTGACTGCCAAGTAACACCATGGACCATTGACGGGAAAGGCCGATTTCTGATCAAGGGCACAAAACTGACTAATGCCGGTATCTCAGAAGGTAGAGAAAGGGAAAACTGAACAGTGGAAAGGGCGCACTCACAACAACAGATTTTATGCATCTGATATCTCTTCTTACTCGTCTTCTAGATTCGTGCATGCATCTTCGTCCGCTAACGGTCTTCGCCGGCAGCAGTGAATCACATGTAGACACCAGTTGGCAACGAACCCCTGACTGGCACGTTTATTATGAGGTCGGCCCTCCGACTGCACGAGCGACGTGAACAGTGCCACCTGCCTACACCATAATGAAGTACACCCCGCTTTCACCAGAACTGACGATATTCCTCCTTATTCCAAGCTAAACGAACATTTTGACTACGAATAGAATTATTAACATACAACTGGGCTTCCGCGTGCCAAATGATCCGAGATGTACCAAGCAATTATTTAATTTCCTTGTTCGATTAAAAATATAAATTAATAACGCATTTGAGTATGTCCGAGAACAATGTCTCTCCGTGCGGATTCCAAACACATAGTAGCTCCTACAGGTTGGAGTGACCTCGCGTATTTATCTTCGAGGATTGTGTAAATTTTACTTTACAGAATTGTCAGAGATCTGTAACTGAACTGAATGTTACACAGAGTTGTCAGTTTTCACAATTTCTTTCCATACTAAGTATTTATCTGGTGACGTTACAGGCCGGCCCGAGTGGCCGAGCGGTTAAAGGCGCTACAGTCTGGAACCGCACGACCGCTACGGTCGCAGGTTCGAATCCTGCCTCGGGCATGGATGTGTGTGATGTCCTTAGGTTAGTTAGGTTTAAGTAGTTCTAAGTTCTAGGGGACTTATGACCACAGCAGTTGAGTCCCATAGTGCTCAGAGCCATTTGAACCATTTGACGTTACAGAAAACTATTTCCCATCTATACATTCAGTACATGTATCACATGTTAGGTCATAACCTACGTCCGCATTACCCCACAATCTGCCGATAAGCAGGAAATTTAAGAAATTAGTGAGAAATGAGGTAACTCGACAAATTTTTATTCAGTAAAGAATGCAACTTACGTTCTGCTACAAAGAAGATTAAGATTTTTATCGAATCATGTATTAAGCTAATACAATAGTACCAATAATAAGTCCCTGTATGAGATAGGACCTTCAGAGTCGCCAATGTCATCAAAACAGTCAATGAACAATTTGCAGAAATTGTCGTTCAGGATCAGCACACATTAACAGTTTTACCTTTGTTGCGTTTCGGTGAATACGAAGGATAGAACAGGTACAAGAGACAGGTGTTGTCAGTGCAGTATTAACGGAAAATGTAAATCCGTAGGGTTTCTGACCGAAAGCTGGGAAAAGCTCTACAGTTAATCCTTGCAACAAATTCTGAGCGCATATGGGCTCGCGTCTGTCATTCGCTTTGTTACTACATAGTCCTTTTAATTACTCCTGTATGCTTTGTTCAGGATACCGTGAAGCTCACTTTCAGTGTCAAAATTTTTTCTCATAAAGCGCTTGTGCCTTACACAGACTTTCTGACTGTCATACACTCGGTCGAGTCATGTTGACTGCTTGCTACCAGTGATATTAATGTAAGGCTCCTTTTCGTTGTAATTTGGGCTGTTAGCTAGGTCATATTGTCGTGTTCCTACTAAATAAAATCCACATAAAACAACTGCCTCAGTTCCATTGTATAAATAATTCCCTCACACCTGTCGTGGCTCAGACTTCATTTTCTAGTTGCACTCGAGATACATAAACGAACTGGAAGGAAGCAGTCATATCATTCGGATGATCGCCTGAAGTACGTGAGCAGAACTTCGGGAAATGTGAAGCGGAAGGGCCAGGCTGTGATTTAAGCCGTACTCCTTACCAGTGCGAGCCCAGTGTCTTACCACTGCGCCATCTCGATTTGTTTGCTTTGGATGCGTATTTCTTATTGGATCTTTGCAACAACGTGCCATATCTTCATATTCGGTGTTATAATATTCGTAGTAATGTCCGTTAATAGATATTTTGAAGACAAGATATCTTCTTGCGGCTTCGTCTTCGTTGTAAGTCAATTTTCCCTTCCATAATCAATTGTAGCAAATTGGACTTTGAATTTCTCATTAGACGACACAAACGATCAGTTATATTCTTTTCGTTGTAATTAAAAATTCATGACTTTTGTTTAATCGGCTTATAACTTTTTCGTTTGGCTCTAGTCGTTCCCATGTACTTCTACGGAGACGACGGTAGATCTACATTTCAAATGCCTCTGTGTTTTTAATAGCTGAGGCTTTTAAAGGTCAACCATCCATTCCGTACAGCAGCATAAACCGATATAGATTTGATGACTTTAGATTTCGGTGCATTACATTAAGAAAACTTTCAACTTCATTAAGTTATTGTCAGTATGCTCTATTTCACATTTTAGCTCCATATGCAGTGTCCGGTCTGCAGGAAGCCGTATACCAAGATATTTAAACTTCCTTGCCCCGTTCCGTTGGTAAACTAATAAACAACAGTGTGGCATTATTAAATGTTGCAGCTTATTTTCTCATTGTTATGTATTTTCTTTTCTCATTGTTGATAAAGAGACTTTATGTTTTTGTTAGATTAGTTTTTATGTTAAGTAGTCTTTCTACATCTTGCACGCTGTTTGTGATCAGTGCAGCATCAAAATTATATCGGATGTAGCTTATACAGACTCCATTGACGTTCGCACATTTTTAGCATCTGGCAGTAGTTGCTCAAAAATCTGTTCTTGAATACCACGGGTAACGAAATGCAGCCTTGCTGGACTCTTCTACGCAACTGATCACTTAGTATTTGGGAAATATGTGGTTCTATGGGACCAAACCGCTGAGGTCATCGGTTCCTAGACTACTTAATATAACATACACTAAGGACAACACACACACCCATGCCCAAGGAAGGACTGGAGCCTCCGACGGGGGGAGCCGCGCGAACCGTGGCAAGGTGCCCTAGACTGCATGGCTACCCCGTGCCGCACGCTTAGTATAATTCAACATTTGTCTTTACTCGTATATGAGTATTCTGTTCCTAATATATATTTTCTATATGTATCTAAAATCTTTCTGAACAGTATTTGTTTTCCTAAGGACTTCAGCCAGTTTATTCTGTACTACGTCAACATCAATTAAAAAAAAAAGGGACATGCGTTTACCTTCTGATTAGAGCAGTTTTTCACAATCATTTGTGCTAGCTAATATCTCCATAATGCCGTGGGTCCTGAGTCATTTATTCTGTGGTTTCCCTGAATCGATTAATGAGTAATTGCTGACACTATTCGTTTCATAAAGACATGGTCGACCTCATTCTTGATCCTTGTCATCGTAATTGTCACGTAACTCGTGGTACGTCTTTAGTGATGTCCTAGTTAACTGCATGTAAGATCCTAATCTTTGCAATTTTTCTGAGATGATCACACGCATAGTAGTCACAGATCCATTGTTTCCATTAAAAGTGGTACACAAAAATTCAGTTGCTGATCTAAAACGTTTGTAAGGCCAAATAAAACTGTCAATACCTAGGAATGATACATTGAATATTGTTTTACATTAAACCTTATGCCAGTAACGTTAAGTGTTTCTGAACCCAAATATTTGCCATGAAAACGCACAGCTTTACTAGCAACAAACGTGGTCGCAAGTGGTGACCTATTACTTTTTTCATGCTTTGTACCAACAGAGGAACATACACATTTCACATAAAAAACTAAGTTGTGACTTCGCAGTGGTCATATAGCCAATGCATCAAGGAGGGGGATCTCAAAGATCGTGCAAGTATCTTCGGCGGGGCTAAATGTAGGAGATCTGCCAAAGAGTAAACTTGCCGATCGTAAACAAGAAAGGTGTATGCTACCAAAGCAGACACTGTTTTCACCATTGTATTAGAGAAGCATAACCTTTGTTCCGATGAAAAAAACGAGTAATACAGATAAATGCATGGAATATACTGATGTAACTAAGACATCAAATTATGAAATTTATTGATGTATTTACATTTAAATGAAACCTTCAGCCATATACATTTTCCAAATTCTTGGTTGCACGCAAGTTGGTATCATATCTGCAGGATCACATAGCTTAACAGTTTCCAAATGTAACTGCCCTCGTTGGAATTGTGTGTTTTGATTTTATTGTTCTTGTTCTACGTTTTCACCCTTTACACCACCTTTATCAGGGTCTGATAATGATGAACAATCGCCCATTCAGAATTTGGAAATTATTTTTTTTTTAGTCTGTGCTTTTATAGCCTTATCTATCGCCAATAACGTCAGTTACTCTACGCGACGTACGCTGGTCGCGCCATTTGTCTGTGTAAGCTTCATTCGGAGTGTATATGTTGCTGAGGCAGAGAAGGGGAAAAGATCAGCCATTGTAGGAGACGAATGGTCCGTAATTCGGCATATGGGTCGCTTCCAGGTCTGGCTCACATCCATTCATCACAGGCTACTAAGTTACTCCCCGAAATAGGAGTTCATTTCAGCTAAATTATTTTCTGTGCGATACTAAGGGTATCACCATTTCTTTAGAGTCTTGGCAAATGTCTACTGTTACAAAAAATGGTTCAAATGGCTCTGAGCACTATGGGACTCAACATCTTAGGTCATAAGTCCCCTAGAAGTTAGAACTACTTAAACCTAACTAACCTAAGGACATCACACACACCCATGCCCGAGGCAGGATTCGAACATGCGACCGTAGCAGTCCCGCGGTTCCGGACTGCAGCGCCAGAACCGCTAGACCACCGCGGCCGGCGTCTACTGTTACACCTAACAAGTGATTTGTTTATTAATTATTTCGAAAAAAATTTCGCTATTTTTGGAAATATCCTAACTATTCCCGATACTTTCATTATAACCAAGCAAAGCTTGATTCAGTGTAACTCGTTTTAGTATGCTCTTCTGTGAAAGAGATTATCAGATACTTAGCCTAAACAAACGTACTGAAATTTGATATTTAATATAACAATGGCGTCGGAATCAAAGTGTATATGATCATTAGTTTCATTGTTGTTGAGTGTCACAAGCATAGTGTAAAATCCTTAAAACAAGGTCACGTCTTTCAATCCACCTCTGCCATTAATACTCAATTGCTCCTGAAGTATAAAAACTTTTCCATTCAGGTGCAATAAAAATGTATTTGTGGAATCACCACTTTAATTGCGATAACCACCATTTTAGCTACAGGCTGGTAAAAATTGGGATAACATTAAACAACCATAAATTTACTTCCAAAGATTAGCATCCTTCATATTATTGTAGTTCGGTAAAACATGAGAGACTATTTTAGTCGTGGAAAACCGAAGATAGTTGATGGTTCGTTTAAACATATTTGGTCTAGATAGAAATCAATTAAAAAGAGAGAATCTTAGTTTCTTAAAGTACGTTTAGTCTTGATAACACAAATCGGAACTATATATATCATGAGTTTAGGTGGTGATTACTGAAATTTAAGAAAAAAGTGTTCCATTAAATAGTTTTCAGTCATCACCACAGATCTGTAAAAACCAAATAAAAGGAAATATTAGCAGAAGATTAAATTTGTAAAGTGAAAAAAGTATCCCATATTGAATTACCAAAACAATCTTTTTCAGTAGTAAGATTTTTTCATTGATATACCTGTGTTAATAACTGCATCACTTTGATAAGCATGCTCAATTTACAATACGTGTTTTTCAAAACCATCACTGACATCTCGCACCCCGGCAAGAACAGTCAAACAACTAAAAAATGCAGTACTTGAGAAATTCAACTTCAGAAATAATTCTCTAAAGCTTATGTTGAAACATTATGTTTCCTTTAAATTTCAAGTAAGCATTGTCGGCAGTAAATTCCATTATATTTTTCGTGTACGTTGGGGCACTTCACACTTGTTTCTCACTGACATAAACTAAAGATACAGATTTTCGACTTGCATCCCTGTTCTTGCCGGAGCGTGTTATGTTGATGGACGGGCTACACAGACAGAGATGTGTCAGAAACGGATAACGTCTCTACACACCTTGAAAATGCAAAATAAAGCAACGTCCGGTTAGCTGCCGGCTGTGATACGGCAGTTGCAAATTCTGCTAGTTGGCATGGAATGGTACTGTCTCGCCTCCGAAGGCCATGAATACTGTGCCTCATGTGGCCAATAACAACGCGTGCAACGGCGATTGCTGCGTATACAGCTACGTTTCCGTTTGTGACGAGCTTCTACAGCGCTTCAGATTCCCCTGCGTCGCAATTGGCGAGCATTCGACGAGTTAATAGAGTATGAGTGGGGCCGTGTATCGTGGCTCGTATGACCATTCAGATCGACCGTTCGGACGTCGTGGGGCCAGGGACAGTCATGTGGCAAGCACTCTGGCCAGCTGCGCTTGTGTCGTTGCCCCAGCGGACCTTGACACCAGAGTGAATCATATCTCCCGCTAAAAAGCGGCAATCGTGTAAGCTGCTTCGTTCTCTGCCATCTAGGTACATGTTGCTCAAAAATTATATGTCTCTGAGATCGAGAGTGATTTTCGGCTTAACATAATGATGGCATAAGAGTTGCTGATCTACTATCGTGTTTAATGAGGTTTGGCGTTTCAGAGACATATAGTTAGATACTTCTTTGTGGAGTCCATGTAAACAAACAAGTGTTAAAATTTTTGTGAAAAGGAATAAAACTGAGATTTTAACAATGGTAATGTACTGAGTTTTAAATGTTTAACCCAAATGAACAAAATGGTTCAACTGGCTCTGAGCACTATGGGACTTAACATCTATGGTCATCAGCCCCTAGAACTTACAAGGGAACCTCCCCATCGCACCCCCCTCAGATTTAGTTATAAGTTGGCACAGTGGATAGGCCTTGAAAAACTGAACACAGATCAATTGAGAAAACAGGAAGAAGTTGTGTGGAACTGTGAAAAAATAAGCAAAATATATCAAGAAGGTTACAGTATTACGTTCTGTTTGTGAAGACCAAGAACTCGTCGATTATGTATTGCCACAAATCGAGAACTTCCTTTTCGCCGTCGCGGTACATGTAATGTATCGCTATTTCTTGTACCCAATTGACCGCATTCATCCGGGTCATCGGGAAATAGACTGCGTCGGGATGAAAGGGGTCCAGGGGCATAATCGAAACATAGGGTCGGCGTAGCAGGAAATCCAATAACTGGAGGATCAGTTTCCAGCACTCGCTTGCTGGGTCACAGTTTAGTCTTTGTTCGTCCGTATCTACTGTCGCGCAACGGGGGTACATGGGGTCGTCAGTTTTGTTTGGTGAATGGCATGTAGCCTTCTTCGGGTGGAAATTTCTCGTTAGTGACCACATACCACGTCGACCACACTAAAGTGGTAAGGAAGGGTACGTGGATGGCTCGCCAAACCCACGTCCAGTTGACGGTGGGTTGGCGTCGTATAGTGGCGTTAGCCGGATTCCAGCATTGCATTGGAGAACACTATAATAAATCTTTGCAGTCGGATTCCGTGTCTCCGGTATAACCCCCAACAGCCGTTGGCTACAGCGTGTGTGGCACCACCTCTTCTATCAGGATGCCAGGAAGATTGTCTGTTGGTGAAAGCCATAGTCGCCGCATTGAGCGAAGGTACAGTGCCAACGCTCTGTGTTTAACGTGAGTGAGTCCAACACCCCCTTCGTGGAAAGATAAAGTATCATTAACGAAATGGATCTTAAAAACTGCACCAGGGTTCACCATGTGTCCGAACACTGCCTGTATCCTGAAAGCCATCGTGTCCGTCATCGGTAATACGTGGGCGTAATGGTTAAGCTGAGAAGCTATGTACACATTGACGTACTGAGCACGTTGCAAAATGTCCAACGATCTAAATTTGTTGATGCGAGCCTCTATGCGGAGTCGTCGTACGATACGTAAAGGCCGCCGTACGTTGTATATGTTCATGTAGCGATATCCCTGAACATTTGAGCATTGAGACTTTTGTCAGGGGTACATCCAGTGCTGCCGGCATGCTTCGTCCCATCTTCATGCAGCGTGACTTCCGGAGGTTGATCACACTGCCTGCCACCAACCCATACTGTTGGAGCCAGGAAAGCACCGTTCGTATTCCGTCACCAGTCCGTGCTAAGAACATCACATCATCGGCGTATCTGCCACATCGAAAGGTCACATAGCGGAGGCTATACCTTTCAAGCGTCCCCGCAATCCGTGAAGAGCTGGTTCGAGGGCAGTGGCAAATAAGATGTCAGAAAGAGGACAACCCTGTCTGACGGACCTGTTCATACGGACGGGGGCGGACACAATAGACGTTTACCATAATCCTCGTGACCGCCTCATGGATCAAACGAAGCGCAACAGATGTCGTCATACGTGGGATACGCAGAAAATCACGTTCGACGCGATCGAAAGCGTGCTCAAAATCCAGCGCAACATGAGCGCCGTGGAGACGGCCTGTTTGCATCAGCGCCACCACGTCTCTATGCGTGCTCAAAGCTGTAAACACAATTGTGTTGCCTCCGATGCAGGGTTGATCAGTGTGAATGGTCGCCATTACCGTAGATCTGAGTCTCTCACGAAGGATGCGTGGCAACAGTTTGTAGTCGGTGTTTAGCATTGTCATTGGTCGAAAATGAAGTGGGCGACAGCTTCCTGCGGGTTTTGGCACGGGAATCAAGAGGCCATCGGTGAATTAAGATGGTACTTGAAAATCAGGGTTCAGGAGTTCTCTGTACATCCTGCCCCATATTGACCTTTTGTAAAATTCGAGAGGGAGTCCGTCAGGGTCTGGCGTTTTGTTGGGAGCACCGCGCAACATAGCCTCTCGTAGTTCTTCCAAAGTCACCTCCGACAGGAGCGTAGCATCATCTTGCGGGTTCCGAGAGACGGGTAGACCGGATGGGACTTACATAACACCTACATCCATGTTGCACTCTCGCTCATTTGCGTTTTAGCTCGTCATCCATCCTCCGTCTCGACATCCGCAATGAGCTGCGTCGTGTGTCCAATCCTATCTTGAATGATATGGTGGAAGGAAGGTCGTTCTCCTGTAACATCATCAGTTGTCCTTGCCCGCACGCGCTCACCCGCGAGACGTACGGTGGCGACACGTAGCAACTGTGCCTTTACGTGGTGTTCTGCCGATTGTCGTTCCGGCGACGGCGGTTGCACAGCCAGTTCGCGCAGGGCAGTGTAGTAGAAATCAGTGGTCGCGGTATACCAGCGCGCTCTATCTCTTCCATAGCTGGCTAATGTTCGGCACAAGGCGGGCTTGACACACCGTAACCACCATTGAAGTGTGGAACCGTAGCCGGGTAATCGCCGGTGGCATCTGCTCCATGTGAACTCAACTTCTCGTCTGCAGTTTACCTCGTCGAGAAAGGCCACACTGAGGCGCCAGGGACCTCGCGTTGGCGGAGGAGAGTGAGAGTACACATATACGCTAGGTGGTCCGTGAACGCTGCCGGCCACACCTCAGCGTCGACAACTGCTGATCGCAGGGCGCGTTTGACGTAAACTCGATTCAAACGGCTCGCGGAATGACTAGTAAAGTAAGTGTATGCCAATCGGTCGCCGTGTTGTATGACCCATGTGTCTGACAAAGCCGAGTCCTTTTCAAGCGCCGAAGTGCTGGGCAGGTGGTATAGTGCGGCATCTGATCGGATGATCTGAGCACACAATTAAAATCTCCGCCTACTAACAAGTGGTCGGCATTGCTCTGGAAGAGCAGTGCAATATCTTCGGCAAGAAAGGTGCGGCGTTCTCTCCTTCTGTCGGTGCCGGAAGGAGCACACAGGTTCACCAGACGAACTGTGCCAACCGTGAGTGCGATTGTCCCGGGCCGACAGTAAATAGGATACATCAGTTGCCATAATCCCTTCCCTCAGCAGAATAGCCATACCTCCTCTGCCCACATCTGAAATCATAGCGTAGGCGTAATATCCGTTGGAAGCGATACAGAGTCCTGATCGGACATCTTGAATGAAAACAACATCCAGATCCGTAGCTCGTAACGTATCTTGCAACATACGGGTTTTGAGAGCAGAAGTAACGCCGTTGACAATGATCGTGGCGAGGCGCTATGCCTGTTCAATCAAGTCGTGGGGGCTGTCCTGGGTGTTACAGGTGGGCAATAGTCGCGATGTGGAGCATCTTCAGGGCGTAGAGATAGGAAGCGTCGGGGGGGGGGGGGGGGCGGATAAATACGATTTTACAGTGCCTGTGTTATTCCGAATTACGATGCAAAGTTCCTTTGGACATGCAGCATAAACGAGGAAAAATGGGATAAGATATAAATTTTTAAAATTGAGACCAGATAAATATCTTGTAACTTCCTCACTTTAACCTCATAAGAATGTTAATTATGTCACATACATCATATGTTCAATATTTACAATATTCTGTGTAGTCTGTTACGCTATGTCGTGTTAAACTGCAAATGTCTCTATAAATGGATAACCCAAAGAGACCAAATTGTGTTTTTCACACAGTTACAATAAGAGGCAGCTTAGCGCACCTGTGTGCTAGTCAAGGACGCTAAAGGAGCCCACACATGCTTAATATTTATTGCACAATACTAAGTATTGTGCAGTAATGTCGTCCGCCTGACAGCGGTAGAAACGGCTTGCGCAACATATGGAAGGAGGCTGCAGAGCTTTATAAATACTGATACTCTCTCAGTATATTGCCCAATATATTGTACCATCCGAGAGTATTGCGTAATAAATCACAGTTCTACTGAGAACGAGGAAAATTCTGCAAAGAACTAAAAAAAGTAAATGTCAAAAGCTCATGCAGTGTGCTGGAGAATATCAAAGCACCATGCGATAGCTCGAGAATTGAAACTCCTGAACAATTAAGTAACGTCATGTACCTCGTTGACCACAATAGCAGAGGAAAATGCAGATCAGAGAGTTATGACAGTAAGTACAAATATTTTACTTGTGGCAGTTTTCAGTATTAGCAAACAAGGTCAGTTCAACTGTCCCGTGATCATTGCTGCATGTTCATTTCTTTTTCTTGCAACAGTTGTCACACCGTCCGCAGCTCGTGGTCGTGCGGTAGCGGTCTCACTTCCCGCGCCCGCGTTCCCGGGTTCGATTCCCGGCGGGGTCAGGGATTTTCTCTGCCTCGTGATGACTGGGTGTTGTGTGATGTCCTTAGGTTAGTTAGGTTTAAGTAGTTCTAAGTTCTAAGGGACTGATGACCATAGCTGTTAAGTCCCATAGTGCTCAGAGCCATTTTTGTTGTCATACCACGGATATAATATCAGGTAAGATAACCGGTTGTTACCGTAGAGAAACACATGGGTTGGTTGAGAAGTAGTGGTAACACTGTTACAATTCATACCAGACTTTACTGACAGTCGTTCACCGTATTACGTACGCTCTATGCAATCACCCCTCATCTCCATCACCTTCCCCCCCACCCAAATGGGATGCGTCGTACACTGTCAGCGCGTTTACTTATGTCGCTGTCTTACATGGACCGCCCTATGCTACGGATGGTCTTCTGTTGTTTTGTAGCATATTCTATGAGGAGGCTCCTTCGTTTTGGCGAACAGGTTGTGATCGCATGGACCCATATCGGATGAATACGGCGAGTGTTCCAGCATCTTCCACCTCCACGTAGTCATGAGATTCTGCACGGGGTTCACCGGGTGGAGTGGTGGTTTTCCATAAAGAATCATGGGATGCAGTGCCAGAAAGTGCCGTCGCTTTCTCCTCAGTGGGGGATGAAATTGATATTGCAAGAAGTTGCAGTAGTAGCCTGCAGTGAGCGTCTACCCCATCACTTTGATACCAGAAGGTTCACTGCGAAGGTTGTGTAGGCGAGGAAAACCAGGGCGTTTCCATTCATTAGGCTGATCCTGAATGACATTCCTGCCAACCCAAAACACTTTCACTCATCCTGCCGCTGTACGATATGGCAATGCTGCATCATCACACACCTCACGCAGTCCCTGAAAACACTGTTCTGTCACTTCAATCTTGATCCACGCACGCTCGAGCGCCCTAATAGTATGTTTAGAAAAATATGAAAATATTTTCATAAACATACTGTTAGGGCGCTCGAACTAGCTTCCCGCACTTTCAGACAGTGTACACTGCAATTGAAGCAATCACAGCCGTCGCCACTCGCTGCTCTATTTCAACTGACGTTGTGCCATGAACTACATATAGGGTGGCGCAAATAACAGTGGCCTAGAGGAGAGGATACGATTGGACGTGAATGTATAGCCACGGCCAATCACGCGCACACCACCTGTACTCCCGCCACGTGATCCACACCTGGTCAGAGCGTAGTGTGGGCTGCGTCAGTGTGAGTGGAGCAGTACAAAGAGGACGATGGTACTAGCAGTCGAGCAGAGGTGTTCGTTGTAGAAAGTGACAACAAAGTCGTGGAAACGGTGTGGTCAGTTGTCTGCTGGAAGTTTAATAGTGTCAAAGTGCTAGTAAAGAGTGCCATGCAACACTTAGTCCGAAAATGGCGTCAGAAAGGATCTGTTTTGAACAACTCAAGAAACATTCTGAAACGTGCCCGCTTATTAGAAATTATGGCAGCAGTTCACCAGAAAATGCTTCAGAGTCTACGAAATCAACCCGACGGCTGTTGCAAGAGACCAGCATATCACATCGATCGTGACGACAAATACTCCACCTGGACCTGCACATGCATCCCTACGGAGTGTCTGTTCTTCATGCGTTAACACCAGAAGATAATCCTCATCGTCTGCAGTTTTGTGAGTGTGGCTGTTCACTGAGATAACAATGAATGGCTTCAACAAGGATCTGACCGTTATGTCCCATGAAGCCTGGTTTATCCTGTGTAGTTTGAATCTCAGGTTCTGGACAGCGGAGAATCCATGTACTTCCAGGAAACACCACCGCGTGATCACCGAGCAAGGTGGCGCAGTGGTTAGCAGACTGGACTCCCATTCGGGAGGACGACAGTTCAAACCCGCGTCCGGTCATCCTGATTTAGATTTTCCGTGATTTCCCTAAATCGCTTCAGGTAAATGCCAGAATGGTTCCTTTGAAAGGGCACGGCCGATTGCATTCCCCTTCCTTCCCTAATCCGAGCTTGTGCTCCGTCTTTTATGACCTCGTTGTCGACGAGACGTTAAACACAAATCTCCCCCTCATTACATGATCAGAAAGTTGGGGTTGGTGTGGAATGTCTTCTCGCCGCATTGTTGGTCTCATCTTCTTTCATCAGACACCGACTTCGGCGCGATACATTGCCAACATTTTGAAACCATTTGTGGCAACATTAACGGAGGAGGGAAAGACCTACAGTTACTCCCAACAGGATGGAGCAACTGCTCATACAGACGGCCGAACCATGGAGTACGTTTACACAACTTTCACGAGTAACAGATTTGTTAGCAGAGGTCAGTCTGGTCGCGGACTTAGCTGGCCACCAGGTCACCTGATCTGTCAGTTCAAATGGTTCAAATGGCTCTCAGCACTATGGGACTCAACTGCTGTGGTCATAAGTCCCCTAGAACTTAGAACTACTTAAACCTAACTAACCTAAGGACAGCACACAACACCCAGCCATCACGAGGCAGAGAAAATCCCTGACCCCGCCGGGAATCGAACCCAGGAACCCGGGCGTGGGAAGCGAGAACGCTGATCTGTCAGTATGCGATCACTTTGTGTGGGGAACCCTCAAGTCAAGTGTATCACAACAACCCTCATAGTCTTCAGGAACCGCAGCAAAGAATCTCGGATGAGATTGCAGTAATTCCAGCAGTCCAGCTTCGATCTGCCTTCAGTAACTTACTGACGAGGACCCAAAAGTACAAAGAAATGAACAGTGGTCACTTTCAACATCTGCTATAGTCAGGTTAGTACTGTATTTCCTTTCCTCTGCTTTGTTTTTTTGTACCATGGAGCTCTGTTCTCTGGGCCACTTTTATTTGCCCCATCCTGTATAGCGTGCATGCCACTGAACGCGCATCCTTCAGTCTACGGCAGTGTTGCCACGTTTATTTATTCAAAAGTAGTACATAGAAAATAGCACATGTACACGACAAAATACACAATTCACTTGTGCAATCTGTAATCGGTTGTTGTAGTGGTTTACGAATCCATGCTGCAGTGAATGAGCCAGTGGTCCATTGAAATGATTATTTGACGCGCTTCAGACTTATTTCGCCCGTTCTGCTTCATTTCAACTCAGTCGCAATACATGCTAGTTCCACATTGTCGAGTGCCGAAGCATTCACTACGAAGGCAGAGTTCTAACTGGCGCAGCCTTGGTATGAAAGTTATACAATAATGTTGTACCGTCCTTGGCCTCACACACTTTCGTGCAATATATGGACACATTCTTATTGTGCAATAAAAACTGAGCGTTTGAGAGCCCCTTAAGTGTGACACCTTGTTCAAAAATTATCTTTTCCTGATAACCTGCAGTCAAAATCTTACAACAAAGACTTAATGCAGCCAACATTAATTACTCCAAGTAACGACAATATTTCTATCTTATAGAACCAGCAATATACAGTTCATAGTGTCATTAACAAGAGATTGAAAATTGATGCCACAGTTTCAAAATGGCTCTGAGCACTATGGGACTTAACTGCTGTGGTCATCAGTCCCCTAGAACTTAGAACTACTTAAACCTAACTAACCTAAGGACATCACATACATCCATGCCCGAGGCAGGATTCGAACCTGCGACCGTAGCGGTAACGCGGTTCCAGACTGAAGCGCCTAGAACCGTTCGGCCACACCAGCCGGCCCGTAAAGTCAGTTTTAATACCAAGGTGGAGTGGGTTTACAGACAAGAACATATTGTTTCAACATTAACTACGACATGGGACTTACAGTGGTCACACAACTTCATATACCACGTCATATTAAAACTGGAAACAATATGATCTTCCTGCATCGAACTACCGGACGCTACACTCTAAAATAAGAATTTTGTCTGCACCCCATATCATGTCAACATTTAACTCTTTTGGTTATGTTGCTGGAAATGTGTCCATTAACAGCAGTAGTCTTATTAACTGCTGACGTGTGAATAACAGCGAAAGGAAACAAGCACGTGATTAGGCGGCAGTAATACGGGTGTTGCGTGCTAGGAACTGTCATGCTTGGACTGCACGTCTGCCGTCATCACTCCGCCACATGCAAGCTTCAGTCGTCCTGCTATCTGTTCTACATCTGCGGAAATAGCCCAACACAGTCACGATACCAGAACGTACGCAGCCTGTGAGCTAACCTCCTAATAAACAGATTATTTGTGAGCTAATTACACTCTCAGACAAAGCCCTGTTTTCAAGTCAGGTACGTTAGTATGAAGGATGTGTTAGAGCCAAGATACGGACGCAAATAGCATTTGTCTGACTTGAAAATCCTTTGATAGAACATCGTATGTTACCTTCGACGATCAGCAACTGTAAGAAAAGACATGAAACGTGACGTGGCGGCGTACCCAAGTGTGCGTAGTACGAGAGCGTTGCCTCACACTAGCGGCTCCGTTCACGGAAAATGCGCGATGTGACAAGCGGAAGCCGGTCGGGAATGTGCTACAAGAGATTGGTTGCAGAAGTAATAAATAAAGGCACATTGCCAATATAAATTCGCAAGGTTGTAAAAGGCGATAGCTTATGCACAGAGAAAAATATAGTGGTAATAGGGAGTTTGGGATCTATGAATATGAATCATCTTGCGATTCGCGAGATGCACGCGAGAAGTTTAATTTAACAAATATTGCCAAACATATGAAAAAGATCTGTTGGTGAAAGTGTCCAAGAAAATGGATAGCGTAACGTATTAGTCACTGCAGATTCTAATTAATCTATCGAATTATGCAAACGAGACGGCGCAAAGTACTTAGCAGACTGGTCAAATATGGCTGTAATGAGAAAGGAAGTAACAAACGTATAACAACAAGTACTGGAATGCCAAACTGTAAGGAGTGCTGATAGAACTTATTCACTATGTTTGCATGGCGCGGATATCGTAAGCCGATTTTGTAGCACCGTTTCTGGTTGGTCATGTAAACACCCCAAAATCGATTCAGGAACTCTGTTTCTAGCTGCCGGTTTTCCACTTACAAAATAATTTTCGCTCCCATGTAAAAGCACAACCGTCTCTTAAAAGTGCTTGGATTCTCAGGGTACCTCCAGTTTTCAAAATATTCGACTGATATGGACGGGCTGGCTTACCGAAGGAGAAGCAGAAATAATGAATTGAGCATGAAACTGTCTACCACTGATATTTAAGTGAAGAGAAATAGCGATTGTGCTCACTAATGAGAGACTGGAAAAGCCATTCTTCCAGACGCCATATTTAACTGCGCTAGCAAATGCACTTTAGACCTTAACATGTAAACAGGACATCGAAAAACGGTTTCCGAAATATGGTTGTCGACTTTCGGAAGATATGTCACAAGTAAACGTAGCAATTCTGAGTACACCCACCCCCTCCTCTATTTTCCACATAGGTAGTTGCAAGTACCGGTCAAAGTACACTCAAGTCGACAGGAGGAGGAGTGGCCTAAAGGGACGTGGAATAATACATTCATGTTGAGAAAAAACAAAACAGATTGAACGACTAGAGAGAGGACGTTCATGTTAGTTGGACATGTACACTAATATGTTCAGCAGAAATGATTAGCATTTGAACTATGTCGGCCAGCTGGTTCAAGATCAACATCGATATCTCGGCGCAACACCACCTAAAGGTGAAATGTGCCTGCAGCTCTTGTTGTCGCTACAAACTGAAGGTAATAGATCAGTGTGACTTAAGACGACGTGCAGGATACCTCGCAGACGTATCTGTGAACCGTACTGTGAAATCGGTTTGAAAGAGACCACTTTATTGGTATGAGAGAACGATCCGGGAAATTTCTGCTCGTGCGGGAAGAATTGTTTCCGCAGTGCAATGGGTGTGTACAGAATGGTTCACGGAAGGCCGTAGAACACGACGAGATGGGTCAGGTCGCACCACACAGACCACCTCCTGAGAAGATCGACTCCTCATCCGAATGGCATTGCAGGACAGATCCGTGTCCTCCTCGACTCTGGCGCAAAATGGAACAGTGTAACGTATCGTACACTATCAGGGGCGACAGTTCGTCGCCGTTTATTACGGCATGGGTTAAGAACGCATCTTGCACGTCTCCACCTACCTTTGACGAATGTGCAGAAACATGCTAGACGGCAATGGTGTATGAAACGCTGTCACTGGAGACAGGAATGGTATCAGATAGTGGTTTCGGACGAATCCAGGTTCTGTTTGTTTGCAAATGATGGCCGCATTTTGGTTCGCCGCAGACAGGGGGAGCGGCACCACAGTGAATGCATTCGCACAAGAGATACAGCGCTAACTCAGGGCCTCATGGTGTGGGGTGCTATTGGGTACCACCACAAATCACAGTTGGTGTGTGCCCAGGACACTGTGACCAGTGTGACCTACGTGAATGACATCCTGCGATTCAGAGCCATACCCTTTCTGCACGACACCCCAGACATCTTTTTTTTTCAGCAAGACACTGCACGATCACACGTTACTGCATGAACATGTGCCTTGTTGTTGTCACAGGATGTCAGCCTTTTGCTCTGGTCCGCCAGATCGCCAGACTTGTCGCCAATCGAAAATGTGTGGGATTCGGTGAAAAGACGGGTGCAACACCGTGACACAATGCCAACCACCACAGATGAACTTTGGAAGCAGGTGAATGCAGCATGAAGGCTATACCATAGGAGGCCCTTAGCGTTTTATGCGCGTCGATACCATCACGCATGGAACAAGTTATCAGGACCCGTGGCGGACCCTGTGCCTGCTAGGCAATAGATACATGCTGAACCAAAGTGACGGAAATGCTAATCATTTCTGCAGAACATATTAATGTACAAGTCTTGTGAATATGTGCGTTCAGCCTCTAGTCGTTCAAGGTTTTCGGTTTTTCTGAACATGAGGGTACTCAGGAACAGTGTTAGAGGCTAGGTGTGTCACGTGCCAAATATGCGCGAGATCCTATAAATTCAGCACGTGGTAATAGAACTCCTCAGTACTATGCAATAGGATTATTAAATGCTCAATGTGCTTCGCAACTTTCGAATGCTGTATTTTAATTAACACTGAATGTAAATAATAATTTTATCTTCATTTCTAGGACGGACATAGTAAGCTTCGGCTATAGCATTTAACTTCACATGTCGGCCAGTGGGAAACGTGTATCTTGATATACGATGTCGTTACCACTACAACGTAGACAGTTCTTGCCCGAACACACATAAAGAGGCGTTGTTATTTCGATGCATAGAGGATTCCTCGAGGAACTATGGACATTATGTAGACGTGAAACGTCAATGTATCATTCAAAAATGGTTCAAATGGCTCTGAGCACTATGGTTCAAGTGGTTCAAATGGCTCTGAGCAGTGTGGGACTTAACTTCTGAGGTCATCAGTCCCCTAGAACTTAGAACTACTTATACCTAACCAACCTAAGGACACCACACACATCCATACCCGAGTCAGGATTCGAACCGGCGACCGTAGCGGTCGTGCAATTCCAGACTGTAGCGCCTAGAACCGCTCGGCCACTCCGGTCGGCGAGCACTATGGGACTCAACATCGGAGGTCATAAATCCCTCTAGAACTACTTAAACCCAACTAACCTAAGGACATCACACACATCCGTGCCAGAGGCAGAATTCGAACCTGCGACCGTAGCAGTCGCGTGGTTCCGGACTGAAGCGCCTAGAACCGCTCGGCCACCGCGGCCGGCAATATATTATTAAGCAAAGGAAAGCGCAGACAGGTTAACTGTACCTGAGAATACACTAAATGCATGAAATTTTGCTACGAAGCTCATCGACATCTATTCTGTTAGAAATACCGTCTGTGAGGAAGCAGTTTCGACACACAGAATTGTAGTACGTGTGCACTAACTGGTGTACTAAGTGTAAGCTTACAATTCCATCAAGAAACATGTTTACTCTGGGAATTTTTCTGTCATTTACCAAACAATACGTGTTTTCTGGAAGGACTGGGTATTTGGGATTAGGAGGACTTTCGTTTATGTAGAAATTACGGTAATTCTTTCTTTTTGTATTTATTCCTGATGACATGTAGGTCTGCTGCTTTTGAAGCTAATGAAGACCGTAATTTTTACAGTACGTATTAAAGCATTATTTTTGTTAGTAACTGTGTTCTGAGATTTTTTTCAGCTGATGCCCTAACTACTGCCATACGACAAGATATTAACTAAATTAATCAACACAATACCATAACCACTTAATGTCCCAATCTTTTCTTAGGTAACTACTACTGCTTAAATCCAAAAATTTACCTGTGGACGTATGTTAACAATAATCATTATCGTTCAACTTCTACATCTGCACGTTTGATCTGCTATTCACACTTAACTGTCTCGCAGAGTATTCATCGAACCTCTTTCAGACTCTTTTTCCACCGGTTCCACTCTTGAATAGCGCGCAGGGAAAAGAAAATTTAAGTCTTTCCGTGCAACCTCAATAATCCTTATTTTATTACGATAATCATTTCTTCCTATGTAGGTTGGCGTCAACATAATAGTTTCGCATTCAGAGGTGAAAGACGGTGTTCGAATTTCGTGAAAACATCTCACCGCAACGGATAACGCCTTTGGCTTAATGATTGCCCTCCAGACTCATGTATTATATCAGTGACAATGTGTCGCCTATTTCGCGAAAATAGAAAGCGAGCTGCCCTGCTTTGAACCTCTGCTATGTCCTCCGTCAGTTGTGTGCAGTACGGATCCCATACAGCACAACACAGTTTCTAAAAAGATGAACAAGTGTAGTGTGCACAGTTCTTTTAGTAGCCCTGTTGCATCTTCTGTTTTGAATATGCATATTTTGCGTTTATTTTTGGTGGATTTGGATGTTACGGTGTTCAGTATTGCTACAACGTCCTTTTGAAAACTAATTCCCTTGTACGCTGTGATACTCCCTATTTGTTCTGGAATATTTGTTGCTAAGAGTTCAAGCATATTTCCGCAACCATTTAAATTTCGAGAGGGCTCCTGAACTAGCTGTTCAAAATTATTTTTGGTGAAAGCATTTATTACGATTTCGGACGATGTTTACGCCTACCACTGACTTTAAACATGTATTGTCGCCACATATCGAAGACATATTCAAGTCACTAACAACTACAACTGAATGAGTGAGGTACCTATTTGAAATGATACTCAAGTTTACTTTGAAATGTGCAGCAAACGGGTGTCGCAGTTTGATAAAAGAAACTAATTATTAATTGATTCTGGTTGTCAAGTATAATTTCTACCCAAACTACATCAAAGGAACTATCTACTTCAAATTCGCTACGAAATACGTTACTACTAACCGCAAAAAACAAGCCACCGCCAACTATATTTAATCTATCGTATCTGATCATTGTTATCTCCATTGCAAAAATTTCGGGCGAACTTATGTCCAGTTTTAGCCAGCTTTCTGTACCTATAGCAATTTCAGCTTCAGTGTTTTCTATTAGTGCTAGGAGTTCTGCTTCTTTCTCAGCATAGCTAAGACAATTTACAACTACAATACCGATCACTGCTGAGTCTACCGTCCTGTTTTTGACCTGCACCTACTGCGAATGAAACCTTTCTTTTTCTTTCCCGAGAATCTCTAACCTAAAGAAGCTGCATAATCCACGCCACACAGCCTCCACTACCCTTGTAGGTGCCTCCTGTGTGTAAAGGACTCCTGAAATACTAAGTAGACCCAAAAATCCACCACCCTATGGCACAAGTCCAGGAATCTGCAGCCTAAAAGGTTGCAGAACAGTCTGAGCCTCTGATGGAGTTTCGTCACTAGACTTTGTATCACAGGTCCGCAGTCTGTCCTGCCGACAATGCGACAGATGGTGAACTCCGCCTTCATCTCGTCTGCAATACTGGCAGTCTTTACTACTTCAGATAGCCAACCGAAACCAGAGAGAAACTGTTTCGGTCCAAAGCGACGCGAGTCACTGGTACCGACGTGAGCCACTACCAGCTGGCTGCACGCTGTGCTATTCATGGCGTCCAGAAGCACGCGTTCCGCATTTGAGACGACTGCCCCGGTAGCCACACAGAGCAGGATCGACTATTACCGTCCCTTGGCACCCATATCCATAAAGGGCCTCTTACGCGCTTAAGTTGGTGTTATCTTTTTACATAGACTTTTTATACAGATTTACTTTTACATTTAGCGAAAACTGAGTCCTATCGAGAAATCAGAAATGATCAAAATGCTATACACTTGTTTCAGGTCTCTTGATATTTATAGCTGTACAGTTTTTTTACTTATTTGGGCAAAACTGATAGACGCCTCATTCCCATCCACCAGCACTAGGACAGTGTTTCTGGAACTTCAGCAGGGTAACTGCAACACGATTTCTACAAGGAAACACCGACGGCTTCAGGGGACATTAAGTGCCTTATAAAATGGGCCTGTGCTGCGATAATTAAAGGTGAAATTCAGGGTGCAGTATTGTTTATCTAGTATCAGTGCCAAGTACTTAATGCGACAGTCCTAATAATACACACAAGAATACTAGGCCTGCTGAGTTACGTGTCTTCTGACACTTTAATAGAGGAAAATTTATTTACAAATGCTGCAAATCGATACATGTTCCCAAGATTCACCCTCGTTTAATGCAGACTCCAATACTGCATATAATCCGTTGCCAGCAATTTGGAAGCCGTAGGGTATCTTTGGCAGATCCAGTTGTGTAACAGTTCTGAACCGAATGCCACCAAGTGCTGCCTTCATCTAGCAATCCAGTAGAAATCACAAGGGTATAAATGGGGGGAGGGGGTGTATGTTGAATGGTGCAGCATTTCCCAGCCCCATGATCGAACAATCCAATAACAGGTTGCACTGTACGTGCCCGAGTATTGTCCAGCAAAACGATGCGTGGGTCCTGCAGAAAGTGTCGTCGATTTGTTCTCAAAGCATGTCGCAAGTTGTGTTCCACAAATGATCAGTAATACAGACAACTGACTGTCTGGCCGTGAGGAGCGATATGCGTTAGCATGACCCCCTAACAGTCGTACAAGAAAATCAACTTAAGATTCACATTCTGGGGTTCGTCGAAAAAATTAATTTGTATACCAGTTTTGCTGTCACTCGCACCTTATCACTCATACTTTTAATTTAAAATGCCCTTGATAGAACTATTTTTCTGTCCGCTTTTTAGCCTACAAGTCCATTTGAGGACGACAGGAGTTGCAAGGTTTTGGAAAAGTTTATGGTTCCTTGTCTTGTTCATAACATCACGGAATTTTTGTGTAAAGCATATTTATCCATATCGTTAATGGAACATTTATTGTAATCAATTATTATTCGTCTTTTAAAAATACTTGAATCCCACTGCCTCCCGCTAAATGACCCACGTGATCAGAATGTAAATAGATGTAGGGTCGTTCCTTACGTTTTTTGCCACGCAGTATTGGCAGCAGTATGTAATGTGTGGCAGGAACACAAGGGGCTCTAACAGCAGCTGGTAGCAAGAACCCTGTGAGACCGCCAATCATACCACGTCATTCGTACTACTGAGTTGAATAAATATATTCCTGGCGTAAAAGGGTATTATGGTCGGAGAAACAGTTGCCGTATTCCCAAAATTTCCTAAGATATTCGCCGTAACAAAAAAAGTATTGCGTGAAATGGCATGTAGCAGAAATCACCAGTTGCATTGTTCAGTACATTAGCTACGCAACAGGTCATACATGATTATCGTAATAAAATAAGGATTATTGAGGTTGTACGGAAAGACTTAAATTTTCTTTTTCCTGCGCGCTATTCAAGAGTGGAACCGGTGGAAAAAGAGTCTGTCACGACGAACGTCATTCCTAAAAGTTATTCTAAAACATTGAGGTAAATTTCATAGCGATACCAACGAACAATTGCACCTGTCCGTGCAGAGATTTTCCTCGATCTTTTTCCACCTTTTCAGTACTGGGTAACAAAATCCACTACTGAAAACTGCAATGTGACTGTTCCTTGACACGTTACCACGTCAGTTTCAGCTTCAGTCGAAAGTACGCATTGTTTTGCAGTGTAAAATGTAGAAGGTATCTTTACATGGCAAGAAAGGGGAACTACAGGCGATGGACAACTGTACGGAAACACCAAAAACACAAACCTTGTCGTTCAAAACATTCCGAAACATAACCGTCGGGACCAATGGAGTACCACCATACTGCTGCCCAAATCATCACCGAATCGCCGTCATGTTTCACTCTTGGGGCGTTAACTGGGTTATAAATTTGAAATAGAGTGCAGTAAGACTCATCCCATCAAATGGTTATCTTCCATTGGTCCATAGTCATGTTTTATGGATCCGGTGTCACGCATTCCTGTTACAGGAATTTGCATCACTGATATGTAGTTTTGGAATTTCAGCTCGCCCTGCAATTCGCAGTGTATGGGGCTACGTTCTTGTTGTTTTGGTGATGACAGGGTTCCCGAGTGCACATTCAGTTCTGCACTGATTTCTGACCATGACGTCCTCTTATTTTTCCTGAAAGTCCTCTTAAAGGACTGCGTTGTGACTTAGCGTATGATGTTTTTCTGCTTTCCCTGTATGCGATATAAATCTTCGATGCAGTGCATCAGGAAACACCGAACACTTCGTCTTCTTTGGTTGCGGAAGTATCTACTATACGGGCAGCAAGAATTTGCCGACGTTCGAATCCGACGTAATGCACTAACAACTACACAGGACACGGTTGTCAATACGAGTGACACTTGCAACGTATTGAGGACATTACACAGGTGTTGTTTGTGCTCAAATACAACAGCGCAACGTGCACGCTTGGCTAGCAATATGCATTTATGCTCAAGAATGTCTTTCTCGCTATGTTTCCATATTTTTGCCGAACCGCTGCACGTTGTCCTTTGAGTAAAATTCGACTACTTTCGCGTATCGTGATTGCCTTGGTTTTTGAATACAGAACACAACGTTGCACATTCTTCAACATGTCATGGACTTTATTGTGTACGTTTTCTGCAGGGACTGATAGAATATCACAGCATAGATGTTCATCGTCCCGAGCGCCACAAACAACAAATGGGGTACGTCCTGCTATGGCATAGCCGACTAACCCTATCTTCGCTAGCTCTATTAAGATATTAACTGGAACATGGAAAGTGTTGGTAGACGATTAATAGCGATATTATGACAATCCTACTGTCATGGGACACCCCCCTATAACATTATCTTTTTCTATAGAATAACCTTACCACAAGTAAAAACTAAATTCATGTCTAACAAATACTAGGGAATCAAAGAATTGCACACAGTTATTGGATGTATAGAAAGGGTCAAACACTTTAAATATTTGGGAGAAACAATAATGGATACTGGCATAGAAATAGAAGCTCTCAAACTTCGAGTAGCTAAACTTAGGAGGGCACACATTTTAACACAGAAGCTGTACAACAAAAATGCTTACCTCGAAATGCAAAACTATTACACTACAATACAGTGACGTGAACAGAAGTTCAATATGCAGCAGAAACACTCTCTCTCAAGAACAAAGGAGTAATAGATGAGCTCGAGAAGAAGGAAATAGTAATTCTGAGGAAGATTCTTGGTGGACACAAAAAATTGGTGAAAAATGGGTAAAGATCAGCAATGAGAAGATCTGTTAAGATTTATTAAACCAGTCACAACGGCAATGAGAAAGAGAAGGCTGATGTTCTTTGGTCATCTGGTAAGAATGTATGATGGCAGATTAACGAAGAAAATCTTCAATATAATTCAGCAGAGGAAAACACCCAACTCTTGGTTGCAAGGAATAAAGAAAGACCTGGGTGAACTTGGACTTACAGAAATGGACGCAGTGAATAGGGACAAGTACAGGAAGGCAATAACTGAATTCGAAGTTTTTCAGGAATCTCCAAAACTGAAGACTAACAGGAAACTAACAGCTGAACATCTGACAGAAATGGCAGCAGGCAGAAGAGCAGCCCGAGAGAAGAGAAAGAAAACAGTGAACGTGAAACAGAATTTGTAACACGGTCCTTAGTTGGCCAATTCTGTAAATAAATAAATAAATAAATAACCTACACCATGTATGCTATCGATTCTTGTATAGGTGAACATTATTTCAGCCGTTTAACTGAATGAACTTCATATTATTTTGTATACGATGTGTTGCGTTTCGGGCTAAAATATGTAAAAAGAAATTAATTTGTTAGTACTTTGTACGTACAGTTAAAATTATTCTTCTTGTAGAGATATTTGAAATTACGAAATATCTGGCATACTTAAAATTCATATTATTAATTGTACAATCTAACGCTAATTATTAAATTTCTGGATTCATTTATAAAATAATGTTATAACTTGGTGATGGTTCTTCTTTTGTCAAGAAAGTATGTAAACTCTTTCTCTTTGTAAACTCTTTGTAACATTGTGAGCACTGCAGAATGCAGGAATAGTAGCCATGCCTCTGATGGTATCAGACGTGTTTTTCATTGTGTCTAAGTGTTCATAAGTGTGTGAATTCCTAAGGGACCAAACTGCTGATGTCATCGGTCCCTAGACTTACACACTACTTAAACTAACTTATGCTAGGAACAAAACTCACACCCATGCCCGAGGGAGGACTCGAACATCCGGCGGGAGGAGCCGCGCAATCCGTGACATGGCGCCTAAGACCGCACGGCATTGTGTCACTAATAATGTAATGTGTGGCGTGATGGTAGTGGAAATTGTGAAGACGGTGTGATATTGAAAAATGTGACAAAGAATAATATTCAAGAATAATAAAGGCAGATTTTCATCAGTTATTTAGTCATCAGGAACCGACAACGTTATAAATCAAAATTTCAGCAGCAAGAATGTACCGCTAGACACAATACCGGCAGCCAACAACATGAAGAGAAAACGAAGATAAGTAAAAAGTTTTCCTTTTGCATATCTTATGCCCCTCGAAGGTTTTGAAAATGAGCAAGAGACTAAGAGAAATATAATGGTGGTGTGTGGGAGGGTATGATTGCAATACCCACATTAAAAGTTTGCTGTACGTAAAGAGTAACGCCATCAGGTTGATGATGGTAATTCAGTGAACTCACAATGTATATTACCAGTATGCAATGACTGGGAGCTAACTGAATTTAGATAGGCTACCAATCCCCTAAAGAGGCACACGCAGTCGCCTAAGTAAGCAATTTATTATGCAGAACTCGATTAGTCGCATGCTTCCTTCATAAGAAGAACACAGAGTTCACCTGTGTGGAAACGGAAATAATTCAAGAGTATGTGTTGCCACAGCACACGATGTTCAGAACCTTGTCTTCATAGAAACGCACCATCAAGTCGAATGTAAAGTATCAGATGTCCTTGACGGAAGGCAATAAACTGAGATCAAGGGGACTTTAAAAAGGGGGCTCATTGTTTTTAGAACTCCATTCGAAAACTTTCACTGTTAGTATCATGCCATCTGTCGCCAACAACTTCTGGCCTCATAATTTCAGTTCATGGCAGATTCAAAGGTAATGCTTCTGCAGTGGTGGTAGTGACCATAGCTAGACCACAGCTGATGGCTACCATTATAGCGAATCCTTATTGATAGGACTCGAGAGGAAAGGGTATACAGGGTAGTCAGAAACACTCTGAAAAGCTTGTAAGGGTGTTGCAGGACAGTTTGCGCTGAAAAATAACTGTTAAGAAAAAAATATGTTCTGCTATTTCCGAGTGAATTAGGACTGAAGTCAACCAATCAGGCCCTTGGTAAGCGAAAATTCATGCGGCTCGCCGGAGACGGTGTCGCCGAACGTGTTCATCGTTTGCTTTCCTAAATATGAACAAGAGAGCGAAACAATAATTCGACGTGGAACGGTAGTAAGAATCAAACCCGAGTCAAAGACTGAGCAGTCTCTTACGCCATCACTTTTACTATGAAAACAACTGACGCTAATTGAATGTGGTGGGTCGCTTGAAACTGCGCCCGCAGCGGCCTCATTGCCTCTTTTCAATTCTAATTACCTCGGAAACGGCGCAAAGTACCGAAATTTTTTCTTAATAGTTATTTTTCAGCACAACCTGCCATGCAAAACTCTTACAAGCTTTTCAGACTGTTTCTGACAACCCTGTATATCATATTTTATCTTAGGACAACGAGAAGAATCCCAGACGTGACGTATTAATAAAGTTTCATTTTGTTCTTATTGGTGCATGTTGCGCAGTGGCACGAACCTTTTTAAGGTATTCCTGCTATGTGTGTTTCACTGAAATTGATAAACTGAAACACAACGATATCTCAAATATAGTTGTTTTGGACAGTGTATCGCTTGTAGAAATTCATGCACACGGGGGTGAATCTATTAGGAACTTTTTTTAAATGTGACCGTAACTCTTTTGTAGATGATCCACATGAACGATCCCTCAAAACTGCAACCACAAATTAAAAACGTCGAGGTAGTGCACAATAAGTTATATGAGTGGCGCCTAAATACAGCACTACGAGTTGAAAACTTAGGATATGCGGATATTGCGGTGCAATCCACTGCACCTGGAAGACTGGTGGTTAAAATATTATGAAACAGCAGACGCCTAATCATAACGGAAGTAAGAATGTTGGACGTTTTATGTGACGAGTTAATTGTCAAATAGCTCGTGCAATATACGTGCTGCTGTTGTTGAATGCTGAACGGTAGCAGTTGGGAAACCGCGTTTCTCAGTAAACTTTGGACAGTTTTAAAGAGAATCCCAATTCTTTTCTTGCACCAATTGTTACTGTAGATGAGACATCCAGCATTTAGTTCCAGAAAGGAAACATTAATGATGACAATGAATGCAAGCCGGTGGACATGCGCCGAAGGAATATGAAGCCAGTTTCATCAATGTAAACCTATGACCAACTTCAAAGAAAATGTGGATTTAGTTATACCTGTCTTACACGCTTTATAATGGTGTGGCTGTATTAGTTTTGATTTAAACTTGATGGATTTCCTGAGAGTTTGGGGTGATTCATATTTCTTTGCTGAGAATTCTGAGATCTAATCCTACTTTTAGCTTCTACGTATTTCAGAGAGACAGCAGTTACAGATACATGGTTCTTACGTTTTACTTTTTATTCGTCGGCAACAAAGTCATTACAAATGGGTTAACGTAATCTAATGAAGGAAAAACTGGTGCTCCTTGCGAGTCGTATCAATCATCTTATAGAGTTTGTTACTGTTGTGAGACATTTATTTCTAATGAAAAAAGTAAGACACTCTTCTTTCGCAGTCTTAAAGTCCAAACGTGCTACAAAAGAATTAGGGCTACATGGTTTTGGTCGTCTGCCATACTCCGTTGAGCACTAATTGAGGACTGGATATGTTACCAAATTATACTTTTATCTTCCACAAATTAAGTACACAACAAAACATCATTACTACCATTGTTTACACAAAACAACTGAAATGTCCGACAGGTGACGAAAAACAGTTGAAACAATCATTCATCCAGTCATACTGGGTGCTTGTCAATGGACTTCCAAAGGTTCAGTATCGTGTTGCCCTCCTTGAGCGTTTGTCACTGCCTGATACCTACGTGGCATGCACCGTTTAAGTCTACGGAGATCACCCTGTAGTATCCGTCCCCATTCCTCATTGAAGGCCTGTGAGAGTTCTTGGAGATTCTTTGGTTGAACAGGACGACCACAACGCATCTGTTCGACATCTCAAACGTATGCACAATGGGTTTAGGTCGGGGCTCACTGCCGGCCACTCCATTCCTTCAATATCCGGGCTTCGAATACGTCCCTGCTGACGCCCGGCATACAAGCCCTTGCATTAGAAGGAATGCAAGATCGCCAGCGTATGTAGCAGCCACCCCACGGTCCAACAGGATCTGTTCGATGCACTAACTGGTGGTAAGTCGAGCATGGACAATGACAATACCTGTATGGCTGTCAGCACTGAAGCCTCCCCAAAACATTACAGAACCTTTAAAATTTGTCCATTTCCTGGACAACATTTGTCAAGTTCCCCCCACCAGGCGTCTCCGCACAGGAACGCGGCCATCACTTTGCGTCAGAGGATATCTACAGGAGGAGGGGGAGGAGGAGGAGGAGGAGGAGGAGGAGATTAGTGTTTGACATCCCATCGACGACGACGTCATTAGAGGTGGAGCACAAGCTCAGATTAGGGAAGCATGAGGAAGGAAATCGACCGTGCCCTTTCAAAGGAACAATTCTGGGCTTTGCCTGAAGCGATTTAGGGAAATCACGGAAAAACTAAATCAGGATGGCTGGACACGGGTTTGAACCGTTGTCCGCCCAAATTTGAGTCCAGCGTGCTAATCACTGTGCCATCTCGCTCAGTCCAGGATATTGGACTTGTCTGTGAACAACACATTTCACCAGTGATGAAGCTGCCAATTGACTTGGGAACGGCAGAACTAAAGACGCGCTGAAAGATGTTGTGTCGAGTGGGATACTCGAACAGGACGTCTGGGTCGTAAGATCCTTTCTCGTAACTTATTCATTACAGTCTAATCGGAGACAGCGGCTCTAGTGGTCATTGTGTAATCGCCTTGCAGTGCTCTGGCGGTATCCGTACGGCGCCGCAAGGTAGAGATGGTTAGATATCGGTCTTTACGTGGGGTTGTAATGCGTCGCCGATCTTGTCCAACTCGCCCTGTGCAGTAACCTGTCTCCGTATAGCGTGTCCACAACCTACGGATGACACATGGAGAAGTATTGGTATCTGCCGCAACACAAACGGAAGTCCATCCTCTTTAGATGAAACAGACGGCCCTTGCAACTCTCACAGCATTAAGATGTCGCACTGCGTGTGCTTGGTTGAATACAACGTTCACAAATAACAACTGTCATCTGTGTACTTCACTAGAAAATAATGGGACACGGGTATTCACTTTCTTGTGATAGGTCAGCTGACACTGTAAGCAGACAGCGAATGATTTGAATTGATGGCTACATTGAAAGCGAAGATCAAAAGCCACGCAATACGACCACAGGTACCACCTGTATCAAAACAGATTTACCAACCGGACGTTGATACAGATGTTTCCCAAGATCTTTTGAGCAGTGTATAATATGCATAAATGTTCAATGCTACTCCGTGAATGAAAGTCGTCAAACTGCTGTTCTCAACTGTCAAGTATTACTGAAAGTGCTTAATATAAACTCTAAAATAACACCCACATTTGATTCCTTCTGATGTCAATGACAGCTCTGTATGGAAAAAGACGTTTGCTATTTAGAATGCCGCTCTCACAAATAATTAATTTTTTTTTAACATTTATGCGAACAAGAATTGCTGTAAAACAAAATTATTGAAGATTCTGAATAAATAGTTGATGTTTCTGCACATAGACGGCCGGCCGGTGTGGCCGAGCGGTTCTAGGCGCTACAGTCTGGGACCATGCCTCGGGCATGGATGTGTGTGACGTCCTTAAGTTAGTTAGGTTTAAGTAGTTCTAAGTCTGGGGGACTGATGACCACAGATGTTAAGTCCCATAGTGCTTAGAGCCATTTGAACCATTGCCATGACTGCAAAACTGCCGTGTGTCCTGGAACCATACGAACTGAAAGCGAGTGTTAAGCATAGTGCTCGAAATTGGACGATACTCTAGAGATAGGATTTAATAAATCTGATTAATAAATTATGAGAAATAAATAAGAGGAGCAGCCGTTTATTGCCGATGTTTAGTGGGCTTCAAAAGGCGACATCTAAAGACATTTCTGGCTCTTGGCGAAAGTTTCCTATCAGAGAACAGGCCAAAATCTTACATATATATCTGCAAAGATAAAAAATTACTGTGATAGGCCTTTTCTCCATAAACAAATTTCCTATCGTGACCATATTGTGAACAAACTCTCTGCTTCTCTGTCCTAAGTCTGCAGCAGTGAAGATTAACAAATCATGTTTACATGAAGTTGAGTTCATACGGACTTAGCGAGATGGGGCAGTGCGTTTGCGACTACACATGTAATCATTATAAACAAGGTTCAGATCCCCTGCTGGTCATTTTGAATCACTTGAAGGTAATGAAAGTAGTTTTTTTTAATGAAACCACGGGGAATATTCTTTTCCGTTCTGCAATTAGGGCATGTGCTTCGTCTCAGTTGGCATGTAATTGTAACTTTGCTTTCCTCTTCTATACTGTCATAAAATTGGTCAGTTACAAAAATCGCTAAAGAGAACATGAGCTTTATGGCTCGTCTAATCGAATGAATTTCACATAATTTCTTCTGGTATGAGGTTAGAGCTTCTCAAAATTCAGTGAAGCTCATTCTTCGCTTAAAATCCTTCAGCTAAGAATAAATACACGGATCAAATGTAACACTGCTCTGTTTATAGGGAACGACTTTCAACCTTCTTTTAAAGTTTATTCTGCTATGTGACAAGTGGAAGGACATACAACGAGGGACGGCACGGAGAACTTTCAGCGACCACCAACACCTGTAGTAACTCATGAGTTTTACGATGTTCCGCCTGACACAAGTCACGTCTGAGGATAACCGCAGCACTTCACTCACAGCTGCCAGTTTCATACTCCTCACAGCAACCGACATTCAGAAGTACTTGCAATCATCGTGCAGCTTCCATTTCCCGTTTCTCCTAACAGCCTATGCATAACGCGTATATTTTGAAAGTAGTTTGTTGGAATATCTCGACGAAATCAAGGTCGATGTGCTCGGACTGCTTATAAGAGGGTGTCAAGCCCAGCGTCCCAACGATTTAGTGAGTTTGAACGTATGATTTGGACGTACTAGGGAGTATCTCATATAAAGAAATTCGGTTCCTTAGGTTATCTGTTTCGACAAAACCGAATTCATAATTCATGACGAAGGAGTCATTTCGGACCAGGTCGAACAGGTAACAAAGCGTTGAACAAAAATTAACTCGGGCAGTGTACTTATAAACATTAACATTTTCTCATTCGATAAGCAAGGAAACAAGTGCTCCTCCGAGAGTAATGTTGCTGATCTATTTTCGATTTTGGAAGGTAATTCATCACTGACCCCAAGTACAGAATGCTCTAGATTGAAAAATACAAGTCCGATATGCTCAACTACTGATCTGCTGCGGGGGCGGGGGCTACAATTCACTACTTAATATGGGCGGTCGAGAAATTTCCAACCAAGATCGCCGCAGAATCGAGTGAATCTCCGGTACAGACTTTCCACTCGGCTGCAAACCAGAGGACCGTCACCGATGCTTGGTACAATGCTGCAAATTGTGAGCCATGCTTGCAGCCGGCGTGTGATGCTACCTGCGTTTACCAAATCCAGCCAGTCATGTAAAGGAAACGAGGATAACACCATAATTGAAGGCCGAGCGTCATTCATGCCGATATGAGCTGCTACTTAGTCAGCTGCGAACAATGCGCCAAACAACGGTCAGTAGACTTTCCTCCTCTCCATGTACGAGCCGGTCACCTTGATGAATAAATCGTGATCAAGACTGTTTTAACAGTAAATATTATATATTTGTCCAATGAAGACCAGTTTATCATCTACATTTCTTCTTGGTGTAGCAATTTTAATGGTCAGTAGCGCATTCATTCCCTCATCCGGCCTCTTTGCTTTCATCACCATTCACGCCGTACACGCCATTCACCATCTGTCCAGTGAATTGGGCATCCAGTTGCAGTGTGACGTGTAAATTCTAGCCTCCGTCGCCGGTGAACAGCAGTCAGCACGCGTGCATGTTCACCTGCTGCGGAGGCCCATACGCAGCAACGTTCACTGAATGGTCGTCGAGCAGACACTGTTGGTATGCTCCTGGCTCATCCGGGTGGTCAGCTGCTCAACAGTTGAAAATCTATTCGCGGATACATATGTCCGCAGTCGTCATTCATTCCGTCACTTATGGTGCATGATTGCGCCACAGTTGTCTCAGGGCCAGTTTTGGATAACGCAGTTTTCCCACGCACGTTACACATTAACCACGGCGCCAGGCAGACAGTTTACGAACTTATTCGTTTCGGAAATGCTTCCATCCTACGCCTCAAAGCCAATGATCATGCTCTTTTGGACGTCAGATATATCGCTCCGTTTCCGCATTACGACAACGACTGCACAATTTCTGCCTTCCCGCGACACACTTTATAGAGGCTCCTCTGCTAGTCAGAAAACTGTCTTGTGTATAAATTAAAGTCGTGTAATGTTAAGTAAATCGAATGGGTATGTGAAGTCATTTTGTTCAGAACGGCAAGCAAACGAACACTTTCTGTAGACACAGACCATGAAGGCATGATGAGTGGTGCTAGTTTGGGCCAACTCCAGCAACAAACTTTCTGTATCTCTGATCTCAACGAGAGTGGTCGTTAAATGAAGAAAGACATCTGTCGTTATTAGAACGTCAGGTCATACGTAATCAGACATGAATTTCGTAATTATCTGAAGTGATATACGTCTGGAAACTTATAAAGGCTGTGTGTCAGGTAGAAATAAGGATGTATTCTGTGTAAATGGTATAAAAACGCACTATTCAGACGTTGTATTTTATATTGTCTATATTAAGTGTCTGTAGGTTAGCATACACACTGCGGTAACGAAAGTCGTGGGATACCTCCCAATATGGTGTCGGACTTAGTTTTGCCAGATGTACTGCAGCATCTTGAGGTATTGTGGACTCAACAAGTCGCTAGAAGTCCTGTGCACAAACACTGACCCATACTGTATGTATGGTCGTCAATAACTGCGGAAATGTTGCTGGTGCAGGATTTTGTGTACGGACAGATCTCTCGTTCATGTCCCATAAATGTTCGACGGGACTCATGTCGGGAGATCTGGACGGCCAAATCATTCGCTAAAATTGTCCAGAATGTTCTTCAAACCAATAGCCAACAACTGTGGCCCGGTGACGTGGCACATTGTCATCCATAATTAAAGTTCATGAATGACTGCAAATGGTGTCCAAGTAGCGTACAAAACCATTTCCAGTCAATGATCGGTTCTGTTGGACCAGAGAACCCAGTCCATTCTATGTAAATACAGCCCACACCATTATGGAGCCACCACCAACTTGCACATAGCCTTGTTGACAACTTGTATCCATGGCTTCAGGGGTCCGCGGCACACTCGAGCCGTACCATCGCTCTTACCACCTGAAATCGCAACTCATCGGACCAGTCCACGGTTTTCCAGTCGTGTAGGGTCGAACCAATAGTGTCAAGATCCCAGGAAAGACGCTGCAGGCAATGTTCTGTTAATAAATGCACAGCCGATTGACGCCACATTTCGCTGCACTGTCCTAACGGATACGTTCGTCGTACGTTTCACATTGATTTCTGTGGTTATTTCACACAGTATTGTTTGTCTGTTAGCACTGACAACTCTACGAAAACGAAACTGCTTTCGGTCGTTAAGTGAAGCCCCTCGGCCCTGCGTTGTCCGTGGTGAGAAGTAATGCCTGAAATTTGATGTTCTCGGAATATTCTTGACACTGTGAATGTCGGGATATTGAATTACCTAACGATTTCCGAAATGGAGTATCCCGTGCATCTAACTTCAACAACTATTTCGCATTCAAAGTCTCTTAATTCCCGTCGTGCGGCCACAATCACGTCGGAAACATTTTCACGGCAGTGCATTGGCAGAGCTGTCACTTGAACCTAGGGGTAAGTTCAAATGACAGCTCTGCTAGTTTACTGCCGCTTTATATCTTGTGTACACGGTACTGGCTCTATTTTTAAATGTGCATGTCACTATCCCATGGTTTTAGTCAGCGTACTTTTCAGCCAGTCGCTATAGTTTTGGTTTATTAAGATAAAGTCTTAGAATTAATCTGCAGCCCAAAATTGCGTGTTGTTGGTGCTCTCTAATATCCATCAGATTAATATACATTGCGCAGTCTGTGTGTTGAGGAAACATGAATTTTTAAGAGAATTACCCATAGCAGTCACTGAAGTCATAACATCCCTGGCTGCATGAAGTGCGCTACCACAATGCCATCACTACTATTTTAACTGTGTCTGGATCTCTAGAGAATATTACGCTGCAGTACCCCTTAGCGAAACACTCATAATTGTTTGAAAATCAAGCACGCATGTCTCAGAACCGCCAGTCTAGATTTTCTTTTTAAATAAGGCATGCGATTGGACTAGTAGACACATCTCATGTTAATGCCCTTTAGTAGGCATCCGGATAGTTATGATCAGATAGTGGATGGAGAATGAACACTGAACATCGCTAGAATGGGACAAAATTCGCGCATGTGTACTTTTGAATAAGTTTTGTAATCAGACGCGGTTGTGGGCGAAGAGCGTGAGTTAGCTGGAAGCAGAGCAGGTATTACTCTACTTTCAAAAGCAAATGAATTTAGTTCAGTAATAATTATTATTACAAATAATTAAATATAATCTGTAGCCTTAACTATATCTTTTTCACATTCGATGTCGTTCTCCTAATATTTACTGCTGGCTTGGGGGTGTCCCTTTGGCGTCTGCCGTGGAGGCTTAGAACATAGGACTATTGCTCTCTGGCGTCCTGTTTATGCACGTGTCTCGTAGTTGTCCTCTGCCGTTCTACTACCTTCACACAGTGATGCCAGTCACGCTAGTAAAATTATGCTATAGTCCATCTCTGACGTGTTGGGTGCAGTGCTGTGCGGTGGCTGTGCTGCAGATAAGTAACATAGATTAATGATGAAGTAAACTACACTGCTGTACCTAATTTTGACTCTGGTTGAAGGATTCAGATGTGGCACAGTACATCCGAGGACATGCGTTGTAATTGTCCAACAACGAGCTTTACAGCTTTATTTTGATGCCATTTGTCTATGCTTTAGTATCTTGTGGATTTCTTTGAGTCCATTGATTTTTTGCTAGGCTGAGTTGATGGCAGTTTCTTTAAAAGGTTTCTTGATAGGCATTTCCAGCTATTCACATGGCCTCAGAAACAGATAATGTTGTGGCAAGTTAGCATATCAGCTCCTAAGGTAGAGAGTCGTTCCAAACGGGTCCAAAAAATTACAACCAATATCCTAGATATTAAGATACGAATTAGATGTAGAATCTTCTCCATGGCAGGTAACAACTGAAATGACGTACCACTGTTACAATCCAAAGAGTTTCCCGGCACATTACAGTCTCTGCCTAGCAAATGTACTACATTTCATTTCAGTTCCCATGTAGAACTCATTGTTGCTTTTTGATCTTTTTGATGTTGTACCACATTACAAAATATGCACTTCTTGAGTATACGTTTGTTACAAATTCGGCAACAATTTCTGTCCCGAGACACATCCATTCTGACGCTAGAAGTCCTCGTTGGCTTCAGTGTAAATGAAGAATCTCATCCATTCCATATTTACACTGACATGACGAAAGTCTTGGCATACCTCCTAATATTTTGTGAACGAAGTGACCTCTCGATTATGTCCCATAAATGTTCGATAGGATTCATATTGGCTGTCTGGGTGGCTAAATTATTCACTTGAATTGTCCAGAATGTTCTTCAAGCCAGTCGCGAAAAACTGTGATCGGTGACATGGTCCATAGATATTCCATCGTTGTTTGGGGACAGAAGTCCTTGAATGCCACAAACACCTTGAATAGTCCTTTGTTGGCAACTAGGGTCTATGGCTACATGGGGTTTGCGCCACGCTCCTACCAAATTAAATCGGTAGTCATCGAACCAGACAATGCTTTTTCAGTCGTCTAGGGTCCAACCGATATTTTCACGAGCCCAGGAGAGGCACTGCAGGCGATGTCGTTTTGTTAGCAAAGGCAGTCGCATTAGCCAAATGGCTCTGAGCACTATGCGAGTTAACGTCTGAGGTCATCAGTCGCCTAGAACCTAGAACTAATTAAACCTAACTAACCTAAGGACATCACACACATCCATGCCCGAGGCAGGATTCGAACCTGCGACCGTAGCTGTCGCTCGGCTCCAGACTGTAGCGCCTAGAACCGCACGGCCACTCCGGCCGGCTTCGCATTAGTCCTCTGCTGCCATAAACACAACATTTCGCCGCACTGTCCGAAAGGATACCTTTGTCGTTCGTCCTCCATAGATTTCTGCAGTTATTTCACGCGGTGTTGCTTGTGTATTAGACAACTGTATGCAAACGCCGCTGCTCTCGGTCGTTAAGTGAAAGCAATCAGCCACTGCGTGTTCGGTGGTGAGAGGTAATGCCTGACATTTTTTGGTCGCGGCACATTCTTGACACTGTGGACTTCGGAAGACTGAATTCCGTAAGGATTCCCAAAATGGAATGTTTCATGGGACTAGCTCCAACTACCTATCCGCGTTGAAAGTGTGTTGTTGTGTGGCCACAGTAACGTCGGTAGTCTTTTCATATGAATCAGCTGAGTACAAATGACAGCTCCGTCAATGCATTGCCGTTTTATATCTTGTGTACGCGATACTACCTACCACCATATCTATATCTGCATATCGCTATCCCATTACTTTTGTCGCCTCGGCGTATGGATAGCATGTAATCTTTGTTCTGTGTGGTTACGTGTTTTAGTTGTATTTGAATGTATTTCTTAGACGCAGTTGATGGACCAGACCCGAATTAAGCCGGGAGCTATATGCAAACTGATTGATGTAGGATAACAATAGTTGTTAATCGGAAACGAATAATTAGCCCATCGCCACGAACACCTTACGCTGTAATCTTTAACATTAAAGAATATTGGAATAAGTAGTAAGTCGAAATAATCGCCCCGACACGTGTAGAAAAATACTGGAACTCACACACAGAGTAGAGTGCGAAATTATTGCATTTCGGGTAGCTGCAGGGTTTCTTCTTCTGCGCATAGCTAAAATATGAAAGGGGAGAAATGAAAATACCACGATTACTCATCAGACACGTGGAAATATTGAGCAATAACTGTAGCGAAAGGGGCCACAGAAGCGGCTTCACCAGTTGCATGTTTGAAGCAATGGAGAGGAGTTTGTACGTAATGGCTGCTATAGATCTCGTGGACGACAAGCAAGAAGTTCCCTGCCAGCATACGTATTCTCCTCACGCGAGCCACTGCTCAGCAAATCTAACTAATTTTGGCGTCTGGCAGTGCCTCCGGCTCGTCCAGCGTTTCCACATTGCCAAATGCCACCTTTATTTCGAAAATATGTTTGTTGGTTGAAGTGAAATAAATTGACTGAAATCATCATGTTCCATTATCTACATCTGTTTGCCCCGCCACATCCTCTTTTTCCTCCTGCACTGAACTTTATGATTTCCTAATAATTACTAGGAGCATAACCGATTAAGTTATCCATAGAGATTGTTTTAAATTCCACGGGTAGGAAGAGGAATTATTATAAGCACGAGAGAAATAATTGTGAGTTTAAACTTTGTCAAATAAATCGGTGCAACAAAATGAAAGAGCTTTAGATGTTAGTCGTACACGTGTCAAGCAGTTCACAAGTTTCTGGAAGGAAGGAAATTTAGGGTTTAATGTCCTGTCGAGGACGAGAATAAACACATTTTTGAATTTTAATACATAGCTATACTGCATACATGAAAAATAGTTTCGAATATTTTAATTGAGATTTCGACATCAACCTTCGTTTGCAGCGATCAGCAAGTTAGGGCTCATGAGTGCCCTTGCCACCAAATCTTGTCAGCTACACCCGTGGTCTTGTGGCGTTCTTTTTTAATGTTCCCTCGTACAAAGGAAACTAGTGACATGATTGTCATAATTTCTGTTAGTGTACGATCCCCCAGATCAGAAACGTGCAAATTTGTTGCTGTTAGTTAAAATGGCTCTGAGCACTATGGGACTTAACATCTGAGGTCATCAGTCCCCTAGAACTTAGAACTACTTAAACCTAACTAACCTAAGAACATCACACACATCCATGCCCCAGGCAGGATTCGAAACCGCGACCGTAGCGGTCGAGCGGTTCCTGATTGAAGCGCCTAGAACCGCTCGGCCACAACGGCCGGCTTTTGCTGTTAGTTAATTTCATTTTCGTTGCATTGGTTAACTCTTTTGCAGGCAGATTAGGGAGATTAAAAGCGTAAATTAAACAAAAATAGCTGGCAGAATATGCTGGTAGTTGTGGCACTGAGCCATAGTGTGGTTGGCAGAATTAGTGTATATAGTAAAGAGACAAACAGCGTATCGCATATGACACGTTGCTTCATATTCACCACAAAACGCTTACTTCCACCTTCATTTAAATTTAAAGCTGCTTACCGTCGCTACTGTAAGCCCAGTGTTTGAGACTGAATGTGGACGAACTCTGTCACTGAGGACGACAGTGACGACGACGGCGCCGGACCCTCGCAGGGGAGACGGAGGGTGAGCGGCCAGCAGCAGCGAGAGGCGGCGGGGAGGACGTTTGGCAGAGCGCAGGCTGGCGCGGTGGCGGTCAGGAACACTATTGATCCGGACGTTCATGTGCAGGCGACGTGCATACGAGGTGGCACGCTGCCAGAGCCTGCACACCACCAGCAACAAGCCGCCCCGGGCTCACCATCGATACCGCCGGCTGCGGGCCTGTGCCGCTCCGACAACCTGTAACCGACACTAACTTCGCCGTCTCCTTCTAATATCTCGGCTGAAACTAAGCGTAGGCCTTTTATCGATATTCAGAAAACTGCATTTATAACGGTACTAATTAAATTTTCTTGGCGCACGAGAGCTGATTGCCGGCTGTCACTATGAACTTCTGTCCTCTAATTACAGCGAAGGACTTCATTGCGTTGGCGTATAAACTGATCCCTTGCCTCGACTGGCTACGGAGTCGAAACTACCAATTGAACCAAGTGTCACATAGTCTTTGCAGCGTCGAAACACGTAAGGACTAGTACATCGTAATATTTTGAAGTACACTACTGGCCATTAAAATTGCTACACCACGAAGATGACGTGCTACAGACGCGAAATTTAACCGATAGGAAGAAGATGCTGTGATATGCAAGGTTGGCGCCGGTGGAGACGCCTACAACGTGCTGACATGAGGAAAGTTTCAAACCGATTTCTCATACACAAACAGCAGTTGACCGACGTTGCTGGTGAAACGTTATTGTGATGCCCGTTTAAGGAGGAGAAATGTGTACCATCATGTTTCCGACTTTGATAAAGGTCGGATTGTAGCCTATCACGATTGCGGTTTATCGTATCGCGACATTGCTGCTCGCGTTGCTCGAGATCCAATGACTGTTAGCACAATATGGAATCGGTGGGTTCTGGAGGGTAATACGGAACGCCGTGCTAGATCCCAACGGCCTCGTATCACTAGCAGTCGAGATGACAGGCATCTTATCCGCATGGCTGTAAAGGATCGTGCAGCCACATCTCGATCCCTGAGTCAACAGATGGGGACGTTTGCAAGACAACAACCATCTGCACGAACAGTTCGACGAAGTTTGCAGCAGCATGGACTATCAGCTCGGAGACCATGGCTGCGGTTACCCTTGACGCTGCATCACAGACAGGAGCGCCTGCGATGGTGTACTCGACGACGAACATGGGTGCAGCTTTTTCGGATGAATCCAGGTTGTGTTTGCAGCATCATGATGGTCGCATCCCTGTTTGGCGACATCGCGGTGAACGCACATTGGAAGCGTGTATTCGTCATCGCCATACTGGCGTAGCACCCAGCGTGATGGTATGGGGTACCATTGGTTACACGTCTCGGTCACCTCTTGTTCGCATTGACGGCACTTTGAACAGTGGACGTTACATTTCAGATGCGTTACGACCCGTGGCTCTACCTTTCATTCGATCCCTGCGAAACCCTACATTTCAGCAGGATAGTGCACGACCGCATGTTGCAGGTCCTGTACGGGCCTTTCTGGATACAGAAAATGTTCGACTGCTGCCCTGGCCATCACATTCTCAAGATCTCTCACCAATTGAAAACGTCTGGTCAATGGTGGCCGAGCAACTGGCTCGTCACAATACGCCAGTCACTACTCTTGATGAACTGTGGTATCGTGTTGAAGCTGCATGGGCAGCTGTACCTGCACACGCCATCCAAGCTCTGTTTGACTCAATGCCCAGGCGTATCAAGGCCGTTATTACGGCCAGAGTTCGTTATTCTGGGTACTGATTTCTCAGGGTCTATGCACCAAAATTGCGTGAAAATGTAATCACATGTCAGTTCTAGTATAATATATTTGTCCAATGAATACCCATTTATCATCTGCATTTATTCTTGGTGTAGCAATTTTAATGGCCAGTAGTGTAGAATAATGAATTTTGCCCACAAAGCTTTTTTTATTTTTAGCCAACATGTCGATTTTGTTTTCGAAAGAAGTACTATCAGATTATACGAGGCACGTTCAATTTTTTTTCATTCAACTAATAAAGTACAAGAGTTAAGAGGTCTTTCATTCATTTCTTCAAAATAGGCCCCTTACTCTGAGGTGACAGAAGTCATGGGGCAGCGATATGCACGTATACAGATGGCGTTATTATCGCGTACACAAGGTACAAAAGCGTAGTGCAGCGGTAGAACTGTCGTTCACACTCAGCTGATTGATGTGAAAACGTGGCCGGCGTGATTATTGTCACACGACGGAAAGTAACAGATTTTGAACGCGGGTAGTAGTTGGAGCTAGACGCATGGGGCATTCTGTTTCGGAAAATCGTTAGGGATTTCAACATTCTGAAATCTAAAGTATCAAGAGAATGCCGAGAATACAAATATTCAGGCATTATCTCTCACAACAGACAACGCAGTGGTTGAAGGCCTTTACTCAACAACCGAAAGCAGCGGCATTTCAACGGAGTTGTCAGTGCTAACAGACAAGCAACACTGCGCGAAATAATCACAGAAAGGAATGTGGGATGTACGACGAACGTATCCGTTGGGATAGTGCGGCGAAATGTGGTGTTAATGGGCTATGGCAGCAGACGACCAGCGTGAGTTTCTTTCCTAACAGCGCAACGTCGCCTGCAGCGCCTCTCCTGGGCTCGTGACCATATCGGTTGGAGCCTAGACGACTGGCAAACCGTCGCCTGGTCAGATGAGTACCGATTTTAGCTGGTAAGAGCTGAAGATAGGGTTCGAGTGCGGCGCAGGCACCCCCTCCCCCCACCCCAACCCGAGGCCATGGACACGAGATGTAAACAAAGCAATGTGCATGCTTGGTGTGGTTGCTTCATAATAGTGTGGGCTGTGTTTAGATGGAATGGAATAGGTCTTCTCGTCCGACTGAACCGATCACTTACTGGAAATGGTTACGTTCGGCTACTTGGACAACAGTTGCAGCTATTCATGGAATTTAATTGCGGATGATAATATGCCATGTTACTGGGCCACTTTTGTCCGCTTTTGGTTTGAGGAACATTCTGAACAATTCTAGCGAATGATTTGGGCGCCCAGATCGTAGAACATGAATCCCATCGAACAATTATGGGCTATTATCGAGGGGCCATTTCGTGCACAGAATTCTGCACCGCCAACACTTTCGCAATTATGGACGGCTATAGAGGCAACATTACTCAATATTTCTGTTGTTTTCACGATCAATAAAAATAAGCAATTACACGTACGTCTCTGAATTTTTCAAGTGCGGCATGTAGAAATTCGTACGTTACGAAGGTCATAGTATTTTGACCACCTTCGTGTTATCCCTTTGATAGGCCGAAAACTTTCAGAACACAACTTTCACATTCCCCCAGACTCATGTCGACTGTGAGATATATCTGCTGCACTTTTCAAACTTGTAGTGGCAAAGAAAAGACGTAAGCGATCGTGTTTGTGCTGGGTAAGAGAGCAGATTAGACGGTGAGACTATTTTCAAGAATGCAAGAATCTCGTTGAAGCCTTGTAATGGTCGATCTTCACACTCCATCATTACAGATTGTTTCAGTAAGGAAACATCTCACTGCCACTAATTTTAACAGTTAAGCCAAATTTGAAACAAAAAGATAACTAAAAATTACCTCTTACACAGAAACGTAGCAGTTGCTGTACTTGCAGACATCGGCAGCCATGGACCTCAACCTGCTAGCTAGACATGTTTAACGCCGCACAATGTTTCCTGGAATGTTCATCCTCTTTAAAATTTTGCAAAGCAACTCTTGCGATGGAAAAACATTACACTAGGTTCCATGTTGATATCAATACACGTTAAAAGCCAAATGTGACGGATATCCGAGAAATGAAACATTTTCAGACATACATTCATTTGAACGTTTTCACTTGTACTGACTTAAGATACTGAAATCTGGTTTCACAGCATAGAGCGGATCAGGTTATGGTTGTGGAGGGGGCCGTAATCAGTTACTGTCAGTTGCACAAAATACACAAACTTTTATTTTCCTAAGAACCACTTAATTACACATTGCCTTAAAATGATCAAAATAAAACAATATGGCTGAAGGCCTCGTTAAGATAACTTGAGATACCTCCTGGGCTGAAGGCCCAAAACCACACCAAAAACAAGAATGGCTGTAGACCTGAACACAAGGTATAAAAAATTGCTTTAAAGAATACACGCGGCTGAAGGCCTTACTTAAAAAATTATTCACGTAAATATTTGGCTGAAGGCCACACAAGACGTTGAACAACTCAGGGCTTAGCGCCTGTATAACAAGAAATGTAGATAGAGCAAATGAAAAAAAAAATCGTTTTAAACAAATGAATCTTCAAATTTTAATTTAAGATGGCTGAAGGCCTTATCTTAAAAATATTTCATGTAAAAGCTCGGCTGAAGGCCATACACTGGACATTGAACAACTCAGGGCCTAAGGTCTGGATAACAAGAATTTCAGATAGAACAAACCTTCAAAACTTAGTTTTTAAACGAATCAATCTTCAAATTTTAATTTATGTCGGCTGAAGGCCTTATTTTAAAATTAAAACAAACTAAATTAACAGACAGCTGAAGGCCTTGCACAGTAAATAGACTAAAATGAAAATCACAATCTAAAACCTACAGAACAGTTGTGTTCAGAAGAGTTCCAAGGGTCGGCCTGCAGAGATAGCTCCAACGTAAGGTGAGGTGAGACAGGCAGCCAAGAGTAAGGTTAAATAATCAGATGGCAACCTGACCCAAGGATGGCTGAAGGACCGACCAACAACCTAATCAATTCCCTTTCGCTCGACCAACGGCACGACAATAGAAAGTATCAGCTGAGGACAAAGATACCAGCAGCACTACGTCTTCAAAATTGGCGTCTAAAAACCGCCAAGGCACAATAACCACTCTAAAACAAATATGAACACACAACTAAAAGGCTGTCGAACTACACGCCGTGCCGGACAGCATCAACACGGCGAGGAAAAACATACTGCCGCAAAACTACACTAACGATCAGGGCAGGTAACTGGGGCGTTAACGATCACAAGGGAGAAAATACCGCTGGTGCGCTTCACTGATAAGTAACAACCAATTTAATAGTTAAAGACCATACAGGAAGACGGATGCAAAATTTCGCCGACTCCAACACACCAAACGTTGCTGCCAGCTGGAACAGCTCAGGAAGCAACAACCTGCAGTGAACAAAGCGATGTCACAGCAGTTGAGGTTTCATAACAGGTTAACTGATCACTCAACTTCAGTGGGCAACGAACTCTGTAGCTTTCGCAACTAGCGCCTCACAATCCGACCACGCGTGCACGCTGCCAGCAGTCCCGGCCTCACCTCGCGCCGCAGAGACTTCCTCGCTGCTCTGTCCCAACCGACTGACTGCCATGCAGCACACAGACAGCATTAAAATAGCTGCTCAGTCAAAACCACACAAGCTACACACAGTTCCACGAAAACACTTCCACAAACAACTCGAACAATACTAAAACCAGTGACCGTGGAACAACAAGGACGAATCATAAGTCGAAACACACAGAAAACCCAGAAGCGGTTGGCGACCAAATACACGTCGTCCGATTAGACGACCGACTGAACGACCAACCAAGCTCGTCCCCACTCAAGTCATGTGTGTCGGCAACGCTCAGGCGAGTCATGGCTGTCCGGACCTCACTGCTGCTCCTTCCCCGACTGAACTCCCGGCTCACGACGACCCGGAAATACTAGCGGTCGCTCCGACATAGTACGACAGTGTTCTTATCGATAAGTGCTGCTGTTGCCACTCACGGACAGGCAATCCAGCAACCTAGTGACGCCAGTAAATCGAATAAGAAACGGGACGGCAGTACCGGAAAGACAAGATGACAAGCAATAAAGGGCACGAACACGAGCCGTGCACGGCTCAAATATTACTCCTAAAATCATGTATGTCTATTCTTCCACACCCAATATAATAATATGATCAATATGTATGACATCATAAGAAATTATAGATACAGATACATCACCTGAAGTTAAATGACAAGTTTCCGAGTTCCAAAACCATTGCTTTCAAATATAACCTCATTTCTTTCTCTTTGTTATAAAACTACTATGCCTGATTCATTAAATTATGGATATTCTGGTGAATTTCGTCTGTGGAGGTGTTAAAAACTGCAGCAATTTCAGCCAACAAAGTTTGCTTCTTATATGATACTGGTCTTTCCTTGTCAAAACTAATTAAAGGCGCAACTTCGTTCTTAATTCATTTCCCGGCAATGCGGGTAAACGTTTCTAGAACCGTTAGCTGTTGAGTCTGTGTGGCGCAATGGATATCTCCTTAGTCTCAAAAAATGGCTCTGAGCACTATGGGACTTAACATCTATGGTCATCAGTCCCCTAGAACTTAGAACTACTTAAACCTAACTAACCTAAGGACAGCACACAACACCCAGCCATAACGAGGCAGAGAAAATCCCTAACCCCGCCGGGAATCGAGCCCGGGAACCCGGGCGTGGGAAGCGAGAACGCTACCGCACGACCACGAGATGCGGGCCCTTAGTCTCATATTAACGCAAGATCGAATCTCTTCAGCTATCTTTTTAACTCTATATATTATGCTTATGATTTTGTGTAAGTTCTTTCCTGCGTTGCTGTGTTAAGTAGAGAACTTCCGAAGAAGGCTAACTGCTCATGCTGTTCATGGAGGAGATAAAACGGGGGATTTCTAAACTCAGAACATGCCAATACCACAAATTACAGTTCTAAACACGCAATTCCGTGAGTAGTTTCATTTAACATGTGCGTGAATACGGCAAAATGTATTACCAAGATGTGATAGCGGAAAAACTATGAAACACGGCGCAAATCCTGGACACAAATGGCTGCTCAGCACTCGCTGAGTACTCTCAGCTCTTCCTACAAAGTATGTATAGCTTTTCATGTCTTACAAGGCGAAGGCCTCAGCAGGGCCAACCAATTCTGCTCAAATTTGGCTCAATACCACCCCATTTTTGAGAAAATCGCCCCTAAGGGTTATGATGAGCAATCGACTCAAAATTGGTGGGATCAACAGATAATTGTAAACAGAGCATTTTTCATCATCAGGTATGGGTCCACAAATGCATACTTTTTCAGAAGTCGAGGAAAAATACTCTTAAACTGCCGCTTATGTATCCACATGGTGAACACCTTTCGCCGAGAGCGCCGATAGGGCAACGACCGAGGTAACTGGCTGGTAAGCAGATAACTAGGTTCAAATGGCTCTGAGCACTATGGGACTCAACTGCTGAGGTCATAAGTCCCCTAAATCTTAGAACTACTTAAACCTAACTAACCTAAGGACAACACACACATCCATGCCCGAGGCAGGATTAGAACCTGCGACCGTAGCGGTCGCGCGGTTCCAGACTGTAGCGCCAGAACCGCTCGGCCACCATCGGCCGGCTGCAGATAACTAGGGTTCGAACCTCGAGGAAACCTAGCGGATGTTATTCTTCTCGTTTGTATTTTTCCTTATCTCAACTGAAAGGGATAGGAGGGTTAATATGGAACGTTAATCAATAAGGAATGATAAAACAGTAGGCAAATAAATTTCTCTAATCTCTTGGGATAGTAAACAAATAAAATTTTACTCCTGGTCACTTAACGATGGCTCTTCCAGCCATTGTTACGTGTCCTCACTTTTCTTCAAACAACTAGATTGATGGTACTTGTCATATAAAATATCCGAAACAAATGTACTTGGGGCACCAATAGCATGCAATCTTTTGACAGCTGCACTGTTCCTTCCGAAGAGTCAGAGGAAAACACACTTGCTGTACATTTAAAAATATGTCTTTTTCCGGTATTAATTTTGATGCGTACCACGCATACGATATCATTGCCTGAAAAAGCCGTGCTGGAAGTTGGTTATAAATTATGCTGTGAATAGTTATTGCATCCGTGCGGTTGCCCAATTCCCGCTGGGTTTCCAGAAGCACACTGCAATTCTAATGCCTCGAAATAAAGTTTTAACCTGCCGATGGAAATAAAGATCATACGGCTGGCATACAGGTGTGCAGTTTGGGGGTGTTATTTTTACGTGCACATCGGTTGACCCTCGTTATCTATAAACATGCTGTCATACATTAAAGTATTAGTTTGTCCATCCAAGGAATCCAATATTAGATAAAAGTTGTCACCAGAATCGTATGATTTTAAAATACTCTCAAGAAATGTTCTGTAACTAGCATTTGTCAATCCCCCGGGTATGAAGCAAGTAATGTAAACATTTTTCAATGAGTCGGTTAAGCGACTGACCTCTTCTATAACCTGAGGACCAAATGTAACATTCGTTTCTTGTAAACACAGAAAAGCCTTAGGCAACACTTTTCCAGAGTCTGTGATGGCATATTGCGCCGTGTACGAAAGTTTTTTTTTTTTTTTTTTTTTTACCAACCTTTCATTTTTTCTCCTTTAAGCGATTACGTGCGTCGAATGTTCACCCGATTTCCGCATGCTGTTTGGTCGGTGTTGATCACGTAATCACGATTAAAACCGGTAATACGTGATGCCCAAGATAATGATGCAGCAAACGTAAAATCCTTGTTGGTCGTATATTGAAGCGCTGCACCTGCAGCCCACTCCTGGAATATTGTCGTTGTTACATTCTCCTTACGATTACGAGATTCGACAAATCGGTCGTACTTTCACTTATTTATCGCCTGGTATCTGTCGTATCTTGTCACTCCTTTAATGATATCATTTTCCCACAATTTTAGGTCCTTCTTCCTTTTCAGAGCTGTTGTTGCTGAACTCATTTGCAGTGTCTGTAGGTTCCAATTTGGGTGATTCCTGGCTAGCGCTACCGTCTTTACTTTTATTTCATGTGGTACAGCGACGTAGTTCAATCGATTGGTAACCGGTTCGTAATACTCGTCGGGAACAGATGAAGCACAGATTGCCTGCGACGTGGACATTTCCAACGTGTTATGACCATTTTGCGATTCACTAGTCGTGATATATTCCACTTGATCACCTTCTGCTTCGCCTCCATGGTATAGTTCTTTAATAACAACAAAAGTAATTTCGTTCGTTAGCCCCAAAAATCGCTTGACGATAGCCGCTCCTATCAATCTGGAACGCCGATAAACAGAACTGCCTGCTTCCGGTAATGCACTGATAATATGTCTGTCTTGCAACACTTTGACAAACCAAAACACAGTGTCGGTAACTTCCCCCTTGCCGTCGTCTGTGATAGGCACCCAACTATACGTTTCAGCGCTGGTCGAAAGGTGTATATCCCCCATTATTCAGATCATGCGACAGAAAGATATGACATAACAAACAATAACTTGTTAGTACAAGATAAACAGACAAGCTAATGACTACAAACTACATACAGAACTAGTCATATGTTACTTACGGAAGATCACTGCAGTTTTTCACAAAACATATTTTATTCGGCGGATTAACGATGAAAAATCGTTACATGTATCCTCGAGGTTCGCAGCAGCCTAATGACGGAAAACAACTCTATCCGGTTGACTTATATAAGGTTTGTGCAGGACACCCTCACTCTTTGGGGTTCACAACTATTATATGACGAACAGGCAAGCGGGACGACCTACGTAACGCTCCTCGCGTGCATTCAGTCCAGTGCCACGCTGTAAACAAGCGTCGCCCGGTTGGCATCCGTGATCCCTCGTGAGGAATTCGCAGCGCTGTAACTGGGAGTTGTTTTCATGTGACAAGGCTTAAAAGTTTAATTCTTTACTAATTCACCTCGTTTGGGAAATTAGTTTTTCTACCTTATTACTATTATTATTCCGCGTTGAGTTGCGTACCTTATTAACCCTCCTATCCCTACGAATTCTGATTTAAAAAAAAATTAAAAAAGCGTTTCCTCGAGGCTCGATACTGGGTTCTCCGCTTCCCAGCCATTTACCTTGACCTTTGCGCTATTGGCGCTCTCTGCGTTAAGCTTTTACCATGTCGGTACACAAGCAGCAGTTCTAAAAGTTTCTTTCCTCGGTTTTTGGAAAAGTATGCGTTTGCGGCCCCCATACCTGATGATGAAAATTGCTCTCTTTACAGTTATCTATTCATCCCGTCAATTCTGAGTCGATTGCTCATCGTAATCTTTAGAGTTGATTTTCACTAAAATGGGAGGGTGTTGAGCCAAAATATCTTAGTCCTTCGCTTTAGGTCGTACACAAGCGACCTGCCAAATTTGAGCCGAATGGGTTGGCCGTGTCTGAGACCTTTCCCTTGTTAGAGATACGGCGATCTGCTCTCGAAAGATGGAAGTTGCTATTTACACTGAAGGTCTAAACTCGCAAAGTGCAACTACATGAGATATTGCCCTGCTCTCGGACACTGTCCGAGCTGACTCTCGGCGCTGTTTACACGGCACCTATTACTCGCAAAAGCTCTCTAAGAGTGAAAAACTCTTACGTATGTAACTAGACTACGGTATGACGTACGAGCGAAAGCATTTTGACAATTGAATGCTAGGCGCAAATGGATAGGAGGTGGTGGACTCAGAGCTTGTAACTCACCAAATGCAAGGGCTTTCCGGATGACCACTTCCGCTCAGCGAGAAGCAAATATATATATTTATGAATGATTCATATTTCACTCGATCTAATAAAACAACAAACGTCTAAGTACTCGAAATATCTCGAATCAACGAGAGGAAATCACTGATAATCTTCAGCTGTTTCTGTAACAAAAACACTGAAAGCTGATTCATGTTTTCGCAGTCTTAATCAGAAAGCTTACTGTACGCAGAAGCGCACAGTTACGTTAACAAGTGACAGCCGTAATGAAAATTAGTCTATACGATACCTGTTATATTCTGACCCTTTGGCAACAAGGCAAATATTACTAAGAAATCTAAATCTGGGCTTCATGATTACCCAATTAGAGTTGTTCTACACTTCTATTGAATCAAAATTTTGTATCCTTAGTTGTTCCGTAGAAAGAATACTGGCGAGCGTCCGTAAACTTTAAGTAGATTTCACTTTATTTAGACCCCTGCAATTGGCCAAACTTTGACTAGAAATACCAAGTTGACGTATCAGTTTTCCAAGTTATATTGAATAAGAAACTGACAGGGTGGAGGATGATTGGTACTACATTGGACGATGTAACCATTCTATGCGATGAGCTCCAGTGAGATTCGAAAGGTGCCTCACCCGTCAATTACAGTCTTAGAAACAGCGACCCCTCCATGGCGACGACCGCAGTGTCTCATCAATGTACCTGTGCTCAATGTAGCGCTGGCCGGTACGCATCAGACTGCTACAAAAATTTTCATCGTAAGCCTTTTACTGAGACTCGGTAGCGTACAGTAACTATCAAACTTTGCGATGTCAGGCAGTAAATCTAAACTCATTCTCAGTAGCGTAGGGAGCCATAGGATGTTGACGGTGATTTTCATCTGTCGGATGAAGATAATACGGTATTTCGTCTCATATGAAGGAAAGGTGAAATGTTCTCGGCCTAGTAGAAATTTGTCACAAGTGACAAGAAACACTGTGTTTGTTATTTGTGTGCATTTCGAGCAATAATGTAAGTCACATATCAGTCGAATATGAGGTTGTTTATAAGATTTCGTACAAAACTCATGTTTTGTATTGCATTCAGATATTTAAACTGATTTCGCAAACATGAAACTCATTGCTTAGGATGATTTATAACCAGTCTTCGCTTTCAGAAGTTAATATTTGGTCTTCATAATTCTGATGTGTCCTATTTCATTTGACGATGAACCGAATGAAGGACACGGAAATACTGCAACCACGGTTGATGAAAACACCAAGAAAGACCACAATACAGTATTTGAAGTTTAAAGTGTACGACATATCTGAGTCATATACGCACAGGGAAAAGAACAGCCAACATTTTACACGAATAACTAAATCTGAGAAAATTTTATTCAAGATGAGTACCGCATTGTAGAATGTCTCAGAAACAAATGCGAAGCCTGTGTTTTCGGCAGTTTACGAGTAATTAGAAAAAGAATTCAGCTAAACGGCATTCCGCTTTGTGATAGTGAATGGGATGTTTTTTCTCCTCTATATGCAGAAACATGCCTCGTTCCTACACTCGTACCAGACCGTTTCTGTACATTCCATACAATTTGTTAAGTCATTCGACGAACTACTTTTGGACCGCATATTCTGTTATACTGATTGATTATTAAAATAGGTTTTACACCACTGTTCCGAATTACAAAGACCGTAGCTTACCATTGAACAATGAACTTGTGACCCCGAGCAACGCAGCGCATTGGTTATGGACATTCGAATCAATTTCAGAAGCAACGGGGATGAAATCCGCGTCCACCCATTCTGATTTTACAATTTTCCCTTAAATAACTTATGGTACGCTATTAGGCCATGACAAAATTGCTCCTCGATCATTGACCAAACAAGCTATTAGTCCTTTTCTAACTACGATAGCCCCGTTTCCTTCCTTTAGAACACGGATTCCTATTAGCGTCCTATTCATTTCATACATGCACCCAGCAATACATCTGTAAGAATGAAGTCTTACACAGTGAATGCAAATATAGTGTACCAATGAATAATCCTCATCTTGGAGTGGTAAACATTTTACCGCTCATAAACAGTTGAGAGAGGCAAGCAGGCATTCTCCGAACCACCCGGCACATTACTCTAAAAGTGGTAAGCTCCGTGTACCCAGGAATTCATGAACCCTAAGACTATGAGCAACTGAAAAGCAGTCCCATTCCTGCTAATGAACAGCTGCGCTTAGTGGACGTCCGTATGTGCCACATAATAGCGCGGCGCCAAGATTGTGTTCGGCCGCCCTTAAGCCCTGTGATTATCAGAAGTGGCAAACCAGTTTTACTGCAGTTAATGAAACGGCTAAGCTCTATGGAAATGTGTTTCTCGACATGGTTACAGGCCCACATTCTGGCTGCCTGCCAAGAATATTCCCAGCCGAGTGACCCTGTTCCAAGGTTGAATTCTGTAGATGAAAAAACAACGAATAGTGTAGTACGATATTCCTGGCTGGGGTGACCCTTAGGATTGTTAACCGACGAGCTGTAGAATATCCTTGACATTCGTAGTTCCCCTTTTCGAGACGTGAGTGTCAGAAGGAACATTGCATTATACTTCTTACAAACACGGGCACCTCAAAAATATTTGCTCATATCCGCAGATACCAGGCCAGCGACTTTCGATTAAATGTCTCACCTACACGGGAATTACAGTAAGCGTCCGAGTGCTGGTTAATGACATGTAGACAACGACAAGTGGAAGTTTGAGCCTGGCCACGAAGTGTGCACCGATAACCCAAAAGGTTACGGCGACAACTCGCGACAAGCGGGAAATCCGGACTCGAGTCCCAGACTGGAACAAATGTTCAATGTCGTCATTTCATTCTGCTGTTGGAGACTGACCGTATTCGCGGCTGTAAATACATTTCCTGTAAATAAATAGTTGATCTTGACTTTAGAACGCTGCCGACAGATGACTGTACAAAGTTCTGCATTTACTTGAAAGTGGATGAAGATTAATAAAATACAAAATATCCTATTTACAACCGCTCCAGTCTAGTGTCTGTGTCCCACTGATTGGATTATTTGCATGCATAAGGCACTGAAATTGGTTTACTTATTTTCCACACACAGGCGCAGAGGACCGTGTGTCGTCAGAGTTACGACACCATCTCCTTCTCTTCTGCTAAGTCTCCAGTTCTCCAAGGCTGCCAGCTGCAGCTAGTCTTGTTTCTTACCCTGTCCATCCATTGCTTCCTAGGTCTTCCCACTGGTTTGCTACCTAATGGGATCCAGTCCTGGGCAATTTTGGAACATCTCGTGTATCTCATCCTCATAATGCGTCATTTGCTTTTCCTAACTCCAACAATGCTAGACTCCTTATATAATTCATCTAGTTGTGTGTTGTGGCGCCTTCTGTATTCCCCAGTATAGGGTCCCAGACTGGTCCATATATTTTCCTGATGACCTTTCTTTCAAATGTAAACTGTCAAATTGGTTCAAATGGCTCTGAGCACTATGCGATTTAACTTCTGAGGTCATCAGTCGCCTAGACCTTAGAACTAATTAAACCTAACTAACCTAAGGACATCACACACATCCATGCCCGAGGCAGGATTCGAACCTGCGACTGTAGCGGTCTCGCGGTTCCAGACTGCAGCGCCTAGAACCGCACGGCCACTTCGGTCGGCAGCAGATAAAAAGAAGAAGCAACACTTGTTTTAAACATTTTTAAAATGTGGAATCTTTGTTCTCGCTTTCTGCCTCTAGGCTTAATTTTTTTCCACGTATTTCTGATAGGGTACCGTGTTAACCGAACTCAGCTGACATATATGCTCGCTAAAATTTTATCTCTTTCTTGCAGTTCTGTATTGAAACCACGCAAGTGTTTTGTCATAATGACAACGAAGGATGAATCCAGCAACCGTAAAATGTCTAACACAGATTTCTCTCTTCAATTTTTGTTACTATGAACTGCAAATATCTTCTGTCAACTCCCAGAATTGGGGTGATGAGGATGATGATGAGCGTTTGGCGTCATTGGCCGGGAGGCCCCTCGCGGGGCAGGTCCGGCCGCCATACCGCAGGTCTTATTACATTCGGCGCCACATTGGGCGACCTGCACGCCGGATGGGGATGAAATGATGATGAACACAACACAACACCCAGTCCCTGAGCGGAGAAAATCTCCGACCCAGCCGGGAATCGAACCCGGGCCCAGAGGACGGCAATCCGTCACGCTGACCACTCAGCTACTGGGGCGGACAGAATTGGGGTTAGAATATTAGACAACGATTGACAAAGTACCAGGTGTAGTGGCACAATCCGAATGATACGCTGTCTCATTTCTTTAAGACAGCAGAAAACGGTCGCTGATTTAAATCTCGAGATATGATGAAATTAATTATTTTTTGACATATGCTAATACATTTCCCATGTTTATTAATATGGTGCACAACGCCGCTTGATGTGTGATGCAAAGCGTATGAAGAACCTTGGATCCATCATAAATTGCGCTTCTTCGGTTTTGCAGTAATGACATAAAACTAATCTTTTCGCTGTTCGTAGAACGAGTTCCATCTGTCGCTACAGAAGCTTAGGTTCGGGAAAGACAGAGAGGGAAACCAGACGTGCGCTCGTATATGCACCATCCCTGCACTCGGTTTAAGTAATCACAGTTCATCATGGGATATCTAAATTTGAGTAGGTGGATGGGGACTTGAACCGTCACCCTCCAGGTGAAAAAGGTTCCCAAGGTTTATGTACCATCTCTGATAACACATATCGGGCGTGCACTCCTGCTTCACTCTGTTTTGGCGCTAAAGTGACCTCGAGCTTTTGCATTTTCAGCCCCGACTTCAGCTCTGTCAGCATATCCTATCTCACAACTGCCCCATGATTATCATATTTTGATGTATGGTTTTCATAGTTGTCTAATTTTGGTACTCTAATAACGTTACTACGTATTAAGCTGATTATTTTACTACTTAGTTCAAATCGAAAATGCATATCAGTGTTATTTGTCACGGAAATTTCGATGTTCGTTTTCAGTTTTCCGTTAACCACTGCTACTTAATTTCAGGGGACACGTGATGAATCAATTGGCTACAATAAATTTGTATTCGGTTCGAATCACAAAACAATGAAACTTGGTATTTCTTCTTTAACGGTTATTAATAAGAGTAATGCAAATTATCTTATTTTTCTTCTTCACCGAAAGCGAAATGTTTCCTGTTAACGCACATCAAACAAAGAAATTCATACAGTACTGTCACTTTTTCGCAGCTGCTTGTGGGGGGCAATTTCTACTACTGATGGATTAGTTATCCTACAATGTGTATACAGAAAATACATCGTTTGGTTATTGCTTGGTTGGGCCACAACAACGTAGGAGTCTGAAACATGATGCACAGGACAAGGACTGATAATGCAGCTTACGCAAGGTATGACCGAGATAACAAAAAGGTATGTGGTTACTTATGGGACAGCGGTATGGTATGTGCTGCAAAAGGCAAAACGCCTTCTCATGAATCAATACAACTAAGCTGTCCATCGTATCATCACGAGTGCACCATTCCAAATGAAAGTGGAATAACTTGTATTTCACACAGAGCCGTCAGCTTCTCTTGAACTGTCAGTGACACTTTCTATCCTATAATCAAGATAACAAATCCTTCTCCCAATCACTTCACCAAAGGCCCCTCATGTGGTACAGCATATGAAGAGCACTGAATTATTAAGACCGACCGTCAAAGAAGATGGTTACAAACGAAATGAAACAAGGGTCTTTAACTGAATAAGTATATATCATAAGCATTGGACATGTATGAATCCACTGTTTTAAGTAAAGAAATGACGACGCCGAGTTACCTTTTTATTTTCCTTGGATTTTAGTGTTTATTCATTGGAATAAAACAGTTTCTTGTATGGTATAAGACCTGGAAGTGGAACTCAGCATTTATTCTTACAGGAATAATTTCCAAAAGAATGGTAAGTTTAATAAGGACGTCGACATTGGGATTTCAAATACAGTTGTCTTCATTTAAATTCACCAGGTTTATTGCCACATTTGCTACTCAATTCTCACAGAGGAATATATTGTAGCGTACCAACCATATATGGGCATATTAATGCCCGTCTGAGAAATGTGTGTCAGGAGCGCTGACGATAGGCGAGCGTGAGATGTTGTCACTGTAATAATTCAAGGCCGAAGCAGTGTTGCGAGGCAGATTGACTTGCTGGAACAGTGTACTCAGCAGCACTGCACAGACTAGAGCAGCAAGGGGCAGGGCAGATTTCCTTGATAGTGGCATATATACAGAAGTGCACTGTTGACGACTATAGGTACTTGATTTTTTGTGGTAGCGTGGACCCGGCCGTGAAAGTCGCCAATTTGAGGCCACGGCAGGGCAACAGCTCTGTCCATAAGTCCCCCCCCCCCCCCCCCCCGCCAGACTTAATTTCTTAATTTCACAGCAAAGTTGGTCATCCCAAATCAACTCCAACAGCATGGCCGACTCTTGCTCTGGACGCAGCGCGTCGCTTCCCGTACACACCAGTCATCTACAGGCACCGCAGGACACGCGTGGGGGAAATCCACCACTGTGACGCAGGCGAGCGTCACCCAGTTCTGTAGCAGGTACAGCAACGTTGAGTAAACTTCACTGGCGCAGAAATCATAATGGCTTACGTAACGAGACTATCGGCGCTTGGTCGAAACTCAGTGTTATAATTGCAGGGCGTGCAGGCTACCAACCCACTAGAATCCAATGGCCAGCCAGCCACTGACCCGATGTATCAAGCAGCGCAGGTGCGTCAATAAAGAAAGTGTTACATTGGCAGCTGCCTTTCTTTGGAGTTTCCTGGGCTCCCACTTCGCCTCCAACACCAGCTTGCACCATCTTGTTCATAGCTGCCCCTCTCTGCAATGGGGAACTATAGTTTGGTGTCAAAATTTGTGGAGTCATCTTCTTTCAGCATGGCGTCTGAACCACGAACTGTGGTGTCAACAAGGTTTGATGAGTTATATTTTGGAGAGTGTCACACATGGAAGGGAGGCGTGATTGTAATCTTAATTTAAAGGTTACTTTGTTTTGGCCAGAGGTGCCAACTGATTTATCCGAGTTTTGGGGTAATTGTAGAGGGCAGTATTTGGTGTCTGCAATGGAATGCAGTGTAACTCTCTTGGACATGCTGCACCATGTGTAGAGTTAAGGCCACTAACCTGTTATTCATCTCGTTGATATGGCCATTTTGCAAGGCAGTGCAGGAATGTAGTTGGCTCATGGTACGATGTAGACAATTTCGTGATGATGTTTTCGAGTTGTGATTTGTCGTTGTATTAGTGTGTGTAATGGAAAGTAAAAGTATCAAAGTTAGAGTGTCAGAGACGAAAGGTTTGTCATAGCCAGAAGCAGTATGTATATTGTTCAAAAAGGTAGCATAGTTTACAGCGCATAATATGCAGCTACGTGGGCAGTTGATAGCTAAGGACGAACAGTTAGCGTTGCTTTAGGTACCGCAGCATGAGGTGGATCCAGATGCTGGAGGATTAATTGTTCCTTTTTCTGGAAAATCATCTGACAATGTGTGGTTATTCTTAGATGATCTTAAGACGTCGGCAGAGGTGGGTAGTGGGACCGATAGTCATTTGTTGTCCAAAGCAAAACTGTGACTAGTAGAAGTAGCAAAAATCTACGTGATGTGTACAGAAGCAGTAAAGAATGTAGTAACCTTTGAACAGTTGGAAACGGAGTCTTTGCAAAGATACAAAACAGAGAAGAGTGTAAGGTGTTTTTAGAATGCTGTTGAACACTATTGTGAAGGGGCATGGGGAAATCGTGGAAGAAAATGGTTCAAATGGCTCTGAGCACTATGAGATTTAACTGCTGAGGTCATCAGTCCCCTAGAACTTAGAACTACTTAAACCTAACTAACCTATGGACATCACACACATCCATGCCCGAGGCAGGATTGGAACCTGCGACCGTAGCGGTCGCGCGGTTCCAGACTGTAGCGCCTAGAACCGCTCGGCCACCCCAACCGGCAAATCGTGGAAGCTTTTGTGGACAGGATAAGGAGGTGTAACGTACAGACGTATGAATTAGGGCAGATTGATGCAGCAAGCGCAGTGTTTTTTGCAAGAAGCAGAACAGAGGGTTCTTGAAGCTATTCCGAAGAGACTACCATCAGATATGGCAAGAAGGGAGGGCACAGGAGCACCAAAGGATCTGCATTCGGCTTCCAGGTTAGCTATGGAATGTGGAGAAGCTGACATGTCAACAAGGGTACAAGATGGACATAGGGTACCTTCTGCAAACATTAAGTCTTACAGATGTGGACAAAAGGGGCGTTAACAGAGGCAGTGTCACCAGACACAGGGTAATGGAGGAAATGGAACGTATCAGCAGCAGAATTGTGGTAATGGACATAGGGGTGGACGAGGAGATGGTAGGCCAATGGGAACCCGAAGTCCACCTAAAGGCATCCCTATTAAAAATGGATGCAATGCTTACGTATGCAGAGGTAGGGTGCGCAATAAGGAGTGCTGTACGAGGTGAAGAGTACAAGATTTTATTGGAGACAGGGGCACATATGTTGGTTTGCCAGTAACACTTCGTGATTTCAAGGCAACGGAACCCACCACGCTACAGGCTATGTGGGGTTGGAGATAATGACATGAGATCATTGGGGTCGGCAGATGTAGCTTTTCATACAGGGGCTGTTCGAGTTGTGTGCAGAGCTAATACCACATGTAAGTGAGACCTACAGCATGACCCTGGGAATAGACTTATTGTATCAGCATTGTGTTCAGATGCACCTGCAACTTACCGTAGAACACAGTCGAATGACACTGAAATAAGGGGAAGCTGTTACCATAGTAGAACTGTAACAGCCGTCTAAGCTGACAAAGAATACTGACAAAGCCATTTGAGCCATGGACAAGTGCACTAAGCCATTATTCACACGACTCTGTGTGAGGTGTCCCTGGGAAAGCGTTTTGGGTTAATTTGGAGCCAGATCTACCTTTGGATGTGCGTTGTAGACTATCTGGAAGAAAACAGTATGCTGGATTCAGCAAGTTGTTTTATTAAGAGAAGTGTTGTACGCATACAAGAGAAGAAGGGCGCGAGAGTAGTATCCATAAATATAGATAATTTTAGTACAGACGAATTCAGGTTAAGAAAGGGGATGTTGATAGCGAGTCTGGATATTCCAGGTGAGGATGAGTGTTGTACGAGAGCTATGAACAACAAGCAGCCACGAGCCAACATTAAGACTGCATGACGTGGGGAACTATAGCATCCAGAGGGAACAGAAAAAGAGCAGATATAATAATTGCCTGCTCGAATCTGAGTATTTATTTTTTCCATGACATCTCTTGACAGTAACACTCAAGCCTCAACGCTAAATACCATCAGGGAATAAAGCACATTCCTAGGTATTTGCACCTGATTATGGGAGATTTTATTAGCCACCAGTCAACTGCTGGAATACTAGATGTGGGTGTAGTCCAGCGAGTGCAAGAATCCTAGTCGGTCGTACTGAAAAAGTCTACTTATGGTTCTAGATAATACAGACTCTGCTGTGATTACTGTCACCTGAACAGCAAGAAGGTAATGGATGCGTACCCCATCACCAATATTTCTGAGGTTATCGTTAACTTGAGACAATGTGAGTACTTTTAGGCCATGGATTTCATGAGTAGTTACCATCAGTTGGAGTTTTTTTTGCCAAATATCAGCCAAAGACAGCATTTTTGGTACCATGGGGACACATTCAGTTGAACAGAATGCAGTTTGGATTGGAAAATGCACCTGAAAGGTTTCACAGGTTATTGGACGGTGTGTTGAGAGGTTTGAAACATCAAAAGTGTCTAGTTTACTTAGACAATATAATCGTATCCTGTAAGATATGGAGCAGCAGAGACAAAATATGAAGGAACTGTTTAAGACATTGAGGGCTTTGAATCTGATGCTGAGCACAAAGAAGTGCTGTATTGCATCACAAGAAATAGGGTATTTAGGCCATATAATTATTAAAGAGGGAGTAAGGACAGACTGAAAGCTAGCGCAACCTGTACAAGAATTCTCATTGCCTAAGTCGATTACGGGGCTGAATATTTTCTGAGGATCTCAAATTACTACAGAAAATTCGTGGAATGGTTTGCTAACATAGCACGTTCACTCACGCAGTTGCTAAGAAAAGGTGTGAAATTCATATCGACAGAAGAGTATCAGGGTGTTCGAAGAACTAGAATTTTGACAGCCGTATTCAAATATTTTCAGACTTTCGTTCACTTGACAGAAGTGTAACCTTTCCGCAAATTGCTGCAGATTTCAATGCTGGGCCATCAACAAGTGTCAGCGTGCGAAACATTCAACGAAACATCATCGGTATGGGCTTTCGGAGCCGAAGACCCACTCGTGTACCTTGATCAGTGAACGACACAAAGCTTTACTCCTCGCCTGGGCCCTTCAACACCGACAGTGGACTGTTTATGACTGGAAACATGCTTACCTGGTCGGATGAGTCTCGTTTCAAATTGTATCGAGCGGATGGACGTGTACAGGTATGGAGACAACCTCATGAATCCATGGACCCTGCATGTCAGCAGGAGACTGTTCAAGCTGCTGGAGACTTTGTAATGGTGTGGGGCGTGTGCAGTTGGAGTGATATGGGACCCCTGATACGTCTAGATACGACTCTGACAGGTGACACGTACGTAAGCATCCTATCTGATCACCGGCATCCATTCTTGTCCATTGTGCATTCCGACGGATTTGGGCAATTCGAGCAGTACAATGCGACACCCCACACTCCAGAATTGCTACACAGTGGTTCCAGGAACACTCTTCTGAATTTAAACACTTCCGCTGACCACCAAACTCCCCAGACATGAACATAATTGAGCATATCTGGGATACCTTGCAACGTGGTGTTCGGAAGAGACCTCCATCCCCTCGAACTTTTACGGATTTATGGATAGCCCTGCAGGATTCATTGTGTCAATTTCCTCCAGCACTACTTCTGACATTAGTCGAGTCCATGCCAGGTCATGCGGCGGCACTTCTGCATGTTCATGGGCGTCCTCACACGATATTAGGCAGGTGTACTAGTTTCTTTGAATCTTCAGTGCAGATGTCATATTTAAGGACAAAAACGTCTATTAGTGACCAACCACACTGCTTTGAAATGGTTGCGACTGAAGCACGCATCTAGCAGGCTAACAAGATGGGCCCTGAGACTTAGCGAATCCGAGTAAGAAGTAGTACAAAAGCTAGGAAAGAAGCACGGGAATCGAGACACGTTAAGCAGGAAGGTAGCAGTGTTGAAAGTTCTGGGTCATGGTCTTGCAGAGCGGCAGCTAACGCAGGGTGCTGGCAGTAACTGTAAACAGTTCAGGATGCAATAGCAGTTTAGTACATTTGACAGACTGTTGTGCAAGGAAACAAGTCAAGGCCTGTGGGTAGTGGTACCAACAAAGTTAAGGGAGCAAATTCTAAAGGAAGCACAGGATCGCATGGAGGGTTCAGAACAACAAACTGGAGGATGGACGAGAGTTAGTGGTGGAGAGAAAGGAAAACGGATGTGGATCAATAAATGAGGAATTGCGTATGTTGTGCACATGAAGCAGACCGAAATTATTAGTGAGTTCTGTTGCAGATGCTACCGGATGCATTAAAACCATTAGGAATGGTAGAACAGTGGGAAAAATGTTAAGTTACTATGTCAATTTACATCATAGTGACTGGGGTACGTATCTAAAAGGTATCTTATGTCAGCTTATAAGTCAAAAGTACACACGAATACTGGGTTGTCCCAGTAGGAGACTGTATATGCTCGGAAAATGCCATTGCTGTTCGATATGATAAAGGTAAAGAAAGGTAAAGTTGGAAGGTCAGTACTTGAGTTTGTAAAGCCCGTACACGAAGTATGCAAACGAGAACAGAAGGTGAATATGAAGGCATTAGAAAAACAAGAGGAATCAGCGCAACATACGGCAAATTTACTGCAGTATAATGTAGGACAATGGACGATGTTAGCCAGTCCTTATACGCTGACAGGTAAGACTAAGTAGTTCGTCACAAGATATCAAAGATCGTATGAGGCAGAAGAGAATACTTTGCCAGTCAACGTGAAGTACCTTTTCCAAGTAGTATGGATTCGATTTTTAAGGATGGAGCCAGAAAAGAACACGAGAAGAAGTCAACGGCAAAGACAAGAAGATATGTTTGAGCCCGTGCAAAAAATATCATACTCGGTAAGATGAAGAGGATGAACTATGTTTGCCAAGGATTTCTTTTTCTTTATATGTTATCGTATGTATTGGACTTTAGTGAATAAGTTATGTTAATGTAAAGATTTTTGTTGTTTGTGAATGGGCTCTCTAGTGGCAGCAGTCTTTTCCGGGGGGGGGGGGGGGGGGGGTTATTTGTCCATGTCCTCAAGTTGCGATACATCGAGAATGGAAGGAATGCAAGTCACAACAATATTACATTTTGTCGCATGAACAGTACTTGTTAAGGCTACAGAAGAGGTGTAGCACGTATGCAATAATGATGGAGGAGAAGTTGTAACATTGCCGAAGGGTGAAGGTGTCCAAGCAGGCTAATACAAACCAGCCATAGCAAAATACGATATCTCGTAAAAGACTCGCACTAGAACCCTGCAAGAAACACCACTGACATTCTAACTTATCCTACTTTTAGTCTGTTACAGTCAATAATCATTTCTCTGTTTAAAAAGTGATATTTCAAGGTATTATTACAATCAGTTCCTTGGCTGACAATACGAGCCCTTGACTACCAATCCATTCTGTATAAACTGCACATTAGTAGCACATTTCATTTCCACAATATCTGCGGTGCAAGTTTTAGGTGATTCACCTTGTATACAGTTCTCTTTGCACATGTTGTCCATGATTACACGAAATGCGTTGGGGATTAATGTTGAAAACTGTAATCAAACATACACTTCGTACGCGTTGAGGAAATGCTAAATACTTAGTAATGAAAAACGTATCAGTGCAGTGTTGTATTTGACAATGTCTGTAACGTTAGATGCAATGTTCTTTCAGACGTGAATATACAGGATGGTCCATTGATAGTGACCGGGCCAAATATCTCACGAAATAAGCATCAAACGAAAAAACTACAAGGAACGAAACTAGCTTGAAGGGGGAAACCAGAGGTTAAACTGGAAGCAACACATTGATGATCTGCTGAAACGTCTGAGTTCAGCTACGTATGCTATTACGGTTATTGCAAATTTTGGTGATAAGAATCTCAGTAAATTAGCTTACTATGCCTACTTTCATTCACTGCTTTCGTATGGCATCATATTCTGGGGTAATTCATCGTTGAGTAGAAAAGTATTCATTGCTCAAAAACGTGTAATCAGAATAATTTCTGGAGCCCACCCATGGTCATCCTGCAGACATCTATTTAAGGATCTAGGGATCCTCACAGTAACCTCACAGTATATATATTCACTTATGAAATTTGTTGTTAATAATCCAACCCAGTTCAAAAGTAATAGCAGTGTGCATAGCTGTAACACCAGGAGAAAGGATGATCTTCACTATGCAGGGTTAAATCTGACTTTGGCACGGAAATGGGTAAATTATGCTGCCACAAAAGTCTTTGGTCACCTACCAAACAGCATCAAAAGCCTGACAGATAGCCAACCAACATTTAAAAGTAAATTAAAAGAATTTCTAGATGACAACCCTTTCTACTCATTGGCTGAATTTTTAGATATAAATTAAGGGGGAAAAAAACAAAAAAAAAACAACTTAAACATTAGTGTCACGCAATATTTTGTGTAATGTAATATCTTGTACAGACATCTTTTATTAACCTGACACGTTCCACATCATTACGAAGTGTCGTATTCATGATCTATGGAACAAGTATTAATCTAATCTAGTCTAATCTAATCTAATCCAATCTAATCGAATGGCGCTATGGTTGGCCCGCTAGATGGCGTTGCCATAGGTCACACGGATATCAACTGCATTTTTTAAGTAGGAACCCCCATTTTTATTATATATTCGTGTAGTACGTACAGAAATATGAATGTTTTAGTTGGACCACTTTTTTCGCTTTGTGACAGATGGCGCTGTAATAGTCACAAACGTGTAAGTACGTGGTATCACGTAACATTCCGCCAGTGCGGATGGTATTTGCTTCGTGATACATTACCCGTGTTAAAATGGACCGTTTACCAATTGCTGAAAAGGTCGATAGCGTGTTGATGTATGGCTATTGTGATCAAAATGCGCAACGGGCGTGTGCTATGTATGCTGCTCGCTATCCTGGACGACATCATCCAAGTGTCCGGACCGTTCACTGGATAATTACGTTATTTAAGGAAACAGGAAGTGTTCAGCCACATGTGAAACGTCAACCACGACCTGCAACATATGATGATGCCAAAGTAGGCATTTTAGCTGCTGTAGAGGCTAATCCGCACATCAGTAGCAGACAAATTGCGCGAGAATCGGGAATCTCAAAAACGTCGGTGTTGAGAATGCTACATCAACATCGATTGCACCCGTACCATATTTCTAAGCACCAGGAATTGCATGGCGACGACTTTGAACGTCGTGTACTGTTCTGCCACTGGGCGCAAGAGAAAGTACGGGACGATGACAGATTTTGTGCACGCGTTCTAGTTAGTGACGAAGCGTCATTCACCAACAGCGGTAACGTAAACCGACATAATATGTACCATTGGGCAACGGAAAATCCACGATGGCTGCGACAAGTGGAATATCAGCGACCTTGGCGGATTAATGTATGTTGTGGCATTATGGGAGGAAGGATAATTGGCCCCCATTTTAACGATGGCAATCCAAATGGTTTCCTACGTAATGTTCCACCGATGTTACTACAAGATGTTTCACTGCATGAGAGAATGGCGATGTACTTCCAACATGATGGCTGTCCGGCACATAGCTCGCGTGCGGTTGAAGCGGTATTGAATAGCATATTTCATGACAGGTGGATTGGTCGTCAAAGCACCATACCATGGCCTGCACGTTCACCGGATCTGACGTCCTCGGATTTCTTTCTGTGGGGAAAGTTGAAAGATATTTACTATCGTGATCCACCGACAACGCCTGACAACATGCTTCAACGCATTGTCAATGCATGTAGGAACATTACGGAAAGCGAACAACTCGCTGTTGAGAGGAATGTCGTTTACACGTATTGCCAAATGCAAATGCATTGAGGTTGACGGACATCATTTTGAGCATTTATTGCATTAATGTGGTATTGGCAGGTAATCACGCCGTAACATCATGCGTTCTCAAAGCGATAAGTTCACGAAGGTATTTGTATCACATTGGAACAACCGAAATAAAATGTTAAAATGTCCATACGTTCTGTATTTTAATTTAAAAAACCTACCTGTTACCAGCTGTTCGTCTAAAATTGTGAGCCATATGTTTGTGACTATTCCAGCGCCATCTATCACAAAGCGAAAAAAGTGGTCCAACTAAAACATTCATATTTCCTTACGTACTACAAGAATATGTAATAAAAATGGGGGTTCCTTTTTAAAAAAACGCAGTTGATATCCGTTTGACCAATGGCAGCGCTATCTAGCGGGCCAACCATAGCGCCATCTCGTTTCCCCCTTCAAGCCAGACAAGTTTCGTTATTTGTAGTTTTTTCGTTTGACGCTTATTTCGTGAGATATTTGGGCCGGTCACGATCAGTGGACCACCCTGTATATCCAAAGGAACAGACAATGCTTACTATTTATAACCGTATTAAACCATGAAATGTAATCGCAACACGGTACCACGAGAGCTGTACAATTTACGATAACTAGTTGTCCCAGTCTGGGGAATTTCCCGCTTTCACGAGCCGTCGCTGTAAGCTCTTCGACTATCCGCGCACACTTCACGGACAGACCCAAACTTCCATACGTCCCAGTGTCTGCTTCCCAGTTTGCTCTCTCAGTTATGTAATTCCCGCACATGGAGAGACTAATTCAGTTTTCTCGTCGGATTACCTTGCCTTTGGCGTGAAATACATTAGTGCAGTGTCAGAATTGTCAGTATTTGATAGTTTCTACAAAGTTCGATGCAGTGTTCCTTCGGACAAGCGTGCGTTGCACCGAACATTACAGAAACTGTCAAATACTGATAATACACTAATGTATTTCATGCCAAAGCCAAGGTGCTCTCACGATAAAACTAAATACGTCTCTCGTTGTGCGGGAATCCTATAATTGTGCGAGCAGACACTGGCACATACGGAAGTTCGGACCTGTCCGTGAAACAGGCTCGAATAGCCGAAGTTCTTAGAGCAATCGCTCACGTAAAGCGAGAAATCGGGGTTCGATTCCCTTTCCGATAAAAAGTTTCATTTGTTTCCAATAAATTGTGTAGCTGTTGTGGTACCATAGTCGCAGTTTGCAAATACATTTCATGATGTATTGGTGAAAAGGCTCTTCGGAGGCGTTGCTCAGTAGGGCGACAGTTATGGTTCCTAGTTCAGCATCATTACTCTCAGGAATCAATGCTGTTGAAACTGAAATTTATCTCTCTTATATGGTAAATTATATGGCTCAATAAAACGAGATTCATTAAAGAAAAACAGGGAATGTCAGACTTTCGCTAGCGGCAACGCTCACGCCCCTAGGAACAAAGTGTAATCTCGTGTTGACTGAGGAAATTAGGTACATCTTCTTCAAGGAAACTATATTGCCATTTGCACTAATCGATTCTGCATCTATCCATATACTCCACAAACCGCCGTGAAGTGCATAGCAGAGGATACTTCTCACTGTATCAGCCCGCATCTCGTGGTCGTGCGGTAGCGTTCTCGCTTCCCACGCCCGGGTTCCCGGGTTCTATTCCCGGCGGGGTCAGGGATTTTCTCTGCCTCGTGATGGCTGGGTGTTGTGTGCTGTCCTTAGGTTAGTTAGGTTTAAGTAGTTCTAAGTTCTAAGGGACCGATGACCACAGATGTTAAGTCCCATAATGCTCAGAGCCATTTGAGCCATCACTGTATCACATACTCCAGGCAGTTTCGTTTTCATTGCTGTGGAGAAAAATGATTGTTTAAATGCCTCTTTGTGTTTCGTAATCGGTCTAAGCTTGTCTTCTCGATCCCTAGGGACTGTACTACATTACTATGTTCCTTACTTAATACTGGTTCTTGAAGCTTTGTAATTAGGCTTTCGAAGGACTGTTGACTTCTGTCTGCAAGCATCTCCTAATTCAGGTTTTTCAGCTTCTTCGTGACGCTCTTCCATGGGTCAGATATCCCAGTGATCACTCGTGCGACCCTTTTTCGTTTACGTTCCATAGCGACTGTTACTCCTATTTCGTGTTGATTCCAAACACATGAACATTGTTTTAGGATGGCTCGCACCAGGGTTTCATGAGTAAACTTCTTTGTGGAGTGACAACATTAATCTAGTTTTCTACAAACGAGCCGTATTCTGTTACCTGCTTTATATAGGAGATGATACTGTGATCGCAGGATATTACGTTCATGTGCATTGTGGGGTTTATAATCTTACATTTGTAAACGTTTACAATAAACTGTCAGTCTTTATATCCTTTCAAAGAACAACTTTTTTAGGTAATAATTCTATACATATAACTGCTTCACCTGCAAAAAATTGAGGTTACCGTTAATACTGTCTTGTCAGGACAGTCCCCTGGAAAAGCCTGAAGTTACTTCCTTCCTCTGTCTGTGACACACTATCCAAGATAACACGCTGCGTCTTCCCTACCAAGATATTCTCAATCCAGTTACAAATTTCGGTTGATATCCGATATGGTTGTACTTCCATTAATAGACGTCTGTGCTGTACTGAGTCAAATGCTTTTCGTAAAACTCACCATACTGCCCCGACCCATGGCTTCCAGGATGAGATGTGACAAAAGCGCGAGGGTTTGGCATTAACGACGGTCACGGAATCCACGCACCTTGACCTAAAAGGGGTCATTCCTTTCAAGAAACCTCATTCTGTTTGAGGTCAGAATATATTCTAATGATCTAAACAGAAGGACGTCAAAGACAGTGAATGGTAGTTTTGAGGTTTAAATATGCTATCCTTCTTGAAGACATGTGTTACTTGGGCATTTTCCAGCTCATGGGCACAGGTTTTGTTCGAGTGGTGTACAGCAAATAATGGTTAAATAGGGGCTAACTGAGCCTCAAATACTGTATAGAATCTGATAGAGATTTCATAGTAGCCTGGAGCATTGTTTGAGTGTAGTTACTTCAGTTTTCTTTAGACACCGATTAAACTATCTCAATTGTCTTCGCAATGGTACAAAAATGAAACTGGATGAATATACCTAGATCTTCCTTTGAAAAAGAACATTCGAAAGGGGAATACGATATTTATGAATTTCCTTTGCTATCCTCAATTTCATTGTCTGTGCCTTCTATGAGAATTTGGTTACTAATTTTGGTGCCACTGACAGCTTTTACATATGACCGCAGTGTCTTTGGGTTTTGCGAAAGGACTTCCTATAAGATTCTGCTACAGCAGGCACTGAAATCTTCACTCATTATCCTTCAGATATCCAAACTTGATTTACCTAGTATCCCTCTATTTATACTGCTATACTTTGTTATACATCTACCGTTTCTTTTGAAGATTCGTTGCAGGGACTACGTGCCTTGGAGGCCCATTTAGTTACGAACTTTGCTACTAGGTAAAAATGTTTATGTCACAGTTCCTCTACATGTTTCTGACCAGAGCTGAACGTTTCAAGTTCCTCGTTGACATATGGCATTACTGCCTATTTATCTAGTTGACTGAGCATGTAAATCTTACTACTTATTTTGTTGCCTCTAGTTTCTTGGTAATCGTTACTGCTACAATCGCTTCATGGTCACTAAAACTAGTTTCAACATGAAAACTCTAAAAAATGTCAGGTCTGTTTGTTTCCATGATCTGTCTGAAGCTTTTGGTTACCATTCTGGTGTTTCTTGTGATCAAAATATGTATACTTATGTGTAGAGTATGTCAAAATTTGGATTTGGAACAAAAAAGAAGGGAGGTTACTGTGAGGAAACACTAAATGGCTACGCTACGAATGATCATCCTCGTTGTCATGATGCGAACACATCTTGACACTACTTTCATATTCTCGGAAATTTTCGCATTTAACGAACATGAATCAACTGGGCAGCATCAAAGATTTTTCTATAGTTTCTCGTAATCTCCACGAAACGCTCAGTACATCTTCAGAATTTAATTGTGTAGAAAGCTACCCATCTTGACGCAGTATATGAGACACATATGACTCATATATTGCTAATTTACAGTCCGCTGGGGTCCTGTTGCCTCTGTGCTGCATGTATTAATTACATCATTTGCCCGGTTGGTTTTCTTTGGCTCGGTTCATTAATCTTTGATAAGCACTACTAGTCTATCAAAACTATCTGTGTCAGTAGCCGGCCGGATTGGCCGTTCGGTTCTAGGCGCTACAGTCCGGAACCGGGCGACCGCTACGGTCGCAGGTTCGAATCCTGCCTCGGGCATGGATGTGTGTGATGTCCTTAGGTTAGTTAGGTTTAATTAGTTCTAAGTTCTAGGGGACTGATGACCTCAGAAGTTAAGTCGCATAGTGCTCAGAGCCATTTGAACCATTTTGTGTCAGTGCCTTGTGACCAGAATTACTTACTTTTCTGTCGAGACACCTTGAAATGTTTCTGAATAAACGTAAAAGGTGAAAAGTTTCGCCCATAATATCAATGCTAATTTTTAATTATTTACTACGTTTAGCTGTCATACTGTGGCGAACGTTAATTTTTTCCATCAGTGTTCAATTTGCTGACAGTAAAAATATCACGGTCTGTCCTACGGTTCGGCATAACATTCCGTTGCACAGTATACTGAACACGATTTTTATTGCACGTTATTTTGAAAGAATATAAATGAGTCCTGCCTCATTTCTTGCAACTGCTAAATAGAGAAATAGTAGAGAAATTGGCTTTCCTGATTATTTTGGAAGTAACTTTGAGCCTCTCAGTTTTATACAGCTCAGGAGCTGCATAATCTGAATTTATGTATGAGGAATATGAGCAACAAATTTTTGGACGTAGAAGGAAAAAGTCATTTATCTGATGACAGGCTGTACAAGGAGAAACTAGAATTCACTAAGTAATTCAGTATAAGAATTATCGAATTTTCTCTAAGGGGCAACATACGTAAAACTAAGAACCTGAAAAAGCACTGACAGGCAATGCACAACCTATGAAAATTAGTAATATTAGCGAAAGAACTGTGTATAACACTGTTATGTTATCAGAACTACATTATAGCGCCCCCAGCGCAAAGAGGGGCGAGAACGACCCAGGATGCAGGGGAGGTTGGAACTCCGGAGGTTCCATAGAAAGACAGTTTCCAATGTAACAAGTTCTTTAATGACACATCTCCGCTGCTTGATCCACCGCGTCAGTGGCCGGATGACCGCTGAACTCTGTTGGAATGGCTGCCTGCACGCCCCATAATGCTGTGTCGGAGTCTCCATGGAGAGCTAGCAGCCTTGTTCAGAAGTTGACCATGCTGTTTCCGTGCCAGCGGCGTGTCCTCAATGCTGTTATATCTGCTACGGCCCCAGGCGTCGCCCCGCTGTCATGACGGTGGATGTCCACCGTGATGAGACGCCCCTTCCGCAATGGAAATAGATGGCTGGCGTGCAAAAAAGTGAGCTGCTGCGCCCGGGGGCGGATTCGGGCGTGATGCTGGTGTTCACTTGGGATGGCCAGCTGCATCGTTGCGCTAAGTCTGAGGAAGGATTTTGTGCACGAAAATGCTGCCCTGCCGTGGCCTCAAACCGGTGACTTCGACTGGCAGGTCCGTGTGACGACCGCTCCCGGCACAACCCCGTGATCCTGGTTATGGCAATTTAACTTTCATTCCTTGTCCCACTGCGACCTTTTCTCTTAACCCTAAATTTACATTTTTTCTGCATTCGCAGTACAATGTTACTCTCTCATTGTTGCTTATGCCCAATGGATCCACTCTACTGGAATCTGGATTATTTGTGGTTTATGCTGTCGGTCGGCACTCTGCCTCAAAGGAATGAAAGTTACGCACAGCAGAGTTAGAGCCATTGTGGCTGTTGGTACTGCGCCACTGAAATTCACAGTCATACGTCATTGTCCTTCTCTGAACTGGTCGACGTGCCGCATTAACTGCTCGAATGGAATGCGCTCTCCATGCACGGCGCTAAATCAGTCCAGACCATGGATTAGGCCACGTTCTAGAGTATGATTCAGGAATGTTATATTCAGTGCTGGCAATATTTCAAAGGTAAATCTGCCCAAAACAACTATGGTTGTGAGATGTTCACTTGCGTCATTCCCGTGATCGTGGGTGGTAGATGGAAGTTTGGCCGTGCTATGTCGCACGCAATCCCACTGAGTAATAACCCACTTCTCTTAAGTTCTGTTTTTCTGGTTGCTATGAGTGCTCCTAACAATTGACCACTTATCATGTCATCATAAGTCAAGTAAACCTGCTTGCTGGAAAAGCAGTCTAGGTTCTACTATATCCCTTGGACAATCTTGTCCTTTCTGTACGAGTTAGAACAATTGTGATTCTAGTGCGAGTCGTTTACGAGGTATCGTATTTTGAAAAGTTTCAACACCAACACTTGTTTGTACCATTAAATCTGCGTGGTTCGTAGTAACTACCTTGTTATGTTTGCTTATACTGTGTCTGTGTGCTCTTTGAGTGCATTGCGACTTGCTTGTCAGTTAGTCTGTGACAGTCCAGGCAGGACGTTGTGAGTGGCCGATAGTATTTACCAATGCAGAAAAAGCCGACATGCTCATGATGTATGGAGAGTGTAGAAAGAATGCAGTTTGTTCGTGTATGATGTATGCTGCAAGATATCCAAATAGAAGTCAACCATATCGGAAATTGTTTATTAACCTCTTCAATCAGTTAAGCGAAAGTGGTAGTGTAACACCTAGACAGCGTAACAGAAGGAAAAAAGTGACTACAGAAGAGGGGGAAATTAATGTTTTTGCCGCTGTTTCTGTTGATCCACACGTTACTTCCCTCGCAATCACGCGAGTAAGTGGCATGAGTCAGCGAAGTTTTCTACGCATTCTCCATCGATGTATGTTCCCTCACTACTACATCTTTCTTCATCAAGAGCTACATGGAACCCATTATGAGAATCTTGTTAACTTTTGTACATGGGCATTAAGACAGAATACTCCAGATGTGTCAAGTTCAGTGAAGAAGCCACATTTACCAATCACGGTCGGCCGCTGTGACCGAGCGGTTCTGGGCGCTTCAGTCCAGTTCTAAGTCTAGGGGACTGATGACCGCAGATGTAAAGTCTCGTAGTGCTTACAGCCATTTGAACCATTTGAACCAATCATGGCCAGGTAAATCGCCGAAATATGCATTATTGGTCTGTTAACAACCCCCGTTGGCTTCATCAGTTGGAACGTGGTTTGTAAACGTGTTGTGTGGGGTAGTGAACCTTCAGCTCATAGGCCGGTTTTTCAAAGACGGAATACTGAATGCGCATAAGTATCGCAGCCTCCTAACATACCGTTTTCCACGGATGCTAGAAGACGTTCCTCTGCATACTAGGAGTAATCCCTGGTACCCACATGATGGCCGACGTACCCATAGTGCAAGAAGTACTACAGTGTGTCTTCACGAATTGTTTCAGAATCATTGGATTCGACGCAGATGACCTGTACCTTGGCCGGCATGTTCCCCGTATTTGCGCCTGTAGACTTTTTCGTATGGGAAAGTTCAAAGACAAGGACATATCATCTACACCCAATGATACACAACGACGTATTGCTGCAGCCTGCTCGGACATCTCCGCCAAAACACTAAGACGTGTGCAGCATTCGTTCCATACTGCTGCTGGCGGTGGTCATTTTGAACACAACGTGTGATGGGCAGTTGTTTCGTTACTGATCTGAAGCCACATAACTAGTGTATGCATTGTGTTGTTGTTTAGTGTGTGCTACCTCAGGTACTGTACAAGTGTCGGTGTGGGAACTTTCCAAAATACGGTATCTCGTAAACGAATCGCACTAGAAATATAAATCATATTCTAATTTACCCAACTCTTCGTTTGTTAATATGAACAGATACTGTTCCGTTTAAAATGGTGTATGTTTGCCAGAAAAACACACTTTATAAGTGTTATTACAGTCTGTTTATTGGGTAATAATATGAGCCCCTGACTACCTATCTCTTCTATGAAAACCACACATCAACAGCACTTTCCATTTCCGCAGTATTTGCAGTTTAAATTTTAGATGATTCGCCCTGTATATAGCAACTGAGATTAACGGTCGCTGATACTAACATCACTTATCATTTATTAGTAGACAAAGTTCTGACTTTGACTTGGTGAACCATACGTGCAGCAGAAAAATTAACTTTTCAATAGTGACACTTAAAATCCGAAGCCAACATAGATGATGAAGTACTAGCGCGTTACCTCTCTTCCCTGTCGTTAATGAAGTACACGTTATTAATTTAATGAACTAGAATACTGCAGTTTTATAGCTTCTGATTATCGCCAAAACGAGACGAGAACGCAGTTTTAGGAAAGAGCTTTTCTCTCTTTTATCGGATCCGTTAGACGGCTGTGGTCACAGGACGGTAACGAGATACTTTCCTGTGGAATTCGGTAGCTTTTCATTAAAACGCAAATCGCGATTGTTGGGTGCTCCACAAAGAGCGTAGCATGAGTAATATCTAAATGGCGTAATGAGGCGGCTCCTGTTATTTCAGCGAGACATTTACAGCGCGCCCATTAAAGCGGGCCCGGGGAGCGCCGCCTCAAATGTCACGGCTCCGGCCTTCCTCTCCAAACCAACAGTTGCGCGTCGCGCAGTTTACTTACACAAAGGTATTCGCTGCTTTTGTAAATGCAAATATTTTTCCAAACATAGATCCACAAATTACAGGAGAATAGTGCGCAGAGTTAGAAAGTCATCGTTAGCAATGGAAATCGTACGACTCGTGTAGTATATCATCAGCAGCCTTGCATAAATTTTATTCCTCGGGTTCGTAATTTTCAGCAATAAAACTTCCCGTCGCTAAGCCCGACTATTCCCGTTCCTCGCCATAGATTGTAACTTTCTCACGGTAGTCGCTACTGCATATGACCTTCATTTGTGGTAATTAAAAGAGCAACGACGAACTCACAGGAAGTATCTACCCGTCGTTGTGCATAATGTCCTTGGTCCAGAGTCTCATTTCTCTAAGCGCTATAGCAATACACACACACAAAACACATTACAAGGAACGTTAAAATTTCTTTCTTTCTTAATTAAAGATCTGAAACACTGTGCCATTTTCGAATGGAGTCAGAAACACACAATGCGTAACTAGTACACATATACAGTGAGTAGAGTTGTCTTATGCCATATGTTTTACGTTCGTCGATACCGCTAATATATCTAAAACGGTTCATTAGAGAAAAGTTTTCCTAAACTGACAACTGTTGTAAAAACCAAATTTGTAGTCTGCGCTAAGAGTATTGACTCACTGGAGACAATTACTTAGTACATTAGCAGGCAACCAGATTCATATTGGATTATAAACCGTAGGGAAAGAAAAAGTTAGGAAAATTTTGTGCCTACAAAGAGTGGTAAGATAAGAGTTGCAGGATGTCTAAGATGTTAATACCAAATATTTTGCTCTGCGACGAAGATGTAGAGCACAAATGGATAAAATTCAACCTCATTGTACAGTATGCTTTAAACCAATACGTGCCAAGTAAGGTTGTAAGAAATGGGTGAGGCTCGCCTTAGTTCAGTAGCTATGTTAGAGAGTTTCATCATACATTTCATAGAAGTAAAATGTTAGCCGTGAAACTGACCCTGAACAAGGCCAGAATGCTCAATGAGGGCAAATGCGAGAAACGGTGATTGAATTCAAAAGCAATATTTTGCTAACTTATCTGATAAACAATCCTAACAATTTATGGTTTTATGTCTTGCACAACCATAATTTCTTAGAATCGAAATCATGTATTCAGTCACTCAGACACCATACTGCAACCGAAACAGAAGATGATGGAAAGAAGACCGAAAAACTGAAATCACTCATTCGAAATCGTCTCACTGCTCCATACTTTAATACGATTTCTCCTTTCAGTAATTGCACGAGGTCCGAAAGGGCAGATATTAAGATAAGATATTGTGGTGTGCAATATCAAATAAAATTTATAGTCAGTGGGAAAGTATTTGGACCTGATGTGAGGCCTGTAAGATTCTAACACACATTACTGCAAAAAAAAAAAAACAAGAAACAGCTCTCCTCCTAGTAGCATTTTATTGTAGATCACTGGAGCAAAGATGGAAAGAATCATTTCGATTTCAGCATCGCTCCAGGCACTAACTATGTACCTGGCGAAACAAATGTTCGAGTTTTGCTATGCTGGGGCATAGAAATATTTCAATGGTGGCAGATGAAAATTTGTACCGGACCAAGATTCGAAACAAGGATTCCCGCTTTACGCGAGCGGTCGCCTTAACATCTTCGACTATCCGAGCACGTCTCCTTTCCGACCCAAATTTCCATATGCTGCACACTACAGAATAGTGTGTCTGTCCATTATTCCTCTTCGCTCGCAGTCCTACCGTAAGCCGAGCGGGGTAGCCGCGCGGTCCAGGGCATCTTTTCACGGTAGGTACGGCTGCCCTCGCCGGAAGTTCGAGTCCTCCCTCAGGCATGGGTGTGTGTGTCGTCCTTACTGTTAAGTTAGTTTAAGTTAGATTAAGTAGTGTGTAAGCTTAGGGACCGATGACCTCACCAGTTCGGTCCCATAAGACCTTACCACAAATTTCCAAATTTTCCTATTGTATTTCCGCCAGACGTCGGACGTTATTGTGCATCTGCTATGAAAGATCCATTTGGCGTCAGTCGAGTATACTATATAAATATGGTGTCTGTTCTTCTGGACAGGGATAGTTACATGCACATACGCAGATGGCGGTAGTATTCCGTACACAAGGTATAAAAGGACAGTACATTGTTGAAGCTGTCATTTGTATTCAGGTGACTCATGTGAAAAGGTGTGCGACGTAGTTACAGACACAGGACGAGAATAAACAGTCTTTGAAAGTGGGATGGTAGTTAGAGCTAGACGCATGGCACAGTCGATTTCGGAAATCGTTAGGGTTCAAAAATGGCTCTGAGCACTATGGGACTTAACTTCTGAGGTCATCAGTCCCCTAGAACTTTGAACTACTTAAACCTAACTAACCTAAGAACATCACACACGTCCATGCCCGAGGCAGGATTCGAACCTGCGACCGAAGCAGTCGCGCGGTTCCAGAATGTAGCGCCTAGAACCGCTCGGCCGACCCCGGCCGGCGAAATGTTAGGGAATTCAACATTCACACACCCACAGTGTCTAGAGTGCGCCGAGAACACCAAATTTCAGTCGTTACCTCTCATCACGGGCAACGCAGCGGCCGAGGGCCTTCACTTAACGACCGAAAGCAATGGTGTTTGCGTAGAGTTGTCAGTGCTAACAAACACACAACACTGTGTGAAATAATGGCAGAAATCAATGTTGGACGTACGACAATCGTATCCGTTAGGACAGCGCGGCAAAATTTGGCTTAACGCCAAATGGTAGCAGACGACCGACACGAGTGTCTTTGCTAACAGCGCGGCACGGCCTGTAGCGCCTCTTCTGGGCTCCTAACCACATCGGTTGGACCCTAGATGACTGGAAAACCGTGTCCTGCTCAGATGAGTCGGGATTTTAGTTGGTAAGATGGTTCAAATGGCTCTGAGCACTATGGGACTTAACTTCTGTGGTCATCAATCCCCTAGAACTTTGAACTACTTAAACCTAACTAACCTAAGAACATCACACACATCCATGCCCGAGGCAGGATTCGAACCTGCGAACGTAGCGGTCGCGCGGTTCCAGACTGTAGCGCCTAGAACTGCTCGGCCACCCAGGCCGGCAGTTGGTAAGAGCTGATGGTAGGGTTCGAGTGTGACGCATACCCCACTGCGAAAGCCAGTGGTGGCTCCATAAAGGTGTGGGCTGTGTTTACAGAGGATGAACTGGGTCATCTGGTCTACCTGAACCGATCATTGACCAGAATGGGTGATAATCGGCTACTTGGATTCCATTTGCAGCTCTTCATCGACTTCATGTTCCCAAACAACGATGTCATGCGTCCGAGTTTCTGCCCTCGACACACGCCGTCTCCAAGACCAGCCAAACCGTCAATCGACACAGCGAGCATCGCCGACAGCAGTGTCGTAGAATTCTGCCATCAGCGCGCCTACCGAGCCGCCTTGCCGTTGATACGCGCTTCCGCCGCTTGCTACTGACCACAGTCGCGTTGGATTCAACTTGTTCGTACACTCTACGTCACTATGCCGTAGCCATTGTCGCCACCTTTACCACCGACTACGGCTGTCTTTCGTACGTTCTGGAACCGCCCAGCCGTTACTAGTTTCAGCCTCGGCACGTCACTGACCACTTCCTCGTTGGCACTCGGCATTCATACACACTCTGAGAAATTTCCCACTCCTGTGATCGAACGTACACACTGTGAGATCTTCCTGCTGCTGAGATTCAGTGTTCACCTTCCAGCTGGACCTGTCAAGCAGTGACCTTTTTTCATTTTCAGTGTTAAGTGACATTAATAAAAGCCTTAGTCATCGCTACCCGTGGAATGTTAATTAAAGTGTGTCGGTCCCTTTCGATCACGGACAAAAGACACAGTGGACTTAAGCGATTAGAATATGAGCCTAATAAGTATCATACTACATAAATGTTAGAGAAACTGGGGCTCATACTAATGTTTACCGGGAGTCGTTCTTAGAATGAACAAGTAAGGGAGGAAATGGTAGGAGTACCACATGAACCCTCCGCCACACACCCAGCATTTGTGGATAGTATGCTCATCTTTCTTGTCTCCCTAGTTGTTGAATCAGGTAGAATAAGATTTGCGACAGATTAGGTGCGTGACGCTGTGCAAATGATAAGCATTAGAGAATTGTACTTGATCTCTGATTTTGAGAAATAAGATTAATGTGAAGACTACACGTCCTAAATCTAGAACCCTTAAACCTCGAGGCACGTAAGCAAAGAGCGCGTAAATAGGTTCCTAGAAAATCGTTCCTCTCACATTGTATATGCCAGTCTACATAGCAACATTAGCGGTTGCTGGTTGACCGTGACGAACAAATTACTGTCTTACCATGTCCGACAAATTGGCTGGGTTACACAGGAAGCTAAAACGCAATAACCGATTCCTTCGAAGAAGGCCTGCACAGTCCTGGCCACATGTTGGCAAAAACTGTCATCCTGAAATATGCCATTCGGTATTGCCTAAAGGAGTCGCAGTGCCACAGACTTAAAAAACATCTCTCGTGTAGCTGTTACTTCGCGGCTTGTGCCGACATGAAGGAGACAAGATCCGTTGGTTTATCTTAGTAGCTCCCCCCACCAACTCACTTCTTGTTGATCCTCCATTTCGCACACTGCAGGATGACAGGTGTGTACATTAATTTCTAACACGTGTGCGACCATCAGTGTGGGAAAGATTGTAGTGGTACTCGTCGGAAAGCTCTACTTATTGCCGCTCAGCGTGAGCCGTGGTGACTGCCGCCAGTTATGCTCCACTTGTGTCAGACGGTTCCGCCTTTGGTTTTTCGGCTTGGCGTGTGGCCGGGGTCTCTCTCCGGTCGGCGTTCAACGAGGCAACATGTTTTGAAGGCAGGCCCTCGTCTCGATCCCTGTGCCTCGGCCTCACCGTTCTTGCCGTTTTGCCGCGCGCTGTGTGTACGGTGTTGATTAGTCGACGCGTTTCCGTGCGAAACGGTGGCGGGTCCGTCATCTCCTGCTGGACATCTTCTCATCGCGTAACGGAAAGCATGAAATTACGTATGATTCATATTCTGCTGTTAACCTGTGAAGATTTGTTGAACTTTTGGTGGCATGTTGTATCTACCGGAGATCAGTTAAGGATTGTTCTGAATAAGAGAGGCGCCGGCCGGTGTGGCCGAGAAGTTCTAGGCGCTTCAGTCTGGAACCGCGCGACTGCTACGGTCGCGGGTTCGAATCCTGCCTCGGGCATGGATGTGTGTGATGTCCTTAGAACTACTAAAACCTAACTAACCTAGCTTCCAGAGCATTGTTCAACGTACTTAGTCTTTCTTGTCAACAGCTGAGAAGCTTTGTGGTCGCAGTGTAAGAAATAACGAAAACTGAAACTGCATCAAGTGTTGCTATTGCCGTCTACTGATTTCACAAAAGGATCTTCTGGTGACGTACTCTCAAACGTTTACTTCTTATGCTAGTTATCGGACAACAACCAGGAAAATACGCTTCATACATGGTTGGCTCTGAGCACTATGGGACTTAACATCTATGGTCATCAGTCCCCTAGAACTTATAACTACTTAAACCGAACTAACCTAAGGACATCACACAACACCCAGTCATCACGAGGCAGAGAAAATCCCTGACCCCGCCGGGAATCGAACCCGGGATCCCAGGCGCGGGAAGCGAGAACGCTACCGCACGACCACGAGCTGCGGACTTCATACATGGTTTGACGACATCTTTAACTCCAAACTAATCAGTTTCTAAAGGTGAAATCGAAAACTATCAGGGCATTGTCAGAATGGTTTAGATCTATGGGAGAAGATATTGTTCATGATTACTTTCTCTCTTATTTCTTCCTGTTGTGTTCAATAATCTAATTACAAACCACTGCAGGATATTAATACAAATGTATTGAACCTTATTATGAAACCTCACAACTAAAGTCTAATTCAATAGCATATAGTACCCGTAACATGAGGATGCCTAAATCGTCACTTCTGCCACCGAAATAATATTTGTCTGTGTTTACTCCACACGTGTACTAATGAAACATTACAGGATAACTATGTAAATTATTCACAACCACAGTTTAGTAAAGAAAGTTGTGTATTCAGAAAAAAAATGTATATCAGTAGACCGGGGAAAATGCAAGAATTAACAGTTGTACAACTCTGCAAGATTTTCACTTTTAGATGTACAACTCCGCCACAGAAGGGAACAGCATGAGCTTTAAGTGCACTATTATTGCCCCACTGATGGCTAAGATGGATAACTTAACATAAAAGACGAGATTAGTTAAAGTTTTGTCAGGTTTGTTTCCATGGGGAAACAGTTGCGCCCAACGACTGCATTCAAGTAGTAAAGGGTACACAAGAAGTTGCAAATGCTGTTTATTAATATTAACATCATTTGCAACCGATTACTGCATCCTTTACTACTTCAATTGTAATTTCATCTTCGAACGAGCTTCCTGGACTCAGAAAGATAAATTTACTAACTCGATATCAACGACAAACTGCCTACTGACTGCTGTCCTCGGTTCTTCAGCCAACGTTTGTTGTTGTCAAAGCTTCATCTTTCATTGCTGAAAGATGAGGCTTTGACGATGCCAGCCACTCGTGGTGGCAAAATGTGAGAAAAATCATCAAAGAAACGTCGGACGAAGAAACAGAGACAAAAGCCAGCAGGCAGTTTGTCAACAAATGGACACGAATGCCTACACAAGCAAAATGGCAAGAAAATATTAAATGTTTTAGGAGGATAATTTTCAGTCAGTCGATGTTGTACGTTGACTACCACGCAGTGGATAAACGTATTCTGGGATTCAGAATGATATTTCCACTCTGCAGCAGTGTGTGCGCTGATATGAAGCATCCTGGCAGATTAATATTGTGTGCCAGACAGAGACTCGAACTGGGGACCTTTGCCTCTCGCAGGCAAGTGCTCTATGGAATAATTATCTGAGCACGACTCACGACTCGTTCTCACAGATTTACTTCCGCCAGTACCTTATTTCCTATCTTCCGAACTTCACAGAAGCTCTGCTGTGGAGACATGGCTTAGCGTCACTCTGGGGACTGTTTCCAGAATGAGAACTGGAACAACACCCAGGCCCGAGCATGCAATCGTGTGCTTATAGTTAATTATTTGAATAAATCTAGATTTTGAATCAGTTAGTTGCAGCACTGAAGGTTCAAAATTGATTGTTAAGATTTTTGGTTGTGAGTATTAATGTATGACAATAACAAACATGGAGCAAGTTTATGTTTGCCACTTTCATTTCGGGAATTGATTTTGTTTCTGTATTATCTGCACTTTGTGGGCGAGCTACTAGTGAAAATATTAAACAAGGTGACCTGCAGGTTAAAGGTTTTTTTCTTTGAGTATCTATAGAACTATTGTTTCCACATCGATTAGATGCCTGATGGGTTATTGTAGTCATAATGCATGTGTTAAAAAAAGTTACTGCTAAGGACATCACAGCTAGCTTACCTTTATCTTAGATTTACATTAATATTTTAGTTGATACGTCTACCATAGGTGTTGCAACTAGTGGAGATGATATTTAAAATTAAATCTTCACTTTCGAGAAAACAACTAATAAACCGTCACGCCAAACAGCTGTCGTCTTTCTAACGCCAGACAGAGCCCACCGGTGCCGCGTGGTTAGAGGCGCAGTGTCACGGGTTGCGCGGACCCTCCCGCCGGAGGTTCGCGTCCTTCCTCGGGCATGGGTGTGTGTGTTGTTCTTAGCATAAGTTAATTTAAGTTAGTTTAAGTTGTGTGTAAGTCTAGGGACCGAAGACCTCAGCTGTTTGGTCCCTTAGGAATTCACACACATTTGGAATTTACAGAGCCGGTGGATAAAGCTCTCTATAAAGGAAAGTATGGCCATCGTTTTCCTCTGAATTTGCCGCCGTCCGCAGTTCAAGATTAGCTGAAACCACGTCACGTGATATTCGCAGCCCCTATAGGCCCAAGTGTTACGTGTGAAACATAGGAAGTGTTGTGTATCTTCTAAGTTTTAAGTAGAATAATGCCTCAGTGCTGTGCTTTGGCTGATCGTTTCGAGGCAAAAAGGGCGGAAAACTGTGGGGAGATGCAGCAAGAAGGAGAATATTGGTCGCAATGGGAAAGGTTGCAGGAACTCGACTTAACCATTCAGTTAATTTTATTCATTCCTGACCTTTTGTCTTTGTCTCCTTTTTACATTTCATCCATTCGAGCAGCAAAAAAAAGCCAGAAGAGCCAGTAGGATGGTTTAATGGTAATTTAATTACAAAATACAAATAGCCTACTTTTAATGGTAGGCCTAGTTTTATTCGAACACATTTTAAAAATATTGTATTCTCTTGTACTTTCGTAATCATTCTCCTAATGTCATAGAACAATTTGCAGATAAAATTTTATGGAATAGATCTGGCAAAAATTTGAAGCATGCGTAATAATATAGGCATGTTTATCAGTTCTGTTTACTAAGGTACCGCGCATATATATTTGAATGTAATGCTTTATTTCGCATAAAAAAAGTGACATTGGGCGAATTTTCGTTGTACCGAGTAGCAGGAACAAGAAGAAAGTCGATATAGACCTTTACATGAACGACGGAGTTTTCCTTGCACTTGCGAACTAATATTGGTTCCCTTTTGTCCTGCTGAATACTGCACAGGACCAACTTAACTTTAATTACGAAAACAGGTGTTCAAACTCGATACCACAACAAGAACTGCGAAATCTGATTGCGCTATTAATAAAGGATAGCAGGGAAAAAACTGTTTCATGCTCGCCACAACAAATGCTTTTCGACTCATGTAGCTCAAAATTGCTGAGATTTTTTGTTGCTAAATAATCGACATGTTCCGCTGGAAGCCATTGAGCAATTGTAGCAGTGCATTAGAGGGCTGAGTGCACTTCTTTAATATACACGGCTAATAATATACTGCAGAAGTCAGTGTATCACCAGCGTTGCAGTGGGCCCAAAATGGCAGCCACTGGCAAGTTGGCCGTACTTTCCCTAAACAGAGCTTTACCGATGGATGCAAAATGCCATGAGACTGGTCCAGACGTGATTAGGCCCAATGGCCTCTGGTACTTCGTAATAGCGGGTGTTGTTATTACTGGCTGTGATGCTCGTAGATGTCTATTTTCCTTTCTGATTTTATAGCAGAATAAAACAGACTCATTTTTAAATGGTTTTTCTTTGAAATTTGTCTTTGTTACCTCCTAACTTCGTTCCAGTTGGTATCTCACTTCTCCTGTCCTGAGAAGTTCAGCAGGGGTGTTTTAGGGTTGACAGTACGTTGCGAATACTGTGTCTCCCTGCATGTTGTGCTATTTATCAGGCAGTACAGCTTCGTAGTTATGCATAAAGAAAAAGGCGAGGGACTCGAGAATTCTGTCACGTTCTGTAGTTGTATGAAACATTGCCGTTCAACGTCGATTCATTCAATGATATTTTACCAGTATTTGGGCACATTCGATACAAATATGAATAATAATTCCTTTCGTCCGTTTTACGTAACAAGAGTACTTTTAATAGCTCACTACCAGATAAAAGCCACAATGAGATAACGTTTAAAACTGTGAAAAACATTTGATATGGTTTTTTGATAGAAACTAAAACGTAGCCTGGCACGTTTTGGTTTTGTTGTGTCATTTGATTATTTTTGAATGCTGCACGTCGTTTGTTTTGTATTCTGTTAAATCTTTACTTTAAATGATTTACCTGGAACAAAAGTGTAATAATACCATTTTTCTCTTGTTGCAGGTAAGTCTACACATCTCGTTTCACCTCTGGGGTGCTAGGTAAGTATGTCGTATGTTTCAGCCTTTCGTAATTACTGAAAGTTACGGTAACAATGTGTTTCAGTTGCATTTCAGAATGCTCGTTTTTTGTGGATAATCTTGTAAAAAATCTGGCAATATACCAGATTCATTTTAGAACTGAAAAACGTAAATATCTTGTTGCATTATAGCTTACACGGATAGAAGTGAGAAAAACTCTCACAAACTAATGCACTTTCTTTCTGGATTTTGGATTACATGGATTTCGTTAGAAGATACTCTTTCCGTTTTTCCTATATATTGACAGCTACGCATCTCATCTGTTGGTAGGTACAGAGTAATTTAAATTGGTAAGTAATTACAGTATTTGAAGCTGACTCCTGTGTTTTGAGGGCAGAGAAAAGAAGAAATTGTGTTGAACCTATACTTCGCTTCTTTGTTTTCTGACGCCCTACGCACATGTTGTTAATACTCAAGATGCAGAAAGTATCCCATGCCCATAACTCAATCTGAATTTTACTTGAATGTGACGTTACTCAAAATCTCAGGAAGAACAACCAGGAGGCGTGACACTGATAAAGAACGAAGGTAAATGTATTTCATTTACATTTGGAGACATTTATTTTAATCATTGTTGCAGTTATTCTTCTGGAAGTCCGTCCTTTAATTTATCTAAATTCTAAATCTATCTTAATGTATAGTCAGTAAGCCGTTGTATTGTACGCTGAGCCATGGCCCTACTTGCCAGTCTTGCCACACTGAGGAATCGAAAAGTTACTTAGTCGCTTCTACGAGACAATTTTCTAACTGATTTTTTTATGTAACAGAAATGTTAGAGTACTCTCACCAAAATCTTCTCCATATAGATTTCTAATAAGGGAAGTATCTTTCTACCAAAGAAATAAATAGAGCCAACGAAGTTATCCTACGGTTGAAACCAGAATTCGTCTCTGTACCACCCCACCGCCGTCTCACGATATGAGTAAAGGATTAATAAAAGCTATGATGAGTGGATACGTATAGTCAGTGGCATGAAGAATATTGAGACATGCATTATCAAAAAAGTATCTTTGATCTTCAATTATCTAAACAATAACTGCAAGGAAAGTACAGTGAACACTGTGGGAGAGCAATTAGGTTTGCTGTAAACTATTCTACGATTTTTATAGGGTTTTTATTGTTTCCCTAATACCGTCCTCGCCTAGGGCAACTGCATGACGCCACGATTCTTGTGCAGTCATTAGACACTAATAATAATAGCAGTTTTTAAAATAACTTTCCTATCATTAAGTTGTGGTGGATGAAGAGAAGTAACGATTGACTATATGCCAAGAAGCCGAAGTAAGAATTTCAGATGTTGTTACATATTTCTCGATGTTCCTGTGACTTGAAGAAAACTGAAATAAAAAGGTGAAATGTACGTAAAGACGACTAATTTGAAGTAAAAACTACTTCCAGTAGCTTTCCTTTCCTCTGTCTACAGTTTTAAGTGAGTTAATTCAGTAACAATTATTGGTACAACGAATTGGTAAGATCTGTGTCAGTTAACAACATTTTAATTTGAACTGAGAATTTAGAAATTTTAGTATACTGTAGAGTCAAGAGCTTAATCAAGTGGTGTGACTTTTGACAACTTTCATTTAAATATTGTACCCACAATCTACATCTCACGGGATTTCTTTGAGTACACAGTTATTAGCGTCATGCCTTTAAAAAGTGCATTAGTTGAATCTGATTACACATGGTCACAATTTTTACTGGGCTTTACGCAGGAAAAATCCGCTTTCAGTAGTATATATATATATATATATATATATATATATATATATATATATATATATATACTGTCTTTCCTTAAAATACTGACAGGAGAACGAAACAGCGAATCATAGCATTGTATTCTATCAGTCATTAAAATGAAACAGCCATTCGGCATGTAGCTGCCACGTTCAAAGGTAGCTGAATGATCCTAACTTTGCTCCATATTGAAAAATGTCCTAACGATCTGTATTATTTGTCCAAAAGTACTTAATGTTGTGTAGCTTAAAGAAATGTTCATCAAAAAATGACACAAACAACACACACAGTATTTGCATGTTTTACAATGTTATTTTCACATTTACAGTGCTTCTAAAAGCATATAAAGCGTGTAAGTCATAGTATTTTCGTGTTTGAAATATACTTCAAGAAATATGTGAGCAACACATACTATGTTTATGTAAAGTGTCACAAAGCTGTTTTCACATCTAAGATGTAAGTCAAATTATGTGAAGGCTGAGAAACATTTTGCAGCTCTAAAATAAGATATTTGCACCACATTAGAATATTTATCAAAATATATAACAGTTTTGAGTACAAAACACGCAAAGTTTGCTTATCATAATACATGGATATTGTTACAGATCGATAATCATGCACAAAAATTCGGTTTCCACAAATTTCCTATATCATTTATGAAAATACCTAGAAATTGCAAGTAAAAACACTTGTGGCAGTATTGATGTAAATCAATTGCTCTGTAAGATTTTAGAGAATGCATATTGCTTGCATATTGGCAGTACTGATATAGCTTTCGGGTTAAGCAGCACTTCGCTTGGTTTAAAGAAACAAAATAAATCTGTATTTTTTATCAAAACATACATGACACTACAGATATAACTTTCAGGCAGATATGCAATTCTAGAGGACATTTACAGTGTCACAAAGTGGAAACTACAAGACAAAATTTGATGAAATAGCGTACTGAACAGTAGTAATACACATTTATATAGGTAAGAAACGAAGCTTGCTACATTTTCAACTAACCATGTTCAACTACTTTTCAATGTCACCCAAACTCTATAGAGACCATGCTAGGAGGAAACTTTATGTCGTCGTACAAAAGAGCTGTCATATTTTCCTGATAAAGTTAGTTTATTCCATCTCATACTTCCATGAAATGAAATACTGAAAATCAGTTTCAACATCTGAATATAATACACTTTTGGTGGCTTAGGGCAGGTTGTTACACTATGACAAATGTAGCCCCCATGAATTTCTAACAATTTGCCTCTTTTTATACAAAACTGCAACAATTTGCACCATACACAACCATGCTGGAACAAAACTGGAACAAAATGTCCCATACAGAATCATGTTGCAGCAGACTGTAACAAGTTACCCTACACATCACCATGTTCCAGATAAGGACCAACTACTATCATTTTGATCATTGTGACTCCCATTACCCCAAACATATGGTTGACACATTTGTGGACAGTTATGGTCTGTGGACGCACAGTGGCTGGCATTGCACTGATGATATTGACTATCATAGCTGTGGATAATATCGTGGAGCATTGAGGATCAGGAGATGTATGATGACTGCCATTACCCCTCAGTCATGTTGAATACCAGTACCCCAAATACTGTTATGGAGCAGTGATGGCCAGCTGATGTATGGTGACTACTATTATCCCTTAGTCTTGGTGACTACCAGTGCCCCAGATACTACTGTGGGGTAATGATGGTCAGTTGGTATATGGTAACAGCAATTATCCCAGAAAGTTTTGGGGCAATGATGTTCAGTTGTCATGATGACTGCCATTAATGCAGATACTGATGTGTGCCAGTGATGGTCAGTTGACAGGGTGACTACACAGTACTCTTGGATAGCATTGGGTAGACCAATAAATGTTAGTTGACATGGTGACTGGCATTCCTCGTTATTTGTGATGACTGTCATTTCCCCAAACGAGTCGCTTTATTCAGAAAATAAGAAAAATAGTGTGCGTACAATGGGTGTCATCTACTGAATCCCAAATACCATTCTATCATTAGAAGCTAACATCATGTATATGCTATAACTTGACAGTGGGCACAGGATCTAAAATTTTATAGAAATACCATAGGCTGATGGTGCATGTGTCAATAACTGAGAGTGGATGTAAGTTACTAGATCTCAAATAGTGTCCCAAATATAAAGCATATTTTGATGAACTGCCATATATATGACCATCGCTACATTAAATTTTAATAAATGGGCCTATGCATCACCACTGTTACACATAACGGATTGCCCCATTGTTACACAATATTTAATGAACTGTCTCATACATCCTCAAATAGCCACAGTGAGATTTTTTTCAGCAAGTTACGACTTGTTCCAACATGCAAAAGTGGTTAGTCAAGAAGCTGAGACTGCTGACTACGCATATGTACTCATTTCAGCACAGCCTCCCTAATGTCACACACATGTGACCCACTACCATTCTTCATTGCCCTCCTTGCTGCAGACGTACGTTTTTTAAAATCTTATACATCAGTTATGTTACGAAAGTAATACCACGTATATTTTGCACTCGAAATCTTCACATAGTTGAAAAATAATACAGCCAATTTACGAGGGCAGTTCAATAATTAATGCAACACATTTTTTTTCTCGGCCAATTTTGGTTGAAAAAATCGGAAATTTCTTTTGGAATATTTTCAAACATTCCCGCTTCGACTCGTATTGTTTCATTGACTTCCGACAGGTGGCAGCGCTGTACGGAACTGTTAAAATGGCGTCTGTAACGGATGTGCATTGCAAACAACGGGCAGTGATCGAGTTTCTTTTGGCGGAAAACCAGGGCATCTCAGATATTCATAGGCGCTTGCAGAATGTCTACGGTGATCTGGCAGTGGACAAAAGCACGGTGAGTTGTTGGGCAAAGCGTGTGTCATCATCGCCGCAAGGTCAAGCAAGACTGTCTGATCTCCCGCGTGCGGGTCGGCCGTGCACAGCTGTGACTCCTGCAATGGCGGAGCGTGCGAACACACTCGTTCGAGATGATCGACGGATCACCATCAAACAACTCAGTGCTCAACTTGACATCTCTGTTGGTAGTGCTGTCACAATTGTTCACCAGTTGGGATATTCAAAGGTTTGTTCCCGCTGGGTCCCTCGTTGTCTAACCGAACACTGACAATTTCTTGTCAAAGATTGTTACAGGCGATGAAACATGGGTTCATCACTTCGAACCTGAAACAAAACGGCAATCAATGGAGTGGCGCCACACCCACTCCCCTACCAAGAAAAAGTTTAAAGCCATACCCTCAGCCGGTAAAGTCATGGTTACAGTCTTCTGGGACACTGAAGGGGTTATTCTGTTCGATGTCCTTCCCCATGGTCAAACGATCAACTCTGAAGTGTATTGTGCTACTCTTCAGAAATTGAAGAAACGACTTCAGCGTGTTCGTAGGCACAAAAATCTGAACGAACTTCTCCTTCTTCATGACAACGCAAGACCTCACACAAGTCTTCGCACCCGAGAGGAGCTCACAAAACTTCAGTGGACTGTTCCTCCTCATGCACCCTACAGCCCCGATCTCGCACCGTCGGATTTCCATATGTTTGGCCCAATGAAGGACGCAATCCGTGGGAGGCACTATGCGGATGATGAAGAAGTTATTGATGCAGTACGACGTTGGCTCCGACATCGACCAGTGGAATGGTACTGTGCAGGCATACAGGCCCTCATTTCAAGGTGGCGTAAGGCCGTAGCATTGAATGGAGATTACGTTGAAAAATAGTGTTGTGTAGCTAAAAGATTGGGGAATAACCTGGTGTATTTCAATGCTGAATAAAACAACCCCTGTTTCAGAAAAAAAATGTGTTGCATTACTTATTGAACTGCCCTCGTAATTTGGAGTAAAGGACGAATTTTTATTTATGACGAGAAATTTTTATTATACTAGCATATTACGATAAATAGCCTAAATGTGTTTTATCCTCAAAACATAAACGAAAGTTGGTAGGTGTGTTTCTATGTCTGAAAAATGATGTCTGTTCAAATTTCGTGACTGCCGCATTAGAGTGGCTCTACTAGCGCCACTTTGAGGATACAAATCAGGTTTGCTTTAAATACACGCTGTTACGGTCATGATTGTTTATTATCTTTGAGACTGGACGTAAGGAGTTGATGTTAGTCAAGAATTCCTTTAAGGCGACAAAGAGGTCATTATCAACACCTCTTTGAACTTAAACGAGGTCGTGTAATAGGGCTACGAGACGCTGGATATTCCTTCTGCGATACTGCAGATAGACTTAGCAGAAATGTGGCCACTGTATATGATCGCTGGTTGCGGTAGTCACGAGAACGTGCGGTGGCGAGAAGACCGAGTTCCGAACGGCCAAGTGGCACTACCAAAAGGGAAAACCATCGTGTTTGGCGTATGGGCTGGCGCATCATACTGCGTCTGCAGCAAAACATTGAGCAGCAGTTGGCACCACAGTAACGCAACGAACTGTTACAAATCGGTTACTTCAATGATAGCTGCGAATGAAACGCCGTATAGCGTGCATCCCACCAGCACCAAACCACTGCCATTTGCGACTTCTGTGGTGTCAATCGAAATCTCATTCGAGGGCGGGATGGAGGTCTGTTGTGTTTTCTGATTAAAGCTGGTACTGACCAGGTGCCAGAGATGGACGTGTGTTGGTCAGACAGAGGCCACTTGAGGGCCTGCAGCCAACCTGTCTGTGTGCTAAACACACTGGAATTGTGGTCTTGGGTGCAATTTCGTATGACACCAGGAGCACTCTCGTGGTTATCCCAAGCACACTGACTGCAAATCTGTACGTCAGTCTGGTGATTCGACCTATTGTGTTGCTATTCATGGACAGCATTCCAGGGGATGTTTTCCAACAGGATAACGCTCGCCCACATCCCGCTGTTGTAACCCAAAATCCTGTACAGAGTGTTGACATGTTGCTTTGGCCTGCTTGATCACCAGATCTATCTCCAGTCGAGCACATAGGGGACATCATCCGACGACAACTCCAGCGCCATCCACAAATAATATTAACCGTTCCTGTATTGACCAACAAAGTGTAAAAGGCGTGTAATGACATACCACAAACTGACATCCGGCACCTGTAAAACGCAATGCCTGCATATCTGCATGCTTGCATTCAACATCCTGGCGATTATATTGATCATTAATGTATGAACATTTCACGTTTGCATTACTTTATCTCGCGCTTACATTAACCTGTGACCTTGCAGTGTTAATTGCTTAAATATGTGGCCCGGACAAACGTATTCCCGAATTTTCATTACTGGAAATTATTTATTTTTGGTGTTGCAATTTTTTATCCATCAATGCATTTTGATGCAAAAATCGTATTTTTGAGACATAATACTCTCTTCTCTGTGTGGAACCTAGCCCAATATTGTCTTTGCTCTTACTATGTTGCGTTTATATTTCGTATACACTGCATAACAAACTTATGTATTACGATAATATGTAGTGTAAGTGATACAATGCATAAACAAACTCATCAGAACACATTATTTTAGTATGGTTTCTAGTGTTATAGTTTCAGAAGATTTAACAGTTGTGATGGTTCCAGGCGTATGGCCAAGATCAAAACCAATAAAAATGTTATATTCGCAAATAAATAACATGTATCATATTTTTCTATTGTAGAACATGATGCTTTTTCGCCCTCCTCGCCTAATGTGGTGCTTGGTGAGGTGAAGAATTATTTATTTATTTATTGATTTTTTAGCCTGACCAGATTAGGGTCTTAACGCCATTTGTTACATCTGACTGGAAACAAGCTATACAAAATATACTAGAAAAACCTTCAGAAGTATAACAATTGTATTAACAACAAAAACAACAACAACAAGAATAACAATAGTAATAATAACAATATGTTTTCCTGACACAGTGCATGGAAGTCGAAGGTTCTTGATCTTTCCAGACGTCGATAAAACACAGTGGCAGGGTGAGCATTGTATAAAAGTGTGAGAAAGTAAAGTATACGTAAACAAACAAATGATACTAATAGGAAAATACTGCAAAATATAATTTTCCTTTATAAAACGAAGATACAAAAATAGAACACACGAAATAGAGGCAGCAAGAGTTGACACGTTCGCCGCGCGGGATTAGCCGAGCGGTCTCAGGCGCTGCAGTCACGGACTGTGCGGCTGGTCCCGCCAGAGGTTCGAGTCCTCCCTCGGGCATGGACGTGTGTGCTTGTCCTTAGGATAATTTAGGTTAAGTAGTGTGTAAGCTTAGGGACTGATGACCTTAGCAGTTAAGTCCCATAAGATTTTACACACATTTGAACATTTGAGATGACATGTTCGTAGCTCCTAAACCACATGCTTTCGCGTTCATTTGCATTCCAGACTACTCTTTTCCCGTTTTCGATCTTCACCATTATCCAGCCGTTGATCGCTCATATGTTTTGTAGCCAAAATCTCGAGATGACGCTGTTCAATATTATAAGTCTTTCAGAAGTGAGATCCTCGAATATTGTCAGACCGAACTTCACGAGTTATTCCTTTGCTTCAAAGATCTCAGATATTTTCCTATACGACACAAACTTAACTATTATAGGTCTAGGTTTAGCACGTCCTGTCGTCTTTACTTCCCGCTCTATGACTTCTGTCAATGTCATTCACTTCCACCTGCAGGGCTAGGTTCTCTCAGGAAAGATTGATTATTAATTCATCTGTATTCTCTCTGTTGTTTTCTGGAATCCCAAACAGCCTGAGATTATTGAGTCTCTGATAGTGTTCAAACTTTTGGGATTCCTCGATCAGCTTCTGTTCGACCAGTCGTGCAATATTACATATAAACTTTCTAAATGTCAGGTGATGACGTAGATATTGTATTTGTGTGTGTGTGTGTGGTATTTTTGATGTAATAATGTAAGTCACACACTTCACATAATTTTTCGATAAATAATGCGGATGGTTCAGATACTTCTGAACATGGCACAAAATTCGGATCATTAGGATACTTTTTAACATGACGCCAATTTATACTATTTAATCGAAGTTTAGTATTCTTATGAACAATACACGTCGTTAAAATTTCAGATATTGAACATAACGTCAAATTCAGATCGTTTGGCTAATTCAGATCTTGTTAGGTGCATAATGATTGGCTGTAATATGCTGTCCTGTGATTGGCCGTTTCATTTTCATGGCAGAAATTTTGAATTTCCCCCCACCTTGGCGTCACGTCAAGGGGCATGGCCTGTGACACCAGTGACATCATGTGTATGGTACAGACCTTCACAAGTAATATCATGTATTCAAAATCAGTGACTTTGTTGAAATTCCCAGGTTCCAAGGTGGGTCAAACCGGCACAAAGAGTAGATAATTGAGGCAGCTCCAGGTACAAGCTTACAAGCTGGGTATATTTCGTCCTCGTCATGCTCCAAATTGTAATGTGCGAAGAATGCTGCCACGATGTCTAACATCTTAAAAATCTTTATTGACATTAGCCATGAAATCTGGGAACCAGCACATGCAGCAAACGAGATGAATGAAATCAGTTTCTCCATGCATCTCTGATTAGAGACTTCGTACACCTTCTAAACTTCATGTACTGTACTTTTGAAACTGTGTGAAGGTAACACAAAGAAGAATCGTCTGCATCATGACAAACCTTATTTTAGAGTTATATCCTAACGCTGTTCTGGCCAGCTATATAAGCGATTTTACGACGAAGATATATGAGGAAATCGATTGATGTAGGAAAAACCCTGGTTGCCATATACCCAGAGCCGCAAGTGTCACTTTCTACGTAGAAACTATGACATAGTAAACCAATATCTGGCTACAGAAATGCGTTATTGATACAGTAGATCTCTTAGGTAGAAAGACACACTCAGTCTTTCTGTTTTTAGATGCTAAAGTTTTAGAAAATTGCAATATCCAAAGAGATTCCCTGAATAAATACATGCTCAAGGAATATGCAGAAAAATTATCAGTAACAAGAAGTAAATTTTACAGAAATTTAGCATAAATACTGCTCCAGTAAGACCCCCACTTGCGTGATCGCCACTGCCATAATTACAAGTAAAGCGATAACTGAAACACTAGGAAACGAAATAAAAACGTTGATGCAAGTGCCAGTATGCTTTTGCGAGTGACTTCGAACGCAGCCAAACGATCAGGATCCAGTTTGTCACACTACGATACTTGGGCTCGTGCAGGCCATGGGTTTTTGGGACCAGAGAATACAAAAAGCTCGTGTGCAGCGACTTTCGGATATCGTATCACGTAATGGATGGGTGCTACTTGTCCACATGGCCTTAATGAATTGTACAACTTTGATCACAGTGTTGAATCAACGCTAAACCACAGCCACGTGAGTAGATACACTCCTGGAAATGGAAAAAAGAACACATTGACACCGGTGTGTCAGACCCACCATACTTGCTCCGGACACTGCGAGAGGGCTGTACAAGCAATGATCACACGCACGGCACATCGGACACACCAGGAACCGCGGTGTTGGCCGTCGAATGGCGCTAGCTGCGCAGCATTTGTGCACCGCCGCCGTCAGTGTCAGCCAGTTTGCCGTGGCATACGGAGCTCCATCGCAGTCTTTAACACTGGTAGCATGCCGCGACAGCGTGGACGTGAACCGTATGTGCAGTTGACGGACTTTGAGCGAGGGCGTATAGTGGGCATGCGGGAGGCCGGGTGGACGTACCGCCGAATTGCTCAACACGTGGGGCGTGAGGTCTCCACAGTACATCGATGTTGTCGCCAGTGGTCGGCGGAAGGTGCACGTGCCCGTCGACCTGGGACCGGACCGCAGCGACGCACGGATGCACGCCAAGACCGTAGGACCCTACGCAGTGCCGTAGGGGACCGCACCGCCACTTCCCAGCAAATTAGGGACACTGTTGCTCCTGGGGTATCGGCGAGGACCATTCGCAACCGTCTCCATGAAGCTGGGCTACGGTCCCGCACACCGTTAGGCCGTCTTCCGCTCACGCCCCAACATCGTGCAGCCCGCCTCCAGTGGTGTCGCGACAGGCGTGAATGGAGGGACGAATGGAGACGTGTCGTCTTCAGCGATGAGAGTCGCTTCTGCCTTGGTGCCAATGATGGTCGTATGCGTGTTTGGCGCCGTGCAGGTGAGCGCCACAATCAGGACTGCATACGACCGAGGCGCACAGGGCCAACACCCGGCATCATGGTGTGGGGAGCGATCTCCTACACTGGCCGTACACCACTGGTGATCGTCGAGGGGACACTGAATAGTGCACGGTACATCCAAACCGTCATCGAACCCATCTTTCTACCATTCCTAGACCGGCAAGGGAACTTGCTGTTCCAACAGGACAATGCACGTCCGCATGTATCCCGTGCCATCCAACGTGCTCTAGAAGGTGTAAGTCAACTACCCTGGCCAGCAAGATCTCCGGATCTGTCCCCCATTGAGCATGTTTGGGACTGGATGAAGCGTCGTCTCACGCGGTCTGCACGTCCAGCACGAACGCTGGTCCAACTGAGGCGCCAGGTGGAAATGGCATGGCAAGCCGTTCCACAGGACTACATCCAGCATCTCTAAGATCGTCTCCATGGGAAAATAGCAGCCTGCATTGCTGCGAAAGGTGGATATACACTGTACTAGTGCCGACATTGTGCATGCTCTGTTGCCTGTGTCTATGTGCCTGTGGTTCTGTCAGTGTGATCATGTGATGTATCTGACCCCAGGAATGTGTCAATAAAGTTTCCCCTTACTGGGACAATGAATTCACGGTGTTCTTATTTCAATTTCCAGGAGTGTACGTGTGCGCAACGATTGGAAGCTGACAATTGCGATGTGTACTCTAGTACGTGGGGCACTGCCACGCCTTCCGTTTTCTAGGAAAAACAAACGCCTCAGGTGGCAAAGCATACTTGAATCATGGTATGTAGAGAGGGGAAATAAGTTTTGGATGGATGCCACTTCAGATTTTTCTACTGTGACGTACGCACTCGTGTTAAACGCTACTGTAGTGCATTATTACGTCCAGCTTATGACTTCGATTCCACAGTACTGGGGGAAGTCTTAACAGTTATCGCTACAGTAGGAAGATTTTACAGCACATTGCAGAGCCCCACTTTCATGCAGCTCCACATGGGATAATTAACATATATCTTACAAATTTACCAGACTTTACAGAAAGAATGTTTTCGAGATATGATTGATGTGGCACGTGTGTTTCACGGTGCTCTAGCAATCATTGTCGATACAGACAGTCTGGAGGCCGATTCCCGAGGAACGGTATTCTTTGCTTTAATGGCACAAAATTTGAAGCTTGTGGGCACTTTTAATCACAGTTATTTCTCATAGCCAGAGATCGAGGAGACTTCTGCATTTATGATCGCGCATTTGCTATTAATGTTTTTAATCTGCGGTATAAAGTTCATTTCCGTCGGAAGTACCGTTTTCTTTGTTGCACATTTTGAGAAATATTAAGCCACTTACTGTATGTGCTACGCATATTATAACAATATAAGGGATATGGTTGACTTTTACCTTAAGCCTCGTCGTATGGGAACTCCTTTTCGACACGGAATCTGTGTGCATAATTTCGTCTTTCTCACTGCCATGCTGTAGTAATGTTTGTGTATGTTATTTTTTCATTAGGTCAGTTGCATATTTTAATTTAAGCACTACAACACAATAACAGCGAATCAACATCTGTTGACTTTCCTGTTCTTGCTACTCTCATACAAATGCTTCATTTGTGTCAGAAATATTATGATTATTACGCTAATTGTATGTACGTGTGAAATACGATTTCCAAATGTGTTATTATTTCCGATATGTTCTCTACGATGAGTGAAATTTGTTTCATGCTTCAAAGGAGTATTAGTATTTTACTTCAAAATACTCGTACATCATTTTAACATGAATAGAAATAAAATACACATTAACGTTACTCGTGTTACCGTACAGTAATATGAAAAAACAAATCCAACGTGGAGTAAATCACATTTCCAGTGGGAATTTTGCATTGATAAAATGCGAAACATATGCTGTACATACTGCTTTTGATGCAAACCACTTACGTTGCTTTAAAGGTGACAAAGCGATGAGCTGTGACCGCTTCGTAAACCGCACTGTTCGTGGCTAGATTATTAACTGAACCTCTCCATTAAGGTAATTATGAACAGCTTTTGTGTGCATGACAGCCAAACAAGGCAAATACGCCTCGAAAACTAATTACGCTCGCCGCACAGGAGCATTCCGTGCCAACTAAGCGACCCCTCCCACCTCTGAAAGCTCAGTCTCCTTCACTTGTTTACATTATTGGTACAAGCGTTCCACATATCCGTAAATAACGTCACATCATTTACTGCCTTACAATTACGATACACCTAAAATATTAAAATATAGGTGATGGGCAAAAACATAGAAACAACAAAACACAACATATTATTATGCCAAATACGGTGTGGGAAACCCGTTGGCTTACAGAATAAATTCCGTTCGTCTCGGAATGGATAAATACATATCCTGTATAATTTTCAAGGTTCAAAAATGGCTCTGAGCACTATGGGACTTACCATCTGAGGTCATCAGTCCCCTAGAACTTAGAACTACTTAAACCAAACTAACCTAAGGACATCACACACATCGATGCCCGAGGCAGCATTCGAACCTGCGACCGTAGCGGTAGCGCGGTTCCAGACTGAAGCGCCTAGAACCGCTCGGTCACTCCGGCCGGCTAATTTTCAAGGGAAAGTTATATTATTCTTCCTGCGAAACAGTGGCAAGTTCAGTTAACAATAATAGAAGTAGATACCGATCACACTCCCTTCTCCCCAAGGCTCAATGATAGTAAGATGTGGCGACTATGATGACCAGGGAGGATGCGAAAATTCACCCTCGCACTCACGAAACCAGTCCTGGACGGTGAGAGCTGTGTGAACAGGGCGCTGCACTCTTGGAATACAGCATCGCTATTGGGGAACAAAAACTGTGCCTCACTAGCCAAAATGCTCACATAATCCTTGGCAGTAATGCGACATTGCAGAATATTTGAGAGACCCACGGACTACAACATACTGCTGCCCAAATCGTCACCGAACCACTGCCATGCTTCTATCTTGTGGCGTAAACTGGAACACAGATTTGAAACAGTGTGCAATAAGACTCATCTGATCAAATCTCTTTTTTCCAGGGCTCCATAGTCCAGGTTTTATGACTTCGGTATCACGTTTTCCTGTGACAGGAAGTTTCATCACTGAATTGTGGTTTTCGAATTCCAGCTCGCCCTGCAATTTTCAGGGTATGAAGCTATCTTTGTGTTGTTTTGGTGCCGATAGGATTCGCGAGTGCGACATTCAGTTCTGCAGTGACTTCTGCAGATGTCGTCATCTTATTTTTCGTCACAGTCCTGTTGGATGACAGTGGGTCACGGTCATCCTACACACACTTTCGTCCGCGTTGTGACTTAGCGCCGGCCGTGGTGGCCGTGCGGTTCTAGGCGCTGCAGTCCGGAACCGCGGGACTGCTACGGTCGCAGGTTCCAATCCTGCCTCGGGCATGGATGTGTGTGATGTCCTTAGGTTAGTTAGCTTTAAGTAGTTCTAAGTTCTAGGGGACTGATGACCTAAGATGTTAAGTCCCATAGTGCTCAGAGCCATTTTGTGACTTAGGGGATGAAATTTTTCCGCTTTCACTGTATACGGTATAAATCTTCGATACGATGCCTCTTTGCCTTTTGAAACACCGAACAACTCGGCTTCCTTGGTTACGGAAAGACCCGCCACACGAGCACCTACAATTTTTTCACTTAGCTCAGACATAGTGTACTCACAACTACACACAACGCTGCTCTAACCACGACCGACCCCTACAACGTATTCAGGACATCGCACAGGTACCATTCGTGTTCAAATATAGCAGTGCAAACCGCAGGGCTTGGTTAGCATCTTCATTTATGCTCAAGTATGCATTTATCCATCCCCTGCATATTATTACAGATAATGCTGATTAGTGCGCAGTTTATATTTATAATGAATGGATGCATGTTGCACTTTTCTCGTTATAGGTACGCAACTTCAAGATGTTACACCATTCTATGGGTAGCCGCTACCTCTTGATATTTGTACGTTACTGTGTAGAGTATTACGTGCTGAGAAATGGGCATATATAGAGTAAGTTCCGTGTGGTGTTGTTTGATTATACGCAAGGGAGCAAATTGCCTTATCGGCAGTGAAATAAAGCATTTGCTTCGAATAAGAAATACAGAAAATTTATTTCTGTAAATAGAATGGATGTTACAGCGCTTCCTACTGAACAGCCTTAAGGTTTTCTACTGCCGTTTGCATTGTCTTAATTCTTTTCTTTTGCAATCTGTACCTTCTCGTGCGCAGTTTTATGCATTTGTCTTGCACAGCATTCACCAATAGTACCCACTGCTTTGTTGTTGATCTGTCTCTGGCGTGACAAACTTTAAGCAATTTTCGGTGAATTTAATGTGGGGATAATTTGTGTGAAACATAGATCTTATATTCGCGGTTTCCTAGTTCATACATTTAGACGAATCACACGCAATGATACTATCTTAAGAAACGGTATAATTAGAACTGTTATACAAATTCACTTCACTATAATCTACATTATTGTACGTTATACAGAAACTGAATAAAATATGAGATACATTGATATGAATCGCAAAATGGAACATCATCGAAGTGCCATTGTTGACTATATAAATTATTCTACAAACCTATTTTTTTTACAGTACTCTTTAAAATAGACAATGATCGTAGGAAGGTCACTACAAAGGAAATGCACACAATTTTTTTTTTAATCCCTCTTTTATTCTACATGTTTGAAAGTTTTACAGTGCGTAGATACATCCTTTAGGAACAATATTTTCATTTCTCCACATAATTTCCATCCCTCTCAACTGCCTTACGCCATCTTGGAACCAGCGCCTGTATACCCGCAAGGTAAAATTCTGGACCAATCTGTTGGAGTCACTGTTTGGCAGCGTGCACAAGTGAGTCACCATCTTCAAACCTCGTTCCACGAAAAGAGTCTTTCAGTTTCCCAAAGAGATGATAGTCACATGGAGCCAGGTCAGGACTGTAAGGCGGGTGTTTCAGTGTTGTCCATCCGAGTTTTGTGATCGCTTCCATGGTTTTTTGACTGACATGTCGCCGTGCATTGTCGTGCAACAGCAAAACATCCTGCTTTTGCCGATGTGGTCGAACACGACTCAGTCGAGCTTGAAGTTTCTTCAGTGTCGTCACATATGCATCAGAATTTATGGTGATTCCACTTGGCATGATGTGCACAAGCAAGAGTCCTTCGGAATCGAAAAACACCGTAGCCATAACTTTTCCAGCAGAAGGTGTGGTTTTGAATTTTTTTTTCTTGGGTAAATTTGCATGATGCCACTCCATTGATTGCCTCTTCGTCTCTGGTTAAAAATGATGGAGCCGTGTTTCGTCACCTGTCACAATTCTTCCAAGAAATACATCTCCACCAGTCTCGTACTATTCCAAAAGTTCGCTGCATATCGTTTTTCTTGTTTCTTTGTGAGCCACTGTCAACAACCTGGGAACCCATCTGTCACAAACCTTTTTAACGCCAACACTTGCAGTATTCTGCAAACACTTCCTTCCCCTATCCCAACGTAGCGTGACAATTCGTTCACTGCGATGCGTCTGTCAGCAGTCACCAATTCGTTAACACTCTGCATATTGTCTGGAGTGTGTGCAGTACGAGTCCTGCCGCTGCGAGGACAATCCTCAATATTGCCGTGCCCGCTTTCATCACGTAACCTGCTTGCCCACCGTGTAACTGTACTGCGATCGACAGCAGCATCTCCATACACCTTTTTCAACCTCTTGTGGATATTTCCCACTGTATCGTTTTCACAGCACAGGAATTCTATGATAGCACGTTGCTTCTGACGAATGTCAAGTGTAGCAGCCATCTTGAAGACATGCTGTGACGGCGCCACTCACGGGAACAGGTTGAACTTAGTTTGAAAACAAGCGGGAAGGAGGTATCTACACACTGTAAAACTTTCACACATGCAGAATGAAAACTGTATTTTTGCAAAAATAGTGTGCATTTCTTTTGGAGTGACCCTCGTACATGATCCTTTGGTCTGGGAGCCCACTTGCGATGGATAATGTTATACCTAATCGCAATGAATAAGCTTGTACCCTTTGAAGATGTCCTCATTGAAACGTGTATCTATGACCAAGTGACAGTTATAGCAAAAATAATCACCAAGGTACAAAAGTTAATTAAAAAAAAAAAACTATATACATGGCCAGTAAAGTAGATAAAGAGACACCCATGTAATATCTCAGTGAGGAAATATTTAGCTTTTGTCAGAAATATGTAGTGGAACTGAGGATCAAGTTTAGAAGTACGGTTGCCCAAGTACGTATGTGTCTAGTAGAGCAGATCATGACGAGAGGAACCCTCCAGGGTAAACAGTTTCTGTAGAGAGACGTCTAAAGAAACGGCGACTGCTGCAAAATAGCTGTAGAAAATTCATAGCAGTACAGATAGAGAGATGCTAAGTGGAACATGCTTGGTTGTCACCGTGACAATGTGTGAAATCTTCAACAGCTATCGGAGGAGTACGTTGTCGAAATATCTCTTTAAAACCCAAAGAAAATTTGGTCATCTATGAAGGCTGTTAGTGACACCAGAGTTAATGTCCAGGCAATCGTGGATGACATAGGAACAGAAATTAGGGTTAGAAAAGCAAAAGCAGAAATGAACCCCGTTTCCAATATTCATTTAGAAAGGAATTTTCAAGAGTGCTTCCCTAGATTAATTCACTCACTCCTTAAAAAAATTTATCAGATTCTATACAGAAATTGCAGCCGGCTGGTGTGGCCGTGCGGTCTTAGGCGCTTCAGTCTGGAACCGCGTGACCGCTACGGTCGCAGGGCATGGATGTGTGTGCTGTCCTTAGGTTAGTTAGGTTTAAGTAGTTCTACGTTCTAGGGGACTGATGACCACAGATGTTAAGTCCCATAGTGCTCAGAGCCATTTGAACCATTTGAGCAGAAATTGCAGCTGAGTTAGATACTCTCTTGCACATAGTACGAGTATATAAGGGGCGATCAAAAAGTTCCCGTTTGAATGCCGTACAGTCCAGAACAAGGCAAAATCGCCGTGGGCATTGAGGCAATTATCGCATCTTCGCACCAGGTTGAAATACCCGTTAGGTAAAACACAGTCTTGCTGAGTGAAGAAGTCAGTAACTGCTTGCTGCACATCCTCGTCCGACAGGAATCGTCGACCTTTCAAGGCATTTTTAAGGGACCGAAGGTGTGATAATCTAACGAGGAGAATCAGGACTATAGGACTGTAGCTCGAGTGTCTCCCACATGAGTTGGCGTAACTTCGGCGTTACAACATTTGCGATATGGGACGTGCGTTATCATGAAGCTGCAGTACCCCCTGTCGCGCACCGTTCCACAAAGGCTATTTTTGACAGACATGCTGCCACATTCTCCGATGAATGTCTATCGATGCTTGTCCTTCGGCAGCCAAGAAAATAATAACAGCACGTTGGTCCTGTTTGGACGCTTTTGGTAATAATGTCACCATAGTTCACGTTTCCGCATTTATAGCAGTTACGATTGCCAAACTAATCAGTTGCCTACATATCGGTGCTTATGTACCCGCATCGACGTCGCACAACATTGCATATAAGCTGCAGCAACGCCCTCAAACGAAATTTTTTTGTTCGTCCCCTTATATTATTGATAAATGAGGGTAGGATACAGTTAGGCGTAAAAATTGCTGTGTTATCTAGAAGCTATGAGTAAGTAAACTTTTTGACCATTCAGCAGCTAATCGCTATGGCCCTTCTGATTTATCATGATTTCTAATTGCCATGACAGATTTCTTATACGTCCCACTTGCGTGTCGTATTTGCAGTCAACTTACGCTATGGACCACAACTAAATTGATTGATTACCATCTCTCTACATAGCTTATACTCTTATTCTGAAACATTAAACATTATTTCCAAGACAAATTAATACTAAACTATTGTAATAACTGTTATGTCAATTTCGCTATCCAGCCTGTTAGTTATTACTTCAAGATTCACGTTCACGTAAGGACGGCAGGAGGCAAGGCGAATAGTCAACTTCAGTTTATGAGGAGAATTTTAGGGAAGTTTAGTTCATCTGCAGCAAAGGCCGCAAACAGACCCCTTTTCATCGCCCATTGTACAGGAGTAATCCACAGAAAACCTGTACTCAGTATTTGGAATAAAGCGTTGTTAACACCTGTCTACAAGCAGCGTAGATTAAGTGAGCCACAAAACTGCCGTACAATTTCATTGTCATCCATGTTTCGCCGGATCAAACGCAATGAGGTATATCGAACGAAATAATATCTTTCAGGTCAACCTGCATAAATTCTGTAAACGTCATTCACGCAAAATTCAACTTGCTCTCTTCTCGCATCTCATTCTAAAAGTCATCGATCAAAGCGATCTGATGGAGTCCGTAGTTCTTGACCACAGCAACGGTTATCAATGGATACCCCGGGTTCGATTCCCGGCGGGGTCAGGGATTTTCTCTGCCTCGTGATGACTGGGTGTTGTGTGATGTCCTTAGGTTAGTTACGTTTAAGTAGCTCTAAGTTCTAGGGGACTGATGACCGTAGATGTTAAGTCCCATAGTGCTCAGAGCCATTTGAACCATTCAATGGAAACGCAGATGTGTGGGGTCTCAAATGAAATTTATTACGGGTTTGAGGATTGCTTTATGGGAAGGACGCAGCATGTTATCCTTATCTGAGAGTCATCAACAAACATTGAATTCTGAAGAGGTGTGCCTCAGGTGTGTGTGTGTGTGTGTGTGTGTGTGTGTGTGTGTGTGTGTGTGTGTGACCATTGCGATTGATGTTGTATGTTAATGAATTCGTAGGCAGTATTAATAGCAGTCGGTCTTTTGGCAGATGGTGCAGTTATCTGTAAAGTAGTACTGTCCGAGAAAATGTGCATACGTATTGAGTCAGATCTTGACAAGGTTTCAGAGTGGGTACAATGATCGGAAACTTATATTAAATCCTCTGACATCTAAAATGGTGCACCTCAAAATAAGCATAAACGCAGTATTCTCTGATTATAATATCAACAAATTACAACTGGTATCAGTCAACTTTTACAATTACCTAGCTCTAACAATTAATGGGGATATTTTTATGTCAGTACTATATTGCACCCAGGTTAAATACAGTAAATAACAGGATGCAGTGATGGAATACTGAATTCACTTGCCAGTGTAACGCTAGTCTACACACTTCCGAAATCATTTCGTAGCCCAGAGACGTGAACAGGCAACCACCGATAAATGGAGAGCAGATGGGCAGCAGAATTCTACATCTACATGGATAGTCTGCAAATCACATGTAAGTGCCTGGCAGAGGGTTCATTGAACCACCTTCACAATAATTCCCTGTTATTCCACTCTCGAACAGCACTCAGAAAAAACACCTCTCTCTTTCCGTGCGAGTCCTGATTTCCCTTATTGGTTCAAATGGCTCTGAGCACTATGGGACTTAACATCTGAGGTCATTAGTCCCCCAGAACTTAGAACTACTTAAACCTAACTAACCTAAGACATCACACACATCCATGCCCGAGGCAGGATTCGAACCTGCGACCGTAGCGGTCGCGCGGTTCCAGACTGAAGCGCCTAGAACCGCTCGGCCACACTGGCCTGCAATTTCCCTTATTATTATAATCGTTTCCCCCTATGTAGATCGGCGTCAACAAAATATTTTCGCATTCGAAGAAAAAAGTTTGTGACTGAAATTTCGTGAGAAGAGTCCGCCACAACGAAACACGCCTTTCTTTTAATTGTGTCCATCCCAAATCCTGTATCGCATCCATGACACTCTCCCCTATTTCGTGGTAATACAAAACGTGCTGCCCTTCGTTGGACTTTCTCGACGAACTCCGTTAATCCTACCTGTTAAGGATCCCACACCGCGCAGCAGTACCCCAAAAGACGACGGACAAGCGTAGTGTAGGTAGTCTCTTTAACAGATGTGTTTCATTATCTAAGTGCTCTGCCAATAGTCTTTGGTTTGCCTTCCCTACAACATTTTCTACATGTTCTTTCCAATTTAAATTGTGCCTTTAGATCAAACTGATGTGTCGTGAAACCGAAGCTTAACGGATTCCTTTTAGCACTCATGTGGGTGACATCACACTTTTTATAATTTAGGGTCAATTGCCAATCTTCGCATCATTCAGATATCTTTTTCTAAATCGTTTTGAAGTTTGTTTTGATCTTCTGAGTTTACTATACGATAAACCATAGCATCATCTGCAAACAGCCTGATTATCTACTAAATCGTTTATATAGATGAGGAACAGCAGAGGGCCTGCAACACTACCTTGAGGAACGCCAGAGATCACTTCGGTTTTACTCGATGAATTTCCGTCAGTTTCCACGAACTGTGATCTCTCAGACAGGAAATCACGAATCCAGTTACATACTGAGACCATATTTCGAAAGCACGTGATTTCACTACAAGCCGCTTGTATGGTACACTGTCAAAAGCCTTTTGGAAATCTAGAACTACGGAATCAATTTGAAATCCCTTGTCAGTATCACTCTATACTTCGTGTGTGTTAGCAACTTGTTGTGTTTCACAAGAATGATGTTTCCTAAATCTATGTTGACTGTGTCTCAATGGACCTTTGTCTTCGGAGTAATTCATAATGTTCGAATACAATATATGTTCCAAAATCCTCCTGCTTATCGACGCCAATATTATGGGCCTGTATTTAGTGGATTACTCATACTACTGTTCTTGAATACTGGAGTGACCTGTGCAACTTTCCAGTCTTTGAGTACGGATCTTTCGTCGAGCTAGCGGTTGTACGTGATTGTTAAATATGGAGCTATTGCATCAGCATACTCCGAAAGGAACCTAATTGGTGTACAGTCTGGACCAGAAGACTTAATTTTATCAAGGATTTAATTTGCTCCGCTACTCCGAGGATATCTACTTTTGAGCTACCCATGTTGGCAGCTGTTCTTGATTCGAATTCTGGAATATTTACTTTTCGCTCTTTGACGAAGGAATTTCGAAATTCTGTGTTTAGTAAATCTGCTTTCGCAGCACTATCATCGATAGTATTTGCATTGCTATCATGCAGAGAAGACATTGACTTTGTCTTGCGCTAGCATACTTTACATGCGACCAGAATCTCTTTGGATTTACTGCCAGGAGTGGAGATAAAGTTTCGTCATGGAAACTATTATAAGCATCTCGCACTGATGTCCTCGCTAAATTTCGATATTCTGTAAAAGATCGCCAAGGTTAGAGATTTTGCGTTCGTTTAAATTTGGCATACTTTTTTCGTTGTTCTGATCCGTCTTGTGTACCAAAGGGGATCAGCTCCGTCGTTTGTTAATTTATTTGATATAACTCTTTCAATCGCTTTCAATACTATTTCTTTGAATTCAACCCAAATCTGGTCTACACTTACATTGTTAATTTTGAAGGAGTGGACACTGTCTCTCAGGAAACTGTCAAGCGAATTTTTATCTGTTTTTTTTCAGTAGGTATATTTTTCGTTTACTTTTGGAGAATTCGGGGGCACAATATTCACTCTCACTACAACTCTGTGTTCACTAATCACTGTATTCGTTTTGATGCTCGTTACTAGCTCAGGATTATTTGTTGCTAAGGCGTCAGGTTTGTTTTCACAACAGGGCTCATGAACCAAAAAAAATGGCTCTGAGCACTATGGGACTTAACTTCTGTGGTCGTCACTCCCCTAGAACTTAGAACTACTTAAACCTAACTAACCTAAGGACATCACACACATCCATGCCCGAGGCAGGATTCGAACCTGCGACCGTAGCAGTCGCGCGGTTCCGGACTGAGCGCCTTAACCGCGAGACCACCGCGGCCGGCCTCATGAACCAACTGATCGAAATAATTTTCAGAGAATGCGTTTAGCACAATTTCGGATGAGGTTTTATGCATACCTCCTGATTTAAACATGTATTTTCGCCAACATATCGAGGGTTTCGAGACTCGGTATTAAGCCAGGAATCCAGAAATATACTACAGCATTCTCAGTGTCACTCCCTTTCGGATAGCACACTCAGAGGCATTTAAGACTCTTTCTTTCCGCAATCCACACGCGAATGGCACGCAGAGAGATCCTGCTACATGGTAAAACGGAAAGTATACACTCATACACATCACAGTGGTTTTCAAAAAACAAGAGTAGGCTTAGAAGTAGATCGTAACTTCAGGACGTTGTCACAGAGCAGACAGTATCTGTGTGTGGGAAACCCAAGAAAACTAAACACACTTGTACAGAAGAAAGCTAGACCATATTATGGTTTTAAATATATCTCACATCTAACAGCGTTGCGTAGGTAACCTGTTTTTTCAGGTCTTTAGCACAAGGAATGCTAATTGCACGCTGAATTCTCGAATATACACTGCGGTGAAGCAATGGTTCTATTACTCTTTCTGCAGTAACACAGTTGGTATTTGCTTGATTTTTATTTTCAACCGTTCAATGCTAAGGCTTCCCGCCAACTGGAGCTGTAGAGAAGAGGCTACGGAACAAGCCAATACGTGCCGCATACCAATGCTGCCAACTGTTGAAGAGTTACGAAGGTGGAGGCATTACTTTTCAGTCAACCTTCATACTCCACAACAAACATTGCTTTACTAATGATTGCAGTGACATTTTTGTAGTCTCCAGTGCTTCCCCATGAAGTAAATGCCTTTTTAAGTTCACAAAAGTACAGGGTGTCTCAAGAGGAATGCCCAAAATTCAAGGATATGACAAGAACTATCAATCGAAGCAAAAATGTTCAGTAAACATGGGCTCTAAAATGCTTGAGCACTTCTTCGTCTTCGGTATCCTGAAACAAATTTCTTCTCCTGCAAGCTCTTTACTTTTCATATTTTGAGGGGGGGGTATTATGGGTCAGAACAAGAAAAGATGTCTAGTAAACAATGGCTCTAAGCTGCATACCTTAATAGCTATGAGCACTTGTTCAGTAGAAGAGATGTGTTTCACGGTAACAAAGATGAACAAGAGCTCATTGCTTTTAAGGCATGCATTATACCGTCCATGTTTTCTTGACATTTTTGCTTCGAATGATCGTTCCTGTCATACACTGAATACTGACTATTTCTAATGGAACATTCTGTGTAAGAACGAAGGGAAAAGTTTCGTTATTTTTGTTGCGTATCAAAGTATGCTCTCCACGTTTAACTACAAGTTTAATTTTACTCGTATATCCTTTTCGGCTCAGTGACACAGATCAATTAAACGAATTTTACCATGACCTTTCCATATGGGTGTAACTTAAAATCAGAAATCGCAATTCAGTTCTGAAATATATGCTGAGAAAAATTTGGTAGATACACGATATTTCATAAATTGTCAAAAAGAAAAATAATTCAAATCGCAAAACCTTTGTGTTCAGCTCAAGTAGCAGTTTTGAGAAATAATGCAGCCAGGAAAGTATTTTCTTAATAGAGTTATTTCGTTGTCTGGTAGTTTACGTCATCAGGTATAATCCAAACAGTTTGACCATACACATTTTCAAAATTAAACGAAAGGCTGTGTTAATATACGGTGATAACATTCCACGTCCACAACGACTTGGTTCTGCTCTTACCGTCAGATAAATATACTGCCTTGTCTTTGTGTCAATTAAAAAATCCACACTGACCCGTGTGGGACGTCAGTGAATTCATTTTTCTGAAGCTATAGGTGCAATTTCAAACATTTCAGTGATATTTACAGTAGAATGACAAACAGTAATACACCTGGAACGCTGAATAGCTAGGGTCTAACTTGTAGTGTCATGATTATTGAATAGTCAGTGTAGTGTTGATTTATTTGGTTCACGATGTAGATCAAATTTGGTAACTCTTTTTCCAGACTGTTCCCCGTAATGGTAATTATTTTTGATAATTACAATGGGCTTCCGCGTCTTCCTGGGCTCCATGACTCATGACAAAAGCTAAAAAAGAAAAACGTCTAGTGCAAAAGATTACAAAGCAAGCATTTATTAAGCACAATCTTCTTTCTTTTACGCTACAGAACCCTGCATGCAGATTAACAAAGGCTTCAAAAGTTGAAGGAGGTTTGAACATATGAGAAGTAAAAAATATCGTGTGTTCGTAGCGTAACCGCAAAAGTGTGAGTTATCATAGCATCCGATCTGGTTTTTTATCTACAGGAGTATTTGGGTTGGGCAGCGTTTCTAATTTGCATTTCTCATTGACTTGCATCCCATACCTACGCTTTTCTCATAACTGTTTTTACAACGAGTTTATTTTACGGTCACTGAATAAAATCACTTCCGCAGCCTTCAGCAAACTGGATATTGTTATGTCGATAACCACTTGCGTGCACTCATCACTGAATATAAGATGCAGAATTGTAGTAGGGAAGAGGGTTGCACCATGGAACACTTTTCATACTTTCGCCTCTAGCCAGCCCTGTAATGGAAGTTTAATATATTTTCTAATTCCATTTTCAGACGAAAGCGTCAACTTTGTGTGTGCTGTAGCCTTTTTCTGAAGTTAAAAAATTACTGCCGAAGAGTAAGGTTTTTCAGCTATTCCAGGGCACAGCATAGTCATATACCTAGGAATAAATGTTGTGCTCAAATTTAGAGGTGTTGGAATCCACAAAATCTTGTCAATGCTGTATTTAACAGACTATGTATTACATTATTGCCCTACTACACTACAGTAACCAGTACCGATAAGTGAAATCAAAGTATTAACAAAAACCAGTTAGAAGTTAAAAACATTCTGAAATTGAAGCAGTTGACAACTAACACAGGTTTTCATTTTTAATAGAGGGAAAACTGTTCAGACATTAAAGAAACTCCGTTCATTTGCAAATATCACGTGTTCCATAGTAGAACACCTTTCGTTTCACCGTACAAGATGGTACACGATTAACGAAGTATGACTTAACCGCCCACACGTTATGCAACTGGCTTTTAAAAATGCAGAGTTTTACTCACCATACAATTCTGTAATTGAACAATTAACAATATCCCGCAAATATAAAGGGTGAAGCAGCTCAGACAGACCACCCCAAATATATCCATAATGAAAAAATGTATTGAAGTGCGGTTTTTGCATAGTTATAACGGACAATACGGCAAATTTCCCGAGACTGACAAGTATTTTTTATCGTTCATATTCTCTCAATTGCGAAACCGACCTCATTTTTTAAAATGGTATATATACATTTTATTGCGGCATTTAGAAGAAGCTTGTAAGTGAAATTCAACGACATACCATGTATGAGACTTGATCAAATAGAATCAAGAAAACAGCATCGCCGCGAACCAGTGTTCCACTGTCTTGAGCAGAGGTTCCACAAACATCTGCTCTGTTACATCAAATCTAAGCAAATACGTAACTTAGGCACGGTTCGCGTGCTTATTCTCACGGCAGTCACACCAAGTGGTCAAAATTTTGACCCTGAGCGTTGCTGCACGCTGTAATGAGGTTCTAGAGAAACAACACTGCACGTTTAATTTCATAGTGAGTCAACAGCAAGAAAGGCGCGTCTTATAAGGCATTTTTCTTAAAGATTGTAAAATCCTACTATCTGTGTCTTACTGGTATCTGTCCAACACAAGTAACAAGAACTAGTGTCACTCTGCTTTATCAGGTATGGGTTAATGTGGAAAGTGTACATCATAAAACTTTGATACAGGCTACAGTCACCACTTTTCACAATTACTAGCCATACCCGTAAATCACATTTCGACCATTGTGTAAAATACTACCCATAAAAGGAGTTTGTAAAATATTTCCAGTATCTATTCAGCGAAGAATCTTGGAGAGATTGGTTGGTTGGTTTGGGGGAGGGGACCAAACAGCGAGGTCATCGGTCCCATCTGACTAGGGAGGGATGGGGTAGGAAATCGGTCGTGCCCTTTCAAAGGAACCATCCCGGCATTTGCCTGAAGCGATTTAGGGAAATCTCGGAAAATCTAAATCAGGGTGGCCGGACGCAGGTTTGTACCTTCCAAATGCGAGTGAAGTGTGTCAACCATTGCGACACTTCGCTCGGTCTTGGAGAGAAGTATAGTGATACCTCTGTTAGCAATGAAAAATGAAAAAATTTTCTAAACATTTTGAAGCATAACTTTGACATAGTTTTTACAAAACGTAAAGTGATTTCCAGAAGCACAGGCAGAGTCAGAAACTATATTACATCAGGCATTAGAGTATCTGGTAGCCGGCTGCGGTAGCCGAGCGGTTCTAGGCGCTTAAGTCCGGAACCGCGAGACTGCTACAGTCGCAGGTTCTAATCCTGCCTCGGGCATGGATGTGTGTAATGTCCTTAGTTAGATTTAGGTACTTCTAAGTTCTAGTGGTCTGATGACCTCAGATGTTAAGTCCCATGGTGCTCAGAGCCATTTGAACCATTTAAGTATCTTGTAAAGTAGCTGGAACTTTTTCTGGTCTCAGAAATTGGCAGTAGTCCAGAATTTCTTAGTTATTTCAAAAAATACAATTTACTTTTGGGCTTGAATTCAAATTATGTAACTTTATTTCCCTGATAATCTGCAAGGCACACTTTTGAAAGTCGGTATCATGGATAGCTAGTCGATATTACAAAGCCTCTAGTACTATTTGTAAAGTCCATGAGTGTATTATCTTTATCTTATCAAGTTTCGAGCCATCATGAAGAACACACTTTTCCCAGCGATACAGCTGGTTTTACTGATGTAACGTCACGATATTTATGCTGCACGGGTGAAAGCGACCTTCCTCACTTCTTTCCGTTTTTCCAAAATTCAGCCGCAGATTTCTTCTGTTCGAAATTTAATTTAAATTCCTTCCTCCAACTATGCCTAAAGGGTACAGATTTTCCTTTCCTGTTCCTCAGTCAACATGTTCTTACTGCATACCATGCAGTTAAACTGTTTTCCCAACGTTCTGCCCACGGCATCTCTCCACCAAGTGAAAATATTCCCTTCAAAAGTGGCAACAAATCTCCATTCCCAGTACCCTATAGCAGATCCCGTATTCCCCACTCATGATCAGTTTCGAAAGAAGAATTAAGTGTAACTTTAAAGAATGTACCAAAGCTGTCAACGACGCGAGATGGCTGTATGTAAACAAAAACGACAGTAAAAATGTTTTTGCTGTTGTCTCTGATTTTGTACTAATTTGCAGATATAGTGACAGAAGTGTGTATTAGTAGTTTCTTCATTGTTTTAGAGAATTCACATTATCAAAATTCTTTTGTTAGATTTGTGATCGTTTTTAACTCGAAAAACCTAGGGCTAAATCGCGTCCATGTAACTAATAAACAGTGCAAAATTTGTTGAGAAATAGGGTTTAGAAACGTTTAATTTCTCTCTTGCGAGGAGCATAGACACTACTAAAACTGGTAGCTGCCTCATTTTAACGAAATTTGTATTATTAAGGAAACTTAAATAGAATTTTCCATGGTCTCTCGCCCAGCGCGAAGTCCCAAGTGACGGCTGCACATAAAAAGGACAAGAAAACAGATCCACAAAATTACACACCAGTATCCTTAACATCTATTTGTTGCACAATTCTTGAACGTATTCTCAGTTCGAATATAATTAATTTCCTTTAGACGGAAGAGTTTCTACCTATAAATTATTACGAATTGAGAAATCATCGCTCTTGTGAAACTATTTTTACAACAACTATTTGTTGTAATAAATTTCAGCCCGCTCTAATGCAGAAAAGCGTAAGTTAATGAAAGGGAGTAGGAAAAACAATCACGTAGAGTCAGAATACAGCAGTAGTTGTGTGATTCTTGACACAGTCACGTCGATTAAATATCAAGGCGTAACGTTAAAAAGCGACGTGAAACGGAACGAGCACGTAAGGGCGGTAGTAGGGAAGGCGAATGGTCGACTTCGGTTTATTGGGAGAATTTTAGGGATGTGTTGTTAAGCTATATGAACGCTAGTGAGTCCATTCTGGATTATAGCTCTAGTGTTTGGAATCCTTATGGGGTCGGATTCAAGGAAGACATCGAAGCAGTTCAGAGGCGGACTGCTAGATGTTTTACCGGTAGGTTCGACTAACACTGAACTATTACGATGATGCTTCCTTAACTTTTATTTGGAATCCCTGGAGGTAACACGACATGTTCTCGCGAAATACTATTGAGAAAATTTAGAGAACCGGCATTTGAAGCTGACTGCAGAACGATTGTACTGTCCTCAACGTGAGGATCACGAAGATAAGATGAGAGAAATTGGGGTTCGTAAGGAGTCATATAGTCAGTCGTTTGTTCCTCGCTCTGTCTGCGAGTGAAACAGGAAAGGAAATTAGTTGTGCTACAAGGTGCCCTCCGCCACGCACAACACGTTGGCTTGCGGAGTATTTATTCCGATGTAGATCATGAAGCCTACACCGATTACGATTTGTGTACAGGGTGTAACGAAACGATACCGACAAATTTCGAGAGGTTAAGTTGTATGGGAAATGCGAGACGTTAAGCCATACCTATGGCACGAAACATGATTTTTTACGGTGCTGCCACTGCGTTTGCCGTGTCCACAGTGTTGGGACGTCGTCTGACGTCCTGAATGCTTTCGGGCTCATCAATAGCAGTCCGTCAACGTACTAACCCTGAGTGGTTGCCTATGGGGTAGCCTATTAGCACACGTTGATCTGGATAACTTGGTGCTCTATAGTGTTGCCGGCTGATGTTACCGGAAGAAAGTACCTATCCTCAATTTTCTCCTCAAGATACTAGCTACAGTACGTCTGAGTTTGTCGATAGCATTCTGATATACCCAATATATCAGTAAAGATTATGTTCGAATGAACATTATTAACTTCTACGTCTTTATTCTTCGGGTCTACATATTTATTTCGCAACATACTTACCCTGGCGACCATCACACTTTTCGCAACGAGAGACCAGTTTGTCGAAACCGTCCTGTAAAATGTTTGACATCATTGACGGAGTCACAACCTCACGTCTACTTGGACGGTTTCATCACTCTCAAAGGAAGTCCTCGAAGATTTTAAGTTTTGGAAATAGATGGAAATCGCATTGGACCAAGTCGGGACTGAATGGAGGTTGATCGATGACAGTCAACCCAAGGCGTCGGATTGTTGCACATGTCACAGATCTTGTGTGTGGTCTGTCATTGTTGTGCTGAAGGAGAGGATACTCCACGTGTGGACGTACTCTTCGAATTGGAAAGTCGATTACAGCACTTTGTTTCTCACGCACCGACATACTTACTGTGGTATCAACGTTCGATACCACAGTTATTAGTGGTTGCAGTTATCGACCGCGGTCCGTATTAGTATCGTTGGACCCGCGAGTTGCGATCAGCGCTGCTATCGCCGCTCCGCGGCTTGTATCAAGTTTCTAGCGAGCTCTCGTCCACCCTTGCTCGGGACGTCAAGTAGTAAAGTAGCATAGCCATCAGCTGGTAGGAAGCAACCTCTAACAAGGCGCTTGGTAACGTATGGTCTAAGTGAGACCTCAATAGCTTTCTGTTTATAATTATATGTATGCAGACAAGAAGAATCCTGTACAATCAGTTAAGTACAATATATACAGTGTGGTCCATTGATAGGGACCGGGCCAAATATCTCACGAAATAAGCATCAAACGAAAAAAATACAAAGAACGAAACGTGTGAAGTTTGAAGGGGGAAACCAGATGGCGCTATGGTTGGCCCGCTAGATGGCGCTGCCATAGATCAAACGGATATCAACTTTTTTTTTTAAATAGGAACCCCCATTATTTATTACATATTCGTGAAGTACGTGAAGAAATATGAATGTTTTAGTTGGACCACTTTTTTCACTTTGTGATAGATGGCGCTGTAATAGTCACAAACGTATAAGTACGTGGTATCACGTAACATTCCGCCAGTGCGGACGGTATTTGCTTCGTGGTACATCACCAGTGTTAAAATGGACCGTTTACCAATTGCGGAAAAGGTCGATATCGTGTTGATGTATGGCTATTGTAATCAAAATGCCCAACGAGCGTGTGCTATGTATGCTGCTCGGTATCCTGGACGACATCATCCAAGTGTCCGGACCGTTCGCCGGATAGTTAAGTTATTTAGGGAAACAGGAAGTGTTCAGCCACATGTGAAACGTCAACCACGACCTGCAGCAAATGATGATGCCCATGTAGGTGTTTTAAATGCTGCCACGGCTAATCCGCCCATCAGTAGCAGACAAATTGCGTGTGAATCGGGAATCTCAAAAACGTCGGTGTTGAGAATGCTACATCAACATCGATTGCACCCGTACCATATTTCTATGCACCAGGAATTGCATGGCGACGACTTTGAACGTCGTGTACAGTTCTGCCACTGGGCACAAGTGAAATTACGGGACGATGACAGATTTTTTGCACGCGTTCTATTTAGCGACGAAGCGTCATTCACCAGAAGCGGTAACGTAAACCGGCATAATATGCACTATTCGGCAACAGAAAATACACGATGGCTGCGACAACTGGAACATCAGCGACCTTCGCGGGTTAATGTATGGTGCGGCATTATGGGAGGAAGGATAATTGGCCCCCATTTTATCGAATGCAGTCTTAATAGTCCAATGTATGCTAATTTCCTACTTAATGTTCCACCGATGTTACTACAAGATGTTTCACTGCTTGACAGAATGGCGATGTACTTTCAACATGATGGATGTCCAGCACATAGCTCGCGTGCGGTTGAAGCGGTATTGAATAGCATATTTCATGACAGGTGGATTGGTCGTCGAAGCACCATACCATGGCCCACACGTTCACCGGATCTGACGTCCACGGATTTCTTTCTATGGGGAAAGTTGAAGGATATTTGCTATCGTGATCCACCGACAACGCCTGACAACATGCGTCAGCTCATTGTCAATGCATGTGCGAACGTTACGGAAGGCAAACTATTCGCTGTTGATAGGAGTTACACGTATTGCCAAATGCACTGAGGTTGACGGACATCATTTTGAGCATTTATTGCAGTAATGTGGTATTTACAGGTAATCACGCTGTAACAGCATGCGTTCTCAGAAATGATAAGTTCACAAATATACATGTATCACATTGGAACAACCGAAATAAAATGTTAAATTATCCATACGTTCTGTATTTTAATTTAAAAAACCTACCTGTTACCAATTGTTCGTCTAAAGTTGTGAGTCATATGTTTGTGACTATTACAGCGCCATCTACCACAAAGCGAAAAAAGTGGTCATATTTCTTTACGTACTACACGAATATGTAATAGAAAATGGGGGTTCCTATTTAAGAAAACGCAGTTGATATCTGTTTGACCTATGGCAGAGCCATCTAGCGGGCCAACCATAGCGCCATCTGGTTTCCCCCTTCAAGTTAGACAAGTTTTGTTCTTTTTAGTTTTTTCGTTTGACGCTGATTTCGTGAGATATTTGACCCGGTCACCATCAATGGACCACCCTCTATATATATATATATATATATATATATATATATATATATATATATATATATATCAACGACTTCTAATTATTTTAGTCGTTGGAGATTCATACCATGCAGCCAGCACCTTATCGACGTTACTGACAAACCTGCTGTGATTTATATGTTTCTATTTAGCATTGGCCACCAGTCAATATTGGCGGCGACGCCTCGTTCGTCGTCATCATAACAGCCACGTTACACACCGTCATATTAAACGCTACAATTAGGAGCTGTTTAGCGGCAGAGGGCTGCAAATATGTAGACATGAAGAATAAAGATGTAGTATGTTAATAACGTTAGTTTTATTTAAAAAGTTTTAGGATTTTAGCAAAAGAAATTGGGAGGTGTTACTTTTCAGCACACGCTCGTAGGTTAAATTCATTTACGCTATAAGAAGTCTAAACGTAAAAAACGAAATGTGCATTAAGTTGTTTTAGAGATTTGAACTCTGTAATGCACGGAACTTACTTCTCTGCAGATTTAAGTATACATGCTTCTCCAAATTCAGAAAACTGCATGTAAAAGAAACTTTAAATTCCTATCTATCCACCAATCTTCATGTTATTCAAATGCTTAAAATTCTCATTTTTGGTGACTACTCTAAACTTCAAAAGAAGTGTTTTTCACTATGTGTGCCTTACCGACGAAAAAAATTAGCTTTTCTGCTATCAATGGTGGAAAGAAAAACAAATGTTTTTCCGGGCTGAACGCCAGGCGATGACGTGTGCACGTTCCTCCAATCTTAGAAGCAAATACGTTATCTGTATACTATACTGTGTGGATTACTGATAAGCCAAGGTCATATCTTCTAATTATCAGACGGTAAGCTTAATCTCAGAAGGTGAGGCAAAGAGCTAAGCCGCTCGGCTCTCGTTCAATGTTGAGTCTATTCCGATACTCCGTAGTTCTAAGTGTCTTTACCTTCCTGTCTTGTGGTGAGTACAGTGTCACAACGTGTAGATCTAAGTGTTCTTAACATTATTCTTTCGGTTAATTAGGCTTTCTGGGTATGACTAATTTTTGCAAATTAATAGGAGTAAGCATGATAGATTCCTTTGTGGCGCAAGTATTAATACTCAGATCACGTTAGATGAAATTTATCAGGTATCCCTACAGAATTACATGTGAGCACATTCAGTGTGGCGGTTTATAGTAGAAGTAGACACAAAAAAGACTATAGCATGTTTCATTTGTTGGTATTGCAGCTGCAACACAATTTGTATCCATTTTTTAATGGTATCATCAGCGTGGCCACACACCGTACTCATATTATAAAAATTTTCTCTTCTATCATATTTGTCACACACACACACACACACACACACACACACAACGAACGATTGTAAAAAATACAGGGTAGTTATATTTAAACTTCTGATACTTGGGCCAGTGTGGATGGAGAACTATTTACCGTATCGGACCCAACTTTATAGGAACGATGTTCAGACTATGCGTTGCTGGATTTGCGTTTGTAGTAGTGCTATGTCGTGACTTGCCGTTAGGCGCCTGTAACGGTACGGCGACGTAGGGATGATACACAAACATGAGTGTGCATTACAGTTGCAAACTGTCAACATATGTCTGGACGAGGTGAGCAGGGCTTCACGTGGAAAGGTGTTTTACCAAAACAGCAGCGCTAGTACCGCTATTCTTCATGAGTATCGACGCATTAAAATAAATTCGGAGAAATCCTCTTTCCACACCTGATATGATCATAATCCGGAAGTTAGATTTAACTGGCGATGTGGGAGCTATTCCTGAGAGAGGCTGACGGCCAAATGCGCTACAAATTGTTGAAGAAGTTACTGTCGCCATGGCTGAGAATACTGGACGCAATGTGAGATCTTCAAGCAGTACAAGGCTGTGTCACGACGGCTGAACATCCCATGATCAGCCATCATTTCGGGCAGCAACAGAGCAATTTCTACTGCGGTTCCAGGCTGTAGTGGATGCAGATGGCTAACACATTGTGCAACTTTGGTAATCTGGAGCGTAATCATGGCATGCAGTTAACTAATGTTACTTTCTCATATGGAACTTGCAGGGGTTTATTCGTTTTTTTTTTTTTCTTCCGCATGTCCTTACAAACGTTTCACAAAGTTTGATACTCCTACAATCGCTCGTTTTGTTAGGGGCCATCTGAAGTACCGAGAGTTTAATTATAATCAACGTGTACTTCATATTAAAGCCAGAACGAGTAGGGGAAAACAGTAAAAAAACGTCCAGGATAACCAGAGGTAGAAATTCCTCCGCTGTGGAACTGCGTCCACATTATGGAGGCCAGTGAGCAACGAGCGTGAGCAAATTTGACTCAAAAGCTCGAGTTTTGAATCCGTAGGTATCATTTCCAACAAGGCAGTAATATTGGAAAGGGTGCGTCAGTCACTTTTTCGACGGTCTAAACCTTGTACCAGTGTTGGAGGCATATATTCATAGCATTTTCCGTTAAAAAGTTTATTTAAGAAGGAGTGTTTTCACGCAGTTTTCCCTTCCTTTTACATGTAAGTCCCAATAAGTTACTGGTCCACCTGCAAGTGAAAACGTTCATTCTTCGTAACCGCTCATAAGCAAAGTTTAAAACAAGTCATTTCATTATTAACAACTTTTACCCCTGCAATTCCTGATGTAGCGTGCGCATAATGGATTATTTTTCATGTTGGCAAATAGGCGCGGTTATGGTTACCGTTTACGAGACAACTTTGAAGAGGGGGAAGGGAACTTTCGACCTTGCAGGTCACAAATGAAAATGTAAATCAAAATACAGTTTTAGTTAACTGCAGCAACGTCCAGACCAATTGCCCATGCTAATTAACAACAACAATGCTCATTCAGTATAAGTAACAGAAAGGCAGCTGAAATCAGTGCATAAAAGAATAAATTTTAGACTGCCGTTCTAATGTACACTGAGGTGACAGGTCATGGGACACCTTCTAATAACGTGTCGTACCTGCTTTTTCCCAGAGTAGTCCTGCACCGTGACGTGGCTTGGACTTAACAAGTCGTTGTAAGTCATCTGCAGAAATACTGAGCAGTGCTGTCTCTATAGCCGTCCACAGTTGCGAAAATGCTGCCGGTGCACTATTTTGTGCACGAACTGACTCTCGATTATGTCTGATAATGTTCGATGGGATTCATGTCGGGTGATCTGGGGGGGGAAATCATTTGCTCGAATTGTCCAGAATGTTCTGACATCGCGCACTGTCATCCATAAAAATTCCATCGTTGTTTGGGAACATGGAGACCACGACCATGAATGGCTGCAAATGGTCTCCAAGTAACAAAACATAGAAATTTACAGTCAATGATCGGTACAGACTATTCCATGTAAACACATACCACGCCAGTATGGAACCACCACCAACCAGCACTGTGCCTTGTTGACAACCTAGATTCATGTTTTCGTGGCCTCTGCGCCACACTCGAACCCTACCGTCAGCTCTTACGAACTGATGGTAGGGTTAGCAAAGGCACTAGCGTCGGTCGTCTGCTGCCACAGACCATTAACGGCAGATTTCACAGGACCGTCCTAAAGGATACGCTCGTCGTACGTCCCACATTGATTCCTACAATTATTTCACGCACTGTTGCTTGTCTGCTACCACTGACAATTCAACGCAAATGACGCCGCTTGCGGTCGTGAAGTGAAGGCTGTCAGCAACTGCGTTGTTCGTGGTGAGAGGTAACGCCTGACTTTTGTTATTCTCAGCACACTCGGATTTTGGAATCTAGAATTTCCTAACGATTTCCGAAATCTGAATGTCCCGTTCGTCTAGCTCCAACTACCATTCCGAGTTCAATGTCTGTTAATTCTCGTCGTGCTGTCATAATCGCATCGGAAACCTATTCACATGAATCACCTGAGTACAAATGACAGCTCCGCTAATGCACTGCCCTTTTATACATTGTGTACGCGATACTACCGCCATTTGTATAAGTGCATATAATTTTGTCACCTCAACGTACAGGATGCTTAAAAAAAGTCCTGTATTCATACAAAGCCAAAAACATAGTCTTATAAACATATTTTGAAGTCCATGGCCACGATCAGAAAGCTTTCATAGAACTAAACAGTACTTATATAAACAAATTCAGTTCCAGGCGTGAGGTTATAGACCTTCCTTTTCTAGTTTTGTAAAATAATATCTCCTGTATATTGTAAGGTTAGTGACGACGCCATTTTCTGTGCCGTTTTTGTTGTTGTACACAATTCTATTACAGGGAGTGATGTTATCACAGATTTAGAGTGTGAAATATGGTTTGGTTCAAATGGCTCTGAGCACTATTCGACTTAACGTCTGAGGTCATCAGTCACCTAGAACTTAGAACTAATTAAACCTAACTAACCTAAGGACATCACACACATCAATGCCCGAGGCAGGATTCGAACCTGCGACCGTAGCGGTCGCTCGGATCTAGACTGTAGCGCCTAGAACCGCCAGGCCATTCCAGCCGGCGGAGTGTGAAATAATTTTGATGAAGGTGTGAATGACAGGAGGCTCAAGCTTGTCAGTCGGATGATGCGACAGAGGTACTGTTTCTGTAGGTTTAAGACAAAAACTTGCAGAACCTTATATATAAATTTATTGGGACAGTGTAGCCTGTCATTCTGCACGAAACGTCTTATCCGAAAATTACCTTGAATATATAGATAGTGAATTTATTCGTGAGTGTAACTTGCTACAGTTGCTGAAACTTCCTGACAGATTAAAACTGTGTGCCGGACCGAGACTCGAACTCGGGACCTTTGCCTTTCGCGGGCAAGTGATCTACCAACTGAGCTATCCAAGCACGAGTCACGACCCGTCCTCACAGCTTCAATTTTTCCAATACCTCGTCTCCTCCCTTCCAAACTTCACAGAAGCTCTTCTGCGAACCATGCAGAATTAGTACTCCTAGAAGAAAGGATATTGCGGAGACATGGCTTAGCCAAAGCCTGTTTCCAGAAAAAAAATATGTTGCATTACTTATTGAACGCCCCACGTAAATAAATCCAAAATCTGGGTCTGTTCGTAAACAGCAACTGTAGCAGAATGAGATTTTCACTCTGCAGCGGAGTGTGCGCTGATATGAAAGTTCCCGACAGATTAAAACTGTGTGCCGGACCGAGACTCGAGCTCTGCAAGAAGAGCGTCTGTGAAGTTTGGAAGGTAGGAGACGAGGCACTGGCAGAATTGAAGCAGTGAGGACGGGTCGTGAGTCGTGCATGGATAGCTCAGTTGGTAGAGCACTTGCCTGCGAAAGGCAACGGTCCCGAGTTCGAGTCTCCAGACCCAGATTTTGGATTTATTTACGTGGGGCGTTCAATATGTAATGCAACATATTTTTTTCTGGAAACAGGTTGTTTTCATTCAGGATTCCAATACACCATATTATTTTCTCATCTATTGGCTACAAATGCCCATTTTTCAACATAATCTTTGGCTAATGCGATGGCACCTTACTGCCCACATGCTACCACTCAACTGGTCGACGTCGGAGCCAACGTTTTTCTGCATCGATAATCTCAACATCACCCACGTACAGCTCCCCGCGGAGTACATCCTTCACTCGTTCAAACTTGTGGAAGACGGAAGGTGCGTGTTCCGGGCTCTAGACTGCGTGAGGAAGAACAGTCAATGAAGTTTAGTCACCTCCTCTCGCATGCGCAGAATTGTGCGAGTCCTTTCGTTGTCATGGAGAAGGAGAGGTTCGTTTGCATTTTTGTGGCGATGGACAAGTTGAATTCGTTCCTTGTAGCACAATACACTTCAGAGTTGATCGTTGCTCCATGAGGGTGGACAACAAACCTAGTAAGCCCTTCAGAGTCCTAGAAGACCGTTGCAATGACTTTCCCGTCTGAGGGTTCAGCTTTAATCTCTTTCCTCGGAGAAGAATGGCTGTGGCACCACTCCATGAATTGCCATTTTGTTTCCGGTTTTAGGCTGTGACGTAGTGAGCGGGTAGATTTCAGGTAAACTGGATGCATTTCACAGATTGCTTGAGCGGTGCAAATTTCAGTGTGTGCAATTTCCATGTATCCAATACAAATACACCACCAATACTTCAGGTGCACATAAACGCTCACAAAGCAGATAGGTGCTTCATGTATACATTTTTTCTTACTCTTTCTGGTCACCAAGTGTAGAAATTGTTTACTCTCAGTAAAAATATGCTACGAAAATATCATTGTCAGTACTCTGGAAAAGCATGAGAAATCAGAATACTTCCCGCTCAGACTAAATATAATATAATTAAATGATCGTGGTCACCTACCTGTTTTCGTTTATGCCATGGGTTACAAATGATTACGATCAATTTATGCGATACACACTGACAATGACAGTGTCACTATTCGTACTCCCAATGTACGAGAGCCATGTGCAACACAAGGTTCCAGGCAATCTCAAATACCATTTGTGATGTCCTCACGACACTTTAAGGTATGCCAGTCCGAACCTAAAATATCACGGACACTGGTCCACGAGGCTGGCATTTACACATCCTGCTTAGAAAATGTAGGACAGGATACTTGTGTTTCGGAGTTTTAACTGTGACACAGATTTCACACCGAAGACGATACAAAATGACACAAAACGAAGTTGCCTCTCAACTTGACGTGTCCGTCATTTCTTGTCCTTGCCGTTTGTAAAAACAGCCGAACACCTGTCAAACAACACTTAATGAAGTAATTAGAGGTGGACATTGACGGAGTGGCAGCTCACAATGCAACCACTTAGAATTATAGAATTAACGCAAGGAGCGGAAAATAATCAATCATTCTGCCCATCCCCCCCCCCCCCCCCCCGCCCCCGCCCATCCCTTCCTCAGGAGACCAGGATAACTCATGCCGGGTAAGTGGAGTGTTGCTCAAGAAATAGAGTTTCAGGACCATGTGGCTATTTCCGGCGATTCGATTAAAGATGGTGCACTGTTTTAGTAGAATTATTGAGCTGGATTGCTGGCATGGCTCGTCATTAGTAGGACTTTCGCTACGAAGTCACAACGTGATGTGGCAAACGACATTGGTTTGTCTCACTTTGTATTTTTGTGACTGCGGACCAGATTTCGAAAAATGTGAGGTAAAGCAAGAAAATCAGAGACCGTGTCTTAGAGTAACTACACGCTCAGACTGTCGCTACTTTTACGGTAGCGATAAAATGCAACTGAACAGTAGCGAGCTTTTTTTAAATGAGAGGGGCGTAAAGTATCAGCTGAAACTATCAGAAACGAAATTTGTGAGAGTGGCCTCTTTGCACATATAGCTATGGTGTGCATATCATTAGCAAACTTGGCTTACTCACACAGGGGTTGAGCCTGCTATTCTTTTATGAAAAATAACAGTTTAGTCTATAACCTGGCATTCGACGCATTAATATCAGCAGAGAACGTGGAACGAGAAGCATGTCACGCTGTGCTCGAAACATTCAAGTATTGCGCTGATGGACTAACATTATACACAGAACTGTGCAGGGACAGGTGTATTAACTCTCCACGTCATCCTAAATGGTTCTCAGACGACTATAATGCTTCAGAGTGAGGTCGTCCGACCGGTTGCTCCACAGTTAGCTGCCGCTAACGCCAATTCCCTCCTTGTATAGGATAAAAAAGAAAGTGTGGCTGCAGCTCAGTAGATGAATAACATAGCAATTTATCATGATATCAGTGATTTCTGAGCTTAAAAGTAAAAAATGAAAGTTAGTGTTTTACATCATATCGACGATGATGTCATTAGGAACAAATCACAGGTTATAATTGAGAAAGATAAAGAAGGAAGTTGGGTACTCTTCCATAATGAGAGTCAAGTGTCTTCTCACTGCGTCATTTCTCCCGGTCTCTGAACGTATATACTTATAAATATACCTGCGTTTCGTTTCAGAGACGTATTGCAGCTGCTACAGCTTTACATATCTGGACCAGATCTAAAAATATGGAAAATTTTCTTTCAGAAACGTATAAATAACAGTAATGGATCTATCTGTTGAAGACGTAACAAACAGCCAAGATGAAGAACATGGAAACGGCTTTGAAGACTAACATGCCTATAAATACTAAAATTGTAGAACACGTTAGCAAATTCGATTACTTATGGTATAATATATTTTATTACCAGAAAACGGAGGCTAAAAGAATGATGTAAGGATGAAATCTCTTACGGCTGTGATATTGAATAAGAAGTTCTTGGGTTTCCAGCCTCGTCAAATGGTTAAAATTCTAAGAGCTGCCGACCAAACTCTCCTGGGCCATTGTCAAGTGGTGTGACTGTCAGTGGGCTGCTAGAACGCCTGATATACACTAGTTGCCGGCTATGACGTCACTGATGCTCACGGCATCGCCATATATGGGCATTACGTTGACTCGGTGTTGGATGTGCTCTCTTCAACCTGGCCATCGCTGGATCCCACGCTGCGCATAGCTGCAGGCCGCTGTCCCTAATAATGGTATTATCGTGATTCATACTTCCATAGCTTCTTTAATTAAACATTCCTTGAAGCGTTAGCGCGCACCACGACAAAAAAAAAATGGTTCAAATGGCTCTGAGCACTATGGGACTTAACAGCTATGGTCATCAGTCCCCTAGAACTTAGAACTATTTAAACCTAACTAACCTAAGGACAGCACACAACACCCAGTCATCACGAGGTAGAGAAAATCCCTGATCCCGCCGGGAATCGAACCCGGGAACCCGGGCATGGGAAGCGAGAACGCTACCGCACGACCACGAGCTGCGGACACCACGACAAAGATTTCGTCAAATTTGATTAGGTGACCGTTTTCTAAAGCTTGTTCAGCTATAGCGGATGTCTCGTGGTAACGTAGGCGATAAAACCACCCATGCTCCTTCCTGCGTTGTTCAACAATTTTGCAGGAGCTTGCCAAATGCGGCCTCCTACGTGGGTATGGGATAGTCCAACGGAGGTGCAGTGGTGTGATTATGTGGTGCGCCAGGGAGTTAATGGGACATAATTCAATTAGCAGACATTTTACTTGTAAATTATAGATTGCAGCGATCAGTCGTCCTTTTTAAATTTAAAAAAAAATTAAAAAGGACGACTGATTGCTGCAATCTATAATTTACAAGTCAATATAATAGTCGCTGAGTGCAACCGCTTTCCGAATGGAAGGTAACCTGATAGCAGACCGTGGCGTTGCATGACTGTGGACGTCCGTCACAGCCTTAGGCTCGGCCCCAGATATCTGCAGACACCTGCTGTTGCCGAGGTGGTGAGTAGGTGGAAGACCCAACAGCAACACGAATGACAGGCCAGGAAGTGGTCCCAGTAAGGCGGACTTGTACTGCCCCGGAGTGGTGGCACAGGCTCCCTGCTCCCAAGCTGAACAGCTCGTAGACGGACCACAGAAGATCAGCATGACCATCATCTTCAGTCAGTCACTGTTGTTACCGGCAGGAACGCAGCTTGCTGAGTTGAAGTTCCCTACACAGGTAGATGGCTGCAGACTCGTAGCAGTGGACTCCAAAGTGACGACAGCTGTAGTCACTTTTTCTTTTCACCAGGGCACCCTGTAAGTAGTAGAACTGACTTTCCAACGGCATCAGTGATGCAAATGGTGTGGCCTAGCTCTGAGAATGAGTGGAAGGAAGGCGGGTTTCTTACAACAGTCGATGAAGTTATTCCACTCATACTGGTGACCGAATGTGCTCCCTTTTTCTGAGTCTTTGAGTGCATTCGGCCGGCATAATGTTTAACTTCAGAGGTTCAGGGGACCCTTTATGCAAAATTTGCAGTCTGCAAGGCGTTCTTGTGTGAGCCCTAGGTAAAGATACTATATGTAGCTCTGTTGAATATGAGCGTTGTGCCTACTGTGCACTGTTGTCTAAATGCTGTATCAGGTGTTCCTGACGTTGTCTGTAGCGCACAACGAGGCAATGAGCTCCCATTTGTCAGTATTTCTGTTTTTCTGAGTACTGACATTGGTCACCAAACTGTTGCATACTCGATGGGCGTGCTCCACTTAGCGTCGTCCCACCCGGTTTCAACAAAACTTTATTCCTGCACTTAATTACGGTTCAGCTGTGCAACTGTGCGTACTGTCTTTCCGAGGGAACACTGGCCACATTCTTAAGGTAGTATCTTGTGCATCCAAGGTGATCTGAGACCTGCTGCATCTTTAACTGGTCTCAGTAATTGACAGATTTTTCCGGAGGCCTGGAGGTCAGTTTCATCTTCTGTGGTGTAACAAGTGCTTGGACCATATCAACAGCTTTAACTGTAACATCCAGTTCACCGTGGAGGTATAATAAGACAATTCAGTACCTTTCTTCGACGTTCTCGTCTGGCGCAAACGAAATGAGTGCCTTCGTTACAGGGTTTATAGTATACCCACTCACACCGATCTGTACCTTCACACCATCAGCCATCATCATCCGGAACACCTAGGATCTCCAATAAACCTAGCGGGTGTGGCCAGTCTTAGTCGCACAAACAGTACGCAATGTAGAGGACCGCAGAAACCAGCATGTGAGGTGACGATCAGTTTGGCTTTAGGAAAAGTAAAGGGACGAGAGAGGCAATTCTGACGTTACGGCTAATAATGGAAGCAAGGCTAAAGAAAAATCAAGACACTTTCATAGGATTTGTCGACCTGAAAAAGCGTTCGACAATATAAAATGGTGCAAGCTGTTCGAGATTCTGAAAAAAGTAGGGGTAAGCTATAAGGAGAGACGGGTCATATACAATATGTACAACAACCAAGAGGGAATAATAAGAGTGGACGATCAAGAACGAAGTGCTCGTATTAAGAAGGGTGTAAGACAAGGCTGTAGCCTTTCGCCTCTACTCTTCAATCTGTACATCGAGGAAGCAATGATGGAAATAAAAGAAAGGTTCAGGAGTGGAATTAAAATACAAGGTGAAAGGATATCAATGATACGATTCGCTGATGACATTGCTATCCTGAGTGAAAGTGAAGAAGAATTAAATGATCTGCTGAACGGAATGAACAGTCTAATGAGTACACAGTATGGCTTGAGAGTAAATCGGAGAAAGACGAAGGTAATGAGAAGTAGTAGAAATGAGAACAGCGAGAAACTTAACATCAGGATTGATGGTCACGAAGTCAATGAAGTTAAGGAATTCTGCTACCTAGGCAGTAAAATAACCAATGACGGACGGAGCAAGGAGGACATCAAAAGCAGACTCGCTATGGCAAAAAAGGCATTTCTGGCCAAGAGAAGTCTACTAATATCAAATACCGGTCTTAATTTGAGAAAGAAATTTCTGAGGATGTACGTCTGGAGTACAGCATTGTATGGTAGTGAAACATGGACTGTGGGAAAACCGGAACAGAAGAGAATCGAAGCATTTGAGATGTGGTGCTATAGACGAATGTTGAAAATTAGGTGAACTGGTAAGGTAAGGAATGAGGAGGTTCTACGCAGAATCGGAGAGGAAAGGAATATGTGGAAAACACTGATAAGGAGAAGGGACAGGATGATAGGACATCTGCTAAGACATGAGGGAATGACTTCCATGGTACTAGAGGGAGCTGTAGAGGGCAAAAACTGTAGAGGAAGACAGAGATTGGAATACATCAAGCAAATAATTGAGGACGTAGGTTGCAAGTGCTACTCTGAGATGAAGAGGTTAGCACAGGAAAGGAATTCGTGGCGGGCCGCATCAAACCAGTCAGTAGACTGATGACCAAAAAAAAAAAAAAAAAAAAAAAAAAATCTAACTTAAACTACCTTACGCTAAGGGCAACACACACACACACACACACACACACACATACACACACACACACGTCCAAGGGAGGACTCGTAGCTCCAACGGGGGAAGCTGCGCCAACTGTGGCAAAAAGTCTGAGACCGCGTGGATACACCGTGCGGCTCCTGTTCTAAGAAATCATTCCCGCATCCCCTAGTTCAAATTTGGGGAACCACGACAAATCCAGATCTGGATGGCAGAATTAAGGTTTGAAATTTGCTTTTTCCGAATTCATGACACCTTACGACTTAGCGCAGAGTTTAAGGCCCAGGTATCGCATTCAGGAAGATCGGGTCTGAAATGCCTTTGAAGCAGTCTTCATTTAGATATTATTTGGTTTCCCAAAATTCCTCCACGAAAATGTCGGCATGGTTTCTTTGACAAGGACGCTTCCGATTCCTTTCACCATCTTATTCCAACTAGAATTTTTACTCCATCTATAATGACCCTGAAGTCGACCGGACGCTAAATCCTAACATAACATCTTTTTGTCCCGATTGCGAGTGGAAGGACTTAACAACTATGCCGCTTCGTTTATCATTAGAAAGTGTCCAGTGGCGCGGTGACGGCTCTTCTTCACTCATCGAAAACTTTAGGTTTCATTTATCATGTATTAATGTTGTAAAAGTAATTCATTTATAACTCTGTTTTGGAAAGCTACGACAAACCTCGACAGACATTCATCAACAAACCAAGTCGTGTCGAAGGCATAAAATGAAATGTTTATCTCATGTACATTTAGTTTAAATTTATCGTGTTTTTACTTTCATTATAAATGTCCATCTTCAAAGTTTGTAATTATTACGATATTTAACCTGTTGCTACACGTAAGTTTCAAATCATGCTTTGGTTTAGAACGTACTGATACAGAGGAACTAGAGACAATCTCTGAATTCGTTGTTGGGATATAGAGTTAGGAAGTAACGATAAAGTCGGACGAAATGACAAATCCTGAGTGTGTTGAAAATTTTGTAGATGACATTTTGGACTGCACACCACAAAATGGGAAAACTGGGAACGGTTATTTTCAGTTCCTAGATCGGAGTGAAATGACAACCGGTTGGGCCTTATTTTACAGCAGGACTGGGGAGAGGGCGTAATGATTGTGATGTTGGAATGGCATTCTGGAGGAGTGACAGTCAGATTCCCTTTTTAGTCTCCAGCTTTTCATTTGTTTTCTCTAAATCACTTAAGAAAAATACTGCGAGGTATTTTGTAAGAAGCTAGTGTTCGATTTCCTTCTCTGTCTAAATCCGCTCAGCGCTTGTGCTCCGTCTTTAGCAACGTCGTAATCTCAGACACCTAAAATCGTAGCACTGAACGTTTGAACTTTCAGAGCCTTTTCCCTTGAAAAGTGTGTCAAATGGTGATATCTTGGACCTGTGAGCTGCTATAAAGAGCGTTTGTATGTTGACAGAGTACTGGCAGGTTAAACCTTTGTGCCGTAAGTTACTCTACAAACATGACATGCAGAGGTCGCAAGCAGCTGCGAGATGTGTCAAAATAATGTATTCGTTGCTATGTGCAGGCATAATGCGTGCTCTCACGGCGATAGTTTAGCAAACTCCAGCTACGCTAAAGAGAAAAATCAGCCGTTTCCAACTTGTCACTCTATGTTCTTATTTCAGTTTTCATTTGAGACTGAGTTGGAGTCTTGGAGACGCTACAAAAATATTTCGTGGTTCATCCACTATTTTCACCTTCTTCTGTTTCACCATTTTTCAATCCCTTCACTGTGTGTGCTTATCTCTCCTCGCATCAGTTTGCCCAACTTTCTTTTGCTCCGTACGTTGAAACATTACGTTTTAAATATTTTCCTCTTCAGAGTTTTCTCTTTGGAACAACTTCTCTTATGGTATTACTTCCTAAATTGTTTGTTCGTATTCCCAACAGCGAATACATTTCATCTGTTTCATATCGTCTGTAGCCACCGAGGAACACTGAACGTTCTTCTCAACAACACAGGCACTGCACTATCGTAGTTATCCGCAGATATCAGGCAGCTACTTTCAATTAAAATATCCTCCACTGCACAATAATTACACAATGTGTGTAGGGTTACAGTTTGTGATGCAGGAACGAGTACATATGGAAGTTTGGGTCTGGCCGTGAGTCGTGTACGGATAGCAATTATGGCAACCGCTTGCGCAAAGCGAGAAATCCGGTTTCGAGTCCTGGGCCGGTGCAAATTTAGTTGTCATCGTTCCCTTACACAACACATGGTTATTCGTATTCTAAATAGCGAATACATACCATGTATTTCCTAAATTGCTGATTGCCTGTTGCTGTTGTCTTTTTTTGTTCGATGAAGTAAATAATTTAAAGGGAAAGAGAGACGGTGATCATAGGTATATATTTTATGACACGCGTGCCCTAAGAGCTACAAAGAATACCGCAGGAGGAACAGCGATTCAGTATCCAATTTGTGGCGCTAGATGTATCTGAAAAAAATCACATTTGTTTAAATCGAAATTAGTGACTGAATTGCAGACAGTGCCATGTGGACGCGTTTTTATTTCCGGCGAGTAATGAGCGGCGCATGTGGTCGCCACGCAGACGTGTTCCAGCTATCGTACGAAAATCCGTGAATGGATTTGTGGCTTCACTGCAGGTAGAGTGCAACCTTTCGTTCGTCGCATCACTAGGAGGTCAAGGGTGATGAGCCTTTTGTACCTGGGAAAGCTGCTAAAGGAACTGAACTCAGGACGTAGACGCTGGGGTATAGAGCCATGCACCTTAGACCACCACAGCCACAGCGATCGTTTTACGACGCATATTTCCCTTTCTGTGCTTTCTAATTTTTAGCAGTATTTGAATTTTTTGTGTTGCAGTAGTGCAGTTTGCTACTAACTCTACGTTTACCTCTACATGTAATTACATCTCTCAGCGTGAGGAGTGATGTCACAAAGTTTACGGATAAAGATAATCGTCATAGGGAAAAATGTTCGACGCAATATATGACGACATGGTTGTTGATATACATTCTTTTTGGAGACTGACAGTAACATTAAACGTAGATAGCGTGCATTAATGAGGAATGACAGTCAATGACATGTGTACGGTACACTAATTCATCCTAGAGAGTTACCAAAACAACGAAAATATCTGATAGAAAAATTTTAATATGCCCTTAAATCCCCGTGCAACTTGTTTCAGAGTAAGAGGAAACAACTCAGAATGGTTTTATATTTATTTCGTTATTTTATTCTTTCTCGTCAGTATATTTAGCAACAGTAAAGAAATAACTCGACGAACTGTCTGCTCAAAATACAATACCAGATGCTCAAAGATTCAAAAGTGGAAGATTATGTGCTGAAGTTAATCCTATCTTCGACGAAGTACGCCTTAATGGAACTACTATTCAAAAGCGACTTAGACATCACTAAAAACAGTGACCTAAAATCTATACTGTTGGATGCATTTGGTCTCTTAAAATATACGTGTATTCCTTGCACATAATTCATCCTTGTAGAGAAGGGGTAAAATAAACTCCATGCAATGAAACTACAGCTACCCTGCCAGAGAGCTGCAACAATGTTGAAAGGAAGAAAGTATACATTCTGTCGTATAAGCAGTTTTCGGTGAGATTTCCTTCGTCAGATAAAGGACGTTGTTACACACAAGAGAGCAAGGGGAAAACTTATTGACCTGGAAGTATAAAATGGACCAGATGTGCACCTTCTTTGCTGTTCTCCTCTTTTATGACTATGTACTTTGTCTAACGTTTGCCTAGTTGGCAGATTTCATCCCTAAAATATGTTTCTGGAAGGTCTGCAACTATCAATCTACGGATGTCATAAACTCTTTATTCAACTAAACAAGACTTTCCAACAGCTGATTTCTCTCTATGGATGAACTATTTAAATTCGTGGGTATTTCTTTGCAAGGTGAGTAAGATAATACTACTTTTGCATGACACAAAACGTTGTCGTAGCCTTTGTTATGCTTGATATCGGACATCGCCTGTTTAGTGGATTCGACCCATGCATGTTAGAACTATTTTGTTTCTGGCATGATGTGGGGAACCGACCTGTAATCCACAGTTACAATGTAGTACAGAAATCAGTTCCTTTGTTTTTGAACAGATTCTCACAATTATGAGCAATTAATTTTCGCATTTCCTTTAGATCAGCATTCAACAAATGTTGCACCCATGTTCTACGAAGAGTTCTCAGAGCCAATTCTTGTAGCTATGGTACTCTTCCTTCTGATACGGCTGCTGCATTAACTGTTCCATAAAACTACAGTCACTATTGCTCCAGTACCATATTTTGCACCTTCTAGATATTTGCATCTCTCAATGCTGTTGGGTGACACATATCACGTAGACCGTATTCAGGACAAGTACGGTGACATGCGAATTCAGTCACACATTTGAGAACTGTTGGTAAAATGATTCATTACAGACCCTCAACAACTCTGTAGTAATTTTTATTAGTTATAAACCCCCCAAAACATATTTTATTATGGTAAGGTATTCCAGTTATCCATATTAAATACAGAGAAAACACAAATGGTTTAGAAAGTAGAATTAATTAAACAGTTCCGTAGATCAAATTTTCAATTGATGTAATAGAAAAGGCTATTGATCACGATGAACGAACATAAAAATAACGCCATATCTACGCCAGGTGGATAAGTTTTCTACTAGTCTTCAAACATTCCAGAAGACCTAAGTGTACCCGTCCTTCCGGTGTAGAGAACTTGATTTCTTTGTAAAAACTTAAATAAGGTTCAAATGGCTCTGAGCATTATGGGACTCAACATCTAAGGTCATCAGTCCCCTAGAACTTAGAACTACTTAAACCTAACTAACCTAAGGACATCACACACATCCATGCCCGAGGCAGGCTTTGGACCTGCGACCGTAGCGGTCGTGCGCCTCCAGACTGAAGTGCCTAGAACCGCTCGGTCACACCAGCCCGCCTTAAATGGTTCAAATGGCTCTGAGCACTATGCGACTTAACTTCAGAGGTCATCAGTCACCTATAACTTAGAACTAATTAAATCTAACTAACCTAAGGAATCGCACACATCCATGCCCGAGGCAGGATCCGAACCTGCGACCGTAGCGGTCGCTCGGTTCCAGACTGTAGCGCCTAGAAACGCACGGCCACTCCGGCCGGCGGCCTTAAATAAGGGACTAAAAATAATTTTAATTATAATATCCTCGATTTATTCTTTTTTTGAGTTGGATGTTTAACTCGTGCATTGAGATAATTATTAGTCCACAAAAAAAAATTCTGCTACCTTTACCCACACATATCCACGCAGTAAGCCATTGTATGGCACACAGCATAGAGCCATACGGTAGCCAGTGTACGAGAATAGTGTTAAACCCTTGTCCTTCCAGTCACGGACGGTATATTGTTGCTGCCGCTATGTCCACGCCACGAATTATCTGTAATGAGATCCTCGTGATTGTTTCCCGAGATATAAATTCGGTTTCTTGACTCTTATTGGTATACGGACTCTCGGTAATTTGAGAGTAAGAATCCCCACAATGTACAACGTCTTTCTTGCACTGTTTCCATTGAAGTAGTGATGCGCATTTCTATCGCGTCTTCTTTCGCTCATTAAACAGTACCTGACAATTGAAACATTTCTTCTTTGTATCAACTGTAGAAACATTACCTGCTTAAGATAAGGCGATCATTTTTCATAGTACTTCATTATTATGTACAATCACGATGGCAGTTACATAGTATTACTTTCCAAGATAACTAATTTTGATAATATCCGTATTCGGAACCTGTTAAAAAATAAACAGAACGTATAATGAGAAATAGTTAACAACAACCCAAAATATATCGGTTGAATAGAAACATAGGATGTTAGCTCTGATAGAATACAAGTAACACATGTTCAATACAGGTACAAGTGATAAACCGAACAGCTCACGGCCTGTTCAAGTCGTACTGTATTACTGGTTTGTTGCTGCAGTGATGGCGTTAGTGAAAAATCAGATTAACACCTCTGGAGAACGTGTAAGAGCAGACAACAAGGCTTACGACCTAAATTACGGGTAAATACAAAGTAGTTACAGTACAAATAAAAGCATTTATGGCGCCAATCTTGGAGAACCAAAAAGCAAGGAGGTACAGTGATTCAGTCGCTGGACTCGTGATCGGAAGCCAACGTTAAGATCTCCGACCAGATAATCATATTTAAAGCTTTCTCGGCACCTCGGAGTCTTTCAAGCCGAATCCTGGTATGTCCCAGCAGACTAAAGTGGATTAGGGTTTAATGTCCCGTCAACGTCGAGGTCTTTGGAGATCGAGTAAATGCTCCTATTAGACAGGCTTGGAGGAGAAAATGGACCATCTTCTTTTCAAAAGAGTCACCCGGTATTCAACCTTAGGAGATATGACTGATATCCTTCTGCTATCCTTGTCATTTTTCGAGCACGAGTTTCGTCACTGATGAACTTGAAATCGAAGGTATGTTAAACTGTGATCTTCCCGTCTATCTTTGTGAAAAGTAAAGACGTATTTGGTGTAATTTTGCAGAACGTATATTTGAAATACATGCAGAAATTTGTATTTTTTTCCATATTTCCCATTCATATTTTTGGAGAAGTATCTAAAATACGGCCCCAGCAGACTAAAGAGGATTAGGGTTTAATGTCCCGTCAACGTCGAGGTCTTTGCAGATCGAGTAAATGCTCCTATTAGACAGGTTTGGAGGAGAAAATGGACCATCATCTTTTCAAAAGAGTCACCCGGTATTCAACCTTAGGGATTCAGGAAACCTACGTAAGATACAAATTTGGATGAGGTAACCACAGTCCTCGGTAATATGTGGTGCGAGGAAGGAGTGATTTTAGCACATACTATTACACTGAGGCGACGAAAGTCGTGGGATACCTCTTAATACCGTATCATACTTACTATTGACCGGCATAGCGCAGTAAGACAGCATTGCATGGACTCAACTAGTCGTTAGAAGTCTCCTGCAGAAATACTGAGCCATGTTGCCTCTATAACTGTCCATAATTGCGAATGTCTTGCCGGCACAGGATTTTGTGCACAAACTGACTTCTCGATTATGTCCCATAAATTTTCGATGGGAGTTATGTCGGGAGATCTGGTTGCCAAAGTCATTCGATCGAATTGGCCAGAGTCTGCTTCAAACCAGTAGCAAACTATTGTGACCCAGCCTCATGGCTCATAGTCCTCCATAAAAATTCAGTCGTTCTTTGGGAACATGAAGTCCATGAATGGCTGCAAATGGTCTCCTAGTAGCCGAACATAAACATTTCCAATCAATGGTGATTCAGATGCACAAAAGAACCTGCTCCATTGCACGTAAACACAGGCCACACCATTATGGAGAAATCACCAGCTTGTACAGAGCTTATTGACACCTTGAGTCAATGGCTTCGTGAGGTCAGCTCGAACCCTACCATTAGTTCTTACCAACTGAAATCGGGGTTCATCTGACCAAGCCCGGTTTTGCAGTCGTCTAGGGTCCAACAGATGTGGTCACGAGCCCAAGAGAGGCGTTGCAGGCTATGTCACCCTCTTAGCAAAAGCGCTCGTGTCAGTCGTCTGCTGCCGCACCCCGTTAACAACAAATTTAACCGCATTATCCTAACGAATATGTTCGTCGTAAATCCCACATGAATCATGAAACATGGACCTTGCCGTTGGTGGGGAGGCATGCGTGCCTCAACGATACCGATAGCCGTACCGTAGGTGCAACCACAACGGAGGGGTATCTGTTGAGAGGCAAGACAAACGTGTGGTTCCTGAAGAGGGGCAGCAGCCTATTCAGTAGTTGCAGGAGCAACAGTCTGGATGATTGACTGATCTGGCCTTGTAACACTAACCAAAATGGCCTCGCTGTTCTGGTACTGCGAACGGCTGAAAGCAAGGGGAAACTACAGTCGTAATTTTTCCCGAGGGCATGCAGCTTTACTGTATTATTAGAATATAATAATTCCAATCCCAAAGAAAGCAGGTGTCGAGAGATGTGAAAATTACCGAACTATCAGTTTAATAAGTCAAAGCTGCAAAATACTAACACTAATTCTTTACAGACGAATGGAAAAACTAATAGAATCCGACCTCGGGGAAGATCAGTTTGGATTCCGTAGAAATGTTGGAACACGTGAGGCAATACTTAGAAGAAAGATTAAGGAAAGGCAAACCTACGTTTCTAACGTTTGTAGACTTAGAGAAAGCTTTTGACAATGTTGATTGGAATACTCTCTTTCAAATTCTGAAGGTGGCAGGGGTAAAATACAGAGAGCGAAAGGCTATTTACAATTTGTACAGAAATCAGATGGCAGTTATTAGAGTCGAGGGACATGAAAGGGAAGCAGTGGTTGGGAAGGGAGTGAGACAGGGTTGTAGCCTCTCTCCGATGTTATTCAATCTGTATATTGAGCAAGCAATAAAGGAAACAAAAGAAAAGTTCGGAGTAGGTATTAAAATCCACGGAGAAGAAATAAAAACTTTGAGATTCGCCGATGACATTGTAATTCTGTCAGAGACAGAAAAGTACTTGGAAGAGCAGTTGAATGGAATGGACAGTGTCTTGAAAGGAGGGTATAAGATGAACGTCAACAAAAGCAAAACGAGGATAATGGAACGCAGTCGAATTAAGTCGGGCGATGATGAGGGCATTAGATTAGGAAATGAGACACTTAAAGTAGTAAATGAGTTTTGCTATTGGGGGAGCAAAATAACTGATGATGGTAGAAGTAGAGAGGATATAAAATGTAGACTGGCAATGGCAAGGAAAGCGTTTCTGAAGAAGAGAAATTTGTTAACATCGAGTATAGATTTAAATGTCAGGAAGTCGTTTCTGAAAGTATTTGTATGGAGTGTAGCCATGTATGAAAGTGAAACGTGGACAATAAATAGTTTAGACAAGAAGAGAATAGAAGCTTTCGAAATGTGGTGCTACAGAAGAATGCTGAAGATTAGATGGGGAGGTCACATAACTAAAGAGGAGGTATTGAATAGAATTGGGGAGAAGAGGAGCTTGTGGCACAACTTGACTAGAAGAAGGGATCGGTTGGTAGGACATGTTCTGAGTATTGGAGGGCAGCGTGGAGGGTAAGAATCGTAGATGGAGACCAAAGGATGAATACACTAAGCAGATTCAGAAGAATAGAGGCCTCAGTAGGTGCTGGGAGATGAAGAAGCTTGCACAGGATAGAGTAGCATGGAGAGCTGCATGAAACCAGTCTCAGGACTGAAGACCACAACAACAACAACACCCCCACATTGATTTCTGCAATTATTTCACGCTGTATTGCTTGTCTGTTGGCACTGACAACTCCACGCAAACGGCGCTGCTCTAGGTCCTTAAGTGAAGGCCATTGGCCACTGCGTTGTCTGTGTGAGAAGTAATACCTGAAATGTGGTATTCTCGGCACATCCATGACACTGTGGATCCAGGAATATTGAATTTCCTCACGAATTTCGAAATGGAATGTCCCATGCCTCCAGCTCCAACTACTACTCCGTGTTCAAAGTCTGTTTATTCCAGTCGTGTGGCCACGATCACGTGGAAAACCTTTTCACATGAATCACCTGACTACAAATGACAGCTCTGCCAATGCACTGCCTTTCTATGCCTTGTTTACACGATACTACCGCAATCTGTATAAGTGAATATCGCCATCACATGACTCTTGTCACCTCAGTGTAATCGCTACATTGCTTTAAGCCCTACAGTTCGCACTCATGATCTTTGTGTGCTATTTCATGATTAGCTCTTTATTTATTTGTTATGTACAAATTCTCCATGAAAATTTCCAAGATGTAATGATGTGAAGTTACCTACTCTGTAACAGTGAAAATAATTCTCAATGATAATATGAGGAAGTCGATCATTGTCCTGCCATAAACACTAAATTGTTTTTTTTAATTTTTTAAAAAATTATGTTTCGTATTTACTCCAAAGCTCGCTGGTCCAGTTCATTTTATGTCAGATAAGGAAGTCTTCTGCTGCATACTGAACTTTCGTTTAGTTGAATGCGAAACATAGCGTGAGACCTCATGTTTTTATTCATTTCTAAACAAAGTGCTTCAAGTGGAAACCGTTAATTAGGCCTCAGTGAGGTACGCTCCACGTACATAGGATCTGATCAGACGCACTAGGGCATGCTGAAAAGTAATGCCTCCGAAACTTGTATGTGAAAAATTTTTCAGCTTTTTGAATAAAACAGACGTTATTTACATTCTACATCTTTATTTTTCATGTCTAGATATTTGTAGACGTCTGCACTAGATATCACCAAACTGAAGCGTGTAACATGGCGGTGTGTAACGTAACTAAATCCGTGCTTGAGAAACAGCGAGCTGTAATAGACTTTCGAATTCGAAGGGTTCGTCCACACATGTAGTGCCCTAGACTTCAGCAAGGCAGTGCCAAACCACAGACGAGCTCTGCGACATTTCCTACAATCCGAAGATCATCCTCCATACAGTCCCGACTTGACCCTGTCACATTTTCCTCTGTTTCCAAAACTTAAAGAACACTTTCGAGGACTTCACTTCGATAGTAACGAAGCGGTGCAGGCAACGGTGAGGTTGAGGTTCCGTCGACTAAGTCAGACATTCTATAGCGACGGTATCAAAAAACTCGTTGGGAGAAATGTGTTCGTCATCCAGATGACTATGTTGAGAAATAAATACGTAGACATGCAGAATAAAAATAAAGACCGTCAATAACGTCTTTTTTATTTAAGAAGCTTTAAGAGTTTGCACATAATAAAATTCGGAGGCATTGCTTTCCAGCTTTCCCTCATATAAGAACAGCGGATTTGAAATGTAACTTCATCTACGTCTCCTACCGACCGGGACGTCTCGAAGAATTATCTCTATTGCTTATTCTGTGGGATAGAGTTCGAAACAAAGGAGGTTGCATTTTTCAAGTGTAAGGCTAAGCCGTGTTGGACTGTTCATATTGTGGGACATTGCTAGTTACTTGTGCTCTTTGTGTTCTCATTGATGAGAACCTGTAACAAAATGGATCTGAGCACTATGGGACTTAAATTCTGACGTCATCAGTCCTCTAGAACTTAGAACTACTTAAATCTAACCTAAGGACATCACACACATCCATGCCCGAGGCAGGATTCGAACCTGCGAACGTAGTGGTCGCGCGGTTCCAGATTGTAGCGCCTACAACCGCTCGGCCAACCCAGCCGACAGAACCTGTAACATTTTAGGAAAAATCTGGTAACCATGTATATCAGTCGACAGGTTTTTACCATTAATTTGAAACTATATTGTTTCTGTTTCATTGGATACGGTGAAGTAGCCTTCGTATTTCCGCTACCGCATACTTTAATTTAGTGTCCGTGACATCAGAATTGAAATAATTGTTCCAAGTGCAGTAAAACGCCTGGTTTCACATACGTATTAGTGTCTGCATTCGTAGACTTTTTCGAAATGTTGCATTCATTGAGATACACATATGCAGTCATACGCAAGTAAGGGTTATGCAAATTCGATTTCTTTGAAACAGTGTGAATATTTCAAATGAACGAAACTGCCTTTAAACCTATGGAAAGAGAGTTTCGAGAGTCCATTTCGCAGGTGAAATGTTTGTTGACCATTGTGAAGGGAGAGAGGTCTATTGTTCTGACAGGTCTCTTTGTGCGCAACTGATGAACTTGCTTACGTGTTACTATGGCATTAGCACCAGGCTGCGGCTCGCAAATCGATTCCTTTCCATTCTGAGGCAATCAAAGGCAACAGCCCTCTGAGGATTCAGGTGTTTGCTGCGAAAAACGCTCCTCTGTTAGATCGCGTTACTGCATTTTGTCCGTTCAAACGGCTACAAGTATTACACTCAGTTTTTGTGAGACTAACTGGACCCTAATGAACGTAAATGTTACAAATGTTCACTTTACGTCGTCCTCTTCCGTCAATATGTTCTTCGTTACGCTTCTGCGTCCTGAAAGTACCATCAGATTTTCTGTAAAAAGGTAACAGTTAGGTTTTCATTTGTGTAACTGAGATGTTGAGTGCTGAAGACCTATCAGAACTAGTAATGACACAGCACTAGTGGGAAGCAGGTCTTTTCAAGCTTAGTCAGACAAAGAACAGGAAACATAGTAGTCTTTTAATAGAGAGATTCTCTACTAACTTTCTTTCCTCATTGTCATACGGGGTAATTTTTTAGGTAACCCAGTTCAAGTAGAAATAATATACTCGCCACTAAAGCGAAATAAATGGCTCATAGTAACTCAAGAATTTCGCGTAGACCTCTACTTAACACTCTCGGAATTCTTACCCTGATTCGGAGTGCATATTCTCGCTGTTGATATTTGTGGTTGCCCAAATGGAATTAGTTAAAAGTAACGGCAGCATCCATACAATGAACACCGATGTATGACACTTATGTTGTATATTCTTAACGATTATCTAGAAACGTGTGCAGCGCTTTGGGATATACACGCTCAGTAGTCTTTCACGAGATTTGAACGCCTTTAGTAATAAACCATGGATTTCAAATTTCAGTTTTTGGGATTTTTAGTTGCTAAATTCGTTAAGTTCCCTGTAGTAATACTTAAGGGCCGTAACTACGTTGTGGATGGGCAATTTTCTAAAATTATTGTAAGTGTAAAAACTACTGCTCATACAGGGATACTACAAGATTTCTAGTTTGTGTTTTTGCAAATGTAAAGCGGTAAAATCCATTGTGAAGTAACAAAGCTGTTAATCTAAAGAAGGGAACGGCTGCTGTACTTGATACAGACATCAAACTCTGATTTTTATGTTGCTCCCTAAAATCATTCCAGCCGAATTATTTGATATCTCGTAATAACTAACAATCTATTTCCGACTCCTTTCTCATTCCTCTCGCGTGATAAGCATTGTAAAACAAAGAAAACTCAAAATTTTACATATCACTGTTTTATTTGATTCATATTTCAAATGAGAGTAAGAGCTGAGTTTTAAAATCAAAATATGTGGTCATTTGTCAAAGATAGAAAACGCATATGGAAAATAAATACGTAAGCAAAACAATTAACTAAATTGCAACTTACATAACAAATGAAAATTTGTTGAGTACAAGTCTCGAATCAGGATCTTTGTCTTTCGCGGCCCGAACGCCATTATCTGTGCGGTCTCCAAGGACACAAAGAGAGCTTCCGCCTTATCTCAGCAACTTTTTCAGAGACCATAGAAGTTTCCCTACAGTGCCTGCAGAACCATTCGCATAATGAAAACGCGAAAGAGACGCACATCCAGAGTATAAGGTTGGCTACGAAATAAAATCTAATTTCGTTCCATCATTTTGTGTACTTTTCCCATAGTCAATAATATATGTTACATGATAAATTCATATTTAAATCCATATTTGCGATATAAGGACGGCAAAAAAACAAAATTTTTTGCAGCAACGTTATTTGAATGAACTAAATGCAGCAAAATTGACAGAAGTATGTATGATATTTTTGTCGATACATACAGTTATGATTTACTTCATTTCGGCTATGTTATTAGACATCATGATTCAGTAAAACCGAATGAGTGGCTTGCTAAATGAGGAAGAGATTTTGAAATGTGCAGGAAAAAGTATTCCTCCGGTAAGCGACGAACATATAAAAGTTTGTTGTGCACTGTGCTGCGAATGGAAATGGTGTTATTTCTGTAAATTAATGCAGCCTACAAGTACATATATAATTTCGCTATCAGATATATCCAGTTTATTTACAGTATTGGTAATATCGCATATCTGTATAACAGCCCCCTGCCATTGTACAGAAATATAATTTCGTCAAAAACACCCATTCATTGTTTACATCTATTTTACTGAAACTTACAGTGACATATGTACCCACATAAATTTCAGTTCCTATAAAGTGAAACACCGATAAAAATGTCTTTAATGAATCCAGACTCATAGGGAGTGTAAGAAAGAAATGAAGCAGTAATTTCCTAAGACTGTAGAGAGGTTGTGTGCACATATGTCCAGAAACATTCTCACTTGTGTGAACGCTAACGTAAGGGTTGTGTCAAACTAATTTGGTCGTCAGGCTTCAAACGAAGTGGAAACGTAAAACCATATGTCTGAATGTAACGTCGACTACAAAGTGAGCAATACCTGACTGCGAGGTCGCATCCAGCAGCATGATTTTCTTCCGATATTTGCGTTTGTCGTATCGTGACATTAGCTTCATACAGGGTATGCTGTTAGGGAAGTGATGCATATGTGGCACCAGCTCATAGAGGAGCGGTAAGTGGGTGCGGAATCACTGAATGTGATCACAGCACAGGTTGACTACCATTTTGTCGGCGTGGCGGTCGCGTAATGTATTGTACTTTATGGTCATGACGGAGATTTAATACCTGGTATTCGTAGTGAAAACATAAATCAAGTGACTCGTTACTAATACTTCAGTCCTTAAGTCCTTCAGTTCTAAAAATCACAGTTACTGTCATGTCTGGTGACTACGTAAACAGGGTGTACCTCTACGTTTCCTCCAACTGTTATTGTTTAATGGCATGCTTTCGACGGAAATTGTAAATGTGTGATACGCAGCCCTAAGAAGTAAGAAAGGCCCCTGTAAAACTAGAAAAATACACCTTCCCTCCAAGCTTCAATCAAATACCTCTTCAGAGACTTCAGTCGCAGACATAAACATTTAAATTGCGGTCGACATTTTCGAGGAGGTATCCACATAACAGTCAGTAGCAAAGCTTCTGTTACTACCATATACTTCTAGATCTATGCTTCTCGGTATTGCACTCAATTACGGGCATTATAATTTTCAATAGTTTCAGTAAGAAACTGGATGAACTTTCTTGTGCAGTACAGAGATACTGATCAAGGGAAATCATCTAAACAGTAAACATTAAGTATTTCCAAAACAGTTGAATATAGTGGCACAAAGTTTTCTACAGATGATAATACGGAACAGGGCGAACGCGAGGGACGCTAAAGAGTTGTTAGCCCAACACAGACATAGGATGAAAGTGGCTAAAATTCAGTGCTCTTTGGAAAATATATGATGACTCTCTATGAAGCTTAAGAGGCAACTGATCAGTTATTTTTTGGTAACGATAGCGTAAAGAATCAATTGTTATGATTTTGAAAGGATGAGTTTAGTTACGAACTGTAATTCGAAAGCTTAGCACAGCCTAATACCAAAGAGAAAATGGAACTGACATCCAGGAATTATTATCTTTCACTTCGACGGTTTATAATTGAGTTGAATGGAGGCATTCTCGTGCATGCTTTGAGGATGATCATTCGGGATGGTCAAAAGGCTGTACAACCGACGAAATTGTGGTGAAAACTTAAAAATGGCTCTCTGAATGCTCGTCAGTTAAAGATATAAGAATTCGCAGACATTGCAGATAATTATTTAGACCATTTCTACCATATGCAATATAAAATTTTTTGTGTCGAAGCTTTCTGGTCAATTGATGGTGCGTTTGTTACTCAATGACGAAAGCGTGTTTGAATGGACATTACTTACGAGCGTTTAAGACCTGAATGCATTCCCGTCGGTTTACTCTAACGACTCACAACAATGGATGAAAGCTGGATCTCTAATTACAGGCAACAGATGAAGGCGACGTCGAAATAGCGAGTGTCAAAATCTGAAAGTGCGCTAAAGAAAGCTAAAACCATTTCCCTTTTATGAAAAGTAATGACTGCAGTTTTAGGGGAATTACGTGGGTGGTACTCCAAGACAATCTCTGTAAGGACTGAAGATCACTGAGGAGTATTAATCTTTACTGTTGAAGAAACGTAAGAATGCTATTAACACTGAACATACATCTTGAAAGCAAGAAAGTTCTTTTACTTCAGAAATAAAGCACCCTATCGCACGTTTTATAGCATTCCAGCAATACTGCACGACATACACTTTGCAATGGTTGCACACTCACTATTTGTCAGATTTTGCTCCCAACAATTTCTTCTTCTTACCAAACCTGAAAAAGTACGTGTGTCAACGTATAACAGCGTGATATGATTAGGTTAATTCTGAGATAGTCGCTTATTTTGCGCAACTTGGAAATATCAAAATTTACTGACGACATACAAATGTTGGAATTTAGATTTTTAAAATAACTGTTCTTATCAGTAAGAAAACATCATGCTATAAAATACCTATTGCTTTGTCAAATCGAGACTATTTTCAACGTATCTGGGAGATACCTATTATATAAATGACAGTCAAATGAAAATTAGACATATGGGAAGAGTAAGTAACCTTTTTATTGTTTCAAAAATAATGACCATAACTGTTAGTAAATTTATTCGAGGACAAGATTGTCCATACCTCCACGAAAAAATTTTTGCGGCTGCCTACGGAACTATGATTGTTCCGGAGCGTGCATCTCTTCATCCAAAACAAATCAACGGCCACGAATGACTTTCTTTAAAGTTCCACAAATATGGAACAACATGGGGAGAGTCGGCACTGTGTGGAGAAAGTATAAGGGCTTCCCAGCGAGACTTCTGCAGCATAATCGAAACATACGGCCAGACCACATGTTGCCAAAGTTGTTTCGACTACACTGATGACGTATCGCTGGGAAGTCCTTACACATCCTCCACACGCTCCCGATCTCTCCTAATGCGACTTCCATGTTTGTGGAGCACTGAAGAGAGATATTCGTGGCCGACGATTTGCTTCAGCAGAAGAAGTGTACACTTTGCGAGCTAACATCCCAAAGATGTTCGGGGTGACATGCGGTTCCTCTTCGTCGAAATGTCTTGGCTCAAACTAGTCTATGGGTTGATCCGCATGTGTCACATTACACGCCCTTTGGTTAAATTGTCTGGCTAATGGCGAGCTTGCGACATTGTATGAAACATACAACGTTAATACAACATATACCAACAGTAATAATAATATCGGAAGCTAAATTTACGACCCATAAATGATGTAGGCCACACAGTTCCGATTTGCTTAGAATAATGTTTATTCAGATAGCAAACTAATAGCGAAAGTGGTCGCATTTAGATTTACTATTACACTCGAGCGCATATCCATTTCACACAGTTCGATCACTGACAATCTCATTGTGAAACACAAGTCCAATACTCCAGTTCGATATTATACGAAAAGTTAGACTTCACACCAGGCGCGCGTCTGCTCACCACTCAGAGACTAAGTCCCACGATACCAAACATTGTGAAATTTTCTAAGTCGTTTCACTTCCTAGCTACCTAAAAACCGACCATCCGCTTTCGCGTCTCCACCAGCACTCCCTCTGTCCGTCCCCAGCCGCGTTTCCCGCGTGCCGAACATCCTCGCTCAACTGACTAGGGCAGTTTCCTTTTCTGAAGCTGTCCATCTGATTGGCTACAGCTTATTCTACGTTATTCTACATTTTAACATATTTAAATAATCTAAGTTTGACCACTTTCACATTCTAAATAAAGTACCAATAATATCCATTCCATAAGAAACGTTAAATTCTTTTACATAAGACCAATACAATTTCCTTCTTAGCTTTGAATGTCACGGCCAGTAGCCCTGCACCAATGTGCTTTCTAATAAATGAATGAAGATCAAAAGTATCTGTTATGCACTAAACTTTACAACAAATATTCTATTACCAAATGTTTCAATAAGGTGTCATGCTGTCATCGTTCAATGTGTTTTGATGATTTGATGCTTAATTGAAAATATTGATAATTTAAATTTACTGCAGCTTTTAAACAAATAAAGTTACAGAGTTGATATTTTCAACATTTGTAATTTTAATGATGCGCTTGTATATGAAATGTCGATCGTTAAGATCGATCAGAGCGTTCAGATTTTAGCATTCAGCTCTTTGATACAAAACTCGGTAATTTCACTTTAGCAATAAATCCTAAACTATTATAGATATGATCAATATTCAAGTTTTATTGGAATGACCATGAAAATTTATGAGGGATGGTAGATTAAAATTACTGTGGCTCCATTCCCTGAATTACTGCAGAATTAAATAGTTTTCATAAATGTTTCCCTTTATTTCCGATCTTAGGTCCGCCATATTTAACACTGCTACGTCTCCCTGGCCACAAACAGCTTCTACAGGGTTTCCCTATGACGTAGGTTATCGTCTGTCTCACTCGTACACTACAGCGCTTAGGCCTCATTTAGCACAATAGGCGCCTGCGAATTTTCCCATCTCGTGGTGAATCTGCGCTCTTTGTGGCACACGTTCCTGGACGACAAGATTCCTTTCACAATTCCTGAGGGCTGACTCTTTCGGCCTTATACTTAAACGAGAGTGAAATGCTCGTTAGCTCACAACTTGAGCGCAATCACTGTTCTGTAAGCACCCATTAACATGTTTCCATGAAGGTATTGACCATTTTGAATCACTTGGGTTGACAGACTCTAAGATAAAAAGAAGAAAGCGACGAACCACGAAAGAATTATCCAAATGACATGGAAATCGGTAGATGTGATGTACAAGTACGTAGAAATAAATGATTACAATTTCAATATAACTGTATGACTTATTCAAGACAAAAAGCTTCACAAACTGAATAAGTTAGTAATGCTTGGGTCCACCTCTGGCCCTTATCCAAGCAGTTATTTGGCTTGAAATTCATTGATTGAGCTGTTGGAATTCCTCCTGAATGATATCTTGCCAGCTTCTCTCAAAATGACGCGTTGGATCGTCAAAACGCTGAGCTGGCTGGAGGGCCCTGACTATAATGCTCCAAACGTTGTGAACTGGGGAGAGATTTAACAACCTTGATAGCCAAGGCAACATCTGGCAAGCATGAAGACCAGCAGTAAGACCTCTCATTGTGTGCATTACCTTTCTGAAATGTAAGCCCAGGATAGCTTTCCATGAAAGACAACACAACTGAATGTAGAATATCGTTGACATACCATTGTGCTCTAGGGGTGCAGTGGATGACAACCACAGAGATCCTGCTGTAAAAAGAATTGGTGGCCCAGACTATCACTCCTAGTTGTCGGACTTTATGCAGGCAACAGTCAGGCCCGCTCTCCAGGGTGTCACCAGACATGTCTTCAGCCGGTAATCTCATTGGCTGGAGTAACATTGTCTTCCATGGTGAGACCCACTTCTAAGTGAGCCCTAATTACTAGCTGACATGGTTAAAATATATTTATTCACATCCTTAGTCTTAAGTAATGGTCCAGCAATATCCAATCCTACTCTTTTGAATGGTTCACTGGTTTCTAGCGGTTCTGGTTATGAGCCTTAGCTATTCCCAAATTATTCCATCTGTTACAGTAATCACATTGTGATTCAAACTGAAAAAAGTCAGCTCTACTACCTGGCCACCATAACATCTCAGATATTTTCATAATTGATGCTATTTACTGTAGTGTCCAGATAATAAATAATTGTGTTGATTCATCATAATCTGTTTTCTCATCCTATTCAAAATAAACAGGTGGTTTCTTTCACTAGCAATTTTAAACAGAAGTCCATCTATATCGATAATACATGACCATTTTTCGTATTTTGCATTGCATATCCTATTCTTGGCCTGCTGTTAACTCTTTCTCATGACTTACTTTCAAAGTAGAACTCACTTAGCCCTAATGCCAAAGTTGTTAGTCTGGAGCTTGATTCTTTTGAGTTCAGCAACTACTTCCATGTGGTATGGTCTGTAATTACTGTAAATTCTACTCCTCTCAAGAAACATATGTTGTTTATGTTATGCCAAAAACTGGAGTACATAGCTCCTTTCCTGTGGTAGTATGATTGCATTCTGCTTTGTTTAATATTATGGGAGCAAATTATATTGGGTGTTAATGGCTGTCAATTTTCTGAGACATAACAGCACCAACAACGAAAGTTGAAGCATGTCTCGAAAGAATGGATGGGCTAAAACTGGAGCTTTGGCTAGAGCAGTTTTAAGTCACTCCAACATCTTTTTGCATTCTGTCAACCAATTGACTGTGGCTCCTTTTCCAGTAACTGTGTCACTGGATGTGCTATATTTGCATAACTGGCTATGAAACATCTGTAGATATTTGCTAATCCCAGGAATGATTGTAATTCCTTTAAATTCTGTGGTTCAGGAAAATTGTTTACAGTTTCGTTTAATTTTGTATGCAGGCAGATGCCTTAATAGTTAGAAAATGTCCTAGGTAATTAATGTGACTTAGTGCAAAATAACATTTATCTGCTTGTCAGAACGGATTTACATTTCCTGCATGTTCAAAAACTGCTTATAGTCTCTCAGTATGATGCTTCATGTGTGCACTATGAAATAGTATGTCGTCGAGGTATGCAAGAACTAGCATTGGTGTTAGCCCTTGTAAAATTGAATCTATCTCCCCCTGAAAGGTATGTAGAACACTGCAAAGTCAAAATGGCATACAGAGGTATTTATACACTTCTGTTGCAATAACGAATGAAGTTTTTGCTTGATCATCTGGATGAACTGTCAGTTGATAGCTATCCAGTTATTCGGTTATATACCGAAAAAAATCGACATCTGCCCAAGTAATCCTGGGTTCCCATCAAGTTCAGAAAGCGGTAAATATCTGGTGTGGTTACTGCTTTCAGAGTTCGGTAATCGGTCCAAAAAGTGTTGTTCTGTAGAGACCGATTGTTTGTTAACGATTAATTATTGGCGAAAACTATAACGGATGTGCAGGATCACTTGGTTTTATAATTTTGGCTTCCAGTTGTTCTTTAACCATTTCTTCTACCAAGACTCCTTGTCTGTGCAATTCTTCATAAGGGTCTGAATGATAGGTGCTGCAGTGGAAAAGATCTGCATCCTCTATCAAAACAGGAGTTAAAATATTCCTTCGAGTATTCTATCTTCTCCCAAATCTTGTTCTTTTGTTCACTGTTAGCTTCGATTCCTTTTTGCAGTTTTTGGTTCAAATGGTTCAAATAGCTCTGAGCACTATGCGACTTAACTTCAGAGGTCATCAGTCGCCTAGAACTTAGAACTACTTAAACCTAACTAACCTAAGGACATCACACACATCCATGCCCGAGGCAGGATTCGAACCTGCGACCGTAGCGGTCACGCTGTTCCAGACAGAAGCGCCTAGAACCGCATGGCCACACTGGCCGGCTCAGTTTTTGGTACTATTACAAAATTTCATGACTGCGGCGTTTGATACTTCGTTTGGTATAGGTATTACATCATTTTCACTTATCCTCGACACTTCAGTGATCTTAATTCTCCATGGAAATACAGTCTCTTCACTGCTCGTGTTCGTGATTTTAATCGGGACTCTAGTTACATTCCGCCTCACCACTGTAGTTATACCTACAGTTCTGGCGACATAACAACGCATCTACTCAAGTGACGCAGATTTCTCCGATCGCCCAGTCGATAACAGAGCTCCTTCTTGGCATCAGGCTGACTTAACTTCGACATATAGTGCTTTTCTGTTTCCCTGGGGAACTTGGAGAGGCTGATCGATTAGGAGGGTCTGAACTAATTTGTCGGCCGGATGGTCCAGTCCCACAACGTCATTTTTCTACATCTACATCTGCATACATACTTCACAAGCTACCCTACAGGGCGTGGTGGAGGGTACCTCTCACCACTACTAGTCATTTCCTTTCCTGTACCATTCGCAAATAGAGCGACGTCTGTCTCTATGCCTCCGTATGAGCTCTAGTCTTTCCAGCCTTCGTGGTCCTTACGCAAAATGTACATTGGCGGCAGTAGAATCATTCTGCAGTCAGCATCAAACATCGATTCTCCAAATTTTCTCAGTAGTACTCCTCGAAAAGAACGTCGCCTTCCGTCCAGTGGTTCCCATTCGAGTTTCTAAAGCATATCCGTAATACTTGCGTGTATTCCGAATATACAAGTAACAAATGTAGCACTCCGCCTCTGTATTGCTTCGATGTTTTCCTTTAATCTGACCTGGTTCGCGTCCCAAATACTCAAACACCACTCAGTGATGAGTCGCACTAGTCTCCTACAGTTGAACAACACCTTCCTAAAATTCTCCCAGTAAACCCAAGCCAATCATTCGCCTTCCGTACTACAACCCTTAGATGTCCATCTGATTCATATGGCTTTACAACGTTACGCCTAAATATTTAATCGACGTAACTGTGTCAAGCAACAATTTACTAATACTGTACTCGAAAATTATGGGTTCGTTTTTTCTTCTCATCGGCATTAACGTATATTTTGCTACATCTAGAACTAGTTCCCATTCACCACAACTACTATAAATTCTACTTACGAGGTGGAACCAAAATTTTCGGGACTGTTGCTGCCATCTGGAAAGTAGGAGTAGTAGATCTTTGCACCGCTAGGTGGCGAGAGCTGCATATCTGATGAGTCAGTGTGCGGAGTGACATTCAGCTGGGAGGACGTGTTGCGTGTCGACAGTGATTTCCGTAATACTTTGTGTTTGGTGTGTGGCGATTTTAATATGGATCCGCGAAAAGAACAGCTCGTGTGTATCAAATTCTGTGCGAATCTCGGGAAAAGTGCTACGGAGACCCTTGCAGTGATTCAACAAGTGTTTGGGGAACAGAGCATGAGCCGTCCCAGTGGAAGAGCTCGGTCTCTCCAAGACCCAAAAAAGCGAGACAGGCGAAGAGTAAAGTGAAGAGCACGATCATCGTTTTCTTTGATACCAAGGGAATTGTGCACAAAGAATTCGTCCCACCCAACCAAACAGTGAATTCCACGTACCACTGTGATGTTTTGTGACGGCTCCATGAAAATGTGTGGCGACGACGGCCCCAACTTTGGCGTCAAGGGAACGGGCTGCTGCATTACGACAACGCGCCCTATCACACGTCCTTGCTCACCAGGACCGTTTTGGCAAAAAACAATATGACGGTTGTACCCCACCCACCGTACTCGCCAGATGTGGCACTTTGATACTTCGCGCTATTCCCAAAACTGAAACTTAAGTTGAAAGGCCGTTTGTTCGACACTCTAGAGAGGATTCAAGAAGCATCGCTGGCAGTGATAAACACCCTCAAAGAACAGGACTTCTAAAAAACATTTGGACGGTGCAAATGGTTCAAATGGCTCTGAGCACTATGGGACTTAACTTCTAATGTCATCAGTCCCCTAGAACTTAGAACTACTTAAACCTAACGAACCTAAGGACATCACACACATCCATGCCCGAGGCAGGATTCGAACCTGCGACCGTAGCGGTCTCGCGGTTCCAGACTGTAGCGCCTTTAACCACTCCGGCCGGCTTTGGACAGTGACAGAAACGCTGGGACCGATGTGTATGTGCCGGTGGGAACTACTTAGAGGGTGATGGTGACCATTAGTCCAAAGGTAAGGTTTTCAACACATGGCAGCACTAGTCCCGAAAATTTTGGATAGCACCTCGTATATCCTCCTATAGTCACTCAACGACGATATCTTCCCATACACCACAGCACCATCAGCCGACAGCTGTCTTTGGTACTGTAGCCAAATTTGAGCAGATCATCCTGAGTTCCAATGCTGGATGTCCACGCGTTGTCGGATTATGTCAATGTTTCGGCTGCTTCGCGATGGAGTGCTGGCAGCAAAGCTGAAGTCCACACTTCGATGTACCCCCTGAGGGCTGTAGTATTTCCGTTAGTTATCCCCATGCTGATATGAGTTCTACAAGGAGGATCCTATATTCAGCTGAGTATCCCATGTGGTAGGTGTCAAGAGACCTAGTCACTGAGTCTATGAAGAACAGAATACGTGAACACCGAGTAAATAACCTTCACCAGTTTATTCACACAAAACAGTTTATAGTAACCCACACGTTACGCCAACCCATCATCTCTGTATCTGGCCTCTAGCACCACACAGTTATTAACTGCCAAGACTCCATTGCGAGCAAAGAATAACTTATTTCACGTCCGAGCTATGCTAGTTAAAACAGTTTTGTCGCATGCAGACGGCCAGTGACACACTGCGCAGGCGCTCTGCGCTCTGCGTCAGGTTGTACTGATAAAAGTAGTTTGTCAGCATTTCAAGATAATAGCACATGCATGCACGACTTCTCTATGTGTAAGACTCTAACACTTACAGTACTCTGCAAGCCTTCATTCAGTGCATAATAGAAGCTACCTTTCCTATTCCACGCGCAAGCCCAGTCAAGTGGGAACGACAATGTGCTTCCATACGCTGATTTCTCCAGTATTAATGTACGTTCTTTGCAGTAAACTGTTCTGCAGTCTCTCACAAATGTCAGTTTTCTGAACTCACGTCTGTAGATTCCTCGACTGTCTCTGTTCAGAAATCATGAGGAAACCTTTGGTGTCATTAGACATTGCAATAAAGTATATCAGATCATCAAGTAATGATATCATAACGTGGGTAAAGTGTGTGTGTCTATATACGATCGCGAGAAGAAAGCCTGCATGTCTCTTAATTGCTTCAGTGTCGTACTAAATTGACATGATATGGAGAGCAGCACGGCGAACATTCGGTATGATGCTGTCAGTCTGGGCCTCGGTTGTGGAGCTTAATTAGACAAACTGGCATACGGTGCACAGTGCCCAGAAGCTGGCTGAGTGGCTGAATGGTACCTCTCACCTTCTGTGAGTCATGTCTCAGGTGTGTGTTTATTGCTGTTGTCTGCCAGTGGACCTCTTTCTTCAGCATCCAGTAGCTAGATAGGGCTGCACTCTGTCGCTGGCAACAGCAGAGATTTTTTGCCACAAAATGTTTTGCGCAACTAGGATACTGAGTCTGCTCTCATAAAAATTGCGTTATTTGAGATATTTGTATATTTACCATTTCTGACGCTCATGTGTGGACTTGTAAATAAGCGCAAGCCGGTCTCATTCTCAAACGTGTCTGATACATGATTGGTAGATGTAACATCGACGAGTTTATGGTATACCTGCTCCTTTTCAAACGCCAGATACACTCACTTCCAATTAACTATGCCCGTCTTATTGCACACTTCCTATCTAATCGCCTATCTTTTCTCACTATTAACAATACCAATTCCCGTACCTTCCATCCCACTGCAGGGCTGCCCCAAGGCTGTGTCCTCTCTCCTCTCCTTTATCTCCTCTACGCTGCTGATATCCCCAAAACCCCACCACCAGGTCACCTCCCTTCAGTATTCTGATGACACCTCTTTCCTCGCCCTCTACCCTACACTCCAGAAAGCCCAACGAACCCTCCAAATCCATCTCAATCAGTTTACTTCCTGGTGTAAACAACGGCTGCCCAACATCAATCCCTCCAAAACCCAGGCAATAATTATCGGACGAACTACCTGCACCTTCCACCTCCACGGCTTCCATTTTACCATTTACAAGCGCCCTATCCTGTTAACTAACACACTAAAATATCTTGGACTAACCCTTGGCCAGCAACTAACGTGGAAACCTCACCTAATAACCACCCAACAGAAAGCCCAAAATACAGTACATGTACTAAAACAACACTTCCAGTTGGCTTTACGAATGGCAGCTAGCTCTAAATGTAGAAAAATGTAAGTTAATGCGGATGTGTAGGAAAAACAGACCTGTAATGTTCCGATACTGCATTAGTGTTGTCCAGTTTGACATAGTCACAGTGTTTAAATATCTGGGCGTAACGTTGCTGAGCGACATGAAATGGAACGAGCATGGGAGGAGTGTGGTAGGGAAGTTGAATAGTGGACTTTGGTTTACTGGTGAGAATTCTAGGAAAGTGTGGTTCATGTAGGTTCGAACAGCACGCAAGTGTTACGGAGATGCTCTGGGAACTCAAGGCGACGTTCTTTTCGAGGAACACTGTTGAGAATATTTAGAGAACCGGCATTTGAAACTGACTCCAGAACGATTTTGCTACCTGCAATATACATTACCCAAAAGGACCACGAAGGTAAGATAAAAGAAATTATGGATTATGCAGAGGAATTGTTCCCTTGCTCCATTTTCTTGTGGAACATGAAAGGAAATAACTAGTAGTGGTACGGGGTGTCCTCCTTCACGCGCTGTACGGTGGATTGCGGAACGTCTACGTAGATGTAGATGTACTAACAGGCCGAACTTGGAGATTACACCCCTACACTGTTCTCCACACCTACAGATTCCTGATCCGACCTGCCTTCTGCTATGCAAATATTCCGTGGATATCTGCCCCGCCAAAGTTCTGTAAGTCCCTGCAAATCTTTGAAAACCATGCGCTTCGTCTCACGTTCCACATCTGCGTACCTACCCTCACTTGGATCCTCTACCATGTCATCAAATTCTACTCCTCCTCACCCACATTGAACACCTCGGCATCTTCTATACTATCGGCAGACTAGATTCCAATCACCCAGTTGTCTGCATTCTGATCATCAACTCTGGTATGCTGCTGCACCTTCACAGACACATCCCTCCGTCTTTACACCTACACACACTCCATATGCTATCCAAAAGCAACTTCAACCAACTCCCTTTCCTAAATAATGAGATTCGCCCCGACATTTTTCCCTCCTACCAACTTTAACTCCTCCCCACCCCTCCCAATCCGCATCAGGACTCTTCCCTCCTTTTTCCTCTCCAGCTACCCCTATCCCTTTCCTCTTGCAACCACTGCCCTACCCACACAACACACTACTCCTCACCAACTGTCTTTCCCACCAAGTATATTTCCCATTATACACCTCAGCTCCTATCTCTCATCTGCATAGTTTGCCTATCTAACAGACCCCAATCTTTCTACCCATACTCATCAACCCTATGGGACATACTCTCTCCTCTGGCAATAGTTCTCACCATAGGGCAGGTCCTTCAATTGTGCAGTGTTTCAGCGGTTTTGTCGGAAGAATTTCACCTTCCTGCGATATATTTTTTAAATGTATATATTTTCATTTTTTGAAGTGTCTGTCTATGATTTTTAATTTAAAATAAAACATAGCCCCAAATTTTGTTTCCCTTTACCACTTTTTCTTAAGTTTCTTGGATGAAGGGGCGAGAACTGGACCTCTGACAGCCATATGGGGCGAGGCGGATGCAATATCAATAAAGAAGAAAAAAAGGGCAGACCTGTGGTTTGGCTGTGGCTAATGGATATTACTACCTGTTTTAATGCACACCCTCAATCCCATACATAAAATTAGTATAGTGAATTTCTTAAAGATAGAACCTGAAGCGTTTTTTCAGGCCCTGAGCCACTGCATAAGTCCTATCAACAGGATCTGGTAGCTTAATTTCCCTGAGAAATTTATGTATAGTTTGTTGGTTATTTTAACTTAGGACAACTTTGAATTTCGTGCAATTTTTCAATATAGGTTGAAGAATAATGTGTGCTTCTTGAAATTTAAAATTTCCCTTCCGTTTTAACTTAGGTCACATGGGCTGTGAATGCAGTGCTATTACAAACAGAACACTAGCGGCGGGAATCGGAACTACTAATCCCGCACTTGGCGTTAGGCACCTGAATCTGCAGTATGCGCGCTCGTACCTGTGCGCTTAGCTCTCTTGCTGCTGAATGCCACTCAGTGCTCAGGGTCTCCGACAATCCAGTAATGCGGGTGAGTTGACTGTGCAAGCAGGCCGCTGACTGTGAATTTCTCGACCAGTTCTGTGATTGTGAACTTTGCGGTCTCAGAAAGGACGACTCCTGTTCTTTTTTTAAATTTATTTAAATGAAAATTTAATCATTCGTGTCCTACTCGCATTACACAGTGAAACTGGATTCAAGCTTAGTGTGGTGCTTTTTAACCTATGACATCAGAGGGGTGGGGGAAGTTATTAAGTTGTAATGCCAGAGGGATGGGGGAATTACTTAAACTTAAGAGGAGTGACCTGCCAACGGTGCCGGCTGTGCTTGTATGCTCAGGTCCAGTATCTATATGTTGCACCAGTAATCTGATAACCTTGCAGGCTGGACCCCTGTAGCAACACATTTCAAAAGCTTTTATTCTCTTGCTCCGCGAACTGTTTATCGTCGACTTTTGACTTCCGTACTAAGTTGCACTCCAGAAAAATGTCTTCAGAACACACATCTTATCATTTAAACTTATGTTCAGTGTCAACAAATTTCTCTTTGTCAGAAATGTTTTCTTACTATAGCCAGTCTGCAGTTTATATGGTCTCTACCTTGGCCACTATCAGTTACTTTGCTACCCAACTAGCAAAACTCATCTAGTATATTTCGTTTTCCATTTCCTACTCTAATTCCCGTAACAACCACGCATTTAACTCGACTTCATTCCGTCACACTTGTTTTACTTTTGTTGATGTTAATCTTGCAACCTCTATCCACGACAATATCCATTCCGACCAACTCTTGTTCCAAGTCCTTTTCAGTCACACTTTTACAGTGTCACCAGAAAACCGCGAAGTTTTTATTCGACTCACTGGAATTTAATTCTCCTCAAAATGTCTCTTTGGTTTCCTTCACAGTTTCTTGAATGTACGGATTGAATAAGATGGGGAATAGGGTACAACCCTGCCTCACATCGTTCTCCACTTCTGTTTCTGTTTCATGTCGTACGACTTACATAGCTTCAGTCTAGTTGCTGAGTAGTTTGCGGATAAACTTTCGCCTCCTGTATTTTATTCCTGTGATCTTCAAAGTATCAAACTGTGTCAATAATTCATATTAGCAATTTGCAAGCACGAGTTGTTGGGTTGTTTGGGGAAGGGGAGCAGACAGCGAGGTCATCGGTCTCATCGGATTAGGGAAGAATGGGGAAGGAAGGGGGCCGTGCCCTTTCAGAGGAACCATCCCGGCATTTGCCTGGAGTGATTTAGGGAAATCACGGAAAACCTAAATCAGAATAGCCGGAGGAGGAATTGAACCGTCGTCCTCCCGAATGCGAGTCCAGTGTCTAACCACTGTGCCACCTCGCTCGGTTGCAAGCACGATACATTAAACTGATGGCACAGCAATATTCGCGTCTGCCTTCACCAGCCTTCTTGTAGTCTGAGGGTGTTTGCCCTGTCTCATGTAACTTGCAAATCTGGTTGAATAGCTTTGTTATAGCTGGCTTTCCCAAGGATCTCAGTAATTCTCATCGAATGTCGTTCACCTCAGATACCTTTTTTATACTTGTATCTTTCAGTGTTCTCTCAAATGATTTTCGCAGTATCATATCTCCCTTATCATCTTCGTTTACTTCCTCTTTCTTTCCTGTAATACGGTATCAAATTTAATTCCCTTTGTTAGCCTTTCTCTATATTCCCTCCATCTTTCGGCTTTCTCTTCTTAGTTTAGTACTGGCTTGTGATCTGAACTCTTGATATTCATACAAATCGTTCTCTTTTCCCCAAAGGTCTCTTTCATTTTCCTATGGGTAGTAGCTATCTTTTCCCCTGTCAAGCAAGTTTCTACAAATCTGCAGTTGTTCTCTGGATACCTGGTTGACCATTTTGCACTATCTGTCAATCTCGTTTTTAGACGTATGTATTCCCTTTTATCTGCTTCATTTGCGATATAGTATTATATCCAGGACTTCCAGCACAGCTGGTTGACCTGTGGTAACACTTTAAAATCTGGTAATGTGGCACGCATTGTGTTGTGTCGACACTCTTCTCGTTCATAGGTTTCAAATTACTCTTCTCTTTTTAAGCGACGTTTCACTGCAAACCATTACATGAGTGACGTCGCTAAACTTCACTTTTCATTACGATTATGTTTGTCTCGAGTGCCTTTAACAGAACCATTTATTTTCATTTGAAAACAACAGTATTTCAGTATCTCGGAATATAAAAACGTTCAAAGCACTGATCGTACAGCAGAATAGTCTCACTGGACAAAATTGTAATCACCCAACTTCAGGGAGCAGGCAGATGGTGTGGAATTAGATGGAACTACTGCCGACTGTGCGGAGACAGTGGATTGTGCCCATAGTATGTGCGGATGCAATACTGCGCAGTATGTGTATCGTTCGCAACGTATGGGTGCGCAAAGCCAGTGTCGCAGAATGACAATTTGGGTGCACCGCGGTTGTTCTCTGAATGAAATGGCGGATTTGCAACGGTGTGTGCTTCCGCACTGTACTAACTGCTTACCGGTTACGGCAAAAATTCGGTTTTCACATCATAATGGCAGCTCAAAGATGATATATCGAAAAAATATGTGCCCTACTTTACTAATAAAAATTAAGTCACTACGACGCAAATTGTTATTTTGGGACTCCTTTACGGGGATCAGCATCAAGACAAGTACGGTCATGTGTGAAATCAGTCATCTCTTTCTGAATTGTTGTAAATTAAGTAACAAATCTCTTATAAACCTTCATCATCTTGGAAAGAATTTATATTGATGATAAACGGTGCAAAATAAAGAATTTTGTGGCACCAAGTATTGCAGTTAAACCACCTGAAAGAAACATACCCAACACGACTGGAAAAAAAAAGCTATTCCGCAAGTTGATGATTGTGATAAGTATTACACAATAAGTATTAACAGCTACAAAAATAATTGTTATCAGTGTTATTTCTCTGACGACGAGAATTTTTCATCTGGCTCACGTATTAAGCAGCTCTGTGCACAGGGTACCTTGGTCACTCATACCAATTGCTAACCCGCCCGTGCGTGTGAATAAAGTTAACTGAATCAGGACTAATTGTGATGCAGATACATATTTAAGACACAGTGCTGGAGTAAATGTACGCAACGGGATAATTAACACTACCATCAGCGGAATGATTTACGCTATGATCGTGGCCCTAGAAGTGACTCTTAAGGCGGGGAATATTTAATTTATCACTGAAAAATATTAAATATTATCTTGGAGTCAGCGTATACTAGAATCAAGGCTTAGTTTTTGTGAGCTATCGATTGGCAAATTTACGCAGTGTGTATCGGAATCAGTTTATAATCATGTACCTGACTTATGAAATTTACCTCGGCCTGCCTATGCATCAAAGTACTGTGAATGTTTGCCTGACTGCAGAAACTAAGAAGCTCATGAAACTGAGAATCCGCTGATGAATATGACAAAGTTAATACAAACATAAATCTGAAGCTATAGCTCGCGATGGTGCTAGCATGTCGAAGCTGCAAGCTATAGTCACCATTATCGGCAGTGCAATATGAGCAAGTCGGTGACGTCATGTCTGGCTGCCATCACCAACTTCGCTAGGACCGTTCTGTCGAGGGCTCGAAAACTAGCGACCACTCTGGTAATGGAGTCTGCTGTGCCAGTTGGGAGCGAAGCCTGCTGAGTACTGATGCATAAGAAGTCCTTCTTTCTCACCTGTAAAGAACTGACAGCACCCTTATTCCCTCCAAGATAACGGCAGGCAGTCCTCTTCAAGTTATATCGATCCACCAGTGGCATAACTGTTTCACTGCAACAAAATCTCCCGTCAAGAGAAACGGAACATCAACCGTTTCACGGCTGTTAGGGCGGAGTGTCCACCTTGTCCGATCGACTTGCGGGGGCGAAGATATTGTGCGCTTGGCCGGCCGGAGGCCGACGCAGCCGGACGCCCGCTGTAGCATACAGCCATTGTAGGCTAATCGCACGTTCCAGCGTGTATAGAACCACTCTTCAATAACATTCTTTGGAAAAGCAGTGTCACAGTGTATGGTCACAGTGGTTGCAGTTTCTGATAATCACGGAAGAGGGCTTCAGAACTACACTCCTGGAAATTGAAATAAGAACACCGTGAATTCATTGTCCCAGGAAGGGGAAACTTTATTGACACATTCCTGGGGTCAGATACATCACATGATCACACTGACAGAACCACAGGCACATAGACACAGGCAACAGAGCATGCACAATGTCGGCACTAGTACAGTGTATATCCACCTTTCGCAGCAATGCAGGCTGCTATTCTCCCATGGAGACGATCGTAGAGATGCTGGATGTAGTCCTGTGGAACGGCTTGCCATGCCATTTCCACCTGGCGCCTCAGTTGGACCAGCGTTCGTGCTGGACGTGCAGACCGCGTGAGACGACGCTTCATCCAGTCCCAAACATGCTCAATGGGGGACCGATCCGGAGATCTTGCTGGCCAGGGTAGTTGACTTACACCTTCTAGAGCACGTTGGGTGGCACGGGATACATGCGGACGTGCATTGTCCTGTTGGAACAGCAAGTTCCCTTGCCGGTCTAGGAATGGTAGAACGATGGGTTCGATGACGGTTTGGATGTACCGTGCACTATTCAGTGTCCCCTCGACAATCACCAGTGGTGTACGGCCAGTGTAGGAGATCGCTCCCCACACCATGATGCCGGGTGTTGGCCCTGTGTGCCTCGGTCGTATGCAGTCCTGATTGTGGCGCTCACCTGCACGGCGCCAAACACGCATACGACCATCATTGGCACCAAGGCAGAAGCGACTCTCATCGCTGAAGACGACACGTCTCCATTCGTCCCTCCATTCACGCTTGTCGCGACACCACTGGAGGCGGGCTGCACGATGTTGGGGCGTGAGCGGAAGACGGCCTAACGGTGTGCGGGACCGTAGCCCAGCTTCATGGAGACGGTTGCGAATGGTCCTCGCCGATACCCCAGGAGCAACAGTGTCCCTAATTTGCTGGGAAGTGGCGGTGCGGTCCCCTACGGCACTGCGTAGGATCCTACGGTCTTGGCGTGCATCCGTGCGTCGCTGCGGTCCGGTCCCAGGTCGACGGGCACGTGCACCTTCCGCCGACCACTGGCGACAACATCGATGTACTGTGGAGACCTCACGCCCCACGTGTTGAGCAATTCGGCGGTACGTCCACCCGGCCTCCCGCATGCCCACTATACGCCCTCGCTCAAAGTCCGTCAACTGCACATACGGTTCACGTCCACGCTGTCGCGGCATGCTACCAGTGTTAAAGACTGCGATGGAGCTCCGTATGCCACGGCAAACTGGCTGACACTGACGGCGGCGGTGCACAAATGCTGCGCAGCTAGCGCCATTCGACGGCCAACACCGCGGTTCCTGGTGTGTCCGCTGTGCCGTGCGTGTAATCATTGCTTGTACAGCCCTCTCGCAGTGTCCGGAGCAAGTATGGTGGGTCTGACACACCGGTGTCAATGTGTTCTTTCTTCCATTTCCAGGAGTGTATATTCCGTTCAACATAAGAGTAAAATTCATGTAAACATTACAGTATGTATTTTTCCGCGTTTTCTGGGACATCATTGGATTTCGATTCACATGGAGCGGAAGCCAAGCTGTCTCGAGTATAGTCAAGTACGATGACGGGGATACGTTACAAATGGTTCAAATGGCTCTGAGCCCTATGGGATTTAACATCTGAGGTCACCAGTCCCCTAGAACTTAGAACTACTTAAACCTAACTAACATAAGGACATCACACACATCCATGCCCTAGGCAGGATTCGAACCTGCGACCGTAGCAGCAGCGCGGTTCCGGACTGAAGTGCCTAGAACCGCTCGGCCACAGCGAACGGCTGTTCAAACGTACATTTATGCTCTTCCCAACAGGCCTTCACACCTGCAGGGTGTAAATCTATCCCTGTACCTGTCACGACGTTCCACCTGCTGGGCATTCACGTACACCTGTAGCCTTGTGGGTATCTTAACCGCTGCACATACGCGTATGCCCATAACTGCAAACGGGTTAAAAACCAGTAATCTCTATTTCCTCCCCAACTTTCTAAAAACTTCCTGCTTCGTGTTATACTCTCCTGGTCTCACAAACATTTCACCAGTCGGTGCCCTCTCAAGCGGCAGCTAGCCTCGCATCACAGGTCATAGGAAAAGCTGAAAAACTGTGCTCGAAGCTTTCCATCATGTCTCAAATCTAATGTATCTTCTGAACCCATTGTATGTCAGAACTTTTCTCCCTTGTTTTTTGGACAGTCGGTAAATGTTTTCATCACTTGAATGCACTTTTCTTAGCAGTGCCCGGTCGCCTGCCCCCTGCTGGCAGAGTTCTGCCACCCAGAACGAATGTCCGTCCAAACTGGATATGTGCAGTAAATTGTGCAACAGGTCGGGCGCCATTATCATTCTAGCTGAGTTGGCTTTCCCAAGACAATATGAGGGCTGCTTCTACCTGTCATAGCCGAGCGGTCTAAGGTGCTTCAGTCATGGACTGTGCGGCTGGTCCCGGCAGAGGTTCGAGTCCTCCCTCGGGCGTGGGTGTGTGTGTTTGTCCTTAGGATAATTTTGGTTAAGTAGTGTGTAAGCTTAGGGACTGATAACCTTAGCAGTTAAGTCCCACAAGATTTCACACACCTTTTCTACCTGTCTATTCCGCCACTAGCGGTTCTGCGAAGGCCATATTCCCTAGGGCCACGGGATGTACTTTCGGCATACTGCACTTGTGACTCTCCTGTCCCATATGCTCAGTGCTTCTCGGTTCTCAAGCTCATCCAGAAAAGCAGCTGATAGAGCCGGCGCCAAGTTAATTTAAAAACTGTTAAAAAGAAGAAATTAAAACAGTGCATACTATAACTGTAATCTCATTAATCCATCTAAACGATTATATTGTCAGAGCCTTTCTAACTCAGTTCGCATACAGCTCATCGGCAGTGATAGTTGGAGATTTTACACTTTTCCTTTAGTCTTTTTCTTTGTTTCGTTAGTGACATGTGTATATATTTTACTTCTTTCAAACTGATATAATCGACAAAAGTCACCAGAAACGGATAAATTTATATTTATAAAGGGGCAGTGAACAGTTTACGAAACTTCAGTGTATACAGAACAACAAACAAAAAGTGCGTCTCATATCTCTGTTTGATCCGCACCATGGCGCAGTAGCAAGAACACTTAAAAACACCTACATACTTAAAACCGTGGAGGTGACGGAGGTCCTGAGCTTGAGTGTATGACTGTAAAGAAACTTTCCAGTGCAAGTATGGTACCGAATAAATTACTGCACCATATTTCAACAAAAGACAAGCATTTCCAAGGAAACCATTTTTGACTATTTAAAAGAAATTATAAGACAGAAGAATTAGTGGAGTTATTTGTTTACTAAGAAATGTATTACTGCTGATAAAGCTCAAGAAGCTCAGATTATTGAAAAAATACTTTACCTCATGTAGTTGCAGAAGTATGAACGTGGTGTGAAAAAAATTCCGTTGGTTGATAATAAAGTTAAGTGACTTATTCAGAATATGCCTGAAAACACTGAATATTCTGCTGGAACACAAATTTTTGAAACAAATATAATGTTTGCAATTCAACAGGATGGATCCACCGATGTAAGTGGTGTAGCTCGGTTTTTCTTTTCTTCGTTTCATTAACGAAGGAAACATAGTTTAACAATATATCTGTTGCAATGAAATTTCTTTAACTACTAATGACAATGACATTTTTAAAGTAGTAAATGGATGCATGGAGACAATGAACTTTTTCGTGAATAAATTGCGTGAGCACATACACAGATGGCCCCCCTTCGATACAGGTACCATAAAATGATTCCTCACATTGGCGAAACAACGACACGAAAACTTTTGTTTGCATTACGCTGAGGTGAAAAAAGTCATGGGATACCTCTTGATATCGTTTTGGACCTCCTTTTGGGCAGCATAGTACAGCAACCCAACGTCGACTTTACTCAACAAACCGTTGGAAGCCGCCTGCAGGAACATTGAGCTATGCTGCCCCTATAGCCGTCCGTAATTCGTGAAGTGTTGCCGGTGCATGGTTTTGTGCAAGACCTCTCGATTGTGACCCGTCAATTTTTGGTTGATTCATGGCATGCTGTTGCGTCACTCGCGTCAGTTGTCTGCTACTATAGCCCATTAACGCCAAATTTCACCGCACTGTCCTAATGATTACTTTCGTCGTACGTCCCAAATTGATTTCTGCAGTTGTGGCTCTGAGCACTATGGGACTTAACTTCTATGGTCATCAGTCCCGTAGACCTTAGAACTACTTAAACCTAACTAACCTAAGGACATCACACACATCCATGCCCGAGGCAGGATTCGAACCTGCGACTGTAGCGGTCGCGCTGTTCCAGACTGTAGCGCTTAGAACCACTCGTCCACCCCGGCCGGCTCTGCAGTTATTTCACTCAGTGTTGCTTGTCCGTTTTCAATGACAACTCTATGCAAACGCCATTGCTCTTGGTCTTCATGTGCAGGCCGTCGGCTACTGCGATGCCCGTGTGCGAAGTAATGCCAAAAATTCGGTATTTTCGGCGCACTCTTGACACTGTGGATCTCGAAATATTGAATTCCCTAACGATTTCCGAAATGGAATGTCCCAAGCGTCTAGCTCCAACTACCACTACGTGTCCAGAGTCTGTTAATTCCCGTCGTGCGGCCATAATCACGTCGGAAACATTTTCATACGAGTCATCTCAGTGCAAATAGCAGCTTTTATAGCTTTTGAGCCCGAGGCTACAGCCACCTGTATACGTCGATATCGCTATCCCACGACTTCTGTTACCTCAGTGTAGACTCTGTTTTAATAATATTGATGAAAGAGTGCCTCTTGAAATTGTATGTATTTGAATAGCGGCAAGGAGGAAAGGTTTACAAAACTTTGCTGTAGGTGTGGTGTCACCGCCAGACACCACACTTGCTAGGTGGTAGCTTAAATCGGCCGCGGTCCATTTAGTACATGTCGGACCCGCGTGTCGCCACTGTGTAATCGCAGACCTAGCGCCACCACCAAGGCAGGTCTCGTGATACGAGAGAGCACGCGCCCCAGTTGTACGAGAACCTAGCTACCGACCAGATGTACGAAGCCTTTCTCTCTCATTAGCCGAGAGACAGAATAGCCATCAGCTAAGTTAATGGCTACGAACTAGCAAGGCGCCATTATCCATACAGTGATTGTACTTAAAGTCTCCTGTGTATCGTCAAGATCGATGTACCACCATGATTGAGTAAAGTTAAGTATTAAACCTGCTCCGTACTTTTCTTCCTAACATTAATTACGTATCCTGTTCCAGTACTTCACGCCCGTCTGCGTTAGTCTAGCTTGCCTTTTCAGCCATCTCAACTTCACGGTATCGGCCCAGATACCGACACAACAGTAGGTGATGTTACACTCATTTAGGCGAATTTCTTGTCCGGTGACCTTACTCGCCCTTCTGTGGTTAATATCTTTAGTGGTTTTATGAATATCCAAGTTTAACGTATTGCGTCGATGTGCCCGAAATGCATCGCTGTCAAGGTAGATGGCGCTGACGAACGGCAGTTCCTCTGACCACGTGTATTGTGTTTCTTGTGTGTTGCTGACTGTGTAATTGACACAGCGTACTGGGAGCAGCAGAATGGTCCAGTATTTGTATCCGGAATAATCGGAGATGGTGTTTGTGTACGGCCAAGCAGATGGAAACGGTCGAGATCCAGCACGGCTATACCAAAACAATTACTCTTACAGACACCAACCGCATCACACAACATTTCAATCCCTTTTCGGGCGTTTTTGTGATCATGAGTTCTTTCTGCCAGACGAACGTGCAGGGAGGCCAGGGAGGCGGTGGACTTCAATACACCAGAGTTGGGGGACCGGGTCCCATAGGATATTGATCTCCAAACCTGATGTATGTACAGTCCGCCGCTTCTCTGGTCTCCTTACACGTTCGTTTGTCTTAAAGGACACATGATCACCCGAACTCCCAGAAAGGGCTTCAAATGTTGTGTGATGTGGTAGCTGTCTGTGAGGGTACTTGTTTTGGTACAGCCGGGCTGCCTCTCGACCTTTTCCATGTGCTTGGCCGTACGCGAACACCATCTCAGCTTGTTACCGACATGAATACCGGACCATTCTGCTGCTTACAGTACGCGGCGTCAATCACTCAGCTTGCAACACACAAGGAGCAGACGGCACGATTAGAGGAATTGTCATTCGTCACCGCCATCTACTGTGGCAACGAAGCGTTTTTGACACATGTTCATGGGACTTTTTCTCCTCCATTTCCAGTCAGGGATCCGCCCCTGCAGTTCGTCGGTTTTATTCATGTTCACCCTGGGTGTCTCTCATAAGAGTCAATATGCGCATTTGCTCTGGCGTTTCTGCAATCTCTTTTTGCAGAGTCAGCCCAAACAAATACTGCTCATCACGTCCTTCAGCACGGTATTCGTCTTATCGAAATATAACAACAGGGACAGTAAAACACTAAGAATAGCCAGTACGCCAACAGGGGGAGCAACACCCTGATGCGTGCTGACTGCTACCAACATTCAGCTTCGCACTATTCAGTCGCTGCTAGAGTACTGATTATTCTTTTTCTTTTACTGTCCCTGTTAATTCATGACGATAAAAGAAATATCGCACTAGACTAATTTTGAGCCGCTCTGTCGAATGGGCATGTGAAATTTCGCTTTAAACAAAATTTTGTTCGTAATACTGAACAATACGATGCTGTTCGTCGACACTGATCGTCGCCTGAAAGACGTGATAAGCAGTATTTGTTTGGCTGACTACAGCTACACACTGAAAAAAAATTGCAAATATCTGCCGAAACAACACAAAAAATGCGCCCAATAACTCTTAAGAGAGACCCCTATATATGTGACGGTTCGCGCGGCTCGCCCCGTCCGAGGTTCGAGTCCTCCATCGGTCATGGGTGTGTGTATGTTGTCCTTAGCGTAAGTTAGTTTAAGTTAGATTAAGTAGTTCGTAAGCCTAGGGACCTACGACCTAAGCAGTTCGCTTCCATAGTCATTACCACAAATTTCCACTTTTCCCTGTGTATGTAGGGCTAAGGAAAATGCCGCACTTGGCGATCGGCACTCGATTCCTCATCCGAAGTGTACCTAGCAAAACCTAGTCCCACCAACAGGTTTAACAGAAATGCGATTTAAAATGTGGCTCTGGCAATGTTATAACTTCGAGCAGCGCGGCCAACAACAGATTGCTTGAGTTCTGTGCTATGCTCGAGCTGTCCAGAGGTATATACATTCTGCTTTTGACGTGTCCACACTTGCCTGTTAGCCAGGCACGCAAACTTCCACACGTTATCAGCAGAACGAGCAGGCAGCCTTACTCGCATCCAAGCCAAGCTGTGCCCAATTCAATAAGGCTGCAGAAGTCTTGTGCTTGCCTGCCCATCTTCCCGCGGTGATACGCTACATAGCAGTTTATTCTGTACGCTTTCACTGATATGCGCCGGCCGGAGTGGCCGTGCGGTTCTAGGCGCTACAGTCTGGAACCGAACGACCGCTACGGTCGCAGGTTCGAATCCTGCCTCGGGCATGGATGTGTGTGATGTCCTTAGGATAGTTAGGTTTAATTAGTTCTAAGTTCTAGGCGACTGATGACCTCAGAAGTTAAGTCACATAGTGCTCAGAGCCATTTGAGCTTCACTGTTATGAGTAAGGTTCAGAAGCTGATGAAACACCTGTTTACCGAGAATCACAAGACAAGGCTCAATGAAATGTATATTCATTTGGGGTCATTTTGGGCTTCTTTTTTTATTCTCTGCGACTTCAACCTATTTCCACTAGTACTGGCTGTTCTCAGTTCGAACCATCATCAAGTCACCTCGAACATATGTTTTCTGTAGTAAGTAGAATCATCTCTGAAAGTCGAAATCCTTTGCATATAAGGACCTGAGGGTGTCTATTATACTGCAGCGTCAACGAAAGTAAGGTTTTGGAAGCCTTGTTTCTGTAACCTTCGTGTGTTCCAGCCAAATATGAGCCCAGTTGTAGCAATTTAATTACTTTTTTCAGGATGTGTTTTGCGGGTTCGATGAATTCATTCTTTGTTTCCAAAGTAGCTCATACTGAATTCTCAAAATGCATTTTAGGAAACACGAACTTCGTTTTCATATTTCACTAATCTAAAAAATACATGTTTCTTTCATACTAAGCATTCTTCGCACTACTGCATTATACCAGAATGTAGTTTTTAATATTCAGAGACCATTGTTGTTGTTGTGGTCTTCAGTCCAGAGACTGGTTTGATACAGCTCTCCATGCTACTCTATCATGTGCAAGCTTCTTCATCTCCCAGTACCTACTGCAAACTGCATCCTTCTGAATCTGTTTAGTCTATTCATCTCTTGGTCTCCCTCTAAGATTTTTATCCTCCACTCTGCCCTCCAATACTAAATTGGTGATACCTTGATGCCTCAGAATAAGTCCTACCATCCGATCTCTTCTTCTAGTCAAGTTGTGCCACAAATTTCTCTTCTCCCCAATTCTTTTCAATACCTCCTCTTTAGTTATGTGATCTACCCATCTAATCTTCAGCATTCTTCTGTAGCACCACATTTCGGAAGCTTCTATCTAAACTATTTATCTCCACGTTTAACTTCCATACATGGCTACACTCCATACAAATACTTTCAGAAACGACTTCCTGACGCTTAAATCTATACTCGATGTTAACAAATTTCTCTTCTTCAGAAACGCTTTCCTTGCCATTGCCAGTCTACATTTTATATCCTGTCTACTTCGACCATCACCAGTTATTTTGCTCCCCAAATAGCAAAACTCATTTACTACTTTAAGCGTCTCATTTCCTAATCTAATTCCCTCAGCATCACCCGATTCAATTCAATTCCATTATCCTCTTATTGCTTTTGTTGATATTCACCTTATATTCTCCTGTCAAGACACTGTGCATTCCGTTCAGCTACTCCTCCAGGTCCTTTCAGGTCTCCTGTCAAGACACTGTGCATTCCGTTCAGCTGCTCTTCCAGGTCCTCTTCCAGGTCTTCTCCATGGATTTTAATTCCTACTCCGAATTTTTCTTTTGTTTCCTTTACTGCTTACTCAATATACAGATTGAATAACATCGGTCCGCAGCTCGTGGTCGTGCAGTAGCGTTCTCGCTTCCCACGCCCGGGTTCGATTCCCGGCGGGATCAGGGATTTTCTCTGCCTCGTGATGACTGGGTGTTGTGTGATGTCCTTAGGTTAGTTAGGTTTACGTAGTTCTAAGTTCTAGGGACTGATGACCATAGATGTTAAGTCCCATAGTGCTCAGAGCCATTTGAATAACATCGGGGATAGGCTACAACCCTATCTCAGAGACCATATTTTCTGCATATTTCAGTCAGTGTTTGCCCCTAAATTTAGAAAGCGTATATACTGCTAAATGGCCACAAGTCCTTGGCACACATTTGCGACACTTGTCAGCCACTACGTTTTTGTCCTCTTTCAAAATATTTATGGAGTGAGGAAACTGTTGGACAAATTTACAAACATGTCGTAACATTCTCGACGTTCCTGATGAGTGTTTAGGAACTTTTTACACAATCTGCATTGCGAAACACATACCGAGATCTTTGAAACTGCCTCATAAACATACAAATTTTTTCCTCCTAGATTTTGGCTCTGTTCTGTGACTGATATATATTCCCCAATCCTCAGTTTCTACTCAGTCTTCTTTAAGTCTGTTTTATTCATTTTGCTGCTTCCACCGTTATGATAAATGAGCTGCAGGGAACCTACCTTCGCAAACATACAGCTGGCTAGTCAGGTTGGATTGTCAGTGCAACCTGTTGTTAGGTGCAGCAGGCTGAGCAGGCTGACCGGCTTCTTTGAAGCTTGCCTGGCTTGCGGAAGCCCAAGTTCGCCTGCTGTAAGCACTGTGCTTCAGTACACGTGTACGTTTATGTCTCCGTTGCTGCAGGGTGAGCTGCGTTAATGGTTACGGCGGAGATAGGGGCACGCAGGCTAAAGGGAGAATTTGTACGCCTCTGGAGCTATTCCATTAGCTCAGTGAGACCAGGCAATACCGTGGGGAATGGACATGCACACTCGCCGATGTTCAATTCGTGTTCGCGTTAACATTTGTTTTTTAATTCAGTTAAAGCATCCAACTGTACCTAGTTTACACCTTCACAGAGCGGTATCTTGTGTGTTTCTTTCTGCTACTGTTACCATTATTTAACCATTAAGACATAACATGAACTTCTTACAGACATAAACGACTTTGTTTAATCCATGACATAAATAAAGCCAATAAAAAATAATAATGGATACGGTGAAATCGTCTGTATCCACTGAGGTACAAACACACAACAGGTAAGCTACCCTAGGTTGCACGTATGCTGCGTATATTTGACGTCCAGGCTTATCTTCACAGAGTCGGTACGTACACGTACGAGCAACGTTGACTTCAGAGTAGATGTTCAAAGCGACCACCTTGCATTTGCAAACACTTCGCCACTCGCTGGATCATACTTTGCTGGATCCTACGCAACAGACCTGCATCAACCATTGCCGAAGCGGCATGCACGCGAGCTATTAGGTCGTGGACATCCACGGGTGGAGTAACATAAACTTGTTCATTTAAATGTCCCTACAAATTAAAGTTAGTGGATTAGGCTGTAGGGAAAACCGAGGCCAGAACATTGGATTTCCACGACCAGTCCATTTCCCAGGGAACGTTTCATTTAAATAGTTACGCACATTCATTCCAGCCCGGAGCTCGTGGTATAGTGTCTGGCGTTGCTGCCTCTTGATCACGGGGTCCCGGCTTCGATTCCCGGGCGGGTTGGGGATTTTCTCTGCCTGGGGGCTGGGTGTTTGTGTTGACCTCGTCATTTCATCATCACCATCATCATTCGTGACAGTGGATAGATTGTACTGTGTAAAAAATTAGACTGTGTCAGAAATCGAGACTTTGTACGGGCGCAGTTGAGCGCCTCACAAACCAATCATCATCATCATCATCACATTCATTCCAAAGTGTGGCAGTGCACCATTATCCGAAACTATAGCTGTCGCCGAACACCAGGTGGAACGTCGTCTAACGCATTAGGCAAAGTATTGCATAGAAACATGCGATACAGGGGCGCACTCATCTTGTCCGGCAATAGGCAAGGGCCCAAAACACACCCCCCACGATTGCAGCCTCGAAGTTTATGTCAAAGGGTGCCTGAAAGCCACGTTCACGGATGACATGTGGGTTATGATCCGACCAAAAACGGCTGTCATTGAGGTTGAAAATACCCTCGCGAATGAAGTTAGATTCCTCAGTTCATATCAGGTTATTTATAGAATGTTCGTTATCTCCACTTGCTGCAAACACCATTCACAAGACTGCGCTTACCGAATGCGGATTTTTGGGCGCTGTTGCTGAGTTAACGTATAATGATACGGGTGTAGTTCCTAATCGTGCAACACTTCAGTGATATCTGGAACTGCCTTCGCTATATCATTGGTTCTTCGCCGAGGTCATTGGTGAACGTTTTCAAGAAATGAATCTTTCTTTTTTGTGGAGTACGTCTAGTCCTCGGACAACCTCTGTTCATTACTTGTGGACAAAGACTATCGGTTTTCTCAAGGTGTTGCTCGAAGCGACGAAGAGCGTTCTTATCGGGATGGTGCGTTTGAGGGTATTGTGTAGTAGACGCACAAGCAGAAGCAGCAGCAGCTTGGTTATTGGATGCACTCAACAGCAAACGCTCCACCGGAAAGCAGCCCTACATGTACTTGACAGGACTAGTTATAGATGTGCATTTCACGGTTAATAGGCACATGTATGAAGTTTTATGCATCCCACTGCCATGTGATAGGCTATTGTCATGTGACAAAATGGTGGGATCTTGCCCTCTCATATCGTATAGTGTGCCTAGGGGATACTGCGTACTCGGAATGCTGTACAACAATTCAAGCAAATGATATTTGTAGTTTCATTTCAATAAAGCAGATTGACAGTTATATTGTATTGTATGTTAACCGGGGGCCTAGAAACGACGGAGAGGCTCCGTCCCCGCCGCAGCCGCAGCCGCAGTGGTCCACAACCCCACGACGGTTACCGCAGTCCACTTCACCCTTCCGCCACCCCACACTGAACCCAGGGTTATTGTGCGGTTCGCGTCCCCCCCCCCCCCCCCCACCAGGGAAAGTCTCACACCAGACGAGTGTAACCCCTATGTTTGCGTGGTAGAGTAATGGTGGTGTACGCGTACGTGGAGAACTTGTTTGCGCAGCAATCGCCGATATAGTGTGGCTGAGGCGGAATAAGGGGAACCAGCCCGCATTCGCCGTGGCAGATGGAAAACCGTCTAAAAACCATCCACAGGCTGGCCGGTTCACCGGACCTCGACACAAATTCGTGCCAGGGACCAGGCGCTCCTTCCCGCCTGGAAAGCCGTGCGTTAGACCGCACGGCCAACCGGACGGGCAGATTGACGATACTTAACTTCTAAATAATAGTGATGTCGCAAGCGATGGGCGACATGCAACATAAATCCGAATCCTTTGCTATATATAATGTTCATGCAAGTTTGACATACAGTTTGTGGATCACTTATAACTGCTATCGTGGTGTTCTCTGCTATGCCGCGTCTAGTCCTTTGCGAATACTGTCCACTAATGTCCGGCCGAGGCTGGCAGGAGCGGCGCTTATATTCACTTCTTGTAGAGTCCGCTGCTGTCGTGGTGCGGTCCTAATCAGCGCACCACTGGCTGAAGTCGTTTCACCGCCGTCTCTTCTCATGCGTTCTTCATCTTCGTTCCGGCGCTTGTGGTTACGCCAGACGAAGATGATATCCTGCTTATGAACGACGAGTTCTATGGAACAGATGTCTAAAATATGAAAGAGGAACCTGACGAGGATCCGAAACGTAGCTCCATGGTGAATGTGGGTTGGATGTCCCAGCAGTCTACTGCTGCGACGGTTGGTGCGGTAGTGCGGGGTGATACGCATTACACGTTTCTCTGTACATTCGGATGCGCTGCACGATGTGAGAATGTTGCCAACTCCCCACTTTCATACATGTGTTTTCAAAATGCATCTGATCTGATTTTGCATTGTCTTGAATCGAGATGAGGAATCGCGTTCTGATCTCCAAGTGCGGCATTTTTTCTTCTATACTGAAAACGAATATGCACACTTTTCTCTTTGGTATCGCATAATGAAAGGAAAACGTCACGAGTTCCTGTTTGCCCCGACTGTCAAATAGATGTAAAAAAAACAGCACCTGTAGTTACATTGCGATCCTCCTCGACATGGCATAGAACAGGAAGAATGATAACGTCGGTACTGAGAACGAGTGCTGGATTAATAACCGATCATTTGGTACAGTTTCTAGTGTGGCCATATTTTTATGCCGTTTTTTAAATTAATTTCGGCCATTTTCAGCTGTTTCCAGACTTCTTGTTTTGTTTTATGTATCCATTACACTAAACAGTCAAGATGAGAAAACACGCAGAACAAAGTATTTTGTTTGAAACTGTCAGTGTAGGTTTTACCATATCACAAATAACTGGTTAGTTTGCGTATGGTGCAAGCAAGCACTGTGTCCGGCATTGAGAAGAAACTAATATGGGGAAAGCAGCCTCCGATCGCCGTACACATCCCGGACGGTTCCTCCGACTGTGGCGGGCGGCTTATTGGTTAGCCAAACTCGATCAGTTAGATGTAAATAAGTTCAAGAAAATCGTTACACAGTTTAAGTGGATGTGTCAGTAGTTACTGAGAGATGCAGAAATTTTAAAGCTGTTTTAGTGGATGTTAACTAAAACCCACCACATAAGTTTCAAAATATACGTAGATTTTTATTGCCGTATAGAAAATAATTCCACTGCAAAGCCTCTCGAAACGAATATTTTGAGATTACGGAAAACCGTTTCACGATTCTTTATGCCTCACACCCTTGTGTCATCTGCCGCAACGTCTTTGCTCTTGTGAAGTCACATCGGCGGATCTGTTCATTTACGAAGCATGTCAGCTACGCGCGAAATAATTGACAGCGGGCTCCGTGTGCACCGGACAGCGCTAGAATTTATTTCACGCGGCGGCCGCGCCTGCTGATTCGTCGACGCTTCGTAATCCGGGTCGAGGGGAGCGCTGCGGCTTCGGGTAACTTCGGCAAAGACCGGATCGTGTGTCGCCTCGCGCTTCCCCCACTCCTTCATTCCGCTCAGTGACGTAGGCTGTGCTTTTGGCTGGGGCAAGTAGAAGGGGGGTTTTAGTTTCCCACCAACCACCTCCCGTATAGTACACGCCGCGGCAAAATTCGACGCGTCATGTGACAGCGGAATCCCGCTTCTGTCGAGACAGCGCGCCAACTAGCTGTTTAAACGCCGCTGCGGCATCCGGAGCGGGCAGGAGGCTATAACGTTTCCACATAAAGTGGCCGCTTCGGAACTTTATATTCGTAAATAGAAGGCAGGCGATATCCTGCTAATTAGTACTACAAGTCGGACGAGAATCTAGGAACGACGTTCTTGTTTCCATACAAATCACGATTAAGTTTCGAGTGCTTTTCTGAGGTTATTCTCGTAATAAAAAATGTGTAAATGGTAAGTGAAATTTCTACGAAACATTCCTACCCGAAAACTGTTGCAATAGTTAACGTTAGGAAAACTTTGTTTGCAGCTATAGAAAAGTTAATGCTTTAAAAAGGAATTGTAACCCATGTGATGCGTTAGCAAATTTTTTCTGGTACTGGCGTAAATGTTCGAAACGGAATGTTGCATGTGAGTAGGCAGTGAAATAAGTATACTTTTAAGTAAATCTAAATTTATTTCTGCTCTTATTTCTTTGTAAGCAATTTTGATTTGCTCCTTTCCATTTACGCTCTTTTTGTATTTCCTCAAAGCATGTCTTTTAGCGGCTTCTGTACTGTAGGAGAGGCGAATGGACGGTTGAATAACAGCCTCTCATCCCCGCTTTAATCGATACCTTATCTTGGCTTAATAGCGTCGCCGAGGCGGGCTATTCTTCCTTACCACGGGCACGCCCCCAGGCGCGCGAGCGGTCCGGGGCATCACAATGCCAACTCCCGGCTTCCAGCTCCCACTGTTTACGTCTGCCCCCTGACCTCTGCTGAATAAAGCCCGCCAGGGAGCAAATTTCCTGCTTCTTTCTGATGAGCAAACCGTCGCTACTGCCGTTCTCTCCAGACTCGAGCAACGAGAGTAGCTACAGCATCAAATACGCGAGACTTGAAAAAGTACAAACTCGAAGATAGATAGTATTAAACGGTGAGATGTTAATAAACAATGATTTTGTACATTCTCCTAAAGTTTCTACTTAGGATTCCTTCCCGTAGGTTTCTCAGTGAGCTAGAAAATTTCTTATTTCCCTCTGCAGACAATAAGATATTATGCAGGAAGAGAAATTTTGATATCTGCAGTTTTAATTATGGAGGAAAGAAACGCTAACGTTTCCGGTACAATTTTGTAGACGCATCTAGAACTTCTCAGCATCTGTACCAATTTTAAGACGCAGAATCTGTCGGCGAGACAGCAGACTTCCTATATCCCTTTGCAGTCAGGGAAGTATCGGGCAAGAAGACAAGTGGTACGAGTACAACTATGACTTGAATGCGGCCTAAATAAATGCTCATTCTGTAGTCATCATCCCATTAGTTCTTCTGAAGTGTTTCAAGGGGCGCCGTCTTTCATTAAAAGAGCAAATTTGTTTTCTTCGTGCAATAGGTAATCAATCGTTTTTCTGTTTGCCTCAATCACATAATGAGAATATTTGTGTTTGTAAAATTGCAGAAAGCTTTCATTATTGACTCTATGGGTATCCCGAAAAAGAAGAAAAAAAAGTAACTTGTCTTCTTTTAATTATTTAAGGAATAAGTATCCATTCTTCTGTCTCGGTTGTGTTTGGGATTTATTTTAGAACGTGTTCCTCTTTATAGAAAATTACACAATAGTCTAAAGGACTCAGTTCAAGACAGTAAAGCACAAATGTGTCGTGTTCGCGGAGTAAAAAAAAACTTATGAAATGAAACGGCCGTTTGCAAACATTATCAGCCGTTTTTCGTAAAATCCCAAACAGGATATTTAATTGTAATCGAAGAGCTCGAGCATTGCTTGGCACAAGTCGAAAAGGCATTTCTCCCAGCAAAATTTAAAGAAAAAATTATTACTATACACTGTTCGCAGAAAGGAATGATAATTAAATATGAACCTATTTTTTGAGCAACGCGTTCTCTATCTGAGCAAAACCGCTTGATAGTCTTAAAGTTTCAAACCAAAAAACGTTTTTGTGAAATCCAAAAAACCAAATTTCAAAAGTTCAATGCATTTTCTGAAAGTTAACCTGAGACTTCATTATGTGAGTAGAAGGTGACGAGCGTTGACGAGACAGACATGGTTGCAGGCAAAAGACTGTCTCTCTTAACATCCGTAGGTAGGACTTCACTATACATTCAGCTATGCTTCGATGTGTTTTGAAATTATGAATAACAGGGAGAATTTAAACAGGTGTTACTGACTTTAAACGCAGAAGTTATTTGATATAAGTGTTATGTAACTGCGTGAATTGACGTTATCGTGTTTGACGTTGATATATGCCTAATAATCTAATCAGACCAATAAAACTAATAGATAGAAGAAAAGAGCTAAGCATAATAAATGTGTATCATTGATACATAAAGTCATTTTTACGTAGCTGCTGACTCGTTTCTCTTTGTATTGTCGATGAAAATAAATACGGATGATAGCTATGCTTTTACGATATATAACGTGGCCACTCGGAGATTAGGGCACATAGATTAAGTTGGGCTTGTATGGAGGCTACTGTAGAGAAATAATTTCATATTTTAAATATTATATTAAACGAAATTAACGAGGATGTCTCGTGGCCCTCAAATGACTTAAAATAAAACTTACTCTAGCTATGACACTGCCAAAATATCGGTCATTTTTATTCGATGTTTTAGTCATTTATTTGGTTAACTTCATAATACTGTGTATATTTCTCAAGGTTCCTTAATGTAAAATTATTGCGTTAGTAATAATATGCTAGTGTGTACGGTCAGGCCGTGGGAGCAAGAGATTCGAATCACCTCCAACAGTGACCGTTCGCACTTTACACGAAAGGTCACAGTGGATGGCTCATCGGCGAGACCTCCGCTTGTTCGTTTGCTCGCAACGCCGTGCGTTGCCACGGAAACCGCTTCCAGCCTACGCCCTAAAATATATCCCCACGTCCTCGCCAGCGATATGCTTTAGCTTGCTCGAGAATCAGCAAAACAGAACTACTCGAGGAATCTCAATAACTGTAGCGGAACCACAAAGCTTATACAAAAATAGAGCTATCGCTTTGTGTGTGCGTGTGTCGAATTCCCATTGCGAGCCCATACGCTGACAAACACATTGCAGTAGTGTCTGCGGACGTAATGAGATTCGTTCACTCGAAAAGTGAAGAGTAAACAACACTGATTCATAATACAGAAAAATGAAAAATATCTTAAATATGAATGGCAGAACCCGAAGTAATCAATGCTACAAATTTATTGACTGTCATACTTTTGAATCGTTAAATGCCACTATGTGGCTAGCGACAGATCTCGTATCTGATTCGATATTATGGAACTGGTAATCTGCAATATTTAGTAGTGTTGCAAATTAAGTAGCTACTAAAGTTCAGCTCAAGAATCTGTCGTAGCCCGCAGAGATACGATTAGAGTGTCTTACGGGATAGCCAGAGTCATCACTAACTTAGCGCAGATTTCTTCTCGCTGTCATATTACTTCCTTCTGTAAAGAAAAAAAACGATGTGCTGTTGTAGCAGGTCTTATTTCCACGTCACTTCTAGTAGTTGACCATGTGAGGTATGGGATCTGTCTGCGACCGAACTACGTAAGAGAAATCCTCATTAGAGTGGCGTAATACAGCATAAAGGGATAAAATATAATTTGAAGTTAAATAATCAAGACATATTAACAATGAATTAGAAGCATTTTGAGCAGAAGACAATTTAAATATGTATAAAAAGACGTAAAATGTGTTAGTATATACCAAAAATGTTACTGTAAAATCTTTCAACAATTTCAACTTTGCTTGCTTTCAGATATTATATTTTATTTGCTTATTTACAGTGATACAGGGCTCGGTTTGGTGCAAGTGCCGTACCTCACCTAATTCAGAATTCTTTCTTCGAATGCTACGCTATTATGTACCTCAGAGCTTCCTTTATTCGTTCCTGTTTTGTTATTAAATGATGCTACCACAATCGATCAAGCGTATTTTTCGTTGTAGGTACAGAGTGCGAGAGTGTGAAAAGTATACTCCAGATTATAACAGTTAACGCAGAGAGAACGCGTTTAAAAATAACAGACAAGACGTGTAACACGTCAGACACTATCAGGACCCGGGACGGCCTTACGGTTACTGACGACATTACTTCAAATATTTAAGATCTGGTACAAGCCTCTTTGTTGACTTGCGAAGTTATGGCGTCAGAGCCGCGGCGTGTCGCGAGCGGCGAGCAAGCGAGCCTTCGACATTGGTCTGGGACGCAGGCTCGCTGAAAGGCCACTTCGGGGCCATCGCTCGCTATTCAGCGCCTGGGCTGCCGGCAGAAACACGTTCTTCCTCGTGAGGCCCAGAAAATTGCTTCCGCGCCAGACAAAAGAACTCAGGGATGAAATTTAGTTTCGTTAAGCGACTTCTAACGCTCCAATGGGCGTTGCTTGAGAGGAAGGTATGGTCTGAGACAGGAATGGGACAAACAGAGTCCTAAGAAGAAATAATGTCCTGAGGGAGCAACAAGTATTGTAAGAAATCTTGGAGAAAATCAGGCATGTCCGACGTAACCTTCTAAGTATCTCGTGTTTCAGAAAATAATCCATCACACAAGACGTACAGAAAAACTGCAGTGTAATTTTTCATCAGCAGAGAAAGAACAGTTTTTTATGAAGCTGGATTACATTTGATTTCTTCGTTCCATTGCCGCATAATAAACAGATACTCGTGGATATCGAACGTTTCAAAAACCAGAATATTTTTATGCTATAATTAATGTTCTCAGGTTTAAAATTTCATTGTAAAAATCAAAGTAAAGCAATCTTCAAAATTTTGGAAGAAACAAAAAGTTACAGCACAAATTTTCATTTAATGGTCAATACGTACACAAATAAATAAAGTAATGTGCAAGCTGTTGTAGCTTAGCAACGTCAGAAGTTTCCGAGCAAATATCTGACCACTCAAAGCAGTTCAACTAAACAGTCTACCCCTGAGAGAACTCGAACAGCAATTCCATTCCTGAGAGTGATGGGTGGGAAGAGAAGTGCTGCTACGTGTTCGCTCACCCGACTGCAGCAGGGCGACTGTAAGACTTGGCGCCGCGAAACTTCTCCTCAGTTCCGTGTAAACAACCACATTCAGTCGTCTCACCGTTGTGGCGAAGAGGAGCAATCGGTCCAGGGCCCTTTTACGTCTTATTTGCACTAAAGTTGAGACGGACGGGTCGTTTTCTCCCAACGGAAAAGAGAGGAATGGGGAAAATATAGGACACGTAATGATTTTAGGTTAGTGTATTTAGATAGTGTTATGCTCCGCCGAAAGAAACAAACGTACTTCTATTTTTTGCAACATACTTTATGTTATTATTTACAACTAAATCCTGCCGTTTTTTGTCATTTTACAGTACCGTAGTAAAATCTTAAAATTTGCATCTTCACAGAAACGTACAGGTTCCTTTATTTCACACAATATTCCCCTAAATAGTCATTATTAATGAAAAAACAAATTATTGCAAGGTGCTTATAAAAAGTTCTTACCTTGTTCAAAATAATTTTTCAATCTTTTTCTGCCTGGTTCTGCATTTTTGGATTCAGTGCCCATTTACCCTGAAATGCTCGAGTTTCACAGTATTCAGAGGTAGTTTGATACTATAGGATAAATTCACTTGTCAGAATTATAATTACAGATGAATAGTAGTTGTACGCCTTTTTATTCCTAGGAATTGTTTTATTTATTAATAATGATAATACGAATTTTTATCCAGTTGAGTCAGGTGACATGCAATTCCCATTACACAGAAACATGTATTAATGATTGAATTTCAACAGGCACCACTTGATTTCTGTTAATTAGGGTATAAAGAAAAACTTCGAAACATTGAACATTCTCCGTCTCTTTTTGAGAACGATCGTAGCCTGAGATGCTCTACCAAAGGCTGCAGGATTCTAGCAGTTTTGCTTCATATTTAATAATTCACTTGCAAACAGTGTTGTTACAAATAACACTGTTAATATATTTTGAAATTTCTTGATAGTAAGGTACTAGCAAGAAAAAGACATTACTTACGAAACTGTCGTAACCCAGCAACTCATTAACCACGGTAGCACAACACCGTGATGCAAATGTGATCTTGCAGGAGAATTTATGCCTCAAGACAGACACAGACGTTTATGACTTACCCCGACTCGCAACGGTTATCACCAGTTTAAGCAGCAGTCGTAAACCAAAGCGAGTTTCGGTAACGAGTGCTGCCATATACGAAAGCCTGTGCGACGGTTATTGTAATATTCATTAAATAGCAGTTCAGTCTCGTGATAGTAGTTAATAAAATACTCGCAGTAGCTGTATCATTATTTTCCATTACCTTCCATTACCACTCAGAGCCTCACGAGAGGTTTTACTGCTGAAGAGATAAGACTAATATATATATATATATATATATATATATATATATATATATATATGCTCGAGTTTCACAGTATTCAGAGGTAGTTTGATACTATAGGATAAATTCCCTTGTCAGAATTATAATTACTTCATTCATCCATAGGTGACAAATTCCATATATTTGCCAACAAGAGCTTCTCCATAATGCAGTAACATCTGAGTCCAGTTTCATGTAATTTCCTTAGTATCTTCCAGCACTCATTTCCAGTTCATATGCATGACACGTCTTATCAGCTAGTGTAATATATATATATTCGGTGTAAAGTTGCTGTTGAGTCCTTAACTTCCTTAACTACAAAGCATTTTATAACAAGTACAATGTGTTCTTGTATTCCATAGAGGAAACAACAGTGTATGCATTCTATTTTCTGACAGGTGAATACAATAACAGTTAAGTTATGTGAATTATTATCACCACCACTTCTACCATCAGCATTACCATCATCATAGCTACAACTTCATTCATCCATAGGTGACAAATTCCATATATTTGCCAACAAGAGCTTCTCCATAATGCAGTAACATCTGAGTCCAGTTTCATGTAATTTCCTTAGTATCTTCCAGCACTCATTTCCAGTTCATATGCATGACACGTCTTACCAGCTAGTGTAATATTTGATCGTCACAACCAGAAAAAACGTCAAAAATGCTTTGTTACCAGAGTAAGTCTTGAACAGAAATCTTCATTTAAGTTGTCTAGACGTGCAAATGTCGCTTCTAAGAAACCTCCATTCAAATATCAACGTTTGTCCCTTTCATTTCACAATAAGTAGTTAATTTAAAGTGAGGCGACAGAAGATATAGGATGGAGATATATACATACACAGATGACGGTGGTATCGGGTACACAAGGTGCATAAGGGCTGTGCATTGGTGGAGCTGTCACTTGTCCTCAGGTAATTCATGTGTAAAAGTTTCCGTCGTGATTATGGCCTCACGACGGGAATTGACAGAGTTTCAAACCAGAATTGGAGTTGGAGCTAATCGAATGGGATATTCCATTTCGGAATTCGTCAGGGAATTCAGTATTCCAAGATCGACAGTGTAAAGAGAGTGCTGAGAATACGAAAATTCAGACAGTACCTCTCAGCACGGACTACACAGTGGCCAACGGCCTTCATGTAACGACCGAGAGAAGCAGCGTTTGTGTAGATTTGTTAGTGCTAACAGACAAGCAACACTGCGTGAAATAACCGCAGAAATCAATTATGACAGTGCGGAGAAATTTGGCGTTAATGGACTACGGCAGCAGACGTCCACACGAGTGCCTTTGCTCTCAGCACGCCATCGCTTGCAGCGCCTCTCCTGGGCTCATGACATTATCGGTTGGACTCTAGACGACAGGAAAACCGTGACCTGGTCACATGTGTGCCACATTCAGCTGGTAGAAGCTGATAATGTGGTTCGGTGGGGCACACGCACCAAGAAGCCATGACTCCAAATTGTCAACAAGGCACTGTGCAAGCTGGAGGTGGTTCCATAATGTTGTGCGATGTTTAGAAAAGAATGGACTGGGTCTTCTGGTCTCACTGCACCGATCATTGGCTATAAATGGTTATGTTCGGCTACCTGGAGACCATTTGCAGCCAACAACGATAGAATTTTTATGGCTTACAATTATCTATGTCACCGGCCCACAATTGTTCGTCATTGGTTTGAAGAATATTCTAGACACTTCGAGCGATGCATTTGGCCAACCAGATCACCTGACATGAATCCCATTGAACATTTATCGGACATAACCGAGAAGTCATTTCGTGCACAAAATCCTGCACCGACAACACTTTCGCACTCACGGATTGGTATAGAGGCAGCATGGCTCAATATTTCTGCAGTCTTCCAACGACTTGTTGAGTCCATGCCACGTCGAGTTGCCGAACCACGTCAGGCAGGAGGCGGTCCGACACGATAGTAGGAAGTATCTCATGGCTTTCGTCAGCCCCATGTGTAATGTAGACTTGCACATTTTTTTCCTCACAATTTACATTTATTAAAACAAAAAAAAAATGTGAAACTCTATTATTTTTACTCCTGCCCTGCTCCCTCCACGGATTACGGGAACCACCTAGTGTAAACAGTAGAAGGTACAGCAGAAAAAATGTCATTGGTGAAAAATTGAACAATACTGACAAGTTACAGACAAGTGGATTTAAACCAAGGGCACTGGCCGTAATGGAAGTGAGAGATGCGATGCGGTAGGCATCTAAAGAGGAACGTGATAAAACACGAGTCGCGAAGAGCGGGCGAGGGAAATTCACGTGATTGACAAAAGAATGCAGCTAGGAGGAGATTGGAGAATTTAGTTTACAGTCTGATAAAGAAAAATCGGCCCTGTACTTTAATTTTTAAGGGAGAAGTTGTGAGATTGACAAAAGGAAGTGCTCCAGTTTTATTTTTAAATACAATGAGCCATAGAATTGTGCGCAGAGTGCAGACTGCTTGTTCGGAGATGGACACGAGTACTATAGGAGTAGTTTGGGAATGTTTTCCCTTAATGGATGGGCACAGCTAATATAATAGATAGTTAGGAGACAATGAGAGAACAGATACTTGACCCCTGATGTGTGCTATTTGTGCTCATACACAGAGAAGAGCAGATAAAGTACACAGCGTATGATATTCATATATCTTGTCTGACTGCAACCAACCAAAGTGGGCGTATGAAACACTGACATAGTCAGATTTAACGTATACAAGAATTCATAATTAATTCTAATCGTCTATAGTTTTCATTACTCGTGCAGCGCAGTATAGGAGGTTCGGTAGAAAGAGTGGTAGCACATGTTTTCGTTTTACATCCTGCGGAAATATTGTCACTACATTTCCGATGGTATGCTATAATTACTTGATATTTACTCACATTTAGTTTACGTCCTGTGTTTTGCGTCAATTTGTACACTGAAGACTACAGTCATTGATCTGGTGGATGACGGTACGGACATCTTCAGTAAAGATGGACGCCGGTGGACTAGAAACAATATTTACTGGAGGACAGAGCTGATGAGATGTGATTGACATGCAACAAATCCCTGCGGGACTCCTGGGACAATATGGTCTTAGGACGAATTTTTGTTTTTACATACGAAACGCTAGCGTAGAGTTCTTAAGTAGCCTTCAAACAACTCCTGGGAACTATATGAAAAATGAAGCTGATCCTTTTTTTATGAGCAGTCTGCAAAACTTAGCCGGTCTTAGTGGCCGAGCGGTTCTGGGCGCTACAGTCTGGAACCGCGCGACCGCTACGGTCGCATGTTCGAATCCTGCCTAGGGCATGGATTTGTGTGATGTGCTTAGGTTAGTTAGGTTTAAGTAGTTCTAAGTTCTAGGGGACTGATGCCCTCAGAAGTTAAGTCCCATAGTGCTCAGAGCCATTTGCACCATATTCTGCAAAACTGAAAAGTCAGACGTTTTTCGGAAGCCTAATAAAGTCAATATTGTGACCTCGTGGCTATTTATGGCATGTTTCAGATCAATTTAAATCGATTTAATTAGTGCAGCATTTATACTGCAGTGTTTGTGAAAATCTGATTGACATTGGTCATGTAAGTTGAATTTATGTATCTATTCAGTCAGTTGCCTGTTAACAATATGTTCCAGGGCTTTAATCGAATGAGTAAGATGCTGATTGGCGGTTAATTATAAGGTGATGATGGGAATAGGTCAGACTGTGCTACTTTCCCTTTGCGTTGGATATTTCTCATTGACAAGAAAAAAATTAAATTCGCCTGTCAAAACTGGTACTGAGATATGTGCAACGTTCTTGATCGTGATGATTTTATTAGTGTCGTCGCCTAATTGCTTCCGTTGCCGTAGTAAAAATGGTTCAAATGGCTCTAAGCACTATGGTACTTAACGTGAGGTCATCAATCCCCTAAACATAGAACTACTTAAACCTGAAACTTCCTGGCAGATTAAGACTGTGTGCCCGACCGAGATTCGAACTCGGGACCTTTGCTTTTCGCGGGCAAGTGCTCTACCATCTGAGCTACCGAAGCACGACTCACGCCCGGTCTCACAGCTCTACTTCTGCCAATATCTCGTCTCCTACTTAAACCTAACTAACCTAAGGACATCACACACATCCATGCCCGAGGCAGGATTCGAACCTGCGACCGTAGCTGCCGCGTGGGTCCGGACTGAAGCGCCTAGAACCGCTCGCCCTCAACGGCCGGCCGATGCCGTAGTAATTAACCATACTTCAAAATATCTGCTTGATTGAAAAGTAATTTAATTCAAGCAGTATATATTAACTGATGTGATCATATAATGACTAAGACAAATGTGATACGACTCATTTTTACGTTCATAGCAGCACTCACACTGCAGTCAGATGATACCAAGTTTCACACCAACTTATGACCATTCAATATTCGTGACATTATCCCGAGAAATTAAAATATGACGCCTGAGATTCGAGGAAATATTAATCCTGTAGTAGCTATTCAGTTTCTGTCCCAATTTTTACCCTTCACTGTAGTTTTGGAGGACGGGCTACACTGCACATTTAACAAAAATTTGTGGAGAAGTCACGTGGCATTTATGTACTCGTATTACTCGGTACATTAGCAATTCCCTTAAGAAACGTCTACATGAACTCCCTCGTGTTGTTGCCTGCGAACTAGATTTCTCATCTCTAAGGAAATCTCCTTACCTTTAGTAACTGCAGCCTCATTCACACAATCCTAAAAGAAGATACCTTAAGAATCCGCAGCCTTTCTCTCTCCGTCCATCACCGATCACAGTTATTTTGTAGTCACTTATTCATCAAAAATTTTCGTTGATGCTGGTGATTCAGATTTTATGCAGTTAGTAACTTTGTATCTTTATTAACGACTATATATTTATATATATGTAATGAAATCTGTAAAAAAAAACTTTCTTTTGTTGGATCGAAGTATTATATGCCTATCATAGTTGCAGAAGTTTCATTCGAACAGTATTTTGCGTGCTTCTGTTACCTTTCAGTTTCTTTCATAGGTAAGCTTGAAAGCTCCTCCAGGTCAACTCATGTTATTCCACACAAAATGAAGCCTAATGTCATTGTCGGTAATGACACTCATAAATTTTGGAACCTCTAGAAGTTAATTTCACTTCATCCGGTATTCATACGCCGTAGGCACGCAATTTTCTTTCCCTGTTGATTGCGTTGTACAACATTAAAAGGCGCTGAATATAAACAACGCCATTTTCTTATTTATTCCCTCGTAATGGCTTCTGGTTATTTTATTCAGTTTCAGAGTTCCTGTTTCGTTGAACGTGGGAGCCGGATAACTGGTCTTCTCTGATGTGTAATACTCTCATACATTTCGTGAGCTTTCATTCTAGAAAATGATACAGAGCAATGGTGTGGTCATCTAAAGTTTCATTCCATCTTACCAACTTATCCGTAGAGTACGGATCTGTCAGAAGAACCTCTATTTCCTGCATGTCATGGAATGTTTGCTGAGATCAGATATCATTAAAGTTACGTTTCTGTTTACGACCAGCGCAGTCTAGCCCAAGTGTAGAGACATGGAGACAAAAATGGCTCAAATGGTTCTGAGCACTATGCGACTTAACTTCTGAGGTCATCAGTCGCCTAGAACTTAGAACTAATTAAACCTAACTAACCTAAGGACATCACACACATCCATGCCCGAGGCAGGATTCGAACCTGCGACCGTAGCGGTCGCTCGGTTCCAGACTCTAGCGCCTAGCCGGCCGAAGTGGCCGTGCGGTTAACGGCGCTGCAGTCTGGAACCGCAAGACCACTACGGTCGCAGGTTCGAATCCTGCATCGGGCATGGATGTTTGTGATGTCCTTAGGTTAGTTAGGTTTAAGTAGTTCTAAGTTCTAGGGGACTAATGACCTCAGCAGTTGAGTCCCATAGTGCTCAGAGCCATTTGAACCATTTTGTAGCGCCTAGAACCGCACGGCCACAACGGCTGGCAGACATGGAGACACACTTGACCTAAATGTTAACAGTAACTTCTTCTCAACAAAAGTGCTTAACATAATCTGTGTCACAATCAGCCTTGTTGAAGAACACGTACATCAGTCGCTAAGAACAAACACTTAATAGGCTACATTTTTATAACTGTCGTAGCATGTTCTAGAACAAGTATGTACGTGGTAGAGCTTTTTTAATTAATGAGTTGAGAGGTACACGATTCAGTCACAATAGTATGACCACCGCCTGTATTAGACGTCAGCGTGCAATAACCACTTACAGACGGCAGGTGGCAGCACTAGCAGTGGAGGGTATATAAAGCGTGTCGGGGCGGACGCGGTAAACTGTGCAGTATTGTCGTACGTGGAAACGGAGTGATTTATCTGACGTCCAAAAGGACATGATCATTAGCTTTCAGGCCAAGCGTGGAAGCATTTCCGAAACGGTTAAGTTTGTAAACTGTTTGCGTGCCGCCGGGGTTAAAGTATCCCGTGCGTGGCAAAATGGCGCTGTTCAAAACTGGCGCCAAGGCAACTGTGTTGCCCAACGGGCCGTAGATGACGGGGGTGAATGACGGCTACGGAGATGAATACGGGCTAATAGACGTGCAACTTTTAAGCAACTGCGGGCCAGAGTGGCCGAGCGGTTCTAGGCGCTACAGTCTGGAACCGCGCGACCGCTGCGGTCGCAGGTTTGAATTCTGCCTCGGGCATGGATGTTTGTGATGTCCTTAGGTTAGTTAGGTTTAAGTAGTTCTGAGTTCTAGGGACTGATGGCCTCAGCAGGTAAGTCCCATAGTGCTCAGAGCCATTTGAACCATTTTTAAGCAACTGACCGACCAGATGGACCGAGAGGCTACCGACAGAATCTCCTCCACAACCGTTCAGCGGACGTTGCTGCTTGTAGGCCTCCCATGCACCCATTCAGAGTGCTGTTTATCTGCGACAAAGGTTCAAATGGCTCTGAGCACTATGGGACTTAACACCTGAGGGCATCAGTCCCCTAGAACTTAGAACTACTGAAACCTAACTAACCTAAGGACATCACACACATCCATGCCCGAGGCAGGATTCGAACCTGCGACCGCGTCGGTCGCGCGGTTCCAGACTGTAGCGACTAGAAACGCTCAGCCACCCCAGCCGGATACCTGCGACAAAGGCTGGGATTTGCATGCCAAGACCGCAACTGGAGGTCCACAGTGTGGCGACAAGAAGCTTTTTCAGATTAACCACGTTTTTCAGATTAATCACGTTCAGATTAATCACGCTCCATTGTACACAGATGGCATTTGCCGTGTACACTATGCAACGATTGTCGGAAGGGTCCAGGTCGGAGGATGGAGCATTAAGATCTCGGCCATGTTTTCATGGCATTCCGTGGATAATCTTCTCATTCTGAAAATCACAATGGATCAGCACAATTATGAATCTGTTCTTGGGGATCATGCCCACCCTGTATACAGTTTGTTTTTCCTCGACGCGGTGGCATCTGCCAGCAGGACAATGCACCGTTTCACAAAGCTTGTAGTCTGCATGCATGGTTCGAAGAGCTCGAGAATGAGTTTTCCGTAGTCCCCTGTCTATCTGATTACCTGGACAATACGTTCCTTTTGTTTCAGTGTTTCTTTTCAGTTTCGTTTCAACTTACTTAAAATTATTTTTCTAACGAGGCAGCAAGAAATATTTTTTATTTATCCTCCTCCATCTGAAGATGTGCCTATGCTGAAAAAAAATCAAAATTCTTAAACGTGATTCATGTTAATTCAGTGATTACCACTTTCCGTTACTAAAGTTTGCCGAAAATCACGAGTTCAAACACGGTTATATAAAGTCTGTGCCGTGTTTTGTTGCTTACTTGCAGTATCGCCTCGGAAGACTACATCTTTCTTACGTAAAATATCACCGCGACAGCGATTGCATGGCGGTCACTCGTGCTACAGGAGAAGAGAACCAATAGAATAACACAACTTTTCTGATGAATCTATCATGGTTCCACGCTCTATGGTTTGCTTCCAAGCAGTGCGGAACCGATACTACCTGTGATGTTCGTCACATGCAGCTCGGCCCGTTTCCGGAAATAATATGAACGATGAAGCTTCAGATCAGATTTCATCTGACCGGTTAGCATCGGTACTTGATGCACCGTTGAGTCACTGTCTTATTCGCCAAACTTCGTTCCGTTCAGCCTAATCTACATTTATGTATTTATTCCACAAGTCACCAGTTACTGTCTTGCGGAATCTAGGTCAGTGCCACAGTCACTGTGTGCCCCATTTCTATATTTTCTACTTGCGAACGGTGCACAGGTAGAATGACGAAATTCTCTCGGCCACTACGTAGTATATTTCTGGTACTAAAAACCATTTATTTGGCTTTTATGAGAAAGTGGATTCTGTGAATTTCAAGAGAAATCCTTTTCTTGATGTCCATTTCTAGCGTTTTCTATGGGAGTTCGTAGATTTTATGTGTGACAATACTGCATTTACTAAATACAAAATTACGAATTAACTCCGTACACTGTAAGGCTTTCAGGGTATAGATGCATATGTTAAGACACTGGATCTACATTAGGGACGATCGTGGATCAAGACTCCATTCACTCACGCAGAGTTCAGTTTCCTGTAGTTTTCTTAAAGGGATATGAGGAACATAAGGCCGAGTCCAGTCCCGATTTGTCCCCTGGCCTCTTCGTAGAAGAAATATTAAATAGCAATCTTCCGTTTGTTACTAATTTATTCTTCCCTTTATCTTTCTGTGGTCGAGCTTGCTGTGGAAAAAGGGAATTCTTTAAACGACGGGTTTCGGAGATAAGTTGCGTTTCGTAACAATTCTTCTGACGAACGGTTCGATTAATGTGGTCTTACATCACTTTGTACAACAACACCCTAATGTTTGACTGTAGTTGCAAACCTAAAGAACTAGCCCAGTACTGTGGACTTAGACAACATCTTTTCGTATATTCATTAGCCTTAAGTTAAATTTTTGTTGTATTGAGAGTCAGCAGCTAATTTTTCTCCGGAACACTTATAATGCGCAATATTTCCTAGACTTAAAAGAAGTTTCCTGCCACAACACCTGACTCTGTGTGATACTAGAGTATACTAGCTGCTTAGTTATTTACACGTAGGACAGGTGTGGGGAAGGAGATCGGCTGTGTCGTTTTCAAAGGAAAGATTTCAGCATTTGTCTCTATTGATTTAGAGAAACCACAGAAATACAAAATATCGATTGAAGGATGGTGTTTCAGCCGAACTCCTTCAGAAAGTGATTCCAGTATCTCGTAGCAGAACTTCGTTCCATATTTAAAGGAGAGTTCTGTTAAGTGTGTAAAGCTTCGTTACGCAACTTGCATGTAAAGTAGGGGGAAGGTGTTATTTTAGACACGGTAGGATAGATAACTTGGAGATTAGGGCTTAACAACGGTAACTGTAAGTAGTATACTATACGTATCCGGTATCTGTGGACTACAGCTGCTACAGATCAGCACGATATTAGCACGCACCATCAGCCGCTATAAGCTGTTCTTTGTCTGCCGTATACGTGCGTAAGGAAATCAAAGGATATTTCCTAATTATCATAGTGCCATTCTCGAAGTCAACCAAATTGTTCATCCGAATATTTGAAACTACGAAAGTTTTCTGATGCGTTAGGTTAATACGCCGAGCTCAAGAAATTAACCACGCGCCCTCTGAAACGAATGCCTTTGTGTGGACCACTGCACGGTCTCACTTCGTGGTTCATTTATAGCTGCAGTAAACATATTTTTATGGGAAATGATAGATAATTTTTACGAAGGCGCTACAGGAAATGTAATGTGAATTTAGGTAAAGCAGCAATCACTTAAGATAAAAATAGCTAGTGAGAGCGCTGTTGTGTACGAAATGACGAAAGCATTAGCCAGAGTCTTGTATCTGAGAGAATGCTGCAGCTCACTCTTTCAAGGCAGCAAAACAAGCCCTGACGTGTACAACGTAATAAAGAGCCGGTCCAAGAGCTAATGGAGTTTCCGACGAGCAGCTGAGACCACTAATGAGAATGGTGGAGAAAATAGTGCACTTAATTGTACTGCCATACCACTTAATTTCACATAACTCGTAGTTGAGGAAGGGAAGCACTGCGTCGAAATAACGAACAAGAAGCCTCCCGAGAATAGAATTAAAATCACATTTTTTTCACTGACCACACTAAATAATACTAAATGGTATAACCATAAAATTATTTTAAAACTAAATCAGACATGGAAAACTGTCCCTGTTATGTAAGTGTAAATATTACTTGCCTAATGTAAGTAATTGTGAAAAGGTCACTCATACACTGACGGAAAAAAATCACAACATGAAAAATAATTAAGGTTGAGTAATGAAAATCCGGAAATACATTTTTCTAGATAGCATATTTAAGTCCGTAACATTGCGACATCACAGGTTAATGTAAGCGCGAGATCAGCCATTTCAAATGTGAAATGCTGGTACATTATGCAAGCATGTAGAAGAGCATGCATTGTGTTGTACAGGTGTCGGATGTCAGTTTATGAGGTAGATTTCCTTGCCTGTTGCACTTCGTCGATCAATACATGCTATTTGTGGATAATGCTAGAGGTGTCAACCGACGATGTCCGGGTGGCAGTGCGGTTCTAGGCGCTACAGTCTGGAACCGCGCTACCGCTGCGGTCGCAGGTTCGAATCCTGCCTTGGGCATGGATGTCTGTGATGTCCTTAGGTTAGTTAGGTTTAAGTAATTCGAAGTTCTAGGGGACTGATGTCCTCAGAATTTAAGTGTTCAGAGCCATTTGAACCATTTCGAAGATGTCCCATACGTACTCGTCTGAGACAGATCTCGTGATTGAGCAGGGCAAAGCAACATGTCGACACACTGTAGAGCATTTTGGGTTACAACAGCGGTGTGCGGGCGAGCGTTATCCCGTTGGGCAACACTCCATGGAACGCTGTTGATGAATGACAGTACGACAAGTTGAATTACCGAATTGATGTACAGATTTCCAGTCATGGTACGGGGGGGGGGGGGGGGGGGGGTAACCATGAGAGTGCTCCTGCTGTCATACGAAATTGCACTGCGGACCGTAATTGCAGATGGTTGCAGGCCCTCAACTTGCCTCCTCCCAACCAACACACTGCCATCGGTGGCATCGAAGCAGAACCAGCTTTCATCAGAAAACACAACAGACCCCCACTCTGGCGTCGAATGAGCTCTCGCTTGACACTACTGAAGTCGCTAATTGTGATGGTGTGGGGTCAGTGGAATACACGCTGTAGGGCGTCTGGCTCGCAGCTGTCCTTAAAGTAACCGAGTTGTAACAGTTTGTTCTGTCACTGTAGCGCCAATTGTTGCTCAAAATGCTGCTGCGGAAGCAATACGATGCGCCAAAGCCTTACGCCGAACAGATCTTTCTTGGTGGTGTGCCAGGTGGCCGTCCGGACCCAGGTCTTCTTGCGACCGTACATTCTCGTGAGCACTGCTACCAGGAATCACGTACAGTGGCTACATTGTTGCTAAGTCTTCCTGCAACAATTCAGAAGGAACATCCAGCTTCCCGTAGCTCTACTACACGACCACATCCAAACTTAGCGATGTGTTGATAATGGCGTCTTTGTCGCCTTAAAGGCTTTCTTGACTGGATCAGCTCACTACATCCACTCTCAAAGGTAACTAACGCTCGCAACTGTTACCGTATGTATTTAAAGCGAACGCTATTTGCATCCTCACAGTGGTGTTACTAGCACCGCTCTTATGCGACTAGCGTGAAATCTGAATATACATCATCTTTCCGATGTAGAAACACGCTTATCAAATTTCATTTAGGTCGCCCAACTTCTGCTTTGTGTTGCAATTTTTTTCCCGTCAGTGTATGTTCTTCATACAGTGACACGATTTTCAGCGTGAGAAACAATTGCAGTAACCAAGAACCAGTAACTACGTGTGCTTGTCGGCCCTTTTTCGAAAACCATTATGGCAAATATTCTGCATGAAAACTAATGCTGGTTTGAAGACACAGAAGTAATTTCTAATTCCTATTAAGGAATCATCACTATATCAGTCGTACTGGTTTCGCTGTTTTCATGATTTGGCAGACTTATTTTATCTTATTTTTGTGGCCGTATGCCGTCTCTGCCTCTATAGCCGTCAGTTTACCAGAGGAAGTCATGTGTGACATCTATTTGTGAGTCGTGTAAACTTCGTTCTGTGTGTTATCGTACTGTGATTATTTGTGTGCCTTATTTTTACAGGTGGAGATTGTAGAGTAGCTCAGTATTTGCCTAAACAAGGAAAAACTGGCAAAACTCCACACTCAGACTAACGGTTGTTAATCAGCCACGTGGATTTGATAAGCGCGTAGTCCACCTTCCTGCCTTGTAAGCTAGCGCTCTCCGCGCTTTGTTTCTGTTTTTCTCGCATATGTGAGTTCTCGGCCCTGCTTCATAGAATTTAGACAAAGCATTTTCCAAACATAAAACAAATATTATATCTTTTTGCATCAAATTAAAAATGTGCTGCTTCTTCTGTAATTTTGCCTTTTCTCCTTTTCTTCTATCAAAAAGACAAACTGAGTAGTGCACATGTTACATCAAATTTGGGGCTACGTGTATGGGGTGGAATAACAGAACGTAATATATACCTATAGTTGGAGCAGAAGAAAAAAGGATGGGTAAGGAAGCTGTAAAATGAAATCGAATGGTAAAATCCAAGCCATCAGTAATCGGTACTGCATTTTGCGCTGGACTGGCATCAAAAACAGGCGAAAATCCTCGCTCAGTTATGACGAAAATTAAAAGGAGAGGGTATCACATCGGAGCACGGTGCATAGGGCTATAACTAAACTCTCGCATAGCTTCATCGTCTTGGAATGACTACTTGTACTTACTTAGGTGTATCCCACGATAAATCGTGCATTGTTCTGTTTTCGTCCATTAATTCTAATGATTCATCTGCATGGAGGGTCTTGAAGCACACTACTTAAATGACTGCAGAGATGTTGTCTTTATTTTGGGTTACGGATTACCTTGGAATGTGGTTCCTGCAAGTATTTCCATAAGTCCTAAGTCGCGTTAGGGCAGTCTTGTAACAACTGATGCGCTGCATGTCCACGAAGCCACGTCACAGCATTAGCTTTGGTACGCGTGTAGTATGTCTCATCCGGGAAAAATAGAGTCTTTGGTGCAACATGATTTGTGTCACTCAAAGGAAGTACGCCAACATATGCTCCACCAATCGCCATACTACCGCCGACGCGTCTCAACTGACGGTGTTCATTGTTGCGTTGAACTCGACAGCCAGCCCATGCACATTGTTGAATCCGCCATGTGGATTGCATATAACCTCTATCTGTACGCATGCTTGCCGTTAACCGTAATCAACCACATCTTAGGGATAGCGGTGTCCAGCGTAGCGTTCCGCCAGACGTTCGGGTGCTTCCTCTCCACCACGTTACTTGGCCGTCCGCGCTGTATGACACGATACACCATCCGTGATGTCGCCAGTCGAATCGCTGGTAGGGCGACTCGGACGTAACTGACATCTAGAAAGGAAGACACCGATGTAGAAGAGTGACGGGAGGAGGGGGCGAGGAGGTGGGGGCGTATTGCATCGTCACAGGCGGCGTGAGTGAGGGTAGTGCCAGTTCCTCTAATAACAAACCCGTCAAACTATCCGAACGGCGATTGCGTAATTGAACTAATAATGTCACGTAGAAGGAGATGTAATTAGATGAATAACGAACACTAACTTCACTTAACGAAGGTTTATTCAGCACTTGCACATGCAAGAGCGCAGAGCGAGCTGCCTCCGACCGGAACACATACGGTATATATACAGTTACTTTGCTTCTTCTGCGACAATATGCTTACAAATTGAGCGGCCGCCCTGTCATAAACATGGAGAAGGCCAAGCCCTCTCTAGTCCGGAGGAAGGGTGAGAGTTTCGTATTTGATCTTGAAAAGCATATCTGCAAAGGACCCAAAGATGTTAGTATACGACGAACTAGTAGCATCGTTATAAGTAGTATCTGTGCGGGATGTGTGACGCCAAATGTACGTTGACGTACTGAGTCCTTTGCAGAATATCCAGTACTCTCAGTTGGCTGCGGGAAATCCCTGTCCGGATATTTTGTGAAAGTCGTCGGTAGTTGTGAGCAGAGGTGCGTCGTATACCGCCAATGAAATCAGTGCAGAGTCATTTAATGGTTTCTCTGAGCTGTAGACACAGTTAACAGGCAGGTCAACCCCGATTATTATCGCCATTGAGTTGGTGACGTTGATAAGACTACCCGAGGCCATGCCATATGCAGCGATCCAACCCAGTGCTTTGCCAGAGTCGTCACCATTGCGAGTTAGAAGCACCAGGTCATCAGCATACGTTTGACACTGAGGGGACAAAAGCAGTTGTACACCGTCTAATAATGTGCAGGGCCTCTTTTGTCCTACGTAGTGCAGCATCTCGACGTGGCATGGACTCAGAAAGTCGTTGTTAAGTCCCCTCCAGAAATATTGCCGCTATAGCTGTCATAACTCCGAACGTGTTCCATGTGCAGGATGTCGTGCACGATCTGACCTCTCGACTATGTCCCATGAATGCTCAATGGGATTCATGCTGGACGATGTGGGTCGCCAAATCATTCGCTCGAATTGTCCAGAATATTCTTCAAACCAATTCCGAACCTCTGTGGCCTGGTTACATGACGCATTGTAATCCATAAGAATTCCATCGTTGTTTGGGAACCTGAAGTCCAGGAATGGCTCCATGTAGCCCAACATAGCCAGAGGATCCAGTCCATTCCGCGTAAACACAGCCCACACTATTATGGAGCCACCACCAACTTGCACACTTCCTTGTGGACAACTTGTTTCCATGGCTTCGTTGGGTCTGCGCCACACTCGAACACTAAGATCAGCTCTCATCAAATGAAATCGGGACGCATCTAACCAGGTCGACAGATATGGTCACAAGCCCAGGGAGCGCTGCAGGTTATGTCGTGCTGGTGTCAAAGGCACTCGCATCGCTCATCTGCTGCCATAGCCCTTTAACGCCAAATTTCGCCGCACCGTCCTAACGGATAAGTTCGTCGTACATCCCACATTGATTTCTGTGGTTTCTTCACACAGTGTTGCTTGTCAGTTAGAACTGACGACTCTGTTCCGGTGGTGGTGGTCTCCGCCGGTAAGTGAAGCCAGTCGGCCACTGCGTTGTCCGTGATGAGAGGTAATGCCTGAAATGTGGTATTCTCGGTGCGTTCTTCACATTATGGATCTCGGAATACTGAGTTCCCTAACGATTTCCGAAATGGAATATTCCATGCTTCTAGATTCAACTACCATTCCGCGTTCAAAGTCTGTTACTTCCCGTCGTGTGGCCGTAATCGCGTCGGAAACCTTTCCACATGAATCATCTGAGTACAAGTGACAGCTACACCAACGTACTGCTCTTTAATGCCTTGTGTAGTCGACACTACAGACATATGTATACGTGCATTCCGCTATCCCTTGACTTTTGTCACCTAAGTGTACATCGGGATGTGTGATCTCGTCATGTCAGCCGTTCGGGATTAGCCGAGCGGTCTTAGGCGCTGCAGTCATGGACTGTGCGGCTGGTCCGGGCGGAGGTTCGAGTCCTCCCTCGGGCATGGGAGTATGTGTTTGTCCTTAGGATAATTTAGGTTAAGTAGTGTGTAAGCTTAGAGACTGATAACCTTAGCAGTTAAGTCCCATAAGATTTCACACACATTTGAACATTACGTAATGTCATGGGTGTCATTGTCATACCCGTTAGTCTTTGGCGTCGGCCGCATAATAGTGGTTCATGTGCCACAACATAGAGCAATGTAGACAGAGGGCGGCCTTGGTGTACCAATAGAGGAATCGTGAAGGGCGGCGTAGGTCATCCGCCACCGCAAGAGTCACATCGTGACAGTGATAAAAGGACATTCGTATCGCATATATTGGAGGACCGCTTCCAAATAGTCATGTTCCATACCATCGAAGGCTTGACTGGAATCAATTGACAGAAGCGCATCCTTGAGACGACATGCCCTCGCCGATGTGATGAAGTCACGGTATTCACTGAGCGCTGATTGAATGTTTTTGTCACTTCCTAGCGACGTTTGATCGAGTGAGATAACTTAGCGTAATGTCTGCCGTATATGTGCCGCCAAAAATCTGGAAAAGGTCTTGTATCATAATTCAGGAGCGTTAGCGTGAGGTAATCTTGTATTCGTGAGCTATCGGAAGGTTTGTGACGTGGTATAATCATCCCTTCCACAAAGGTGGCGGGGGAGCTGTACGACTGTACATTTCAATTCCTGACAGATGTCCATCCATCGGATGGCTAATACATGTTGAAAATTCCGGTAAAACTCTCAGGGAAGGCCGTCGGGGCCCGGCGACTTGTAGCCCTCCCCCCTCCGCCCTTTACCAATGGCCTCAATTACTTCCTCGTCTGAATTTTTTTTACAGGAAAACCGCCTCCTTTGCCGTGGTGATGGTGTTGGAAATCTTTTGAGAAATATCTGCCAGTACCGTGGGATCGTGAGTCTGAGCTGAATAAAGCTGAGAATAATGGTCGTGCAACTAATGCCTATTTCATGTTGTGAGGAGAGCCGACGACTGTCCTCCGTGTCGATTGAGTGTATGATCGCTCTTCGGCGTCGTTTACGTTCACGACGTTCTTGGAATATAGAAGGGCGTTCACTTGCAACCCTGTCCTGCGTCCTCGATCGGACTACAACTCCTTCTACATGGCGTCGCGTGTGAGCGATGATCTGAGCTGTAGCAAAGAGTCGCCGTTCGTCGTCCCAGAGATGGCGCCAAGGTATCAATCACATCCCGCAGTACTTCGTAGTACGAATCAAGCGTATTTCTGCGCCAAGCTGAGCGATTTCGACCATAATTTATCAATGTTCGTCGCCGGGTCCGTCTGGCGCAGTCAACCACAAGCTTATCGTAGTGGAATATGTACGCAAGCAGACTGTACACGAATGTCAGGTATGCTCAGTGGCTTGGCGGCAGTCTGGTAAGCCAGGTGAGCGACGTTTAACTTCCTCGGACTGCGGCTTCTCCATACTCGTGGTCGCCGAATGGTGATGGCACATACGTAAGCCGATTGGTCCGAGAAGAGAGCAGGCCACAGTTCCACATCCTGTGTCTCGGCAGCGAGAGTACGTGAAACATAAATCTGCTCAACGCGACTGGAAGAGTGAGCGACTCGTGGAGTGTATGAATCCAGATCGATGGCCTTGAATATGTTCCCAGGTGTACACCATCTGAAGGTCCCGGATTAGGTCCCGAATTCCGGGCATGGATTATGTCGCGGGAGCTGATCTTTGGGTGTCAGGAGGCAACTGAAGTCACCCCCAAACATTAAATATTCGTGGCGGTCTTAGAAAAGTGGTGCGACTTCTTCCGCGAAGAAACGTGAACGCTCGCGATGCCTGTCCTTTCCAGAGGGTGGTTAGATACTGATAACCCTTCAGCATAGCACTGTCAGTGGCATTATTCGAGCACCATGGAGTTATTGGATATCGGCCGCCACTATTTCTTCCCGTAGAAGTATAGCGACATAACTGCCTGTGGCCGGCCGCTGGTGGCCGAGCGGTTCTGGCGCTACGGTCTGGAACCGCGAGACCGCTACGGTCGCAGGTTCGAATCCTGCCTCGGGCATGGACGTGTGTGTTGTCCTTAGGTTAGTTAGGTTTAAGTAGTTCTAAGTTCTAAGGGACTTATGACCTCAGCAGTTGAGTCCCATAGTGCTCAGAGCCATTTGAACCATTTGAACTGCCTGTGGTGGAGGCTTAGGACATGCTTTCGTCATAGTCGTACATGCCTGGGAAGTTGTAGACATATACTTCCTTGAGAAAAGCTATATCAATGGCAGCAGCGTTGAGCATGTTCTGAAGCAAGGACAACATAGTGCGCATCCGTGTAGTGTTGACGTTAATAGTCGCAACACCATAAATTTGAAGTCTGTCGGCCCTCGTGTTCACCACTAGCACCACAATAAGAGGTGTGGGCTCTTTACGTCTGGGTGTCTCATCGTGGCGACCGAGAGTGCCAAGGAACTAACATTAATGGGGTGACATCCCTCGAATGGGGTCTGACACGACGTGCGATGAGTCTTCTTCAGAACCGACCGCACAATCGCCATTATACACCGTCGAATGTTGACGAGGTATCTCAGTTGCGGCTCTTGGCGCAGACTCCGCCGTCACTACGGACTGATAATCTGCGGCGGGTATCTCCTTGCGATTCTACCTTAGAGGGGGGTCGGAATGGCTGAAGTCGTCGTCAGTGCGATCTACGGATTGCGATGCTGCTACAACTTCTGTATCGCCGTCACCACTGTCAGACTGTGCACAGTGCTTTTCAGACGTTCGCAGCAGGAAGTCGTTTGACGGAGAATGCTGCCGGTTCTTGTGTCTTCGCGGAGAAGACTGTTTGCGGACATGTGTTTCAGGATCCGAATTGGGCTGGATCCCCTCGACCGTTCTCTTGTCAGGAAAAAAGGCTGCGGTTGGTACCACCCGTGCGTCATTGTCCATCTTCTCATCTGTTCTCTCCTGCAATGTCGGTTGTTGATTGTCTCGTGATGGGGGTGCCATCGTACTGGATAAGTGCAGTACTCCTGATTGCAGCGTCTTCCTCTATCGGGAGCGCCTGTCTGATGTGTGTGGCTATATTCGCAACGGTTCGGCGGAGCTTTCACTGACACGCAATTACAATATTAGAAACACTGTTTCTGTTATTAGTAAAGCAATGAATTTGATTCGTATGGAAGTTATAGTTGTGTTGTTAAATTCAATAAATGAATTGAAGTTAAACGACAGTCTACGATTGTAAGTATGAAAGACTGTGTTCTTTAGGTAAAAAATGAACTTATTGATCAACGTTTTCCTGTTTTAGGTGAATGTATTTTGATCATCGTTATTCCAAAAGCTAGATTTCATCTCTGTAGAGAGACACTAGAATTTCTGAAAAATATATGTTTACATCTGTTGTACCCCATCCACTACAGCAAAAAAGATTTTGTACAAAAATTGCTCTAAAAACTGTTCAACAGCGTAAATGTTTCAATAATTCCTACTTCGGTCCATATTGCCAAAGAAACTCTCTCGAAATTGTAAACGTGCGTGAGTAAAGGCGTTTTTCAGCATTTTTGTTGCGAATGAGACAGATTCTCATATTTGTAACGTACGTAGACTAGTATTCGCCACTACAGCTTGTCTCTCCCCATATGAACCATGATTCTAGTTGAGGTAGAGTAGTATGCGAGATTCAGCAATACAGGTAGCCATACCGTAGCTGCAACCATAACGGAGGGTATATGTAGAGAGACCATACTAAACTGTAGTTCCTGAAGAAGGGCAGAAGCCTTTCCAATAGTTCAACGAGCAACAGTCTGAATATCTGCTTGATGGGGCGTAGCAACATCAGCCGACATGTCCTTACAGATCCGCTACAGCAAATGATTGAGAATAAAGGAAAACTACAGCTGTTGTATTTGCCTAGAACACGCACTGTACCGTGTGGCTTAATGATAAAATATTAAGTATGTGAAAGGATCCCTTTTCAGATCTCTGGGCGAGGACTACTCAGGAAAATTATGTCATCTGGAAAAACAAAATTATCATTCTGTGGGACGAACTGTGGTATGTTACATCCCATAATCTGATAGGTGGCTTAGAGAATTTAAATCTTATTCTTCCTGTTGGGTACCACAGTCGTATAAATATATAGGCATTGTATACGTTTCACCTCCACTGTTGTTTACATGTATTTACTTTACTTAAATACGCACAACTGGCCAGTTTGGGCCTTACATGCCTTTCTCGAGTGTTGTAATTGTCAACATGTCGTAAAAAGCCCCGTCATTTAACAGCAGACATGGTTTTCAAGTGCGAAAATTAGCACTTACGGCGTTTAAGTACGTGTCAAGAGATTCTACGATCACTGTTATTATATTCAGTAAATGTTCTGTTTTAAATTTGACACTTGCACGTGTATGTGCTCGCTTTCAGAACTGTCACTTCCGCTGTTAATAACAAGAAATACTACAAGCTAACACTAACAGCTTTTCAGAATGCCCTGCAAGGCTGAAATTGGCCAGTTGTAATAAAATAAAGTAAATAGTGTAAATAACAGCCGAGGTGGAACCTGTACATTGTCTTTCTGCAGAAGATTTAAAAATGGAAATGGATAGGTTAAAGCCATATACACCGTGGAACGCGTATAAGTACAGATATTTCTGTTAACGACCGAGATCGGTGTGCTGAACAACATTACATCAGTGTTTACGTCATTTGCAGACTAAAAATTATAACTATTTCACAATTCATATGTTTCTAGGATCGGTAGTACAACTAAGTTTATGTGGCAAGAGCAAACCACTATTTTCCTCTGGGCAGCAGATCAAGTGTTGTGACGTGTTTATGGGGAGGCTGTTTGACGCCGAGAAAAAGGTAACCAACACCTCACATGTGCACATATTAAGATACCACTTATAAAATTATCTGCATTTATGGCAGTTACAACCTATACATTGGATGTCGGTGAATTACAGTGGCAGGATGAACACGACCTCTGGTCAGTTGAATACATAGCTACAAATAAAACATCAAATGAAGGTTATGCACCAGTGGGTCTAATAAAGAATAAGGAAACACAAATGCGGATCAGCTACTATGAATACCATAGTGAATGCCTCATATTAACCTAGACAGACCGAAAGCCAGCAACCACCAGAGTAGTACAACTTTATATGCCTACTAGCTCCCCAGATGATGAAGATATCTATGATGAAACAAAAGAAATACTTACATAGTTAACGGAGGTAAAATTTTATTTGTGATGGGGGACTTACAATTAGATAGTAGAAAAAGGAAGAAAAGGACAAATAGTAGGAGAACACTGACTGGAGGAAAGGAATGAGAGGGAAAGCCGACAGCCAGAAGCATTAAAAACATTTTGTTTAAAATCGGGAAAGAAAGTTGCGTACATGGAACAGACATAGTGGCACTGGAAGGTTTCCGGTAATATACACTCCTGGAAATGGAAAAAAGAACACATTGACACCGGTGTGTCAGACCCACCATACTTGCTCCGGACACTGCGAGAGAGCTGTACAAGCAATGATCACACGCACGGCACAGCGGACACACCAGGAACCGCGGTGTTGGCCGTCGAATGGCGCTAGCTGCGCAGCATTTGTGCACCGCCGCCGTCAGTGTCAGCCAGTTTGCCGTGGCATACGGAGCTCCATCGCAGTCTTTAACACTGGTAGCATGCCGCGACAGCATGGACATGAACCGTATGTGCAGTTGACGGACTTTGAGCGAGGGCGTATAGTGGGCATGCGGGAGGCCGGGTGGACGTACCGCCGAATTGCTCAACACGTGGGGCGTGAGGTCTCCACAGTACATCGATGTTGTCGCCAGTGGTCGGCGGAAGATGCACGTGCCCGTCGACCTGGGACCGGACCGCAGCGACGCACGGATGCACGCCAAGACCGTAGGATCCTACGCAGTGCCGTAGGGGACCGCACTGCCACTTCCCAGCAAATTAGGGACACTGTTGCTCCTGGGGTATCGGCGAGGACCATTCGCAACCGTCTCCATGAAGCTGGGCTACGGTCCCGCACACCGTTAGGCCGTCTTCCGCTCACGCCCCAACATCGTGCAGCCCGCCTCCAGTGGTGTCGCGACAGGCGTGAATGGAGGGACGAATGGAGACGTGCCGTCTTCAGCGATGAGAGTCGCTTCTGCCTTGGTGCCAATGATGGTCGTATGCGTGTTTGGCGCCGTGCAGGTGAGCGCCACAATCAGGACTGCATACGACCGAGGCACACAGGGCCAACACCCGGCATCATGGTGTGGGGAGCGATCTCCTACACTGGCCGTACACCACTGGTGATCGTCGAGGGGACACTGAATAGTGCACGGTACATCCAAACCGTCATCGAACCCATCGTTCTACCATTCCTAGACCGGCAAGGGAACTTGCTGTTCCAACAGGACAATGCACGTCCGCATGTATCCCGTGCCACCCAACGTGCTCTAGAAGGTGTAAGTCAACTATCCTGGCCAGCAAGATCTCCGGATCTGTCCCCCATTGAGCATGTTTGGGACTGGATGAAGCGTCGTCTCACGCGGTCTGCACGTCCAGCACGAACGCTGGTCCAACTGAGGCGCCAGGTGGAAATGGCATGGCAAGCCGTTCCACAGGACTACATCCAGCATCTCTACGATCGTCTCCATGGGAGAATAGCAGCCTGCATTGCTGCGAAAGGTGGATATACACTGTACTAGTGCCGACATTGTGCATGCTCTGTTGCCTGTGTCTATGTGCCTGTGGTTCTGTCAGTGTGATCATGTGATGTATCTGACCCCAGGAATGTGTCAATAAAGTTTCCCCTTCCTGGGACAATGAATTCACGGTGTTCTTATTTCAATTTCCAGGAGTGTATAATGGTAAGATAATTATTTCGAAAACAGATTTTAAACTGCTAAAAGTTTTCAGTGGCTATGAACTTCCGAAATGAAGACACTGGAGAAGTGTAGGAACTGTAGGAGATGAGAACTGGATTAGTTGAAAGAACCAGAAAATGTTGAGAGATTGGATTGAAGGATTAGGCAAAATGCAGTAAAACAGGGAAAAGGAATGCAATAAATGATGAATGGCTAGCCTTGAGACGTGAAATAGTGAAGGTAGCGCAGAATCAGGAAGGTAGAAAAACAAAGCCTAGGAGAAATCCCTGGACAATAGAGAAGATATTGGGTAGTGAATTTACTTGACGAAATGACAAACTAACCGGTCCAGTCGCATTAATGTGATAACAAAAATAGTGTAATAACCACTCACAGACGGAAGATGGCAGTACTAGCAGTGGAGGGTATACAAAGTGTGGCGGAAAACAGTATACCCATTGTCGTGATGTGGCAACTGAGCGATTTATCTGAAGTCCAAAAGGTCTTTGCCATTGGCTTTCGGGCTAAGGGTGGAACCGTTTCCGAAATGGCTACGTTTGTAAACCGTTCGCGTCCCATCGTGGTCAAAGTCAACGTTGCATAGCAAAATGGCGCCATCCAAAATGGACGCCGAGCAACTGTGGTGCACCACGGGCCATAGATGACAGGGGTGAATGTCTGCAGCAGAGATGTGTACTGGCGAATAGACGTACAGCGGTTGAGCAGCAGATGAACCAAGGGGCTACCAGCAGTGCCTCCTCAACGACCGTCCAGAGAACGTTGCTACGTATAAACCTACGCAGCAAGCGCCTGGTTCATGCAACTAAGCTGACTGCTTAATGAGATTTTCACTCTGCAGCGGAGTGTGCGCTGATATGAAACTTCCTGGCAGATTGAAACTGTGTGCCGGACCGAGACTCGAACTCGGGATCTTTGCCTTTCGCGGGCAAGTGCTCTACCAACTGAGCTACCCACACAGTTTTAATCTGTCAGGAAGTTTCATATCAGCGCACACGCCGCTGCAGAATGAAAATCTCATTCTGGAAACATCCCCTGGGCTGTGGCTAAGCCATGTCTCCGCAATATCCTTTGTTTCAGGAGTGCTAGTTCTGCAAGGTTCGCAGGAGAGCTTCTGCAAAGTTTGTAAGGTAGGAGACGAGGTACTGGCAGAAGTAAAGCTTTGAGGACGGGGCGTGAGTCGTACTTGGGTAGCTCAGTTGGTAGAGCACTTGCCCGCGAAAGGCAAAGGTCCCGAGTTCGAGTCTCGGTCGGGCACACAGTTTTAATCTGACAGAAAGTTTCAAGCTGACTGCTGTTCATCGACGACGAAGGCTGGAATTTGCACACCAGTACCGTAACTGGACGTTCACTGATAGGCCAGAGGTGGCTTTTTCAGATGAATCACGTATGTGCTCCATCGGACAGATGGCCGTCGCCGTATATGGCGCTGCAACAATCGTCGGAAGGATCCAGGCCGGAGAAGGGAACGTTATGAGCTGGAGAACGTTTTCGTGAAATTCCATGGGTGATTTCGTCATTCTGGAGAGCACAGCGGATCAACACAAGTATTCATCTATCCTTGGGGGACCACGTCTACAGGTCCATGCATCTTCTTACTTTCTTGACACGATGGCATCTACCAGAACGACAACGCAACGTGGTTCACAGAGGAGCAGGATGAATTTACAGTACTCCGATGGCCATCAAATTCTCCGGATTTAAATCCAGTAGAGAATGTATGGGGCCATCTCGAGTGGGCTGTTTGCACTATGGATCCTCAACCGAGAAATCTATCGCAGCTAGGCGTGGCACTGGAGTCGGCATGGATCCATATCTCTGTCGGTACGTTCCGGAACTTCACTGACACTTTTCTCGCACGTCCGCACTGTTAAAGGTGGTTATCAGTCTGTTGAGACCATTAATGTTACTAGACCGTGTATAATAATGTAACAAATGAAGCAGGCCAAAAGAAATACAGGAATCAAAAAAAAATTAGGTTGTTGGGAAGTGTAGACTGTCTAAGCAGGAATGATTAGAGGAAAAATACGAGGGCGTGCTGAAAAGTAACGTCTTCAAACTTATTAAATAAAACAAACGTTATTAACATCTTCATTATTCATGTCTACATATATATTTCGCAACATAGTCACCCTGGCGACTAACAAATTTCTCCGAAAGAGAGACCATTTCGTTCATGCCGTCACTGTAGAATGTTGGACACTGTTGACGGAGCCACAGTCTCTCCTCTGCTTGCAGTATAAAGCGAATATAAGTAAAGTAAATACCTAGACTAATAATGAATATTTAGATATTTTTTTCAGGTATGTTGAAAATTCTCCGACAACACATTGTGTACAGCTTATTTTCCAAATATGGTATCTGAGATACCAGCTCTATTACACATGGATGTATACAGCTTGAAAGCTTCTTAACTTTACGTTGTAACAAAAGATTTCATTTTTGAAAACTAGTTAATGATCTTGGGTTATTTTGCAAAATTTCAAATTATTACAAAATATACAGTTTTCAAGAACATTAATTACATATGAACTTTTGTATGAAAAACATTTTTTATATGTCATCGTTTCTAAGATATTCCCTCAAAACCTAATATGGCAAATTACCTTTCGGGTTGTAGTTACCCTTTAAAAGTGAAACTGGGCACAAAAAAAGAAGTACTTATTGCATTATTCTGTCCCCTCTACACACCCGCCAAGTTTCATAAAGGTCGTTTATTGACAATTGGGTATGTTTCGTTGTCAGTTCTGCTGCGTCAGAGTGTGGAGATGAAATGGCGCGGCAACTGGAAAAGTATTCCAAAGTTGAAGTACGTGGGACGTTACGATTCTTGTAGGCTAAATGTAGGCGAAATGTCTAAGTGAACACATATACATGGCTGTGTACGATCCAAGTGCGAGGTCGCGTCTAGCCGCAGTGAACTGGTGTCAGCAGTTTGGCCAAAGCCGCACTACGTGGCTGATGCTAATCGGGAAGGAATTCCATTCACATCGACCGCAAATGACTATCTTCAGGCAGTCGACTAACTGGTTCTCAGTAGTCGCAGATTTCGATGATGAGGACCCCGCTATCGTCTGGGAATAGAACGACTGGTAGATCGTAGCTACGATTCCTGACAGGGACTTGTCGATTATGCTGGAAAGTTTGAAGTTCCCTTGTATATTCAGTGATGAGGTAAAACAATTTGACTACCTGCTTAACAACATGTTGGTTCAGTTTTGGAACACAATACAGGGGCGGTTGTGCATGGCATGGATTCTACAAGTCTTTGGTTGGTTTCCGGAGGTATGTGGCACCATATGTCTACGTGTATTTTAAGCAATTCCATAAATTACGGGCCGGCGGTTTCTGAGCATAGAGCTAGTGGCTGATACAATTCCAAATGAGTTTCATCGTGTTCAGATCAGGCAAATCGGTTACTCAAGACATCAACATCAGTTCAATATCATGCTCCTCAAACCACTGCAACACGATTCTGGCCCCGTGACAGGGGCAGTTATCCTGCTGGAAGATGCCATCTCCATTGGGCAAGACATCAAGCATGAACGGATGCATGTGTTCCGCAGTAATGTCTTTGTATTCCAGAGATGTCATGGCGTGTTTGATAACTACCACATTTGTCCTTGAAACCCAGACGAATGCTATTAATATCGTTGAAAAACTTGTTCCACTGAATGTTTGCTCATATTTCGTAAATTAAAACGAAATGCAAAATTACAGCAGGAATGATTACCCGAACGTTATCGCACTACTCCTATGCCGTGAGTAAAAACACCACATTATAAAGCGACTGAAATTGAACCCTGTATAGAAGGACAGGCCAACGACCACCGCTGCCGGTCGCAGACTCGGAATGCAAATTTGTCTTGTTTACTGGCGCTTCCATTACCGCGGCACACACTGACCGAGGCGAGACCCGCCGTCTCGCTTCGTTTTAATTATTCAGTACGCTAGTTTAATGGAAGCCCATCAACTGACCGCCACTGCGTTCCTGTCTTCCATGAAACCACGAAGCGTCTGATTCAAAGAAGCCATCACATCGATAATGAAGCTACTACACGAAACAAAATTATTCACTCATCAATTACTGAACAAGGTACAAAGTTTAATTAAACTGTAAGGAAAACAGTTACTACTTCGATAAGTGGAAAATCAGAATTGTAGAACTAGTTTTCTCTAAGCCTATCCTCAAATCTAATTAGGCTGGTTTTGGATTTGATGTATTTCTCATCTATTACGTTAACAGCCTCTAGCATAACACCTTCTGCAGAAGTGCTATAAGCATGACTTGGAGATATCTTCTTGTTGTAGGGTGTCCTAAATGCTACTAATTATACACAACTCGACACCTAAACCAAGCGAGGTGGCGCAGTGGTTGGCACAATGGACTCACATATGGGAGGTCGACGGTTCAAACCCGCACCCGGCCATCCAGATTCAGGTTTTCCGTGATTTTTCTAAATCGCTCCAGGCAAATGCTGGGATGGTTCCTTTGAAATGGCACGGCCGATTTCCTTCCCCATCCTTGGCACAATCGAAGCATGTGATCCGTCTCTAATGCCTCGTTGTCGACGGGACGTTTAACCCAATCGTCCGTCTTGCTTCCTTCACCCAACACCTAAGAAACGTTATACACAACAATTCTCAATCTCGGCGAGGTTTCGAGAGCTAGGCGAATAGCTTCATCGAATAAGTCAAACTAAGTCCATTCCAGAACCAGCAAACTACTGGTAGCGAAATAATCTATTACCATAAGAACATAAATAAATTAATACTATCGGTATTTCGATACAGTGTAGACAGCTGGAAAGCGGGTGGCGATTAAATTTAGTATGTCTGTTACTTTCTGAGCTGTACTGGTCACATCTTTCCTTCAAGGAACACCTTTTGATAGCTCTACTGTCGGCGCGCATTTATAGATGCCACCTACCAAGTAAGTTGTCTCGGATCCGGGTGGGATGTTGTTGTCTCTATCTGCCCCAATCCAGCCTAAGAGATAGGTATCCAGTAGCACACAGAGCATTGACCTTCACACATTGCCATGTGCACAGTAATTTCACGATTGTTTCACAGCAGTTGTTAGTAAGAATATAGAATTATTCGAAATTGATATTATAGCATTCAAGACATTTAGTGGACATTGAGATAAGACTGCGGACTGAAATGGTCACTAGAAACGTACTACAGTATATGAGGGTTGGATACAGAAGTGTGCTCAGACAGCCACGAATAAACCGGTGACTTTTAAGAAAGTTTCATTTTTTATGTAAATTCATGCAGCGGAATACCTTAAGTTAGGTGTCAAACTACTCTATTGTGTAGATTTATTTATACGGAATTTTGAAGAAATCTTTTTTTTTCTATTTTTAAAATGTATATTCGAAGAAGATGCTACCACCATAAAATTATTTGCATTGGAACCGACACGAGCCAAAACTGTTCAAATTTAATAAGAATTCTGCTCTTTAACTTTCAGTTGTTCGGACATGTATGGCTGAGTTTGAAAACTGTCACTTTTCTTTTGAAGATGGTCGATATTAAAGGACGTCCTGAAAGTGTAACGACGGATGGAAAACTAACAATACAGCACTAGACGATCTGTAACTGAAGAGGTATGGAAAATCTGAGGCAGTACAGCACAGTTAGAAGAACAATTGTCTCTGATGAACTCTTACTGCAGTTCGTTACCGCTTTTGTTAAATGCCGACAAAAACTGCAGAAATTCGTAGCAATGTGCGATCAGTTCTACAAATGATACTGCAGTTTTTATCCGCCGATTTTTTTCTTTGGATGAGAAGTTGATCTACGATTTTACGCCGGAAACGGAATATCTTTCAAATCGGTGGGTGGAAATTGGCAACTCTGCCAATATTTTGGATTAAATGGGGCAAAAACTCTATGTCTTTCATCAGTGAAATTCTAGATGATAGTGTTTTGGGAATGGGCAAACTGACACATTTGATGTACTAATTGTTAGAAAGTACATCCCTTCTCTGGCTTCACCTATTCCACTTCTAAGGAAATTTGGGGATGGAAAAACACTTCGAGTTGAATGAAGAAGCTGTGGCTCCCTAATATGCGTCCAGCGGCCTTAGCTGTGTATTTTGTAGAACTTTCAGAATGAAACTTGGAGAATTAACTGCAAAATCGTAATGTGTAGTGCAGTGGCCTTAAGTGAGACTATGTCGAAAAACAAATGCATGTGTTTGCACACAGAAAAGCGTTCAAAACCAGACTCTGCACCTTACACAATATTCTCGTTAAGCAAAGCCAATCAACTATCAAAATGAAAACTGTGCACTAAAATGAACTTTATCGAGTGGTACAGTTCTGTTGCAAAAGTGAGGAATCCAAATTTGAATCTTGTTCTATCAGGGGAAGTTCATATCTTCTGTTCCTCCTGAATCAAAAAGTTTCCGTCATTAACCAAACAACATTGCTGTCCTTTCTTGCCTGTATTCATATTTATTCCAATTGAGAAACAACGAAATGAAGCTGCAGTTACTAGTTCACGGCCAGTTCTCTTCGTCAAGGTTTTCTATTGTACTTAAATATACCTGATACAAATCAGGATAGCCGGCCGGTGTGGCCGAGCAGTTCTAGGCGCTTCAGTCTGGAACCGCGTGACCGCTACGGGCGCAGGTTCGAATCCTGCGTCGGGCATGGATGTGTGTGATGTCCTTAGATTAGTTAGGTTTAAGTAGTCGTAAGTTCTAGGGGACTGATGACCTCGGATGTTAAGTCCCATAGTGCTCAGAGCCATTTCAACCATTTGAACCAAATCAGGATATCTAGAGGATCGCGTACCCCAATTTGCGATTCCTGCTGAAATTTTATTTGTATTGTGTTGTGCATCTTGTGATTATGTGAAGAAATTTAGTTCAGTATATGTGCCTAGTGTAAAAACTTTATGTTTCAAGAATTTAATTACAGATAATCATCATTGTAATAAATTTGTAACATAATGAGTTACTTATTATTTTCAATTAGTAAAATACATGTCTGTGAAATGATAAACTAAAAAACAGGAAAATAATGAATTTAAAACGTAATATATCAATTTAAAACATAAAAAATAAAACAGTGAATTAGAATAATTAGGGACTTTTCGACATTTTAATTAGGTACGTTGAAAATACCATGACAGCACATTACGTACAGCTTACTTTGCAGTAATGGTAGTTCACAAACCAGCATTACTACACGTGATTAGATGAGGCGTAAAAGCCTCTTTAATTTATGTTATAACAAAAGTCTTTATATTTCAATGTTAATTAATGTTGGTGGAATATTTTGCTAAATTTCAGATTAATACAAAAGTCGGTTATACAGTTTTCAAGAATGTGATTTACACTGCAAATATTATATGAAACTCATATTTTATGTATCATGGTGTCTAATATAGTCAGGGTATGATTTATCCCTTACAAGTGAAATCGGGAAAACCATACACATTGCCTTATTTTTTACCCCTCTACATACCAGCCAAGTTTCATCGAGATCATTTTTCCAGTTCACTTACAACATCGTCATTAGGAGGCATATACAGCTACAACTTTTGAAGTAGAGATCGTTAAGGAGTGTATCGTCAAACTCCAAAATTACATGTCTAGAATCCAGTGATGGAAGAAATTTCCAGCAACAGTCTTGGATCAGCCGGAAAACAAAAATGGCGGAGTGTGGGTTTATGGTCACCAGGCAATACGAAACGTGATAGCTTGTTTTCTAGGCAGCTGCCTGCACTTCAGTATTGAAGCTAATGGCGTACAAGGACTGACTGCATTCTTGCCAGGTATCCCCTTCCTCCTCCTCCCTTTGCTGTCACTGATGAAGTCACGCAGTGTTGCCAGATTTCTCCCCACAGTATCCGCTACTACACTCCTGGAAATTGAAATAAGAACACCGTGAATTCATTGTCCCAGGAAGGGGAAACTTTATTGACACATTCCTGGGGTCAGATACATCACATGATCACACTGACAGAACCACAGGCACATAGACACAGGCAACAGAGCATGCACAATGTCGGCACTAGTACACTGTATATCCACCTTTCGCAGCAATGCAGGCTGCTATTCTCCCATGGAGACGATCGTAGAGATGCTGGATGTAGTCCTGTGGAACGGCTTGCCATGCCATTTCCACCTGGCGCCTCAGTTGGACCAGCGTTCGTGCTGGACGTGCAGACCGCGTGAGACGACGCTTCATCCAGTCCCAAACATGCTCAATGGGGGACAGATCCGGAGATCTTGCTGGCTAGGGTAGTTGACTTACACCTTCTAGAGCACGTTGGGTGGCACGGGATACATGCCGACGTGCATTGTCCTGTTGGAACAGCAAGTTCCCTTGCCGGTCTAGGAATGGTAGAACGATGGGTTCGATGACGGTTTGGATGTACCGTGCACTATTCAGTGTCCCCTCGACGATCACCAGTGGTGTACGGCCAGTGTAGGAGATCGCTCCCCACACCATGATGCCGGGTGTTGGCCCTGTGTGCCTCGGTCGTATGCAGTCCTGATTGTGGCGCTCACCTGCACGGCGCCAAACACGCATACGACCATCATTGGCACCAAGGCAGAAGCGACTCTCATCGCTGAAGACGACACGTCTCCATTCGTCCCTCCATTCACGCCTGTCGCGACACCACTTGAGGCGGGCTGCACGATGTTGGGGCGTGAGCGGAAGACGGCCTAACGGTGTGCGGGACCGTAGCCCAGCTTCATGGAGACGGTTGCGAATGGTCCTCGCCGATACCCCAGGAGCAACAGTGTCCCTAATTTGCTGGGAAGTGGCGGTGCGGTCCCCTACGGCACTGCGTAGGATCCTACGGTCTTGTCGTGCATCCGTGCGTCGCTGCGGTCCGGTCCCAGGTCGACGGGCACGTGCACCTTCCGCCGACCACTGGCGACAACATCGATGTACTGTGGAGACCTCACGCCCCACGTGTTGAGCAATTCGGCGGTACGTCCACCCGGCCTCCCGCATGCCCACTATACGCCCTCGCTCAAAGTCCGTCAACTGCACATACGGTTCACGTCCACGCTGTCGCGGCATGCTACCAGTGTTAAAGACTGCGATGGAGCTCCGTATGCCACGGCAAACTGGCTGACACTGACGGCGGCGGTGCACAAATGCTGCGCAGCTAGCGCCATTCGACGGCCAACACCGCGGTTCCTGGTGTGTCCGATGTGCCGTGCGTGTGATCATTGCTTGTACAGCCCTCTCGCAGTGTCCGGAGCAAGTATGGTGGGTCTGACACACCGGTGTCAATGTGTTCTTTTTTCCATTTCCAGGAGTGTATTTTGTGGGGAATATAGTGTGGGAGTATAGTAGTAAAGCATCCCAGCAGCCACTGGCAGCTGGAAAGATCAAGATGTTGGCATTGCAAATACAGTAACAGAGCTATTTATTCATTGTGTGATGGGTCAGGTTAGGATCTACAAAACCTGCCATCACATCACTAAGATACGGTTCCTGCATTACAGGCAAGGGGATTTATGCACAACAGGTGAACATATTTCAATGTTGTTCAAACTCTCAGGCTTGTAGAATTTCTGCAACTCCACACAGACGGTTGTTTTACTTCAAATATCCTGACACTTCCTATCGTGACCAGCAAAGGCCTGCTGCTTGAGCACCCTTATTGAAGAACTCATACTTGCACACATCAAAGTCCTATAGAAGCATTTAAGCTCACAAATAGAGGTGCCACTATCTCACAAATCGAATATAAACATCAATAATTTTCACATATCACTCACACCTTCAGATATCTCAACTGTCACTATTTATAAATCCGCTGGAAATGTTAGAAGTCTTATATACAGCATGAAACACGATTTATTTGAGAAATCACTTAAAAATAAATGCTAGCCTGGACAATAGTCGCTTCCTGTTTCGCGAAGGATAACTAGAATTTAAGGTTATGTCTACTTTGATGATAAATTTCCACCATACAAAGGCATACCTAGAGTGAAAAACGGCATTAGTTGACGAATAGTAATGGCATCTATCAAAAAATTGTGTGGTCTGTGTGGTACAGCTTGTAGAGCATCTATGGTTTGAATCAACTACTGCTGCAACTAGCTGGGTAACTATTTCACTTTGTAGTATGAATCTGCTGCTGCTACTACCTTACCGAATTCGACATCGGACATAGTCTTTGAGCCTAAGGAATGAATGTACCACCACAACAACAACTACAACAACAATTAGTTCTCTACCGACTGCACCACATCAGCGTTAAGTCTGTATAAACTATTACAGCGCATTAGCCTGCACAAGCACCCTTACAGTTTACTGTGGAATAAGAGTCATACCATGCTCCAGAGGCTCAAGGAGAACCCCTGTTGATGTCTTAGCCTTTAAATTCGTCTAATCTGACTGCATCTGGGATGATATTAAACGTCAGCCTTACGCCCACAATTTACTGGAAATATGTAGACATGTAATGTCAGATACCTTTGGAAGCCTGGAAGAGTCCTTGTAGCATTTTTGCTCCATAGACAATTGTAATCAACCATGTAGATATAATATAAGTTGTAATTGCAGTAGGTCAAAACATTTAGATAGATTTTTACATACAGGTGAATGTATTTTTATTGACTGTGAATTTATCTCCTGCATTCTTAGGACGAAGCCCCACAGTGGAATGTAGATACCACTGTACATTTTGTACATGAAGCAAATTTGGCATTGGTGATTAAATTATTTTAATCAGAACATCCATACGCCTCGCACTACCGAATGGGAACATTATTAAATGCAGCTACATTGTGTGTTCCTTGTCATGTAGGTTTCTCTATACTGTGCGGATGACCATACTACACTTAAGAGTATGTGTTCTGCAGACCAATGCAGGACTGCCCTGTTATCTTATTTTAACATATAGGCCAAAGGTCTGTTGGATTGCGTTAAACCATCATCCCCAAGTCCGCATTGTGAGTTCTGCATTCTCACCTTGTGTGCATTCAATGGATTCAACTGGAAGCTCTCTCATCTGAATACATTTCACACTAGAAAGGCATTAATGGTCTACTGAATCAAAATTCCCTGTTTCAGTTCCATTCAACCTGTCAAAGGCTTGCCAGTCCATGTAACACAGAATTGTAATGCTGTCTTGGGTAAACAAAAGTTGGAGCAACATGCTATTAAGCAGGCGCACCCAGTTTCAAGAACTGTATTCGAATTCATGCACACAACTATAGTTCTATATCCTTAACATGGATCGACGGTGGGATTTTGTCATTATATTTTGCATTAAACGTATGAAGCCATACAATAACTATACAAAGGAAAACGAATGTGTGCCTCTGTATGAGTTCTGATTTCTCCTGTCTGCTTGGTCTTTACGTGATACATACGTTCGTGGCTGTAAATAGCTCTGCAGGCTGTTGCAGTTGCTTGTTATGAGACTTTCTCAATAAGATTCCTCGGAAAGAAAGCCTGCGTGACCCCAGATTGTTTTGATGTCAAATCGCAGTCTACTGAACTTACATGAATCAATATAACAGTTTTACGGTATCTTTAAATAAATCCAAGCACTTAAACGTATTTTTATCGATTAAACATCTTATAAAGTGGCACTAACTGTTCTAATATTCTTGTGCAGTACCAAACGACCTGCTGTTGATCAAAACATCTCTGTAGTGTTAGGAATGTGACGATGGACGTGATAGCCTGAAACCAGTTACGACAATGAAATAAACATTTTGATAGTATTTGTGGCTGGCTGCATCATTTTTCAACTATCGTTAATGGCCACAGAATTCACAAGATTTTCAACAATAATAAAATAACAATGTCATCGTTGTAGGCATCTGTATTTGTACCATTTTTGATGGTCGCATGTCGAGTTGTCACTTTGTATGAATGCGCTTTATGCACAGAGTGCTTTACACATGACTGGAGTATAGAACTTCAAACGATTTAGGAGGAACTGGTGTGGTATGCCATGAACAAGACTGTTTTTAATATCTATAACTGCCGAGCGGAGTAGACCTTCCTTTTGAGGCGCCATGTCACGCATTGCGCGGCCCCTCCCGCCGGAGGTTCGAGTCCTTCCTCGGGCATGGGTTTGTGTGTTGTACTTAGCATAAGTTAGTTTAAATAGTATGTAAGTCTAGGGACCGATGACCTCAGCAGTTTGGTCCCTTAGGAATTCATACACTCATTTTTAGCTGCAGTTCATTGCAAACATTAATGTTTAGTGGTGAATTTTAAAACATGGAACCTGAATCTTTTTTCGTTTCTTTGTTCCAGAGCCATTGCATAAGTTCTCACCCCAGAACAAATGTGCATCTCTGATTTTTTTTAATTTCCCCTGCAGAGGTTATATGCTGACTGTGGGCTAAGGATAATTTTAAATATCACACCATTTTTCAATGTGAGCTAAAGTGTATATGCTGCTTACATTTTCAAATTTCGCTGTCCTCTAACTTGGGTCATGTGAGCTGTAATATTGGATGAGATGTTGGAGCGACTACTGTGTCATCATAACTATCATAATAGTGGTGGAAATTGGAGCTACTGTACTGGCATTTTGAATTTCCTACAGTTTTTAATTCAGGTTTGTCTGCTCTGTGTTGGTGTGGCAGGTTGTGGTCTGCATCTCTTGCCAGACAATGAGTTTAGCACTTACAGGTCAATGCACCATTTTTATACGGGGCATCGGCCTATAATGTGAGGGCGTTGTGGAAGGGGATAATCTGGCAATGTTGTTCCATCAGAAATTAATACTATCATAGGGGGATTGTGAAATCTGGCAGCAATGTGAACTGTCCTCGTATGCCTGTAGCTACACTACCCCCTTTGTCTCCTTGAATGAGCTGACTTGACGATTTTGACATAGATCCGTCGATAACCTCACTGGCGCAATTCGAAAAACATGGGATGTACTATGCCATTTGTCGAAATAAATGGATAGCATTAACTAGTACTGTGTTTTGAAAGTCTCTTCGGGTTTACTGCCGGATACTAAAATCAACTCGATTCAATATTTCAGCGATCCAACTTTTCGACATCTTGTGGAAAACGCTGCTTCTGCTGCTGAGTCCCACAGAGAACTGATGGCAAAGCTGCAAATCGACGTCCTATATAGGCCTCAGTACCGTACACGGTGCATCACAGTTGCTGCCCTCCAAGACTGGACACGTGGCACCCTTAGTAGAACACCGACGCCAACGATATATCGCACTCAGAGACAATTTCGAACTCTCGGACTGGCCGCACCGAGGAACGTTCTGTTTGGATGCGGTTTAGTGATGGGTTCCACGTCCTGCTAACAAGAAACCCATTGTCTCTGTTAATCAAATTATCCGCTAACCTAATTTCAATTGCCTCTTTATAAGAACTATTCCAAAAACCGGAAATGTTGGCAACTATCACAGTTTCGTCAAATTTCATACCATGTCCCGTTTAAGCATGTTCTGCTACTGCCGACATTTCCTGCTGTTGCAACCTCGTATGACGGCGATGTTCCACGCATCTGTCATAAACTGTGGGAATCGAACGGACGACTTAAGCCTTTACACACTGACATGGAATTTTGTATATATCAGGCTTCCTAAGCCCCAAATCATCTTTCACAGAGCCGAGGCCGGCCGAAGTGGCCGTGCGGTTACAGGCGCTGCAGTCTGGAACCGCAAGACCGCTACGGTCGCAGGTTCGAATCCTGCCTCGGGCATGGATGTTTGTGATGTCCTTAGGTTAGTTAGGTTTAACTAGTTCTAAGTTTTAGGGGACTAATGACCTCAGCAGTTGAGTCCCATAGTGCTCAGAGCCATTTGAACCATTTGAACAGAGCCGAGTAGTGGCCTGATCTTGGCAGGTGGACGAAACGAACTCTTAATGTTAAAACTCCTTAAAATTCTTCCAGTCTTAAAACGAGAAGCCCCCAGCATACGGAATAAAGACCACCGATCAATGCTTCTCTTCATGCGCCTCCGGTACAGCCCGGCGCATCTGCTTCTCAGAGTATCCGTTTTCCTTGAAAACATCCATCAAATGCGCAAGCTCTTGGGTTGAACCGTCCGCTTCGGAAATGGTATATGCTCTGCGTACCAGGGTCCTAAGGACGCCACTCCATTGATATGGTGGATGACAACTCTCAGCATGCAGGTACCGATCAGTGGCATTTACTTTCGGTGACCATTATGTCCCAGAGAACCATCTTGTCCTTTTTTTTTTTTTTTGTAAACTAAAGAATGGAAGCATCCCATCAGTTTCAACAACCACAGCTAATTTAATGCTGAGATTAAGGCAGTTGAAGTGGTACACAAATCTGTTGGGAGCGTCCATGTGGCCAAACGATAAAGGTATCATCTACATACCTCCAGAAGCACTTTGGTTGCAAAGCCGAAGTCTCAGTGCCATATCTTCTAAGTTCTCCGTAAATAAACTGATGTATGACAAAGGACTGCCCATAGCAAATCCGACTTTTTATTCAAAAATGTTGCCGTTAAATGAAAAATATGTGGATGTCAGCACATGACGACAAAGCTTCACGAACTCTTCATCCAGTTTTTCACTAATCAAACTAAGGGACTCTTCCAGGGGACTCGTGTAAACAGAGATACCACATCAAAACTCACTAGTAAATCTGTAGGATCCAGCGTCAAAGGTTTCAATCGTTGAATAAAATCCATCGAATTGTAGATATGGTGTTCACACTTACCGACATATGGACTGAGAACAGATGTTAAATACTTCACCAGGTTAAAAGTGGGTGCACTCAAATTACTAACAATAGGGCTTAGAGGAAACCCTTCCTTGTGCAACTTATGCAGACCATACAATCTGGGTGGAGCGGCAGCATCAGAATGAAGTTTCTTGCTTAAATCTTCAGACAATGAGCTCTTTTTTCAAAAGTGAGTGTCTTGCGCTTAATCTTTTCTGTGGGGTCACTAGATAGTCTTCTGTAAGCCGTTTCGTTGAGTAGTAAATCCATTTTAAGGACGTAATTCCAACCGTGGCATTCCCCTTGTCAGCTGGTAAAGCGGATATTTCATCATCATTTCTAAGGGAACTAATGGCTGCTCTCTCTGCGGAAGAGATGTTATCCCGCGGTGGCCGAGCTCGATCTAATGTGTGAGGGACTTCTTGCCTTATTGTTGTCTGGTGCTACTGAGCAGATAAATTCTGTGACAGGAAGTCTCTTTGGAGTGGGAACAAACTTTAAAGCTTTCTCCAACAGTGCCACTGTGGGCCCATCCAACGCCTTGCTAGAAAGATTAACCACAGTGCGTCGAATTTTATTCCATTGTGCTGCTGTATGACGTGAACGTAACATTGCAGAGCGATATGAAGTGGGATAAGCATGTAATGGCAGTTGTGGGGGAAGGCGGATAGTCGTCTTCGGTTCATTGGTAGAATTTTGGGAAGGAGACCGCTTATAAAACACTAATACGACCTAGTCTTGACTACTGCTCGAGTGTTTGGGATCCCTATCAGGTGGGATTGAGGGAGGACATAGAAGAAATTCAGAGGCGGGCTGCTAGATTTGTTACTGGTCGGTTTGACCATCACGCGAGTGTTACGGAAATGCTTCAGGAACTCGGGTGGGAGTCTCTAGAGGAAAGGAGGCGTTGTTTTCGTGAACCGCTACTGTGGAAATTTAGAGAACCAGCATTTGAGGCTGACTGCAGTACAATTTTACTGCCGCCAACTTACATTTCGCGGAAAGACCACAAAGATAAGATAAGAGAGATTAGGGCTCGTACAGAGGCATATAGGCAGTCGTTTTTCCCTCGTTCTGTTTGGAAGTGGAACAGGGAGAGAAGATGCTAGTTGTGGTACGAGGTACCCTCCGCCACGCACCGTGTGGTGGATTGTGGAGTATGTATGTAGATGTAGATGTAGAAAGAAGCCGTTCAGATTCAAGGAGTTTCTGGTAACTGCACTCCTCTGTGCCCATTCCGATAGCGCTCATGTGGAATCGTCAACCTACTGCCACACGTCTCTTGAAAGCGGCGATGACAAGTTCAACTGAAATTAAAATAAATCTTTGGAAAAAATATCCAGCTGTCTACGGGTATACATGAATGCGCTTTCTCATCAGCGCTTGGCTGATACGATCCTTAATCCTATTAGCTCTTTGGCTATTAATAAAATGAACAAATCTGGCAAAATTAGGAATAATACCTTCGTCATGGCATCTCAGCAAGAATGCGAACGTACTCAATAGCTTTCCTTTCTTCCACCAAAACTTATCTAACTTCTGTACAAGTTTCATCATCTCCTCAAAAAAAAAGTTCAAATGTGTGTGAAATCTTATGGGACTTAACTGCTAAGGTCATCAGTCCCTAAGCTTACACACCACTTAACCTAAATTACCCTAAGGACAAACACACACACCCATGCCCGAGGGAGGACTCGAACCTCCGCCGGGACCAGCCGCACAGTCCATGACTGCAGCGCCTTAGACCGCTCGGCTAATCTCGCGCGGCTCACCATCTCCTCACCATAGAGGTAATTGATGAGACTCCGTAGGCTATCTTGCCGTAATAAGAAGCAGCGTTCTCCTGAAGATGGCGAACAGTTGGATCGCCGAAATATTGAATCGAGCTCATTTTAGTATCTGGCAGAAAACCCGAAGAGACTTTCAGGACTTATTACGCCGTCAAGCCTACAGAGTCACATCTAGCACTGAGTTTAACAGAAGCAATCTTCTGCCGAGATGCAGATCTCGAAAGTTTTATTATTGCATCAACATTTTTAAGACATGGAGTGGTATTCGTGATTACTCAAAGAATCTCGTTTCATGCCATCCGCCGTTGTGGGGAAAACTGCGACAGTTACCACTCTTTCGTGTTAGCACTCTATGGTGAGAGTGTTATGCGCCTGTTTGTGTATGGTCAATACACCACTGACTGAATGCGAGTGTTTCAGTAAACATCTCCCTAAACAGATATTCCATAGTAAGAGAAGTAGCTTAAGCAAACATTTGGAACATTACTGAATAGCTACACATGCTTCGACGTGAGGCGAAAGTCACCGTATTTTTCTCCGGTCACAGTCTTCTGAATCGACAGTTAATATTCTTCTTTTTTAATTATTCGTTTTCGTAGATTGTCTACCTGTGCCCGTACTTGGAAGAATTTACGCTGTTTTTAAGGAAGCATGACTTTGTTTAATATTTTGTTTGACCTCATGCTTGCACCGGTCTGCCTCTACTTCAGTACTTTCACGTCTGCCGTGTTGTATCTCTGTCAAGTCCTGTGGTTTGCACAACACGTCGTAAGAGAAACACGTTCGTTGAGAATGGCCTATGCTTTGTAGTGCACCGTAAAAGCATTGCTGTTGTCTCACTCCTGTGTCCTTTCTTAATGAGGTATCTCTCCAGCACTCCAATTAACATCCAGGGCTAAGCAAGTGATGCATTCTCGGTTGTACAGTAGACGGCAGGTTGTTGGTTTTGTAACGTCTACACTCCGTCTAATGAGCTGAACGGCGACAGCCGTTAAATACTACAAGCTATGTCTCTCTAGATTCCTCTCTATTATTGCCTGCAAACCATTTGTAACACGTAAATGTAATTATTCCCTCTCAGCTTAATGCATGGCACATCGTCACTTTATTTATTATTGCAGTTGTCGCTGGTGGAATACGTGAGAGCGAAATTTCGTTAATTATAAAATTGTTCAAATGGTTCTGAGCACTATGGGACTCAACATCTGAGGTAATTAGTCCCCTAGACTTAGAACTACTTAAACCTAAGGACATCACACACATCCATGCCCGAGGCACGATTCGAACCTGCGACCGTGGCAGCAGCGCGGTTCCGGACTGGAGCGCCTAGAACCGCTCGGCTACCGCAGCCAGCTTCGTTAATTAGTTTCCTCTTTCCATAATTGTAGCTGTTTCTTCGCAACACCTTTTTTTTATTTTTCTTTTTTTCTGAAATTCCACTAGATCGTTTGGTCCTAGATACATGATGTGATTATTGTCCAAATGAATCATTAGGTCACCGCAACAACCAACATTTTTCATCCGTTGCTGAGTAAATATCTCCACATTTTAGCATATTCACCTTTACCTATCGAAATTTTTCTCACTCAATTCGCATTCGGAGCAGCATGGTTCGAATCACTCTCCAGCTACCCAGAATTAAATTTTCCGTTGCTTCGCTTAAGCTTTTAAGGCAAATACCGAAATGGTTCGTCGGAAAATTACAAGGTCTATGCCCCCACATCCTTACCGTATCCGAATTCGTACTCTGTCTCTAATGAAGTCATCATCAACGGGACGCTAAGTAGTAATTTTCCCTATTTTGTGTAGAAGAATATAAAAAAGGTTTTTCATGTACATTGTGTAAACCATATATTTAAATTTAAAACATGAACAGAAATTATCATACGTTCTGTTTTTTCTTCTAACTACTGTGGATAATACTTAAAACATGACTGCAATGCACTAAGAAAGCTTAGGAGTTAACGTTTCGTTGACTGTGTTGTCAATGGTAAAGAACCGTATGTTAGTACTTGACAAGGTTTGGACTCGAAATGAACCTTGTATTATCAAAGGAAAATGTACCAGCATTCGGCCTTAGCTATTTACGAATACTATGGAAACACAAATGTGAACTGCCGGACAAGAATCTGAACCCCATTCGCCCAGATGGCGTGCAACGGTTAAGCACTGGCGTTAGCGCTGTTATTTCCTATTTAAGAAGTAGTATAAGGTTGAATAGAATAAACATTTTTATACTCTTCGTGTGTCGGACATAAATTTAATAATCAGTATAACGAACTGTGAAAATTTCAGTAATATGTACCTCTGCCTCCCCCCCCCCCCTCTCTCTCTCTCTCTCTCTCTCTCTCTCTCTCTCTCTCTCTATCTCTCTTGTGTACACACACACACACACACACACACACACACACACACACACGGAAAAAGAGAGAGCGAAAAGTATGGATGGTGTAACGGAGAAAGACTGAATTCAGTCGGGTCTATTTGGGCCTTGTCGGCGTGTATTTGAAGGTTTCCATATTTCATGAGCGCCTTGATTCTTGACGCGTTTGCATTCCATCGCGCCTCCAAAACGTCGCTACCTCTCGCAGAGAGTCGGATGCTAACATGATTTACGCTGATGACTGGGACAGAGATAATTCTCTTCTCATCATTCGTCCGACTGAATACAGTTACTTGTGTATTTTTTCAGATAAAAAATTACTTTGCCTATTTCACACTAACAATACCGAAATGTTTATTGTGTGTAGTTACTCGTTTCATTTATTCTCCTTTATATATGTACGATTGAACATACTTTACACTGATCCTTGATGTAGCTAAAAGGCTTGTACTTTTACCTGCATCAAATGAAACCATGGACATTTGTAGTGAACATCAATCCCTTGGGCCAGTTATTCTGAAACTATTATCCCAATTCCAGATTACTTACTTCGAGACGAAACCTTATCAGTATGCAAAGAGTCAGAATAGTGTGAAAAAATCATCACGGTGAACTGCTCAAATGGACCAGCAGTTGTGGAGAGATTTAGTGATGTAAATACGTATTATTTGATGTTACAGTAGCAAAACAGCTGAAACCTGTACAGTGATACACATTTTCCAGGGAAAACGTAAAAACGTCTTCGAATAGCAAAAAGTGATTAACACTCCTTACAGGTTGTGAGCTCTCTTGGTGGAGCCGTGTGTATGCACAACTTCCCCTACCCATAGACTATGCTTACACCAGTGTAGCACGTGAAAACGTACGTCGTTTGGTTTTATCCATGAAGGTTGAAATGGCTCTGACTTCTGAGGTCATTAGTCCTCTAGAACTTAGAACTACTTAAACCTATCTAACCTAAGGACATCACACACATCCATGCCCGAGGCATGATTCGAACCTGCGACCGTAGCGGTCGCGCGGTTCCAGACTGTAGCGCCTAGAACCGCTCGGCCACATCGGCTGGCCCCATGAAGGCGCTAGACAGATTTTATTTGTCTCCTAACTGCTCTTCTTTTCTCAGCGTCTCTATATATGGGTCCGCTAATTGCATATCGCGAAAAGAATAGGTGCTGCGTTACTGTGCTGTCGGTTTCACGGACGAAATCGGTAACATCAAATATCAAAGTAATTTCTGGGCTATCCCAAGGGAGTCTGATATGGCAACTGGGAAAGACTGCGATCTAACGTACCATTCCCGCTGTGGACATTATTGGAGAACGATCAGAGTGGAAATGGACATACATTTCAAGTAAAAATGTGCCAGTATTCTCCCGTAGCGATTAAGGAGAGCTACAGAAACCTAAATCTGAATGGTAGGACAAGAATTTAATACCCGTTCGTCCCGACAGCACGTACTGTTTGTTATTTCTTAATTGGAAATAAGCACAATATTGGGTAGATACTAATACATTTTATCTGCTGGAAATAAATTTAAGGAAAATAGATTGTAAAAAATTTAAATATGCGTGTGTGTAGAGAGAGAGAGAGAGTGGGGGGGGGGGGGGGGTGAGAGAGAGAGAGAGAGAGAGGGAAGATCAGTACGAAGGCTCAAAATGGCTCTGAGCACTATGGGACTCAACTGCTGTGGTCATAAGTCCCCTAGAACTTAGAACTACTTAAACCTAACTAACCTAAGGACAGCACACAACACCCAGCCATCACGAGGCAGAGAAAATCCCTGACCCCGCCGGGAATCGAACCCGGGAACCCGGGCGTGGGAAGCTAGAACGCTACCGCACGACCACGAGATGCGGGCGATCAGTACGAAGGATTCAGGAGGGAGAGATTAGGTTCCTTAAGCGAATGCTCGGATGCTTCCTTTAAAAGGGCATTGGCTGGTTTCGTAGTCCAAACGAAGCTAGTCCTCTGTCTCTAACAATCTCGATGTTGACGAAAAATGAAACACTAATCTTTCTTAGTTCTCTCCTCCTTTCTTTGTATCCTCTCTTCCTACGTCTTTGATACTCTGGCCACAATTACAGTGTTCTAAGCGATATCTCACGCCCATGTAAGCGAATACCAGTCTGGTACTTCTATGTGTTTCAGAAACTTATGATTCGCAGACATATTATTTTACAAGACTAAGTGAGAATATCTCGGTGTGTCAGTGAAAGTTTTTTTTTTTTGCTCGTAGACACTTACTTATCGACTTAATCCGCTTGTGGGTCATTTCACTTATTGAATCGTTTGTTCCCTAGTTGATTTCGTCTTGAGGTTTGTTTCTGGAAGTCATTTGAATAATCATGCATGGTTGCTCTAACCCCATTATTTAATGCCTCATCAGTAATTTCTGTACATTTTGCAAGGTAATCAAGGAGCAGAAAATAACGGCTCTAAAAAGATGAAATCGACGTTTCTTTTGTTTACGCAAGACCACTGATTTCGAATTATTGCTTTAATTGTTCTTGTATTTGTTTAGTCTCACCCGCAGCATTAAGTTGATACACAAAGTAACTTGTCTTCTTTGTAAACGATCTTAACTAAGAAATCCATTTTTGCATTCTTTGTTGACATCATTCACTCATCTAGCACAAAAATTTCATATAGTTACTTATGTACGTCTTTCTGATAGTCGTATGGGATCAGGTACTTCATACATCTAATTATCTGATACCATATTGTTTCTTTCTCGGTATTTTCATGTGTAGGTGCAGGCTTTGGATGACCATCTTCATTAAAAGATTTGATCACGTTTGAATCCAGTCACTCACTTGCACAATAGTAGAGGTGAAGCTCGTCTCTCGGTCTAGACTTTCACCAAATTTGTGTCAGTTTCCGTTGGCGACATACCTCGCAAAATGATGTACGTTACGACTGGATGGTAATACACGCCGTCTTTTTAAAAAGAAGGATACAATAGATTAGTGTGAAAAGCTATATGAAAATTTACTCTACAAATGAGTTTGATACTTGATTTTCGATTCTGTACAGCAGGTTTCGACATAACAAAAGCAACCCTTCACTTATACCAACTGAATATCTTATTGCCGATGGAGAACTTCTTACCGGCCACAATACTTAACACTCTTTCCTTCAAAATAAAACTGTGGCAGAAAAAAAAAACGGGAAGAAGACTTCGATCAAGATAGCGTCATAAAGAAGGAAATAGAAGGTAGCTGCTGAGCGATTCTAGGATGCGTGGATCACTGGACTAATACATTTTTCACTCTGTTTCTTTGTCTTTTTTCCTTTGTGGAGTCGTCTCCTCCCTTCCACTTTCATTAATGATGACTCTTAGATCATTCCTAAAGAGAGGTTTGCGAGTGAGCCCCGTATCTCTATTGCGGTCCCAGTTGTGCTACGCGGCTCCCGTCAGAGCAATTTGCGACACTTCGCGGTCACTGCATTCTTCTCGTGGGGTCAGCGTGATATTAACCGCACAGTTCACAGCACTTCCCTTTGCCTGCCCCGTTTCAAGTAGCGCTTTATGTCAGCCTATATGCGCTACTCACTCATTTATTGATCGTTAACCCAGTAATAACGCACTGGCCTTCTCGTTTGTAAGTGAGGTATATTTGAGACCAGCGTCATTTGGGTTTTAAACGCTTTTTCACAATCACGTACATAGCTAACAAATTATTCCATTTATAAGAATTTCTTTATTTTTAACACCAAATAAATGGGTGAATTAGTCATGAAACGTAGTCATATTTCCCTTGAAAATGACCCAAGTGAAAAAAAACCACACACATAAACGTAGAGTAAATACACGATATTGTATTCAATGATCGTCCCTTGAAGGTGTAACAGGTATATGACGCCATTGAAAAATAAAAAAAAGAGTGTGGTATATTTTACCATAAGAAAGCTTGCAAGGTGGAAGCGGCATTTCTTGAACGTTGCTCATATGTAAATGTGAGTAAGTTTCTCAGGTTTTTCTTTCAGACCATTTGAAAAATAACACATGAAATTTTACACGCTGATTTGCTACTGTGATGAGAGGTAAGTAACTAAATTCACATCAAACACGAAATAATAGTCAAAGTATTTAGTGGAATGCTGCACACTGTTCGTAAAATATTTCTTATTAAAAGTCATGTTCGGTTTCACGTCAATTGAAGACGCATCCACACGTAATAGGGATTCCTTTTAACAATTCATGGTGGAAAGGTAACTGTCTTAGAGCCACTACCCATATCACTCACATCAAGTTACAAACAAATAACGCGCAAAAAGCGGCAGTCAACATCTATTTGTTTATAACTTGATGTGAATGATGGGGAGTGGCTGTAAGGCAATTACCTTTCCGCTATAACTTATTAAAAGAAATATATATCAAGTGAGGATGCGTCTTAAATGTACGCGAAACCGGTCGTCATTTCTAGTAAAAAGTATTTTGCAGTCGGTACGGCTCATTTCATCCAAAATGTGGAAGTTTCGCTGCGGATGCAACTAATTTAAAATAACATTCAGTGATAGCCAGTGACTCCGTACTAAAAAGGTGAAGTCTGTATCACCTGTAACTAAGTTCGTGGATGGTTTTTTATGGGAAGGGAAAGGGAACTATTCAAAGACTAAAACATTAACTGCCAAACAGAATGCGAGTCTTCTGGCCAAATTCAATGACAAATGGTTCAAATGGCTCTGAGCACTATGGGACTTAACATCTATGGTCATCAGTCCCCTAGAACTTAGAACTACTTAAACCTAACTAACCTAAGGACATCACACAACACCCAGTCATCACGAGGCAGAGAAAATCCCTGACCCCGCCGGGAATCAAACACGCCGGCCGGAGTGGCCGTGCGGTTCTAGGTGCTACACTCTGGAGCCGAGCGACCGCTACGGTCGCAGGTTCGAATCCTGCCTCGGGCATGGATGTGTGTGATGTCCTTAGGTTAGTTAGGTTTGATTAGTTCTAAGTTCTAGGCGACTGATAACCTCAAAAGTTAAGTCGCTTAGTGCTCAGAGCCATTTGAACCATTTGATTTGAATCGAACACGGGAACCCGGGCGCGGGAAGCGAGAACGCTACCGCACGACCACGAGCTGCGGACAATTCAATGACAAAACACGAATAGAGAAGCCTTAATTGCAAAAGAAACAGTAAACATCTTTCGTTAGGGCAATGAAAGGTACGTCTGATAACGCAAAAACTAAGGAATTTAAAGTATAAATCATAGGAACATGAACGCTATTCATCAAACTTGCCATACCCAATGTCCATAAAATGTCTCCTCTAATGACATATCTGACGGGGAAACGGTTTTTCGTAGCCTATGTGAGTACACTGCATACCTTCCAGAATAGTACTTCTACACCGTTATCGCCTAATTAGAAAACACTGGATAATTTGCATTGACTTGAAACGGGAATATTAAGTATAGTTTTGATCTGAAAAACAGCCGTTTACTGCCAGGCCTAAAACGTTTCATCACTGTCTCTTACAGTGCTTATGTTGCAGGATGCTTATTGTTTCTTCCCAGGAAAAATTGGAAGCAGAGTTCAGTCAGCGAACTAACCGCTTTGCAGCTTGTACGTGCTGTGGAGAGCAGCTTAGTCCCTAACGCAGAGTACAGAAGCGTGATTGTGGCGGCTGTGAGCCGCGCATTGTTTCTCTTGGGGGCGAAATACGAGGCCTGGGCCGGGGTCAGTGGCGCCGATATAGCGCGCAGATTACAAACACTCGCTCTCCCCTCCCCCCTACCCCCCCCCCCTCTCTCTCTCTCTCTCGCAATTCATCTAGCTTTTGTTTTCGGTTGTCCAGCGTGTTTCGCAGTCATCCTTAGTAGTTCCAGGATTTTCCAGTTTCTCTCGACCTTCACTGAAGCCGTGGGCGATTTTCCCTTCCGAAGTACACTGACGGTATAAAAAATCACAACACCAATAAGGTGTAGTGTGATATAAATAGAAGCTGGTGGGCATGTTTCTACATATGAAAGATGATGTCTATTCAAATTTCGCGACTGCCGCATAAGAGTGCCTCTGTAGCGTCACTATGAGGATGCAAATCAGGTTTGCTTTGAGCAAACGTTCTAATGGTTGTCAGCGTTAGTTACCTTCGAGATTGACGTGGTGAGTTGATGTTAGCCAAGAACACTTTTAAGGCTACAAAGACATCATTATCAACAACTGTCTGAATTTGAACGAGGGCGTGTAATTGCGCTACGAGATGCTGGACGTTCCTTCTTTGATACTGCAGACTTGGTGGAATGTACAAATTTCGCGACTGCCGCATAAGAGTGCCTCTGTAGCGTCGCTATGAGGATGCAAATCAGGTTTGCTTTGAGCAAACGTTGTAATGGTTGTTAGCGTTAGTTACATTCGAGATTGACGTGGTGAGTTGATGTTAGCCAAGAACACCTTTAAGGCTACAAAAACATCATTATCAACAACTGTCTGAATTTGAACGAGGGCGTGTAATTGCGCTACGAGATGCTGGACGTTCCTTCTGTGATACTGCAGACTTGGTGGAATGTAGCCACTGTACGTGATTGCTGGCAGGGGAGATCACGAGAAAGTGCAGTCGCAAGAAGACTGGGTTCCGGACGGTTACGTGGCATTACGGACGGAGAAAACCATTGTGTTCGGCGTATGGCTCTGGGTCATTGTACTGAACCTGCGACAACAGTTTCAGCAGCAGTTGGCACCGCAGTGACATAACCATCTGTTACAAATCGGCTACTTCAAGGAGCTAGACGCCCTATGTCGTGCATTCCACTGACCCCATACCACCGCCATTTTCGACTTCAGTGGTATCGAGCGACAGCTGATTGAAGGACACGGTGGAGGTCTGCTGTGTTTTCTGATGAAAGCTAGTACTTCATCGGTGACATTTCTGGCCATATTTTAGTTAGGAGGGGGCCACTGGGGGCCTGTCTGCGTGCAAGACACACTGGACCTGCACTGGGAGTTACGGCCTGGGGTGCTATTTCGTATGACGCATCCTGATTGCAAATTTTCACTCCTGTCTGATGACTCGACCCGTTGCGCTGCCATTCGGGAACAGCATTCCAGGGGGTGTTTTCCAACGCGATAACGGTCGCCCGCATAACATGGTCTACACAGTGTCGACATTTGGCCTTGGCCTGATAGATCACGAGATCTGTCTGCAATCGAGTACATACGGGACATCATCCGGCACAACTCCATCGTCATCCACAAACTGTATTAACTGTTCCTGTATTGACTGACCCAAAGCATCAGGCATGAAACTCCGTCCCACAAACTGACAACCGTAACCTGTACAACACAATGCATGCACGTCTGCATGCTTGAATTCAACATTCTGACGGTGACGCCGGTTACTAATGTACCAGCATTTTACATTTGCAATGGCTTATCTCGCGCTTACATTAACTTGTAATCTCGCAATGTTAATCACTTAAATATGTTACCTATTCAGATATATTTCCGAAATTTCATTAATCTACATTAATTATATTTTGGTGTTGCGACTTTTTTCTGTCAGTGTTACTGTGGGCCTTCTGTTGTACTAAATTCTTATAATACTTGAAATGATTAAATGTATACTATGGTAACTGATTTGCATATATGAAAATTCAAATTAGATTTCAATTTTGATCCCACAGTTAATTCAGTAAATGGACACCCTATTCTGATATAAGGTTTCCATGGATTACTCCACAACACCTACGAAAATTTAACGACCTTCTAATATATACATATATATTATTTTAACACAAATGGCACTTGTAAATTGTGCAATGCAGTGAGAAGAATGGGACCGAAAATTGAGAACCAGTTTGAGTGGCGCAGTGATTAGGGAAGGTTCATCCTCAAGTGGGTGGATTGGTGTGGTAATTCCACGTGCCTGGTCACCACCTTTATTGTCTGGCGTGGGATGCTTGGTCGTTGAAGACCGATGACTTTTCTCATTCACTTACCGCATTCCTGATCCCAACCCAGGACTGTCTGTGCGTGGAACGGATGTAATATTTCCCATTTTCCGCACTCCTTTGAAAAGGATAAGAAAATAGTGAGCAATTAGTAGATTACCTTGATATGTAATAAATAGTTGAAATTATCGAATCGTGGTTTGTGGCTAATAATGTTACAGCATCATTAGAATACTTACCTATATACTCATTTTTATTTGTCTGAACACTGAAGCAATGTTTAATTTTTAATGTAACAATGCGTCCTATTTCATTGTCTCGTTCGAACTGGAAACATGCCATCGTACACAATGACTGTTTTCAAAAATGTTCTGCAAATATAAGAAATGTGATGCGGCTGTCGGTGACCACTGCGTGTTTCTTGTAAACATAGTGCAACATGGCGGAAACTCCACGATTGCACTTTTATTTAACATATTTTTTATTATTTTTTCCAAAATATGTCTCTAATAAAACTCATAACTTGATGACAGAAACTGTGTTCAGGCGGGCAGTCTAGGACGGACCGGCACGCTCTTCAGTGATTAGTCAGAAAGCTTTAATGGTTCAAATGGCTCTGGGCACTAAGGAACTTAAATGCTGAGGTCATCAGTCACCTAGAACTTAGAACTACTTAAACCTAACTAACCTAAGGACATCACACATCCATGCCCGAGGCAGGATTCGAACCTGCGACCGTAGAAATAACTTACGCTAATAACGACACAAACACCAGACTGTAGCGCCTAGAACCGCTCGGCCACCCCGGCCGGCTCAGAAAGTTTTATTTCAGGATATTCTTCATTGAAGACTCATTTTTGAATGTCATTCTGTAGCGTGGCCTTCTTGTTTCTCTGTAGGCAACAAGGGCTTTATAGGACATAAGTATTTGAGAAAGGTATGGTATCCAACGCATACAGACAGTTTTATATGTAACTAGTCTTTGCCCGCGACTTCGTCTGCGTGGATCTCGAACCCACATGAATTTTGAAAAATCTTGAAGCTTATTATCGATAAGACACGACGAAAACCTCTGAAGAAATGTGCGAAAATGACTTTTAGTGGCAACTCGACAAACTTATCAACGATAATATTTATACCGATTCAAGGAAGAATTGAAGAACGCTGTAGATAAAGGGACTGAACTGTTAACATTGTTGTTATTGTGACAAAACATTCCAAAATACTACTTTTTACCGATTGTATAATTTCTGTCCTGCCTTCTTTAGTTCAGTTTTATAAAACTGTCCCGACTTTTTTCTTCCAATGTAATGAAATGATCCTTACTCGAAAGTGAGTCGATTCACATAAAAAATTGCCAATTTTACTCATTTTTATGGACAACTCACGACTAATCAAAAATGTGACAGTTTTCCTGTACCTCCAGTGGATTCCGATTTTCCCGCATTAACCCAGTCACAGTAAACACTCTGTAAATATAGATAACTCGGCTTTTAGGCTGCGTATCAGGATGAAACATGTAGCAGATTTTAAGTTAGACCTCGAACAATAAAACTGTGAAAACCGCATCCAGTGTCGTGCAGTAGTTTTCGCGTGATGCACGTACAGACAAAGGGACAGACAGACTTACAGACAAACAAAGAAACAAACAAAAACACTAAAAACATTTGTTTTAGTTTCTATTGCTGTTATAAAGACCACTCATATTAAGTTTTCGTAAAGATCTCCTATGTACAGACATTTATAATTTAATTACGTGTACAGGTAGACAGATCTAGTGGTTAATGAATTAGATTATGGCACTAATGATGTACGATCTAAAATATGTCATTTCATCGGATTAGAGCACCCATTCATCAAAAATTAACTAATTTGAATATCTTATACTGTCACTGTGAACAGAGATGCAATATGGCTTTTCTTATTAGCAAGGCGCAGTTTCAGTAATATATTTTCATTTTTCACACGCACTATGCTTTTTAACGAACTTCAGAATTTCTCCCTTTCCCTTGAGAGTTTCATTGGGCAAGGAAACTGGATAAGGTGGAGGTGGTACGATTGCCACCGCGTGCCGTGTACCTCCCAGGAGAAAGCAGCGAGCTTCCAGAATACAAAGTCACAGCCGCCGGTAGCTTTGAATGCAAATATTCCAACGGCTTGGCACTGGCTCTGTCCCCTTCGTTATCTTGCCAAACTAAGTGAAGGCGCTCCCTGAGGCACCAGATTCAGTCCTTTTCACCATAGTTGAGTACTTACATTCACAAGTTGGAAGCCGTTGAGTGTACATTTTGTCTGAGGAGCATGATCTTTCGCGCGATTGAGCTTTGGTCAATGCTGGATGTGGCTGAGAGCTGTATAAACTGCTAACTAACTCGCTCCACTACAGTTTTCTGATCTTTGAAGTTATCGCCTGTGTAATTTCTTTACCAGTTTTAACCTCTACATTAACGTACTGTCTCAAATGTCGTGTCTTACATTAATAAGAAGACTTCATGGTGCTACAGATTATTCTGAAGTATTATTGTACAAAAAAGAAAAAAAATAGTCACTTTCTGTGTTTGAGCTAGTACTCGTATTTGAATATTACATTTAATCTTTCCGTAACTACTTCACTGATTTGTCTTTCATGTCATGTCCAGTTTTTGGATATTCAATCTCAGTCTTCAGTGCCCTTGTTCAGTAATGTTTGGTTCGCAAGTTCACAATTTACACGTCGTAAAATATTATCTGTGTATAATATCTACCTATAAAACTGTTTAAGTTATAAAAAATATGCTTAAAATCACCAAGGAGTGTACACGCCATGTACAAGTAAGTCAGCACACGTAATGAATGAGTAACTATAAAGAGAGTATCTCATGTAATGTGACAAGCTTTCCGTCGTAGCTACAGGTACATGCTACTAGATCTCACGCACGTATACGGATACAAAGCGCACTGCCCCTGTCTTATAGGAGTTGAAACATGGGCATTCATAACACAGTTTTGTATATTTGTGTAACAGGATGGGATACTTGGGAGTGGGGTTATTTCCAGAGAGCCTATGGAATGCTTTCCAAAACCTTGTAGGGTTTATAGGTATTTCGTTTAGTTTAGTGCATGAATTGTGCAAGTCCCGACGTCGTTTAGCTTGTATGTAACTGGGAACTAGCCGCTAGAGCTGTCGGTGGCATGCAAGAGTGTCCCACTCATGAATATGAAGGAATTATCCGACGGTATGCTAGGAGTAGTACAAGAACACGTGTAGAAAGAATGGGACGGTGATAGTAAATAGTTCGGAGTGGGATATGATTGGAAATTTCATCTGAATGGTGTGTTGTAGCAAATCAGCATAATGCTAGATGTCGTCTGGATTTTGACCGTTAGAGTCATAACTTTCGATTAGTGTATGGACTCAGGCACAGTATTCATTCCATCTGCGCAGGAATATGCTTGGATTTATGGGGATGGATGATAAGTAGTGGCACAGGTTCGTTTTCGTTCATACTACGACGTCTGGAGGCGGACAGATAGGGGATCACTCCCAGTCGGAGCTGGGACGTCTGTTGTGGTTAGCTTCAAGAGGTTGGGGGGGGGGGGGGGACGGGAGAAGGGGAAATAATAGCTTCGGGGATAGTATCTGTAACAGGCTGGGTGTAGGCGGGGATTTCGTTGCCATTGCGAGTGCTATTAAAATGACGCCACCGCTGTTTTTGGGCAAGTGTGTGAGGTCGCAGGTTAAGGTTGGCAGCGATTATGAATGTGGTACAGGTTCGGACTACGTAGTTTAGGAAATCATAAAGGATGGAATGCCAGAGCGGATGCAGATAGTGGCAAGGGCTAATGCGAGTTTTGGGAGAAAAATGGTGATGATGAGGTGCTCAGTTAGATGAGTTAGGAGTCGTGTGGTGAGGGGGTGGAGGGGGAGAGGTAGAAGGGATAGTTCGGAGATGTGCAATGGCTGTTCCACCACCGACAATAGTTTAGGTATTATTAGTGCGATGCAGGATGTATGGAATGGTGAGGCTGGAGGAAGTTTTCATCGAGCAGGTAGTCATAGATTTTGTGTTGGTGGAGGGTATGGGTAGGTAGATGTTCACTGAGGTGGAAGGAGCGAACATTTTGGTATAGTAGCGCCATCATCAGTCAAACAGGGAGGTGTTTTAAGGTTTCCAGGAGATTACTAATGAAATGATTTTGATTTTGGGAATAGTTGTAATAATGAAATGATCTTGATTTTGGGAATAGAAGATATGTATATTGAGATGGAAGATGGTACGGTTTGCGAGGGTTATTTGCTGTACGATGTGGGGTCTTTCAAAAGAGTCTCTGTTCTGCGCGACAAAGGTCAGGAAACGGATAATATGTTCGATGGTGTGTGCAGGAAGGAGGGAGTTGTTTATGTGGAGTTGCTTATCATCTGCGCGTGTGAGGCCGGTGAGTTCAGATTGTTAGGGAGGATTACGCAACAGCCCTGACATGGAAAAGTAACGTAATGTGGATTCCTTCCCTGCGGAACAGTTCAGCAGGGCGTCGTTGTTCTACCCTCCACTGCATTCAGTGAACCCATACGCGAGATGCATATCAGCAGTGCATATCATCTGTATCACTGTACTACTATTCCTGTCGGGGAAAGAAAAAGACCAACACAGGACGGAACAGTACATAATACGAACTTGAGGGCAAAGGGTAACGAGGGGGCAACAGCTAGTCCTGTGAGTGAGATACGTCTTGAAACAAGACCCACAGCGCATATCGTCGACAATCGCGCTGTTTGCAGATATTGTCAGTTCAATACAGATACAAAGGTAAGTGGGGGTAAGAAATCAAACGAAATACAATAACTCTGCAACGAGCCATCGGAGACCGCGGATCCTTATACTAAAATACTAAGATAATATCCCTGAACAACTCCCGAAATTTTTCAGTGGCGTTCCAGTTCACCTTGTATGTTGCATACAGAATCGTCCTCGCGCAGTCTCATGGAACTTCTTAAGTCATTCATCACATAATTCACATATATTGTGACTACTGACGGCTCTATAACACCTCTCTGTACCCATAAATAACTTGAGACAACCACAATGCAAGTCTCTCAACTTTCTTCAGCTATCATTAAAACACAAAAGATAATAAATTTTCTCCAAGAGATGCGTACTGTCGACAACTTACAATATCGTATATGTCATTCATAACTCTTGAGTCCAACGTGATGAGACCAATCATTTTTTCTTTTCTTTTCTTTTTTTGCAGATAGAAACTGTCTACTTTCATTATGCCTCAATGTCGTGTCCATGGTGACTTACTACACAAGAAATATTTACTTTTACTTGAAAACGACTAAGGATACTTAGTCAAAGGAATATATAGTACACGGCGAAAATACAGTAATTCAGCTCCCTGTGTAGGACCTTAATTTAAATCTCTGTAGATGTTTGAGAAGTATTTTTACGGTGTACTGCAACAAATTTTACTTATTTATTATATTAATAAGTAATAAACTGAAGTGCGGAACAAGACGAAAAAGTATGTATTTAAGAGCAAACCACTCTTCAGCATATCCTGCCCAAAATGAGATTGTTGAACCCGTAGTTCTCTCGTCCCTGAACAAGTTTTTGGTGTATAAATACTACTGCAACGACAATTTCAATTTTCTACAGTTTCGGAAAGGTATACGGCATTTAGCTCCTTTCGCTAGATGTAATTTCTAGTCAACGAATGCATTTCCGCAGACTGGATAAACATCAGTGCTCACTGGATGCGAGATGAAGTGGCGTATCTCTCCGTGCAGTGTGTGTCATTTCAGAACATCCGTTCCATTTCCTCGTCCAATTACCGCCACTACCAGTCGGTGATACATGGCTGCTATCGTCAGTCGTAACGTTATTTGCGAGGGCAGCGAGGTATCGGCAGTCAGATTTAGCGCCAATCGTTGGCGGTTAGCGAGAAAAAGATATAATGGCACATTAAGGCACATGATTGCATACTGACCGCAAATAACAAAACATATATTCTGACAATTGATTTCGACGCTTGCTGTCACAACGAGATCTTTGTAGTTGTAATCCTGAAGCGCACCTGCGTTAAAATTTCAAAGCAGTACTCGATTTTTTTTTCCTTTAGCCTACAGAACATGAAAGAGTAATTATTTGAATATGATATGCTATAACAGTTGGATGGAACACGGGAACAGCTGTTGAGCACTGTCGTCCTGTTGAGGAAGTTGCATACTGTTTCACGTGCATCTGTACGTGTTAGTACCGTACGGAGTGTCACAGACATTTTCACAGACAATGTTACAGCACGGATATATATTTTGTGTGCATTATGATACATAATCTCCGTAAAGTCAGTAAAATACCAAAGAACATTTTCCACAGATTTGTTTTTTATGTCATGCAGGTTCTGAGTTAAAATCATTTGATTTGTAAATTGCCAAGGGAGGCGAGATCAAATACAACATAGTTCGCGAAATGATGCCTGTTCCATGAGGGAGGGCTGACAAGTAACGCCTCCGAATTTTTTATTCTCTTTTCAATACAGTTTGAGATACGACGCGTGTTTCTTAAGTAACAGCAAGAAGATGTTCTCTCTTAGATCTCCTCTCGATTCCGTATCACTGACACGTGAAAATTTTTTTCTCGTTTGCACATTAACATTAGTGGTGCACTTGACAGCACAAAACTTGTCGGCCAGCAATCGACACCATAGTTCAGGTCTTACACGACTCTGGCACGAACGAATGCTACGTATAAGTTTTCCATTTACATCGTTAACAGGTGAAAGAGGAAATATTGCTTCATAAATCACACGAAACCGGTTCTGACGTGTTATGTACATTCTCCATGAACATTAAAATATTTTTATGCAGATAGAACAAACTGCTATTTTCTGTAGCTGTAGTGCATACTAATGCATACTATATAACTAACTAGAAAACGTTCCGTCGGGGATCTTTGTCGCTGAATAGTCAGCGTTGAGACTTTCTTTGGGGAGGGTACGAAGCTAGGTTGAATTTTTTTCCGTTGCAGACGTATTCTTTTTGCTCGGCAATTGGGTATCTATGAGAAACAGCCCCCTTTAGATTCAGTTACTATTCCACAGTAGGAGCGAGAGTGTTTTGACTGTAAATCAACTATACATGAAATGTTTCCGCAGTTGCGATTATGGACAGCAATCAGCTGTGTAATGGAATGTTAACAAAGAAAATTTGTTTTTTCTTTTTTCTATCAGACCACGACTGACGGCCAGACACAAACTTCCATGTGTCGTCAACCTTGTGTCTACAACCTGTAATATACATCCATTATGTAATCAATACGATATTGTAGTGCCTATGTTGTTCAGAATTACGATGCAGTGTTCCTCCGGACATGCACGCATGTCCGAAGTAACAGGACGCAAACTTTTAGACACATGGTTGAAGACATATAGAAGTTTGGATCTGGCCGGGACTCGTGCTCCGATAGCCGACTTGTAAGGCCACCGCTCGTGATAAGCGGGAAATCCGGGTTCGAGTCCCGCTCAGGCACAAAGTTTCATTGTTGTCATTCCATTCTACAGCTGATGGTTGTCCATCATCTATTCGCAACTGCGAATAGGTTTCATGTATGTTTGATTTACAAATAAAATGGCTCTGAGCACTATGGGACTTAACTGCTGTGGTCATCAGTCCCCTAGAACTTAAAACTACTTAAACCTAACTAACCTAAGGACATCACAGACATTCATGCCCGAGGCAGGATTCGAACCTGCGACCGTAGTGGCCGCGCGGTTCCAGACTGTAGCGCCTAGAACCGCTCGGCCACTCCGGCCGGCGTTTGATTTACAGTCGAAACACTCTAAACACTCTCACTTCTACTGTGAGATACTGACTGAATTAAAATGGGGCTGTGTTTCATAGATACTCAGTCTTCGAGCAAAAAGAATGTGTCATGAGAGGTATACGTCTCTTTCCGTACCCTGGTTCTGGGTACTAGTGTACGACACTAGGGCCGGCATTGCAAATAGTATCTACCTGCCAGCTTCCATTGGCCATAGGCTTTTCACTTTTAATTATGAAAAAGGGAGAGAGGCATGTATCTTCTAAGTGCCCCAGCTGAAGAGAAGCCTAAAATGGTTTAAAAACTGTTTCAAAATGGTGGTTAATTGCAGCTTACTGTATTTATAACCGTTTTGGTATTGTTTGCTTCACTCTGACTGATTGTCAGTGTTATCTTTTTAATTGTAACACGTGTTCGTAGGGTTCTTCCATTTAATGTGAAAAAATAACAGTGCAGTCCAAACTATTTTACTGACTATATTTTTGTAGCTGTGTATTTTTTTTTTAACAGATACGAGTTTTGCATCATATTCACATTTTTACAGACAACAAAGAACTTTATTTCCTGGTGGGAAGGAGCAACAACTATGAGTTCATCCTCACATCTCAATGTTTCTTCATTACATTTAGATAATACACGATCTTTTTTCGTAGCATTTAATTTTTATTTCGTCAGGAAACTGTTTTCGTCTTCTCTCAATAACTGCAAAGGACTTTGCCATTGACTTGTGTGGGAAACTTGTTGGCGATTGAAAAATAAATGTGATGTTTTTCATAGTGGCGACAGACTATGAAGCAGAATAAATACTTTATATTATATTTAAGCAAATGACAGATGGAACTGCATAGAATACGCTTTTTGTCAAGGATGACTCCGGCCCCTAGGATGCCCAAGATATCATCGCTACAAGGCTTCTTTTGTGTTAAATAATTCCTGATGGCTTAAAAATGGCCTAGCAGCGCAAAGTGGTCGGTATTCAAAATCTATTATGCAACTGGAGCTGTCATTTACTTAAATTGTTAACAAAAGTTGCGTGTATACTGCGTCCAAATTGAAGAACATACTGAAAAAAATATCAAATTTCTATATTGCGACACAATATCAATTTCACGTGGACGAAATGTGTGCATTCCCTTTCTTCATGTACTTCTGCCTGATATAATTCGCGTCGTTGTCATTCTGACCATATGAGGAAAAATTCTGCTAAATGTGTGAAACATCTTGACTCAATGCAGCTTTTATAGTTGAAATTCTTAAGAAAATATGCAGCATGTGGCGTGGATCCTACATCTCATTTTCAAAAAATGATTTTGAAATAAACAAGTCCGGAAGAAGCAATTCAAGTTCTTTTATCTGGAGCTTAAACTATTTTGATCTTACATAACAGTGTAACAGTGGGGTTTCTGCGTCGATCTATCGTTAAAAACTGTCGCTAGACTTCAGGTTTCGCATTCGGGAGAAGCAGGTTTCAAATCACCTTCAGCTCTCGAGCCAGATTTATATTTTTCGTGAATAACGCAAATACATGTATGTTCAGAAAAAAACAAATTCAGTCACCTCGGTAAACCAAATCCTGTTCCTAGTAGGCAAAGAGGCCACCATGGGCCCTGATAACATGTTCCATGCATGATGACATCGATGCGTAAAAGGCGTGAATGGCGTTCTGTGGTCTGGACGGTGCGACCTGATCCATCTCGTCGTGTTGTACGACCTTCCGTGAACAATTCTGCACACACCTGAAACACATCGTCCCACACGAGCAGCAATTTATAGAATGGATACATCACATTCTCTCATGCTAATAATGCGCCCTGATTCAAACTGCCTACGGGTCGCGCATATGTCGGCAAGGCATCCTGCATGTCTGCTCAAGTCACACTGATCCATTACCTTCGTTTTAAAGCGACAACGAGAGCCGCAGGCACATTTGACCTGTAGGTGGTGTTTCGCCGCGATATCGATATTGTCCCTGAACCCGCGGTCCGACATGGTTCAAATGTTAATCATTTCTGCAGAACATACTAATGTACATGTCACGTGAATATGAACGTCCTATATCTAGTCGTTCTGGTGTTCCGTTTTTACTGAAAATGAGTACGGAAATGAAGTCCCATGCTTCTTGACAGAGCGTAGGGGAACGAGACCCACACCGTCGTACTAGGCAACGTCCTAATGGAGGTGGTTTGCCGTTGACTTCCTCCGACCGTAATAGGGATGAATGATGATGATGAAGGCGACACAACGACACCCACTCATCTCGATGAAGGTGGAAGTCCCTGACCCCGCTGAGAATCGAACTCGGGACCCCGTGCTCGGGAAGCGAGAACTCTACCTCGAGACCATGAGCGGCGGACGAAAATGAGTATAGTTCCCTGAAAATAAATCAGTCCAAGTTTGGCCTCTATCTCTGATGAGAGTATAATCGACTAAACGTTGAATCATATTCTTAAATTACGAAGGTGAAATGTCGTGTAACAAAACAGGAGGAGAGAGCTCTATATGGGTATCGTTATTGTACGTCGCAAGAAACTGGAAGGTAGAAAATGTGCATAGAGTGGGATTTTTATCCTAAACTCAGCAAACTTCCACAGACAGTGCGTACGTAATCAATTTCATTTAATTTCTTGTGTAGCATTGAGGTTCTGTAGCTCGAAGCTACAGAATCGAACAAGATAAGGAAATCTATCGTTAGTACGAACAACGCTTCAAAATGGTTCAAATGGCTCTGAGCGCTATGAGACATAACATCTGAGGAGGTCATCAGTCCCCTAGAACTTAGAACTACTTAAAGCCAACTAACCTAAGGACATCAGACACATCCATGCCCGAGGCAGGATTTGAACCTGCGACCGTAGCGGTCGCGCGGCTCGAGACTGTAGCGCCTAGATGTTCATACTTGGCTTCTAATGTTAAATACTTCTGAGAAAAATTCAATTGAACACGGCTTCCAATTGCATTGCAGCACGTCAGCTCCAAACAGTAGTATGTGACACAGAGACTCACACGACAACTGAGGTTGAAGGAGCCTTGGTTCACGTGGATTATTTTGCTCTTGGGCCTCCAGAAACAAAATGGGAGACTTATGCTGCAAAATTTCTTGCTAACCCTATCTAACAACAAGTGCAAAGTAGAAAGAATGGAGCTAAATGTCGATAATTCAGGTGTATGTATTCGTTAAAAAGCTCACAGCTTCTCGCTAAACAAAATACGACCTCGCTAAGAAACATACAAAGCGAAACACAGCCGTGTACTGACGTGCATTGTGCCTGAAAGAAATATAATGAAAATAGTACGCATTATGGCATATGGAAACATAAAAAGTCCCAATAATAATTGTAGTGAACAGCAGTTGTCATCTGTGTACGGAATGGCATTCGTGCACATTATGCGTACCTTAAAGCCCACCGTTTACATAGGCGTGCCAGAAATTTTGAACAAGAAATTAATATTTTTCAATCTAGAGCATGTAATGGTACTTGAATTACGCAACCATTACGGCACCTCACCTGAACCTCTCGATACCTGCAATATTCTACTGTATTTCTGTAAAGTAGTTGACATATTTCTGAGACAACATTCAGATTTGATTTCATTTGTGATACATCGATATGTTTATATTGCAATGATATTATTCGTATGTGTATTCTTTCTTTTGTCACTATGATCTTTGACGTAACTCTGATTTTTGGGCGCGTAAGCGATAGTTAGTTGTTGAGTTGTTAGAGAGTCGGACCTTGAGAAAGTCAAGTGTTGGACGTCATGTTGGAAAGACGCATAACGTAGTCCGCTTATAAAATGTGAACTTTAACAGTGACTGTGAGAGAGATGTTTTCAAGTATGTTTTGTATTGTGAAGTGATGTTTTTTGTGTCATGTGATAAAGCAGTTAAAAGGAAGTGTAACTTAATTTCGGAATGCTGATTATTTTTTTTACATCACCATTGTCCAGTAAAAGTGTAAGCTTCAAGAATGGTTTGTGAAGCCCATCTACAAAACTTTTGAATATAGCAGAATAAAACCTAGGCCTCTTTGCATCCGAGCTTGGAATCATATCCACCTAGATTTTCAACGATTGATCCATGGTTTTACGACGAGACCAGCGTGGGAAACACAAGAAGATGAGTGCCTAGTTTTTCCATTATTACATGAAATGACTATTAACTGTGTTCTAATGACACCTGCCACATAATATGACTGTTGTTGCCCGATAATTCAGTATTTAGCAGCGTAAGCAACACCACAATCGTTATTAAAATTTTGACCTTTGTTGTAGGGTTGTTAGAAGCACCAATTCGCGAATAATTAACCGTGGTTTTAATTGGTACAAAATATGACGAGTGTGCATTGATGCGTTAATATAGTCAAATAGTCTAAGTACACTGTATTAATATACCCTGTTACTATGCGGAGTGCACTCTGCATACAGGTCAGCACAGTGACCAGCTTGACGAACACAAGTTCAGCAACTCACGTATCAAATTCTGATGTCATGTTAGCTAGTGTGGCTTTTATCCACTTCTGCCCCTCTCTTGCCAGGCAGTGTATCCTCTGTTGTCGACAACAACGTAGTTAAAAATGGCCAGCTGTATTCCAAGGACACGATGGCTTAATGTTGAATTTCCGATGAAAATCTCAGATTGGACGTTCGTGTTCCAAATACGCTGTGTGAAAACGGAAATGAGAGAACTACGCTGGCCAATGGTCTTGAAACTCCATGCTGTCGGTACCAATGACTAAATTCGCTGGTGATCCAGAGTCGCAACGATCATATGAAATTGTGAGAATAGTTGGCTACGATGACATGATTATCATCGCATTCAGTTATATTCGTTTGAAGAGGCCATTGAACGTACTGGATGGAATAAGCGCAGAGGAATACCTTAACAGTGCTGGTTAATGACTCTGAAAAAAGACCAGAGGATATCAGGATGCCACACCGCCCACTCTTGAGACCGTACTTCGTGGTGATAAAATAACGGGGACTCCATTCTGCGGGTCAAAAGGTCAGATAAACCAAAAGAAACAGGAAGACAGAAGCGCGTCATGGCAAGTGATTCGTGGTGATTGCGCCCCTCTCAATGGGGAATGGAGTGAACTTTCGAGCTGCAGGCCATTTAAATGATGACAATAACAACTCAGAAACCCCGTATTCACTGCATTTTCCTCTGTAATTTCTTATCAAACCTACAGAAGAGTTGTCATTAAATTTGTCTCGTACAGATCTGTTATTATTATGAAAAATACCATAGTTGCATTCGAAAAGTTGACATCTGTATCTTGGTAATTAATGGATTTGCGAAAACGTTTCGGTCTTTATTTTAGTAGCAACTGGCCAGTATTTATCCAGATAAAAAATTACAAGCATCTTCGAGGAGTCAAAAGTAGTTTTAGGCGAAAAACTTGGGCTCCTCACACTGAATGTATCATGGACAGTTACACTTCTCCAGCACATTGTAAGCACTCTGACGTAATGGTCTGTCTTCATATCATTTGAAGTCTTCATATCAGTCTTATACATGTTTCGATGGTGAACATGTTTGTGGTCTATTTTCTAGACGGCAGCGCGGAACTGTATCATAGACTTAGCTAAAATCGAGGTACATGGCGTTACATTGCGTCCACAGTATACCTTCGAAACCCGTGTACGAAAAGAGCAAACCGAGTTTCACACGATCGGTGCGCTAGTAGAAGTCGTGTTGGTTTCTATTGAGGAGTTATCTGATCTCCAAAATTTTCCTAATACACGGACTCAGAGCGTGTTGCCCAATATGAGCTAAACATTCGTCAGTGACACAGATTCGTTTGCAACTACATCGATATTACGTAAGCCACTTGAAGGTTAGCGGCGGAAGGTAATTCAGGTACAACTAATTCCCCCTTTCTCGTTCCACTCGCGAACGGCACTTGCGAAGATTCAAATGGTTCAAAATGACTCTGAGCACTAAGGGACTTAACTTCCGTGGTCATCAGTCCCCTAGAACTTAGAGCTGCTTAAACCTAACTAACCTAAGGACTCCACACACATCCATGACCGAGGCAGGATTCGAACCTGCGACCGTAGCGGTCGCGCGGTTCCAGACTGTAGCACCTAGAACCGAACGGCCACCCCGGCCGGCACTTGCGAAGAATGGTTGTCGGTAAGCCTCTGTCTTAGCCGGAATTTCTCGAATTTTCTCGTTGTGTTCATTTCATGAGACGCATCTTGAAGGTAGTAATATGTTATCCGACTCTTCGCGGACTGTACTGTCTCGGAATCCCAATAGCAAATCACTCCATGATACACAACGCCTCTGTTGCTGTTTCTGCCACTGGAGTCTGTTGAGCATCTCTGTAACGCTTTCGCACTGAGTAAACGATCCTGTTACGAAACGCACCGCCATTTGTTGTATCTTCCCTGTCTTTTCTATTAGTCCAAACTGGCAAGAGTCCTAGTGTGGTGAGAAATACCCAAGAATCGGTCGAACTACTTCTTTGTAAGCCACTTCTTTCATGGGTGAGTTACATTTCCCCAATATTCATCCTATAGATCGCAGCCTATCATCTGATTTTCCTACTACACTACTGGCCATTAAAATTGCTACTCCACAAAGATGACGTACTACAGACGCGAAATTTAACCGACAGGAAGAAGATGCTACGATATGCAATTGATTAGCTTTTCAGAGCATTCACACAAGGTTGGCGCCGGTGGCGACACCTACAACGTGCTGACACGAGGAAAGTTTCCAACCGATTTCTCATACACAAATAGCAGTTGACCGGCGTTGCCTGGTGAAACGTTGTTGTGCTGCCTCGTGTAAGGAGGAGAAATGCGTACCATCACGTTTCCGACTTTGATAAAGGTCGTATTGTAGCCTATCGCTATTGCGGTTTATCGTATCGCGACATTGCTGCTCGCGTTGGTCGAGATCCAATGACTGTTAGCAGAATATCGAATCGGTGGGTTCAGGTGAGTAATACGGAACGCCGTGCTGGATCCCAACGGCCTCGTATCACTAGCAGTCGAGATGACAGGCAGCTTATCCGCATGGCTGTAACGGATCGTTCAGCCACGTCTCGATCCCTGAGTCAACAGATGGGGACGTTTGCAAGACAACAACCATCTGCACGAACAGTTCGACGACGTTTGTAGCAGCATGGACTATCAGCTCGGAGACCATGGCTGCGGTTACCCTTGACGCTACATCACAGACAGGAGCGCCTGCGATGGTGTACTCAACGAATGGCAAAATGTCATTTTTTCGGATGAATCCATGTTCTGTTTACAGCATCTTGATGGTCGCATCCATGTTTCGCGACATCGCGGTGGACGCACATTGGAAGCGTGTTTTCTTCATCGCCATACTCGCGTATCACCCTGCGTGATGTTATGGGGTGCCATTGATTACCCGTCTCGGTCACCTCTTGTTCGCATTGACGGCACTTTGAACAGTGGACGTTACATTTCAGATGTGTGTTACGACCCGTGGCTCTACCCTTCACTGGATCTCTGCGAAACCCTACATTTCAGCAGGATAATGCACGACCGCATGCTGCAGGTCCTGTACGGGCCTTTCTGGATACAAAAAATGAAGGACTGCTGCCGTGGCCAGCACATTCTCCAGATCTCTCACCAATTGAAAACGTCTGGCCAATGGTGGCTGAGCAACTGGCTCGTCACAATACGCCAGTCACTACTCTTGATGAACTGTGGTATCGTGTTGAAGCTGCATGGGCAGCTGTACCTGTACACGCCATCCAAGCTCTGTTTGACTCTATGCCCAGGCGTATCAAGGCCGTCTTTACGGCCAGAGGTGGTTGTTCTGGGTACTGACTCTCAGGATCTATGCACCTAAATTGCGTGAAAATGTAATCATATGTCAGTTCTAGTATAATATATTTGTCCAATGAATACCCATTTATCATCTGCATTTCTTTTTTGTGTACCAATTTTAATGGCCAGCAGTGTATTTGTTTTATGTTGTCATTCCAATTAAAGTCGCTCCGAATGGTTGTTCCTAGATATTTTACCGTCGATGCTGTTTCCAGCAATTTGTCCTCAATGTTGTACTTAATAAAGCTTTGATTACCAGCATCTGAAGCTGACTGCAGAACGATTCTACTGTCTCCAACATAAATTGCGCTTAAGGACTACGAACATAACGTACGAGAAATTGTGGCTCATGCGGATGCGTGTAGATAGTCTGTTTCCCCTCGTTCTATTTTCGAGTGGAACTGGAAAGGAAATGACTAGTAGTGGTGTAGGGTACCCTACGTCTCGCACTGTATGGTGGATTGCGGAATGTGTATGTAGATGTACTTGTACAGTAGTGGGTTTCTAACCTATGTTTGTGCAGTATATTAGATTTATTTACGTCCAGGGTCAACTGCCAGTCCCTGTGTTTTTCATTAATCCTCCGCAGGACCTTTTACAAATCGCTACAGTCTCTGGCGCTGCTATCTTCATACAGAGAACTGCATCACCTTCGAATATCCTTATACAGTTTCCGACATTTTCCAACAGATTATTTATCTATATTACAAACAGTAATGGTCCTATCACACTTCCTTGGGGTACTCCTGAAATTACCTTTCAATCCGTCGAATTTGTTTCGTTTAGAGCGTTGCTCTGTCTACAAGAGAATCCTGAATCCAGACACAAATCTGGTCCTATACTCAGTAAGGGCGTATTTTTTCCACTAAACGGCAGTACAGGTGGTGTCAGATCCGTATCTGTAGTCAAGGGACACGGTATCGAACTGAGCGCCATGTCTAGAGCGCTGTGGATCTCATGGAGAAACAGAGCGAACTGAGTTTCTCAAGATCTCTGTTTGCGGAATCCATGCTGATTTGTATAGAAGGGAATTCCTTACTCTAACAACGTCATAATACATTAGCATAAAACATATTTCATGATTCTAGAACAGGCTAGCGTCAATGATATAAGCCTATAATTATATGCATCTGTCCTACGACCCTTCTTGAAAACGGGAATGACTTGCTGATTTTTCCTGTCGCTAGGTACCCTTCGTTGCTCCTGCAACCCACAGTAAACTACTGCTAGTGGGGAAACAAGTTCTTTCGCATAATCTCTGTAGAATCTTGCAGGTTTCTCACTTTCTCCTGATGTCTTTCACCTATAAAGCGATTGTAGTTGTTTTTCTATTCAGCGATCAGTTATCTCAATATCTGCCATCTCGCATCTCGGAGTTAGTACGATGGTGGAAGGGAAGGACCGTATTACGATCATCCGCAATGGAACAGTTCCGGAAGACTGATAGTATTTACGTATTAGTTCTCTAATTTCTCTAGTTTTCTCGTTGTTCTTATTTCGTGAGACGTATGTGGAAGGAAGTGATATGTTGTCCGACTCTTTGCGAACCATACTGTCTACATCTACATCTACATCCATATTCCGCAAGCCACCTGACGGTGTGTGGCGGAGGGTACCTATCGGTTCTCCCTTCTATTCAAGTCTCGTATTGCTCGTGGAAAGAAAGATAGTTGGTATGCCTCGGTGTGGGCTTTAATCTCTCTGATTTTTCTGATTTTATCCTCATGGTCTCTTCGCGAGATATACGTAGGAGGGAGCAATATACTGCTTGACTCCTCGGTGAAGGTATGTTTTCGAAACCGAGCGTCTCTCCTGCAGAGTCTTCCACTGGAGTCTATCATCTCCGTAACGCTTTCGCGATTACTAAATGATCCCGTAACGAAGCGCGCTGCTCTCCGTTGGATCTTCTCTATCTCTTCTATCAACCCTGTCTGGTACGGAGCCCACACTGGTGAGCAGTATTCAAGTAGTGGGCGAACAAGTGTACTTTAACCCAGTTCCTTTGTTTCTAATTGCATTTCCTTAGGATTCTTCCGATGAATCTCTCTCTGGCATCTGCTTTACCGACGATCAACTGTATATGATCATTCCATTTCAAATCACTCCTAATGCGTACTCCCAGATAATTTATGGAATTAACTGCTTCCAGTTGCTGACCTGCTATATTGTAGCTAAATGATAAGGGGTTTTTCTTTCCGAGTATTCGTAGCACATTACACTTGTCTACATTCTTGAAATTTCAATAGTAAACCCCTCCGTTTAGGTGCCAGATTGATCACTGAGTGATCGAACACATTATTTCGATCCGCTTACTGATTTTACGTGAGAGTGCGACCACTTTGGGTTTTTAGTCAGGTTGGTTGATAAAATTTTACTTTCAAAGCCGATGAACGCTTCTCTCATTGCCCTCAGTACGCTTATTTTCCGTTAGTTCAGCGTTGGTTTGTCAGTTAGGTTTTGACTTCACTTGAAAACATACTTGTCTAAGGCATAGTGAGCGATGCTTTTGAACTTTTCCGTATGTGCTCCACATCTTCGTCCTCTGCACTGAATATTTTATGTTGACTGATTACTAAGCCAAAGTATTTCCTACCGTGCTTACCTTTCCTTGTAATACTTAAAAGTTACAAACAAAAACTGTCTCGATCGTAGACAATGGTGACCGGTTTCAGTCGGTTTACAGGACATCTTCAGACTATTCGCTGAAACGGAAGAATATTTGGATATTTAGACGAACATCTAATGACAAGAGTTAAAAGTTAAAACATACAAACGTAAGAAAAATTAAAAGAAAGAGTAAATGTATCCAGTGGTGGCAGCTGGATGTGGTGAACGTCTGTTGAGAGACGAACGTCAGCTGCTGGATATCGTGGAAACGCTGTGAGTTAAGCACGGGCTCCGGAATAACAGCCAGCACCGTGTTGATATGGAGTGGTCGACACGAAGAATCGTCAATAGTGGTGTATAAAACATGTTACATCGCCGACAAGGCAACGTAAAATGTGGCTGTAGTGACAACAATGTTGCGTCGAGATTTTCAATGACGACGAGTGAACCTTAACTGGGCCTCATGAACAAATGAGCGTTGATGATAGTTGCTCAGTGGTAATGTTCACACAACAACAGACGCTAAACTTATAAAAAATAAAATATAAAAGAAACCACAATTATAGTCATCAACATAGCAAACATTTGTTGTTAGAAAATGGTGTGGCATTTTAATAAAGCCTTTTTCACCGTGGCTTATGTGACCCTACATAGTCAGAGGTAAAACTGCAGTAGTCTGGCTGCAGAGACATCAAGGTCAGCAGACAAAGAACGTAAAAAATAATATTGATGCTAATGCTACTAAATGGAACATCGTGGATGATTTAATTGGAGGGGTATAATATGTTACATAAAAGATGATAAAAGGATTGACAGAAATGCCGGAAGAGAAGTATGTAACTTACACGGTTTAAAAAAGGGGAAACGTCAGAGATTAAAACAGGACACGAAAGCGAAATTAAATTCTAGGAGCCCTGAAATATGTCATACACGGTACCGTCGCAGAATCGTTTGAGCTTTTGGTTTAGACTTTCCATTCTGTTCCAAACAAGAGGAACGAAAACAACTCTGGGTACAATGCTACAGGTAGTGAGCTTTGACTGCACGCTATGTGCCAACTACCTTCACCAAATCAGCCAACCTCCTAAAGGAACAGAGGATGGCCTCAGAACTCAAGCAGCAGGCGTCATTTCTGCCGACATGGGCCACGATTTGCTGCCTATTGCACTCAGTTGCCAGTAGAGACTCTCCCACGTCTCAGACGAGATCCCCTTCCGTCAAACATATCGAGTACACACTGACGTTTTATTCTGACGTGCTTGCTATTTTCCTGAGGAGCTCCATATCCCGCATGACACTGGAGCTCCCAGTGACTAGTATACCCGCCCTCTGCAGGAGATTCAGCCACTGGCCCTACAGAAGAGACAGCCCGCACTGGCTCAAAAACATTATAAACTTTGGGTAGAACCTCGTACCTGTTGCTAAGACCTAGGAAGTCAGCCGTGCGACCTGCTCGTACTTTCGCCTTTCGCTCAGGCACACTGGAACACACTGTCCGCCACTCACTCTCAAGTGAAGACTGACCGGTCAGATGTTGCGTATAGGAAGACGCAGCGACAACCAGGTCACCAGGGGATTCAAAGTGAACCAAAGTTGTAGAGATCGTCGCTAGTGCCCCGATGTCGCTGCAGCTTTGAGCAGTAGCCGGAAGCCTGTCGACCGTAGCCAAGGCAGCTTCCAGCTGATTACTGTCAGAGGCCAGTTCTTGTATCCACACACAACAAGCACAGTTCCTATACTATGGTACTGTGTACAAAAACTGTCTAAAATCAAAAAAATACAAAAAAAGCAGTCAGGACTAATTGAGGAGAACGTACAGACCGCCATAGAAGAGATAATTACCTGATTGTGGCGTTTCGGACGTTGGGATGAACACAAAATATAAAGGAGAACTATAAACAAACACTAAAATCTGATCTGCAGAGTTCACACTAAACAGTAGGATTTCAGGATTCGCAAGTTCTTAAAATAGAAATAAATTTCACTACTGAAAACAGATGTATCAACAAACTTCTTGGCAGATTAAAACTGTGTGCCGGACCGAGACTCGAACTCGGGATCTTTGCCTTTCGCGGGCAAGTGCTCTACCAACTGAGCTACCCAATCACATCTACATCTACATCTACATTGATACTCCGCAAGCCACCCAACGGTGTGTGGCGGAGGGCACTTTACGTGCCACTGTCATTACCTCCCTTTCCTGTTCCAGTCGCGTATGGTTCGCGGGAAGAACGACTGTCTGAAAGCCTCCGTGCGCGCTCACTACTCACGACTCACGCCCCGTCCTCACAGCTTTACTTCTGCCAGTACCTCGTCTCCTACCTTCCAAACGGGGCGGGGCGTGAGTCGTGCTTGGGTAGCTCAGTTGGTAGAGCACTTGCCCGCGAAAGGCAAAGGTCCCGAGTTCGAGTCTCGGTCCGGCACACAGTTTTAATCTGCCAGGAAATTTCATATCAGCGCACACTCCGCTGCAGAGTGAAAATCTCATTCTGGAGATGTATCAACAGTTACTCTCCACGTGAAACTCAGCACACATAAAAGCTACTTCATGAAATAAATACGCAAGATCCTAATGTAATTAAATACTAGACAATTAGATAAAAACACAGGTAAAATTCTCTTCTTGTCAGAAGATCGTAAAAAATTTTTAAAAATGTCGAACTAAACTGAACGCTGTGCATTAACGCAAACTACTGGCGCTGCCGCTGCTGGAGACTCCTCCCGCCTAGGCGACTGACCCTAGGTTATATGCATCTGTATCTGTCCTCTGACCCACTGAAAAGACTGCTGCTTTTTCCGATTGTATAGGTTACTCTGCTACTCGAGTATTTGCTTCCTTAATGTAACGCCCGTCTGAGCCATTCCGCAGAATCCTGCAATCACCACCCGATGGAGTGGGTACAAAATACTGCAAAAAAGTTAATGAAGCCTCTGGTTTTGCCATTCCACTTTGCTCCAAACCAGGAGAGAACAGTCGATGCTGAGGACGGTGGTACAAGTCGCAAGCTGTGATTCAGCCTTATGTGCGACGCTATCTTCACCATTTCAGCCATTTGTCAAAGGAGCCTAGGATGACCTCAGAACTCAGGCTACATGCGTTAGTGTTGCTGTCACATCCTACGACTTACAGCTAGATTCTCCAGGTTCGCTTGACGACCGCCAGTTGAGCCTCCTTCACATCTTGGACGATACCTCAATAGACATACCAAGTCTGTACTGATCAACTTTTCCGACCTGGCTGTTTGATGGTCTCCAAGACACACTTTAAACTGGAGCTCCGTATGACTACTAAATCCTCTCTGTGTGAAATTCTTGACTTCGTTGCACAATCGGCCCTAACCCCAGTAGATGAAGTGAGTCGTACTACCACCACAGATAAAGACATCAGACTTGTTTTTAAGTCTGCCTCTACATCCGGGGTCGCCAAGGCAAACCTGTGTGCAGTGACGCTATACTACGAAGTATCCAGTTCGAATTCTTATGATGGAAGTAATTACCACCAGCAGCATTTGGCCGCTAAGAAGAGGAGAACTGATGACGTTAAGTTCCTGATCACTAGACTTGGGTCCAATGATGTGGATTAAATTCCAAACCCCTTTGCAGTGTCACATGGAGTGTGTGCATATGACGCTGTTGATGGTCGTCCGTCCGTCGGATGTGGATTTTAAGTTCGGCAGCTCACTTGATCCTATTTGAGAAGAGTTGCCTTAGTGCCAACACTGGGCTCCACTCTCTCCCTTCTCTCACTACCATACAATATGAACATGACACCACGCTGTACACACATCCAATAGATTCACTTACGCTTAGGACACAACTCTTAACACACCGCGAGAAAAAGATTCATTGCGTGTGGAGGAAGAAGTTCTTCTGCGATTGTGTGGCTGAACCTGCTCCTCCCTGTCTTCAATGCAACACTGCCGTATCCCTTTTTCTTTCATTACCTGTTTTTGCGTCATACCTGTAGATAAGGCATACAACACCCAACAGCCGTGCAGCTAATTCCCACAATCGCTTTCTGTTCAGAATACCACCTCGTCACTACCCACCACTCATTTTCTGAAGAAGACGAAACTTGAGTGTCTAGCGTATTGGAAGGCTCGGTGGAGTTAGGGATCCCACGCGACGGTAGAAACTCCCGCGGTGCACAGTAGTTGCTACAGAACCGAGAGCCGAGGCAGCACAGGATAGCAGCCTGAAGCCTGTCGAACGTGCCCAACACAGCTTCTTGCTGTTTGCAGCCCAATTCTCTCCACCTACAAGCAGTTAACACCATCCCTTTTCATATTACACATTCAGTTTAGGAACCTGAATAAATGTAATGAGCCGGCCGCGGTGGTCTAGCGGTTCTAGGCTCGCAGTCCGGAACCGCGCGACTGCTACGGTCGCAGGTTCGAATCCTGCCTCGGGCATGGATGTGTGTGATGTCCTTAGGTTAGTTAGGTTTAAGTAGTTCTAAGTTCTAGGGCACTGATGACCGCAGTAGTTAAGTCCCATAGTGCTCAGAGCCATTTGAGCCAAATGTAATGACCTAACGACACGAAACTAAATGGGTAGACCAAACGCTTTGCGGAAACCGGTCTCTATTTCTACTGTAGTAGGGGCTACTATACTTTATTACGGTAAAAGCTGAGCCACTAGTTACTGTGTTGGGTAGACGTAATTACTAAATTCACAACGGAACAGTTGCTGAGTTTGCTGAAGGCAGTGGGGCTGCCGTCAAAACCACTAGGTCTGTAACAAATGTCGTGTAGGAATAAGTTAAGTGAAGCTAGGATGCTGCCAGTTGCTGTCAGGGTGTTTTCAGCAACTGAAATAATATAATGAAGTAACAAGCAAACAGTTGCATATAAGAAATTTATTATTTGATTATATAATACTGTAGTTGATGAAGATAGATAAAATACTAAACTGAAATAATACAACAGCTTGTCAAAAAATTCACAGTCACGGCGACAAACCAAAGTTGATGTAATCAACGAAAAAAGGTGCGATAGTAATAAAAGCAATTGCAAGGCAAACGAAGAATCGCTATCGATAAACAATTTAGGTGCATTCCTACATGCTTAGTGCACACATACCATCAGATCAATAGACCAGCTGTGTGTGGCTTGGTATACTGCCATCATTAAAGAGCATTATAGGCTAGAGCAGTGGTTTTCAGATTTTCGGGTGCACAAGTCTCTTGAGTCGAACATTAACATCCACGTCACATTCAGTGCATAACATCCGACACGACATGTGGAAAAAAATAAACTTAAGTTTCGAAAAAAAACGAATAGGACTAGTTATTTCTCTATTAATTGTTGACATCTTTTTTCTTGTGCATTTGTCCCACGTCTGTGCAGATTCGGCATGGTTATTAAAGGATGTGACATAGTTAATTTAAGGAGTAGCCAGATGCCCCTCCTGTAGCCACCCCGTTAACCCTCTGCCCCCCCTCCTCCCCCGCACCGCATCCCCTGCTGTTGGGGCGGAGTGTGTATAGCCCACTGCGTGTAGTGTGATTCATGTGAAAGTGTGCGAAAGGTCTCTAATTGTTTGCGAATCGTGTAACTGAGGCGAAACTTGGGTACCAGCCTGGTATTCACCTAGTCGAACGTGGGGAACTTCCTAAAAACCACGTACAGGCTCTCCGGCACATCGACCCTCTTCGTTAATCCGCCAGGAGAGTCCGATCCGCAGTCGGCGGACCTCCTCGCACCGTAAGCGGCGTTTCCACCCGCAGGGCTGTCTGGGCGACCTTTTTTTTTTTTTTTGACATAACACATTTACTCAATTTTTAATGTTATTACATCTTATTCTTGCAACAAAGTAAAAGGGAAGATGAGCTCGATTCTTCATCAGCAGCTCCTCATATCTCGGCACAAGACTGAACATTGGTAGTCGAATCTCTTTCTCCACGTTACTTCGCGATCTATATTTTGTATTGACAACCACCTGCGGGAACTCGTGCTTCACCAAGCCCAAAACTCAACTAGTGATGTGGAAATGAACAACGTTATAGTTGTCTAGCTTCATCCAACTTAATAACGAAATCGCCGTTACGTTTGGGGTTTTCAGCCAATTGATCATTAATATTGTGAACCACATCGACGACCAATAGTGTTGTCTGACAAACGCACACTTGCCAGTTGGTTAAATGCCAACTTGTCTATCATAACAGGTACCATGTTCAGAGCAGCTGATAAAATAAGATAATGTGAGATATGTTGCTATCTGCTAAACGGCGGGCAACTTTGTAAGACAAAAGAAAGGCCTTCGTAGAAATTGTAGATTGTTTAGTGAAAACTTTTTTGTTCTCTCATTTGTTTTAACTTGTGGGAATTTTATTATCGTAGTTTGGTTACCAAACTTCTGTGATTTGATTCTAAATAGCGTTTCATTAGCATCTTGGACTTCTTCGTTGCCAACATTAGGACACGTCAAACAGATATTCAAGTAACAGTTGTCAATACTTCTTGCATTTTCGTCTATTCTTGTCTTTAGTGCTGCATGGTTCATTTGAAATATCACGTATTGTACTTTCATTCAAAAATTTATCCATCCCGTCAGAGACATGCAGATGACAGAATGCAGACAACAGTTAAAAACAACATGCTTTAGGGAAAACTAACCTTCGGACTAATTCTTACTGAATAAAAAGAAATAAGTCGTATCACAGACCCTGCCTATAGTCTATATCTAGGCTATTATCCACTATGTACTTTCTCGCATGGCTTCAGAGTTATTAGTTCAACGAGTCTTTGTGGAGTTTGAGAAATGGGAGAGACTTGTTGCCAAATTGAAGCGTAGGGTAGAGTCGTGATTTGTGGGTCGTTACTCAGATGAAATACTGTTGCCCGCGAAAGGCGAGTATTCGTGTTTGAGTAGCAATCTGGCACGCAGTTGTAATTTCTCACGAATCTTCCCGACAGCGTGAACCCTGCGATATAGTGATGCAGTTGTTCTTGAAATATATGGGCATTTCACTTTTAATCTAGCATCGGATAGTTTGATCACCGTATGTTAGAGATAATATTTTGATTTTCTGAATTCAATATGTTTGTGTAGAACTATTCAAATGCAGATTTAGATTTGGGGAGGGGGGGTTGTTTGGGGGAGGAGACCAGACAGCGAGGTCATCGGTCTCATCGGATTAGGTAAGGAGTGGGAAGGAAGTCGGCCGTGCCCTTTCAAAGGAACCATCCCGGCATTTGCCTGGAGCGATTTAGGGAAATCACGGAAAACCTGAATCAGGATGGCCGGACGCGGCATTGAACCGTCGTCCTCCCGAATGCGAATCCAGTGTGCAAGCCACTGCGCCACCTCGCTAGGTACATGCAGATATAGGATTTAGCATCGCTATAGCTGAACGTCGGGTACTGTGTACGTTGCGTGTGTGCCCGCAGCTAAATAATGCTTGTAACAGAGACGTCTTTTTGTAAGGTTATTCCCACCCTAAGGCAAATAGCGGAGAAGGGCGTGGGAAAAGAAAAAGCAATTGTGAGAGAACAACACAGGTGATTAGACGCACCGCAGTGGGACGGAGGTAGTTGGAAGCCGTGCTGACTGGCGTAATTGGTGTCGCAGATGCAGTGAAGTTGCGGAAATGTCGTTCACTTAGGTGCTCAGAAGTTAATTTCACGTCATTTTAAGCTAATCTGTAAGTTCTACCACTAGAAAATTCGAAATCATCATCTTCAGTACCAACGCACACCTTGACAGCTGGTTACAGATAAAAATTGAACCGACGTGTTGAGGAACATATTTCCCAGACGTGTAGCTAGTGAAGAGAAGTTCACCCATCAAAATCAACTCCCTATGTTAAGAAAGTGTTTTCATGTATGTACTAAAGGCAATCCGTTAAAAGGACGTGACCGGTTTCTTTCCTCATCCTTGTCCGTTTAGAGCTTTTTTCCGCATACAGCGACGTTGACGTCAAACCTGTTTTTCCTCTCTTTTTAAATGAGAGCGTAGCGTGTTGTAACGGGACGTACTAGGAAATTTACGTTCACCTTTAACTCTGTGCGCATTCTCCCAGTTCATTTAGTTCAAATGGTTCAAATGGCTCTGAGCACTATGGGACATAATTTCTGCGGTCATCAGTCCCCTAGAACTTAGAACTAATTAAACCTAACTAACCTAAGGACATTACACACACCCACGGCCGTGGCAGGATTCGAACCTGCGACCGTAGCGGTCGCGCGGTTTCAGACTGTAGTGCCTAGAACCACTCGGCCACCCCGGCTGGCGTTCATTTAGTGGAACTACATTTTGGCGTCTGAAATTACCTTTCAACTAGCTGATGCATTTTGAAGAAAGATGTCGTTTGACCTTTTATGTTGTTCAGATTGTGTCTAAGCTATAACAAACTTACCTGCCTTCAGTCGTTAAAAGACCGGATTAATAAAGCCCTTCACACCTACACAACGTTTGAAGTACCTCATCAAGCCCAATTACCATTTCACTGTTGAACAGTTTCAGTTGGTTATTAGGATTATGCGTTTCAATCTGTAAAAGCAGAATCCTCATAAGATCACTTTGTCTGCAGTCTAACTCTTCGTCTGTTCAGACCCCTTATTCTGAGGAAGGGCTAGAGGTGTAAAGTTGAAATTCATGTCAAATTCGAAGATATACGGTTCCTTGGCGTTGTAAAAATTTCAAGCTTCAAAGACAGTGCAATCCAAAGATAAGGCTATTTATGACAAATATTTTGATACCCACACCCTCACACATCAAACCCAATAAATGAACTCTCTACACACATAATTAAGTTTGTACAGAACCCTCAGAGCGCCAGTCCTACGCGAACTTTTCCGTTTTTTTTATTCCGCTATCGTTTATTTAAATATCTACCATTTTGACGTTCGTGCGATGATTGGAAAGAGGAACTGTGCAAGTGATCTTCAGTGGCAAAACCGTTAGGGATGATCAAATTCAGAAATGCAGTCTTCCTTCTGTCATCTTCTATTTCGGTACCAGTATGGTCACTGAACGACCGAATAGGTGATTTTGTTCCGCGTACTGACTTTACGTAAGGCGAAACCTTCTTAGGAATGTTACTTAGCTCCTTTGGCTAAATTTTACTTTCAAATTCACTGAATGCTACTCGTACTATTCCCCGTATTTCATTTTGGTTCTTGCAGCTTCTTTTATGAAACAGGTTTTGATTTCACTGAAGTCGGAGATGACGCAGTCCTCATCATTGTTACACGGCTCTTGAACGCCGAGGGTCTTTTCCATTCCTCACAACCATGCAGAGGTATACAGTGTATTGTACAATTCTTTTGACTACCATCCATTTGTACTTCACATTTCCGTCCACAGAGTCTAGTATTTGACATTCTGCATTTTGCATCCTGTTACTCTTGCAAAACTAAAATATTTTCCGAAAATTTCGGGCCTGTTAGCTACGAGGAGGTCAAACTGTTTTTCTCACGCGTCGGTTCTCTATCTGCCCGAAGTACTGTTCCGACAAGACTAAAAATAATCTCTCATGAATTCTTGTCTCTGTGATCAGTGCTAATGGTATGACTCTCCCATTCTACAGATAGGAATTTGATGTTCTGATCAGGGAACGTACAATAGTTATCCACAAGGTTTCTCTGAACCGCTCAACCAGATAAATCCTGACGCAGGCAATCTGCAAAAGAATACGATTACCATGTTTGACCCACGTTTGATGTTTAACTTCATCCAGACTATTTCATATTTTGATTCTGTTATAATACCGCCAGATAGTACTGAGTTCTTTACTGCCATAAATATGCTGCCTCACTGGCATTTAACCTATCCGGGTATTCCAATGTGAATAAAGGATTTAGTTTCGGTTTACTTAAAATTTCAACGAGTTTTATGTTGCAATTCCGAGATTTTTATGGCTGATCTGTCTTAGATTTATCCATACATTTCATTATTGACCCTAAGACGGGGTTCCTCTAACCTAAAGAGACCCTATGTGCACAGTACACATACTTTGCTACCAGAGTAGCCGCCTTAATCGTGCAATGCATGCCTTATCTTTTGAGGTGACCAATAAGGTAGACACCAGTTGGCGGAGGTAGAAGAATTCCCTTTCGAGATCGTCGCACAATCGTCTGAATTGTTGTTCAGGCCTTTCACTCGACTTCAGACCAGACGACCGCCCTCGATGCTGGATAGGATGTAGTAAACAGTGGGCCATGCTTGCACGCCTCGTGCGATGCTAGTAGCCTTCATCAATCCAGACAACCGTCTAAACTCTGAAGGAACCGACAATGGCCATCAGAACACAGACCGCAAGCGCTCTTTGCGTCAGCGTGGGGAAATACCCTACTGGCCATTAAAATTGCTACACCAAGAAGAAATGCAGATGATAAACGGGTATTCATTGGACAAATATATTATACTAGAACTGACATGTGATTACATTTTCACACAATTTGGGTGCATAGATCCTGAGAAATCAGCGCGCAGAACAACCACGTCTGGCCATAATAACGGCCTCGATACGCCTGGGCATTGAGTCAAACAGGACCTTCGTGATGCAGCTTCAACACGATACCACAGTTCATCAAGAGTAGTGACTGGCATATTGTGACGAGCCAGTTGCTCGGCCACCATTGACCAGACGTTTTCAATTGGCGAGGGATCTGGAGAATGTGCTGGCCACGGCAGCCGTCGAACATTTTCTGTATCCAGAAAGGCCCGTACAGGACCTGCAACATGCGGTCGTGCATTATCCTGCTGAAATGTAGGGTTTCGCAGGGATCGAATGAAGGGTAGAGCCACGGACCGTAACACACCTGAAATGTAACGTCCACTGTTCAGAGTGCCGTCAACGCGAACAAGAGATGACCGAGACGTGTAACCAATGGCACCCCATACCATCACGCCGGACGATACGCCAGTATGGCGATGGCAAATACACGCTTCCATTATGCGTTCACCGCGATGTCGGCAAACACGGATGCGACCATCGTGATACTGTAAACAGAACCTGGATTCATTCGAAAAAATGACGTTTTGCCATTCGTGCACCCAGGTTCGTCGTTGAGTACACCATCGCAGGTGCTCCTGTCTGTGATGCAGCGTCAAGGGTAACCGCAGCCATGGTCTCCGAGCTGACAGTCCATGCTGCTGCAAACGTCGTCGAACTGTTCGTGCAGATGGTTGTTGTCCTGCAAACGTCCCCATCTGTTGACTCAGGGATCGAGACGTGGCTGCACGATCCGTTACAACCATGCGGATAAGATGTCTCTCATCTCGACTGCTAGTGATACGAGGCCGTTGGGATCCAGCACGGCGTTCCGTATTACCCTCCTGAACCCACCGATTCTATATTCTGCTAACAGTCATTGGATCTCGACCAAAGCGAGCAGCAATGTCGCGATATGATAAACCGCAATCGCGATTGGCTACAGTCCGACGTTTATCGAAGTCGGAAACTTGATGGTACGCATTTCTTCTCCTTACACGAGGCATCACAGCAACGTTTCCCCAGGCAATGCCGGTCAACTGCTGTTTGTGTATGAGAAATCGGTTGGAAACTTTCCTCATGTCAGCACGTTGTAGGTGTCGCCACCGGCGCCAGCCTTGTGTGAATGCTCTGAAAAGCTAATCATTTGCATATCACAGCATCTTCTTCCTGTCGGTTAAATTTCGCGTCTGTAGCACGTCATCTTCATGGTGTAGCAATTTTAATGGCCGGTAGTGTATTTCCAGACCATTTCACGCAGTGCGTTCAACAGGCGCACGTCTTAGACCACACTTCTCGGCTTTTGGTGCACACTGGCCTACGTTTCCAACCTGCCTTAAGTTTCCTGGAACGGTTTCATTAGGTGCCTATCGTTGGAGCTCCCAACGACCAACAGACGCTATATTCAGTGCTGGCTCATGTGTGTTATCCACTAAGGGCAGGGCCTCATACCTGTGGCTAAGTCTAACCTCATTCGCCATCCACCCACAGAAACATGATCGTGCCACTCACCCTCGAGTGACGACAAACAATTCAAATGATGCGTATCAAGAGACGCAGTGACATGGGATTTTCTAGATGAGTTCAGTGGTACCAGAGGTGTTGAAGTTTTCGTCACTGGTATCCCAACGTCGCTGCAACTTAAAGCAGCAGCCTGAAGCTTGTCCAACGTGGTCAATGGATTTTTTAACGTCTTCGAACAGACAGAACACCTTGTGGCTGCTCACAACGTGCTTAGTCTCTAAATCATTTCCCACAGCATGGCGTGGTGATACAGCAACAAGTATGTAGAATGAGGAGAAGAAAACAGTCTTCGCTGTGATGCAACCAAGCCTGTTTTCTTCTTCTCATTCCGCGTAGTTTCGATTCATCTCCTTCGATGTAAAAATTATACAAGCTATCGAAACAATTTACTAACCAAATCACTCAAAGCCTAATTGAGAAAGAATAGACAGACAGTAACAAGAGATAAAGTTACCGTGTTGTGACCCTGCAGGTGGAGTAAATCAACATTATGAAAATAGCGATATTTATTCAATATAAACGGAAATAAAAAAGTTACATTAAAATAATAATGATAAAACCACTTGTATTTACGCTGTTCGAAAAGAGAAAATGGAGAAATTAATTTGTTGTATAAAAATCAAACCACACGAGAAGGAAAGGTAAATCGAACACCTGCGTTCCTATTGATATTTTCAAACCACTGATGACCTTTGTAGCAGACGCTAAGTTCCTTACAGACTGCGAAAGAGAGACAGAAAACGAAACTGTAAGAAAGCCTATGTTGTTGTTGTTGTTGTTGTGGTCTTCAGTCCTGAGACTGGTTTGATGCAGCTCTCCATGCTACTCTAGCCTGTGCAAGCTTCTTCATCTCCCAGTACCTACTGCAATCTACATCCTTCTGAATCTGCTTAGTGTATTCATCTCTTGGTCTCCCTCTACGATTTTTACCCTCCACGCTGCCCTTCAATACTAAATTGGTGATCCCTTGATGCCTCAGAACATGTCCTACCAACCGATCCCGTCTTCTGGTCAAGTTGTGCCACAAACTTCTCTTCTCCCCAATCCTATTCAATACTTCCTCATTAGTTATGTGATCTACCCATCTAATCTTCAGCATTCTTCTGTAGCACCACATTTCGAATGCTTCTATTCTCTTCTTGTCCAAACTATTTATCGTCCATGTTACACTTCCATACATGGCTACACTCCATACAAATACTTTCAGAAATGACTTCCTGACACTTAAATCTATACTCGATGTTAACAAATTTCTCTTCTTCAGAAAAGCTTTCCTTGCCATTGCCAGTCTACATTTTATATCCTCTCTACTTCGACCATCATCAGTTATTTTGCTCCCCAAATAGCAAAACTCCTTTACTGCTTTAAGTGTCTCATTTCCTAATCTAATTCCCTCAGCATCACCCGACTTAATTCGACTACATTCCATTATCTTCGTTTTGCTTTTGTTGATGCTCATCTTATATCCTTCTTTCAAGACACTGTCCATTCCATTCAACTGCTCTTCCAAGTCTTTTGCTGTCTCTGACAGAATTACAATGTCATCGGCGAACCTCAAAGTTTTTATTTCTTCTCCATGGATTTTAATACCTACTCCGAATTTTTCTTTTGTTTCTTTTACTGCCTGCTCAATATACAGATTGAACAACATCGGGGAGAGGCTACAACCCTGTCTTACTCCCTTCCCAACCACTGCTTCCCTTTCATGTCCCTCGACTCTTATAACTGCCATCGGTTTCTGTACAAATTGTAAATAGCCTTTCGCTCCCTGTATTTTACCCCTGCCACCTTTAGAATTTGAAAGAGAGTATTCCAGTCAACACTGTCAAAAGCTTTCTCTAAGTCTACAAATGCTAGAAACGTAGGTTTGCCTTTCCTTAATCTTTCTTCTAAGATAAGTCGTAAGGTCAGTATTGCCTCACGTGTTCCAGTGTTTCTACGGAATCCAAACTGATCTTCCCCGAGGTTGGCTTCTACCAGTTTTTCCATTCGTCTGTAAAGAATTCGTGTTAGTATTTTGCAGCTGTGACTTATTAAACTGATAGTTCGGTAATTTTCACATCTGTCAACACCTGCTTTCTTTGGGATTGGAATTATTATATTCTTCTTGAAGTCTGAGGGTATTTCGCCTGTTTCATACATCTTGCTCACCAGATGGTAGAGTTTTGTCAGGACTGGCTCTCCCACGGCCGTCAGTAGTTCCAATGGAATATTGTCTACTCCGGGGGCCTTGTTTCGACTCAGGTCTTTCAGTGCTCTGTCAAATTCTTCACGCAGTATCGTATCTCCCATTTCATCTTCATCTACATCCTCTTCCATTTCCATAATATTGTCCTCAAGTACATCGCCCTTGTATAGACCCTCTATATACTCCTTCCACCTTTCTGCTTTCCCTTCTTTGCTTAGAACTGGGTTTCCATCTGAGCTCTTGATATTCATACAAGTCGTTCTCTTATCTCCAAAGGTCTCTTTAATTTTCCTATAGGCAGTATCTATCTTACCTCTAGTGAGATAAGCCTCTACATCCTTACATTTGTCCTCTAGCCATCCCTGCTTAGCCATTTTGCACTTCCTGTCGATCTCAATTTTGAGACGTTTGTATTCCTTTTTGCCTGCTTCATTTACTGCATTTTTATATTTTCTCCTTTCATCAATTAAATTCAATATTTCTTCTATTACCCAAGGATTTCTACTAGCCCTCGTCTTTTTACCTACTTGATCCTCTGCTGCCTTCACTACTTCATCCCTGAAAGCTACCCATTCTTCTTCTACTGTATTTGTTTCCCCCATTCCTGTCAATTGCTCCCTTATGCTCTCCCTGAAACTCTGTACAGCCTCTGGTTCTTTCAGTTTTTCCAGGTCCCATCTCCTTAACGCCTAAATAACTTTAAAAAATTATCTTGAAACTGAAGGAGTATTTTTCTCAGAAACCTTCACCAACTTTGAATCACTTTCTGTTGTTGATCAACTGTCAAAAATAACTTTATGAGTGCGTGAAATTCCTTTATGTCTTTTGGACCGTTATGCGCCTAACACTAGTATTTTAAAATCTGTCTAAATGATACTAATCATTTGATGAAAATCTCATTTTACTTGCATTATTATCCGGTATGTACCTTCGTAACTGAAGCAAAATTATATTGTAATCAAAGTCATTTCTGTACCAGGTTGGTAAATATTTCCTTCACCCTCGCAAACTTGTATTTGATATCCGTCCAGGAAGGTTGCTGGACTATTAATGACGTGATTTATAAATATGCGATTCAGGAGAGAAGATACATCCAAACAAAGAATGGAAAAGGAAGCAGTCTACAAGGAACCAAACTGCGCTTTTCAGAGGCCTCATAGTAACAGAAGTAACCATATTTTCCCTCTATATTAAGCAGAAAATTACAGTATCTCTGTTGCGGATGTAAAAGTTGGAGGTGGATGAATGATGAGTAACTTTATAACAAGCAACGCGCAGAGGCTGTGCGTACGGAGAATGCTCTCAGACAACTTTCTTGTTTTGTGTAACTGTCTAAATTTGTATTTATGTTACTTGTAATGTGACACCGCGCGGCCTGACGCTTTTGTCCTCCACTGAAGCGTATGCAGAAGGCAACAAACTCATAACTAGCCGTGGCAGAAACACCTGCCCTTCCGGCCACGTGTCACCTAAGTTTCTCTGACAGCCTCCAAAATACTCATATTCGCGCTACCTGTCGCCAGGGTATATAAAGCAAACGTTATTAATATCTCCCAGCTCGGAATGTATTTTGGGTACTGTGTCACGTACGTCATCGCTGCTGCTAACTGAAGTATCATTGTCGTTGCCGTTCGTCTGTTTCCTTACAGCGTTAATTTAACTAGAACATAATTATAGAAATATTTATTCGAGTGTTCCTTCTTCTTTTCAGTTAAGGCACTGACTTTTAGTAGTAACAGAGACAGTAGCGGTCGGTATCCTAAGAAAGGTGAGCGATGTTGAAATCAGAAGCATTTTACGACACAAGAGTCTGACGCTCTTATACTGCAGATCTGTTTTCTTCTCTACTCCTTTTACTGATACATCGACACGACTGTAATTACAAACGAACATATGGGTAGCTCTGTCATAACATCCATCCATCACAAACATATTTTCCGAGTTCTTTTCCCATTGACTTCACAATCTAAACGCCAGTCTAATGGGTAATACCTCATAAACAAACGGATCCATGGCGACAATGTGCGACTCCAATGATAGCCTTCCCATGATCTAAAGCCACATATGGGTCTCAGTCAGTGCGGTATCTTGCTTTCGCGACATTATATATGTTCCTCGGTTTAATGTTTGAGGGTGAAAACCAGTCGAGAACCTTCAAAGAATAAAAGTCACATAGCTATACCGTTAGATGCTCTCTTTGTCCTATGAAAATATAGCCGGCCAGAGTGGCCGATCGGTTCTAGGCGCTACAGTCTGGAACCGCGCGAACGCCACGGTCGCAGGTTCGAATCCCGCCTCGGGCATGGATGTATGTGATGTCCTTAGGTTAGTTAGGTTTAAGTAGTTCTAAGTTCTAGGGGACTGATGACCTCAGAAGTTAAGTCCTATAGTGCTCAGAGCCATCTGAACCATTTTTGAAAATATAATAGTGTTTGTGACATCATCCACCTTTGTAGCAAGGAACACTGACACACAAAAATGTGACGATGCTCCACCGGGATGAAGGTGATTCGAGTACCATGCGGTCGTAATATACGTAAAATCGGGTGGTCTTTATTGCCACAGTTCCCAGCAGTGTCCTGGATTTATTCTCTCTATAGTGTCTCACAGAATTACTTTATATTGCATATCCGACGGTTACCCGTCCGTCTGATGCAGACGATAAGGCCAGCGCCCTATTGTACTGCACCAGCCGATTAAGATATTTGCTGAATCTGAGATCCATCCTCCACTCTCCTTTAATTTCTATCATCGCTCATCTCAAGATACGTAAGTTTCCCCACAGTACAGTCATTCACACCACTAAATTCTGATGTCCTGTTAGCATCTGATTAACAGTTCATTGGCAAGTATCTGATTCAATTCACATCTTTAAATTCTCAAAGTCAATACAAAGTAGCGATATGAAGTGGATGGAACACGTTAGATCTGTAATAGGTAAAGCGGATTCTGGAAAGTGTAATGCATCTGTAAACGAAATCCCACACAGGACGCTACTTCAGTCATATTTAGAGTATTATTCCAGCATTTGGATGGGCATGATGGACGATACCGAAAGACTTTCGAGATCCGATGCGGTGGTCTTCACTGCACAACGTAGATCTTACGAAAACGTGACTGCGATGCTGGAGGAAGTTAGATGGAAGCTGATGTTGCTCTCGGCAACTCCTGCTGGGTAAAATTAGAGAACCAGCGTCCAGCTGCTACTGACGTACATCTTCCGTACAGATCTTGAAAGAGTTATAATAGATGCATGTAGAGTGCCATTTGTGCTTCACTCAATATTGAATGGAATACAAGAAAATGCTGATACAGACACAAAGTGCCCTCTAGCATGCACTGTTCATTGTATTGCAGAGTATATTTGTAGATGTCTCATGTTTCTGAAAACGAATACATATAAATATAACATAAAAATTCAAATGTATCAAATGGCTCTGAGTACTATGGGACTAAACATCTGAAGTCCTCAGTCCCCTAGAACTTAGACCTACTTAAACCTAACTAACCTAAGGACATCACACACATCCATGCCCGAGGCAGGATTCGAACCTGCGACCGTAGCGGTCGCGCGGTTCCAGACTGAAGCGCCTAGAACCGCTCGGCCACTCCGGCCGGCAAATATAACATAAATGAACGTTATTCCACAGATGAGTTACATGAGAAGGAAAAAAATGATCTTGGCTAGAAAAAAGGAGGTGGTGTTAGAATACGGTGTGCTATCATCTGGAGGTCAAAGTGCCAAATCGTAGTCGGCAATGCACGTCGATAGCTCAGACGTTAGCGAGGTCTTGCTACAGTCCACAATGATGAATCAGTGGCGCTCCTGATGACCACCCCTCCTGTCTGCGGCGCCCTAGTACCAAGGTCAATATAGATCTGAGCTAGGAAAAGCTCTGCCCAGTTTGTGAGCTCAGCTTCAGCTGTCAGCATCGTCATCTAAGACCAACTAGTAGTTGAAGTCTCAGTGGAACGTGTAGTTCAGTTAATACGGAATGTTGTACTTCAAGAGCATCAAGTGATGCTTTCATAGTCAATGACAGTTGCAAATATTCTATGCTGTCGTGTGACAGAGAACTGTCGCTAGTTACGTAAATCTTTTCATTCATTCACGTAATAAAGAGGACTAATATTTCATATATTATACTTACAGAGATTCGCCTCTTAGAGCAATCAAAGAACGCACAGTTGTGCCCAGACGATTGTAATTTAATCTGGGCACAAGATACAGTATATTCTGAATACGCCTCTTGTTTCAAGAGCAGCGTCTTCCTTCGCTGCGACTGAAATAAAGAGGAACCGGATGTTTTATTGTGGATCCCCTTTAAGGGCTGTATCGCAGTCAGCACACAAAACGTGAGCAGCCGCCGCGCGGGGGTAGACGCGTGTTCTGAGGCGCCTTACCACGGTCCGAGCGGCTCCCCCCGTCGGAGGTTCGAGTCCTCCCTCGGGCATGGGTGTGTGTGTTGTCCATACTGTAAGTTACTTTAAGTTAGATTCAGTAGTGTGTAGGCTTAGGGACCGATGACCTCTGCAGTTTGGTCCCATAAGACCTTACCAAAAATTTCCAAATTTGTGAACAGCGCCGGCATGAGTGGCCGAGCGGTTCTAGGCGCTTCAGTCTGGAACCACGCGACCGCTACGGCCGCAGGTTCGAATCCTGCCTCGGCCATGGATGTGTGTGATGTCCTCAGTTTTAAGTAGTTCTAAGTTCTAGGGGACTGGTGACCTCAGAAGTTAAGTCCCATAGTGCTCAGAGCCATTGAACTATTTTTGTGAGCAGCGGTTGTAAGAAATTCATGAGAAATAAGTTGCTGAACAATCAAATTCCAAATGTGTTTCGTAGGTGACATGTCGGGTGAACATTTAGGCAGTAGTATCTTCAAAGATAGCTTGCTCAAACATCGCCACATGTGGGCAAGTAGAATCCTGATGAAATGCGGGGTTAGTTGCCTGGAACAGGGCAATACATCTGCCTCAAAACCATGCATAATATAGAGGCTGCTTATAGAGACTTAGCAAGCTGCCTTAGGGAACACAGAGATTGTTTTGTAAATAAAATTCTTTTTATTACTGTTTTGAACCTCACATTGTGTGACCTGAGGCTCAAAAATAAATAAAATAAATAACTAGGGACCGAAATCACCTCAGATCTATTGGCGCTCCAAACCAACGCCATTGGTAGGGGCCGCGAAGCTTAAGCCGGCGGCACACGGACCGTGCTGTCGAACGTAACGTTAAGTGTGCCAAGTTCAACGTGCTGCTGAACGCTTAGGAATGATGCGACTTGAGCATACGGCACGTGGGCCCCAACGTGGTATACGCGATCGCAACGCACTCCAGCGGCAGTTGAGGGATGTTTCTAGTTCGTAAATCACACTGTTTACTCAACGGGCGCGCGTAAAATTCCTACGTTAGCTCTATTAAAACGCACATTTCCTCCATCGTCCACAGAAAGGAAAGTACCATGTCCAATCAATAAGGACAGAGACATATAAAAGTTCCATTACAAACAGTGCGGTACAAATTTGGAATACTTCTCCGCATAAGATAAACATTGTTTAATCATTCCCACATTTTAGTAAAACCCCAAGGTCAGTCTTACTTAATCACCGATCCTAACCAGTAGCAGGATCCTTGCAACATGTGAATTACGAAGCGTAGAAGAAAAAATGGCTCTGAGCACTATGGGACTTAACAGCTGGGGTCATCAGTCCCCTAGAACTTAGAACTACTTAACCCTAACTAACCTAAGGGCATCACATACGTCCATGCTCAAGGCAGGATTCGAACCTGCGACCGTAGCAGTCGCGCGGTTCCGAGCTGAGCGCCTAGAACCGCTCGGCCACCGCGGCCGACAGCGTAGAAGAGAAAGGAACAAAACATCTTTATACAAATAGCGCAAGCTGTCCTGTAGATTAAGCAAATCGAACAGTCATCCCTCAAAAAAAGGTAAACTTATATTTACATAACATCAACTATTATAGTATGTACTTATATTAAACTAATAATAAAGTATCAGAACCTAATAAAAACTAGAATGTAAGATAAAAAAAGTTTGGAAGAGGCAAGACACGAACTACCGCCCCAACAGATAACTTCGTACAGGACAGAGACGCTAAACCAACACCACATCCCTTGCATCAAATCATATTATGTTACGCCTTTCTGAAAACTTTAATCGTAGATTGAAATTTAATTAAAACAAATTGTACCAAGAACAATGCGTTTTGGGTGGGTCTTCAGTGTGTCGCTGCCTACAAATAGCCTACTCTCATAATACGCAAGTTACAATAATTCTTTTGCCACGAATGTGATGTTTCTCATTACTTTATTGGAACGAATAACACAGTTAACAACGGGTGTTCCAGTGATTCTCAATATGCTGGTGCTCAGAAGCGGCTTATATACATACAGGCTTGAAATCAATGCCAATATGGCACTGAAGGGAGACGTGTGACGTAGGTGGTGTTGTGCCATCTCATTGGTCAACGCTCAGACGCACGCTCTGAATATCTGACATGCCAGATATTGCTCTGCACGTTCGGAAAGACTCCCGAACGTGCTATTCCACGCTATGACGTCAGAAACTCGGCACGCTCAACGCTCAACGTTCGGATGCACGGTCCGTGTGCCGACGGCTTTAGGCTCCACAGCATCACTTCCAAGAAAGCCATATTTGTCCGAGTGTGTGCTGTTAGTGATTCCAGTTTGAGGCGCAAGCTGTGTCTGAACACCGAACAAGTCCTCATTCACGGCTTATCGAGAACACGAACGAACACTGAAAACGATCATTGGGAGTATTATTTATAAAAAAATGGTTCAAATGGCTCTGAGAACTATGAGACTTAACTTCTGAGGTCATCAGTCCCCTAGAACTTAGAATTACTTGAACCTAACTAACCTAAGGACATCACAGACTTCCATGCCCGAGGCAGGATTCGAACCTGCGACCGTAGCGGTCTCGCGGTTCCAGACTGTAGCGCCTAGAACCGCACGGCCACTCCGGCCGGCTATTGTTTATAATTAATGATATTCATAGGTAAGCAATCAGTACGTTTCACATGTCTCAGATAGAGCCAGAGGAGATAAAAGTACAGTTGTACAAATGTTTGAGGGCGAAAAGAACAGAACGTTCTCACTGCCCGATCTGAACAATCAAAGAATGAAAATCACATTTAATGCCAATAGTTACACTGAAAGGAAGGAATATTGTGTGTTTCAGATGTAACACCAGTTTTTCGTGGCTGTTGTAGTAAGAGTTCGGTTTTGAGTAAAATATTGCAAATAAATATTTTTATAGTTTTGAATATACGTAGATTTTAAAGCTTTTTGAAAATTGTTGGTACCAGATCTTCAAGAAATATACGTACCAAAATCAGTGAAATTTCTTTGATAATTACAACCGCTGTTTAAATCCATTGCAAACTGGTGACGTTATTTGCACTCCTAACCGCATCATTAAATTCCTCCTAGAAGTCAGTCTTCAATGCCACTGTGTACACTTATTGAGGTAAATTTCAGAGCTCCTTTTCTACATAGCTGTACGGTTCCACTGCCGACAACTGACGACCTGTCAATATGACCTACAGCCTAATCGGTCTGTCGTGTTCATTCTGCAAAATTACCCGTGTTACAATTAGAAGATGCTCCTTTGGCTACAATAATGGGAATCTTTTCTCATCACGATGGAGCCCTTGTGCCTTTTGAATGTGGATTATACGCTCATTAGACCTCATATTTGCCGAAACATTGTATTAACATTGGTAATGACATTCAACAGCAACGAAAGTCTGTAAGTCTGTAATTTTAGCATATGGGAAACATTGATATGTGTCTTCATATAGTACGGGAGACGATAGACTAATTCGTAGTTCGCGTTGTTGTTTTGTTAAGACAATTGCAAGAAGACTGCGGCAGAACTGAATGTAACGCTGCCATGCTAACACTGTTTTGCACATATGATTTTCATCATAAACATATTTTAATAATTTAAATGAGTATATAAGAGAGGAAACTCATTGGGATCTTCATTTGTCATGCTATGACTCCTCCAAGCATTTACAATTCGTAATTCATTCGATACTACAACACCAAATGACAACAGTGAAGAGTTGAAAGGATGCAACAGAAAAGTTCACAGTTAACTGCGAGTAATGTGATCGTTTCAGAATGACTTCAGCAACAATATTTTCAGAATTATTTACTAATGTAAAATAAGACTTTATAAAGAAATCGTATAGTCACAAAATTTTCTTTTTTACACTTTACCATACGCCGGTTAGTTTTATCGATTTATTATTCATTCCTAAAAAATTACCTTTTGGGTATGTTAGGCCACAGTGCAACCCTCTTAACTAAAATTATTTCCTTGGTGTTTCGTTACACATAATCCTTCTGTCCTCAGCTTGTTTTTTACTAATGTTGTTTGCAGTCATATTACTTGACTAAATAATTATACATACCTCAAAATACTACAAGAATATCAAGAAGCTTCCTGAGGCGTAGCTTTTCAGGTATTTTAAGATAATTGCTCGTTACTCCTTGTGATTATACAACAGGTGGACGCAGTTTTTGTAGAAATATAAATTAAGGCAAAACGATGGAGACTGAAGATACTGTGGGCCACAGAAGGCGGATATTAAGCGTCTATTATCCTTCCGTTGAAATCCATGGGACATTTCTAAAACATGTCGGACTTTTTCCGACACAAAACAGCGCCTGAAGGTACACACTCAAATCCTTAATTACTTTTCATTCATTACTCGTACAAAATTAATTTAAAGATAATTAGAGGTCCGTTAGTCATCAAGCGCTTTTATAGAAAGCACTAAACGCAAAGTTCACACAACACAAAAAACTTAATGGATCCGAGCGAACGTCTGTAGCACCTGGTAACGTTATTTCCCCAGAAATATTACAGATTTCTCTTAATCTTCCATTCCTTAACGGAAAAAGCCTCCTCAGGAACTGCAGTAGTAGGGGCAAGCGAGATCTTCATTGAAGAAACAGTCTAAACAACAGCCAAGAATCAATTCCTCGACTATCTCAACATTGTAGTCTGTGTTCGATGTTAATGGGCTTCCTTCTCGATCAGCGTTACCCATGTCTTTGTGACCTACGTCAAATTATTTGCATCATTCCACGACGGCTGGACGAGACATTACATTAGTAGGGAGGCGAAGTATATACTTGCGCAGGGTGCGGCAGATAGGCAACGTGTCCTACATGATATATGACTCTAATGTAAACAGACCGCACCATTTCCCCCTTCGCTTCTTTCCCATTAAATCACTTGTGATTTTATGCAGTAATTTATTTAACCCAAAATTATGACGATAGATGTTATAGTATTAGGTGTTGATATTTATTTAGGATTTCTTTTATTACCCAATTGATAAGCCTTATTGCTACCAAGATGGCTGCCACTCCTATATATGTCACCTTTACCTTTATCACTGTAATTTAATGCGGATTATCTGTCACAATCAATACATAGCTGCCACTATATTTACATCATTCTTACCTCAATGCCTATTACTAATGACACAAAATGCCCGTTAGACTTTTTCTAGGATATCGTTAAGTTAATTAGTATAATTTATGACACCATATGATGTCACAATCAAACTTTGCTGCCTAGCAGAGGTGTCTCACTGTGACATTACGATGGATTTGTAAACGCAATGGGAAATTAAAAGAATCCAAAAAATGTCTGTAGAAATGTTTCTTCACACCTGTATCCATGTCTACATAAAAATTTGAATGTTCGTTTGTTCCGAATTTTATGCCTCAGAAAGTTCTTCACCAGTTGCTTTGAAATTTTGACTCAATATTTCATTCCAGTGCACATATGATTTTATAGGCCATATAATGTATAAATATATAAGTAATAATTATAGTGTAAAATCGATAAAAATGTTAACGGTCGTTTTTACAAAATCGTAAATCTCCCATAGCTCCTCACCAATTACTTCGAAATTTTGACGCATTGTTTCATTCAAATATGTACACATTTTATATTCCTACTGGAGTGCCGTATTGTGTGTGCCTACATATACATACAGTACAGAGCGTTTCTATAACAGCGTGCAAAAATGTAACAGGACATAGAGAATGCTCCACTGAATAATTTTAGATAGGGAATCTGCGGTCGGAGAGGTCCGCATAAGGAGATATGGAAGTAAAATTGTCTACTGCTTTGTCTAGCGTTACTGTTTTCCAGCCTATCTACAATTAACATGCGTACAAGTTTACACGTACAGTGCTGTTTACTTACACGTACATTCCTTATTTCTTGCAAGGAAATGAGGACGACGGGCCTTATTACCAGAAAGCCATGACGCAGGTTTTGTTTACTTTACATAAGGTGGCTCTGTTGTATTGTACTTACATTGTCCCATGACAGAACGTGCTATGAATCAACGACAGACTCTTTCATTACTCAGTGCTATTCAGAGACGTACAGTGCTATACGATGGAGCAGTATCTGTACAGTATTTCCGGGTCGCTGGGCTGGAAGAGGAGGTCCTATTCCATGGCCTGCGAGGTCACTTGACCTAAAACCTTGTGTATGATACCCCAGTGGATACGGTGATGAAATTAGTTGCCAGAATTGTAGCTGTCGGTAATGTGATTCGAAACACACCAGGATTATTTGTCAGCGTGCGTCAGAATCTTGTTCGCCGATATCTTGCTTGCATTGAGGTTGGTGGCTTTTGGTTTCAGAACATTTGGTAAGATAAAATACCAATGATACATTCATTGTGTCAGTGATGGTATCTGCAGTTAAGTAATGTAAATAAAAAAGTACACAGTAATGTGATTTTATTCCTGTTATCTCCTTAAACTGGCTTCTTCGACACCGGGTTCCCTACCTCAAATTGTTCAGTGGAGCATCCTCTATGTCCTGTTAAATTTTGCACGCCCTTACAAAAACATACTGTATGAAATAGCTGACGTAATAAGAATACCGTAAGAAAGATTACGGCCTATTTTCCATGAAATATTACAGAGCTTTGCGTCAGGTTTACGGAAAAGTGAATTTATGAACCATGTTTGGATCCCTTCGAAAAGGATCGTACTCAGATTCTTTGCAACAGATTTTGTTAACCATTCAACTCCGAAAGAATCAGCAGTCAAAGTATTCAGTAGAAGCCAATTGCCATGATAAGAAAAAACAGTATAATTTGCTAGTTCCTTCCTAGGTAACGAAGGGGTTTTTGTTGATTACCTTGCAAAGAGCAAAAAAATAACTGAACTCTTCTTTATTATATGTTTTTCAGAAGCCTGATTGCAATAAAAGTATCAACCGACAAAGCTGCATTGAAAATGGGAAAAATGTGGGGTTCAAGTAAGAAATGTATGACATCCTCCTAATTTATTACATTTGACACAGTCTTTCCATTCCCAGGATGAAACAAATTTGGCTGTAAGGTGCTTTGGTTCCATTGAAAAGATTGTGAAAACTGTATAAAAAGTATTCTTCAGTACGATTGTACTTCACGGATGAACTCCGCTCTACGGAAAAACGTTCGACGCAGGCGTTGATTTAAAAAGGCTGTATTTCATCAAGAAAGTGCGTTTTTACCCATGAGAAACAAGCTTTCGCTGCCAGCTTGAGAAATTTTCGTCTTTCTTCTAAGCTGAGGACATACTGTAAAGCTGATGTGACGCGCCGTGCTATTACTGGACCACTTCCCCAGGGTCCGTGTGTGGCGTCGACAGCCACTCAGTTGTGCTGCCGCTCACATATTTACAGAAGCTTTCGTTGCAGCCAAGTGGGCGCCAGCTACGTTGCTTGCAGTGCGTCTCCTTCAAATGTCTACTTTTCATCCTCTTCAGTCGTTACCTCCAAGACCACAAAGAACCTCGCCTGATTTGAAATACTGCGTGCTCTTCAGGCCTTTATTAATATGGCGTAAGCGACGTTGTTCAATACATACCAACGTATTTTATGTTGTACTATATCTTTTTTTCTGTGTCTTTACATCCATCTTCAGCAGTAGTCTGAAAGGTACCGTACAGTGTGCGGTGCAGAATACATAGTTTACCAGAATTATTTTCCTTCTACTGTTCCATTCATAGAAGACGGTTGTCGGTAGCTCTCTACGTAAGTCCGAATACCTACAGTGTTATCGTCATAGTCATTACGCGACTAGCTTGTTGGCTGAGACAATAAGCATCTTAACTCATACTGCATAGTTGGTTCTCGAAATTGGTAGAGTAATTTTCTGTTCCATGCACACAGTGAACGCATCATCGTAGTCAGTATATTAACACCATAGGAGTACAAGTTTATAAGCCTACTACTTCTGTAGATCACAAAGGGTTCGAAAGAACGTACAATAAAATAAAGTAAATAATTCAGCTCGTTAAGGGAGATATACATTTAACTCTGATGGGGGATTGAAATTCGGCAGTAGGAAAAGGAAAAGAAGGAAAAGTAATAAGTGAACACGGATTGGTTCAAAGGAATGAAAGGGGGGCCGCTTGCTAGAATTTTGCATAGAACACGATTTATTCATCGCTTACGCTTGATTTAATAACCATGAAAGATGATGTACAATTCGTAAGTGCAAGCTCAATTGCACCGATGGTTTCTAATGGCAACATCGACGAGATACTTTGTATCAGTTTGGTCCATATAATTTTGAACATGGCCAAGAGCCGAAAAGCGTTAAGATAATAGTAAATTATTTATCGTCCAGACAAACATATAATTAAGTTATATACTTGGTATATCTAAAAAGTTCGGTGAATGCTATCAGATAACAAACAAAACCGAACATACAAACAATAGTTCTTTGTGGCCCTTTAAAATAGTTGCCACCCGCTGCAACACACTTTTGATAACGTTCGTACAGCTTGTGGAAACTATCAGCAAAGGCCTCCTGTGGAATCGATCGCAGAACGGCTGTCACACGATGTTTGATGACATTCATGTCCCCACAACATTCACCTTTCATGCCCGCCTTCAAGCGGGGAAACAGGAAGAAGTCCGCAGGAACCAGGTCAGGGGAGTCCGGAGGCTGTTCAAGAAAAGGCGCACACGGATCGCGCCGTGTGCAGGGGCGTTGTCATGGAGAAGCATCCATTTTCCAGTCCCGTGCAACTCTGACCAAATCCGACAGATACGCTGCAGCAAACGGTTCAAAACGGACTGGTAAAATGCAGCATTAATGGTTTGACCTTGTAGATGATGCCGTTGTTGTCGAAGAAGACGATCAACAGTGTTTCCACCTCGGATTTTTGCAGGCGGCTTTTTCTTGGCGGGGAAGACTGTGAACACCGTGACACCGATTGCCGTTTTGATTCCGGATAGAACTGGTAGCACCAGATCTCATCTCACGTGATGATGGTGTTCAGAAGCAATGGATCCCGGTCCCACATGGAAATGAAATCACCGGAAGTTTCCATCCGTTTTGCTTTCTGCTCGTCTGTGAGCTTGTGTGTCACATATCGGGAGCAGATCTTCCGATACCAAAATCATCGCGGGCGATGGCGTGCACCGTGTCCTTTCTAATGCCCAATTCCTTCGCAATCAGTGTGAGAGTACATCGCCGATCTTGTGCCAGCATTTGTCCTACTTTCTCGATCTTTCCTGGGGTTCTGCTTGTGGATGGCCGACCTGAACGTGGCTCATCCTCAGTTATTTTCTTCCCTTCACGAAAGCGTTTAAACCATTCGTAAACACATTTTCCGCTCACGGCTTCCCTCCCGTACACCTGCACCAACATTCCGTGTGTCTCCGTTGCAGTCTTCCCCAATTGGTAGCAGAACTTGATGTTCACTCGTTGCTCCATTGCGCTGTGAGACTTCTGACACTGACTACGTTCAGCTGGTCTCAGTCTGCTTACACATGCAGTGCATGTCGTGTATCGATTCTCCTCAAGTCCCTGAAGACCCATGCGCATGCACGCACACATGCGCCAAGTTGTCGTTCAGATATGACACCATTCGCCGAACATTTTAGACACACCACGTATGTACAGTTATTAGCGGTGCATCTCATTTGGCGTTATTGCAATATATTCCTTTGAAAGGTGAAAGGAATACATGGAAGGGTTGTACAAAGGAAGGAAACTGGAAGGCAGTATTATAGGAAGGGAACAGGAAGCAGACGAAGATGAGATAGGGAAATGATACTGCGTGAAGAATTTGATAGAGCACTGAAAAACCTAAGTTGAAATGGCGGTATTCCCTCAGAATGAGATCATTGAGGGAACCAAACAAGACAAATATATAACACCTGGTATTAAACTTAGCGGCGACAGGTGAAATACCCTCAGAATTCTAGATTAATGTTCAGTCTATATTCAAAAGACGGCAAGTGTTGATAGATCTTGTTGAAATGAAATAACTGAACATATATCAAATCCACTAACGAATGGTCCGTACTACTACGACCACATGTCATAGCTGCCTGGTGTCCTCCCGTCTGTTGGTGGGCGTCTGTCACAGTGCGACAAACACTCAGCGTTAAAACAGTCCATTGTCGACGCTCACCTAGCATTTGTCGACGATAGCCTCTATGTTACCATTTATACAAGGATGTGGTAAATCATTTGATTTGAAAATGACTGTAGATGTTCTGACAATTATTGTGGGAGGCGTAGTCATCTGTGCTTTACTGTGTACACAGAATATAATAATGGATGTAACACGTGACCTACTGCTTCGAAATCTGAGAATGTACTGGACGTATACAGTTGAAATAGCAGCCTCACTGCTACATTTTGTAATGGATCGTGTAACTATAGCTATTTTCTTGAGTATCGTAACTTGGTTCAAATGTCTCTGAGCACTATGGGACTCAACTTCTCAGGTCATCAGTCCCCTAGAACTTAGAACTACTTAAACCTAACTAACCTAAGGACATCACACACATCCATGCCCGAGGCAGGATTCGAACCTGCTACCGTAGCGAGTATCTTAACTACCTCCTTGTTTTATCGGTAATAGTCTGTTAACAACTTTAATCACATGTTCGGGTTAATTCTTATTTGTGAGCGTACCAGAAAAATCTGGTAAGTAAGTTTTTCCGTCAGGGGCTCTACGTGTGAACACCTTACGTTTTTATCAAACATGGATACCGGACGATCACAGTACGTGTTATGCAACATGGGCCACACCCTCGTGGGAATACTGGCGTCGTTTAGCTCCACTGTGGATTGGTAGTTCAGTAAGGTCATTGCTTCACCTGATTTAGCAAGCATACGGAAGTGTCAGAAAAACTTGTAAGCGACTAAGTAACTAACTAGGTCTTAGCGCACGTAAAACACTATAGCAAAACAATGTCCTGGCCTAAAACAAAATAAATCATATCAAATACATTTCCTTAAGCTACACGATAAAGGTAGTGGGAGACGAGTTTGAGGACAGACTTGTTCTGCGTGTAACCTTGTTTTATTTCTGGTTGTGCTGAGGGCGTGTGAAATAGTGTTGTTTATATTATTACGGATAATTGGGGAAAAAGGATGTGATTCATGGCCGGCATGTCGTCTGCTTCTCTTAGAAAGTTTTAAGAACAACATTCGAACTAAAACGTTCCGAGCAGACAAATATTTCTTTTAGACCAGCATAGAATGAATACATATGTAAGGTATGCCGAAAGATTTTGAATTTTACAATGTGAAGTGATGTATAATAGGTTGGTCATGAACTGTTGCACATCATGTCTCTGTTCCTCGTTAGCTGAATCTCTGCGCTGGAAAATTCTTCAAGCGTGAGGATGTGAGCCACCATCTGAAGCTCAAGCATCCCCGTGATACGGTGACTTATCGACCTTGCTGTTTAATAGTTGATGAGCTCCATTAGACCGCTCCCTCAGCGCGCTGCAGGAAGTGACGGTGTCAGTCCTCGTTCAGTGCAGTGCAGACGTCAGTCAAGAGGAGGAATGGAAACGAAACGGCGTTGATAAAAGTCTCTTAAAAATTGTAGCTAGTGGGCACTGAGGCAGCAGTACTGTGTCGGAAGGCGCAGTCGTCCGCCGCCGGTGGGCGGAGGTCCGCTGGTGAGGAGACGTGGCAGTAAAACTGGGTGAGTGACAGGGCGGCGACGCAGACACGCTCTCCATTGGCTTTTTGTCGATTCTGGTGCGTCAACACTGAGCTCGCTGCCCGCCGCGCCTCAGACTGGTTCTCATCGCCAACTGCCTTTCAACACAATAATTTCTAATGGGAAAACTGCGATATCCAGTAGCGTATTTGAAAGATTAATGGCATTAAATGAGATCTTGTTTGTGCTCATCCACGATTTCTTATTATTCCCGGGCATGATATATAGGGGATTACACGTATTGTGGGTCGCAAGCCCTCTAGTATCTCACTTTAGTTTTATTTAGAAGTACTTAGGACATTTCTGCTAGGAAGAAATTGTAGCTATAATATTTTAACTTTCACTATGCCCTAGTCAACTAGAACGCCAGGTAGAAACTTCGTGAAATGTTTATCGTGATGCTTGACGCCTCCTGCGTCAGGAAGGAAAATTAAGGTTTATCTTCCTGTCGACGACGACGTCATTAGAGACGGGGTACAAGCTCGGGTCGACCCCAGATACGGAGGCGGTCTCAGAATACCGACATGATGTTTGTGGACCTAGTTAATGCTTTACAATGAAAGTTGGATCTTGTTGTTAGAACTCCCAAACAGAAAGAGAACAAAGTACTTAGGCTATTCTGTGACATTTAGTCTCTGCGTAAGCTAAGTGAAAGTATAGGAAGAACAAAATTAATAAGAAAAAATCTGGGTTGAAAAGAACTAACGGAGTTTTGCCGTTTACAGCTACTCGCTAAACTTTGTTCTGACTACAACATGAATTTGCAAAACGTACATACACATTTTCTTTTATTCAGTTTTCTCGTCACAGAGCCATTAGCTGCAGAGGCGTTATGGCACCTCTGTTGAAAGCTCTGACGTTTCTGATGCCCCTGAAATCGTCCGGAAATCACTGTGTCTCCGTGAATTGCAGAGCACGTGTCCTGGCCGGTTCGTCCTCACCCGAGAGTGATTGGTGGATAGTGGTGGGTTCGCGTAGCTCTGTGCGGAAGACAAGTATGCGACCTAGTCTCACGGCTATCCCTTTATGTCTAAGCAAAAGTTATGAGATGATACCCAGAACTGATAACAAATCTGAGACAGCACAGAATGCCTCATCAGATGGTTCAAATGACTCTGAGTACTATGGGACTTAACATCTGAGGTAATCAGTCCCCTAGAACTTAGAACTAATTAAACCTAACTAACCTAAGGACATCACACACACCTATGCCCGAGGCAGGATTCGATACTGCGACCGTAGCAGTCGGACTGAAGCGCCTATAACCGCTCTGCCACAGCGGCCGTCCTCATCAGATGCAGGTTTTACTTTCAAGTCCGAACAAACACAGAGGGCTAGTATGTTGGTCATTGTAAACACCACTGTTAGGAGGGTGATGGAAGCCTTCAGGGAAATAGTAGGCGGGTCGAGAAGGAAAGGCTGCGAGCACTCTGTACACTGAGGTGAGAAACGTCGTGGGGTACCTCCTAATATGTGTCGGGCCTCCTTTTGCCCGTCATAGGGAAGCAACTTGACGTAGCTTGCACTCAGCAAGTCTTTGACAGTGCTCTACAGAAATAATGAGCCATGCTGCCTTTATAGCAGCCCATAATTCCAAAAGAGTTGCCGGTGCAGGATTTTATGTACGAACTGACCTCTCTATAACGTCCCATAATTGTTCGATGGTTTCATGTCGGACGGTCTTGGCGGCCAAATCATTTGCTAGGACTGTCCAGAATGTTCTTCAAGCCAGCCGCTAACAACTATGTTATCCACCCAAATTCCATCGTCGTTTGGGAACATGAAGTCTATGACTGGCTGAAAATCGTCTACAAGTAGCCGAACATAACCATTTACAGTCACCTAGCGGTCCAGTTGGACCAGAGGACCCATTACATTCAATGTAAATACAGCCCACTCCATTATCGAGCCACCACAGGCCTGGAAAGTGCGTTGTTGACAATTTGGATCCATGGCTTCGTGGGGTATGCGCCGTACTGGAATCTTATCATCAGCTCTTACCAAATGAAATAGGGGCTCATCTGACCAGGCCACGGATTTACAGTCGTCTAGAGTCCTACCGATATGATCACGGGCCCAGGATAGAAGGAGCAGGCGATGTCGTGCTGTTAGTAAAAGGTACTTGCATCTGTCGTCTGTTGCCATGGCCCATTAACGGCAGATTTGGCGTCACTGTCCTAACGGATACGTTTTTCGTACGTCCCACGTTGATTTCTGTGGCTGTTCCACGCAATTTTGCTTGTCTGTTAGCACTGTCAACTCTATGCAAACATCACTGCTCTCGGTCGTTAAGTGAAGTCTGTCAGCCACTGCGTTGTCCAAGGTGAGAGGTAATGCCTGAAATTTTGTATTCTCGGCACACTCTTGCCATTGTGGATCTCAGAATGTTGAATGCTGTAACAACTTCCGAATTCGAATGTTCCACGCCTCTGGCTCCAACTACCATTCCGCGTTCAGAGGCTGTTAGTTCCCGTCGTGTGGCCATAATCACGTCGGAAACTTTTTCACATGAGCCACCTGAGTGCAAGTGACAACTCCGCCAATGCATTGTACTTTTATACTGACGTATTCGGTATTACCGCCACCTGTGTATGTGCATATCGCTATCCTATGACTCACCATCTCTGTGTATGTTTTCCGGGCGTTAGCATCCGAAACGTACACGCCACAGATCGTTGGTTATGTCGGCAAGAATGACGCCTGCCACCTGGATTTTGGGATCATCCTGGCTGGCTGTAATGGTAAAGACAGCTAGCCTTGCAGGCGGGATGAATGCGCAGCTCGCCATGTCCGTCATCATATGCAAAACTGATCTTGGTTCTCTGCTGTTGCGCTTAGTGAAGGCCAACTAGTGTGTCGGACGATTCCACGGTGACGTAGGATGCGAATTTCTTGACTCCGCAGTGAGACTCAGAACTGTAGATTCCCCTCAGTAGGTTGTGGTGTAGCACTACATACAATTAGCGGTTACCCAGGTAGGAGAGTATGTATGCCGACACTTAGGTTTCATTCCGGGTTGGAGGATCTCCCTATATAGGGTGTTCGGAAATTTCTGTTACAAACTTCTCTGGACTTGTAGAGGCAGGTGAGTACATAATATTTTGAACTAGAACTCATGTCCGGAAATGTAGCGTTTCCACTTTAGAACCGTTTGAAAACATGTTCGCTAGATATGTAGGCAGCATGGTACTCATGGTAGGGATGGGGTCCTTACATGGGATCGACTGATGTCATTTGAAGTCTGTCGTACATCTCTGATCTGGTTGGAGCCTCATTCACATGTATGTGAGTGTTAGAGCAACACGATTGAGCGCACGTTTGTAGAATACACCGACATCATCCTTCCGTATGGCGAAGCTCATGGAATGGAAGAGCTGCTGGTCGCCTTTGTCAATCCACAGCTCTCGTTATCCGCAACGTCCGACCCCACTGAATACCCTTTTCTCCACAATTACGGAATGGCTTCGATAAAGGGGTACCTTTTATCGCCAGCAGGCGTGACTGTGGTGCTCCAAGTGGACGCCATACATCCGAATTCGAAGCCGAACTGCATCTCGTTTAAGAGAACCCGTCAATGAGTACACGAGCAATTACGCATGTAATGAATGTTGCTTCCAGCACCGTCTGAGATGAGATGTTCTACACGAAATTACTTGTAAAAGCGGTCGCGTTACCAGCACGTTTTCAATTGATTGTAGCACTGAAACGATACGTTTCCGGACATGGGTTCCAATTCATAATATTATCTACTCAGTGCCCTCTACAGGTCCAAGAATTTTGTAAGGAGAGCATTCGACCTCGTAGACCAACTGTTATCAAATGCATGAACATCATTCGTAAGATCCCGTATTTACCTCCACTTTTTAAAAATATTAATAAACACGTTATTCCAGGATCAGAAAACTGGCTGAAAACGGGAGTAAATAACAGCGAAATCGTAAATCCATATTGGAATGCATTTTGCAAGAGTAGGCTAGACGCCAATATTTACGGCATATTTATTGCTGTAAAGAACTCAACGATATGTGGCGATGTTATTGCAGGTTTCGAATTCGAAACATAATTTGAGTGAAGATGAGCATCAAAAGTGGCTCGAATATGACAACAGGGTGCTTTTACAGAGAACCTGACTCAGGATCTGCGGTAGTGGAGCGCTTCAAACAAAACTAGTAAAATGTGGGTTAATTTTCTCATAGGACTGCAGTAATGGAAGGAGATTTTATTTGCCAACTATGGAACGAGGGAGTCATGTGATTAAAATTGAAGTCAGAAACACAAGTTGTAGATCTCATTCTTCTACATTGCTTGCTCATAAAGTTTTAATAATCGAACTTTAACAATTCAAGATGAGTTGCAGCTCTTGCTTTTCCGTTCGCACTCAAAAATTGAATCACTACACGATTCTCACATCTGGCAGGATCTGAAATGGAGATAGCCACTTTGAAGCTACTTGTAAACAGCAATAATGTGGCATCAATTATCTGCTGAATTACGGTACTCCACATAGGCAACGCAGGGAATAGCAGCATTACCTAACTGATAAATTACTTTTTCGTTTATACCCTCCAGATTCTGTTCATAAACTGTCGACTAAAATACGCAATCATAATCTAAGGCCCTTAGAGGCGAATCGGTGGAAAGCAACGGGAAACCACCACTGGAATCACTTCCCTGGAGGCTCATGCGGTGGACTTCTCTGATGAGGCTTCCCCCATGACGAGACCTGCCGTAAGGCGGAACACAATGTTTAGTTTTTAGAGGCGAAGCAGCTAAGTCAGTTTGGAAAGGACAGAGTATTACACTAATGAATCACTTGTATAAGACACCATCTTGATGTTCGGGGACCATCTTTCAGTGATATCTTGACATACATAGTGTACCGGAAACTGAATTAGTTCTTCCATTTATTTGTGCGCTGTGAATATTTTTTGCGGCGTGTTTGAGTGTACTCATGTGCAGTCAGGGAAACACGGCGATAAAGAAAATTTCATTTCTTCTCATTCGTTTAAATAAAAAAAACTTTGTTTGCGAATATTGTCTTCCTCTGTAGCTTACAATCTACAGTTTAACGACTTGCAGTCATTTTTGAAATGTATGTACCAGTACATTACAGTCAGCTGCAAAGAAGTTTAGCATCTTCTAACAAGAGTCGAAGGTGAGGGATAATTGTTCCTTAAAATTATCTCCAATTGTTTTAGTATTTCATCGACGACGTTAGTGTCTTTCTCTTTTCGGTTTTTCCTGGATCTACCACTTCAAGTCAAACCCTGGCGGGTTTAGAACATATGGTCATTTTTGCTTAGTTCACAAAAAAACATTGACTCAAGTAAACTGAAATCCTGCTTCAGAAATAAAATGCCAACTTGCAAGTAACCACTCTGTAGAACGGAGCGGTGAGCATAAATTTACTTTCTCTGGGATTCGTAGGATTTAAGGAAGCTTCTGCCTTGGTTTGGAAAAAAATCTTCACTAACAGCTCTTGAGAAAAGAGAAATTTATTCAGAGTGTGTTAGTGTACTTACGAATATATACATAAATATTAGTTTCCATCAGACTTATTCATAATACTGAGAAACTAAGAACTGAAATAACTGTCATGAAAGGTGAGTCCATATTAGCAAAATTATTCTCAGCAGCTGTTGATGAAGTTTTCTGTTTCCTATTAAAGAACGTGATGACACTGTACAGTTTGGCTGTTGTGCAGATGAATTTCAACAACAAATGGAAGAACTGAATGGAGTAAATCTGAAAACTGATCATAATAGGATCTGAATATCGTATAATCAACACCTCGAAAAGTAGCTGCTACAATAAATTCAAAGAACCACATGATGCGTTTTTGAGTTTAGGACAGTTGAAAACTACGACTGCATGTAAAGGGAAATAAATTATAACAGTAGTAAAAAAAGACCAGAGTGTTTTTTGTAAACTACGAGGGTGGTTTGAGAAGTCTGCTAAATTTGCATGAAACATTTTTGTTGCTCCTTCATGGTTGGTAAGCTTGATTATTCTAAGGAGCGTACGAAGAATTTCAACAATTTATAGCGTACGGTTCATTGTTGACAGTCGTCTGAAGTGGTCAGTATGTCGACTGCGACTGAAAATGGAGAAAACCTAGTATCGTGTCCTTATTAAACATTTTCATTTGAAGGGTTTGGCTGCCACACAAATCAAAACTGAATTGGATGAAGTTCACATCATCACTGAAGACCATTTACTTTTGGATTAACGTGGATGGGGAACCACCGAAGACGAAACGGGCTCTGGCTGTCCAGTTGAGGTCATCGGTTGATAACAGCAATTTTAACTGATGAAAGCGACAGGGGCTTAAATATGAAACCATTCGAAACCTTCAGTGTAGAATGGTATGTTGAGAATTACAAGCAGATACTGCAAAACAAACAAAAATGTTAAGGAACTACTTGATGTAGAGCGTAATGCAAATTACGGATGGACGGTAAATGGACCAAACACGGATTAGCATGCGACAAGAACGGAAACAAATGAAGGCATTACAGAGAAGAGGGTTCGCCATCAATAATGTTAATTTGGGGGGGGGGGGGGGGGGGTGGCTTCGCACGTCTAAATAAAACAGACTATTGCAACATGTTCTATATTTTGCTCTTAAAATCCGTAGTCTAGATCTTCGGGGCAATCACCGCATGTACGTCAAGGATTTGGTCGACGACGATAGGGTTTTACTCTTTTCGGTTTTCCCTGAGTCCACCACTTCAAGTCAGACCCTGGTAGGTTTTGCATTCAGATCGCCCAGTTGAATTACAATAGTGGATTTGGAACGATTCGGGTGACTTTACGGAGCTAAAGTCATTCTCAGGCGTGATTATTAGGCACGAAAAATAATTAGAAAGCCGCATATTTGAATGAAGTCTTACAGATTACGCGGTAGATTATATATTGTATTCATATTCTATTGTGTACTTACCCTCTGTGTTTTGTGAACTGAAGGCTACGTCGGAGTTCTTTCATTTACAAGACCATTATCTTCATTTTTTTTAAACTGCTGATCAAATACACTAGCAGCTGGAGCTGCTCACATCGTGGAGTGGTACACTGTCTTTGAGAAACTGAAGTTGCTCTTCAGATCTTCTCAGAAATTGCAAGCCCTACTTGTGAGTTCCTTCCTGGGCCGCTAGAAGAAGTTTGAAACCAACTTTAGGCTAAACTTTTCTCATTTTCTGTTGGTATCGCAGAGCTTGTTTTCCTTCTCAATAGCCGTACTGATTTCTAAAACACCCTCCATGTTCTCACGCTTTTCATTCCGTCGTGAACCTTCGTCTTTCAGCCCATCAGATACAGCGACGGGGCTTTGTGTTCGCTCGCCTTATAGAGAAGTAGCGATGTCGATCCGCCTGAACTAAAAGCTAGTATTAATATACATATCAGCCTTTCCACTTAAATCGAAATCTGAATGAAAGATTCGCTTCACAAATTCTGATGGGAATTTTATGCCATAACATATATATACAAAACAAATGCATTAACATCATGGAAAATAATAGTTGTGTTATTAGTCAGACCACGTCCCTATATATATATATATATATACATATACAGAGAGAGAGCGCGGGGGGGGGGGGGGGGGAGGGAACAAATACTGAATGGGACAGTAATGAGCTGAAGCTTGCTGCATGATTCTGGATAGAAGTGCTCATTGCGTCTCTACCAGGTTTCGTTCCCTAATTTCATCTCCGTTCTCATTCATTAAATCAGAACACACAGCAACATGTTTCACGCACTCTCGTGCACATTGTTGCCTGCACAATAAGCTTATATGTTTGACACAGGCTATAAAACCAATTTTCAGAGATCTTTCTGCAACTGAACTTTTGAAGAAATGTCTCCATGGACGTACACAAAACCAAATGAGAGTGTGAATAATGTAATTTGGACCAGAATCCCAAAAAATGTGTTTGTGGAAATTCATTCTCTTCATTTTGGAGTATATGATGCCATTGCTACGTACAACAAAGGTAACATTATAAAGTGCAATGTGCTGCAGAAGTTGGATGTGATGCCTGGCGTCTCTGTCCAAATACGCTATTAAACAAGGGGAACCGATCAAAACTTCTGTCGTGCAAAATCTTTCGAGTGTCCGAAATTGATTAAATGTTAAGAAGTTAAATACTTGATCCCGTAATCACAAATTAATTTGTAAGTTTCCTGAATATAGTTTCAGGTCTGTCCACAGTACCTCACATAATGACGACAACTGACAGAATGACATCGCTGACTCCAATAGGAACGCTGTGTAGTGGAAATGGGTATTCTTTCACCCGAATAACTTATCAAGTAGTCTTCCAGTACACGTGTAAACCAGATTACAGGTACATATCAGCCATTACTGCCAGATCAGGTCTTCACATCTACTGCTAGTTAAAGATCAGCTGTTTTACGATTGAGACACGTCGATCTGTCTTCCCGACATTTGTAATATCTGAGTCAATTCTCCGTCTCAAATAACCAAGCTGCAGGCAGAATAATGAACATAAAAAGAAATTAAAAATTCTTATAAATGCCAGCAAGTTTCGGAAACAGCATTAGTGAGACAGATCAAATATTCGCACGGAACTGTCAAAATAGTGGTACTTTCCAACAAAACATATTAGCTTCAATATATATCTTACATTTTAGTTCCGTATGCACACGCCAGTTTCGTTCACTATTTCGTGCATCTATTGTGAAACAGACTAACATGGAAGAGTAGAGAGGCCGACCGCGGTGGCCGTGCGGTTCTAGGCGCTGCAGTCCGGAACCGCGTGACTGCTACGGTCGCAGGTTCGAATCCTGCCTCGGGCATGGATGTGTGTGATGCCTTTAGTTAGTTAGGTTTAAGTAGTTCTAAGTTCTAGGGGACTGATGACCTTAGATGTTAAGTCCCATAGTGCTCAGAGCCATTTGAACCATTTTGAAGAGTGGAGATCGTTTAGAACATCAATAATTAGGCTGAAAATTAGTTCTGCTTCTAACTTCATACTTGTACTGAACATGTCTTCTTTCTGCAGCACCATCGTCACCGGAAAATACGAGGGCGTGTTGAAACATAAAGTCGCCAAATTTTTATAAGAAAACTCTTAGAACTTTTTAAATAAAACGAACGTCATTAACATTCTGCATCTTTATTCTTCATGTCTACATATTTATTTCTCACCATATTCACCCTGGCAACGAACAGATTCCCCCCAACGACAGACCATTTCCTTGATACCGTTACTGTATAATGTTTGACTTTGTTGACGGAGATACGGACTCACCTCTGCTCGCAGTTTCTGGCGGTACGTAGACGATACATTTGTGGTGGGGCCCCAAGGGATAGGGACATCAACTGCGTTTCTCCGGGAACTGAACTCCCTCTTTCCGAATATGTAGTTCACAGTGGAACTGGAAAAAAATGGCATTTCACCATTCCTGGATATCACGATCAGATGAAAAGCCTATGGTAAACTGGGACATAGTGTCTACCGCAAACCAGCTCACAGGCAGCTATATTTGAAGGCCATAAGTTGTCATCACCTTGCACAACGCGGTAGTCTCTTGCGCTCTTTGGTGCATAGAACACATGTGGTCTCAGATGCCACAGTCTGTCTGCGGAGCTACAACACGTAAGAACAGTACTCCAACAGAATGGCTCTTCCGATAGACAGATATGCCATGCAGTCCATTCTAAGCAAATTCAAAGCAGGGATGTAAATGAAGATGTGGAGGCACCCATTGAAACAGCGTTCTTGCCCTATTTTGGCGGCATGTCTTCAAGAATAGAAAGAATCCTCAAAAGGCACGACATCACGTGTGTTCATCGATCACCAGCAAAATTGAGGAATTTATTATGCTCGGTCAGAGACGACCTTGGTCTTAGGAAAGGTGGCGTGTGTAAGATCCCATGCCAATGTGGAAAATTTTATACTGGGCAGACATACCGAACTGTGCAACAACGTTGCCTCGAACACCATCGCCATACACGCCTGGGGTAACATGTAAATCAGCGATGGCGCAGCATTGCCTGGACATGGGGCATCGCATGTTTTACGAAAAAACTGAAATTTTATCCTCAGCGTCATCTTTCTAGGACTGTTAACAAGGCCATACATATCAATCTTATAAACAGGGATGCAGGTTTTCCATTAAGGGAACCCGGAACTTAAAAGTGATGACATTTTGGGTTTTCACTTTATTGTGAAATAAAATACTACAGATCTTCCTCTTTAAAATGACATGTTAATCTTACCTGTAGCTCAACTCCAAGTACGGAAAATATTATTTTCAATAATGTGCTGTAGAGGGCATGTTGCGACATTGAATTTCCATGGATACATGTTCATTGAAAGCATCGTTTTTCAAAACTTCCGGTCTTTCCAAAGACTTTACATTATGTTGGCAACACGATTTGATAGGTAATTGTTTTGTCTGCGTATTGTAGTCTTTGGATGCTGTTGTTTACATTGAGCATTTGGTGGTTATTGAACGATTTGTGTTGTATATCTATTGCGTAACTGGAACTTATCAAATATCCCTCGATGTAGTAACAGAGTCTACAAGAGGAAGAAGCCTCCTCCGAGGTACACTAGTGGAACTGTGACAATTTCTACGATCTTGGAAAATGATTCTGAAAATAGTGAGGTTATTCATGAAGTGAAATCTATTCCTGTCTCTAGCATAAGCAAGAAGTTGCATGGATCAACTGAAAAATACTGCAGTTTATTGGAGAAGTGTAGTGATGATAATGTGAACGAAATAATTAACATTTCATTGCTCTCAAAGGTGATTGAGAGTTCAGTACTGTGTAAGGAATATTGCAAATTGAGTATGCCAGTAAATGTCAAGCGACACATAGGACTTGCAGCAGAAATCTGTCTCCATTGTACTAGTTGTCATTACAGTGTTTCATTTTGGAACTCAGAATATGTCGAAATAGGCCAAGGTGAAACTGATAGTGAGAAAAGCAAGTACTGTGGTGTAGATATTAGATGTGTTTATGCTCTAAGGTCAATCGGTAAGGGATACTCTGCTGGTCAAATGTTTTGTGGTGTAATGAATCTACCACCACCACCAACGAAATTCTCAAAATATAACTCGGTTGTTGGATCCTGTGTTGAAGATATTGCCCAAGAATCCATGAAAGAAGCAGTGGAGGAGGCTGTGGCGGTGAATGAAGAAATTCCAGATGTTCAGAATCCACGGGACCTGACTGTCGCACTAGATGGTACGTGGCAGAAGCGCGGGCACACTTCACATAATGGGGTAATAACGGCAACAAGTGCTGATGCTACAAAAGTTATAGATGTTGTAATTAAATCCAAGCACTGTATGTGTCCTAAAAGAGTGAAGGATGAGCATGCTGAAAACTGTCGAAGGAATTACAGTGGGTCTAGTGGGGCCATGGAAGTTTCCGGTGTGAAAGACATTTTCAGTCGCTCTCTTCTGTGGTACAAGGTCAGATACCTACAGTTCCTGGATGATGGTGACTCGAAGTCTTTTGCTGCTGTATCTGAGCTGAAACCTTATGGAAATTATGTTACCGTTACTAAACAGGAGTGCATAGGTCACGTTCAGAAACGTATGGGAACACGGCTGCGTCCGCTGAAGACCACAATGAAAGGCCAAGTACTCAGTGATGGAAAACCTTTGGGTGGAGCTAAAATATTGACAGACGAGGTAATCAACAGATTTCAGAGAGACTATGGACTGTCAATAAGACAAAATACTCACAGTGTTGATGCAATGGAAAAGGCTGTAATGGCACTTTACTACCACACCTTAGCGACTGACGAGGAACCACTACATGGACTACGCCCACAGGGACCCAATTCCTGGTGCAAGTACAACAAATATCAGGGATCTGAACGTGTATACAAGCATCATCACAGTCTACCAGAAACTGTCATGCATGCTATAAAACCAATTTTCAGAGATCTTTCTGCAACTGAACTTTTGAAGAAATGTCTCCATGGACGTGCACAAAACCAAATGAGAGTGTGAATAATGTAATTTGGACCAAATCCAAAAAAAATGTGTTTGTGGAAATTCATACTCTTCATTTTGGAGTATATGATGCCATTGCTACGTACAACAAAAGTAACATTATAAAGTGCAATGTGCTGCAGAAGTTGGATGTGATGCCCGGAAAGTACATGGTGAGTGCAATGATGTCGATGGACAATGAGAGGAAACGGGATGCTGAAAGGAAAGAAAAGGAGTGTGAGAGGCAAGCCAGACAAAGAATGAAACGTGTGAAAAGAAGGCTAGATGGGGAGATGTCTAGTGACAATGAAAACCTCTCTTATGGTGCTGGACTCCACTAAAATGTTAGTGAAACTTTGAAACTAGTTTTTCACAAGTTCGCTTTTATGCCATATAAGGAACATTTTCTGCTAAACTATTAGAGATAAAGACTTAAGCATTTCAAGGAATGTAAACAGTGCCAATATACACCTTGTATCATAGCCTTTTTGTGATACATAATTGATAACAGATTTTATTTCAAAGATACTATGCCAAAAAATGTGTCAATTATTTTCAGTAACAAAATAATTACTATCTTCCCAAAAAACACCAATAAATTAAAATCCATATGGTACATGGTATTAAATGTATGTGATATTATACTGTAAAAGTTTCAAACTTCGACCGCACATTCTCGAGGCGATCACAAACAAGAATCGCCTCTTCCGAGAATTGCAGCTCACACGACTATCCGAGAAAAAGCGTCACCTCAACAGGGCGGGGCGCGAGATTCGGACCGCCATCGATAATCACCGTAATAGGGCCTGGGCTAGCCTTGTGGCCACCCTAAAGACGACAGATGGTAGTGCCTGGCCGACTGCCAAGCACTTCCTTCTCCACCACCAAAGAGTTCCGCCCTTCCAAGAGGGTGCTGACGTCGTCTGCGAGCCTGATGCTAAAGCCAGCATCCTCACAAACGCATTCGCGGACAACTTGGTTCAAATGGCTCTGAGCACTATATGACTTAACTGGTGAGCTCATCAGTCCCCTAGAACTTAGAACTACTTAAACCTAAGTAACCTAAGGACATCACAAACATCCATGCCCGAGGTAGGATTCGAACCTGCGACCGTAGAGGTCGCGTGGTTCCAGACTGTAGCGCCTAGAACAGCTCGTCCACCCCGGCCGGCGCGCACAACTCCCAACCCGCCGAGGGCGTGGTCGATGTCGATCACGACCGTCTCTTTGAAGAACGCCTGCCGGTCTACGACGCCGTCAGAGACGAAGACGACGTGATCGAGCCGATCACGGCCAAGGAAGTCGACCAGCAGACCCGCCGCCTCAACGCACCGATGGTGTATTCAACTGCCTATTGAAGGTACTCCCGCCGGAGATACATCAGTTCCCAGCTGACATCTTCAACAGCATTCTGCGGTCTGGGACCTTCCCTTCCTTGTGGAAACACGCGGAAGTGTTTGCCATCCCCCAAGAGCGGCAAGGACCTCCGCCAGGCAGCGCGCTACCGGCGGATCAGCCTGCTCCCGTCCCTTTCTAAAGTATTTGAGCGGCTGTACGTGGAGCGGCTGCTACGCCACGTCACGGAACAATAGCTTATCCCTGAGGAGCAGTTCTGGTTCCGGAACGGCCATTCTACAATGCAGCAGCTGTTGCGCTCGGTGGAGCAGGCGACGCGAGCGCTAGAGACACGGGAGTACCTAGGGGCGGTGCTTCTCGACGTCTCCAAGCCCTTTGACTGCGTGTGGCACGACTGCCTCGTGCACAAACTCTTTTTACACGGGGTACCCACGTCGCACGCGGTCCTGCCGCGCTCGTATCTCCCGTGACACGCATTCAACGTCCGAGCAGATGGATAAACATCCACCGACCGGTAGATTCGTGCGGAGGTGCAGCAGAGGTCGATTCTCGGGCCCTTGTGTACACTCTTTACACAGCCGACGCTCCGCAGGTGGCCCGCGTGGAGTTAGCACTCTATTGACGACACTGCGTTGTTCACCATCAGCATGAATGTGGCCGAAATGCGCAGCCTCCTCCAACTCGGATGTGACGTCGTAAGGTGCCTGGTCCACCAAATGGCGCCTGAAATTCAATGCCGCAAAGAGCCAGGCCGTCGTCTTTTCTAGGGAGATGCTACATCCAGACCTGCTGCCGATCACGATCGTAGGTGACCCATCCCACGCTTACTGATCGGAAAATACCTCGGGGTGACGCTGGATAGGCATCTGGCCTGCCTGCCTCACGTGTGTGACGTCAGGGAGCGAGCAGTGGGGCGTCTTCGTGCGCTACGCCCGCTGCTAAATCCCTCAGCCAACCTCCCACCAAGCCCTTGCCTCACCGAGTACGTGGCTCTCGTTTGGCCGGTGCTCGAATTTTTGGCCGTGGTGTGGGTAATGCAGCTGTGACGCTCCAGCGCGTCCAGAACAGAGTGCAGAGACTCGCGCTGCACAAGTCGCCACGTTATTCAACGAGGCTGCTCTACGAGGCAACAGGCATCCCCCTCCTGCGGGATCGCTTCCGCCAGACCGCCAGTGTTCTGCAACAATGCAGAACACTCTGGCAGCCGTTTAATTCGTGGGCTGGGCCGCAAGGTCCACCACAGGCTGACAATTCGTTGGCCTGACATACTGCGGGAGCAGTGTCTGTCGCAGTGCCGATGCCGGCAACAAGAGCGTCTCTACGAAACGAGACGTTCACAGAGGCTAGTTCTGACTGTTAAGCCAACCTGTCAACCGATGGGTTTACGCAGGTACTGCAACTAGGCTGCTTACCCTGCCCCCACACTTGGCTGATGAGCGAGCGAGCGATTATCATCAGTCGCGTCTTGCTACAGTGACAGCTGCAACTACCACCACCTGAAGATGTTGAGCAGTTGCAGCGACGAAATATTGTGTGATTCACACAATACGATCCGGCAGCAGATACGAGGAAGTGTCTTTGCATCCTCCCTTAGCATTGCATCTATCTCGTTTCAGAAGTTTTCCTTTTGCGGTTCTGGTAGGCCATTCGGTCGGATATTTATCATTGCACCTAGTACCTCTGATTTCAACTTAATTTCATGTTTCACCGTCTCAGTGCACGTCAATCTATCTCCGGATAAGTGGAACACATGATATGCAGTACATAATCGAGTAACCAAAGTCCTTTCTTCTTGGTTTAAGTGATCGTCTTGCACCATTTCTTTAGTCTGACAACTCGCTATCTTGTCTCTTGGTCCACTGAAACTACACCACGTGTGCGGCGTTCCTCGCCTTCTCGTATCACAGGTACAACTTTGGGACATACCGACATAACTTCTTTTTTTGTGGTTTTCATAACACTCGTGACGAACGCGCATCTTTGGAGGATCAGCAAGGCTGCAGGTAAACGTTCACCCGTTTGCAACTGCTGCTTCTCCACTATTCCTTCGGTCAGCTCTTTGTTCTGCACTTTAATCCTTAATATCTGTTCTTCTCCTGGGAATATTCGTGTAACGTCACACAGACACTCTTTCCTTTCCGTCTGCTGCTAATCTTCATTCCTAGTTTCCTTAGATACCTCTGGTGTCGCATTTGCCCTCACGATCCGTTTCTCAAGGTGCGGTTCTCTCCCGGTCCACAAAATTCGACGGTTTGGCACCTATTCCACCCTTAACCGTGCCGGTCTGCCCTTGACCCACAGCGTCTTCATTGCGTAATCTACGACTGCTCTTAAACTCCTGCAGAAGTCTCAGCCTAAGATTCCTTCATACGGGAAATCTAACTCGTCCTCCACTATATGAAACTTCTATTCCACCCACACATCGTCATCTATCTTCAGTGTTGACTTCGCGGCTCCGTGCGTCTCTGTTACTTCTTTAGTGATCCTTTGTATCATTCTTTCGTCGGCATTGCTACCCACCGTATCCTTCAGTGCTGATTCCTTTATTACAACACCTTAGCGGCACAAATTACTGTGAAAATCATGGTTCCCAATCCTCCCTGAGAGCACCTCACGTTTACGAAATGATTCCTCTTCTTGCAGTCTACTGAGTACAACTTTGCGGCACCGCTCTGCTGTGTATTCATGCCGTTCTTGTGTTTCCCGGTTTCTGAGTATTCGTATTCGCTAGTGTAGCATCGGCATTACACTGTTGGGCAAAGCGTCCTGGTTCCTTACAAACGTAACATCTCACGGGTCTCGACTGATCACACGGCCCTAGATGCCCTTGAAGACCGCACCGATGGCACGCCGTCGATCGCTTGCTTCCAATTTCCCTGTGATGACCCCTACATAGTGTTTCCTCTATCCTTCTCGTCGATGGTGTATGGTAGGATGTCCGTTTCTCTGCATCACTACCACTCGGCTGCGTGTCGTCTAGTTTCCTGATATGCTTCTCCTTAGTGCAACTGTTCGCATGATGACCTCCCCTCTTATCACCTAAAAGAGTAATCTCGCGGGTGGCTGTGTTTACCGAACTTTTCTTTACAAATGGTTCAAATGGCTCTGGGCACTATGCGACTTAACTTCTGAGGTCATCAGTCGCCTAGAACTTAGAACTAATTAAACTTAACTAACCTAAGGACATCACACACATCCATGCCCGAGGCAGGATTCGAACCTGAAACCGTAGCGGTCGCCCGGTTCCAGACTGTAGCGCCTAGAACCGCACGGCCAATCCGGCCGGCTTTGTTTACAAGATGCGATGGACCCTTCTTCTGTTAATGCTAGAACTACTACATGTGCTAACGTTACATCCTCTCATCGAGCTCTGACCACTGTTTCGCCGGCCGAAGTGGCCGTGCGATTAACAGCGCTGCAGTCTGGAACCGCAAGCCCGCTACGGCCGCAGGTTCGAATCCTGCCTCGGGCATGGATGTTTGTGATGTCCTTAGGTTAGTTAGGTTTCACTAGTTCTAAGTTCTAGGGGACTAATGACCTCAGCAGTTGAGTCCCATAGTGCTCAGAGCCATTTGAACCACTGTTTCAGTCCTCTCATCTTCGACTCCCTACATGAACACTGTTCGCGCATGCTCCTCAATTAGGGCTTGGCTGCGCGAAACGCTTTTACCCTTATCGCTCCCTGGACGGCTCCTCGAAATTGGTGTTGCAATGTGCCAACGAGACTCGCTCATTGGGACATACTTCCGGTCCTATTCTGTCTACTAGATAATAATAAACAAGCACGATAATCCGAAGACCGTTTTTACTCATAGATCTTCCATAAAATTCCTTTCACATCTGCCCAAGATGCTGTCAAATAACATACGAGTAGTTTACTCCAATCTGTACCCAAAATCCTTGTTTTCACAAATTTTAATGGCATACTATGGCTGTGGCTTGGCGTTAGTTCGAATGCTAGGTCACAGTTACCCACGAAGTCCCTCGAATTATCTTTATTTCCATCAAAATCTCTCGGAATTAACTTAAATCCATCGGACAAGACTATATGGTCAACGGGAACCTCACTACCTCCCAGATTCATATAAAATGTTTTTCCGTCCTTTTTCGCAGCTCTAGACCTAGTTTTCATCCTATGTTGTGATTCACTCACTGTGTTTGTCGCTCAAGCGGCAGTGCTGTATTAATGTGTCGTGCAAAAGTAAGGTTGGAGTCCGGCGTGGTCAGCACACACGTGCCGCTGAGTGCTGGTGTCGTAACTGATGTGAAGACGTCCTGTCTTGTTCACCGCTGCGGGCTGCTTGCTGCGGTCTTGTAGTTCGTCACGGGGCGGTGACTTCTTCGCGACTTTTTCTTCTTGCCTCGCTGCTGCTGTATGCAAAAAAGAACTGCTCTGCCTCGGCACTCTACCTGAGCTACTCAAAAGCTCAAGTCGGTGCGTCCTAAGACGGGGTTTCCTAGTTCTCCTAAGAGAAGATCCTATCTTCCATACTCTAAGGCACGTTACATCTTAGGAAAGGCACTCAGCCAGGAATTCAAGCCAGTATCCCACATATGACACCAGTTTTATTTTTCGTAGCTCGACGTGAGTTACGACACACTTACTTTCAGAGCAGAGTTGACGCATGTTTTTGATGTCACCGGTTTCTTCGTATGCTAGCGGCTGTGCAGGGGTGAAACGCCGACGGAGTCAAGCTGAGATTTTTCGAGTCTGTGTGGTTGGAGACAGTAAAGAATGACTCAGATGCTAGGCTAAGAAGGTAGATATGGAGATGATATGGAAATGAGACTGCGGGTTCGTTTACTGGTCTGGTTTCTTTCCTTCTTCACGTGTTAGCAAGGAACATGTAAAAGAGTACAGACATTGTTTTATAAAAACATGGATGAGGCCTTCTAGAATCTTCAGTCGGTTACCAGAAAAAATGGCCATCCCAGCCACAACTTCACTAAGATTCGGGAAACCAATAACTCCAGCCTAGAGGTACGTACAATCAAGCTTTGCAAGTCCTACCTAGTGCACAAAGTTAATTGGGTCTGACTGATCACTTACATGGTATCTGTTGTAGGTTCGTTCATCCGAGGCGGCTGTCTCTGGAACATCTCTGTTCGCTGGTTCTCTCGAACTGTGCCGAACTCTGCCTTGCTTGGCGTTTAAGAGCGTCTACATATGGTGTTGAGGCTGTTTACGTACAGATGATACGTGACTGCGTCGCTTATTTACCTCCAGTTCGCAATCAGTGAGCGTGAAGTCACTGGTTTCTCAATGAGTATGACCTCTTAATTGACTGACGAAAGCGGAATATTCATGATGTTTCTTTTTTCTTCTGGGAGAGGTTCTAGGCGCTTCAGTCCGGAAACGCGCTGCTGATACGGTCGCAGGTTCGAATCCTGCCTCGGGCATGGATGTGTGTGATGTCCTTAGGTTAGTTAGGTTTAAGTAGTTCTAAGTTCTAGGGGACTGATGACCTCAGATGTTAAGTCCCATAGTGCTTAGAGCTATTTGAACCATTTTTTTTCTTCTGGCGACCTTTCATGATTGGGACATTACAACTAGGGCCATAAGAGTACGCGAAAGACATTAAATTGCTTGTAAATGACTGTCAATACGTCAATACCGTGATACACTTCGTTTATTTCGAAAGAAGAAAAAATCCAGCAAGAATCATTCAAGGGATTGACAGGTATGGAATAGCTCTAAGAAAAAAGAATCTGAAATCGAATTCATCTGTCGTAAATTATGGTATATTGTGTTTGTGAGGCAAGCAGACTTTTCCTTAGTAATTGCTGTCTTCTTCTTCTCTTTCTTGTACCTTCTTCCTGCATCGGCACAGGGTCGGCATGGTTATTAATCTTATTTGGCGGTATTAATTAAAGGGTTGGCTACATGCTCTTTCTGTCGCCACCTCATGACCCCAGCTGTTTACTCATGGGAAATTGAGCGCAAGTGTTTGTAAATGTGTATGAATAGTGTATAAATGAGACGGGGCTTTGGTACCAGCCCAGTATTCAACTAGTGGAATGTGAAAAGCCGCCTAAAAACCACATCCGGGATGAAGGGCACACGAACCCTCGACGTTAATCCACTAGGCGGATTCAATCTAGGGCTGGCGCACCTCCGCCCCAGAAGTGACACCTTAACACGCCTTGCTGTTGGGGTGGCGTTAGTTGTGGATTGTTTTGTAAGGGATAAAAACGGGGAACGACGAATGATTCAAAAGTCTTCGGAGCCAAATGCGTGGCAAAATAAGAGGAATGGTACCTGTATTGAAGACACATCTGTGATGTTCCCACACTAGGGTTTATCACTGTGTACAGTACACTACTGGTCATCGAATATGTAGCTATCTTTTTCAGAGGAGCTGGTAGGGCGTTAGCTGGAATAAATTTTGTACTTATGCGTGAATTTTCCTAACCGTTGTACATCGTTTTCAAAGTATCAGTGTTTGTTGCAACTGGTTGATGGCTGTCTGTGGGACACACTCAAATAAGCGCTGGTTTGTGTTAGGTTACGCTGGCAGAGCTGCAGTTAATATACTAAAATCCCTCTGAACTCCACCCAAGCTCTGTCCTGCTTCCATCATGCCGCATGGCAACAGAGAAGTGTCAGTGTACGGCCTGTGGCCTGGAGAGGTGGTGTCGGCCTGCCAGACTTGGCGGCAGCTGATCATTTAGCAGTCTGGACCCGGTTCCCAGTCAAATAATGGCATCGTCTCGTTCACTGCGTTGCTATTGCTGGCCGCACCGTCTCCAGGAGATAGCAAGACGCCCTGCCAAACGCTCTTGAGTCTGTCGGCTGGCCGAACCAATCACGACAGGCAAAGCTCCGATGGAAGAGTGGAGCACAGAAGACCATAACTGCTCAAACCATAAGTAAATAATCCCAAACTGTTTAAACATCAAATAAAACACGTCCGATCTCAGTTAACTGCTGGCTACATTTCAAATTATATAAAAGTGCCTGCTTCCTCCCTGATGTTGGTGGTAATTGCAAAATATAGTACATCATTGTTTTAAAACATAAAGCCAGGGGCCTGCCTTGCGTTTTATACTTAGCACAGCACCTGGGATGCCCTGTAGCGTAGTTTTTTTAACATGATACTGGTATACACGTGTCAGGAGCGCTGGATTTCCCTAAAATATCCACCATTGTTTTCAAGTGACATAACAGGGGCAGACTCATATGACAACACATAGTGGCAGCCATTTTGCTGGCCCTTTGACCAGACGCCATCTTCAGGTCAACATGTTTGATTATGATATCACAGTTTCAGCCAAACTGCATCTGCCATCTTGGGAACATCTGACAACCATGCACATTGTCCTAGTATCTCCACGCAACAGATTACCGTCCCATTCCATGTTCTTTTTAATTTCTCGCCATTTCTACCTCACCCAACTGACATAGAAGGGAAGGGGTGAGGAAGGGGGAGATCTGGCAACAATGTAGGCTGTTTTCGAACGTACCGTTTTGCAATACTGACGCGGCAGAATTCATTTCCTCACCCTCGCTGTTTTCGACGACAGGCCTCACTGCCCTGGATTCTTAAACACTTACGTATGTGGGAGGGGTAGGTATCGACTCCCTGTGTGGACATCCTGAGTCAGGTTTTTGTGGTTTCGCCACATCGCTTAAAATAAGTGCTGCAATTCTTCCTGACTCACGTCCACAAACGGCCACATACGATTGCGTTTTCCATCCTTAAAAATTCCGAGTTTGTTGCCTGTTTGAAGAACATCGTGTGCGATATAGAGTGTTAAACACTAACTTTCCTTCGTTCCAGAGGGTTGTTCCATATTAATATCAAATTGGCCGTTCCTTCTGGTCAGAAATCACAGCTAGTGGTCCAAATTTAACACGAGAAAAAATACTGGTTGATGTACAAAAAAATTTTATATGTCGCGTAAAATGCTGTAGAGTTTAGTAGCGAACAAGAAAGAATGTGATTTATCTCCAAAATGAAGTTGTGCCAAAGGTCAACAAGTTTGCACACGAGATATTATACTCATTCTGCTATTTATGGAGAAAAGTTTTGATGCGTGGCAGTGATACGAGCGCTCTGTTCGGAAAATATGGAAGGAGTCACTTTGCATAAATTTGACGAAACTATCCTGGCATTCCACTAAAGTAATTCGAGGACCCACCGACTAAATCGGAACCCGACGATCTGTGTCTGCTCATGTGGAATTGTAACAATGGGACTGCAAGGAAGCGGATAGCCTCGACGTTGTGGAAAAGGCGCGGTGAACCGGTATTGTGTGGCTGCGCCTTGGAATGAAGGCTCTGGGGATCGATCCCGGGGCAGCAGCAGCGCCCGCTGCAGCGAGCGACGTCCGCTTGCAAGTTTGCACCTTCTTGTGGCGTGCTCATTCTACAGGAAAGCAGGGCCCTCCGTGGAGCGACTATCCTTGGCCACAAGAGAGCCGTATTTCAATTATAACTACAGAATTAACCGTGGTCTGTGTTGTTTCTATTTGGTTGCTATGCCTAACAACGTACACTGAAGTGACAAAAGTCATCGGATAGCGATATGCACATATACAGTATCGTGTATTGGTGGAGCTGTCGTTTGTACTCAGGTGATTCTTGCAAAAAGATGTCCGACGCGATTATGGCCACACGACGGGAACTAAGGCTTTGAACGCGGAATGATAGTTGGAGCAAGACGCATGTGTCATTCCATTTCGGAAATCGGTAAGGAATTCAATATTCGGCGATCCATAGTGTCAAGAGTGTGTCCAGAATACAGACACTTGCTCTCACGACGGACAATGCAGTGGCCGACGCCTTCACTTAACGACGAACAGCAGTGGTGGTCACGAAGAGTTGTCAGTGTTAACAGACAAGCAACACTGCGTGAAATAACCGCAGAAAAAAAATCAATGTGGGACATATGACGAACGTATCCGTTAGGAGAGTGCGGCGAAATTTGGCGTCAATGGGCTATGGCAGTAGACGACCAACGAGAGTGCCTTTGCTAGCAGCACTACATCGCCTCTCCTTGATTGGTGACCATTTCGAATGAACCCAAGACACTGGAAAACCGTGGCCTGGTCAGATGAGTCCCTGTATCAGTTGGTAAGAGCTGATGATAGGTTTCGAGTATCGTGCAGACCGTACGAAGTCATGGACCCAAATTGTCTACAAGGCGGTGTGCAAGCTGGTGATGGCTCCATAATGTTGTGGACTGTGCTTACTTGTAATGAACTGGGTCCTCTGCGTGTTCAGCTACTTGGACACTATTTAAAACAATTCATGGACGTCATGTTATCAAACAACAATATATGACAATCCGTCATGTCACCGAGCCACAATTATTCGCAACTGGTTTTAAAAACATTCTGGAAAGTTCGAGTGAATGGTTTGGCCACCCAGATAGCCCGGCGTGAATCACATCGAACATTTATGGGACTTAATGAAGAGCTCAATTCGTGCGCAAACTCCTGCATTGGCAACAGTAATGGACTGCTGTAGAGGCAGCATGGCTCAATATTTCTGAAGGAGCCTTCCAACGACTTCTTCAGTCCTTGGCACGACGAGTTGCTACACTACGCCGTGCAAAAAGAGTTCCTACACGATATTAGGATGTATCCCATGCGCTGGACTCGCATTCGGGAGGCCGACGGTTCAATCCCGCGTCCGGCCATTCTGATTTAGGTTTTCCGTGATTTCCCTAGATCGCTTCAGGCAAATGCCGGGAGGGTTCCTTTGAAAGGGCACGGCTGATTTCCTTCACCATCCTTCCCTAATTCGAGCTTGTGCACCGTGTCTAATGACCTCGTTGTCGACGGGATCTTAAACACTAATTTCCTCTTCCGCATCGCATGACTTTTGTCACCTGAGTCTATGCCTCTTCTTTAGCAGTGAAAACATAGACTTGAAGTGATATCCAGTGTTTTTTAATCCTTAGAACTGTTAAGGTTGCGCACCAGAGCCGTCATAAGAGAATAACTTATTATCTTTCTTAAAGACGATAGCATTTTGGTGAACCACTTTGGTGAAAGTACTGAGTAAGAAATGCGTGTTGCACGGAAAATCACTCGGACACTGTGGCTACAACACATGTAAGCTTGCCCCTGGAGTTCACCTTTGCGCCACCCCGAAAAATGGAGGATAATTCATTGAGAATGCCAGCTACTCCTACTGGCGAAGCGCGAAAGTACCAATCAAATAGATGTCGATAGAAGATACCGAAGAGACGACTCTAGATAGTATGAGACAGAAATATAGTCATAATGCCTAACGTACTTCAGATTTCCTACTGTAGGATAAGGATAGATCCGCGCGGCGACGCGACACACGAGCACTCGTATATTGTTGCACTGGCCAACTGGCTACAAACACTAACGTCAAGTGGTTAAAAATCTGCAGAATAGACTGGAGGTTTGTGACGAAAATGCGTTATTGTTACGGATGAAAGAGAATTTCAGCTACTTTGAATGAGTGTACTGTCATGTGTAACAACCAACTTTTCGTAGAGGTACGGTACAAAAGCGGTTCCTTTCTTCAGCGGTAATCCCTTAGTTGCTTTTAACAATATTATTTCTACATATAAAACTCTCTTTCTCTAATTAATCGGTATGTACAATAGATAATACTATGAATAGTAATTATTGCCTTCTATTACATATATTCGGGAAACTAATTCATGACACGCACAGCCCCAAAAGTCAGCCCCATAACTGCCTTGAACGTGTATTGCTATCGACTCCGATTCCCACGTCAGCTGCTTACGACGACACACACTTTGGAGTGCTAAATGGACAAATTTTTAAAAACTGCCAATCTCTACTAAATGATTCATAATTCTCGCATATATGAAGACGTCCAATGATTTCAGATTTTTAATTCATCTCGGAAAGTTAGTTACGCCAAAAACAGTTTTCGTAAGTATTCAAGAGGTCAAAAGTGATCAACTTCCCCATTTTTATTTTACTGAAAACACCTAATATCAGTTCGTTTCAAGAGGTGACAAGCGCTACAGTTTTTTTAATTATTTTTTAATATGAAATCAGGCAGGTAGATAAATTTTATCCTAGCGCATGCAGCCTCTAGATTCTTGAATTTTCCCAAAATTCAGTTGTGTAAGAACTACACAATATGTGTGAATTCTGGAAACAGTTCATAAAAATGGCCCTTCAAATAACGATTAACTTCACTTACATTTTGCTTTGCAAAAAATGGATGAGAAATGAGATGCGAGTATAGAATTATTTCATTTTATCTAGATTTCAAATTGTAGTTTTAATACATATATATCTTCAGGTGACAAGCATTCTCGAAGAAAATACTGTCGTTAGACTCTTTTAATATGTTTTCCGTCTTGGAGCTGGTTCATACAGAACTGCGCGACGAGTGTGATTGTGAATTTCTCAACATACTGTCTAGGTACTTGCGTAACGTGTCTTCTCCTGTTAGAGAAAAAAGCGGTGTATGTAGTAGCTTCCAGGTTGTTATGACTGGAGGAGACGGAGTTTTTTTTGCTGGTGACAAACAGTATTACGAAGCTGTGCAGAAGTGGGACTTGCGTGGGTATAGGACAATTCGTAGCTGTACGCAAACACGGCAAAGTGTGTTTGATTCAACAGATAGGTTTCCGATTATGTGTTTCATTTATTCTCCACGGATGGTCATAGGTAATACTTCGTGAACGATTCAAGGCATTGGAACAGTATTATAGACAAATAATAAGAAACAAAATGGAAAATATTTTGTAGCATTTCAAATTTAGCGCATTACCTGACTAGATTTGCTGTAAACACAAACTGCACTACTCATTGCGGAAACTACTGAATGCCATTAAAGGTAAGAACGCAATTGCTCTTAAAGAATATCTTTGCATTAACTTCTTGAAACGCAAAAGCATAGAGACGGTTATTTATATTTCTAAATACTCAGCCTGTTGCTTACTAGACTACATTAAGCTATCTTGAACATCAGCTGTTCATACACTGACGGGAAAAAATCGAATCTTGAAATAGTAATTAATGTAGAGTAATGAAATTTCTGGAAACATATTTAAGTGATTAAACTTGCAATATCACGGGTTAATGCAAGCGCGAGTTACATTATTGCAAATGTGAAATGCTGTTACATTAATGACCGGTGTAACATCCAGAATGTTGAATGCAAACGAGCATGCGTTGTGTTTACAGGTACCGGACGCAGTTTGTGGGATGGGGTTCCAGGCCTGTTGCACTTGGTCGATACATACAGGGACGGTTAATGCTGTTTGTGGACGACGCTGGAGTTGTTGCCGATGATGTCCCGTATGTGTTCGTTTGGAGACAAATTTGGTGATCGAGCAGGCCAAGGCAATATGTCGGCACTCTGTAGAGCACTTTGTGTTACAACAATGGTATGTGGCTGAGCGTTATCCTGTTGGTAAACACCCTGGAATGCTGTTCACGAATGGGAGCACAACAGGTCGGGATAACCACGAGAGTGCTCCTGCTGTCATATGAAATCGCAATGTAGACCATAACTCCAGATGTAGGTCGAGTGTGTCTAGCACGAAGACACGTTGGGGTACAGGCCCTCAACTGGCCTCTTCCCGACCAACACACGGCATCAGTGGCACCGGGGCTGAACCAGCTTTCATCAGAAAACACAACAGGCCTCCATCCGGCCTCCAATGAACTCTCTCTTGACACCAGTGTAGTAACAAATGGCGGTGGTTTGGGGTCAGTGAAATGCACGCTACAGGGTGCCGATTTGTTTCAATTCGTTGTGTCTCTTTGATGCCAACTGCTGCGTAAATTGCTGCTGTAGATATAGTACGATGTGCCAGAACGAGACGCCGAACACGATGGTCTTATATCTCGCTAGTGCCACGTGGCCGTCCGGAGTCTGGTTTATTTATAAAACTCATGCGACCGTACATTCTCGTGACAACCACTGCCAGCAATCAGGTATAGTGGTTACATTCCTGACAAGTCTTTCTGCAATGTCGAAGAAGGGACATCCAGTTCTCGTAGACCTATTACATGAACTCGTTAAAATTTAGTGAGGTGCTTATAATGGCGTCTTTGTCACCTTAAAGACAGTCTTGACTAAAATCAGCTCACCACGTCCAGTTTGAAAGGTTACTAACGCTCAACATCGATACAGCGTGCATTTAAAGCAAACCTGATTTTCATCCTCATTGTGGCGCTATTAGCAGCACTTTTATGCGACTGGCGCGAAATTTGAACAGACGTGATGACCAGATTAAGATGTAGAAAAACGTCTACTGTTTATGTTGTGTCGGTAGCTGGGCCGACACCGTGAAGTTGAGATGGCTGAAAATGAACTCTAGACTAACGCTGTAGCCGATAGGGCACGCACGGCTAAAGCAAACGGGCGTGAAGTCTGGAACATGAGAACTTATAAATGAATAAGAAGAAAAGTATGTAGATGCTTATTACTTATCTTTTAATTGTTCTTTGGAATACATCTCTCTTGAATACTCGTAAGCTATAGGCACTGATACAACTGGCGCCTTGCTAGGTGGTCGCTATTATCTTAGCTGAAGGCTATTCTGTCTCTCGGCTAATGAGAGCGAAAGGCTTCGTACATCTGGTCGGTAGCTAGGTTCTCATACAACTGGGCGATAGCTAGGTTCTCGTACAACTGGGGTGAGTCCACTCTCGTATCACGAGACCTGCCTTGGTGGTGGCGCTAGGTCTGCGATCACAGTGGCGACACGCGGGTCCGACATGTACTACATGGACCGCGGCCGATTTAAGCTACCACCTAGCAAGTGTGGTGTCTGGCGGTGACACCACATTCCTCCCCCGCAAATCGGCGAACGGTCGTGTGATAAGGCTTCCGCCCGCCGTGGGGAGGACCACATGTTGACGTATGCGATGAGGTGGGGAGCCTAACAACAGGCGAGGCTGTGCCACCCGCACCCGGCCATACGGTCCGAGGGGAGCTAGGAAACGCCTGCAAAACTAGTCCAGGGTGCACGTCAACATGCGGTGTATGCGCCCGTAAAGAGACAGGAGTGACCGAAGGATCAACCTCCATTGCGTCAGGGTAGCCGACGCGCGATGACGTCATGTGGTCCGGAGCGGGCGGGGGTTCCATGGCGGAGGACAGCCGGTCACGGGAAGCGATCGGCGGCGCGTGACCCTGGGAGGCGCTTGGCGGCTGCAACGAAGCGTCTAATGCGGGCGGCGCCGGCGGGAGAACAAGCGGCGGCGGCGGCGGCTGCTGCTGCTGCTGCTGCGGCGGCGGCGGCGCGTCGCCATCGGGCAAAACGGAAGGCATCGTCGGTAACACCTGGGGATGAGGCGAGCCAGTAGATGGGTCCCCAGGGCGCTGACCGGACGGCACCGTCGCTGAAAGCAGACGGGGAGCGGCAGAACCCGAGCGACGACAGAGGCGCAGCTGATTGAGATGCCGACGCACCTCACCAGAGGCCCCCAAAACCAAATACATCGCGCTGCCGAGGCAGCGAAGAATGCGCCCTGCGAGCCAACGCCGTGAACCTCGATAGTTGCGATAAAATACAACGTCGCCTGGTGCAAAAGCAGGAGTCTGCCGCTGCACAGGAACCTGATGCGGCGGATGCAGCAAAGACATCAAGGTGCGATGAGGACGACCGTGGAGCAACTCAGCCGGCGAGCGACCATCTCGGGGCTGAGAGCGATACGAAGACAAAAAGAGCAACAAGGCGTCCTCCCGAGAATGCGACTCTTTCAATTTCAACATCTGTGACTTGAAAGTCCGGACCAATCGGTCAGCGGCACCGTTGGACTGAGGCGAAAACGGCGCGGATGTCAGATGTTGAATACCATTGGCCTGGCAGAATGACTGAAATTCTGCGGACATGAATTGTGGGCCATTGTCGGAAACAATAGTCTGCGGAAGACCTTCAATGCAAAAGATAGCAGACAACGCTTGGATGGTGGCGGAGGACGTCGTGGAAGACATCCGGACAACAAAAGGAAAATTACTGAAGGCATCGACCAGAACCAACCATCGAGCATTCCAGAATGGACCAGCAAAATCAATGTGCAAGCGTTGCCAAGGGGAAGTGGCTTTTGGCCACGCAAAGACTTTCCGCGGCGGTGCGGACTGTTGTTCGGCACACGCCATGCAAGAAGAACACATATTCGTAATCGCAGCATCGATTCCGAACCAAGTACAGTGCTGACGAGCAAGTTGTTTCGTTCGCACTATACCCCAATGTCCTTGGTGAAGAAGCCGTAAAACAGAGGACTGTAACGAACGTGGGACCACGACTCTGGACTGATCATTATCAGAACGCAACAACAAAACACCACGTCGAACAAAAAGTCTCTCCTTGTGAGCAAAAAATCGGCGAACCAACGGATCCTCGATCCGAGACTTTGACAAAGGCCATTGCGTAGCAACAAAACGTAAAACAGTAGCAAGGACAGGGTCAGCAGCTGTGGCTGTAGCGACACGACGAAAATCAATCGGAAACGATTCGACCACTTCCTCGGTTTCCGAATCAATGAACATGCAAGCAAGTTCGGAAGAATCGAATGCTTTATCCTCAGCAACAGGCAAACGGGACAACGCATCGGCGTTTCCGTGCTTAGCAGTGGACCGATACAAGATATCGTAGCGGTACTGCGAGAGGAAAATAGACCAGCGAATGAATTTCTGCGCTGTACGTGGAGGTACAGGCTTGGTCGGATGAAAAAGCGATGTCAAAGGTTTGTGGTCTGTGATGATGGTAAAGTGACGACCATACAAGAAATCATGGAACTTAGTAACACCAAACACGAGAGCCAAAGCTTCTTTCTCTATCTGTGAATAATTTCTTTGCGCAGACGAGAGCAATTTGGACGCAAAGGCAATAGGGCGATCATGGGAGCCAACTTTGTGCGCAAGCACAGCACCGATCCCGAAATCCGATGCATCTACCATCAACAAAAGGGGTTTCTGGGGATCGAATGGCGTAAGGCAAGTATTAGAAAGCAACGCCGATTTCAACTGGCGAAAGGCGCGTTCACATTCCGCCGTCCAGACGAACGGAACACCTTTACGGCGTAAGCGATGAAGCGGAGCTGAAATGGAAGAGGCATTGCGCACATTCACTCACACCTTGTGATTCTACATTGTGCAATGTTCTTGCGACCTCCTGACGCAATGCGTGGGGAACATTGCGCGCTCTGAAAAATTTCGGTTGCGCGTTTCCCTTCAGTTCTAAATGTGCTTCATAGTTTTTAGCGCAACCTAAGCCCGGTGCAAAAATGTCTGCAAATTCGTCACACAGCCGAGAAACACTGTCTGTAGGCACAGTCTGATTCACTGATAGGACCTGATTTACAATAGACATGTTAAACAACTTAAATAAATCTAGACCAAACAAGTTCACTGCAGAAGAAGAACGAAGAACGTAAAATGACACAAGTTTTGTCTGTCCCTTGTATGTTGCAAGAAGGCTGCACTGTCCTAACACAGGAATTGTCTGTCCGGAATATGTAGTTAGCTTAACATTTGCGGAACGCAACGGAGGTTTGCCCAGTTGTTTGTACGTGTCGTGATTGAGCAATGAAACTGCAGCTCCGGTATCGAGCTGGAATGGTATCACTTTGCCTTCAAAGTCTAAGTCCACAAAAAGTTTATTGTCCTGCTGACGACAAGAGCGACTGTTTTGTGCAATTGGAACAGACACTGGTACAGAATCACTTGCTAATTGACGTGATTTCCGGCGACGTCGACGCACAGTTTTTGTGGGACGAACACAGTTACTGGTAGAGAAAGTGTCACTGGACGAAGCGGAATTAACGACATGAATGTCCATAGGCAAAGGTCCACGAGCCTGAGTGTCCTTGGTTCGATTCCGGCGCGAAGCAAAGGGCCTGGAATGATTGTGATTGTCTGATCTGAGCTTTTTCTGGCAAACACTTTGAACATGTCCTTTCTTATTGCAGAAAAAGCAAATAGCTTGGCGTGACGGGCAATGTTCACGCGAATGTCTAGTAGCACACCGCGGGCATGATTTCACTGCATTTGTGGGCTGGCGCGGCACACCTGGCTTAGCACGCGGCGGTCGCTGTGTCGACGTGCGCAAGGCCCGGTTACCGGGCCGCGCAGCGCGTCCAGCGGGCCGGTTAATGTTACACACGGCTGGCGAAGTTTCAAAAGATTCCTGAGCACAGTCAAGTGTGTCCTGTCTATCCAATATGTCTATCACTTGTTGAAGGGAGGGATTAACTAGTTTCAAAATTTGCTCCCGTATGCGAACATCAGAAACGTTCTGTGCAATTGCATCACGCACCATTGTATCTGAATAAGAAAGACCACAGTCACATTCAAAGGCACAGTCCCTAGTAAGTCCTTGCAATGTTGCTACCCACTCCCTATTAGTTTGACCGGCCGTACGTTTTGTACGAAAGAACGTATACCGTTTTGCAACCACATTAACTGTTTCTTTGAAATAGGCATCTAATGCAGACAAAATTTCCTCGTAGGACAGAGTTGCTACGTCGCGTCGGGGAAACAATTTCACTATCACACGGTATGTGGACACACCGACACAAGAAAGCAAAAACGGCTGCCGCTCTTTACCTTGAATTCTGTAGGCAGCAAGGTGGAAGTTGAACTGGCGAGACCACTCGTGCCAGGTCTCATCGGCTGCCACGTATGGTCGAAAGGGAGGTGCAACAGCGTTTAGTGGCAGCGGTAGCGAAGAAGCGGCGGCGGCCGCATCGGTTTGAATGGTACGTTGACCCTGGACGAGCTGTCCAAGGGCATCCAGTAACGCCTGCGTCTGCTGATTCTGCAAGCGATAAAATTCGGACAGTACATCTGGAGAATGTGGCGAAGCCATGACACAAGTAAATGTAAGCAATCAGAACACTGTAAATCGTCGCCAATGTTGTAAACGAATTAATACAAACTCTTTTGCTCGTCGCCAATAAATGTTGTGTCGGTAGCTGGGCCGACACCGTGAAGTTGAGATGGCTGAAAATGAACTCTAGACTAACGCTGTAGCCGATAGGGCACGCACGGCTAAAGCAAACGGGCGTGAAGTCTGGAACATGAGAACTTATAAATGAATAAGAAGAAAAGTATGTAGATGCTTATTACTTATCTTTTAATTGTTCTTTGGAATACATCTCTCTTGAATACTCGTAAGCTATAGGCACTGATACAACTGGCGCCTTGCTAGGTGGTCGCTATTAACTTAGCTGAAGGCTATTCTGTCTCTCGGCTAATGAGAGCGAAAGGCTTCGTACATCTGGTCGGTAGCTAGGTTCTCATACAACTGGGCGATAGCTAGGTTCTCGTACAACTGGGGTGAGTCCACTCTCGTATCACGAGACCTGCCTTGGTGGTGGCGCTAGGTCTGCGATCACAGTGGCGACACGCGGGTCCGACATGTACTACATGGACCGCGGCCGATTTAAGCTACCACCTAGCAAGTGTGGTGTCTGGCGGTGACACCACAGTTTACATCACAGAACTCCTTCTTGATGTTATGATTTTTTCCCGCCAGTGTATAATCGTTGTTGACACCGGTGACACTCCCTACCATCGAGTCTAAGACACACTGAAAGTGTATTGGAGCCATCGTAAATTATGCCCACATCCAAGGCGTTCACATCTCTGTGGACTCCAAGACGTGCTCAGTAGTAAGACAGGAAAGAAAGACGAGTTTAAAGTCCCGCCGATTACTAAGTCATTAGACACAGAGTACAAGCTCGGATTGGGGAAAAATAGTGTACAAAATTGGCCTTGCCCTTTACAAAGGTACAAACCCGGCTTTTGCTGTAAGCAATCTAAGGAATCGCAACAAAATCTAAATGTGAATAGGCTGTCGTTCCACCATCAGGCTGAAGCGTGTTCTGTTGGCAAGTTGGATGTGCTTTTTTGCGTGCTCGGACCATCAAATCAGATTGTATCAACATTTAGGGCAACTCATCAGTTTGTACAAATTCTCCTTTCTTCGAGCATGAAGTGGTGGTGTCCGAGTGCCCCTACTAATCTTTGTTCTAAGTGGTGTGCTCTGAGTAGAGACACATAGCTGGATGGTGGCTTCTGCACCCCAAAGTGAGAAGGTGATTTTGATGGTATGAAAGAAAACATGAACAACTTTCAGCGAAGATGTTTTCCCAAACTCCACAGAATAAGCAGAAGCAATGAAAAATAAACACCTACATGTTTTACGTCCTCAAGGCTACGTTTTCAAAACTAATTCTGTTTATTAGCCGAGTCAAGCATTTCAAACAAGTAACCATTTGCTGATTATCTGAAAAATATCAGAAAAAGTGGATCCATGAAAGCCATTTTCATTCCAATTCGTCTCTCCAACTTTTGCCTGCAGTGGACTAAGTGGTAGCCGTACGACTTAAAATACCAAGTTTCCTTCTCAGAACATGAGTGCTACAAGAAAATGAAATGGAGTGATCTATGGCATTGCTGGCCGTGACGTCCCAACCGTGGAAGTTCGGGCGCCGAGTGCGAGTCTTCTTGCAGTCAATGTCACATTGGGCGACTCGAGTGCCGGTGATGAGGATGAAAGGATAATAAGGACAAACACAACTCCCAGTCCACGACTGGAGAAAATTTCAAACCCAGCTGGGAATCGAACCCGGGCCCGCTGCATTTTTGTTTCTTTGTTTTGTTCGGTGTTGTTCGTTGCATTTGGTCTGGCCGGACTTCATATGACATCCGTTCAAGTTGATCGTTGATTCCTTTACTCAGTTTTTTTATTACATAGGGCCACGGCCTCACTGACTGAACACGCTGACCTACCGTGCCGGCTTTTTTTTTTTTTCCTTGTTCGTTGCATTTGTTCGGTACGGACGTCCCATTACACCTGTTCAAGTCTATCGATGATCCATTCACTCGGTTTCTTTATTACAGAAAGCAGCTGACCCTCTGACCTAGCACGCAACATCTGAGGTCATCTGTCCCCTAGACTTAGAACAACTTAAACCTAACTAACCTAAGGACATCACACACATCCATGCCCGAGGCAGGATTCAAATCTGCGACCGTAGCAGCAGCGCGGTTCCGGACTGAAGCGCCTAGAACCGCTCGACCACGGCGGCCGGCTGTTCATGTAGTGTTAATAAGATTAGATATCTCAGTCAAATGACACAATGATGTAGAAGATGTCATAATATATTGGAAACTCAAAATAAACAAAACATGATAACAAAACATTGGACTGCTCAATTACAGGATGAAAAATAATAGCATTGAATGGACGCAATATGAATTTAATTTGTTTCACAATTATTAACGAGGGACGAGGACAGGGGCAACGGCCTTGCCGCAGTGGATACACCGGTTCCCATCAGATCACAGAAGTTAAGCGCTGTCGGGCGTGGTCGGCACCTGGATGGGTGACCATCCGGGCCGCCACGCACTGTTGCCTTTTTTCGAGGTGCACTCAGCCTTGTGATGCCAATTGAGGAGCTACTTGACCGAATAGTAGCGGCTCCGGTCAAAGAAAACCATCATAACAACCGGGAGAGCTGTATGCTGACCACACGCCCCTTCTATCCGCATCCTCAGCTGAGGATGACACTTCGGTCGGATGGTCCCGATGGGCCACTTGTGGCCTGAAGACGGAGTGCTTTTTTTTTACGAGGACAAGAAGATTGTAACCATCCAGACATTAGCTAGGAATGATTTGAGGTAACCATAGAAAACAAAACTGAGGACCGTTGTATTAGGACAAACGAGTCTAAATCCATATGATTTAAATTATAATACACTGCATCAATAACTTTTTTGATGAATGAAATAAAGCTTGTACCCGGTTTCTTCGAGCACCTGTAATTGTTCCCAGGGCATTAAAGAGCATCACAATAATTCTATAGACCCCGCATATGAGCAATATTGTATAGTACTAAATCAGTTTTATTAAAATGCATCCCCATAGCACAGTTATGAAAAATTAAAGTGTTTTTGTAGGGTAAAGGAGTTTCCTAGAGGAAACAGTTTTGGGAGGTACCTCGTTTTGTGCTAAAGGACGTCCTCACAATACGAAAATTCTCAGTACGGTGCCTTTCATTGACTGTCTACTCCGGTACGTTTTATATACACTGAGGTGACAAAAGCCATCAGATACCTCCGAATATCTTGTCGGATCTCCTTTTGCCCGGTGTAGTGCAGCAGCTGAACGTAGCGTGGACTCGACGAGTCATTCAAAGTCGACTGCAGAAATATTGAGCCATGCTGCCTCTATAGCTGTCCATTATAATGAAAGTGTTGCTGGTGCGGGATTTTGTGCGCAAACGGACCTCTCGATTATGTCCCATTAATGTTCGATGGGATTCATATAAGGCGATCTGGGTGTGCAAATCATTCGTTAGAATTGTCCAGAATGTTCTGCAAACCTATCGCCAACAACGCATCGTTGTTTGGGAACATGAAGTCCAAGAATGGCTGAAAATGGTCTCCAAGCAGTCAAACCATTTCAAACCAGAGGGACCAGTCCATTCCACGTAAATACAGCCCACACCATTATGGGGCCACCATCAGCTTTCACAATGGCTTCGTGGGGTCTGTGCCACACTCGAACCCATACCATCAGCTCTTACCAACTGAGATCGGGACTCACCTGTCCAGTCACGGTTTTCCAGTGTATAGGGTCCAACCGAAGTGGCCAAGAAACCAGGAGAGGCGCTGCAGACACTTGCGTCGGTCGTTTGCTGCCATAGCCCATTAACGCCAAATTTGGCCTCACTGACCTAACGGATTCGTTCGTCGTACGTCCTAAATTAATTTCTGTGGTTATTTCACGCAGTGTTACTTTCTGTTAGCACTAAAAACTACGCAAACATAGCTGCTTTCGGTCGTTAAGGGAAGACCGCTCGGCCACTGCGTTTTCCGTAGTGGGAGGTGTTGTCTGAAAATTTGTATTCTCGGGACATTCTTACGTTGTGGATCTCGCAATATTGAATTCTCGAACGATATCAGAAATGGAATATCTCAAGCGTCTAGCTCCAACTACCATTCTGCGTTTAAAGTCTTTTTAATACCCATTGTGCGGCCATAATAAAGTTGGAAACCTTTTCACATGTATCACCCGAATACAAGTAACAGCTCCATCAATGCACTGTCCTTGTACTACTTATGTACTCGATTCTACTGCCGTCTGTATACATGTATACCGCTATTCCATGTCTTTTCTCACCTCACTGTAAGATGACATTGTGAACCACATATCTCGTAAGGTAATGGATGTACTGTGATGACATAGAAATAATCCCAAATTAATCAAAGAGAGGCCTCGACGGATTCCTTTGAAGAAATCATCCTCATATTGGGTTATGAACACATAGAGAAATCTCAAAAATTCTCAGATGTAATGACCAAAAGCAGTCTACAGCCTCTCTCGCTATCGCGGCTCTCCCGTGGACACTCTTAGCTCTTCCGTTCACCTTTCTGTGCTAACACCCGTTTCACGTCATATTACTGTGGAAAGTTAGCTCCGAAACTTGGCCTTGTTCATTGATTCCCGAAGTTTTCTATCGCTGATGCCGAAACGAAATCTTAATGGCTTTTTCCTTTATGTAAAGTGCAAAATATCGCTAACAGAACTGCCAAATTTAAGTTTTCCCCATCTGTGGAGAAGGAAGGGTCTGATGTAGCATACGTCATATAGACACCGTGACCCACTATCGACGGCACTGAATTTTCGTCGTGTTAGTAATACACACAGAGGTCTTTTTACCAATCGTTAAGGCTGTAGTTTACAGTGAAGGGCAATCTTAGCAAAATATAGGCCCCTTTACCCATTCCCCTGATGATATGCTTTCCAGATGTGTACGAAACGTTTGGTTTTCCAACATACTCCATAAATCTAAACAACTGCGGATATTTTAGTAAGATTCTCGCTTCTGGTTATTTGTGTTACTTATCCGCATCAGAGGTGAGATGTCACTCACGACGTCAATGAGAAACTTTTATGATTCTTTCTGGCTTTGCTTGTTGTAGCTCGTCTACAGTACGGTGTTCTATATCCAATCGAGCCACCACGTCAGCCGGAGTACACGCACGCGATACGGTCCGGGCTGGCCATGAACGCGCCCGCTTCAATTACTGGCGATTAACTGCGCGGGCACTTGGGCTCAGGGCGTGCCTGCTGGAGGCCCGTCTCGGCGAGAACGTCCACAAATATCTGACCTGCTCCCGGCCTCGCCTTTGCCCTTCTTGTGCGTCCTCTCCTTCTAGATGCAGGTAATACCATTATAATCTGGATAAGCATCTGGTCCCTATTCACCTCTCAGACGAAGCAATAATCGTCACAGTATCAGCGATACATGTATGAGCAGAAGCAAATATTCATGACACCGGAGAACAGAAACCTCGTCTTAATAGGTAACACAGACAATAGTTTTACTAGTTTCAAGTGTAGTTTTTTTTTAAATTCTTCTCGCGAAATAAGTGTTCCGTATTTGTATCTCAAGAACGCCTCTGGACTTTACGCAAATTATTACATACCTGTCCGCTACCAAAATACATTCAGCCATGAAGACGAGGTACGAAACAAAGCCCCAGGAAAAGATAACGATCTCGGGAACCTATAAAATGATAGAAATGAATCGAAGAAGAACAGTTACATTTGTCCTTGTTTTAAATGCGTATATCATAAAAAGTTAGAATATCGATGGATAGCGTCTTGATCTTTTGTATGTGATTTGTACGCGTTACTGGTTCGTCGAGGTCTTTGTGCCTCGTATGGAGGTAAAAGAAAGACCACTTGCCTATCCAAATTATACAGGGTGTTTCAGTAAAAGCGTTTAAAGCTGGAACTGTAAGTGTGAGCTGCTACACTGGACATAATGATACACTGAACATGTCGTCTGCAACGTCAGCGTGAGGAGTTACGGACATATACCTGTTTGACAGGAATAAGATGTCCTGAGCGATTGCGTATTGCACGCTATGACAGGCACCGTTGCAAAACAGGATGATACAATTAACGGCGCAGAGTTGGCACAGAGGACCTATCCAATCGTAACGGTTACTTAAACTACCGACAACAAATTTCGATGCAGATATTGCTACAGTCTACGATATTCTGCTGCCCATGTTCGAATGTTGAAATGCGTGTTGCGTATTAGTTTTTCAAGCAGCAAGAATTCTGGCAAAGAGGTCCATGCCTGGGTTCAAAAGGATCTCATACGCAAGCGATTTCATAGAGCAGCGTAGTAAATAATTTAGTGGGTCCTCCAGGTAGCAATCTAGTGGATCACGAAACGTAGCAATAATGAATGTAATACTGGGAACTATCCACTAGGCTGTGGCTAAGACATTTATCAGAAGTACTCTTCTTCGACTAGTGTTAGCTACGCAAGGTTTGCCGGATAGCTTTTGTGAAGTTTGGAAGGTAGGAGAGAGGTGCCAGTGGCAGTAAAGCTGTGAAATCAGGTTGTGAGCTCTATCAGCATAGCTCGGTAGGGCATTTACTCTCGAAGGGTAAAGGTTGCGGTCTCGAGTCTCGGCCCGGCACACTGTTTTAATCTGCCAGGATGATTGTGGACCGCTACGATAAAGATTGTAGGTGCGCGGTCAATCTTTGACTTAAATGCAATGGTGCGTACTCCAACCGCACAGTCAAAAGATGTTGCACGATCCGCGCGCTCAGATGGCTATTCAGGCTGACGTATAAGAGATATGGCTCAATTACAATACCAGTGCAGATATTTACATAAAACTGTACATGTTCAAGTATTTCGACCGCATTGTTAGGTTAGTCTCATCCCAAATGTGAATCTTCCTCTTTTCTGAATGGCATGAGAGATGGACGTTAATCTAGTGATAAAGAGCATGAAGTGCAGATTGTCCATTATTGCAGAAACCAATGACACACATCATCATCCGCGATGTGCAGGAACTACACCCTCTAAATTCATTACACAAGCAGTTTCATGTACTCCTTTGGTGGAGTACACTTCGACAAGATCTACTCCTGAAAGGCAGATCTAGAGAGCATCATAGCTGATCTTTTCGTGATTATAACGAACCGTTCACCCATAACTGCCGATCCACAGTTTCGGAGAACGCCTGCTGGGATTTCATTAGCCGTGCAGGCTCTCTGTAGCAAGGGTGTAGCCAACTTCGTCTCTACCGTCCCACCCTACGAATGAAAGGAATTGCGTGAATTGCTTTCACACATACACATTTCGGCGCTTTAGCGAAGGCTAGACTGCCTCCGTGATCGTAGGTGCAGCATAAAGGGTTGGGTTGTTTGGGGGAAGAGACCAAACTACGAGGTCATCGGTCTCATCGGATTAGGGAAGGACTGGGAAGGAAGTCGGCCGTGCCCTTTCAAAGGAACCATCCCGGCATTTGTCTGGAGCGATTTAGGGAAATCACGGAAAACCTAAATCTGGATGGCCGGACGCGGGATTGAACCGTCATCCTCCCGAATGCGAGTCCAGTGTGCTAACCACTGCGCCACCTCGCTCGGTCCTGCATCATAAAGGCACGTGTTTATATCCATATTTTCTTTCGCTGGCCTCGCAAATGATATTTCATCCGTACCTTTGCCCAGTGTAACAGACTCTGTAGTTTCAGTTTTGCACTCTTTTTCTAAACAGACTGCACTGAAATTCCTGTACCTATATTATTTAATAAAGCATTCTCGAATTTCTTGCTGCGTCAAGTAAATGGCGGAGACGATGGCGGTAATAGCCGAATGTTTGAGGCTTTACCTGTTTCCGACGCGGGAAGAAAACCGAGAATGTTTGATACGAGAATGTCGTCGCGAAAAATTTGGTTCTGATGTTGTGTCTGATGTTTTAGGTGGCGTGCAGAGAAGTGACGGCAGGTGGTTGGCCCGCGATCCGGGCGGCAGCAGCGGCAGCCGCGCTTGCGTCATGCACTGAACAATTCGTTCCCAGGCAGCCGGCGTCAGGCAATTGTGTGCGCCTCCCGCCAGGCCGCTCTTCACTCTTATGTAATTCGCCGTCAAGTTGGCAGCAGTACATCTGGAACCGAACGTGTGTTTACCAACGCTCCGCTGGACTCGGGCGAGTGTTTCCCGACCAGAGCGCGTCAGTCCGCCCGCGGTCGGCCGCCGCTGCGAGCGTTTCCGCCCGCGCCTCTGTCGACGCTCCGCGCCGCGTGCTCGCCATTACTACGGCCTTTCCTTCTCAATACACTCCGTTCCGAGGGTCCTACTTTTGACGGTCTGACCAGGTCTGTCGTTCCGCAAACGTGCTAGAGACGACAAGATATTTTAAAACCTTTCTGGATTTCCAGTGAATTTTGGTTGGTAGAGTGTTCTTCCTTCGTGTCTGTTATGAGTTGACAGTTTTGTCCTGTAGGTGCAGTCTTACGTTACGTCCGAGCCATAATTCGAGAACAAGAAGGTTAGGAAAACGTTGGACAATATCATGTAATAGCTTATCTCACTACTACGACGGTCGTGTGGGAAAGTACCCCTACATAGTGTCCTTTGGTAGCCTTTTTAGAGAAATTGTACCTGTCCCTGCCTTCAGTAGAAAGGGGGAAATAATCGGAAACAAGTATTTGTGTACTAGGTCGGAGTTGCAGAGTCTCTGTAACAACACAATCGAGTAGTAGAGGATCAACGGCAGCCGGTAGTGAGGTATACGTGTGACAAATGCAGGATGGGCGCAGACGCTCAGTAGCGTAGCGTAGTGTGAGTGTGAAGAGAAGCGAGCAGAATGTGCGGACCGCGAGTGCGCTGAGACCGGCCATGAGCCGGCTGCAGGTCCCCGAGCTGCGCCTGCCGACGCAGGCGTGCTCTGCCAGCGACGCGGAGTCGCAGCCAGCGACGCCGTCCCCCACGTCGCCGGACGCGTCGGCCAGCGCGTCGCCGTGCACGTCGCCGTCGCAGCAGCAGCACAGCACGCCCGCGCCGCCGCTCACGCTGGCGCTGCCGCAGCACAACGCGTCGTCGCTGCTGGCGCCACCGCAATCTGCTGCGGGCGCCCCGCGTCGCAGGCACTCCTGGATCTGCAGGTTAGGCGCGCTTCCGCCGCAGCGCTCTCCACCGTCCTTTTCTTTTAAAATAATCTTCGCGATTTTTCTGCTCTAAATTAAGATCCGAACCTCCGACAACATCCTTCAGTGATGTTCAGGAAAGCAAATCAGTGATAGCCGCTTCCGTACATATAAATTATGTTGTGGACTTTCTTGTAACCAGACATCAAACTGGCGTCAGTGTATTACTTTCACACTCATGTATGTGGGCAAGGTGAAAATGTTAAAAGTTTACGAGCAATCGTCCATATTCTTAAGCTCGAAATATACCGGGTGATCAAAAAGTCAGTTGTTGTTGTTGCTGTCTTCAGTCCTGAGACTGGTTTGGTGCAGCTCTCCATGCTACTCTATCCTGCGCAAGCTTCAATACTTCCAGAAACGACTTCCTGAAACTTAAATCTATACTTGATGTTAACAAATTTCTCTTCTTCAGAAACGCTTTCCTTCCCATTGCCAGTCTACATTTTGTATCCTTTCTACTTCGACCATCATTAGTTATTTTGCTCCCCAAATAGCAAAACTCCTTTACTACTTTAAGTGTCTCATTTCCTAATCTAATACCCTCAACATCACCCGACTTAATTCGACTACATTCCATTATCCTCGTTTTGCTTTTGTTGATGTTCATCTTATATCCTCCTTTCAAGACACTGTCCATTCTGTTCAACAGCTCTTCCAGGTCCTTTGCTGCCTCTGACAAAAATACAATGCCATCGGCGAACCTCAAAGTTTTTATTTCTTCTCCATGGATTTAAAAAAAAAGTCAGTATAAAAAAGTCAGTATAAATTTGAAAACTGAATAAATCACTGAATAATGTAGATAGAGAGGTACAAATTGACACACATGCTTGGATTGACATGGGGTTTTATTAGAATCAAAAAATACAAACATTCAAAAAATGTCCGATAGATGGCGCTTCATCTGATCAGAAGAGCAATAATTAGCGTAACAAAATAAGACAAAGCAAAGATGATGTTCTTTACAGGAAATGATCAATATGTCCACCATCATTCCTCAACAATAGCTGTAGTCGAGGAATAATGTTGTGAACAGCACTGTAAAGCATGTCCGGAGTTATGGTGAGGCATTGGCGTCGAATGTTGTCTTTCAGCATCCCTAGAGATGTCGGTCGATCACGATACACTTGCGACTTCAGGTAACCCCAAAGCCAATAATCTCACGGAGTGAGGTCTGGCGGCCGAGCACACAATCATCACCAAACGACGCGCGCATGAGATCTTTCACGCGTCTAGCAATATGGGCTGTTTTTTTTTTTTTTTTTTTTGTTCTAATAAAACCCCATGTAATTCCAAGCATGTGTGTAAATTTTTACCTGTCTATCTACATTATTCCGTGTTTTATAAAGTTTTCAAATTTATACTGGCTTTTTGATCACCCGGTGTGTTGGTAACACCTGTCGCTTGCCGTAATGGGAAGTTACGACAGCTGAACGTCCCATTTATTAACCAGTTACGCAACGACGCTTTTCTTTAGAAATACTAGGTAGTTAACGTTACAACAGCCTCAACATGATAGGTGCTAGACGGCGATAAAATTGAATTTTCAGAGAAAGACATTCAGTTTGCGTGCGTAAATATAAAAAAACACAAATAAATAATAATTTAGCACTGTATTTTCGTTTTCTTCTTTCACCACATAATGATAGACTGATACAGGGCGTCCATATTAAAGGTCCAGTTTCAAAACGCTGTATAAATAGAACCACTGCTGAGAATAACGTAAAATTTGAACGGCATGTTATTGACGCAGACAGAAACGTCGTGGGAAAAAAAATTTACAAAGTTTTACCAATAGATGCCACTGTAAGCGTCTTAACGTAAGTGGGATCGGCTACAAATGACAGATGAATCACAATACGACAGCCATTGTTTGAGTTGCGTATTACACCATCCGTATTATTCAATGTGCATGCCTGCACAAGTTCAGCACTCAACAGTTGTGGCACCGTTAGTACGGTAAGCCCAGCCACCACGGCAAGGTCGTACCGCATCGGATGAGCAAAATCATTTTTTTTTATTTTCTCAGGCAAAACAACATCGGTCTTTAGTTGTCCTTGGACCAAAAGCCGCATAAAAAGCAAAATTACATCGGTTTATTTCTGTCATGAGACTGGCGCAAGACATGTTCAATACGCTGTCCACTCTTTCCTGTCATAAGCTGAAATCGAGAAACAGCATGTTTTCCACGACAGATCGGAGTACCTCGGCGGTCACATTCAGACTGTGCTGCCCTATGGGTGCCTTTGGTTCAGCTACGTTCGCAAATTCAGCACTGAACTCAACATATTTCAGATAACCCGGTAGCCAGAAATCACGCGGATTAAAATCGGGTGGTGTGTAGGTCCAAGCTGTAGGGAAATTACGGCTGACAATTCTAACATTTCCGAGGTGACTCTATAGCAGCCACTCCACTGACTTTGCAGTGAGCGGAGGAGTGACTTCTTACACAAAAATAATCCTACCCACGATTTCACGTTGTTTAATGGTTGGAATGACGTAGGTGTGCAAAAGAAAATGGTTCAAATGGCTCTGAGCACTATGGGACTTAACTGCTGTGGTCATCAGTCCCCTAGAACTTAGAACTACTTAAACCTAACTAACCTAAGGACATCACACACATCCATGCCCGAGGCAGGATTCGAACCTGCGACCGTAGCGGTCGTGCGGTTCCAGACTGTAGCGCCTAGAACCGCTCGGCCACACCGGCCGGCGTGCAAAAGACTCCCATAGCGTTTACCAGTAACGGTACAGGTAACAGGACGCTCAGCTCTCATCCCATCGGAAAACATACGATTCCGCCAACCCGGTCCCAAAATCACCTTTCCGGAATGAAGTGGTACCGGTTGATGTGCGTGCGGATTTTCCGTTTCCCATTTTCTGCGCTTCTGCGTATTGACATGTTTTTAGAGATGGATATGGTCCTCGTCTGTCCACAGAACGTTCTATGGCCATTCATTGTCTACTTCCTTGCAAGAAATTCCAGAGCGAACGTTTGTCTTCTTGGCAGTTCATCGGGAAGCCACTCCTGAACATGGTTGATTTTGTATGGATAGCAGTACAGAATGTTTGGTAAGATTTAATGTACGTACATTGCTTGCAGCCATGTCCAACGTTCAGGCAATTTTGTTTACACACCCCCACTCGATCCCTCCTGCAGTGCTGTGGTCACATCTTCGACAGACGTCGGATCAACTGCCTTCCTCCCACTACTACATTATACTTCAAGAGAACCTGCCTTTTCCAAATTTGTAATAATTTTCTACAGACCCTTATGAAACATCGGAGCAATGTCTTTTATCATACGTTTGGGTGACCGGAACTCTTGCAGGGCTACTGGTGCACAGGCACCATTATTGTAAGCGAGGTTTACCAATAGCTCGCGATCCTTCATGGACAGTCATGCTGGGCGTTCCGAACGCAAACAGGGAACAGCCTTGTGCCGACCGTCTGTTGGCGTGCATATTCTGCCGCTCACAGCATCATCTGATGATCACACTTCGGCAACTTTTTTTTATTCCTTGCAGTTTCCCCTTGGGTCAATAAAATGCTGTTCAAATTTGGCGTCATTCTGAGCAGTGGTTCATTCTCCAGTGTTCTGAAACTGTAACTTTCAGAGCTCTGTAAGCAAGTGAACAAAATATTATGGAAAATGGATCAATCAGCTCCAAAGATAACATAGGCCTCCCGCTATTAATAAATGACACACCCGTACGGAGCAAAAGCTGAAAATAAGGAAACAGCCGTTGCACAACACAAATAATTCGCATCATTTTGTGATTACAACCAAAATTCGTATATAAGGTGAAGTCATGCCTACAAAATAGCGAGAGAATGATATATATCAATTACAGAAGCAACAATAAGACGTAAAAACCGAAGGTGAAGAATAGGTCGTCCACAAAATAATATCAGTTCGTATGTTAGCTGCTTCAAGACTTATTTGGTTAACAACTGTTAATTAGCTGCCACATTATATCGTCCCACTGGCTGCCTGCAACTAGACACTGAGATGCATTGCCAACATCTGTTCCATAACACGAACGAGCAAAGTGTGCGGACACTGAAAACTTCTCCTCCTGCTAGCGAAAGCCTCCGTTTACTTAATCGAAATACACTTAGTTTACGACTTAGCCCTGTTTCAGAAGGATGCACATTTCATTGAGCAGCTTACATCCTTAAAGTGTAACAGGGGATGAACTTCACTTTTTCTGGTGCATGACCATCAGCTTCCATTTACTGCTTTGCCTGAAGTCTCGTTCCTGGCTCTAATAGTGTACTTAAAACCTATTCAGGTACATTGATTGATATGTCGTGTCTATGCTGGAAGGAGAAATTTCGAGGTTTATGACGTGTAACGACAATCTAAAATTCAAAGGTCTGATACTGAATGAAGATCTTTCATGAGTCAAACACTTATTTATTTTCGATTTTGATTGGTGCTAGGTGTTTTGAGCGAACGTCCTAAGCAGTAGGTGGTTGTACGTGAAATTAGGTTACACAGTTGCTATTTCTGTAGCCATTTGCCGGTTCACATATATGGGATTACTCTGCTATTCACAATAAAGTGCCTGACAGAGGGTTCAATGAACCACCTTCAAGCTGTCTCTACCGTTCCACTCTCGAACGGCGCGCCAGGAAAACGAGCACGAGCTTCCGATTGTGTCGGAGGTGCTGCAAACGATGTCCTAGACCATTTTCCATACTCATGAAGAAAACAAACAGAGGGAATATGCATGTGCATGGTCTACCTGCCTTTAAACACAGAAAGTGGCGCCCTTGTGGCACGTTGATGGATGAGACTTTCACACATGATGTCTGGGAGTCTCCAGACACGTCCTTCGTCTGGAATCTTATTGGCTGGAGGAGAAATGTCTTCAGTGATGAGTCCCGCTTCGAACTGACCCTAGGCGGCCGCGGTGGACGTGCGGTTCTAGGCGCTGCAGTCCGGACCTGCGGGACTGCTTCGGTCGCAGGTTCGAATCCTGCCTCAGGCATGGATGTGTGTGATGTCCTTAAGGTTAGTTAGGTTTAAGCAGTTCTAAGTTCTGGGGGGCTGATGACCTAAGATTTTAAGTCCCATAGTGCTCAGAGCCATCACGAAATGACCCCAATGACTAGCGAAGACGTTTCTAGAGACGCTCTGCGGGGGTGTGGGATAACAAGCTGACTGTCACCCTGCCTCGTGATGACAGGGTGTTGTGTGATGTCCTTAGGTTAGTTAGGTTTTAGTAGTTCTAAGTTCTAGGGGACTGATGACCATAGATGTTAAGTCTCATAGTGTTCAGAACCATTTGAACCATTTTTGACTGTCACCCGCCATACGACCCGACAACCAGGGGTGATGGCCTGGGGTGCCCTTTCTTTTCGTAGCAGGACCCCTTTGGCTGTCATCCGCGTCGCCCTTATATCACAACGGGACGTTGACGATATTCTGCGCCCCGATTTGTTTTTCTTCATGGCAAACCATCCTGGGATTACATTTCTGCAAGATAATGCCCGCCCATACTGATTGTAGTCATGCTTGCCAAACCCTTCTGTGGCCAGAAAGGTCGCTGGATTGCTCCCCAATTGAGAGCGTTTGAATTTTTGGAGTATTTTTGGCAGGACCCTCTAACCAGCTCGGGATTTTGACGATCTAACGCTAAAATTGGGCAGAATTTGCCATGATATCCCTCAGGAGGACATCCACCATCTCTGTCAGTCAATGCTAACCCGAATAACTGATTGCATAAGGACCAGATGTGGGCCAACATGTTGTTTTGCTAAGTTTCTGAAACTCTTTCTGTAGAATAAATCAGCGAATTTTTCGGAAATTTTTAGTAAAGTAATAAGTCACTAGTTGTGTTTTACTGTAGATTTTCCGTTACAAACCACATTCAACAATGCGAATTCAAACGTTAATCCGTTTTGCATTTACTATAGAGAGATGCTGTTTGATAATAGAGTTAATAGGATTTCATGGCTACAGTCTTCAGTAATGCGGACTCAGTCATTTAAAACACGGGCACTTAATCTCCACATTGTTTTCACTTTTTGCCTGTGAATATCGGTCTTCAACTAACCCCATAATTAGTGGAGAAAGACCGGATGATCATTCCGACGTAGGAAACGCAATAAATTTGAAATAACTGCGTATCTAAAATCATTATGTGTAGGTCACATGTTTACATGGTGTTTACCTTTACTCAAACCCACGTTTTACCCTCCTATACTATTTTCCATCATGAGATTTTCTGCAGTTTAACAGCTTCGACTAATTTTATCGATATCCAAATGACGATCTCATTCATACTTCTCTGACCGTATCAATCGCCATCCGTGTTTATTCAGGTCACAAAGCCTGTTTTGTAGCTGCTGTTTAGACAAAGGCTACCGTGTTCTCGGTTCTGTGTGGGATAATCCTCCCCACGTCGGTTTTTCCACTATGGGTGTCCCTGATTTACCTCTACAGTTACCTACGATTCTGCTCCAGCTGGCAGATGTTACAACACATCCCATGTAAAATAAATTGATCATAGAGGGCAAGCTACTGTAGAACAATAAACTAAGCTCCTCGTATACTATCTGGAATAATATGCATTGCTTCATTAAAAGCTATGTGATCTTGGCTCGGACATTATTGACAAGAGCATAATTATATACGGATTGAACAGCCACTATTAGTTTATACATGCAGTCCAAGATGGATGGAACGCATGCCTACGACAGGAATGTTGTGTCTGGCTAGGGCCTCGCTGTTTGACAGGCGCCACTTAAGGTTATTTAAGGAAGTGATATACTTCTGTCCCACTGTTGCTTAACTATCATGCGCTGTATTGGGCTCCTTTGGCTCCCCTGCGATGTGTTCGGGCCGGTATCTGTTACATCAGAGATATCGTTGGCAATTGAAATCGTATTTCCTCCTCAACAAGTAATGTAATTACAGTTTTTGTATTACTAATCTGTTTAGTACAACTGTTGAGCATTACGTCCAAGAACTTGTGAAATTTGGCACATCCCACTTAGGGGCTAACAACTCTTCTTGTGAGCACGTGCGTGTCGAGCATGGTGCCCAAAGCCATAACAGAACTATCTTCCCAGGCTTCACTCTTTTCTCAGGGTTCATTTACAGGATAGATTCATTGTTGACCACCTAGCTTGCTCGTAGAACAGCGAAGATGGCTTTTCCCTCTTTTTTTTATTTACTTGACACCACTTTTCTAGGTTAACTGATATTTGGTCACAACATCCGGGTTTTTCCTCCGCCTTTAAAATATTTTTTACAGAAGTGCGTGTCGTGCAGGGAAGGTCGCCAAATACCTAGCGTGGTGGTTAGTCCATTTGGGAGATCGGCAGATACACGTACGGCTCCGTGCGCAGCCAGAGACCGTGAGTCCCTTGCAATCTCTTCAAACGGAACTGTATGCTTCAGTGCAAATTGTTAACGCCCCAAGTTGTTTCACTCGTTGGCCATGCCATGGGAGGAAAGTAAAACCGAGAGAACTGGAGAAACTCACTCTACTTAGTTCCCGGTTTACACCTCGGCTGATGGAGAATCCTAATGTATTACGTCAATGATCTTTCCAGAAAATGTCGGAAATTTATTTGGAGATATCTCTAATGTTAGGCAGACCAGAGCGTTAATTTCTTGCTTAACTTGATGACGTACCTGTTACTGTAACTTCCCGTAAAAGCCTAAAGAAGGTACAGGATTTAATTTTCACCGGGACTTAATACTGCATAAGGATGAGGAATTACGTGAAAACTTGGGAGAAGCGGTGGGTCCACTTTGTACGTCATGTACGTGGACACCCGCAAGATAGCAAGGTGACACCAGAGCAGTCACCCTCTATTTTGAAAGTCAAAATCATGGTCTAGTATTGCGATGTACATCCACATTTTCCGCCCCTGCTGTGGCACTTTAAATGGCAACGTTTCAGGCATATGTCTTCCAGTTGTACGAATAAGCCAGTCTGTGGAGGCTGTTCTCCTTGTAAGCAACCGCCATTCTGTGTCAGTTTGAAGACGGTCACCCTGCCGAATCCTCGAAGAGTGCTAACCTAACTAAGGAATATAATATCCAGGGACATAACGCCTGCAATTGGCATTTATACTGTGAAGCTGGAAAAAGGTCAGTCGCTTATATCCCATCTCAGTGGTGTTGACCTAGGTCGTGGGCAGTACCTCGAGTACTTACACCAGACATTCCCTCAACGTCGACCTCTGATAACCGTGCAAGTACATTAGGATACGGGGGAGACAGGCCCACTCCTCTTGTGATTCCTACAGCAGTAAATTCAGGGATCTCGACTCCATGCACCCAGCCAGAGAAGGAACATCTTCTGGCATCTACCGGTGACAAGGGAACCCTCTCCCCGGAAATCTACAGGCTACTGACCCGACACTGGCCCAGGACTGCCCGCTCCTCTTACGTTTCTACTCCCTCAACGGATAAGCCGTCACAGGAGCCTCGACCCTCTAAAGTAATTAAGAAAAAAAAGAAGATATCTCAAGAGAAGCCTTCAGTGGTGATCCCAGATGCGCCAACCCCGCCCCCTCCTCCTGCTGTTCCACCCACAACCAGTGACAGGGAGTGATTATCTGTATTCTGCCAGTTTGTTATGCGTCACGACATGAAGACGCTCATACACTACTGTAAGACGCATAATTTCGAATCGTCTAGGCTCTCATGTACGGCTCCATCTACATCACTAGTAGGCAGTGCGCTTGCAAGTGCTTGGCAGAGGGTTCGGAGAACCAATTTCACACTACTTATCAACCGATTCACTCTCGAATAGCACGTATGGTCATTTCTCCCTATGTAGGTGGGAGTCAACAAAATATTTTCGCATGGAAAGTTTATGACTGAGACTTTGTGAGAAATTCTTGTAGCAATGAAAAACGCTTCTGTTTTAATGGTAGGTGCACCAGCTGACATGTGAAATCCGTGACGCTCTCCAGTCCTATCTGGTAAGAACTCTATACGACACAGCAATATTTCCGCAGAAGACGGACAAGCGTAGAGTAGGTAGTCTCTTTTACTCAATTGTTGCATCTTCGAAGTGTTCTGCAAATAAAACGCTCTCCTTGATTCGCCTTCTCCACAAATTGTTTTATGTTCCAATTCAGGTAGTTCGTAATTGTAATCCCTAGGTATTTAACTGGCTCGAATACCTTTCAATTTGTATTATTTATCGCGTAACCGAAATTTGACGGATTATTTGAAGTAATCACATAGAATACCTCATACATTTTATTTTTCGGGGTCAATTGCCAATTTCCGTGCCATATAAATACCTGACTTAAATCCCTTTGCAATTCGTTTTGAACTTCTGATGAGTTTATTATCAGGTAGAAGACAGCATCATCAGCAAACTGTTTAACAGTTCTGTTCAAATTGTCTCCCAAATCGTTTACCAAAATTAGAAACAGCTGAGGAGATATAACACATCCGTGCGCAATGCCAGTATCGCGTCTGTTTCACTCGATAGCTGCACGCGAATTAGTACGAACTGTGTCATTTCTGACAGGAAATCACGAATGCAGTCGCGCAGCTGAGAAGATACTCCACAGGCACTCAGTTTTGTTAGGGGCCGCTTGTGAGGAATCATTTGGACATCCTCTATCGATAGCACTCACTACACCGTGAGAATAAAGAGATAGTTGTGTTTCACAACAACGGTGTTCTCTGAATCTGTGTTGGATATTTGTGAATTACCTCGAAGGAAAACGATTTATTCACAATTTGCAAACACAATATATGGTCCAACACCCTACTGCAAATCAAAGGTAGTGATACGATATGGGTCTGTAATTCAGCGGATTACTCCTATTTTCTTCCCTGAGTATTGGTGTGACCTGTGAAATTTTCCAGTTTTTAGGTACAGATCTTTCGACGAGCGAGTGGCTGTATATGATTGCTAAGTGTGGAGCTTTTGTATCAGCATGCTCTGAAGGGAACATAACTGGTATATAGTCAGGACCGGAGGCCTTGCCTTTAATAAATGGCCTACGTTGCGTCGCTACACTGACGGTATCTACTTCTAAGTTGCTAATGTTGACAGCTGTTGTTGTTGATTTGAATTGTGGAATACTTACTGCATATTCTTCGGTGAAGAAATTTCGGGAATCTGCGTTTAGTAACAGCCCTTTACTGGGGAAGTCGTCGATAACATTACCATTGAATGGAGACTGTATCTTAGGAAACTGACAAGTGAATTTTTTTTCTGCATCAAGTATTGCTGTTTTGTTTTGCCGAACGGCTTAATTTTATTACTCATACATTATGTGATCAAAAGTATCCGGACACCTGGCTGAAAGTGACTTACAAGTTCGTGGCGCCCTCCATCGGTAATAGTGGAATTCAATATGGTGTAGGCCCTCTTAGCCTTGGTGGCAGCTTCCACTCTCGCAGGCATACGTTCAGTCACGTGCTGGAAGGTTTCTTGGGGAATGGCAGCCCATTGTTCATGGAGTGCTGCACTGAGGAGAGGTATCGATGTCGTTCGGTGAGGCCTGGAACGAAGCCAACGTTCCAAAACACCCCAAAGGTGCTCTATAGGATTCAGGTCAGGACTCTGTGCAGGCCAGTCCATTACAGGGATGTTATTGTCGTCAAACCACTCCGTCAGAGGCAGTGTATTATGGCCAGGTGCTCGATCGTGTTGAAAGATGTAATCGCTGTCCCCCAATTTCTCTTCGACAATGGGAAGCAAGAAGGTGCTTAAAACATCAGTGTAGGCCTGTGCTGTGATAGTGCCACGCAAAATAACGAGGGGTGCAAGCCCCCTCCATGAAACACCAGAACACCACCGCCTCCGAATTTTACTGTTGGCACTACACACGCTGGCAGATGGCGTTCACCGGGCATTCGCCATAGCCACAACCTGCCATCGGATCGCCACATTGTGTGCCGTGATTCGTCACTTCACACAACGTTTCTCCATTGCTGAATCGTCCAATGCTTACGCTCCTTACACCAAGCGAGGCGTCGTTTGGCATTTACCGGCGTGATGTGTGACTTATGAGCAGTCGCTCGGCCATGATATCCAAGTTTTCTCACCTCACGCCTAACTGTCATAGTACTTGCAGTGGATCCTGATGCAGTTCGAAATTCCTGTGTGATGGTCTGGATAGATTTTTGCCTATTACACATTACGACCCTCTTCAACTGTCGGCGGTCTCTGTCAGTCAACAGACCAAGTGGCCTGAACGCTTTTGTGCTGTGCGTGTCCCTTCACGTTTCCACTTCACTATCACATCGGAAACAATGGACCTAGGAATGTTTAGGAGTGTGGAAATCTCGCGTACAGACGTATAATACAAGTGACACCCAGTCACCTGACCACGTTCGAAGTCCGTGAGTTCCGCGGAGCGCCCCATTCTGCCCTCTCAAGATGTCTAATGGCTGCTGAGGTAGCTGATATGGAGTACCTGGCAGTAGATGGCAGTAAAATGCACCCAATATGAAAAACGTATGTTTTGGGGTGTCCGGATATTTTTGATCACATAGTGTAAGTTATCTGTTCCTCTTTGGTGTAACATCATGCTACCGTACAGCTTACTGCGTTGTGATACATCCTGGGGTGAGGAGATGTATTGAACGGCGTATGTCCAAAAATCGAGTGTACCTCGTTGTGTATGTGATCATCATTTGTGTGTCCGAGACGATGACGGCAGTTATTCGTCTTCACACATTACCAGAGAACTTCCTGCTGTCGATTATGTGTTCGAATTACTCTGTACGCGATTCTTTTCAGATTTGACCAAACAAGCATCCTCCGACTATACATCCTGACCTAGGTTCCTGTGTCCTGAGGCATTCAGGTACTTGCATTTACTGTACGTGATTGATGATTTCGTATCTCAAAGAAACTCATAGTTGATTCCATCTCGGATCTGGTACTTTAACGAAGGTTTTCTCCATTAACGTCAGTTAATTACTGCTAATCAAATTAAATGTATAATAGAAGCAACAATAGGTCGTGTTAATTAACGCATGATCAAGAAGTAGATCTGCATGGGAAAATGAACTCAGCTGTATCATTGTTGTTGACTAAAGAGGACACTCGGACCAACAGGTTCCACTACTGAACAGATATTTTTAGAAATGAGCCCACTGTTTATCTTAGACGTGTGTTGATCTTCCTGTGTTAATCATATATGAACCTATGTTGGCGGATTCAGTTTTCTTCGATGCTAGTGCTATTTATCTGAAGCTTCTACTTCACAGATACGTGGACTGAAATGTGCGACTCTACATCTTCATCTCTAGTCATTGTGTATGTCACAGCCTGCCACGGTCGATATGAGTTCTGTTTTACTTAGCTTACATATAGATTTAGTAAATAGCTGTCCTTGGAGGCTCAATTCGCGCTGAATCAGGTGCCAGACTTTTTTTAACGAGCAGTAGTATTACGGACGCTGTCAGAGTTGGGAACTTTGGCATCTGGCCCCTTTTCTTCTTTTGCAGTGTACTTGTGAATCTTTTTCTACACCACTTACTAGCGATACGCTAATAAGAATCTGAAAATAGGCACAACAGTCCAACTTAATATAACAAAAAGGTCGGTTTTTCTTCTAGTCTTCTGCCTGTCGTTGCTGGCAACATTGTAAGATATTTATCCATTCAACATTGTACTGCTATATTTTCTCAGTATTCCGTGATGGTGTTGTTACAACTAAAAAAGGAAAAAGAGAAGAAACTTTAGTTACGGGTGTCCTATGCGTGTCTAAATTTCGTCTCTGAGAATAAGTGAAACGACTTCATAAATAAAAACGATAGCTGTAATCCAGTTAGTGACAAGGAAGTGTCAGAAGATATAACAAATCAGAGCGTATAAAATTTTATGATTACAACACAACAAGTAAATATGTAACAAATGTACGAGACTGCTTTAAACAAGACATTAAGAAATATTCGAGGTTCCTTTAAAAGTGATACTGTACTGTGTATATCACACGCCATTTCAGCTGTGTTTAACGCTAAGGAAAATTTATCATTCTTATTTAAGCTGACTGAAGAAAATATGGTTTTGACCTTGCGCTTATATTTTTACCAATGGCAGATACTATAGGCGGTCCAGGAGCACCTTAGTTAGTTACATATTCCATAGATCGTTTGAACGAATCATTTATCAAAATGATGTGGAAAGAATCAATTTACAGGATATGTACATATGGTTAGTGTTAACCTCCTTGAAGAGTTATCTACAAGACGACCGCAGGTGAATACATATTGTTCTTACTGCCCACTTTTTTGCAACCAATACTCTCTAAGTGGTGAGTTACCTCACGAAATTAATTCATAAGACATTATTGAGTGGAAATATGCAACATATGTTAGAAGGTTGATTCGTTTGTTTCTAAAACTAGCGATTTATGACTAGTACAAGTAAATAAACTTAGCTGCTAGAGTAGGTCAGTAATATGCAGCCGGCCGCTTCAGTCCGGAACCTCGCTGCTGCTACGGTCGCAGGTTCGAATCCCGCTTCGGGCATGGAAGCGTATGATGTCCTTAGGTTAGTTAGGTTTAAGTAGTTCTAAGTTCTAGGGAACTGATGGCCTGAGATGTTAAGTCCCATAGTGCTTAGAGCCATCTGAACCATTTAAGTAATATGCTTCCTCCAGTAATAGGCTTCATCCACATGTACACCCAAATATTTGGAACATTTTGCCCTATTTAATGACTCGTTTTCATGTGCTGCATCAGTTGTTATTATGAATCAGCTTGTTGTACAGAGTCGAATAGAGTGTGCTTTCTTAAAATTTAGGGAGAGTCCACTTTCAGAGAACTACTTAATAATTATTTTTTAAAAAAAACATCGTTAGCCATCTCTTCTGTTGCTTTCTTTCTGATTGTATTTTTTTTTAACACTGGTATGGTCTGCAAAGAGTACTAATTCTGCTTCTTGAATGTTATGTAGAAGCCAGCCGGGGTGGCCGAGCGGTGCTAGGCGCTACAGTCTGGAACCGCGCGACTGCTACGGCCGCAGGTTCGAATCCTGCCTCGGACATGGATGCGTATGATGTCCTTAGGTTAGTTAGGTTTAAGTAGTTCTAAGTTCTAGGGGACTGATGACCTCAGATCTTAAGTCCCATAGCGCTCAGAGCCATTTGAACCATTTGTTACGTAGAAGGTCAGGAGGAGGAGGAGGAGATTAGTGTCTAACGTCCCGTCGAGAACGGGGTCGTTAGAGCCGGAGCACAAGCTCGGAGTAGGGAAGAAAGGAGAACGAAATCGACCGTACCTTTTCAAAGGAATCGACCCGGTATTTGCCTAGAGCGATGTACGGAAATCGCTGTAAACGTAAATCTGGATGGCCGGACAGGGGTTTGACCGTCGTCCTTCCGTATGCGAGTCCACACTGTGCTAACTACTGCTCTACCTCGCCCGAAAAGTGGAAGATCATTCACGTGCGTAAGGGACATGTGTGGGCACAAAATTGAACCCCACTCCGCCAGTCACTAAAATTTTCATTTTTTTCAGACATTGTATGAATTGTTCTGCATAAACAACTGGGTATCCGAGCAGGACTCACAGCCAGACCCAAACTTGCATATATCATTAATCGTGCGTCCTCCTATACTCTTACATCCATTACGTATATTCCCGTTCGGGGGAGACATTTTACTTGAAAGTCGCTTGCCCGCTGTCGGCGGATAAATAAATTTCAGTGCTTGTATTGTCTCGAATTTGCCTTCTGATTAAGTATGATTCAAACCAGTTACATGTAATTTAAATTCCACAAAATGTAAGTTAATCTAAGAGTGTAAAATAATCTACACAATCAAACGCTTTGAAAAGCCAAAAAAGAAAAAAAAACTGACAAATGGGGATATTTTATTATTTAAGGACTGCTGTATTTGGTAGGTGAATGTATAAATAGCATTCTCAGTCGAGAAAACCTTCAGGAATCCTAGGATATCCTAAGTAAATTGTTTCTACTTAGGTGTGGGACTACTCTAGAGTACATTACTTTTTCGAATATTATGGCAAAAGATGTCAGTAAGGAAACTGGACGATAATTATTTAAGTGTTTGCTGTCACCTTTCCTATAAAAAGATTTATCAATTGCATACTTTAATACATCTGGAAAAATTCCCTCTCTCAGTAGATAAATCTCTTATGATATTACTTATTAAATTAGAACTACTTTTCGTAATTACGTTTGAAATTGCAACAACATGTTATGAACTTAGTTCTTTAGAATTCTATTAAACTCGTTGAAGGTTGCTGGTAAAAGCTACTTGGAATGAAATTTTTAATATGATATCGTGTTACCTCAAGTGAACCATTTAATACTACTTTTGCTGCTACATTTAGAATGTGATTGTTAAAAGTACTCAAAACATTTGAACCATGAATCACAACATTGTAATTTAGTTTAATTCTTATGTTATATCTGTCCTGTCTCCTGTCTGACAATATCCTATGTACATGAAATATTTTCGCAGTTGCGAATATGGACAACCATCAGTTGTATAATGGAATGACGACAATAAAAATTTGGGCCAGGCCGGGACGCGAACCGGGATTTCCCGCTTATCGCAAGCGGTCGCCCAGCATTTGCCTATCCGAGCACAACTCACGGACAGACCAAAACTTCCATTTGGCGTCAACCATGTGCCTACAGACTGTACTCGTACATCAATTATATATATTCCCGTACTGGGGAGATATTTTACTTGAAAGCCGTTTGACCGGTTTCGGCAGATCACTACGATAGATATTTCAATGCCTCTGTTATTCCGAATTACGATGGATGCATGTCCGAAGGAATTTTACATTGTAATTCGGAATAACACAGGCACTACAATATCTTATATATTCCGTATAGCTTGTGTCTCAATATTTGCTTTATTAATTTTTGTGTTGACGTGCGTACTTCTCGCGTTTATACGGACTTTCTTAAAATATCAAATTAGTTTTGTAGTATGAAAGTAACATCGGATCTTGACATATTCTGGCCTATATATAAATATCCCGTAAGATGTTACGTGAGATTTTAATTCTCTTAATTATCCATGGCTTGCTTGTTTCCTTGCAACCAGTTTTCTGAATAGTTTTTAGGAAAGCTACTTTCAAATACTGTCACAAATTTATTGTGAAATCAGTTGAATTTAATGTTAGCATCTTTTTCTACATGGACCTCAACCTCTTTTAACTTACTCTCAAAGTGCTTTGTCCTGTTCTCATTCATAATTTTCACTGCTTTGTGTAAACCCACCTCTGAAATGTAAGGTCCTATACTGTTTATCTCCATTAAAGGTGCCTCGTTGCCAGATAGACCATCAACTATTTGTTACACATTAATTATTTGAACCTAAGCAGTATGTTGAAAATGTCATTAATGAGGGTCCTCTGCCTCTCTGTACACGTGTTGGAAAAATAACCACCGAAATTAGATTGAAAAAACAAACAATGATTACAGTTCATTTTTCCTGCGTGTATCTGCACTGAAATCTCCAGAAGCTACTAAGAGTTCCTTATTGTCTGGCAGGTAGCTCAATAATGTATCTAGATGTCACATAAGGGGTGAAAGTTTTCTAGAGAGAATATGTAGACTGTTACAACTACCACAGAAGTTTTCAGCCGTAATAACTCAAACAACTCAGAAGCACACGCTTCTAGTTCCTTCTACACTAAAAAAAAGTTGATTTACTATATGTTACTTCGTGCGTCACTCGTACATATCCACGTTAAAGAGAAACGTTACAACGATGGACTTCTGTTATGTTAGTCGAGAATCCGTGAATCTTATCAATAATTTCTGATTTCTTTCATGGAATACAATTGCTTTAAACTTTTCTCCTTTAGCGCCTGCATACTGCAAACAGTGACGTTATAAACTCAGTCTTCATCCATCATCATGATGGATCTTCCATACCCATGAGGCAGATTCATCACAGAGCTTTAATTTGGCTAATCAGTTACATATAAAATGCGAATTTCTCATCTTCCTCTGTTATACTGTAATTAGAGCTCCAATAGCACATAATCTGATGATGATGATGATGATGTCCCATACTCCGTGACGGACCGTAGGGGAACGATGCGGGAGACCCGCACCGCCGTACTAGGCAAGGTCCTAGTGGAGGTGGTTTGCCATTGCCTTCCTCCAATCATAGGCATTAGTATTATTATTTGTCTTGCTATTACTTCCTTTATTTTTTGAAGGCATAGGAATTGCACAGGAATATTTAATTTGATACTGTTATCTCATTAGCTGCAACTTTGATACATACGTAACGCCAATCTACCGAAAAAATCTAGCTCATTTTCACTTGTAGCGTCATTTTGTTAGTAGAGTGACTGTTGAGTATTGTGGCTGTGAATTGAATCACGTGAAGAAATGGAACGACGAGCCACTTTTTATAGCTTTACTAGCTGAATACCTGGCGTTGTCGGGCTACGTATTTATTTCAGTCCGTTTCCTCCCTCCTTTCCCCTCTCCACCTTCCCACCTCTTTTCATCCATGTCATCCTCTACGCCTTTCTCTGTCCATTTCCTTTGCCTGCCCTCTCCCTCTCCACCACCGCCTCCCTCCTATCTCTTTCTCTTTCCCTGTCCATCTCCTCTTCCCCACCTTTTCTCATCATCACAAAGTTGTAACACCCATTCCAGTAGCAGGCGGTGGTTCTTACACCTCCTCCCCCCCCCCCCCCCACCCAAGTATTACTTTCTAGATAGTAAGTAATACATGCACCAAGTTTGGTTGAAATCGATGCAGGGGTTTAGGAGTAGCTTTTTACCCGCGGCTTTGCCACAGTACGCACGTGCCACGTATATTTGACATGTTTCACATATATTTGTACACATTTTTCCCCCTACATATCTAGTGAATTTCTCTCGCCCTGCAGTTTTGATTTCAGGCAGCTCGTTCTCTGTAACGTCATGTCTCCTAAACTATTTGTCGTACAAGACATAATTTTCAGTTACATTCAATGTCATATGTGAATATTATCTGCAAAATGTGTCGTAAATACAGTTAGTACTAAAGAGGTAATGAATTAAAACGTCATGCTGCAGCAGCAGTTTAACTGCAAGAACGGCGAAAATGTAACAAGCTATAATTATTTTTCCTTTCATCATTTTTTGGGGGGTAGTCAGTGCGAAAAAGTTTCGCAAAGGTTTGAAATCATGTTTCAAGTTTGTTGCAAGTCATTAAGTCGTCTCATTCTCATATACTAGAGGAATAAAGTCCGAGTATTGGAGTGTCGTGAGCTGTACTTATTTTTCACTCCCACCCCTCTGATAGGTACGTGGTTCCTACCCCCACACCGATTCTCTGCAGACAGTAAGTGACGCGTGTAGCAAGTTTAACTGAACTCGGTGCAGTGGTTTAGGAAGAGATGTGGAACATACATTCATACATTTTCGTGATACGTATGGATTTATATCAAGATACGTTCCAGGTTTTCAGCTACCTTCAACTGGCTTCGTGCAATCAGATGTAAACATATCTTAGATTACATTTTTAATGTTATTGCTTTCTTATGAAGAATGACAATTTATCACTCTAACCTGTAATACGAGTCACATTGTAACAGTTAAATTACAATAAAAGTGTATTAACTTTCATGCTGCTGTCAATAACTGATCGTTGCAGTCATCAGGTGATGTTATATGTATTGTAACCTTGTGCAGTGCAACATTAACCAAGTAATTTGTTTAAACTTGCGAATAGATGGGAAACAAAAAGGGAAGTAAGCAGCCAGTTTTCCTTATGTCTGAATATTATCTTCAAATTCCGTTGCGTTATGTATTTTAAGACATAGGGGTCTTGCACAAGCAAGGGGGCGTGGCCGTGGTGGTCTAGTGGGTGGAGCACTGGACCCCGGTTCTGGCGGTCGTAGGTTCAGTCTCGGGTACGGGTGGGAGATTTTCTTTGTTCCATTCCCTCCAAGACGGTCCCATGTCCACTCAGCCTGCCATCAAATGAGAGCTGCGTATCTTTTCCGGGGTGTGGGGGTAGAAAGCGGCTGAGATACTGGGTCCATCCTCCTCCTCCTCCTCGTGCTGCGGTGACAAACGTACGCAAACCCACCTGTCACACCCTGCCACACATACTTTACTTTACCTTTGCAACAAATATCTGAATATAAAAAATGAAACTATTTATAGTATTGTATTCATCGTTTGGCTAATGAATGAAGATATGTTCGTACTGTGAGTTAGCTTACTTTTGATGATTATCCAGTCCATTAGCAGCTTAGCTGACCTTCTGTCTAAGATATTTTTCCACTGTTCCGGATCATCATCAAAAGTTTGCTTTTGAAATAAGATAGCACAGAATAAGTAAGAATAATACTCGAATTGGGATGGAAGTCATTACAGCAAAGACGTTTTTCGTCGCGGCGAGATCTATTTACGAAATTTCAGTCACCAACTTTCTCTTCCGAATGCGAAAATATTTTGTTGAGCCCAACCTACATAGGTAGGAATGATCATCAAAATAAAATAAGAGAAATCAGAGCTCGAACAGAAAGGTTTAAGCGTTCGTTTTTCCCGCGCGCTGTTCCGGAGTGGAATAGTAGAGAGATAGTATGATTGTGGTTCGACGAATCCTCTGCCAAGCACTTAAATGTGAATTGCAGAGTAGTCATGTAGATGTAGATGTAGATGTAGATGAAGTACTCACGGGCATCAGAAACACATGCCGCATCGTGGAGGGCCCCCTTTTACGCCGATGACGGCGGCGATATGTCATAACACAGACTCCACCAAGAGCGTTGGGGAGGCGTCTTGTTCCATAGCCACTCAGCTACAGCCAGATATTCACGGATGTTGCTTGGAGTGGAGCTTGAGATGTCCTCAATAGGTGAGAGTCCAGCTGACGTAAGTGACAAACACAAAAAACCATATTTTGAGGATTGTTTCTCAAGAAGCACTGACGTAGCCAAGAACAGAGGAGAGGTATGCATAGTTTTGCGAAAGTCACAAGTCACTTGAGATGCGTGAGATCAGACAGTTGGATCCTGTATCGGTGTTTGAAAATGGCAGACTTTACGGAGCATCTTTTCGCTGAGTGGAGATACCTACCACACGAGAATACCTTCAACACCTTCCTAAGTAGTTGTCAAGCGGAACGCATCGCCTCCTGTGATTTCGGTCGTACGCTTCCTCTTAGCGCGGTTCGAGTGTCCAGTGGAATATCTACAGCCATGCTCTGTAAAGTGAGTGAGCGGAGGGAAAAGTAATGGGAGAGGGATTCTTTACGCCATAACGAGGAAGTTGTTGTTGTCCAGCAATGAACTCATAAGGGATTTATTGCACTGAGATCCATTTATCCGGTGGCAGAATCCACAAGAGTCCATGGCAACTCTTTTCATAAAACCGGAAGCCCACTGCGGTTGATGCTGGCTGCGGCTGTTTTGCTACATCAAGGAACTCCCCGTATGCCAGTGATACGTCGCCATGTGTTAAATTCTATGCTGTGCGACATCGAAGATAGGGTGTCCCATGACGTTCGGCATTGAAGTTCTTGCCCGCTGTTACACATTCTGCGCTTGACCGTCACGTCGATAGGCATAACATTATCTTTTCATATTCGAATGATGTAACACGCCGTATTACACTACTGGCCATTAAAATTGCTACACCACGAAGAAATGCAGATGATAAACGGGTATTCATTGGACAAATATATTATACTACAACTGACATGTGATTACACTTTCACGCAATTTGGGTGCATAGATCCTGACAAATCAGTACCCAGAACAACCACCTCTGGCCGTAATAACGGCCTTCATACGCCTGGGCATTGAGTCAAACAGAGCTTGGATGGCATGTACAGGTACAGCTGCCCATGCAGCTTCAACAAGATACCACAGTTCATCAAGAGTAGTGACTGGCGTATTGTGACGAGCCAGTTGCTCGGCCACTATTGACCAGACGTTTTCAATTGGTGAGAGATCTGGAGAATGTGCAGGCCAGGGCAGCAGTCAAACATTTTCTCAATCCAGAAAGGCCCGTACAGGACCTGCTACATGCGGTCGTGCATTATCCTGCTGAAATGTAGGGTTTCGCAGCGATCGAATGAAGGGTAGAGCCACGGTTCATGACACATCTGAAATGTAACGTCCACTGTTCAAAGTGCCGTCAATGCGAACAAGAGGTGACCGAGACGTGTAGCCAATGGCACCCCATACCATCACGCCGGGTGATACACCAGTATGGCGATGGCAAATACACGCTTCCAAGTGCGTTCACCACGATGTCTTCAAACTTGGATGCGACCATCATGATGCTGTAAACAGAACCTGGATTCATCCGAAAAAATGACGTTTTGCCATTCGTGCACCCAGGTTCGTCGTTGAGTACACCATCGCAGGCGCTCTTGTCTGTGATGCTGCGTCAAGGGTAACCGCAGCCATGGTCTCCAAACTGAAAGTCCATGCTGCTGCAAACGTCGTCGAACTGTTGTCTTGCAAACGTCCCCATCTGTTGACTGAGGGATCGAGACGTGGCTGCACGATCTGTTACAGCCATGCGGATAAAATGCCTGTCATCTCGACTGCTAGTGATACGAGGCCGTTGGGATCCACACGGCGTTCCGTATTACCCTCCTGAACCCACCGATTCCACATTCTGCTAACAGTCATTGGATCTCGACCAACGCTAGCAGCAGTGTCGCGATACGATAAACAGCAATCGCGATAGGCTACAATCCGACCTTTATCAAAGTCGGAAACGTGATGGAACGCATTTCTCCTCCTTACACGAGGCGTCATAACAACGTTCCACCAGGCAACGCCGATCAACTGCTGTTTGTGTATGAGAAATCGGTTGGAAACTTTCTTCATGTCAGCACGTTGTAGGTGTCGCCACCGGCGCCAACCTTGTATGAATGCTTTGAAAAGCTAATCATTTGCATATCACAGCATCTTCTTCCTGTCGGTTAAATTTCGCGTATGTAGCACGTCATCTTCGGTGTGTAGCATTTTTAATGGCCAGTAGTGTATTTCTTACGCGCCGGCATCACGACCTTCCTTTACCCCGCACAGCAGCTACTTCTAAGTCAATTAACTCTGAATGTGTACAGCTACATTCTTCAACTGATCCTCATGTAGGTCTCAAGAAGCAATAACAAACGTGAACACTTTTATGTAACACTAAGACTTTCTTTTACGTTATCTACTGTGGACGCCGGATATCATTATATACAGTTTTTTGTGACGTTAGGCCAACGGGCACAGGATGGATCGTAATGTATGTAGTAGAAGAGTTCGTTATCTATGATTGTTACGGCACATTATGTCGGACTCAATTGTTCATGTAGGAATAGTGTTTTCAGACACGTTTTCTGAATCAGAAATGTTGCTTTTCTTCTTGAAAACGCCGTATTCCTACTTCATAATAAGAAATATTTGCTGTAACGTGTGTAGGGAAATTCCGGTTAAGAAACACATACTGTCATCTCAAGGAAGAATGACTCAATCGTTTATCATTATAGTCTGTACAACATGGCAGGCATCATATCCCGGCGTTTGGTGAATTCTCTGGTGGTACGCTACATTTAGGAAAAGAAAGCAGTCGCTAGGAAGTGAAATTTATCAGGACAAAGTGTGGCTACATCTTTAAAAACATATCAGTATTTTTGTGTATACTTTCTTAGGAATTTCCGTATAGAAACGAAAGATACAAGTCATTGTAGGTGACATCTTGATATATAAAATGTGACGGATCATACAATGTAGGCTTTCACGGCCGGTATTGTCTTCACTTAAAACTTCCGGGCTGATAGGCCGTGGTCGAAGTATAAAACTCTCCCCTGACGTTTCGTCTCCGACTGCGGGAGACATCCTCGGAGGTACAGCGGCGAACTGCGAAGAGAACTCAAGGAAGCGCTGATTATATAGGCAGCACAGAGGGCGCCACTGTCGGTCACGTGGCGTCGGCTATGAGATTGTCTCTGGTAATGCCGACATTCACGTTTGAAAGTAATCGATCGTCACGCTTGCGGTGCAACGCTGACATCCAAATTTTATCCAGTTTAACACCGTAGTCTTTCCTGTTAAAGTTGTTATGGTGTTTATCAATCTCGATAGCCTCTCTATAAATGCGTGCATAATAATGCCAGGTTTTTGATATGACGCTCGTCTCGCTGAATTTTATTTCATGATCACCTTCCTGGTAAACATGTTCCGCTACGGCTGATTTATCCATGTGACCCAGGCAGCAATTCCTCTTATGTTCAACAAGACGGGTGTTCACACTTCTCTTTGTGGTACCGATATAAACCTGTCCACAACTACAAGGAATTTTATAAACCCCCGGTGTAGTCAAATGGTGTCGTGCATCTTTTGCCGATCTTAAATATTCTTTTATTTTCCTGGTGGGTCTGAAAATAGTTTCCATCCCATACTTGCTTAAAACTTTCCCAATGCGATCTGTGACCTTACTAATGAACAGAAGAAAAACTTTGCCCTTGGGCGACTGTTGTTCGTCGTTGCTCCTGATTCTCTGCCTAGAGCGAAGTGCTCGATCTATATCCTTGCTAGAATAGCCATTTTTCACGAAAGTTGACCGTAGATGTTCAATCTCATCTTTTAAATAAACGGGTTCACAAATTTTGTACGCCCTGTCTACCAAGGTTTTCATTACACCTCTTTTTTTGTCTAGGATGGTGGTATGAATCTTTATGCAGATAACGATCGGTATGTGTGGCCATTCTACACACCTTACGGCCCAACGTTCGATCCCGTCGTTTAATCACAGACACATCCAGGAAATTCAATTGCCCATTCGTTTCCGTCTCCATAGTAAATTGGATTTTCGGATTAATGCTTCGACCACGGCCTATCAGCCCGGAAGTTTTACGTGAAGAAATGTGACGGAGTTTCATAATTTCTAAACAGTCTGATGTCAATACCAAAGGAAAAACAAGGAATGCAGAATTATTAGGGCTTAACATGTCATCTATGAGGAGGTCATTAGAGTTGCAGCACATCGATAACAAAGGGGAAGGCAAACCACCTGGACATTTTCATTCTTAGATTTAGAGAAACCACAGAAGCCTAGATCTCGAGTACCAGTCGATAGAGGAACCCCCACTAACCCTAATGCTAGCTCATTGTTGTCTTAAAACTGTGTAGCCTTTCTCGGTAGCAGAAACAAACAGCTGACCTCATGAGAACTTTTGAAAAATATTTTGTTTTATTTCGAAAAATAAAATTTTGGAAGAATTTTAATTTTACCATTCTATAATATTCAAAATTTCCAACGTAAATTTTTAGGCTTTTTCCAGTTTGGTCATTCAGTTGAAATTGACGTGCTGAGAGACGGTGCACGTCCTGTGTATACTGGGCTAATGATGATTTTCGGGAATTGTTGGCCGTTGCGGTTGTGGCGCCGTAGCGTGGTGAAACATCACTTGACGCTCATATTTGTGGCTACGTTGGCAGACACAATGACGCTGCCACTAGGCTCACCATTTCATTCATACTTTGATGATACTGGTCGCTGATGCATACTGAATGTAGATTACGATGCAAATTTCCTCTGTGCATAGTAGGATCCCAGGGGAAAAGAAATATCGCGAACTGAACAGTTACGAGTCGTCTGATTTCAGAACGTGGTATGTACTACCACTGCGTTAGCTGCTTTACACGCATCAGCAGTTAATATAGCGCCGATAGCTTTCAGCGCAAGAAAATAAAAATCGATGTTTTTTATATGCACACCCTGAAAAAAAGTTAAGTACACATAAGACATGGTCGCCTGTCAATGTAACTTAGTGTACGTCATCAACGAATACGTAAGTGATTAGAGTTTCTCTGTGACAGACAGCACGGCCACCAGAGTGCTTTAGCGTTGTTCGAGTTTAGGTGTTGTTACCAGGCCTCTTAGGATATAACAAGGGGCGCAGCAGGGAGGAAGAATTTTTCTTCTTTCTACTCAACATTACTAAACCTTTCATTCTAACAAATTTCTTGTGATCCATACAAAGTGGCAATCTACGGTACTGGGCAGGAGTATTTCTAAACACTATGGTTCTTACAAACTACTTATTCAACTGTTTATGCAAGTCTTACATTGGAACAGAGTTTCACATATACAATACTACAGTAGTTTAGAAAATGACAATGATCTTAATGGGATAAATAGTAGTCAAATGGTATTGATAGAACTGAAATGACTTAATATCGGACCACGAACGTTAATACTAGCGGTGGTACTACTGCTAATAATATCACTACTACTACTGCTGCTGCTGCTGCTGCTGCTGCTGCTTTTATCAATAATCTTGAGAACAATAGCGATAGTAGCAGATACAAAATGCAATTATAACTGCACAAAAGTGATATTTTTTGAGCAATCACCTTCTGTGGGAGAGAAATGTGGGTTGATTGCACCATCTAAGAGCTTTGGGGAATGAGGAAGTACTGGTTGGACACATCAGAGGCAACTACCATGCTACCTGTCTATGTGTCGGGTGCACACATGGGTTTTTAGATTGGGTGACTCCACACACAACCCAGATAACGATAGCTGTAGGAAACCCAGAACTATCAGTGTAACATCCAAAGAAACACTCGCAACAGATGCGAGTATTAAAATACTAGAGGTTAACTCCCGAAGCATTCGAAAATAAGTACCGGAGTTTGTAGCGCTCCTAAAAGGCAGTGAAGGTTACGTAATACCACGCCCAGAAAGCTGGTTATAATCTGAAATTGACGGTGAGATTTCTGGGGAAAATTTAAGCGCATACTGAAAGGATAGGCTAATGGGAAATGGAAATGGTGTATTTGTCGCAGTAGACAAGGAGATATCTCATTATGTTTGAGAGCAGAATATTTTCTAAGATTCTACAACAAATGAATGTCAAGGATATTGGACAGTAGTTGTATGGATCACTTCTACAATCCTTTTGGTTGACGGGTGTGACCTGTGCTGTTTTCCAAATACTGGCTACGGCTTTTTGTGCGTGGGATCAACGATAGATAGTTTCGTTCCGACAAGGGTCTCAGTAATTCTGACGGGATATCATTTACTCCAGATCTCTAGTTTCGACATACGTCTTTCAGTGCCCTGTAAAGTACTCCCACAGTTCAGTATTTCCCATCTTACCGTCATCTACTTCATCTTCCTTTTCCATAACACTGCCTTCAAATTTGATAGCTTTGTGTAACCCTTCTGCATATTCCTTCTTCATTTCAGCTTTCCAATCTTACCGGCTTGCCTCACGAGCTCTTGATATGTGTGCAGCTGCTTCCCTTTTTTCCACAGGTTTTCTTAATTTTCATACAGTTGACATTTATCTTTAACATAGTCATGTATGCTTGCACAGCTTAGCATTTCTCCTCTATTAGTTCCTGCTTTTCCACTTTGCAGTCCATGTCAGTCTCATTTTTGGGCGCCTGTATTACCTGTTTCATGTATATATTCTCGGCATCCATTACTATCTCGTGTATTATCTATGCATTTCTACTGTGCTTTGTGTATTTTTTCTCCTATTGGATCGTCTGCTGCCTTCACATCTCTCAAAAAGTTACTCATTCATATTCTATTTTATTCCTTTTTCCTCTTTCAGACGATCGTTTCCTAATGGTCGATTTGAAACTACCAACAATATCTGGTTCTTTAAATTTATCGAGGTCCCATTTTCTTAATTTCATACCTTTTTATTAAAATTATTCACTTTTAATCTGCAGTTCATAACGAATAATTTATAGTCAGAGTGTGCATCTGCCCTGTGAATATTTTTTATTTGAAACATGCTTTCAGAATCGGTATCTTTTCATTATACACTGTCCACTGCCTACACTGTCCACATATTAATGTGACTCCTGCCTGAAGCCTGTATACCCGTCTTTTGCAACGTGGAGTCTAGCGCCGTGACAAGCTGCTCTAGGTTTCTCGGTTTAGGATCAATGGCGCGATCAGCCCAATCGAGGCGGTTCCACATATTCTAGATTGGATTTAAATCCGGGGAGTTTGGTGACCAGGAGAGTACAGTAAACTCATTTTGGTGCTCTTCAAACCACGTGCATACATTGAGAGCTGTGTGACACTTTAGGTTGTCTCGCTGGTAGATTGCTATCATGCCAAGGAGAAACAAACTTCAAGAAGGGGTGGACATGGTCCCAAGGATAGATGCATGCTTGCGTTGATTCATTGTGCCCTCCAGAATGACGAGATCACCCATGGAATACCACGAAAACATTCACCAGGCCATAAGGCTCCCTCCACGTTTGATTTCAGTCGTTTCGCGCCATACTCGCCAACGGCCATATGTACAATGGAAGATAAAACGTGATTCATTAGAAAAGGCTATCTGCCGCCAACCAGTGAACATCCAGTTGCGGTACTGTCGTGCAAATTACAGCCTTCGTCGGCAACGAACAGCGGTCAGCATGGGTGCAGGAACGAGGCGCCTGGTACGGAAGGCTGTACGCAGAAACGTTCGCTGAACGGTCGTTTAGGAGAGTGTGTTGGTGGTAGCCCCTTTGTTCATCTACACCATACTCCGCAAGCCACCTAATTGTGTGTGGCGGAGGGTACTTTCGGTACCATTATCTGATCCCTCCAACTCTGTTCAACTCGTGAACAGTGCGTGGGAAGAATGATTGTCGCTAAGTCTCTGTATTGGTTCTAATTTCTCGAATTTTCTCATCGCGGTCAGTACGCGTGATGTTTGAGGGGGGAAGTAATATGTTGTATGACTCCTCCTGAAAAGTGCTGTCCCGAAATTTCAATATGTTGTGTACATAGTTCCGCGTAGTCAGCGCGTAGACAACTTTCCAACTAGAGCGCGCCACGCCAAGCACAACAGCGCAGGCGTAGCGCTCGTCCGTCTCCGCTTTACGAGATGGCGCTGCCAAAGACGGACCAAATTCTGCTTCCGCCGATCCGCGTATTAATACGTAACGCAGCCAGTGAGGTTGCTGCTAACGTAGAACCTTTTCTCCTCGCGGATCACACTCGCGCAGTGATACCTGAACGCTCGAGGTATTATAACGAGTGTACAGACCTCCGATTAGTCAGTCTGCATTTGTCTGCATCAGTCTGTACCAGTCTGCATTAGTCTGCATTCAAGTTTCAGTCTGCGCCTAATAAGATTATCATATTCCTGTACATAGCCATGAAGAGAAATGTATAGACACTTTGTCAAGTATCAGAGATATCTGAGAATAAGATTAACGTACCAAGACCAAAGGAACTTCAAATTGTGAATTGTAAACAGCATCCAGAATCAAGTTACATAATGTCCACATTTTTTATTATTTTAATAAATGTGTGTGAAAATTAATCAAGTTCTGTTTAAAGCTGGTCACCGTCAATCTGCTACTCTAAGCGTGCAAGTGGCATTTCTATCGTCTGACCTAACGGCAGAAGATGAACATGCCACGATAAGACCACGAGACATATTGCTGACACTCGCCTACTTCGCTAGAGCGACAAGTCAAATAATCTGATGGTGTGTGTACCGAAGGTCTTACAGTACGCACACCACACAATAGTAAATCTCTCCATGGTGCACAACGTGTCTCTTGTAACGTGTGACAGTGGAGCTTGGTTAGCATCTCCATAACGCTCTCTCGCCAGCTAACCGATCCCGTGACGAAACGCGCCGCTCTTCGTTGGATCTTCTCTATCTCCTCTATGAGTCCTACCTGATAGGGATTCCAGATAGATCAACAATACTGAAGAATCGGGCGAACAAGCGCCTTACAAGCCACTTCTTTCGTGGATGAGTTACATTTCCTTAAGATTCTTCCGATGAATCTGAGTCTTGTGTCTGCTTTTCCCACTATCTGTTTTATATGGTCATTCCAGTTAAGGTCGCTCTGGATAGTTACGCCTAGTATTTTACCGCATACGCTGTCTCCAGCTGTTAGTCATCAGTAGTGGAGCTGTACAGTAGTGGATTACTTTTCCTATGTATGTTCAATATGTTACATTTATTTACGTTCGGGGTCAACTGCCAGAGTCTGCACCATTCATCAATTCACTGCAGGTCGTTCTGCAGTTTTTTACTATCTTCTGTCGTTGCTACTTTGGTATAAACAAATGCATTATCTGCTAATAGCCTAACCGAGCATCCGAAGCTTTCTACTAGATCGTTTATATACCGGGTGTTACAAAAAGGTATCGCCAAACTTTCAGGAAATATTCCTCACACACAAAGAAAGAAAATATGTTATGTGGACATGTGTCCGGAAACGCTTACTTTCCATGTTAGAGCTCATTTTATTACTTCTCTTCAAATCACATTAATCATGGAATGGAAACACACAGCAACAGAATGTACCAGCGTGACTTCAAACACTTTGTTACAGGACATGTTCAAAATGTCCTCCGTTAGCGAGGATACATGCATCCACCCTCCGTCGCATGGAATCCCTGATGCACTGATGCAGCCCTGGAGAATGGCGTATTGTATCACAGCCGTCCACAATACGAGCACGAAGAGTCTCTACATTTGGTACCGGGGTTGCGTAGACAAGAGCTTTCAAATGCCCCCATAAATGAAAGTCAAGAGGGTTGAGGTCAGGAGGGCGTGGAGGCCACGGAATTGATCCGCCTCTACCAATCCATCGGTCACCGAATCTGTTGTTGAGAAGCGTACGAACTCTTCGACTGAAATGTGCAGGAGCTCCATCGTGCATGAACCACATGTTGTGTCGTACTTGTAAAGGCACATGTTCTAGCAGCACAGGTAGAGTATCCCGTATGAAATCATGGCGGTGAATCGAGGAAGTACAGTACATACTGACGAAACTAAAATGAGTTCTAACATGGAAATTAAGCGTTTCCGGACACATGTCCACATAACATCTTTTCTTTATTTGTGTGAGGAATGTTTCCTGAAAGTTTGGCCGTACCTTTTTGTAATACCCTGTATATTGTGAACAACAACGGTCCTGTTACACTTCCCTTTGGTAGTCCGGATATTACCTTTACATCTGTTGATTTAGTTCCGTTAAGAGCGACGTGTTGAGTTAAATCTGCATGAATGTCTTGAATCCAATCTCAGGTCTACTCCGATACTCCGTAAGCTCGTATTTTTTTGTCATTAAACGGCAATGCGGGACGGTGTCAAATGCCTTACTGAAATCAAGGAACACGGCGTCAACCTGAGCGCCGTTGTCCACTGCGCTGTGGATCTCACGAAGGAACAAAGCGAGCTGAGTTTTGCAGGATCTCTGTTTGCGGAATCCACGTCGGTTTTTATAGAGGAGATCTTCATTTTCCAAGAACTTCATAATTCTAGAGCATAAAAAATGTTCCATAATTCTACAACAGATTGACATCAACGATATAGGTCTATAATTGTGTGGATCTGTCTTACGGCCTTTCTTAAAAACGGAAATGACCTGCGCTTTTTTCCCGTCGTTAGGTACCTTTCGTTGCTCATCTAGGCGATCAGTCACTTAACACTTGCATGTCTATTCAGCAGTCGTTCATCCCTGTCGTCCATAACCCGTGGTGCACCACAGTTACTTCGGCGTCGATTTTGGAAAGCGCTATTTTACTATGCATGGTATATTCTAACCATGGCGGCACGCGAACAAACATAGCTGTATCGGAAATGCTTCCAACATTGGCCCGAAACCCAATGATCATGCACTTTTGAACGTCACATAAATCTCTCCGTTTCCACACCAGGACAACGACTGTACAGTTCCCCCCTGCGGGTCCGGGGTAAGAATAGGCCCGAGGTATTCCTGCCTGTCGTAAGAGGCGACTAAAAGGAGTTTCAACCGTTTCGGCCTTCCATGTGATGGTCCCCCTTGGGGTTTGACCTCCATTTTTCAAAATTCTACAGAAGTACGAGCCTTTTGGGGAAGGACGCCTTACGTGGTGTACCACTGGTCCTCAGTGCACTAAGACCTTGGCACTCAGCATTGTAACGGCGTTGTAACCATACCCACTATTCCTCAAATTGGGCCTAAACGCCTGATGGGTTGTACAAGTTACGCCCATAGTGCGCCCCCATCTGCACCTACGATCATGATGGACTTTCCATGGCACCCGAAATCCAGCACGGTAGCCAGCCCGTTGTGGTGGGGTCGTCATGTACCCTCTAGGTTGTAGCCCCCTGACAACACAGGGATCGTAGTTCGTACTGCCGATGCCTGAGCTGCACCCTCCCCACGTCGGCCAAGGAGTAGATGCCCGTCTCCTTGGGGCATCAGGACTCCCGGCAAAGGTCATCCTGCCAGGTGGCCCTTGCTGAGGCTGGGTGGCGCCCGTGGGGAGAGCCCCTGGTCGGAGTGGGTGGTATCGGGGCGGACGTTTCGCAGATGAAACGTCAACATGTATCAGGTCGCTCTGCGGCCGAGTCTTTTAAAAAGAAAGGTACTGTCTCTGGTTCTGGTTCTCCTGCCCTTTCCCCCTTGGCCACTTTACTTTTTCAGTTTGTACCGTCTACACTCCATCGTCATCCGCAGTTAGTCGGGCTGACATGATGCACCTGATTGTTCAGCTTCCTCCGCCGTTTTTATTGTTTGGCGACTTCAATGCCCATCATCCCCTTTGGGGCTCTCCTGCATCCTGTCAAAGAGGCTCCCTCTTGGCGGATGTCTTCAACCATCTCAATCTTGTCTGCCGCAATACTGGCGCCCCGACTTTCCTCTTGGACTCTACTCATACCTGCTCCCACTTGGACCTTTCGATCTGTTCTACCACTCTTGCCCGTCGGTTCGAGTGGTATGTCCTTTCTGACACCTATTCGAGCGACCACTTCCCCTGTGTCGTTCGTCTCCTGCACCACACCCCATCCCCACGTCCTTCGAGCTGGAATATACCGAAAGCTGACTGGGGACTTTACTCCTCCCTGGCGACCTTTCCGGACCACGATTTTCTCAGTTGTGACAGTCAGGTCGAATACCTCACGGCTGTCATCATCAATGCTGCCGAACGTTCCATTACTCATACTACCTCTTCTTCACGTCGCGTTTCCGTCCCCTGGTGGAATGAGGCTTGTAGAGACGCTATCCGTGCTCGACGACGTGCTTTACGCACCTTTCGCCGCCATCCTACGTTGGCGAATTGTATTGGATAGAAACGACTCCGAGCGCAATGCCGTAGAGTCTTCAAAGACAGCAAAAAAGCTTGTTGGGCCTCTTTCACCAGCTCCTTTAACAGTTTTACTCCCTCTTGTTTGGGGTGGCCTGCGCCGGCTGTCGGGCATTAAGGCCCACTCCTCGGTACCTGGCCTGACATCGGGTAATGAGGTCCTTGTTGATCCTGTGGCTGTCTCCAACGCCTTCGGCCGCTTTTTCGCGGAGGTTTCAAGCTCCGCCCATTACCACCCTGCCTTCCTTCCCAGGAAAGAGGCAGAAGAGGTTCGGCGACCTTCCTTCTACTCGCTGAATCTGGAAACTTATAATGCCCCCTTTACTATGCGGGACCTCGAACGTGCGCTTGCACTGTCCCGGTCCTATGCTCCGGGGCCAGATGCCATTCACGTTCAGATGCTGGCACACCTTTCTCCGGCGGGCAAAAGCTTCCTTCTTCGTACCTACAATCGCGTCTGGACCGAAGGTCAGGTCCCCATGCGTTGGCGTGACGCCGTCGTTGTTCCTATACCCAAACCTGGGAAGGATAGACACCTTCCTTCTAGTTACCGCCCCATTTCTCTTACAAGCTGTGTCTGTAAGGTGATGGAGCGCATGGTTAACGCTAGGTTAGTCTGGATTCTTGAATCTCGACGGCTACTTACCAATATTCAATGCGGCTTTCGTCGCCGCCGCTCCGCTGTTGACCACCTTGTGACCTTGTCGACATTCATCATGAACAACTTATTGCGAAAGCGCCAAACTGTAGCCGTGTTCTTCGATTTGGAGAAGGCTTATGATACCTGTTGGAGAGGAGGCATCCTCCGCACTACGCACAGGTGGGGTCTACGCGGTCGCCTGCCCCTTTATATTGATTCCTTTTTAACAGATCGAAAGTTTAGGGTACGTGTGGGTTCCGTATTGTCCGACGTCTTCCTCCAGGAGAACGGAGTGCCTCAGGGCTCCGTCTTGAGCGTAGCCCTTTTTGCCATCGCGATCAATCCAATTGTGGATTGCATTCCACCTAATGTCTCAGGCTCTCTCTTTGTCGATGACTTCGCGATCTACTGCAGTGCCCAGAGAACATGCCTCCTGGAGCGCTGCCTTCAGCGTTGTCTAGACAGCCTATACTCATGGAGCGTGGCACATGGCTTCCGGTTCTCTGAAGAGAAGACGGTTTGTATCAACTTTTGGCGATATAAAGCGTTCCTTCCACCATCCTTACATCTCGGTCCCGTTGTTCTCCCATTCGTGGAAACAACTAAGTTTCTAGGGCTCACATTGGACAGGAAACTTTGTTGGTCTCCGCACGTCTCTTATTTGGCGGCCCGTTGTACACGTTCCCTTAATGTCCTCAGAGATCTTAGTGGTTCATCTTGGGGAGTGGATCACACTGTCCTGCTTCGCTTGTATCGGTCCACAGTCCGATCGAAGCTGGATTATGGGAGCTGCGTCTACGCGTCTGCTCGTCCATCCCTCTTACGCCGTCTCAACTCCATCCACCATCGGGGGTTACGTCTTGCGACCGGAGCCTTCTACACTAGTCCCGTCGAGAGTCTTTATGCTGAAGCTGCCGAATTACCATTGACCTACCGGCGCGACGTACTGCTGTGTCGATATGCCTGCCGGCTGTTGTCTATGCCCGACCACCCCTCTTACAAGTCCTTCTTCGCCGATTCTCTCGACCGTCAGTACGGGTTGTATGTGTCTGTCCTGCTGCCCCCTGGAGTCCGCTTCCGTCGCCTGCTTCGACAATTAGATTTTGCCCTCCCTACCACCTTCAGAGAGGGTGAGAGCCCGACACCACCTTGGCTCCAGGCTCCGGTTCATATTTATCTCGACCTCATCTCGCTCCCGAAGGAGGGTATTCCGGCTGCAGTGTATTGCTCACGGTTTGTCGAACTTCGTGCGCGACTTGCCAGTCACACCTTTATTTACACCGATGGCTCCAAAACTGACGATGGTGTTTGCTGTGCCTTTGTCGTCGGGGCCGTCACCTTTAAATACCGGGTCCTCGACCAATGTTCCAGCTTTACGGCCGAGCTTTTTGCTCTCCATCAGACCGTTCAGTATGCCCGCCGCCACCGCCATTCATCGTATGTACTCTGCTCTGACTCACTCAGTGCTCTTCAGAGCCTTGGAGCTCCCTATCCGGTCCATCCCTTGGTGCAACGGATCCAGCAGTCCCTCCATTCTTTCGCCGATGATGGCTCTCCTGTCAGCTTTCTGTGGGTTCCCAGACATGTAGGAGTGCCTGGGAATGAGGCTGCTGATGCTGCAGCCAAGGCTGCAGTCCTCCTGCCTCGGCCAGCCTCCCATTGTGTCCCGTCATCTGACGTTAGTGGGGTTGTTTGTAAGAGGCATGTGTCGTTGTGGTGGGATACTTGGCCATCCCTTCAAGGAAACAAGCTCCGGGCAGTAAAACCGTTCCCAACTGCTTGGACAACCTCCTCCCGACCATCTCGGCGAGAAGAGGTCCTTCTGACCAGGCTGCGGATTGGGCATTGCCGGTTTAGCCACCGCTACCTGGTCTCCGGTGACCCAGCCCCGCAGTGCCCTTGTGGTCAAGCATTAACAGTGCGCCATGTTTTATTGTCGTGTCCCCGTTTTAGTCAGTCTCGTGTTGTCCTGTCCCTGCCATCTACTTTACTGGATATTTTAGCTGATGACGCTCGAGCAGCTGCTCGTGTTCTTCGTTTTATAATTTTGACTGGCTTGTCCAAAGACATCTAACTCTTTTACTTATTTTATCTGCATCTTTGTAAGGACTTTCTGGTGTCCCCCCCCCCCTTGAGTTTTACTAGATTCTATGTGCTCTAACAATTGTGACTGGGCGTTAATGACCTCAGTAGTTGAGCGCCCTTAAACCCCAACAAACAACAAAAAAAAAAAGACTGTACAGTTTTCCGTGTCCCCTCGACACGTTTTGTATATCCTCCACTGCTAGTGCTGCCACCTGCCATCTTTGGGTGGTTACTGCACGTTGACGTCGAACGTAGGTGCTAGTCACATTAATGTGACGGGACCGTGTATAATCTATGTGGTGTCACCGCCAGACACCACACTTGCTAGGTGGTAGCCTTTAAATCGGCCGCGGTCCGTTAGTATACGTCGGACCCGCGTGTCGCCACTATCAGTGATTGCAGACCGAGCGCCGCCACACGGCAGGTCTAGAGAGACTTCCTAGCACTCGCCCAGTTGTACAGCCGACTTTGCTAGCGATGGTTCACTGACAAATTACGCTCTCATTTGCCGAGACGATAGTTAGTATAGCCTTCAGCTACGTCATTTGCTACGACCTAGCAAAGCGCCATGTTCAGTTACTATTGATGCTGTAAAACATGTACCGTCAAGAGCGATGTTCACCATTTACGGATTAAAGTTAAGTATTCCAACAGCTACGTCCTTTTTTGCTAAAGTCTAACTTCCTTGTCCTGTTCCAGACCTCATGCCAGCCTGCGTGAGCTAAAACGCGTGCCTTTCGGCGTCCTCTCATAGTGGGTTGGCTCTCTTGCCAATCCACAACAATCTATCTCAAACTAACGGGTATCTCCAGGCCTTTTCTACATAGACAACCTTCTTTCGTGACTCTGAAATGAAATATTTTGTATGACTAAACTGTGCTCTGTGTAAAATTCTACCAGGCTGTGTCCTCTTACATTGCTTGTCGCCAGTCCATATCCTCCTGCTATTTTTCCATCTCTTCCTTTTCCAGTTACCGAATTCCAGTCTTCCATTACGTTTTAATGTTTTTCTCCTTAACGAAATGAATAATTTATTTTGTTTCGTCGTCCATCCTATCATACTAATATTATAAATGCGAAAGAAACTCTCTCTGTGACGTTTTCAAGGCTACACTGGAGAACCGATTTTGATGTAATTTGGTATAGAGATAGCTTAGACCTCGAGGAAGATCATAGGCTATTTTAGAAAGCGTGTAGTACAAGACACTTATTGACCTGAAAAATATTACGCGAGTTAGGGAAAATATTTACTCTTTGAAAAAGCAGTTTACTCTTTTAGTTTCAAACAGTATCATATTTCTGAAAATGCTTTTATTAGTTGATGAGCCCACGTAATACGATTCTACATCAGTGCTTATACAATCCTCAACTTATCTAATCCATACTTTTCTACTAACACAATGAAATGTGAAAGTAACTGTGTCCGTTACGTTTTGACAACTAAGGCGGTGAAACTGTTTCGATTAAATTTGGTATCTAGATAGCTTTAACCTCCGAAGAAGAAGATAGGCTTGTTTGGAAAGTAAATAAATAAAGAAAAAAAATCTGAATGGAACATCTCTTTTTACACTAGCGAACATAAAACCACATGTCCGAAAGATAAGGCTCAACGCGTTCGTATAATTGATTCGCCTCTATGGGCAACGAATCCACCACAGCTACTTTCAACCTCCGACGTTAATCTCGGAGTAGCGAGCGTGGCGGACATGGACAGGGATGGCCTGAGAGTAGGGGGCGCTAGGTGGCATGTGGGTCGGCCAGGAGGTGTGCCGAGATAGTCCGCTCGTTTGCGATGAGCGCTGTGTCCGCATGGCGCAGTGGTTAACGCAATGCCCAGAAAGCCCGAGATGCAGAGTTCGATTTCCGGTCTGGTACGCACTTTCACTCGTCGCCGTTGATTCCGCACAAAGTTTCGATGCACCTGACATCAATAATTCTTTCCCGTTTCTTTCCTTTCTTACCCTCTTACACGCCGCCCCTCCCCCACCCCTTCTGTTTACATAAGACTATAAATCCTTCATTGTCAGCGTAGCTTGTTAGCCTAAGTATACTCGTATTACTATAGTAGTTCTTCGTTTTGTGTTTGTCTTGGCTATGGTAATGAATGCGGTTATTAATCTTGTAATGTTGTTGCATTAATTTGTTCTGAAAGCGGTGCTGATATTCAAGACCATAAAAGTGGGTTAAAAGCTGTGAGCTATCTGGGGAAGTTAACCTTGCATTACTGCGCAACTGTTTCACCAGGTATCCAGTCTAACTTACCAAATTCCCAACCAGACTAACATTAATTATAATCTTTTAGTACTCATCTTACGATAACCGGTGATATATATATATATATATATATATATATATATATATATATATATATATATATATATATAAAGACGATTTAAATAAAAAGAAATAAATCAGTTTTTATTTGGACATTTATTTTAACATTGATCAGTGTTCCGTTAAAATTTCAGCATATCAAACTTGATTCATAACTAAACTGGTGCCTTATTTAGGATTGTGAAAATGTGAGTTTGTAATCTTACGGAACACATCAAATAGGGATCCAAGATTGGAAGACTACATACAACACTGCATTCATAAAATAACACACGAAGAACGTTGAAACATATCCAAGAGGAAATTAACCACAACCAACCGATTCAATTTTCACCCAAAGAAGTTACGTTCGTAGCACAATCCTGTCCGTCATCAAATTACCACACACTGGTATACTAAATTCGTACTAACTCTCTGTGAAATCTTCCCGAAAAGAATAGCTGAGGGCTACTTTGATGCTTACACCACATGCTTCACGTGGTCAACTTGGTTTACACAAAGAGTGTAACTCCACAATAATTTTGATAATTAAAATAAATTACATCGAAACGTAATTTACAAAACAAAAACCTCGAACTGGTTACTATCGTCTTACTATTAACCTGATGGGTCAAACAATTGTATAAGCACGTGGTACTGGTCTCACAAGGTACACCCCACGTGGGTTGAACATAAAGAAAAGTTGCTATATTGAAAAATATTGTCAAGACGAGAGGTTATAATCTCACGTACATTCGCATTTAAGATTGATGATCTTAGAGTTACTGATCAACAAGTGGTTCCACTTTACTCACAAAGTAGTGACAAAGCAACTACTGGAAGATATTCTAAACTTCACACTTGAATTACACTGCGTTGCAATTTAAGATAACATTAGATATTTTAGAGCTAAACCTGAAATAAAGGTGATTAAATTTTCAGTCAGGCTGAACTTAAGAAATCCATTGTCCTATGGACTTAGCAGACACGCGCTTAGCCGGAGATCTTACCACTTCAGACGCTCGCTGCGGACCGACTGACCTGGGCCCCTACCGAGCGTGCTTAACAGATACAAACGGAAGTGACCAGAGAGGCAGCTTCCTATACCAACATGACAAGGAACGGATAGGACCATACTAAGAATAGAAACCTCTCTGCTTTTACAAAGCGTAGCTACCTGTTCCGACGTTGGTCCTACTGTTCTCTAGCAGCAGTCCGGAACCGTGCGACTGCTACGGTCGCAGGTTCGAATCCTGCCTCGGGCATGGGTGTGTGTGATGTCCTTAGGTTAGTTAGGTTTAAGTAGTTCTAAGTTCTAGGGGACTTATGACCACAGCAGTTGAGTCCCATAGTGCTCAGAGCCATTTGAACCATTTTTGTTCTCTAGCAGACAGGCTTGTCTGCTACCATCAAGCATGCAACTAGAAATACATTTGCTCATTCATCTTCTCGCACAGAAGGGAAGGGGGATGACAGTATCTTATCATATACAGTATATAAAAGAAAGCGCATGTAGGTTACGTATGAGACTGTGTGACATGAATTACATATAAACTGTGTTTTAAAGTGTAGTAGTGTGACAGATCGTTCTTGTTTATGTGTAAAATTAACACGTTCCACTGCTTAGTCTCCTCCCAGATAGTCAGAAACACCACAGCAAATTTAGAAGAGGAATTTTGCTGTAAATGACAACAGATTTAAGAAATTAACATGAAAGGAATCCAACAGAGACCTTTCAGTCTCTTTGTAGTATTTCACCCACATTGCCATTTTCTTATTCATTATTTGTTCCACACCTGAATTAGCTCTCTTTGATATTGTGTTGGTAATATTGTATTTATCTCAACAGAAGTCTTACTCTTCGTGCCATTGCACTTCACTGATTCCCATCATGTCTAAGTTCGACCCATCCATTCCCCTTTTCTAAGTCTCTAACCCAACAACTCCATTAAGTGATCTTATAATCCACGCTCCGACCCATAGAACGACAGATTTTTTTCTAATGATGACATCTTCCTTTGTAGTCCTTATCCGGAGATCCAGATGTAGAATTATTTTATCTCAAAAATATTTTACTCAAGTAGATGCCACCATTATTAAATCATACAACAGAGCTGTTAGTCTTTGAGAAATATAAAGGCTGTAATTTCCCCTTCCTTCCTTCACCCGCTTGCAATACGAATATTGCAAGGTAATATTGTCTTATGTTATAAGGTCAGATGAATCAACCAGACTGTGAAATGGAACTAGATGGTTTATTTAGTTAGATATCAGTGTTACGTTTGTTGTGTGCGGTCTGTAACCCTTCTTTGTTCGATGTCAGTAAATTCAAGTACAAGTATTCCCTACGTTGCCGTCCTAGCTGTTTACTGAGGTGGACCAGCTACTCAGTTCCATCTAACCGTGCTGCAGCAGCCTCGAATCCGTTTGCTTGGATGGATGCTAAAAGAGAGCGTTAATTGTCTTTCAAACTACATGAATGACGTAAACGACTGAACTTTAAGCCCTATGTATTAACACTTTCTCTTACAAAAACATCGTGTCTCAGTGTACAATTTCATATACAACGCGGATTGACAGATCTTTTTTGAAACTGATGTAGGGAGGATAAAATGAAGACAAGAATTATTCTCTACAAGAAGACAAGAATTATTCTCTACAAGAGGCAGTTCGACGATCATTTTTCTATTCACGGTGGTCATTGTTGCCAAGACCTTCTCTTCTCCTCCTTGTGTTCTGAACACATTCAAACCACGACGTCAAGAAACAAGAGGTCCCAGACAGGAGGTGGAGAATCTCACGCGCTGTCCCGCATTGTAGAAGTGATGGATACAAGACAATCTCTGTCTGCACATGTCGTAACAATATTTCCCACAGCGGGATGTCCCTACACTTACTACGTAACGTCACGAACATCTTTCGTTGTCACGGAAGCTTGGGAGTGGAACGTGTCATTTCATAAAAATGTCATGTCGTACTTCAACTGTTACCTCTGCAACTACTGAAATGACATCTGTCCCTCTTCAGGAACCATAGGTTAGTCTGGCCTCTCTACAGACACTCCACCGATGTGATTATAGCTATGATACGGCCATCTGTACGTTGAGGCACGGAAGTGCCCCAATTGCGACATGTTTCACGGTTCGTGGGGAGCGCCTATTCACACGGGACTCGAAATCGTTGCCATAGTTTGACAGGTTTTCTCATTGGTTGCGTAAGCAGTTATTAGCTGGTTGAATCGTATACTGCATTGGTCATCTTACCTGGATGACGCCTATCTCTCTACTACAAGTGGATTGTCAGTTTCTTCACGCGTAGGAGTGTGCCTTCCCTCACGCACGTCGTCCCGTTAGTGCTGTCAGCGGCGTTGGCACGGAGCCTTAGTTACCCAACCAGCTGGCGTGGGCGCCGTGTCCCTCGTATCGTGCCGTCCCGTCACGTTACCTTGCACTTGCTCCTCCCCGCCTCCCACTCGTCCCACCCTCATGTTCATTATCCACACTCTTTGCTGAACAGCGATTTGTAACTATCATGAATATCGCACTTAGTTCGAATCGTTGTTTCCCACCATGAATCGTTTTTTTATAATCTTGTACTTAGACTTTGCTCTCCCTCCCTCCCTCGCCAGTCCTTTGAGGTTTAAAGTGTTCCCATAACTGCCAAGCTGTCTGCTAAAATCGTAGTTTGCTTTCTTCTTCGTTAGAAAATATACTCTTGAGATCACAAGCAGCAGTAACCTTCCTGGCAGTAGCAAATCTACATCTCATAACTGGCTGCCAACTTTCACCCGACACCAAACTCTTTTTAATAATCATTACGACAAGTTTTCCCAGCACATTCATTGTTTCAGTAGTCCTTTTATGTATGGGTTCGCAGTCATTGTGAACCTGTTAAAAGAAGTCATTTTCCAACGCGCACATGTTCATTCATTTTGAAATAAATACTGTATTTCATTATGTAGCAATTAGCTAAGTTCATAGTCATTGCATAGAAACATGCTAATACGCTGCGACAAATAGTTCCTTAATAATGTGGACATTGTCTATTCTCATTTGAGAAATCTCGCGCATAAGGGAATAACAGTGGTGCCGTCCCTTATGTAACATACGCATCTCAGAACATTAAGTAGTTAGGAACCTTTTAGTTTCACTTTCTTTCAGTAATGATCTCTTTTGACTTTTGTTTTAAATACTGCGTGTTTCTTAATAGAAAAAAACGAAAGTTATTAAATGTAGACAAATGAGATTTCGGGAATATATTAATCTAGGTAACCCCATGAACCATGGACATAGCCGTTGGTGGGGAGGCTTGCGTGCCTCAGCGATACAGATAGCCTTACCGTAGGTGCAACCACAATGGAGGGGTATCTGTTGAGAGGCCAGACAAACGTGTGGTTCCTGAACAGGGGCAGCATTCTTTTTAGTAGTTGAAGGGGCAACAGTCTAGATGATTGACTGATCTAGCCTTGTAACATTAACCAAAACGGCCTTGCAGTGCTGGTACTGCGAACGGCGGAAAGCAAGGGGAAACTACAGCCGTAGTTTTTCCCAAGGGCATGCAGCTTCAGTGTACGGTTAAATCATGATAGCGTCCTCTTGGGTAAAATATTCCGGAGGTAAAATAGTCCCCATTCGGATCTCTGGGCGGGGACTACTCAGGGGGACCTCGTCATCAGGAGAAATAAAACTAGCGTTCTACGGATAGGAGTGTGGAATATAAGGTCTTTTAATCGGGCAGGTACGTTAGAAAATTTAAAAAGGGAAATGAATAGGTTAAAGTTAGATACAGTGGGAATTAGTGAAGTTCGGTGACAGGAGGAACAACACTTCTAGTCAGGTGAATATAGGGTTATAAATACAAAAACAAATAGGGGTAATACAGGAGTAGTTTTAATAATGAATAAAAAAATAGGAATGCGGGTAAGCTACTACAGCCAGCATAGTGAACGTATTATTGTGGCCAAGATGCATACGAAGATCACCCCTACCACTATAGTACAAGTTTATATGCCAACTAGCTCCGCAGATGACGAAGAGATTGATGAAATGTATGATGAGATAAAAGAAATTATTCAGGTAGTGAAAGGCGACGAAAATTTAATAGTCATGGGTGATTAGAATTCGATAGTAGGAAAAGGAAGAGAAGGAAACGTAGTAGGTGATTATGGAATGGGGGTAAGGTATGAAAGAGGGAGCCGTCTGGTAGAATTTTGCACAGATCATAAATTAATCATAGCTAACACTTGTTTCAAGAATCATAAAAGAAGGTTGTATATATTGAAGAAACCTGGAGACACTGAAAGATTTCAGACAGATTATATAATGGTAAGACAGAGATTTAGGAACCAGGTTTTAAATTGTAAGACATTTCCAGGGGCAGATGTGGACTCTGACCACAATCTATTGGTTATGAACAGTAGATTAAAACTGGAGGAACTGAAAAAAGGTGGGAATTTAGGGAGGTGGGACCTGGATAAATTGAAAGAACCAGAGGTTCTAGAGATCTTCAGAGAGAACATTAGGGAACGATTGACAAGAAGAGGGGACATAAATACAGGAGAAGAACAATGGGTGGCTTTGAGAGATGAAATAGTGAAAGCTGCAGGGAATCAAGAAGGAAAAAAAAACGAGGTCTAGTAGAAATGCTTGGGTTACAGCAGAGATACTGAATTTACTTGATGAAAGGAGATAATGTAAAAATGCAGTAAATGAAGCAGGCAAAAAGGAATACGAACGTCACAAAAATGAGATCAATAGGAAGTGCAAAATGGCTAAGCATGGGTGGCTAAAGGACAAATGTAAGGATGTAGAGGCATATATCACTACGGGGAAGATACATACTGCCTACAGGAAAATTAAAGAGACCTTTGGAGAAAAGAGAACCACTTGTATGAATATCATGAGCTCAGATGGGAAACCAGTTTTAAACAAAGAAGAGAAAGCAGGAAGGTGGAAGGAGTATGTAAAGGGTTTATACAAGGTCAATGTACTTGAGGGCAATATTATGGAAGTGGGAAAGGACGTAGGTGAAGATGAAATGTGAGATATGATACTGCGAGAAGAATTTGACGGAGCACTGGAAGACGTAAATCGAAACAAGGCTCCGGCAGTAGACAACATACCATTAGAACTGCTGACAGCCTTGGGGGAGCCGGTCCTGACAGAACTCTACCGTCTGGTGAGGAAGACGAATGAGACAAACGAAATACCTTCATATTTCAAGAAGAATTCCAATCTCAAAGAAAGCAGGTGTTGACAGACGTGAAAATTACAGAACTGTCAGTTTAATAAGTCACGAAAGCAAAATATTGCCACAAATTCCTTACAGACGAGTGAAAAAACTGGTAGAAGTCGACCTTGGGGAAGATCAGTTTGGATCCGGTAACAATGTTGGAACACGTGAGGCAATACTGACCATACGACTCATCTTAAGGAACGGCAAACCTACGTTTCTAGCATTTGTAGGCTCAGAAAGAGCTTTTGACAATGTTGACTGGAATACTCTCTTTCAAATTCTGAAGGTGACAGGGGTCAAATACAGGGAGCGAGAGGCTGTTTACATTTGTACGGAAAGCAGATGGCAGTTACAAGTGTCGAGGGGTATGACAGGGAAAGACTGGTTGGAAAGGGAGTGAGACAGGGTTGTAGCCTATCTCTGATGTTATTCAATCTACACTTTGAGCAAGCAGTAAAGGAACAAAAGAAAAATTGGGGGTAGGAATTAAAATCCATGGAAAAGAAATAAAAACTTTGAGGTGTGCCGATGACATAATTCTGTCAGAGACAGCAAAGGACCTCGAAAAGCAGCTGAATGGAATGGACAGTGTCTTGAAAGGAGGATATAAGATGAACATCAACAAAAGCAAAACGAGGGTAAATGGAATGTAGTCGAATTAAATCAGGTGATGCTGAGGGAGTTAGATTATGAAATGAGACGCTTAAAGTAGTAAAGGAGTTTTGCTATTTGGGGAGCAAAATAACTGATGATGGTCGAATTAGAGAGGATATAAAATGTAAACTGGCAATGGCAAGGAAAGCGTTTCTTAAGAAGGGAAATTAGTTAACATCGAGTATAGATTTAAGTGTCAGGAAGTCTCTTCTGAATGTGTTTGTGTGGAGTGTAGCCATGTATGGATGTGAAATGTGGACGATAAATAGTTTAGACAAGAAGAGAATAGCTTTCGAAATGTGATGCTACAGAATAATGCAGATGAATAATGCAGATGGTTAGATGGGTAGATGACGTAACTAATGAGGAGGTACTGGAGAGAAGAGTAATTTGTGGAACGACTTGTCTAGAAGAAGGGGTCGGTTGGTAGGACATGTTCTGAGGCACCAAGGGATGACTAATTCTGTATTGGAGGGCAGCGTGGAGGGTAAAAATCGTAGAGGGAGACCAAGAGATGGATACACTAAGGTAACTCAGAAGGATGTAGGATGCAGTAGTTACTTGGAAATAAAGAAGCTTGCACTGGATAGTGTAGCATGGAGAACTGCGTCAAACCAGTCTCTGGACTGTAGACCGCATTAATAACATTGATGTAGGTAACGTTTTTGAGTTATTAACGTTGCAAGATCACAGGTTAATACAAGCGTGATATAACCCATTGCAAATGTGAAATGTTCCTACATTACTAATCGGTGTAACCGTCAGAATGTTGAATGCTAGCATGCGAACGTGCATGCATTGTGCTGTACAGGCGCCGAATGCCAGTTTGGATGTAGAACCATGTCTGCTGCAGTTGGTCGGCCAAATCAGGGTCGGCTAATGTTGGTTGTCGATGACGCTGGAGTTGTTGTCCGATCATGTTCCACATGTACTCGATTGGAAACAGATCTGGTGATCGAGCAGGTCAACTCCGGTGTTGGTCCAGTATGTCTAGCACGCCGACGAGATCGTTAGAGGCCCTCAACTGGCGTCGTCCTAACCAACACACGGCCATCACTCGCATTGAGGCTGAACCACATTTCTTCAGAAAATACAATAGACCTCTACCCTGCCTTCCAATGACCTCTCGCTTGACAACAATGAAGTCATAAATAGCTTTGCTTTGGGATCAGTGAAATGCACGCTACAGGGCGTGTGGCTCGGAGCTGTCCTTGAAGTAACTGGTATGTTACAGTTCGTTGTGTTACTGTGGTGCCAACTTTTGCTCTGATTGCTGCTGCAGATGCAGGCCATTGCGCCAGAGCCATACACTGAACACAATGGTCTTCCCTCTTGATTGTGTCACGTGGCCGTCCGGAGAATGGTGTTCTTGCGACCGTACATTCTCGTGACCAAGGCTGCTAGCAATCATTTACAGTAGCTCCATCCTGCCAAGTCTTTCTGCAGTATCGTATAAGGGACATCCAGCTTCTCGTTATTGATTTGTTGGTTGATTTCGAGGAGGGGACCAAACGACGAGGTCAAGGGTCCCATCAGGGAAGGATTGGGAAGGAAGTCGGCCATGCCCTTTCAAAGGAACCATCGTGACACTTGCCTGAAACGACTTAGGGAAATCAGGGAAAACCTAAATCAGGATGGCCGGTGGCTTTAAACCGTCGTCCTCCCGAATTTGAGTCCTCGTGCTAACCACTGCGCCACCTCGCTCTTTAAGGGTTTGTGTTATATCGTACTTGGCACATGAGTGGTTCGGTTTACCGGGATTTTATCAATGGATAGGATGCTAAATTGTGACATTACTTATACCACATAAGAATCTATGTAACATTGATAAATTACATTTCTTCGTGTTCTGAAACGGTCACTTCTGTGTTCAGTGATCATGTTCGTATAGTTAAAAAATTAAGGAAGCAAATTCAAATGGCTCTGAGCACTATGGGACTTAATTTCTGAGGTCATCAGTCCCCTAGAACTTAGAACTATTTAAACCTAGCTAAACTAAGGACATCACACACAGCCATACCCGAGGCATGATTCGAACCTGCGATCGTAGCAGTCGCGCGTTTCCGGACTGAAGCGCCTAGAACCGCTTGGCCACGGCGGCCGACTTATGGAAGCAGTAGAGTATAAAGCATTAACTAAATCTCGGGTCAATCCAACACTTATCAGTAACTAAGTGAAAACAACTAGACATAAGAAACTCTCTTATCAATTAAGTCTTCATAAAGTTGTTGGTATTTACAGTTTTAACACATTTCGGAGCCACCATAGTTACAATATTAATGAAAGCAAATTCGCGTAGCAAATGTTTTCGTACCGGTACTTTCATGAGTCACGCCAAGTTTAATAAAAGTTTTTCTGGAACTATATTTTCCTAAGGGCCGTTATTAATTATTTCCTAACTCTGAAACATTTTCTCTTGCAGGTCAAACAGTCTTTTCCTATAGTTACTTTTCTTCCTACATTAGCAACAAATTTATTTCTGAATAAAGTAATTTGAAGCTCAACTGCGCGACAACTAATCAACAAGTTATGATAAAATTTCAGTTAATTCGCACATTCAATAAAATTGTTTTACAATCAAAGGTTACATTTGCGAAAAGTGATGGTTTCTTTTGCTTTATAGAGTTATGCATCTATAATATACTTGAATTCAGGTGCAAATCTAGCAGTGCAAAATAAACGAACAAAATGTTATAATACGTGATTACAATGACTTGCTGCCTTTCGCCGCGAAACTTTTTGGTGCGCCCTAGTTGATTTTAGAAAGGAAAAGAGTTAGACTGAACAGCTATGACGGGTAGTCACAATGTTTTAAATATCGCCTCGAAAAAATCAAATGTGTAATGTTTGTTTGTTTCCAGGTACATGCCCGTAGTTGGTGTTCGCATTGATATCTCCTCGCTCTGATGCCTGTAGAGAGGCCAAAATAAAATGGCGCTGCCCATTGACGAAGTATTATGCGGTAATCCGATTTCGGCGTCGACGGTAATGTTGCAGCTACGTAAAATAATACAGATGATTTCTTTAGCCGTCTTGATTGGCCTTTCACAGCTCAAACATTTCCGCTGCTGCCGAAAATAAATTAAAGCGCGATAATACATTTCATCATTTTGTTTTGGGACCTCTATCACCTCTATCAGCGTGATACGAAACTGTGGCACTTGGATTTGAAAGTGCACCAGAACTGTAGAAATGTACCTGAAAACAGATAAAAAATTAATTACATGACGTCGTTATTCGAGGTGATTATTGAAATTTACGACTGTCGCTTGTAGTTATGCTACAGTTGTTGTGGACTTCAGTCCTGAGACTGGTTTGATGCAGCTCTCCATGCTACTCTATCCTGTGCAAGCTTCTTCATCTCCCAGTACTTACTGCAACCTACATCATTCTGAATCTGCTTAGTGTATTCATCTCCTGGTCTCCCTCCACGACTTTTACCCTCCACGCTGCCCTCCACTACTAAATTGGTGATCCCTTGATGCCTCAGAACATGCCCTACCAACCGGTCCCTTCTTCTTGTCAAGTTGTGCCACAAACTCCTATTCTCCCCTATTCTATTCAATACTTCCTCATTAGTTATGTGGTCTACCCATCTAATCTTCAGCATTCTTCTGTAGCACCACATTTCGGAAGCTTCTATTCTCTTCTTGTCTAAACTATTTATCGTCCACGTTTCACTTCCATACATGGCTACACTCCATATAAATAATTTCAGAAACGACTTCCTGACACTTAAATCTATACTCGATGTTAACAAATTTCTCTTCTTCAGAAACGCTTTCCTTTCCATTGCCAGTCTACATTTTACATCCTCTCTGTTTCGACCATCAGCAGTTATTTTGCTCCCCAAATGGCAAAACTCATCTACTACTTTAAGCGTCTCATTTCCTATTCAAATTCCCTCAGCATCACCCGATTTAATTCCACTACATTCCATTATCCTCGTTTTGCTTTTGTTGATGTTCATCTTATATCCTCCTTTCAAGACACTGTCCATTCCGTTCAACTGCTCTTCCAAGTCCTTTGCTGTCTCTGACAGAATTACAATGTCATCGGCGAACCTCTAAGTTTTTATTTCTTCTCCATGGATTTTAATACCTACTCCGAATTTTTCTTTTGTTTCCTTTACTGCTTGCTCAATATACAGATTGAATAGCATCGGGGAGAGGCTACAACCCTGTCTCAGTTCCTTCCCAACCACTGCTTCCCTTTCATGCCCCTCGACTCTTACACCTGCCATCTGGTTTCTGTACAAATTGTAAATAGCCTTTCGCTCCCTGTTTTTTACCCCTGCCACCTTTAGAATTTGAAAGAGAGTATTCCAGTCAACATTGTCAAAAGCTTTCTCTAAGTCTACAAATTCTAAAAACGTAGGTTTGCCTTTCCTTAATCTTTCTTCTAAGATAAGGCATAAGGTCAGTATTACCTCACGTGTTCGAACATTTCTACGGAATCCAAACTGATCTAACCCGAGGTCGACTTCTACCAGTTTTTCCATTCGTCTATAAAGAATTCGCTTTAGTATTTTGCAGCTGTGACTTATTAAACTGATAGTTCGGTAATTTTCACATCTGTCAACACCTGCTTTCTTTGGGATTGGAATTATGCTACAGTATGAGTAAGGAATCATGCATAAACTCGAATCTGATGCATGGATAGTTTTAATCTAAGAGCGCATGCATGTGTGAATCTATGCGACAGAAGCTGTGTATACAGCTTCTGTCACATAGAGTGCTTCTCAAACTGTACATCAACGTACCAAGGGTATGAGCTATGCGGGGATGGTGAATTACATTCGCTATGAATGGCGAAATAGTTTTGAGAGCCCATGAAAAATATTTGTGGGTACATTCACCAACAGCCAGTATCCATTAAACGTTCCGCCTTTCTTCAGACTAATACTGAATTAATATGAGGGGGCAGGATGCGAGTTCGGCTTGTGAGAATAATTTTTTTTTACTGAACGGCGGAGGCGGCCAGCTGCCCCCTCTGTCTCCGCGTTACGTACACCCTTGAATTTGCATTGCTGGAGTAATGGCTGTACCGGTCAGCTGCCGAGGAGGCGAGACATATCGATCAGAGGTGGAAGTATGTTTAAAATCTACGTGCAGCTGGGCGAGGGCGCACTCGCTTTGAAGTTGCAGTGGCTTTGAAGCTGTGATCGCTACACGCGCGGACGCGCACCCACCTCTCCAAGGACGCCTGCGCTGGTGGTCGCCGCTCGCCGCTCTATCTTCCAGTCACAAACGAAACTCTTCCGTAACATCAAAACCTCGCTTTCCCCTTTGATCTGTCTCTCTAACTTTCATCGTAACGGTGGCCGATCTCCGCCAGAAACAATCTGGCAGCTTTTTGCGGCACGACAATGCCATACACAATACAACGGATCCGACAGTATCAGATTGTCTTAGTAATTATTGGTAGCAAACTCCAACAAAGTGAACTTCGGTTCTCGCCAGCGTGGCATCTGTATGTTCAGTTACACGATGAAGAGTGAGGCGGAGAAATAACCACAGAGTATTATAAAGCACTTTCCCCCACTACATCGTTTCATGATCAGATAGTTAACTGCCAATTTAGAACCAGAATAAAATTGCTTTTTCATTCAACGCTGTTTAAGCTGTTTCACTTGTCGCGTCCTGACAGTTTATTTCTGTGGTGACGCAAGAGTTTCGTCACTTTTACATTGACATGTATCTTAGCGGGAACAATTGCGGTGTATGTTATACGATGTTGTTGTTGTTATTGTTGTTGTTGTTGACAGTGGTAGTTATTATAATTCTCCATCATCACACGTGCTGTTCATACACGTGCATCCTACAGGTGGTATCTACACTGATGAGCCAAAACATTATGGTCACCTGGTTATTAGCGTGTTGGTCCACCTGCGGATGCTGTACAGCAGCTACTGCGCGTAGCATGGTTTCGACAAGCCCTTGGTAGATTTCCGGAGTTATGTGGTAGCAGATACTTACGCACAGGTCACGCACTCCCCGTAAATTACGGATCCTTGATCTGGTGGCGTGGAACTGGTGTCACATACTGACTCAAATGTGTTCCATCGCGTTCATATCGCACTAACTTCGTGTTCATGAAATCCGCGTGACTTCGCTATGATGCTCATCAAGTCACTGTAGCACGATACTGGTCTTGTGCTACAGACAGTTGTCCTCCTCGAAGATGTCATCGTCGTCGGTGAAGACACAGAACATGAAGGGATGCAGTGATCCGTAGTAGTGTTCACGTAGCCTAGAGCTGCCATGGTGGCTTCGATTACTATCGCAGCTCCCATGGAAGCCCAGGTGAACGTCCCTCATAGCATGATACTGCTCTCACCACCTTGCGTCCATGAAGCGGTGCATGATTCCAACCGCCTCTATTGGGTAACGGAATATCTCGACACGACCGTCGACCTAGTGTAACAAGAAACGTGATTCATCCGATCAGGTTTGAAGTCTTCACCGATCCATGATCCAATCTCGATGATCCCGAGCCCACTGCAATCGTAGTTAACGATGTCGTTGGATCGTAGGGCTGCGGAGCCCCTTGTTCAACACTTTACGCTGAACGGTGTGCTTCTAAATATTTGTGCATTTACCAGCTGTGTACTCTGTCGACCGAGTGGGATAGCGCAATGGTTAGAACTCTGGACTCGCATCGGTAGAACACCTTCCGGCAATCCTGATTCAGGTTTCTCGTGATTTTCCTAAATCGGTAAGTCAAATGCCCGGATAGTTTCTTCGAAAGAGCACGGTGGATTTCCGTACCCATCCTACCTAAATCAGAGCTTGTGCTATGTCTCTAGCGACCTTGTTGTCGACGGGAAATTAAACACCACTATTTCTCCCTTTTTCCTTCTGGCGTCAAATCTGCCACAGACCGTCGCCTATCCTGCTTTACATTGCATGCAAACCTCAGATTTGGACGTCTGTCATGACACTCGTACGTTCATCATCTTGAAATGATAATTAAGTCAAGACCTTAAGCTGCCGACAGGTGTTGATATACATGAACGGGGACAGTTGAAAATGTATGCCCCGACCGGGACTCGAACACGGGATCTCCTGCTTACATGGCAGACGCCATCTGAGCCAACGAGGACACGGAGGATAGTGCGACAGCAGGGATTTATCCCTTGCAAGCTCCCCGTGAGACCCACATTCCCAACTTAATGTCCACACATTACATTCGTAGTGCCCTGCGCATTACACTCATCACTCGCGGCAGACAATCTTACCCAGTCCCGTAAGAGATCGGGCAATGCGTGTGCATCCAGCACAGGAGGAGGTCAATGGCCGATTAGCCTTAACTGTATGAAGATAGTATCTGTTCTTTCGGACATGTCCGGACATGTCATATAGTTCATCATCTTGTAGCCTGTTAGTGGTTTCACCGTCCTTCGGTCACTTTCCATAAACACTCACGATAGTGGAACGTGAAAAGCCGATGTGCTTCTTCGAAGCATATACGCTAGTTACCTGGCCACTGAACCCAACACTATGCTTTGTCAAACTCCGTTATATCAGGATAAATCGCCGTCAGTGGCCCATATTGTCGAAAGAGAAATAGCCCATTCGGCGGCTTACATGAATGGCTTGCAGCAGAAAGGCAACTAATCAAAAGTTTATGTATTTCAGTTCTTTGACAATTATGACTCTGAGCGGGTAAATGCATTGTTTACAGCAAAAAGGAAACCTGTTTTCACGTTAACACGGGTCTGGCCGTTAATTTTGTGTTCACTCGAGGTGCTCAACTAATATGGGAGCTGTTGGTAGGAAGAGGGAAGATACTATAGTGGGTGACGTTTTGAACTCGTAAAACATTTCTCAAAAAACGATAACCAGTTTTCCATTGTTCAAATGAAAGATTCTTTTATCGACTACCGTTCCTGATGACATTCATGCTATAAAAGAACTTGCCTGTGCAATGATTCGTATGGCAAAGTCGTTCGGACACCTGAAAAGGATTCTCACTGTTTCAAAATACCACGAGATAAACTTTTCATTTGAAAATCAGCATAATTTTACATGAAACATTAACATTTCTTGTTCGGCGATGGACAATTTTAGGCTGGGAAAAACTGTACAACTTTTGGAACTCCCTGCAAAGCATGCATACGTATCTGTACGGCTTATGAATAACAACAAAATGGCTGACATCAAGAAATCTTTGGTCTACATCCCTCAAGACGAGATGCAGTTTTCGAATTGTCACATCATCGCCGGCTACAACGGCATCTCGTGATGTAGATGAAGATAACTAATATAACCATAAGAACGTCGAATATTATTCAGAAATATGTAACAAACACTGTTTAGTACAATAAAAGACGTTTATGTGTACAATTGTATTTTAAAACAAGGTACTAATCCCAAAAATTAATTTGAAAATCAGTTCTAACGCAGAAATTGAACATGTCCATCACCAACAAAGTCGTCCCCCTCTTTCCCCCTTACATCATACTTGACTTTCGTCTGTGTATAATAAACAAGTATACCTACGTCAAGAAACCAGAAATACATGTCAGGAGAAAAATTGCATGCAGCCGGCTTTATTCAGCTTTTGTCTCTACTGTAAAAGTGGGAAATGTGGACACGTTGGCTTTTTGCAGTTCGTGGTTCATATACAGCGACGCTAGTAGTGCCACTGTGAGGGTGCAAATCGGCTTTGCTGTAACGCTCGTCAGCGTTACGTACCTTTGAGATTCGACGTAGTCTACATCTACATTTATACTCCGCAAGCCACCCAACGGTGTGTGGCGGAGGGCACTTTACATGCCACTGTCATTACCTCCCTTTCCTGTTCCAGTCTCGTATGGTTCGCGGGAAGAACGACTGCCGGAAAGCCTCCGTGCGCGCTCTAATCTCTCTAATTTTACATTCGTGATCTCCTCGGGACGTATAAGTAGGGGGAAGCAATATATTCGATACCTCATCCAGAAACGCACCCTCTCGAAACCTGGACAACAAGCTACACCGCGATGCAGAGCGCCTCTGTTGCAGAGTTTACCACCTGAGTTTGCTAAACATCTCCGTAACGCTATCATACTTACCAAATAACCCTGTGACGAAACGCGCCGCTCTTCTTTGGATCTTCTCTATATCCTCTGTCAACCCTCCTAACTGGAATGAGAGTTCATTCTATTAGATAAGACGGAACCTATGAAATAAAACAAGATCTTCTCTAAACGATCTGCACTGTATTATCACTCTAGCAGGGGATATGCTGCTACCCATACCTGCCCAAACGTGTAGTTTCTGATGAGAAAGCAGATACCTAACGAAAGTCTGTGTGTCTCCTTTGCCGGCCGTTGTGACCGAGCGGTTCTAGGCGCTTCAGTCCGGAACCGCGCTGCTACTACTGTCGCAGGTTCGAGTCCTGCCTCGGGCATGGATGTGTGTGATGTCCTTAGGTTAGTTAGGTTTAAGTATTTCTGAGTCAAGGGGACTGATGACCTCAGATGTTGAGTCCCATAGTGCTCAGAGCCATTTGAACCATTTTATGTGTCTCCTTTCATTCAGACAGAACATTCTCTCACTAGTAGCTAGCGCAAGCAAAGAACTTACGACCTGCTGCCCAAAGAACCGGAATTTTAACCAGTTCGTAAGTCTTTAATTAGTTCATCAGTTCAGTATGCTCACTATAAACTATATAGTTCATCACTATTTTGTAATCTGAAGTTTCTGAAATACGGTTACACTGTAGACCATGCTGAATTTAATTCCGTCGGAAAAAGTCACATTTCTTCGAAAGCTCCTCAGTTTCTGAATTACTCAGCGTCTCAGGAAAAAGAAAATTAGAAAATTTTCAGAAGACTGCTAGAACACCGGGCTATACGTCGTCGCCTTACTGAAGGCCAATTACCACCAGAGCAGTCCGCGCGAAAATGAAGTGGCTGGAGACACGCTGTACGACCGTACGCGTCAAGTGTAGTGTCACGGCCTGTCGATGTCAAACTTTCCTGCACGCCTCATATCGCTCTCCGAATGATTGCGCCGCCAATCACAGAAAGCGCTGAGACTGACGTCGGGTGTAGGTCCAACTGCCACACGACTTGTCAGGGAAGCGCTGGAGTGGACATGCCAGCTGCCATAAAATGCTTTTCAAGCAATTTCATGGAAAATGTTTTCTAAAAAAAGTGTGATTCCTTCGCATGGCGCACCTGTAGTGGCGTTGCAATCATCCTAAAGTTACTTCTGTGGAGGGGGGAGGGGGAGGGGGTCGAGCAGATACTTAAAAATGAGTCAAATGGCTCTGAGCACTATGGGACTCAACTGCTGTGGTCATAAGTCCCCTAGAACTTAGAACTACTTAAACCTAACTAACCTAAGGACATCACACACATCCATGCCCGAGGCAGGATTCGAACCTGCGACCGTAGCGGTCGTGCGGTTCCAGACTGTAGCGCCTTTAACCGCTCGGCCACTCCGGCCGGCAGAGCAGATACTACTACACACACAAAATATTAGATCGCTTTATTAAAACTCGAACAAGACTGAGAACTTGGAAAGAATCCAGGTCAACAGGCATGTCACTGTGTCTAAGTTACTGTCTGAACCGTAAAACTTAACACTTGGTTCGATAAAGAATGATAGTCCTATCACAGTATACAACTGGCTACTTTTGATAGTCTGGCCTTTAATACAACTCGAGCTTCTGGATGTGAAGTACGACGATACTGTCACCGTAAACGTTGGTTAACGAGAGGGTAGAGCAGCGCTGCGCTCTGACCGTAAGTAATCATCCAGCAGCGGTGGCGTACGGAACCTCATGAAACCGTCTCTATGCCGACGTATCTCATTCGTTGTTGCGTCAGGCAGCGAGTTTCTTTACTTGCGGTTCAGTCGTTAGGTACCAACTTTGACATCGGACCTCGTTCTTCGCATGATGCCACAACTTTTCCATATTTTGTCTCGTTAATGGATTTGGTTTGTCTTAGATATTCGTCATAGTTTCCATGTTGCTTCGAAATTAACGTAACCCGTTGCACGAAATTTTATGAGTTAGCAGTGAAATCATCACATTTCATATACTTCGCGTTTGGTTCACTTTAGTTCAGAGATTGCTGTGTATGCAATGTGGATAATTTATCGAAATTGTATATAAAGTTGGGAACAGAACGATATCCGTCTCCACTTCCCAGATTCTGGCTTGTATGAATTGCATTCGAATGGTACGAAGTGCTTCCAGCTCCTCTCGAGCGCAACGTAAATCACCTATTCATAAAACTCTTTGTATTTCAAAGTTATTCAAGGTATCCAAACAACGTTTTGCAGCAATTGATAGCATGCAAAGAGGCACGGTTTTTTATATGATTAATACATGAAACTTTTTGTGTGTTGAGCCATAGAGGTAACTATAGTTTTTTCAGTGGATCGATGTACCTTATTAACCATATTTTATAGATCATGAAGGAATTACAGGAAGATGGAACACATTTGTATGTACGATAACTTATGTAGGCTCACTGAAGTTAAACTTTAAACAGTTTGCTAATATCCCATAAGATGTAATAGCTAAGTAATTATAAGTTCCAAGTACTTTATTTTGCATTAAGACTTTTGTTTATTTCTTACGTTTTCGAATACTTTAAACGTACATGTAATAGCGTCAACTCACCAGCTAATCTTTCCAGCACCGCTGTTGAAATATCCTCTGACATTCATTTAGCTGGAACATCGTACAAACCTGGTAGCATCCTCTTTTGAAAGACCTTAGCCCCAAGTATCATCCGCAATACCCTGCAGATCGTAACAATATCGACAAGCTCTGGAGAACAATGCATCAGACTAGGTGAGCATTCTCACCCAGCCCAGTCTTCCGAGTAGTTCTGGGCCACAATATTCAAAATAATTACTCTTGCCGTTTCGAGTTCAGCTGGAATGATACAACAGTCGACTCGACATATGGTAGACAAAATACAGGATTTATTTTTTGATTTACCTGATTACCCGAGACTGATTGTAATTTAACATAATTTCATACAAAATTAGTGCATCCTTTAGTCGACCTGTACGTGGGCATAAGATATGTGGAGTTAGTGGAAAAATCCGTTCTGCACCAAATACGTATGATAGCATATGGTCGCATTCGCCGATCTGAATAATGATACGTTTACCATCGATGGCTCCTACACTGTTTGCGAAGTGTTTGTGCATTCGAAAGTCACGGGTAATACGTTCAAATGGTTCAAATGGCTCTGAGCACTATGAGACTTAACATCTGAGGTCATCAGGCCCCTAGAACTTAGAACTACTTAAATCTAACCAACCTAAGGACATCACACACATCCATGCAGGAGGCAGGACTCGAACCTGCGACCTTAGCAGTCGCGCGATTCCGGACTGAAGCGCCTACAACCGGGTAATACGTAAATATTAACAATTTGTTGACTAAGAAAGGAACTGGTGATACCCATATAGTCTGATATGTCTTACGGAAAATGCCAACATGGTAATTCAGCATCATTATTTCCTGACAGTCGACATACGCAAATTTTATAGCATTATAAAACTGTCTGCAATGAATAATAGAGATGTATACAAAATATACACCAAAAGTGATATTTACTACAGATTATATTAAACAAATATTTTACAAGAACTACGCAATTGACTTAGTTAACCAAAGGCGTTGTTAGCATCGTCAACCAGAAATATCTACATCTACATTTATACTCCGCAAGCCACCGAACGGTGTGTGGCGGAGGGCACTTTACGTGCCACTGTCATTACCTCCCTTTTCTGTTCCAATCGCGTATGGTTCGCGGGAAGAACGACTGTCTGAAAGCCACCGTGCGCGCTCGAATCTCTCTAATTTTACATTCGTGATCTCCTCGGGAGGTATAAGTAGGGGGAAGCAATATATTCGATACCTCATCCAGAAACGCACCCTCTCGAAACCTGGACAGCAAGCTACACCGCGATGCAGAGCGCCTCTCTTGCAGTCTGCCACTTGAGTTTGCTTAACATCTCCGTAACGCTATCGCGGTTACCAAATAACCCTGTGACGAAACGCGCCGCTCTTCTTTGGATCTTCTCTATCTCCTCCGTCAACCCGATCTGGTACGGATCCCACACTGATGAGCAATACTCAAGTATAGGTCGAACGAGTGTTTTGTAAGCAACCTCCTTTGATGATGGACTATATTTTCTAAGGACTCTCCCAATGAATCTCAACCTGGTACCCGCCTTACCAACAATTAATTTTATATGATCATTCCACTTCAAATCGTTCTGTACGCATACTCCCAGATATTTTACAGAAGTAACTGCTACCAGTGCTTTTTCCGCTATAATATAATCATACAACAAAGTATCCTTCTTTCTATGTATTCGCAATACTTTAGATTTGTCTATGTTAAGGGTCAGTTGCCACTCCCTGCACCCAGTGTCTATCCGCTATAGATCTTCCTGCATTTCGCTGCAATTTTCTAATGCTGCAACTTCTCTGTATACTACAGCATCATCCGCGAAAAGCCGCATGGAACTTCCGACACTATCTACTAGGTCATTTATATATATTGTGAATAGCAATGGTCCCTTAACACTCCCCTGTGGCACGCCAGAGGTTACTTTAACGTCTGTAGACGTCTCTCCATTGAGAACAACATGTAGTGCTCTGTTTGCTAAAAACTCTTCAATCCAGCCACACAGCTGGTCTGATATTCCGTAGGTTCTTACTTTGTTTATCAGGCGACACTGCGGAACTGTATTGAATGCTTTCCGGAAGTCAAGGAAAATGGCATTTACCTGGGAGCCTGTATCTAATATTTTCTGGGTCTCATGAACAAATAAAGCGAGTTGGGTCTCACACGATCGCAGTTTCCGGAATCCATGTTGATTCCTACAGAGTAGATTCTGGGTTTCCAGAAACGACATGATACGCGAGCAAAAAAAATTTTCTAAAATTCTACAACAGATCGACGTCAGAGATATAGGTCTATAGTTTTGAGCATCTGCTCGTCGACCCTTCTTGAAGACTGGGACTACCTGTGCTTTTTTCCAATCATTTGGAACCTTCCGTTCCTCTAGAGACTTGCGGTACACGGCTGTTAGAAGGGGGGCAAGTTCTTTCGCGTACTCTGTGTAGAATCGAATTGGTATCCCGTCAGGTCCAGTGGACTTTCCTCTGTTGAGTGATTTCAGTTGCTTTTCTATTCCTTGGACACTTATTTTGATGTCAGCCATTTTTTCGTTTGTGCGAGGATTTAGAGAAGGAACTGCAGTGCGGTCTTCCTCTGTGAAACAGCTTTGGAAAAAGGTGTTTAGTATTTCAGCTTTACGCGTGTCATCCTCTGTTTCAATGCCATCATCATCCCGGAGTGTCTGGATACGCTGTTTCGAGCCACTTACTGATTTGACGTAAGACCAGAACTTCCTAGGATTTTCTGTCAAGTCGGTACATAGAATTTTACTTTCAAATTCACTGAACGCTTCACGCATAGCCCTCCTTACGCTAACTTTGACATCGTTTAGCTTCTGTTTGTCTGAGTGGTTTTGGCTGCGTTTACACTTGGAGTGAAGCTCTTTGCTTTCGCAGTAGTTTCCTAACTTTGTTGTTGAACCACGGTGGATTTTTCCCGTCCCTCACAGTTTTACTCGACACATACCTGTCTAAAACGCATTTTACGATTGCCTTGAACTTTTTCCATAAACACTCAATATTGGCAGTGTCGGAATAGAAATTTTCGTTTTGATCTGTTTGGTAGTCTGAAATCTGCCTTCTATTACTCTTGCTAAACAGATAAATCTTCCTCCATTTTTTTTATATTCCTATTTACTTCCATATTCAGGGATGCTGTTTGATCACTGATTCCCTGTTCTGCACTTACTGAGTCGAAAAGTTCGGGTCTGTTTGTTATCAGTAGGTCCAAGATGTTATCTCCACGAGTCGGTTCTCTGTTTAATTGCTCGAGGTAATTTTCGGATAGTGCACTCAGTATAATGTCACTCGATGCTCTGTCCCTACCACCAGTCCTAAACATCTGAGTGTCCCAGTCTATATCTGGTAAATTGAAATCTCCACCTAAGACTATAACATGCTGAGAAAATTTATGTGAAATGTATTCCAAATTTTCTCTCAGTTGTTCTGCCACTAATGCTAAAAGGAGCCAACTATTAACCTAGCTCGGTTGTTGAGTGTAACCTCCACCCATAATAGTTCACAGGAACTATTCACTTCTACTTCACTACAGGATAAACTACTACTAACAGCGACAAACACGCCACCACCGGTTTCATGCAATCTATCCTTTCTAAACACCGTCTGTGCCTTTGTAAAAATTTCGGCAGAATTTATCTCTGGCTTCAGCCAGCTTTCTGTACCTATAACGATTTCAGCTTCAGTGCTTTCTATCAGCGCTTGAAGTTCCGTTACTTTACCGATGAAGCTTCGACAGTTTACAGTTACAATACCGACTGCTGTTTGGCCCCCGCATGTCCTGACTTTGCACCGCACCGTTTGAGGCTGCTGCCCTTTCTATACTTGCCCGAGGCCATCTAACCTAAAAAACCGCCCAGTCCACGCCACACAACCCCTGCTACCCGTGTAGCCGCTTGGTTGCTTGGTTCATCTCACTATTTGTTTGTTGTGAAATTCAAATGGTTCGCCGGCCAGTGTGGCCGAGCGGTTCTAGGAGCTTCAGTGTGGAACCGCGCGACCGCTACGGCCTCAGGTTCGAATCCTGCCTCGGGCATGGATGTGTGTGATGTCCTTAAGGTAGTTAGGTTTAAGTAGTTCTAAGTTCTATGGAACTGATGACCTCAGATGTTAAGTCCCATAGTGCTCAGAGCCATTTGAGCAATTTCAAGTGGAAGGAGGTACACTGCTCGTGTTGTCTGTAGTTTAACCATGCCTAGACGGCCAATACCGCTGTTCTATCGCGTCAGATTTGTTACTTTGTGCCAGGAAAGGCTTTCAACAAGGGAAGTGTCCAGGCGTCTCGGGGTGAACCAAAGCGATGATGTTTGGACATGGGGGAGATGCAGAGAGACATGAACTGTCGGTGACGTGCCACGCTCAGGCTGCCCAAGGATGACCGCTAACTACGAATTTTTGCTCGGAGGAACCCTGACAGCAACGCCACCATGTTGAATAATGTTTTTCTGGCAACCACAGAACGTCGTGTTACGACTCAAACTGTGCGCAAGAGGCTGCATGATGCGCAACTTGACTCCCGACGTCCATGGCGAGGTCTATCTTTGCAACCACGACACCATGCAACGCGGTTCAGATGGGCCCAGTAACATGCCGAATGGACAGCTCAGTATTGGCATCACGTTCTCTTCACCGATGAGGGTCGTATATGCCTTCAACCAGACAATCGCCGTAACGGGTGTACGATACGTGAATGCCATCATCCGACCGATAGTGCAGCCATATCGGCAGCATATTGGCGAGGCATTAGACTTCATGGACGAAAATTCGCACCCCCATGGTGCACATCTTATGAATCACTTCCTTCAGTATAACGACATAGCTCGACTAGTGACCAGCATGTACTCCAGGCATGAACCCTATCGAACATGCCTGGGATAGATTGAAAAGGGCTGTTAATGGACGACGTGGCCCACCAACCACTATGAGGGATGTACGCGGAAACGCCGTTGAGGAGTGGGACAATCTCCACCAACAGTGCCTTGATGAATTTGTGGATATTACGCCAGGACGAATACAGGCATGCATCAATGCAAGAGGACGTGCTACTTGGTATTAGAGGTACCGGTGTGTACAGCAGTCTGGATCACCACCTCTGAAGGTCTCATTGTATGGTGGTACAACATACAATGAGTGGTTTTCATGATCAGTATAAAAGGCGGAAATGATGTTTATGTTGATCTGTATTCCAATTTTCTGTACAGGTTCCGAAACTCTCGGAACCGAGGTGATTCAAAACTTTTTTTGATGTGCGTATGTTCCGTGTTTTCTCCAGAATCTAACATTGTCTCCATGTTCTTTTGGATAACTCCTCCACTCTTGTATATGTAATTTCCACGTCACAACTTTTTCTTCTTGCAGAGTTGTGGCTTACCACGTGACCTCTTGACATTTCTTTCGAAGTTTTATTCCTATAGGCAGTATCTATTGTTCCATAGTCAATCGTGCGTTTACAGCTTTCGATTTTTCCTTCTGACATTCTTGCTTTGCTATTTTACACTTTCTATCTGTCTCCTTTTGTTAGACGTCTCAATTCACTTTTTCGTCCTTACGAGTTTGAGGTAAGGTGCCTTAGTCCGTAGAAGACAGAGTCGAAATGTATAAGCGAAAATCTACTCAAGGTCTGCCTAAACCTCTCTCGCTCAAAGTAAGAGCTCCAACATCTACACATTGATCATGAGGCACAGAATTCCCGCTGATGGCTGCCCAGTATCCTCAGATAATTTTTTCTGTTGGTGGACTAGTAACGGCGCACGTAACTTCATGTCAGAGAGTCCGAAAATCATAAGTCTACGACACAGAGATAATAAATTCCATGTAGCTGCAAAAGGTTCACAATTTGCTGCAGTTACTCAGAATGGCGTCCACCAGCGGCGATGCAGGCATGGGATAGTGTCACCCCCGGTGTCATTTGAACAGTTTGATAGAGAGCGAGAATCTCAGCAGGAATTCCCTTCAGTCTCGACATGCGTTTCGTACCCAACACCTTTCATATGGCTACGTGAGAAGAAATAATGTTGGGCGAGGTCAGGTGAACGTGCTGGCCTCGAAACAAGACCACCTCTGTGTATCAGCTTTTCATGGAATATTTGATCCAGGTGTTCATGGACCCTCAGTCCAAATTGAGGTTGGTGCCCGTCATGTTGGTACCACATCCTTTGACGAATGACAAGTGGGACATGTTCCAGGAACCTGGGTACCATGTCTCAGAAAAAAACACTTTGTGCAAAGGTGTATTTAAGTGGGAAGGAAGACGAAACGGGCCTAGTACGTAATCATTAACTATGCCTGCCAATATGTTGACTGATAATCTATGCTGACGACTCATCATAGCTATGGCGTATGGATTGTCATCAGCTCTAACATGCCTATTGCGACTATTTAGCATTCGGTCTCTGGCGAAGGAGACTTCATCCATGAAAAGTACATACGCAGGACAGTGAGGATCGAATGAAAGTCGCTGTAAGGAATAATTGGCTGAACACGATGTGAAGTCCGAAGTCAGCAGGACTTTCTGTAGAAGGCACGGGTGGACCTGCATTTCCTGTAATACTCGGCACACAGTACCCTGTGAAACTTTCATTTTACGTGCAAATGATCCAGCGCTGATTGCAGGTCCTTCATCCACTGTAACAAGGACTGCATCTTCCAAGACGGGAGTCCTTGTAGTTTGTCGTCCTCCTCTGTCGTTGTACCGTGGTACCAATTGCCCTGTTTCACCTAATCGTTGGAACAGTCTTGGAAACATGCTATGAGCTGGATGTCTTCTACGCGAATATTTGGTTCTGCAAACCTTTCCGTTTCTCTGCTGCTTCCATTTGCTTATCCAGACACGAAAATCATGTCTGCAAGTCCTGTCAACTGGTACAACTCAATTTGGTTAGGGTTGATCGACATTAGCACCAGGATTGCTCACGTCTAAATCTACATCTACATCTACATACACATACCTACTCCGCAAGTCGCTGTATAGAGCTCGGCGGAGGGTACTTAGTACCACTAGAAATTTGTCTGAGTCATCTTGTGTTCTCCTACAGTCACTCAAGGACGACACCTTCCCACACACCACAGCATTATCAGCAAAGAGCCGCAGATTGCTGCTCACCCTGTCCTTGAGATGTGTTACGTGTATAGACAGTAACAAAATAGTTCAAATGACTCTGAGCACTATGGGACTTAACACTGAGGTCATCAGTCCCCAAGAACTTAGAACTACTTAAACCTAACTAACCTAAGGACATCACACACATCCATGCCCGAGGCAGGATTCGAACCTGCGACCGTAGCGGTCAGACAGTAACAGTGGTCTTATCACATTATTGGCGATAGCCTTTTGTCTGGTGCACTCGCCGTCGAGGAAAAGTTACTGGTTTTTCTTTTTTTACTTAAATAGTTCTCGAGAATATTTGTGTTTCAAGTCTCCTCGGGAAAACAAGTAAGTGAAATCGATCTTAAATTACTGAATGAAAGTTTAGAGAGAACTCTTCTGTTCTATGGAACAGGAGGAGTCGTAACATTAACAACGGAACTCTGGCATCTTTAAAGAGTTGGATATTTCACGGAAAATGAGATCCTTAACAGTTCATGCGTAGCATACTGGTTATCAACGAAATGAGGAAACTGACTGATGGGATGAGTTTCGACATAAGCTCTTTGCTGGAGCCGTAAACTAGGAAGTGCAGCATGCAAGTGATGTCAGAAACTGCATATGTCATTACTGCAGTAGGGCATCTGATGACAGCAATAAGGATCCTTAGACAAGCACTGAGGGACGTACAAATATCACACTTGTGTGATAAGCATGCTCTTGACGAATTATCTCATTTCGTAATACAGGTCTTTGTAGATATGAACCCTCTTTACAGCTATGAGACTAGTATTCATATAAGGAGCTAATGTATGATGGATGACAATGACAAATCAGTTTTATGGAAAAACAGAGCGCCGGATTCTCGTGGCCTTGAGTTGCAAGACATGATTATTTAGATTAAAATATTGACATTACTATGACGAATAATCATGCCTATAGATCTGTACAAAGTTGCTATGTGACATAAGATCTAACCACAAATGACCACAACTTCATTCATTTCACTCTAAATAAGGAGACAACATCTGCAATGCAAGTTTAAAATATTCCCATTAAATATTAAGAAATTTAAAAGGTCATGTGGACCTTGCTCTGGAGACAACAAAACCTAGGGAAACGTTGAGGATTAATGCTTCCAGAAACTACGCCACTCACCTGAGGAGAATGGTTCACAGAGCGTATCAGAATTATTTCATCCAGTTAACAGGACAGTATTACTTACTAATAACTGAAAGTTAATACACACTTTCAAAACCAAATTATGAGTTGAAATGGACTAGCTAGAATCAGTTCATTTGCAAGCTGCTGTAGATTGAGCCATGGGGCACACCATATGAATTGGTAATCCAGAAGATACAGTCGACGAAAGTTCTGTCGACATTTGGCCAAATGGCTGCAGGTTGGTTTGGTCAAATGGCACGTTGAGTGAGAATAGGAGTATACAGGATGACTTGGATAGAATTTCTGTTTGGTGTGATGAATGGTAGCTTTCTCTAAATGTGGAAAAATGCAAGTTAATGCAGATGAGTAGAAAAAAAAACAACCCTGCATTGTCCGAATATAGCGTTAGTGGTGAACTGCTTAACACAGTCACATTGATTAAGTATTTAGGTTTAACGTTGCAAAGAATTATGGAATGGAGTGAGAATGTATGGTCGGTACTAGGGAAGGCGAATGGCCGATTTCTGTGTATAGGGAGAAACCTAGGAAAGAGTGATGTATCTTTAAAGGAGACCGTATACAGAACACTGGTCAAGTGTTTTGGAACCCCACTAGGCCGGTTTAAAGGAAGACACAATAAATCAAAGGCTTGCTGCTAGATTTGTTACCGCTAGGTTCGATTACCTCACGAATGTTACAGAAAAGCCCAGTGAACTGGAAAGGGAATGCCTGGAGGGGACACGATCTTCATTTGCGAAGCGCTATTGTGAGAGAGTTGAGAACCAGCATTTACGATATACTACAGAAAGATTCTACTACATCAAGCTCCACTAAGACGTGATAAGAGAAGATAGTGCGTTTACGAGAGTATATAGGCAATCGCTTTCCATCGCTCAATTTGCGAGGGGATCAGAAGAAGGAATGTCTAGCTGTGGTTCAAAATAACCTACGCCATGCACTGCATGGCGGCAACGGAGTGTATATGCAGATCATTACGAGGCTGCAACTGAATGATGTGTTGGACAATTTCTGTCTGTTATTGTGGATGATGACAAAAAGGTCCTAGAGATATATCCATGTGACATTCCTGTTTAGATATCCAGATACAAGGGCAGCCAAATGAAAATGAGAAAATTGAAAAAAGTAAGTAAACAGGTTATTAATTCAAAAGGAATCGGCATAAGTGTTAATAGCTTTATCCCACTGTGAAACAAAACGGTCCCAGCCTTGAATGGGGAAATGTTTGTGGTTGCCTTCGGAACCATAATTGTACTCACCCACATGTTGCCATGGTAGTATCGAGTACGCTGCAGAACTTTCACTAGGAAGCCCTTGCACGTATTCCGTACAGTCACAATGATTCCCCATGCGATTACCTTTTTTTGGCATACTGAAGAAAGACATTGGTGACGGTAGATTTTCTTCGATTGAATGCTGCGTACGATAACGGTTTCTTGGAAAACCGCAAACATTCTTCCAAGAGGCCACTGATCGTCTTGTCTCACAGTGGGATAAATGTATTAATACTCTGCCGTCCGGTGACACCACAGTGGTGTCGTGCGCGACATAGCGGACAACGGCCGGCAACACCACGGTGGTGTCGTGTGCATAGTATCGCACAGTGGCCGGCGACAGCACTTTAGTATCTTTTGCATTCTGTTGGTGTTTTGTTTAGATAACAGCAAGTTACACAAGTCAACAAGTCTTTTTGTTTCTATAAGTACTTGTGCCCTTTCATCATGGCAGACGAAAGAGACGATACCGTTATTTACGATGAATGCGCGGAAGAAAACTTCGAGGTTGCCACTACATCGTGTACGTCTCATCATGACCCGGTTGACAGACTTTCCAGTCACATAAAGCAACTCCAACTAATAGTCCTACGTATTTCCGAAAAGAAAAAACGAAAACGAAGAAACTGCCATGTAGTTGCAAAAACAAAAAAAAAAAAAAAAAAAAACAACGAACTTAATGTGCAAGTCTTGTGGAGTTGAGTTACATCTTGGAGACTGTTTTGGTGCTTATAATATGAAAGAGAAATACTGAGTACCAAAGACAATGCAAATAAATATATGAAACGAACAAATTTTGTATTTATTTTCGTATGTATATCTTCGAAATTTCATGAAAGCAGCGGAACAGGGTTGAGAACGTGTGAGAACTAACAATGAGATTAGTAAAACGTAACAATTTGTAATCTCCCGATAATGTCAAGAAGGGCCGGCGACAAGCCAAGTAATCCGAATTAGAGTTTCCGGCGCCAAGCGAATAAATTTGTACGAGACGTGCCGACGGCAAAGTGTTAACAGTTAAGGTGATCACCTTTGAAATAATAAACAGTTTATTTACTCTTTTCCATCTGTCACGTTTTCTTCTGACTGCCCCTTATATTTAGGTACAGACATTGCTCTCTCTTTTACGTAGTTAATGAGTACCTTGCCCAAGTAAAATTTCCAAATATACAGAAATCTATCTGTGAAAAAGGTAGGAAACGAGGTTTGTTATATCCTTATAGCCTCGCCTCAATTATAATTCAAGCAGCTGTACTTAAAAATCGTGCCTGTGTAGTCATGAAATACACATTCTGCTCTGATAGAAGGAAACACTTATCAGGTAACTGATAACCACGCATCCTAAATGTTCAAGATATGTAGCACATCTCCCTCAAGGATAGAATGAATTATTGAGTTTCGTGCATAATACCAGTCTTTTATCTAACAAATGAATTTTAATTACTACTTACATATTACAATTGTTGGATTTTAATTCGAATTGTATTCGATGGAAGACTTTCAATAATTCGGAAGTGAAGAATTCTCGGCCATAGCCAGTTAGTCCAAATAGTTTCGAGACTGGGTTAGTAAAAAACAGAATAAAGTGAAGAAGGTGGTTTTAATGCTTTGTGTGTTCTACATAGCCTCTTTCCATCTGAGTACAATAAACTGAACGTTCTTACATTCACGTGACCCTGTCAGAAAAGTCCTTCTTTGGGATGTTGTTCAATTCGCGCGTCACTTTAGCTTGAATGTCGATTACGCCGGCTCAGAGTTGACCTTTCATGTGAATTTCTGCATGTTGTCGGACTGTGGTAAGTTCGTACTAATAAGACCAAGTCTCGTCATCCGTGGTGATTTGTCCGCGTTTTGCATTTCAGTATAGTCGAGGCAGCCATCCACTCTTCGTTATTTGTGTTCGGGAGTCAAAATGTTGGAACAAACTTTGCACCCACGTTTCTCTTCTTCAAAACATTCTGGAGAATTTATTGAGCATTTGATTTTGCGAACTTGTTTCATTGCGATTTATGACACGTTCACTACTTACACTGCCTGCTTGCAACTGACAGGTCGAACTCACATCTGTTGTTCACAGTTGTTAGTTCAGGCTGCCACTGTAGTTACTACGCCAACATTATTTATACGCCAGGAATAAAATCCTTCGTGGAACACTTAGGACACACGTTGTATGTTTATATGGACTTTTTAAAGTTATGCAGAAATATGTAAAAACTCTTCATGTCTAGTTCTGTGTTATATTATATTGCGACGTTAGGATAAAAGTAGGTGGCTGAAGTTGGTGATGGCAGACGAGATCAATTATGCGACATAAGTGGTAATCAATGGGTACGCTGTTTCTTGTGGCTATCTCGTTGGTTTCACAAAATACTCTTAGTAAACTTCTAGCTCATTAGCTCCCATGTGCACCTGCAGAAAGAATAAATTTTAAATTAGAAACTGTTTATAGGGCCTCCAAATGCGTTGTTAGATTTTCAAGTGTTGGCTACGCTGCAGTCTAGGGCCCAACCAACGCATCTGTCACATTAACCCTAAAAATTTCATTCACAAATTTCAAATAAAAGCAGGAGGAGTAGTTTAGTGTTTAACGTCCCATCGAAAACGAGGTCATTAGAGATTAGGGATTAGGGAAGAATGGGGAAGGAAATCGGCCGTGCCCTTTCAAAGGAACCATCCCGGCATTTGCCGGAAACGATTTAGGGAAATCACGGAAAACCTAAAGCAGAATGGTCGGAGACGGGTTTGAACCGTCGTCCTCTAGAATGCGAATCCAGTGTGCTAACCACTGCGCCACCTCGCTCGGTAAATAAATGCTAGCAGGAATTTTCTGTGGAAATAACATTCACTATTGACAGAGTTTTTATATTTTATCTGAGTTTATTCGATTGCTTTAACATTTATCACAAGTTAATAATTGAATTAATTAATATCGGAGCGAATGAAACGTGCATAAAGTTCGTGAAAATTAAGGAAAATAATAAAATTAAAGTTTTTAGCGCAAGTTTAAAGTTCCTCAACTACGAACTAACTACATTATCAGTACAGATCATACGCAAAAAACGGCAGTCAAGTTTTAAAGTTCACACTAGTTCGCTTAAGGCGAAATATTCAGTCCCTATGTACTTTGTGTGAACCTGATGTCACTCATGCTAAATGTGATGCAAGTGTTCAGACGGAAGTATGTTACAGAATTGTAACCCTTAAGACAAACGTGAGAATATTTCAGACGAAGCGTGAAGAAGGTGGAAGACATGGCAGAATTTATTACCATACTCAAGAAAAGAAACTGTCTAAAAGAGAGTTTCGAACGTGTGCTTTAGGAACATTTTAGTGATTTAAGGTTAGATTTTCTTCTTACATTGTTGAAAAACAATGATGCTAAAAAGCAACCAACGCCGGTATAGCGAATTAACTGAATAATTTGTCCTCATTATGCTCTTGTGACATTTTCTTTGAATTCAAAGTATTTTTATGGCAGACTTATTAAATCTGTTTGTGGATTATTCGCAGAACAAGCTAATGTGTCCGGCAAGGCACATATGCTAGTATCTGCAGTTGACTCTGAAGACGTGCGTAAATCATTGTTAATACGAGGGATTGCTACTATGTATCTTCATATTACATTAAAAGCACACACAAAGAAAGCAATAACTGCTGCACAGAGCAGCTATTCTGATATAACGACATTGATAATTATTAGGCAAGCTAATTACATTTGCCAGGGTGTGGCATGTTTTAAATATACACTGAAGAGCCAAAAAAGTGGTACACCTGCCTAATATCGTGTAGAACGCCGTGATCACGCAGAAGTGACGCAACACAATGTGACATTTGTTGCGGCGTAAAGTCAAGCGTCGGCACGCCAGTCGGGAACGACAGTGGAGAGAGGGCTGTGAGAAGAAGTCAGCCAGTCACACGCTGACCGGACCTCTCTCCAGGACGACAACACGACAGCAGCGGCCCCTATGTGAAGAGGAAATAAGCGCCGCGACCGACTGGGGACGCCCAGTTCAATAACAGCGTCAACGCTAGGCGCTTCACTTGTACTTTCTATGTACCACAGACTTAGGATTGCCTGTACTGAAGAAGATTGATCATTTCGTATATCTTCCTTTGCTTGCGACACATCTGTGTCATTGCAAAAGTTAAGTATTGTAACTTTCTTATTGTAATAAAACACATTAATACGACTATTTTATTGTTTATCCATCGAACCGAGTATGCAAGCTTCCTAGACACTACAGCATTAAATCGACTAATGTCTGAAGTAGTGCTGGAGGAAATTGACACCATGAATCCTGCAGGGCTGTCCGAAAATCCGTAGGAGTACGAGGGCGTGGAGATCTCTTCTGAACAGCACGTTGCAAGGCATCCCAGATATGCTCAATAATGATCATGTCTGGGGAGTTTGGTGGCCATTGGAAGTGTTCAAATTCGGAAGTGGATTCCTGGAGCCACTTTGCAGCAATTGTGGACTTGTAGAGTATCGCATTGCCCTGTAGGAATCTCCCAAGTCCGTCGTAATGCACAATGGACATGAATGGATGCAGATGATCAGACAGGATGCTTATGTACGTGTCACCAGCCAGAGTCGTATAGAGAGGTATCAGGGGTCCCATATCATTCCAACTGTACACACGCCACACCATTACCGAGCCTCCAGCAGCTTGAACAGTCCCCTGCTGACATGCAGGGTCCATGGATTCATGAGGTTGCCTCCATACCCGTTGTAAGGTGCCTCTTACGTGAGGAAGACATTTTTTACTAGTTTTAATAAATTATTGTCTCTTATTGATGTATTAACGATAGTTAGGAAGTGCTGTAGTCCGTAGCCGGCCATGAGTCGGAGAGCATTTCCCACGCTGGCTGGCTAGGTGAAGAAGCCTAGTGGGGTGGGGCTCGGCGCTGGACCGTAGCAACAAGCGTCAGCCTGGTAAATATACATGCCGGGAAGTACCACCATCTTGGCGCCAAAGTCACCGATTTTATTTATATTTAATAATTAAAGTCATTTATGACAACATGAATACTAGGAGGAGCCTCTGGATGTTTAAAACTATTTATCATAATTTTGCCTCGTTAATATTCACACCCGTTCATTAATAAATGCATGCAGGGTCCATGGATTGATCGGCAATCTACGAACTGTGACGAAACTAGTAAGAGATACGGACTGCGCACCAAAGTCGGCAGTCGGCGTTAAGAGCTCTTCCTGTCTTGTTCGATGGTATCCATGCTCTCTGTTAAGAGTAGTTTGTGACATGAGTGTTTCATTATTGATCTAATAGGAATAAAAGTGATATTACGGCATTCTGAATGTTAATTTCGAGTAAATAGATACCCCAAAGTTGATCGACAGCAATTTCAAATAAATAGCTTCCACCGACAGAGACATCCAATGCGCAAATGAAGAATCCGCACGGGACGACATTTACGAGAGCTGCACCGCGCATAGGTAGGAGGAAATCCGACGACACGACCCACCAAGGTGGGTCAAGGAAGGTCCTACTTGCACTCGCAAATTCCGGGTGGAAATGCTGACCAGTTATACTGTGCGTCACATATACCACCCTCTACGGACTCGCGACTATGGCGTTACGCGTCACGCATTTGCTTCGTGTATTAGTCTCTCCATTGTACTATTGAGCTCACTGGCCTGTGTTTACCTGGCCTGCGGTCTTGGTTATTCTACAAGGTAACTGTGTTACTCGCTGTTCATTCGTAAATGAACCATGATAAGGCATTCATTTTACTTCAGATCATATTGCTATCCATGTTACAAATACAGTGCAGTACATACGTTCTTTTAATTGTCGCTTCGCTTTCTGCATAATAACAATGGTTTATATCAGTTGCACGCTAAACTGATAATTATTGCTGACTCCCTTTACAGCTCCGTGATACCTGAAATGCAACTGGCGGTTAAATTGTGTAGTACACAGATTACCATTAACTGAAAATATTTGAGGACAGGGTATTCGTTCACTCACTTATGACCAACAACTTATTCCTAAAACCATCTCTTTCAGCCACTACTTGTGCTCTTAAATTATGTATTTCCAAAACTTACTTTAGTTCTTTAATCACGTTTACTGTTCCCCACAAAAATATTTGAAAGTTCGTTAGGTTAGCTTGTAGTCAGTCACTATGAATAGCTCACCACTGAATCTGAATCGTCCTTCTAAACAGTGTTTCAGAAAGACGTTTCAAAAATTTGGAGGTATGTTCCTTACACCAAAAGAAGGAAAAAAAAGTCTAGTAAACATGAGCTTTAAAATGCCCCTCTTAAGATCCATGAGCTCCTGTTCATCCTCGATACAGAGAAACACATCTCTTCTACTATAAGTTCTTTGCTTTCCATATTTTGGGAGGAAGTAGTATGCAATAAAACAAGAAAAAAGTCTCCAGTAAATATCGGCTCTAAAATGCACACCTTCAGATCTATTGAGCTGTTGCTCATCTTCGCTGCTGTGAAACATATTTCTTCTACCGAACAAGAAGTCAGAGCTCTTATGGTATGCACTTGAGAGCCCATGTTTTCCTGACATTTTTTCTTGTTATGGTCCATACTACCTCCTCCCAAAATATGGTAAGCAAAGAGCATAGAGAAGAAGAGGCGTATTACAGCAGCTCACAATGCAGGAATATGTTGGCAATCACGTTTATATAAATTACATAATAATTGTATTTTTATTAGTAAGTAAAGATAGATAGAAAACATTTTAACAATCCCGGTAGTTGAAAAAAATAAAACTCAAAGGAATCTAAGTGATCGTGAATGCACAATCATCGAAGCAGCAAGGGTTTCATTAAAAAGAATCTTGTAACAGACCTCACACAGTATTCCGTCACTGGAAAAAGAAAATGAAATTTTCTTATTGTCTTATTGAGAGAGGCATATTGATGGGCAAGAAGGAATACGGGAAGGGTTCAGAACGTGTCTAAGTGCAAGAAACGTCTTTTTTATTGCAGTAGTGCTCTATGAAAACCACGAAAAACTATTCGTAAAGCAGGAATCAAAGTTATGAGTCATCTCCTTTGTTTTACCTTTGCACTAATTCTCTCTGGGCATCCAGAAATGATACAGCCTCCTTGCGCTTACGTAAAAATTTAATGTTGTGCAATCTGTATTAAACGGTACACGTTTTATTGCTACACATTTCTAGCTGCTCGCCCACGCTCAGTAAATCGGTATCACTGGGAACTTACGCTCTTCTTCTTCTTCTTCTCATAACGAAATTACACTTCGCCTCAGCACCGTAATTAATCGCTTCCTGTGCGAAATTTAGTAAGTATCTCTCCCGAGTGCTGGCGGCTGTCTGGCAGCAAGGCCATGAAGCTACATCAGTAAAACTTCCGCGTCCATTTACATGTATAAGTGACACATAAAGATGGTCTTATTAAAAGAATCTTACACACTTCATCCTGTCGTTTCCCAAATAGAAAACAGGAGCTACATATCAAAAGGGAAACGAGCCATCGTTTATAAATAGCTAACCTATCACATCTTCACGTCTACGCTTTAGCTTCAGAACTAGTAGTAAAAGAGGATTTAGTTATAAAAGTCAGTCAGCAAATTTTTGTCACCAGGTGAATTGTTGGTCATGGCGATATGGTGTGAGAAACACTTATTTAATTCCGTTTCGAGCGGTTCTAGGCGCTACAGTTTGGAACCGCGTGACCGCTACGGCCGCAGGTTCCAATCCTGCCTCGGGCATGGATGTGTGTGATGTCCTTAGGTTAGTTAGGTTTAAGTAGTTCTAAGTTCTAGGGGACTGATGACCTCAGAAGTTAAGTCCCATAGTGCCCAGAGCCATTTGAACCATTTTTTAAATTCCGTTTAAAGATACGAAGTTCCATTTTTTGTATATCCAGAAATTTAAATTTCACGCTAACGTGACCACAAACAACTGAATTCAGAATACTGTGAAATAGACTGTGACATAATCGGAATTACTTCATTTCGGATGGAAGCTGCTCGCAATCTCTGATTTCTGTTTCTGTGAGTCAGAGGAACACTACAGAATAAACAATACTCCCCCCAACTCTTTCTCTGAATTTGAATCGATATTCTGTTACTCGAACAAAGGCGACATGGATGATACTTCGTAATATACTCTCAGATAAAAATATCAAACATCTAGTTCTAATACTACTGAATACTTTCAGAGATCAGTTATTAGGACTTCCAGCAACAGTTTAACAATCCACTCATGTTTACAAAAAACAGAACACCTTGAACGACTAGAGATAGGACGTTCATGTTCACAGGACATGTACATTAGTATGTTCTGCAAAAATGATTAGCCTTTCGGTCACCTCGGTCCAGCATGTGTCCTGTTGCCTTGTGGGCACAGGGTCCGCCATGGGACCTGATAACTTGTTCCATGCGTGATGGTATCGATGCATATAAGGCGCGAATGGCGTCCTGTGGTTTAGCCACCCATGCTGCATTCACCCAGTTCCAAAGTTCATCTGTGGTGGGTGGCAGTGGGTCACAGGGCTGCACCCCTCGTTTCAGCATATACCACACATTTTCGACTGGCGACAAGTCTGGTGGTCTGGCGGGTCAGTGCAAAAGGCTGATATCCTGTGACACCAAAAAGGCACGTGTTCGTCCAGCAAAATGTGATCATGCATTGTCTTGCTGAAAAATGGGGTTTGGAGTGTTGTACAGAAACGGTATGGCTGTAGGTTGCAGGATTTCATTCACGTGGGTCACACTGGTGACAGTGCCCTGGACACGCACCAACTGTGATTTGTGGTTGTATCCAGTAGCACCCCACACCATAAGCCCTTGAGTTGGCACTGTACGTCTTGTAAGAGTGCAGTCACTGTGATGTCACAACCAAAGCCATGCATCACGCCACATTTACCCGCCCGAGCCCGGCTGCGGCCGACCACTCCGTCCTGTCGCCAACATCACCAGAGGATGCCGAGCTGAAGTATACCGGCAACGGAATGCGCGAGCCGCGATGCGCCGTCGAGGCCCGCTGCTCGTCGGGTACCCGACCGAACCCGGGTGTCAACAAGGTTCGGTGCAACCGGGATACAGGAAGGCTCCACACACGTGCAGAATGCAGAATTGCTTTCTGAATCGTCTGCACTCCTTTGAGAATCGCCAGGGTTTGATGTGCTACGTACAGGGCATTCTTGATCCTGTACAAAGAAAAATAACGTGTAATGTAAATTGAAGGCTGTAACAGTAAAAAGTAGTTACTGTCACGTGGAAGTAATGGAATTTAAAGTAAATGGTTTAATAGCTCTAATGCTTTTATAATGCTTTACATTTCACCAGTACCACATCAAAAGGGCCGATGAAGCTTTCGCATCGTGTATAGGTCTGGTATGCAATATGAAAGTATTTTACACTTTTCTGTTAATCTAAAAGTTTTCGTTATGGAACTGGCTGGCTCAACCCTTCCTTGGATTTCGTTGAGGAGGACCTGCTTGCTTTGCCTATGACGTAACTTTGAAATCAGGAACCACAAAAGGTAAAGACAGTTTCAAATGGCGCTGAGCACTATAGGACTTAACATCTGGGGTCATCAGTCCCCTAGAATTTAGAACTACTTAAACCTAACTAACCTAAGGACATCACACACATCCATGCCCAAGACAGGATTCGAACCTGCGACCGTAGCGGTCGTGCGGTTCCAGACTGTAGCGCCTAGAACCGCTAGGCCACGCAGCCGGGTTTATTTCTGGATTTATTTTTTTATATGCGTGTAAGAAGGAAAAGCCTTTTCGCACAGATATGTGGACGAGACAAGTAATATGCTTGTTGCCGCTTTATTTGATAACTTTGGAAACTCTGTCTTTAAGCTCAACCAGAATCGTATGACAAAGATTTATTCTTTGTATCTGTTACTGGACTCGAGTACTTGCTCGTTTCAAATTACACTTCATGTGAATTCCAAAATTGTTGTCCTTTTCAAGCGATTGGAAATTCAGTTATTACTAGATAAAGCAGGGAAATACTATCTGAAGTTTTTCCAAAACACTCCAAATGTTCCTTAATTTTATTCTTGACATTTTCGTCCGAAGTAATATGAATTTGTAGTAGGAAATCCTGAAGAGTATCGAAGTCCTCAGTTTGATTGAAATTCAGACAGATTTCCCAAACCAAAAGGCTTTTAATGAACGAGTCACACGGTCTTACACAGTACACAGGTTTGTGTTTGGGCTGTGAAGTAATAAATTTCAACTGCCGATATTTTAACATCATTTATGTCAAATAAGCTACAGTCGGAAGGCAGACTTTGCCTATAGAAAGGTGAACCTGGGGAGAAAAAGATGAATTTATACAATATGAGACAGGTCTGCTGTGATATAACGACCTTACATCCGTGTTAGTCAATAAAAACTTTTAAATACTTAGGTACATCCGTGTTAGTCAATAAAAAATTTTAAATACTTACTTTATTATTACAGAAATTCCTTAATTAGTAGGATGACTACTTTCACAACTTCGTAACCTACACAGATTTTTCACATTCACCTAACAATAAGTTGATTTTATTTGTGGGTTGACTGAAAAGTAATGCCTCCAACTTCTTAACCCTTCACCAGTGGCAACATTGGTATGCAGCAGGTACTGGCTTGTTCGGTAGCTTCTTCTCTACAGCTCCAGTTGGCAACGTGCAGTCATTGAATTTTTAACAGCAGAAGGTATCACCCCAAAGGAGATTCATCAGAAAATGAAAGCAGTTTATGGTGATTGTGTTGATGTGAGTACTGTGCGTCGTTGGGTGAGTAAGTTTAAAGATGATGAGGCGAAAACTGTGGTGTCACCGCCAGACACAACACTTGCTAGATGGTAGCCTTTAAATCGGCCGCGGTCCGTTAGTATACGTAGGACACGCGTGTCGCCACTATCAGTGATTGCAGACCGAGCGCCGCCACATGGCAGGTCTAGAGAGTCTTCCTAGCACTCGCCCCAGTTGGACAGCCGACTTTGCTAGCGATGGTTCACTGACAAATTACGCTCTCATTTGCCGAGACGATAGTTAGCATAGCCTTCAGCTACGTCATTTGCTACGACCTAGCAAGGCGCCATTACCAGTTACTATTGATGCTGTAAAACATGTACCGTCACGAGCGATGTTCACCAATTGTGGATTAAAGTTAAGTATTCCACCAGCTACGTACTTTTCTTGCTAGTATAATTACTTTACCTGTTCCAGACCTCACGCCAGCCTGCGTGAGCTTAAACGCGTTCCTTTCGGCTTCCTCATAGTGGCTTGGCTGTCTTGCCAAGTCACAACAAAAACAACCGGCCCCTCGTGACAAACAAAGAGTTGGACGTCCTGTGACAGCAACCATCAGTTCCACAAGCATTATATTGACAGATTGATTCAGGACGATCGTCGTATCACTCAGAGAGAAATTGAAAGCACAATCGGCATTTCACAGAAATGTGTGAGCCACATTATTGCTTTGCTTGGCTATCGGAAATGAAAGTGCACAGACTTGAAATTTGCCAAGAACTTCTCTCGCGTTACGAGAATGAAGGTGACGCCTTTCTCCATTCAATTGTGACAGGAGACGAAACGTGGGTACACCATTACGACCCTGAGACGAAACGTCAGTCTATTGAATATCGACACAAACACTCGAAATTCAAGACGCAGCCCTCAGCTGGAAAAATCATGGCCACAGTATTCTGGGACGCAGATTGTATTATCCATGTTGACTTCCTTGATTGTGGAGCAACAGTAAATTCAGAGCGTTACATCACAACGCTGCGAACTCTGAAACGACGGCTAACAAGGGTCCGAAAGGAAAAGGGAAATGTTCTCCTGCAGCATTACAATGCCAAACCACACACTTCACGTGCCACCACAGCGGAACTTCAGAGACTCTCACCACTGTACAGTCCATACAGTCCAGATTTAGCACCGCCTGACTTCCATCTGCGAGTACATCATTACGCTTCTGATGAAGACCTTGAAAGAACTGCGAGACTGTGGTTGCGGAAACAGAGTGTCGACTTCTTCCGTGACGGCTTCTTCCGTGACGGCTTCTTCCGTGACGCCTTCAGAAAACTTGTTCGTGGTTGGCAGAAATGAATCCAATTGGCTAGTGATTATGTGGAAAAGTGAACATTGGTAATTAAAGATCACATCCTAAGCATTATTTCTGCGTTTGATTTACTAAAATATTCCCATCCAAACCCAATTATCGAAGGTGGCGGTATTACTTTGCATGCGCTACGGTCGCAGGTTCGAATCCTGCCTCGGGCATGGATGTGTGTGATGTCCTTAGGTTAGTTAGGTTTAATTAGTTCTAAGTTCTAGGCGACTGATGACCTCCGAGGTTAAGTCGCATGGTGCTCAGAGCCATTTGAACCATTTTTTTTACTTTTCATGCAACCCTCGTAATTACCATCTTGTTGCTGAAGTTACGGCCATCAGTTATTTTAATGTAAGACCGGAGACGAAGTACTGGGTCAGTGAATACTGTGCGAAGTAGAAAACTGCAATGGGCAACCGAAATTTCGTTTCGCGTCCGGAACAGTGTGGCGCCTGGCGGGCGACTTGATGAGCTGGCGAGCCGCATGGGCGCCGGGGCGGACTCGGGCGCTGGCGGGGCAGCGCACGGCCTCGCCCGACCGGGCGAGGCCGGTCTCCTGTCACCGTAACCCCCGGACATGCTTCAGCGACCACCGTATGGCGCGGCGGTGGAATGTTGTGTGCTGCGAGGAATGGTAATCTTGGCTTGACCGCCTGGATTGCGAGGAAGGCCAACCTCTATAAAAACCCCTCAATCTTCCGGTGTGCTCCGCGCCTATGAGATGCATGGCTGTTGAGGTGGAACAGTCGCAAGCGGGCAACCTCTGGGGCACCTGCAGAACAACAAGAAAAGAGAGGCGCAACTCCCTTGTTAAAAGAGGGAAACACAGATCGATAGCAGCGCCTCTAGTGATATGGAGATGAACTAAAAATGGATTAACATTGCGGGTTGCATCCCTACTGGCTTATGTACGTTGCATGTTTTTTCCTTTTAATTTTCCTATCTCAGTTTTCTGTGGTGCTATGTAAATATTTTGGCTACATCATAATAAAGTAATTTAAACACAGCTATATCACATTGTAATACAGCATTGACAAACCTATTATTTAGGAATATTTGTAGTCCAGTATAGCTGCTACAATTTTATTTAGCTTCAGTTATTTATTCTACAAGCTTGTTTCGACTTACTGTCAGTTTCAGATGTTGCGTCTAGTTCTTATGCCGCACAAAACATCCTTGAGCTATTACATGTTGATAGAAATCAATATAAGTGTGTCAGTTTAGTACTCTATTTTTGGAATTTTCGGCTGACAGTCGCTGCTTCTATGATGGTTTCTTGAGCAGCGACTGTCAGATGCAAACGTCAAAAATAGACTTGGAAACTGACACAATGATATTGATTTCTATCAACATATAAAAGCTCCAGGACGTTTTGTGCGTCATAAGACTAAACGCAACGTCTGAAACTAAGTGTAAGCCGAAACAAGCTTGTAGTCTAAATAACTGTCACAAGCTAAATAAAAATTGTAGCAGCTAAATTGGACTATAAATATTCCTGAATAATGTCATACTTTGACGCCTCACAAAGTGCGGGGTCAATGAAAAAAAAAACCTATTACCAAGAGAATTATCGGCAGTTAAAGAGGTTCAATTAAGAAATCTGTATCACAGTGTTAAATAATGAAGAATTCTAAAATTTGTGACAACCATGTTTCAGGACTGTAATTTCTGAGTAATTGCCGAGGAAACTTGCATTACAGACCATTAATTTCTTAAAAAGTGTTCCTACATCTTACGATTGTAAGTGCTTCAACACAAAAAAGACATCAATATTAAGTACCAAAAATAGGAAAGGTGGATAAAAACAGTGAAATGAAAACAAAATTTACTTTTTATTTCTCAAACATACAATAAAACATTTCTTTTAACTGTCATAAAGCCTTAAACTTTTTACTCATTTTCTGCTTAAGAAAATTAAATCTTTTATTACCGACGGTGTGTTTCCAATCTCGCACATACTTGTAAATCGAAAGAGGTACACACTTCTGGTATTGGCACCTATATAATAAAGATTTTGCCCCCAGGGGCTCAGCATTCATTTGCTGAGTACGGGCTTGGCGACCCCGGGGTTCTGAGCTGGGGACTGGTCGGCGCCGCCAGTCTCCTGTCACCGTAACCCCCGGACATGCTTCAGCGACCACCGTATGGCGCGGCGGTGGAATGCTGTGTGCTGCGAGGAATGGTAATCTTGGCTTGACCGCCTGGATTGCGAGGAAGGCCAACCTCTATAAGAACCCCTCAATCTTCCGGTATGCTCCGCGCCTGTGAAATGCATGGCTGTTGAGGTGGAACAGTCGCAAGCGGGCAACCTCTGGGGCACCTGCCGCACCCCAGTTGTATAAGGCTTACTCAGGCACGCGGGGCTCTGTCTGAGCGGACCTTTAGTTCCCTAGCTGCTCGTGGGACCGCAATGGACCCTTCGACCTTTACATTTCCCCCTACCAGTGGCTTGGGTGGGCCACTGGTAGGAAAACACACCCCATCGAAGAAGCGACTTCGTGCTGCGAGTCCTCCAGCGCCTAGTGTTGATGGAGATTTATCAGACTGTCGTAACAGAGCACATGCTGATAATCAGAATGTGTTTTTGATTATTAAACGGAAGGAGGGTAGCTTTGAGAGGGTTTCTCCCTTTTACATCCACAAGGGTCTTGAGGGAATTGCAGGAACACTTAAATCTGTGAAGCGACTGCGCAATGGAACTCTGTTAGTTGAGACATCTAGTTCCCGTCAAGTTGCTTCTCTTCGGAAAGCAACCTGTCTCGGTGAGTATGCTATCGAGACCGAGCTCCACTCCACTCTGAACTACAGTAAGGGTGTTGTGACATGTAGAGACTTGGTGGATATACCCACAGACGAGTTAAATTCTGAATGGGCTGATGAAGGTATTGTAGACGTGCAGCATATTATGAAACGAGTCGATGGGGACCTAGTCAAATCCGACTCGTTTATTCTCACGTTCAGTTGCCCACGACTCCCAGAGCATGTTAAAGTGGGGTTCTTACGTTTGCCAGTAAGGCCATATTTCCCCAACCCAATGCGCTGCTTTCAATGTCAGCGCTTTGGGCATACTACGTTGGGGTGCAATAGGATAGCCACTTGCGGTAAATGTGGTCAGCGTGCCCATGAAGGAGCCGATTGTTCATCGCCCGTGAAGTGCGTGAATTGCTCTGGGAGTCACCCTGTCTGGAGCCGGGTCTGCCCCATCTATCTCGAAGAACGGAAGATACAGGAGATCAAAACATCTAAGCGTATCCCCTAAGGTGAGGCCAAGAAGCTCTTTAAGGCCATGCAACCTCCTGTGTTTACGACATCTTTCGCTTCCGCTCTGAAAAAATCGGTACAAATGGCCACTGTTGCTACGCAAACGGAGGTTGCTAGTGTTAGCACTAATACCTGCGTTTGCCAGTGCACATGTGCTGCCGCGGTTGTTTTGCAACCTGCGGCTCTCCCCGCAACGTCGGACAAGGCCGTGGTTGCTGACATTGTACGAGAGTGCCCTTTGTGCTTATGTCTCCAAGAGACACATTTTCGGGCCACTGATGCTCCTTCTTTATGGGGCTATACCGTATATCGGAAAGATGATCTGACGGGGGAAAGGGCAAAGGGTGGTGTTGCGGTTTTTGGTCCGTGACATGCACCCCTCATCTGAGCTCCCTCTCGTTACAGACTTGCAAGCAGTTGCAGTTGGCCTTCTTGTGGGTCAGAGGTTCACAGTCTGTTCACTTTACTTACCACCTCAGGATGTGATAGACTCTGAGGCTCTCGCAGACCTTATTAGCCAACTCCCCCGCCCATTTCTTCTTCTGGGGGACTTCAATTCTCATAATGTCTTATGGGGCTCTTCGACTACTTGCCCCAGGGGTCGCATTCTGGAAAGCCTCATGATGTCTGAAGAACTGTGCATCCTCAACTCTGGTGCTCCCACTCATTTCTGTACTGCTTCTGGGTCGTCATCAGCTATTGACCTTCCTTTTGCTCTCCAGCACTCGCGGATTCTGCTCTGTGGGAGGTTGCTGCTGACCTCCATTCTAGTGACCACTTCCCCCTTTGGATTCACCTCCTGGATGAGGCTATGGCATTACCAGTGCCGCCCCGGTGGCACCTCTACCGAGCTGACTGGACACTTTTCAGCCAACTGGCTGTTTTGGAACACCGTGCCAGCGTCCACGAATGGGTAAACCATGTTACAGCCATGATCTCCCATGCTGCTGAATTGTCAATCCCACGGTCATCCGGTCATCCCAAGAGGCGTCCTGTCCCTTGGTGGACCACTGAGTGCCGCTCAGCCATCCGAGCCCGCCGTGCAGCTCTGCGCCGCTTCAAGTGCCGTCCCTCAGCTGACAATCTTGCAGCCTTTCGGGTGGCAAGGGCCAAAGCCCGGCGAGTGATTAAAGAGAGCAAACGACGGTCATGGCAATCGTTCTTGAACTCCATCTCCCGCTCCACTAGTTCTACGAAAGTATGGGAAGCCATCAGGAGGATTTCCGGGAAACTCGGCCAGCTACCTGTCACGGCATTGCTGTATCAGGGAAGTCTTCTCACGGCGCCGAGAGACATTGCCCAGACACTGGCCGTGCATTTTGCGGCATCTACCGCCACTATTAACTGTGATCCAGATTTCTGCCGCTACCGCACTGCCATCGAGAGGGGTCACTTGGACTTGCGGTCTCCAAATTCTGAGCCCTACGACTGCCCCTTCACAATGTGGGAACTGGATTCGGCGCTGTCTGTGGCTCATGATACTGCGCCTGGTCATGATCAAATCCGGTACAGCATGCTGCAGCACTTCTTACTGCCTTCCAAGGAAGTGCTCCTGAATTGTTTTAATATGATATGGTTATCCGGCACGTACCCTGACTCGTGGCGGGAGGCGATTTTGATTCCTCTCCTCAAGCCGGGGAAGGACCGAACGCATCCCAGTAGTTATCAGAGTATTGCTTTGACGAGCTGTGTCGGGAAGACTTTGGAACGCATGGTCAACCGTCGCCTGGTTTGGCTGCTCGAGACCAGGCAGCTCCTTAGCCCCTCTCAGTGTGGCTTTCGGAGATGTCGTTCAACTATAGACAACTAGACCCTGCTTGAGGCGGCCATCCAGCAGGCCTTCCTGCGTAACCAGCATTGTCTAGGTGTATTCTTTGACATTCATAAGGCGTATGACACTACTTGGCGCCGCCATATCCTCAATCAACACCATGAGTGGGGCTTTCGTGGCCGTCTCACCATCTTCATTCGGTCCTTTCTTTCCCACCGCCTCTTTCGATATAGGGTTGGTAATGTGCTATCTGATTTGTATGTGCAGGAGAATGGTGTTCCTCAGGGAAGCGTTTTAAGTGTCACCCTCTTTGCCGTCGCCATTAACAGTATCACGTCCACTATCCGGAGTCCTGTCTAATGCTCCTTGTTTGTGGACGATTTTGCTGTTTTCTGTTCTTCCTCCAGTCTTGTCACTGCTAGTCGGCAGTTGCAGCTTACGATACAGCGATTAGAGGCATGGACTGCGTAGACGGGTTTTACCTTTTCTGCAGACAAATGTGTGTGTGTTCATTTTAATCGTTCTCGACGTCTTTTTACCTCCCCTGAATTGCGTCTGAGGGACACCATTCTTCCTTTTAGCGACACTGTGCGGTTCCTGGGCCTCACTTTTGATTCCAAGTTGTCGTGGTTGCCTCACCTTAAAGACCTCAAGGTGCGGGCCCTGAAGGCACTGAATATTTTGAAGTGTCTGGGCCATCGGTCCTGGGGAGCAGATCGGGCGCGTCTGCTGCAGTTTTATAGGGCTTTCGTCCGATCGCGTCTTGACTATGGTTGCACCGTGTATGGGTCAGCAAGGCCTTCGTATCTGAAGATTCTTGACGCAGTACACCATGAGGGTATCAGGCTGACCACTGGTGCCTTCCGTACCAGTCCCATCCCCAGCCTGTGTGCTGAGGCAGGGGAACCGCCGCTCGCCATCCGGCGGAAACTCCTCATGATGCGACGAGTGTGTCAATTTCTTGCCTGTCCTACCTCCCCTGCGTACCCTACCGTTGCCCGACCGCCTATGGAACGTCTCTTTTCCAGTCGTCCCAGGGCAACGAGACCATTTGGGATTCGTGCCAAGCATTTGCTTGAGTCCCTTGGTGTGGAGCGTGTGGCCCCCCCAACGGCAAGGTTTTACTCGCCTGCCTCCCTGGTTGCTCCAGAGGCCCAGCGTCCTTTTAAACTTGTCGGAGTACCGGAGGAGCTGCACTCCTGCATTTGTTTTTACCTCCTTATTTTATGATATTTTAAATCAGCATCCCGACCATGTACCAGTATTTACGGATGGCTCTCAACAGGGGGACTCTGTTGGTTGTGCTGTTGTTTTCCCTGATCGACTCGTCAAGTTACGGCTTCCTGCGGCGTTTACCATCTTTGATGCCGAATTGTTTGAGATCTTGCGGGCATTGGAGCAGATGAGATGTGTTCCCAGTCTTAAGTTCCTCATCTGTTCTGACTCCCTGAGTGCCCTTCAGACCATGCAACAGTTGTACCCAGCGGATACGGTCGTCCAGAACATCCATGATGCCCTCCTCCACCTGCAACGGCAGGGGAAGGAGGTTTCCTTCTGCTGGGTGCCGGGGCACGTGGGTATTAGGGCAAACGAACTGGCGGATGTGGCTGCCAAGGATGCATGTTCCCTCCCTCACGTTGTTGCATGTGCCGTCCCCCTCCATGCTGTTACCTCCCTCCTGCGTTTTCGCGTTCTGCGTCAGTGGGAAGAGGAGTGGCTGGCAGTCTGTGAAAATAAGCTGCGTCTGGTCAAGGCCACCACGCGGCCATGGCGTACGTCCTACCAGTCATGCAGGCGGGATGAGGTTCTCCTCACTCGCCTCCGCATCGGGCACAGTCCCTTCACACATGGTTTTTTACTCCGGCGGGAGGATCCCCCATTCTGCAGTGATTGTGGCGTCCAGATTACTGTCCGCCACATTTTACTTGACTGTCTTTTATTCTCTGACCAGAGGGCGGTGGTTTCTTTGCCACCGGATTTGCCCTCTATTTTGAAAAACGACGCAACGTCTGTGGTTAAGGTTTCACGGTTTTGTGTCCTGTCCAATTGGTTGCCTCGGATTTTAGGAAGAGGGTTTTAATGTGCTGCTCACCAGCTCACCAAGATTTTAGGTAAGAGGTCAGCCAGTCACGAATACCTCCTTGTTTCCCTTCGGTTTCTGTCCTCCCTTCCTTGTGTTTCCTTTCTTTTTCAGTGCACTCCTTCTCCTCTTGTTTTGCCTCTGTATGTGAGGATTTGGAACTGCGTCAGGTCTGTGTCTTTTAGCTGTTCCCCTTGTTCGCTGTTCGTCTTAGTCCCTTCACTGCATGTGTTCCTGTTTTTATGTGTTTGGGCGCTGATGACCCCGCTGTTTAGCGCCCGTAAACCTCAAACACACACACAATAAAGATTTTCCATGGCATCACTAGTGCCTGGTAGGCCTAATTCACTATTAACACCAGTTTCACTTGATCCACTTCAAGTACTAACAGCTGCATGAGAACTACTTGCCACAGCACAACTAAAGCTTTGCAGTTCATTAACACCAGTTTCACTTCTGGTATTAGCAGCTGTATAACGAACACTTGCATAGCACCACTAGTGCTCTGTAGGCCTAATTCACTATTAACAACAGTTTCACCTGATTCACTACCGATATTAGCAATTTCACAAGGAACACCTGCCCCATGTTTCGGAAACTTACCCATGTTCAGCCTTTGTCTAGTTTTATTCATAAAATTTTCTTCGAAACAATGATATTCACAAACAAAATAAGTAGCACAGTTGACATCAGGTGACTGTTTACAAACACTTTTCCACTTCAGAAGCAACTGTTGAGGTTGTTTTGGAAACCTGTAGAAACGCTTGTTGCTAACTTTCTCCGTTGAACCCACGTAATATACAGATGAACAGCTGGGGAATTTACAGTAGTATTTCAACCTCAATTTGCTGTGTTGAATATTCTGAAAAAAAAACACAAAATTCTTCATTAAATAAAACTACTACTGACATATCAAAGTGATTTGAATAAAAAAAACGGAAACCACACAGCTTAATTCACGATAGAAGAGAATACATTTCATTTATAGGCTACGAGATTATTTACTGAAACTTAATTGTCTTACCTTAGGATTAATTCTGGACAGTTTTTCAGCAGGAAATCTCTTCAGTTTCACGGTGAGCTTCATGAAATTTAGAGTAAAAATGATTATAATGAAAATCAGTAGTATGTAAATATGAAACAAGGACGACTGTAACCATAGATCAGCACAGAGCAAGACGATAGAATACCAACAACCGCCATTGGACAGTTGTCATTGGTCAATTCCAGCTTGGTTTGACCCCTAACGCCTCTAGTGGTCTGGAAGGAACTACGTGGGTTGTTGCCTCTTCTCCCATAGCTTTCACCCCCGTAGTCGAGGCTACTGTCCCGAGCGGGCCGCGCAGGCTCAGTGCACGCCTCTGGTCACAACTCCTGTCTGCGGCGAACCAAAATGCGGCCATCACTTTCAAACAAACAGAACCTGGATTTGTCCGAAAACACTATCTGATACCATTCCTGTCTCCAGTGACATCGTCCCACACACCTTTGCTGTCTAGCATGTTTCTGCACGTTCGTCAGAAGTAGGCGGAGAAGTGGACGACGCGCACGTTACCCGTGCCGTAATAAACGGTGACGGACAGTCACCACTGATAGTATACGGTGTGTCACAGTGTTCCACTGTTGTGCCAGAGCCGAGGAGGTCGCAGATCGTCCTGGAATGCCATTCAGATGAGGTGTCGGTCTTCTCCGGGGGTGGTCTGGGTGGCGGGACCTGACCCATCTTGTTGTGTTCTACGGCCTTCAGTGAACCATTCTGCACGCAGCCATTGCACTGCAGAAACACTTCGTTCCACACGAGCAGTAGTTTCCCGGGTGGATACATTACAATTTCTCATGGCAAAAATGCGCCCTCTTCCAAACTCATTGATTTGACGGTCTGGTTGGCGCATACGTCGACGAGGCATCGTGCACATCTGCTCAAGTCACATCCATCCATTACCTTTGGTTTATAGAGACACTGAGAGCCGCAGGCGCCGCGCGTGTTTAGCCGAGCGGTCTCAGGCGCTGCAGTCATGGACTGTGCGGCTGATCCCGGCGGAGGTTCGAGTCCTCCCTCGGGCATGGGTGTGTGTGTTTGTCCTTAGGATAATTTAGGTTAAGTAGTGTGTAAGCTTAGGGACTGATGACCTTATCAGTTAAGCCCAATAAGATTTCACACACATTTGAACATTTTGAGAGCCGCCGGCACATTTGACCGGTAGGTGGAGTTGCGCCGCGATATCGATGTTGACCTTGATCCCGCGGATCGACATGATCCAGGTATTAATCGTTTCTGCAGAACATACTAATGTACACGTCCTGTGAATATGAACGTCCTCAGTGGTTAGCACACTGGACTCGCATTCGGGAGGACGACGGTTCAATCTCGTCTCGAGCCATTCTGATTTAGGTTTTCCGTGATTTCCCTAAATCGTTTCAGGCAAATGCCGGGATGGTTCCTTTGAAAGGGCACGGCCGATTTCCTTCCCCATCCTTCCCTAACCCGAGCTTGCGCTCCGTCTCTAATGACCTCGTTGTCGACGGGACGTTAAACAACACTAACCTAACCTAACCTATGAACGTCCTGTATCTAGTAGTTCAAGGTGTTCTGTTTTTTTCTGAAAAGGAGTGTATGCACGTAAACATCAAATTCACAAACGAACACGAACTTAACAACAGCATTAAGTTCGTCAACTTAAATGTCACAACCACTGATCCAGAACATACTTTCACTATCTTCCACGAACGCACACCTACAGACATCATCATTCATAATAGCTCTTGTCACCAATGGAGCCTTAAAGAGGCGTAGTTTGGATCAGTAGTTGATCGTATCAGTGATAGCTACAGCTCAGAACTGCTCAACAACCTATAAAGGGCGGCCGACCTCTGTAGCTGAGCGCTTCTAGGCGCTTCAGTCCGGCACCGCGCGACTGCTACGGCCGCAGGCTCGAATCCTGCCTCGTGCATGGATGTATGTGATGTCCTTAGGTTAGTTAGGTTTAAGTAGTTCAGAGGTTAAGTCCCATAGTGCTCAGAGCCATTTGAACCATTACAAAGGGCGATAAAAGAATCCGTTTGAGGGCATTGCTGCAGTGTATTTGAGCAGTAGTGCGACTCATATGCAGTTATACAGTGTGTAATGGGTATAAGTGAAGATATTTCTATTGGTAACTGAGGACAGTGAAGTGAACAACATTACATCAGTATTTACTTAATTTTCAGACTATTACCTACAGCTGTTAGGACTATTTGGTCAGTACCCCCAAATACGTGTGGCAAGAGCAAGCAATTAATGCTATTATCTCCTGGGCAGCAGGACAGGTGTTTCAGTGTGGAGAAGTGGACACACAACGGTTAGTCTATACTGACAGGTGCAGTAAACTAAGTGGTGCAATTACAGCCATGCAGAAAACGTGGCACCGTAAAGTTACTAACGTGTTCGCGGAAGACTGTTCGACACAGTCAAAAAATAACCAAGACACTGATGTGTATACATATTAAGGTACCACATATAAAAATATGTGAACTTACACCCTGTATAATCATCGGCATGTAGGTAAGGGATTAGTGTGGGATACGTGTCTTTCCGATGCGCGTGAGGTAAACGCGGAAACGTGAACCATGGCGACGTTATTAACAAATGCTTCCAAACAGGACTAATCTGCCGTTAATCTTTTCATGGCTGCCGAAGGACAAATACCGGTAGAAGTCCATCGGAAATTGAAGAATAAGTGTGGGGCTGCATGTCTGTCGGAAACCGCTGTTGTTGCATGGTGCTTCAAGTTACGTGCAGTTTTCATGATAAGGCACATCCCCATATCGAAAATGTCGTAACGCAGAACATACGCCAATTCAAGTAGAAGACACAAGAGCATCCGCCCTATAGTCCTGATCTGCCCCTTGCGATTATCATGAGTTCCGTCCCTTGAAAGAGCCCTTCAAGTGTCGACGATTCCTGTCAGACGAGGATGTGCAGCAGGGAGTTACGGACTTCTTCACGCCGAGGGACACGATGTTCTGTCAAAATGGTATCACCAACCTGCTACGTCAGTGGAATGATAGCGTCAATGCTCACGGGGATTTAGCACGATTGGCACACCGAGTCTGGACTGTACGGCCTTCGAATGGGAAATTTTTGATCGCCCCAAATATATAAAAATAAATTAAATACGAAACAGAGAACCATTAAAGACGAAATCACGCTGACATAGAGCTAAACAACAAAGAATGGTAAATTCGTAATACTTCCATACTAGGGACATGTATCAGACAGAATACATTACGCATTAAAGAAAGGAAGTCTCAATCAGGTTCTTTATCAGCAATACGTTGGGAACTAACAACATTCATAAAATAGACAAAACGCATATAATCATTCTCTTGTTTACAAAGTCGGATGTAGAAATCCTACGTTGGACTGACACGCAGAACTTTTAAAACGAGGTATACGTAACACAGGAAGCTTTCAGTAATCGGCACGCAAATCAATCCACGGAAAGTATCGACAGAAATCTCACTATTTTACATAATGCTTCCAAAGGCCAATTAATGAACATTCGGGAACACGTGGAAGTCTGGATTCACACGACTAAGCACCCAGAATAAATACGAAACAAAAAAAAAAACAGAAGCACACAAAAAATTAATAGAAAATTGCAGTATCACTTTAACCATCCTACATTAATCACCAAATACGCGACTACAAATGATTCATAGAAATGAAAATTAATTGTACAACTATAACGTAATGGAACAATGTGTAGCACACTGAATACAGTCAGTGACATTAATTGCGGAGTAAGTAGAATAATTCAGCGAATATGTAAGACAGTAAAATAAAATTCTTTGAATCAACGTTTGTCAAAATTACCATAACACCTACGAAAATAAGTCAGCATGACTCACAGTGAACTATAACGAGAACAAATTCTCCATTATTTACGAGATATCGTAGACACGTGGACCAGATGATGGTAGATACGAATGTACCACAGTTAAAGCAAATACACTATGTGATCAAAAGTATCCGGACACACGACTGAACATGATTTACAAGTTCGTGGCGCCCTCCATCGGTAATGCTAGAATTCAATAAGGTGCTGGTCTACCCTCAGCCTTGTTGACAGCTCCCACTCTCGCACGCAAACGTTCAGTCAGGTGCTGGGAGGTTTATTAGGGAATGGCAGCTCATTCTTCACGGAGTGCTGCACTGAGAAGAGGTACCGATGTCGGTTGATGAGGCCTGGCACGAAGTCGGCGTTCCAAAACATCCCAAAGGTGTTCTATAGGATTCAGGTCAGGACTTTGTAAAGGACAGTCCATTACAGCGATGTTATTGTGTAACCACTCCGCCACAGGCTGCGCATTATGAACAGGTTCTCGATCGTATCGAAAGATTCAGTCGCCATCTCCGAATTGTTCCTCAATTGGGGGAACCAAGAAGGTGCTTAAAACACCAATGTAGGCCTCTGATGTGATAGTGCCCCGCAAAACAACAAGGGGTGCAAGCCCCCTCCATGGAAAACACGACCACGCCATAACACCACCGCCTCCGAATTTTACTGTTAGCACTACACACGCTGGCAGATGACGTTCACTGGGCGTACTTTATACCCACACCCTGCCATCGGATCGCCACACTGTGTACCATGGTTCATCATTCCACACAAACTTTTTGTACTGTTCAATCGTCCAATGTTTACGTCCTTTACAGCATGCTAGCGGTCGTTTGGCATTTACCGGCCTGATGTGTGGCCGCTCGAACATGAAATCCAAGTTTTCTCACCTCCCGCCTAACTGTCATAGAACTCACAGTGAATCCTGAAGCAGTTTGGAATTCCTGTGTGATGGTCTGCCTATTACACATTACGATCCTCTTTAACTGTCGGCAGTCTCTGTCAGTCAACAGACGAGGTCAGCCTGTACGTTCTGTACGTGTCCCTTCACGTTTCCACTTCTCTATCACAACGGAGACATCCAGGGATCACTAATTTAGTATTGGAGGGCAGCGTGGAGGGTAAAAATCGTAGAGGGAGACCAAGAGATGAATACACTAAGCAGATTCAGAAGGATGTAGGCTGCAGTAGATACTGGGAGATGAAGACGCTTCCACAGGATAGAGTAGCATGGAGAGCTGCATCAAACCAGTATCAGGACTGAAGACCACAACAACAACAACAACACATCGGAAACAGTGGACCTATGGATGTTTAGGAGTGTGGAAATCTCACGTACAGATGTATGACACTAGTGACACCCAATCACCAGGCCACGTTCGAAGTTCCTGAGTTCCACGGAGCACCCGATTCTGCTCTCCCATGACTTCTGAGGTCGCTGATACTGGAGTACCTGAGAGTAGGTGGCAGAACAATGCAACTAATATGAAAAACGTATGTTTTGTGGTTGTCCGGATACTTTTGATCACATAGTGTGTATCTTGACACACAAAAGTATCGTGTAACTACAATTGTGACAAACTGTAACGCAGGTCGGAGCTACTTCCAAAGTGTGACGATACAAATAGCGCTGTCCATATCAATTACAGTCGGCCGATGTGGCCGAGCGGTTCTAGGCGCTACAGTTTGGAACCGCGCGCCCGCTCCAGTCGCAGGTTCGAATCCTGCCTCGGGCATGGATATGTGTGATGTCCTTAGGTTAGTTAGGTTTAAGTAGTTCTAAGTTCTATGGGACTGATGACCTCAGAAGTTAAGTCCCATAGTGCTCAGAGCCATTTGAACCATCAAGTATATCCCAAATACAAAATACGACAAAAGTTACCATTTGGACGATATTTTTACTGATACCGTTATTATCCGCATTCGACGTATCCACACATAAAAAACTTTGTTCTGGGTGGTTATGTGGCTTGTGAGAGCAAAGTTTGAAACTAATCAGCCAACAAATAGTTGGCAGCTTCGTTGCAAACAACTAAAAAGTCTTATCCTCAGTAACCAATTATATTTGAGATAGAATTATGTTTCGAAAATAGAGAAATTGGCTATATTTATAAAAATAATAATACTGTTTCCTCTTATTTACAGAAATAATTCTTCGTCCTGTTTTAAGTGTGCTTACATAGATATGGAACAATTTTCTTGTGAAATAGTACAGTCGTAGCATTTTTTTAGTCTGTATTACGTACATTTTGACTGACTAATGGACTGCCAGTGAGGAACTTGTGTAAGCTGCATTTCATCAGTGGTAGCGCTCACAAAGTAAAACTCACTAAATGGCTTTCGTTGGTTGCCTGTGGGCGACAGCGGACAGAGGCGTCCTCCGCAGAGCACGTGGTCTGCAGGCTGCAGGTACGGCTGCTGCCGCTGCAGGCTGCGCAATCGATAGACAGAGCGCGCTACTCACCCCCGAAATCCTAGCCCTGCCCGCAGAGGGTCCAAAGCCGCAACACATGTTCTTACCTCTTCGCACGCCAGCACAACTCCTCCCCATTGTCATTGATCACGTCCGCGCAAAGTGCCGGAGGTCTCTTCCCTCCCCGATTTCATTCAATACCGTATTATGCACCCTCACCAGGGGATTCAGCTTCACAGATTACGGCGGCAAGGTACATTTTCTGGTCCCTACGAGTATACCCGCTAATCCTTAACAGGAGGTAATGAAGCGTTTCTTAGCTGTATCTTTTTTTACGTTTAATTCGATCTCTTTAAAAAAAAGTTGATATACATGCGGCGAAATGACCTAGGAGGTGGCACAGTGGTTAGACGCTGTACTCGAGTTCGTGAGGACAGCGTTCCCGATTCTCATCCATCCCTCCTATTTTTTTCGCGGTTTCCTTAAATCACTTAACGCAAATGCTGGGAAGGTCCTTCTGGCAAAGGCACTGCGTATTTTATCTCTCATCCTTCCGTATTCCGAGATGATGCTCAGTCTCTCAAGCCCTCATCGTCTACTGGACGTTAAATCCTGATCTTCCTTTCTTGCTATGAAATGTACATCATCTTTCATACGAAGGCATTCAGTAAGTAATGTAACACATTTTTCTGAAAGCAGGTTGGTTTTATTCGGGATTCCAATACACCTCATGCTCTCCTATTCTTTTGGTACGAAACCCAATTTTCAACATAACCGCCGTTCAGTGTGACGGCCTTACATCATCCTATTGTGTGGGCCTGTACGCCGCATGGTACCACTCTACTGGTCAGCGTTCAAACCAACTTCTTGTTGCATCAATAAGCTCCATATCATCCACGTACTGCTTCCCGCGTAGTGCATACGACATTGGGCCAAACAGAACTGAAGTTGGAAGATGGGAGATTTGGGCTGTAGCGTGAATAAGGACGAACAGTCCAGTGAAGCTCCTTTCGGTTGCACAGACTTGTATTTGTCATGGAGAAGAAGAATTTCGTTACCATCTTTGAGTTGACGAAGTCGTTTCTTCACTATCCTGAGGATAGCACACCTGTGTGTGGACGTCCTGCAGTCGGGAGATCGGACAGGTTTGCGCGACTATGTTACGATGATTAGAGACCCCTCGCCCAACGACTCACTGTGCTTTTGTTCACTGCCAGGTCTCCATATACATTCTGCTAGTGCCTTTGGATATCTGCAATGCTCTGGTTTTCCGCCAAAAGAAACTCAATGAAAATTCTGTACTTGGAACTCACCATCGTTCCAGCCGCCATTTAGGAGCGTAGGTATACCAACCTATCGATTTCCTCAAACTAAATTGGCCAAGAAAAAAAATTGTTGCATTACTTATTGAACGCCAAGCGTATATTTATAGCTCCGAGACCCCTGCTCCAAGTCTGCACTACAGAAAAGACACTCTGCACCTACCTCTATATATATTACTTTTCAAGTGCACATTTCGTTTGTGGCGGGAGGAACGACCTGTACCACAGTCTTTCCGTACCTCACCCATGCCACGTCATCACTTCACCGCCAATGCCTAGTGTTGACAGATAGCATCGGTTTGTTTCATGTTACGAACAAAATGATTTTTAAAGAGGAATTAAACGTGCCCATTCGATAGAGCGGTCCCAAAATAGTCTATATCCGTTTTATCGATATGTATTATGAAAGACAGTAAATCATGAAGAATAATCGCCGGACAGAGTGGCCGAGCGGCTCTAGGCGCAGCAGTCTGGAACTGCGCGACTGGTACGGTCGCAGTTCGAATCCTGCCTCGGGCATGGATGTGTGTGATGTCCTTAGGTTAGTTAGGTTTAAGTAGTTCTAAGTTCTAGGGGACTGATGACATCAGAAGTTAAGTCCCATAGTGCTCAGAGCCATTTGAACCATTTGAAGAATAATCAGTACTTCAAAGGTGAATCATGTGCCGCCCTGAGCCGCATTGACTGCTAATGCCATTGAGCGGCTCTGGTCAGTTGCTGCTGGAGAAGTGCTTATTCTTCGTGTTTTAATGTCCCTGTTAATACATTTTAATACATATCGATAAAACAACTATCGCACTCGGCTAATTTGGGACCGCTCCATCAAATGGACACGTAAAATCCGGCTTTAAAAATCACTCTACATGTAAAGAGAAACAAACCGATACTTTCAATCTAAGTTGAGAGTCACATAAAACATGTGACGAGCAGTATCTGTTTCGGGCGAGTACAGCTGCACATCATAAAAACGAAACCGCAAAAATCTGCCGAAAGAACAGACGCCTGAATACTCTTAGTGGCACCCAGTATATGAATACTGGGTGAATATGAATGAATGGCCCCTTTTGGAAAGTGCGATCCCGACATTTCAACAGTGGACTACAAAGCAATCGTTAATACTCAATACCTCCCTTACAGCGTCCATCACTGGAATAAGGATCTCACATGCGCTCTAGGTCCGATTAACTGAATATTTCAAGGTGAGCAGAGTCGTACTTTGAATATTTCATATATTCTGTAAAGGAATCTAGATCATCAAGCACAAATCGGTCGAATGACAGTTTTGTAAGCTATTGCCTTCCTTAATGAAATTATGTGCATTTTGAACCTTGGATCAATATGGTCGTATACCACTACATATTTGATGATTTCCAGCGGCTGATTGCCAACAGCATAATCTATCAAAAATACATATTTCCGTCTATTTAGGTGTAGTGTGTGAGATATGTCGATGTTAAGGGTAAACAGGTAGTTCTTGCACTCCACTGCAACTTTCTGCCATTGGTAATTCCCTATACGGGGTGAGACCATCCCAGATATATCCAGAATGGGTAAAGATATCAAGGTACGGAGTTCGGTAAGTTACAGTGGAGAGTGTAGGGACGTTCCTGACGTTCGCAAGTAATTTTTAAGACTTATAGCTACTAAATTTTGACACCAGTTTTTTAAAGCGAAAGTATATACATTTTTCTGTGGCAGTGGAATCTACGAATAATTTTTGTGTAGAATTTGTACGTCGAAAGATGGTGGAACATGGTAAAATAGTAAGAGTATTACAGCGTTGGAAACCGTTGTCCCGCAGTTGGAAGAAATATCCCAACAACGTCTGAACAACTGTGCCTGATGTTACCAAAATGTCCAATCATGTAAAATCGGGCAAACCTACAGGAAAGCTGTAAGCACATTCACGGCCTATCCAGCGACCAGGAATGGGCTGGGTGAGCGCTTTCCTAGCCACGAGCAAGTAGTGAGTCGGGCACCCATAGCGTTCTTACTACATACACCTAGTGGTGCCGATGACCTCGGTGTATGGTCCTCTCCTCCGAATCAACCAACCTCTAGGAGAGTAGCTAACAACTCGTTAAAGCAGCTGCACGTGTCTGTTACTTAAGTGGGGTTAAATAAATACTCTGTTTGTTAGTCATCTCTTTAACATCTGTATCTTTGACTGGAGACGAAAATAAAGTAGCAAATGCTGCACTTGGTGTCTTGTCAGTTCATACACGACATATAATATGGTGCCGAAACCCGGAAACTGTGATAGGTGGAAGATCACGGTGGAGTGAAAGTCCAGCTGTAAGACGAAAAACGACGTCAGCTTGTTTCACGGCCTCGAACCGAGGTAAGAAAAAAAAATTGCTCTGAGCACAATGGGACTTAACACTGAGGTCATCAGTCCCCTAGAACTTAGAACTACTTAAACCTAACTAACCTAAGGACATCACAAACATCCATGCCCGAGGCAGAATTTGAACCTGCGACCGTAGCGGTCACGTGGTTCCAGACTGTAGCGCCTAGAACCGCTCGGCCACCCCGGCCGGCGAACCGATTTAAGAGCAGAGACAGCACACAACATATAGCAATGCAGCCTGTAGTCACACAATCTAGGTTCAGCAATTAATTAGCGCGCTTTTCAGTTCTGGCAAACACATATTAAGTTAACTCTGCAAGTATTGTGAAGTTCAAACACGAGCAGAGTAGTGACGGTTTATTGATGAAATACTGAAGCACAAGGAGCGCTTTCTATTGTCTGTGTATACTACTACAGTCTTTCACTGTTTCCACGTAGCAGTAATGTAGACATTGCAGTCTACTGAGAGTTCCTTTTACTATATTCCTTCATTGCCTATGTGCGGCGTCAGTTCACGGTATGTTGACAAATACCTTACCACAATTTGAAAACGAAAGAGTGGACTGACAGAACACTAGTAACACGGTTCAGAACGGCAATCGGTGAAGGGGATACTTGCGAAGATACAGACTGAGTACATTCGGACGCGACTGCAAGATAAGATAAATCGTTTGCGAGTGCTTCACGCTGCAATTCAGGATCTGCTTTCCGACACAGACTATGATTTCAACTTCAACCAATGCAACAAGGAAAATAGAGTAGCATGTTCAAGATGCAAGATGTACGATCACTTATCTATCTGCAATGAAAAACAGCGAGTTCCGACGGAAAAGACTGACGTTCAACTGCCTCACTTCACGTATTATCAAACTTACTTCATTCGGATCACAGGTCCGACGGATCTGAAGAGACGTACGCGCTTTTTACTCGACGCTTGAAACCAATGTAGCTCAATCAGCACCGTATTAGTTGACAAGTTGCAATTACAAGTCATCATTCACCAACAGTTAGCTGTTTCAGGATTTGTGTCACCACATTCCAAATCAACAAACCGCAGTTTTGTTCAATTCAAGTTGCCTGGAGTTTGGACAAATAACACGCTGACTTTCTCCGCTTTTGAAAGAGGGAACGCGTACTCATCATTACTACGTAGGCTACCGCAGCAGGGGTAATGATTATTAAAATTCTTCTGCTTTTTATAGCTCATCATTGTTTAAAATACTGTAATTATAAAATATAAAATCAGCGTTTCGGCCGTATTACAGCTACCTTCCTTAGGGCAAGACTGGTTTCCTTGGAGTTATGAATACGCCATATTTGCATAATTTTATTGGCTCTATAATATAATAGGCTAGTCATGACGCAATGGGAGAGTGTAAAAAAAACTATTTGTTGGATAGCCAGCTTGTCAGTAGCGACAGTCTGCAAATCAGCGCTTGGCTTCTAGTGTACGCAGAAATGCCCTGACAGTCCCCCTATAGCTATTTGTTTAGGCTGTCGTGTCCGTGCCCAGTAAGGCATCTGCTCCGCGGCTCCTTGGACAAGCGTAGGCAGCAGCCAGGGCACCAGAAGTTTATAGCCGTCCTCTTGATTGATGTTGTCTGGCTGCTTCATAATTTCAATCGTCTCTGGAATTTTGAGTTGGCGCGTCCACTACTCTTTCGGCAGCACACGGGCTTCCTGTATCAAGGAACACTGTCCATAGTGATGGTGGTGTTGGGCTATCACCGCAGCTGCAGCGACAGGATCCATAACATGATAGATTCCACAAACCGGGAGACTGGGAAGACCAGTAAGCACACGAGTAGCAGAACATAAACGGTACGTGTGATTAGCACAGCATAATAAATTGGCGATAGCGGAATATAGCCATGACTGTGGACAGCCTGTTTTGTTCCAGGAGGCCCGTATGTTGGCGAAAGAGTCTTAGATACGCCAGCGCAGAAAGTGAGGAGGGGTTTAAATTATTAAGCAGCCAGAAACACCATAAGAGAGGACTGCTACGAACTTCGGCGTCCTGGCTGCCGGCTATCCCTGTCCAACGGGCCGCAAGCGGTCGCAAGGCAGAAGTTTCGCCGGGCACGGTCGCGACAACCTAAGCAAACAGTTGTAGGGAACTGTCAGTCCGTTGCCACACCGACTAGGAAGAAAAAGTGCCCACCAGAAGCCAAGCGATGATTGCAGACTGTCGCCAATCACTGACAAGCCGGCAAGGCTATGAATAGCTTCTTTCCTACCTTCTACCGTTTCGTCATGACTAGTCTATTATATTCTAGGGCCAATAAAAATTTTCAAATGTGACGTATTGACATCTATCGCCTGCAATAAATAGAGCAACCTTTCCTCCACGAAAACCAGTCTTGCCCTGAGGAAGGCATTTGTAATACGGTCTAAACGTTGGTTTTACACTTTACAATTAAAGTATTTTATACTCTGAAGCGCCAAATGCTTATTCAAATACAGAGATATGTAAACAGGTAGAATACGGTGCTGCCGTCGGTAACATCTGTATAAGAGAACAAGTGTCTGGAGCAGTTGCTACCGCTACGGTCGCAGGTTCGAATCCTGCCTCGGGCATAGATGTGTGTGATGGCCTTAGGTTAGTTAGGTTTAAGTAGTTCTAAGTTCTAGGGGACTGATGACCTCAGATGTTAAGTCCCATAGTGCTCAGAGCTATTTGAACCATTTTTGTTTTTGCAGTTGCTGGATCGATTATTGCTGCTACAATGGCAGGTTATCAAGATTAAAATGAGTTTGAGCGTGGTGTTATAGTCGGCGCACGAGCGATGGGACACAGCATCACCGATGTAGCGATGAAGTAGGGATTTACCCGTACGACCATTTCACGATCGTACCGTGGATATCAGGAATCCGATAAAACATCAAATCTCCGACATCGCTGCGGCTGGAAAAAGATCCCCCAAGAGCGGAACCAACGACGACTGAATTGAATCTTTCAACGTGATGGAAGTGCAACCCTTCCGCAAATTGCTGCAGATTTCAATGCTGTGCCATTAACAAGTGTCAGCGTGCGAACCATTCAACGAAACATCATCGATATGGGCTTTCGGAGCCCGAGGGCCACTAGTGTACCCTTGGTGACTGCATGACACAAATCTTTACGCCTCGCCTGGGCCCATCAACACCGGCATTGGACTATTAATGGCTGGAAACGTGTTGCCAGATTGGACCAGTCTCGTTTCAACCTGTATCGAGCGGATGGACGTGTACGGGTATGAAGACAACCTAATGAACCCATGGACCTTCTATGTCAGCAGGGGACTGTTCAAGCTGTTAGAGGCTCTGTAATGGCGTGGGGCGTTTGCAGTTGGAGTGATTGGGACCCTGATATGTCTAGATACGACTCTGACTGGTAACACGTACGTAAGCATCCTGACTGGTCACATGCATCCATTCATGTCCATTGAGCATTCCGACAGACTTGGGCAGTTACAGCAGGACAATGCGACGCCTCACAAGTCCAGAATTGTTAACAGAGTGGCTCCAGGAATACTATTCTGAGTTTAAACACTTCCACTGGCCATCAAACTCCCCGACATGCACATTATTGAGCATATCTGGAATGCCTTGCAACGTGCTGTTCAGAAGAGATCTCCATCCTCTCGTACTCCTACTGATTTATGGACAGCTCCGCAGGATTCACGGTGTCAGTTCCTTCCAGCACTACTTCAGACATTAGTGTGTCCATACCACGTCGTGTTGCGGCACTTCTGCGTGCTCGCGGAGGTCCTACACGATTTTCGGCTGATGTACCAGTTTCTTTGGATCTTCAGTGTTCAGTGACGCGGTACAACCTCCAGAAGAATTTTAACCATCACATACTCGTCACTTGCAGGTGTCCTGGAAGATATCATTCGGAAGCTAAAACTTGCTATCCCAAGGAGACCAGCATCAGTGTCCGGCTGACTTTCTCGTGGGTGAACACCAATACTGGAAAATAACAAAGAGCGACACGTCAATACGACTTGTTGATTTTTTAGTTGCCCTTCCTTCGAGATTTGGACGGATTTTCAGTAGGCGGAGGTCTGTTTCTATTGTCAGCCATGTTATTGTGAGCAACGTGCACCTCAACGAAGAGTCTGATTTATTAGATCGGTCTTGAATCGTTTCTGGGACTTACAACTGACGAGAATAAAAGATCAAAAAGAACGAACACTCTGAGCGCAGTGTGTCACCATTTTGCAAGGTGTTCATGATGCTTTCCAAATCGAGGACGGACGAAGAGTAGTTTCATTACTAGGAAAGAGAGATGTGATTTTTTTTCTTCGAATCGTCGCAACGCAGAAAAACGTTCCATATCGTTACAAATGACATTGTGATGTACCATTCTCGAAAAAGATCAGTATGGAGGGCACTACTAATGATAGAGTATACCTTCATTATCACGCAGGGGTGAAGGAAAAATGGTTCAAATGGCTCCCAGCACTATGGGACTCAACTGCTGAGGTCATAAGTCCCCTAGAACTTAGAACTACTTAAACCTAACTAACCTAAGGACAACACACACATCCATGCCCGAGGCCGGATTCGAACCTGCGACCGTAGCGGTCGCGCGGTTCCAGACTGTAGCGCCAGAACCGCTCGGCCACCAGCGGCCGGCCTGGGTGAAGGAAAGACTAGGAACTGGAAAGCAGGGAACTGTTTTTTATCGTTCATCGCGTCACTTAATGGCACTTCAGACTCAAGACCCAATATGTATCCTGAAATATTGTCAACATGAATTCACTTCAGGATGATCCAGAATGCAATGGTTGGAAATGGCACTGAAGCACTTTTACGATACCGGTAATCGGCGAAAGAAAAGAGCCGTAACGAGATTTTTCTGGTTTCATATCGAGAAGGAAAAAAATGCAATTTGGTAACTACGAATCGTCATCGTACACAGGTGTGCTCGTCAGCCCATTCCTTCTTTCCGCGACGTTTCGTTAGTTGGCTACAAGACTTTGGCACACATTTCCTATTGCAGCAGGACTTCTAGGTAAAATATGGGAGGACGACAATAAAGTAATATTGATTCACTACCAGCTAACAGGTCTGTTGCAACAAATGAATCTTCAAACTCCAAAATGGGCTACGAATTCTAGTATATTAAAGGGTATGTGGGAAACGGAAGGTCGGTCGCTTAAAGAATTTCCCACAGCCGTAGGCATCGACTGGAATACGAAATCAGATTCAGTCTTCTTCGATCACCGTCTCATTACAGACATGTATGAAACTGCTACTAAACGCTAGTTGTTGGCCAGACAGCGAAATTCTAAGATAGTATTGGCAACCATTCACCTATATTCGTAGCAGGAAAGATTTTTCCAGAATACGTGGTGTAGAGACTTACAGTGGGACGAGATTTTTGCCTCTAAAGACTTGGCATCCGGAATGAAAATTTGGACCCCACTATTCACTGATCTGCAGTCCTTCGAAATACTCACGTGGATAGAACTGCACAGGCAAACGCCAAATGCTTGACAAGTTCAGGTATTTCATGATGTCTCGGAAGGGCATACGGAGTAGCGCTGTACATCAGAACTTCCGAGACTAAAAACACGTTTGTTCGTTTGGGCGTCAGTAAAGGCAGAGAATCCCCTATCAAAAGGGTGATGCTTTTGCGGTTTGTGTTATTAGCTGCTTTAGTGGGTTCCCGACTTCTAAGGTATTTCTGCCACTCCTCTGGGTTTGGCATCACAAACAGAAAAATGTGGAGCTATTCCATGGTGGAACTGACCAACATACAAAGCTAACCAAATCGCTGGGATATGTTTGTCTATAACTGAGTAACTGAAATCCAAGACGGTTTGATGGCATCACTTTGGCGATATTGCTGCACTCGAAATATATTAGGAGGAATAAGGACTTCAGCCGCCTACAGCCACTAAAATAAGTCAGTGGTGAATTTTGAAAATTTTGCGTCGAACCGGGACTCGAATCCAGATGCTCCGCTTCTCTAGAACGATTGCCTTAACTGCATCGGCAATTCGGACGCTCTTCCGCTCCAACCTAAATTCTCAAACCCTCACGCGCAACCAGCGCCCCCACCCATTAGTCACACAGCTCGTAGCATTCGCCAAGTCTCGCAGGACTTGGTAAGATATATTACTTGTGCACTGATAGTGCCTAGAGTCGTTATCTCTCATACATATAATAATATGTCAGTATATATACCAGGGTAGATGATATATTAATGTGTCAGTATATATATCAGGGACAACGGCTTCTGGGTACTTTCAGCCCATACTTAATCATCTCTGTCGGAGAATTAATGAATGGAACTCAGTGTGAGCTTCTTGTCTCACTAGGATTTTCCGTTGCACGACAGTGTCATCAGCAGCCTGAGTAAACCTATTAACATGCAATGTTTGATATTTATAAGAAACATTCTGCACTGACATCCTGTATAGGCAGCAGAAAGGTCATCAGATACGTTTGCTTCAGACAATTAGTTAAATGTTCCAAAGATCATTTGAATGATTCTTACATGGAAGTGAGGATTGAGTCAATTTACAGGATTTTAGACATGATTGTTGTTAACATTAATGAACACATGATCTTTTAGTCCTACTCATGCAACTACGTAGTAAAACTAGTCGAATTTTCGTTTTTTTTAAAAACTGGCTAACAGTTTTTAAGTAGAAATTCGTCCATAGAATGGAAAGAAATGGCCGGTAGGAGTGGTCCTAGGTTAGATTTAAAACTTGATTTGCCATTTCTCAGATATTTTATGGTACTAACCAAATGATCAAAACATTTTTTGGTGCATATTCAACTCCTTTCTGAGCCTCTGGCTGCATTAATAATGGGTAGTGAAGGTCATTTCTTTCCTATGGTGTTGTAGGTATAGATATCGCTATTCTTAAATTGTGATGGATCATTTATGACAAATTTAATTTGCGAATATACAATGATGAACTAAAACATTATGACCACCTACTTAATAGCTTATTTGCCCGTCTTTTGAACGAAATACATCACTGATACTGCTTATCAGAGACCCAACAGTTTGTTAGCTGGTTTGAGGTGGGATCTGGCACTAGATGTCTACGCGCAGGTCATGTAATTCGCGTAAATAACGGGCAGCTGATTTGCGTACGCGGTAATGGTGCCCAGTAGCGACACAGATGCGTTCCATAGGCTTTACATCAGGCGAATTTGGTCGCCGAGACATAAACGTGAGTTTCCTATAATGCTTCTCAAACTACTGTAGCACGGTTGTGGCTCCCAGACACTGGCAATTACACTGCTGAATGTTGACATCGCTGTCGCGGAAGACACCAAGCATGAAGGGATGTAGCTGGTTCGCAGCTGTCAGGATGTCTTCAATTACTAGCACAGGTCCCATGCAAGCACAGGGGAATGTATCTCAAAGCGTAATGCTGCTCCCATCTGTCTGTGTCAGTTGCGTGCTGCACGTTTGGAGCCGCCGTTCACGTCGATGACGGTGTTTGTGGATACGACCATCAACCAAGTGTAACAAACATGTGATTCACCCGAAGACCCGACACGTTTCCATTAATCAACGGTCGCGTCCCGGTGCTCCCGTACCCACTGCAATCGTGAATAACGATGTCGTTGGGTCAACATGTGAACAAGTAGGGGCGGTCTGTTGCGGAACTCCATTCTCAACAATGTACGATGAACCGTGTGCTCTGGCACACTTGTGCGTGCACCAGCATTGTGCTCTTTCGGCAGAGATGCCACAGATCACCATCTATCCTGCTTTACAGAGCAGACAAGCCTCCGAAACCCACGTTCTCTGAAGAGTCGTGAACCTCCAACCATTTAGCCCTTAGCAGTAGTTTCGTTGTTCTCCTACGTCTGTCCATAGATGTTCAGATTCGATCAGTTTCGTCGTTTTAGAGACACTTGTTCACAAGCTCTGCGTAATAATAATCAGCCCTTTCTCAAAGTCGCTTATCTGAATGGATTTCCCCATTTTCAGCACACATCTTCGCTGGGGCGATCCCCCATTCGTATCTGCTCCACTTATAAAGTTTTGTTACAGCGTTACGTGCCCGCTATATCAAACGTTGCGGTGGCAGTGGTCATTATGTTTTGGCTTATCAGTGTCTGCATTGTGATAGTACAGTTAAGATGCCCAGGTCCTTGGAGAATTACCTACACGACAACCACAGGTGAACACCATATACTATTCCTACTGCTCGCTTTTGTATAGTCAATACTTTCTTTGTACGTAAGAGTTATCTCAGAAAATTACTCCATAAAACATTACTAAATGGTAAAATGGAAAATATGCCAGGGGGTTAATCCACCTCTTACCAGAACCAGCAACTGTTTGGAGAGTAAAAGTACCTGAACTTCATTGTTGAGAAGCTTAGTAATACGCTTCTTCCAGTTCAGGTTTTCAGTACTATGTACACTCAAAAATTTGGAGCATTCTACCCTGTTTACCAAATCCTGGTCATGTGCTACATCAGTTGTTGGTATGACTCTATTTGTGGTACAGAACTGACCATAGTGTGTTTTCTCAAAAGTTAGGGACAGTCCATTTGGAGCGAAACGCTTAATAATTTTTTATGAAACATCATTAACTATCTTTCCTGTTGCTTTCTCTCTAATAGGATTTATTATAACACTAGTATGGTTTGCAAAAGTACCAGTTCTATCAGTTAAATGTTAAGTGGGAGGTCATTCACATATATAAGGAACAAAAGTGGACCCAAAATTGGACCTCTTGGGACTTCTTTTCTGATTCTTCCACAGTCACTAAAATTTCCTACCATTCCAACATTGTAGGACTTATTCACACAACGTTTTGTAGTCTGTTTGTTACTGATGATTCAGACCAATTGAGCGTAAAGCTCTCAGTTCCGTAAAGCATAAGTTCTTTTTAAAAGTGTTATATGATCTACACAATTAATTGCCTAGGAAAGATAACAAAAACACTATTTACTATTTAAGGCATGTAATATATAGTGGATGAATGTGTAAATACTGTAGCATTCTCAGCTGAGTATCCTTTCTGGAATCCACACTGTGATATGGTGCATAAATTGTTTCTACTTAAGTCTGTGAGTACCCCTGAGTACATTATTTTTTCGAATATTCTGGAAAATTATATCCGTAAGAAAACTGGAGGACAATTATTTCTGTCTTTTTTGTCCACTTTCTTATAGTGAGGTTTAACAACTGTATATTTTACTCTGTTATATGTGCCATTGACGTGTTACACAAATACTAAGTACATTGATCATTATTTTAGAATAACTTTTCAGAATTATGTCTGAAATTACATCAACACTACACGAGCTTTTAATTCTTAGAATTTTTATATCTCCACTAATTTCAGTGAATGATGTAGGTGCTATATTTAGTAGCTTAAAGTTTTGTGTGATGACATTTTTTGTACTATGAAAGTAACATCTGGTCTTGACTTACAGAAAATACAAATTTCCCTCTCCCTACTAGATGACATTTGCCTTAGCTGTTCATGGCTTACATGTGTTTTTAATTGTCCTTCTGGATAACGTTTTAGGAAAGTTGATTTCAGATATTGATTCTAATATATTCTGAAATAAATGTAATTTGACATTAGCCTCTCTTTCTATATATACCTCATTACGTACCACCGTTTGTATACTTACTTTTAAAACATTATATCCCACTCCCATTAATAAGTCTTACTGTTTTTCTTTATGAATCTACATCAGGGGTGTAAGAGAAATAGTGTATTTCATTTAATTGTGCACCATGATGAGGCACTCCACTAACAAAAGGGAATACATTAATTGTTTGAGGCTGATCACCGTCTACAAAAATGTTATCAGTCAGGGTTCTACTACCTTGCTGCACGCGAGTTGGAAAATTAACCAATGAAATTGACTGAAATGCCCTAGTAATGGTTCCAATTCATTTTTTGTTCGAGTTTTTAAGAAATCTACATTGAAATTATCACGGGCTACTAACTGTTTCCTCGTGGCTGACAGGCAGCTCAATAATGCATCTAGATTTCTCATAAATGGATGAAAGTTTCCAAGGGAAGATCTTCAGACCATTTAAATCACAAGAGAAGAACTCTGCTGTAACAACTCACTGGCACGTGCTTCTAGATGCTGATCTGTACAAAATCTGCTTGTATCAAAATTTTTACTTTGTGTCCAACTTTTACATACGTTGTAAGAGCTGATTTCTTCATGTTCATTACATACGAAAATGATAGTAGTTCATAATTCATTATATTCAACCTATTTGTTACAGGTCACTTTTAATATTATACTCTTAATTTCCTGCCAGATTATTTCCACCTTCTCCTACTATGAGTACCTGACCCTCTTCATCAGAATCTTTGCCCAAAGCCCATACATTCTCTCACACCTTGACACTGAGTTTCATGAAACTTGTTATTTGGTGTTTTGCGCATAGCGTATGCCGTATCATTTGGCCTACACCACTCCTGTTACTGCTAGGACTCTTTTCGTTATATTTTACTTTTCTATCGACCAAGCCTTAAAGTTGTTTCTACAAGTCTGGTGCACTCTAGTTTGCTCTAAAACTGTTTGAGACTCTTCTCGTATTTCAGGTAGCAAGTCAAACTGATCGGTAACCAGAATTTGAAATTTGATTTATGAGCTTTCCTCTTTTTGTTTATTACTTGTCACATTTTCTCAGCCCCAGTTTTCTCTTTCCACCATCAACCTATCTAGTTAAAAGTATCCCATTTCTGATTCTTTCCGAACGGCACAAATCTTTCCTCTCTCATCCATGATTTTATTGTCTTGACTACATAATCTACACCTCCATGGAAGAGTTTCGTCTGACATATTACTGACCACGGTCATCCGGCAGTCCTGAAAACGTTTGTCCCCATACTAATTAACCTATGGTAACACTCAGTTCTCACACAGGATGCTATTTTTTAAGGAAAGTAAAAAGCACTAAACAAGCTTAAACAGCTAGAAAGTAAGAATTAGTGAAAACTTAGCTTCAGATGAGTTGCACAGCTAACTTACGAACGGCTGGCTCACATAGAGCAGAAGAATGTAATCAACACATTCATGTTCGTTGAACGTACTTTTTAGGTAGCAGAAGACGTGAAATGAGTGAAAACTAAAATCACGATGTTTTTAACCACAATCTTAAACATAAAGTGTCAGTAAGTACTGAAAATTACTGTAATGTATGCAAGACAACACGTAGCGTTCTGTAAAATGCCGGAGCTGTTGTCATTCGCTACGACTGCCAAATGCCACAATTGCTTTGCTAGGAATCCAAGCACAAAGACGTCGGAATTCAGCTCCCATCCGTTTAATGCTATATACATTTTATCCTCGTTTAAAAGCTATGCAAGAAGTGCTCATATGCTCTCAATAAAGCACCGCATTAATTTTCTGATTTTTCCGCCCATTGTCCATTATGTTTCTATATGTATCTCTCTTTATAAAACAATCATTTTAGTGTCTATTCCCTGTAGTGAAAGTTGAACCGTAGAGCAGCTGTCCGCACTAATAATTTGTCTTTATTCCACACGAGCGCTTCCCATGAATTATGGAAATCTATCGGGTCTTTTGTGCCGCCATGCCGCCATTCAGATGCCTTTGTCGTCAGGAACAATAGGCGCGGGGAGCACGTCTGGGCGAAATATTGAACCGTTCTGTGTACTGGGGTGGGAGCTCTAACTTCAGACGCTCAAATCCTACTCACAAGAAATCGTTCCAGCTTCACATAACGGCCTTTCTGTAGGATATTCTCCAGATTTTTCCTAAATTTAAGGCAACGCTGAAACGAAAAACCAAGCTCGATCGTGTAAACATTTATAAAATTGAAAATATAATTATGATGTGCACATTATTCTGATCGACACGCACACGTCCACGTGTTTTAGCTTGTTGGCTACACACTGATGAAATAGGGAATTCTCAGACTGCCTTTTCAACTTTCACTCACTCCTATCAAGGGTAAAAGAAATGATGTATCTCAGTTGTGAACAGAATGATCATCGGCTATCGGGATACCTCGAATGAGGGTAGGGGCATTATTTCAGAGACTGCGAGATTTGCGAAATGTTCACGTGCCTCTGAGAACGAAGTGAAACATGCTTAAAGGAAGTCTCTCTAACAAAGAAGCCACTTTCGAAAAAACTTAGGTATCCGAGTAATGAAGGAATTAGTATATTTCATCAAAATATGCAAGGTATTAGAGACAAAGTTAGTGAACTGCTTATAGATGTCGACTCTGAAATTATTGGTATATTTGAACACTTCTTAAATAAGGAGATAATTCAGAGGCTTCCTTTACCAGCATACAGGTTGGCTGGCAGCTTTTCTAGGAGCTCTTTGTGGTGTGGGGGGAGTAGCCATGTATGTGAAAAACAGTATCCCATTTGAGTCAATTGATGTTTCAAAGTACTGCACTGAAAAGGTGTTTGAATGTTGTGCAGGTGTGGTTAAATTTAACGGAGCTAAACTTCTAACTGTTATGAAACTTCCTGGAAGATTAAAACTGTGTGCCCGACCGAGACTCGAACTCGGGACCTTTGCCTTTCGCCGGCAAGTGCTCTACCAGCTGAGCCACCGAAGCACGACTCACGCCCGGTACTCACAGCTTTACTTCTGCCAGTATCTCGTCTCCTACACTCCAAACTATAGAAGCTCTCCTGCAGGTACGCAGGAGAGCTTCTGTAAAGTTTGGAAGGTAGGAGACGAGATACTGGCATAAGTAAAGCTTTGAGTACCGGGCGTGAGTCGTGCTTCGGTAGCTCAGGTGGTAGAGCACTTGCCCGCGAAAGGCAAAGGTCCCGAGTTCGAGTCTCGGTCGGGCACACAGTTTTAATCTGCCAGTAAGTTTCATATCAGGGCACACTCCGCTGCAGAGTGAAAATCTCATTCTGGAAACATCCCCCAGGCTGTGGCTAAGCCATGTCTCCGCTATATCCTTTCTTTCAGGAGTGCCAGTTCTGCAAGGTTCGCAGGAGAACTTCTGTAAAGTTTGGAAGGTAGGAGACGAAATACTGGCAGAAGTAAAGCTGTGAGTACCGGGCGTGAGTCGTGCTTCGGTAGCTCAGTTGGTAGAGCACTTGCCTGCGAAAGGCAAAGGTCCCGAGTTCGAGTCTCGGTCCGGCACACAGTTTTAATCTGCCAGGAAGTTTCATATCAGCGCACACTCCGCTGCAGAGTGAAGATCTCATTCTTCTAACTGTTGTTATTTATAGATCCCCAGACTCCGATTTCACAACATTTTTGCTAAAGCTAGAGGTGGTTCTTGGTTCACTTTATAGGAAATACCAAAAGTTAGTTATATGTGGTGACTTCAATATTAATTGCATAAGTAATTGTGCAAGGAAAAGGATGCTGGTAGACCTCCTTAATTCATATAATCTTATGCAAACCGTATTTTTTCCAACGAGAGTGCAAGGGAACAGTAGAACAACCATAGACAACATTTTTGTTCATTCCTCATTACTAGATGGGCATTCTGTTAGCAAAAGTGTGAATGGCCTTTCAGATCATGATGTACAAGTTTTAACTCTAAAAGATTTTTGTGCTGCAACACATGTTAAATATAGTTATCAACTTTTTAGGAAAGCTGTTGCTGTAGATACCTTTATAAACCTTATCAAGGAACAAGTGTGGCAAGATGTTTATAGTGCCGATACAGTAGACGATAAATATAATGCTTTCCTCAAGACTTTTCTCGTGCTCTTTGAAAGTTGCTTTCCGTTGGAACGTTCAAAACAGGGTACCAGCACAAACAGGCAGCCTGGGTGGCTGACTAGAGGGATACGAATATCCTGTAGAACAAAGTGGCAATTATATCAAAACGTTAGAAACAGTCAAAATCTAAATGCAGCAGCGCATTACAAATTCTAAGGTGCTTAAAAAGTTATTAGGAAGGCAAAAAGTATGTGGTATGCAGATAGAATAGCTAAGTCTCAGGATAAACCTAAAACCATATGGTCAGTCGTAAAGGAAGTGGCTGGTCTGCAGAGACAGGTCGAGGATATAGAATCAGTGCGTAGTGGGAATGTCCGTGTTACTGATAAGTCGCGTATATGTACAGTATTTAATAATCACTTTCTGAATGTAGCAGGTGAACTAAATAGAAACCTAGTCCCAACAGGGAATCATATAGCGCTTGTAGAAGAAAGTGTTCCGAGACTGTTACCTGAAATGCTCCTCCATGATACTGACAAGAGGGAAATTGAGTTAATAATTAAATCACTGAAGACCAAGAACTTTAATGGATGTGACGGGGTTGGTTGGTTGGTTGGTTTGGGGAAGGAGACCAGACAGTGAGGTCATCGGTCTCATCGGATTAGGGAAGGACGGTGAAGGAAGTCGGTCGTACCCTTTCAAAGGAATGTGACGGGGTATCTAGCAGAATACTGAAGTATTGTTCTATGTATGTTAGCCCAGTACTTAGCCATATCTGTAACTTTTCCTTTAGGAGTGGTCGGTTTTCTGACCGATTAAAGTACTCGGTAGTGAAGCCACTTTATAAAAAGGGAGACAGGGATAATGTTGAAAATTATATGCCTATTTCTATGCCATCGGTGTTTGCTTAAGTTATCGAGAAGGTTGTATATACAAGGTTACTGGAGCATTTAAATTCACATAATTTGCTGTCAAATGTACAGTTTGGTTTTAGAAATGGTTTAACAGCTGAAAATGTTACATTTTCTTTTCTCTGTGGGGTTTTGGACGGATTAAATAAAAGGTTGCGAACGCTAGGTATTTTCTTTGATTTAACGAAGGCTTTTGACTGTGTTGACCACAAAATATTACTGCAGAAGTTGGACCATTATGGAGTAAGGGGAGTAGCTTACAATTGGTTCGCCTCTTACTTTAAGAACAGAAAGCAGAAGGTAATTCTTCGCAATATTGAGAGTGGTAGTGACGTTAAGTGGGCCGTTCCCCAAGGGTCGGTGCTGGGGCCACTGCTGTTTCTTATTTATATAAATGATATGTTTTCTAGTATTACAGGTGATTCAAAAATATTTCTGTTTGCTGATGACACTAGCTTGGTAGTGAAGGATCTTGTGTGTAATATTGAAACATTCTCAAATAATGTAGTTCACGAAATAAGTTCGTGGCTTGTGGAAAATAATTTGATGCTAAATCACATTAAGACTCAGTTTTTACAGTTTCTAACTCACAATTCAACAAGAACTGATATTTGGATCAGACAGAAAGGGCATATTCTAAGCGAGACGGAACAGTTCAAGTTCCTAGGCGTTCGGATAGATAGCAAGCTGTTGTGGAAAGCCCATGTTCAGGATCTTGTTCACAAACTAAATGCTGCTTTATTTACCATTAGAACAGTATCTGAAATAAGTGACACTTCAACACGAAAAGTAGTCTCTTCGCATATTTTCATACGCTTATGTCGTATGGCATTTTTTTTTGGGATAATTCTTCTGATTCAAAAAGGGTATTTTTGGCTCAAAAACGGGCTGTTCGAGCTATATGTGGTGTAAGTTCGAGAACCTCTTGTCGACCCCTATTCAATAGTCTGGGAATTCTAACATTGCCCTCACAGTATATATTTTCTTTAATGTCGTTTGTTGTTAGCAATATTAGCTTATTCCCAAGAGTTACCAGCTTTCACTCAGTTAATACTAGGCAGAAATCAAATCTGCATGTGGAATGCACTTCCTTGACTCTTGTGCAGAAAAGAGTGCAGTATTCTGCTGCATCCATTTTCAATAAGCTACCACAAGAACTCAAAAATCTTAGCAGTAGCCCAAACACTTTTCAGTCTAAACTGAAGAGTTTCCTCATGGCTCACTCCTTCTATTCTGTCGAGGAGCTCCTGGAAGAGCTGGAAAATTAAGCAAATTCCAGTGTTACATTGTTGATTTTCTTTATTTGTACTTACGAATTGTCGCCTGAATACGTTTCTTATATTTCATTTTATCTGTTTCTACTATCGTGTTATAATTTCATGTATTGACTCGTTCCATGACCATGGTGACTTCTCCTTAATTTGGTCCCACGGAACAATAAAAAAATAAATAAAATAAAAAATAATTAAACAATGACGGCATTGGGAATAGTTCCCGGACTACTTACGTCTGAGGGGAAAGTCGACTATAGCACCACGTAACACCCAGTAGTCATGCGTCAAGAGAACAAATCACCTGCCATAGAAATCACAAGGGAGTTACATTCTGGTCTACAGCGACAGTTCAGCCAACCCTGATTAGTATGGTCTCCCGAAATAGATTTGTGGCGTCCGCATCCAAATTAACCATTGCAGATCGACACAAAAGTCTTGAAGTTACATGTCATATCAGTGCTACACTGTTGCTGATTGGTGACAAGCACACTTCTCTGACGAATAACATCTTTTGCTGCCTCGGGCAGATGAAAGTTCATGTGTCCGGCGAGAAACACCGAACAGCAGCACTCAGCAACTGTCGGTGAGAGAACAAAAGCCGCTGGGAACAACATTTTCGATTTTGGAATGTGTTTTGCGGTGTTCTCTGAATTAATTCAATTACTCTTGGCCAATACTGATGTGAGTGCCAGCATCTACGCTTGTACGTGGTGATTTTGTTCGCCGCAAAGAAAAATATCTTTTATCAACTTAATGATTTTTGGTACACAACTTGAAGTGTCCATAAATAGCACGATGAAGAGTTCAAAAACTTCCCTAGTCCCAAAATTCTCATAATCTCAATTAACCGCTGTAGGGGTTCGTCGATTGTCTTTGCGCTGTGTGAATACTTCCATGAGAACCCTGCAAAACCCGTGGGATGCGGGACAGGCAACATTATTTCAGACAGCCGTGGAGTTATATTAGTATCTGACTGAGTCACTTCCTGCTCGTACAAATTTTGTGTATGCTACAATCAACGGCTACTCTGAGTACTAGCACATGGTTATCACTGTGTGAAGCCACAGCACACATAACACCATAGTGAATTTGCGACTGGTATAGTAACAGTATGAATTCCTCCTCTAGTATAATTTTTTGTAGCACGGGTCAGCAGAGTCTACAAATGATTTCAATGTGGTAATTTCCTTTTATGTGCGTCACTTAAGTCAATAAGTATTTCTGTTGCCTAGTTTCGAAGTGTACGTCATTACAAAGAGGATGATACCCATGTAATTCTAGAACATAGAAAGAGGTCATGGTATTACTAACGGAACCCGTACAGTACGCATGATAAACGGTTTCTCTAGCTCAATGGGTAGAGTAGTTTGATAGAGATCCAATCCGCTTAAGATCGCAGGTCTTTTCAAATGGTTCAAATGGTTTTAAGCACTATGGGACTTGACATCTGAGGTCATCAGTCCCGTAGAACTTAGAACTACTTAATCCTAACTAACCCAAGGACATCACACACAACCATGCCCGAGGCAGGATTCGAACCTGCGACCGTAGCAGCAGCTCGGTTCCGGACTGAAGCGCCTAGAACCGCTCGGCCACAGCGGTCGGCCTCAGGCCTTTTCAGCCAAACACAAGGTAAGCGGATAGTGATGATATTTGGGTGGGGGTGATTGAGTGCGGGGGGGGATGTTTATTTCCACTTCCAGCACTTACCTTATAACCAATGGAAACATCACGAAAATCTTGGTCGGAAGCAGAAGATTGGAGCTAATTGTAATTTATTTCTTGGACATACTGTCTCTGACTAAAACACGAAAGCCTGCTTCGTGATTGAGTAATTGTTGATGTGTGTAACAGAGAAATGTTGGCGACCTGCTTGACTTGTGTAGTGTGCTTAATGTGTGTCTTACAGTTTAAGTATTCTTTATAAATGAAACCAAAACTTTTAAACAGCGTTTGAGGTAAACGAACTTAATATGGGATGCAAATACAAATACCCATCAGAAAACCACCAAACACCTTACATCAAAGTTGTGAGTAGCTTGATTCATTTTTTTCGTGGATATTTATGTGTACATAGCAATACCTCATTATTACGAGTACTATATTCGGTGGACTGTTGGTGAGCATTTACAAGTGTATCGCAAAGTGCGCTTTTGGTCTCGTATGCTGTGTGACACTTCTTACTTCGTGTACGATGACACTGATATCGTTCGATATGCGTTTCATATGGATTTTATTACTAACTTTTCGCATTCATTCGTGCTTGATACTGAATTTGATGTCGTAAGTATCCAAAACCAATATATTTTGAATAAATCGACCGCCATAAACAGAAATGACCACATTCAAACCTTTTGTGGTCCCCGACAAAGTAGCATAAAAGTATTAAACCCGGTGATACGTTAACAACGGAACAGCATTCACTACACGGAATTCTAATGTTTCTAAAGTAAACTAAAAATCATCCGGCTATCCGCCCAAATGTTTTTGTTTAAGAGTATATGGTCCATCATTATGTTGTATTGTACTGTATGGAACTGGGGACCTACAAACGACGGAGAGGCTTCGTCCCCGCCGTAGCCCTCAATGATTCACAACCCCACAACAGACTACAACAGTCCACACACCCCACCGCCGTCCCACACCGAACCCAGGGTTATCATCAATATCTTACTCTGAACCAGCCAGATAAAGGGTAACGCGTACTTTAAGTTGCAGTTATAGCCACGATTCGACTTTCCATTATAAATACAAGTTCATCGGCTACCGTACTTCCCTAGTAATACCATGTGTATGTACTTATAATCTGTTGACTACGCTTCTAAGTGTTTTGCTCATTCATCTCTGCAGGTTTTGAGGAAATCCCAAGTTCCGTTACAAAGAGAAACTCAATAATTTTCATTGTAATAAATATATCCTTAGACGAAAAGTAGTGCACCAATTAATTATAAACTCTTACGCCGGAACACACAGGCTGAGCAGCATAAATATTTTATTGATGATTTTATAAACAGCATCCATTGAAGAAGAAGCTTTGCGTCTTTTATACTCACTTCGATGTTTCTGCACTTCTTTTTGCTTCAAATCCTTCACTTCTCTCACGTCAAATGAAACTTTTTAGGCATTATCAGTTACGAATATTTGTTCTTTAACACTCTAAGACACAAAAAACGACACACCAAGAAGGAATTATGCGAATGGGAGGAAAGCGGTGGATGTGATGTACATGTACAGACAGACAAATGAATTCAAGCTCAAAACAACTGAATGATTAATTCTAGAGGAAGAGCTTCACCAATTGAGCAAGTCAATAACTGGTTGATCCTCCTCTGGTTCTTCTGCAAGCATTTATTCGGCTTGGCGCTGATTGATAGAGTTGTTTGATAATCTCCAGAGAGCTGTCGTACCAAATTCTGTCCGATTGGTGCATTAGATCGTCAAAATTTCTAGAGTGGACAAATCTGGCGACCTTGCTGGCCGAAGTAGTGTCAATCCCGCATCCCGCATCCGACCATCCTGATTTACGTTTTCCGTGATTTCCCTAAATCGCTCCAGGCAAATGCTGGGATGGTTACTTTGAAAGGGCACGGCCGACTTCCTTCCCCATCCTTCCCTAATTCGATGAGACCGATGACCTCGCTGTTTGGTCTCTTCCCCCCAAACAACCCAACACCAACCCGAAGTAGTGTTTGGCAGGCGCGAAGACAAGCACTAAAAACTCTCGGGTGGGCATCATCGTGCTGAACTGTAAGCCCAGGATGGCCCGCCATGAAGGCCAACATAACCGGGCGTAGAATATCGTCGACGTATCGCTGTGCTATAAGCGTGCCGCCTATGAAAACCAAAGGGATCCTGCTATGAAAGGAAATGGCACCCAATACCGTCACTGCCAGTTGGCGGGCGACAGTCAGGTTGGTATTCCACGGCTGTCCGGGGAGTCTCCAGAGGCGCCTTCGCTGGTCATCGAGGATCAGTTCGAAGGGGCCTTATCACTGGAGACAATTTTAGTCCAGTTAATGAGATTCTAGACCGAATTTTTCTTTCTTTCACATCCTTTTGTAATTTCTTTAGTTTTAATGCGCTGCTCATAACCAATAAATAGTTATTGAGGTTTCTCATCATTAGGTAACATCAGTGGAATGTTATGTATGTGGACATACCTAGTTACACAAGGTATTTTTTAAGTATATTTCTTCTATTTGTGACTGACTGTTTTTATTTTTAACAAACCTGTACGGAACGTGCTACATACTATCCACTATAACGTCAACTGGCATGTGTTATAGAGTCGTAGTGCAACAAGACGTAGAACAACAACTTTTTGAAATTATGAAAACGTAATATGTAATAGCAAATATAAATAACGATGTACTCTATGTAAATACATCATTTTACAACTTTACAGATCAGACGATGACAGTTTTAACTGTCGGAACCGGTCATCAAAAAGAAATACAAGTGTTCAGAGCGATCGTGGCTATTAAATTTTCTTCATTATACTCGTATAATGGTCAGAGTACACGCCTGCCTCTGGCACCTTTATGTAACTTCAGTAAAAACGTCAGGTCTCTCAGGATTTCTTTCACGATTCTTAAATCAATGTTAGCAATGATTAAATTTTCTTCTTTGTAAAATTTTCCCAAGTGGCCTCTCTTTTAATTCATTTCTACGTTCTACTATTTTTGCTTCTCTCCCTTTTTCTGATAACGAAATGTAGTCCCCCATCACAGTTAAAGATTTCCCCTTATCTGTCTGAATAATTTCTTTCATGTTATCATAGCTTGTTTCAGTCATGTGTGTAATGGTCTAGAGTACTTTGGCTCTCATAATGTGTTCAGTGTGTGGTTCTTAGTTAGCACCCCTGCATTCCTGTTCTCTTATTCATCACTGATTATTTGATCTTGTGTCTGTATTGATGTAGTCATCTGACCGGAAGTCCTGTTCCTCCTCCCTTCGCACTTCACTCATACTCTCACTACACCTCTCTTCTAGGAGCTTCAATCTGGAACCGCGCGACCGCTACGGTCGCAGGTTCGAATCCTGCCTCGGGTATGGATGTGTGTGATGTCCTTAGGTTAGTTAGGTTTAAGTAGTTCTAAGTTCTAGGGGACTGATGACATGAGAAGTTCAGTCCCATAGTGCTCAGAGCCATTTGAACACCTCTCTTCAACCTATCCACTTCTATTTTCAAATAATCTAGCAAAGTAAATCTTATACTATACACATCGAACCAAAGAACGCCAGATTTCTTTCTCCCGATAACGTCGTGCAGACTAGTCCCCGCCCGTATTTCCAACTGAGGATTAATTTACCTCAGGATTATCTTACCCAAAAGGATATCTTATCGCTAGGCATACAGCAGAGTTTCATGTCTTTGGTCAACACAATGTAGTTATGATTAAACTTTCGCTAACTGAGAGGGCAACCATGAAAAACGGGTGGTCGTACGACAATAAAACTTGGTAGACAAATTTGTAAGGGCAAGGGGAAGAGAATAATGAATAAACCATTGAAACAAACGCATCCTAAATTCACGTGAGAGGGTAGCATATGTTAACTGCGTACCATGTTTGCGTTTCAGGTTACAATCGATGCTCGACGTAGCGACTATCTTAATCTACGACACCCTGGAACAGCGAGCGGTGGACCGCGGAATTTTCAGGTGTCGTGACACAGCTAGAGCACTGCTTGAAGATCGCACATTGCGTCTAGCATTCTCAGTCATGGAAAAAGTAACTTTTTCAACAGTTTGTACCGCAATTGGTCATCGACCTCTCCCAAGAGCAGTTTCCGAGTTGCCAATTACTGCGAACTTCCGAATCACGTTCTTCACCCCCGATGCGGAGAAAGGACCACCCCGCATTCTTTTAATCCGTCGATACTAGCGAAGAGTAGCAGCACTGTTGCCACTGTTGCCACTGTTTTGATAAAACAGCTTTACGAATAAAGCACTCGTCATCTTGTGCACCCCATGTTGACTGCCCGCAATACATACTGATGGTTGTGTTTCAACCCTACGTCGCCGCCCAGTACTGGAGCCTAGTGCCAGGTCATCACACTAACACTACTAACAACGCATATACCGCGGCGTACAGTCTGAACATCGTTCCTATAAAGTTTGGTACCCATAGCGTTAATAGTTTCCGTATACAACGTCTCAAGTAGCGAAAGTTTAATTATAACTGCGCAGTATAATGGCTGCTGTTTCCGCGATGATTTTAGTCAATCTGTGTACAAACATAGCAAGGCAAAGTTGACTAGTTTACAAGACCTGTTCAGCCAGATATCCAGCACTTTGTACATGTAACTACTGTAAATGGTACTGCTCCAATTCAGGTACCATTATTATGTTGTCTGATCTTTCCACAGAATATATCCTTCCAGAATTCTCTACAACTACCAGAACCTTATCCGACCGATTCTTACCATTGCCAACGTAACATTTATCTCTAGAACTCCAAAACTGCACCACTCCTTACACGTCCTTGAACGCTATCCACCCCACCTCACCTTCTGCGACTGTTTTTCCTCTCGCAGCCGTATCCTTCATCTGGTGATAAAATTCCCCCTCTCGTTAAATTCTTCAAACATTGTAAATTCGAAAAGGAAAACCGAATTGTCTTCCTCTTCTGAACGCAGCAATCATACAAGACTCTAATATATCTGCACTCCTCCTGACCTTCCCCCATTCCTTCCTTTTCCAGTTTCCATTTATACATTCCACTTCCCAGCCAAAAATCAAATTTCTACTCGTACACATGGTAACACATTTGTCTGTACTGCCCTAGTGCCCTTATCCCTCGTTTCTTCCCTCCTTCCTATCCACCCAGCATGTACTGTAAGCCGATATCGAGGGACCCATGGCATGTGTCATCGCCATCGTCATAATAATCGTAATCGTCATCGTCTTCCTCAACATAATCCCTGTCTCATCCCTTTTTCAGTCTCTGTATGAAGTGTCCTTCATTACTGTGGGTACTAATAGCACTAGTGAAATAGTACTAGAGTACTGGTGATAGAAGCACGTTTCCGACCAAATAGGTGGCAAAATCCATACACATTTCGAAGTGCTCTCGCGCTCTTTTCATGAAACGGTTGCTCGTTGGAGCAACATTTTTAAGATGGCCAAAAACGTAACTGTATTGACCCTGATGAACACAAGACACCGTTACTCTTCTATCACACAAGATGTCTCGCTTAGCACACTTAATAGGAATGCTTAAATACGCGATTAAAATAGAACTCCGTTTATGTTAGTTATTTTACGTCTCCAAAGAAGTTGAATTACTAATTTTTCTTTATAAGAATATTCTCTTTCGAGACTGTTGTTGCTATAAATTCCGTAAAACTTCCACAATCCTACATTCGATAAACTTGAAAATCAGCTCGCTTTCTCACTTTCTTGTCAGGCACTTGATAATTCAGACACTTAATTTCCTACGGTTTTGAAGAAACTTAAAACTAGGCGTCCGCAAACGGAGACGTGTATCTTGTGCTTTGTGTCTGCAGGTGACTAAGTGAACAACTTCTTGAGCACTCTTAATAAAAGAAGTTCGACGAATTACTTCATTAGAGTAATCCGCGAGTAAAATTACATTCCATGTAATGACCCTTTTGTTGACAAGAACTCTTAATCCCTTGGCGCCAGAGACGCTGTTCGGAGTTGAGCGGCTCTTGGGGATTTTCTCTTTAGCCGGAAAAAGGAAGGTGTGTCTACCCGCGGGCCGCTAGGGCCGCCTGTTCCTAAACTTTAGATTAGTGAGGACAACGCATCTGAAGGCATGTTTTTAATAAAGCTACTAACGCAGCGGTATAAAGGGAAGAAGCGCATGATGGTAGATATGATCACAAATAGCCCTGAAAACGATCGTTTTAGTTGTTTTCACTATAACGAACAATTATGTTCTTTGAGAACACTGCCGTGTTTATACATATATTTAGTATTGTTGTTTTTAACGTTTATCAGTTTTCTTATGATTTAGTTTCACCGTTAGTAGGTTTGGTAGTCAAAGGTTTGAGCAGAAAGAAAACAAGACTCTCAAGAAATTACACAGTGGATTTCTGTTAGTGTGTTCATAGTCAAACGAAGAGTGTGAAAGGGACAAGGGAGAATAAAATTGACCAGTGTAATGTCAATTTTGGTAAAAAAAATTTTTTTCATCGTTTGGGAATAATTAGGATATTTAAGAACAAAACTTGACAAAAAGATTTGAAAAAAGGAACGGTCAAATTTTAGCACTGAACAGCCTGGCAGCAATGCTCTGAAACGATGTCATTATACATGCCGTCACTGTGGCGACCATGCACTATTAAGAAAGAAGACGTGTTCAGAGAGCAAGATCGATTATTCAGGAAGATGACAAACCGGAAAAAGCTAGCCAGTGCTACTGAAGTGTGAAGCTGAGCAATACCCAGCTCCAACTATGCGCCATTGGGAGCTGACTAAAGAAGAAGAGCAAAACGAATGAAGTCATTACCATCCAATGGCGACACCTGGCTGGGCAACCTGTTCTTCTTCCAGGTTCAGAGCCTCTGATGATGAAGAATTAGTGGCCAGCAGAATCTCATAAATATCCCCACTCTCAGATGTTCCCAGATGCTCGCCGACATTCTCTTTATATGATCAGTTTTAGGGACAACCTCTGTTGTCTCCGTCAGCTGCTGACTTCGAGGTGGAGACTGCTGCAGAACCGGATGAAGTATCCAGTCATCTACCAAGAACTTTTTCCCTAGTAGCAGCAGGCAACTGCCTGTGCTGCGGACTGTATGCAGATGACTTGTCACCTTTGCACCACAGGGTTGTCCTCTGGGTGACTACCTCCTGCTGGTATCCACCTCTGTAGTGGGACACCTGTTCGAACCTGAGCTGGAGGCTGCCATCGAAGCTGGCTTTCCCCCAAAGCTGTCACATGCCTTCGAGGTAGGTCATGCTTGGGGCTATGGTTTGAGTACCGTCCTAGTGTGTGCTGTATTTCCAAGGAGGGCCTGTAGCCTGGACGGGGCTGTCATATCTCGGCCGTGGCATGCAGTCTCTGCCAGCTACAGTTGTTCTGCGGAGTCCCATGCGTGATGCTGCTTAGGCACGCTACTAGCCAGACACTCTGCTGACGATGGTTCACTGTTCTCTGTGACTCACTACGTCATCGCAGGGCCGACGGCCTCTCGTCCTGCAGCGGTCACACCTCTGTGCCTAGCGCGGATAAAAGTTTTATTCGACCAGGGATGTCTTACTTGCAGCCCTCTGAAGGAGGCTACGTTATTTCATGACTTTGCGTAGCCATTTGATCTGCCACGTTAGAGGTCACACCTCCGGCCTCTACACATGATATCAGAAGTATCTACTTCAAAATAAGCTGCTACCAATCATCGAGAGGACGCTCTGGCTGCGACAGCTTCGCCAGCTCTGGCCTGCGGTTACTAGTTTCGCAAGTGGGCTGTTTGTTTTTCGGGGCCGTTGTTGTGTAATTCTTTTGCACGATCATGATGGATAGGACTGATGTGCATAGTAATTTTTGGATAGGCTTTGAGAAATCAGATGAACCTGCAGACAGTTTCGGGAAAATTATAAAGAGTACTATTTGCAGCCAGTGAGTTGCCAATATAGTAAGTAACTGTGTCATGAATTATTGCGTATGCAGGCAGTTTCAACTACCTGTGACACATGTCGACGTTATGGGCATAGCGTTTAGAGGCATTTGAACCATTTGAAAGGGCCATCGATTACCAATTGAAACGTCCTGAACGATGACGATTTCGATATGTTGAGTGTAGACCGTTACTTCAAGCAAACCATCAGGGCATACACATTACACGAGAAAGAAAAGCACATAAAAGGAAGGGATATGTCAACTATCAACTATGCGTCCACCTTCGTAGTTGCGTGGTCAGTGCGGCATGCAGCTATGAGGGATATCTAGGTTAGATTCATGGTGGTGCCAGGGAAGCTTCTTAGATGCCAGGTGGTGGTACAGGATGCAGTCAGCCCCTTAAGGACAACTCAGGAGCTACTCGATCGATTAGTAGCGGTTCCAAGGTCGAGAAACCCTACAGCGAACAGGACAGTGGTGTGAAATGGCTCTGAGCACTATGGGACTCAACATCTTAGGTCATAAGTCCCCTAGAACTTAGAACTACTTAAACCTAACTAACCTAAGGACATCACACACACCACGCCCGAGGCAGGATTCGAACCTGCGACCGTAGCAGTCCCGCGGTTCCGGACTGCAGCGCCAGAACCGCACGGCCACCGCGGCCGGCAGTGGTGTGATGACCACATGCACTTCCATACGTCATCTGATGAAGCCATTGGCAGAGGATGACACGATGGTCTGACGGACCCGTTGTTCCGTCAGGGCCAGAACGCGGAACTTTACTTTACCAGGTCAACTATGCAGGCTTTGTTAATATTAATTATTGGCGACACCAGTGACGCAGCATCAAATCCCGACAGGGGATATTCCTCCGGTCTACTAGAAACCATTCAGAAATGCCAGGCACCAGCAATCGATAATGGAAGAATTCATCAATCAGCATTTGGTTGATGGCATTCTTGAGGGAAGTGATAGTATACGGGGAGCAGCGTCTCCTCTGTCACAGAAAAAGTTACACGAACATTGGTTGTACGTTTGAATGAGATGCCGATAGATAATCTGAAGTTGAGTATTTAGTATTTCACTTGGAATTTTAAAGACTGCTGGTTGATTCTCAATGGGCACCTCATTTCTGAATGTGATATCGAGCATTATTCAAAGGCTTATCAAATGTTTCTCAGTCTATTTTAGTTTTTATTTTGAACAAATCGTTTCACAAAAAGGTTTGACAGTTTTTCAATTTTTAGAATTATTTACTTTGTTCCACATACGATTGTGTTTGTGGCGGCTGTCTACCTTGAATGAAACTGACATGATGTTCTTGATCTACGTCTTCAGCAACATCTTCATCCACATACACACTCTGTAAGCCACAGTATGGTGCCTGGTGGAGTGTATCTCATACTACTAGTAGTTATTTCCTTTCCTTTTCCATTCTCAAGTAGAGCAAGGAAAAAGCCACAGTCTATACGCCTCTGTACGAGCCCTAGTTTCTGTTACCTTTTCTGCGTAGTCCTTACGTAAAATGTAGGTTGGCGACAGTAGAATCGTTCAGCAGTCAGCTTTAAATATCGATTCTCTAAATTTTCTCAACAGTGTTTTGTGAAAATAACGTCGCCTTCAAAAATGGTTCAAATGGCTCTGAGCACTATGGGACTTAACTTCGGAAGTCATCAGTCCCCTAGAACTTAGAACTACTTAAACTTAACTTAACCTAAGGACATGACACACACTCATGCCCGAGGCAGGATTCAAACCTGCGACCGTAGCAGTCACGCGGTTCCGGACTGAAGCGCCTAGAACCGCTCGGCCACAGCTGCCGGCAAAGTCGCCTTCCCTCAAGGAATTTACATTTGAGTTCCTGAAGCATCTCCGTGATAACTCTGTACTGTTCGAATCTACTGGTAACAAAACTGGCATCCCGCCTCTGAATTGCTTCGATGGCTTCCTTTAATTCGACCTGGTTGGGATCCCAAATACTCCCAATAGTAATGAAGAACGGATCTATACACGGTCTGTTCTGTATATGAGGTACACTTACCTAAGATTCTTCCAATAAACAGCAGTCGATCATTCGCCTGCCCTCTTACCGTCCTCACATGGTCGTTCCATTGAATATCGCTGTGTAACGTTACGACTAGATATTTAATCTATGTAATTGTCTGAAGCAGTACACTATTAATGTTGTTTTCGATCATTACGGGACTGTTTTTCCTACTCGTCTGCATTAACTTACTTTTTTTTTTTTTTTTTTTACATGTAGAATAAGCTGCCGTTGATTACACCAACTAACTCGTCTTGTATCTTCGTACAGTCATTCAACAATGGCACCTTCCCATACACCATAGCATCATGACCAAACGATCTAGATTGCTGTGTGTCTGACGAACACTCGCCGTCGAGGACAACATAATGGGTTCTATTACTTAAAAAGTCTTCGAGCCATTCACATATCTAGGAACCCAATCCGCATGCTCGGATCTTCGTTAACAGCCTGCAGCGGGACACCATTTCAATCGGTTTCTGGCGATCTAGAAATATGGTAACTGCCTGTTCTGCCTTCATCCACGGCTCGCAGGATATCATGTGAGAAAAGGGCAAGCTGAGTTTCACACCAGCGATGTTTTCTAAATCCGTGCTGATTTTTGGACAGAAGCTTTTCCGTCTCAACTCAGAATATGTTTCATTCAAAAATTCTGCAGCTAACCGATGTGAAGGATTTTCGTCTGTAATTTCGCAGGTACGTTTTTACCCTTGATGCATACGAGAGCCACGTGCGCTTTTTTCCAGTTTCATAAGAAAGAGTCTCTGGGCTAGGGATTCGCGATATATGCCTGGCGCCTTTTTTTCGCTTTTTCTGTTGCTTCTCTACACCAGGGACGCCTTATTCCGTTATCCTTAAGGGATTCTCTGCGACTGTCAAACGACGATACGTTAGAGCGACCCTCCTACGTGAATGATTTCTTAACTAGCGATTTTACATAAAACAATTTTTTGGGGTTCTCGGCGATATCAAATGCCAAGACATGTTACTGTAAGTTGTTGTATGCTTCGTGCATCCATCTTTTTACAGACGCAGGAATCACTACTAACTTTTGCCTGTCAACCTTTTCGTGTTCTTTTTTGAACCTGAAGTGCAACACTCTGCATTTTCCGAAATTTGTTATTTAACCACGGTGAGTCTTCTCCGTCCTTAATCCACTTACTTGGCATATATTTCTCCAGAGCGCGATTTACGATCTGTTTAAAATTTGCCTATTATTCCTCCACGTTCTTCATACTGGAACTAAATGATTTATTAACCAAGTGAGAAACTAAGAACTCTTCATCTTGCATTCTAGCACAAATACTCTCGAGGCCTTCTTGGTGGATTCCTAAAGTTTAGTAACCATCTTCGATATATCAGGATCACTAACCCTGTCTTTCTACTGACACTGTCGATAAGGTCAGGTCTTTGTGCAGCTACAAGGTCTAAAATATTTGTATTGAGTGTGGGTTCTTGAACTAGCTGCTGAAGCCACGCGTTCAAAACTTCTTCACGAAGCTATAATCGGTAGGTTGAAGTCGCCTGTAACTAATGTCGCACGCTCTGGATATTGACGCGCTACTTAGCGTAGACTTTCTATGAATTATTCTACAATGTCATGGCGGAATCGGGTGGCCAGTAAAAATATCCGATAATTAACTTGAGTTCACGTAGGCTTGTTCCTCGCGTCCAGATAACTTCACAGTAAGACTCAATTTCGACCTCGATGAGCACAATATTTTTGTCGACTGCAATGAACACTATCCCTCCCATTGCGCCTAATTTGCGTTTCCGATATACGTTCCATGCCTTGCTGAATATTTCGGAGCTTACTGCTTTGGGATTCACCCAGCTGTCTCTTCCGAGAATAATTTCAACGCGACGATTTTCCTGGAGGGCACTAAGTTCAGGAAATTTGTTATGAATACTTCAATAATTCATCGCTCATAATTTTGACGATCGGAGTGTCTTTACTTTGTACGCGGTCTGATATCGCTCTTTGCATATCGACTGGCGAGCATTCATTTGAGGACCTCAGACTACCACCTAACATCAAAAAAGGGCCAACGGGAGTGGTTCTATTCTCCATCTCACAACGCAAGTCTAGAAATCTGCAGCCAAAACCGCCAGAGAATCGACGGAGCCTTTTATTGAGACACTCTGGTCAGCTGCAAACCGAAGGACTTCGGACATCTCTGGGTACGACGCTGCAAATTGTGAGATTTGCCTGCTCTCCATAAGAGAGACCAGCAGTCTTCACCACTTCCACTAGTCGCCTGCACGGACTGAGAATGGCCTCAGAATTCAAGCAACAGACGTCACTGGCGCTTACACAAGCCACAACTTGCAGACGACTGCACCCTGCATCCTCGATAGCTGCAGGCACAGCCTCCTTCACATTTCGGATGAGGTCCCATGGCAGACATACAGAGTCCACATTAAACTTCTTTTCAGCACTGAACACTATTTCCCTAACGGACTCCATAACGCCCCTAACATCGAAGCTCCTCATAACTAAAAAGCCCTGTTCCCGTGCGCCTGCTCAGACCCTGCTGAAGGAGCAGTCACCTCTCTACTCACAATGTGAACGGGCGAGGCCAGATGGCCAGCATCCACATGGACTCTCCGCTTCGAGCGACGCAGACATATTACAACCCACCACTCCGCCTGTTGTGAGAGTGGGTTCCTAGTGCTGGGTTCGCTGCAAGGTACCTCAGCAGCAGAGCCAGTGAGTAAACCAAACGACACCAGAAGTTTCCCATGCGACATACTGCATTCACTACCAATGACCCCGAGGCAGCAGCCTTGAGATGGTTGGCTGTGGCTAAAAGCATCTTCAGCTGTTCACGAACTGCAGCTACCTTCTCCTGTGTCCTCACACAAGATGCACACCTCCTATCCATCCTATTACTGCCTACTCAAGTGTTAACTATAAAATCACACAGAGAAAGCTAAATAAGTAGCTTGCTAATGTCCTGGTGCATTAAAGGCAGCAAGTAAAGCCTCATGATTATGATATGGTAACAACTATTCCGTTTTATACAGAAAAAAGAACAGTTATGATGTTTGCCCAACTGCCATCTCTTTTACCATCTAGTCTGCTACAAGCGGGTTGCTATTTCAAAAGTGACATTGAGAGGTGAAAGAAAATCATAACTAGGTGTTACGCAGTGCTGTAGTAGTCATCACAATAGAATCATTAGAAATAATAGCGAATCAGGATCATTTCCGTAAACGATCGCCAAAACTAAAGTAAAATAGAAAGTGTGAACCTGCTACTGTGGTATCGAAAATCAATACCACCTCACAGTATCAAGGATGGTAATCGAATGGCAAGTTTCCGTCTAACACCGATAGCGGTTGCGCAGGATCTGATGGACACCGTGGTGCGTTTCTGCTGAGCCATCCCAAACAGCTCTGTACTTGGAGCGCCCTCTGCCACCGCAATAAACGATGGCTGGCGGTAGCCGCTCAGCGTACTTCCACTCGGAGCCACCTCCCCACGTGACGTTATGCAGATGCCGCCTAGTTGCGGCACAGTTCGTGCTCAGTACAGTAAGGCTCATCCCAGCTGCTACTGTATCAGCTGAACTCTTTTTCTTGCTGCAATGTTTGTAATGAGTCTTAATTCGTTTGGAGGAGTACAAGCAACGTAAATCTCGTTTTTACTGGGATATCTTGTTCACTAATCATTTCTGCTCCTGCCCAGCTTTCCTACGACGACAGGAACTGCACCACTTTGTAGCCCACCACTAATTACCACTGCACACGAAGTTGTATACAACAGGCATGACAATATTTCAACGACGATTCGGTGAATAATCGCATACAAGCAACTGCAAAAAATCGACTCTACCGGCCAAGGTAGACAGCCACACAAACAGTAAGGCGCCCCCCCCCCCCCCCTCCTCTTATGATGGTGTTACACTGAAGAAACATGTTTCAGTAAAAGCGAAACACAACAAATTTTCTCAAGGCGATGTCGTCAAGGGTCTTCCTCAGTCCTCTTTATCGTAACAGTATTCATGTGGAAGTTGCTGTAAATGACATCTGTATTCTGCTACAAGAAATCCGTAAATTATACTGCCACACAAATAGTTTCTTGAGACTTTTTTCTTCCTGCATTGAAAACCTAATGAATGAACACAGCAGGGGACCAAAAGGTAGAAATATTTTACCACCGCCCCAGCAACATTTACTTTTTAAGCGTTCGTAGAGTCTTGTCTCAATCGTGTAAATGATTTGATGCGTTTGAAAAAAGAAATTGTAAGTTCATTCTGTATCATTACAACCATTATATACCTGGTGGCTATAATTAAACTTTCCATATATCCGACAAGGGAAACTAATTACCGTACGCAGACAAAACTTGGTAGCATTAACCTCAAGGACATGCGGAAGAGAAATAATGCAGAATCAGCTCAATTGAAACACTTTTAATATGCTGCTACGGTAAATTATGCCATTACATACCGGTACCATTGCTGCTACAAAACGGGCTCAATATGGTACCCATCAGTGTCCAGAAGAGTATGAAAGCGCAAGATAGCACTCTGCACCGAAGAACGAAGCATATCCGTAGGTATGCTGACTACCTCTTTTGATATGCTGTGCTTCAGATCAGCACGTGTGTGAACGTTCCCCTGGTAAACCCTGTCCTTCAGGCAGCCCCTGAACCAGAAATCACATGGAGTGAGATCAGGTAGTCGTGCCGGCGAAGCATTTGGGAACGATCGGCTGATAATTCGATCGTTTCCAAATGTATATTGACTTATCTCTCCGCTTTCTCGCAAGGACTGAAGTTGACAAGGGCTGGTCCTGGAGAACCTTATCGACAGACGAAGCTCAGTTATCTCTGACGGATGAGGTGAACAGACAGAATTGCCGAGTATTAGGGTCTTTACCTTCAATCGCTGTGCATGAAGTTCCTCCGTTTGGTGATCGTGTCACCGTACGGTGTGGTTTCACGGCTACGTTAAGCATTGGTCTATTATTTTTTGAACAGATTGGCGCTCTTGGACCAAAGACGTGCCGTTTGACTGACCAGCGTTACTGCGATATGCTTCGCTAGCATGTCATACCCGACCTACGGGAGAGAGACCCATTGAACTCAACAGTTTTCATCCAAGATGGGGCCCCACCGCACATCGCTCGTGCATTTCGTTTGCTTCTCCGAAACACATTTGGAAACGATCGAATTATCAGCCGATCGATAGGGTGTTTTAGGACCAACCCTCGTCAACTTGTCCTTGCGAGAAAGGAGCTAAGTCAATACGTCGTTGTGCGTCGTGTGGTGCAAGCTACTGTACGATAGGGATTTTGTACGGATACCATTTGAGAATGTTTCGGAGCACCTTCCGTACATTGGACCACGGGATGTTCAACTGTCGTGACACAGCACGCGCACTGCCTGACGATCGACTGATTGACGAGGAAGGTTTGTTCCAAACGGTTCAAATGGCTCTAAGCACTATGGGACTTAACATCAGAGGTCATCAGTCCCCTAGACTTAGAACTGCTTAAACCTAACTAACCTAAGGACATCACACACAGCCGTGCCCGAGGCAGGATTCGAACCTGCGACCTCAGCAGCAGCGTGGTTCCGTAGTGAAGCGCTTACAACCGCTCGGCCACAGCGGCTGGCGAGGAAGGTTTGTGTGTAATGTATTAGCGCCACACCAGACAAGTCACCCGGTCGTAGATACCTGTGGGAAGTGCCGGCCGCGGTGGTCTCGCGGTTCTAGGCGCGCAGTCCGGAACCGTGCGACTGCTACGGTCGCAGGTTCGAATCCTGCCTCGGGCATGGATGTGTGTGATGTCCTTAGGTTAGTTAGGTTTAAGTAGTTCTAAGTTCTAGGGGACTGATGACCACAGCAGTTGAGTCCCATAGTGCTCAGAGCCATTTGAACCATTTGAACCTGTGGGAAGCCGGGGTGGGTTGCTGGCTTTCATTAAGTCAGGTGGCGCAGTGGTTAATATATTGTATTTGAAATCACAGTGATTCACATAGCCGTCCGGTCATCGAGATTTAGTTGGTCCCAAGCTTGTGTAACTCAATTAAGGTCGGTTCTTCTGTAAAGGATTCGGTCGAATTTGTTTCCCATACTTCCTAAAGCTGTTTATAGAGAAATTACTGCTATAATCCGTTCATCATCAGAATAAACCAGATGTAAATATTGTACTGTGTATTCTTCCGCGTTTGCTGGAACCTCATTGGATTTCAGTTTCATGTGGGACTGCAGCCAAGCTGTCGTAAGTACTGTCGAGTGCCGGCACGGTAGCTCAGTGTGTTCGGTCAAAAAACTGAGTTAATGGATCAACAACGAACTGAAACGGGTGTCTTTCGACGTCCGACCAGTGCAGATACAACGAACAAAAACGAACAAAATGAGTTTAAAAAAAAGTAAGATAATAAGGGTACGTTTTGCGCTGTGTGTTAAGCGCACATCGACTTAGCGATAATACGGGACAACAGATTCAAGGCGCATACCCGACCTACTGGAGAGAGACTTAGCACTGGCCGGTCAGCTGATACAGCTAGCCTGCAGTGACGTGGCCAGCTGCAGTTCACACGTAAAACGAGACGAGCAGAAAAGCAATAGAGCTTCGAATGTCATTTAATTTTTAAGCAGCATGAAATAGTACACTGCAAATCTCCCACAATACACCCGTTAGACGACTAGACGAAAACCACTACACGTTATCGTTTTTAGCTAACGTACTATTGCAACTATTGCAACTAAAAACAAGAATGATGAAAATTCCTGACTTAACCACAGGGTAATTTTTCTGCGTAAGCTGTGTGTAACGTAAGAGAGTATTCAAGGATTTCGCCGTATAGTTAAATATTGAAGCCACTGAAGGTATTACTTACAGTCAGTCGTCTGTTAATCTCTTAGCTCCTTCCTTATCCGAATCCGAGAAATACATTTCAATACTGGAAGTGTCACCTGCAACGTGGATAACGAGCCTAGCAACAAAAGAATCCACGAAGCCAGCCAGGCGCAGCATTTACCGAAAGTTTAGGGAATGTATAGTTGTTGAAACGTAGTATTTTACTTTCAATAAACAACTTATTTTATCTACTTTTACATGTTTTTGCATACGGATTACACAGTACTTTATTTGCCCGGAGTCATAGAAAAGTAAACCAAATACAACAGTTACTGAACAAGGGAAGCAAAGTCCTCGTAAGTAAAGATAAAAACTGTTAGCCAGAATTCTGTTTAAGTATGAAGCAGTAGGCAAATACTGCCACCAGCAACTGCAGCAGAGCTCCAACTCCATAACCAACTCCCAAGTCCAAGAGAACAGCAAGTCAGAGATACAATAGGACACTGAGCGAAAATAGACAGAAACATCACAGAGAGTTTGCTTGTCATTGTAGGTGTTTATGATAGGTTCTTGGTCAAGGAACTCGGCCATGCGACATGCTTGCACTAGCGCGTCGCTTTGCTGTGGTCTCGACCTCGGAGGTACGGCGACCTAGAGACTTGACAGCTGTTAAGGTAGCGTCGACTTGAGGTAACATGGTTCCATACTCTTCACGTACTATCTGATCCCGAATCATTGACAGAATAGAAAAATTTTCTGCATGTCAGACACAAATAACATACCGTGACAACTTCATGTAAAATGTAAATGATTATAATTTCAATTCTCTTTGACAGATAGAACGGCCAAATGAATTCCCTTGTGTTGTTGGTATAGTATATAAGTGCCGTAAACAGCGCCAGGTGTTGAGTGATCACTTTGAAAGACATGTACATGTCGCGTATTCATGTGAAACAGCTTTATCAGCCCCTCGCAGAGTTTCAAAGGTGCTCCATTGTGGGTATCCATTTGACCGACCGCGAGAATTACGCAATATTCAGAACATTGAGGCATTCGGATGTGACACTGGCCCGATGTTGGACTGCGTGGGAATTTGAGGGCAGGCATAAATACCGTCAAGTTTCCGGCTGAGCACGTCGGGACACAAGGCAGGATCGCCGTGTTGTCCGCCTAGCTCATAGTAACCCCTTCAGATTTGCGCCTATCATCTGAAAACATGTATTGGACTCCCTGAAACAAACTGTGTCTTCCCGCACCATTGGTCGGAGACTAGAAGCAGCCGGTTTAGGCCTCACCGTCCCTTTCGTAGGCTGCCATCAACGCTACAACACAAACAGTTGCTTTTGCAGTGGTGCCGGGAAACATTCAATGCTGATGAACGGCGTCGCATTGTGTTCAGTGATGAACTGCGATTCGGCACTATGCCCGATGACCGTCTGTGGCGTACAGTGTGGAAAAGTCCCATTCTTCTAATGTTACAGAGTAGCTCACCGATGTTAATGCTGGCGTCATGGTGTGGGGAGACTAGTGATAGAGGGACGGCACAACGGCACGTCACGTACGTCCTACATCCTGATGTGTTACTTCCCGGGCCACAGTATGGTGGTGCCATTTTTCAACAGGACAATGCTCGTCCACACATGGTACGTGTCTCTATATGTTGTGACCAGGCGAAACTACTTTCGTGCAGCCACAACTGTGGGCTCTTTGATTGCTCTGGGAGAAGACTCATCAAACTAGAACACATGAAATATTAGTTCACTTTGTTAAATTAATGATTTAAAGATTTACTAAATTTTGACACATTTCTTTGACAAAGAAGTATTGGATAATTTACAAGTGTCATGGACTAGCAAAGCATCACTAGATGCACTATTTAACAGACTGTTCTCTTGAGGTACAATTTTCAACATTAACGTGACTACAATTTCATCTGAAACTTAAACTACTCATTGTACCTATGCGACGATGTTGACTGCCGCAGCTGAGGTCTCGAACTGTGCTGAGCTCTTGCGTGCTCAACACTATTCACTGACGTGACAAAAGTCATGGAGTACGTAATAACATCGTGTCGGACCTCCTTTCGTCTGGTGTAGGGCAGCAACTCGGCGCGGCATAGACGCAGCAAGTCATTCGAAGTCCACTGCAGAAATACTGAGCCATGCTGCCCCTACAGCCGTCCATAATTGTTGAAGTATTGCCGATACAGTATTTTGTGCACCAACTCATCTCTCGATTATGTCCCATAAATGTTCGGTGGGATTCATATCGGCCTGTCTGGGTGGCCACATGACTCTCTCGAATTGTCCAGTGTGCTCTTCAAACGAAACGCGAACGGTTATGCCACGGAGACATGGCACTGTGTCATACATAAAAATTTCGTCGTTTTTGGCTGCAAATGGTCTGCATGTAGCCGAGCATAACCATTTCTAGTCAATGATCGCTTCAGTTGTACCAAAGGACCCAGTCAATTCCATTTAAACACAGCCAACACCATTAGGGAGCCACCAACACCTTGCACAGTGCCTTGTTGACAACTTAGGTCCATGACTTCGTGGGATCTGCGCCACACTCGAACCCTACCATCAGCTCTTACCAACCGAAATCGGGACCTATCACTGTTTTCCGCTTGCCGGAGTGGCCGAGCGGTTCTAGGCGCTACAGTCTGGAACCGCGAGACCGCTACGGTCGCAGGTTCGAATTCTGTCTCGAGCATGGATGTGTGTGATGTCCCTTAGGTTAGTTAGATTTAAATAGTTCTAAGTTCTAAGGGACTGATGACCTCAGAAGTCCCATAGTGCTCAGAGCCATTTGAACCACTGTTTTCCAGTATCTACGGTCCAACCGGTAGGGTCACGAACCCAGGAGTGGAACTGCGGGCGATGTCATGCTGTTAGCAACGGCACTCGCGTCGGTCGTCTACTGTCATAGCCGAAATGCCCAATTTCGCCGCGCTGTCGTAGCGGACACGTTCCTCGTACAGCCCACATTGATTTCAGCGGGTAGTTCACGCAGTTTTGCTTGTCTGTTAGCAGTGACAACTGTACACAAACGCCGCTGCTCTCGTCGGGAACTGCGTCGTCCGTGGTGAGAGGTAATGTCTGAAATGTGGTCTTCTCGGCACACTCTTGACATTGAGGATCGCTCAAAATTGAATTCCCCAATGATTCCCGAAATGGAATGTCCCTTGCCCCTAACTCCAACTACTATTCCGCGTTCAAAGTGTGTTCATTCCCGTAGTACGGCCGCAATCACGTCGGAAACCTCTTCACATGAATCACAAAAGTACAAATGACAGCCCGGCCAATGCACTGTCCTTGTATGCCTTGCGTACGCGATATTGCCGCCATCTATACAGGGTGTTACAAAAAGGTACGGCCAAACTTTCAGGAAACATTCCTCACACAAATAAAGAAAAGATGTTATGTGGACATGTGTTCGGAAACGCTTAACTTCCGTGTTAGAGCTCATTTTAGTTTCGTTCTTCCACCTACGCTCAATGGAGCACGTTATCATGATTTCATACGGGATACTCTACCTGTGCTGCTAGAACATGTGCCTTTACAAGTACGACACAACATGTGGTTCATGCACGATGGAGATCCTGCACATTTCAGTCGAAGTGTTCGTACGCTTCTCAACAACAGATTCGGTGACCGATGGATTGGTAGAGGCGGACCAATTCCATGGCCTCCACGCTCTCCTGACCTCAACCCTCTTGAATTTCATTTATGGGGGCTTTTGAAAGCTCTTGTCTACGCAACCCCGGTACCAAATGTAGAGACTCTTCGTGCTCGTATTGTAGACGGCTGTGATACAATACGCCATTCTCCAGCGCTGCATCAGCGCATCAGGGATTCCATGCGACGGAGGGTGGATGCATGTATCCTCGCTAACGGAGGACATTTTGAACATGTCCTGTAACAAAGTGTTTGAAGTCACGCTGGTACATTCTGTTGCTTTGTGTTTCCATTCCATGATTAATGTGATTTGAAGAGAAGTAATAAAATGAGCTCCAACATAGAAAGTAAGCGTTTCCGGACACATGTCCACATAACATATTTTTCATTCTTTGTGAGTGATGAATGTTTCCTGAAAGTTTGTATATGTGGATACACCCTGTATATGTGGATACTTCTATCCCATGACTTTTGTCATTACAGTGTATTACCTCAGTTTGAGGGTGATGTTGTTTCTGAGAGAAAGACGTTGTCTTATGGAGCGCTTCCTATACGTCGTTGCGGATTGCGGCGACATATGGTATCGATTCGCGTTGCCGATATTGGTGTGGCACCGTGATCTGTTGACAGTACTACGTAGTCCCGTGGCCAGCGAGATAACCAGATGTGCCTCCAATAGAACATGTTGGACCATATCAGACGTCCATTTCGTACCAGTGTCAGTATTCAGTACATCAAGGACCAGTCACAGCACTTGGTGGCTAATCCGCCTCAGCACAGGTTACAACGGCTTTGTGACATCCTTCCCAACCGACTAAATGTGTACATGCTTGCCAGCGGGGATACAACGTCATACTGACCAGTGGACACATACTGGCAAATAATTTGTAAATTTGACTCGACACTTTAATCAAAGAAATAAGACCACGTATCCTCTCAGGTCGTCAAGTTTCATTTCGTTTCCTCTTTTCCTTCTGGGTCCTTAACTATTTTTTGTTAGGCTGTGTTCGTCGTCTGTAATGGAGGGTGAGCCAAGTGCTGTGTCTGATAATGTATGAAAAACGAGTTTTCTCTTGAAGTCACTCTATTTTTTAGCAGTCTATGCTTCTCGATTATCAGCGCCATCATCATCATCAAATGATTTAAAGTCAGTTTATATTGTGGAACGTACTTGTGGCATGCATACGTGATGATTTTTGTCTGCGCCACACAGATATCACATATGTATGGCACAATTAGATTCCACAATGTAAACAAAATGAAATCCACTTAGCGTTGCGTGATTGCATGACTATCGAAACGTTTAGTGGGTTTTGAATTTGATACGTTTTATGCCTTAATTTATTATCACAACGGCTATTTGAATGTCTCTAGGTGGTTATTCAGAATATCTTAATTATGTAAGAGAGAAAAAGGTTTCAGCATCTGAATAAAATTGTTTCACCTGTTACAATTTGAATTAATCGTCTTTAGGTAAAATAAACATCATCGGCAATTACTGAATTATTGCTCCTAGCTCGATTTATCAACTTCGACTCGTACAGAAAGTGAAAGTGGCGGGGATTTATAACCGTAATGCCGAGTCTGAAAGCTAGCCGACCGTCTTCATCGCCTCGCGGACTGAGGTATTACGTATTCTGAATTCGCTAATCCCGGCTAACTACTGATAAGTTAATAGAGGTAATGAATGGGCTGCTCGTTCTACGGGGGGCTAATATAATTGAGGAGCGGAGTGGCCTCGAAGTGGCTCAGTACTGGCTGCGTTACAGACCGAACAGCGGCCCTCGTTCCAACTCCTGCACTCTATCCGCCACTCGGCCATAACCTCATAAATGCCGGATTAGTGGCGTTCCGCGCTGCAAAACGTGCGGAGATCAACGGCAGCAATTGCTTCGCTATAATATCTGGCGTGTTTCCGCTTTAATCGAAGCGATTTAGTGTAGTTCAATTTCGTAATCTGTGTGTTCCATTAATAATGTTCACAATAGATCGATCTGATGTATAACGTTTTATTTGTTGTATAATTAGATTACGCATTCTCTGTAAAATTATAAACGCATTCTCAACATTTCCACGATAGGCTTTTACAGTAATCTTAATCTACATTTAAATTTAGTAAGACGTTTTACATAGAGCTTCATCTATGGGTAGAAGTAAGGTAAAGCGGACCACATGATGGGAGGGGACTGATGCCACACTTCCAAGTAATATCTAGTAGACGTTGATGTGCGCGACGCCCATTGTTGTAACCGCTGGTGAAATCAGTTTATTCACAAGTTTTTGTACTTAAGGAGTGAAAAACAGAAGATAAATTTAAGAAATTAGAATTTCGAGACCAAGTTAAGTCATGGAAATTTTTCACGATTCCTTTATAATGGTAAATACTAGCAGATAGGGGCCTGGTAGCTTATAATTCGTATTTAGATTGTGCAATAGCAACACTGTGTGTTATGTGGATCGAGTAATGGCTTCTTTCGCTAGCATCTTTGTTGAAAATGGGGATGCGGCATCATTCTGTATGACAATGGACGGATGACCCACCCTTACTGAGGACAGATGCCGCGATGCTTACAACGCTTGCGGGAGCTCATACGATTTTTGTTTATAGAAAAATGCCTAGAAAACGCATTAGGACAACATACGGGAGAAAATGGACTGCAGAAGCTCTAATAGAGGCCGTGACACTAGTCAGAGAAGAAGGTAATGCTAGGATAGCAGCTTGAATGAAAAATATATCAGAACGAACATTAAGGAGAAGACTTGCTACAGAGCGAGGTGGCGCAGTGGTTAGACACTGGACTCGCATTCGGGAGGACGACGGTTCAATCCCGCGTCGGGCAATCCTGATTTAGGTTTTCCGTGATTTTCCTAAATCACTCCAGGCAAATGCCGGGATGGTTCCTCTGAAAGGGCACGGCCGACTTCCTTCCCCATCCTTCCCTAATCCGATGAGACCGATGACCACGCTGTCTGGTCTCCTTCCCCAAACAACCAAACCAAACCAAGACTTGCTACACGCAGTTTCAAGGAAACAGGGTGTGGACAATCATCACACTTGGGTGAAGATGGAGAAAGGAAATTAGTTGCCCATGTGAATAAATTGCAATCATGTGGCTTTGCTCCCAAACCTCAGGCAAATAGCTTTCAATTTAGATGATCAGACGGCATTGAAAAATAAATTCAATCAATAAAAGAAACGTGTAGGGAAAGATTCGCTTCTCTAATTTTTAGAACCCAATGCTGACTTAACCATCAGAAAAGCACAAACGCTTTCTGTTGCCAGGGGCGATTCGAATGAACAGAGACGAAGTCAGTTCTTACTTTGATCTATTGACAAAAAAGTTGACAGAGAACCGGCTTTTGGACAGATGTTCATGCCTCTCATATGAATTCTGTTACCTTATTGGATCTAGCTCCTGAAAACGAAGTGTCGGTGGTTTGTTTGCATAGTGATACAACACACTTTTTGCAGCCACTGGACCAATTGGTTTTCAAGCCGCTAAAATCTTGTCATCTCATAGAATCAGGTATACTGCCGGTGCTCTGCGTCTTCCCAACACATTATTTCGACGTCGTAACTCGGCGTTTACGACGAAAAATAAAATCATTTTCCACACAGAGTCGTTTACTGCCAGGCAAACAATTTTTATCTTTTAAACGCAGAATACTGAGTGGACTAGCCGCAATAGTTTACTCACGTTAATGTCTTACATTAATGTGTAAACATTCAGCTCACTTGGAAACAGTCGTGCAGACGGCAGATGTATGAGTGGATGGTTTAGAGGATTACCCATACTTTTTAATCCAACAACTGAACTACTTCCCATACCGATAACCCATTCATTATCCAGGTTCAGAAACACAGGGAACATTGACCCTTACCATTCACGTCACCCATACAAAGACATAAGATGACTAACACTGTGATTGGCTCCACCATATCTATCAGTCTCTGCGCGATACATGAAACTGAAACCTAAGCCAAGGAAAACGTAATACATTTTCAGTGTCACTCAAATTGTGAATGAGATTATGTGTGTGTGTGTGTGTGTGTGTGTGTGTGTGTGTGTGTGTGTGTGTGTACTGATCACGCATACTAAGCGTGCCCGCATATCGTTGACTTCGCTGAAGTTAATCTTCACTGACTGGAGATCAGTACAGCTTTTGTCGCTGCAGTATTATGGGAGTAATGAAAGAGTAGTATTATTTGCAGGAGCAGTGTTTATGGACTACTCAGGCGCAGCTGCACAGCTGGGAGCGAGGAAATTAAGAGCCCCCTGCCGACTCAGCAAAGTCACGCCGATCGAAACATTCTGCTTTCAAGCTCGACGAGGCTCATTCTCCACCCGTTTTAGATTAACGACCTGGCTAAAAAAAGTCCAACAACGAAACGTAACACTATGACAGGACATCCCTCCTCCAACCTTATATCAGAGGACGTACTCTATGATGCATATGTTCCAGATATTAAAATTACGTGTTTTTTTCTGCACATTTCCTATATATCGCTCACTGATATAGACGGTAATCTTCCTAAAATTTGCGAGGTAGATACTGTTTCTATTGATATGTAGAAACACTTTCGCTTATAACGTAAGTAAACTTTGAGTTCCCGGAACAAAACGAAGTCCGACGATAATACAGGAGTAAAAGGTACTCTGGGAAGACCGTGCCACGTGACGCAGTGATACGGGCACAAAGCATATCAGAAAGCCGGCGGTGGCCAGTTGGTGGCATTGATCATACACTCCTGGAAATTGAAATAAGAACACCGTGAATTCATTGTCCCAGGAAGGGGAAACTTTATTGACACATTCCTGGGGTCAGATACATCACATGATCACACTGACAGAACCACAGGCACATAGACACAGGCAACAGAGCATGCACAATGTCGGCACTAGTACAGTGTATATCCACCTTTCGCAGCAATGCAGGCTGCTATTCTCCCATGGAGACGATCGTAGAGATGCTGGATGTAGTCCTGTGGAACGGCTTGCCATGCCATTTCCACCTGGCGCCTCAGTTGGACCAGCGTTCGTGCTGGACGTGCAGACCGCGTGAGACGACGCTTCATCCAGTCCCAAACATGCTCAATGGGGGACAGATCCGGAGATCTTGCTGGCCAGGGTAGTTGACTTACACCTTCTAGAGCACGTTGGGTGGCACGGGATACATGCGGACGTACATTGTCCTGTTGGAATAGCAAGTTCCCTTGCCGGTCTAGGAATGGTAGAACGATGGGTTTGATGACGGTTTGGATGTACCGTGCACTATTCAGTGTCCCCTCGACGATCACCAGTGGTGTACGGCCAGTGTAGGAGATCGCTCCCCACACCATGATGCCGGGTGTTGGCCCTGTGTGCCTCGGTCGTATGCAGTCCTGATTGTGGCGCTCACCTGCACGGCGCCAAACACGCATACGACCATCATTGGCACCAAGGCAGAAGCGACTCTCATCGCTGAAGACGACACGTCTCCATTCGTCCCTCCATTCACGCCTGTCGCGACACCACTGGAGGCGGGCTGCACGATGTTGGGGCCTGAGCGGAAGACGGCCTAACGGTGTGCGGGACCGTAGCCCAGCTTCATGGAGACGGTTGCGAATGGTCCTCGCCGATACCCCAGGAGCAACAGTGTCCCTAATTTGCTGGGAAGTGGCGGTGCGGTCCCCTACAGCACTGCGTAGGATCCTACGGTCTTGGCGTGCATCCGTGCGTCGCTGCGGTCCGGTCCCAGGTCGACGGGCACGTGCACCTTCCGCCGACCACTGGCGACAACATCGATGTACTGTGGAGACCTCACGCCCCACGTGTTGAGCAATTCGGCGGTACGTCCACCCGGCCTCCCGCATGCCCACTATACGCCCTCGCTCAAAGTCCTTCAACTGCACATACGGTTCACGTCCACGCTGCCGCGGCATGCTACCAGTGTTAAAGACTGCGATGGAGCTCCGTATGCCACGGCAAACTGGCTGACACTGACGGCGGCGGTGCACAAATGCTGCGCAGCTAGCGCCATTCGACGGCCAACACCGCGGTTCCTGTTGTGTCCGCTATGCCGTGCGTGTGATCATTGCTTGTACAGCCCTCTCGCAGTATCTGGAGCAAGTATGGTGGGTCTGACACACCGGTGTCAATGTGTTCTTTTTTCCATTTCCAGGAGTGTATGTAGTGCCCTTCCGCCCGTTAGGTATAGAACATCGGTGTAGGATGATTCACTTGCATCACCATATAGCACGCTCAACGGCTGACCGTGCTATGGGAAAGGTCTTCCAGCGTACTCAGTTCAGCACATTCCACTATCTGTACTTCTATGACTTTCAAGACCTCCGATATCCTGTATATTCTGATCCTTTCTAGAAAATCTCCGTAGGATTTTGGTGTAGACAGCGAAATGACTTTTTTAAGAGAAATAATCACAGTTAGTACGGATATTGCAGTTGACCCCTGAACAATATGAGTAGCGAAACAATTTTATTACATTCCGATTACACGTAACATCACACAAATTCAAAATTTTTAGATTCAAGTAAGATATAGAGATTACACTTAGGAGAAATTTAAAATTGGATCGTCATTTAGAAAATGTTGTGGAGAACGCGAACCAAAGACTACGTTTTATTCGTAGAACACTTCCAAGGTGCAAAAAATCTGATAAAGAGGTTGCATTTTCGTTTATTGCTGAGCGTTTTGGGATCCTTACCAGACAGAAATGACAAACGAAATCGAAAAGATTCTGAGAAGAGAGTATCATTTTGTATTATCACGAAACAGGGGAGAGAGTGTCACGGATATAATGAGTGGGTTGAAATGTCAACCACTGAAACAAAGTCGTTTTGTGCTGCTGCGAGATCTTCTCACGAAATTTCATTCAGGAACGTTCTCCTTCAAATGTCAAAATATTGTTTGACTTGCACCTAGACATGGAGAATTTACCGTCACGATAAAATATATGAAACCAGAACTCGCATGGAAAGATTTAGATGTTCGTTATTCCTAAGTGCTAACGGACAGTGTAATGGTGGAAAAATATTCTGGAAGTGGTTTCTTGCACCCTCTGTCAGTCAACTAAGTGTGAATTACAAAGTAATCATATAGATGTACGTAGAATCGATCTCACTGAGACGTGGAAACAGCAACTGTTTATCATCAGGTCCTATCCTCATTTCAGCTGTATCAGAACTTCTGACCGTTGCTTTTGAAGTTGACTGATTTTGTTGCCAATCAATTTACGGAGGATTTGGAAGTTTTTGTACCTGATAATGATTTTACATAACTAAATTTATGCTATCCCACAAACTTCAGTTACTCGTCTTTCTTGAAACAAATGTTGTAGCCCTTCTTTGTGGATAAATAGCAAATGAATTACGAAGAGCTTGGTAAATATTCTTCGTGTTTATGATCCTCTCTCTCTTTTTATATTTCTTCTTTTAGTTTTTTTTACTTATTTCTATTCACAAATCAAGAGCAATACAATTCAACAAGTAAATACTGTATCATATTTGAAACATACAAAATGGATGTAGCACTTGAATGTATGGAGTATCTCTGTACAGCACATAATTGATGCTGTTAATGATGCGATATATAAAGCGATAACTGATGTTATTAATGTTGGTATTTCATAGCTCCGTAGGAACTGAATATCATTTTTGTACCAAGATTCTTCTATGGCAACAACGGCCCAGTGTAAAAGAGTGCGATCAATAACATTCTGCACCAGAGATCCCAGACTGCTGTTTGCCGTTCCTGATATGCGTTTACGAGGTGAACGAAACATGTATGGTCAAAGAGTGTCACTATTTAAAATGAAATCATTACTTATTCTGCCAGCCGCTGTGGCCGAGAGGTTCTAGGCGCTTCAGCCTGGAACCGCACGACCGCTACGGTCGCAGGTTCGAATCCTGCCTCGGGCATGGATGTGCGTGATGTTCTTAGGTTGGTTAGGTTTAAGTAGTTCTAAGTCTTGGGGACCGATGACCTCAGATGTCAAGTCTCATAGTGCTCAAAGCCATTGCTTATTCTACTTGCGTCAGGAGAAAGGTCAGCATCAGGAACTTCTTATCAATAGTTAAATGGTTCAAATCGCTCTGAGCACTATGGGACTTAACTGCTGAGGTCATCAGTCCCCTAGAACTTAGAACTACTTAAAACTAACTAACCTAAGGACATCACACACATCCATGCCCAAGGCAGGATTCGACCCTGCGACCGTAGCGGTCGCGCAGCTCCAGACTGTAGCGCCTAGAACCGCTCGGCCACCCCGGCCGGCTATCAATAGTTAGCCGCGGTCTTTGTTCCAGCTGGAAATAAGGGGAAGGAGATTGTAATTTAACGTTTCGTCAACGATTAGGCAGTCATAGAAGGAGCAAAACTTCGGACGGGGAAGAGGGTGGCAGGAAATCAGGTGTGTCCTTTCAAAGGAATCATCCCGATATTAGGATTAAGCAGTTTAGGAACTAACGGAAAACATAAATCTGGGTGTGGCCAGACTGGTATTTGAATAATCGTCTTCCTGAATACGAGCCACTTAACAAGTGAGCCAATTCGCTCGCTGCCATTACACTATCTGTCCGATAGCATCCAGATACCCTTATGGAACGCAGAATTGACCATGAAACGTCAGAAGAGACGGATCTGCCATCATATGAAGAGAGTATTGTGTTGTCAGTAGAGAAGCAGCAACAGAAGATAGGGTCAGTCAGGAGAGCTCAGTGACCTCCAAAGTGGATTAGTCATTGGCTGTCACCTGAGAAACAGGTATAGCCATTCATACTACTAAGGGTGCATCCCTTTTGCATTTTTCACACAGATAATATATGTTTATTTCATGGTACCTGGCATGGCCCATATAACCACACACAAACTGAAAAGTTATATAGCACAACTGAATCAAAAATGTATTAACAACGTTCTAAATGTTCAAACCTAGTAGCTAGACACTTTCTTCTCATGAGTATATTTTGATATTATGTGATCGGAGTTTAGCTATGAGTCAAACTACCAAAGAGAGTAAAATAATTCGGTGAAAGGATAAATGTAAATTGACATTAAAGTCTACTTTTACGAAGCTTAACGCAGTGACATATGCATTTAATTGTTATAATATCCATCAAATTCAGAAGTAAACATAGTTAATAGTAATTAATAACTATTAAAACGTATTTTACAATGCGTAAAAAACGAAAAATGCGAAATGCCTTCTGTAACTGATCAATAATTGCAGTTCTCAGAGAATATTAATTTTTGCAGATGTTTCATGATCGTGGCAGGCATATGGTTTACTCTTTGCCTGTGACTATCTTCTAGTAGCCAGCCGGTGTGGCCGAGCGGTTCTAGGCGCTTCAGTCTGGAGCCGCGTGGCCGCTATGGTCGCAGGTTCGAATCCTGCCTCGGGCATGGATGTGTGTGATGTCCTTAGGTTAGTTAGGTTTAAGTAGTTCTAAGTTCTAGGGGACTGATGACCTCAGATGTTTAGTCCCATAGTGCTCAGAGCCATTTGAACCATTTTTTTTTCTAGTAGTTGAGGTCACAATTGGAGAATCATGGGTAATATTGTACGTGCTATTGAGCAGATCAGTACCAAGTTCCTTTGAAAATGACAGATCTATTCAATTGCATTGTCTATAATTTGATGGCAAGTAGACGTAGTGGCCGCTGTGACCACGGAAAAATATTATGGGAGATAGATTTTTTGCATGTGATATCGCCTCAAAAACAGCGAAGAACTCAGATGTTAGCACAGTAGTTTCTGCGTGTATCAATAAGAATAGGCCATGTCCGAGTAAGTAATCGAAGTATGCGCTTTCCCCAGAGAAGTTTGGTATTTTATAAACGTCTGTGGTCACTATGCGCAAGCCTTCGTAAATTCGTAGTATTTAGGCAGGGTTACGACACTAAAATCATTCAAGGACACTTTCTGTTTACTGACTTGGCGAACACACGCTGATTAATCAACACAAGGTGAGATTTTACTTACATTGCATCACTTTCTTTCCAGAACAGATAAAACTGACTTTGGACTGAACGCAATAAATAAGTGTGCTCATCATTTCAGCCTACAGAGACGCCGTCATATTAACTGCGTAAAACCCATCCAGTGTAATATTAACCTCCTTCCAGTTTCATTAAAACGTATTGCAATGAATATGTTCTGAAATATATTAAAAAGCGAATACGATTTGCCAGGAAGATCATGAGAGACTGTACGGAAAACATGCAGTACACATCGTCTAGATTATCATGATAATTCACGAAGATGTGCCCCCTATGAACTGATTTTAGTGGATGTCATTAAGTGACCAGGGTCAGGATGAGTTTATTTTTGTGTTCGCTTTGTTGCGTAATTTCCTTTCTTGTAATGTATGGCAGCATTGATGTCTATAGCGGAAATTTTCTGAAGCCTTCAGGCCTGTTCTTGACCTCAGACATTTCACAGGATCGAAGGCGTTATTTTTGAATGAGGCCGGTATCACAGGATAGTGACAACAGGCCGGCGGACTCACGCCAGCGCTCCGTCACGCGACCACCTCCCTTCTCTCTTCATCTCAGCAAGGAGCACAGACACAGACTACAGGTCTCGCTTCCAAAGCACACTCTCTTTGCGCTCCATAGGCCTCAGTAAACAATACATATACTATACTCTATCCACTCTTATGGCTTAACAACACCTATATGCAAAATAAATACGTGCAGAAATACAAATACACTCCTGGAAATTGAAATAAGAACACCGTGAATTCATTGTCCCAGGAAGGGGAAATTTTATTGACACATTCCTGGGGTCAGATACATCACATGATCACACTGACAGAACCACAGGCACATAGACACAGGCAACAGAGCATGCACAATGTCGGCACTAGTACAGTGTATATCCACCTTTCGCAGCAATGCAGGCTGCTATTCTCCCATGGAGACGATCGTAGAGATGCTGGATGTAGTCCTGTGGAACGGCTTGCCATGCCATTTCCACCTGGCGCCTCAGTTGGACCAGCGTTCGTGCTCGACGTGCAGACCGCGTGAGACGACGCTTCATCCAGTCCCAAACATGCTCAATGGGGGACAGATCCGGAGATCTTGCTGGCCAGGGTAGTTGACTTACACCTTCTAGAGCACGTTGGGTGGCACGGGATACATGCGGACGTGCATTGTCCTGTTGGAACAGCAAGTTCCCTTGCCGGTCTAGGAATGGTAGAACGATGGGTTCGATGACGGTTTGGATGTACCGTGCACTATTCAGTGTCCCCTCGACGATCACCAGTGGTGTACGGCCAGTGTAGGATATCGCTCCCCACACCATGATGCCGGGTGTTGGCCCTGTGTGCCTCGGTCGTATGCAGTCCTGATTGTGGCGCTCACCTGCACGGCGCCAAACACGCATACGACCATCATTGGCACCAAGGCAGAAGCGACTCTCATCGCTGAAGACGACACGTCTCCATTCGTCCCTCCATTCACGTCTGTCGCGACACCACTGGAGGCGGGCTGCACGATGTTGGGGCGTGAGCGGAAGACGGCCTAACGGTGTGCGGGACCGTATCCCAGCTTCATGGAGACGGTTGCGATTGGTCCTCGCCGATACCCCAGGAGCAAGAGTGTCCCTAATTTGCTGGGAAGTGGCGGTGCGGTCCCCTACGGCACTGCGTAGGATCCTACGGTCTTGGCATGCATCAGTGCGTCGCTGCGGTCCGGTCCCAGGTCGACGGGCACGTGCACCTTCCGCCGACCACTGGCGACAACATCGATGTACTGTGGAGATCTCACGCCCCACGTGTTGAGCAATTCGGCGGTACGTCCACCCGGCCTCCCGCATGCCCACTATACGCCCTCGCTCAAAGTCCTTCAACTGCACATACGGTTCACGTCCACGCTGTCGCGGCATGCTACCAGTGTTAAAGACTGCGATGGAGCTCCGTATGCCACGGCAAACTGGCTGACACTGACGGCGGCGGTGCACAAATGCTGCGCAGCTAGCGCCATTCGACGGCCAACACCGCGGTTCCTGGTGTGTCCGCTGTGCCGTGCGTGTGATCATTGCTTGTACAGCCCTCTCGCAGTGTCCGGAGCAAGTATGGTGGGTCTGACACACCGGTGTCAATGTGTTCTTTTTTCCATTTCCAGGAGTGTATAATGTGAAGTCTTCGTTGACACATCTGTCTCCACAGATTACAGCCAGTTGAGTGCAGCCATTGTGGTACCTATAAAGTCTCGGAGCGCTGCAGAATATTTCCGATCAGGGAATTCTATGACTAGGTCATTCTATGGTATGTTCACGAGATCCACTGTCGTATACAGGAGAGTTGTGGAATCCACATTTATAAATTAGGGCATTGTGGCATGGAAAATACTTCGTCGATTTCGTGTAGTCCGCTCATTACTCTTTAAATTGAATCCCTTTACTTCAGCTGAGGATTTATTTGTGGTTACATGATTATCTGAACCTATCTTGTATACCTGCTACAACTCATCCTTGATGTTGATATTATCTCTCATACCTTATCATACTGGATTCCCCGATTTCCACAGGTTTCCTTGGCGATGTTGATGTAATTTCATCAAATCTCATATCGTTGCCTCCTCCAGTTTGAGTTCTGGAGGCGGGTTGTTGCTGGTGGCACACAAACAAGGGATAGGAGCTAACTTCGGCGTTCTTGTAATAATTCTAACGCGTTCATTGAAGTAAGAGCGAAACTTCTTACAAGGGAACCTCCCCATCGCAACCCCCTCTGATTTAGTTGTAAGTTGGCACAGTGGATAGGCCTTGAAAAACTGAACACAGATCAATCAAGAAAACAGGAAGAAGTTGTGTGGAACTATGAAAAAATAAGCAAAATATACAAACTGAGTACTCCATGCGTAAGATAGGCAACATCAAGGATAGTGTAGGCTCAACGTCGTCGTGGTCCCGTGGTTAGCGCGAGTAGCTGCAGAATGAGAGGTCCTTGGTTCAAGTCTTCCCTCGGGTGAAAAGTTTAATTTCTTTATTTTCGCAAAGTTACGATCTGTCCATTCGCTCATTGACGTCTCTGTTCACTGTAATAAGTTTAGTATCTATGTTTTGCGACCGCACCGCAAAACAGTGCGATTAGTAGACGAAAGGACGTGCCTCTCCAAAGGGAACCGAAAAAATTTGATCGCAATGTCATAGGTCTACCGATTCCTCCACAGGAAAACACGTATGATATATTCTATACGATACTGGTGACGGCATGTGCGTCACATGACAGGAATATGTTGTCGACGCACCTAACTTGTACACTTAGGGAATGGGTAAAAAGATTTTTCTACCTTGTCCGATTTAGGTTTTCTTGTGGATGTGATAATCACTGCCAAAAAAGTGACGACGGATAGATAATAATTGTCTGAAAATAAAAAATTAAACTTTTCACTCGTGGGAAGTCTTGAACCAAGGACCTCTCGTTTCACAGCTGCTCACACTAACCACGGGACCACGGCGACCTTGTACCTGCACTATCCTTGATGTTGTCTATCTTGCGCGTGGACTACTCAGTTTGTATATTTTGCTTATTTTTTTCATAGTTCCACACAACTTCTTCCTGTTTTCTTGATTGATCTGTGTTCAGTTTTTCAAGGCCTATCCACTGTGCCAACTTATAACTAAATCTGCGGGGGGTGCGATGGGGAGGTTCCCTTGTTAGTGTGATATCTGTATTTCCCAGAACTGAGAACAGTATTTTGGATGTTTGCGATAGGGAGTAGGTAAATAAGCTCCCTGTGAGAAACTAGGTATTTGATTTTGGGTGGCTTCGGTTTCTGGTTGGTGTTCTCAAAATTTTTTCCATGTTCCAGAACGATCCAGATTAATGTCACGATATTTATGGTTGAAGTTACATTTTATCTTCTCACAGCAACGGTTTGCCATCAGCTGCTGGGATACTGTTATATTGTGAAAACGGATCAGATACTTCCATCTTAAACAAATGTGTAATTTAATAACAAACTTGAATGTGTCAAGCTACTTCGATATGATTTCCTTTCCTTCCTATAATGTGGTAGGTTGAGCAGCCATTACAACACCGCCAGCGTAGCAAAATTTGATGCTATTGTACAAGTTGATGTTTACTGGAACGTATACATAGCACTGAAGAAACTTGTTCTTTGCTGTGAATGATGTACGTGTACTCTGATCAATATTGACCTTAAAGAGCCATCAATATTTTAGCACGTTTGTGCAAAAGAAGGTTGATGGTATAGACCTGGGACTTCATCAAGTTCTTCACCAGCTTGCATAACAGCTAACGAACACAGATGGCATTCGGAATTTCACACATAAATTTCAGAATTTCACATATAATAAAAATCAAAAATCCTCCTTTTATAGATCGCATTTACAAAATAATTATTAACGCTATCACACTCTTTACCACCCTCACCAGTGACCTCATCGCTGCAGGACGTTATGCATGATCTCCACTTCTTTATCATTCTCATACCTCTATATACACTCATTCCTAACAGCTCTCCGTTTTGCAGCGCTTACATTTAAAGCCACGTCACCAAATCGTCATAGAGGAACAAAATTCTCTCCTTTCTGTCGTTTGTGGACCTCTACTGTTACATACCCACACTCAAAACTGTGGAAACTCGGCAGCAGGTAAATATACTGATTTCGACTGCCAGTAGAAGCGTTGCGACGCTGTGAAGACCTATGGACTCCATATCCAATAGCTACCAAATTACTGTGTGTGTTGCGTCTTTCTGACGCTGACAGACGAGCGCCGCGATGTCAATGGCTTCTTGTACCGTGAACTCACCGTCTTTTCAGTGCAGCGTAAATGTGTTTAAAACTTGGTGGTTGCATTTCAAGCTGGAAGGGTGAAAGTAAAATGACTTGTCGAAACGGTGCTCTTAGACGCCACTGTTGCTCGACTGATAAAGAAGCCTGTTTTATAAGAGAAATTTGTCGAAAAGTCTGCAGTATCATATAAAGCTTTATTATATTGTTAAGTATATGACCATTAACTTATATACAGTATGTAGGAGTTGTAACCTGATGATTTCTTTTTTCTTAAGTGAGTAGTCGTAAAATGTCAGAAAATCCATACGTGATGATCATTGACAATCATACTGTTTCTACATATACATCTACGTGATTACTCAATAATTCACAATTAAGTGCCTGGCAGAGGGTTCATCGAGGAACCGTCAAGCTTTTTCTCTACCGTTTCGCCCTCGAAAGGTGCTCCCGAAAAACGGGCTCTTAAATCTTTCTGTGCGAGCTCTGAGTTCTCTCATTTTATTATGATGATCATTTCTCCCCAATTAGGTGGGTGCCAAAAAAATATTTTCGCTATCGTAGGACAAAGATGGTGATCGAAATTCCATTAGAATATCGAGGGGGCAACGAAAATCACTTTTGTTTTAATGATTTCCACTAGGGCTGTTTAAAAACATAGATATTTTTTCTTATATATATATATATATATATATATATATATATATATATATATATATATATGCGATATTTCTCGTCGATACATCGAAATCAAAGTGCCAGTATCGAGTGTCGATATTTTTATTTTATATTATATTTTATCACAATTTTCGGTTAATATTTGAAGTTGTTCCTTTGAAATTATAGTAGAACATAATTTTACTTGCACTATGTGAAGGAATCGTAACACTTTTTAAGTTTTCAACACAACCACTCTTTCTCTTTGATTGTGTGGAGCAACTATGATGGCACAAAAGTAGTAGTTCGATTGTACTAGTGGGTGGCTTGTTGAGTGGAATAAGAAGGCTTCCGATGTGAAGAAATAGCTCAACAGTTGCGTTAAAAAACAATTTTACTGCAACTAATGTGCTTTTTCTTCACATCAGTATTCTTCAAAAATAATGACCAAAAATTTGAGGGACAAGATTGGTCTTTGCAGAGGGCGGAGACGCGTGAGGGAAATGCCGACGTAATCGGCGCTCTGCGCTACCAACAAAAACTGCAACGTTTAGCTTCACTACGCAATTTTGAGGCTACAGCTGACAGGTCGCTGGCAATGGCAGAAGTGAAAAACCAGAGAAGTCGACATGAAGTGTTTCGGAAAAATGCGATATGTGACGAAACCGAACGACGAACCTATCGGACACCTCTTGTTGTGGCCCCTTACATGCAGTTGCCGTTGTTAGCAAAGTGGTTATCGCCGAGCGTGAAAGTGCATCGTTTACCTTTCAATTCTTGCTTTAACGGGGACGGGCAGACTGCTAGCTTGTTGATGTACAGAATATCTAACACCTAATCGATACTTAAATATACAGCTCTAAAACCGGCATTATATTCACAATGTGCAGCCATATTTTCATAGGACGGTACACTCTCCCTCCCTCCCTCTCCCTCTCTCTCTCTCTCTCTCTCTCTCTCTCTCTCTCTCTTTGTGTGTGTGTGTGTGTGTGTGTGTTTGTGTGTGTGTGTGTGTGTGTGTGTGTGTAGTTGTGGTACCTTCAGTAATGCTTTGGTCTGAGCACTATGGGACTTAACTTCTGAGGTCATCAGTACCCTAGAACTTAGAACTACTTAAACCTAAGTAACCTAAGGACATCACACACATCCATGCCCGAGCCAGGATTCGAACCTGCGACCGTAACGGCCGCGCGGTTCCAGACTGTAGCGCCTAGAACCACTCGGCCACTCCGGCCGGCTCAGTAATGCTTTCACACAAGACTCAATAAAAACACATGTTCTAATTAAGGAGCGTAAACATTTCCAGTTGACATAGCTGCATTTCGTATGCAGTTAAAACACCATGTTCCTAGTATTCCATCATAACATGTGAAGAACTCGAATGCTCTTGATCCGCAACGGTCGCATGTTCGAATCCTGCCTCGGGCATGGATGTGTGTGATGTCCTTAGGTTAGTTAGGTTTAATTAGTTCTAAGTTCTAGGTGACTGATGACCTCAGAGGTTAAGTCGCATAGTGCTCAGAGCCATTTGAACCATTTTTTGCTCTTTATCTGTGACGTATGTTTTGACGCCACAACCATCAAGAATGCGTTTCCATAATGGGGGAAATGGTGCTAATATCATGCAAGATTAATCACCGACGACTAAGAAAGAACAACGTGGTGTAATATCTCCTGCGGGGACCACTAGCAGTATTACAAGAGAATCCATTTCCTGAGAAGTGAATATGTCAGGCACTTCAGTCTGCTACGCTCGCAGGTTCGAATCTTGCCTCGGGCATGAATGTGTGTGATGTCCTTAGGTTAGTTAGGTTTCCGTAGTTCCAAGTTCTAGGGGACTGATGACCTCAGATGTTAAGTCCCATAGTGCTTAGAGCCATTTGAACCATTTAGAAGGCATCTCCCAATTGTGGTACTGGTGCAGACAGCGAAAACTACAACGAGAGGTGTGACCCAACACCACTACACCGCCGGAATGATTGATGGCGTGCAGTGCCTAAACAACATGGCCGCTTGTCTGTGAGGTAACTGCTACGGTCGCAGGTTCGAATCCTGCCTCGGGCATGGATGTTTGTGATGTCCTTAGGTTAGTTAGGTTTAACTAGTTCTAAGTTCTAGGGGACTAATAACCTCAGCAGTTGAGTCCCATAGTGCTCAGAGCCATTTGAACCATTTTTTTGTGAGGTAACTGATCAACATAGTTCGAAGGAAGGGATTAAAAGGGCGCCAGTTCTCACAGCTACGTAATATGGTGCTACCTTAGAGTGCAGTGACTTGCCCAGCAATTAAAAGTAGGTGGAAATGTTTCATATCCATGCGGCAGGCATTAGTCAGTGGGAAGCAGCAGCAGCAGCAGCAGAAGTTTCAGGTCGTCATTGACCGATGGTGTAACATTTTGTTTGTACGATTAAATAACTTCTGGAGCATGCGTTTGTCTTTTTGTATTCTCGGTATCTTCACTGTTTAGACTATTTCCTATGGGTCAAGCATATTGAATCACCAATGCAACTTTGTAGTGTGGGACATGACTTTTGAATCACCCTGTACACCACTCAGTCTGATACGGATCCGTGACACTCTGCATTGTTCGCGAGAAAGCCGGCAAGTGAGGAGGATCATACTGATCAAGAGTGTGGCTCAATATTTAAGAAACATTAAGCTCTGTGGTGTCACTGTGTCATCAAGCGCCTCCATCACATTTTTTAAAATTTGCTTTTAGGTATTTACTCACGCAGCCATACACATACAATTTTCAATCTTCAGTGCACAATTCTAACAGTTTCTAAGCATGAGTTTTAGCTAGTTCAGATAGATCAGATACAACATTTCAGATTAAGTACATAGAGAGATGTAAGTTGTCGCAATAAAAGACCAGAATTAAATATGTGGCATTGCGTTACGTCAGTTTAAAAGAAATTGAAATTAAAATAGAAATAAACGGTAACGTGAGGAACAGTAGAGCAACGACCAAGATATTTTCGCATGGGCAAAAGTCTGGTGCAGCCATTATGTGGAATAAATGCCGTGTAATTTAACAGAAGATACTACTGTTATGTCCATTGAAGAGTACAGAAATCAGTGTTTTCATACTCAACGTAAAATGAACAGCAAGAAATTGGTTGAACTATCAATGGTAGGTACATAGCCCCATCAGAAATCACCACTGCGTTGAAATATAGGCATACGTGCAAGTATTCCACTGCTACACTAACGACTTGCTTAGCCTAATCATCTGATTTCAAATATCTATATGATATTTTATTTTTCTGCGCACAGGAAGGGAAAGAATTCCTCGTATACTATATAGTCTCTTGTCACCAGGAATATCGGCACAGACGCCCCCACCCCATGAATGGCGCCCTGTAGTCAGGCGTTACTGCACAGTGAGAATTCGGACGTAGAGCAAAGTCACCGTCTTGGATATTCTCCTTCCACTCCACCATTGGAATTAGGAAGAATAGCTAGAATGATGGAGGAGAGAGGTGCTTAGTCGAAAAAGGAAAACATTGCTAACAGCATCCACAGTTATTCGACATACAGCTGGCAAGTGATTCTACCTGATTGAGTAATTAGAGAAATGGGGTCAGGGCGAAATGAAGGCAATGTGCCTTCCCAATGAGCACTGTTGCGACAAACAGAACTAAAAAAATCTGCCTCATGGTGGTAGAGACCGTATTGCTAATTATGCAGTCTTATCTTTTTGTGTTAATTGACTGTCTATTTTACTTAGTCTCAAGTAATTGGCACGCGAATGCATCTGTCAGGCGCAGAGATTTTGCCATCGGTGTGCTCAGTTTACCGATTGAGAACAACCCATGGTGTCAAACCGTGGCATTTTAACGGTCTCATTCTTTCGTGAATAGTGCTGCAGCGAATGGCAAATCAGCTCAATATAGATTGCGACATTTTGCGCACACTGCTGCCTCCATTGGCAGCAACCTCTCAGGGCATCGAGTCGAACTGAACTTAGATAAGTCATACGCATACGTCATTACATGCTGCTTTAACTCTGTGGCCAGGTTCATTCTTGATAATCAATGGTGAGTGGTAACATGTTCGTCTCTAGACAACCTACAGCATATGTTTTAAATAGGTAAGAGATCTGGAGAGCTTGTTGGCCAGGGCAACTCTCTAACACCTATTGTATCGAAGTAGGTCAGAACAGCACGGTGAACGTATGGTTTTGTGATATACTGTTGAATGATAACCTCGTGGAGACCACGAAAATAATGCGCGGCCACCAGCCTTAACACATCAGAAACTCAGCGGCTGCTGACCAAATCACAGTAAATACGAATCAAAGGTAATCGTGTTGTGTACCGAGTAGCTCATAATATCATCACGCCAGGGACTGTGAACGTATGACGATGACGAATGCCATCTGGCAGTGTTCGTTCCCCTCAGATACAACCACCGTGGTGCTGCACGCAGTACTGGGGCTCGTCTGGAAAAGAAAGCAGACGTAGTGGCGCTCTTATTGAGCGAAAGTTTTGGCATGCTTCTCTCTGCTGAGTCGTAAAGGTAAGCGGCAACAATCGTCGTCATGCTGACGGTCTGGCGTGTTCCAGACGTCTTAACTAGCTGCAGACAATTCCATTCTTTGACTCCTAATGTACGCGAAGTGCTGTACTATCCCGCACGGCGAGAAAGTGTTATGTGTGTGTGTTTCTCGAGCTCTGCTCGTAATGGTCCAGTGGGATCCTGCATGCCAGTAGTTATGGCCCGACTGAACCTGTCTATCCCATATTGACATCACAGTTGTGGGATGCTGACCAACTCTAGCCGCAACATAGCGGAATGGTAAACCACACGCTACGCTCCTGCCGCTGTCAAATTCCGACACCTGCTGGTAACCGAGCGAGGTGGCGTAGTGGTTAGCACACTCTCTGGCATTCGCTAGGACGACGATTCAAATCCCCGTCCGGACATTCAGATTTAGTTTTGCCGTGATTTTCCTAAATCGCTTAAGACAAATGTCGGGATGATTCCTTCGAAAAGGCACGGCCCATTTATTTCCCCAGCTTTTCCTAACCCGAGCATGTGCTCCGTCTCAAATGACGGAACTGTCGACGTGATACTAAACACGAAACTAACTAAACCTGCTGTTAACTGCTTATCCTTTCTACACGAGGCAAAACATGATCTTTTCACAAGCAAACAATATTCAAATGGAACTTCTTAGTGGAAAAATTGCTGGGTAGTATGCTATTTCCTTATATACAGCAAGTAAGTCGATCTACATATAGCATATACAGAAGCGCAGAAATTCTAATGTCTTGCATTTGAGCGTGCAATACAATTAATGTCAATTTGGCGTTTATTACATGCCCTGTTCATGGAATTGCAGTTTTAGTGGCCATCAGTGTACAATGGCACCGTGGTGTGGTCCCTAGTAGGATATACGGAAGTGGACACGTGATGTTGCGTGTTGCAATTTTACGGTGCTGTAGTTGGTCTAATTATTACTGTCCAGGGGTGAGTTATGGATGAAGATAATGTGAACGGCTCATGTGATCAAGTTTATAGCAAGTCCAAAACAGTAAAACCAGCACCACAGTCAGTTCCAGAACTGTACGAGAGGATCACTCACAGTAGAGCAACGAACAAGATATTTTCGCGTGGGCAAAAGGCTGGTGCAGCCATTATGTGGAATAAATGCCGTGTAATTTAACAGAAGATACTACTGTTATGTCCATTGAAGAGTACAGAAATCAGTGTTTTCATACTCAACGTAAAATGAACACCAAGAAATTGGTTGAACTATCAATGGTAGATATATAGCACCATCAGAAATCACCACCGCTTTGAAATATAGGCATACGTGCAAGTATTCCACAGCTATACTAAACGACTTGCTTAGCCTAATGGTGACGAGTAAGAAACTTGTAGAATTTTTCCTTCATGACTACTCTGTTGCGTGGCCGATAATCAGAGGAAATTTTGTCAGTTAAAGTGCTGTAGCTATTACTGAAGCAAACTACTGGGCAAAAAATCAAAACTCTCAAGCACTGTGTTCTGTGGCACCTTTGTATGATATCTGCGTACTAAGGGGTTGTATTATTTGTGATACATTTGTCACGGTCATCGGCGATAGGATATCACACGGGAACCCTGTCTGTGCACCCTGTGTTCACGGACACCCTGCGTCCTCATACGTTCTCTCTCATAAGACAGTATCGTGGTTCCATTTTTCAACAGGACATTGCTCGCCCCCACATGACACTATATACACTCCTGGAAATGGAAAAAAGAACACATTGACACCGGTGTGTCAGACCCACCATACTTGCTCCGGACACTGCGAGAGGGCTGTACAAGCAATGATCACACGCACGGCACAGTGGACACACCAGGAACCGCGGTGTTGGCCGTCGAATGGCGCTAGCTGCGCAGCATTTGTGCACCGCCGCCGTCAGTGTCAGCCAGTTTGCCGTGGCATACGGAGCTCCATCGCAGTCTTTAACACTGGTAGCATGCCGCGACAGCGTGGACGTGAACCGTATGTGCAGTTGACGGACTTTGAGCGAGGGCGTATAGTGGGCATGCGGGAGGCCGGGTGGACGAACCGCCGAATTGCTCAACACGTGGGGCGTGAGGTCTCCACAGTACATCGATGTTGTCGCCAGTGGTCGGCGGAAGGTGCACGTGCCCGTCGACCTGGGACCGGACCGTAGCAACGCACGGATCCACGCCAAGACCGTAGGATCCTACGCAGTGCCGTAGGGGCCCGCACCGCCACTTCCCAGCAAATTAGGGACACTCTTGCTCCTGGGGTATCGGCGAGGACCATTCGCAACCGTCTCCATGAAGCTGGGCTACGGTCCCGCACACCGTTAGGCCGTCTTCCGCTCACGCCCCAACATCGTGCAGCCCGCCTCCAGTGGTGTCGCGACAGGCGTGAATGGAGGGACGAATGGAGACGTGTCGTCTTCAGCGATGAGAGTCGCTTCTGCCTTGGTGCCAATGATGGTCGTATGCGTGTTTGGCGCCGTGCAGGTGAGCGCCACAATCAGGACTGCATACGACCGAGGCAGTCAGGGCCAACACCGGCATCATGGTGTGGGGAGCGATCTCCTACACTGGCCGTACACCACTGCTGATCGTCGAGGGGACACTGAATAGTGCACGGTACATCCAAACCGTCATCGAACCCATCGTTCTACCATTCCTAGACCGGCAAGGGAACTTGCTGTTCCAACAGGACAATGCACGTCCGCATGTATCCCGTGCCACCCAACGTGCTCTAGAAGGTGTAAGTCAACTACCCTGGCCAGCAAGATCTCCGGATCTGTCCCCCATTGAGCAGTGGTGTCGCGACAGGCGTGAATGGAGGGACGAATGGAGACGTGTCGTCTTCAGCGATGAGAGTCGCTTCTGCCTTGGTGCCAATGATGGTCGTATGCGTGTTTGGCGCCGTGCAGGTGAGCGCCACAATCAGGACTGCATACGACCGAGGCAGTCAGGGCCAACACCGGCATCATGGTGTGGGGAGCGATCTCCTACACTGGCCGTACACCACTGGTGATCGTCGAGGGGACACTGAATAGTGCACGGTACATCCAAACCGTCATCGAACCCATCGTTCTACCATTCCTAGACCGGCAAGGGAACTTGCTGTTCCAACAGGACAATGCACGTCCGCATGTATCCCGTGCCACCCAACGTGCTCTAGAAGGTGTAAGTCAACTACCCTGGCCAGCAAGATCTCCGGATCTGTCCCCCATTGAGCATGTTTGGGACTGGATGAAGCGTCGTCTCACGCGGTCTGCACGTCCAGCACGAACGCTGGTCCAACTGAGGCGCCAGGTGGAAATGGCATGGCAAGCTGTTCCACAGGACTACATCCAGCATCTCTACGATCGTCTCCATGGGAGAATAGCAGCCTGCATTGCTGCGAAAGGTGGATATACACTGCACTAGTGCCGACATTGTGCATGCTCTGTTGCCTGTGTCTATGTGCCTGTGGTTCTGTCAGTGTGATCATGTGATGTATCTGACCCCAGGAATGTGTCAATAAAGTTTCCCCTTCCTGGGACAATGAATTCACGGTGTTCTCATTTCAATTTCCAGGAGTGTATGTTCTGTCTGTTCCGAAAGGACAGACAACACACACACACACACACACACACACACACACACACACACACACACATATATATATATATATATATATATATATATATATATATATATATATATAATTTCAGGCGAGGACAGCCAATGATCTCTTCAGAGCGGATGCACACTAGGCTCTAACTCGTACGGGAAGCGGTGAATGCCTCGAGTAATGAGAATAATGGGCACGGAGCACTACATTAGTAGTGTGTGGGTAAGTTGAGAATTTAGGTCTGACGGGAGGCGTGCTATGGCAGTCCGTGCAGCTACGATGACCCCTGTGTCCAGATGGCTTAGTGGTCAGAGCATCCGCCTAGTAAGCACGAGACCCGTGTTGAAATCACCGTTCGGCGCAAATATTTCACATTCCTCACCCATTTTAAGCAATGCTCAATCGCAGCCAGTAAAGCTGTGAGTACCGAGCGTGAGTCGTGCTTCGGTAGCTCAGATGGTAGAGCACTTGCCCGCGAAAGGCAAAGGTCCCGAGTTCGAGTCTCGGTCGGGCACACAGTTTTAATCTGCCAGGAAGTTTCAGTAAATTAGCTCTTCACAAAATTAATTCAGATATTTATCTTAAACAAAACGCAGTACATGTAGTGTTCTATCTCCCAGTGAGTGAAATTTCAATAAGAACATAGCGTAGTCAAAAACCAATGGAGAAACCAGAATGATCAAAGTGTTTCGGTGTGTCCTTCGGAAAGAACATCTCACGGCTCTTCTCACAGTTGTAAGTCCGACAACTTCTGCTGCGCACGTGTGTATTGATTAGAATATAAAAAATCTTCCTTATTTTCCACTTATGTTATACGAAATAATATTTTAAGACAAATATACACAAATAATTCGTTCCACAAAATCCAGTAATAAGGATTACTAGGGCGTGCTGAAAAGTAATGCTTTCGAAGATTTTATATGACAAGCCTTAAAGCCTTTAAATAAAACAAACGTTATTGACATTCTACATATTTATTCTTCATGTTTACATATTTATTTCTTAACATACTCACCCAGGTGACGAATACATTCATCCCAACGAGAGACCAGTTTCTTGATACCATAACTGTAGAAGGTTTCTCATCGTCCATGGAGCCACAACTTCACCTCTGCTTGCACCGCTTCATCGCTATAAAAGTGAAGACCTCGAAGCTGTTCCTTAGGTTTTGGAAATAGACGGAACCAGGCAAGAACCAGGTTTGGACTTTATGGAGGATGATTGGTGAGAGTGAACACAACGCGTCGGATTGTTGCAAATGTCACAGCGGTCGTGTATGGTCTGGCATTTTTATGGAGAAGGAGAGGGTGTCCCATGTGTGGACGGACTCTTTGAATTCGTGCTTTCCGTTTTAAGAGAGTCTCTCAAGCACCGAAACAGTTATTTTACACAAAGCAATGTTACACGCTACAATTCGGAGCACCCTAGCGGCTGAGAGTTGCATCTTTCGTCAGCGAAGTGGAAAAGCCGACTGAGTTTTCATCACGTCATTATATGTTTTATGAACACCCTAAAATCTACTGCACACAAATGTTTACATTTCAGAGGAAGGCCTTCTGCGAGAAATCTTACATGTTTAATAGTCTTTTTGGTGTGCCTGTCTGCGATTCAACATCTCGACCGCATGGTGAATAGCAATCTAACCATTCTATAATATTGTCAATGTTTATGTAAATAGCCAGACCGATAGTAGCCGCAGAATGCTTAACTGGAAGTTTCACAGATTTGAATAAACAACGAAACAGTTGTTTATCAGGTGAATCGTTATCGAAATAGAGCTGATAAGAAGCATTATGTTGTTGCGTATAAGATATCTGGCCGTGTTGACTGACATTGTCAGAAATAGCGCTGCGTGATTTTGGGAAACCTTCGTTCGTCGCGGAGGATGCCGCGTCATTCCGGAGAACGCTTGAGTGCGAATTCTCGTGGGCATTCGCAGGAGAGGAACCCATTCTCCCAGTGGCCCCCATCATCGATTTCCTCCAGTCTGCGAGGGTGGTGCTCCACGCGCCTGACTACAATACGCGAAAAACTCGAAAAAATTCCTTTCTGCTTTCCACAATGGGGAGTGAAAAAGCAATGATTGTCCTGCTTCGACGGCCGTCGCTTAAAAGGATTTTAAATCTCCGATGTGCCCGGATGAGAAGAATAGAACTTAACTCTTTTTCCATAGCACAGGTCGTCTTATTACAAAATGAGTGAAGCGCTGTGCACCCCGTAGTAGCTGCAATCGTTCTGTTTTCATTTAAATATCACTGTGATTGTGCACTCATGAAGTATACAGCACGTACTCCTTCCAGAAAGAATGATTTACAGCTCAAACTCTAGAGCTCTTTATCGCCCTAAACCCTCACAGAATGGACTGTTGTTTAAGCTTCAGAACTCTGTTTTCGCGTGCCATCCTGGAAACTATAGTTGAAAGTTGTCCATATTTTGTCTATTACGTAAGTGACATGGCAACTAACCCGTATCATTGAGCGTTACAGGTCGTGTAGACGAGGCCTACATTTCGTTTATAGAAAGCCTCTTACACTCATTTTGGAATGATACAAATAAATGATATTAGCAAATAATAGAAAACTTTTCTATGTGAAGCAATTAAATGTGCTTCGTTTTGGATATCCTCTAGGAATCTTATCATTGACGCCGCTCTTGGTTTAAAATTTTACACCAAAATGGTACCTTCTAATTCACTCAGTGTTTGGTAACTGCAATAAGGTAACTTTTTCATCTGTGGAATTAATTGCAACGACCTACGTAATACGCATGAAGAAGACAATAATAATTCGTTCTTGGTACCAACTACTTTGTAGAAAAATCTTCAGGTACCATCACGAATAATGGCTAACAATTTTATTCATGCACGCTACATCATACTCAGACGTCTATCAAAACTGTTAAAGAAATGAATTTCTATTTCAGTTTTACAAACAAGAATTACTCGTTGTGTATAAGACGTGCATTGTAGGTAGTCACCCCTAAACATTTATTCAGAGCACTTACTGCTCTCTACTTCCATGTCACTCAAATTTTTGCAGAAAGATTGTGACGGAACTACTGTCTTTGCAACATATGTAAACGAATTTGCAGTACTGGAAGTTACTTGCCAGCTGTAGCATTCGGATAGCCCGTGTAACTGAGGAAGAAATCAAAAACATTATTACGCGAAACGATACTCGATAAGGCCAATGAGGAGCCGTCGTCATAACATGTGTATCAAAATAAAATACACGGAAGAAAAAAATCGTAGCACCAAAAATTAATTAATTTAGAGTAATGAAATTTCGGGAATACATTTGTTTAGGCAACATATGCAAGTGATTAACACTCCAAGATCACAGGTTAATTTAAGCGCGAGATAAGCCACTGCAAATGTGAAATGCTGCTGGTACATTAATAACCGATATAACCGCCAGAATGCTGAAAGTAAGCACGCAAACGTGTATGCATTTTATTTCCCAGTTGCCGGATGTCAGTTTGTGGGATGGAGTTGCCTGTTGCACTTGGTCGATCAGTACACTGATGGGTAACGCTGGTTGTAGAAGACGCTGGAGTTGGCGTCCGATAATGTCCGATATGTGCTGATTTGAGACAGATCTAGTGACTGAGCAGGCCAAGGTAACATGTCGACACTCCGTAGAGTATGTTGGCGACCGTTATTCTTTTAGAAAATATCCTGTGGAATGCTGTTAATGAATGACCGCGCAACAGGTTTGCAGTCAGGGTGCGTGGAATAATTACGAGAGTGCTCCTGCTGTCATACTAAATCGCACTCCATACCTTAACTCCAGGTGTTGGGCCAGTTTGTGTAGCACGCAGCCTGTTTGATTGTAGGCTCTCAGCAGGCCGCCTCCTAATTAACACACAGCCATCACTGGCACCGAGGCAGAATCAGCTTTCATCAGAAAACACAACGGAACTCCACCTTGCCAGTGAGCTCTCTCTTGACACCAATGAAGTCGCGAATGACGGTGGTGTGAGGTCAGTGGAATGCACGCTACAGAGCGTTTGGCTAGGAGCTCGCCACCTCCACTAGCGCCACTCTCATGCGACTGGCGCGAAATTTTAATAGATATCATCTTTCAGATGTAGAAACACACACACCAACTTTCATTTATGTCGCACAATTCCGTCTTGATGTTGAACTTTGTCCTGTTAGTGTACTTGTACAGAGGAAACACAACTTAACGTCAATGCTGATCCCATCACTTAAAAGATGTGCAATGTTAATGATTGACTGTGGGCTGATCGCGAGTAAGTTAAAGTATATGACATGTAGATGAGTACATCAGTTACAGTATTAAAGAGAAAATAATTTACATCTGTATGTGCTGCGTTACAAGGTGCCTGATTACCAAAATCATTGGTATAAATGGTTTATACCATTCATTGTGTGAAGAATCTGAGTCTTTGTTTTTTATTATTGCGGTCGGTCATTTCATTTCGACGACAGTTTCTGCATGGGATAATCTAGCGGTTTTCCGAGAAATGTTTATAGAGATGCGAAACAAAAATGGTTCAAATGGCTCTGAGCACTATGGGACTTAACATCTGAAGTCATCAGTCCCCTAGAACTTAGAACTACTTAAACCTAACAAACCTAAGGACAGCACACACATCCATGCCCGAAGCAGGATTCGAACCTGCGACCGTAGCGGTCGCGCGGTTCCAGACTGAAGCGCCCAGAACCACTCGGCCACACAGGCCGGCAGATGCGAAACCCATTTCCGTTTTTGATGAAGGTATTTCTACCATATTGCCCTCTGTATACATAAAGACGTGTTGAATTATACTTCCCATAGACAGCAGGCAGCAGTTTTATCTGAAAAAATACGTTTGGCCCGACCAGGTATTCCATAATTTTAAATCGCAGAAAAGTCGCATATGCTCCACCATGACATTAACAAAAAAAGGCCCTTGTGTTTCCTGTTATCTTCTGGAAACAGAAGACACACAACATGTGCACATAAATCTATACTTCGCAAAACATTGTGATGTCCATTTTAAATGTTACTTTTTATTGAACCATGTATTAGGGTCTCCCTCTGCCTCAGTCACGGTTTTAAGGTGAGAGGAATGACTCCTAGAGCAAGCTATCATTTATCTAACTCCCCTTACACTGTATATATTGGAGGGATGCTTAGGATGCCGAAGAATAATCGTAGTTTCTGCCATGAAACACAGTTTTTGAGACTTTCTGAGCAGGCTCTCAAGAGATGAGCGGCGTTTTTCATCGATCATCTGGCTGTTAGGATTTATGTTGTGAACAGTTCCTGTTACAATTCGCTTTGTTGCCAGATCAAAAGCAGTTGCAGGCACCTAATGGCTGAAGTGTATTAGAAGAAGATGAAATGAACATCGAAGCGACCTCTGCCGTGTCACATTCCAACTCAAGACATGGACGACTATGTTTTATGAAAGATGACATATAAAATATTCATAATATGACCACCTTCTAAATTTTGCACGTAAAGTTGTCTTTGTTTTTATGTTCATGTTACAAATGATGTATTCCTTTAACTCACTTGAATATGGTTTTTTCTGAACGGTGTCACCTCTCTGAATTGAGAAGATTCTGTGTCGTAGGGCGTAATTTAATGGCAGATATATTGCTTCAAAATACGTACATTTTCGTTGCTACCATTCAATGTCGCTGAATGGAAAACTTGCTTATAGCTGCGAAATCCTAAAAATATCACGTAAAGGCACAGTTGCAATCTTCCTTATGTCTGTTTTCGTGACCTCAGAGAAAAGTATATCTGGTAATGCGAGCGTCCATGGGTCGAATTCCTCTAGAATCGTTTTAACTAAGATATCCTGCGGTACTTCTTAACGTGTCAGCCACAATTAATGGGACAATAAAAAAACTTCAAGTTATAGTCCTTCACCGTGTAATAGAGTGTACGATGCTTCGTCTTAAATAACTGCCCTTGAGAGACAGGTAGCGCAGTGATAAGATACTGGACACCCATTCTGGCAGACAGGGCTTCAAATTTCCGTGCGAGCGTCCTGATTGAGGTTCCTCGTGGCTTCCCTAAAGCGCTCAAAGAGTGGGACCACGATGGTTGCTTTGAAAACGACGCATGTGATTTCCTTCCATAACCTTATTAATCCGAGGTTATACTAAGTCTGTCTGTCAGCAGGACGTTAAACCATAAGCTTACTTCTTCGTCTTTGCGCTGGTGTGCAAACTCCAACGAATACTGTGTGGTGATTGTCACCATCCTACATTTTATTGTCCCTGTTGCTGTTGAAGAAACATCTCACAGGAAGCGGGACTCATCAGTAAGCATGACGTGCGTGCGGACAGACTTTGTTCCCGCAGCCCCTTGCATACTGATGTTTCAGCTACACCCGCAGCAAAGCGACGCCACGTCAACTAGTGGAGGGCTTTACAGTAAATCCCTCAAGCCAGTATTTCTTATTTCTGAAATTTACTGTTGTATCTCTGAATTATGCTCGTCCAAATTTTGGAGGGCAAAGGAATCTCGGTTGAAGTTGCGTATATTACATCAATCACTGAGATAACTACCAGGAAGACATGGCAGATTGATTCTGGAAACTTCTGTTACGCTTTCGGTAGTCTATAACTGCCTTGCTAGCAACGCCTATTGAAACCAACGTAGTGTAAGATGCGAGAATAAGCAATATCATTTTTCCATAAAGAGGCTCAAAATGCTCTGGCTGTACTTAAAATACATGCAAGCTCTACGTCAAATGGGGGCTGGTAAGTTGGGAACGACACATAAAATATTATGGATTGCTTTTTCACAGACTCTGATGCTGTCTAAGAGAAAATTCTTCGTGTGGGCTGATAGATAAGTATCAACTCACAAAGAAAAACAGTGAACTGAAATCGTTGCAAAATACTTTGCAGTACTTTCCTGAACGTTATTAGCAACTCTGAGCAAGATAAAATGTTGTAGAGAATAAAATACATGTAGGTGAAAGCCTGGCAAAGTGCTCAGGCTAAGGTATTCCTATTTTTAAGGGGAGTAGCAATAGACGGAATCGCTTAGAAATCGATGATTATAATACACAACTATTGATGTGTGATATAGAACAGTTTAATCACCTGATAATCCAATTAAGCATTTCAAACAATTCATTTTTCACGAAGTGGCAAAACTGCCACTTTGCCCGACTCGAGAGGACTGAGTGACCACTTAGCTTTAAACTCAATTATAATGGATAAGAAACTGTTTTAACAAAGAACTGAATTTATTTTATTGTGAAACGTGATGAAGATTACACTTTTCACAGATAATAGTTCATTTGTGTTCCTCAGCTCTTGTACAGATTCACGACTCCAGAGGGAGCACAACTGGTACTTAATCCATTGCTCTTCTGGTCTTTAATTTGAAAATGTTTCTTTGCACTAATGCACTCTGTGTTTTCATCGTTGTCGTCAAAAATAGTTCTTCTAGAGCAGTGTTTCCTGCTATTCACAATTTTCTTTTTACTGTCTTTCTCCTCTTGGGCTGCTTTCCGTTTTTCCTTATTTTGGCCTTCTATTTCTTCCCTTTCTTTATTTGACGCTTCTAAGTCACTCTTATAAGGACTTGATATAAGTATCGCCGAGGGGCTCTTCTTTCAGTCGTTTTCCCCCAACATAAAGTAGCCAGAAGCCGAGACGGCCACTTTTCCCTTATTGGCATCTTTACAGAACCCTGTATACCTTCGATTAGCATGACCGAACATCCATAATTAAAGTAGTATTATTGAGTGAAGTTGTGCCACTTTCCACACAATTTCATTAAAAAGCATAGATGACATTTCCTCTCAATAATGAATACACAATACGACAAAATACCTTACATCAGGATAACAAAGATCCGCAAAAATTCTTATTACTCCGAGGAGCAGACAGGTTAGGCTTCCCAGGTGACTGAACCCTTCAGGGAAGGTAATTTGTGGCATTTTTCTCGCGATGCCGGCATCTCAAAGCTCCAATGACCGGTATAGCCGCTTTACCCGCCTTGGCCACTTTACCCGCCTTGGCCACTTTACCCACCTTGGCCACTTTACCCACCTTGGCCATTTTACCCACCTTGGCCATTTTACCGCCTTGGCCCCTAAACCCACATTGGCCCCTTTACCCACCTTGGCCACTTTACCCACCTAAGCCACATTGCCCGCCTCTCCCCTAAAATTGAAATTGATAGATATTAACATCCATATAGATTCAAAGCGAGCAGTTTACAGAGGGCCGGCCGGCCCGAGTGGCCGTGCGGTTCTGGGCGCTACAATCTGGAGCCGAGCGACCGCTCTGGTCGCAGGTTCGAATCCTGCCTCGGGAATGGACGTGTGTGATGTCCTTAGGTTAGTTAGGTTTAAGTAGTTCTAAGTTCTAGGCGACTGATGACCTCAGAAGTTAAGTCGCATAGTGCTCAGAGCCATTTGAACCATAACCCAGAGTACTTAGAGCTGTCCTATTCTACTCGCAATTACAGAGTGGTGTGGTGATGGTGGACTTCACTCCTGAATGTATCGCCGGCCGATGTGGCCGAGCCGTTCTAGGCACTTCAGTCTGGAACCGCGCGACTGCTACGGTCGCAGGTTCGAATCCTGCCATGGGCATGGATGTGTGTGATGTCCTTAGGTTAGTTAGGTTTAAGTAGTTCTAAGTTCTAGTGGACTGATGACCTCAGATGTTAAGTCCCATAGTGCTCAGAGCCATTTGAACCATCTGAATGTATCGGTAAGCGCCCTAGTCTTTGTAATCTCAATCTCATGGAAGCAATAGAATAATTTCAGTGATCTCTCCGAATAACAGACCGGGTTCTATGCAAACAGCATCGGCCTTCTTCAAAGGATTAACTGTTGCGTCTTGCCCACGCGTCTCACATGGGGTGCCTAAGGGTTGCTGCGTTCTCGGAAAGCTGTACAAAAATAACGAGCAAATAACATTATTAGTTTTACTTCACTAAGCAGATTGACAACTTTGTATTTAGAACAAGTGTCGCGAGCGATGGGCGACATGCAATATAAAGCAGAGTCCAGTGCTATATGCAATGCTCAGGCAGGGCTGTCTCACAGTTTGTGGATCACTACTAACTGTTCTCGTAACACTCTCTGGTCGGCCGTGGTAATACTGTCCACTAATGTCCGGCCGAGGCTGGCAGGAGTGACGCTTATATTCACTTCGGCCAGATGCCGCTCCTATCGTGCTGACGTCCTGATCAGCGCGCTATTGGACGACGTCGTTTCACCGCCTTCTCTGGTCTTGCATTCTTCTTCTTCGTTCCAGCACTTGTGGTTACGCCAGGACATTAACAATTTAAATTCGCTGTGTACGAGGGCGTGCTTAAAACTAACGCCTCCTTATATGAAAAACCTTAAACCTGTTTAAATAAAACGAACATTATTAACTTTCTACGTCTTTATTCTCCTTGTCTGCCTAACTGTTGCTCAACATAATCACGCTGATGACGAACACATTTCTCCCAACGGGAGAAAAGTTTGTTGATACCGTCATTCTCGAATGTTTGAATTTGTTGTAGGAGCCACAACCTCACCGCTGCCTGCACCGCTTCATCACTAACAGACGTAAGTCCGCGAAAGTGTTCGATACTATATGGAGTATGATCGACGACAGTGAACCTAAGGGGTCGTATTGTTGCAAATGTCGCAGCGTTCGTGTGTGGTCTGTCGTTGTCCTGCCTGAAGGAGAGGGTGCTCCATATTTGGACGAACTCTCGTGCGGTTGCACAATCGCGCTGATTCTCAAGCACTAACGTAGTTACGTTACACTCTGTCGTGTCACACGCTGGAATTCGTCGCCCTCTAGCGGTAGAGAGATACATTTTGCGCCGGTGCCTCGGAAAGTGGACCGATTAATATACATGACATGTAATTACTCAACGTATATTGAGAACAAAATAAAAGAAATCTGAGGCATTACTTTTCTGCACGCCTTTCTACAGTAGGTTAGGTCGCACCAACGTTTTAGTCCTGTCTGCTTAACAAATATACTGCACTTTCCCAGAATCCTTCCAAGTAATGAATAATCCTTCTTCATTCATTCTTCCGATTCACATTTCACGCAGCATCATAAGTTTACCACTAATGTCACAGTCGAATACTATTTGGTTCTTCCTCTCCTCCGGGGAGATTATATTACCAGTTGTGCATTCAGTAATTTATTATGAACCTAATTAGCCCAAAATGTGTTCGAGGCGGATGACTCAAGTTCATACGCGTCACCGCATTTGTTCTGAACTGAAAAACATTCTTTTCATAGAAGGTGTTTTAACCCCCACTGATTCGTAGATTCTTCCGTATGAATCTGAACGCAAACGGAAAATCTTGAGAAGAAACACGTGGATCCGGCCACTCAGAGAAACATTTCGAATGTCAGGCGTCTTGTGTGCTAACGGTCTTCTTGGACTCTTGCGACCCAGTTTGATACAGCTCTTTAGGACAATGAACTCTGAACAGATAGAGCCACCGGTACATCCTTTAGCATTCAGCGACACACGCGATAAGAAGCAAACGCCACGGTGCTCTCTCAGAAGGTGTGGTTCTGTTGTAGACTGTCCTAAACATCGAGAAATTGTCGAAATTTTGGCTTAGGAGATGTTGCCACATAGCCCTTAAGCTCACGATACCGCGCCTTCGACTGAAAATTTGTTCGGTCTGTTCAGGGCGTTTCTATATTGTATTAAATTCTACGACAACAAAGGCTCCAAACAAACAGTACCGGAGAGTTTCGCATATCAATTGGAGCGTCATTCATAGCTAGAATTCCCGTTATGAAATATATTCGCAGTTGCGAATATGCACAACCATCAGCTGTATAATGGAATGACGTCAATGAGAATTTTTGGTAAACCGCGACTGGAGCCCGATTTCCTGCTTATCGCGAGCTGTTCAAAATGGTTCAAATGGCCCTGAGCACTATTGGACTGAACATCTTTGGTCATCAGTCCCCTAGAACTTAGAACTACTTAAACCTAACTAGCCTAAGGACATCACACAACACCTAGTCGTCACGAGGCAGAGAAAGCGAGCTGTCGCCTTACCATTAGGCTACCCGAGAACCTCACACATTCACAGCCAAACATCCATCTGCCATCAGCCACGTGACTACAACCTACACTCGTACACCATTAGGTATATTCCCGTACAGGCGAGACATTTTAATTGAAAGTCGCTTGAAACCGGGTAGCGTCTTTCAATTAAAATACCGCCCTATATGGGCATGTACATACTGGGGATACGAGTGTAGGGTGTACACCTATGGCTGACGACATTTGGGAGTATAGGTCTGGCCGTGAAGTGTTCTCGGATAGCCTACTATAAGGTGACCGCACGCGATAAGCGGGAAATCCGGGCTGCAGTCCTGGTCCGGCACAAATTATCATTTTCCTCATTCCATTATACACCTGATGGTTGTACATATTCGCAACTGCGAATACATTTCATTTAAATACCTAAACGCTGGTTGAACTGCATGTAAATTTCATTGTCACTGATTAAATTACTTACAGTTTTCATTTTATAGTGAGGTGAATTACTGAAAGCCGCACAAAAAGCGTTGTTCGTGTCAGGAAGAGCGGCCAGCGCCGGGCTGTCCGCGGTGGCGCGGAAGCGTCCGCAGCAGGGGCCAGAGGACCATCGGCAGTGGCAGAGGCAGAGGGATGCAGTGGCGCGCCGGTCGATACGCCGCCAGGCCGCACAGTCTTCCAAATGCCCCTGCGGCCACCCCGCGGACGTTCTGCGGCCCCCGTCCCTGGGGCAATGTAACACGTGGCCTCTGCAACTCGCCCGGCGTACAACGTCTCCTCTCCCTTGTCTCTCTAACAGAAAGCTACATTTGTAACCGGCAAGCTACTCGGGGGAGACTGAAGATACTCCGCAAGCCACTTTACGGTGTGCGACGGAGGACACTTCTGCCACAACTAACTGTTCCCTCTTTATCTTTTTCATTCTCGAATGACGCGTAGGTAGAATGACTGTTGGAAGAGCTCTGTATGACTTCTAATTGCTCTGATATTCACCTTGTGGCCATTTCGCGAGGCGTGTGTGTGAACAACTAATACGTTGACCAGCTGTTCTTGGAATGTACTTTCTCGGAAAATTCTATAGTAAACCTCTACGTGAGTATTTCAGCCGGCCACGGTGGCCGAGCGGCTCTAGGCGCTCAGTCCGGAACCGCGCGACTACTGCGGTCGCAGGTTCGAATCCTGCCTCGGGCATGGATGTGTGTGATGTCCTTAGGTTAGTTAGGTTTAAGTAGTTCTAAGTTCTAGGGGACTGATGACCACAGATGTTAAGTCCCATAGTGCTCAGAGCCATTTGAACCATTTTTTGAGTATTTCAATAGTAACTCTCTTCGTGATGCACAACGCTTCTATTGCAGCGTCTGCCATTGGAGTTCGTTTAGCATCTCCGTAACGCTCTCGCGCCGACTGAACGATCCCGTGACGAAACGCGCTACCCTTCGTTGGATCTTCTACCCCTCTTCAAATAATTTAAGGTGATAAGCGTCCCAGACTCATGAGAAATCATCAAGAATCGGTCGAACAAGTGCATCATTAGTCGTTTTCTTCGTGGATGAATTATACTACAGCAAAATTAACCCCATCTATCTCAGGGAGGCATCTGCTTTTCCTACAGTTTCTTTTAAGTGGTCATTCCATTTGTGGTCACTCTGGATGGTTACTCCCCCACTGAGTGACCAGTTTGTTGATACTGCCACTGTAGAATGTTGGACTTTGTTGAAAGAGCCACAACTTCGTCACTGCTTGCACCGCTTTATCATTGTCAAAGTAAAATCCTCGAAGATGTTTTTTATGCTTTGGAAACAGATGAAAATCATATTGGACCTAGTCTGTGAACCCAAGACGTTGGATTGTTGCAGATGTAGCAGCGTTCGTCTGTGCTATGGCATTGTCATGCTGAAGGATAGAGTGCTCCGACTGTAGATGAATTCTCCGAATTCGTAACTCGATTACAGCACGCTGTTTCTCACACACCGACATAGTTACGTTACACACCGCCATATTATACGCAACAATTCCAAGCCCTTTAGGGACAGAGAGTGCAAATATGTAGAAGTGAAGAATAAAGATGAAGAATATTAACGTTTGTTTTATTTAAAATGCCTTAAGAGTTCTCCCATAAAAAATTATGGGGCGTTACTTTTCAGATATACAGTTTTACGGTAGCAACTGTTTCTACTGATTTGTCACCAGTATTGTAATCCAACAGTACTGCATTTTTTCGCCAGTTTATCCACAGTGCGTTACATTTATCTTACGTTCAAGGTCAAATACCAGTCCCTATACTAGGCGTTGATCTTTCACAGGTCTTGGTGGATTTCGTTCCAGCCTTTTGGCATTGCTACCTCAGAGTTGACAACTGCGTTGTCTGTAAACAGTTTCGTGTAAATTCCAGCCTTATCCAGAAAGTCATTTATACATACCGTAAATAGTTCTGCCCCGGTAACATTTCCTGTGGTTACCCCTGAAATTCATCGGCCGATTTTGTTCTGTTACGGGCGACGTGTTCAGTACTGTCTGCCAGGAAGTCTTGAATCCAGTCACAAATCTGATTCGGTACACGGTAAGCTCATATTTTTTTCACTTAACGACAGTGTGGAACGGTATCTAAGTCCTTCCTGAACTGAAACATTACGGCATCAACCTGGGCTCCGCTGTCTTCTGCACACTGAATATCATGTGCTGACTTTCATAAGATCTTTGTTCTTGGGGTCTGTGTTGACTTGTATAGAAGACATTTCACCATTCTCCAGAGACATCATAACACGTGAACATAAAACATGTCCGATAATTCTGCAATAGTGTGACGGCAGCAATACAGCACCATAAGTATTTGTATCTGCCCTACAATCCATCTTTGAAACTTGAACGACCTACGCTTTCTTTCAGTCGCTAGGTACCCCTGTGGCTCTAGCGAGCTACGATGACCCATTCCTAAAAATTGAGCAGGTTCTTTCGCACAATCTCTCAGGAAACTCATCTGTTCCTCACTTATCTCAACATCTAGCATTTCGGCGTTTTTACGGAGATTGTTGCAAATCTCCTCTATTCCATTTGTGTCTGGAGCTAGTGAAAGATGAGTACTTGTATTCCTCAGCACGCGCCTTCATTTTTCTCCTCACATTCTCATCAATTCAACATGAGATGTACGATGCATCCAGATGTACATTGTACTTCTAATAGCGATTCTGTAAATGTTTCCAGCAGAATTTCACGCGAGAAAGTCACCTATCTTCCAAAACTTTTTATTCGTGTTCCCTGAGCAATTTCACCAGGCTTTTGTATTGGCTATGCCGACCAACTGCGATCGTTGCAGCACATCTGTGAATATGGTCGATTCCTGCAGTCACGTCAGCTTTACTAAATTCCGTACACTCGAGCAGCGCTCCGCAACAGCTCGCAACAGCAATTTGCAAGCGATTTTCTATAATACTTGAACGGCTCCTACAGTAAGATGACACGAAATAAAACATGTGAAACTACTGGGAAAGGGTTTTAAGAATATTAAACACATCTTTGATGTATACGAAAATTTCTTTGCTTGAAATGAAAAATGCAAAAATTGTGACCTATTAATGAAAACATCCGCGACGGGAAAGAAAGCAAATTCCGATATAACTGCCTTGGTTACATGCCTCTTCAGCTGGTATAGGTCTTGAAATTGCGTATGTATTTTATTTTAAACTTTAGCTACTTCTACATATGAAGGGGTTATTTCAATAGTGGTAAAAGTCCGTTACCTCCACTTTTCTGCCTATAATGCTTCTGAAATTAATGATCCAAACAAACAGAAAGGAAGGTTCATCTCTAGCAAGAAGCCATATGCTTGAATATTTCTGGTATCTCAACTGCAGATTTTACAGCACACATTTAACTTTAGGACTCTGTATCTCAAAATGAACAAAATGGACTTGTATCACTATTGAAATAAGCCCTTCATATGTTACTTGCATGACGTGTTCTGTGTCACACGAATAAGAAATACATCCAAAGTATATTTTTAGTTAGAGATCAATCTAGGACAAGCAAGATTCTTCGCCTAATACTGAATCACGACGTCTGTGTGGAAAAGTCACCACTCCTGTTATATGACTCACATACTCTTTCGTACAGTCTCTTCATTCACCTCAAACTAAAATCAGTGCCACTCTGTGACCTATAGTAAGGTAAAAAAGCTAACTTTATTCAGAGAAGGAGAGAAAAATTACGAGCAGTAAACCGGAAACGTTACCCAACAAGTTAGAGCCTAATCACAACACGTTTGGCCGGCAACTGTGTGCAAAACATATAATTGGTTGTATTATAGAAATGAAGATAGATAACTAAGGAAAATAACTAACCAAGGATAAGCTCATTTGGCAAAAATATTAGTCACCCACTTACAAGGCCGGCCGAAGTGGTCGTGCGGTTAAAGGCGCTGCAGTCTGGAACCGCAAGACCGCTACGGTCGCAGGTTCGAATCCTGCCTCGGGCATGGATGTTTGTGATGTCCTTAGGTTAGTTAGGTTTAACTAGTTCTAAGTTCTAGGGGACTAATGACCTCAGCAGTTGAGTCCCATAGTGCTCAGAGCCATTTGAACCACTTAAAAGAGATTGCGTAGAGTTATTATGCAAACAGACAAGCAACATTGCGTGAAATAACCGCAGAAGTCAATGTTGGACGTACGGCAAACGTATCTGTTACGACAGTTCGTCGAAGTTTGGCGTTAATGAGCTATGGCAGCAGGTGACTGACGCGAGTGCCTGTGTTAACAGCACGACATCGCCTGTAGCGCCTAGTCTGGGCTCGTGACATTATCGGTTGAACCCTAGACAGCTGGAAACCGTAGTCTAGTCACACGAGTCCCGATTTCGGTTGGTAAGAGCTGATGGTAGGGCTCGAGTGTGGCGCAGACCCCACGAAGCCATGGATCCAAGTTGTTAACAAGGCACTGTGCAAGCTGGTGATGGCTCCATAATGGTGTTGGAGGTGTTTACATGGAATGAACTGGATCCTCGGTTCCAAATGCTACTTCGAGACCATTTGCAGCCATTTATGAACTTCATGTACCCAAACAACGATGGAATTTTTATGGATGTCAGTGTGCATATCACAGGTCCACAATTGTTGGCATTTGGTTTGACGAACGTTCTGGACAATTCGAGCGCATGATTTGACACCCAGATAGCCCGACATGGATCCCATCGAACATTTGTGAGACTTAATTGAGAGGTCAGTTCGTGCACAAAATCTTGCATGGGCAACACTTTCGCAAATATGGACGGCTATAGAGGCAGTATGGCTTGATATTTTTGCAGGGGACTAGCAACAGCTTGTTTAGTCCATGCCTCGTCGAGTTGCTGCTCTACGCTGAGCAATAGAAGGTGCGATACCGAATTAGAGGGTATCCCATGACTTTTGTTAGCTCAGTAGATAGTCCGATTCTCGGCGCTCGAGAACTCGACCATACAAAATACTTCTGCAATTGTTTCTTTGTGCGTTATGTCGTAAACTTCATCAAGACTTCACATTCCATTAACAAATGATGTGTAAGCATGACTCAATTATTATATAAATAATGCACTATACTTCCTTACCTTTAACCCACGTATCCGAGGAGGGAATAGACCCTTGTTAGAGTCATGGCTCGGTTTGCGTGTGGGAGAACCTTGACCGTAATTTTCCCTTTCTACTTTTCTGTGTTCTCGATGATGAATAAATTTTTAACACCAGTTGATATTATTTTTATACTATAGAATATGTCAAACTCTTCGACTAAATTGTCTTTTTGGTGTATAGAGAAATTTCGCCTGCAGATAATTTGCTGTCGAGAATTCAGCTTCATTGTATTTTGTTGATAACAGCTTATTCAACCATAAACGTCAAAGTTTTTTTTGTTTTTAGGATCGAACTGCGGAAACTAACTTTCGTCGGAACAGGCCGCTGCGCGAGGATTTACGAACAAGCAGCTTTCTGGTTGATGTTGCCAATAAGTGATGGATGTGTACAACGAAAAATGTGCCATGTTCATTCGGTGATATTCGATATTTTAGAGTTACGACCATCATTCTGTTTCATTACTGACGGTGTTCATGCATTTTGCAGCCGACATGCTTCGTTTGAATGAAGCACCTACGTGAAAACTTTAAATATTGGTAAGTTTGCGCATGAATTAGTTTCGTGTTCTTCCGACATTTCGTTTGCTAAAAGTAGCAACAACTCCATAGATATTCGATTCTGTGAAATACGATACAGAAATCTTCTATTCCTTTCAAAATTATCTGTATGTCATTTGATTTTCCGTACCAATCCAAAACTCACCTTGAATAGTGTACCTTTACAACTTTTGGGGAGTGGACTGGTATCTAAATATGTGTTCGCATCGTCTACTGCTTGTGCAGGAACAAGTCGACGAACTTAAAATAGCCTATAATATGGTATATTAAACAGAGGCACGTTTGTCTCGAGCGGTCAGTAAATGTGGTGAGTGTAAAAATTCCTGCTAGTGTGCGATGGAGCTATGCATACTTATTAAGTCTTTTTTTTACATGTTTGTAATTTAAGAAATGTTGATATGAGTGTGCTTACCGGAAGCTATGACCAGATAACTGGTGTGTTAGTGTGCACTGAAATGACAAAAACCAAACAATGTTATATCTACAACTGAGCCAAATAAACGTTCATTTCAATCCCATCATTACTGTACTTTTAACTACGAACGATATATGGATATTTTATCTGATAGGCTACTACTGTACTTAAATCTCAGACGTAGTATGTCAATTGTTTATTTAATTTATTTTAGTCACTTAACCATGTGCAGACGCGTATAGAATAAATATCTTGGAAGCTTAAAATGTGTATTTATGTAGATGTTTACAGGGTGTTACAAAAAGGTACGGCCAAACTTTCAGGAAACATTCCTCACACACAAATAAAGAAAAGATGTTATGTGGACATGTGTCCGGAAACGCTTCATTTCCATGTTAGAGCTCATTTTAGTTTCTTCCACCTACGCTCAATGGAGCACGTTATCATGATTTCATACGGGATACTCTACCTGTGCTGCTAGAGCATGTGCCTTTACAAGTACGACACAACATGTGGTTCATGCAAGATGGAGTTCCTGCACATTTCAGTCGAAGTGTTCGTACTCTTCTCAACAACAGATTCGGTGACCGATGGGTTGGTAGAGGCGGACCAATTCCATGGCCTCCACGCTCTCCTGACCTCAACCCTCTTGACTTTCATTTATGGGGGCATTTGAAAGCACTTGTCTACGCAACCCCGGTACCAAATGTAGAGACTCTTCGTGCTCGTATTGTGGACGGCTGTGATACAATACGCCATTCTCCAGCGCTGCATCAGCGCATCAGGGATTCCATGCGACGGAGGGTGGATGCATGTATCCTCGCTAACGGAGGACATTTTGAACATGTCCTGTAACAAAGTGTTTGAAGTCACGCTTGTACGTTTTGTTTCTGTGTGTTTCCTTTCCATGATTAATGTGATTTGAAGTGAAGTAATAAAATGAGCCCTAACATGGAAAGTAAACGTTTCCGGACACATGTCCACATAACATATTTTCTTTATTTGTGTGTAAGGAATGTTTCCTGAAAGTTGGGCCGTACCTTTTTGTAACACCCTGTATACAAAAAATAGTTAGCGAATTAGTGAATATGACTCGAACAAAAAAAATTTCGGACTCGAAAGAAAACTGACAGTGATGAACCTCGTCGTGTTGGCTTTCCTGTATAACGACAGACAAAATCGAGCAAAGGCGTCAAATTCAAATAAAAAAAAAAGGCGTCTGTTTCTGTGGTTACAGGAGATGCGGATCCGGAGTAACAGCACTACCATCTTCATTTATGAAGATCTTAGTAAGCGATAGATGTGTTACCATGTAATAGCGAGTACAAGACAAAACATGCGGGAAGTGCTAATTATTTCATTGCCGCTTGTGACCGATATAGACGTTCTCCATCAATTACTATCAGAAGGGAAAAGATTTGGTGCTATTACAAGTTAGATCTGGAACTGTTCAACATCCATCACGATAACACACAGCTCCCTGCATCACATTTCAACAGACATCAAAAGACGGGTGACGTTAATGCTTCATTCGGTTCCCAAAGAGGCCTTCGCTGACAGTATCCAGCGGCTTCATAAAATATGTAACCGACAGATTTATGGGGTTGATGGAGTTGATCTTCTGTTTTCATTGTCTTATGCTACCATTCACTGAACCCAGGGAAGAGGATACGTTTTGCGGAATCCTACACTCGTTACAGTTGTAGCTCGGCAGTTACCATTCAGCTTTCGGTTGCGACTAATTTTACATCTACATCTACATGATTACTCTGCAATTCACATTTAAGTGCTTGGCAGAGGGTTCATCGAACCACAATCATGCTCTCTCTCTACCATTCCACTCCCGAACAGCGCGCGGGAAAAACGAACACCTAAACCTTTCTGTTCGAACTCTGATTTCTCTTATTTTATTGTGATGATCATTCCTACCCATGTAGGTTGGGCTCAACAAAATATTTTCGCATTCGGAAGAGAAAGTTGGTTACTGAAATTTCGTAAATAGACCTCACCGCGACGAAAAACGTCTTTGCTTTAATGACTTCCATCCCAACTCGCGTATCAAATCTGCCACACTCTCTCCCCTATTACGTGATAATACAAAACGAGCCGCCCTTTTTTGCACCCTTTCGATGTCCTCCGTCAATCCCACCTGGTAAGGATACCACACCGCGCAGCAATATTCTAACAGAGGACGAACGAGTGTAGTGTAAGCTGTCTCTTTAGTGGACTTGTTGCATCTTCTAAGTGTCCTGCCAATGAAACGCAACCTTTGGCTCGCCTTCCCCACAATATTATCTATGTGGTCTTTCCAACTGAAGTTGTTCGTAAATTTAACACCCAGGTACTTAGTTGAATTGACAGCCTTGAGAATTGTACTATTTATCGAGTAATCAAATTCCAACGGATTTCTTTTGGAACTCATGTGGATCACCTCACACTTTTCGTTATTTAGCGTCAGCTGCCACCTGCCACGCCATACAGCAATCTTTTCTAAATCGCTTTGCAACTGATACTGGTCTTCGGATGACCTTACTAGACGGTGAATTACAGCATCATCTGCGAGCAACCTAAGTGAACTGCTCAGATTGTCACCCAGGTCATTATATAGATCAGGAACAGCAGAGGTGCCAGGACGCTTCCCTGGGGAACACCTGATATCACTTCAGTTTTACTCGATGATTTGCCGTCTATTACTACGAACTGCGACCTTCCTGAAAGGAAATCACGAATCCAGTCGTACAACTGAGACGATAGCTCATAGGCCCGCAGTTTGATTAGAAGTCACTTGTGAGGAACGGTGTCAAAAGCTTTCCTGAAATCTAGAAATACGGAATCAACTTGAGATCCCCTGTCGATAGCGGCCATTACTTCGTGCGAATAAAGAGCTAGCTGCGTTGCACAAGAACGATGTTTTCTGAAACTATGCTGATTACGTATCAATAGATCGTTCCCTTCGAGTTGATTCATAATATTTGAATATTTTAAATTGCCCTTAATAAATAATAATTTAAATAAGGTTATCGTCAAGTTATTCGTGATCCAGTACTTAGCAACCATCAACGGCATGTTTAATACTTGTGGTTTTTCAGTTCTCATGTGTAATTCCACAACGACACGTCTATGAAACTCAAGTTCAAAATGGGATATCAAATAATTTTTGCAGCCATCTCTCAGTAGTTACGTCTCCGAAGTCGGCTACAGCATCAAATTAACTGTATAAGTGGGAAATCTGTGACCAGCATCCGTTATCTCTGTCACAATAAAGTAAAGGTAAACATCGTTTCATTTCATTTAGTGAAGTAGGTGGAATGTTTGTAAAAGCACTATACTGCTGGTCCTCGGGCATGAATTGATGGAACCGCTCACACTCACACGTTGAGATAGAGGAGAAATGGTGGTGAAATGGAAATGCAAGCCGCAGCCAGCTGCAACAGTGGGAGAGGGGCCGAGCCGGCAGCCGCAATCCCCCAAGCTAAGAAGCTAATGGGCTGACCAACGAACCGGGCAAGATATTTGCATATCACATCCCACTGAGTAAATAGGTAAATACCGCCGCGGGAGGCTCGCACTAGAATTCATGACCCCAACCAGCAACTTCCCTGCAAAAGACCCTTGTATTGTCACTAACTTTTGAGAGTAGTGGATTTCATTCCGCCTAATAAATTTTCTTAACTTCAAATTTTTACGTACGAATACGTCGTTTTCCTTGAACCATTAAAGTAAAATGGTGATTGCTCCTGTCGGTTCAACGACTTCCACTAGATGAAATAATCAGAGTTACTGATACGTAACTACGTAAAAGTGTAAAATATGTAAGTGTTAAATATTTGGGTGTTGACTATGTAGTGCGAGCAGATGAGATCATGACTTACAGTAGTATTCGTAATTTTACAACTTCGAAAAGCGTTACTGAAAATAGAGGTGGATACTAAATGTATCATTTGAAGCTCCTGTGTAGTCACCCTCTAACCAAATACAGTATTTTTCTATGAATATACGTCGTTGTTTAAACACACAAGACGTGCTAGGTTTTATCTGCAATGTATGAATTACTTGGCTGCGATTATGTTACGCCGGCCGGAGTGGCCGTGCGGTTCTAGGCACTACAATCTGGAACCGAGCGACCGCTACGGTCGCAGGTTCGAACCCTGCCTCGGGCATGGATGTGTGTGATGTCCTTAGGTTAGTTAGGTTTAATTAGTTCTAAGTTCTAGGCGACTGATGACCTCAGAAGTAAGTCGCATAATGCTCAGAGCGATTGATTATGTTACGTACGTATTGACGCTTCACCAAAGATAGAAATTAATTTGTGTCGTGGACGACTGTAGTAAACCGAATCAAAGTCTGTAACATATCTTTAATTAAGTGCTAAGTTAAACTACAGTGATTGTGATCTTGAATTATCTGGGAGATAAGCAACTCACATTTCTATGAGCTTTCCAATAAACACTTTCAATGTAAACCAATCTGTGCCTGTCATTAAAAGATTGTGAAAGCATCTGGGAGTGAAGAAATTTAATGTCCAATCCATTTAACGTACAGCTGCCACAAATCATAAAAAAGCATAAGCAATTCCAGAAAAAAAACACACATTTACTGAGCTGTCAAGCAGTTATTATTCAGAATATTAAGCATGGCTGCAGCAGCAACTGTGAAAATGTAATATACGGAATAAGAAAGCCACTAATTGCGGAACGTAGTACTCAACAGCTCTTGACCTATGTTTCAGCCCATGTAAATGGGCCATCTTCGCAGATCTAGGTCAAGAGCTTTTGACTACCACCTCCCGCAAAAGGTGGCTTTTTTATTCCATGTGTTATTATTTAAACTTTCATACTTACTGTAACTACCATACTTGCATATCTACTGTAAGAACTTTAACTACGCAGATTATAATCACATGTCTCGTCTAAGTAATTTTAACCCTCGAAATTTTGCTGCTAGTTATCAGGAATGTGCCCTACAAACAAAACTATTAAGACAGATCTCTCCAAAATAAATCCTGTTTTAATATTAAATCTTATATTTGGGGCTGAGCAAATTAATGACGACCTGACAAAAATGCAACAAAACAAGACAAATGTATAATTTCAGTTCTTTTACGGATTCAGTAGACTTACTAATGAGTCAAAGATAGTATGTTCTATAAGTGGTGAGTATACTTTGATTATAGCCTGATATCTATAATGATATGTAAATCCATAGATGCAAATACCGGGATGGTTCCTTTCAAAGGGCACGGCCGACTTCCTTCCCCGTCCTTCTCTAACCCGATGAGACCGATGACCTCGCTGTCTGGTCTTCTTCCCCAACACAACCAACCAACCAAATCCATAGATATTATAAAAGTGTGTGTATGTATGTATAAATATATGTACGTGTGTTCCACATCTCCTGTTAAGCCACGGGATCAATGTCAACCAAACTTGGTCTGCAAAGAACCGCTGTGGGGAGAGAGCCACCTTCTCCTAAAACGGGGCGGGGGGGGGGGGGGAGGGGAGGGGGAACATTGCGTAATAAGAATAGTTAGTGACTTGCAGCCAAGATTAGACATAGTTTTTAACCTTCATTACACTTTTCTCGTTCAATTTCCGCTCCCGCCCCTTCCTCCTCCCCCATTTTCGCTGTTCTTGCAGTAAAACTGCCGCATCATGAATGACGTTTTAGTTTATTACTCCTTTGCTACTAACCCTATTCGTTACGCATTTCGCCGTCACTGTACACATCTACAACTGAATGTGCCTGCAGAACTGTATTATTGTAAGACACACTGTTCAGGAATATGGAGTTATAAACAGTGACCTGCGTGAAGGATGTGTACACCAATGTGTGAAATGTATTAAATACACTGAGGTGACAGAAGTAATAGGATAGCAATATGCACATATACAGATGGCTGTAGTATCGCGTAAACAAGGTATGAACGAGCAGTGCATTGGTGGGGCTGTCATTTGTACTCAAGTGATTGGTGTGAAAACGTTTTCGATGTGATTATGGCTTCACGACGGGAATTAACAGACACTGAAAGCGGAATGGTAGTTGGAGCTAGACGCATGAGACATTCCATTTCGGAAATCGCTAGAGAACTCAGTGCGTGTGTGAATTCCTAAGGGACCAAACTGCTGAGGACATCGGTCCCTTGGCTTACGCGCTATTTAAACTAACTTATGCTAAGAACCTCCGGCGGGAGTGACCGGGCAATCCGTGACACGGCACCTCAAACCAAGCGGCCACACCGCTCGCCAGAGAACTCAATATTGCGTGACCCACAGTGTTAACAGTGGGCAGAGAACACCACGGAGAAAGCAGTGACCGACGGCTTTCATTTAACGACTGAGTGCAGCGGCATTTGCGTAGAGGTTGGTTGTTTGGTTGATTTGGTTTGATTTGTTGACGAAACAGAGAGGTCATTGGTCCCATCTGGTTAGGGAAGGATGTTGAAGAAAATCAGCCGTGCCCTTTCAAAAGAACCATCTCGCCATTTGCCTGAAGATATTTAGGGAAATAACGGAAAACCTAAATCAGGATGACCGGACGCGGGTTTGAACCGTCATCCTCCCGAATGCGAGTGCAGACTACTAACTAATGTGCCACTAAGCTCGGTGTTGGCGAAGAGTTGTCAGTGCAAACAGAAAAGAAACACTACGTGAAATAACCGCAGAAATCACTATGTGACGTACGACGAACGCATCCATTAGGACAGTGGGTCGAAATCTGGCACTTACAGGATATGACAGCAAACAAACGACACGAGTGTTTTTGTTAACAGCACAGCATCGCCTGTAGCGCTTCCCTGGGTTCTTGACGTATACAGGGTGAAAAATATTTAAGCCGACAAACTCCGGGAGGTTGTAGGGGACATCAAATCAAATACTTTTCCCTAATGTCATTTTTTCCTATGAGGAGTATTTAAACTGGTAGAGGAAGATTTCTCTGGCGGCAAATTAATTAAACCAACAAACACTTTTCCATTTTTTTTATGACCAAGATACAGCACATTAACACAACCCAATTTCAATTACAGTAGATTTTCAAAAATGCCTCCATTGACACGTAAACAAAGGTTACACCGTCGGATCATGTTCTGTCTGACGCGGGCAAAAACCCCAAGAGTATCCTGAATTGTTCCTGCTGCTGCTACTATCCGGGCAGCCAGATCATCTTCTGATGCAACAGGAGTTGCGTAATCAAGGCTGCGCATCTCTCCCCACACAAAAAAGACAGAGGGGACATATCTGGTGATCAAGCAGGTCATGGTACAGGACCACCTCTGCCAATCCACGTTTCTGGGAACCGTCGGTTCAGGAATCGACGCACACGACGACTGAAATGTGCCGGGTCCCCGTCATATTGGAACCACATGCGTTGTCTTGTAGGGAGCGGGACTTCTTCCAGCAATTCTGGCAATGCTCTGGCGAGAAAATTGTAATAGTGCCTGCCATTTAATGGCCTAGGTAGCAGATACGACCCAATTAAACAGTCCTCAACAACACCGACCCGCACATTAACGAAAAACCGCACTTGATGAGTGCTAGTAACTGTGGCATGTGGGTTATCCTAACTCCAAACATACGAATTGTGCATGTTGAAGACTCCATCACGCCCGAACGTTGCTTCATCGGTAAACAACACAGAGGACGGAAATGCAGGATGCATTTCACACTGTTCCAGGTACCACTGCGAAAACTGTGCTCTGGGTGGGTAATCAACTGGTTCCAGGTTGTGGACACGCTTTAAGTGAAATGGACATAACAATTGCTCTCGAAGGACCGTTCATACATTCGTCTGATTCGTCCTCATGTTAGGTGCAATTTCACGAGTGCTGATTGAAGGATCCCGCTCCACATGCTGCAAGACAGCTTCCTCAAATTGCAGCGTTCTTGCGGCGGCGTCCCTGTCCAGGTAATCTGCTAAATCACCCGGTCTCACACAGACGTTGGTACACAGCAGCAAAGGTCGCATGATGCGGGATACGGCGATTAGGATATTGTTGTTGATAAAACCGCTGTGCAGCTCGTCCGTTGTGGTGCGCTACGTAGTACGCACCAACCATATCATTGTACTCACTCCAGGTGTATCGCTCCATTAGTAAACAGAGACAATGCACTGCTACACTGGTGGACAGCAGTTGCCTACAACTGAAGATCGTATAATACTCCCTCTAACAACTGAAGACTGTAATACGGCCTCTAACAACAGAAAAGCATAATACGGCCTCCAACGGTTTAAATAGTTCTCATAGGAAAAAATGACACTAGTGAAAAATATTTGGTTTTATGTTCCCTACAACCTCCCAGAGTTTGTCGTTTTAAATACTTTTCACCCTGTAGATTGGATCCTAGACAACTGGAAAGCCGTGATCTGGTGAGATGGGTCCCTGTTTCAGTTGGTAAGAGCTGATGGAAGGGTTCAAGTGTGGCGCAGACCCCAAGAAGCTGTGGAACCAAGGTGTGAACAAGGCATTGTGCAACCTGTTGGTGGCTCCATAATGGTGTGGACTGTGTTTTCTTGGAGTCAATTGTGTCCTATTATGGATGACTATCTGCCATGTCACCGAGCCTCAGTAGTTTGTAATTACTTTGAAGAATATTCTGGACAGGTCGTGCGAATGATTTGGCCACCCAGATCACCGCGGGATGGTTCCTTTGAAAGGGCACGGCCGATTTCCTTCCCCATCCTTCGCTAACCCGAGCTTGTGCTCCGTACGGCTCTAATGACCTCGTTGTCGATGGGACGTTAAACACTAATCTCCTCCTCCTCCTCCCAGATCGCCGGACATGGATCTCTGTCGTTGCACAAAATCCTGCACCAGAAACATTTTTGCAATTATGGACGGCTATAGAGGCAGTATAGCTCACTATTTCTGCAGGGGACTTCTAGCGACTTGTTTAGTCCATGCCACGTCGAGTTGCTGCACTGCACTGGACAAGAGGAGGCGCGGTAGGACTTTTGGCACGTCATTGTATATGTGACATGTGCGTCTGTGAGCAAAGGCGCGGTAAAAATTGCCACCTAAATCCCTAGATCGACATCAGCCCAACTTGGTAGATGTATTACCTGCTACTTGGAAAGAAATATTGTGGACGTGAGAACCAGCTACCTGAAAGGGGGAGGAAGAGATAAACAGAGGGCGGGATGGAGATAGATACAGATGTGGTGGAGGAGGGGGTGGGGGGGGGGGAGAGAGAGAGAGAGAGAGAGAGAGAGAGAGAGAGAGAGAGAGAGAGAGACAGAGAGAGAGAGGGTGGGGGGGGTTAGGGGTAAACGGACGGAGAACGGGAAGTGGAGAAGATGGGAAGAAGGGGGGGGAGGAGGAGATGGGCGGAGAAAGGGAGGGGAAAGACGTGAACAGAGAGAGGGAGGGGAGGAGGAGGAGGAGGATAGAGAGGAGGAGATGAACACAGAGAGGGAGAGGGACACAGAGAGGGAGAGGAGGAGACAAAGAATCAGGAGGATAAGGAATTAGTGGGGGATGGAAGAGATGAACAGTGGGGGAGGAAGGAGGTGGGCTAATGGAACTGGAATACGTACATATCCGGGCAATTCCGGATACTCTACTATTTTACCTATAAAAATTCTATTAAGGCTAACTACCAAAGTAAATAAGGAAAATATTTCCATTAATTTTACTGTATGAGAAGTTCTTCTGACCGTTTTGGGGAGAGGTTCCTCACAGTTAAACTAGGAAAGCACTTCGTTTAAACACATGTGTGCCTCTGCTTAGATTTTTCATAGGAAAAACATTTGATGTGATCTCAAAAAAATTCAGCCTATTTCTACAAACAAGGATGACGAAAAGAGGAAAACTAGCTTAGACGACAAGGTCGGCAAAGACGGAGCCCCATTTCGGATGGGACAAGGATGTCGAAAGGAAATCAACCGTGTTCTTCTCGAAGGGATCATCGCGGCAGCTGCGTTAATCTGTTTTAGAAAATCACGCAGAAATTAAATTTGCGTGACAGGACCTGGGTTTGAGCCCCGTTCCTCCCGAGTGGGAACTGAATGCCTCGGACAGTGCAGCGTTTTCACGGCTGCATTTTTAGTACTAAACCATAAATCGATGTCCTTTTTCTCACTTATGAATCCATTCACAAACTGTAGATAAGCTGCTCACCTTCCGCCCTTATTCCAGAATCTATGACGAAACCTTTCTTTCTTCAAGTGCCCATTTACCATTCGAAAGGCATCTAATGGTTCTGGTTTCCAAGCTGCATTCTTGAATATTAGTTATAAATTTTGTGAATGGTTTCTCATTATGTTACATCTTGTCTCGCATTCATGCCTTCTAGGTCCGTGTCACTTGTTTTTACATTTAACTTTTTAAATTCTGAAGAAAGAAAATTTCGTTGAAATTTGTCATTGAATGTATATGCTCGAGGCAGGTCGTGTGACATCATACTCCGTTGACATCATACTCCTGGATCATGAAGCCATAGAGCATTAGACCAGTTCCATAGTGATAATGTGGGATCTCCGTTGAAATACCAGATTTTTCGAGTCAGGTACTACTAACACTAAGACGAATGCCAGACGATATGTTAAAGGCGCATTGCCGTTCTTGTGTAACGGTACGATTCCCTCAGTAATAATCCAGTGTGTCTGACTATATTAAGAAATGGGTCGTTATCTGTGATTGACACATCATTCTCTTAGTGAATGGAGATTACCCATCGGTTCAATCCACCAAGTTGTACAAATACTATAGCCGCACAGAAAAAAGAATAAAATACGAAAAACTGAGAACCCTGTGCAACATAGTTTAATGCTCATAGTGATCAAACGGAACGGCAACATGCTTGAGGAAAACTATGCCACCATCTACTGGACAGCTAGTAAGTCGATTAAAATGAAATCAATGTGAGGTTATTTATTTATTGGCAGTATTTAAACCATCAAATCATGGTCAGTCAGTAAAGCTCATAAGCTTCAGCAAAAAGCGTTCGCTTAAGTATTGGTCATAAATTGATATAAATTACGACTAGTCTGCAGCATTACTCGAACCCTCGTCCAGCTATCATGTTAAAGGTTAGTGGGTGGTTGCTCTAAATCAATGAAGCTGAGTGCCAGGACAGTTCCCTTGAAAGGAGGACGTTTGGTTTCAGTTTCTCTCTTTACCCTATCCGAGACTGTGGTTTACCATTATTGATCTCTTCATCGGAGGGGCGTTAAACATTTTGTTCCTTTCTTTTCAAATGACCCGATCCTTATCTTCCTTTCTCCGTCTTTGCGAAGATTCGATTCTCTTACGGAAAAAGTTATTATCATGACACTGCTCTTTGACTTGGCAAATGTGCTTTTCCAACAGAAGAGCAGATCAGGTATGGATATTCATTTTAGTACATCGACACAGATATTCTGCACGCCACCGTATGCTAAATGGCGGACGGTATCCTGTACCATTACTACTCGTCTGCTTTCCTGTTCCACTCAAAAATAGAGCGAGGGAAAAATACTGCCTATATGCCTCCGTATGAGCCCTAATTTCTCGTATCTTATTTTCGTGGTCCTTACGAGCAATATCTGTTGGCGGTAGTAGAATCATTTCTCAGTCAGCTTCAAATGGCTGTTCTTTAAATTTTCTCAATAGCGTTCCTCGAAAAGAACGTCGCCTTCCTTCCAGGGATTCCCATTTGAGTTCCCAAAGTATCTCCGAAACACTGGTGTGTTTTTCGAATCTATCGGTGAGAAACCCAGCAAACCGCCTCTGAATTGCTTCGATGTCTTCCTTCAATTCGACCTCCTTCGGTTCCCAAACACTGGAGCAGTATTCAAGAATAGGTCGCACTAGCGTCCTGTATGTGGTCTCGTTTACAGATGAATCACACTTTCCTAAAATCAACCAAAGTCGACCATTCGCCTTCCCTATCACAGGCTCCACATTCTCGTTCGATTTCATATCGCTTTGCAACGGTACGCCCAGATATTTAAACGATATGACTGTATTAAGCAGTATCTGAACATTACTGGTTTGCTTTTCGTACTCATCCATGTTAACTTGCATTTTTTCGCATTTAGAGCTAGCTGCCATTCATCACACCAACTAGAAATTTAGTCTATGTCATCTTGTATCTTAGCACAGTCACTCAACTTCAACGCCTTAGCGTACACCTCAGCATCAACCGCAAGCAACAGCATACTGTTGGACACCTCGTCCGCCAAGTCACAATGGTGCCATCCCACTTTCCGGGGGCACTCCTTACGTTAGCCTTGTCTCTCATGAACAATCGCCTTCGCGGACAACATACTGGGTTCTATTATTTAACAAGTTTTCGAGGTACTCACATATCTGTGATCTTACTCCACACGCTCTCACCTACGTTAACAGCCTGGAATGGGGCACAGTGTCAAAATCTTGTAGGGAAATTGCATACTTACGGAAATCGTCTTAGTTATGTGACTGGATTCGTGATTTCCTGTCAGAGAGGTCACACTTCGTAGTAATTGGCGGAAAGTCTTCGAGTAAATTAGAAGTGACTCCTGGCGTTCTCCAGGGTAGTGTTATAGGTCCTCTGCTGTTCCTTATTTATAGAAACGATGTAGGAGACAATCTGAGCAGCCATCATAGGTTTTCTGCAAATGATGCTGTCGTTTATAGTCTAATTAAGTCTTCAGATTTTCCGCTTTATGCCTGCGGTCATCTAATCGCTTTGGCCATCAGAGCACGAATCACGACCAGACCCAAACATCCATATGTCGTTGTCCATGTGTCACAACTTTCACTCGCACTTTACGTGATACAATACGCCATTCTCCAGGGCTGCATCAGCGCATCAGGGATTCCATGCGACGGAGGGTGGATGCATGTATCCTCGCTAACGGAGGACATTTTGAACATGTCCTGTAACAAAGTGTTTGAAGTCACGCTGGTACGTTCTGTTGCTGTATGTTTCCATTCCATGATTAATGTGATTTGAAGAGAAGTAATAAAATGAACTCTAACATGGAAAGTAAGCGTTTCCGGACACATGTCCACGTAACATATTTTCTTTATTTGTGTGTGAGGAATATTTCCTGAAAGTTTCGCCGTAGCTTTTTGTAACACCCTGAATATACGTAACCTACGAGTGGAGGTTGTGGTGGTTGGTGGTGGTTGGTTTGGGGAAGGAGACCAGACTGCGTGGTCATCGGTCTCATCGGATTAGGGAAGGATGGGGAAGGAAGTCGGCCGTGCCCTTTCAGAGGAACCATCCCGGCATTTGCCTGGACTGATTAAGGGAAATCACGGAAAACCTAAATCAGGATGGCCGGACGCGGGATTGAACCGTCGTCCTCCCGAATGCGAGTCCAGTGTCTAACCACTGCGCCACCTCGCTCGGTTGAGGTTGTGACACATGGAAGATAACATACTGAAGTTCGGGCTTTCCCTGATTTGTGTTCGGATGGCGAAGCGTTTAAGGCGACTGCACGCATAAAGCGGGAAATTCGGGTTTGGGTTGCGGTACGGCACAAATTTTCACTTTCTTCGTAGCAATATAAATCCAAAGCTGGTTAATGTTCGCAAATGCGAATAAATTTCCTATATTTCTTGATGTCTGTAGTCGCTGCAGTGCCAGAGCCTGATCATATAAAATTAATTGTTGGTAAGGCGGGTACCAGGTTGAGATTCATTGGGAGAGTGCTTAGAAAATGTAGTCCATCAACAAAGGAGGTGGCTTACAAAACACTCGTTCGACCTATACTTGAGTATTGCTCATCAGTGTGGGATCCGTACCAGATCGGGTTGACGGAGGAGATAGAGAAGATCCAAAGAAGAGCGGCGCGTTTCGTCACAGGGTTATTTGGTAACCGTGATAGCGTTACGGAGATGTTTAATAAACTCAAGTGGCAGACTCTGCAAGAGAGGCGCTCTGCATCGCGGTGTAGCTTGCTCGCCAGGTTTCGAGAGGGTGCGTTTCTGGATGAGGTATCGAATATATTGCTTCCCCCTACTTATACCTCCCGAGGAGATCACGAATGTAAAATTAGAGAGATTCGAGTGCGCACAGAGGCTTTCAGACAGTCGTTCTTCCCGCGAACCATACGCGACTGGAACAGGAAAGGGAGGTAATGACAGTGGCACGTAAAGTGCCCTCCGCCACACACCGTTGGGTGGCTTGCGGAGTATAAATGTAGATAGATGTAGATGTAGACATGTATACATGTTTGAAGGAACATTGCGTCGTACTTCTTAATAACACAGGCACTTTAGTTCGTATTAAGTAACAGGTATATTCTGCGAGTTACAGTTTTAGCTGTAATATACTTACCTTATGAATTAACTCTGACGAATTGCAGATTTCCATCGATATCTTTTTACGTTAATAAATTTCGGCAACTTTCATGTTATCTTTGGAACAGGATGTTTCCTACACGGTTCTTACATCTACCCTGAAAGCCAGGACCATCAGCATGTACACAAAAAAAGAGAAGTAACGTAATTTCCCCACAAGCAGACGCCGTAAAAAGAATGTTCAGCGAACTTTATAATAACACGGGCCACTTTGCGTTCCCTCCTACGAGGGCAGCTGGAAGTTCGTTGCTTCCTCCTGTGTTCTGTCAGCACATAAAGGCCTGTGCCATACTGCCTCCCTCACTCCATTCGCACTCACATGACTGCGCATCTTTCCCCTCTTTCCCCACTATGCCTGTGTAAAGACGAATGCACAACTGCCTCTTTCGTCCGTGCCACACAAGAACTTAATACCAGAAGGAATAGTGTTACAATTCCTTGTATTTTTTGAATCCAAATCGTTGAAATGCCCTTTTGAGCAACAACTTCATGAGCGGTCAGCTCATAGGGCGATGGCCTGTCCCTGATCAGATCATAATGATTGCATTTTGTGATTTTGAAGCCAGTATATGATCTGGAGATCATTATTATTCTTTTCTAATCAGAGCAGCAAAGTAGCACTTGTAGGCATGTAGCGTATGTGGTTGTCCAGCTAGAAAACACAGCATCATATGAGGAAGTTGTCTAGCATGAAAGGCCGACAGTAGCCAGGATTCATGGTACCATCTAAAACAACCTTGAGCATCGTGGAAAACAAAATAGATACTCTTCTGGACCCCGCTTCCATTCCCACGTCTTTAGAATCAAAGTTCCAACATTGGCTAGTTATATGTTCCAGTGGATCTTTCTTAACCCATTAGTCGTCGCAATGTTGCAAGAAGTGTCAGTTCTCAATTACGCTGCTGTTTGATCTGTATTCTGCTTAAAAAAAGGTAACAAGCTCCAGACGTCTACTTTCATGGTAGAGACACTCTTGATATCCACCTTTTGTATCAGGCATAGATGCAAAACACCGTATCATCTAGCGTTATTCTCACATTCATTCGTCCACTTTAAGAAACGTTGTTGATATAAATACGTAAACATGACATACCATCATAATTTGGGTGCAAGAATTCTCATCGACCACTACGTAATCGTTGGTCTAGGTAACTCCATATAACAGTCTTCCGTATATTTAACGCAGGGATATATTTACTTTCGTAGCATTTGATAAACCTGGTGTCTCTGCCAAGACTCGTCAGGAGCATGTTCTGTGGTGTTTCGGCAGATATTTGCTATTTCGATTTGGAATTGTATAGCTGGAGTCAACCAAACAATTCATCGACATCTGTATCATACTTCGCAAGCCACCTAATGGTGTGTAGCGGAAGGTACTTTCGGTACCACTATCTGATCCCTGCAATCCTGTTCCACTCGCGAATAGTGAATGAGAAGAATGATTGTCGGTAAGCCTCTGTATTGGCGATAATTTCTCTAATTTTCTCCTCCGTGGTCAGTACGCGAGATGTATGTGAGGCGAAGTAAAATATTGTCCAACTCCTCCTGAACAGTGCTGCCCCGAAATTTCAATAGTAACTCTCTCCCTGATGCACAACGCCTCTCTTGTAACGTCTGCCAGTGGAGTTTGTTTAGCATATCCGTAACGCTCTCTCACCAACTAAACGATCCCGTGATGAAACGCGCCGCTCTTCGTTGGATCTTCTCTATCTCCTCTATCAGTCCTACCAGATAGGGATCCCAGATAGATGAACAATACTCGAGAATCGGGCGAACAAGCGCCTTATAAGCCACTTCTTTCGTGGATGAGTTACATTTCCTTAAGATCCTATTGATGAATCTGAATCTAGTGTCTGCTCTTCCCACTATCTGTTTTATATAGTCATTCCATTTACGTTCGCTCTGGATAGTTACGCCTAGATATTTTACGGCAGACGCTGCCTCCAGCTATTTGCCATCAATAGTGTACCTGTACAGTAGTGGATTTCTTTTCCTATGTATGCGCAATATGTTAACTTATTTACGTTCAGGGTCAACTGCCAGAGCCTGCACCAATCATCAATTCTCTGCTGGTCACGGCTTTCATGCGATTGCCATTGTCAACAGAAATCGTCGGTTGATTTTCCATCAAAAACGATTTTCTTTTAATCGGAATTTCACGTGACCATTGGACAGAGCGCTCCAAATTATTCTAGTCCAATATTTGTTTTACCGATATAATAATAACAGGTACACTAAAAAGGAAGGGTAAACAGCAGTCCAGCAGCGACTCAGTAGTCCTGCATGCTTGGCGGTAACAGTCAGCGCAGTGCTGCCGCTGGTGGAGTACTGCTTATTCTTCGAGCTCTACACTCACTGTTAATAAATATCGACAAAACAAATATCCCACGACACTAATCTGCGACCGCTCTATGGAATGGGTACATAAAATTCCGCTTTATAAATAATTTTGTTTGTAACGGTTAACAAACGGACGCTTTCCGTCGACACTGGGCGTCGCATGAAAGATTTAATGAGTGCTGTTTGTTTGGGCTGGCTCCAGCTACACAGTGCAAAACCGAAATTGTACGTATCTGCTAAAACACCAGAGAAAATGCTTCTGACGGTTCTTAGGGGAGACACCCTGTATTTCTTTGTCACAGTTAAACATCCATCCCACGTGATTTAGGCGTGTTTCTATCCACAGTTTAAGTAATGTTCCATATATTCTGCTTCATAAAAGTACAGTAACTTTTCTGAGATCTCAAACACAATAAAATAGAAGTTAGTGAAATGAATACAGTGGTGTCAAAATTAAAGCAACAAACGAAATTTCTTTGCCACAAAACAGTATAAGCAGGCGATAGTAAAGTATAAACAGTTTAAGAGTGCATAACGTAAACAACTGCAACATGGATAATGGTAGACAAAAAGTACTTTTGAATACATTATGGGAGTGACAGTGATCATGCATTGTAAATATTTACTATCAAAAACAGTCTTGATCACAATTTATTTATTATGGTGACCGGTTTCAACCACTACTGTGGTCATCTTCAGACCTACAAAGTCGTATACAAAACTTTAATTAGAGGGCTACATACATTAAAGAAAATGCATAAAGTTATAAAGCCATAAAACGATTAATTACAAATGAGTAAGAGCCTCCTTCTGCTGGAGAATCACTACTGGAGAAACCAGTGCACGTCTTACTGTATATAATGGAGGCTCCGCCCACTTTTGATGGAATGACGTCATTACTAACCAATGGGTTATAGGTCGAATATCAATGTAAAATTTCTTAGTTAAAAGAACATTGTCAAGAAATAAAAATAAACACACACTAAACTTAGCTTATTTAACAGCTATTGTCAATTAAGAAGCGTTAAAAATGTTTAAACATGTAGGATAAACGAACTTCGTTTTGACAGTACATGGCTTGTCCTATCAAGGCCTGTTAGTGAACCATTTGGAACCGCTGGCTGCCGTGTACCTCCATCCTGGAAGTGATCGGCTGTCGGATTCGCACCATCTAATAGGCGCTGCTCATGCATGGTTGTTTACGTCTTTGGGCGAATTTACTGACATCTCTGAACAGTCAAAGGGACTGTGTCTGTGGTATGATATCCACATTCAACGTCTATCTTCAGGAGTTCTCGGAACCGGGCTGATGCAAAACTTTTTCTGATGTGTGTATGCAAAGTATTAAGCCGCAGAAAACGAACTGAATTCCCTAAAATGTAAACGAACATAAACATATATTGCTTTTCCATATGCAAGGAGATTCGTTTTAGCCTACAAACTGGCACAGTGCACACATTCAAATTCAGGTAAAGTAAAAGGATACTATAGTACAATTACGCGGTTACAAAGCAGATGACATAAGAATGACAATAAGTACAATAAAATGCAAAATAAACGAATGAATAGGATGGACATTTTATTAGAAAATGATGCAATGCTGCAGAAAATATTACACTATATAGATATGTGAAAGACACACTAATGAATCACCAAATCATGAAAAATATTAAAATACCAATACCTACTACTGGCAACCTGCTCATTGAAAGCCTCTGGATCAGACCTGTGATGCACATACATTTTCGGTTCCTCAAGAAAATCGATGTCTCTGCCCTTAGGATCAACATGCAGGATATCTCAATCCTGAACTTCGTATATTTGTATGTATCGTTTTTACATCTACATACGTTACATACACTACTGGTCATTAAAATTGCTACACCACGAATATGACGTGCTACAGACGTGAAATTTAACAGACAGGAAGAAGATGCTGTGATGTGCAAATGATTAGCTTTTCAGAGCATTCACACAAGGTTGTGGCCAGTGGCGACACCTACAACGTGCTGACATGAGGAAAGTTTCCAACCGATTTCTCATACACAAATAGCAGTTGACCGGCGTTGCCTGGTAAAACGTTGTTGTGATGCCTCGTGTAAGGAGGAGAAATACGTACCATCAAGTTTCCGACTTTGATAAAGATCGGATTGTAGCCTTAGCCTATCGCGATTGCGGTTTATCGTATCGCGACATTGCTGCTCGCGTTGGTCGAGATCCAATGACTGATAACAGAATATGGAGTCGGTGGGTTCAGGAGGGTAATACGAAACGCCGTGCTGGATCCAAACGGCCTCGTATCACTAGCAGTCGAGATGAGAGGCATCTTATCCGCATGGCTGTAACAGAACGTGCAGCCACGTCTCGATCCCTGAGTCAATAGATGGGGACGTTTCCAAGACAACAACCATCTACACGAACAGTTCGACGACGTTTGCAGCAGAAGGGACTATCAGCTCGGAGACCATGGCTGCGGCTACCCTTGACGCTGCATCACAGACAGGAGCGCCTGCGATGAAAACGACGAACCTGGGTGCACGAATGGCAAAACGTCGTTTTTTCGGATAAATCCAGGTTCTGTTTACAGCATCATGACAGTAGCATCGGTATTTGGCGACATCGCGGTGAACACACATTGGAAGCGTGTATTCGTCATCGCCATACTGGCGTATCACCCAGCGTGATGGTATGGGGTGCCATTGGGTACACGTCTCAGTCACCTCTTGTTCGCATTTCCGGCACTTTGAACAGTGGACGTTACATTTCAGATGTGTTACGACCCGTGGCTCTACCCTTCATTCGATCCCTACGAAACCCTACATTTCAGCAGGATAATGCACTACCGCATGTTGCAGGTCCTGTACGGGCCTTTCTGGATACAGAAAATGTTCGACTGCTGCCCTGGCCAGCACATTCTCCAAGTCTCTCACCAATTGAAAACTTCTGGTCAGTGGTGGCCGAGCAAGTGGCTCGTCACAATACGCCAGTCACTACTCTTGATGAACTGTGGTATCGTGTTGAAGCTGGATGTGCAGCTGTACCTGTACACGCCATCCAAGCCCTGTTTGACTCAATGCCCAGGCGTATCAAGGCCGTTATCACGGCAAGAGGTGGTTGTTCTGGGTACTTTCTCAGGATCTATGCACCGAAATTGTGTGAAAATGTAATCACATGTGAGTTCTAGTATAATATATTTATCCATGAATACCCATTTATCATATGCATTTCTTCTTCGTGTAGCAATTTTAATGGCCAGTAGTGCAATAACCCCAACAGAATGGGTTGGATAAATTTCCTTGGATTTTAAGGAAATACCAGACGTGGCCACGCCGTGGATTCTGCACCAAACTGTTCTCAAAACTCACATGTGAAATTTATTTTATGGATAAACAGTTACACATTCGACAGTATATTTTGTGAACACTAAGAAATTATAGACGCTGTTAAATCTTGCTGTAGTTAGTTCAACAGGTACGTTGTCTTCTGCTTAAGTAGGAGAACAAGAAAAACTTTTCTAGCCACCAGACACGCAACGGGTTTTTTAGGACAAAAATATACATCATCTTTGACTGCATTCGCTTTTGGGTCAGTGCACGTTTTCAAACTCTCCCCAATTAGTAGATTAAGCCCCTTAACTGTAAGTATGGAGCGATCGAAAAATGACGCTGTATTGCTATTATGGCCTCTCAATTGGACTGAGAACCTTTACCAATTAATGTGGAGGTTAGTGGAAGTCAGCTTAATGTACACTTTCTAAATATTTCCAACAGTGATTGTAGTTTCGCTAGGATCGACACACATTTATTCCGCCACCGATTTCTTTACTCTTCGTCTGGGAATGTTCCGCCACTGCAACTAACTGAAGGCAGTTTATTTATTGCATACGCGTCTGACTTCCTTTGTTTGTAAATCATTTTCATTGGCCTGTAATACATGTTTCTTTTTATAAATGTAATAAATGTATTATGAGGTAGTTACGATATGTTATTATGTTACCGTTTGTTACGTTTTTCTCTTGTTTTTCAGAATAGTGTCAATGTTTGTAGCATAAATTTCGTGATGTGAAATTATGGTTCGGTGTTACGATTTCCAGCGCTGTTAGCCGATGTGTGTGGTCCTGGAGATGTGTTCATTAGTCTCCATGCTGTAGTTGGCCGATTTCCAGTCTTACTTCACCAACATTTATTTCAACACATCGCTTACATGATTCGCACTTTACATTTTGTGTTCAACATATGTGTGTTTACGGTGTGTATTGTTGCCAACTGTCGCTGTGTGTTTATCTTTTGTCTTTGGTTTGTGTTGTGGGTGTGGTTTGATATTTTTCATTTGTTGTGTTATGTGTGTGTGTGTGTGTGTGTGTGAGAGAGAGAGAGAGAGAGAGAGACAGAGAGAGAGGGAGAGAGAGGAGAGGAAGATTCATTAATTAGTTATTCTGGTTATGTTTCAGATCTCTGTTTGTTATTGTTTTAGTGGATAACATGATCAGAGAGTTATTGCTTATAAGGATTTCGTCATTAAGTACCTTCTTTTGAGTGCAAGGGTCTTTGTGTGTGAAAGTTTTCTTGCAGTGTCAGGTTCTTTTTTTGTGATTATTCACTCTAATAACTATTATGTCTTGCTCCATGTTATTAGAGTAAATAATCACAACAAAAAGCACTGGAAGAAAACTCTCACGTACAAAGAGCCCTTCCAATCAAAATGAAGGTACTTAATGACTAAATCCTTATAAGCAATAGCTGTCTGATCATGTTAGCCACTGAAACAATAACAAACAGAGATCTGAAACAGAACAAGAATAAATAATTAATGACTCTTTCTCTCCCCCCTTTTCCGTCTCTCTCTCTCTCTATCTCTCTCTCTCTCTCTCACACACACCACACACACACACACACACACACACACACACACACACACACACACACACACAATAAATGAAAAATATTAAACAACACATAAAAAACAGACAAAAGACGAAAGATAAACACACAGCGACAGTTGGCAACATTGCACAGTAAAAACCCACACATGTTGAACACAAAATGTAAAGTGCGAGTGATGTAAGCGATGTGTTGAAACAAACGTGGATGATGTAACACAGGAGATCGGCCAACTGGAGCATGGCGACTAATGAACACATCGGCTAACAGCGCTGGAAATAATAAGTAACACCGAACGATAATTTCATATCACGAAATTTATGCTACAAACACTGACTCCAATCTGAAAAACACGAGAAAGACATGACAAATAGTAACATAGTAACAACTGTAATTAAAACATAATACATTTACTATATGCATAAAAAGCAATATGTATTACAGGCCACTGAAGATGCTTCACAAATAAAGGAAGCGAAACGCATATGGCAATAAACAAACTGGCTTCAGTTAATTGCAGAGACGGAACATACCTCCTTGAATTTTGAAGCAACTAAGGAACGATGGAAAACAGAAAAAATGACGATTTCTTCACTTCTAAAATTTTTGGAGCAGGGGTTATACATTTTCACCATCATTTCATGATGTTTCATTTATGATTAATGGTTAACAGTAACTAACATGTTGACATCACAGTTATTTCAACGAAACACACAGAACAAGACTAATCTGAAGCAAAATATTCCGTATATAGACTTGACATTTGTTTCTGGTATTTGGCCAACAACTGGAAATACAACAACAATGAAAACCATTGATAACACACTATCTTTTTGCCAAGCTGAAAAAATATCTCTCTCTTCTAGTAGGTATTACCTGGAGAATGTTCAGTCCTTTTTTACATCTCTGCTCAATTTAACACAAGTAACAGTTTTCAGCAAACTTCTTTCAAGCCACTTTCCATAATGTCTTTTTTTCGCAATACAGTCAAGGTTGTGCGCAATTATAGCTTATTTTCTTGTTGTTATCGTTAATTGTTTGTCAGTGTTTCATTTTTGTTGCACCTTTGGCTTAGTATTTGTTGTTCTAATCGCCTATTGGAGCTGCGGTTGCCTGAAACACGGAGCTTCTTTCACATATAGGGGATCAAACGTGAAAGGAAAGTTTTGATTACTTCGTGATATCTGTTTTATGAGCTCCAGATGGATGTGGAAAATAGAATCCAAACGTCTTGAAGATTCCGGTAAGAATGTGCAAACACTTTTTTTCTTCTTGTAAAGAGCTGCATCGTGAATCCCCGCGCAGCAGCAAGGTTGCCTTATTCCTTATCCCCTCGACACTTGCTCTGCCGGATGAAGTACAGAGGAGTTGCAGTTCCCTAGGGAACGGAACACAGAAAAGACAGGCTAGGGAACAGCGCGCGTTTGCTGTTGATACAGATCCCCCGTAATGCTCCAGCTTTCCAATAAGTTAAAGCTAATGTTTCGTTTCAGTTCCGCAGGTGGACTTACATCACAACGGCATCAAACTTTTACTTCTAGACAAAATATTCAACAAAAAAGGCCGACTGGGTACAGAGTATACATAAATACTTTGTGGCCTCTGTGTAGTTTCTCAAGCCTTCAAAATTCTCATACGTTGGCAACTGAAGAACGCTAGCGCATTGTTTACGGCCTGACACTGAATGAGTGAGTTGTCTAGGTACCGAAAAGCCCAGACTCAGACAGGATTGAATGGGAATTTGGACTCAGGAGGAAGACTTGCTGGGGGTAGTCCATGCAGTTATGCACAGCCACTGTGCCAAGGTGGAGCAGTGGTTAGCAGATCGGCCTAGTGAGGACGGCAGCAGGCAGTGTCATTAACATGACGAAATCCAAAATTATGCACATTGGACGGGGTCTGGAAGACGTACCGGGACCGTTTCAGAAGGTGGAATCTCTGAGATGTCTGGGGATCACATTTACCCGTTCACTACGGCGGTCAGCGGCGGCGAGTTCTCGGCGGCTTCTGCAAAATGTTCGTCTGGCGATACGGAACAATTGACTGAGAGCCTTTGACATGATCCAGCGTGTGGCATACACTAACGTTTACATAGCGTCACGACTGCCCCATTTAGCGCAGATCCTACCAATACCGAAGGGTATTGCAGACCGCCTCATGGCTGCCTTTGGTTACTATGTTAGTACTGGGATGTTATTTAAGATCACATACGAAACGTTAACGCTACAATTCCGGAACGGTGGCCTCAACCTCAAAAACGTGCGAAACAAAGCTCTGGCGCTTTACATGCGAGCGATGATACGAAATTGGCAACAACGAAAGCACACCATAACGTCAGCTCTGATAGAAGTACTTGTTCCGCCTTCGTACGAACCCCCTATTGCGGTGGGCAATATTTCGCCTTCTCTTGCACACATTGCCTCATTTCTTGTTGATTACAGTTATGTTCGTCTGAAAGTACCTTCGACGAGAATACCCACGACTCGGGAGATCTATAGGTGCTTGATGGATCACCATGCCCGCAACGTAGTGGAATTCAAATACCCGTCGAGAACGTGGAACCACATTTGGTGTGCAGTGCATACTCCATTACTGTCAACAGCAGCGAGATCGATGTGGTACATTCTTATAAACCGTAAACTTGTGACCAGGAGTCGATTACATACAATTTATATGGTCGATTCTCCTCTTTGCACAAACTGTGGCCTGTTAGCAACGGAAGAACATGGTTTAGTGTGTGGCGCAGCGAGGGACGTCTGGATGCTGACGCGTCGAATATTGGCCTTCCTTCGGCGCACTAACTACACAGAAATCACATCGGATGTACTTTTCCTACCGGACAAGACCTTTTTTCCCGAACAAAAGACGTATGCGGTCAATTGGATCGCTGGACATGCGACGAAATATTTGTATTCGTACGATATTAAGTCCGTGATGGATTATTGGATGTATTTACAAGAACAACACGAGCTCATACGGAGTCATACGAAATACAGGACTTACTTTTCCAATTTTTTAGGAAGTGTTTTTCACAATCCGCCCGACAGCTGGGGTGTCCCAGAACTGAGAAGACTCCTGCAGCAGAACGACTAGAGACAATACTGCGCGGTTCAGTTATATTGGCATACAGCACACTGAGAAGAAAACATGGTCGACGCAGGAGAAATACATAAATATATGCCGCCCACAAAGGCAGCAATGATCAAGAGTATATGGCTGTCTGCCAGATTTATGATGCGACACCGTGTGCTGCAGGGATTGTGATGCAGATGATAACTTCATTTTCACTCCCGCCCGTGACTAGGATTGTCATTTACTTTATTCATGTTACACAAAAAAAAGGGCGGCTTTTACGTTGATTTTCTGGTTTCCAAATTGTTTTTGCTTTGTTTATGCTGTCTCGATCCTTTTCTTATCCCTACGATAGTACAATTGTACGAATAAAGATTGTTTGTTTACCCTGCCTTCCTGCTCCCAAAAACAAGATAAAAAACATCCGCTAAAAAAAAAAGTGAGCAGGAGACCCAGGTTCGAATCCCAGTCGCGGTACAAATTTTCCATCGTCGCTTCAGCCTACATATAACGAAATCTACATCTACATCTACATCTACATCTACATTGATACTCCGCAAGCCACCCAACGGTGTGTGGCGGAGGGCACTTTACGTGCCACTGTCATTACCTCCCTTTCCTGTTCCAGTCGCGTATGGTTCGCGGGAAGAACGACTGTCTGAAAGCCTCCGTGCGCGCTCTAATCTCTCTAATTTTACATTCGTGATCTCCTCGGGAGGTATAAGTAGGGGGAAGCAATATATTCGATACCTCATCCAGAAACGCACCCTCTCGAAACCTGGCGAGCAAGCTACACCGCGATGCAGAGCGCCTCTCTTGCAAAGTCTGCCACTTGAGTTTATTAAACATCTCCGTAACGCTATCACGGTTACCAAATAACCCTGTGACGAAACGCGCCGCTCTTCTTTGGATCTTCTCTATCTCCTCCGTCAACCCGACCTGGTACGGATCCCACACTGATGGTCTCAGGAACCATGTAGTTTCGTGTCGTTACTGTACTTAGATCCATTTAAACGTGTTTACCGCTGATTTTATGTTCTATTACACTGTGCAACAATGAAAACGTAAATCGAAGGAAAATAGCCAGTTTCTATCAGTTCAAATGTGCTGATCGGGAATATCACAAATACAATTCAAAATTAGCTCTAGTTTTCATTTTACACTATTTTGTTACGGTGAGATAATTATCTACGGATTTTTATGTTAAGTTTAAAATCAAATATTATAACGGTTTTTCAGAGTCTTAATAACTAGTAACAATCGATTATATTATTGTCCCTGGTCTTACTTGTGTGCAATATTTTGGATATAAACATTTTGATACAAATTTTAGTAAGCTTTTTGTCTCCCCCCCTCTTCATCTTCAGTGACTTTATTAATGCATGTAATAATTTTTGTACATTTGTTTCCAGATTAACTACCAGTTGTTGAAGTTGACTGCTATTGAAGTGAACAAAAATGCCACGAGTTTGTGTTAACAGTGTTGACACATTTTGCTATGTGTGTGGAGAAGTGACATTTGCTTCACGAGAACAACAAATAACTCCCTTGATTAAAAAAGCTTACAGTTGTTATTTTGGGTGCAAAATAGGTGATCAGGATAAACTCTGGGCTCCACATGTGATTTGCAACACTTGCGCCAGCAACCTCAGGAATTGGATGCATGGGAAAGAACGTTCAATGCCCTTTGCAGTGCCCATGATCTGGTGTGAGCCAAGTAACCATGTCAGTGACTGCTGCTTTTTATAGTTCCTCCTATCAAGAAGGGAATATCTAAAAAGAAGAAGCGGACTGTGATCTATCGTAACATTCCATCTGCCATACATCCAGCTCTACATGGGGAAAGGTTGCCAATACCTGAACCACCGACAGAGTTCGAGGTTACTTCTGATGAGGATTCTGAATGTCCTGAACCATGTACATCACAAGATCCACAGTTTCTTCCAAATGTATCATCAACTGACGATCGACAAAAATTGTCTCAAACTGAGTTAAGTGATCTCATTCGAGATATGGAACTCTCTAAAGCTAAGGCTGAGATTTAGCATCAAGACTGCAGCAGCGCAATTTTCTGGAATGCCATGTAAATGTTTCATTCTACCGCAGAAGAGAGCAACAATTCACTCCATTTTTTAACATGCAAGATAGTCTTGTGGCATGTGTAGACATAAGTGGCCTAATGAAGGCTCTCAGAATTAATTATTACCCTGATGAGTGGAGACGCTTTATTGATTCGTCAAAGTTGAGCTTAGAAACAGTGCTTTTATGTATTGCTAATGAGCTTCCTTCTATTTAAATTGGACATAGTGTGCATAGGAAAGAGTCATACCAAAACATGAAAATTTTACTAAAAACCATGAAGTATAATGACTTTCAATGGCATATCTGTGGTGACTTGAAAGTGGTTGCACTGCTATTAGGTATGCAATTAGGGCATACTAAATATTGCCGCTTTCTGTGTGAACGGGATAGCCGATCTCGTGCATCTCATTACAATTAGCATGAATGGTCCACCAGAAAATCTCTTCAATCAGGTATAAAGAACATTAAAAGTGAACCTCTAGTAGACCCTAAAAAGAATCAACTCCCGCCCTTGCACGTCAAGTTGGGTCTCATGAGAAACTTTAAGGGAATGAACAAAGATGACGGCGCCTTTAAGTACTTAAGGCAAAAATTCCCTTACTTCAGTGATGCCAAAGTAAATGAGGGCATATTTGTAGGCCCGCAGATTCGAGAGCTTTTTGGAGACCATACTTTTGATGGAATCATATGAGGTGATGAGAAGCATGCATGGGAATGTTTTAAGTCTGTTTACAGTTCTTAGGGAACAAATGAGCGATAAATTACAAGGAGATTGTATATAACATGTTGTCATCTTACGAAAAACTTGGTTGCAAAATGTAATTGAAAATGAGTTTGTTACATAGTCATCTTGACTTCTTCCCCAGAGTTTGTGGTGCAGTAAGTGATGAACTTTGGGAGCGGTTTCATCGAGATACTGCCACATTTGAAAAGAGGTATGCCGAAAAGTGGAACCCTGCTATTTCAGCAGATTACTGCTGGACTGTCATAAGGGATGTTCCCGAGTATATGTATAAACGTTAAGCCAAGCGAAAACGCTCACCTTCTGAATTTATCTCTGAACAAAATATGTAACTGTATATACTGTACATATGGACATTTAACATTTGTAATCCTTTATATACATTTTTGACCAGTTAATTGATATATCTTCTTTTTTGCTTTACATAGTTCTGTTACAAAGTAGACTTACAAAGTATTTTCATTCATTTAATATTATCTTAATTTTTTCTTAATGTTTTACTTTTGTACTTCCAGAATGGCACTGGAATTTATCAATACATAACACAAAACATAATTCAAGTAATTATTCACTTAAAAATTTTTGAGCTGAATCTTCGAACATGAATTCATATTTAGTTAATGAGTTATTTATACAAAAATGTAGATTACTTTTTTTTAAAACTAGAGCTAAATATTTATGATGATGATGATTTTGTATTGTTTTATACTGAAATAAACATCACTAACTCTAAATCATACAATTTACACACTTTCAGTTCAATTTGTTGTTCAGTGTTGTTATTGTCATTGTTATTATTATTATTATTATTATTATTATTATTACTATTCTTGTTGTTAGTTTCGTCATCGTCATGCAAGGAACGAAGAATAGTTTGACGTGATTTAAGGAAATCACATGAAACCTAAATCAGGGTGGCTCGAAGTGGATTTGAACCGATCTTCTAGGAGATGTGGCCTGTTTTTCTACTGCAGTGGGTAAACGTCTGTCGTTTTCATGAGACAAGTTTTGTTTCCTTTTATATAAAAAGCATCATCAATTACCTGTAATACATAACAGTATGAGAATAACGAAAAACTGTAATATAGTAATACATCTGTAAACATTATACAAAATATTTGTTGTATGTTTACAACAAACATATATTACAGGTCACTGCTTCGTAAATAAAAAGAAGCGAAACGCGCATGGCGTGTGAACAAACAGGCTTGTATTTATCCGCTTACTGTATTCGAACAATGGTCTCCCTCTACCATTTCTACATTCCAAAAATTCCCTCCATTACAGAATTCATGACTCCTTGGCGCCTCATGGTGTGTCCTACCAATCGACTCATTCTTTCATTCGCGTTCTGCCGTAAATTTTTTTTTCCAAATTTGATTCGGTAGCATTCTTCTGTAGCACGACATTCCAAAAGTTCTATCCCTTCTGGTCTGAACTGTTTATCTTTCACGTTTCAGTGCCGTACAAGGTTACACTCCAGGCAAATACCTTTAGTAAATCCTTTCTAACATGTAAAATTATGTGTCATGTTAACACATTTCTCTTTTTCAGAAATGCTTTTCCTACTATTGCTAGTCTTTATTTTATATTTTACGTCATATCCACTTGGGTCACCACGTTATTTGCTACCTAAATAGTAGAACTCGTCTACTACTTCTAGTGTCTCATTTCCTACGCCAATTCTCTCAGCAACCACTGATTTAACTCGACTACATTCAGTTACTCTTGTTGTTAATATTCATCTTACCACTTCTTTATAAGATACAATCCATTCCGTTCAACTGGTCTTCCGTGTCCTTTGCCATATCTGACATAATTAGTGTCATTAGCAAACTTTAAACATTTAATTTTAATTCCGAATTTCTACTTGGTTTCTTACACAGCGTGCCCAATGTACAGACTGAATAACACCAGACCTTGTGTCTTTACGTTCTCGATTATTACTTCCTTTTCATGTTAAAAATTTATTTTATCCTCCGAGTTTAAATTGAAATCTAGTTTCCATACAAGTTGCGACCAATCTTCCGCTTCTTGCATTTTATTCTTCCTAAATTCAGAATTTCAATGAGAATAGTTCATTCAAAATTGTCGAAAGCTTTCTCAAAATTTAAAAATGCTATAAAAGTAGGTTACATTTCTTTAATCTAAGGTAAGTCGTAGGCCAATATTGCTTCCTGTGGTCATACATTCTCCAGAAACCAAACTTATCTTACCCAAGGTTGGTCTCCATCAGTCATCTCATTCTTCTGTACGTAACACGTGTTAGTGTTTCGCAACCATTACTTAATAGACTGGTGGCTCAGTAATATTCACGCCTGTCAGCACCTGCCTATTTAGGAATAGGAATTACTACATTCTTCTTGAAGTCCGACAGTATTTCGACTGTCTCGTATATCTTGCACAGCAATTGAAATAGTTTTGTCATAGCTGTCTGTCTCAAGGATTTCAGTCAGTCTGATGGAATGTTGCGTACTCAAGGGGCCTTTCAGTTCCATAGCTGTTTTACTGGAACCAGCCACAACTTTTTTTGATGACGGAATAGTTAGTCACAGCCTACCAAAAGTAGTGAACAGGAAGCCGTTGAAACAATTCGCAATTCATTTTCCTCTGTTTTCCTGTTAGTAAACAGTCTTTGCGGATAGACGTACTGTTCTGGAGAAACATGATATTTCTTCTCGAAATCCAGGTCTCTGTTCACGCAATTTTTCATTCAGTGATTTCAGAAGACTTTAGTGTTACATAGAATAAGAGGGATCTCTTCCGCGTCCTGCGAAATACTGGAGTTACTCATCACTTATAAAGGTTTTGATTGCAAAAAGCGAGCAGCGAAAGTAGTATGTGGTTTTCACTCACGAACATCATTTAGATACCTCTTCAAGGAACTAGGTATTTTAACTACGCCACCAAAATATATACATCCGCTCATGGAGTCAGTCATGATGAATTCATCAGAGTTTGAGGAAAACAGTGTGTCCATACATACAACATTAGAGAGAGAAATGAGGTACATTACCAACTATTAAAGTTGTCAGTGGCTCATAAAGGAATTAAATATGCAGCGACAAAAATTATTGATCATTTGCCCAACTACATAAACTGTCTGATAGGTAGAAAAGCAAGTTTTAAATATAACTTAAAATCATTTCTCCTGGACAACTTCTCCTATTCTATTGACGAATTTCTACTAAATTTACTTGAAGCTGATACCCAGTAAAAAATAAAATTAGTTTTTAAGTGTAGTTGCATGAGTAGGACTAAAATAATAATGTGTTTATTAATGTTGACACTAATCATTAAGTTTTCTTTGGGACGTGTAATTAACTGGCCATAGACTTTTCGTTAAATGAAATCAACATCCCCTTTCATGTCGCAGGGCTGTAAGCCATCACTAAATAGTTTGATTTGATTTTGGTATGCGATGTTAGGTGCTAAGGACGTATGTCATCCACAGCAACAAAACGGAGAAGAATATCAGTAAGATATTTTTCTACAAAGTTACCAGCCTCTGTGCCAGCGCGGTGGCCAAGCGGTTCTAGGCGCTTCAGTCTGGAACCACGCGGCTGCTATGGTCGCAGGTTTGAATCCTGCCTCGGGCATGGATGTGTGTGATGTCCTTAGGTTAGTTAGGTTTAAGTAGTTCTAAGTTTAGGGGACAGCTGACCTCAGATGTTAAGTCCCATAGTGCTTAGCGCCATTTGAACCAGTCTCTGGAGTCGAGTTCGCTAATGCACGTCAGTGCGGTGCCGTTCGACGCGGAGGTGGCCAATTGGAGCACTAGAAGCTTCACCGGCAGTATTTGGCAGGCAAGGGGAGGAAATAGTAATTGTCGGACACCAAACTTCGCGTCAATGTCCTCGTTTAAAATTGAAAATTCTCCTCATCCTGAAGTGTGTGAATATGATACTTCGAATGGGGAAATTAAGTTTAGTGTGTCCCTTGGTGCTATTCGATAGGAATAGGCTATGCGCCAGCACCGGGTTTCATTACCTCACTTCTCTTACCAACATACAACACGGACTGCTGATATCTGTTTTACGGGCACGAGGGGGCGGTCCAAGGCGTAATTCTCTGCCTGAAGTTTCGTCTTCCAAAACTGCAGACAACATCAGAGGCAATAATGACTCAGAAATCAGTTACAGACTCGAACAAGCTCAGCAAAACAAACTGTTTATAATGGCTTGTTTCAGTTCAAGTGCAGCTACTCACAGAGGACCAGTGTGGGTTCTAGTTATCGTATGACAGCGAAACTTACTAGATATTCTAATACGTCAATGTGGAACCGATTTACGCTGGAAAAAATTAGTTGCAATTTTGGCCACCAGATGCAAATCTGGCGCTGTACAGCATCTCGTCCATGTCTCCGGGGCTCATATGGAACAAACTGTGTAAGCGGCGGTTAATAATAACATCAACATTATGCCTTTCTCACTTGTTTGACCTTTTCTGTCCATGACCTTTTCCTAATCCACTGGATATGGAAATAGTTCTATACATCTTTCTTACATCCAAACCGTCAAATTGGCATCTAGTGGCCTAAATTGGAACTGTTTTTTCCAGCCTTTATCGGTTCCGCATTAACGCATTAGAATATCTACAAAGTTTCGTTGTCATACGATAGTTACAGCCCACACTGGACCTCTGTATGTAGCTGCATTTCAGTTATAACCTCCCGGTATGTATCCACGCCACGGTCGGTTCGTGACGTCATCAGACTGCCTAAGATAGTGGTGTCGCGCGATAGTTGCTATGGAGCTTGTAATGGGGAGGAGTCTGTTTTATTTGGCACTAAGAACTACAACTTGTCCAATTACAGTCTTCCTTCTTTTCTGCTGAAATCGTTTTTGTGCCTCTCTGTACATCTTGGCGCAGAAATTATTGCATCAACTGATGATTTTTCGAGCACTGGAAGACGAAACGTTAGGCAGAGAATTATGCCTTGGACCACACCCTAATGCACACAAAACGAATATCAGAAATTACGCAAACACCGATCGTGGAAGCCTGTATTCTTTGATGGAAAGTAAACATGTTACCACACTATACACAGAATACATGGCATTCGCCTACCCTGATCAGTTATGCTTTTAACACAGTGCGCGCACACACACTACGGGAAAATGGTCCATTATTTGTGGGAAAAGAAAATCCTCTTTCCAATCATTTAGTTGTCATGTAGATACAGACTAGACAGCTGAAACTTCCCTTCGTGGTGTCCCAGTCAACTTTTTTTTTTTTTAAATGTTCGAATATCTCCAACATGTGCGATGTGTGACTGTGTATAGTATGTGGAACTAGTATATATTTTATTATGTTTCGCTTATGCTGAAGTGGAAAGCTTACAGAGGCGGAAGGAAGTACGAAACAGAAGCCCAGAGTCCTTACTCTGTTACATATAAACGGGTAATTTGGGCTAGTACGCTGGACGTAGGCACGATATTGATTATTCAGAAACATGTGGGGCAGCTTTTCCGCTCACGAACAGGTTTCGGGGACGAAAACTACCTCCTGCTTCTTTACCCTCATTAATTACATCTCATGTCTCTATACTTTACTGACTTCTGTCTCAGAGGAAGATGCCTGAAGCTTACCAAGATTTTAGCTATCAAAGAAAACACCACTGTTCGGCGCGACCTCACCGGGAAGGTTGGTGTGTGTACTCTCCACGTTCCACGAGGAACAGACGACGTCTTGCGATGTGGAGTGAAGGCCTGTCAATTGATCTGTAGCGTGTTCAGGTCGGTGTCGTGCATAACTGCCTCCTCTGGTGGCAGCTGTGCTACGCCGACGTCATCTCCCACCTGTACTTATTACTTACAACACACAACCACTTACAGTGCACTATTGGCGGCAGTTACACGAACAGACAAGCTGTCCCAGAATGTCTGCTTCTACGTATCTGCTGGCTAGTGAACAGTCTTGAATATTGCAAAGACACAACATAATACAAAAATCGCTGTTGAAAATGTACACTGGCGCATTATGACATTGTATAACTCGTAAATACTTTCACACAAATATCATTGCTTTTAGTGAAAAACTTTCTTGCTATAGATAGGCGCGTCATGATCGTTTTGTTGCATATAGCCGATCAACGATCATACAGGGTGATTACAATTAAAGTTAAACTTTCAAACCGCTGTAGAAATAACACCACTGGTCAGAATAACGTCAAATTACGACGGAATGTTATCGGAGAAGGGAGAAAACGTATGGCAGAAGAAGAATAAATAGTTACAAAATGTAGCAATAGATGGCGCTGTAAGCATCATAATTTATTAGTGGTGGACTGCAAATGACAAATGAATCATATAACAATGCCAAAGGTGAACGTTTGACGTTAAACAAACTGTACTACACATTGTGCATGGGTGTACAGGTGTGATACTGTTAGTTACGTAAGTCCATTCACCACGGCAAGGTCATATCACATCGGATGGCAAAAATCTCTCTTTAATTGTCCTGAAGCCAAAAACCGCATAAAAAGCATCAATCACATCGGTTTTTAACTGTCCTGAAGCCATAAACGCCATAAAAAGCATCAATCAAAATCAAATCGGATTATTGATTTCCGTGTGACTGGCGCAAAACATGTTCAATTTGCTGTCCACCGTTTTCTGCAACAAGTTGAAATCGAGAAACAGCATGTGCCACAACTGATCTAAGTGTTTTCGGGGCACCGTTCAGTGCGCAATGCGTGCTTTCAGTGCAGCTAAGTATCGGAACACTGAACACGTCTTTCAGGTAGCACTACAGCTATAAGTCTCACTTATTAAGATCGGTTGATCTGAATCGCCAGGCTGTAGGGAAATGGTGCCTGATAAATCTAGCATTTCCGAAATGGCGCTTCAGCAGCTGCTTAACTGGATTTTCAATGTGCGTAGGTGCGCAATGTTGCATAAAAATGGTCCCATCCTCACATCTACGCTGATGGAGAGCTGGAAAGACGGTACAGGTAACAGGACCGGAAGCACCCGTCTCTTCTAAAAGGTATGGCCCTACGATAAGTGATGCCGTAAACGCGCATCACACTGTGTCCTTTTCAGGATGAAGTGGTACTAGTTGATTTGCGTGAGGATTTTTCGTTGCCCATATTCGACAATTCTGTGTATTGACATAGCCTGTCAGATGGAAGTGCGCTCCGTCTGCCCAATAAATCTTCCACGGCCAATCATTGTCCACTTCCATGCGAGCAAGAAATTCTATAGTAAAGGTCTCTCTTCTGGCCGATCAACAGGAAGAAACTCGTGCACACGGATAATTTTGAACGGATAGCAAAGAAGGATGTTTCGTAGGATTTTACGCACCGTGGTCACAGGCATGTCCAATGTTCCGTCAATTCTCCGTGCACTACACGTTTGCACACGACCACTCGTCTCCTCCTGCACTGCTGTGGCCACTGCTTCCACTGACGTCGAATCAATTCGTTTCTTCCCTCTACCAGGTTGCACACCAAAAGAACCCGTCTTTCCGAATTTCCGAATCATTTTTCCCAGACACGAGGCAGTCATCGGACCAACGCCTTTTTTCAAACCCTTCAGTGTCTGGAACTTTTGCAGAGCGACGTGTGCACAATCATCATTCTTGTAATACAGCTTTACAAGCAGAGCACGATCCTGCATTGAGACGTTCATGACGAACGTCGCAGACGCGAAAGGAGGAAAAGCCGTGTACGCGCCATGTTTATACCAACTTAAATTGGTCGTGCGCATGACAGGTGTTTTCATTCGCGTATTCTGACACACAGAGAGCCATCTATTCATCAATTTTCACACTATTTTTTTCTTCTGCCATACGTTTTCCCCCTTCTCCGATAATATTCCGTTGCAATCTGACCTCATTCTGAGCAGTGGTGTTATTTCTACAGCGTTTTAAAAGTTTAACTTTAATTATAATCACCCTGTATAATGCAGTTTGTCAAGTCGCAGCAAAATGCACACTTTTGTACGGTATATCCATCTGAGCAAAAGTGTCCAATACTAAATATAGCGAAGGATACTCATTAAAAATCAAATGGCTCTGAGCACTATGGGACTTAACATCTGAGGTCATCAGTCCCCTAGAACAAAGCGACGTTCCTAGAGAACATAACACTAAATAAAAATCAGCAGCCGGCCGCTGTTAGTTAGGTTTACTTAGTTCTAAAATATGGTTCAAATGGCTCTGAGCACTATAGGACTTAACATCTGTGGTCATCAGTCCCCTAGAACTTAGAACTACTTAAACCTAACTAACCTAAGGACATCACACACATCCATGCCCGAGGCAGGATTCGAACCTGCGACCGTAGCAGTCGCGCGGTTCCGGACTGAGCGCCTAGAACCGCGACACCACCGCGGCCGGCTTTCAGTTATATATACGTAGCTTTTATACACCCTATGTATACAGATTTGAATACTGAATAGACTTTGTATTAAAACTGTAAGAGCTAATTACATTTTCCTTTTCAGTGCATCGGAATGGAGACTGTAAGAGATATCAAAAAGAGATATTCATGTGAGATTGTTACAGTCAACTTCTCTGAAAATTTCTTTCGCAGTTAGACAAACAGACTCATAAAGAAATGTCTTAGGCCTTTCTGGTAATAAACAGACCTGAACTTTGTCGATCGAGGTAAATTGGAGAGAGGAAATAGTGATCGTAAGGAAATTCTACGGCCGAAGAAGTAGCTTAGCGATAGCCGTAGGGGCATAAGTCCCCATAAGTGTGCAATTTGGTGACGATTCCGAACGTGGGTTTCTGTTCTTCATTGGGTTCTGAAGGCACAGTCTAGAATTCCACGTAATGTATCGGTAACGGTTCGTTGCATCCTGTGTACGAACGATTCTCGTCCCTTACTGGCCATCATCACGATTATAACTGTCCGCTTTTGTGTCAATCAGGTCCACGCTTGAGTGCGTTCGCTCCCTCAGCTACGGAGACGGGTTCAAACGGTTCAGATGGCTCTGAGCACTATGGGACTTAACATCTGTGGTCATCAGTCCCCTAGAACTTAGAACTACTTAAACCGAACTAACCTAAGGACAGCACACAACACCCAGCCATCACGAGGCAGAGAAAATCCCTGACCCCGCTGGGAATCGAACCCGGGAACCCGGGCGTGGGAAGCGAGAACGCTACCGCACGACCACGAGATGCGGGCTACGGAGACGGTTGCTTTGTTTTACAGTATAAATAAAAATTTGTGACACTCTTATCAGATGATTAAGTTTTTGACGAGAGAAAAAGCGTCAAATCAGCATAAAGTTTTGTAGTACTTTAAGAAATGTGAGGGTAATACGCGACGGCATTCTGGAAACTAAATCTCATTGGTTTTGTAGTGTTATTAAATCGGTATTCAGTGTGACGTCATATCTACGGATGGGTGCGTGGTTCTTGTATAGAGAAATACTAGCTTATTAGACATAAAGCTCTTCATACTCCCATCAATACGTAACACAAGATGACAGCTTTCACAATTCCTGGTCATTCACATATACGCTTCGAAAGAGAAATGCGAAACAAGCTTCCAACACCGGCCGTAGCACAAGGCCAAAGGAGAAGCTTCAGATGGAAGCTTATTAAGCTTGCGAGTTACTTTGCGAATCTGATTACGGAGAACAGGATTTTGCTTCCAAGTCACAAAACATGGACCCTCGTAGTTCTTCCAGCGAAGCTTTTGATACCGAGCCACGGAACTTGAGCGCTCAGTGTTACCAAAGAACCGCTGTTGTTTGGCTTGGGGAGCCGTAAAAGAGGCACTTACAAATCTTCAAAGGCATCCACTGCTTGTTCTAAGAGGTACTTCTGCGATTTCACGATGTTTGCAAAGCTCACCTTTGTTGCTGTGCTGTGGGCGTCAAAGAATCTGCAAGTTGAGAGTGGATGAGACTGTAAGGTTTCTGTGACATTGGCGTCCTGCCGTATGACGCTTATTGCTTGCTTACTGTGTAAGCTTGGGTAGACTACAGACGGAAATCTTTACATTGATAAATCGTGGAAGGCTTGCACAGTGTAATAAATTAAAATTATCAGCCACTTTTATTATTATTATTATTATTATTATTATTATTATTATTATTATTATTATTATCAGCAAAAGAACAGACTAAAACTAGGTGCCGTAGATTATGTACAACATTGAAACCGAAAATTTGTAAGTCCCACACGAGCACAGTTTGTTACAGCGAAGCAGAGTTTTATTCTGAACAGCACAGTCCTTACACTACCGCTGGCCATCATGTAGCCATTGGGAAGACGGTTCAGCCCATTTCATAGAGTTAAAATAGAGTTTTTCTAAATTCACAGCCACAGGAAAATATGACGGAATAGATAGTATTGTAAATGTACCAGTCCGCCACATATCGCCTTCATCCGAAATTCGTCACAAAATAATTCTATATGCTTCAGTTTCTATTGTTAGGAACATGACATTTCGGCAGTAGAAATACAACACGATTGCAGTAGCCAAGCAAATATCACTAAACCAAAAATCTTCCAGAGGTATGCTAAGTCTGTCGCAAGCAGCTTCACCGAACCGTCGAACGATGCGAGGAGGGCTTGAGCAGTGTTGAATGACACTACGCCACCAGTGTTTCCGCGAAGGTGTGAGAGTATGTGGATTGACGCGCAGCGTCTATGTATCGAGAGGCATCCGATACCGAACTATGGGAAGGGAGAGCTACAGGGTAGTCTGATTATCCACTGAGAGGGATCCATGTCATTTCTCTGCTTCAGAATACTTCGACCAAGTTTATAAGGATAAGGTTCCTTCCTTAAGAATGGGACGTGCTAATTTTGAATGGTTTATAGTATTTATGTTTGCGTCTAATCGTTTTTCAGCATACAATAACGTTATCAAAAAGCAGACAACCAACGTGTCGATAAAAAACATTAGAAAACATACGCTCACGAGACAGAACATCATGATCACCCGCTTAATAGCGTGTTGGCCCACTTTTGGAACCCAGTACAGTATGAATTTTAGTTAGCATGATTTCGACAAGTCCTCGGCAAGTTTCCGAACGTATTTTGCAGAAGATGTCTTCTACGCAAAAGCCACGCATTTCCCATAAATCACTGGCAGGTGTTTCGTGGATGCGGAACTGCCACCCGATAGCATCCTAGCTGTGTATCATTGGGTTCGGATTAGGTGAATTTTATGAGCAAGGAATCAACTTGACTTCACTAGCATGCTCTTCAGACCACGGCCAGTTACGCTGCTGGAAGCTGTAATCGCTGTCGGAGAAGACATCAAGCACGGAGGGATGCAGGTGGTCCACAATAATGTTTACGTAATCCACAGCTAACAGGGTGCCGTCGATTACTACAGTAAGTCCCATACAAGACGAAAATAATGTTCCAGACAGCATAATACTCCCCCCTGCAGCATCCGTGGTACGATGCGTGTTTCGAGCAGCCTTTCTCCTGGATGACAGCATATCAGGTCACGGCCATCGACCTGGTGTGACAAGAAACATGATTCATTCGACCAAGTGTTACGTTTCCGTTGGTACACTGTTTAGTTTCGATCACCCTCACCATGAGGGGACCAGGCTAACCACTGCTGCTTACAGGACCCAATCTCTGTGCTGAAGCTGGCCCACCAACAATCACCATCCGGCGGCAACTTCCTCATGGTACATAAAGCATCTAAGTTTTTCTCTGCTCCAAATTTATCTGACTACCATCCTATTGCTCGTCCAGCTTTGGATCTGATTTTCTCTAATTGTCCATGAGCAACTAGGTAGTTTGGAATCCGTGTGAAGTATGTGCTGGAGTCACTTGGTTTACGACAAGTACAAACCCAAATCGAGGATTTTAACCTACTGCCTATAGTAATTTTAGATTTAATGCTGTACAGGAGAGGCCGCACTCCTGCATCTGATTTACATCTATATTTTATGAAACTTAAATGAGCACCACAGCTGTATAGCTGTATTCAGAGATGGGTCTAAAAGTGGGGATTTCATTGGTTCCTCTATTGCTTTCCTCAAGATTCGATAGCCTCAAGACTTCACCGTCCTCGACGCGGAATTATACACGAACTTTCGGGCACTGGGGCAGATGAGATGTCTTGCGACTGCTAAATTCCTCGTCTGTTCCCACTCCCTGAATGTCCTTCTCTCTCTACACCCAGCAGAAAAAGTGGTCCAGGATATCCACGACGCCCTTCTGCAACTACAAACGTTGGGGAAAGAGGTGTCTTTGTGTTGGGTGCCAGGGCACATGGGTATCAAGGGAAACTAAATGGCGGTTGTAGCAGCAAAGGTTGCGTATCACGACCATCAGCTAGTTTAGTGTGCCGTCTCTCTACATGCTATCATCTCGCAGTTGAGATGTAGTCATGCGACGATGGGGAGACGAGTGATTGGAGTGTCAGACAATAAGCTGCGACTGGTGAAGCGCACAACGCGGCCGTGTGTACTTCCATCCACGCAAACGGCACGAGGTCCTTCCCATTCATCTTCGCAAAGGCAACAGCTCTATGGGCATGGCGTCTTGCTCCGGCGAGAGTATCCTCCAGTCAGCGGGGCTTGTGGTATACAGCACACAGTGCGCCAGTTTAAGTAGACTGCATTGTGTATTCCGACAAGAGGACAGCAGTTTAATTGTCAACAGAATTTCCCTCGATTTTGCCAGCCGCGGTAGCCGAGCGGTTCTAGGCGCTTCAGTCCGGAACCGCGCGGCTGCTACGGTCGCAGGTTCGAATCCTGCCTCGGGCATGGATGTGTGTGCTGTCCTTAGGTTAGTTAGGTGTAAGTAGTTCTAAGTTCTAGGGGACTGATGACCACAGATGTTAAGTCCCATAGTGCTCAGAGCCATTTTTTTTGCCCTCGATTTTAACTAACATTCAGCTGACAGTTTGAGTTTGTGAAATTTCTGACTTGTACACTGGCTCCTCCGTGTTTGTTGTAAGTGATCAGCCAGCCACGTATTATTATGAATATATTTTGGGTTTCTTCTTGTCTTATATGTATTTTAATTGACATTTTTAGATCATCTGACCATTTTCACAGTATGTGACGTTCTGTGAATGTGCCGATGATCATGCGACAGGTTTTGAGAGGGTTAGTGCAGTTTTATACCAGATTGCATTCTACTACTTTTATTAAATTTTGACCATTTAGCCACATTCATTTCTAGTAATTTTGGGAAGGGGGCTGTGGATATCGTCGTTGTGCGCCCCTAAATAACAAAAACACACAACTCGATGACCATTTACCAACTGAAATCGTAATTGACGATATCATTGAGAGCACAGGGGAGCCGGCCTCTGTGGCCGAGCGGTTCTAGATGTTTCAGCCCGGAACCACGCGACCGCTACGGTCGCAGGTTCATATCCTGCCTCGGGCATGGATGTGTGTGATGTTCTTAAGTTAGTTATGTTTAAGTAGTTCTAAGTTCTAGGGGACTGATGACCTCAGATGTTAATGCTCAGAGCCATTTTTTGCTTTCCGCGGAGTGCATCCTTCACTGGGCCAAACAGGTGGAAGTCAGAAGGTGCAAAATCCGACCTCAGGGGTGGCTGAGGAAGAACAGTCCAATAAAGTTTTGTGAGCTTCTCTCGGGCGAGTAGACTTGTGTGAGGCCTCGCGTTGTCATGCAGAAGGAAAAGTTTGTTTGCATTTTTTTTGCAACCAACACAATGAAGCTGTGTCTATAATTCCATAGCTGTGTGCAGCCGGCCAACACGCGTGAGATCGGACAGGTTTCCACGACATTGCGATGATGACAGACACCTAGCCCAACAACTCACGGTGCATTTGCTCATTGCCGTGTCCCCGTAGACATTCTGCAAGCTCCTATGAATATCCGTGATGCTCTGATTTTCTGCCGAAAGAAATGGGTGAAAGCTCTCCGCTTGGAACGCAGCTGCGTTGTAGACGCGATTTTGAAGGCTACGTACAGCGCCACTACATATCAAATGGTTCAAATGGCTCTGAGCGCTATGGGACTTAACTTCTAAGGTCATCAGTCCCCTAGAACTTAGAACTACTTAAATCTAACTAACCTAAGGCCATCACACACATCCATGCCCGAGACAGGATTCGAACCTACGACCGTAGCGGTCGCGTGGTTCACGACATATCGCAACTTCATGAAACTGTAGGGGCAGAAGCGAGAGTATTCTACGATGTCCGAGAACAGCTTCTGCATTTTTTCAACAGAAAAAGGCCGAGTAAAATAATTTTTTGCATTATGTATTGAAGGTCCTCGTGTTTAACTTCAGTTCCAAATGTGTAAACGGTGTGTGAGTATGAAGGGGTATCCTACAGTTTCATCGCGAGCGTATCTCGGCTTCTGCATTGAACAGGGAGCAGAGCTCAGGTTGGGAACTTTGATAGACCTAACCGTAGAGCAGGCTTTAATCAGCGGCCCTGTTAAGGAGTGCGCGGTTGGGCACACCTGTCGCCGCCGGGGCGAGCTACTCTAGCAATTACGCAGACGGCTCGTTACTGCAGTTCCTTGTGCCTCGGCCTTCAGTTACGCCAAATTGTTTCTGAACCCAACGTCTCTTAACTCTGGCTCATTACAGTCGAAGAGGTTACTGTCTGCACTCTCGATGAACTAACAAATCGCACCCTGGCAAGAAAAGTGATAAAATTTGAAAACGCAGTACTTAAGAGAGGTCGAATTAAACAATCTACACACATCAGAAAAAGTTTTGCATCAGCCTGGTTCCAAGAACTCATTAAGATAGACGTTGACTGCGGATATTGTATCATAGACACAGTCCCTTTGATGTTCAGAAACGTCACTAAACCTGCCCAAAGATGTAAACAACAATGAATGAGCAGCGCCTGTTAGACCGAGGGGGTCCGACAGCCGATCAGTTCCAGTCATTCCACTAGGAAGGAGGTACACGGCTCCTGTTGCCTGTAGTTCAACCATGCCTAGACGGTCAATATCGCGGTTAGATTGCGTCCGCATAGTTAAATTGGTGCCAAGATGGGCTCTCAACAAGGGAAGTGTTCAGGTATCTCTGAGTGAACCAAAGCTATGTTGTTCGGACATGGAGGAGATACAGAGAGACATGAACTGTCGATGACATGCCTCGCTCAGGCCGCGCAAGGGCTACTACTGCATTAGATGTCCGCTACCTACGGATTATGGCTCGGAGGAATCCTGACAGCAGCGTCACCATGTTGAATAATGCTTTTCGTGCAGTCATTGACTGTGCGGTTGGTCCTGGCGGAGGTTCGAGTCCTCCCTCGGGCATGGGTGTGTGTGTTTGTCCTTAGGATAATTTAGGTTAAGTAGTGTGTAAGCTTAGGGACTGATGACCTAAGCAGTTAAATCCCATAAGACTTTACACACATTTGAACATTTTTTTGCAGCCACAGGACGTCGTGTTATCACTCAAACTGTGCGCAATAGGCTGCATGATACGCAACTTCATTCCTGACGTCCATGGCGAGGTTCATGTTCGCAACCACGTCGCCATTCAGCGCTGTACAGATGGGCCCAATAACATGCCGAATGGACCGCTCAGGATTAGCATCACGTTCTCATCACCGATGAGTGGCGCACATGCCTTCAACTAGACAATCGTCGGAGATGTGTTTGGAGACAACCCGGTCAGGCTGAACACCTTAGACGCACTGTCCAGCGATTGCAGCAAGGTGGAGCTTCCCTGCTGTTTTGGGGTTGCGTTATGTGGGGCCGACGTACGACTCTAGTGGTCCTGGAAGGCGTGGTAACGGCTGTACGATGCGTGAATGCCATGCTCCGACCGATAGTGCAACAATATCGGTACCATATTGGCGAGGCAGTCGTCTTCATTGACGACAATTCGCGCCCCCATCGTGCACATCTTGTGAGTGGCTTCCTTCAAGATAACGACATCGCACGGCTACAGTGGCCAGCATGTTCTCCAGACATGAACCCTATCAAACTTGCCTTGGACAGATTGAAAAGGGCTGTTTATGGACGACGTGACCACACAAACCACTCTGAGGGATGTACGCCGAGCCGGCTAAAGTGACCGTGCGGTTAAAGGCGCTGCAGTTTGGAACCGCAAGACCGCTACGGTCGCAGGTTCGAATCCTGCTTCGGGCATGGATGTTTGTGATGTCCTTAGGTTAGTTAGGTTTAACTAGTTCTAAGTTCTAGGGGACTAATGACCTCAGCAGTTGAGTCCCATAGTGCTCAGAGCCATTTGAACCATTTTGATGTACGCCGAATCGCCGTTGAGGAGTGGGACAATTTGGACCAACAGTGCCTTGATGAACTTGTGGATAGTATGCCACGACGAATACAGGCATGCATCAGTGCAAGAGGACGTACTACTGGGTATTAGAGGTACGGGTGTGTACAGCAATCTGGACCACCACCTCAGAAGTGTCGCTGTATGGTTGTATAATGTGCAATGTATGGTTTTCATGAGCAGTAAAAAGAGCGGAAGTGGTGTTTATGTTGATCTCTACTCCAATTTTCTGTACAGGCACTGGAACTCTCGGAACCGAGGTGATGCAAAACTTTTTTTGATGTGTATGAAACTACATTGAAATAGTACGTGTGTCCTTTAAATTTGAATTAAGGATTTGTGTCAGTAAATTCCGTTTTATTCTATACAACAGTAATATGGAAATGTAGTTCTGTTCTAATCAAATGTGAGGTGTCATATATACTTAATGTGATACAATACGGCATTCGGACCTCCACTAGACAAAGTTAGTACTTCACTTAGAAAAAAAATTGAAAACAAATAGTCATTGTTTAATTAGAAAAATACAAAATACAAAATAATAATTTATGAAAATAATGCAATTAAATATGTAAAATGCATTGTGTGCCATGTAAGGAAAGCAGTTTACGAAAACAGAAAATTATAAATAGGCTTTTATAATGTAGGAATACTTTTTGCTGAGAAAATGGTTTCAATATGAACATCTTTATAGCTGAAATTTCCATTTTTTTCCTCCCACGCTGCAGTCCACGAATTTTCGTAATATATGCTGCAGCTGTAATCGTCAAAAGGTGTTTGTTCCTTCAGACATGCATGCATGCAAGACATTCTTTATAATAATACGTGATATGAAAAATTATATTCAACTTACCTTTTACATGGAACATGTTACAACTCAGAATGTGCCGGTCTTGACCCATGTACACCTGCCACTACCAATGCTGAATTGACTCTGTTCTTGCCGTGGCGAGTCACGAAGTAGCCTACAAAGAAACTAACACAACTGGCCTGACGTGGACAAATTACGAAAAAGAGATTTGACGTTTTTCGTGCACGTAGGGCCCCTTCACTCGTATTTTTCTGTGACATCATCTCAAAATTGCCGATTTTAGACTCATGTTACTTTTATTGCCGCGGTACCATGGTTATTAAATTTTTCTTTCAACTTTATGTCCATGACAGGAAAATAGTGAATCACTGTTTCGTGAAACACGTGGAAGTATTTCATCAAATTCGTATTTCTTTTTCGAAATGGGTCTAATACACCGGAATACGTTGTGTACTCTCTTTAGAACACACACAGCTATAAATAATACGATGGCAAATAACAGTTCTATTTCTTAAAATAACTGTGTTGTGATATTCATTCAGATGGATTATCACTTCCACATACATTTCTTTGACAATTTCGTCTAATTCAGCTTCATACCAACGAAAATACGTCGGGAGGTGGTTATTGTCGTGAATATATGGGGTCGTATTGCCAACGATTAAATGAGTCGACCTCACGTACTTCCCGATAAAATGGACGGAATCGCGTTCAACATGTTCCTTTATAATGTGTTCCCACAGTATCTAGATGATGAGCCACTAAAAATTCGTCAGATTATGTGGTTTCCGTATGACGGGCTGCTGGCACACTTTTTTTCTCCATGTTAAGAAACACGTTGATGAACAGTTTGTACGGTGATTAATTGATCACGGTGTTCCTTTTCCATGGCCAGCTCGGTAACCATACACTGTTCTTCTGGTGGTGCGTGAAGAGGCTATTTTACGAGATCCACACTGATATTCACATGTATCTTGTCGCTAAAATTGTCGCAGCCGGCAGAAGTAGCGAGTGGTTATAACTGAAATTGCGAGACATACAGGGATCCATTGTGTGCTGTACATGCAACCGACTCACACTGGAAAAAAAAAAAAAAATTATTTCCAACTTTGGCCACCAGGTGCAAATCTGGCGCTCTGAGTGTAAGAGAGATGCATAGAAATATTTCCATATGTAATGGATTAGGAACGAAATATGGGCAGAAAAGGCCAAATAAGATGCTGCATCCGTAAAACGACGTAATCAACGATTGCTCGCAGCAGTTCTAGTGGAATCGGAGCAAGTGTTCCTGCATACTGGCCTTCAGATCAGGTAGAGACCGAGCGTATTCCTGGCAAAAGGCCTTCCTTTAGATATCTCTAGAGCCAAAAGTCGCATGGATTCACATCGGGTGATGTTGCGCGCCATGCATCCGGAAAACCTCTGGAGATAACACATTCGTGGAATGTTGCATTAAGCAGATACTTTAATGGTAGAGCAGCATGAGGTGGTGCCCCATCTTGCTTAAAATGGTGGTTCTCACACATTTCCTCTCTTCCAAAGGGGGAATCACATGCTCTACAAAGGGTCTCGATAGCGTGCAGACGTCACGGAACACCTGACAAGCCTTCTGGGTGTATTCTCTCCAAAGAAGAACGGACCGAGACTGAAGGTACTTGTGAATTAATACCACACAGTAACATTCGGCGAGTGCAATGGGTCTTCGTGCACAACACGCCGATTAACAGTACCCCAAATCTGGTAGTTCTGTGTATTCACTACACCCTGTAGTGCAGAATGTGCCACGTCACCCCAAAGAATATTGCCCAGCCACATGTCATCAACTTCGATCCACGCCAGAAGCCGAAGAGCAATCTCAGAACGTTGCGGCAGATCGTGAGGTTTCAGTTGCTGCACAGTCTGGTCCTTGTACAGGTACAAGCGAACTGTTGATCAAGGGATAGGCAGTTTTTGTGACACCGCACAAGCACTAGCATCACCTGGGGCATGAGCTGCATGGTCAGTTACAGCAACAGCAATCTTATCAATAGCTTCCACCAGGATAAGGATGCCTTCTCTTCCAGGTTCCACACCAAGCTCATTCTTGTTTTAGAACTGCATTATCATTTTCTTTAAACCATTTAATGACCTTGGGCTTCTACTCAGGCCTTTCAGTAAGCAACACTGTCTCAGGGCAGCACTGCAGTTGCTGCCGTTCGTGTAAAACAGTTTCGCTAACAGCGCACGATCTCTCTTCTCTATAGCTACACTGTTCATTCACTTAATGGCTTGTCAAATGACAACACGTATGTCATACCGCCATACAAACAATGTACGACGCCAGATTTGCACGTAGTGGCCAAAGCCCGAACTGTTTTTTTTCCAACGTAAATCGGTTCGGCATTAATGCACTACCATATATACCAACTATCGCTGCCATACGATAATTACAGCCCGTAGTGTACCTCCATGAGTAGCTGTAACCACCAGGTAGTAGGCAATGCAAATTTTTTGGTATGTTTAAGCACACGAAATATTCGATGGTGCGTCGCTTTACACAGTGCCGTGATCGTGGTTGTCGGAAATTCGAATAATAAGTCTAATGAAAGGTTATGTATTTGTACATACTGTGCACTAAAGAACAGATCGATTGGAGTGTGATGAAGGTGTAAGTGTTTCGTTTTAGAGTAGTTGCGTTACTCTGTTTTTCCCATTATTGGTTTCGCTGATTTTATATTGAAGACGTTTGCAACAAACTGCACAAATCATAGTTACATTATTATTCCTTACACCAAAATACTCAGTAAATATCTCTTAACAACTTTCTAAGCTTCGTCGGTGGAGATCGGATTCACCTTCAACAGCTGCGATTCGCAGAACAGAGAACTAAAAAAATTGTACATCTGTTTCGTTATGCGCTTTGGACGTTTGCGAAATAATGTCGCCTTCAGGGGTAGTGCAGCTCTGAAATTTTAACTTAATACGGTATAGTACGTGGAGAGAATACTTCTGCGCAGCAAAATAGCCACACCGATGATAGAATGACCTCTACGACACGTGTTAGCACTGAATAAATAAGTGATAAGCGAAATGGTATTTAGCTCTCAGACATATCAATTGTTTAATGTTTTATTATGGGTCCTTTATTGAGTTCTTGCTAATATGTTGGTTTTTTGTTTTCACAGGTGAGTAACAGCTTCGTGTGCTGCAGCGTTTAACACGCGTACCAGTAAGTAAAATAACTGCTACTCTTATGTACGATACATCTATTCTGTTGATGTTGACTTATTCTTTAGTATATCGAAGTTTAGTTTAAATGTATTCATAAAACAGTAGACACTTCCATCGATATTGCGTGCGTAACAGCACGTGGAGGTCCGCAGATCCCCTACCACTATGAGATACTCTGGCAATAACTGATTTCAACATTTGAAATCACATAACATTTTCTTTTATCCGTGCCTGGAGGACAGTTAGTGATAATTTATATATATTGGTGCTAAACATATAACTTACAGGCTGAAGAGAAGGACTGTAGAAACTAAAACAAGGGACTCGCATTCGCCTGTGGTAAGTGCATTGCCATGCTGGAGTGTACCTACTGAGATTCGACAGTTGCTTCCTTTAGTCATTTAATGTGAGTGTCGATATGATTTGTTTAAGTAACAATGTAATGGCCTGTAGTCTATCTCTGACCACCTTCTCGTCGAAAGAGTGAAGTGCCACAGTGATTAAGGCACTTCACTTCGACTTCGGCAATACCTGTCCCACCATATAGATGCAGGATTTCCGTGGTTTCTCTAATAACGGAACCACAAAACCTGTCATCGTTCGACGTAACCAGGACGCTGTTCTCTGCATCTCCTTTATTCTTAATCGGAGAGATGGCTTAGATTTGCAGCAACATTTCTGCTCTGGCTATTATGTGTGTTTCCTGTACCGTTGTAAGTTAGCACGCAACAATTCCTTCCCCATTCTTATTAGGTTTGAAAGGTACATGTAGAAGATGGTCAAAAACCAAAAACGATACTTTAGTGAATACTGAAAGCAGAGAATAGCTCTCGGCGTTCCGACTCGTTACAATAACAAGCAGTCATATTCTCACTTCTTTTTATATCCCACACCCGTATTTTTACGTCCTCAGTAAATCTAGTAGACGGAAACCAAGCGGTTACGAGTAGATGTCACTTGGAATGGACATAGGATTAAAACTGTATGTCCTTACGTATCACGCCCTATGTTGTCTATTGGTGGCAGTGGTCAATAATGAAGACCTATTTAATTTTATCCATTTCGTTTGAAACAGCATTGACTGTACTAATTGAAATGAATGTGCATGTTCACTCCCCCTTAATTTCTGTCACGTTTACTACACGGTCTGCTAGCTTTCTAAGGAAATGCGAAGAGCAGGGTACAGGGAGGAGAATGGCACTGCAACACACAAACAGTGAGAACCTGTTCGCAGAAAAACGTTATACCGCTTGAAGTTTTCTCCACTAGCTTTCCGCCGCAGTTTTTCTACAAATTAAACATGGAGAATGATTTGGCATTCTTTCTTACTTATGCAAACATTATCTCACAGCCTTCATCTGGTAATTAATTTAGAAAGATCGACATCAAATGTTCAAATGTGTGTGAAATCTTATGGGACATAACTGCTAAGGTCATCAGTCCCTAAGCTTACACACTACTTAACCTAAATTATTCTAAGGACAAACACTCACACCCATGCCCAAGGGAGTCCATGACTGCAGCGCCTGAGACCGCTCGGCTAATCCCGAGCGGCAGATCGACATCAGTTGTACTAATACTTATTCGAACCTTGACCGGCTTCGGGATTTTGAAATCCGATTTTCAGGTGTATGAAATTATTGCATTTGATAACACATTACATACTCTCGAGCCAGTCAAACCTCTGGAGGAGTGGCGTGGCCCACCACACAGTAGTGGCTGGCGTTCCTATCGTGCGGCTGCCCGGTGGCGGGCAGTTTCAGCCAATATGCGGTGATTGAAACTCTTACACTGACTTGCCCGAGAGCATGTTATGTGTTACCAAACACAATAATTTCATACACCTGAAGACAGAATTTTAAAATCGCGAAATCGGTAGTGGTTTGAACGATTATTAGTACAACAGAAGCGGATCTCTCAAAACATTAAGTATCATGCCTCTTAGATGCGGGTGTCCTTCATACTAAATCTTGTTCATCTAGTAAGTTCAGCACAGGAGCACGTTTGCCTTACTCCATCGTGATTAAATTTTCCGTCTAAATGTACATCTAATTACTTCTAACTGGATAATTTAATACACATTCTGTATCTTACAGTCGTATTTTAACGACATAGATCCGCTTGCTTCACAATATATGGAACGAAGTGCTTAGGGATAATAGTAGGCGAAACAATGAAAAGTGTTCACTGCAGCCAGTTACTGAGTGGTACAGCATATTTTGAAAAAGAAAAGTTGGTTATATTATCAGCTTCATGGTGAAAAATGAATTTTACGTTTTTTGTACATTATCTAATCTTGTATACCCTATGCAAGTATCCGGATACTTACTGGTGGACATTAATATGACCTACGTCCACATTTAGTCTTTATGTCGACTTGAACCCTGCTTGGGACGCTTTTAATGAGGGGTCTGAATGTCTATGGAGGTACGGCAGCCCCTTCTTTCTGAAGCGCTGAAAATAGAGACGCTGGGGTCAGGAGCGTATTCGACGTTCGAACTCATCCCAGTGTTCCATTCAGTTCAGTTGGGGGCCCTGTGGCACGTCAGTCCGTCACAGGAATGTTTTTATCCACAAACCATTGTCTCGAGATACTGCTTTCTGACAGTGTGCGTTGCCGTGCTGATACAGTTGGTCATCGCCTCCGCACTCTTCCTCTGATTTAAGTAGTACACAATACTGATTCTTTCCGCTTTTAGTGTTTTGTGAAGGAGACCACACGGTAATCACGGAAAAACGCACTCATACCATAACAACACCCCCTCCATAATTCACTGTCGGCACTACACGTTGCAGAAGGTAACGTTTTGCAGGAATTCGCCAGTTCCAAACCTTTCCACCGGATTGTCACAGAGTGTAGCATGATTCATCACTCAGCAATGACTACAGAATGGTGTGGTTTGTGAGGAGCTGCTTGAACATTGCATCCCATTCTCTTCACCTCCTTACGTACATTCATTGTACTAGTTGGACAGCTGGTAGCACGTTGGAACTTAAAAAAGTGATTTTTACAACTACCCTTTGCAATGTTCGATAGTCCCTGTCCGTCAGTACACGAGCACTGCCTGGCCTTGGTTTAGCTCTGGTTGTTTCATCGCGTTTCCACGTCACACTCACATCAGGAGCAGTCGACTTGGGCAGCTATAAACGGACTGATATGTCCCTGATGGATTTGTTTCTCAGATGACAACAAATGACTAGTCTACGTTTGGAAGTCACTGTGCTCTTTTGCGCGACCCATTTTGCTGTTACTGTTTCGGTACTGACAACACAGTATCCCCCACTTCCTTTAATACTGGCAGGTCCCTCCTCGTGACGTCTAGCGGTCAGTTACACATTACATAGGGGTATCTGGATATTCTGATCAGACAGTGTATGTTAAGAAAGGGATACTCAAGTTTTTAGATTTCTTCATATGTGCCACCGTAAAGGAAAGCTATAAAATGAATATAACCGTCACCGTAAGGTTTGAAGACTTTTTACAGCTGAGTTACAGTCGATCTAGACACTCTTAAATCATAGGGTCTACCATAAGACCATCCTTTTGCCTGCTTGTATTTTTTTTATTTTCACTGGTCTAAAGGAAAGTACCCAAAAATCCGTAACCTAAAAAGTAACCAAGTGGTAATTGTGCCCAACAGGGAAGGAGTAAAGGTCACATAGCTAAAGAAAGTTAAAGTACTTGGGGAAACATTTTCAGCCTAAAAAGTGTATTTAGAGATAAAATAGCTTATTTAAAGTACAAATTACATGTTGACAGTAAGAGTTAATTACACAATATAACAATAATTTTCTTCAAGTAAAAAACTTACCATCGAAAAAGGGAACGTTATTGATTAAATTTTAGGCACAGTTTTAACACAAATCGGCATTATCGTCCTCACAGATACCCACAAACATTCAGAGGCCCACTTTGAACGTCTTGGGATCTTAATCCAACTCCGTTCAAAACCGAAGATTAAATTTTTTTGAAAACAGTACAAGCATGCCATTTTCATCAGCTGAGCCTTCAATCATTTCTCGTTGTACTTCGCTGAGTCCATGTTTCTCAGTAGTTTTCATTGAGCTGTTCTTGGCATTCTGTTTTTTCTTCACATTTTCATGCCTGTGAGGTTTCGTTGAGTATCTGGCATACCCCTGAGATGCTACAAAACCTGACGCCAGTGACTTACAGTAATAGATAACTCCCCATAAGATGTTGCGAATTAAAAGAAAACAGGGCCACACTACTGTTAATGGCTTTTCTGATTAAATTACACACAGTGGGCCAGTTATACATGAAAATATGGTTACTGCACCTCATATAGACAAAATTATAAAAGGATCCATTCTAAGATGAGCTGCGGCATATGAATTCTGCTCTGAGTTGGAGATATCTCGCTCTTCTACTTTGAGATGAAGCGTATTGCATGAGGCACTGCAGAGAAGTGTTCCCTGTGCTGCGCTGAGGGGAAGACTAAACTATGATGCCTAAAGGAGAAGTGTTGTCTACTATTTCCCTGTAGCAAGTGCCTTATTGCTCTCCTCTACAAAACTTAGCTGGTTCTGCCAGAATCGGAGTCTCACGTGTCAACTGCAAAAGACGTTCCGAGTTCCAAAGAACTGATAATTTCATGAATGTGCTGACAAATTTCCTACTATTATGGATTCTGCTGTGGTTAACCCATGAATTGTATTTCTCTTTTGGAACTGGGTAGAAGGCAAAAAAATGCTCCCACTATGAAATAGATTTCCAGTTACACCTAATGAGAAGGCACATACACACACATGGGATCTCTGCCCTCCTACCCTAAATAATTGCTATTAGCCAATCAGAGATCTCCTTACTAAATTTTGAGCAAAAATTTCATCTGACATTCTTTGTGTCTAACAGACGGGTCCAGCTGCAGCAACATTGGTTTTTCCCCTTTTCTTCATGTCTTATTTTTGCTAAAAGGCATTCTTTTTGCTATATATAAGTGTTGGGCGGACTTATTTATATGTAAATAAATTATTGACATTCAAAACATCAGAAAAAAAGTCTGCACAACACGTAGGTCACGGTGTCTAAATCATCAAACACGTCTAAACTTATACTCATGACTTCATTTTAAAATGTGTGCACATAGATAACCATGTTTACATTGAAAACATTAGAAAATACTCATATAATCACATTGTGTCACTGTGTGTGCAGATTGAAGTACAGATTTTTAAGTTCGCGTCATAGTTGTATCTTTAAGCTGGACAAGATATGAGATTGACTTGCTCAACATAAATCAAAATTGCTTTCACGTCAGACCATTTGTAACAAAATATCATAAAGTTACAAACACACACAAGTTGCAATGCCATTGATGGTGTATGTCAGTAATTTATTCATTTACTTCTTTGGTTGTACGTCTACTTTTCTATGATATTTATTGTTTCAAATAATGATTTCCTTCAGATAGCAGTCACATCCACTGAAAACAGTACAATGAAAACACACAAAAAATCCTGCACCCTGAGATAATCAGAAAATTTGAAACTTGTGGTAAATTCCGTGGAACCAAACTGCTGAGGTCATCGGTTCTTAAGCGTACACACTACTTAATCTAAAGTAAACTAACTTACGTTGAGGACAACACACACATACACACCCATGCCCGAGGGAGGATTCGAACCTCCGACGAGGGAAGCCGCGCGAATCGTGACAAGACGCCTAACGCTAGATAATCAGACTCACGTACGTTGACGTGAGGTGGCGTGCCTATACTCTACCTTTTCATCTTCATTGCTCAGGGCATCACATTATTGTCTCCTAAAGTGCGCGTCATTTATGACGGCGGCCGAGTTTAGGTTCGTTCTGCGCATCTGACGTCACAAAACACAGTCAGCCAATGAACAGAGAACGACGTTGCCAGAGTTCGACTGCAGTGCAGAGCACGGACGAGTGCTTTCAGTTTTAGAAACTTTCAATCATAAATAAAGTGATTGAACAAAAGCAGTGTCTTGATAGCAGACTTTCTTTTATAGAACGTTTGTAAAAAGCATTCTTTATACCAATTGCTTCATATTCTATTAATTGATTGAACCAAACAAGCAATAAGCCTCCTAATTCAGGTGATAGCAAGTAAAGGTGTTTGTACCATTCTCACTAACCGCTTTTTCGCAATAAAGAACAGTGGTAATTGTTTATTTCCTATTGTACTTCGACGAAACATGAGTAATTCATAGCCATACCAACAGTGTTTGTCGGTATTTTGCGTGACGTTTTAAAGTCCTCCGGCAGGCAAATTGAATGGTGAGCTGTGTTAGTGTAATGGTTATAGTATAGGGCTGCCAAGCGAAAGTTTCTAAGTTCGGTCCTTGTTCAGTGCTTAATATTTTCTTTATTTAAAAACAATATCGAAGATTCTTACTTCATGAATTTTATTCGTTTGAATGCAATTTTTTGAAATTTCTAGTGGCAACTAAAATCGACCATATGGAAAGTATACGCTATGGACTTTTACCTCTGCAAACTCTGCAATGATTTACTACATCTAATGCTGCACAATAACTGCGTTCAACTTCGAAACAAAATTAAGTCATTTATGGGGGGAAGGTATCAATCAAGAAGATGTGTAAAAATAAAATTTTTAGGCCAAATAGTTTTTGTGAAATCGAATGATATGTTTGTCAAATCACTCGAAACACCATGTGTCTGTACAGGTTAACAGTGCAATGATGATAAAATCGCGCACATCGCGGAATGCGGGGAGCACGTCTCTGTAGCAGTGAGAGGGGGTAATGCGGCCGTGGTGGCTTTACTTCACAAACTGCGCGCTCCCTCCTAAACGTAAGTTTAGGAACTATACTATACAATGGCGTTGCTTCTCTTGCGGCGTACAACTGGCAACGCAGCAATCCCCCGCGTCTGGGCGGGCATGCGCGAACCGCCAAGATAAAAGAATTGAACTATAATAAAGAAACTACAATACGCAAATCATCCTCATTAGGCAAGCACATGCAGTATCTTATCTGATACTATCATCTTAGTCATCTTCCAAAGTGTTGCAGTGGTTTTAACTTTTCCGAGGAGTCGCCCAAACGTAAACTACTAACTTTCTTAATACCATCTCCTTGATTTACAGGTGTATATGCACCCATGGGTGTGAGTCTTGCTGAGTGGTATATGAGATTGTTGACTCAATAAATAATTTGAGGAGTGAAATATCTTGATGTTCCTTTGTTTTGCAGCTCTTGAGGGTTTCCATTTCTATCACATTGCCATGTATTTCTTTCTTAACTCGGAACGGTCCACAACAGATGTAGAAAAATGTTTGGCTCACAGTTACTCTTGCATGGTCTTTTCCTCGTCGTTAGAAAAACCTTATAGCCTACAGCGAAGTTAATCCGTCATTTTGCGCTCTCTTTCTTCGCCACAAGTCATACATTTAACCTCTGCACAACAACATGTCAAAATTCCCATTGATAACTAACTAGTAACACATGTTACCTTATTTCCAGTACTTATTGACCATGCTCGTTTCTGAAATGGATTAACATGACCCACAGTTTGTCCCCATCATCACTGCACAGTGCTCTGTCTGCTTCCTTCCCTACTAATGCCATCAGAATTACCAGACTTTCTGTGACCGCAACACAACTCTTCACCTGGTTCTTACCATCTGTTCTCCATTCATGCATTCAAACTCTTCTCTGCAGGAATCATCATCTTCCTCTGGTTAATCTAATCTTGTGTCTTTCTCTCTTACGTGGAGAGTTTTCCCAGCCTCTGCAAAGAATTGCATCCCAAGTATAAGTAACTTTTCTCTTTGTCTTCATAGTTACTAGTCTAAACATCTTCTCACTCGTCAACAATTTCTCAACATCCTTCAGAACCTGATGCATTTCCTTCTAAGACTAGTTCTGCTGATGCCTCTGTTCTCAGAAATTCTATAAAAGCATGTTGATAAATGTCTCCTTCTTCTTAACCTAATTAATCTTCACCTCTTTGCATTAACTTTTAGCCCTCGTTTCCTGGTAACATTCTCTCTTCACTGGTGAGTACAGTCCCTAACATTTCAATGTTCTTGTCAGCTAAACTGTTGTAATTACTCCTGAAGGTTAGTTTAATTTCCCTCTCACCTAGATCTACCATTGCATATCTCTGCCTCAGGTGTAGTACTACTATGTAAAATTTCAAGAGGTCGATTCCAAGAACTGTCTTTACTGTTAGATTATGTATAACTAGAAAATAAGGTCTGAGTCTGCCTGATTGAGTCACAAAGTCAGCCCTGATCTGTTCCTTAACCTCTGACACTCCTCATATATTACACTGTGTAATCTCATTCTTTGCCTTATGAACATCAGCCACATCTTGTTTTTGTCGCACATTTCATAGACTTCCTTATCTAGAACCAAGACTTGGCTGCCTGAGTCCAGAATACATGGCACTGTTACATCACCCAACATCGTATCAGTTATGGAATATGCAATATCTTCTGTCTGGCTGTCACACTTCACAACAACTTCTGATAGTTTACTTTTTAATTCATCACAATTTACGAGTAAGGCTCCCGGAAGTTGGATACCATCTAACAATAAGGCCGGTGTTTGGCCACTATAACTGGAGTCACAAACGATGGTGGTCAAGTTTAGACGTGTTCTGTGCTCCTACGTCACACATTCTCCGAAAGCTAATGAGAGTTCCGTAGTATTGCGAACGCTCTGCTGTTAATGCTGTAGTTAATACGATCATTAAACGTGACCGTGGCGAGTTGTTTAGTGAATTTCTGTTCCATTTGTAGCGAATTGTCATCCCTGATGGTGGTGGTAAGTGATAAGTGATAAATCCTGCAGGAGCAAACGAGAGACATAATTTGCAGGATATACGGTTTCTTGAAGCGGAAAGCACCCGAATGTTCGTACCGCCAACTTTTGTTTGGAATCGTCAACAATGCAATCCCCATTTGTGCTTCGACATGCGCGAACTGCCATCGTTCGTGGGTAGGACTATAGTTGATGATGCGTAGTACTTCTGTCTCTGTTTTTTTCTTTGTGGATCTAAACCATGTTCCTCTAAAATTTCTGCACCCTCTCTTTGCTGGTCACCACATCTTCTGTGATTCCATCTATCATCTGTTCGTTATGGTGGCACCTATGATCCACGAGCATTGTTCCTATGTGACTTATTCTCACTCTTGTGGGGTGGATTCTAGCTCACCAGTTCACATTGTATGGTTCATTATTTTCTGGCCCTTAGAGGATTTCAATAAAGTACACCGTTTCACTAACTTCTACTCTACAGTCCTATCTAAGTTCATGTAATAAAGGTAGAAATGCTCCAAATAGTTCTTGCATCATCCAGCAAGTGTAATATCTGGCGCCAGTTTTAATTCATTGCTTTGGCCTACATTACTATCATGGATAAAGGTGAGACTCATAATGTCTCAGTAATATCAGCTATATATGCTTTATACTTTTGCATTCTGTTTAGCAACTTTGTTTGCAGATATTCATTAATTCTTTCAGCTCAAATAGTACGTTTAGCAACTGTTTCTTTTCACTATCTCTTTAAAGTAATGTATGAGGTTGCAAAATTGTAATTCAACGGAAGTCTCCATCATTAAAATTCCCAGTTTCACTTCCTGTGGTTTCTCTTGCACACAGTACTCATGTAAAAAACAATTCGTCACAAGTTCTGTATTTGGTTGCTATTACTTGCATCATGACTGCTTCTTCTAGAAGATATGCAGAAATGAAATTTGTTTTATACCCTCCAGACCATGTTTTACAAAGTCCGTTTGGCAATCGTTCAATTCAAATCTTTGGATGCAGCCTGTTGGCCGGTCTGGGAAGTGCTCATTATTTTGTACCAACACAAAGTGTTTGCAAATTTCATCGTCTTTGACTTCCTTGTATTCCATTCTTGCGCGTACTGCTGGCTGTATTTACGCAGATGATTTTTCTGGATTGCTGCATATACGGCAGAGTCTACCTCTAACATAACCATGCTTCCATCTACTCTCTTCATTCGTTATTGTCTCACTGTTCCATGAACCACTGTCCCGTTCGCTTTCCTTGAATAATTGTACTAATGCTTCTCGGCTATGGCGGTTGATGTCTGCATGGGATTCCTTGAATTGAAATAACGCCCTTATTTGTTCATGATCTTTCAGTTTCATTCGTATGTGCCTCACTTGATAACGACAGCTGCTTGAATTGTTTCCTCACTTGTCTTACTTGGTCCGTTACTTCATTCTTCCATTTCTTGATAACAGCTTCACCTCTGTGCAGTTAATCTGTCATGCCTTTCACCTCACATAACAATGTGTTTAGCTTATTGACGCAACTACGCACTTGTTAATTAGTTATTCGATTCGTTTTGTCTTTGGACCTTTTGATTTCTTCCTTGATCTTGTACATTTCTACGATTTTTTGTCATACCGTTTTCTGTGTCCTGCTATCTGTTGTTCTAACTTCGCAAAATGTTCCTCATTTTTTTATCTGTTCCTCCGTCTTCTAGTATGCCTCGTTCTCCTCAACTTGTTGCGTATTGATCAACGCTACTGTTATGAAATTGTCTTCCTTGTTTTTAAAATGGTCTTTCGTCTTTTTGTAGTGCTCTTCCACTTTTTTGTACTGTGTGGCATGATGTTTCTTATTTTACAACGTTATTTCACTCTGAAAGAACTGCGGATCCAAATGTTGTGGCGGTGGATGAGTTGGCACACGATCCGTAACACTCCCAGTCATTTCCACACATCCAGTGGCTATGGAGTTTTCCGTTACATTCTCCTCTCTCAGTGGCTCAATTTCGCACTGTTCCCTACTAACGTGCATATTATTCGAGCCACTATCTATTACAACTGTTTCCTGCGAATTACTACTTTCATTTTCTGTGACTTTGACAACTTGTGAACTGCCATGTTGGACTTCCATAGTCAAATCACTGTTGGCAAATAGTGATGGACTGGCTGCAACCCTTTCAGTTTCACTCATTTTATTCACGCTATGTGCAAGAGCATGGGTTTACCTCAACATACAAGTACAACACATTCCCCCTATTACAATACGCACACCACAATATACAATAAAAACGTACTAACAGCACAAAAAACCTATTTTTTTACTCCAAAAGTACAACGTTGAGACTCAGGGCAATGTCTGTCTCTAAATAATTGCCCTCTTATTGGTATAAGACAAGCATAAATTAGTACACCTCAAATTACTTAAGTCTGATTTATTTGCTTTAAGTTCATTGTTATTATGGTATTTGATCTTTATCTCTCAGTAAGAAAATGTAATGAATGGACAAATTATTCAGTTTATAGGAAACAGATTCATATGTATCAGTGTATAAAGTGACTGCATAAATCACAGGACTGCCACAGGTCGGAAAAATCCTGGCCAAGGGTCGAGAAATTCCTATGTAAGGTATCGGTTGAGTATTTAGCATACACTTGAGATGCTACATACTCTATCCCCAGTGGCGTACGGAGATAGACAACTTCCTATAAGAAAATGTTAATTCAAAGAAAACTAGGTCATGCAATGAATAGTGGCTTGCCTAATTAAATTACCAGCGGTGTCCCAAAAAAGCATGAAAATATGGGTGCCATAATTCACACGGAGAAATTGATAATGGTATCCATAAACCGACAAAAAGAAACTAACAAGGGAACCTCCCCATCGCACCCCCCTCAGATTTAGTTATAAGTTGGCACAGTGGATAGGCCTTGAAAAACTGAACACTGCTCAATCGAGAAAACAGGAAGAAGTTGTTGTGGAACTATGAAAAAAATAAGCAAAGTATACAAACTGAGTAGTCCATGAGCAACATAGGCAATATCAAGGATTCAGTGAGCTCAGCAGCGCCGTGGTCCCGTGGTTAGCGTGAGCAGCTGCGGAATGAAAGGTCCTAGGTTCAAGTCTTCCACCGCGTGAAAAGTTTTTATTTTCAGACAATTATCAAAGTTCAAGCACTCACACATAATCAACTTCGCTCTCCAAAATTCCAGGACATGTTCAGATTTGCTTGGACATATGCATGATTTGACGGACTACACACGGAAAAATTTGCAAACGTTAAAAACATATGTTTTGACAGAGCACAGCGAAAACTGTGCGACTGTGAAACTGTTGCATTCATTTGTTGCAGTTTATGTGACAAACACTTATGCTTTCATCACCTTTTTTGGGAGTGATTATCACATCCACAAGAAAACCTATATCGGGCAAGGTAGAAGAATCTTTTTACCAATTCGCCAAGTGTACAAGTTAGGTGGGTCCACAACATATTCCTGTCATGTGACGCACATGCCGTCACCAGTGTCGTATAGAATATATCAGACGTGTTCTCCTGTGGAGGAATCGGTTGACCTATGACCTTGCGATCAAATGTTTTCGGTTTCCATTGGAGAGGCACGTCCTTTCGTCTACTAACTGCACGGTTTTGCGGTGCGGTCGCAAAACACAGACACTAAACTTATTGCAGTGAACAGAGACGTCAATGAACGAACGGACAGATAACTTTACGAAAATTAAAAAAAAAGAAAACTTTTCACTCAAGGGAAGACTTGAACCAAGGACCTCTCGTTCCGCAGCTGCTCACGCTAACCATGGGACCACGGCGCTCCTGAGCCGACACCGTTCGTGAAGTTGCCTATATTGCGCGTGGACTACTCAGTTTGTATATATTGCTTATTTTTTTCTTAGTTCCACACAACTTCTTCCAGTTTTCTCGATTAATCTATGTCCAGTTTTTCAAGGCCTATCCACTGTGCCAACTTATAACTAAATCTGAAGAGGGTGCGATGGGGAGGTTCCCTTGTAAGTGCCGCTATATAAGTCTGATTCACACACGTCAAAAAAAGTTTTGCAGCAGCCTGATTCCCAGAACTCCTGAAAATAGACGTTGACTGTGGATATTGTATCACAGACGCAGTCCCTTTGACTGTTCAAAGGTGTCACTAAACCCGCCCAGGGATGTAAACAACCATGCATTAGCAGCGCCTATTAGACAGAGGGGGTCCGACAGCCGATCAGTTCCAGTCATTCCATTAGGAAGGACGTACACGGCTCGTGTTGTCTGTAGTTCAACCATGTCTAGACAGTCAATACCGCGGTTCGATCGCGTCCGCATTGTTACTTTGTGCCAGGAAGGGCTTTCAACAAGGGAAGTGTCCAGGCGTCTCGGAGTGAAACAAAGCTATGTTGTTCGGACATGGAGGAGATACGAAGAGGCAGAAACTGTCGATGACATCCTTCGCCCTGGCCGCCCAAGGGCTACTACTGCAGTGGATGGCCGTTACTTACGGATTATGGCTCGGAGGAACCCTGACAACAACGCCACCATGTTTAATTATGCTTTTCGTACAGCCACAGGACGTCGTGTTACGACTCAAACAGTGCGCAATAGGCTGCATGATGCGTAACTTCACTCCCGACGTCCATGGCGAGGTCCATCTTTGCAACCACGACACCATGCAGCGCGGTACAGATAGGCCCAACAACATGCCGAGTGCACCGCTCAGTATTAGCATCACGTTCTCGTCACCGATGAGTGTCGCATATGCATTCAACCAGACAATCGTCGGAGACATGTTTGGAGGCAACACGGTCAGGCTGAACGCATTAGACATACTGCATAGCGAGTGCAGCAAGGTGGAGGTTACCTGATGTTTTGGGGTGGCATTATACAGGGCCGACGTACGCAGCTGGTGGTCATGGAAGGCGCCGTAACGGCTGTACGATACCTAAATGCCATCCTCCGACCGATATTGCAACCATATCGGTACCATATTGGCGATTCATTCGTCTTCATGGACGACAATTCGCGCCCTCATCTTTAACATCGCTTGATTAGAGTGGCTAGCATGTACTCCAGACATGAACCATATCGTGCACGCCTGTGATAGATTGAAAAGGGCTGTTTATGGACGAAACCACTCTGAGGGATCTATGCCGAATCGCCGTTGAGGAGTGGGGGAATCTGGACCAACAGTGCCTTGATGAACTTGCCCATAGTATGCCACGACGAATACAGGAATGCATCAGTGCAGGAGGACGTGCTTCTCGGTATTAGAGGTACCGGTCTGTACAGCAATCTTGACCACCACCTCTGAAGGTCTCGCTGTATGGTGGTACAACATGCAATGTGTGGTTTTCACATGCAATAAAAATGGCGGAAATGATGTTTATGTTGATCTCTATTCCAATTTCCTGTACAGGTTTCGGAACTCTTGGAACCAAGGTGCGGAAAAACCTTTTTTGATGTGTGTATTACTAAAAGCCATCAAAATTGTTTTATCCACTGAATCAACAATACAATCAGTTATCAAGCAAACGAGGGATAGAAAACGTGTACGATAGCCTAGGCACGTGTAGATAGGTACTTTATAGAAACAGTACAAAACTGTGTTCACGAAAATGGCTAGTGATTGCAGAATAAGTTATTGAATTAAAGAAATGTCCTGGAGAAGTATGTTCAGACACCAGTGCCCTCGCCTAAGTCCATAGAGCTTGCAGTTGCTAGCTGTGAAAATTAGAGTAGCATAATGCAACTTTGATGCGAGATAAATGACTTCACTCTTCATTCATCTCAGTGAATGCAGATACGGTCCTTCCTTGCCACTCTAATGACCAATGAGAGCAAAAGATGGCTGCAGTAATGGCTGAGAATTTTATGTTCAGCCATGGCATCTGAGTTCTTCTCTAAGTTAGAGGCGTCTCACTCAGCAGTTCTAAGACAAAACATACTGCATTAGGACTGCAGAGCTGTGCCTTCATATGATACGGTAAGGAGAAATATGCTATACGATGCCCTTGAAACAAATGCCTTGTTGCTCTCCTCTACAAAACTTAGCTGGTTCTACCAGCATCAGAATCTCACCTGCCAATTGCAACAGACATTGCGAGCTCCAAACAACTGATAACTTAAGCATGCTAACAAATTCCCTACTCTTATGTATTCTGCTAGGAGTGTGGTGGAAGACAGAAAATCTCCCTGACTACGTAACAGGTTTCTAGTTATGGCCAATGAAAAGGCATCCATATACATCTGGGTAGGAACTCTCCCGTACCACACAAAATAATTGCTCTGAGCCAATAAGAGGTCTCCTTACTAAATACTGAACAAAAATTTCAGCTGACCTTCTTTGGGCCTAACAGCTGGGTCCCAAACTAGCAAAGTTGTTTTTTCTGCTGTCCTTCAGATCTTAGGTTTGATAAAAGGTATGCCGGCCGCTGTGACCGAGCGGTTCTAGGCGCTTCAGTCTGGAACCGCGCGACCGCTACGGTCGCAGGTTCGAATCCTGCCTCGGGCATGGATGTGTGTGATGTCCTTAGGTTAGTTAGGTTTAAGTAGTTCTAAGTTCTAGGGGACTGATGACCTCAGATGTTAAGCCCAATAGTGCTCAGGTTCGAATCCTGCCTCGGGCATGGATCTTTGTGACGTCCTTAGGTTGGTTGGGTTTGGGTAGTTCTAAGTTCTAGGGGACTGATGACCTCAGCAGTTAAGTCCCATAGTGCTCAGAACCATTTGAACCAGCCCATAGTGCTCAGAGCCATTTGAACCATTTGATAAAAGGTATTTATTTGCCTTGCATGCAATGAAACTTAATAACGGCCTGGGTTGCCCTCACTAGCCTCTCCTGCTGCTTTTGGTTGGTAGAACGCTGTTTCGTTTGTTTACTTGGCCGGGACTTCAGCTTGCCTTTCACTATCCCGCTAAAAGCTCCTGGCAGCAACACATTACAAGACTCCTTTACCGAACTAAAAAGAAAAGAGAGAGTGCTGATTAGAGTTCCAGCCTCTGCTGTTGTTAATAGAGCTTGCAGTATTCATGCAGCAATGGTTATTTTATTAGATTCAATAGTCAGATCTGTATATTGGATTAATTATTAAACAAATTAGAGGACTGTTTCGGAAAAATCTGCCACAACACATCTCACAGCATTCTCGTTCTTACTTTGCACATTTCTCAGCTACAAGATTATTTGCGTAAAGGCTGGGGCACATGTGCACAGCACACACATTGTTCCGTCCTTTGACCTCGTGTTTAGCCTCATATACATTAGGCAGAGGCGCAACATATTTCAGGATGATGGTAAATGATGACCATTGTTCCTGGAAATCGAGTTTCTGCTGTTTTATAGGGAGACCAATCATTCAGAGGTCTTCGTTGCATTGCGGGTTTCAACTTCATGCCTGATGGTTCGTGTTGCCGATCGTAAGTTTCTATTAAATTATTGGCACCCTATTTGTTGGATGTTGTACGAGATATTGGATTGGATAAGGGAATGTTTGTTTTTTCTGCTGCAGGAAAATATTCTTCGCAGGTAATCCGCTTGTATGGTTCAGTGCCACAATTTTTAAAAGCTTTGCAGAATTGAGGGTAACACCTGCCTTCAAAATTAGTTTCCCCAGAAAGACATCTCACCTTGAATTGTGCCATCAGTCCCCCACTGTTGTTTCTTAAGTATCGTTAGAATGCCTGCGTAAAAATTTTTGCGAAAATAACGTCGCCTTCAAAAATGGTTCAAATGGCTCTGAGCACTATGGGACTTAACTGCTGTGGTCATCAGTCCCCTAGAACGTAGAACTAGTTAAACCTAACTAACCTAAAGACAGCACACACATCCATGCTCGAGGCAGGATTCGAAACTGTGACCGTAGCAGTCCCGCGGGTCCCAGTCTGTAGCGCCTAAAACCGCTCGGTCCCTCCGGCCGGCTGGATTGCCTGCATACAAAACGTGTTGAGGTACCCCAAAAGTGAGTGGTCCAAAGGCTGTAGTTTCCGGCTGCAGTGAGGCGATAGGTACACCACAGCTGCGTGGTTAGCTTTGGAAATTCGACTGAATGCAATGTTTTTGGTAAAGGTGGAACGCCTTTCCAGTACCAGTAACGCCAGATCACTTTTGGTGAATATGCATGGAACAGAAAATACTTAAACCACTAAACAAACAATTCAGAGTGCATACATCCTGAAACAGGGCAGGAAAACTTTGTTCCTGGGCGGCCCAATCTTTCAGGTCAGGCGTCATTCAATTGTGTTGCAATATAATAAAAGGAGGGACGAAGCTGCCCCCAGATGACATCCATCCCATAAAATACGTAAAACAACCCTATACAGCTGAGGTGAGAGCTCAGCCTTCTGTCTGATTTTCGGATCAAGAATTTACGAGCTCTTAGACTGGATTGTGTTCAGTTTCATCCGCACTAAAAATGTGATGATGTGGTTGCTGTGCTTGGTTTTTTTCTTCGGTCAAGATATCAAAAGAGGTTTTTACTGCCACCTTGTTAAACCCATTTGCTCTTGCAAAAGAAGTGGATTCAGTTTTCTCCAATATAAGTGTCGCAGTTTTTTTTTCCGAGACCCGGTAATCCACCCCTTTCCAGCCTTCCTAGTGTACTTAATAAAAGTATGAGAAAAATCATTACTCACAACTAGTTCAAATGCTACGCACCACAGATGCGGAAGTGTCATACTGAAAATTTTTATCCGCAACAACAGTAGATGGTCTTCAATTACCTATAACAGTTCTGAGCTACAATGACTGAAATCCTCAAAATGCATTCTTGTTGTCAGTATTGCGTTTTGTTTTACTCAAAAATTTCTTCTTGAATGTACTTGTTAGAACTCGATGGGTCGTTATAGCAGTTTTGAAAACCAAGCTGTCCTTCACTGTCTGAATTGCTCTATACGTGTCACGTGGATCATGTGATTGACTGTCGCCTTTGAGCTTATAAATATCTCTTCATAGGAAAGTAAGTTACGAGGCCTGTTCAGAAAGTAAGCTCCGATTGATTGCCAAATTGAAACCACAGTGAACATCAGAAATGTTTTACTTGTAACAATTAGCTACACCTTTCAGCTACTTCTCTACGTAGTCGCCGTTCTGACTTAGCCTTTTGTCATAGCGTTGTACCAACTTTTCAATAGCCTAATCATAGAAGGCAGCCGCCAGTGCTTTCCGCCAATTCTCCACGCTGGCCTACACCTCGTTGTCTGTGTCAAAATGTTGTCTTCAAAGACAGCGGTTCATGTGACCAGAGATGAAACAGGGGGAGACAATTGCGGACTGTATTGTGGGTAATCTAACATTTCCATTTGAAAACGATGCAGGAGCATCTTCATTGCCCCTGCAGAATGCGGCTGAGAATTGTCGTGAAGACGAAACAGCACGACAGTTATGTAATGTTAGCTGCATAGCTTCAGGCGAAATTTCTCACCAGGCCCTCGTACTTGGCGGCAGACACTATTTTCTAGACATCTTTACGCACTCACTGCGAGCTCAGAAATGAGAAGAGCGACGTGATGCTAACTGGGGTTATACTAGAGACACTACCCAACACATCTGTGCAAAGCTTTATCGGATTTTCATAGTCGTTTCCATTTCGCGACCGATCGGAGCTTACTTTCTGAACGCCCCTCGTATTCCATTTTTAACAATAATTATTATTTAAGATTAGGTAATCATTACATTTATTTTTAATTATTAGTATTGTCCTGTTCGTACAGCGTAACATGCGGCGCACTTGCTTGTGACACGGTAAGTTAGCCAGACCCGCAACCAATCCGTGACGTATTAACGACCGTGACTGGTGCACTGGCCAGTGTGTTCTATTTCCATGGTGCTTTAGGAAAATGCTGGGCTCTTGCTCTAACTGCGCCTCAGAAAATACGATACTTAAACAGTTAAAATACGATAATACACAGAACAGAGTTTAGACAATTCACAGACAGGAAATGGTAATTAAATCACAGTTCAATCGATCTGTTCTGTCAGTGCACAGTATGTACACATACAGAACCTTTCATCATACTTATTGTTCGAATTTCCAACAACCACAATCACGGCACATTGTAAAGCGACGCATCATCTAATAAAACGAAATGATAATTAAATCAAGACCCTAAGCTGTCGACAGGCGTTGATATACATCAATGGGGACAGTTGAAAATGTGTGCCCCGCCCAGGACTCGAACCCGGGATCTCCTGCTTTCATGGCAGACGCTCTATCCATCTGAGCCACTGAGGGCACAGAGGATAGTGCGACTGCAGGGATTTATCCCTTACACGCTCCCCATGAGACCCACATTCCCAACGTAATGTGTACACACTACATTCGTATTGCCCCTGCCCATTACACTCATTACTCTCGGCAGACAGTCTTACCGAGTCCCGTAAGAGTTCGGGAAATGCGTGTGGATGCAGCACAGAAGAAGGAGGTCAATGGCCGGTTAGCCTTGGTTGATGTGTTGAAAGGACGACTGTTTCTCGTTGAGGTCGTTTTGATTTTACTTTTTCTGTTACTGACAATCCTGTTGGCCAGTGTTGGTTGACTGTTGCGATAATTCGTATTGATACTAACTCGACTGCAACGTCTTTGGAGCAGATACCTCCTTGTGATGTTCCCGGTTATCAGACGTTCATGCTAACCATGTCTCAAGTTCGTGGTGTTGGTGAAACATCGACTAATTTATTTATTGATAAACCATTGTGTGTTAGGACCTGCAGGTCTTGTAAACTCTCTCATGATGATAATATTTGTGTCTTTGTCCGTGGTAAAGGTGTTGATATGAAATGTAAAATAAATGGCGATATGACTGCTTGTAATAGTATGTAATAAAGTGGTGGTACATCCTCTGAACTGTAGACAAGATGGTATCCGTTCTTTCGGACATGTCCGAAAGAATAGATACTATCTTTCTATAATTCACAGACAGGTGGCACACATGGCGCATACTTCTTCCCTCCTTTAAGTTACCTCGACGACTGTGGCATCAGAAAGAGCATCTGGCCATAATGTTAAATAACAAAGTGAAATGCGCGAAATCATGAAAATAGCAGACCCAGTATTTGAAAGGATAGGTCGTGCGGTAGCGTTCTCGCTTCCCACGCCCGGGTTCCCGGGTTCGATTTCCGGCGGGGTCAGGGATTTTCTCTGCCTCGTGATGACTGGGTGTTGTGTGCTGTCCTTAGGTTAGTTAGGTTTAAGTAGTTCTAAGTTCTAGGGGACTGATGACCACAGATGTTAAGTCCCATAGTGCTCAGAGCCATCTTTTTTTTTTTTTTTTTGAAAGGATAAAATATACGATTAAGATTCAAATGGTGCAAATGGCTCTGAGCACTATGGGACTTATGGGACTTAACTTCTGAGGTCATCAGTCCCCTAGAACTTAGAACTACTTAAACCTAACTAACCTAAGGACATCACACACATCCATGCCCGAGGCAGGATTCGAACCTGCGACCGTAGCGGTCGCGCGGTTCCAGACTGTAGCGCCTAGAACCGCTCGACCACACCGGCCGGCTACGAATAAGAAAAAAGTATTTATTATTTATTATGATTAATCGTTTACTATTTTATATTCAATATTTGCTCAAGTAAATAACAGCAGCAATAGGAAAAAAAAACAGTATTAGTTCAGGGTGGGTATATTGGTGGCAGCGGCGGACATGTCGGCCACTGACAGGTTGTTGTGCCCGCCTAGGAGCAAATCCTCAAAAGTTGTTCTTAGTTGGCGGCAACGTCCGATGAAGCGTTCATTGACTTAGGAATTTTTTCGATAACTAACATCTCTTTCAATACAATTATGTTTTAAAAACGTAACTTAATGTGCCAATCTGTAATAAGTACGAGAAGTGAAGACGTACGTCCCTACCTTAGACAATAGGCATAAAACCATACAAAATTTGAATGCGAGACAACGCCATATCGAGCCTTCATCAAATGAAACTGCGTAAATGAGGGGATTTTGAGTGACACCTTCATGCAGCTGCCGCGCGATGGTAGCACTGTATGGAATTATACACTGATGAGTCAGAACATTATGACCACCTACCTAATACCCGGTATGTCCATCTTTGGCACGAATAACAGCGGCGACGCGTCGTGGTATAAAAGCAATGAGGCCTTGGTAGCTCGCTGGACGGAGGTGGGTGACGAGCTATGACACTACGTTCAGTCACTTCCCAAATGTGTTCGATCGGGGCCAGGTCTGGCGAGTTGGGGGGGGGGGGGCAGTACATCAATTGGTACTCGCCACAGTGCTCCTCAAACCACTCCATCACACCCCTGTCCTTGTGACATGGCGCATTATCTTGTTGATAAATGTCATTGCCGTTGGGAAACACGATCGTCGTGAAGAGATGTACGTGGTCTGCAACCAGTGTACAATACTCCTTGGCTGTCATGGTGCCTTGCACGAGCTCTACTGGACCCATGATGCCCACTTGAATGCTCGCCAGAGCATAATGGAGTCACCGCCAGCTTCTCTCCATCCTGCAGTACAGGTGTCGAGGAGCTCCTCCCCTGGAAGACAACTGATTCCTGCCCTCCCATCGGCATGATGACGATCGTATCGGGATTCATCAGACCATGTAACGCTCTGCCATTGCGCCAGTGTCCACTGCCGACGGTCACGTCGGCATTTCAGTCGTAGTTGCCGATGTCGTTGATATCAACATTGGCCCATGCATGAGTTGTCGGCTGCCGAGGTCCATCGTTAGGATGTTGGGTGCACTGTGTGTTCAGACACACGTGTACTACACCCAGCATTAAAGTCTGATGTCACGCTCTTCCTGCCGGCCGGTGTGGCCGAGCGGCTCTAGGAGCTTCAGTCCGGAGCCGCGTGACCGCTACGGTCGCAGGTTCGAATTCTGTCTAGGGCATGGATGTGTGTGATGTCCTTAGGTTAGTTAGGTTTAAGTAGTTCTAAGTCCTAGGGGACTGATGACCTCAGATGTTAAGTCCCATAGTGCTCAGAGCCATTTTTTGAGCCACGCTCTTCGTCATCGCCATTAAGCGCTTGTAACCTCTTTTAGGCCTCTGATAATCCGAGCGTTGTATGTCGACGATTTTATATCGGGTGCAGCTCCCACTCGGTAGCATTTTTTGAGCGGCGGCTGCAAAGCGCCATCCAACGGGCCTCTGTATGGGCCACCTCCCATGGCTTCCAGTGTTTTCCTCCAAAACGCGGGTTATGCATTTTTGCCATCGACCCACAGTACACCCCGATCCACTACTTTACTTAGGCGACCAGCGCCTCGATGTTGTAACACAGTCCCATTTCTTGGGCCTTATTTCTGATAAAATGCTGACATGGCTGCCCCATATTCGCCAACTGAAGATAACCTGCATGTGGAAGATTAACGCTCTCCGCCTCGTGGTCCACACATCTTGGAGTGCAGAACGTGCTACTCTTCTCCATCTTTATCGCGTTCTGGTTTTGTCCAGACTAGATGATGGTAGTCTGGTGTATGGCTCAGCGGCTCCTCCGACTATGAAACTACTTAACCCTGTTCATCAGTACGGGGCGCGTCTTGCTATCTGTGCCTTTCGTACTTGTCCTGTTGACACTCTCCTCGCAGAAGTGGGGATTCGCCCTCTGCAAATACGATGGAGCCAGCTCCTGGTTTCTTACGCAATCGCCGTTCGACGATTCCCTGACCACCCCATGTACCCCGTCCGCTTTGCATCCGAGGAACGTCTCCCTTCTGATACCCAACCTCGGGTGGGATTGCCAGTTAGAATGCGTCTCACTTCCCTCTGTCACCATCTCTTTCTCCGCTCTCTGGAATGTGCCACGTGTATTTCCTCCCGCATTTTCCTCCCTCCCCCCCCCCCCCCAAGGATACTACCTCGATCACGGATGAGGGGGTCGGCCGGTGAGGCCGTGCGGTTATAGGCGCTTCAGTCTGGAACCGCGTGACCGCTACGGTCGCAGGTTGGAATCCTGCCTCGGGCATGGATGTGTGTGATGTCCTTAGGTTAGTTAGGTTTAAGTAGTTCTAAGTTCTAGGGGACTGATGACCTCAGATGTTGAGTCCCATAGTGCTCGGAGGCATTTGAACCATTTGAACGGATGAGGGCCCATCTATTCCAGGGTCAAAAGGTTTCTACCGGCCGTATGATATTCCGGCGTCTTTTCCACTCCATCATTGAAGAGTTCAAGGGTGCTTCCATCTTCTACATTCGTGGTTCTGAAACGATAGATAAGGTGGGATACGCTATTACGTCTCCTACTGACATGGTACACCATTTACTGCTCGGAACATGGACTGTGTTCACAGCAGAGCCTCAGGCCATTAACAGCTCCCTCCATTTTTTTCTTCTCAGGCCTCCATACATAGTGTTTTAATATGTACCGACTCAATGAGCAGCCTGCAGGCTATAGACCGATGCTACTCTCACCACCCTTTGGTCTCTGCTGTCCATGACCTCCTCTCTGTCCTTGGCTGTCCCGCCTGCTCACTTGTCTTCCTGTGGGGTCCCAAGTCATGTGTGCATCTCAGGGAATGAAATGGCTGATCGTTTGGGTAGGGAGGCTTACCCCCATTCCCTTCCATGACTCTAGGCACAGATATGCAGATACACATCAAATCACTCTTTGCCCAAAGGTGGAATGATATTTGGTGCGCTACTGCTCTCAGTAATGAACTCCGCACTATCAAGGAGACTGCAGGTCTGAACTAATGTCAGAATTTTGAAGCCTTTGGAGTTATTGTTTTGGTTTTTCTGCTACAATCACGTTTTGGCCTACTTTTGAAGGAAAAAGACATACTGATAACGAGAATCGACATCAGCTGGATTACATACAGTGAACTGAATGTCAGAGTACAGCTCATGAAATTCTGCGGAGTTTTTTTTTCCATTTTCAGCCAGTGAGAATTCACGTTTTATCTTTGCTCAAAGGAGGTAAATCAGAAACTTTTCTGAGTCCATGAAAAGGAGTTTGCCGAATTATTTGTCTGTACCGTTCTTTATCTTGACGAGTTAGATCCTCCCTTCCCCCGCCCCCCCCCCCCCTGCCCTCACCCCCACACATATACATATATTTTACTTAGCCGTGTCCCTAGGGTGTGCTCTCAGTTATAGCATTTGGATTGGACCTTGCTACGTGAACCATCCACTTTTAATGAGTAATATGAAAAATATCCTCAAAACTCGCTAAAGTGAAAAATCACTTCACTACCTGTGACAAGTTTAATGTTTTTTCTTGTAGTTAGTTAATTTATCTTGATATGTTCACCGGACAGAAAAAAACTGGTGCAGAATTTCAACTACCACTTTACAGAACAGTGAAAACAAGAGAGCATGTGTTACCTATCTGCTAGCTCAGTTAGCACTCTCACCAATAGACGGAAGTGCTGCACTATAGGTGCTCTCTCTAAACTCTGCTGCTTGAAAAAATAAGAAAAACAAGCCTGTTCCGAAGCAATATCAAGGTAAGACTTATATGGCGCCTTCTCCCCTCCCTCCCCCCCCCCCCCCCCCCTGGTAGGGGCTATGCAGATGTGCATCGACAAACATAGATTTAATCAAAACGCGTATATTTATTGGAAGTCTAATTACCGTCCTACTTTGTAACTTGAAATAATTTTTTGCCACTTGTCACTATTTTAAAAGTTTTGTCGTATATGTTGATTTTGCTGACCCCTAGCGTACATCAAAAAAGCAAGAATTAAATTAATGTGGAAGACAACTCAATGAACTATGCAGCACATTTTCATACATTAAATGATACTGTCATTCGCCTACGTGCCATGACCAGAGCACGATATACACTACAATTATTAATATTAAAATTGAAAATTTAAAAAATAAACAATAATAATGTGTATTTAAACTCACACTTTTGGTTGCTTGCCTCAAATATTTATGTACAATTCAGTTTAGAAAGTTCAATGAAACGAATTTGTACTAGAATGCAACTTCAGGGTGATCTGTTACTGCTCATTTAGACCACCAGCTATTATGCGTTCATTGCAAGTGGCTCATTACCTCATTTTATTCCACAGAAAGTGTTGTTTTCCGTGCAGTTTTTTCCCGAAAGGATTAATGTTGTCTAAAATATGCGTATGAAGTTACACTTTCGCAGCCAATAGCATCTGTTTTTGTCAGACATCTGTGGAGCAGGTATTCAAAAATATATATGTAAACCTAAACTAAATTTTAAGAATCAATATGGTATTAGCCGATGTCTGTGTTACTTGTGAAAGATAGACTGTATTGATTTTCGTACTGTCTGAGCTGAAACACCAAGCAGATAGCTCACGCTGTCTGTTACTTGAATTTAGGAACAATACTAAACCTCGTATTTCGTAGTCAGTGTTTCATCTCTTTGCCCATAAATTTCTGTGTAATGGTAAATCCAGCCTGAAATGCGGCTATGCAGAGTTGTTCTAGATCTAATACGTCTGCATGCCTGTCCATCCAGAGCACTGCTGGTAAAAATCTCTCACTCAGTCCAAAAATTTAGCGAGTATTGGGTAACAGTTTATCTTTTCGTTGGTGAATGCGGCGCCGTACTGCAAAAAGTCTTTTATGAAGCGGGAATTTGCCCGAAGTGTCGAAGATGAAAACAATAGGGCGGACGCGCGCGGCATTGCTGGCGTCTGCATTGTCTCGCGTTATAACGAAGCTGCGAACTCTCACAACAGCTAGCGAAAGCGCTACATAACAGGGACATGTGCTCTATGTGCTACCATTGAACGGATCATGTTGCAAAGTTCACCTGTTCACCTGGGTAGTTTTCTAAATGCGATTTCTGTGTAAGGAAAATATGGAGTCTTTTAAAAATAAATGTCGCTTCTCTGTTATTTCCGTATTTTGCGCAGTCTGAACCGGCATTTCTCACAGAGCAATTGCCATCCGTGTGTAGCTTTCAATAATTACTAGAGAGATTAGGACAAAAAAGCAGACATATTGTGAACCTTCGTTACACTATTATACAAAAACCTTAAAGTGCAGAAAATTTTCTTGTGAAGATCCGTATGTCAGAAAATGTAAGAGACAACGTAGACGGCGTCGTTGTCCCACCCTTTTGCGCAAATTAAAAATGTTGTTAACACAAAAATTAAATTGGCAAAATGTCTTGACTTACCGTACCAGTAATTTCAGCATCAAACCGACAGGCATGTGTGTGAGAGTTGAAAATATTTCAGTGAGTGTTCAAAGATTAATGCTTCATTTCTGTATTAATATGAAGTTCTGAAATCAGAATTTTTGTTTATCGTTTGGGACAGACTTAATGTCAAAATGTGTGAGCGCTTTAACTACAATTTCTTTGTCTCCAGATAGTTAACAAGTTTCCATTCTCGTAAAGTGAGTGGTGTAGGTATGGTGTCATTTGATTACCCGAGGCAACGTTAACAGGCACGAAATAATCATGATCCGAATATTTACCTCGTTGTTCCGAAATTTATGTAAGTATCTCACCCTGATATAAAACAGACGTCATTGATGTTCCTTCCTCCAATCACAGCAAGTACCTTGTCTCTAATAATGGCGCTGTCGACGGGTCGTTAAACTCATCCAATTTGAGCAAGTGCCACTTCTCCAACGACTTGGCTGCCGGCACAACGTTAAATCCTAACAAACAGAAGAGAATGAATGAGTAGCTGTAAGTGCGCAGAAACAATTCTAGTGAGATTAAGGTTTGTGACAGAAAATCGACAAGAGGGTGTACAATCGAATAGTCGTCGCTTTTCTCTCGTATCGCACCGCAGTTTGACTTCACTCCTTGACGTCCCTCATTTTTCTTAAAGCTGTAAAAGCTTTCTGATTCCCACTCAGAAAAATTATTTTGCATATTTGTCGAACGATGTTATAACTGTGGTTCGTTGCAGAGATTATGAGTTGACGAGACTGATACAGAACGGAAATTTATGCAAATCTATAGAAAATCAGTAGGTTGACTGATATTTAAAGAATGAATACTACCTACACGGGAATAAACTGTTGTATTTATGTGGTGTAATATCTCAAAAGGGTATTTATTAGCTTTCTGTAGTCTGTCTTCTTCTTACTAAAACTTGTAACGGAATAATAAAAATAATCTCATGTTTCTCAAACAGCTATGGAGAGACGGACTGGAAGATAGTAAGTTTATTCGTCGATATGTTTTGATTAACCAGTGAAGTCGACAGTTATTACAATTGCATTTACAGTAATTGTAATGTTAACACTCTATAAGTAACACTATTTTGCAGGACACTTCCATTGCTCATTAGGTCATACTTGAAATCATTTTTCATAACTGTTGTCTCTTTGGGTCGTACAGTGATTGATTCATCGGCATGAATATCCGTTGCTGCCATGCAAAGCGTAAAAAGAAACAAATTCTGCTGGGATATTGATGGTGTCCGTTGGCGGCACCACATGACGTAAAGGAACGACTATAGTTGCTCAAAGGCTTCCGGTAAGCACTTTCATGTCTCTCAAATGCCGAAGTTAAATATGACAGGAATCTTGCCTCCCTAAAGCTCGCGCTCCTTCAAGTGGAGAACATTTCCGAGCAAATCCTCCTCCCAAATGACAAAAGTTTGAAACAGAGCCGCCGCTTACTTCTCGAGAATCGGTTCCTTGAGATGTACGGTTCCCTGCCTCATACATACAAAGACCGTTCACCGGTAAAGTCTTCAGCAAACTGAGGCTGTAGGAAACGAAGAAGACGAATACGATGGATGGCAGCTAGACGCAATAACTAGACGAGGCAACCTGACAGCTTAAGTTGTGTTATTTTATCGCCATCCGTTGTAATAACATACATCATCTTTCAATGATTCATTTTATTAATTCATCAGTTCAAATACCCAAAAATAGAGATGCCTTTTTGGTATCATTGTTTCATTCTTTAAGTATTTTAAACATTCCAACGCCTTTCTGTTTAGCCCGAAAGAAATGGAGAAATTTGTTATTTCCCTTAGTATAAGACTTTGTTATCTAAACCAAAAGACAGAATTTTGTTAAAAATGATTAAAGGCTTCCGTGTCCGTCTGTGTGCTTAATTCGTAAATATACAGGTCCATCATTGGTAGATCTATAGTGGAATATTGGTCAAGTGCGTGAGAACCGTCTCAGGTAGGCCTAATATAGGACATCGAAGGTATACGAAGAACGAGGGTGCGATTGTCACATGCTTTTGTTTGACTTGCTGAAGAGAGTAGAAGACGAGTTAAAAAATCTCAGCTGATAGCCACAGACAGAAGAAAAATTCTTCAGCACTCTACGCATAGATCCTATAGAAATCATGGACACAGAATTATGCTAATAACTACTTGCGCACAGGCATACAAACAATATCTTTTTTTAATTCCCTGTCTGAGAATGGAACGGAAAGACACCCTAATATATTTTGCTGAAGAAAGTATTCTCTGTCATATATTTTATAGTGATTTACAGGGCATAAATGTAGTGATAAAACAATGTTCACTTCCCCTGTCACAACAGTAAAGGAAAGGCACTTCTATTCGGGAGAAGTGAGGTCCCAAATCCTCGTTTGGATATTCAGATTCAAATATTGCGTAGTTTTTCTGCATCAAAAAATGGTTCAAATGGTTCTGAACACTATGGGACTTAACATCTGAGGTCATCAGTCCCCTAGAACTTAGAACTACTTAAACCTAACTTACCTAAGGCTGTCGACGGGTCGTTAAACTCATCCAATTTGAGCAAGTGCCACTTCTCCAACGACTTGGCTGCCGGCACAACGTTAAATCCTAACAAACAGAACATCCATGCCCGAGGCGGTCGCGCGGTTCGAGACTGAAGCGCCTAGAATCGCTCGGCCACTACAGCCGGCTACATCACTTGAGACGACTTTCAGTACGGTACACTCGTGGCAACAATGGCAATTTCTTTCCCTGTTGTTCGGTAAATGTGCCCATGCTCTGTCTCTACTGGCCTTATTGCCCATGAGATGTAAAACACGAATCTTCCTGCAGTTCTGTGAACAGCCACGTACCACCGAATACGCAACTTTCTAAATCATTTCACTGTATATAGCCATTATCTGTTTCGAACCGGCAGCTGATCACCTGGCGACTGAATTATATTAATGAGAGATGGCATTAATAATCTATTGTATGTTTCTTCCCGCCATGGCAGCCCATGAAACACAGTTTCATATGACTGACTGCAAACTTAAGGAAAAGGAACTTTCAGTGTAATATCAAGACTCATACGTTTATTCCCACGTTTCTAACCAGCAAATAGGAAGTTGTTCCTGTTAGGAATCAGTCATTTCATTTCGTTGACATACTGTAGCAGAAAACACTTCTGTAATGGTCTATGCAGTTGTATAAGCTCTGATGCAGATCGTAATTTTTCACTGGGTTCGTTCAGTTAGAAAATCATGGGGAAAGGGTGAAATTTATGTGAAGTGTGGTTAAGAGTTATGACAGCTACTATTAATTGGGAGCAGGATTTAGTCTATCACGGAATCTGATTAAATAATGTTTTGCCTGCATATCAGTTACAGCCTGAAAAACTGCTATAACTGTGAGCCCGCGTTATTTTTGGTGCATATGACGAGCCAAGTGAGAAGTCCCCTGCGTTGGAAGAAATTCTGATAGTTTACTCATTGCAGGATAAGACATCCCATTCTTACAGTCTGCATGAGGAGATTTTTACTGTTGAAAATATCAGAAATTCGTATCAGTAATGATCATCAATGACGGATGCAAGCCTACAACCATGTCTACAGTTCCTTAAAGGAAGTTTCCACAATGTGTGCTGGACAGCCTAAACCATTGTTCTTCCAATCTACAATGAGGGGGTAAAAAACGCTTTATGAGGATTTTGAAATGGCATATAGTGTTGTCATAAACGATTTACTTATACTGGTCTCAGAATCACATGAGGTGAATTCGTTGATAGTTACTTTAACTGGCCACGAACACTTAGTGGACCTCTCATTGAGTAATAGATGTTGCATTTTGTCTCTAATGAGCCGAACTAGGATGGGACGTTGAACCTTATCCTTTCCCCTCTCCCTTACTTCCGCTCAACTGTTACAATCAAAAACACATTTTAAAAGTGAAAGGCCAACTAGGACTACGGCGATCTACAGCATCAGTCGCAAGTAAGGCTTGCAGCACATCGACCATACGCAGCGATGCATCTCACAACGCTGTTCAGAACATGTGAAGAGCGTTCGCCTTGACCAAAATGACACATCTGCAGTGGCAGAACACAGCATCAACGAAGGCCATATGTTTGTTTTTGAACAGATAGAGTTGCTGTGCTCACCAACGCCTTCTGGGATTCGATTGTCGAAGGGGCAGTGGAAATAAGAATACACGACGATATTGTCATCCGGAACAGTGGTCTCCAACTGAGCTTCTCATGGGACGTGGTGTTAGCAAAAATACGCCAGGAACGCTCTGATGTTAAAGCAGCGAATCCAGCGGGTGGAACAGAATGGCAGAACCGGGACTCACGCTTGGACCACATTCCATACACCGGGGCATCTTCCTCCACCGGCCACGACATCTCTTCCGGAGTCACGCGACTGACCCACTCGTTGGGACACTTAGACAATTCGGTGGTCCAGTGGCTATAAAGAAACCAACTGTACACGAACCTAACACTTTGCCTGAATATGACGAGTAGGATATTCGTCGAAACGTTGTGACAACACAACGCTACGATTCGGCAGATAGCCCGAGAAGTTTTCAGAAAAAATATTGTCCTGTGGCTACATCATCAATGAGTAGTAGTTCGAGTCAATCAATTCGTAGAAATACCTGATGGTAACAGATTGCAGGGATATAAAATGGATTGGTCACATGGTCTCAACCATAAGTAAAGTAGGTCGCAGATTATGGCTCATTGTTGGGATACTGGGAAAATGCAGTTATACTACAAGATCCTGTTTACAAAACGCGCTTGCGATACGTCCTAGAATATTTCTGAAGTGAACGAGACCAAGACCAAATAGGACTAACAGGGAAGGTTTAATATCCGCGACTGGTAACAGATTTGTATGACACACGAGAGAGAGGCAGTGAGAGGCAGAAAAACCGGAACTAGCAGCCCTCTACGGACCACGGATGGGCACCACATTCTCGCGAAAGCCTGCTGCAATAATTTCGAGATTTAGTATTATGTGTGGAATCTAGCAATATACTGCATGTACTTATCTATCGCTCCAATAGCGATGGAAAAGGCAGGATTATACAAATTTCAGTGAGCGCAGAGGCATTTAGGCAACGGCCTTGCCGCAGTGGGCGTGGCCAGCACTTGGATGGGTGACCAGCCAGCCGCCATGCGCTGTTGCCATTTTTCGGGGTGCGCTCAGCCTCGTGATGCCAATTGAGGAGCTACTCGACCGAATAGTAGCGTCTTCGGTCAAGAATACCATCATAACGACCGGGAGAGCGGTGCGCTGTCCCCACGCCCCTCCTATCCGCATCCTCCTCGGAGGGTGACACGGCGGTCGGATGGTCCTGGTAGGCCACTCGTGGCCTGACGACGGAGTGCGTGCAGAGGCATTTAAGCACTTATTGTTCCAGCGCTGTATATGCGAATGGAAAGGGAAGAAACCTTAATGCATGTTACAAGGGCAATTACACCCTGCCATGCACTTTAACGTAGATCCCACAATACAAACGCAGATGTAGTTGTAGTTACAGGGGACAATGCAGTCACATGCAAGCGTTCACTGATTTTGTCGTCCGTTTGTTGATTCGATTCTTCTTTTCCTGGCTAATTCCTAACTCAGCCATTCCCTAATGTATTCCGAGAATCGTTTGCTCAATGTATCATGTGGTTCACCGCAATGTATATACAAAACTTCTGCGGCGGAACGAACAGTCTCACGGAAAATGATCACGTATGCAGATTGCGCAGTGAGAACGAAATTTGCATTGACTACTAATTTGATTTAACAAGAGACAATTGAAGCGCTGTCTGTCAGGCGACGTGTGTGCCTCTGCTGTACAATACATACTACACCGTTGCTTCTTGGGCAGTGTTTGAGAACCAAACGTTACTACATATTATACGAAAATTTATGTAATATTAAACCTCATTGTTTCAAATTCGATTCGCAAACCTAACTTTTCGGTTTACAGCGGTCTGAATGACAATGTAGAAAAGGCACCTTCGCTGCAGACGGCCCTTCACAGCTCATTATTGATTACAGCAGTCGCTTTCATCCGTAGCCTCGTAAACTTCATAATGATATGTATATCAACATGGCAAAAATGGCACACTGCGGGCGACAGGTAAGACGGGAGGAACTGGAAGCAATTCACTTAATACTCTGCACCCTAAAGGTTACATTATTATCAATTATGTGTATCAGAACAGTACTAATATTTGCATATTCCAGACGCACTGTCAGTTTTTTATTTGTCCTTTCGCCTTTTGTTTAGTGTAGAAAATATTTAAGCGATTTCCCTAAATCATTTCCGGTGAATGTCGGAATAGGGTACTTCCTGCTCTGCCCCTGCCCATTCCAAGCTCCTGCGCCGTACCTACAGATCGCGTCGTCAACGAGACGCTGTATTCTAGTTTCACTTCTTCTTTTGCTCAGTCCGTTCATTCGAGGATGGATCTCTCGTTCTATAAATCTTTCACCCTCCCAAAATTCGAATGTGCCAACCGCGAACGTTTAGTCAGTGTCCACGTTTCACTATCACGGACTTCTACGGAAAACTTTGGCACCAGTTTTCTTTCCACTGTCACATTATCACAGACTGTTCTTCGTTACTGTGCGTGCGTGTATACATAACAAACAAGGAACTTAACACGAAGAATGGGAATAGATTATGTTTTCACCTTTCTCCAAAAGTGAATGGTGAGTTTGAATTGTGTTGGTTCCCGGGTTCGATTCCCGGCGGGGTCAGGTATTTTCTCTGCCTCGTGATGACTGGGTGATGTGTGCTGCCTTAGGTTAGTTAGGTTTAAGTAGTTCTAAGTTCTAGGGGACTGATGACCATAGATGTTAAGTCCCATAGTGCTCAGAGCCATTTGAACCATTTGAATTGTGTTGTTATAGTGTGTATAAGTGCGATGAGCGCTTGCGGGTGAAATTTTGTGTTCTTGTTACGCATTACCTGTTTGTTTAACCTACGAGATTAGGGCCTAGTGGCCCTCTTTCATGTCAGACCAAGGACCTTCACTTATAAAACGCACTGAATCAGAGTTCAATAAAAACAGTGGTAGTAATTATAGTATTATATAACAACGTTATTACCACGACTAGTAAATGTGGAAGGATAATTTTAAACCAGATTTTCATACGTCTATAATTATTTACAGAAACGGTATCGCGTAGGGTATAATAACAGTAATAATATCGTTAATACTACTAATAGTTGCAATTGTTTATTTGCCAGCATACCCCCCCTCCCCCCGTAGCACCTAAATGACCACCTAGACCCGATGCCTTGTTGGATCACCACCAACATTGCCAGATGATATTTTTCTGTTTCATAGAGTGGAGATTTTTGGGTCACAATAAGACAGTCTGATAGCCTGGGACCCTTACCCCTCATGTACAGGGCTCTTTAGCTACTATATATTTCCAAGCATCGCTCATAAACCTGTCAGTAGCTTTTACTTTGAATTTAACCAAGGATATAATTGTATAACAAATTCATGTCCCAGCTTAATTCGACTTCGTGAATTCTTTGTGATTACATCAGTGTTGTGCGCCACCGCACTATGCTGTGTTAGAGACCTCCATTTTGGGCGTTGTGGATACTGAACGTACCTATTTCCTTGTGTCATGCTCAAGCAGAAGCTTTCTGTTGTGTACATAGTTCCGCATAGTCAGCGCGTACACAACTTTCCCACTAGAGCGCGCCCCGCGAAGCACAACAGCGCAGGCGCAGCGCTCGTCTGTCTCCGCACTACGAGATGGCACTGCCTTAGAGACGGACCAAATTCTGCTTCCGCCGATCCGCGTATTAATATGTAACGCAGCCAATGAGATCGCTGCTAACGTAGAACCTTTTCTCCTCGCGGATCACACTCGCGCAGTGATACATCAACGCGCGAGGTATTATAACGAGTGTACAGACCTCCGATCAGTCAGTCTGCATTTGTCTGCACCAGTCTGTACCAGTCTGCATTAGTCTGTACCAGTCTATAGTCAAGTTTCAGTCTGCACCTAAGAAGATTATCATATTCCTGTACATAGCCATGAAGATAAATGAATAGACACTTTTTCAAGTATTAGAAATATGTGAGAATAAGATTAACGTACCCAGACCAAAGGAACTTCAGATTGTCAATTGTAAACAGCATCCAGAATCAAGTTACGTAATGTCTATCATTTTTATTATTTTAATAAATGTGTGTGAAAATTAATCAAGTTCTGTTTAAAGTTGGTCACCGTCAATCTGCTACTCTAAGCGTGCAAGTGGCATTTCTATCGTCTGACCTAACGGCAGAAGATAAACACGCCACGATAAGACCACGATACATATTGCTGACACTCGCCTACTTCGTTAGAGCGACGAGCCAAATAATCTGATGGTGTGTGTACCTAAGGTCTGACACTCGCCTACTTCGTCAGAACGACGAGTCAAATAATCTGATGGTGTGTGTACCGAAGGACTTACAGAACGCACACCACACTTTACCGTGTAATCTGAATTATAGACGACATAATAAGATGTAATAACACCCAGGATATTAGGATTTAATATTCTGTTTACAAATATTCTGACGCAAAAAAATCGCAACACCAAGAAGAAGTTGTGCGACATAAACAAGAGTTGTTAGGCGTCTCTCTTGATCTGAGAGATGATATCTATTCAGATTTCGCGCCAGTCACACCTAGTAGCGTCACCATGAGCATGCAGTTCAGATTTGCTTTCAAAAGACGCTGTAACGGTCGTCAGAGTTAGTTACGTTTGAGATTGGGCGTGGTGCGTCGATGTTAGTCAAGAATGCCCTTAAAACGACAAAGTCGCTGTTATCGTCACCTCACTGAGTTTGAACTAAATCGTGTAATAGGGCTATGAGAAGCTACATGTTCCTTCTGCAGAGAGACTTGACAGCAATGTAGCCACTGTACGTGATTTCCGGCATCACTGGTGACGAGAATGTACAGTCGCAAGAGGACCGGGCTCCAGACGGCCACGTGGTACTCCTGGATGTATGACCATCGTGTTCGAGGTATGGCACTAGCGCATCGATATCATCTTCAGCAGCAAGTTGAGCAGCAGTTTTCACCACAGTGACACAACAAACTATTACAAATCGATAACTTCAAGGACACCTACGAGCCAGACTCCCTGTAGCGCGTATTTCACTGACCGCAATCCACCGCCAATTGTGACTTCAGTGGTGTCAAGCGAGAGCTCATTGAATGGCAGAGTGTAGGTCTGTTGTATTTTCTTCCTCATTGCAGTGATAGCCGTGTGTTGGCTAGGAGGAGGTCAGCTGAGGGCCTGGAACCACCCCGTCGGCGTGCTAGACACATTGGACCTACACACCAGGCTATATGGTCTGGATTGCGATTTTGTATGACAGCGAGAGCACTTTTGTGGTTATCCCAACCTGACTGCAAATTTGTGCGTTAGTCTGGTTATTCGACCTGTTGCCTTGGCCTGCTGGATCATCAGCTCTGTCTTCGAGTGCATATGGGACATCATCGGACGACAACTCCAGCGTCGTCGACAAACAGCATTAACCACCCCTGTATCGACCGACCAAGTGCAACTGGCATAGAAATCCGTCCCACAAACTGATATCTGGCATATCTAGAACGCAATGCGTTCACGTTTGCTTGCTTGCATTCAAAATTCTGGCGGTTACACCGGTTATTAATGTACCAGCGTTTCACATACGCAATGGCTTATCTCGCGCTTACATTTACCTGTGATCTTGCAATGTTAATGACTTAAAAGTGTCCAGAATGAGATTTTCACTCTGCAGCGGAGTGTGCGCTGATGTGAAACTTCCTGGCAGATTAAAACTATGTGCCGGACCGAGACTCGAACTCGGGACCTTTGCCTTTCGCGGGCAAGTGCTCTACGTGATACTGGCAGAAGTAAAGCTGTGAGGACGGGGCGTGATACGTGCTTGGGTAGCTCTGTTGGTAGAGCACTTGCCCGCGAAAGGCAAAGGTCCCGAGTTCGAGTCCCGGTCCAGCACACAATTTTAATCTTCCAGGAAGTTTCACTTAAATGTGTTACCTAGACAGATGTACTCCCGAAATTTCATTACTCTGCATTAATTATTTTATGGTGCTGCGATTTGTTTTTCGCTTCAGTGTAGAGGTGTGGTAAGGAATAGAAATGCCAACGTAAGCGATTAGATTCAGCATTGATTATACTGCGTAAACATTTGGTCGAGGTCGCAGACGACTGATGTCGCCGGGCAAAGCTAATTAACTCGGCTTGACGCGCTGGAACTGCGGTTATAATCTGTACCTGGTGCGCGCAATCCGCGCCGTCCATACGTACGCTAATGCGGGCCAGCCAACTACACGCCGACCGCGTGATGCGCTTGCCGCCCACTCGTGTTTGAATGTCACGGAACACGCGCTACGTAACCTCTGCGGCCATCTCTTCACTCTCCCCTCCCTTCTGCTGCGTGTTACGGTCTTCATTCATTCTAGAAGCACGGCATACTTTAAGTACAAGTTTTTGTTGCAATATGCTATAAGTTTACAGAGGAATTTTGTTGAGCGGAGAGTCAGTGATTACGTTTAATTACAGAGGTAATATTTTTTTGGTTTTACGTAAATGATAAGTGTTCTGTTGTTTTGTGTTTATTACGATGATTTACCCTTTTTCTTTTAGAATGGCAATAAAATTTTCGAAGTATTTTTTGTGCTTTAAGTAAGTTTGTTTGTTGATGATTTCTTCTGGGTATTTTTCTGTTCAAAAAATGGCTCTGAGCACTATGGAACTCAACTTCTGAGGTCATTAGTCCCCTAGAACTTAGAAATAGTTATACCTAACTAACCTAAGGACATCACACATATCCATGCCCGAGGCAGGATTCGAACCTGCGACCATATGGTCTCGCGGTTCCAGACTGCAGCGCCTAGAACTGCACGGCCACTTCGGCCGACTATATTTCTGTATGAGTGTAAAATTCCATTTCCTCCAACATGTTCACTGTATGACCTTTAGGTACATTGTATAGAATTTTAAGGGCCCTTTCATTATTTCCTGTTTTATGTTCTTGGCTTTTTGAATGTAAGTAAAATGTGGATAGATTGCCTTCCCACTTTCGTGTGTGTTGGTGATCAAAACACGTACGGCATCGATACTTTACTTTTTCAATAATTTTTGAAGTGTTTTGAGGTGTAGGTACACTTGATTCACAAATACAGAAAACAGATTTAGGCATTGTTTCCGATCTACCATGAATATAACTTCTCTTGAAATTTCCATACGAAATACCCTTGCAAAAGAGTAGTTACAGTTCTCATGTCGTTCGTAGCAACAGCACTACAGACTTCTGTTTGTTATAAATCTTTGTATATTCCGATCCATAACGCAGGAGTATCGCTCTTCAGGACCAAGGGGCAGATATTTTATGTTTTTACGACGTTGCAGTAATGGTGCGGTGTGCAGTATCGACCCTAAGACAGCTTTATTGCCAGTCCCAAACCATTGACTCCGACATATCTTTTGTCCCGACGTTTGCAACTGACACACCATCGCTTCAGAAATAAAATGAAAAAATGAAAAATATTGTGTTCGCTCTTACGAATTCGCACGGAAATTCTTGATGGAACCTGTTGGAAGTTCAGTTTGACAGCAGTACTGAGCACTGTATGCTAACATCCTTATTTTTTGTCTCTCAGTCACGATCATTCATATCGTCCCTATAGCGATTATACCAGTTTTGGACCTTTGTATACCCTTTTCAAATTGTACTATTTAATTTATCATTTAAGTTTTGTAGTTGTCAAATAACTAAGAACTATTCTTTCAGGACTCGTACTGAAATTTTGATTCTTAAGAGATGATGACGTCTGGAGCTGTACACACATAGACAAAGTCATTCATATTTTTGGGACCGAGCAGAATTATATAGCCGTTGCGTGGTAGAAACATCAAAAAAATGAAATCTAAGTCAGAAAAAATAAACGTAATTTACACTTGCCTGGTGAGTACAGAAACTAGTACGAGCTCTTGGCCGGTAGCTGTGGTCGAGCGGTTCTAGGCGCTTCAGTCCGGTACCACGCGGCTGTTACGGTCGCAGGTTCGAATCCTACCTAGGGTATGGATGTGTGTAATGTCCTTAGGCTAGTTAGGTTTAAGCAGTTCTATGTCTAGGGGACTGATGACTTCAGATGTTAAGTCCCATAGTGCTTAGAGCCATTTGAACCATTTTAACGAATTCTTGTACAAAACCGTTATTGATTCCATCTGTAGCTATTTTTCTACACTTTCAACAACCAATCAGTTTTTTTATGATTTCTCTGTTAGTAGTGTATCAAATGACAACCAAAATAGGATTTAAGAATGTATTCGTTTGACATTTCGACCGAGATTTGTTTGTAAGGCGATATTCCAGTAACAATAGTTACGCTAGTTGCTCTTCAGTAGACAGTCATATCGCTAGAATTCGTGTCAATAATTCTTTTTTTTTTTGCAGTGTGCGTACACTGACATCCTGAAACGGTACATATAAAATCCACGCGAATGTTCCACGCGAAACTTTAACACTCGAACTCCATTAACGCTACCTAAAGTTCATGGAATTATTTCCCGTTTTAACTTCTTCCAAGCGTAAACATATAATTAAATTTATGGAGTTAGTTATAAGAAAGTGCTCCTTGTAAGAGATACCGGAATGACAGAAAAAATAATTTCTTTCCGTTGAGGCCCATAGTCACATAAAAGAAATATTTCCTAGAAAATTTCAGTGGTAAATAATTCCTGTAGCAAGTCCGGGTAACAGTGTATTACGTTTAGCTTGTAAACTGTCATTGCACTTACAACACACAGTGATTTTACATATTACTGCGATAGCGCTACCCTCATGTGTCAGTGATAAGTCAACAATAAAAAAAGAATGATCTCTCTCTCAAAATTTCAAATTAATAATGATTACTTGTAGCTGTGGAACGAAATTCCTCGCTTCATTGTTCTTAATTTTGGTGACGAGTCAAGCTGAGATATATTAGCGATTAATAGTTCGTCTCACTTGAAAAGTGATACAAGAACTTTTTATTGATGTAATGTTGCCCCTTCCTCTTAAGCTGGTTGTGGATAGATGCAGATCAGCAGTGACTAGATTTTACAAATAATCTTTAAATAAACAAACTATCAAAACAGTTGAACAGTATTGTGAACTATACTTTATGCACCACTATGCCAGTGGCGACTCATTCAAAAAATGGTTCAAATGGCTCTGAGCTCTATGGGACTTAACATCTGAGGTCATCAGTACAATAGAACTTAGAACTACTGAAACCTAACTAACCTAAGGACATCACACACATCCATGCCCGAGGCAGGATTCGAACCTGCGACCGTAGCGGTCGCGCGGTTCCAGACTGAAGCGCCTAGAACCGCTCGGCCACTCCGGCCGGCGACTCATTCAAGACGTCTCGTATAGCCACGGATGGATGTAATCCTCTAGTGGAGTTTTTTTGTGCATTCATGATACACGAGTGTATTCTGTAAACAAAGCCCAGTTCGCCAACAGCAGAAACCGAATAAAATGGAAATAATAAGCTCAAAGAAATCCAGATACAGTGGAAAGTCGAAATCCAATAAGCAGAACAGCATGATTGATAGCAACTCATACTGCAGAATGTGCTGGAGTGAATTATGGCTGCCTGCTTGGCCCCCCGCTACTGTGAACAACTCAGCCCATGTGACATGCTGCACACGCTCTTGGTAGTGATTGTCAACCGAGAGTTGTAGCACCTCTGAACTGCAATTAATATCGGCCTTTGGCGGGAATGTTAAATCCTTCCACCCTGAAATCGGCATGTAGGGTCGAAAATGTCATGGTTTATGTTGGTGCCAGCACAAGTGGGAGAGCTGGGAATGGAAGAGAAGTGTATGAAGTGGCAGGACACTCCACCAATATATTCAGAACCATGATCGAAGGGGCGGCCAACTCAGGTGGCCAGGCCGAATACTGCAAGCGGAGACGACGAGGCCAGCAGCACTCTGGAGGCAGCAGACTATCCCAGTAGAACAAGTGTGATGGAAGGTTGGGTAGAAGGGAGCTCTTCCAGGTACATAGGGTCCCACACCGTGCTCTCCTCAACAACCCTTTGGTGAGTGGAGGCCTAGGGTGGATACCATACTGTGAAAGAGGGTGAGGGTGGTGGATTTGATGTCCGGCTAAGGAGTAAGAGGTGGTGGTGGCCATAGGGGCGTAGAGTACAACTTTAGTTGCGGGTTCTGGGGGAAATTTCCTGGACAAATAAAGGCGCACTATATATAGATGAGACTGTCCAAAGGTTGGCCATTCTACACGGGATGCAGGATATCTAGAAGGGTGCAATGCAGGCACCCATACAGCAGTTTAGAATTACTGACCCTGTTGATGTGAGTTGGGCCAATATGTTGCAAGGACTTCCCCAATATGCAAGGCTTTCCACAACTGGGTTTTGGAAATATGGATCATCTGTTCAGCCTTCACATTGGAGGCAGGGTAAAAGGTGGCGACAGAAGGTCTGGAACTGCTGACATGTAAATGTGGGCTTGTTATGGAACATCAGAGTGCATGGCTTCCTCCCAGTGGCGAATACCATCTAGAGGTAACGGATGGTAGCAGGTGTGGTAGTGGACAGCACCTGCACCACATAAGCGAAGTTCGAGGGAGCATCCACCACCAGCAGGCACATAGCTCCCTGAAATGGTCCAGCAGAATCAACGTGGAGCTACTCCCATGGACGGTCAGGCTGTGGCAACAAATTTTGCAACAGGGGTTGCTTGAGTGAGGGAGCAAGCGCGACTGAAATGGCACACGTGTTCAATATCGTCACTGATGCCAAACCAGTAGACATGCCACTAGGTCAACGCCTTCATGTGCGTCATCCCCAAACATGAAGAATGAAGCACCTAGTGGTTGTGGGGCCAGGGCGGGGATGGGGTCCTAGCAGTCAGAGTTCTCTTTGGCCATCATTAAGGCGTCCTTCATGGCGTTGAGCCAGTAGCGCAAAGCTAAACTGTCAAATGCGTGGTTGATCTTACTGGAAACATGCTCAAGCGACTCTTTCTGTATCGCACACAAAACTTACCATAGGACCAGGTCGTGATGCATCTCTGCAGTTACCTCGTGCGCGATCAGCGGGAATTTATCTAAGGTTGTTCTGAGACGTTGGTCCAGGGCAAAAGAAAAACAAACTGTCTCCTGGTGATCAAATTCTGCGTCGGGTCAAGAGGAAGGCGTTGGTGTGATGGATGTTGGGGTGAAAGTGGATTTCACAGTGGCACTCGCTTAAAAACAACGCCCAGCACTGCAGACTTTTCCAGTAGCTTAGAAAGATGCTCGAACAACGAAATCGAGGGGAGGGGGAGGGTGGTCAGCCAGCAGTTGGAATTTGCTTCCATACAAATACACAGGAAATTTATTGTCCATTTAAATGATGGCAAAATTCTCTTCCTTAATTTGTGAATAGTTGAGTTGTGCAACAGTCAACGTTTTGGGTTAGGAGGTGATTGGCCGCTCAGTACCATAAGACGTCTTACGGAACAAAACCGTCGCAATTCTGTACTAGGACGCACCCGTCGTGTTGACGACCGGTGCAAATGACATCATACACAGCGCGGCCTTCAGACTGTTCTTAAAGCACCGAATAGCGTTTTGAAAGACACCAACCCCAAAAATTTAACTCCCTTCTTCCGCAGCTGACTTAGGGGTGTGTAATTTGCGACACATACAGAATAATCTTCGAATTATGTGTGATTTTATCGGGGAATGACCACAACTGTTGAAGTTTAGTAGAGACCGGCATATTAGTGATTACGGCGACGTGATCGCCCTTGGGCGCGATGCCATAGTGACAATTTGACACTGAGGGCGAAGAAATTGCGTTTATCCAACTGACAGCGTAAGCCTTTTTTGTGGACCCGTTTGAAAATCGACTGAAGGTTCTTGCAGTGTTCCGTGTGTGCCGACTCCATAATAATATCATCCAAATAATTAACAGACTGTGGAATACTCCGAATCAGTTGCGCTAAATACTTTTGAAAACTACAGGTGCACTAGCAACCTCCAAACGGTAAGCGACTGTGCCTGTATAACCGAACGACATATTTAACACGTTTAATGGCATGTGGCTGCCAGCAGCCTTAGCAGAACCGCGTGCCAGACGTCGTGTGGCTGCCCTGGGTCTGGAGGGGAAACATCCATCACTAAGCGTGCGACAGTGAACGTGTGAAGACCAGCTGCTGACGCGATGTATTGTCGAGCGGCAGTTGTACCGGGTGGTTGTAATCAAAGTGCAGTTACTCACAGAGGTGCGTTGTGAGCTGTAATTAGCGTGCGGCAGTGGCACTTAGAAGATATGCTAATGTGTTAATACGAAACCGATTGAAACTGCAGAAAATTAGGTCCAGTTCTGATCACCAGCGGCAAATCTGGTGCTGTACATTCGAGAAAAGCGTATAGAAATTTTTTCATATGTAATGAATTAGGAACGACACGTGGGCAGAAAAGGTAAAAGTGAGACAAGCATGAAGTTGATTTTATTATTATCTACCGCTTATACAGTTTGTTCAGTATGAGCGTCGGAGACGTCAAACAAGATACTGCATAGGTAAAACAACGTAACAAACGTTGCTTGCAGTAGTTACGGTGGCCCTGTAATTGACGGAAAGTCATCGAGTAAAACATAAGTGATTTCTGATGTTCCGCAAGGTAGTGTTATAGGCCCTCTGCTGTTCAAATGGTTCAAATGGCTCTGAGCACTATAGGACTTAACTGCTGTGGTCATCAGTCCCCTAGAACTTAGGACATCACACACATCCATGCCCGAAGCAGGATTCGAACCTGCGACCGTAGCGGTCGCGAGGTTCCAGACTGTAGCGCCTAGAACCGCTCGGCCACTCCGGCCGGCAAACGGATCTGCTGTTCCTTATTCATATAAACAATTTCGGAGACAATCTGAGCAGCCGTCTTACGTTATTTGCAGATAATGCTGCCGTTTGTCGTCTTGTAAAGACATCAGAAGATCAAAGCAAATTGCAAAACTATTTAGAAAACACGTCTGTATGGTGCGAAAATTGCCAGTTGACGCTAAATTATGAAAAGTGTCAAGTTGAAACGTCCCCTTCGAAAACTTTATGAATTACTATGCTGATAAAACTCTTACGCTATTTGAGTTTCAAACAGCTGAGCAAAACTGAATGTAGTCAGACATTTCGCTCTTTACTTATTCTGATCAACACTAAACTGACACACAATATTTTTAGCGCAACGCAATATGACTTTCAATAATTCCTACAAAATAATGGCCCTTACTAACATTAACCTATACCTTTCACGAATCACTTACCTCACAAAAATCTTCGTTACTCGAACTACTGCAATACAGCGAGCGCCACTAATGCCAGCTAAATAAAAGATTCAAACTACTGAAGGCACTAACTACTGATAGGCATAGTCAGCAAATGAAAGATTTTGATAGAGAACAAACAATGTATTTATCTTAATAGTGTTCAAAAGTCATAAAATATATAGCAGTTCATGACATCCAGTATTACAAATTTACTGTCTCTGATGGACATACGTCCAGATCATCCGCTCTCAAAACTCCGCCATCTCTCTCCCCACATCCACCACTGCTGTCAGCTCACCTCCAACTGCGCAACGCTACGCGCTGTTAACAGCCAACTGCCCAACACTACAATAGCAAATTCCAACAATGCAAACCAGCCACAGACTGCACACAGCACAGTCAGTGATTTTCATATAGAGCAATACATGGCGTTACCAACATAAAAACCTAAACAGCCCAGCCTACTTACAAAGTCATCCACATGGATGCTGCATGAATCCGTTAAACTTGGGTTACTTGATAAATCAATCAAATCTAAAGGCCATAAATTAAACTAAATTCCTAGGAAGTACAATTACGAACAAATTGTAAAGAATTCGTAAAAATACTGTGTGGAAGGCGAACCAAAGACTGCGTTTTATTGGCAGACCACTTAAAAGATGTAATTGATCTGCTAAAGAGACACTCTACACTATGCTTGTCCGTCCACTTTTGAAGTACTGCTGTGCGGTGTAGGATCCTTGCCAGATAGCATTAACGGAGTACATCGAGAAAGATGACAGAAGGGCAGCACTTCTTTTATTATCGAGAAATAGGGGTGAGTGTGTCTCGGACATGAACAGGATTATGTGTAGGCGTCATTAAAACCAAGGCCTTTTTCCTTAAGGCAGAATCTACTCACGAAATTTCAGTCACCAGCTTTCTTCTCCGAATGCGAAAATATTTGTTTACGCCGATCTAGATATTTGGAAACGATCATCATAATAAAATAAGTGAAATCAGAGTTCACACTTAAAAATATAGGTGTTCGCTTTTACCGCGCGCTGTTCGAGATTGGAGTAATCGAGAATTATTGCGAAGGTGGTTCGATGAAGCCCGTGCCAGGCACTTAAGTGTGATTTGCAGATCATCTATGCACATTTAGATGTGTTCTTGCATACTGGCCTTCAGATCAGTTAGAGACTAAACGTGTCCCTGAAAAACGCTTTGTGTCCGCAGCTCGTGGTCGTGTGGTAGCGTTCTCGCTTCCCGCGCCCGGGTTCCCGGGTTCGATTCCCGGCGGGGTCAGGGATTTTCTCTGCCTCGTGATGACTGGGTGTTGTGTGATGTCCTTAGGTTAGTTAGGTTTAAGTAGTTCTAAGTTCTAGGGGACTGATGACCTTAGATGTTAAGTCCCATAGTGCTCAGAGCCATTTTTGATAAACGCTTTGTTTTAGATATCCCCAGAGCCAAAGGTCGCATGGATTCAGATCAGGTGATGTTGCAGGCCATGCATCGAGAAAACTTCTGGAGAAAGGTATCATTAAGCAGAGCTTCCACTGGGCGAGTGACGTGATGCGTTGGCCCATCTTGCATGAATAAAGTGGTTTCGACTGTATTGTTCTCCTCCAAAGCGGGAATCACATGCTGTACAAGGTCTCGATAACATGCAGACGTCACGGTACACCTGGCAGGCCCTCTATGTGTATTCTCTTAATAGAAGAATGGACTGAGAATAGAGGTGGTTATGAATCCGCACCACTCAGTCACATGCGACGAGTGCAATGGCTTTTCATGCACGACACGTGGTCTAACAGTACCCCAAATTCGGTAGTTCTGCTTATTCGCTGAACCCTAAGTGTAAAATGTACCTTGTCACTCAGTAGAATATTGATGTCCACGACCCAACCTCAGTCCGTGTCAGAAACCAAACAGCAAATTCAGAATGTTGCTGCCGATCATGAGGTTTCAATTGCTTCACTGCGTGGAACTTGAACGGATACCGGTGTTAAATGGACTACAGAACTTACCGTACTGTTGACGATGGGATGGACAGTCCTCGTAACATTGCACTAGCACTACCAGAGGAACGTGCTAGATGATCAGTTACAGCAAAACCAAACACGCCAATAAAGTCCAACGGGATAGCACGCCTTCCTCTTTCAGGGCCAGCCGCGTTGGCCGAGCGGTTCTAGGCGCTACAGTCCGAACCCGCGCGACTGCTACGGTCGCAGGTTCGAATCCTGCCTCGGACATGGATATGTGTGAGGTCCTTAGATTAGTTAGGTTTAAGTAGTTCGAAGTTCTAGGGGACTTATGACGTCAGATGTTAAGTCCCATAGTGCTCAGAGCCATTTGTACCATTTGAACCTCTTTATGTGCCACGCCAAGCTCGCCTGTTTTTTCGAATTTCATTATCATCTTCTTTAAACCGTTAATGTCATCTGCTCTATCCTCAGACCTATCAGTTGGTTATACGCTGAGTGGAGCACTGTAATTGCTGCCGTTCACATAAAACAGTTCTGTCTCTCTTCACTTAGGTTATGGCTTTGCAGATGACAGTGTCGAATCATACCGTCATACAAGCAGTGTACCGGGCCAGATATGTACCTGGCGGCCAGAACTACACTACTGGCCATTAAAATTGCCACATCACGAAGATGACGTGCTAGAGACGCGAAATTTAACCGACAGGAAGAAGATGCTGTGATACGCAAATGATTAGCTTTTCAGGGCGTTCACACAAGGTTGGCGCCGGTGGCGACACGTACAATGTGCTGACATAAGGAAAGTTTCCAACCGATTTCTCATACATAAACAGCAGTTGACCGGCGTTGCTTGGTGAAACATTGTTGTGATGCCTCCTGTAAGGAGGAGAAATGCGTACCATCACGTTTCCGACTTTGATAAAGGTCGGATTGTAGCCTATTGCAATTGCGGTTTATCGTATCGTGACATTGCTGCTCGCGTTGGTCGAGATCCAATGACTGTTAGCAGAATATGGAATCGGTGGGTTCAGGAGGGTAATACGGAACGCCGTGCTGGATCCCAACGGACTCGTCCCACTAGCAGTCGAGATGACAGGTATCTTATCCGCATGGCTGTTACGGATCGTGCAGCCACGTCTCAATCCCTGAGTCAACAGATGGGGACGTTTGCAAGGCAACGACCATCTGCACCAACAGGTCGACGACGTTTGCAGCAGCATGGACTATCAGATCGGAGACCATGGCTGCGGTTACCCTTGACGCTGCATCACAGACAGGAGCACCTGCGATGGTGTACTCAACGACGAACCTGTGTGCACGAACGACAAAACGTCGTTTTTTTTTCGGATGAATCCAGGTTCTGTTTACAGCATCATGATAGTCGCATCCGTGTTTGGTGACATCGCGGTGAACGCACATTGTAAGCGTGAATTCGTCATCGCCATACTGGCGTATCAACCGGGGTGCCATTCGTTACACGTTTCGGTCATCTCTTGTTCGCATTGACGGCACTTTGAACAGCGGACGTTACATTTCAGATGTGTTACGACCTGTGGCTCTACCCTTCATTCAATCACTGCGAAACCCTACATTTCAACAGGATAATGCACGACCGCATGTGCAGGTCCTTTACGGGCCTTTCTGGACACAGAAAATGTTCGACTGCTGCCCTGGCCAGCACATTCTCCAGATCTCTCACCAATTGAAAACGTATGGTCAATGGTGACCGAGCAACTGGCTCGTCACAATACGCCAGTCACTACTCTTGATGAACTGTGGTATCGTGTTGAAGCTGCATGGGCAGCTGTACCTGTACGCGCCATCCAAGCTCTGTTTGAGTCAATGCGCAGGCGTATCAAGGCCTTTATTACGGCCTGAGGTGGTTGTTGTGGGTACTGATTTCTCAGGATCTATGCACCCAATTTGCGTGAAAATGTAATCACATGTCAGTTCTAATATAATACACTCCTGGAAATTGAAATAAGAACACCGTGAATTCATTGTCCCAGGAAGGGGAAACTTTATTGACACATTCCTGGGGTCAGATACATCACATGATCACACTGACAGAACCACAGGCACATAGACACAGGCAACAGAGCATGCACAATGTCGGCACTAGTACAGTGTATATCCACCTTTCGCAGCAATGCAGGCTGCTATTCTCCCATGGAGACGATCGTAGAGATGCTGGATGTAGTCCTGTGGAATGGCTTGCCATGCCATTTCCACCTGGCGCCTCAGTTGGACCAGCGTTCGTGCTGGACGTGCAGACCGCGTGAGACGACGCTTCATCCAGTCCCAAACATGCTCAATGGGGGACAGATCCGGAGATCTTGCTGGCCAGGATAGTTGACTTACACCTTCTAGAGCACGTTGGGTGGCACGGGATACATGCGGACGTGCATTGTCCTGTTGGAACTGCAAGTTCCCTTGCCGGTCTAGGAATGGTAGCACGATGGGTTCGATGACGGTTTGGATGTACCGTGCACTATTCAGTGTCCCCTCGACGATCACCAGTGGTGTACGGCCAGTGTAGGAGATCGCTCCCCCCACCATGATGCCGGGTGTTGGCCCTGTGTGCCTCGGTCGTATGCAGTCCTGATTGTGGCGCTCACCTGCACGGCGCCAAACACGCATACGACCATCATTGGCACCAAGGCAGAAGCGACTCTAATCGCTGAAGACGACACGTCTCCATTCGTCCCTCCATTCACGCCTGTCGCGACACCACTGGAGGCGGGCTGCACGATGTTGGGGCGTGAGCGGAAGACGGCCTAACGGTGTGCGGGACCGTAGCCCAGCTTCATGGAGACGGTTGCGAATGGTCCTCGCCGATACCCCAGGAGCAACAGTGTCCCTAATTTGCTGGGAAGTGGCGGTGCGGTCCCCTACGGCACTGCGTAGGATCCTACGGTCTTGGCGTGCATCCGTGCGTCGCTGCGGTCCGGTCCCAGGTCGACGGGCACGTGCACCTTCCGCCGACCACTGGCGACAACATCGATGTACTGTGGAGACCTCACGCCCCACGTGTTGAGCAATTCGGCGGTACGTCCACCCGGCCTCCCGCATGCCCACTATACGCCCTCGCTCAAAGTCCGTCAACTGCACATACGGTTCACGTCCACGCTGTCGCGGCATGCTACCAGTGTTAAAGACTGCGATGGAGCTCCGTATGCCACGGCAAACTGGCTGACACTGACGGCGGCGGTGCACAAATGCTGCGCAGCTAGCACCATTCGACGGCCAACACCGCGGTTCCTGGTGTGTCCGCTGTGCCGTGCGTGTGATCATTGCTTGCACAGCCCTCTCGCAGTGTCCGGAGCAAGTATGGTGGGTCTGACACACCGGTGTCAATGTGTTCTTTTTTCCATTTCCAGGAGTGTATATTTGTCCGATGAATACCCGTTTATCATCTGCATTTCTTCTTGGTGTAGCAATTTTATTGGCTAGTAGTGTATAACTAATGTTTTCCAGCCTAAATAGATTCCGCGTTAACGCATTAGCATATCTACCGAGCGTCGCTGCCACATGATAATTACAGCCCTCATTGGACCCCTGTGTGTAGCTGCACTTTAATTAGCCGGTATAGACGCCGCCTTCAAATCTGTCTCTGAAAAATAGTGGCGTCCGGACAGTTTTATTAACAAATCATCCGCAGTGGTATAGAATAGTGATCGATGTTAGACTGGGCATTTATAATGGACTTCAAAGTACCACAAATGTGTAAAGAGCAGTTAGGTTTTTGAGGACAACCATAGTTGTCGTCCTTTGAACGAAACCAGGGAAATGACGCCTTGGTCTTAAACCCACGCAGACTCTGCTTGAGCAGCATCTTTAACCGCAAACGGTTCGGGCGTCCTTTCCAAATTTCGGAACTGCTAAATGCTTCATATACATGTGACCAATAAAACTGCGTGCACGTCCGAGTGTTGTTAAAAAGTTTCCTTGTAATAGTAGCGCAAATCGTCAGTGTCAGAGAAAGGCATAGGTTTGGTGTCTAAAATGTCTTATTAAACTATTTCGAAATCAAAACTGGTAAACGCGTGTGAGTGAAATATATTAGCAGCTCTAAGGGGGCGCACAACTAACAATGGAAACTCCCCTTCGAACCTCCATCCAATTTAGTGGTAAGATGGCCCAGTGTATAGCCCGTCAGAAACACAGATCAAGCATGAAAATAGGAAGAATGTGTACTGAAGTGTGAAAAAAAGCGAAAGAGAAAAAAATGAAAGGTCCAAGGTTAACAAGTGCAACATCGAGAGCAGTTGAAGAGCAACGGCGTCGTGGTTAAGTGGACGACTCAGGTTCAAAACTCCCTCTTGCCACTTATTTTTTATTTTTTTTCCACAAAATTATGAACTGTCCGGCTGGTCATTGAAAAATTTGTTCTCTTTCAGTAGTTTTTGCAGCTGCCATACGATTCATTGGTTATATAATAGGAGTCATGTGGTAAAACTACATTAGCGTTGCAAGTAAATGTGATGAATAGTAAAAGCAGGCGAGATACCGCATTGACGTCTCAGACATATGAAAACAACAAATAAACGAGTGTGATCTATTTTTCAACAAGGCAATTCGAGAGTCAAAACGTCCAAAACGAAACACAACTTCAAAAACGTTAATAATATATGTTTTAACAAAACACAGGGAAAACTGTGTGATTGTGAATCTGTTGCATTCATATGCTGCAGCTAATGTGACAAACTATTATGTTTTCATCATTTCCTTGGGAGTGATCACATTCACATTCATGTGAACATCTAAATCGGGCAAGGAGTGATATGTCACTTACTTACCAGGTGTACAAGTTAGGTCCATCGGTAAGAGAGTCCTGCCATATGACACACATATTGTCACTAATGCCGTATTTGACACATCAGCCGTGTTTTCCGGTGGAGGATTCGGTTGACTTGTCGCTTTGTCGTCAAAACTTTGTAGTTCCCATTCGCAAGCCACTTCTTTTTGGCTGCTAATAGAGTAGTGCAAAATCAACTTTCATTATAGGGTCCTTACTTACACGTCGCTGTTGCAAACGGACGATACACCACGACACAAACACAAATTTGAATACAATGAACAGCGGAAAAAAAGAGTTGAACGGGTGAGCGTGGAACACTACTCGCCCTGTTTGTTGTCCAGTACTGTGATCACTTAACCACGATGCTGAAGCTGTTCCACACTGCTATATGTTTCGCTTCTTGTGCTTGGACCGTTCACTGTTTCTATTTTGCTTTTGTTTCACTGTTCATAACACCTTATCACAGTTTTCATATTTGATCTGTGTTCAGTTTTTGACAGACTGTCAACTGAGCCTGCTTACCACAAAATCTGAGGGGGGTGTGATGGGGAGCTTCCCTTGTAAGAAGGTTAGTACAAGTTCTACGATTTTGTACTTAGTTGTCACAAAAGTTTTTCGAGGTGAGGAATGACCGTATGACCTCGCTGCAGTAAGACGCAACCAACTCTGGCCCATTCGCAGTGATGGAGAGCTGAGCTGCCGATATTATCGTTTACTAATGGGATAGTGACATGGAAACGTCATTGTTCAGCTGTAATTTCACGGACCAACCGAAAAGAGACAAGTCGGACATAAGCTTTCGTGTCGGTGGGGGAGAGCCACCAGCTCCTAAACCATGACAGTGTGGACCGATGTGCTGTCCGTACGCCGCGGATGAGTACGAGGTCGACGGACCACTCGTTCACATACTGCTGCTAGGTGGCGCCGCCTGCCGCAGGTCCTACAGTTAGCTGCGCCGTGAGAGCAACTGCTTCTGGAATACTGGCTGCTGTAGGCAGTGCGGGACTGTAGTTTCTTTACCAGCGAAGCACGTCGCAATACTGACGAGGGAGAGTGTTTCCGACTCACTCAATTAACATTACAAAAAAGGTCATTCGACGGTGAGCGGGGAGAAGAATGATCGATCTACTGAAGTCTTCCACGAGACTTAAGGGCAGAAAAATATGATGAGTCGAATTTATCATTTGACTGCTGTGGTGTCACCGCCAGACACCACATTTGCTTGGTTGTAGCCTTTAAATCGGCCGCGGTCCGTTAGTATATGTAGGACCCGCGTGTCGCCACTATCAGTGATTGCAGACCGAGCGCCGCCACACGGCAGGTGCATCGCGGTGTAGCTTGCTCGCCAGGTTTCGAGAGGGTGCGTTTCTGGATGAGGTATCGAGTATATTGCTTCCCCCTACTTATACCTCCCGAGAAGATCACGAATGTAAAATTAGAGAGATTAGAGCGCCCACGGAGGCTTTCAGACAGTCGTTCTTCCCGCGAACCATACGCGACTGGAACAGGAAAGGGAGGTAATGACAGTGGCACGTAAAGTGCCCTCCGCCACACACCGTTGGGTGGCTTGCGGAGTATAAATGTAGATGTAGATGTAGAGAGACTTCCTAGCACTCGCCCCAGTGGTACAACCGACTTTGCTAGCGATGGTTCACTGACAAAATACGCTCTCATTTGCCGAGACGATAGTTAGCATAGCCTTCAGCTACGTCATTTGCTACGACCTAGCAAGGCGCCATGTTCAGTTACTATTGATATTGTGAATAATGTACAGTCAAGAGCGACGCTCATCATTAATGGATTAAAGTTAAGTATTCCACCAACTACGTCCGTTTTTCTAAATTCTAATTTCCTTGTCCTGTTCCAGACCTCACGCCAGCCTGCGTGAGCTAAAACGCGTGCCTTTCGGCTTCCTCTAATAATCACGGTGTTGGCTCTCCTGCCAAGCCACAACAACTGCTGCTTGTAGTGGTAACAAACTTATTTTAATATTTGAATTGTATTTGTGAAAGCATACTGTCTTTCAGAAACAACCTCGAAAGATTGAGTAATTTTAAGCCCATCGCCAAAACTAGGATAGGAGCTTTTGCTGCGACCTCCTTGTCAGGTGTAAGACACAGAGTCACATTCCGAATCCGTGATTCTGCGTACTAAACTTAACAGTTCTGACATGTGAAATTGCGCTGTTCCCCGAAAAGCGGCAACCCATGCTGAGTAAGGCTGCCCAAGTTGTTCATGTCACTGATCAAACTGTAGCCTAGCTGGAACATGACGCGTGTGACTGTAATATGCAGTTTACACTGCACAATGATCACTGAATGACAAAGTATTAGGGACCAAGACTGGTTGTAGTTTCTACACCACTTAGTTCTAGTATAAACTAGAAGATTAGAGCAAATCAATTTGCCAGAAAGGCTATAAGCACACACAGTAAAGTTAAAAACGATTGACTCAGACTTCCTAGCTCTCTGAACAACTGTCAAAGACTACAGACAGTGTTGTGGGCTTAGCTGTGTCTACCTTATGACATTTTAGATGCTGTTGAGACACGAGTTGCAGCAGAACAACATTCTGTTCTTGCCTTATTCCCGCTCCTGCTGTTGTTTCACCTCCAAATGTAGGTGCCAAAGTTTTAGAATCTATGAATCCGTAACTCTGGCACTGGATCGAAGTGTGTCGACTAAAGCACGGTGGGGGGAGACAGCATCACCACTTTTCTGTCCGCTCCAGATAAGATTGCATGAAGCCATAAACAAAGCGACGTTCCTAGAGAACATAACACTAAATAAAAATCAGCAGCCGGCCGCTGTTAGTTAGGTTTACTTAGTTCTAAAATATGGTTCAAATGTCTCTGAGCACTATGGGTCTTCATATCTGAGGTCGTCAGTGCCCTAGAACTTAGAACTACTTAAACCTAACTAACCTAAGGACATCACACACATGCATGCCCGAGGCAGGATTCGAAACTCCGACCGTAGCAGTCTCGCGGTTCCGGACTGAAGCGCCTAGAACCGCACGGCCACCGCGGCCGGCACTTAGTTCTGAGTCAAGGGGGCTGATGACCTCAGATGTTAAGTCCCATAGTGCTTAGAACCATTTGAACCATTTTGAAAAATCAGCAATGAGAACAAAGTCCAGGTACAGGGTGGTTACAATGAAAGTGCAGCTACTCACAGAGGTTCAGTGTGGGCTGCATCCATCGTATGGCAGAGAAACTTGGTAGGTATTCTACGTACTACGTTAATGCGGAACCGATTTACGCTGAAAAAAAGTTAGTTCCAAATTTTGCCACCTGCTGAAACTTGGCAATGTGAATGCAAGAAAGACATATAGAAATGTTTCCGTATGTAGAGGATTAGGGAAGAGACGTGGGCAGAAACTGTCAAGCAAATGAGAAAGGCATGATGTTGATTTTGTTATTTACCGCCGCTTACACAGTTCGTTCAATACGAGCATCAGAGATGTCGACGAGATGCTGCATCCGTAAAACGACGTGATCTAAGCAACGTGTTCCTGTATACTGGTCTTAAGATCAGGTAGAGACCGAACATGTCCCTCTTACACCGTTCTTTTAGCTGTTCTCAGAGCCAAAAATCACAAGGATTCAGATCAGATGATGTTGCACGCCATGCATCTGGAAAGCCGCTGGCGATAATACGTCCGTTGAAGGTTGTATTAAGCAGATCTTTCACTGGATGTGGGACATGAGGTGTTGCCCTGTCTTGCATGGAAACATTGGTTTCTGACAGCTGCACGCTACCAAAGCAGAAATCACTTGGTGTGCATGGAGCTCTCGATAACGTGCAGACGTCACGGCACTACCTAACAGGCCCTCTTGGCGTATTCTCTTCCAAGAAGAACGTACCGAAAGTAAAGGTGCTTGTGGATTTACACCACAAAGTCACGTACGGCGAGTGCAATGGCTTTTCGTGCACAACACGCGGCTTCACAGTACCCCAATTTCGGCAGTTCTGTGTACTCACTGCACCCTCTAGTGTAAAATATGCCTTGTCACTCCTTAGAATATTGACTTGTTGAATGATCGGGAACTCTGCCGGATATTCACATAGTTCTCGAACGATATTTTGACAGCGTAACTCGTTGTCTTCTCCGGGTGCCCGGTCACGTGTCATCAACTTCGATCCGTGCCAGAAACCAAACGCAAATTCAGGACGTTGCTGCTGATCATGAGTTTTCTACACCACTTGGATCTTGTACGGGTACCAGGGTAAAACAGACCACAAAACTGTCCGTACTGTTGACCATGGGATGAAAAATTCTCGTGACGCTGCACAAGCATTAATACCACCTGGGGCACGAGGTGCACGGTCAGTTCCAGCAACAGAATCGTCGTGAGTAACTTCCAACTGAATACTACGCCTTACTCTTCGAAACGCCTCATCAAGTTCAGTCCTGTTCTCGAATTTCAACATCATTATCTTTAAACCATTTAATGGCATCGGCCCTCTCCTCAGACCTTCCACTCGGCGCTGCTCTCTCAATGTATTGCTGCCGTTCACATAAAACAGTTTCATTAACAGCACACAATCTCGCTTCTCGATAACAATACTGTTCACCCACGGTACGGCGACTGAAATGACAGTGTGGATGCCATAGCCTCATACGAACAGTGTACAGTGCCAGATTTTCACCTGGTAGCCAGAATTGGAACTAATTTTGCCCAGCGTAAACCATTTCCGCTTTTAACGCATTCGAATATCAACCAAATTTCGCTGCAATAGGGATTATTTCAACTCACATTGGACCTCCGTCAGTAGCTGCACTTTAGTTATAACCGCCCTGAATACTGCAGGGTGGAAATCCAAAAAGCACTGTTGACAGCAGCTCACGAAACGGACTGTGCTAGACTGAATCACTACTGTCTGCCTTCCCTATTGCTGCGATCGGCTCAGCCCATGTGATTTGCCGCGCATACCCCTCGTGTTGATCGTTAACCGCGAGATGTAGTACCTCTGAGCCACGATCTATTTCGGCCGTTGACGGCCGTATTAAAAAGCGTACTGATGATAATGTTCCACATGCGTAAAAGAATGCTATTATTCCTGAACTGGGAACCGCAGGGCACATAAAGGAAGTGGTTATGGAAAAAAGACGTGTGAGTTATTCGGTCCCCACATCCACAAAAAAATGGCTCTGAGCACTATGGGACTTAACTTCTGAGATCATCAGTCCCCTAGAACTCAGAACTACTTAAACCTATCTAACCTAAGGACATCACACACACCAATGCCCGAGGCAGGATTCGAACCTGCCACCGTAGCAGTCGCGCAGTTCCAGATTGTAGCGCCTAGAACCGCTCGGCCACCATGGCCGGCCCCACATCCACAGTTCCTGTTTTTTGGCAAGAAGTTATGTAAAGAAAGAGATCCCTAGCAGAAATCACTTGAAATAAATACGGCATCAACAACAGTAAACTGTAGCATGTTTTTCACGAAAATATACATTTGTGAGATTTATAAAACGTCAAACTATCGATGAGACTGGTTACCGTAAATAATGTCCTGAGTACGTCTTATGCCGTCATTTATCTAAGTTAAGCCTCTTTATTGTGGCTGTGTCTTTGTAAGAGCGTGATCCATGATTTACCACCAAACATTCTCGTTTGGTTCGGTAATGGCCGACAGCGGTCTTACCATGTCTCCAGTCAGGACACATTCGGTATCTTCAATTTTATTCATTTATACGGGAGGCAATTAGCCACACCAACTAGAAGACTGGAATTGTATGCCGTTAGGAAGAACTTTTTGTTTTCCAGCGTTACCAAGAAGTTAGTGTGACTCACTTTCATCAGACAGAAGACTGTATGATCGGTTGATCGGTGGTCACAATAATCCTGCGTTATAGGATCCACCTTCTCATCGGTCTGCGAAGAATTCTCTTTGATAATCTATCATTGTAAAATCTGTACATGGTTCCACCGCGCGTTCCTGTGAATTCAAATATTTTTCCAATTTCCAACTCGTTCCGTTGAATCTCGTTCTTTTTCTCGCGCAGCACTAATTTAAAAAATCTCTTTACCGCAGACTGGATCGTGGTTTTAAACTTGTCTATTAATATCCATTGAACGCTTCCATGTACACAATCAGATGCACCCATTGTTTTCTGTAATGTCTTAAGCGTATCTTTCTTAGTTCTTTTCCGCGGCATTTTTCTAATGGTCCAACGTACGGTCTTGACAATTTCCATTTACTGTCGTTATCCACTTCTGTTAAACGGAAACTATAAAAAAGGAAAAAGTAGAAAAATACATTACAGATTAAAAATAAACCATCAACCTAGGTATCTTTGTGGGTGGAATACACAACTGGAAGTTAGGAAAGGTTAAAGGCAGCTGAAAGTGATGACTGGATGTACAGGTCTCAGACAGATTCATGAGGCAGCCCCCGTTTTTCACATAAGGGTTACATCCAACCGACACTGAGGCCATTAGGGGAAATTAACCACACTCCTCACGTAACAGAGCACTGACGCTGAAACGTAAAAGTAAATCCCGTTACAAAATCCGTGGTTATTTGAGAACGTTGTTTAGTGTGAGGACGATTCGAAAGATAAATTAATGAGTAAATAACTCTATTTTCAGTTACAGCAACTGAGTGCTGAAGGAAAAAATTAAAAAAAAGATATTTCACTAGAACTGAATTAATTGCTAGGACGATCAGATTCTGGCATTCGTCAGGGGGGGATTTAAGAAAGCCGGAGGAAGTTCACATCAAGTTCCTCCCGAATATGAGACCAATGCCTTAAACACAGCGCCAATTCCTCCGGGTACATGTTGTTGCAGGTTCAAAAGACACTATAGTCAGCCACAATGTGGCATCAAGTACTAGTTACGAAAGAAGGGTCTTGAACAAGAAACAGCACTTCACATCGAAACCACGTTTATTGAGCGCACACGAAGTACATGCTGCAGCAGAGAGTCGTCCTATTTACGCTGCCCCTTAAAAAAGTTTCGAAACTGATTTCAGTCGTCAAGTTTCAGCGTCGACAGCACAGTAACTATGGTAGCAATTTGAACTAAGAGCTATAAACAACAAATTTGCCTTCAACCATTCAGTTGTGAGCAGGCAGTGTTAAGTAGTGAAAATGGGGCCGTGGTGTGTCGTTGTTGTATCACAAATCGCACTGCATTAATATCTCAGAATCAATTACTCACGAAGTTCTCCAGAAAGTTCTGAAGGAAAGAAAGTCTGTACGAAGTTAGCCCCGCACAAGTCGAATTCCTAACAAAAACGACGCATGGATGCGTGCCTGAACTTGAATAAAAGCCAAAATGCGGACAACTATTTGCTGGAAAAAATCATCACGGGTGATAAGATTTGATAATATTAATATGAAAGTAACACTGTGCGACAAATTACATATATTCTAGTTAAAGGGGCGAGTTGAATGAGAGGGCAACGAATGACTTTTCTGACAGTTTAACATTGTGGTATGTGTGTTGTATCAAGGGAAGGGGGGTGGGGCGGAGGAGACTATGTGTAACACCTGAAGCATTCAACCAACCACCGTAACATTCTCAATCTTTTATTAACCCGGTCCAAACTTTTTAAACTGAAAGGGTGTAATACACTCCAAGACAAAAAGGAAAAGGGAGGCAAGGCATTATCCGAATGGAACGGAAATCGGTAGATTTTACGTACATGAGCAGACAAACAGGTGATTACAGTTTCAGAACAACTGAATGATATATTCAAAAGAAAGAATTCTTCAAAGTGAACAAGCCAATGATGCGTTGGTCCATCTCTGGCCCATATGCAAGCAGTTATTCAGCTTGTCATTGATTGACAGAGTTGTTGGATGTCCTCCTGAGGAATATCGTTTCAAATTCTGTCCAGTTTGCGCGTTAGATCGTCAAAACGACGACCTTGTTGACCAAAGTAGCGTTTGGCAAGTACAGAGACAGGCAGTAGACACACTCGCCGTGTACGGGCAGTCATTATCTTGCCCAGGATGGCTTGCCGTGGAGTGCAACAAGACGGGTGTAGAACATCATCGACGTACCGCTGCGCTGTACTGGTGCCGTGGATTACAACCGTCGGAATCCTGCTATGAAATGAAATTGCATCGCAGACCATCACTCCTGGCTGTTGGGCAGTACGGCGGCATCTTACAGCTGTCTGAGCGTCTCCAGACAGGTCTTCGGGCCGGCCGCGGTGGTCTAGCGGTTCTAGGCGCGCAGACCGGAACCGCGCGACTGCTACGGTCGTAGGTTCGAGTCCTGCCTCGGGCATGGATGTGTGTGATGTCCTTAGGGTAGTTAGGTTTAAGTAGTTCTAAGTTCTAGGGGACTGATGACCACAGATGTTAAGTCCCATAGTGCTCAGAGCCATTTGAACCATTTTGAACCAGGTCTTCGGCCTGGAACTTCATTGGCTGGAGTAGAATTGTCCTCAGCGATGAGTACCGCTTTGAACTGAGCCCCGATAACCAGCGACGACGTGTCTGGAGATGCATGAGACAACAGAAGAATACCAGCCTGACTGTCTGACTGTCCGTCCGCAGCTCGTGGTCGTGCGGTAGCGTTCTCGCTTCCCACGCCCGGGTTCCCGGGTTCGATTCCCGGCGGGGTCAGGGATTTTCTCTGCCTCGTGATGACTGGGTGTTGTGTGATGTCCTTAGGTTAGTTAGGTTTAAGTAGTTCTAAGTTCTAGGGGATGCCGGCACGGTAGCTCAGCGTGTTCGGTCAGAGAGCTGGTTGGCCTCTGTAATAAAAAAACTGGGTTGAATCAAGAAATGAATTTGAACGGATGTCATTGTGACGTCCGCAACGACCAAACACAACGATCAACAACGAGCAAAAAAAAAAAGGACTGATGACCATAGATGTTAAGTCCCATAGTGCTCAGAGCCATTTTTTTTTTTTTGTTTTTGTCTGACTGTCCCCCGCCATACAGTCCGACAACCAGGAGTGATGGGCTGGGATGCCCTTTCTTTATATAACAAAACCCATTTGGTTATTATCCTCTGCACCCTTAGAGCACAGCAGTACGTCGACGATGTTCTAAGCACCGTTTTGTTGCCCTTCATGCCAAGTCATCATGTGCTTACATTTCATTAAGATAATACCCGCCCGTGCACGGCGATGTTATGTACTGTTTGTCTTCGTACCTGCGAAACCCTAAGTTGGTCAGCAAGATCGCCGGATCTCTCCACAGTTGAGAACGTTCGAAGCTTTATTAGCAGAGCCCTCTAACCAGCTCGGGATTTTGACGAACTAACGCGCAATTGGACAGAATTTGCCACTATATCCGTCAGTAGGACACACAACTGTGTTAATCAATGTCAAACCGAATAATGTCTTCGATAAGGGCCAGAGGTGGACCAACGCCTGACTGACTTGGTCAGTTTGTGAAGCTCTTTCTCTTGAATAAATCATCCAACTTCTTTTGTCTTCGAGTGTACATAGAATATTCTACCAAATGACAGTATTTAATAAATAAATAATCTCAGAACATTCCACAAATCAGAAATGTCAGGAAGCGCTATCGATCCGATGGTCCACACGTCGCCGCCTAAAGACTGGAACCGCGAACGACGCAACGCCAGCAATACTGCGACCCTCTGTTTCAGATTGGACTGTATCTTCCTGGATACAGAAGTAGTTTGGCTTCCTTCATACAACAGCACCGGTTGTTCTCGAGTTCCGATCGTGTTGTTACGTCCTCAGACTCACTGCGACGTTACTACCTTTTAACCAAAGTCGCAGGAGTTTATGTCCCTCGTAAAGGAAGCTGCTATTGTCAGTCTGCCCCACATGACTATGATAGGGTTTCTTGCGAAAGAAATTAACGATGTCCCTGTCTCTTCACGATAGGATTACAGTCATCAACTTCGTAGGTGGCGTCAGACAAGCGACGCAGGATTCTGAACGGGCCAAGTAGCGCTTTAATAAATTTTGTTGTAGCCCGAACTTCCGCGCATGTATAACAATCTATACTATGTCACCTGGGTTGCCGCTTGCAGGTCAGCGTTTGGCATTAATATTTTCATGGCTTTTGTAAGGGTGTGCGAGGCCCATATACGAGCCAGCTGTCTTACTTCTTCAGCTCTGATGATGAAATATTTGATATAATCATTTGGTGAATCGCACGGTTGAAACAGAAACGAAGTATCCATGAAAAAAGGAACACGTACGTTACTGCTGCTTTACATCACTTCTTCATTAGCGACCAGTCGTAACATGTATGTGCATGGCCAGAGTTTTTGCGACGAAACTAACATTATTCACCAATTTACATGTCGTGGTTGTTCAGCAACACCAGTTCGAAGGTGGTACAGGTTCCTGAGAGACAAGACCGTTGTCATGAATATACCGAGCGAGGTGGCGCAGTGGTTAGCACACTGGACTCGCATTCGGGAGGACGACGGTTCAATCCCGTCTCCGGCCATCCTGATTTAGGTTTTCCGTGATTTCCTAAATCGCTTCAGGCAAATGCCGGGATGGATCCTTTGAAAGGGCACGGCCGATTTCCTTCCCCATCCTTCCCTCACCCGAGCTTGCGCTCCGTCTCTAATGACCTCGTTGTCGCCGGGACGTTAAACACTAAATCTCCTCCTCCGTTGTCATGAATGAAATTGCCCGTTGGGGGACGACAAAATTTCTTTCAGAGCCCACACAGAAATACGCATGAAAAGTCAAAAACAGCTGCAATCACTAATAGAGTGTGATACTTTCTAGCCAAAATGTTCAAATTTGTGTGAATTCCTAAGTGACCGAACTGCTGAGGTCATCGGTCCCTAGACTTACACAATACTGAAACTAACTTATGCTGAGAACAAAACAAAACACACACACACACACACACACACACACACACACACACACACACACACACACATGCCCGAGGGAGAACTCGAACATCCGGTGGTAGGGGCCGCGCAATCCGTGACATGGCGCCTCTAACAGTGCGGCTAATCCGCGGGGCATACTTTCTGGGAAATCTATTACAGACAATTCTGAAATAACTGCAAGTTATATGAAATCTTAATGTTAATTAATAAGTAAGGGGTCAAGCATTTCACAAATACTCTTTAGTCATTACCAACAGGACGAGGTTTTATTGGAATGTGTCGTTATGAATAACGAACCTACAATTATTTTTCCTGGAAAAGTTAGTAGCTGCTACTTCGAGATGTCGGGATGTAAGAAACCCCATGCTATCGATTAGTTCCAAACAGTTTTGCGATGTAATTAATCTAGATGTGTTTGGGTCATTTTTCTTCTTCGAGTGACTGAATATGTAGTAGCATTGGTAATGTATGTGTTACGAGGAAAGTGCGAAATCGGCCAGCATGATTTGCTTAATTTTACAAAATAAATAGAACTAAACAACTAAATGAAGATACTCGCGCCCGTAGCATACCTTAAGCTATACGTATGCCGTGGATGGTGCTAAACGAGTCTCAGAACTGGCAGCCAGATCTGTCTATACAGACCTCCTGGATTGAAGATGAATGTGTAAATACATCACAACGATTCTACTCATATACTATATCGAAAATAAAGGACAGCAGAACTGTAGTCACGGTATTCATTAATGATTCGTTTCTGTTCAAAAGTAGCGGATCCACATTTCATGCACCGTGCCAAATCTTAGCCCAAAATGAATTTCATTATTTTCGAAACAGTGCAAGCATTAATCAAAAATTCGTTTTTGCATTTGATTTTGGACAACATTCAGCAAAGGCGCCATTCGTACTGTATACAACCTTATTATGTTCCATTTTTCGTATAAAATGTATAATGCCCTTTCTTCTGATATGACTATGGCGTCAGCTACTTTGTACTCCTTTAATCGCCAATCATCCATCACATATTGTGCAATATCTCGATTTTTTTCTGACTGCAGTTTAGCGACGCCGTTGACGTGGGTTTTAGAGATACAGTAAGTAAAGCTACTTTCGATTTTAGCCGATCGTTTCTTAATGAAATATAGACTTCCTGAAACCTTTGCAGTTTATAAAGGGCGTTGAATAAGTAATGCAACACATTTTCTCTCGACCAATTTCAGTTGAAAAAATGCAGAATTTGTTGTAGGACATCGTGGAATATTTCTGCTCCAGCCCATATAGTTTCATGAATTTTCGATAGGTGGCGGAGCTATACGTAGCCTTCAAAAGGGCGTCTGCAACGCAATTGCGTTCCAAGCAGAGCGCTGTCAATGGCTTTCTTTTGGCGGAAAACTAGAGCATCGCAGACATTCATAGGCACTTGCAGAATGTCTACGGAGACTTAGCAGTGAGTAAAAGAATGGTGACTTGTCTGTCATCAACGTAACACGGTCGCACAAATCTGTACGATATCCGCTTGCTGGCCGGCGGCGCCCATCTATGGCTTCTGCAATGTTGGAACGTGCGGACACTCTCACTGGAGTTGACCGACGGATCACAATCAAACACCTCGCTGCTCAACTGGACAACGCCTGCACAACCGAGAGGAGTTCACAAAATTTCAATGGACTGTTCTTCCCCATCCACCCAACAGCCCGGATTTCGCATCTTCCTGCTTTCATCTCTTTGGCTCAATGAAGGTGGCATTCCACAAGAAGCAGTACGTGAGTGACGGGGAGATTATTGATGCAGTGCGATATTGGCTCCGATGTCGTCCAGTAGAGTGGTGCCATGCGAGCATACAGGACCTCCCAGTAAAGTGGCGTAAGGTCGTCGCATTCAACGAAGATTACGTTGCAAAATAGGGTTTTTTAGCGAAAAGAGTGGGGAGTATTATAGTGTATTGGAATCGCGAATAAAGCCAACCTGCTTTCACAAAACAAAACAAAAAATTTTGCATTGCTAATTGAACGCCACTCGTAGTTAGATTTCCATTACCAAGGGGAGCTCCCAGGAAACTTTGTTATAAAGGAAGACACAATACAAGATGACTTGAAAAGAGCGAGTAGGTACGTCTGTTGCACGTATCATGATAATACGATGCTGACGGCAGCAGTATTGGAATTGCTTGTTCAGTATTGTGCTCAGTTATCCTTAAGGGGAAAGTGAGTTTGTTTCTCTTGTTAAGGAAGGTAGCGTGCACGTATAGCGGAGAATCTTGGCGTGCTTCATCAGTTCAGAGAGAGACTGCCACATGCTGGCAAGTGTGAAGGCAGGGCCACGCCCTCTGCCATGGGCGCGGTCCGATCGCGTGCCGTTCGCAATTCGGCGACTAGCTGTCTGCCTTACTGCCTCCAGATCCGCCACTAATCTGCAGCACAACAGAAATGGAACCCCGCTCAACAGCTAGTTCAATGGCCACAAGCGAGCTTTAGCAACTCTACCAACTCTCACATGTACTTCGAAAGGTTTCGACAGATTTAAAGTGTGTGCCATAGTGGGACTCGAACCCAGATTTTTGTCTCTCGTGGGTACTACTGTTATCGAGTGAGCTATCCAGTCACGACTCACGATCTTCGCTTCCGTCTGTACCTCTTTTTTACATTACAGAGTTCACAGAAGTTCTCACGCATGCTTTGCGGGACTAGAACTCCTAGAAGAAACGATAGGCCTACTGCAGAGAAATGGGATAGCAACATTCTAGGGGATTATTTCCAGAATGAGTATTTGATTCTGCAGAGGAGTGTGTGTTGTCTCCTGGCGGATTACAACTGTGGACCGAGCGAGGTGGCGCAGTGGTTAGCACACTGGACTCGCATTCGGGAGGACGACGGTTCAATCCCGTCTCCAGCCATCCTGATTTAGGTTTTCCGTGATTTCCCTAAATCGCTTCAGGCAAATGCCGGGATGGTTCCTTTGAAAGGGCACGGCCGATTTCCTTCCCCATCCTTCCCTCACCCGAGCTTGCACTCCGTCTCTAATGACCTCGTTGTCGACGGGACGTTAAACACTACTCTCCTCCTCCTCCTCCATTACAACTGTGGGCCAGTCCGGAAGTCGAACAAGGAACCTGTCAAGTTTTAACCGTTTCATACCAGAATTTTTTCTGGATGAAGGAATTTTTTTTCTTTTTGTGGTTATGCTCTTAGGTGATTTTTCAGTGGTTTTAGATGCTAGATTTATACCGAAAGATTTACTCCTTTTCAAAACATCCTTCGTACACTTGGCTTTATTGCATGGTCTAAAGTAAATAATTACGGAAAGTTCTCTATTGTAATAAATAGTAAAATGATCATTCAATAATTACCATGTAAAATAACAATAATGATATTCAATTACGCAGGGGCGTATAGCGAACCAACCACCGCCGTGTAGTCTGGTGGTCACGAGCTTATTTTCATTGCTACATTGACTTGCTAATATTTTCATAGTGATGGCCAACCGCTGGCAGAAGCTTTGCATCATGAAAAGGTTGAACATTCACAAATGTGCACCTCAGGTGTCCATCGAGAAAAATACTTCTGTTGCAAAAAATTGTTCAAATGTGTGTGAAATCTTATGGGACTTAGCTGCTAAGCTTACACATTACTTAACCTAAATTATACTAAGGACAAACACACACACTCATGCCCGAGGGATGACTCGAACCTCCGGCGGGACCAGCCGCACAGTCCGTGACTGCAGCGCCAGACCGCTCGCCTAATCCCGCGCGGCACTTCCGTTGCAGCTAGGACACGCTAAAAGTTAACGTCTACATTTGTAGCCAGAGGGTCTGGAAGGGTTAAAGTTAGGAGAGAGTTACTGGTGCAGTACAGCAGTGAGGGTCAGTCGTGAGTCCTGCGTCGACAGCTGAGTCGGTAGAGCATTGCTCACCTATAGCAAGGTCCCGACCTCGAATCCTGGCCTGGCGCATAGTCTTAATCTGCCAGGAAGTGCACACTCCTCTGTAGTAGTGAGAGACTCGTTCTGGCCACAGCAATGTCATTAATTGATGTGATCGAGGTAAATATGTACACTGATGGATGGAAACCATTGCCATTACCAGGGAACAAGGCTCCTATTCAACAACAAATAAAGGCAAATATTTTCGTGCACGGTAAAGCAACGAAGTTACAGAAGCCCAGAAGGCAGTGACGCAGGAAAAGTGATCCAAAACTTCCACCAGAAGAAGTACTTCGTTTTGGCTCTGAGCACTATGGGACTTAACTTCTGAGGTCATCAGTCCCCTAGAACTTAGAACTACTTAAACCTAACTAACCTAAGGACATCACACACATCCATATCCGAGGCAGGATTCGAACCTGCGACCGACGCGGTCACGCGGTTCCGGACTGTAGCGCCTATAACCGCAGGGCCAGTCTGGCCGGCACTTCGTCTTGGTACAGAGATTGCAGTGAAATAATATTTGTAATTATTTTTGTACATGTTGTGCAGTAATGTTTGGTACGTGCCGGCTTGACCTGTGGAACAGTTTGTGTGTGTGTGTGTGTGTGTGTGTGTGTGTGTGTGTGTGTGTGTGTGTGTCATCACATTGACGAACAAGAATATGGCACAGTTACACAAATTTATGTTTTGTATCGCTGATCGTCAAAATATATCCCATCAACATTAGTAAAATGTTAGGAGTAGTGTTAAAACAGTTACGAAAAAGGCAACTGAATCCAGACTTGGCCGTAATTCTTTTGAAGATGTTTCACGTAATGGCAGTCCTACAACTAAATCGCCGTTCAAAACATCAAGGAAGTGCACAATATTATACTCGACAATCGGCGTTTTCATGTGTCTAATTTCTTACTCCATACTCACGTCAGTATAGTACATTACTGGGCATTTTACATGAAGAATGAAGTATGACAAGTATTTCACGTAATATGGATCCCATAACTGTTAAATAGTGACCGAAAGAAGTTACGGAAACGAATTTACCAGTAATGTTTGGGTCGTTTGAAAAAAAGGAAAGAAAAAAGGTAAAAGTATAATATGCCTGAGTGCCGAGTTGTTATTGTACGTGTGACATGAGTCTCTGGCTTCACGCCAGATAAAAAATATCATTTAATGCACAGGAGACTCTTAAAAAATTGGAGATGTAACAATAATCGTCTATGACTCACTTCTGAAATTGACAAAAACTTTTTTGTTTCTAAAAAAGGACCCTTTTTCCCCGCTGTAAAAGTGAGGTTTACATTATTTCTACGTCTACATATACATTTGTACTCCATAAGTCACCTGACGGTGTGCGGAGAAGGGTACTGTGTGTACCAGTGCACTTCCCACGTTCCCTGTTCCAGTCGCTAATGGTTCGAGGGAAGAACGATTGCCGGCAACCTACATGTTGGCTCTAATCTCTTTAATTTTATCTTCATGGTCTTTTTGCGAGATGTACATAGTAGGAAACAATGCATTTGTTGACTCTTCTAGCAATGAACACTCTCGGAACTTCAACAGTGCACCACATCATGCTTCAGAACGCCTCTCCTCCAGCGTCTGCCACTGTAGTTGATTGATTATCTCCATGAAACTTTCGTGCTTACTAGATTAACCTGCAATGACACGCGTTTCTCTTATTTGGATCCTATCTGTTTCCTGTATCAGTGCTATCTGGTAAGGATCCCACAGTGATGAGCGATAGCCGGCCGAAGTGGCCGTGCGGTTAAAGGCGCTGCAGTCTAGAGCCGCGCGACCGCTACGGTCGCAGGTTCGAATCCTGCCTCGGGCATGGATGTTTGTGATGTCCTTAGGTTACTTAGGTTTAACTAGTTCTAAGTTCTAGGGGACTAATGACCTCAGCAGTTGAGTCCCATAGTGCTCAGAGCCATTTTTTTTTTGATGAGCGATATTCGAGTTTTGGTCGAACGCGTGTTTTGTTGTGTCTGTTAACGGACTACATTTTCTGGAGAGTCTTCCAACGAATCTCAGTCTGGCATCTGTCTTCCGTGCGATTAGTTTTATGTGGTCGCTCGAATTCGTTGAATGCCTTGAACGTGGCCCTCCTTCCACTAATTTTGGTTTCGTTTGATTTTTATTTTTCTGTGAGGCTTTGGCTACGTTTAAATTTGCAGTTAACATCTCTTTGGTTTCGAAGCAACTTTCTAGCATGGTTATCGAACCACTGCCGGTCTCTTCCATCTTTCGCACATTTGTTCGGCATATACCCGACTAAAGCGAGATGTACAATGCTTTTCAACTTTGTCCATCGATACTAAACGGCGTTAGTGCTGGAGCTGAAATTTTCGTGCCGACCGCTCAGGTATCATTAATACTGCTGACAAGTAATCCCTACGAATTTTTAATGCGAAAACTTTGAAAGCTTTTTTAAACAAAACAAATGTTATTAAAATACGATATCTTTATTCTTCGCGTCTACATATTGGGAACTCTCTGCTGACAGAGGCCTCCAAATTGTAGCGTGTAACGTGGCAGTGTGTAACTACGTCGGTGCGTGAGAAACAGAGTGCTGTAATTTAGTTTCGAATTCTATGAGTCCGTCCACACATGGAACACCCTCTCCTTCACATGGCAATGGCAGACCACACACGAGCGCTGCGACATCTGCAACAGTCCGATGCCTTTGGTTCACCGACATCGATCATCCGCCATTAGGTCCGAATTATCCTTCATCCGATTGTCATCCGTTCCAAAACTTAAATAATACCTTCGAGGACCTCACTTTAATAGTGATGAACGGTGCAAGCAGAGTTGAGGTTGTAGCTCCGTTAACAAACTCAAATATTCTACAGTGACGGTATCAACAAACTGGTCTCTAGTTATGGGAAATGTGTTCGTCGCCAGGGTACCTGTGTTGAGAAATAAATATGTAGACATGGAGAATGAAGATTTAGAGTGTTAATAACGTTCGTTTTATTTTAATAAAGCTTTGAGTTTTCACGTAAAAAATGCGGGGCTTTACTTTTCAGCTCGTCCTCGTACCATGCATGTACCTGCGGGATCTTACGGAGAGGTGGTCAGTGTACTTAAAACAGTATACTTCTGAAGGGACAACAGACAATGTGGTGAACTGTCGTGGTACCAACTTACCTACAATCAGCATTTCTCCCAAAATCTCATGGAATATCCCACAACTGATTGCAAAAACTACAATTTAATAGGAAGGCTAGAGAAAATTTCCCTCGAAAAATTTAAAATTTTTTTCTGAAAATCATCTAGAACAGATGGTCTGAGAACCTATCTGTTACTGGAAACATTGAGACCCTATGTTAACGTAATAACTGGGATCAGTATTCACGATGTAGTTGTAGCAACAATGACCACTGAGGGACAAAGGGCTAAACAAATAAGAAGTAAAGGCTGCATGTTCAGTAAAATTGAGAGGTTTGACGTTATCTTTATTCTTAGAAAGAACCTAGAATTATTTGATTCATTCAGCGAACAGGTAGATGAACTACAGGTTAAGTTCAAACTAAAATCGGCCAAGCTCCAGATAAATACTTACCCAGCGGTATAATTAAACATGAAATGTTAGACGCGTGCTGTAATGGCCGTGTAAAGTACTATATTACGACTGTAAAACTAGAATCACATTTTAAAAATCACATTGACATTCGTGTTCAATAGCGTGGCTGCCATCGATAAACCAAATTGCGTATGAAAGTTGTCAGATACAATCGACGCATAATACCTTTCCTCCCCAGTTTCAAAGATAATCGTTTTCCATGTGATCATGTATCCTGTTTCAGTGCGAGCCACTATGTGAGGCCTCTAACACTGCCTCGGTTTTATGGCCATCCGCATCTCAATTTGTAACGACAAGTTCAGAAGTGATCTCGCTGTGACGGAAATTGAAATTTACTGTGAATATTGTAGCAGAGGATTTTATTGCCCGCTGATCGCGTTAAACGCCATGGGATGAAGGGCTACAATTTGATAAAGTTGGTCACATCGACCGTTAGTAGGTGTTAAATGAGCAATTTAGCTAGAACAGGCAATCTTTACCCATCGTTATTGTCTGTAACGTTTTAAAAGCAACCATTTTCAGTAAAACTGATGTAACATACAGCGAAGAATCGCTTCCACTCACAGGAAAACACTTGTATACGCATCCCAGCCGCCCCCCCCCCCCCCCCCCCCCCGCAAAATCTACAACATAAGAATGAGTGAATTAAATGAGGACAGTTTTGTTGAAAGGACTTGTAACAGTAATGGAACCAACGAGAGATACGCAGTATTTCCAAGCCCACAACAGACGAATCTTGTAATTTCTTTATAACTGTATCACATATTGCCAGAATGAGATTTTTGCTCTGCAGCGGATTGTGCGCTGATATGAAACTTCCTGGCAGATTAAAACTGTGTGCCGGACCGAGACTCGAACTCGGGACCTTTGCCTTTCGCGGGAAAGTGCTCTACCATCTGAGCTACCCAAGCACGGCTCACGCCCCGTCCTCCCAGCTTTACTTCTGCCTGTACCTCGTCTCCTGCCTTCCAAACTTTACAGAAGCTCTCCTGCGAACCTTGCAGAACTGGCACACCTGAAAGAAAGGATATTGTGGAGACATGGCTTAGCCACAGCCTTGGGGATGTTTCCAGAATGAGATTTTCACTCTGCAGCGGAGTGTGCGCTGATATAAAAGTTCCTGGCAAATTAAAACCGTGTGCCGGACCGAGACTCGAACTTTGTATCACATATTCCTTTGAATATCTCTGTACCCATAGGTGGGAATGTATATATCGCCGTACATTCCCTAAACAGTGACACCATTAATTTAAGCCATGGTGCACTTAATCTCTTAATTTTAGATAAACTGATATCATATATTATTTTAAAGGTATGTGGAAGAATGGTGAATAAATTGTCAGCCCATGAAATTTTATGCAAGTCTTGTTAGTTTTACCTCTGCTGTAGTACATATATATAGAAAGCCATACTGCCGTTCAATATTTCTCAGTGCTTTTGTAAATTTGATTGATACTCATGCAACGATCGAAAACCTCTTCATGGATAATATCCTTCTGATGCTTAAATTACAATACTACATTATTTCTGTTATCGTACTACAAAACAAACTCTTCGTTTTATGAAAGAAAACGCAAATGAAGGTACAGGTTTACTGTTAAGCTTTGAGAAGTATAGGCACAACGAACTTCTATTCCTATTATCGCAAGTGGAACGAAGTAGTCCCATGAGGAAGTTAATTTCGCTTACTCTGATTTTATACTTTATATGACTTCTGCCGAGTCCGAAGGCAGCACTGTGGTGTCTCGAATTCTCCCCATCCAACCTCTCCCTGTAAGTCGCGCAGGAATTCTTCCCTCTAAATAAACTTGTCTTCCTCGAAATGGATGCACGACTATCTGCGCTTGCAGCGCCACCTCGTTTATCCTGATAACGAGCCCAAATTCGCTCCAGGCCTTATACTTAACGGCCTGTACGTAATCTTACTCGTGCTGCTACTACCCCGACACTAAGAAGATATACGTCTTCCAGAAAAGCTTTTGCGTTTTCTGTCTACTTACATAGCTACTTAAGAAGTTCAACGTTGCTGTTAATTAAGTATTTGTGACGACGGTATGTGTTAAGTAACGTGCTTTGTAGGGCATTGTCTCGATACGACTGAACTTTTCCGACAGATCGTATTGTTAGTTGAACTCGTTGTCTGTTTACAACATTATAATATATAACTATTAATAATAATAAATATTGGTGTCATAGATCTGTCAAAACTTGTTTTAACGAATCCTGCTCTATCGGCGTGATACGTAGAGTGCTGATTTGTAACATAGTATAATGTTCCGGCCGGCCGGAGTGGCCGAGAAGTTCTAGGCGCTACAGTTTGGAACCGCGTGACCGCTACGGTCGCGGGTTCGAATCCTGCCTCGGGCATGGATGTGTGTGATGTCCTTAGGATAGTTAGGTTTAAGTAGTTCTAAGTTCTAGGGGACTGATGACCTCAGAAGTTAAATCCCATAGTGCTCAGAGCCATTTGAACCATTTTTATAATGTTCCGGACCAGGATCCAATCCGCGTACTAGATTTAAGAGCATTTTTCTAGAACGCATTTCACCCCGGCTGTGGTTTAATGGCGATTACTCATATCTATTTAAGCGAATATCGTGATTGTACTCCATAGATGGTGCTGCACTTAAATCCCGACAAATTTCAACTTCCCGCCATACCGCAGTTCCGCCAGAGGTTGCGATCGGCGTTCTTGAAAGCCATAGACATCTAGTAAACAGTCAAAACCTCAAAATGGGTGAGATGTTACGGACAAGTGCGGATTACAACCGAAGAGTCGCCATTATCGGATGTGGTGTCACCGCCAGACACCACACTTGCTAGGTGGTAGCTTAAATCGGCCGCGGTCCATGTAGTACATGTCGGACCCGCGTGTCGCCACTGTGATCGCAGACCTAGCGCCACCACCAAGGCAGGTCTCGTGATACGAGAGTGGACTCGCCCCAGTTGTACGAGAACCTAGCTACCGCCCAGTTGTACGAGAACCTAGCTACCGCCCAGTTGTACGAAGCCTTTTCTCTCTCATTAGCCGAGAGACAGAATAGCCATCAGCTAAGTTAATGGCAACGAACTAGCAAGGCGCCATTTGTATCAGTGCCTATAGCTTACGAGTATTCAAGAGAGATGTATTCCAAGGACTAAATAAAAGATAAGTAATAAGCATCTACATACTTTTCTTCTTATTCATTTATAAGTTCTCATGTTCCAGTACTTCACGCCCGTCTGCATTTTCAGCCATCTAAACTTCACGGTGTCGGCCCAGCTACCGACACGACATCGGAAGTCTTCTCTCTGGCCGTTCGCCCACTGAAATAGTTCGATTCTTCGGGTACCCGAGATCAACTGTTTACGATATTGTGGCCAAGTGTAATGCCTCAGAGAAGTCTGGGGTTCACGTTTTAGGTGTTGTGTCCGTTGAGGGTGATATCAAGCCGCCACATTTCTTTGAAAAGGACAAACTGTCACAAAGAAGCTTGTCTGCAAGTTTTGACGAATTTCTTGATTCGTGGACATTAACTATGGCCCCTGGGAGACAATATGTCGTTCAACTGTGCGGTGCACCGGCTCACACGGGCCATTTAGTCCAAAACTGGCTCTCCGATAACGCTGAGACGTTTTTGTCAAAGGAGTTCTGGCACCCGAATAGCCCGAATTTGAACCCCATCGACTACTATGTCAGAAGCGTAGTCGAAAGAGTTATCAGCAAGACGTGGCACCCTAATGCCACACCTCTTCGCCCCGCTATCGAAGCAGCATTCGCGAATATGGACAGCGTTGTTTTAAAGAGTGCTTGCGATCGCTTCAGGACAAGACTGGAGGTGGTAATTGCGGTTGAAGTGGGTTACTTCGAGTAATGTTACTGTTGAAGGATACCACTATTTATATGTAACAGTATTTTCATTGCCGCGCGGGATTAGCCGAGTGGTCTCGGGCGCTGCAGTCTACCCCAGCACCTCAGACACTCGGCGGAGGTTCGAGTCCTCCCTCGGGCATGGGTGTGTGTGTTTGTCCTTAGGATAATTTAGGTTAAATAGTGTGTAAGCTTAGGGACTGATGACCTTAGCAGTAAAGTCCCATATGATTTCACACACATTTGAACTTTTTTTTTATTTTCATTTTCATTTGTATTTTATTTTAATAAATTTGCTTTTAAAAAGTTTAATTTGACGGGATTTAAGCACCTCACTCTGTACAATGATGAGCCAAAACATTCTACATCTACATCCATACTCCGCAAGCCACCTGACGGTGTGTGGCGGAGGGTACCTTGAGTACCTCTGTTGGTTCTCCCTTCTATTCCAGTCTCGTATTGTTCGTGGAAAGAAGGATTGTCGGTATGCTTCTGTGTGGGCTCTAATATCTCTGATTTTATCCTCACTGTCTCTTCGCGAGATATACGAGGAGGGAGCAATATACTGCTCGACTCCTCGGTGAAGGTATGTTCCCGAAACTTCAACAAAAGCCCGTACTGAGCTACTGAGCGTCTCTCCAGCAGAGTCTTCCACTGGAGTTTATCTATCATCTCCGTAACGCTTTCGCGATTACTAAATACTTCCTTTGTTTTCGGATTGCATTTCCTTAGGATTCTTCCAATGAATCTCAGTCTGGCATCTGCTTTACCGATGATCAACTTTATATGATCGTTCCATTTTAAATCACTCCTAATGCGTACTCCCAGATAATTTATGGAATTAACTGCTTCCAGATGCTGACCTGCTATATTGTAGCTAAATGATATGGGATCTTTCTTTCTATGTATTCGCAGCACATTACACTTGTCTACATTGAGATTCAATTGCCATTCCCTGCACCGTGCGTCAATTCGCTGCAGATCCTTCTGCATTTCAGTACAATTTTCCATTGTTACAACCTCTCGAGATACCACAGCATCATCTGCAAAAAGCCTCAGTGAACTTCCGATGTCATCCACAAGGTCATTTATGTACATTGTGAATAGCAATGGTCCTACGACACTCCCCTGCGGCACACCTGAAATCACTCTTACTTCGGAAGACTTCTCTCCACTGAGAATGACGTGCTGCATTCTGTTATCTAGGAACTCTTCAATCCAATCACACAATTGCTCTGAAAGTCCATATGCTCTTACTTTGTTCATTAAACGACTGTGGGGAACTGTACCAAACGCCTTGCGGAAGTCAAGAAACACGGCATCTACCTGGGAACCCGTGTCTATAGCCTATATGACCACCTGCTTAATAGCTTGTTTGCCCATCTTGGAAACGAAATACATAACTGGTTCTGCGTCTCAGGGACTGTTTGTTGGTTGGTTTTTCGAGGTATGTGGCATCAGATGTGTACGCATAGGTCATGCATTTCGCGTAAATAACGGGTCGCTGTTTTTGCGTACGCGGCGATGGCGCCCGATAGCGTCCCAGATGGGTTTCATAGGATTTAACATGAGACGAATTTGCTCACTTGAGACATCAACTTGTGTTCCCTATAAGGGTCCTCAAACCTCTGTAGCACATTTATGGCTCCGAGACACGGACAATTATCCTGCTGGCAGATGACATCGCCTTCGGGGAAGACATCAAGTATGAAGGGATGCAAGTGGTTCGCCACAGCCCTCATGCAAGAGCGGGAGAATGTTTCGCATAGCATAATACTGAAAATCTGTTTAAGTTCAATATTTGTAATTATTATTGTTCTGGTGAAAGACGTACGGGAATGTGTAAAGCTCCATCTCTGACAATATTAGTATTCTGATTGAGAAAAAAAAAAAAACAGAAATTTATTACTTTTCCTATAAGTCATGAAAAATCAAATTCTCTTGTATCTGACTGAGATTACAAAATCATTCTCTAACATCCCCTAACAATAAATACAGTAAGGCTCCTGCACGCAACAGACAGCTTACCTCGTTTTGCTGCAGCAGCTGCGTGAATGTTCTGCATCCAGCAAATAATTCAAAAGAAATACTGCTATCCATCCACAGTGCAATGCGTAGTCACAACTACTGCCATTGTTTTTCCCTATATAGATACTGAACGATCAGTAGGGGTTTGGTCAACAAACCTTAAACGGTGTAAAAAAATGAAAGAAATCAATAAAAACTTTTAATTTACTGTATTCTGAAAATTGACAATTTAAACACTGACAAAATTTACTCGCAACTTTCCTTTTCTTGTTAGAATAATCAGCAACAATCTTAGTTATTCCACATTGTCTTTAATCAGTAACCTCGTATCTGGTCACAACAAAGATTCGAATATGAACATAAACAAATCTGACAAAATCCCTCCAGCGCTAAAGCAAGCAGCAACTAAGGGCAGAAAAAATGAAAATTACCAAAAATCCTCAATAAATACCGAAGAAGAAGATCGAAACTCTCATATATTACACAATAACAGAAACGAGTCGTAGTGAATAAAAGAGTAATAGTAAGTTATATACACTTGAATATAAAATGTCTATCTTGTGAATAGGCACAGAAGGTCAGTGCTCATTTAATGATTCGAAATATGTATGGTCACAGATAATTACATAAGTTTGGCAAGTTTCTTGAAGTACAGTCGAAAATATTAAGCCCAGGCCAGTTACATGTTGGCAGACTTGTTCAATACTAATTCATTTTGTGATGGTACAGTACACGGCGTACCATGAAGTACATGTTTTGATCCAGAACATGCAAAATGTGTGACATATAATTTCATTCAATGACAGTCAGATTTGACTTAAGACATTAATGGTGAAATTTTTAAAAAGTTACAATTAATCGTAGATCCCAGTGTTGATACATACATAGCAATTTCATGTGATTTGAATTATCATGCAATAGAAAATTGGCATTGCTTGAAAATCCATTCAGATATGCAGTAAAATTACAGGTAAACAATCAAAATATGACGTTCATATAATCCAATTTGTGTGGTAGATATTTCAGAAAAAATAAATGTGAGTATAAATTCAATTCGTTCCTATGCATTACAAGGGACTTCAGCTCCAGTCAACATAAGTTAGTGTAGAATGTTATTTCTTATCGCTGCATAGTCAGTTAAGTTCCCATAACTTATTACACATTCCGTCATTGAGTATTGGGTCAGTGATTATCACAAGTACTTCGTTTTGTTTACAGTACTGATTTTTGATTTCTCATAAAATCATACCAATGTTTTTATGATGATCTTCGAACAGAAAATAGCAAGTAGCAGCACAAGATCAATATCGTCAGACGTCAAATGTCAATTTGTCTGTCTATTGAGTCAGAATTGTATGGCCACACATAGTTAATCACAACAGTGAAATAAATATAGCTTACAAAAGACGCATCTTACATTATGGTCTTCAGTCCAAAGACTGGTTTGATGCAGCTCTCCATGCTACTCTATCCTGTGCAAGCCTCTTCATCTACGAGTAACCACTGCAACCTACATCCCACTTAATCTGCTTACTATATCCATCCCTTGTTCTCCCTCTACTATTTTTAGCCCCCACACTTCCCTCCAGTACAAAATTAATGATCCCTTGATACCTCAGAATGTGTCCTACCAACTGATCCCTTCTTTTAATCTAGTTGTACTACAAATTTCTCTTCTTCCCAATTCCATTCAGTACCTCCTCATTAGTTACGTGATCGACTCATCCAATCTTCAGCATTCATTCTTCTGTAGCACTACATTTCAAAACCTTGTAGTCTCTTCTTGAGTAAACTGTTCATCGTCGATGTTTCACTTCCGTACATGGCAACACACCGTACAAATACTTTCAGAAAGTCTTCCTGACACTTAAATCTATACCCGATGTTAACAAATTTCTCTTCTTCAGAAACGCCTTTCTCGCCATTGCCAGTCTACATTTTATATCCTCCCTCCTTCGACCATCATCCATTAATTTTCTTCCCAAATAGCAGAACTCACTTACTTCTTTAAGTGTCTCATTTCCTAATCTAATTCCCTCAACGCCACCTGATTTAATTCAACTGCATTCCATTATCCTCGATTTGCTTTTGTTGATGTCCATCTCATATCCTCCTTTCAAGACACTGCCCATACCGTTCAATTGCCCTTCCAAGTCCTTTACTGTAAGTACCAGAATTACAATGTCATCGAGAGACCTCAAAGTTTTTATTTCTTCTTCCAGGACTCTAGTTCCTGCTCCTAACTCTTCTTTTGCTTCCTTTACTGCTTGCTCATTATACACATTGAGCAACATCGGGGATAGGCTACAACTCCGTCTCACTCCCTTCCCAACCACTGCTTCCCTTTCATGTACCTCGACTCCTATAACTGCCATCTGGTTTCTGTACAAATTGTAAATAGCCTTTTGTTCCCTGTATTTTACCCCTGCCACTTTACCAATTTGAAAGAGAGTGTTGCAGTCAACATTGTCAAAAACTTTCTCTATGCCTACGAATGTTATAAACATAGGTTTGTTTTTCTTAACCTGTCTTCTGTGAGAAGTCGTAGGGTCAGTATTGCATCGCGTGTTCCTACATTTATCTGGAATCCAAACTGATGTTCCCCAAGGTCACCTTCTGCCAGTTTTTCGATTCTTCTGTAAAGGATTCGTGTTAGTATTTTACAACCGTGACTTATTCAACTGGTAGCACCTGGTTTCATTGGAATTGGGGTTGTTACATTCTTCTTGAAGTCTGAGATTATTTCGCATGTCCCGTACAACTTGCCCACCAGATCGAAGAGTTTTGTCATGGCTTGCTCTCCTAAGGCCATCAGTAGCTCTAACGAAATGTTTTCTACTCTAGGGGCCTTTTTTCGACTTACGTCTTTCAGTGCTTTGTCAAATTCTTGACGCAGTATCGTATCCCCTTCTCATCTTCCTCTACATCCTCTTCCATTTCCATAAAATTGCTCTCAAGTTCGTCTCCCTTGTATAGACTCTCTATGTACTCCTTCTGTTTTCTGCTTTCCCTTTTTCCCTTAGGACTGGTTTTCCATCTGAGCTGGTCCTGAGGTGGTCCTCTTTTCTCCAAAGGTCTCTTTAATTTTCCTGTAGGCAGTATCTGTCTTACCCCTAGTGATATATGCTTCTGTATCTTTACATGTGCCCTCTAACCATTCCTGCTTAGCCATTCTGCTCTTCCTATCGATTTCCTTTTTTGAACGTTTCTGTTACCTACCGTCCGCGTCATTTATTGCATTTTTATGTTTTCTCCTTTCATCGATTAAACTCAATATATCTTGTGTTACCCAAGGATTTCACGTAGCTCTCGTCTATTTACCTACTTGATTCTGTTCTGCCTTCACTATTTCATCTCTCAAAGCTACCCATTCTTCTTCTACTGACTCATTTCCCCTGTTCTTGTCAATTGTTCCCTAATGCTCCCTGTGAACCCTCTAAAACCTCTGGTTTTTCTTTATCCACGTCCCATCTCCTTAAATTCCTACCTTTTTGTAGTTCCTTTAGGTTTAAAATCTGCATTTCATAACCAATAAATTGTGCCCATCTGCCAATGGAAATGTCTTACAATTTAAAATCTGGTTCCTTAATCTGTGTCTAACCATTATACAGGGTGCTCCATTGATAGTGACCGGCCCAAATATCTCACGAAATAAGCGTCAAACGAAAAAACTACAAAGAACGAAATTTGTCTAGCTTGAACGGAGAAACCAGATGGCGCTATGTTGGCCGGCTAGATGGATATCAGCTGCGCTTTTTCAAATAGGAACTCCCATTTTTATTACATATTCGTGTAGTAAGTGAAAACTGATAGGTTTTTTAAATTAAAATACAGAACGTAGGTACGTTTGAACATTTTATTTCGGTTGTTCCAATGAGCTACATGTACCTTTGTGAACTTATCATGTCTAAGAACGCATGCTGTTACAGCGTGATTACCGGTAAATACCACATTAATGCAATAAATGCTCAAAATGATGTCCGTCAACCTCAATGCATTTGGCAATACGTGTAACGACATTCCCCTCAACAGCGAGTAGTTTGCCTTCCGTAATGTTCGCACATGGATTGCCAATGCGCTGTAGCATGTTGTCAGGCGTTGTCGGTGGATCACGATAGCAAATATCCTTCAACTTACCCCACAGAAAGAAATCCGTGGACGTCAGATCCGGTGAACGTGCGGGCCATGGTATGGTGCTTTGACGACCAATCCACCTGCCATGAAATATGCTATTCAATACCGCTTCAACCGCACGCGAGCTATGTGCCGGACATCCATTATGTTGGAAGTACATCGCCATTCTGTCATGCAGTGAAACATCTTGTAGTAACATCGGTAGAACATTACGTAGGAAATCAGCATACATTGCACCATTTAGATTGCCATCGATGAAATGGGGGTCAATTATCCTTCCTCCCATAATGCCACACCATACATTAACCCGGCAAGGTCGCTGATGTTCCACTTGTCGCAGCCATCGTGGATTTTCCGTTGCCCAGTAGTGCATATTATGCCGGTTTACGTTACCGCTGTTGGTGAATGACGTTTCACTTTAAATACAACGCGTGCAAAAAATCTGTCATTGTCCCGTAATTTCTCTTGTGCCCAGTGGCAGAACTGTACACGACGTTCAAAGTCGTCGCCATGCAGTTCCTGGTGTGTAGAAATATGGTACGGGTGCAATCGATGTTGATGTCGCATTCTCAACACCGACGTTTTTGAGATTCCCGATTCTCGCGCAATTTATCTGCTACTGATGTGCGGATTAGCCGCGACAGCAGCTGAAACACCTACTTGGCCATCACCATTTTTTGCAGATCGTGGTTGACGTTTCACATGTGGCTGCACACTTCCTGTTTCCTTACATAACGTAACTATCCGGCAAACGGTCCGGACACTGGATGATGTCGTCCGGATACCGAGCAACATACATAGCACACGCCCGTTGGGCATTTTGATAACAACAGCCATACATCAACACGATATCGACCGTTTCCGCAATTGGTAAACGGTTCATTTCAACACGGGTAATGTATCACGAAGCATACACCGTCCGCACTGGCGGAATGTTACGTGTTACCACGTACATACACGTTTGTGACTATTACAGCGCCATTTATCACAAAGCGAAAAAAGTGGTCCAACTAAAACATTCATTTTCTTTACGTACTACACGAATATGTAATAAAAAATAGGAGTTCCTATTTTAAAAAACGCTGCTGATATCCGTTTGACCTATGGCAGCGCCATCTAGCGGGCCAACCGTAGCGCCATCTGGTTTCCCCCTTCAAGCTAGACAAGTTTAGTTCTTTATAGTTTTTTGGTTTGACGCTTACTTCGTGAGATATTTGGGCCAGTCACTATCAATGGACCACACTGTATAATCATTCTGTACCTTCCAGTGTCTCTTGGTGTCTTCCACGCATATAACCCTCTCTCATGATTCTTAAACCAAGTGTTAGTTATCGTTAAATTATGCTCTGTGCAAAAGGCTACCAGACGGCTTCCTCCCTCATTCCTTTCGCCCAGTCCATGTCCACCTACTACTTTTTCTTCTCTTTCTTTTCCTACTATCGAAATCCAGTTCTCAATGACAATTAAATTATCAGCTCCATAACCTATCTGAATGATTTCTTTTGTCTCATTATACATTTCCTCAATCTCCTCCTCATCTGCAGAGCTAGTTGTTTGTAAACTTGTATTACTGCGGTGGGTTCGGGTTTCGTGTCTATCTTGGCCATAATAATGCGTTCACTATCTTGTTCACAGTGGCTTACCCGCGTTCCTATTTGTTTACTTATTATTAAATCTACTCCTGCATTACCCTATTTGATTTTGTATTTACAAAAAAAAATGTCTCAAATGGCTCTGAGCACTATGGGACTTAACATCTATGGTCATCAGTCCCATAGAACTTAGAACTACTTAAACCCAACTAACCTAAGGACAGCACACAACACCCAGTCATCACGAGGCAGAGGAAATCCCTGACCTATATTTACAACCTTGTATTCACCTGACCAGAGGTCCTGTGCCTCCTGCCACTATATCTAACTTTAACCTATACGTTTCCCTTTTTAAGTTTTCTAACCTAACTGCCCGATTAAGGGATCTAACACTCGAATTCCCGATCCGTAGAACGCCAGTTTTGTTTCTCCTGATACCGACGTTTTCTTGAGCAGTCCCCGCTGGATATGTGAATGGGGGACTACTTTACATCCGGAATATTTCACTCAAGAGGATGCCATCATCATATAACCATACGGTAGAGCTGCATGCCCTTGGAAAAAATTACGGCTGTACTGAAAAGGCTCCTGCCCCTCTTCATACTTACATTACCAAGGAGCAGAACTCGAATCCATGTCTCGACATCCAGATCTTCTGTGGTTTCTATAAATCTGTGTAAGCAGATGACGGGATGTATCCTTTGAAAGCGGTTTGATCGTTTTGTTGCACAATTTTTTTCGTATCCGACCTCCGTCTCACATCTCATTGTGCACGGGACGGTACAACGTGGCTTCGATTCTTGTGTCTGCTTAACTGTCTTTTCGTCTAGCAATAGTCTGCTCAATAATTCCAGTTTACTTTCTTTTTCTCCTTATTAGGTGTCCATATCATACCTGAATTTAATGGTTGTTTTTAATGAGTCAGCCTGGTGATGATAGTTCAAGCATCTCTGTTGCCGTATGTTCTTTTACTGCCTTTTTTCTTTGATTGTGGATAACTTTCGATCGAAAGTAGTTCATCAGTTTTAGAACAAGCTTATGTTTACCTAATATGGATGGAGAGAGAGCGATGCTCTATTTGTCTTTCTGATGCACTGAAGAACCAAAGAAAGTGGTATAGGCATCCGTATTCAAATACAGAGATACTAAACAGGCAGCATATGGTAATACACCGGGGTAATACACCGTGTGACAAAAAAGTGGTACACCCATAAGATAAGTCTGGATGTCATCAGAAACGCGTATACGTACAGACTATCAGTGGGTATGTACGAGGGCGTGCTGAACTATATGCCTCCGAATTTTTTATGTAAAAACTCGTAAAGCTTTTTAAATAAAACAAACCTTATTAACATTCTACATCTTCTTCTTCTTCACGCCTGTGCGATTATTTTTCAATACAGCCGCCGTAGCGACGAATACATTTCTTTCAACGAAAGACCAGTTTGTTGATACCGTCACTGTAGCATGTGTGACTTCGTTGACGGAGCCACAACCTCACCTCTGCTTGCACTGTTGATCACTATCAAAGTGAATTCCTCGAAGGAGGTCTTTAAGTTTTGGAAATAGTTGAAAATCGGATGGGGACGAGTCGAGAGTGTATGAAGGATGACTGATTACAGCGAACTCAAGGCGTCGGATTCTTGAAAATGGCGCAGCGCTCGTGTGTGGTCTGGCGTTGTCATGCTGAAATAAAAGGTGCTCCATGTGTGAAAGAGCTCTTCGAATTCGAAACTCGATTACAGCACGCTGTTTCTCACCTACTGAAATACTTACGTTACACACCACCGCGTACATGCTATAATTAGGAGCATGAAATTCCAATGAAATCCCGGCCATTAGCTGGTGACAGGCATTGATAAATATCAATAGAGACAGCTGAAAATGTGTACCCCGACCGGGACTCGACCCCGGTATCTCTTGCTTAATGGCAGACGCTCTAGCCGACTGAGCTACCGAGGGCACAGATGACAGTGCGACTGCAGGGACTTATCTCTGGCACACTCCCTGTGAGACGCGCACTTCTAACTTACTGTCCACACACTACAATTGTAATGCCACGTCCCACTATAATCATTACTCGCGACAGTCAATGTAACAATTCCCTTAAGAGTTTGAGCAATGTGAGTGATTCCGCACTGAATAAGATCATTGGCCGACAACCCTTATTTGTATGAAGATAGTATCTGTTCTTTCGGACATGTCCGATGTCCGAAAGAACAGATACCATCTTCATACAATTAGGAGCCGTTTTGCGGCGGAGGGCTGTAAATGTGTAGACGTGAAGAATAAAGATGTAGAATGATAATAACATTTGTTTTGTGTAAAAAACTTTAAGAATCTTCACATAAACAATTCGGAGACTTTACTTTTCAGCAGGCCCAACTAAATGGTTACAGGTGCAATTCTCTGTGATAGGTACAACAGAGCGTATTAGTGTTGTTCGTGTTTAGTGTTGTTAGCAGGCCTGGTTTTGTTTATAAGGGGCGTGAACAGCCTCAGATGTTCAATGGTCACTGTGAAGGACACTTAAATGCTGCGTAATCGTGTGAGACAGCGTTATCAGCATCTGACAGAGTTTGAAAGGGCCGGCATTGTGGGTCTCCATTTCGCCGGCTGATAGAATCTTACAGTATCCATACCTTTGGGGCATTCGGATATGTCACTAGACCCATGATGGACAGCAAGGGAAAGTGAGGGCAGGCATACCAGCCATCAAGATTAAGGTGGACCACGTCTGACGACAACAAGGACGGATCCTCGTTCTGTGCGCCATGCTCGTAGTAGTCACTTCACACTTGCGCCTGCCATCTCAGAACAACCCTAATGGACACCCTGCCAGTGGCGGCTCGTGGGTATCCATCCAGGATGTTCACAGATTTTCAGATTCAGAAAAATTCGAGAGTGTGAAATTAACACCACTGCTGCATGCTTATCAAAAAGTTTGTACAACTACAGCCGTTGTCAATTATATAAAAACAGTAATAATAATGGGCGGGTAAGAAGCGTACAATTTTGAACATGGCTTACGTTTGCAGCAACCGTATACAAAAATTTGAAAAATATGTAAAAAATCAGCCAACCGGTTGCATAGGTTTTCTATATACCTTGACCAGGTTTCGTCACCTCTAAGGGTGAGGTAATTACCTAAAATGAATATGTCAGATTAAATTCTTATCTAGTAAAAGTTACATTAATGTAAACGAGCGTGAAACAAATAGTACTTACATGAAGAACATATCGTCAAAGATGTACAATGATTTAAGAGCTGAGTTGCTCAAGTCATACAAATGACTTCCAACGTGACAATCGCAGAACATTACTTGCAGTATGAACCATAGAGCAAAATTCGCAGTTTTCTGAAACCTACGCTTCTTTGGAGCCTCGAAAAACGTGCATCGTGCATTCTTTCTACAAAACTAACGGATTTCGTCAGACATATTACGAGACTTCCTGCAATGTGTGTCCCTCTGCTGTAGCTGCAGTATATTTCGTATTTGCAAGAAAGTAGGAGGTCAGCAGCGATGGGGTTTTCAGATTCTGTCTTGTTTATAGGTGGTACAGCAAGCTCAGCACATCAACTGGCAGTCACCTCGTACATGTAGGACATTAATCTGTCCTTAAATACGCTCAATTCCTCGACGAACTCGGTCGATAATATAAAATCAGGTGTGCAATATTTCCAGCAGAATTCACGCGACGCCAACGACATATACTATAGAAATAATTTCTGAGTAATGATAATTCAAAACACTTCATTCGGATAGCTGGTTTTGATAACAAAGTATTCGTTGAACGAGGTCAGTCGGGCCCGGTTGGAGTCTATTAGGTTGAGAAACGGCGAAGTTGTCGAACAAATGGTTGTCGGAATATGCATTTCACGAAATTTGTCATTGCTAAGCAAATTCGCAAAACATGAAGAAAAGACCAAATGAATCATTATACAACAATATGACATTTTTTCTAGGAGTACGTTCCAGCTGCAACAATTTTAATGCACGTTGATGCACTATATTAGTAAGGAGAAACTTAAATGAAAATCTAAAGCGTGGTGCTCACTAGAAAAGGATGACATAGTGTACAAATAGTACACATATCTAGTTCAAATATTTACTGACAAATATCTCTACTATTTTATGATCGATATTATATCCCAGTTGACTTGCTCGAAGTCTCTTTGACTACTGATATGTGAATTAGTTGAAACTGTGAAATACAAGCGAACTTGCAATGGTGTACTTTTAAACTAATGATGCGTTCCTGAGGGAGACGTCCGTACCGCCTTCCTTTAAGTATCTATTTTCGTGCGCAGTAGTAGGCGTCAGATATTTGGCTCGCAATCTGTTATGGAGGACCAGGTGCTTTCCTACCCCGAAATAGAATCTTCTGAATCTCTAGGTTGCCGCTTACGACCGGCGTCAATGTGCAAATAGAACGAAGGGACTTTTTTGTGGTGTGTATATGCTTTGGTGGTCTCCTTCCATGCATCAGTGTATAACGATCATCATGGTTACTTAGTCAATTATTATACAGGTCAGCAACTTTGTCGACATAATGTAGATTTCATAGCTCTGTAAGTTTTAAATACAGAAAAATCAAGTGAAATCTCTTACAGAACTGGCAGTAGATTTGACTGATACGCGGTAGTGGTGGAATAGTCTATAAACTGTAAATGAAACACATACGATACTGGTATAATAATCTACAATATTAATTATTTTACAAAACGGTTGTTGGCTGTTGCGCGATCATCAGGTATAAATATAAATATGTGTGGCTTTGAAATTTTGAACAATAGAAGATTTTAAAATTGTGGATTACATAGTATCTCAGTTTGTTGCCGTAGGTGACAGTTCATAATGTTTGGTTTCAGACTAAAAAAGAGAGGAATTATTTAAGAGGAAATGTTGTGTAAAATTATTGAACTTAGAAAAATACGGGATACATTAAATAATGAAATTTATAACAAACTGCAATAATTGTTCTGAGAAGAAAATAAATTGAACGATAAACTTTGGTGTACATGTCAGGATGTGGCTGAGGTGTAAGTGGGGTCTAACAAAGAACAAGTTAATTTTTCAACTCCGGTCGGCAAACTGCCTCCCGTTTATTGAAGAAAAAAAAAACATTTACTGATGACCTAGCCGGGGTACATTAATGTGAATTTAGCGGCCCTAAGGCGCAAACAGATTGAGCCGGGGCTCGAAAAGTGCACGGCGGCAACCGGCCAATGCGTCTGATCTCGTCGGGAGCCCGTCAGTAAAAGAGAGCGATCCACACGCCTCGTTCGTGCAGCTCGGCGCGGTGGGCGCTCACACGTGATCTCCTGGACCTTTGTGATTGGCTGCTGTAGGAGCTCTGCCTAGGCAAGCGACGCTTCCCTAAGCGTCACACCCTGGTTCCCGAGCTCGATTCCCGGCGGGGTCAGGGATTTTCTCTGCCTCGTGATGACTGGGTGTTGTGTGATGTCCTTAGGCTAGTTAGGTTTAAGTAGTTCTAAGTTCTAGGGGACTGATGACCATAGATGTTAAGTCCCATAGTGCTCAGAGCCATTTGAACCTAAGCGTCACCCCGTCAGCAGAAAGATTGTTTGTTCGTCGAGCACGTGAACAAGCCGTGGGATAGCGTCACATACTGGAAAAATCTGATGTGTCGCCAACCCAGGGCCCGTGCACGGCTTTGTGAAGATCCATTGCCATCCATAACTCACGCATTTAGGAAAAAAAATTCCCTTTTCTTTTATTGAAAATAAAGGACTCCCGTACTCAATCTGTCAGCACCTGTACATTGGTGTGATGTTCCAAGGGAGTGGCCGAATAAAGAAATGTTCTCTAATATTACAATAAGACAATATGTAAATTCTACAAGTGAGATTAAACGGGTGATTAAACATAGTAAAAATTTTTTAAGTGGGCAATGTAATTAATCTTCCTCCCTTTATGGATGTGAAGTAGGACTTTGCGTTGCACATTGTAACTATGGCCTTCTTTAAATAGGTAGTCTGCGAAGGTAGATTTTCCTTTTCTAAGTTTTCAACTTCAGTGGTATTCCTTCAGGCAGGTGTCTGACTGACATATATAGAATCCGCACATTTATAAGTAATTTTATATATTCCACTTTCTTGCGAAGCTGGAGTGCTGTCTTTACCATTGGGCAAAAAGTGACTAGTAGAGCTGTTTACATAAAATGAAGTTTTAAAGTTCGTGGATTTAAGCTTTCCTCCACATTCGGAGAGGCTTTTCGTAAATGTGGAATCGTGCACCGTTTATTGGTGTCTTGAGGTTGGTGAGTTGAGAACAGGATAAGAGAGGAACCTTTTCTTTCTGTTTATTATGCGCCATGGAGTCCATAAAGGCAGCAGAGTAGCCATTGTTTGATGCTATTTGCTTGATTGTATTTAATTCGGTTTGGAAGTCTTCATCACCTATGAGGATGAATATTAAGCGATGTATCATTGAGTGAAAGGCAGCATATTTATGAGTCAATGGGTTTTTGGAATTGGTAGGTATTAAAATGTCTGTGGTGGCATGTCTCCTATAAACCTTGAAAGTATGTATGTTATCACTGATAACTTTGGTTAGATCCAAATTATTTATGTAGTTACACACACACACACTCCCTTGAGAATTTGATACTACTGTGATCAGAATATATACGTTTCAGAAATGTTTAAAGATGTGTGGTAGCACCTACCCATGAGCACGACACATCAACATGTGTAAACCAATATCCAGCCTTGGAAGAGAGTGGGTTATTTTCAAAGAACTGTCTTTTTTTTTAAATTTGTTCTTTAATATTTCGACCAGCCTGGACTGATTGGAGATACCTTAGCCAAATAATACAACTGTTTGTATGTCTTGCCATTGAAACGAAAGTAAGTTTGTGTTAGCCAAATGTTTGTAGATAACCTTATGACATCTATGACAAATGCGTTAACTCCTGATTTATCTAATATCGTGTGTATTATCTAGTGTCATGTGTGTTTCATTCAAAAGATATTAGGTTTTTTCTTCGTTAATAGAAAAGGAATGTAGTACACAAAGACAGCTGCCGACACGCAGATAACGGCGGAGGGATCACGTTCCACACACAACTGCTACAACGACAATTTATTCTAAAGTGTGAGATGTCGCAGTGGCTAAGACACTGTACGCGCTTTTGAAGGAGTGGTGTTTAAATTCCCGTCTGGTCTCCCACGCACAGATTTTTTCGGTTTCCATAAATTGCTTGACGCTTTTCCGATATCTTCCCCCACCATTTTCCTACTAGGCTGAACGCTCCATCCCGTCGACGTCGCTTTCTACGGACCGTTAAACTCTTAACCTTTCCTTTTTATCTTGAAAGATCTGTTTCTGTTCGTCACACTGTTATATCCGCATTGTCCAGCGCGTTTCAAAACAAGGCGATCTTCCATGTTATTTTTCTAGTTTCCATTAATTTATCTGGTAGTCGGAACGGTAGCTTCGCATGCTTTTCCAAATGACGCTGTTACACCTACTTTATATGATTCTCTTTCAAGCTTTCTTGGAATGATTATCCGAAGACATTTCCTTCAAAATCGTTGTTCGGAATTTGCTTCCTGGTTTTACCTACAGCCACATTTACCATCTGATGTGGCAGTTGCTACGAAATTCACTTAAGTTAGTTTTAATTTCCCTATCTGGAATTCACGAGTGCTAACTGAAATTTTTTTCTTTTTTATTTATAATCAGTGGTAGGAAACACCTAACATTGCTATTTGTGATACCTTAAGCTTGTGGTTCACGGAATTCCTTTCTCAGATTCCTGACGGGAACTGTTGGCAGTAGTTCATATCCCGGAAAGGGAGAGTTCATAACTGGTAAGCATACGTTATGTGAAATTCGACCTCGTTCAGAACAGTATCTACAAGATAAGTCTCCTTTTCACAGCTACTACGACGCCGCACATACTTACAACAGACACCAACACAGAAGGCTGTACCTGATTTATTTTCGTTCAGTTTTCCCACTATATGGTGATTCAATCGCCCCAACTCGTCTGTTTTATGCAACCCACAACGCTTTTGAATATACGGGCAAGATTTTCGTATTCTTTCACTCGCTACGTGTAAGCTGTTAGCCCTACAGAATAAATGAACGAGACCTTTATGTAGGATATTTAACGTAGCTAAATTGTATACTGGGATACATTTTTGCTAGAGGCCGTAGTTTTCAAATAGCTCAAAAAAGAAAAAAAACCGTACGAGAATGACCTTCAAAAGCGTATTTTTAATAACTCGAAAGCCATGACCTCCAGCGAAAACATATCACAGTATAAACTTTAACAACAATAAACTTCCTCGAAAAAGGTCCTGTTTTTTTTCTTTTTTTTTTTTTTTTACGGCTAGTAGTTTGTGGGTAGCGTGGGAGAGAATATGAAAATGTTGCGTGTGGTGTTTGAAGGAGAAGCAGGTTGAATAAAACCCATGGCGTAAAGCCCATAGGTGGGGGCAGCTGAATCAGCTTGTATAAGCTGAACATGTTCAATGCTCCAGAGAACAGTCGCGAAACATGTTGTGCGCTGTTCGCTATGTCACGAATAACAGAGAATTTTTTTATTCTATTTAAATATTTTTTGTTTTAGTGACACAGTCTCCTTGAATATGCCGTAACATGGCCTGGAACTTATGGAAAGAAAACAAAACGCGATGATAAATCATTGAATTAAGAGACTACAGAATGAATGTACTGAAAACAACAAAAAAACCAACAACAGTAGTAACAGTAATTGTAATAATAATAATATTAATAAATTTGCTTTATTATTCACATATCAGTAATGGGAAAGGAAGGGGCAAGTTTTTAGCCATAGCCTCTACACAGGAGTCATGCTGGCAGCTGCTTGAATTTTCCAGCGAAAGTCACGAAATCACAACTCTGGCTATACAAATCACGAAAGCAACCCTGTATCTCCTTCATATGAACTGCTTTCTTACTTACTGTTTAATTTAGTGACTTACGGCTATAACAACAAAACCAAGTAGACGTAAAACACAGTGTTGTCTACTGTTGCATGCATTCGACCCAACGATATTCCAATAATGCAATCGGGTTGACACTATGTGTTGTTACTAGGATTTGGTGTAGTGTACCAGGAGAAGAACCTTCTGTTTTGTGTTAAGAAACATGTGGATTATCATTAAAAACCGTCTGATTTTTCGCAAGCCCACTGAAAATGTATGTGGCAAAGTGTTCCACACTATTTTGAAGGGCGATTATGGATGAGCTCGCAGCATAAAGGTTGCACAATTCTAATTATCCAGTAATTAGATTTAAATATCACTATCTCGTTAAATAATGTCTTCAAGACAGAAAAAAACATGCTGCAATACACAGGTGAGCCCAGAAACATAGTGGGGGTGGGGCCAGTAGTTGAGGAAAATGTTTAGGTTGCAATGAAAAAGTGGCCATAAATAGTTATTGAAGTATTAGTTTAAGTTTCATGTCAGTACTACGAAACCACACTAACAGCCTCTGCATAGAAAAAACAACAAGCGAGAATCGTATTTTGGTGTGTTGAAATATTTGTGCAGACATCATGTTTACGCCGACTGCAGTTTTCTTCTTTAAATTCTAATAAATATTGTTGTAGTTCCGTCTATTAATCAAGGAATAGTTTCTTCCCTAATATGCAGCTTTCGATCTAATCATTGCCTTTTTTCCATTTTTCTGCAGTGATAACTCACTAAACAAGGAGTACTGTGAATACCCATGTTCAGTTTCAAAACAACACTACCCACCTCTGTAGCTGACGTCGCTAACATAAGTTTGTGCGCTTGAGCTCGAGTCGAAACTAGACGTTTCGGATTCTGGTGGTGAGGAAATGTTTGGAGTCATAATCTGGCCCTCAATGGCAGGATAGGTGGTGGCATAAAGTTTCTGATGTCTAGACTCTACATTATAATCTTGAGTTAAATTTTAAACTTTCGCACTGCACATCATCGAGTGGGAGCATGTAATACTGTTGCTGGTAATCAGTCCGTTGTATTCGGCGGCCACCTTGATACTACCAAGAAAGAGTAGGCTTTGGAACAGCACTGAGTTCCACCCTCTTCCTTTAGTTTTCATCATAACATCGTGTTGCACTAATTAGTCCCATCGGACGGAGAAGGATTTTCCTTGCATTTTGGCTAGCCAATAACTAACGGTCCGTATACTTCTTCCACACAGTTTTGTGCTTCAAACCTAGAGCCGTACGTCTATCTTCCTTGCGACTCTGTGAGTAATTGACACCATTATGGGGAGGAAGGGTAAGAGACTGCAGGATGCTGGCATGGTAATTTCACACAGTAACACTACTTTAAGTAGCGGTTCAATCTCTCTACAACGGCAATTGGGAAGACCATATTTCCATCTCTTTGTTCAACTTCATTTAGAAATCACAACGAACATATGTTATTTCACCGTTTTTGTGTAATTTTCGGAGCTCAAGATCTTATTTTTTTAGTGAATTATGTGGAAATAAGGTTTCTTTGCACCTCATCACAGTAAATTCCATGTAATTTTCTATAGAATAACATTAGTTGGAGCTCTTTGTCTCAGTGGTGCTGGCATCAAGCCGTGACTCTCCAAAATAGAACCCGCATCCACGAGCAGAAAAACCATCATAATAAAACATTAAATTTCGGGCACACCGTGATTAGCTGAAAATTTACAGCCAATAGAAACCCCAACTGAGTCTACCGAGCATCAGAATGTGGCTGTATCTGTAACTACCAATTCCTTAGACCGAATATAATCGAGTACTTTGGAAAATAAGACTTCGAATACCACTAAATAATTACACAATATGTATTCGCACCATTTTGCCACTAGCGCAAATCAAGGTAAGGAATGAAAGATTCAAAAGAGAAGGAGACCTACACAAAAAACACAGTTAATTAAGGCTTTGCTATTCAAATATTACAAGAGAAAGGAGAAGAAGAAGAAGAGGAGGACAAACAGAAGGTACTGGACCAAAACTAGAAAAGGATGGCAAAAGGAGCTGAAAGAAATAGGCAAAAAGATATTGTAAATGTATTAGACAGAAGAAGAATAAACCAAATACGAAGAGGCTTATACAACAGAGAAAGTAGTGACCCATTACATTCTACAAGTTTGGCGAGAAATGTAAAGGGTGAAAATGAAAGGGACAAATCCACATTTAACGTAGGATGTGGGAACTCATATTATGAGGACTAGGCACGGTACAGCTTATGAAATGAAAGGTGGAACGAGAAATATTCAGCATATGAAGGTAGCTGCCCATTCATTTAGTGCGCCCTTATAACATGCTAGCAAACCAAGACTACCAAATCGACTTTGTTCTACTTTAAAGTGATTTATTTAAAATGAACATCATTTTCCAGTATATATATTGCTGATAAATAAAGACACGGGGGCCGGCCGGAGTGGTCGTGCGGTTCTAGGCGCTGCATTCTGGAGCCGAGCGACCGCTACGGTCGCAGGTTCGAATCCTGCCTCGGGCATGGATGTGTGTGATGTCCTTAGGTTAGTTAGGTTTAATTAGTTATAAGTTCTAGGCGACTGATGACCTCAGAAGTTAAGTCGCATAGTGCTCAGAGCCATTTGAACCAACCAAAGACACGGGGTCGTGATGAAAAACAATGCCTCAGAATTATTTATTCTGTTCTCGATATCGGTTGATGTAGTAAATGTCATGCATATTGCTCGGCCGATTTTCCCGCTTCGCTGAAGCAAGTTGCAAACCTCTGCATCTAGAGGGCTAAAAATTGTTGCGTGTAACATGGCGGTGTGTAACATAACGATGTTGCTGCATGAGAAACAGAGTGCTGTAATCCAGTTCCTCACCACAGAAAACGTGCCTCCATAGAAGAATGGAAGCTCTGTACAGCAATGATTGTATCGATATCACTAATGTGCGAAGTTGAGTTATTCGTGCTCTTAGTGAACGACGTGGTGGTGACATTGTGTTTCCGAAACTTAAACACCACCTTCGGGGACTTCACTTTGATAGTTATGAAGTGATGCAAGCAGATGTCAGGCTGTGGCTCTGTCAACAAAGTCGAACATTCTACAGTGATGGTACCAACAAAGGGGTCTCTCACTTGGAGAAATGTGTTCGTCGCCGGGGTGACTGTATTAAGAAAGAAATATGTAGACATGAAGAATAATGATATAGAATTTTAATAGAGTCTGTTTTATTTAAAAGGCGATAAGAATTTTTACAAAATGAATTGGTGCGCTATTCTTTTCAGCACGCCCTCGAAGCTGTCACAATATATCCACTAAGTGCTTATTCTTATTATTCTTTATCCTACAGCAGATTTGTTGGTGTAAGCATCCTTCCGAGCCATCTTTTTGGCTTTAATGGCTGCTGTCTATCAGCCAACTTATATAATCTTCTATTTAAGTGATTTCGATCAGTTGTTTTACGATGTTTTACTCACGTATAAGTTTAATTCCTATGCTTTCACATAAAAAAAACAAAACTCTTCAGACGATGTCAGGGTGTTTCGCTCACAAGATTCTGACCTAAATATACCTAACTAGAGCTCCACGACTAATGACTACGAAGAATATGTGACGTTAAACTCTACCATTAGTGTTAGATTTCATTTATTTACAAATAAAATTATGTGTTAAGTAATCGACACTCTACGTACAAAATTTTTATTAAGTCTCTTTTAATTGTGGCCAGAATTTCATGCTCTGTAGAGACTTTCTGCTTTCCCACATGCTTCCCTTTCACTTCGACTGTTATGAAATTGGTTCACTAGGTTAAAGTTGTACAATAAGAAAGAAACGACTGCTTAATGTAAACCTGTTTATTTTACTGACGTATTCAGTACATTGTTAATTAATTCCAAAATTCTAAAACATCACTATGAAACATTTTGTATATCTGTATATCTGTATATCTATATATCTGTATATCTGTAAGTGGTCACTTTCAAAAATGGTTCAAATGGTTCTGAGCACTATGCGACTTAACTTCTGAGGTCATCAGTCGCCTAGAACGTAAAACTAATTAAACCTAACCAACCTAAGGACATCACACACATCCATGCCCGAGGCAGGATTCCAACCTGCGACCGTAGCGGTCGCCCGGCTCCAGACCGTAGCGCCTAGATCCGCACGGCCACTTCGACCGGCAGTGGTCGCTTTGTATCAACAATTAGGGTAAATGCTTTCTTGGGTGATATAAGAATTGTAATGTGAAAAAAGACTCGTTGACAACTCCTTCTATTTCTTAGAAGAGTTTCTACTATAGTAATGTGCAAAAGGATGGTGTGGGTAGGAATGAGTAACTCATATCTTTATATTAAAAAAAAGGCTTAGAAATGTTCAACATGTAACCGTATTTACAGATTAATTTGCAATGAGAATGTAAAATGACTCGTTCCACATCATTAAAATATTTTGTGAAAACGATCCATGGAACATGAAACTAACAAACTATAAAATTTGTTGGCAGTATTATATTCACCATCCTGTCTACACCACTTCCACAGAATTCCAACCTCGTAAATGTGCCACAGGATTGTTTGGTATTGCTGTTACAGATGCAGTATTATTTTCAGCACTAAATGCAGAACATATTTTATTAAGATTCTGTTTATCTTATAAGAAAGAAAGACCATAGCTTAACTTCTCGACAATGACGATGTTATTGAACAGGGAGTACAAACTTTATCAAAATAAAGATGCAAAAATAGTGTTGTCCCAATAAAAGGAAGCATTCCAGCATTCGCCTTAATTGACGTAGGTACTCGACAAAAAAAACTTAAAACTGGATGTTAGGGCGGGGATTTGAATCTAACTTTTCCCGAACGCTAGTTTTATCTTGTAGATAATAACAGCTAATGTTGTTTTCATCACAGCTTTAATTTTTATTCTTGATACAAGATGGGTGGATGATGAAAAAAATGAAAGATAATATCGTTGCTACAGACAAGTGGCTTGATACCGATTACATAAACAGCACGTAAACTAGCAACTGAGGGAAATTGTCCTCAAATATGCATAGTAAAAAAGCAGCTACGAAGTACTACTCTTAATATCCCCCGAGTTTATCTGGTCAGTTCACAGTCCATTTTCCATGTTTTTCTTTGCTCTATCCCTTCCTTTCCCTATTTGCTACCTCTATCTGCAGCTGATATTCCTTGTACCCTATTCGCAGCTTCTCTGTTTTGCTAACTGTCGATGAAAATGCTGCGTCACTTTCTCTTGATTTGTTATATTTTGTATTTTCTATGCCTGTGGACTACTCGTAAAGGGGGAGCAGAACATATTGGCTTAAATTCATGTTAACAGCAGGAACGCTTGCGCTGAATACCATGCTGTAACTTTGTTCGTTAATGTGACCAGCGGGACCGAAGCGGGCATAGTTCACATCACATTCCAAGGGTTAACGCGCTTGGTTGTGCAAGTAAACCGAAACCTAAATACATTATACTTTCAGAAGAGACTGCTAGACATGAAAATCGCGACACACATTTGGAGTCAGCCAATTGCATTAAGTTTACAGCAAGAAAATTTACATACATTTGATGAGAGTTCCACAGCAAAATCTACGCTGCAACGATGTTTGACACTGCTAAATGAACAAGAAGAACCGTACATGCTAAAATTAATTTTTCGACTTAAAAAACAGCAGTCTTGTGTCAATATTGATGCTCTTTCCGGGTTTTGTTCGTGATACTATGTAACAAATTAATAAACATTCTACAAACCGAAGATAACTATTAATTATTGAAAAGAAATATTGAAACTAATAACAGAAACACGTTCGGGACCAAGTTCACGACCGTCATTGTTCTCATTAAAAAATTTAAATGTGTACAAATACACGGTGAATGTAATTGTTGCAGGCTTGTGTTGAAACATATTTCGACATTAAAATTCTAAAGATTTTTTTTTCCAAACACAGCGGGAACGCAGTCTTATTATGAACATTTATTGGACCTCAGATTATGACAGAGGAATTTTGGTTTTGGAAATCAAACAATCCGATGACTGCAGCGTCATGTGAACAGACAAACAAATCGAAAATAATAAAAGCGATTACTTGTTGAAGCTAAAGTTACTACATTGAGTTAGAAAACGTACGCGTCGTTTGCACTACTGCTCAGTGTACAATCATGTGCAATTTAAATAGAAAAATCTGCGTGGTTTCGTCTAGAACACCTTTATGGCGAAGATGTGTCATGGTATGAGCTCTGACAGTTCACAGTTTGTCTAAGGCATGGTACATTTCACTCGATGACATCTCATAAGTTCTTAGTAGGTCTTCGGACAAGTGACCTATGGAACCACACAATTTCATTTTATCCGTTGAGTGTTTCTCTGTACGTTTCGCCAATAGTGGGATGGTGTATTATACTGCTGAAGCTCAAATTCGCCTGTCGGGTGCTGTAGGCGGACGTTCAGATGCACAGGATCAGACAGTATAGTCTGTCGGTAAACTGAAGAGCGAGCGAGCGAGTCCCCACTCTGCCAACCCAGCTACGTCACAAGGCGCTTCTACAAGCTGTTTCACAACGTAGTACCGGCCCTGCCGCGGCGCGTGCTTTAAATCTGTGGCGACGCCGTGTACAGATACGTCTCGGCTGCGTTCATTTTTAGACAAATGCATTAAGACCATAAGGAATACAAAAAACTATAGCTTCTTCCGAAACACAACATTATAGAGTAAATAATATTAAAATAAGAATGGAAGTCAGGATTATACTACAAACATAGAACCGAATGCCTGTTCATGTGAATATATTGTATGTTCCTCTATTGTTATTCGTAAAACGAACCCCATATAATGCAATCAATCTGTAGAATTTAAGGCTTGTTCTTACTTTGTGTTTCTACTAAAAGGTAGAAGTTTTTTTTTGAAGGACTTGCAACACGAAGAGCTTTAAAAGGTAAGCAGAAATTTATAATTTTGAGTATTGTATTAGTCCTATTTGCACTACTTTCTTGTCACATGTCTCAAAAGTATGTACACAATGTTATGCATATTGGGTATTTACTCTGTTGTCAGCTGTCAAAAAGGTTACATGTGTTTTGGTAGCATCAAGGGTTATTTGTTATAGGAATGGAATAAAGTGCATGAAATTTTTAGAAATGTTAAATATTGCTTTTGATGAATCTGTATATGAGTGAACCAAGGGCACACAAGTGGTATAAACATTTCAAACATTTCAAAGCAGGCCTTAAAGGACAGCAGTTTTACAAGCATGGATGGGATTAAAAATGCACAGTTAAGAGACTTATAAACTAACCCGAAGAAACAGTTCCTAAATAATTTCGGGAACTGGAAAAGCACTGGCGCAAGTGTATAGTATGTAATGGGGAATATTTTGAAGATGATAACATTGCTGTAGATTAACAAATAAAGTTCTTACCAAAAAATAAAAATTAATCTGTGAACGCACCTCGTATGTCAAGCTTTTTGCTTAGAAGTCCAGAATCGATGTACATGTTTTGAAGAAAATTTTAACAGGGTTTAGAAAAGCTATTGAGCACGTATTTCAAGCAATATGTCTCAGAATCAGGTGAATAGTGACCGAGATAGAGATTTAGTGTCCCATAAGCATCAAAGGTGTTACGTGATTTTGGAACGGTCTATAACGATCGGTTTCCACCCGAGATTATTAGTTTTCCTTCATGGCGATTCCATTAAACTATGCGGCTTATTTTCGCGTGCGTTCCTTATGCGTCCTATTGGATGAGGCTGACGTTTGCATAAATTGCAGGCCTTTGGTTGGGACTGGTAATATTAGCCAACAGTTCTTTTTGGATCGCCTCTTTAATACGCGCTGTAATAACATTAGAGACGATCGAACGCTCGTTACTCCGCAAATACCTCCTCTTCCTCATATTCTGCACATTTTCTTGCAATGCTAGACGATTATCCATCACTTCCAGATATCGAAGTATATCATTAAGTATACAGAGTTACCTGACCGACACTGGCAACTAAGATCCCACGAACAGAAACGACGTACTATATCACTGCACGCCGAACTACACCGCTGGACAGGTAACGGGCAATACATTTTGGGTACCCCTGTAGGCCGGTGGCAGCGTTCTACCGGGAAAGGCCGCTTCCCCCACCAAAAGCGCTGTTCGCTCTTGAGTTTACAGACAGACTATAGCGTCCCCTGTCTTTAGCCCACTGGAAGATGATAGCAGATGTATCAGGGGCCTCATTTCCTCCTATGGAACCATATCCTGCACAACAGTAACTCCACCACCTGAGCAACGTCCTTTTTGCAAGAGTTACGCATCGCCTCATGTTGTTGTAACGTTACGAAAGTGTATTATTCCATTCAAGCTTTATCCAGGTTTCGTGAGACCAATAGCTATTTGACGATCGGTGAGCAGAGGTACACGTATGGAATGGTGATCCCTGGTTCTTGATGAGATGGGTGATACGTAGCATTTAATGTGCAAATGTGAACCATTATCTGCCGTTACTGTCTGTGTAACACAATGACAACGACCTCTTTCACCCAACATCTCTTACCTTGAATCGACATACACGCTCGATAAGGTGTTAAGAGAAAAATCTGTTATTTGCACGGCCTAGGAGAGGGAGTGATGCAACCATGGAGCTACTACGGTATTTCAGAGATTAGTTTCATCGCTTCGCGCATCTTGCCCATCCTACGCCGACCTGACTCACCAGTGGTCACTGTGAGGTCTGACGATATCCAATTCACGTAACGCTCTGACGTGTTTGACTCGCTGTAGCTTCAGGAGCACTCTTCCTCTAACAGACCACGAAATTTTGATACATTTTCTATTATGTGACAGCCGGCCGGGGTGGCCGAGCGGTTCTAGGCGCTACAGTCTGGAACCGCGCGACCGCTACGGTCGCAGGTTCGAATCCTGCCTCAGGCATGGATGTTTGTGATGTCCTTAGGTTAGTTAGGTTTAAGTAGTTCTAAGTTCTAGGGGACTGATGACCACAGCAGTTAAGTCCCATAGTGCTCAGAGCCATTTGAACCATTTTGTTATGTGACAATCTTTCAACCAAGTCCACACGACACGAATCTATTAAGAAAGTTTCTTACATAAGCCCTACGTATGTAGACCATTAGAGATATTTCCAGTAACTGATCTCGCCGTGGAACAGACAAAAGTGACCAGTCTATCATCGTACAAACTGTTCACCAATGCAACCCCTCAGATGGTACGAAAGTGTGCCAGTGCCACGTCGTGTTCAATTTAAGCGGTTGGCGGAAGAAAGTGCTAGCCCATGAGAGCGTAGTTTTCAGTTATTGCGTATTATATGCTTGGTGTAATCTGCCAATTATAAAACACTATGGACTTGCTTGTAACTTTCTGTACGAAATGTTACACAGTTTGTTTTTAGGTATGTGGTCTACCACGTGGATAAAAAATAGTAAGACGTGGAAAAATGTTTTTGTAACATTATCTCTAGTATTGTGAGTTAGCACTGTATTCATCAAAAAATACCTGAAAAGTTTTGAGAGTAAATATGTGACCTTCACTATCTTACAGCAGAGGCTAGTATTATAGAGACGCTAAACATAAGAAAGAAAAAAACAGTGTTACAGTAATATTTACATCGTAACAATATAAGGTGTCTGTAGCGACTGAATTAATGGACAAGGCATTTCCGAAATTACGTGTGCGTTATAAAAAAAGAATACTACAGAATCAAAACATCTCAGATAAATAAGCTACAACTTGGTATACGTGAAACACCAAAGAAGAAACTATGTGGTCGTTTGTGAAGTGTAGCCACCACACTAATAAAACAATTTGGATTTTCATTTTCTTTATTGTTCACTTGAAGACCTTCGAAACACTAATGATATATAGGGGGTATGTAGTTAGTAACTATTTTTGTTATTGTTGATAGAAAGTAGCACATCATATTTGTTCGCTAATTCCAGAAATGAAACATTTAAAATGTCTGCATTCACTTGATGTATGACCTTCATTGACAATGTCGCCAGCTTCCTACTTTTCTTTCCGTGGATCTACAGTTTTTTGCTTCCTAAAAGTAAAAAGAAAGGTTTTTGGAGAAATGAAAAAGGATAAAAATAGTGATACCCCACAGTTTTTAACGCTACGGTCAAATGATGCTAACTCTCAAGCACATTTACTATAGCTTTTTATATTGTTACAAGATAAACCAAACCAGTGACAGTAACATCTTTATAGGCGTTCATTGATATGTATTACGTTAAATTTATATAATGCTAGTATTAAAGCATTCCCCAGAATTTAACAAACGCTTTGTCTAAAACTTTTGAGGTTAAACTGGTCTTTTATTATGCTGAGTCACATATACGCTATTTTCAACATCTGATGAATTTTCTTGTGTGTAATCCGGACCTACTGAAATGATTGCTATGTAGGATGTGGGGGTGAGAAATTGTTCAGCATAAAGAAAACCATTATTAAAAATATTTATCCACCAAACAGGCCCAATTCAGAATTACACTTTTTATATTAGTACGGAAGATTTTAAAACCAAACTAGCCTTTTGAACTCTATAACATTAGAAAATCGCCTCAGAGGCACTCGTTGGCACTCCCAATAGTACAGGTAAAGATCAAGGTTAACAGGCAAATTTGGAAAATACGTGGCCTAGTAGTACAAGTCAAGTCTTTCACAAACAGAACAAGAGAAAATGGAGGGTCTTTTACAATCAACTAAATGTTTAATTCGGGCATGTCCTCAAAACCAGGATGCTGAGGTCTTCAGCCAAAGCAACGGCCAGCAGTATAAGACAAATCAGCTTATGCAAAGAACATCAAACGAAATTTAGTACGTAAGTGCAGAGTTCTTCACGAGCCGCAGCGGGCACTTGGCCGTTCACGAGACGTGGTGCTCACCGCTATTCCTGCGTCAGGAATGCCTCAGAGAATTAAGGATGTTACAATATATTTCTTTTTCATTGTCACTTTTCTTGCTATTCCTAGTTTTCATATGCTCCCTACGTCAATTGTCGTTAGTAATTTTACATCCTCTCTATTTCGACTATTATGAGTTGCTTTTTTGCCCAAATAGCAGATCTTAACTACTACGTTTAGTGTCTGATTTCCTACTTTGACTTCCTCAGCATCACCTGATTCGTTTCGAATACATTCAATTGCCCTTGTTTTACTTTTTGATATTCATCTTGTAATCCCGTAAGAGGACTATCGATTGAGCTCAACTCACCATTCAAGTTCTTTGACATCTCTGTCAGAATTACAATGTCACCCATAAACGCCAATTTTTGGTTTATTTCTTCTCCCTTAACTTAAATTATATTTTTAAATCTCTTATGGGCATCCTTTACTGCGTGCTCATTGTGCAGGTTGAATAACATGAATGACAGGCTAGAACTCTGAATTACTCCCTTCACAATCACTGCTTCCTTTTCATGCCCTTCTACCCTTAACACCGTAGTCTGACTTCCGTATAAGTTGTAGATAAATTTTCGCTTCAGAATTTCAAAGTATATAATCCAGTCAACGCTATAAAAAGCTTTCTCTAATTCTACAAGTGCTGTAAATGTAGATTAGACCTCCTTCAGTCTCTCTACTAAGATAAACCATAGGCTCAATATTTCTTCGCTCGTTCCCACATTTCTCCGCTTCTTCCCTGCCATCGACTTCTACCATTCGTTATGTTGTTCCGTAAGTAAATCGTGTCTGTCACTTATTAGACTGGTGGTTCGGTAACAATCACTCCTGTCACTCCTATCAGCACCTTATTAATTTGGCTATAACATTCTCCTTGAAGTCTACGTGAATTTCTCTCGTGTAAAATATTTTTTTTGTATCAGGTAGAATAGTTTTGTTATGGCTGTACTTCGTAAGAATAATACTTCAGAGGACATGTCATCTATTCTGTGTGCCTTGCGCCGAGCTATACCTTTCATTGCTCTGTCGTACTCCTATTTTTCACACAGTATCACACTTTCCATCTCATCTCCGTTTCCTTCCTTTTCCCTTGCGACAATATTGTCCTAAAGTTTTCAGTCTTCATGTATTTATTCTATATATTTCATCAGTCTTTCAACGGTCTCTCTGACGCTAGAGGGCACCGAATTTTAGAGTGCAAATGGCTGTGTGTAACATAACTGTGTCTGTGCCTGAGAAACAGCGTGCTGTACTCAAGTTTCGAATTCGAAGAGTTCGTCCACACATGGAGCGCCTTCTCCTTCACCATGACAATGCCAGACCACACATGAGCGCTGCGACATCTGCAGTAGTCCGACGGCTTGAATTCACTGTCATCGGTCATCCGCCATACAGTCCCGACTTGTACCCATCCGATTTTCGTATGTTTCCAAAAACCAAATAACACCTTCGAGGACTTCTGTATGATAGTGATGAAACAGTGCAAGCAAAGGTGAGGTTGTGGCTCCACCAACAGAGTCAAACATTTTGTAGTGACGTTATCAACAAATCGGTCTCTCGTTGGGAGAAATGTGTTCGTCGCCAGGGTGACTATGTTGACAAATAAATACGTAGACACGAAGAACAAAGACGTTGAATGTCAATAGCGAATGTTTTATTTAAAATGCGTTTAAGAGTTTTCACACAAAAAAGGCATTAATTTTCATCACACTTCCGGACAAATACCTTTAATAAATATTAAAAAATTCTTGATTATCTCATTAAGTCAGATACTGCATTAAACGTCACAAACAATATTGTGCACTCAAGATAAGCCAGGCACATCCATTGAAATCATTTACGTTAATTTGCTTTGTTACAAATCAGAGAAACTGCCTCAAAAAGAAAGGAGTCAAAGCTAGCTAGCACTGCTATGTTCGCGTTCTCAGAGGTATTGACTGGGAAGAGCACAATTATTCTGTAATTCAATGAATACATCACACCATTATCATATCTAAAAAATGCACATAGTATTCAACCATCTACCATGATATAAAATGATCATAACCTTATACCATCCTCATCACAATAAAACTTCATAATAAACGTCAGTCAACTCAGTTACCACTAACACCGAGCTATTGGTCCAGTGGCCCCTGGTCGCAGAGCTACCAAGAATGTACTTCCTGGCTCGTAGTCGCTTTTCAGCTATCGCACTGCGCTCCTAGTATACCTCCGGTGTCTCCTAATATTTCCTAACACCTGACTCGTTCTTCCGCAATGTCAAATCTCTAACCTGGACAGATATCGACGGCGGATTTTCTGCTATCGTGTTCACTGTATCGTGGCAGACCTGTAGCGGTCTGACGATGACGTTACGCCTGACGATCATGTCACGTCCGTGTGATATCGCAGCGTATTTCTACGTTAGGTCAGCGCCGCATGATGCGAAGACAGGGTATTTTAAACATCCAATACTGTTGCGACATTTAGACCATTTTCTAATTTGTCACTGCTGACTGTCACTATTTACCTGTATCTTATCTTACTTAAATTAAATGGTGTTTTTTCTCTATTGCCCTGGTGGTCGTCATAATTACTACCAGATTTTCTTATTTCCTAGTACAGACTCTACTAAATATTCAAAATATAACTCTACAAGTTATCAGCGTTCCCTATTAAATTAAATACTGTAATTTGTAACTATTCGTACTGCCATAGTACACATTCCATGTCTCAGCTAACTGTTCGTGGAATCTCTTAACGATTTACAGGGCTCAAGAAGAACCGATGGCTCTTCCGGCTTATTCATAAGCTTCCTTGGTACCTAGAGTTTCCCACGTCTAAGCCAGGCATACTCTCGGGACTATCTGGCGATGTGCTCTTTTCAGCGGCGTATCCAACGAATTGCATTGTGCGACTTGATGCATTTGGCTGCGTGCCCTGGTAAATTACATCGAGTGTATGTTACCGGCGTTAATGGTCCGGCCCACAAGCCTTTACCATATTCCACCACGGTATCGAACCCCAGCATTGTGAAAAACAGGGCGGTTTGACTCTCGGAATACAAGGTTTCAAGGCTACAAGATAGAAAAATACAAAAACTCCAAGAGTGAAAATCCCAAGAGTCAACTTGCGTATGTTGACGTCTCAGCCGGACCACCATTGTACTATCTATCTGCTCCTGTCACCATAATGAGGCATAAGTTCTTCATCGTTCGGTTCGGCAATTCACGGTCGGCACAACTGTCTGAGTTCGACAGAACCGTGCTGTCAGCGCTCCTTAGCCTTCGCTATTTGTTCGTGTTGTGAACGACGCTCCTAGGTTCAGTGCCCCTTTGCACAAAAAGAGGCAGTCCTAGAGGTCTTTCGTCGCAGTCCTTCAAAATAAATGGGAATGACAGAAGAGAAGAATCAGAATTCTCAATTCGCATCAGCGACAAGTATTGCATATTTGCTATGAAATGAATATCAGTAATACGCAGAAAGAATTCAAAGATTTAGTTGACAATGAAACAGCAAAAACTGCAGCTATCGACAGACGGAATTCGTTGTTCTGTACATCAAAAAGCAGTTTGTGCTAAATTTGCAGACCTGGGGAACGTTAAGAAGTTGGTGGTACGAGTAGCAAAATTTCTGAAGTCGCAAGCATTATTCCATTCGCAGTTGTAACAGTTTTCAGTGGAACCGGACGAGGATTAAGGAGACTTCATGTACTACCGCAGAATACGTTGGTTAAGTCACGAGGCACTGCTGATACGATATTTGGATTTCAAATTCGCTATTGTTGAATTATGGAGGGGAAAGGAGTGCAGGAGTGCAGGAAGGGAAAGCAGAACATCTGGAGTGAAGTGCTGAATTCGCATTTTAAGCGGACTTAACTGTACATTGCCCACAGTGCAAGGTAACTTGTTTCTGATTTGATGCGAGAGCATTTAAAAAGAAAATCACGTCGTAGAAGGGACATATACTGACAAAGAGAATCCCTAAGCTTACTGGGGTTAAAGAAAATGCGAGGTTTGAAGAGCTCCTTGTGGCCTTGAAAGAATTACAAGGATAGTATTATGAAGATTTTGAGACAATTTCAGTGTTACATCTCTTCCCGAACTCTTTTTGAGACCGTTTGCCATTTCAGTTGAAAGCTCCCCTGTGTATGTGTAATTGTAACTGACGGCCTGCAAGGTAATTGCAGTTTTAATGACAAATCCTTTTACGGTAAAAATGTGCAGGACGTCTACATTGCTTTCCTCAGAGAGTTTTTCAAGTCTCCATGAAGATCGACATATTTGTGTAAAAGATCTTTTTTCGAGTGCCGCGATTGTGTGGCAACTTGAGTGCAAAATTATGAAATGGTCTGCATCTGTCCGTTTGCTGACAGTTTTTATCAGATAAAGATTTTATTTTTTTATTGCGCCAAAAATAAACAATACTGAAAATTTGTTTTGTTTGAGATCTATGCTACTGACAAATGTGAAATATAAAACCAAGTAGTATGTAGTGCGACTGCACTGCCATTTAAATGTGGCTCGTTCGCAGTCTCCTCCTCTTCCCCCTCCTCCCACTACGACAGCTTGGCGTGGCGGTGGGGAAAATGAGCGCTTTGGCACTCGGGCCCGGGCACGGCCCACTAGCCGAAATCTTGGCTGCCTCTGGTCTAGACTTTGCGTTCATCTTGACTGCGGTACTATAATGTTGACGGTACTTCAGCACTGCTATCCGTTACTAAAGCTGGTCCTGCATTACCCCCATTCGATCTTGTGTTCACCACCTGTACTCGCCATACCACAGATGCCGATCTTCCTTCCACTGCTCTTCACTAATCCCCACTAATCTAATCTCCACCTACCCACTGCCCTTTTAAAATTCTCTAAGCTAAATATCTGCTTCATGGAGCCAACATACCACGTTCCGACCAGTATAACGCCAGATTTGTTTTTATTCTCTAATGGAAACATCATTACGAATAGTCCCTGATCAGAGATCCTAATACCGGACTATTTTACGTTTGGAAAATTTTGTCCAAGTGGCAACCATACAGTAGATTAGCATCCTTGGGAATTTTAACGGCTTTATTTTTCCCTTGGGTTCACCCATTTGTAGTGCAATATGTCAATGGCATTTTGGCTAATGTTACCAGGCAAAATCAACCAACCATCCAGACTTGTCCCAGCAAGTGTCTGATAAGGCTGCTGCCCCTCTTCTGGAACTACATGTTAGTCTGGCGTCTTCAGCTATCGTACGGCTGTTTGTATCGTTGAGAAACGCAAGCCACACGATGGCGCCAATGTCAATGATACGTGCGGCATGAATACGTTTTCATTATTAGAATTGAAGCCATTCAAACCTTCGCTAGGGGAACATAATTTGTGTACATATTTTATTATTCATCATATTAACTTTACAGATCTTTCATGTGCATAATACATGAAGCAAAGGTTATTAAATTGTTCTTGAACACAAAATTTATTATCGCTGCTTGACGTATATCAATGACGTCCTGAAACATCTTGTAATTTTGTCGTTTGTAACGTAGTCCGTATTCCGGCTGCACCGAAGTACCGAACATTTACCAGATGGTTGTATCAGCTGGGATCAGTCGTGAAGGTTCTCCAGTCTTAATAACAAGAGTGTGTGTGTGGCGATACCCGCTGACGCCTCGTTATCATTCGGCCCGCCACAATTTATTTTCTGACTCCTGCGACTCCGTCTTGGAATGGTGGCGCATTGATTTCTCAAAAGAGTTCCGCTTCATCATTAGTGCAGATGATTTTAGGCTCTGGTCTTGTTGCTGAGAAGCGTGACGAAAGAATTCAGAAATGGAATATAATCGCAGCTTAGGGGATGTCTGAAAACTGAGTATTTCACTGTCAAGAGTATTATTCACTGTTATGAAACGTTCTCACGGATTATAACTGTGTACCACAACAATAATCATACTCCATCCTTTGCTTCGAAGGCTGGAACTCAGGAGACTAGTGCTGACAGAGTGAAGCTTGAGATGTTACTATCTCATGGTGGGTCACATCACAATTCCTCTATAAGTACATTAGGGATCAGAAGCTTATAGACTTTTCTGGACGCGCGTATCTTACGTAGCTCATAGACCGAGTAAGTTTCACTACCTTCTTCACGGAGATCGCCCCTAACCACACCTCTTTATATGTGATGATTAGTAAAATGTTTATTTAGGCAGGTTAACTCCGCTCTAGCGGTCGAATTGTGGGTACTTAATAGTATAAATGCTTCAGAAAAATTATATTTTGGTTTAATTAGGTGAGTTAACATCAAAAGTCTTCTGTTAGCTTATCCATTACTATGCTAAACAAGTATGACCGTTAACACCTAGATTCGTAAGCACAATCATCTCTCCTTAGCGTATTAAAATCCTCAATTGCAGGACATTATTAATTACTTAATTTGACTTCAGTTTATACGCCTCTTGAGTAATAAAACTGATAATGTTGAACTGATATACCCATCAGATCACTATGCTTTGAAAATCATTCCTGGATTCTTAGTCTGTATCACTTCTCGTAAGCTCGTCAGAGATTAAACATCACTTTCTTTTAGCATCGTCAGATAAATTTTCATTCAATAAAATTCACCGCTCTCCCTGCTTCAAACACATCTCATTATAAATAAACTGGAGTGATCAGTTTTCAAAATAATTCATTCTTTAACACTTTACTTTTAGAAGACTGAAAACATTTTATTTCGTAACAAAAAAAAATGGTTCAAATGGCTCTGAGCACTATACGACTTAACTTCTGAGGTCATCAGTCGCCTAGAACTTAGAACTAATTAAACCTAACTCACCTAAGGACATCACACACATCCATGCCCGAGGCAGGATTCGAACCTGCGACCGTAGCGGTCGCTCGGTTCCAGACTATTTTGTAACACCATACACAGATGACTGCTACGTAAATATTTCAATATACATCTGCCATCAAGCGTGGGTCTTGCAGAAGAGCTAACATCAAACTCTGACATAGAACTGAAGTTACAACATTATATTTTCGATTATGAAACATAATTTCTTTGTTAAAAATATGGGCCACAGCATCTAAGAAAAGCTGCCGGTGTCTTCTTCCTGCAGATGGCCGTCTGCTCTCTGACGTCTGCGCTCGGTGACTTGAACAACTCCTTCCGCTGCCGCTTAGATACTGCGCCGCTCATGAAACACAAGAAACAACGAAAACACACTTTTGTAGTTTTCAAAACAAAACTTAATGTAATTTATGCAAACATTCCGTGTGTTCTGCTATACTGAACATGAGTAAGTTCAGGCGGACACTTGCCATGTGTCGTTGCTGCATTAACTGATGCTGTAAGAAACCCTATATCAACACAATCAGTTTCGTTGGGTGTAAGTATGCCGGGATAACACGGTCTGGACAAGGGCAGATTCTCAGTCCAACATACAGTTTTAGTCTTCAAGAAGTTTAATAAGAGCACACATGCCGTTGCAGAATGAAATATTCATTCCGGAAACGAAATTTCTGTGGGTAGACGGGAACTGAACCGCACATTCCCGAACAGAAGTCTAGTATGTAAACCATATCGCCATTATCGACCGTCAGGCTGATTTCGCGTTGCTCTCAAGGGCCACTGAATGCTCGGATTAGAAAGGAACGAGATGTCAAGAATCAAGAGAGCTAGCTGTCCACTTTCCTCGTCACGCCACATGATGTTCATTAAAATTCATGCGGTACTTTGAGCTCTGTGTGTAATTCTATTAGAATTTTCCGGGGATTCTGTAGAACCTAGAAGTGATGGAAATGCATTGTATTCCACAGTCCGTCTACCCATCGAGTACTGAGAAAATCTATGTCAGAAACTTGAAAACTTCAGATCACGTAAGTAATGGTTCTGTCACAGTGCGAGTGTGAAATACTGAACACAATTTGTTGAATTCGAACAAATTTGTGTCACGTACTAGGTTACACAGAAAGTTCTCCGTGTACTTGCCGCGCCAGATTCGGAAAAATCCCTAGATTTCGATGATTGCCTCCATCATCTTTGTCAGAGGTTAAGTCTGACTGTCGTGAAACTGGCGAAGCTCCCACTCTTATTTGCAGAGTGCGACATCTGCGTGGTTGGATTACGTCATGATGAGAAAACTGAAGTGGCCCGTACTGAGATGGCAACCACTACGCCCTTAAATTTTGTTGTGCCGGACGAAATAATACTCGTCTGCAGTGCTGGCTTCATAGATTACTTAGGGAGGACGCCGAGCTGATATTACGGGGTGTTTCAAGATGTTTTGACGATTTCGAGTTTGAATAACGCACAAACTAATGGCGAAACAAAGTTGAACATTTTACACAAGGTACAATGTTTATTCAAGTTTACTTATGAAATACGGACAAATGACTATTTGCGGCTACACGATACTCGAGGTGTTTCACCCAGTTTTTGAGTACCTTTTGGTACATTATTTTATGCGAATTTAAAAATAATAATTGTTTGCTCCTTTTAGAAATGATTCTTGATTCAGTTAAGCAGTTAGTTTGTGACACACAAACAATTCATAAAATAGTGCGATAATGTCTGAGATCATTATCAATACTGTATCAATGTATTTAGTTTTAACATTATGATCGCTGAGAGTCAAAGCATATAAATACATTATGAACAACTGAAGACACTTGTCAAATTTTTGTGTGTAAAGAACTAAAGGCACGTATGGAAATTTCGACGAATCAAGACACTCGTAATACAGTCAAATAATATTTTCTACACTGATCTGGTAAAAACAAAAGTATTATCTGCAGTGAAACATTCCACATCCAGGCATGTCACAAAAGATTTATTGCACTGCTGTAATCTTTACATCCAAAATGTTTAAAAATATTGTATTTAGTGTTTTGTTAATAACAATTTACCTTCTAAAGCAGTTGATGGTTTTAGAATGAACAAAACTATTCGAAAATTGTCACTATTAAAATTATTATTTACAACTCTGACAGAAATCTTAATTAATAAATTACAAAGAAATCTATAACAATTTGTGCCCATATTACAGCAAAAGCTATAGAAAATTGTCCCATGTTGTAACAGAAATTATAACACTTTTCCCATTGTACGAATCGTTTGTTCCTCGTTACTGTTCTTGCACATTGAACTCATGGTTTGATGTTAGGTAGATAAACATTACAATTTGCTAAAAATCCCAGCTGAATCTTGTATTTATCCAGGTCCACCACAAAAAAGTAGTAGTCATCTACACAGAGACGCTGCAATACCATGTGCAACACATCCGTTAGTACAAACATTTTAACATCAAGCAAGTCCATTGTATACTGGTGAATCTAAAGAGTCATGCTACATGTATGTATCATAATTTGACAGATGTTATGACAGGTGAACACACAAATATCAAAGTATTAATGTCTGTAGAAACGCAGTAACAGCGGAATGGTTTGGTTAGGAGAGCTCAGTGACATCAGTGCTAAGAAATCCTTGGGGTGGTGTACAGAATGGCGCCACTGCACAGTGAATGATTGGAAACGAGTTATTTCGAGTGGCGAATCATGCTATACAAAGTGGTATTCCATCGGAGAATGGTTTCCGCCTTCATGTGTTGAGGTATGGACGTGATTTTCGTGGTCAGGCCTTGGTCCTCTCATTGCACTTAAGAAAACACTAAATGCGGAAGTATATGAGCACATTTCACAGTATTGTGTACTGCGTACAGCAGGGAATCAGTTCGGGGACGAAGATTGTTTGTATCGGAGCGACAATGGACCCTGTCATAAAGTAGCACATGTGAGACAGTAGTTTTTGGGTAATAAAACTCCTGACGTAGATTGACCTGCCTGGAATCTTCACTTGAACCCAGTCGAACACATTTGGGATGTGAGAGAACTTTGTTCCTGACCCCAGCATCCAACAACTTCCCTGGTTTCGACACTTAAGGGACACTTAAGGAAGTAAGTGCTGCCAGTCCTCCACTGACATTCAAATATGTCATTGAAAACATTCCCGGCAGATTTCAGGCAGTCAGAACGGTGAAGTGTGGACACATTCACTATTAATATCAAATAATAGATTTTCACATACTTCTGATCATATAGTGTATGTGCAATAACTTTACAGTAGGTGTCAGCTACGGATTGTGTGTGTGTGTGTGTGTGTGTGTGTGTGTGTGTGTGTGTAATTTCTCCAGGTTACAGTAAAATTACAAGGAAAATGAGCCATCTTACACTAAAAATGTAAAAAATTTCCCCAGGCCAAAATAAAATGTTAAGAAATTGCCCCATGGAGTCTAGATGCAGTTCTGTAGCCTGAAGTCACATTTTACAGTATTTGGAAGAAAAAAATAAAAATCTGATAATTCGTGAAGAATTTTATTCTCAATATTCCTGTTCATCATTACTCTTAAACTGGTCATCGCCAGACACTGATCTTAAGGAGTATTGAAATATTGCCTCTTTTTTTTTTTAGTAATAGGTTTCAAGAGATTGCATGTTAACGATTTTGATTGTATCAACATTTAATAGAGAAGATAACCATTTTACTTTTTCATCACCAATTACTGTAACATAATCTACACAACTACGCCTCTCCCTCTGCGTATTTTTGCAGTAAGTAATGGCACTTCATCCATCGCCCAGTGATGATGGTTGTGATTACATGCTAATCAAGTGTTTGTCTTCTGTATTTTCTCTAGCAGGATGCTGAATGCTGCATCCTGTGCTGTAAAGAGAGAAAACTCCGTGATAACTTGCTTGCTGTCTAGCAGAATAGCAACTGCTTGTTTTAACGCCAAACTAATTTCATCTTTCTTAAATACTTTGCGGGTCTAAAAATACTGTCTTCAATATGCAAGGACGATTAAAATACGATTTAATCTTTTAATGGCACTATTATACAGGGTGATTCAAAAAGAATACCACAACTTTAAAAATGTGTATTTAATGAAAGAAACATAATATAACCTTCTGTTATACATCATTACAAAGAGTATTTAAAAAGGTTTTTTTTCACTCAAAAACAAGTTCAGAGATGTTCAATATGGCCCCCTCCAGACACTCGAGCAATATCAACCCGATACTCCAACTCGTTCCACACTCTCTGTAGCATATCAGGCGTAACAGTTTGGATAGCTGCTGTTATTTCTCGTTTCAAATCATCAATGGTGGCTGGGAGATGTGGCCGAAACACCATATCCTTAACATACCCCCATAAGAAAAAATCGCAGGGGGTAAGATCAGGGCTTCTTGGAGGCCAGTGATGAAGTGCTCTGTCACGGGCTGCCTGGCGGCCGATCCATCGCCTCGGGTAGTTGACGTTCAGGTTTCATAACTAACCTTTTTCGTAGGACTCTCCATACAGTTGATTGTGGAATTTGCAGCTCTCTGCTAGCTCCGCGAGTCGATTTTCCTGGGCTGTGAACAAATGCTTGCTGGATGCGTGCTACATTTTCATCACTCGTTCTCGGCCATCCAGAACTTTTCCCTTTGCACAAACACCCATTCTCTGTAAACTGTTTATACCAACGTTTAATACACCACCTATCAGGAGGTTTAACACCATACTTCGTTCGAAATGCACGCTGAACAACTGTCGTCGACTCACTTCTGCCGTACTCAATAACACAAAAAGCTTTCTGTTGAGCGGTCGCCATCTTAGCATCAACTGACGCTGACGCCTAGTCAACAGCGCCTCAAGCGAACAAATGTACAACTAAATGAAACTTTATAGCTCCCTTAATTCGCCGACAGATAGTGCTTAGCTCTGCCTTTTGTCGTTGCAGAGTTTTAAATTCCTAAAGTTGTGGTATTCTTTTTGAATCACCCTGTACTATGAGCATCAAATAATATGTATTCTATATTGTTTCGTCTTTCCTGTAAATTATTTGCGGAGAGCTACTTGTTCCAAATGTTACCCAGAAAACAACTTCTGTCAGTATAGTGCTAACTATAAAAGCCAAACCGTATATACACTGATAAGCATGGATTGTTTTGAGAGTGGAGAACATTCAAACTTGCAGCAGATGTTGAAAGTGAAACTTCCTGGCAGATTAAAACTGTGTACCGGACCGAGACTCGAAATCGTGACCATTGCTTTTGGTGGGCTAGTGCTCTATCAGCTGAGTTAACCAAGCGTGACTCGCGATCCGTCGTCACAGCTTCACATCCTGCAGTATCTCGTCTCCTATCTTCCAAGCACCCTGCAAACATCCTTCAGGCTGTGGCTAAGCCACGTCTCCGCAATATCGTTTCTTCCAGGAGTGCTAGTCTTCCAAGTTTCGCAGGAGAGCTTCTGTGAAGTTTGAGAGGTGGGAGATGAGGTGCTGATGGAAGTAAACCTGTGAGGAAGGGTCGAGAGTCGTGCTTGGGTAGCTCAGTCGGTAGAGCACTTGCACGCGAAAGGCAGTGGTCTGGAGTTGGAGTCTCGCTGCGACACACAATTTTAATCCACCAAGAAGTTTCATACCGGCACACACTCCGCTGCAGAGTGAAACTCTCATTCTGAAAACATCCCTCAGGCTGTAACTGAGCCATGTCTCCGCAATATCCTTTCTTTCAGGAGTGATAGTCCTGCAAGTATTGCAGGAGAGCTTCTGTGAAATTTGGAAGGTAATGGCACTGTTATACTGTGAGCGTCAAATAATATGTTTACTGCATTGTACTGGCGGAAGTGAAGCTGTGAGGCCAGGGCGTGACTAGTGCTTGGGTAGCTCAGATGACAGAGCACTTTCCCGTGGAAGGCAGAGATCTCAAGTTCGAGGCTCGGTCTGGCACACAGAAAGTTTCATATCACCGCACACTCTGCTGCAGAGTGAAAATCTCATTCTGTGAACGTTGAAACTGCTTTCAAAAGCTTACCCAAGTAGATACAAGCAAACAACTGTTTTCAGCCCAATATTACAACAAAAACTGTTGCAAATTACCTCATACTATGGTCCGCAGCTCGTGGTCGTGCGGTAGCGTTCTCGCTTCCCACGTCCGGGTTCCCGGGTTTGATTCCCGGCAGGGTCAGGGATTTTCTCTGCCTCGTGATGACTGGGTGTTGTGTGCTGTCCTTAGGTTAGTTAGGTTTAAGTGGTTCTAAGTTCTAAGTCCCATAGTGCTCAGAGCCATTTGTATCATTTGAACCTCATACTATGTCAATAATTGTAACAAATTATCCCACACTATAATTGCCCCATGTTCCAACGAAACTGTAAGAAGCTGAGCAATCTTCTCACCCATTTGTCACAACTTCCACGATCAAGTTCCGTCTTGTACATAAGGCAGGACGTATTGACTCTGATCTGCCACAGAGTTAATGCTTTCGAAGCAGTCAGCCCACTCAAGCACCACCACTACACACAATACAGGGTATCATGCCGCATATACCAGGTATTGCACTGCGTAACCCATAATCCAGGCTGTTGCATTGCATAATCTGGGGTACCTGTTGGAGCGATGATTGTTTAGGTCTACAGTGAAGTCAACGTTCTGAATCATCACAAAGGTGCTCCATCAGGCCAGTCGATTTCAAGAATTTTATTGTCCTCAAACCATTGTCTCAATTAGTCTGCTGCGGGACAGGGTGCACTTTCATGCTGACAAAGTGTCAGTTGATGATGCTTCTCAATTGCTATAGAACAATGTCGACAGATCTACAGTACACTATATTAATGAATTGTCAGACACGGTACACCGGTAGATAATGTATTCATTAATATCAAAATAATTTAGAAAAGAAGAACAAACACGAAAATACGCCACAGCGTGCTATAACATTTAGTATACAGGAACATTAGAACAAAATTAGATTCATATATTTATAAGTTCCGGATATCATTACTTTTTCTGTGATGATAATTATCATAATTATCGGCAAACGATGATTTTGCAGTTAAAATTGATTAACCATGTGACACCTAAAGTCAATTGAGCCAGGCAAGATCCTAAATTTCTATAATTTTAAATTGTAGCTTAGTCAGCAACAGATAACCAATTTCAGGGCGAAGTCCAAAGTGCACACACGCTAATCTTGTCAAGTAAAACATACCAAAATTATCTCAGATCATTAATTTTTTGCGTTAACTTGCAGTTCATGTCGACAGTTCAACTGTTACGGATGTTTCTGCTACACAAGTAACTAGCAGAGGAAACAAAATCAAGGCAATCTACGCTGTTATACTACAGACGACTTCCGTCAGTCGGGACTATAATATATTCGCATAAAATACTTTATGACAATTCCTGTAGCACAGTTTCATGATGATTTTTGAACATTGTAATTTTACTAACAATGAAACAGTTTTTTGTTTCTTCCCTGCAGTAGGCACAAAAATGAGTGATGTTATTGGACGACGGTAACAAATATTTTCCGTACATCAGGCACACCTGGTAAAAGAAAAATTAATACATTCGGGTACTTCACAGCAATTACCAATTTTACTGAGACATAGCTGGAATGTAGTAATAAATTGTCATGGCCATTGTTCTGCATATTGTGTTGCGTACCGGGCATACTTGATCAAAATCGTAGAATGTGATGAAACAAACTGAAAATGCAGAAAGGAATGAAGTTTAACAGTGGCGTCCCCCTGATAAACTTGAAATGACAAAGAGCTATCGGCAATTGTATTGTCTGACAGCTTTCTGAAAAATGCTTTAAAATGTTTTTTATCGAGAGGCTGAATCACACTATTGGTTCCGGGTGAACTCAGTATTATATTAACAGTCTTTCCATCGTCCTCCTAAAGACATAGAAGAATTAAATAAAAGCAATGAATTATTTTCTACAAATGGTATGAAGATGTCTCGGATGTAACATTGAAAGTATTCTCTCCCATTTTCCCAGATTTTGTTACTGTGATTATAATATTTTTGAAAGTAAATAGCCTTTACTTTTTATTTTTGGCCCTAATTTGCAGATATAAAACTGCCTAAACCGTAATCCACTGATAATTGGTCGAAGAAGCCTGGAAATGACTGACGTTCAACCCACTTGCAAATCAGATGGCCCAGTGTCATCAATTTCTCTTGGTAATTGTTTATTGGCCCTCGCGAGCGTTCTAAACGTTTCTAACAGTTTTTCTTCCACACTTTTGAGAGTTCCATTTCAGTGTGTATTTAGTAGTTAGTGTAAACCTTTCTTCCGTTTATAAATTTCACGTTTAGAGCTTACAAAACGAAACTGGCTTTGTTCATTGCTTACCTTTAAGCTTTTTCTCCCTCCTTCCTTTAACCAAAAATATTACAGTCTTATCTTTGTCACCGAAATCTGTTACTGTACATTTTTTTTTTTTGGGCTAGCAAGGTACTCCATTTTTGTATTACCAGCATGCCTTGTTAATAACGGGACAGCAGCTTGTGCTAACCTGTTTCATGTAGAAAACGACCATAGTGGCAATATTCACTTATTGTATTTTATTGATGACTAGTTGCGGTTTAACTGAACCCATTTTCAAAAGATCCAAAGAGACAAATGAGGCAGCTAGAAGGAGGAGGTATTCAGACAGCTACACTTTGCGTATATGCAATAGATTTTATCAACTGTCAGAGTTGAGTGGAGAGGACCCTCTTGTAGCTGCAGATGTAGGGAACATGCAGCAGTACTCAGCAGTTAGAAGGCCTAGGTCAGTTGCAAAGTCTAAAAAATTTCGGTAGTAGTTGATGTTAGAGCTGCACTTTTTTTTAGACTGAAGTCCGCTGATAGGTACACCTACTTAAAGGAAGTCCCTGTAACTAAGGGCTCACCTCCAGAGGACGTCATGTTTCCAAGTAGAGAAGGAATTAGCATATTTCATCAAAATGTAAGAGGTATTGGAGATGAAGTTAGTGAACTGCTTATACGAGGCCTGTTCAGAAAGTAAGCTCCGATTGATTGCCAAATTGAAACCACAGTGAACATCAGAAATGTTTTACTTGTAACAATTAGCTACACCTTTCAGCTACTTCTCTACGTAGTCGCCGTTCTGACTTAGACATTTGTCATAGCGTTGTACCAACTTTTCAATAGCCTCATCATAGAAGGCAGCCGCCAGTGCTTTCCGCCAATTCTCCACGCTGGCCTACACCTCGTTGTCTGTGTCAAAATGTTGTCTTCAAAGACAGTGGTTCATGTGACCAGAGATGAAACTCAGGGGGAGACAATTGCGGACTGTATTGTGGGTAATCTCACATTTCCATTTGAAACGATGCAGGAGCATCTTCATTGCCCCTGCAGAATGCGGCTGAGAATTGTCTTGAAGAAGAAACAGCACGACAGTTATGTAATGTTAACTGCATAGCTTCAGGCGAAATTTCTCACCAGGCCCTCGTACTTGGCGGCAGACACTATTTTCTAGACATCTTTACGCACTCACTGCGAGCTCAGAAATGAGAAGAGCGACGTGATGCTAACTGGGGTTATACTAGAGACACTACCCAACACATCTGTGCAAAGCTTTATCGGATTTTCATAGTCGTTTCCATTTCGCGACCGATCGGAGCTTACTTTCTGAACGCCCCTCGTAGATGTTGACTCTGAAATTATTGGTATGTTAGACCACCACTTAAATAATTTGAGAATTCAGAGGCTCCCTTTGCTAGGATACGGATTAGCTGGCTGTTTTTCAAGGAGTTCCCTGTGGGGTGGGGGAGTGGCTATGCATGTAAGAAACAATATCACGGCACTGCACTGAACAGATATTTGAATGTCGTGCAGAGGCATTTGAATTTAGTGAAACTAAACTTCTAATTGTTGCTGTCTATACGTCTCCTAACTCTGACTTCAGAGTATTTCTGCTCAAGCTTGAGAGGGTTCTTGATTCAATTTATGGGAAGTATATGATGATGCAAGAAAAACAATGTTCGTAGATCTCCTAAATTCATATGATCTGATGCAGAATGTGTTTTCTCCAACTAGGGTGCAGGGGAACTGTAGCACAGCCATAGACAATATTTTTATTCATTCTTCATTACTAGATGGACATTCTGTTAGTAAAAGGGTGAATGCACGATCTTTAATACTAAAAGGCTTTCGTACTCAAGCAAATGTGACATATAGTTACAAACTATGTAGGAAAGTTAATCAAACAGCAATAGAGAGTTTCTTAAACCTTATCAAGGAACAAGAATGGCAGAATGTTCATAATGCACAATAACATAGATGATAAATATAATGCTTTCCTTAACCCATTTCTCATGCTCTTTGAGATTTTCTTTCCATTAGAACATTCTAAACGGGGTACTAGCAGTAAAGGGCAGCCCAGGTGGCTGACTAGTGGGATACCATGTAGAACAAAGGGGGAATTATGTTAAAATGTTAGAAGTAGTCACAACCAAGTTACAGTAGCCCATTAAAAAACAGTAGTGTAAGGTGCTTAAGTATGTTATTAGGAAGGCAAAGAGTATGTTGTATGCAAATAGAATACCTAATTCACAGGATGAATTTAATACCATATTGTCAGTTGTGAAGAAAGTGTCTTGTCAGCAGCACAAGGTTAACGATATGAAGTCAGATCGTAGTAAAAATATTTCTGTTACTGATAAATCAGATGTATGTACATTATTTAACAATCATTTTCTGAGCATTACAGGCGAATTAAATAAAAAATCAGTTTCCACAGGAAATCATATAACTTTCGTGGCAAATACCTTTTGGGAGTTTGAGTCAGTACTCAAATCACTGAAGACTAAGGACTCTCATGGTTATGATGGAGTGCATAGCAGAATATTAAAGTATCGGGTGATCAAAAAAGTCAGTATAAATTTGAAAACTGAATAAATCACGGAATAATGTAGATAGGGAGGTAAAAATTGACACACATGCTTGGAATGACATGGAGTTTTATTAGAACCAAAAAAATACAAACGTTCAAACAGTGTCCGACAGATGGCGCTTCATCTGATCAGAATAGCAATAATTAGCAATAAGACAAAGCATAGATGATGTTCTTTACGGGGAATGCTCAATATGTCCACCATCATTCCTCAACAATATTGTGAACAGCACTGCAAAGCATGTCCGGAGTTATGGTGAGGCATTGGCGTCAGATGTTGTCTTTCAGCATCCCCAGAAATGTCGGTCGTTCACGATACACTTGCGACTTCAGGTAACCCCAAAGCCAATAATCGCACGGACTGAGGTCTGGTGACCTGGAAGGCCAAGCATAACGAAATTGGCGACTGATCACACGATCATCACCAAACGACGCGCGCAAGAGATCTTTCACGCGTCTAGCAATATGGGGTGGAGCGCCATCCTGCATAAACATCGTACGTTCCAGCAGGTGTTTATCAGCCAGGCTGGGGATGATGCGATTCTGTAACATATCGGCGTTCCTCTCACCAGTCAAGGTAGCAGTTTTCTGTCCAGCGCCATCTGTCGGACATTTTGTGAACTTTTTTTTGTTCTAATAAAACCCCTTGTCATTCCAAGCATGTGTGTCAATTTTTACCTCTCTATCTACATTACTCCGTAGTTTATTAAGTTTTCAAATTTATACTGACTTTTTCATCACCCGGTACTTTGCTGCAAGTGTTAGCCCTGTATTTAGCCATAGTTGTAATTTTTCCTTTAGAAATGGTCAGTTTCCTGAAATCAGTAGAAATGCCGCTTTATAAAAAGGGAGAAAGGGATAATGTAGATAATTTTAGACCTATTTCTACGCTATCAGTGTTCGCTAAAGTTATTGAGACAGCTTTGCATGTAAAGATAATTGATCATTTTTTATCACACGATTTGCTAGGAAATGTAAAGTTCGGCTTTAGCAGTCGTTTAACAACTGAAAATGCTGTATTCTCTTTTCTCTGTGCGGTACTGGATGGGTTAAACAAAAGGTTTCGAACACTAAGCATACTTTTTTTATTTAACTAAGACGTTTGATTGTGTTGATCACAAAATATTGTTCCAGAAGTTGGACCATTAAGGGATATAGGGAGTAGCTCAGAGTTGGTTCACCTCTTATCTTAGCAACAGAGAGCAAAAGGTCATTACTCACAATGTTGATAATGGTTGTGATGTGGGGTCTGAGAGGGGTACAGCCAAGTGGGGGATGCTCCGGGGATCAGTGTTGGGGCCACTCCTGTTCCGCATTTATATAAATGATATACCCGGTTTGCTGATGACACTAGCTTGGTAGTAAAGGATATTGTCTGCAACATTGGCTCGGTTTCAAATAGTGCAGTTCATGACCTAAGTTCATGGCTTGTAGAAAATAAACTAATGCTAAATTACAGTAAGACTAAGTTTTTACAGTTTCTAACACACAATTCAACAAAATCTGACGTTTTAATTTCACAGAATGGGCATGTGATTAGTGAAACTGAACGGTTCAAATTTCTGGGTGTTCAGGATCTTGTTCAAAGAGTTAATGATGCCATTTTTACTATTCTAACGGTATCTGAAGTGAGTGATCGTTCGGCACGAAAATTGGTCTACTTCGCTTATTTTCATTCGCTTATGTCGTATGCTATTATACTTTGGGGTAACTCTTCCTATTCTAAAAGGATATTTTTGGATCAGAAACGGGCGGTTCGGGCAATAAGTGGTGTAAGTTCACGAACCTCTTGTCGATCTCTGTTCGCGAGTCTGGGTATTTTGACATTGACCTCTCAGTATACATTCCTTACTGTCATTTCTTGTTAACAGTATTAGCTTATGCCCAAGAAAAAGCAGCTTTCACTCAGTTAATACTCGGCAGAAATCAAACCTGCATGTGGATCGGACTTCCTTAACTTTTGAGTAGAAAGGTGTGCGGTATACTGCTGCATCCATTTTCAGTAAGCTACCACTCGAATTCAAAAATCTTAGCAATAATCCACGCGCTTTCAAATCGAAACTGAATAGTTTCGTCTTGGGTTACTCCTTCTAGTCTGTCGGGGAGTTCCTTGAAAAATTAAGCTGATTCTTGTTTCATTGTTGATTGCGTTTGCTTAAACTTAAGGATTGACTCCTTCGGATGCATAAACATTTTATTTTTATTTTTTATTAATTTTATGCTGTAATTTCATGTACTGACACGTTCCATGTCCTTGGAGATTGGCTTCTCAATTTCGTCCTCAGGAACTTCTTGTGTAAATAAGTAAAATGTAACAAAATGGTATATTCTGCAACAGCATTCAAACCATGTTAAGATTGTCCATACATGTATATCAAAGTCAAGGTATTTTTTTATGAACATTGGCAAGGCAGACATACTCGTACATATATAGTAGTATGTTTGTCCTAGCAATATTCATAATAAAACTGGACTTTGATACACTCGTATGTACAACCTTTTTGCATGATTTGAAAATAGATTCAAGTAACCCGAAACTAGTCGACAATTAAATAGAAAAATGAATCTTGCAACTCGGACTGTTTCCTGCATCGATAGTCTATTTTTGTTCTGGTCTTTATTGAGGTCATCGTTCTAACCACAATTCACGGAATCGTCCGAGTTATTTCCTGCTTTTTGTAATGTTTTCATAATTTGTAACGAAATGTCGTCATAACTTAAATGAATGTTCAAGAAATTAACTAATAAGTTATACATACGTAGGTGTTCAGGAGGAACAGGTGATTTCGATTACACGCTACGTTCTTTACATTTCATCCTCCAGGGATAAAAACATTATTTGGATTCCCCCTTAATGTGAAATTCTGGAACCGGCACAGAGACAGATGCTGCTACCATGTACAGTCGTGGACAAAACGAGCGAGACCCCTCGCCTTTTCGTTATGCTGATCCGCACAGCTTTTAAGTCTGCTACACAGCATAACAGGGCAAGGCGACGAAGTGCTACCAACATACTATGCAAGTTCGCTCAGCTGATGTGCTGAGATAGCTAGCACTGGAGAAACTCGCGCTTCGAAGATGCCGCAAAATCGTCCGCCACCACTTCGTGAAAAACGAAATACCTCACGTATAAGCCAATGTGTTGTATTCGCATATCTGTGACTATGACTTGGATCTAAAGTGTGGTTATGGATAGTACGTATGCTCAGATCGCGAATCTAACATCATGAATAAAGACAAGGGGAAATGAAATAGGCGTCCTTCCTCTTCCGTAACATCAAATATATTTTAGTTAGTCTTTCTTAAATGAGCTGCGCAGAAAATCATTCACCAGAAGTGAATAACTTTTTAGTAACACCAGATGATATTAACAGCTTGCCGGCGCGGGTTAGCCGTGCGCTCAAAGGCGTCATATCGCGGACCGCGTGGCTCCTTGCGCCATCAGTTCGAATCCCCGGGCATGTATGTGTGTTAGGTTCGGTAGGTTGAAGTAGTTCTAGATCTAGGGACTGATGACCTAAGCAGTTTGGTGGCATAGTTCTTAGAGTCATTTTTTGACCTTTCGCGTAAATTTTCTTTACATCAACGGCCGTAAATTTAGATTGCGTTGGCATAGCTCACTTTTTTACACCACCAAGGGACCGTATACCGCAGGAAATGAGATACATTTCCGCTTATTATGTCCACGCGTACTCGAGGTAAACGGGTTTTAAGGGATGGGTAGACAGATAGACGGTCAAGCAAGTGAGACTCGTAAAATTCCATTTTTACCGATTTACGTGACGAAATCCTAACAACGAAAATAGCTACCACAGTTACTGAAGATGAGGGCCACATAATAATTTCCCACGTTTACAGGAATGCAAATAAAATCCATTTGCCTATACATGTGGTAATTCAGATCCCACTATTAATGCCACCGCGTTGTAGATGTGCGAGCACTCCCATTACTAGCTTCCTTAAGGAACACTTCGGCTAATGAACGTTTCCTGGCTGTGGCACGTCTAATGGAGAATTCGAAACATTGTAGAATACGTTTGGCAGCTACGTCACCGTTTATTTCCTGGGGTGGTGCAGAATTATCCTGCTAAATTTACTCGCTAATAACAGTTTTTCGTTATTTCGATAAACATCCTGAATGATAGTCACATAAGCGGTGACATAAAGGTAGACAATTCATGGTTTTGAGTCCAGAAAGCTCTGTGTAACAGAAACTACAGATAATTTTGCCATTTTCATTGCGAAATTGCCGGTTTATTCATGTCTGGGGTAATAATAGAGGGCTGTTTGCCTGGGTTGTTCGCTAGCGTAGTGAAAGGTGTTTGCTACTGCAAGGGAGGTCTGCTTTGTTTTCGGTTCTAATCTCTATGGAGGCAGATAGACTATCAGTAAAGGAATTTTAAGAAATTCTCGCGCCCCCAATACGTTTTATTCCTACCTTTATTCTGTGCCGGCGCCCCGTGGATGTCGATATGAAACTCTTGTAGAATTTCATACATGTTACTGCCTATTTTTTCCGCTTTTGTCAATAACTGAATTGACTTAAGTGTGGCACTGAATGATTTTTAACTGAATTTCGTTATGAATCTTCACGCATTACTAAATTGGTATACTTTCATGGTAGGTCAGCAACGGTAATCCAGTATGACTGGTCTGAACGTTGACACAGACCATTTCGTGGCCGAATGCGCATAATATTTTGCTACTTCGTAACGATCTGGGATACTTTGTCGTACTAAAACAGTTATGTTACCACGATAAGCTGAAATTCATTTTTATTAGTACAGTTCATACCAATTATCGTTTCTTCTTTCATTTACATCTTAATATTTAGGTGTTGTTGTTAAGACACTAATCAGCACTGATATAGTCTTACTCATGATTGAAAACAGTCTGACAAATTTCGGATAGATTTTCAATTTCACACCTGTGCATAGTATGTTGGTAGCACCTCGTCGCCTTGCCTGTTACGCTGTGCAGCAGATTTTAAAGCTGTGCGGATCAGCATAACGAAAAGGCGAGGAGTCTCGCTCGTTTTGTCCACGACTGTACATACGAAGAAATCACAAGGAAAATTAATTCAGTTTTATCTCCATCGTCAACCCTCAGCGGTACTGCAAAGGCAACTGCTAATTAATGTATATAATTAACTGGGTTCAAAATTCAAGCAGCACTAACTACGAACAATTGTGTCAGAGAAACTATCTACAGAAACTGAATTTCGCTTTACAAATTACGATGGAGTTGTACTGTGTAATCTGCTTAGCGATGTGCTGACCCGGAGATTATGTGCACGCTGTGTTACACATGTGCTGTCTTCTGTAGCTATGGCAATAGTGTACACTTGTCCAGCTGTCTGGCAAGCTACGAATTCGATAATTTTCAAATTTTTTAAATAAATACTTGCAGGGTGTCTTAGCAGCTAGAATTTTGACATTGTGTTTCTTTCGGTGTATTCCTACAGTATAACAAGTTCAGGGAAGATATCAACATAGGAGACTGGACCGTTCCCTTTGTAAGTGACTCTGCCAAATCCTGCTACCTAGGTTCATGGGATCTGTTACTTAATTTATGCTACTCATCTCTAAACGTAATGCATTCTAATGCTTTTAGTTCACTGTTTGTTTTCTGACGAAAATATGTTTGTTACCTCGTGTTATTATGGACCTGTGATGGTATGAGCAGTACATGCCGGTCAGACATTCTTGTTTGTCACAATCGCTGATGTCATGCGAACTAGCAAAATAGACACAGTTATTGTGGGTTCAGCGCTGCTTATTGGTATGATCGTATTGCAGAACTACTGGACCGGCCGAATACATGACACCACTGGTGGGAATTGCGCTTTGAAGGCTATGAAACACATAGATGATGGCATGTGTTTAGCGTAGACGTTTTCGTCGATATGTACATAAACGTTGTACTTTCAGCACTGTGGAGCCGCTCTGACAGTGTGCTGTTGCCATCAGTCTCAAAATTTTTCATGGTATCTCCCTGGTTTGTGTGAGAAACGGGTATCTAGACATCGAGCACGGAAGATAGGATGTTTGGCTAGGACATTGACTACCACTGCTGTTGTCAGTTCAGTTCAGATCTTATTTCGACCTTCCGAGCTGATACGGCTGACGGTATTGCATATGTGTGGACCGTCTGTGTGAGCTGAACTTAGTACGAATATCTTTATGTTCACTTTATTCTAGGAGTATGTAAGGTCCTGGACATTGTGCTCATAATTGCTGCCAGTGTTGCATTTTACTTGTTAATGCTGACCACCACACGGACTAGCTGTTTCTTATTCCTGAAGTATCGCAGGCGAATGTTGCATGAGTTTGGTTTCCGGCTTTCCAGTGCAGGTCACTTCCTTCTCCTTGGATCCTTTCCTGGTCTCTAGTAGCGAAGAATGACTGTTTGTCGTCTGCTTTCAAGTTCCGCCGCTTTCGTATGAACGGTAATGGTAGTGTTGGCACTTTAGTTGTATAATTTTCACGTCCGCGCATGATTTTGGAGACTGGGTTGTCAGTGTGTAAGGGGTCTTCGCATAATTGGCTTTCATTTGTAATTTGCTGTAATCATAGCCTCTAATCACTACTGAATGATTTCAGCAACCTGCCTGTGATTTCCTCCACACGTTCTGCATAGCGGTCAGCTGACTATCAACAATTGCTGTTGCGCGGGAAGGAGGGGGGGTGCTCTGGTGCTCTGAAGGAACGAGTTGTCCCAGACCTGTTTTATGGGTGGCGGCGTATCAGGCGAGCATGCAGACTGCTATTCGCAGTTCTACGAGGCTTGCGCGATCTTCACCAAACTACATTCGGCTTTGACAAGGGCATATGAAACTGCCTAAAGGAGGATAAGTGTCTCTTTCTCTAAAATATCTTGGAATAATCCCCTTAACAAGGTAACAGGGGATTTTCCCACCGTTGTTCATCTGAGACAGCGAGCGTCTGTGTTGATCTCAATGTCATGTTTTCACTAAACTCCAAGCTTGCTACATCATGATCTACTTTTGTGGCTGTAAAAGTCTTAATAAAATGCAAGTTACTTGTTTGCTTCCTACAGCGTTTGCCATATAGTAGTGCATCGAACGTCTAACAAGATTGTTCAAAGTGTATATTTTTTTAATTGGAAAGGTCTTTTGTTAATCTTTTGTAGGGCTGTATGTGCCATTCTCTACTACATTCCGCAATACTGTTGAGTGAAATATACACTGGAATCAACGGACACATTCTGAACACCACCTGTGAAGAGGTGCTTGTATCTAAGACAGTGTGTGTTTTGGGACTCGTGTGTATGGTCTGTATTGTCTTTTTAAGTACATATTTTTATTTCAGTTATTGTCACAACATTTTAATGATAATTATATATACAGAGAACAGGCATCATAACAGTTTCTGCAGCGAAGATGGCCTCGATGGTGCTGAAGAACACTGATACTTTTTTCGCGGTACGTCTGGTTATTGAACGTGTTTTCTTGAAGCTTCAGTAACTCATGTAAAGGTAATATGCAGAAAAGTGACTCCAACTCTTTGAGAATACTTGATGATAGTTCGTACCCATTCCATGTAAAACAACAATCGTTTGGCATCGATATAGCATTTGCTTGTATCCTGCCAACTGACCGGCGATACAGGATATCGATGCAAAGCGACACGTGCGATGCGCTAGGATCTCGTGTAATCACCTCAGTAAGCATTCCATGTCAGAATCAGTCGAGTCGGCGTTAAACCAGTGCTACGAAGTTAATACAAGGAGACCGGTCGACTTTTCAATTCATCTCGATGAAAATTTTATTTGCGCTTCTGGTGTGTTATTTAACTGTTTCCGCTAACTCTGATGATGGTAGAGGAGTGAAATGTGCATAATTTCCCTATCTGTATGAAAGGGTATTTAGATGCTACAAAACTGCATTACACTGGCCAAGAAACGAAAAGGCGTAATTAAGTCAGTGTGGTGATTTTAGAAAAAACAGTGTTAGCTACTGGAAATAAGTCCACTGTACGTTAATCAGTCAGTGGTTCAGATACTACTTGTGCACGTCTCGTTATTTCTAAGAGTCCTTTTAGCTTGCTAACCAAACCTCTGTGACTTCATACTCACTAAATATCATAAATATTAATTACAATAAATAGAAATTTTTAATCCGCAGTTGCATTTTCATTCTGCGCAGGAAGATACGCTAAAAGTAAAGTTTCCGACGTACTAAAGTTGTTTGCCGAACCAAGACTCGAACCGAGACTATTGCAGACTGGCAGGTCAGTTCGGTCAGAATTCCCGCAATGAAAATGCATCTATTTACAACAGAAAAATTGAATAGAAATTTGGAATGCATTTCGTACAGATCTCACACGCTAGAAGTGCACCCATTTACCACAGGTAAGGAAATAATGGGCTTACTTTCTTCCATTGACAACGTGGCAATATGGGTGTACAAAGTGTGGTGTCACCGCCAGACACCACACTTGCTAGGTGGTAGCCTTTAAATCGGCCGCGGTCCATTAGTATACGTCGGACCCGCGTGTCGCCACTGTCAGTGATAGCAGACCGAGCGCCACCACACGGCAGGTCTAGAGAGACGTACTATCACTCGCCCCAGTTGTACAGCCGACTTTGTTAGCGAAGCTACACTGACCGATACGCTCTCATTTGCCGAGACGATAGTTACCATAACCTTCAGCTACATTTGCTACGACCTAGCAAGGCGCCATTACCAGTGTATAGTAAAATGGAGATTATATCTGTACAAGAGCGATGTACACCGATTATGGATTAAAGTTAAGTATTACAAGATTTTCGTACTTTATTGCAATTCTCAAGACATTGTCCTGTTCCAGACCTCACGCCGGTCTGCGTGTATTTAGACGCGTGCATTTCGGCCTCCTCTAGAAACACAGTGTTGGCTCTTGTGCCAACACTACACAAAGCCACCAACTTCCAAGTTCTAAAAGACTCATGAACGATCTAAAATTCAGTCTCGCAGCTCTCATAATTTCGTTCAATAAATTCACCATATATATTGAGAATGAATCCACTACACTGCCGGTACGGGAAGTCAAAATCTTTTTGTTCTTTACGCTCCTGTACCGTGGGGGAACCCACCAGTCATGCGAACGCCGTTACCAGCCAACTTGACACTTTTACAGGGTGTTTCAAAAATGACCGGTATATTTGAAACGGCAATAAAAACTAAACGAGCAGCGATAGAAATACACCGTTTGTTGCAATATGCTTGGGACAACAGTGCATTTTCAGGCAGACAAACTTTCGAAATTACAGTAGTTACAATTTTCAACAACAGATGGCGCTGCGGTCTGGGAAACTCTATAGTACGATATTTTCCACATATCCACCATGCGTAGCAATAATATGGCGTAGTCTCTGAATGAAATTACCCGAAACCTTTGACAACGTGTCTGGCGGAATGGCTTCACATGCAGATGAGATGTACTGCTTCAGCTGTTCAATTGTTTCTGGATTCTGGCGGTACACCTGGTCTTTCAAGTGTCCCCACAGAAAGAAGTCACAGGGGTTCATGTCTGGCGAATAGGGAGGCCAATCCACGGCGCCTCCTGTATGTTTCGGATAGCCCAAAGCAATCACACGATCATCGAAATATTCATTCAGGAAATTAAAGACGTCGGCCGTGCGATGTGGCCGGGCACCATCTTGCATAAACCACGAGGTGTTCGCAGTGTCGTCTAAGGCAGTTTGTACCGCCACAAATTCACGAAGAATGTCCAGATAGCGTGATGCAGTAATCGTTTCGGATCTGAAAAATGGGCCAATGATTCCTTTTGAAGAAATGGCGGCCCAGACCAGTACTTTTTGAGGATGCAGGGACGATGGGACTGCAACATGGGGCTTTTCGGTTCCCCATATGCGCCAGTTCTGTTTATTGACGAAGCCGTCCAGGTAGAAATAAGCTTCGTCAGTAAACCAAATGCTGCCCACATGCATATCGCCGTCATCAATCCTGTGCACTATATCGTTAGCGAATGTCTCTCGTGCAGCAATGGTAGCGGCGCTGAGGGGTTGCCGCGTTTGAATTTTGTATGGATAGAGGTGTAAACTCTGGCGCATGAGACGATACGTGGACGTTGGCGTCATTTGGACCGCAGCTGCAACACGGCGAACGGAAACCCGAGGCCGCTGTTGGATCACCTGCTGCACTAGCTGCGCGTTGCCCTCTGTGGTTGCCGTATGCAGTCGCCCTACCTTTCCAGCACGTTCATCCGTCACGTTCCCAGTCCGTTGAAATTTTTCAAACAGATCCTTTATTGTATCGCTTTTCGGTCCTTTGGTTACATTAAACCTCCGTTGAAAACTTCGTCTTGTTGCAACAACACTGTGTTCTAGGCGGTGGAATTCCAACACCAGAAAAATCCTCTGTTCTAAGGAATAAACCATGTTGTCTACAGCACACTTGCACGTTGTGAACAGCACACGCTTACAGCAGAAAGACGACGTACAGAATGGCGCACCCACAAACTGCGTTGTCTTCTATATCTTTCACATCACTTGCAGCGCCATCTGTTGTTGAAAATTGTAACCACTGTAATTTCGAAAGTTTGTCCGCCTGAAAATGTACTATTGTCCCAAGCATATTGCAACAAACGGTGTATTTCTATCGCTGCTCGTTTAGTTTTTATTGCCGTTTCAAATATACCGGTCATTTTTGAAACACCCTGTACCTGCTATTGCGAAAGCTCTGATGACCTAGCAATACCACTCTGTCTTTCTACTTCCACTACAGCTGTACTGGCCACTCTTAAGAAAACTTATATCCACTCGTTTCAGTCACGCACAACAGGTTAAATGGTAGAACAAGGACACGCGAATGATTCAGGTGCTCAATTACAGGTAACATAACAAAGAAAAGAAATAAGACACTTCCTTCCAAGGGGCTGGTGGCACAAAAATACAACAGACACAAGATATATATATATATATATATATATATATTCCTCAACGACATGTATAGTACTGTCACACTAGGCTATTTTCATTCTAGGAACACTCCTTCGAAGTGAGGCCTTACGAGCAGTAAGAAAACTAGAAGAGCTATCACAATCATATACGCACGTTAAAAGTGCTCTCGAAACAGCGACTTGTCCTGAAAGCGTGTTGTTGTCAAGTAATGAAGATCGGTTACCACGAGCTCAGGGGTTGTTAACCCGAGCAGCTGTCAGACGCTGGGTAATTAAGTCACATGGTCTTGAGTAACGACGACCACTGCAAACTGTGCGCTGACGCTCCGTATGCGATTGTCTTGATAACAGGCCAGTGGAAGCGCAATCCCACGTGTACTATAAGGCGTTTTTTGTATCTTGTACATTCACTGTTATCTAGATATTTTCTGTACTATATTAAAGTAATAAATCCTCCAGACTACACGCAACAGTATGTCCATGGGTATCTGAACAAGTGTTCACGTATCACTAACTTTTGAGACAGGGAGACGAACCACATCGGATTTGCGTGTTGTTCCAAACACGATTCTTACACACTACACGAAAACATACATAATAAGGTTTACACAATTGGTAAATCAATGACGGACACATCTTAGGTTACGGTAAGAGTCTCCATCCCCAGAAAGAAGTGTTACATCGACGATAAGTCAAGATACACCAGGAGCGACCCCCGAACAATGAGATCCATCAGGCAGAAAGAAAAGTGTCTAGTATCGTATCTAGAGGGCATATTCAGCAAAACATAGCTTGAATAAATGCCACACAGTCGTACGAGGCGTGTTACTTCAGGTCGAAATACTGCCAGATCCAACTGAACCGACCCACGTTTCATCCTTCGAGTGATTAACAATATTGGGATTACGCCTGTGTTAGTCCCAAATCATCGACATACTTCCTGAACTATCAATCCAAAGTTAGTACGAAGCATATTTTTCCGTCTCACGTAGAATAGCCATTGCATTTGGATTAATTCGTGTCGCTCACAATGTCTGGGCACAATTGGAATAGTTGTGGTGAAGTGGCTTCGTTAAACGACTTGAGTGCGTATGGACATGTCTCAGTTGTTTGTTTGTATATTGTGATGACGACGTGAATTAATAGTTGAAACAGACGTGATAATGAATTATTGGGATGGGACACTCAATTACCTTATGACTGTATGACTAATAATAGCGTGATACGTAGGCAAGGTGCTCTGCACGTATCAAGAACGCTACCACCACCATGGATAGAACAATGCTCGCTTACTGCTGTTTCGCATCATGCATGCTACAACCAATTTTGACTGCCAAAACCGATAGACATTTTGTCAAACGCGACATCAGAATAGAAATTCTTTTAATATATGTCAGTCGGGCTACAACCTTTCCATGGCTGGATTTACGCTGGTTTTTAGCATGAAATCACTCATAGTATATACTCTTAAGCACGCAACGGGTATGTCTGTCACTGAATGACTGCCAAAATGATAGCATCTTTCACTCTATTTACGTTCATTACATTAATTTTATTTACATTTAGCGTCACCTCCAATATTTGCTTCAAGCGTTGATTATCTGCTTGGATTATTCAATTCTTAAAGGAAAAAAATCTAACAACATTCCCTCGTTGTACATAACAGCTGGGCCATCTGCTGTCAGCCTCATACGTTATATATACGTCATTTATGCAAGGTTTACCCGAACTCCACCGACAAAACTTCAAATTGTTTCAGGGATATTTTCTAAGTATGTTGTTATTTAGGACTCGTGAACTTCGATAGCTCGTTACAGGGTACTACTTTGATTATGATTTATTCGGTTTCGTACCCCAAATACCATTCGTTCTGTGAAAATGCCTTCACAACAGTGAAAAACCCTGTAACGTGCAGTCACCAAAACGTTCGACACAAAACAAAGAGGAACTGATGACCCCGTAGTTTGGTCCCTTTACTCCCCAAACCAGCAACAAAACACATAGTAATGCAACAACTTGAAGATTCAAAAGTAATGTGTGCAAAACAAAAAACAGAATAATAGAACAAGCCTCAGATAGAAAGGTACTGTGATGCGATTGCCGTCACTGAGAGAACAGCTCAGCTTACAGATCATCGATACGATTTATACCGAGAGGGTGTGCAGAGAAAGTTTATGATTTGAACGTACGTATGATTGTATACTTTTTATGATCACTAGTGTTCAAGGATCCCGCAGCTGAGCGAATAAGCGCATAGTTTCATAATCACGAAGTTTCTGGATCGAATCTCATTGCCGGCACTGCCGTTTTATTTTTTCATTCCCACGTATTTATACAATAAATGTATTATTTTCGTAGCATTTGTCCTGTAAGAAAGGAGATCTTTTTTTGGTAAGGAGGCTGGAGTAAAATGACAATACACAAGAACTTTAAAAAAGAGAGTACAGATCATTAGATCATGGAATCATAGAAACCAATAATTATTGCTACATACGGGATATGTAATAAACACCTAATCTTGCATGTACATGGCTCTTTTAATGCGTCTCTTGCAAAACAAACTTGGTTTACTTTCATAGACGACGGTTCTACCTCACCACAAAACGTCATATATGTTATAATTACATGGGAATGAGAAAAAGAGAAATACGGACAGAGAGATTCAGTCCAGAGATCCTACGCTTACAAAACCAAGTACTTATCGCTCGGCTGCGGACGCCTTGAACGCCACCGAACATTCAATGTACACAAGCACGCCTAAAATTTTCGAACTCCATTTTCTCTTAACTGTTGAGAGATGCGTCTTCATGTGTACAAATGTTGAAGTCCTAGTCGTGCACACTGTAAATATGAATCAAATCGGTGAAGGGAAGTTTGCACGGTCCCTTTTCTAGTGTCACTGTGCAGCTTCTCCGTCCCTTCCAGTGAACTCATATACGAGGTGCATATCATCAAACTCTTCATTAGTAAATTATCCATACCGCTCTACAACTAATACCGCCGAAGGAAACAAACCCAAGAGAGAATTGATAATACTGAAACAAGTTTGAGGCTGAAGAGTAAAGAGGGCATTACTGTCGTCAGCAGTAAGCACCTTGAAATATTGGAACAAGTTTTTTTTTTTTTAAACTGGACACAGTGCATAACGTCTCGACATCTACACTGTTTTGCAGATATTTTCAGTTCAATACAGATGCAAAGATAAATGAGGTTAAGAGGTCAAATGAACTGCAGTTAGTCTCTAACGGATCACCGGAGACCACGAATCCCTGATACCAAAGTACTCAGAAAATATACCAAAACAACTGCCAAAACTTTTTCGGTGAAGTTCGGGCTTAGCCTGTATCTATCACATGTAGTAACAATCAAATCGTACTTCTTGAGCTATACAGGTAGCTTCTTCAACTTTTGACGATTTATCCCGATTAAGAATGGCAGATTAATTTCCAGTTGCAAGCAGTTCATCAGACCAATCAAGTACCTGTTAGCATATTCTGTAAGTACGTCGTTTACAGTTGTCTGAACTGAACTGCACAGAATGTTTTCCAAAAATCGAGATACACTGCATCGATGTGAGAAATAATCAGGTACATATTTCTGCATGTAGAATTTATTCAGCTGTAACATTTTTCATGTAATTCCTACTACAGATATAATCCGAAAATGTTGTTAACACATGCGAAACGGATGTAAGACAGGCTCTTCAGTTGGCCAGCGCAGGCCAGAGTGGCAGCGGCTGTGTGAGTAGGCGCTTCGGAGGCACCAGACGAACGCGGAGTCTTCCCTGCTTCCCAAGTTGCAGCCATCGAGCGGGCTGTGTTGGGTACATAAAGGGACAAATTTGGCGCCCCCTCATCAGCATTCAGCCCGTGGGCCGGCTGGCACCTCCACTGTCCAAATACCAGGCGACACAAAGGGTCCCCGAGCCTCGCTTCTACGGCCGTATGAGCCGCAGATTACCGCAACAACTGCGCCATCTGCTTACTAATGCCAGCAGCCTGTAACATTACCACTGCCTGTCAAGTTATTTCACACAAGTTTAGCTACTACCATCCATCATTTATTCATACATTCAATTATTCCTCCACTTCTTGCTCTCCTAACTCCTGGTTTATTACAACATGTTCGACTACAGTAATTAACATAAATTTTTCGTCATCCACTTCTACGGTGTTTGGGACAAATTTTCCTGCCTGTATGAGTGTTCCTCTCGTCTAACAACCCATACCTTGCCAAAGAAATTAACTGATGTAACGATATTATATTCTGAAAATCAATAAGGTCACCTCAAAGATAATTTTGGGTGACATCACATCACGGAAACTGCGCGTAGGAGATGCGGAGACCGGAGTCCCCATCAGGGCTGCTTCCGGCTCAATTACACATTAGTGATACTGATATGATGGTGTGTTGTTCAGATATGTAGTAGTTGATAAGATAATTATCTAAATTTGCGATCACTAGGGTGCAGAGGGGTTCTAAGAATAATTTCCACTTACACAGATATTTTCCGGGAAATTATTAACTGCATTTTCCTTTTAGGTATGTGGTTATAATTTTATAAGTACACCTACCACATCTGTGAAGCGCGGTTTTACAAGATTCACGCCGCCCGGTGTGGCCGTGCGGTTAAAGGCGCTTCAGTCTGGAACCGCGTGACCGCTACGGTCGCAGGTTCGAATCCTGCCTCGGGCATGGATGTGTGTGATGTCCTTAGGTTAGTTAGGTTTAATTAGTTCTAAGTTCTAGGCGACTGATGACCTCAGAAGTTAAGTCGCATAGTGCTCAGAGCCATTTGAACCATTTTTTATAAGATTCACAAACATTTGTCTTATGCTGTTATATGGTTTACTGTCTCGATTGGGCAAAAAAGGATGTGAGTGGGGCTATTCGAATAGTGGTCGAGGCTATTGAATAAGGTTAATTATGGGCATATATACAATTAAATTATGTGGATTTTTAGCTGAAAACTACACTAATTTCTGTTTAATACTGATTGGGCCTAATGATACAATGAGACTGTCACATTAATGTAAATTGACGTTCCTGAAATTTTCCTGCTCTTGTATAAATCACGTGCAGCGTCCGTAGAGAAATTGCTTACAATGTCTCGAGCGACACCAGGCAGTGCACTTTTGGCGTTGTATCCACACACTTTTATCTTCATGTGCAGCGCTGCTTGACCATTTACCTGCCACAATCCACATTTTCATTCCATCACACCTCCATCAGAATTATTTATGGGCGGAACTGCAATCTGAATCGCCTTCAGAATCTTTTCTTTTAATTTTGGTAACCTTCGTCTTGAATAGGCCTACACTGGGGCTCTTTCTAATACCGGTACTCTTTCCTTCGTCACCATTAGCTTCAGAGGCTCTCTTTTTCGCTTCTTTCTGCATAATTAACTCCTGCAGAATGAAACACACCAGCTGTGTTTTTCAAGGGGTGTTTGATGTCGTTCTGGACAGCTGGTTTGAAGGCTACAATAGACAAATTTTTCTGTGTGAGTCCAAATGCTCTTTTTTCCCAATACACTATTCAGTTGGCAAAACAAGTTTCCATATCTTTCTAAAATGTATTTGTATGTCCAGCAGGGTTACCACATGCATATTTTTTGTAACCCAGTGCTAATTTCCATAATACACTCCTGGAAATGGAAAAAAGAACACATTGACACCGGTGTGTCAGACCCACCATACTTGCTCCGGACACTGCGAGAGGGCTGTACAAGCAATGATCACACGCACGGCACAGCGGACACACCAGGAACCGCGGTGTTGGCCGTCGAATGGCGCTAGCTGCGCAGCATTTGTGCACCGCCGCCGTCAGTGTAAGCCAGTTTGCCGTGGCATACGGAGCTCCATCGCAGTCTTTAACACTGGTAGCATGCCGCGACAGCGTGGACGTGAACCGTATGTGCAGTTGACGTACTTTGAGCGAGAGCGTATAGTGGGCATGCGGGAGGCCGGGTGGACGTACCGCCGAATTGCTCAACACGTGGGGCGTGAGGTCTCCACAGTACATCGATGTTGTCGCCAGTGGTCGGCGGAAGGTGCACGTGCCCGTCGACCTGGGACCGGACCGCAGCGACGCACGGATGCACGCCAAGACCGTAGGATCCTACGCAGTGCCGTAGCGGACCGCACCGCCACTTCCCAGCAAATTAGGGACACTGTTGCTCCTGGGGTATCGGCGAGGACCATTCGCAACCGTCTCCATGAAGCTGGGCTACGGTCCCGCACACCGTTAGGCCGTCTTCCGCTCACGCCCCAACATCGTGCAGCCCGCCTCCAGTGGTGTCGCGACAGGCGTGAATGGAGGGACGAATGGAGACGTGTCGTCTTCAGCGATGAGAGTCGCTTCTGCCTTGGTGCCAATGATGGTCGTATGCGTGTTTGGCGCCGTGCAGGTGAGCGCCACAATCAGGACTGCATACGACCGAGGCACACAGGGCCAACACCCGGCATCATGGTGTGGGGAGCGATCTCCTACACTGGCCGTACACCACTGGTGATCGTCGAGGGGATACTGAATAGTGCACGGTACATCCAAACCGTCATCGAACCCATCGTTCTACCATTCCTAGACCGGCAAGGGAACTTGCTGTTCCAACAGGACAATGCACGTCCGCATGTATCCCGTGCCACCCAACGTGCTCTAGAAGGTGTAAGTCAACTACCCTGGCCAGCAAGATCTCCGGATCTGTCCCCCATTGAGCATGTTTGGGACTGGATGTAGCGTCGTCTCACGCGGTCTGCACGTCCAGCACGAACGCTGGTCCAACTGAGGCGCCAGGTTGAAATGGCATGGCAAGCCGTTCCACAGGACTACATCCAGCATCTCTACGATCGTCTCCATGGGAGAATAGCAGCCTGCATTGCTGCGAAAGGTGGATATACACTGTACTAGTGCCGACATTGTGCATGCTCTGTTGCCTGTGTCTATGTGCCTGTGGTTCTGTCAGTGTGATCATGTGATGTATCTGACCCCAGGAATGTGTCAATAAAGTTTCCCCTTCCTGGGACAATGAATTCACGGTGTTCTTATTTCAATTTCCAGGAGTGTATTATGCTTTTCCTTTTGATAACGTCGATACACACACATAAATAGCACTCCAAATGTTTTACTGTCTTCTAATATTGATAGCCAGCCTCTGTGGCCGAGCGGTTCTAGGCGCTTCATTCCGTAACTGCGCTGCTGCTACGGTCGCAGGTTCGAATCCTGCCTCGGGCATGGATGTGTATGATGTCCTTAGGTTGGTTAGGTTTAAGTAGTTCTAAGTCTAGGGGACTGATGACCTCAGCTGTTAAGTCCCATAGTGCTTAGAGCCATTTGAACCAATTGATCTAATATTGATGTCCCTTTCACAGCTGCTTCAGCTGCCTCCTTCATCGACCCTCGTCCCAATCCATTCTGCCTCAGCCCCTTTTATAGATTCTCACCATCTGAAGTAGTGAAGTAATATCTACAACAATATTACAAAATAGAAAATGTTGGAAATTTACTTTACCTCATATTCATTCAGTTTTCCACTAGCAGTTCTTAAATCCCCGTACTCAGTTATTCATGTAACTCCAATGTACATGTAAGCGCTATCATCATCTAGTTCCTTTTTACACTAACCAGTATGGTGTAGGAAGGTCCCAATATCATGCCTTAAGTTACTACATGTCTTTCATTTCTCACAAACTGCAGGAGATCCCAAGTTAATTTTACAGACACTATAATGAGCTTGTGAATAACTTAACCTTCAACACTTTAAACAAATCTTGATTAAGCTTCTGAAGTCAAAACTAACAGATAAGACTTACGACAACTACAGTCACTCACATAACGGTGTTTCATCGCTGTTGACGTCACGGTACATGTTTAAAGCTTACATTTATCCATATAGCCCCTCCATTCAATTAGTCCCCCTCTACCCTGTAGAAAAGACGTTGCAGCACTACATTTATAAGTGGGGTAAGAAAAGGACAGATCAAATTATGAGACAAATTTTACAGTGAGATAAATTTTATAATGTAAAATTTAGGAAATTTTGCGCAATGGGGCTGAGTGACATAGAATACGGTTAACTGTACCAATTCAGCTCTGACTGCCACGGGCCGATTCCTGGGCGAACGTATCTAAACAGAGGGTAAAGGACATGCAATCCAAGGGTGATTCACAAGTTAACTACAGTAACAGTTCTGCTTTTGTTTCTGTCTGAGCCTTGGAGAAAAGATAAATTTACAAATTGAATAAAATCGTAAAATTGGGTTTCATGTACAACGTATTTGAGGAATAAACCACAGTAGAGAAACAAATTAACATGAGGTAGACTTCTAGAGACATCTTAACACGGTAAAGTTATACCATATACAACAGTTACAAAAGAGAATCACGAAAGAAGTTATCATACTACTTCCATCAAATTGCGCCTAGTAATGAAGTGTTCGAAAATCCTGTCGTCTATCACTTCTGCAAACTTGCCGTCGCCTGTGTTATGACACTTCGACAGATTAGAGATTCCTTCGATATCATTATACATGATCCTACAGTGCGATTACTCAAATTGTATAAAGTTGTCGAAACATGTGCAAGGACTTCCTCCTTGAGCTTATGAGAGGCGTCAACACAGGCTGCATCATCAAATTTTTATGTCCTATCCAGAGCCAGAAAAGAGTTAGCTGACGGTAGACCTAGCTAAAAGCGGCTAGTGAGCCAGCACACATACAAACTAGTACCACATACCCCCACGAATTTCAAGTGATATTTCATATAATAAAGTCGGTAACATTCCGAAAAGAAGTTGTTTGCACCAGTTACTAAGGTTCCCGCAGTGAAGTAGGGACCAGTTACATTGTTTCCAATAAATCCAAAGCAAACGTTTAGCCTACATTGTGTTGGACGTTCAATCTGTCTTAGTCAATGCAGATTGTCTGCAGTCCAATAACGCACATTTACTGAACTCAGAGAGGTATGAGCAGCAAAAGTATCTTCATCGATGAGAAAAGTGAGTATCGTTCGATGTCGTACCAGAACCAACAGACAAAATTCAATACCTACTTTGTAGTCCCGAAGATTAATCTGCTGTGGAAGTGACTCATCATATGGATGGAATCTGTTTGTGTAAAAATCACGAATAATTATGAACTGGCGCAATCCAAAGACACACCTGACTTTTCTGAAGATAGTACACTACGTGACTAAAAATAAAAGTGAAATAAAAAAAATTAAGCACCCAGAAGTCATGGTCGAAAGTCAGTGTAACTTCGTACATGTACACACGTTTGGTGAGTATGTTATGATAATACACGGTCCACTCACATTAATGATGCACCTGTCAAAGCCTGAATAACCAACTTCTTGCAACGTGGAAGTGCGGGAAGAGAGTCAGAGAGGTTCCGGAAATTTACCGACAGGGATGTGGAGCCATGTCGACTGCAGTGGTGTGGCCAGCTGAGCGTAGTGTTACGGTTGAGAGTCCGTGGCGGGAATAGCCCAGTCGAAGTAACCCCACAGATTCTAGATTGGGTTTAAAGCCGGGGTGTTTGGGTGCCAGGGACGTACAGTATACTCTTTCTTGTGCTCTGCTGTTGAGTGGTACTTAAGATAGGTTAATAAATTAGTGAAATCAATGTTAAGTGAAGTATAAATTAGAAAATAAATGAAAACCTAATTTCAGATTAGAAGAGTTACACACTGGCAAACAGCGGACAGAGCAGCAGTGGCAACGGGTGGCGCTTGCAAGTCAGCACGTTCAGCAGAAGCCATCGCCCTCCCCACATAAGCGGAAGCTGTCGATTCAGCCGTCAGGGCAGCGCCCGACTGGCTCACGTGTTTCTCAGTTGTCACATGTGATCAAAGGCCCTCGCCTACATCCCAAGAGCCAATAACCAACGTTAAGAAGATTCTTTGAGAAGCTTTTCAACATGACAGAAGAGGCAATGACCGTGAAGTCGTTCACCTCCAGTGTACTAAGTAAATAAATACACGAGACGCAGTGGGCCCGACAGTAGTTTTCAGTTCAGTTTCGGTTCGAGTTCAGTTCCACTACAGTTCAGTCGGTGCTGAAGACCGTCATGCAGGAAGAGACTACATCGTACACAGAAGCACCAAGTCCGCCGCTGTAATGCAATAGCAAGCAGCAGCCGCGCCGTCAGAAGACAGAAGAGAAGGTATTTGAAGACTGATTTTTACGTACCAGGGTGACTCGTGAGGACGGGAAGGAGACGGCCTCACATCAGCAGTCAACTGTGAGCTGGAGATGAAGATCTGACAGCCAAAGACTGGCAAGCTGGAGTCCGTTGTTCGAGTCCGGGACACTGGTCTTCCCTTGCCGCGCCGCTCCGCTGGCACACGCCCAACACTGACACACATGGCTGCATCGAGAAGAGAAACACTGGGACGCCACATCCAAGGTATCACCATCCAATTCACGACTTCATTCTCAATAGTTAAACGGGCCACCTCACGATGCGCATCTCCAGTCAACTGGGCGAAACTGCAACACGAGATACACACCGCCAGGCGTTATCAGACGCCGCCGCTCACACAGCAGAAGGCTTCGCAAACGACACAGCTGCCGCTCTCCCAGCCTGAACAATCCAATAAGGAAACCATTGTACAAATCTTTCAATAACAGTTATCTTATGTAAAAATGCTGTTTCATTCTACCTCATACCCGAGCCAAGGAAGAACCCACCCTGCCCAAATGTTGTTAAGAGAGAAAAAGTAACTTATTTAGTGTTTTTCACCCTGACTTAATGCTTTAGAATCAAATGCCCTTTGCAGTAATGCTCATCCTGACAACTGACTAGCATCAAAAGAGGTTACCCAGTTTCACTGCGAACCATACATGGACACTGTGAGCCGTGTGACACATTGCACTGTCCTGCAGATGGATGTTTCCTTGCCGAGGAAAAACAATGTGCATATGGGGGTGGACATCGTCCCCAAGGATAAATGCATACTTTTGCTGATATATTGTGCCTTTCTGAATGGCACAAGAACATTTCCCAGACTTTAACCCTCCGACACTGGTTCTACAATGTTTGCTTTCAGACTTTTCACGTCGCACACGCCAACAGCCATCTGTCCATTGGAGCATAAAACGTAATTCGTTTGGAAAGGCCACCTGCTGCCACTCAGTGAACGCCCAATTGCAGTACTGGCGTGCAAATTCCAACCTTCGTTGCCGATGAACAGCAGTCAGCATGGGAGCACGAACCAGGCGCCTACAGTGGAGGCCCGTACGGCAAAACGTTCACTAAATTGTCATTGAGGAGACACTGTTGGTAGCTTCTTGGCTCACCTGTACGGTCAAATGCTCACCTGTTGCATGTCTGTTCGCCCGTACACGTATCCACAGCCATCGGTCACCCCATCATTTTTTGGGTCGTGGTGCAGCACAGTTCCCTCACCACCGGTCTTGGATAGCGCTAGTTTGCCATTCACTGTGTACTTTATCCCCGACGGCACTTGAACAATTTAAAAATGTAGCCGTTGTGGAAATGCTTTTGGGCCGAAATCCCGTGATCATACCCTTTTGGACGGCAGATAAATCGCCTGCTTCCGGATTACGACAACGACAGCGCTGTTTTCCGCGTTCGCCGACAAACTTTATATGTCCTCCACTGCTAGTGGTGCCACCTGCTATCTGTGGGTTGATGTCGAATATGGGCGGTGGTCACTTTACTGTGACTGAACCGTGCAGTTCCAGTTCTCTGTGACAAGGAAATCGGCCAACAGAGTGCATTAGCGTTGTTCGGGTTTAATGTTGTTGATAAGGGCTGGTAGGAACGTGAATAGCGTCACACGTTGAGCGTTCGCTGTGAAGGTCTTGGAGATGCCGTGTACACGTGTGAGACACAGTAATCACCACCTGATAGACTTTTAATGAGTCTCATAATGGGCTCACATTTGTATGGCTGGTCTAATCGTGCAGTATTAAGATTTGCGGGGTATTCGACTGCGACAGTGATCCGATGTTGGACTGCATAGGAACGTGAGGGCAGGCATACTCTTCGAGGTTCCGGTAGACCATGTATGACTGTCACAGGGAAGAATCGACGTGCTGTGCGCCATGAATATCTCAAGCCCTGCACGTTTGTATCTGTTGTGTACATTGTTCCGAGTAGTCGGCGCGTACACAACTTGCCCACTAGAGCAGGTCCCGCTCAGCACAACAGCGCAGGCGCAGCGCTCGCCCATCTCCGCACTACGAGATGGCGCTGCCTTAGAGATGGACCAAATTCTGCTTCCACCGATTCGCGTATTAATATGTAACACAACCAATCAAATTGGTGCTAACGTAGAACCTTCTCTCCTCGCAGATCACACTCGCACAGTGATACCTGAACGCGCGAGGTATTATAACGAGTATACAGACCTCCGATTAGTCAGTCTGCATTAGTCTGCACCAGTCTGTACCAGTCTGCGTTAGTCTGTACCAGTCTATAGTCAAGTTTCAGTCTGCGCCTGATAAGATTATCATATTCCTGTACATAGCCATGAAGATAAATGAACAGACACTTTGTCAAGTATCAGAGATATGTGAGAATAAGATTAACATACCAAGACAAAAGGAACTTCAGATTGTCAATTGTAAACAACATCCAGAATCAAGTTACGTAATGTCTATGCTTTTTATTATTTTAATAAATCTGTGTGAAAATTAATCAAGTTCTGTTTAAAGTTGGTCACCGTCAATCTGCTACTCTAAGTGTGCAAGTGGCATGTCTATCGTCTGACCTAACGGCAGAAGATAAACACGCCACGATAAGACCACGAGACATATTGCTGACACTCGCCTACTTCGTTAGAGGGACAAGTCAAATAACCTGATGGTGTGTGTACCGAAGGGCTTACAGTACGCACACCACAGTATCAGTTACCCGAGGACGAGTAATGAACTCCCTGCAACGTTTTGTTTCATCCCGCACCATTGGTCAGAGTCTAGCAGTCGCCAGCATAGGGGCTTACCGTCCTAAGCGTAGGCTGCCGTTAACACCACAACACAAACGGTTGCTTCTGCAGTGGTTAAATCAGAATTCTCGAATAATATTCGGTCGTTTACTACCTATACAAATTGGAATGCATGTAAGAGTGACGGGAGAGCATTTTTTGGCGGATGTGTGTCATAGAAGTTCTCAACAAAATGCAATGAGAAAGACTTTGTACATCTCGGACAGCCTTACATTAAAAGTTTTAAACAGCCACGTTCCAGTCGAAAACCATATTTCTTCAGCCAACACATATCTCGCTTAATGATGACTAGTAGACAGGGTTAACAGGTGTCCGGCTTCCCAGGTGCTACCCGTAACTGGAAAAGGTAGGAAGGAAGAAAGATTGGGATTTAACGTTGCCTCAACATCGAAGTCGTTAGACAGAGCACAGTCTTAAAATGTTCCAAGAATGGGGACCGAAATCATCCATGCACGCCGGCCGGAGTGGCCGTGCGGTTCTAGGCGCTACAGTCTGGAAGCGAGCGACCGCTACGGTCGCAGGTTCGAATCCTGCCTCGGGCATGGATGTGTGTGATGTCCTTAGGTTAGTTAGGTTTAATTAGTTCTAAGTTCTAGGTGACCGATGACCTCATAAGTTAAGTCGCATAGTGCTCAGAGCCATTTATTTCATCCATGCTCTTTCAGAGGAGTCGTCCACGCATTTGCCTGTAACAATTTAGGGAAAGCAGGGCAATCCTTAATTCTGAATGGCCGTCAGCGGATTTGGACCATTGTCCTTTCGGATGTGTGTCCAGTGGAACAGGAAGACTGAAAATGATTGTTACATACTCTGATCCTCCGCTACACGCCAGTCGGTTCGATGACAACTACCGTTGTACTTGGAGCAGTCGACGAGCTTCGCTCTTTATGAGGATCAGGCTATATGCCAATAGGGATTTTCAGTGTCCTCCTACCTTTCGTTTCTGCCTTTACAGGTAACGCTATGAACACCATTACGATTTACAACCTATCGTTACAGACGTTATTGCTCTATACTTGACTAACATATCATACAAACAGAGCGAACGAAGGCAACGGCGAACTAACTGTCCGTGGGAAGCATCAACTGCGTCAGATCCAACGTTGTCAACACATTGATTACTCCTGCATTTTTAAAGTTATCATGATGTTTCGTGTAGTTCAACGTATCTCGATATTATGTGCCAATGTCATTTGATTAAAGCCCCTCTGACGTCTTCTTGTAATTCAAGTTACTCTCCTGACAGTCTGCCTGTTACTAGTGTGAAACGAGGCTTACATTTACATGCTTCCTCTTCACACGCAACACAGCGGTACGGCGCAGTATTTATAGCACCGGACTCACATCTGAGGTGGGGGACTGATGACCTTAGCTGTTTAGTCTCCCTTAAACATCCCAACAACCACCACCACCTCACATCTGAGGTCGAGCGAGATGGCGCCGTGGTTGGCTCACTGGACTCGCATTCGGAAGGACGAGGTTCCAAACCTGCGCCCAGCCAGCCTGATTTAGGTTTTCAGTGATTTTTCCTAAATCGCTTCCGGATCGTTCCGTTGAAAGGACACGGCCGACTTCCTTCCTCATCCTTCCCTAACGGATGGGACCGATGACCTCACTGTTTGGTGCCCTCTCCCAAATCAACCAACAAACCATCAGATTTAAGAGATCTGGGGCTTAAACACCCGCCCGAAACCCAGCTTTAGGCTTCTGTAAACCAAGTCATGGGAGTGACAGGATAGTTTTATAAAGTCAAGTACCTACTCCCTATCCTAACCTTGTCCAGTTCATATTTGTGCTCGATATCCAATGACAGTTTCGTAGAGGGGACATTGAATTCTTTCTTCTTTTTTTCATGCCTTTTCACGCATTTTTCCTGACCCATGACATGTTCCAAACTTTAACGTGTAATTTATCTACATACGTTCCAAGCTCTCAGGGCACACACTTCTCTTTACTGGGTCATGTATACAATTAAATATGGAATAAAACTAGCTTTGTGGCTGTTGTTTGATAGGGTCGAGCACTATTTTAACTGCGCTGCTTTTCTCGGTCTAAACAGTTCAAGGTCTTATAATGTGTCGACACATTTCGAACATCGTTAAACGTTTACGTCACTGCAGTATCCAGCCCTGGTAATCCTAGGCACAACTCACGATTTAGACTTTCGTAACATGTCTCCCAGAGGATTCTTACTATCAGTCTTCCATTACGTACTATTTAAAGTAATTAGCACACGCGCTAGAAGCCATGTTCTTTTCTGTCTGGGCACGTTGAGTAAGATTCAAATGGCTATTCATAATGAGGCTATCGGACGATTAGTGATTCCTAAACTGGTAGAGACTTTCAACATTAATTTTCTACGCTGTGTTTCCGGTGAATTGTACAGCAAGTGTATAATGGTCAGGGTAGCCTCCAGTACTTTTATGAATTTAAAATTTAATTGATATGTGGATTGTTGGATATGCATGAAAGGAAAACTAGGTATTTTTTATCGTTGTTTACTTATTATTTGTACTGTCAAGGTCAACAATGGAAACTTTTATGTAAAAAATTTCAATATTTCAATACTTGTGGAGGCCTCAGCATCTGTTCTAAGGGCAAGAGTACCAGCGGTACTCGAAATGAAATTAGAACCAAAAGCCAAGGGAAAATCTTCACGACTTGACATTTTTCGTTGTTCGATTAACCACCATTCAGTTCCATAGCGAACGGTGCTCATGAACAACTACTGTCTTTACTACTCCACTTATTCTCGAATTTCGTTACTTTTACCACCATGGTCATTACGCTAAATGTATGTCACAGGACTTAATATGTTTCCTTTCTCGACTCGGAACCTACGGTTCCACGTGATACGTAGTGTCTTAAATAGGAACCTCTCACTGAAATTTTTAGAAGTTGTGCTGACGTTTTCCTGTCACATCAAAAAGACTATGGCGGCTTCTCTAGCTGCTCTTTGAAGTTTCTCTATCTCCTCCACAAACCCAACTTCATAAGAATGGTAGTCTGATAACAATGCCCAAGAACCGAATTGGCAACGATCTTGTGAATCTCGTTTGTCGACAGTTTGCGGGAGCCTGTTCCAATACGCGCAGGTAATTAACGACCGTTCTCGGACCGCATGGGTGTGGTTTTTTCCACTCACCGAGGCAAATGTAGGACAGGTTCCCTATGTACATTTTGGAAACAGCACTGCGATCAATAAAATCACAAAATCATACGTAGTAAAATTCATTTTGGAGGTTTGTGGCATTGTGATTTCTCTTCCCAGAGCAAATTATGGCGTTGTGACAGAAGTGACGTCCAGTAACAGAAAATGATAAGTTACCAAATACAAGCTGTATGAGATTGATCATCACATGCGGCCCCTGCCAGTATTAACTTCATTAGGTGATAGCCAGTATTATTTATTCACATTGTCTCTATAGAACTCAAATAATTTTACTAGTGTTTGTGATATTAAAATCGTTATTTCTGAGGTAACTATGACGTAAAGAAATATTGTTTGTGTGAAACCGTTTTCCGTACTTGGAATCTAGGCAGTGGCAATCTTACTTACATGCTTGAAACTTTAAGCACACATTAACAACATGTTTATCTAAGAGGCATACTAAAATAATCTCATTTCTGCCTCAAGTTCTTGTTCTAGAAATATTTAGATCAGACAATCAAAATTAAGATTACTTTTTTATAATTAATCAACATGTATTTCCCTTCATGTTGATAGTACTTTAGTGTCTGTAGTCTTCTTTCCTCCAAATAGCACCCTGCAACACCCCAAAAAATTTCGGATCTCTAGCTCAGATACATTTTTTGTGTATAAAATAAACATGTCAGAAAATTTAAAGTTCAAAGGTATATTTTGATATATGACTGACCTCTGTTGTTCCTAATACATTCTAGTTGCATGATATTCTTCATTTACTTGTTTCTAATCTTCTCACTTCCTTTTCTTGTTTCTCCTTCTTATTCCTGCGTCTTTAGTTGCCTCAAGGACCACTTTTCAGCTTCGGCCATTCTAATGGAATCAACTGCCAACAGATGTTGTCTCACATTAAACCCAGAATATATTTCTTTCAACTCTAGAAGTTCCCGCCAGCTAACTGTCCCATATCAAAACAAGGTACAGCCATAATAGCTGTCGAGAATGACAAAGTAGCAGCAACTCGACCTACATTAAAGTTTATGAGGAAAACGACGTTCGTAAACCAATGTATACAAGGGGAACATAAGAGAATCGCAATGCGCATCTTCTGACAGTGCTGCCAACTGGAGAACAGTTGTATGGTATATGTTTCTCGAGCAGGAGTCTAATGACAGCATTGACATCTGAAAGTAGAATGACAAGGGTGTCAACGCACAGTGAGATACCTGTGAGTTCATTTTTTAATTACTTCCTGATGTCCAATTCAATTACTTTAACCACCACTTTGTTGAAAAAACTCTATCGATTTAAGATAAAAACGATATTTTGAAGTAGCTTCACGGATAAGTTACCTTAAAGTCACAGCAGAGGTTCCATATTTCATTCCTAAGAACTGTGGGTGATGTCAGATGTATGAGAATAATGTGATGAGATTGTGTGCGCAGAGTGACGATGTGTTCTTTTTGTCATGCGTTAAAGTGATTTGTGACGAAGGATGAATATAACAACTAGAAGCCGAAAATAGCTACTTGGTGCATCCAATTTTAAAGTCCTTCTAGTCGTGAACGGATCACCGGGACTCAAGAAGATGCCGTTATTCCAGGTGTGAACGAATCAGTATTGTCTGACAATGTATCTGCCCGTTCAGACAACGTTGGTATAAATTTATACAGGATCTTTCACTGAAGTCATTAAAGATCACTTATAATTAGTGAGATGATCTGTAAGAGGATATGAAAAACTTACTACTTAATTCATATTTTGCTTTTGTGGATATATAAGTAGGAAAAGTGGCAGAGAACCTGGGAGGTACGTAACATTCTTTCGAATGTACAGAAGAACATAGATTTCTCTGAGGAGTAGAAACGGGATCTGTTGGGAGATATAAACGGAAATAAAATCAGGCACACAGCTTTGTATCCTGGGAGAGCTATTTGGATACGTGCAATGAAATACGACGCCTTCATCAATTGAGGATACTGGGCTGCTTCAGGATGTGCTCGACCTAGTTCGGAAAGCTCGCAAATCTCTCTCTTTGTGCTCTCCTCTTTCGGTTCCGACTGGTCGGATATTTACTACTTGCAGCTTCAATAATTTTCAACGTGCTTATTTTCTCGTTGTTGCGACGTCCGTAGTGGCGCTTTTATGAGCTAGCGCCTGACAGGCATAAATCCAAATGCGAACTGCTATTGCTTGTGTATGTGGCAAGTAATGGGCACCGTTAGCTGTACGAAGGGTAATGGATCTATTTATGTTCACACAGAGATTTGAAGTCCGTCAGAACCGCGAGGAAGAGTAAAACGTTCCCACAATCGTGCGGTGATCTCATCATAGCGCACCATGATCTAATCATCGCACATACATGTCAAATCGCAACTTCTCCCTCGATGTATATTCAGTGGTAAGATTTGATTTTAGTGTTACGTACCGATTTCACTGTCAAATATGGCGTATGCTCTGAGAGTTTTTCCGTGCATATTTGGTACCTAATATCTTTCCCAAAGTTGTCCAATAGCATGTTAGCGACGATTCTTGGTTTCTAACAAAGCTGTATAACTCAAATGCCGGTTCAGAAGGTGTAAACATATTATATAGTAACCCCAGTTTGGTGTTTATGTTGAACAACTGTAATTTTCCTGTCAAACAGAGAAGAAACATTCTATTAATATTATGTCAATAAAAAAGTAGTAAAATCGGATATAAACATCATAGTAAGATAATGGTATATATTACTATTTACTTGTCCCAGTGTTCTGATAAATCGTGCATATAAATGAATCAGGTGAGCAGAAACTCTTCTAACTGTAACGATATTGAGTGTGTCCCGTAGAAAAATTCGAAAGCTCCGTGAATGTGTTTTAGTGCCTAATGAAAAGAAATAATATGCGGAGCTCATCCGTGGCAAAATGATTAATTTATAAAATAATTACCATTGAGAATCCATCCATTCTACAAATTTGGAGCACGAGATAAATAACAAAGACTGCCTACCTAGTCCTGGTAGAATGGCAAATGTTATTTCGCACACACTGAAACAGACTTGGAAACCATTGTAATTTGCACCCTTTACCTATCTTTGTTAAAAAAAATTCAGGTACTTTCAAACATGGTGCATTATTCAGGTCATTTGGATATTTTTGAATATGACGTCATAGTGGCCGCTTGCAGAAGTGGACTAGATGTGCTGTCTTATATTTGTTTTTAATTTCTCACTGCTATCGCCTTGCATTTTTAAAATGTCCTGGTAGCTCCATCACACATTTTTGAAATTTCCGCCCACCCGACCTTACGTTTGTTAAATTTCCCACCAGTGACAGTTTGCATTTTTCGGAGACTACAGCTTCGTCAAGAGGAGGATGCCTGAACTGTGAGCGAGATAGTAGGCTGCCATTGTGCTGCCACTGTTGAAGCTAACTTTTTTTATTTTATGATGAGAATGTTTGACCATTCTTCACTTACTTAAAAACACAAACACGAAACTGAACTGCAAAAGCAGTGGTCGTAGCAATGCACTGAACACAGATAAATATTTGACATCCAGTTCTGAGGAAGTAATAAGAACCTTATTTCTTAGTACAAATGTATTAAAGTGTACACTTTCTTGAGGCCTCGTTTTCTTGCTTGCCTCTTGTTGCTTGTGGCCTCAACCATCATCGTGGTTTCTCCTTCCACAACTCCGTGATTTACTGCTATCCTCTTCCAGTCTTCCATTTCTTTGCATGGAAGCCGCGTACAGTGTGTGTAGTGGTGAGGCCTTATATATTTGTTGCTGTCAATCAACGCAACGTGCTGACAGAGCAGTTCTTCTATAAACAGCGAGATCGGACGACCACGAAAGTGCAAAAGGCCGTTTGCAACACAAAGTCCGAAGATTATAGATTCATGCAGGTCCTTGTCCCTTTTATTTACGTGCGGAAGATTGCGGTAGCACCTTTTATTTTTATGTTAAAGATTTAATGTACAAATTTACAGCATTTTTTGCGGTCTTGTTTATCCCGCTTTTTATGCTAACCGTAAATAAACTTTGTACGTGTATAGCTCTGGGATGGGCAACTAACTAACTCATCTAGAATTCGTATGCAAAATCATCCCTGTAATACTTTACGTGCACTTCCCAGAATGACTGGACGAACTGTATTCAAATATACAGTCAACGCAGAAACTTTTTATGATTCTCACTTCTTTTCGTCATCGATCTGGCAAAGAGCTGCGAGTTTTCCCACAACCACAGATAATCAATAATCCCGAGTCCTTGCCTTTACCTCTTTCGACTAAAAGCTTTCTTCCCGTTTCAACTGTCCAGCTCTTGGACATCAGAGGAAATTAACTGGAACGGCACTTTTCTTGAAAGATTAGACTCACCCCTTACTATCGATCAGAGCCGTTTCGCATCTACTCTCTGGTAACATTTGGCGTTAGTCTCTCTTACCTCACACGAAGTTTCAAACAACCAGAGACTACTTTTACTTTCGGTACTAGTTATGAAATTTAGCTCGTAATTGATTCTTTTCTCACCACTCAAATTCCAATCACATATCTCCTGCGGGTTCGGGGATTACAATAGTCCCGAGATATTCCTGCCTGTCGTACAAGGCGACTAAAAATAGTCTCCTGCTTTTCGGCCTAATATGTTATGGTCCGCTTTCTCCAAATTCTACAGAAGTGTGAGCCGTTTTGGAAAGGACGCCTTACGTGGTGCATCATTTGTAATGGAAATGTAATTGCACTCGTAATTCAGCCTTTGGGGCAAGGGCGTCTTACTGACTGCATACTTTACATCCACTGTGCGCTGTCATCTCTTGCACCCACGAAAATAATGGATCTTTTCGCACTCAATATGCAGCGCGGTAACCGGTCCGTCGTGGGCACACAGGGATCGCACTGCTGATGCTTGAGCTCCAAACGCCCAGCGTCTGCCAAGGAGTAGATCCCCGTCTTCTTGGGGCATCGAGACTACCGGAAATGGCCATAGAGTCAGCTAGCCGTTGGGAAAGCCCCTGACTGAGGTGGGTGGCATCAGCGCGGATTACCAGCAATGAAGCGGATGAAGTTGTACGACACTGGGGCTCTAACGGCTCCAGCAGTCACTAAGCGAGGGAAAGGGCAGTATAATGCTGACAGATATGATCCCAAATCTTTCCCTTCCCTAGCTACACCTAGCTACATTATTTTTAACGACAAAGCCTCTGTTTTTCGTGGATAACTTAGGGGGTAAGTCTGGGGAAGTTGCGGGAATGTCGAAAATAAGGAACAGGCCAGTATTGATAAAAATAGTATCCCCTACCCAGTTGCGTGCATTGCTATCCTGTGACAAGCTGGTTGATGTCCCGGTTTCCATTACCCCCGCCCCCCCCCCTCCATAACAGCTTAAAAATGGACCAGGAGATTATATTCCATAGATATCTCCTCTTGCAGTCCGCTGACGAGTTGTGCGCCAATCTACAGCGACGAGGTGTACACTTCGTCAAGCGTGTGTATAAGGACACAGGGTTGCATCTTGGCCTTCAGGTAATTCGTTGCCTGAAAAAGTCAAGGTGATGATACACCTATGTGATGTTAAACCCTATTTTTCTCCCCCTATTCGGTGCTTCAAATGTTGGAAATTTGGAAAAAATGTCCTGTAACGCCAGCCCCACATGTCGGGACTGCAGACGTCCCTCACACATGAACGTTTCTTGTGCCCCTCCTCGTGTTTGTGTCATCTGCGGACAGCTCCATTCCCTCTATTTGTAGGACTGCACCCTTTTTCAGAAAGAGTGGACAATACTGGAATATAAGACACTGGACAGACTAGCCTACACACAGGCAAAATGAAATAGGACCCCCTAAACCCTGTGCACATGATCTCATACTATGCTGTAACTACGACGATGTCACCCTCCCTGGCGACGGTAACCCTGCCAGCTGTGCCTCGTATAGTAGGTCCTGGTGGCAGCGAGACTACGCCTGGCCCCTTGATGGTTGAGACCGTTCCTCCTTCCATTGCTCCCTTAACATCTACTAAGGGAGCAACACCGCCCTCCCCCTCCCCCTCCCCCTCCTCCTCTCCCCAAGCCAGCCATCGGGAAAATTGGTACCCACCCCTTGGCTGGAGGAGCAATGGCCTCCTCTGTTAGCTCTGTGAAGGCGGGGGTGCCACGGGACACAGCCTTCCAAGGCTTCTTTACTGTGAAGTTGGACACCAGCCAGTGACTGAAGAACCCAAATGTTGCCCGTTTGGCTTTATAATAATCGCCGGTTCTTGAGACAAACTGAGAGAAGCCCTTCCAGCCAGAGAAACAGAAAGAGAAGCGAGAGGACTGGAGAAAGAAAACGATAAAGAAGAAGGAGATCCTGGTGGCCCCCACGCCGCTGCTTCCTGCAGATTCCACTTCTGAGGATGAAGTGTAGATCAAAAAATGGTTCAAATGGCTCTGAGAACTATGGGACTTAACATCTGAGGCCATCAGTCCCCTAGAACTTAGAACTACTTAAACCTAACTAACCTAAGGACATCACACACATCCATGCCCGAGGCACGATTCGAACCTGCGACTGTAGCGGTTTCGCGGTTCCAGACTGAAGCGCCTAGAACCGCTCGGCCACCACGGCCGGCAGGTGGAGATCCTAGTGTCCCCCAAGGACCTAGATCTGTCTGTCTGGTGGAATCTGTATATATTTCCTTGATGCTGTATATAGTGATTCTGTGGGTCTCCAAACAACTTTAGAGGCTGTGACTGTCAGAGCAAGGACAACGCTGGATATTACCATTCTGCAACGTATATCATCCCCCAGATGGTGAAGTATGTCAGTCTGTACTGGCTGCACTCTCTCAACTCCCCTCACCTTTCTTAATTCTGGCTCATTTCAATGGCCATAATGCTCTGTGGGGTGGAACCATGAGCACTGACTGCACCAAAAAGGTCGAAAATATTCTGACACAACTCGATCTGTGACGTTTAAATACTTATGCTTCCACACATTTCAGTGGGGTCTATGACACCTGTACGACCATTGACTTTTCAGTCTGCAGCCCTGGCCTTTTACCATCTTATATTCATTGCAGACTTCATGACAGCCTGTATGGCAGTGATCACTTTCCGTTCTTCCTGTCCCTACCCCAGCGCCACTTCCTTAGACACCTGCCCAAGGCTCTTAACAAGGCTGACTGGTATACTTTCATCTCTGCTGCCACTGTTAGATCTCCAGAACATGCCAATATCGATGTGGTGATCCTAAATACAACTACGACCATTGTTTCTGTTGCCAACTTGACAATCCCCTGTTGCTCAGGATCTACCGAGGAGAAGACAGTGCCTTGGTGGTCGCGAGAAATCGCCAAGGCATTAGAGATAGTAGATGAGTTTCCAACGTCATAGGCGGCCCTCATCGCTGGAGCACCTCATTGCCTTTAAACGGCTTAATATCCGGGCCCGCCAACTAATAAAGAGGCAGAAACAGGACGGCCGGGAATAGTAAGTTTCAACCCTTGGACCACATACCTGTCCTTCTCTGGTTTTTACAAAGATCCGGTGCCTTTGCAGATTCCAGACCCCTGCAGGTGTACTTGGGATTTCCACGAATGGAACTATCTATGGAACTTTTATTTTCCCATGTCCGTCTTGATCACACAGATTTCTTTACACTTTATTACCAGTTTCGGCTTACCGCCATCTTCAGATCTCTTGTGAATATGAATATTGTGTAAGCGACCAGGTTCAATTAGTTAAGACTAAATCTGTACAGTATTGATGCATGAAATATAAAAATATAAAATATTTATAGCCATGTATAGCAGTCATACATACCGCTAAAATATTCTGATAAAAATCATCGTCAAGTTAAACATGTGAGTACATGGTACGTGCTGATAATACTCAGATTGCGTGAGGTATTTATACAAGAGCCTAATGCCAGCAGAGGGCACTTTAGCTAAAGTACATAGTAAACCAGTGTCGCCAATATAAAGATTAAAATGAAGTCTGCACTGTCTTTAGTTGAAATGAGCGTCTGACATCATAAATATATCCTGATATACTATATGTGAAATTGGACTGATACTTGAAATCCATAAAAAGCACAAATACTATACAATACAGCCCTTAGCCTGGTTAGGTAACATACAACCTTTTATGAATGCCAGTTCAAATGGTTCAAATGGCTCTGAGCACTATGGGACTCAACAGCTGAGGTCATTAGTCCCCTAGAACTTAGAACTAGTTAAACCTAACTAACCTAAGGACATCACAAACATCCATGCCCGAGGCAGGATTCGAACCTGCGACCGTAGCGGTCTTGCGGTTCCAGACTGCAGCGCCTTTAACCGCACGGCCACTTCGGCCGGCTTGAATGCCAGTAAAAAATAAAAAATCTCAAAATCTTCTATCCTAAGAGATCAGTTAACAGTGAATGTAATCATAATACAATTAATAAAGTAGTGCCCCTTAATTAAAAATAGAAAATCTATAATCAAAAAATTGGCTCTGGGCTCTATGGGACTTAACTGCTGAGGTCATCAGTCCCCTAGAACTTAGAACTACTTAAACCTAACTAACGTAAGGACATCACACACATCCACGCCCGAGGCAGTATTCGAACCTGCGACCGTAGTGGTCGCGCGGCTCCAGACTGTAGCGCCTAAAACCGCTCGGTCACTCCGGCCGGCAATCTATAATCGATATTACATTAGTGTGTGGTATCGATGGCGAATATGTCATGGCTTCTCTGCATGACTTCCTTGTTTTCCTGTGGCTGAGCCAGTTGAGGACGGCCCAGTCTCCTCGTCGCCGGCGGCCGGCACACGCCAATCCGCTGAGGTGCTCCAGGCTATTCAAACTAGTAGGTCACTGAATATATCAAAGTAAGAATTCAAGTTAAACTCGTTTTGTTTATTCAGCAGTAATTCCGGTTGTTGTTGTTTTCTGTGCACATAAATCTCCATTTCATCGTGCGGGTTCATTAATTGTCCCTTTGACGCCCTATGCAATACTTTCATATTGATGTCTATATGTCCTACCGAATGTCTCTCTCTGTCCTAATGTGTACCGAAAGCGCTCTTATTTTGACTATACGTATGTTCTGTAAAACGAGTCTGGAAATTTCTTCCTGTCTGACCGATGTAAAACCTATCTCAGTCCTGGCAGCTAATCTTATAAACACCAGATCCCGTATATTTATTGTTTCGTTGTCAACTTTGTGCCGCAGCCTACAACCAATTATACTTTTCGTTTGAAACCCAATTTTTATTTTCGTTTTTGTGAAGGTCTGCGCCATTTTGTCGGAAAACGCACCATTGTATGACATAACCACAAACTTCTTGCCCTCTGGTTCTATTAGCTTCTTCTTGTCACATATTTTTGATATTAATTTATTATAAAGTTTCATTACGTCACGATCTTTATATCCATTTGCCCTGGCTATTTGTTTAATCACACTTATTTCCTGTATCTCGTCATTTGGGGTAAGCAGTAGTTTTAGCATCCTTTTAGACATAGCTCTGAAGTACGCCCATTTGTGCTTACTGGGGTGACAGGACATTGCATTTATAATAGTGTCAGTGGCCTTTGTCTTCCAAAGCATGCTAATTTTATGTGTTTCATCTCTTTTAGTAAACCTAAGATCCAAAAAACTTATACTTCCTTCTTCTTCCATCTCCACTGTGTATTTAATTTTTTTCATGTCTTCATGTCTTCAATTGATAAGGAGCTATCTATACCGACCCAGACGCAACCAGTGAACATCTTGCTGCGCATTATGCTCAGACTTATGCGTCTGAGGATTATCAACCTGCCTTCCGTATCCTAAAATAGAGGCTGAAACGGAAGGACTGATCTTTTACAACACACCTCATTCAGCCATCCAATGCACCATTCAGTGAAGTGTCATTGTCCATTACCCTGTTACAGCTCTAGGGCCAAATCGTATTCACTGTCAAATGCTTAAGCATGTCTCAGTGGATTACCAGCGTCACATCCTTTGCATTTTCAACCGGATATGTAATGAGTGCGAGTTCCTGTCGCAATGGCGGGAAACCTGGGAAGAGCCCCAGAGAGATGAGCAGCAACCGTCCTATTAGTCTCACCAATGTTCTTCATACGAGTAAGTTGCTTGAACGCTCCTTGAGTGTCGGGGCCTTCTGGCTCCATCCCAGGGTAGTTTCTGCCAGGGCCACTCCACCACTGATAATTTGATACACATAGAGTCAGAGTCTGCTATCCGCACAGCCCTTTCTCGACGTCAACACCTTATTGCTATATTTTTTTATTTAAAAAAGGCTTATGACACAACATAGAGAAATCACGTCCTCACTGCATCAGGTGAGTGGGGTCTCTGGGACCCGCTCCCGATCTTCATACAGAATTTTTTGTCGCTCCATACTCACCGGATTCAAGTCTGTGGTTTCCACAGTTCAGCCCATATCCAAGAGAATGAGGTCCCATAGGACTCTGTATTGAGTGTTCCTCTCTTTTTAGTGGTCATTAATGCTCTAGCAGCAGCTGTGGGGTCCTCAGTATCATCTTCCTTATATGCTGATAATTTTTGCATTCGCTTTTGTTCCTCTGCTATTGGTGTTGATGAACGCTGACTGCAGGGAGCCATACGAAAGTCACAGTCATGAGCCCTCACTCACGGCCTTCAGTTTTCAGCCGCCAGTACTTGCGTCATGGACTTCTGTCGTCGTTGTACTGTCCACCCACATCCAGAACGTTACCTCGACGACCAAATTCTTAACGTAGTGGAGACTTATCACTTTTTATGACTAGCCTTCGACACCCATTTAATTTGGCTATCCCATATTCGTCAGCTTAAGCAAAAGTGCTGGCAGCATCTTAACACTCTTCACTGCCTGAGTAACACTAGCTCGGGTGCACATAGCTCTACTCTTCTGCAGCTCTATAAAGCTTTGATACAGTCCCGCCTTGATTATGGGACTCTGGCTTATAGTTCGATATCGCTCTCAGCACTGCACATACTGGACACAATACACCACTGTGGGGCTCGCCTTTCTGGCTCCGCTCGGCCGTACTAGGCTGACTCACGGCCATCCCCTGTGTCAGGAGGACCCACCCCATCGTCATTGCGATTCTCGATTGACAGTAGTCCACATCTTGTTGGACTCTCCCAATATAGGAGCCCTGAGACGGACTTTTAGCCTTCCTGAAGCACTGCCTATGGTGTTAGGTGACAGTGCCTCAATGGCGATCTAGTTTCTAAGTTTTCTTTGTGAGAGGGATTTTTATCATTCTATTTAAGGGTTGACGCCTTATCCTCATCTTTCAGGACCTCACCCTACCTGCACTTTAACTCTTCCTCGCTCACTCTGGTGCTGTCTGTTCGATTTGGTGTTCGTCTTTTCATCATCTGTGTTTCTCTTGCCTTGCGTTTTTAGGTGGAGATTTTATTGTTTTGCAGAGTGGCTGGCTCGCCCTTTCTTATTCTTGTAATCAACCAGCCAAGGCCGTCTGCTCTATTGTTTTAACACCTTCTACCACTTTTTTCCTTTTACTTAATGTTTTCAGTTTTGGATCTGATACTTTCGTTTTCTACTTCAGTATGGTTTCACACATAGTTTTACGCATTTTGTTCCTCCCCGGATTTTGGTTTTAAATGGCCGGCCGCGGTGGTCTAGCGGTTCTAGGCGCTCAGTCCGGAACCGCGCGACTCCTACGGTCGCAGGTTCGAATCCTGCCTCGGGCATGGATGTGTGTGATGTCCTTAGGTTAGTTAGGTTTAAGTAGTTCTGAGTTCTAGGGGACTGATGGCCACAGATGTTAAGTCCCATAGTGCTCAGAGCCATTTGGTTTTAATGCGAGACCTGTGTGACTAAGGAAAAACGGACTGATAACCTTGCAGTTTAGTCCATTTCATCTACTGACCAACCAACCAACCACTTGGAACCACAGCTGGAAAAGTTTATGTTTTTTTGATTATTACGAAAAAGCGAGTAGGAACTATCATGTTAATTGCAACACATTTCAACAGTTTTTGTTTTCTACAGACACTATACATCTTCCAGCACTTCATAAAACATTTGCGGAATTGTGATCATATGTAAATTTCATCAACAATGACTGAAACAATGCAATATATCGATCTTTACATAGCCAGATCTCAACATGAACTGAACTTTCATTTTCTTTACAACGCAGAGTACAATATAACATACTTTATTCGTACATTCACACTCTGTCTTTGTTTTAAAATTCGTTGACTCAGCAAGTAAAGTGCAAGTCTTTTTCCCTTCGTCGGTCTTCGGATTGTGGGCGAATGTAGCCGGCGACTCAGCTATTTGCGGCACTGTCACGATGGGTAAAGACCGCTGTCTGAGTCAGTTCTGATACGGTGCTATTAATGGCTGTGTGTTAGTTACAAGAAAGCCAGTTGAGGACCTACAACCGACCTGTCTGCATCATTAACACACTGGATCTACACCTGGAGTTACGGTCTGGGATGCGCTTTCACATAACAGCGGGATCACTCTCGTGGTTTCCCCACGCATCTTGACTGAAAATTTGTACTTCAATTTAGTGATCTGTTGTGCTGCCACTCATGAACAGCATTTCAGGGGATGTTTTCCAATAGCAAAACGCTGGCCCACATACCGCTGCTGTAATCAAACATGCTCCACATAGGGTTGGCATGTTGCCTTGGCCTCCATGATCGCCAGATCTGTCACTATTTGAGCACATGTCCGAATCATCGGTCGATAGTACCAGTGTCATCCACAACCAGCTTGCACTCAATATTGCGGCAGTTAGACCAGTTTTTAATGAACCAGAATTTCACATTTACAACAGTTTACCTCATACTTCCATTAACTTGTGGTCTTTCAATGTTAATCGCTTACATACGTTACCTAGATAAATGGATTCCCAACAGTCCAGTACTCTATATTAATTATTTTATTCTGTGTTTATCATTTTTTGCTGTTGCGATTTTTTCCATCAGTATAGCTTTTTTATTACATTTCATCTGGGTTTTACTTGTGTTGGCATGTTTAGCCACCGGCGTTGCATTTTCTGACAATTTAGCGCAAATGCCGCAATAAAAATTAATACTTATCGACAGGATGTTTAATGCCTTTATCGCCGCGCGGGATTGGCCGAGGGGTCTGAGGCGTTGCAGTCATGGACTGTGCGGCTGGTCCCTGCGGATGTTCGAGTCCTCCCTCGGGCATGGATGTGTGTGTGTTTGTCCTTAGGATAATTTAGGTTAAGTAGTGTGTAAGCTTAGGGACTGATGACCTTAGCAGTTAAGTCCCATAAGATTTCACACACATAACATAACATAATGTCTTTATCGCTTAAAATGTATTTTTGTCATACACAAAGTTAACTCCGCAATGCTTCGAAAATTACATTTATACACAGATCACGGCGAAAGGCAACAGTGGAAAGATTACACTTGGAGAGGGAAGTTCCCTATCTAGGAAATACAATCTTTACCCCAAACTAAAGTCATTTATTAAGTACGTAAAGGTTCTTAGTACAAAACTCACATGACGCTATTGCTATAACCTATATCATTAGAAAAATACACTGAAGCGCCAAAGAAACTGGTATAGGCATGCATATTCAAATACAGAGATTTGTAAACGGAGAGAAAACGAGGCTGCGGTCGGTAACGCCTATATAAGACAAATAGTGTTTGGCACAGTTGTTATATCCATTACTGCTGCTACAATGGCAGGATACCAAGATTTAAGTGCGTTTGAACGTGGTGTTATAGTCGGCGCAAGAGCAATGGAACACAGCATCTCTGAGGTAGCGATGAAGTGGTGTATATCCCGTACGGCTATTTCACGAGTGTTCCTTAAACATCAAAAATCCGCTAAAACAAAAAATCTGCCACCAACGACGACTGAAGACAAGTTTCCAACGTGACAAAAGTGCAATCATTCCGCAAATTGCTGCAGATTTGAATGCTGGGCCATCAACATGTATCAGCGGGCGAACCATTCAACGGAAATTCATCGATGTGGACTTTCGGATCCAAAGGTCCACTCATGTACCGTTGATGACTATACGACACGAAGCTTTACGCCTCTCCTAAGCCCTTCACTACCGACATTGGACTTTTGATGGCTGGAAACATGTTTCCTGGTCGGACGAGTCTCGTTTCAAATTGTTTCGAGCGGATGGACATGTAAGAGTACGGAGACAACCTCATGAATCCATGGTCCCTGCATGTCATCAGGAGACTGTTCAAGCTGGTGGAGGCGCTGTAATGGTGTGGAGCGTGTGCAGTTGGATTAGTATGGGACCACTGATACGTCTAGATACGACTCTGACAGGTGATACGTACGTACGAGGGGTTGGAGATTTCTTCTGAACAGCACCTTGCAAGGCATCGCAGATATGCTCAGAAGTGCCATGTCTGGGGAGTTTGGTGGCCAGCGGAAGTGTTTAAACTGAGAAGAGAGTTCCTGGAGCCACTCTGTAGCAATTCTGGACGTGAGGGGTGTCGTACGGTCCTGCTGGAATTGCCCAAGTCTGTCAGAATGCACAGTGGATATGAATGGATGCAGGTGATCAGACAGGATGCTTACGTACGTGGCACCTGTCAGAGTTGTATCTAGACGTATCAGGGGTCCCATACCACTCCAAATGCACACGCCCTTCACCATTACATAGCCTCCATCTGCTTGAACAGTCCCCTGCTGACATGCGGGGTCCGTGGATTCATGAGGTTGTCTCCATACCCCTACACGTCCATCCACTGGATACGACCGCGCAACAATTCATCAACAGTCCAATGTCGGTGTTGACGGGCCCAGGCGAGGCGTAAAGCGTTGTGCCGTGAAGTCATCAAGGTTACACGAGTTGGCTTTCGGGTCCGAAAGTCTATGTCGATGATGTTTCGTTGAACGTTTCGCACGCTGACACCTGTTGATGGCCCAGCACTGAAATATGCAGCAGTCTGCGGAAGGATTGCACTTCTGTCATCTTGAACGATTCGCTTCAGTCGTCGCTGGTTCTGTTCTTGCAGAACTTTTTTTCCGGCCGTAGCGATGTCGCAGGTTTGATGTTTTACCGGATTCCTGATATTCACGGTACACTCGTGAAATGTTCCTACGGGAAAATTTCCACTTCATCGCTGCATCGGAGATGCTGTGTCCTATCGCTCGTGCACCGACTATAACACCACGTTCAAACTCACTTAAATCTTGATAACTTACCGTTGTAGCAATAATAACCGATCTAACAACTGAGCCAGACACTTGTCTTATAAAGGCGTTGCCGACCGCAGTGCCGTATTCTGCTTGCTTCAGTGCATATCATCTAATATTTTGCTCTAGATACAAGGAGTAACAAAATCTTGTTTCTGAGCGTAGTTTAACATTGATTTTTCGTCTCTAATATCGGTAAAAACATATCTGTCGCTGCATTTGAATAAATTTCTATTAAATTTAATGATTAACGGAGTCTGCTTACACAGAACACATTGCTTAATATAGAGACATGTAGGTATCTGAAGTGTATGTACGTGTTAATTTATTTATGAAATAACAATCATATGTTGTTATCTTGTCTAGTTTTATCATGTGTGAATCGACTTGTACTAGCTACATATTCTTTAAGTGAGAGACAGTGGAAGGCGTATTATTATGTATGAAGAATGACATTACTTTGATGCGTAGGCTGTCTTTCTGGCTGTTGTCGAACATCAGATATAAATAAATAAATAAATAAAATAATAAAAACCAAGAGCACTCTTTCTTGTGACATTCAAGCGCAAAGAAATATATTTTCTGCGTGTTATTGTAGACATTATTATTGACTGAGTTCGTAGATAGGTACGCAAGTGAGTCAGACGACTCCTGAAACACGAGATGTCGATCATACAAGTGTAATGAAATGGAATTACAGTCTCGGCCTATGTTGCCGCCTTAGGATCCTTCGTTGTTATTGCTACAGTAGCTTGGAATGCATGAGTGGCTTCTCGTCTGAGGAAACATCTGGCAGATCCATTTATGGTTACGCCCCATTGTGTCTTTGATCTGTGTTTTGCATGCCTCTTGTACAACTAGTGACGTCATAGTATTTCCTGTTTATTCATCAGTCCTAATGCAGATATACTTCAACTTGGGTTAAGGAACGACGTGTGCTTTCGTTCTGCCGGTATTGGAATCACGAGTCGGCGTCAGTTGTTTTATTAATGTAAATGCTGAAATGAAAGTGTCCTTTCAGTCGTAAAGTGATTGTGTCTCTTAAAGCGATAAATTTTGCTAGGTAGTGTAGTGGCTCAGCGGAAGAATACTACGCCCTTGCTTAGATGGTTCGGAGTACGAAACCTGGCCTGCCATTATGGTGTTTCAGCCCAGCCGCACACCGGCACGAATGTCGTGGCTTCTGAGTGCTGGGGTCGCGTTGTGATCTGGAGATGAAGCGTAGACCTTAGAGTGTGGGTGAGTGGTCCAGTGCACGGTGAGGGGTGTCAGTGAGGCAGTTAAATCTGTAATAAGACTGACTGGTCGAGCAGAGTTTACAAAAGTATAATTGTTTCCGGAGCTGCAGTTGGCGAACGGACGCGATCGTAAGTGCCGTAAAGGAAAGTTGACGCCTTGTCAGTGAACCGTACGTCTCCACTGCAAGTCAGTGCCACGACCGTATGCTGTGGTGGCGTCGGTGGCTAGACGAGGGAGTTGCTAACCCCCCCCCCCATTCCCTCCGCTCCCTCCCCCCCTCTCTCCCAAGACATTTTGCCAAAACCCAGTACGGCTACCACCTCAACGCTCTCGAATACATCACGCCGTGCACTCAAGCGAGACTGCGGACTATGATTCCACGATGGGGGTGATTGTTGTGAACACTAGGCCCAGATCACCCGCCGTAGATAGGCCAAAACTGCAATAGATATACAGGGTGTTACAAAAAGGTACAGCCAAACTTTCAGGAAACATTTCTCACACACAAATAAAGAAAAGATGTTATGTGGACATGTTTCCGGAAACGCTAAATTTCCATCTTAGAGCTCATTTTAGTTTCGTCCACCTACGTTCAATGGAGCGCGTTATCATAATTTCATACGGGATACTCTACCTGTGCTGCTAGAACATGTGCCTTTATAAGTACGACACAACATGTGGTTCATGCACGATGGAGCTCCTGCACATTTCAGTCGAAGTGTTCGTACGCTTCTCAACAACAGAGTCGGTGACCGATGGATTGGTAGAGGCGGACCAATTTCATGTCCTCCACGCTCTCCTGACATCAACCCTCTTGACTTTCATTTATGGGGGCATTTGAAAACTCTTGTCTACGCAACCCCGGTACCAAATGTAGAGACTCTTCGTGCTCGTATTGTGGACGGCTATGATACAATACGCCATTCACCGGGGCTGCATCAGCGCATCAGGGATTCCATGCGACGGAGGGTGGATGCATGTATCCTCGCTAACGGAGGATATTTTGAACATTTCCTGTAATAAAGTGTTTGAAGTCACGCTGGTACGTTCTGTTGCTGTGTGTTTCCATTCCATGATTAATGTGATTTGAAGAGAAGTAATAAAATGAGCTCTAACATAGAAAGTAAGCGTTTCCAGACACATATCCACATAACATATTTTCTTTCTTTGTGCGTGAGGAATGTTTCCTGAAAGTTTGGCCGTACCATTTTGTAACACCCTGTAGATGCTCACAAGTCGGCCAGGAGGCTGCGCGGACGCGCTTAGCCTGGTCGGTGCGAAGATGGCACCTTGTATATAATCCAAAATGACTCAGTAGGGGAGGAGAGCTGACTTCTCACCAGTCGTCTCATCCGCGATTGCCCCGTAGGTAGCAGTGGCAGACCACGGCTGTGGTGTATACATCAGGTGGCTGCCTCTCGGTATTTCAGTTAGCAATTAGCAACCTGGTCATCACCAACCAGCGTGCTGTGGTTTTACTAAAACTTATTAAACTGTCATTCTCCGTGGTTTCTCTCTGGTTCTTGCGACTTGGGAAGAATGACAGCATGTGTTCTCGAGCTCCGGAATCCTCTATGTTTAACGGGTTGAGCCTGTGACATAGCGGCTCTGGATGCGTGAGCACGTTTGTCCTCATTTATTGGACCCGTCAACGCTTCTTGCAGCGCTGTGGTAATTTCAGTCATTATTCTGGGTCGCTGGGCCCGGTCCTTCCTTCTAAGTCTGATTTAGCAGCGGTGTTCCGGTGTTGGAGTTACATAGTATCACCTCACAGTGCCTTGTTAAGTAGCACAGCGGTGCTTGCGTTTCTGTCTGCCCTGTTCCGTGATCTGTTGCAATGGCGGTATGGTTTTCTGGCGCAACAATTGGCATACCAGCTCAGCACTAACCTACCTTGTTCTGAGCTTACCTCGCAGAATTTCAACAAAAATTTAAGCCTGCACAATAAAATTATTTTGCAGCACAACAATGCTATAATTTAAAAAGCTCTTAGACCATCAGAGCTCACCATGGTGGGCACTCTTTGTCATACAGCTTAATTTAGACGTTATAGTACTCAGTCCCCAAAAATAACGTTCTATCCGTCACATGTGAATCGCACATACATTCCCATAGGGAATATCTGCATGACTAGAACACACTTTGTAAGCATTTTCTTTTATCTGTATGAAGTACCAAAGTTTTTGCTGTCAGAGAAACGAGAAGGTATCATGACTGACAAGAACCAAGCTCTGCGATAACTTCAGTGTGTTCACTGTTCCTTAACGTCTTTGCACCTCACCATCTCTCAATCGATAACAGTTAAATAAGTTTATTTAAAGTGAGTGGCCGGTCTACTTGCTCTATCAGTCATTACGTTTAAAGCATTAACAGAGTTTACTGTGCATCCTATTTTCTCTTTCTAATTTTCCCTTGGTGATTGTGCCAATGTGTATATGGCGGGGTCAACTATGTTTATTTACTGTCTTCATTTTGCTTGGTCTTGTGCCATGTCAAGGTCAAGTTTTATATTCCTTGGGTTGCTATGTAGTATGTCTTCCCAGAATAGTCCTTATCGACTCTTTACCCTCTTTTGGCCAATCTTCATTTTGTATCCTTTCTCTTCCACTGTACCGAGCTCCATACGTGGAAAATACCAGTAGCATCTTAAATGGCTTCCTTGCACTGTTCTGTTAATCGGCTCCTCTCTAATGATATTGTCGTCGATGGAAAGTTAAATCATGATCTTCTTACATTTCCTGGTTCTGCACAACACTAAATAGTTTCCTAATGTCATGTTTTAAAATACTATTCAGTGTAATGAATCGTGTTGTCTATCTAAGTACCTTTTATCCTTCATATTTACTCACAGACTTCGAAGTACGGCAATCCATGACTTAAAGTGCAATATATGAGTGACATTGCGGCTAACTATCGAGTTGATATGATTTGTTTTTCGATGGACGCAAATACAACCGATATCGCTTGCCACTTCATCCAAACTGCAACAGTCCTTGCATTGATGTCATCATTTTGCCTTTGTCAGTAGTTTTGCAACACCATTATGGCTGAGGTAGATTGAGTTACTTTGATCAAAAACCACTTTCTCAGTAATTTTTGGAAAGTTTAAATCGCAAAGTACAGTTGCCAATGTAAGAAAGGTGAAAGTAAATCCGCATTTTCAGCACAGTTCAGAAATGCTTGTTGTGCCTTGAATCACGAACGCGCCATTGAGGCTTCTGTATATCGTTTAGTCTGACAACGGGCCTCGAAGGATCCGTTCAAGTTTACACCTTGAGTGCTTTGTCTCTTCATGGCAAGAATAGCAGTAAGCTCGAGAAGCTGCCCACCACACTGGCGTACAACACAATGACGTAGTTCGAGCATCCAACCGCTGTCATGAGACACAGAGAATTGATTGTATGCCATGGAGTGTTCGCTAGCTAATCGTCGCTACATAAAAATTATGGCTCTTGAGTGCCCCGAGTTATAGGCAGCAGAACTTAGCGCTGCCTTTGACGAGTGCAATTTTTGCCTGACGCCTAACGATCGTCGTCGTAAAAGTATTTGGAGACGGCCAGGTATCAGTTTGCTTATTAAGCATCCAGTCTCACGGGTTTAGCAGCACGTGAGTCACCATGTACAGGCCCACTGTCATGTACAGATGCCAAAGGCCTCTTATCGCTGTGGAGTATGGAGTATGATATTGCAACCTATTGCTCGATCCTACTGTCATAATTTCAAAAGCGATTTCATTTTGTTAATACGATAATTTATGATCAATGTGCACCGATGTTGTAAATATCTTCCTCCAAAACCCAGGAATCAATCGAGGTGAATGGCCTGCTTTATCTACTAACACGAGGCTGACTGAGCATGCTTGCAACCAGTTGAAACTTGCGGTGTATGTTTGCACGAACGCTTCTCTCACACTGATGTGACCTCCAAGAGCGATCGTCGACGAGTAGAACAGACTTGATCAGCAGCTTCATGACCACTGGGTGAACCGCATTCCAAGCAGGATCCCAGTGTGTTACGATGCACGGGGTGAAGCAACACGGTGTTAAATGTAACACAACTGCAGATTTTTGTTTCACAGGTGTGCAAAGCTGTGTGCTTTACAGCAGACTGCTTTAGTTTTGTTATTTTCTTTTTATTTTACAGCGAAGTTCCTTTTTTAGCTTTCATTATCTTTGGTTTCACTACGACTCCGTCGGGTATGATGAACAGCTCTTGCGACGCTCAGCGAAACGACGGCAACCTGAGAGAAGCGAGCATTATCCTGAGGCTCTGACACCGTTTCACAAGAATGTTTATTCAGAACTGTAGGAACCGGAACGCCTGGCAGATGTCCCTACTGTTTTAGAATGGTTGTGATAGGTTCATGAACGCGTCAGTAGACGCAGTAACAGAAGATTGAATTGTAGGACATTTTTATTCAGTAATGTTACAATCCAGACGGGATCTTCCGTTCCCTCCTAGATCCTATGGCAGCTGCTCACGTTTGTCTGCTGTTGTGATCTCTGACTGGACCTCTGAGAGGATTTGGAAGTGGTCAGTCCCTCCTGCAGCTCCTGTCACCTTCCCCCGTCGCGTTGTGGAGTTACCGGATGTCGTGGTGCCCTATGCTACTGCGCTACGAGGCACTGCATATCGCCGTGTTGTCACTTATCGTGATGACGGATGCTACTGCCCATCAGGTGACTGCGTTGTCGCGGTTTTGCTGTTCACTGGTCCTGACCCACCCTTCAGCAAGCCGGTGGTGGCTTGGAGGCTACAACGTTAGAGCAGCTCGTGCCGCTGCTCGATGTCGTGGTGGCAGTCTCCTTAGTGGCTCATCAGTGGCCGTTGTCGTTCCGGTTTAGAAGACAGCTCCTGGCAGTTCACGGAGATTCGGTCATTCTCGCCCGACAGTGTAGCAGAGATATAAGGTAGAATAGGAAAAATGTTACAGAAAGTGTTACCCAGTAGTCGTCAGAGAATCGAGAATAAAGTGAAAACCATCTGTCCTTGTGATCGAGTGCCTGTTCGTCTGTCGGCTCGCGTATTTATTATGGTTGGGGAAGGAGTTTTGCTATTACATGTCATTCATAGTAAATGAACCGTCCTCCTCTGTTCCTAGTCGTCAGCAGTCTCTGTCACTGGTGCTTAACTATTCGTTTTGGTATGTTAGCCCTCTTGGCAAACCCACAGTGAGTGAAGCTGCAAAGCGAATCATTCTTCTTGCATAACGTTATGGAGGTGCATTGAGGCTCGTCCAGCTCTGTCTTTTTTTTGCACACTTCCTGCCCAGTCTCTTGCGGTCACACACTGCCTTGCTTAGCTTGCCATTTCTGCCAGCCCGTTCTCCAGGCATACTCGCTCACGACATACACTGTGGCTGGTGACACATTGGCCATGTTGCAATGCGATGCTTGGTCGGTGAACTTAAAAATATATTTCCTTCCCAAATTGAACTATTCTGCTGTGCAATAGAAAGAAAGAGCGCTTATTCAGCAAGCTGACGAATTGAAGAAAATTTGGCAGTGCTTCTGAGGGGTGGCTATTACAACTCTGGCTAGGCTCGTGCACAAGCTCACTAAACAAGAAATGTAGAATGAATGAAGCCATTGCTACCTAATGGCGACAGCAAGCCGTGTTAGCATTTTACTGCTGTTTGGAGGAGTACTCATCAGGAGAGTCTCATAAATACTCCTCCCCGGAAATCAGACACTTATTCTCAGATGTTATCAGATGGTCACCGAGATTCTCTGTACATTAGCGCATCAAGGTATGTACGTGATGGCAACCACTGCCGTCTCCATGAACTGCTGACTTTGACGTGGAGGATACTTCCACGCCATACGAAGTATCCAGTCAGCTACTAAGGATTTCCTCTCCAGTAGCAGCAGGTACCTGCAAGAGCTGGACACCATATGCAGAAGACTTGTAGCTTTTGCACTACTAGGTCTTCTGATGGACGACTACCTCCTGCCGGTAGACACTTCCTTAAATGGTCGCGGGGGGCTCTGAGCACTATGGGACTTAACTTCTGTGGTCATCAGTCCCCTAGAACTTAGAACTACTTAAACCTAACCAACCTAAGGACATCACACACATCCATGCCCGAGGCAGGATTCGAACCTGCGACGTAGCAGTCCCGCGGTTCCGGACTGCGCGCCTAGAACCACTAGACCACCGCGGCCGGCTTAAATGGTCGCATTTTAGAGCCTGCTCTGGGGGCGCACTGGTCTCTCTCTGTTGCTGTACACCACTTCCTGAGGGCCTCCATCGTCGCTGATCGCTGCCCACTACAGACACACGTCTTCGACTTCGGCTGAGCTGGATGTTACGCTTTAAATACTGTTTATCCCAGTGTTGTATGCATGGGTGTGTGTGATGTCCTTAGGCTAGTTAGGTTTAAGTAGTTCTAAGTTCTAGGGGACTGATGACCTCAGAAGTTAAGTCCCATAGTGCTCAGAGCCATATGAACCATTTGAACTTACCTTGAGTAGTCAGCCGAAGGAAATACATTCCATCAACTTGGATGGTCCCAGGTTCTCTTGAGTTAGTTGTTATTCCGTTCTTGTTAAATTTAATTGAAGTGCACGTTGTATTGCATTACCTTTCGTTCCACAATAATGTGACTAGTTTCTGTGCTTACTGATCAATCATTTGATTTATATTTACTGTCGTTTTCCTAATTTGCGCTAATAATGTAAAAGTCTTTAAATGTGTCTCTTATTGTACAGGGAAGCATCTATTTTAGCGCAATACTGTTCCTTGTAGGGACGTCTAATCGATATACGGACAGAAGATCTCTGAAACGAAGCTTAGGAATGCTATTTCTACAATTACGTTTTTCAGCGAAACTCTAGCATGGTCAGTAGCGTACATCATGTCTTAAAAAGCTCCATTCTATTCGATCAGGTGAACTGCTAGCCAAACCGCTCTTTATACTGAATCACTGAAGAAGTGGCCCTCTTCTTTCTTGAAAATGGTGTGTAAAATGTAATTATGTGTAGTGTTAATAACTGTGAAATCTTATTATGCATGTCTCATTGTGGTATTTGGATGGTTACGAAAACCAATGGAATGGACACGTGAACCTCGTGCTGGAAAATAACCTACCACCAGAGTTGTCGCCGAACTTAACGTCCATCTCCGACAGGGGGAACGCTATCGACAGTCTTACAAGCGCTCATTAGTAGAAATAGCACAGTGAGTATGGACATTTAATCTTGGTTACTAGTGTACAGTCTGATAATCAAGATTCTTTAGTATCGTTTCTATCCACGTTAATAGGGCAACTAGCATGCACTCGTATGAACGATTTCCAGCCACCTGTGGTTAGTTGTAGGAACCAGAACTCAGCCACAGCACCAGCGTCTCACCACGTCGAAACAACAGAAGCCAAGATTCAGGATTTCGCTAGTTTCGCTACATCTATTAAAATAAATGCGTGACTAATTCCTTTGAAAAGGATGTGCTGAATTCCTTTCCTTATCGTTTTCGTCGTTGACGGAACTTTAAACCAAATTTTCCTTCTGCTCAGGTGTGGCATACAGGGTTGACTAAAGGAGGGGAAATTACTTGAGCTCCAACACCACCCTGCTGTAGAAGCTGCTGTTCTGATAAATCTCAACACGAGAGGCTCACCGAGCGAAGTGGGGCAGTGGTTAGCACACTGGACTCGCATTCGGGAGAAGAACGATTCAATCCCGCGTCCGGCAATCCTGACTTAGGTTTTCCGTGATTTCCCTAAATCTCTTCAGACAAATGCCGGGATGGTTCCTTTGAAAGGCCACGGCCGACTTCCTTACCCATCCTTCCCTAATCCGATGAGACTGATGACGTCGCAGTTTGGTCTCCTCCCCCGAAACAACCCAACCCCACGAGATGCTCGAGATGATACACTCCTGGAAATGGAAAAAAGAACACATTGACACCGGTGTGTCAGACCCACCATACTTGCTCCGGACACTGCGAGAGGGCTGTACAAGCAATGATCACACGCACGACACAGCGGACACACCAGGAACCGCGGTGTTGGCCGTCGAATGGCGCTAGCTGCGCAGCATTTGTGCACCGCCGCCGTCAGTGTCAGCCAGTTTGCCGTGGCATACGGAGCTCCATCGCAGTCTTTAACACTGGTAGCATGCCACGACAGCGTGGACGTGAACCGTATGTGCAGTTGACGGACTTTGAGCGAGGGCGTATAGTGGGCATGCGGGAGGCCGGGTGGACGTACCGCCGAATTGCTCAACACGTGGGGCGTGAGGTCTCCACAGTACATCGATGTTGTCGCCAGTGGTCGGCGGAAGGTGCACGTGCCCGTCGACCTGCGACCGGACCGCAGCGACGCACGGATGCACGCCAAGACCGTAGGATCCTACGCAGTGCCGTAGGGGACCGCACCGCCACTTCCCAGCAAATTAGGGACACTGTTGCTCCTGGGGTATCGGCGAGGACCATTCGCAACCGTCTCCATGAAGCTGGGCTACGGTCCCGCACACCGTTAGGCCGTCTTCCGCTCACGCCCCAACATCGTGCAGCCCGCCTCCAGTGGTGTCGCGACAGGCGTGAATGGAGGGACGAATGGAGACGTGTCGTCTTCAGCGATGAGAGTCGCTTCTGCCTTGGTGCCAATGATGGTCGTATGTGTGTTTGGCGCCGTGCAGGTGAGCGCCACAATCAGGACTGCATACGACCGAGGCACACAGGGCCAACACCCGGCATCATGGTGTGGGGAGCGATCTCCTACACTGGCTGTACATCACTGGTGATCGTCGAGGGGACACTGAATAGTGCACGGTACATCCAAACCGTCATCGAACCCATCGTTCTACCATTCCTAGACCGGCAAGGGAACTTGCTGTTCCAACAGGACAATGCACGTCCGCATGTATCCCGTGCCACCCAACGTGCTCTAGAAGGTGTAAGTCAACTACCCTGGCCAGCAAGATCTCCGGATCTGTCCCCCATTGAGCATGTTTAGGACTGGATGAAGCGTCGTCTCATGCGGTCTGCACGTCCAGCACGAACGCTGGTCCAACTGAGGCGCCAGGTGGAAATGGCATGGCAAGCCGTTCCACAGGACTACATCCAGCATCTCTACGATCGTCTCCATGGGAGAATAGCAGCCTGCATTGCTGCGAAAGGTGGATATACACTGTACTAGTGCCGACATTGTGCATGCTCTGTTGCCTGTGTCTATGTGCCTGTGGTTCTGTCAGTGTGATCATGTGATGTATCTGACCCCAGGAATGTGTCAATAAAGTTTCCCCTTCCTGGGACAATGAATTCACGGTGTTCTTATTTCAATTTCCAGGAGTGTATGTTGTGCCCTCAGCCGTTCCACACTGCCACACTTGCCTTCGATGGATTCGTATGCGGACCAGTAATGTAAACCGCAGCGGACTGCTTTAAATGATTCACATATGTTGGAGAACCTCCGGCCGCTGTGGCCCATCGCTTCTAGGCACTTCAGTCCGGAACCGCGCGACTGCTACGGTCGCAGGTTCGAATCCTGCCTCGGGCATGGATGTGTGTGACGTCCTTAGGTTAGTTAGGTTTAAGTAGTTCTAAGTCTACGGAACTGATGACATCAGCTGTTAAGTCCCATAGCGCTTAAAGTCATTTTTTTGTTGGAGAACCATAGCGACGAGCGAACTCTGTGGACACAGGTGCACGAGTCCTTCAGGTATAGTGACCATGATGGTGGTCAACCCGTGCTGTGGTAACACAGCGCATTTAATACTATCTCGTCGTTACGTAACATTATGCTCTATCCAGTGGTCCCACTCGTCGCTGTCTTAGCAGCATACCATAAACTAGCGAAAATGTCACAATATAGTAAATCCATTTCCTGGTTATCAGACATTCTGTCTCAGTCGGCCACACCCTCACGCTGATATTCTTCTCTTTGATGTTGGTAAATCTTAGTGGCTCTAGGCATCACGTTCCCTATGGCCCTTAGGTGAAATCACTGCGTAACGCTGGCCTTCTGGATCACACGGAGTGAGTCAGCAGGCCCTTCGTTAACGCCATGTCTCACATGCGTTAAACATTAATTTATGTTCCATGTATCTTCCGATTCTTTATTCATTCGGGCAGTTCTTTCTGGGTGCTGCAATTTCCACAAACGTTAGTGCTTATATATCCACAATATCAAATCATCCGTGGACAGCTTCTGAATATTCATCAATAGAGCTCAAATTCCCCGTGCGTATTCTTCTCGATACTTCATCGTGGATGTTCCAGTACTTACGTGACAGGTGTTTGTCAGGAAGAACGTAGGCATTACGAAAATTTTCCTTCATTATAAAAGAAGTGCAAAATTCAATTGCCGTCACAATTTTCGTTTTGCTGTGGTGTAAAGGCTTCTAGTTGCACTTTGTAGATTGACTTCTGCGTTGATCACAGACTGCTAGAAGATAATAATGAACACCGAAGAGCACAATCCGTACTATTTCGCGTCGCCTGGGACGTATTATATAGGGAATACATCTGACCGTACCATCTCCTGCTACGAAATACGGAGAAGAAAACCTCATTAAGAATCAAATATTCCATTACCAATCTCTTTATTCAATACAGTTTATCACGACACGTTTCGGAAGTTTGTCTACATAAATCAGTCACAGCTTTTGTTCGTAATTGAGCAGTACTGCTTTTAGGCAAACAACGATGTGAGAAATTCTAAAAATATTTGAAATAACTGTTATGGAAACAGCATATGATCGGCGAACAAAAAACATACTTCTTCTAATTGATGTGGCATACCAACAGTTTCATTCCAGGTATATACATTCTGTATATACCTGGAGAGCTCAGCATTTAGACTTTACAATCCACGTGGAACATCTTTCCCCGCCTTGCCGGCAGAATACTGGCGGCGAAAATTTCTTCCACCATAAGGTTTCGAACCACTTTCCTCTGAATCGAGACATTAACGATTTCGGCTACGGAGGCTAGTAGGCCTTACAACGTGCAGAAAAAGCAAGCAACGGAAGGGAAATTCAGTACAAGTATAATGCCCCTCTAAGTGATCTCTTCCTTGCATATACGTAAATACACATTTTTACGTGACGAAGCTTAAATAAGAATGTTGTTGTTCGGACAGAATATCATGAAAGAGAAAAAAATCACTTTGTTCGCTAGAATTTCACCAAATCAGTTGCCACCAAGTGGTTCAGTTCATACACATGCATGTGTATAGTGAACGATAATGATAGAACAAGATTTCTATACATGTATAATTCAGTGATAAAGTTTCGCTTGGAATTTTAGTCCTGCCGGCTGGGTGTTGGCAGAGCGCTGCGTATCACACGGCGCTACTAAAAATAAGGGTTTCTATACGTATGATCCGAAGGCCACGCCCCCTTAAGCGAGGCGAGCCGGCGCACGAGCTGTTACTCAGCTTACTCGCTGATCACTCGATCCCCGCCCAAAGGAATTAGGTTTATATTTTGCTTCCCACTTTTCTGGTGGCCGCTTCGTTCTGCTTCGACCAACAAGCTTATACATATTTTCAACAAGTCGACTATAGACTGTAGTCGCTGATTCGATTGCTTTGCGACGCTCACCCCCCTTTTTTGTTTTCTCGTTTTAAGGCGGGAACGGTCTAAGCGTATTTTGATCAATGATGGTATTATCAGAATGTAGAGAGCAAGATACTTAAACCGTACATTGTTTCACTACTTATGCTGTTATCACTCGGATTAACCTTGCGAATTAAATAATCGACAAGAAGCAAACACAGAAAGACTGGTCATTAGATTCTGATTTTGTTATTATTATTATTATTATTATTATTATTATTATTATTATTATTATTACTATCGTTAATTCCCCAGTTAGGAAAGCGTTAAAACACAATGAATTTTCATGGCACTTTTTTGCCTCTTTCTTTTCTCTTCACAGATGCTCTCATATATTCACTGCGTTTCTTCTTCCTCTCTTCTGTCCACTTCTTTCCTGGTTTCTTCTCTTTCGATGTTTCCTTTAATTTCTGTTTCCTGATTTTTTCTCTGTATTTTTCTCTGTTCGTTATTTCTTCTGCGGAGATATTTAGTTTCTTGAGGCCTTCCGTTGTTTCCTTCCCCCAATTAGTTTTCATCATGTTATTCATCACTATGTGAAAAATCTTCTTGATCAACCTATTTTCGTTCATCCTATAAATTTACCAATAGAATTTAGCCCTTCTTTTTCTGATGTTGTTTGTAATTGTCTTTCTCTGTTTCTGCAGTTCTTTTATCAGTCTTTTCTATCGGTCTTTTTATCCAGATCCCCTGTCTCTGAACTGGTCCATAGATCTTTCTCCGAATTTTCCTCCCTTGGTTTTCCATTTCCTTGATTTTCTTTCTTCCCCTGATAAATGTCGTTTCTGAGGCATACAAGACTTCGATTAAGACTACTGTTTTGTAATGTCTCAATTTGGCATTAACGGAAATACTTCTTTCGTTGTAATGGTTCCATGTAAGTCTGTAAGCTTTTTTATAGCTTCGCAATTCTTTCTTCATTGGCTATCGAATTTAGTCCTGTTTTCTGTATAATCTCTCCGAGGTAGTTGAGACTTTCTGCTTGTGCTATCTTTCCATACTTTGTTACCAACGAGTTTATGTGTGTGAATTTTGTGTCCTTGTACTGGTTTTTTTCATACGACATTTGTGGTTCTGTTCTGGCTGCGATTTCATGTGTTGTCTCTAGGGCTTCTTTGGCTTCTTTGCGGTTATTTGTTATGATGGCTATATCATCGTCAAAGGCCAGACATTTTATGTTGATGGTTCTATTTTTGTGTCTACCCATCTTTACCCCATTGACTCCTTTGTCCCATGTCCTGATTATTTTCTCTAAAACTGCGTTAAATAAAACGGCCATCTCCCTGTCTCAATCCTGTCTTGATTTCGAACGGTTCCGAGATCTCTCCCATGAACTTCACTTTGGATTTTGTATTTGTTAATGTTTCCTGGTCTTTTTGTCTACCATCATTTCTTCTATTGTACAGAGAAGTGTTTATCTGTCTATGGAATCGTAGGCCTTCTTGAAGTCAACAAATGTTATTGTGGTGTTTCTGGACTTTCTCGTTGCTAATATTGTTCTCAGGCACCAGATCTGTTCACTGCACAATCTCCCCTTGCTGAATCATGCTTAGTACTCTCCGATATGTGGATCTACCTGAGGTTCTAGGCGATTTAACAGAGCTGTGGATAGAATTTTGTATGTCACAGGCAGTAACGAAATTCCTCTATAGTTACTAGGGTCTGTTTCGTCTCCTTTCTTGTCGAGGGGGTGTATTAGGGCTGACTTCCATTCTTCTGGCACCTTTTCTGTTTCGCAGATGTTTTTAATTATTGTGTGTGCTTTAGGTGTAATGGTCTAATTTCCATATTTTTGCAATTAGTTCATCTTCTCCTGGTGCTCTGTTATTTTTCAATGATTCTATTATTTTCACTATTTCTTCGTGTGTTGAGGGTTCGGAGTCCTGGTTAGGTTCTGGGTTTTTAAGCTGTAATCTCTGTTTTGGTTCATCGCAGTTGAGTAATGTGTCAAGGTATCGAGTTAATATTTCATAGTTTTTCTTCTGATTTGTCTCCGGTGTTCCATCTTGTCTTTCGAAGCGTAGACTTGGAGTTTGATACCCTGTCATATTTTCTCGGAATATTCTGTAAAAATTCCATGTGTTGTTTCTGGTGAAGTCTTCTTCTATCTCCTTCAACCTGCTGTTTTCGTAACCTCTTTTTTTCTCTGCAGATTATTTTTGAAGTGTTTATCTGTATCCTGTTGAATTCTTCCCATTTTTCTTGTGTTCTGTGCCTGTTAAATTTTTTCCAGGCTTATATTCTGTCTTCTACGGCTTTGTCGCATGTCGTGTTCCACCATCAACGTTTCCTTTTTCTCTGTGGTTGCCCCAGTTTTATCAGTTCTCTCATTTTTTCCGACAGTTCTGTCCAGTTGTTGCTGTTGATTTTCGTAATTTCTTCTATTATTTCTTTTTCGTTTAGTTTAAGGTACTCTGGATTTGTTCTGAAAGGTCTGTTGGTTCTATTGATTTGACTTTTGGGTATAAACTTTGCTTCGATTTGGAGAAGGTGATGATCAGACTCAAAAACTCCTTTCCCAGTTCTTACGTTCGTTATTTCTCTAGCGTTTTTCATGGATATTGCTATGTCGTCTACCTGAAATTCTCCTAGTTACTAGTTTTCTGTGTAGTTTCTGGAATTGCATTGACATGATTTTCAGCTCAAAATTCCTGCAGGAATTTATCAAGTTCTCTCCATTTTTGTTTGTTCTCTTGTGGGCCGTGTGTTTCCGTGTCGTGTCTCGGAATTTTCTTTCCTTGCCTAACAGGGCATTGAAATCCCCTAATAACACTTTTACGTGATTCTTGGGGATTTTGCTGGTAGTTTATTCCAAATCTTTCCAGAATTCCTCTGTCATCTCTGGGTTCTTTTTGTTACAGTTATTTGTGTGTGCATGTGCACTAATTAGTGTATAGGCTTCGTTTCCAGATAGTGTCGTGAGTGTTGAAATTTTTCCTGGTTTTGAGGTGAAATCTATTACAGAGTCCAGTATCGATTTATGTACCACAAATTCTGTTCCGAAGAGTTTGAGATTACTTCCTGGAATTGTTATGGCTGGTTTCCCCTTATATATTCTGTAATATTACGAGTCAAAGTGGTTCTCATCTGCGAATCGCGTTTCCTGTATTGCCATAATTTTAATGTTGAATTTATCCATGGTGTTTATTAATTGTTTCCTGGCTTCAGTAGTGTGTTTGTGTTGAGTGTTCCCATGTAAAATATTCTCTTTGTCTTGAGGGTTTTTGAGAAGCTCCGATTCTTCTCTTCATGACATGCCTGATTCCCTGGAATCCGATGATCAGGTGTATTACCCAGTCTTACTGACTGGGGCCCAGAGTAGTAGATTCTTTCCCGTTGTTCTGTCATGATTATTGGTTTGTGTTGAGGTTTTGGTGGTGAAATCACTAAGGATCTCGCATAATTTCTACTGGAGTTTTGAGTTCCAGAAGGTTCAAACCCAGCCGAACTCACAGAGCCAACAGACGCTGACCAGAGTACCGGTGGCTACCACACAGACGTGTCTGGATTTTTAAGCTTCACCTGTAACCCTAGGCAGGGGCCCTCACAGGATGCTACGATTCGGAGCCAGCTGGACCCAGTTTTTTTCCGAGGTCTTACTCCTCCCCCTCTTCGTTCCTCATCACTTGCGAGATGAGGCCCCGGGCTTGGGACCGGTAGTGGCGGAGTTAGATTCTGTTTTTATTATCTGGTTTCTTTTTTTGGTCTCTTAGAGTTTACTCTTAACTTCCTCGAGGCTCTTCCGCTGCATTGCTGTGTTGTATTTTAGACAATTTAACACAAATGTTTGTCTTTCCAAGATTTCCTTTACGAGTTCCTTCGTCCCTACCATGGTTCAGATGGTGCATATAGTTCACTGCACCGGGCTTCCAGGGGTTCATAGTTGTAAGTAATTGAGGGATGCCATAATCTGAAGGATGATATTACAAAGGGTTGCTCGTGTCGCATAAACAGTAGTACTTTGTTTATGAAAACGTACACGAAACTCTTCATGCTGTCCCTGTTCTGTGAAACGGTTTTTGCATAAATATTAGACATTTTAGCACTTTCCGTACCGAGCGAGGTGACGCAGTGGTTAGCACACTGGACTCTCATTCGGGACGACGACGGTTCAAACCCGTCTCCAGCCATCCTGATTTAGGTTTTCCGTGATTTTCCTAAATCGTTTCAGACAAATGCCGGGATGGTTCCTATGAAAGGGCACGGCCGATTTCCTTCCCAATCCTTCCCTAATTCTAGCTTGTGCTCCGTGTCTAATGACCTCGTTGCCGACGGTACGCTAAACATTAATCTCCTCCTCCTCCACTTTTCTTAAAAAGAAACGTAAAACACTTTGCAAATAAGATAGCAGCTTGTCAGCAATGTAAGTTGGCACACTTCAGTTTCTTGAGGTTTGTATTCAAGAGTTTCTTCTTCTGAAACAAATTATAAAAGCTAAAAATCACATCAGTATACAAATATCTATATGTCCTGGACTAAAGAGCCCCACTTGTGATCTACTTATTGTTTATTGTAAACTAGCTTACTCCATGGCATTACCTGAGTACTGTTTATTCCAATCTTCTATTAGACCATCTCCTCCTTTCCCCTCTCCCTGTCTCGCTCTTCCTTCCCCTCATCCCCCTTTCATTGTCCACCTATCACAACCTCCACTCTCTGTCCATCTCCTCCTCTTTCCTTTCCCTGTCCATCTGCTCTTCCCCCCTCTCTCTGTCCATCTGTCCATATCCTCCTCTTCCCTTTCTCTGTCAAATTCTCCTACCTCTCTCTCACTCCCTCTCCCTCTCCCTCTCCCTCTCCCTCTCCCTCTCCCTCTCCCTCTCCCTCTCCCTCTCCCTCTCCCTCTCCCTCTCCCTCTCCCTCTCCCTGTCCCTCTCCCTGTCCCTCTCCCTCTCCCTCTCCCTCTCCCTCTCCCTCTCCCTCTCCCTCCTCCCTATCTACCTCTAACTCCCACGTTTCTGTATCCGTCTCCTCTTTCCGCCCTCGCTGTCTGTCCATCTCGGGCCAGCCAGGGTGGCCGAGCGGTTCTAGGCGCTACAGTCTGGAACCGCGCGACCGCTACGGTCGCAGGTTCGAATCCTGCCTCGGGTATCGATGTGTGTGACGTTCTTAGGTTAGTTAGGTTTAAATAGTTCTAGGGGACTGATGACCTCAGATGTTAAGTCCCATAGTACTCAGAGCCATTTGAACCATTTTGTCCATCGCGTCCTCTTCCACCCCTCTCCACATTATCACCCCCATCCCAATAGCATGGTTCTTATCTCCACAGTATTCCTGTCCAGATAGTAAGTAATATGTGTACCAAGGCCATTTGAACCATTTTGTCCATCTCGTCCTGTTCCACCACTCTCCACATTATCACCCCCATCCCAATAGCATGGTTCTTACATCCACAGTATTTCTGTCCAGAGAGTAAGAAATATGTGTACCAAGTTCGGTTAATCTCGACTCAGGAGCTGTTTCATTGTGGCTTTGCCCATCTATACAGTTGGCACATATGTTTCACATGTTTGAAAAGTATTTCACTCATATTTTTACACATATTTCACCCGTTTCTCTAGCGAACTTCGCCGTGGAGTTTCCTTTTCATGTAAATCAATGTTTATGACGTCATATCTCCCGAACTGTGTGTCATACAATCATATATTTTTGCAGGTATATTCAGTGATATATGTGAATACTGTCTATAAAATGTGTTGCGAACAGAGAAAATATTGAAGAAGTAATAAATTAAAACGTCATGCTCGATGCAGCATTCTTGCTGCATGAAGAGCGAAAATGTAGTAAGAGAGAAACTTATTTCGTTTCATCATTTTGTGGGGGGTGTCAGCGAGGAAACGTCTCGTAAGAGTTCGAAATTATGTGTGTTGCAAGTCACCAAGAGCTGTCATTCTCAAATACTGGATGAATATAGTGTGGCTATTTGCGCGTTGTGAGCAACGACACTTTTCCACCCGCAGTGAGAGAGGGAGATGCTTCATACCTCCCACAGTGGTTCTTTGCAGACAGTAAGTAATATGTGTATCAAGCTTGGTTGAATTCGACTCAGTTGTTTAGGGGAAGATGTGAGACATACATACAAACAGGGACGTTATAATTAAACTTCCGCTACCTGAGCCAGTACAGACGGAAAACTATCTACCGTGTGGGTACACAACTTTATAAGAATGATGATCAGATTGTGCGCTACATTATTTTTGTTGTTAGTCGTGCTAGTATCATGACTTGCCGTTAGGCGCGGCCACTGGTACGTCGACGTAGGGGTGAAGCCCAAGGATCAGTGTGCATTTCAGTTGCGGACAGTTAGCATCGGTCTGGACAAGGTGAGCTTGGCTTTACCCATAAACCTGATTTATCAAAACTATGTCAATAGTTCTGCTGCTCTTCGCGAGTAAAGACGCATTAAAGAAATGTAGAGATGTCCTCTTTCCGCACTGGGGCTGTAGAGCATGATTGGGAAGTTCTAATTACTGATACTGTGTGCGCTCAGCCTCTTGATGCCAAGTGAGGAGCTACTCCACCGAGTAGTGGCGACTCCATGATCTGGAAAGTCTGCGAAATAGCCGGTAGAGCGGTATGCTGACCACATGGCCGTCTATATCACACTCGTATGACGCCGCAAGGCGGAGGATGACGCGGCGGCCGGTAGACACCGTTTAGACCCTTACGGCCTGGCGAGGAGGTGGTTTTTGATGTAACTTTTAATCTCTGAATTTTTCTGAAGTTTTCATATGTGGTTTCACTTTTGGCACTTACGTTACGTGTAGCATGTTCGAAGAAATATCGCTGCGTTTCAGTTCAGTTGTAAGTTTCTTACTGTTGAAAACGTAGGAAGACATTCCTTATCAATCTGAACCAGTTAAGAATGGATTTCTCTTTAGGATAAACTGACTGAAAGAAGAGCTTTGACGGTATTATACATTTGTTCACTCATATGAACGAAACACACACAGAACACGGCTTTAAAAAGAATGTTACAGAAAAAACTATTCTATAGTTCAACTTGACACATAATTTAGGTAATTCCGTAGACTATACCACAACGAAAACGATATTTCAGCGATATTAAGGCTATATCTGTGCAAAGCGGAGAACGTTTCATCTTCTCCTCGTATTATTTTATGCGAACGTTCAATACAGCCACCATACCATTCAAACAAACAACTGACTACACCATCTGTGTTCAGAATTAGAAATAAATTCTGTTTTAGTTTAATATTGTGCTAACACTTGGTGCCGAACGTAATAACCTGCATTTTGCCTAATTTTTGTGACTGGCAAATAAATATATAGATTATAGACTCAACACGTTTGCAGCATTACCAGTGAGATGCCGTCAAATTTCGTGTTCCTTTTTGACCTATAAAGTTGCCTGAAAATTTTTGAAGAATAAAGACCGCTGATGTATTTTGCATTGAAAGAAGCAGCATCGAATGGCCATAGTTTTACGACTGTATGGTTTTTTTTTTATTATCGTATTAAAATTCCTTAATGACCACACACAATTCTGTGGCTATGAGCTTAATGGCTCCGTGATAATAAGATTTCGTTCAGTACGATAGTTACGTGTCGCCATCTGAAGCCGGAAGCCCGAAATCCGCTTTCGGTTTCCGACTCGCTTAAACTGTAATCCGGCACTAGAAGCGTTACTACTCGTAAAACGACCACAAAGTGCCTTCACAGACGGAGAGCACGCAGCTTGCGGGCGCCGTTAAACAAACGGAAATAGCTAAGGCTCACTTGCATGTGACATTGTATTCGGTTATCGGCGAACGTCCGTAGGCGATCACGGCTCTTCGCACACGTCGATAAAAATACGTGCAGTTGTTATTTCAAAAAAGCCACCACAAATCCAGTGTAACTATGTATATTACTACCATCTGTTTGCTGCAACAGAAATTTAAGGCCTATCGAATGTAATGTTATTGATTACATTAAGAAGATAATAAGCATAGTCTTACACGTAACGAAACGAAGTACTGTGCATAGACGGTTATCCTCTGACCGCTGTTTAAGTTGTTTAGCAGTTCAGTACAACGCTGTAGACAATGTGCGGATAGATATTTTAGATGAACGTTATTACTGTCATAATAATAATACTTACTACTATCTTCATTGTAATTATTATTTGTAAATTATCATTTTATTATTTTATGCTTCATTGTTGTCAAACTTAGGTTCATAAAATTAAGATTCAAAAAACGTTCACAACATTACAAAGCCATAGCACAAAATTCAAATTTTTTCCGAATTGCGTCTCACAAATTTATAGAATATTTTCATGTATGAAAATATTGCAACTTTCTGCGTCAACAGGCTGTTATTCTTCCTTATCTATTTCCTTAAGACTGCTTAGCATACGGGATACGATAATTATAACCGCGCGGGATTAGCCGAGCGGTCGAAGGCGCTGCAGTCATGGACTGTGCGGCTGGTCCTGGCGGAGGTTCGAATCCTCCCTCGGGCATGGGTGTGTGTGTTTGTCCTTAGGATAATTTAGGCTAAGTAATGTGTAAGCTTAGGGACCGATAACCTCAGCAGTTACGTCCCATAAGATTTCACACTCATTTTTTGATAAGATAATTATAAACATTATTATAAGCGTAAGGCATAACATACAGCTCGTTCAACGCTTTGTTGTCGCTCGAATTATTCAATCAGCTTACTGCATTCACTGTTCAATTAATGTAGTGAGCTGATGCCTGTTAAAACAGTGTGCCAACCTTAGTTCGAACGTACATGCTCTCGTTAGCAGCAGCGGTACTGGTTTAGATCTGTTACCTGAACACAGAGTGTGGCGTGTACCATAGGCCTAATCTTCTAGTAACTATCCCCTTTTTTTCTAAGCTTGATAGTGCCTTCTCCGCGAACGTCAGATCGGAGTTTAAGAAGCGGTCTGCTACACAGTTCTAATCCCCAGGCAACTTAATTTCTGCGTACTCGGCTGCAGGAGGAAGGTAAGTCTGGAACATTAGGTGTTTTTTAAAAATATAGATAAATGTATAAGTTTCAAGAGAACAAGGTAATCATGCATAGTTCACACTTTCTAACATATCGTTTGTTCAAAATATTTAGCTGTCGATAAATAAATCACTGAAATCAGTTCCAACGAGTGATATGAATTCATTAAACCACTATAAAGTATTTCATGTCAACCCCTGTCAGCTTGGTAAAGTTTCTTACATTACTAAATGAATTTAATACCTTGACGTGAACGGATCGGGTCGATGAGGATAATAAACAGTGAAGATACAATGACATGAACTGATATCAGTGCAAATCGTTCAGACATACTGAACATGTTACGTAATGTCATGACAATCGAAATTTTATGCAACGTCGGGACTCGAACGCATATTTCCTGCTTTTGGCGAGCGGTCACCTTCACCTTTGTATTTTTTTTTTTCTTCTCACAGTTACTATTTACTTATTTTGTTCTCAGTACAAGGTAACGTCTTTTTTACAAGGACATTCTGGTAACTAATTAAATAATGCTAGAAAAAAATGGTGCAAATGGCTCTGAGCACTATGGGACTTAACATCTATGGTCATCAGTCCCCTAGAACTTAGAACTACTTAAACCTAACTAACCTAAGGACATCACACAACACCCAGTCATCACGAGGCAGAGAAAATCCCCGACCCCGCCGGGAATCGAACCCGGGACCCCGTGCTCGGGAAGCGAGAATATAATGCTAGAATATGATATTTCCATGACGTTGTTCCAGTGAGAAGGCATATTTCCCTTTGGCTACCTGATCACACCTCCAGGCCTGATTCAAATTTTCCTGCAACCGTCATTTCCACGTACGATACGTTGACACCACAACGGGGTATTTTCTCACGGGGTCAGCGCAGGGCCGTGACTTATCCTGTGGGCAACGCACAATGCTGGACCTCGTCACAACAAACTTCACGAGAGGTTGAGGTCATCAAGCTGCCTTAATATGGTCAATTTAGTTGCGAAGGTCAGTCAATGAAATGTTCCATAGAATCTCAAGGCACACTATCCAAATACGGGGTAAGGTAAAGGCCGGACAGACGCCGCACATTTTATCATATTAATTTCTCTCAGTATATTAACACGTACATCGCAGTAAATTAAGGCAGGCTTGCTCATTTGAACAATGTATATTATTACAGAAGTTATCACATTACAAAAAACTTTATGACAAAGGAACATTCTTATGATATTCAGTGGCATGTAAAGTTCAAGAAAATTACAAATGGCGGTCAAGGTGCAGCAGAAGGGAGGGGCAGATAGCCAGTTGCAAAAGACACTGAAAATTGCGTTGACTTTGATATTTGTTTTTCAGGTTTATTTATAAATCAAATGGCTCTGAGCGCTATGCGACTTAACTTCTGAGGTCATCAGTCGCCTAGAACTTAGAACTAATTAAACCTAACTAACCTAAGGACATCACACACATCCATGCCCGAGGCAGGATTCGAACCGGCGACCGTAGCGGTCTCTCGGTTCCAGACTATAGCGCCTAGAACTGCACGGCCACTTCGGCCGGCATTTACAAATCGTCCACATAAACAACACATGTTTTCATAGAGAGTGCATGATTCATGAAGCCATCTAGAAAATCCTACACATTGAATCGAATCAGAGGTAGACGAGGTTCCTTGATAAAGTTCAAAGCACTCTACACATTCGTTTTCTTCAAAATTTAATTCATCGTAGAAACCATTGTGTCGGAAAGTATCATCGTTATCTTCTTCTTCTGAAATTGTGTGTTCAAACGGACAAGTCTTTGGCGGTTCTTTTCTCTGGTTTTGGGACTTAAATTTCTTTCAGCTGCTACATATTTTGTGTACAGACTTTTCCTTTCTTCTTTCCTTCAGTGACTTTCTTTTCGTTGCTGTAAACTCGGCGCATGCTAAATTCATTGCTGACAGTTTTTATTTTTTTATTTTTTTTTTTTAGATTTACTTCTCTGAGGTAGTGCAGGAACAGGTGAAATCTGTTCCACCAAATTTGATGAAGAGTCACTGAGTTGTCATGTACACTACAGTTGGTCGAGCAGTAGCAAGATTTGTACAATGTTTGTTGGTAGAAGGGTGTCCTGTTAACAAATGTTTCAGACGTTAATGTTGATAGCTGATCTAGAGTCAAATTGTTAGACACATTTTCAATAGTTGGAAGTTCAGTCTCAGTATTATTAATGCCTGATACAAAGCTATGTTTAGGACTTACTGATCTATCTAGCGGGATAATTCTAGTATCTTTAAATCCGGATACTCAAATATGGACGGTTGCGACACGAGTCCATACTTCGAAGCGCAGCTCTCCAACCTGCAGCCTTTGAAGAGCAACTCTCCAGACTGCTCCCATATGACTCTTCTGTCTGTACTTGCGTTAGCTACACTCCATGAATGACAAGTTTATTTAAAGTAAGATTTTAGCGGCTTCAAAAATAATAGATCTAGTGGCTGCAAATGAGAATCGTGTGACTATGCAAACAAACTATTGACACTTCGTTTGCAACAGCTAGATCCAAAAGGGTGACGGAATTCATATGAGAGGTATGAAGATCTGGCAGGAGTAAAGCAAGGCCAGGTGCTTTTCTAGGAAGGAAATGGTTTCTGAACCAATCCGTGAAAGTGCACTGTTTGATCAAAAGTATCCGGACACCCCCAAAAACATACGTTTTTCATATTAGGTACACTGTGCTGCCACCTACTGCCAGGTACTCCATGTCAGCGACCTCAGTAGTCATTAGACATCGTCAGAGAGCAGAATGGGGCGCTCCACAGAACACAAGGGCTTCGACCGTGGTCAGGTGATTGGGTGTCACTTGTGTCGTATGTCTGTACATGAGATTTACACACTCATAAACATCCCTAGGTCCAGTGTTTCCGAAGTGATAGTGAAGGGACACGTACAGTAAAAAAGCATACAGGCCTACCTCGTCTGTTGACTAACAGAGACCGCAGACAGTTGAAGAGGTTCGTAATGTGTAATAGCAGGCATCTATCCAGACCATCACACAAGAATTCCAAACTGCATCAGGATCCACTGCAAGTGCTGTGACAGTTAGGCGGGAGGTGAGAAAACTCTGGTTTCATGGCTGCTCATAAGCCACACATCACGCCGTTAAGTGCCAAACGACGTCTCGCTTGATGTACGGAGCGTAATCATTGGACGATTGAATTGTAGAAAAATGTTGTGTGGAGTGACGAATCACGTTACACGATGTGGCGATCCGATGACAGGGTGTGCGTATGGCGAATGCTCGGCGAACGTCATCTGCTACTGTGCGTAGTGCCAACAATAAAATTCGGAGGCGGTGGTGTCATGGTGTCGTCGTGTTTTTCATGGAGGGTGCTTGCACCCCTTGTTGTTTTGCGTGGCACTATCAGAGCACAGGCCTACACTGATGTTTTAAGCACCTTCTTGCTTTCCATTGTTGAACTTCAGTTCGGGGATGGCGATTGCATCTTTCAACGCGATCGAGCAGCTGTTAATAATGCACAGCCTGTGGCAGAGTGGTTACACGACAATGGACTGGCCTGCACAGAGTCCTGACCTGAATCCTATAGAACGCCTTTGGGATGTTTCGAAACGCCGACTTCGTGCCAGGCCTCACCGACCGACATCGATACGTCTCCTCAGTGCAGCACTCCGTGAAGAATGGGCTGCCATTCCCCAAGAAAGCTTGCAGCACCACGTTGAACGTATGCCTGCGAGAGTGGAAGCTGTCATCAAGGCTAAGGGTAGGCTACACCATATTGAATTCCAGCATTACCGATGGAGGGCGCCATGAACTTTTCAGTAATTTTCATTCAGGTTTGCGGATGCTTCTGATCACATAGTGTATCAGTCTTCACATAAGCGGATTCTCTTCTCCTAACAGCTGATACTGATGGCATGTTGTCTCCAGCGTCTCGTTTTTCATTTGCCACTTCGTAAATGCAGTAAGGTGGTGAGAAATTTTCCTCTCCATTACACAAGTAATAACTGTTATTGTTTCTCCTTTCCCCGCGGAAGTAATAACATGGATATCTCTGCTTCCTTTTGCCACCACAACATTCCCATGCTCATTGTTGAACTGTAGACCAGTCTCGTCTACGTTTATCCAAAAGCCCGTTTTATATCAACGTTTTTGTCAATAGTTCAAAGTAAGAAATGACTCTGTCCGTTCATTCCAATGGCTCTGGCAATAGAAATCCTTTGCTCTTTGCTGATGCTTAAGTCTGCATTGGGTTCTAAAAATGAGATAATCCAATCTTCCCCTGCACGTTTCTTTTCTTGATTAAATTTATTTTTCAATCCCACCTGATCAGCCACGTTGAAAGCTATTTGACTGAGGTCTGACGGTTTGGGAGCAAAACCAAATGTTTGGAGTTTCTTTACGTGACCGCTAATATCCTTTCTGCATCTTCACCCAAGTATTATGATGGTCCACACCCTGTTTTCTTGAAATTGCGCGTAGCAAGTTTTCTCCTTGATGTTCGTTCTGATATATTGTTCATTCGAGCTTCTTTCCGTTTAACATTATCTTCCTGTTCGACTAGTTTCACGGCCTCTATTAGGCCTTCCGAAGTCCATTTTCTCCTGTCTTGTCCTAATGCGTTTTCTCGGCATTTTTCTTTAGAACAAAATCGCAAGAACTCCTATTAGCTTTGCAAGCATCGCGGCATCTGGTCCACAGTAAGGGTGCATCATTATCCGTTTTCAGAGGGACAGCAGATGCCGCTTCCCCATTTTAACCAAAGATGTGAGCGAAAGAAACCATTAACCATTACTCCAACCAAATAATGTACAACGTCTCTACTGCACAATCTAAATGCGAGTTATAAGCTACCAGGCCCATATCGACCAGTACCTGCCATTAGAAAAGAATCACGAAAAAATTTCCTTTACTTGACTTAGTCTCGAAATTGTAATTTCTCCTCCATTTTCGACTCCTGAACCACAAAAACTTGCGAGTAAACTGCTCTCACCTATGGTTACAACAACAATGAGAGTCGCGCGCAAAACGTCTGTTAAGGAATTTCTTGGAAGTGGGACGTCAGTCGCCCTGCGTCAGATGTCCCGCTTTTACCTTAAATCTTTGTAGCAACAGCAGTGTCATTTGCGAGAGGAATGCCAACGACGAATTGTCACTGGAAAGAAATACAGGTACCATCGGCGTCAAACGGAGTTGCTCGATCTATCCAATGACAAAAATCGAAAAAATTACAAATTATTTTTACGTTTAACAAGGAATTAAGGAAAAAAGGTTAACTTTCTGTTATCTGTGGAGTGTATTGTTGACTTATGTGCTGTACAGTGAATTAACGAAGAAAAATATGCAACTGAGGAATAGTATGGATTTGAAAATGAGAAAGAAAAATTCAACAGTCAGAAGCAGCTAATAAATTCTACACATATAGCAAACGCACTGCATCTTGACGATGCGGTTGCTGCTCATCCCGAACCTCTGGAGCATAGCAAATAACGACATGTGACGAATTCGCTCTGCAGAATCGCCCCGTGATTAAAGCCTTATGAAAACTGTGTAATATAAGTAAACAAAACGACTCAGTCGCGTGACCAGATCGCATGATCGCATCTGTAAAAGTAGTCTTACGCATTGCGAGAGCGAACCTCTACTATGAATTGCGTTGTTTAACATCACTTTAAATGACTTTCACCATGGGAATCATTCGGGCTGTGTTGGACTCACACATGTTAGTAAAATCTGAAGAATGGAAAAACGGGCAGACGTTACACACTAGGTGGTTTTCAGTCGACAGTTAACCGGAGGATATCATTTACTGTTCAGGATCATTGAAAGTAGAAAGAAAACTTTTTTTTATCTTTCGAATGCAATGCCTGTAGCCTCTTTTTACGGACTGATTGTTGTCGGGTATTCCTTAAGAAGGTAGGAAGATGTGATAAATAGAAGAGTGTAACAAACTCAAAAGCGTGCTCTTAACAATTACGTTACGTAAAGCTTGTTTCATAGCGTTTGTTGCTCCTCGGCATTAGAATCTCATAGCATTTCTCTTGTATTTTTCAACCGTCTTCGTTTCAGTATTCGGCCTTCAGCTGCCTATTGATATACTCATTCAAACAGATGTTGTAACAGTGGTCGTTTGTCTGGAACATGTACGAGAAACAAGCAAAGAACAGGGAAAAGAGAATTTCGTGAGCGTACTTGAAGAATCAACCAATATATTGCTTATTCATGCGTGTATCTCATGAATAGATCATGAGAATAAAATCGGAGAGATTCGAACCCACACACAGGCTTACCAACAATCGTTCTTCACGCTAACGGGACTGGAGCAGAAAAGGGGTGAAGTAGCATTGGTAAATAAATTACCCTTCGCCACGCAGCACTGTGTGGATAGCGGAGAATAGATGTAGAGGTAGGTGTGATAAATGCCCAATTACATAAAGCGTGTACTCCGTGTCAAACATATTAACGAAAAGGCACCGTTTGATTTGTTTTCTGTCTTTTTTGCACAAATATGTTTCGGCGCCTTCTGTGCTACCTTAAGTGCTTATTTTTTTATTTCGTTCTCACATGCGATGGTATCAGTTATGTACAGTAATATATAGTTTTTAAGTCCACCATAACTACTACAGCTTGTCCTTTTCTTTTTGCACCAACTGCCACATAATCGCGTGTACAAACAGTGATCCAACACTGTGAAATGCTTTTTTATTCCAGTCTCCGATCACAAATGAATTCTTTAGACGATGACCGGTTTCAGTCTGTAATGACCATCCTCAGATCTAAAATATATAAATATATACATCTAGTGAGCAGTGTGTCTTTTAACATAAAACAGCAATATGTATCACAATATACTGTCGTACAACAGCATAGCAATGCTGATTATATTTACATGTTTTGACGATGCCATTATGGCCGTATCACTTTAGGACATGGTGTAAAAAAGGTACGTTATACCATATTTTATCTGAACATTTCCCTGGTGTACGACAGTATATTGTGATACATATTGCTGTTTTATGTTAAAAGACACACTGCTCACTAGATGTATATATTTTAGATCTGAGGATGGTCATTACAGACTGAAACCGGTCATCGTCTGAAGAATTCATTTGTGATCAGAGACTGGAATAAAAAAGCATTTCTTTTCTTTTTTGCTGTGGTCGTGATTCCGTTGTTTATGACATGCCAGCTCTTGTATATTTTATTTTTGTCATTTTTAGCTGGCAATACGCATTTCATGTGTTTTATAAACATAACACACGGTTTCTAACACCATTTCCTGATGGATACGAAACTCCTAGTATACATAACTGATAGCGTCATGTGAGAAAGATAACAAAGAATTTACTGGAGATAATTATATCAACAAAAATTGTAATTAATTGGTACTGGGATGTGAAACATAAAATAGTGGGTAATATGATAACTAGTGGAAACATTACACATTGTCGAGGCTCTGACACGAAAGACCGTCGCGCAACTTGGACTAACGAAATTAACTCTTCCAGTAGCAGCGTTGTCAACACTCATGTAATCGGCACATTTGTACTTCGAGAATCCAAATCGACACGTCCAAAACGTGGGGTATTATCGCTCGTGGAACATGGGCCTCAATTGATAACTTACACAAATGTATCGGGAGTCTCAGCGCTGAGAGGAGAGCGACAGGTCGACAGGAGTGACGCCCGGCAGATGTACACAAGAGAGTGTAGGAGTAGGGGAGGGGGCGGGACAGGTGCGCGCGTGTGTGCACAATGGCAGCAGCTCGCGCTGTGACGGTAAACAAGGCGGCGAGCCGGTGCTCGCGACATGCGTCGCGCGCTGTCCTTTTATTTGCAGACTGCGTGCCACACGGGACAGTATTTTTAGTTGTGGACGGGAGTGTTTTGGGTGGCGGCTGGACATTATTTGCCTCTCCTCCCGCCTCCCACTAGCGGCTGCCAGCTGCAGCGGCCCGCCGGCTCCCGCCTCTAGCCTAGCGCCTAGCCCAGTGCACGGCGCCGCGCCGCATCCGACGCACAGCGCGACCGCACCCGGAATGCCCTGGTTCTCTCGGGCGCGTGCTTGTGCTCGCCGCTCCTGAAAGCCGTCGAGCGCGCCACAGCAGTCACGTAATTTTCGTGTGCTTACAGATATCTTTGTTTTCCAGTGTTCTTTAGAGCGCATTCTGAATCGTGTCGGCGGCGTTACAGCGTCACGAAACCTCTTTGCGTTTGTTCCAGTAACAGTGACAAATTCCTCAAAATGGCTTTCCACCTTCTTCGCGAATTTAGTTGTGTGTGTTGTAAAATCAGTTCCGATATTCGCGAGCCCTTCGTAAATTATGTAAACGCAGTTGTGCGACATTGATGATTTGATTCTAGCCTCTTAAAATTTTTTGCCAGTCGGTGTTTAAGAGTGATTAAATATCTTACATTCGTTTCGATGAACTATACACAAACCTTTTCACTAGTTCGTTGTTGGTTGAAGATTCTACCACTGCGAGTAGCGAATTTTAACGTGTAATTTGCATGTACTGCAACTGTAGTTGTGTTATTTACTGTATCTGAATGTTACGTAAGCTGGGAAAATGTTTCTCTGGACCCAGAGTACTTGATAGAGAGGGGAGAACGAGACGAGACTAACCAAGATCTTTTTAAATATGACTGCAACTTGCCGGCGCACGATGAAGAAACTATGCTTCACAACAGGCAACTGTTAACTTACTGTACACTGCATTCCCTTTATTTACAAGACTGTAATTGCGCTCGATATTTTTAATGGTAATTTAGGACTTATTCGATGCTGAAACATTACGAATAAAACCTGTAAGCAGAACACGATATTGTCACTGCCATATTAAAATACCGAAGATGTTGCAAATTACGAGCGTTTTATAGTTTTTGGACAGTTAAGGCCCTTCAGGTACATCCGTTTAACGAAAATCTTACATTTTCTCTACTGAAACATTCAAGGAAATTCTAAATATAACCCAGGTTTCTTAATCAAAATAATTTCTCAATTTGTGGGGTGTTAACGTAAATGTAAATGACATGACATATGTATACACGATGTTTCATCTCGGAGCGAAAATATTGAGGTACCTGAAAGTAGAAGAAATTCGTTATAGCACACCTAATATTTTCATTCGGTATGGAGTTACAGCTGTCTGAAGCTTTCACGACAGTTTACACGTCGAACATCCCCTTGCAATTGAACTGAGAAAGCCTTCAGCGTCGTTTCTCTTAAATTCTCTGTGGTGTGGTGATCAACCTGTTGTTTTAAGGATAGTAGATTTACTAGAGTCACTCAAAAATGAGCTTCGTGTTAGTGAACTAATTTCCTCATTCACGTGACGTCTGGCTCAGCTGTGACTGTTTCGATCAATGACCACTCAGGTTCTCGGAATTTTACAGACTTTTGTGTGTCGTGACAGATGAAAATGTTTGCTTGGACCATAAATATTATTTCAGCCAGAAAAATATCAGTCTCATAAAGCTACACGCATTGTTGCCGTGAACAACTAAAAGAGCGCTGAAATCCGTAGTATTTTTTGAAAGTTTCATTTACACTCCAGGAAATGTTTTGATTCTGATTACTAATTTAATTCTGTGCTTGTGACTATTTCATTGCGTTTCATTTATATATCACATTCACACAGCTATAATTTTGTTACTTCTGAAAATTAGACACATGTTTATAAACAGAAATAATTTCGTGTCCGAAAAGAATGCAACTCCCAAGCAAAAGTTCTTTATTACATCGTTTTAAGTACAGAGGTGAAATAATAAAAACATGTTTTCAACCTGCAGAATTACAACGTAAAAGTTGACTGATTTCCCCAGTTGTATACTCAATTTTATATTAATAAATATAGAACATATTCCATCGTGGTCAGTAAAAGCAGTACATTACGAAAATGAATAATGGTTGATTGCTTTATTTTTCTTTTTACAGTGTTTCCGCCACTACCACTGCCACAACCCAACCACGACATTATTTCATGCCCTGTGCGTATCCGTACTTATACACTGTAAACAGTTCGTACTAACATTTCGTCAGTTATTTCCTATTCTTCCTGAAACGCAGGATACCTCAGGAGTAGAAAACAAATACGTAAAAACATGGCAATATGAATCATTGTAAAGGTAAACTGGGACATGATGTAGATACAGAGGGCTATAGACCCAGAAAACTCAGAGGATATGTCATAAAAACATGTTACCTGTTTTCTCTATGTATTCTGATATACAACCATTTGGAAGAGTCAAAAACGGAGTTAGTGCTACGGACAGTAATTTAATAGATCTTCGCTCGTGTACTATTGTCAGTTTCACTTCCCAGCTGTCCTACAAACACCACCGTCGGCTTCGGTGCATTTTACAACTCTGCTAAAGAGTTGCTGTATTGTTAATCATGCGACAGTAGTTTAAAATACCAGCAAATGATGATAAAGTACTGTAGAAACGTCGAGTGAATACGGTGGTCATGCAGGAACAGAGCCGCCGCATGTGTACCGGCCACGACAGGTTTTGTTGCACGACTGGTCGTGAGGATGAAGTGGGGAACTCATCCCGGTACTTATTGTCAAAAGAACTTTTAACTAGTACTCTGACAATAAAACTCCAGATAGCGTGCTTTGTTATGACCGTTGTCAACAATAACAGGAACGACGCTGAAAATGCCCAAAGTAATGTTAGGATTTTCATCTGCCCCTGTGTGATTGCTCAATATGAAAAACATGCCGGCTTTACTTGTCATTAATAATGATCTATTCTTAGAATCCCTGCCGTCTAGCACTATCTACTGCCTCAAGGTGCTGCACACTCGTATTCTTTTCGCAGATACCGTTGTATGGAGTATATTTTGGTCCAGAATTAATTGAAGCACTTGCATCTCCCTCGGAAGATCTTGCGTTTACTCCATGTCACTATTTCCCGCATGTGTAGATGCTAGTGCCACTGAATAGCTACTGCCGTGGTAAACTGAGCAAAACGTATGAAGTGACAGAAACCAGTGCTGCAACAACAGTTCACCCTTCTGCGTAAAGTATGTGTGCGTGCGTTCGTGCATTTCAATGCAAGCGATGTTACGCGCATTTCAGTCAAACGTGGCAAAGGCAGTGAGTTTCAAACAGTTGTAGCTGGAAGGCAATTGAGGAATAGAGAAGAAGATTTAGCTTCAGCATAGCCTGTGTTTTCCATGTCAAAACACATGATCATTTCCTTCTGTTATACCTTCTGTGGTGGAAACTCTGCAGGGGAGTGTGCGCTGATACGAAACTTCCTGGCAGATTAAAACTGTGTGCCGGACCGAGACTCGAACTCGGGACTTTTGCCCTTCGCGGGCAAATACTCTACCATCTGAGCTACCCAAACATGACTCACGACCCCTTCTCACAGCATTACATCCGCCAGTACCTCGTCTCGTACCTTCCAAACTTCACAGTAGCTCTCCTGCGAATCTTGCAAAACTAGCACTCCTGGAAGAAGGGAGGGTCTGACATGTGGGTCATTGATTTTCATCATGTTTTGCAAGGTTTTATTATACAGAAAATAAAGAGACAGTTTTTTCTGCCTTTTGCTGGACACTCCATACTTTTTGAAAAAACTAACGCCTAAGTTGATGACGGAAAATCGTATTTTCAAAGCGATATGTCGAAATATGGTCCAAAAAGAAACATTTTATTTTAATGTGATATAGGATGTAACGCTAGTAATATTAGAGTTATTAACGTTTTTTTGATTCATGCTGTAGGGTGCGTACCTGGCATCAAGGTGTCTATTGAGGTCGGCTGGCGAGCGGTCCCGTATTAGACTACCGAACGATTCCGTCTTAAATTCTTGGTGGTGGCTTCATTTTTTTATTCGATACTTTTTTCGGTGTATCAGATAACATTCTGATAATGGGAACAAGTTCCTTTCCCTTTTCCTTTCTTTTAAGTAAAACATCTGGAGGTGTGATTAATAATCAAATAAAAACATATAATGTATTGAACGTATAAGTACATACAAGTACATACAAGTACGTACAAGTACATACATATAAGTACGTATAATGTATTGATACCGGACGCGCTACGTAAGACATTCGTAGATGATGATGGTCAATCGACTTGCACCGTGAAAGTGACCCCACATTATATTTAAAAAAAAGTTGGTTTTTAGACGAGTTTTCGACATACTGCATTAAAAATACAATTTTCCGTCATTAACTTAGGTCTTTATTGCTTCAGAAACCAGGCAGTGTCTAGCAAAAAACAGAAATACGTGTTTCTTTATTTTCAATGTAGAACATCTTTGAGAAACGTGATCAAAATCGGTGATTCATAAGTCAGAACAGAACCTCTCCTTGTGAGTTCATACATTCATTTATCCTTTTAACTGTGAAGAAGTCCCTGACAGAAAGTCAAAACTTAACCAGTTAGAAAGTCACTACATGGTAAAAAGTCTCGTTGCGCATCCCTGTCCTACAAAAATCGCTTAACAGCTTCAGCAACAAAATTTGGCGTCCAACAAAAGCAGTAAATATTAAACGGAAGAAATGACATTCCGTGTAAGGAGATAGGTGGTTGACTCTTCATAACGTTCTTTTTGTTTTGGACGCAGCCACATCATATGGCTCAATCATAACGGGTTCCGGCCCACAGTGACCCTCTTCGGACGCTACAACCAAAAAAATTAAGCTAATATTAAACCCTTAAAACAAGTAATAATAGTTATATTAGGATTTCTTGTGAGTTAAATAATTTGCAATTAAAATACATGTGGGTTATATTTACGGGCTTCATTTTTTGAACAGTGTGTCATGTGCTGTGAAACAGAACGTAATACCAAAAATCAGGGAATTAAGTAGATACAACTTACTGCATTTTTCTTACCATACTCCTTGAGTTAGATTTGCTCCTTCTCTAAGTAAGGACTTTTTTAAGAGGTATATACAGGGTGTTTCAAAAATGACCGGTATATTTGAAACGGCAATAAAAACTAAACGGGCAGCGATAGAAATACACTGTTTGTTGCAATATGCTTGGGACAACAGTGCATTTTCAGGCGGACAAACTTTCGAAATTACAGTAGTTACAATTTTCAACAACAGATGGCGCTGCAAGTGATGTGAAAGATATAGAAGACAACGCAGTCTGTGGGTGCGCCATTCTGTACGTCGTCTTTCTGCTGTAAGCGTGTGCTGTTCACAACGTGCAAGTGTGCTGTAGACAACATGGTTTATTCCTTAGAACAGAGGATTTTTCTGGTGTTGGAATTCCACCGCCTAGAACACAGTGTTGTTGCAACAAGACGAAGTTTTCAACGGAGGTTTAATGTAACCAAAGGACCGAAAAGCGATACAATAAAGGATCTGTTTGAAAAATTTCAACGGACTGGGAACGTGACGGATGAACGTGCTGGAAAGGTAGGGCGACCGCGTACGGCAACCACAGAGGGCAACGCGCAGCTAGTGCAGCAGGTGATCCAACGGCGGCCTCGGGTTTCCGTTCGCCGTGTTGCAGCTGCGGTCCAAATGACGCCAACGTCCACGTATCGTCTCATGCGCCAGAGTTTACACCTCTATCCATACAAAATCCAAACGCGGCAACCCCTCAGCGCTGCTACCATTGCTGCACGAGAGACATTCGCTAAAGATATAGTGCACAGGATTGATGACGGCGATATGCATGTGGGCAGCATTTGGTTTACTGACGAAGCTTATTTTTACCTGGACGGCTTCGTCAATAAACAGAACTGGCGCATATGGGGAACCGAAAAGCCCCATGTTGCAGTCCCATCGTCCCTGCATCCTCAAAAAGTGCTGGTCTGGGCCGCCATTTCTTCAAAAGGAATCATTGGCCCATTTTTCAGATCCGAAACGATTACTGCATCACGCTATCTGGACATTCTTCGTGAATTTGTGGCGGTACAAACTGCCTTAGACGACACTGCGAACACCTCGTGGTTTATGCAAGATGGTGCCCGGCCACATCGCACGGCCGACGTCTTTAATTTCCTGAATGAATATTTCGATGATCGTGTGATTGCTTTGGGCTATCCGAAACATACAGGAGGCGGCGTGGATTGGCCTCCCTATTCGCCAGACATGAACCCCTGTGACTTCTTTCTGTGGGGACACTTGAAAGACCAGGTGTACCGCCAGAATCCAGAAACAATTGAACAGCTGAAGCAGTACATCTCATCTGCATGTGAAGCCATTCCGCCAGACACGTTGTCAAAGGTTTCGGGTAATTTCATTCAGAGACTACGCCATATTATTGCTACGCATGGTGGATATGTGGAAAATATCGTACTATAGAGTTTCCCAGACCGCAGCGCCATCTGTTGTTGAAAATTGTAACTACTGTAATTTCGAAAGTTTGTCTGCCTGAAAATGTACTGTTGTCCCAAGCATACTGCAACAAACGGTGTATTTCTATCGCTGCTCGTTTAGTTTTTATTGCCGTTTCAAATATACCGGTCATTTTTGAAACACCCTGTATTTCCAGTGGCTTATGGTACTGCACTTCGCACTACTAGATGTTTACACCGCTGTCGTCGGTATCACGTCTTCACTTCCAAACCACTGCTTGGAAGAGACGAGACGGATCGGATGACAAAGGCGGCATTCTGCTGTACGACTGCTGTTTCTCCTCCCTGGATGCGAGGTGTTTACATTAACACTGGAGTTACTCGGAAATGAAGATGAGGTCCCAACGGCACAGTGTAGCACTCGGTAGCAGGGAGGCTCCAGATTGTGATGGAGCATACGTGCTGGACGGAACGACTACCTGAGCTGAATAGATCGTCATAAGTATTAACGTATGCATCTCGTGCTGACTTATTCTGCTCTTTCAGGGGTTTTGTCTAGTTCCTTCCGTTCCGTAATGTAAATATCTGTTTCTTTTGAAATATCGAAACGTTTACTTTTTTAGCTTCACGTAAAATGTGGTTCATTCTCAGATTTACCATCATTATATCTGTGCGTTATAATATGTAAGGCTACGAATAACTGATTGAACTTCAACGGTTTCCACAATTACAGATGTTCTTTGCAAAGGACACACATATCTAGCGTAGAGATGGAAAGAAAGCATACTTAGTTGTGTATATTCAGTTATCTGATTGTCCGCATTATGATCTGATTGACAAAGCATGAAAGCTTGTTTATCAAATGCTGTTCTTAGATACGATCTACATGTACTTCAATTGTATATTGCTAAAGTCACACGTAGATGTAGACTTGTTTCAAGGTCTTAGTAGAAACTTATTTTTTTCTGATTGTAACACCTGAAGATGGTCACTATGGGCCAAATGCGTTGTGTTTGAGTCATAAAAAGTGACTGTGACAAAAATAAACAGAGCTTTATAGTTGATGAAATGAAATTTACAACACTGATTTCTGCCTTCCTAAATCGCATCACCGAAGAAGATCACAACACAGTTCCTAGTTACTATCATCACACGGATGCGAACCACCAAATGTAGAAATAATTGAGCACAAAACTGAAAAAAATTGAAAGAGTTTCATAATGAAGACGCCGCTAGACTCGGAGTACCCATTAAGCTCTACATCGAATATGCAAAATAATTCTTCCCCTGTTGTGGCAGCAAACTGTCGTAGGTGTAAAATAAAGCATAGGGCTATAGATCGAGACGCTGAATGAAACGCGTTTGGCTGTTAAGAGAGCAATGCGTGAAGCCTTCAGTGAATACCGTAGCAGAGATTTGTCTAACGATTTTTCACAAAAACCGAAAAAGTTCTGGTCATGTGCAAAGTTAGTGCCGAAACACTCACGGATGAAGATCTGAAATTGTGATTAGGAAAGCAGAAACAGAAATAATTAACTCAGTTTAAAATGTTCCATTACAAAGGGAAACCCAGGAGAACTGCCACAATTTAATTCTCGTACCGTTATTCTACATTGACAACAGAAGAAACGTTATGGGATGTGGAGATATTTTCTCAGAAAATTCTGTGATCTACACTTTGGTGCAAAATTTAAGGACGAAAGTAATTTCCACATGATGTGTCACTGTCATGTACCATTTCTCGATGAAACTTTTACCATACATACAAAGAACTGCTACAGTATAGTACGTACGGTAACTGAAAGAAATACGAAATGAGTGGAACAGATGTGACCCTTTTATTCAGAGACAATAATTACATTGATGTCAACGCGATTCATGATGGTCCCCTGGTCGTTATAAACAGCAGGACATGGTTTCTAGCAGGGTAAGTGATCGACAAGGGCGGCACTGCGTGCTCTGTAAGGTGCTCCCATACTGGTCACAAGGTTGGTAAAGAATTCTTGTGATACGGCGTTCCCACTCTCAACCAGCGAGGTTAACAACTGGCGGATCGTCGTTGTTGCATGTAGACGTGGTGTAATACATATTATCCATGCATTCCACACGTGCTCGATGGCATTTAGGTCGGTTGAACGGGCAGGCTAGTCCATTCGTCGAATATCCTCTCGTTTACAGAACACCTCCGTCTGCGCTGTTCGATACAGTTACCATTGTCATCCATAAAAATTAAGTCAGAACTGAACGTACCGATGGGAAGACGAACATTAGGAGGAGGTACAATCTCACGATATCGTTGACCGTTGAGTGTACAATGGTCAAAGATTTGGATGCCAGCACGTCTATACATTTTAATGTATTGCGAATACATAGAAAGAAGGATCCTTTACTGTATGATTATATGATAGCGGAACAAACACTGGTAGCAGTTACTTCTGTAAAATATCTGGGAGTATGCGTGCGGAACGACTTGAAGGGCAATGATCATATAAAATTAATTGTTGGTAAGGCGGGTGCCAGGTTGAGATTCATTGGGAGAGTCCTTAGAAAATGCAGTCCATCAACAAAGGAGGTGGCTTACAAAACACTCGTTCGACCTATGCTTGACTATTGCTCACCATTGTGGGATCCGTACCAGGTCAGGTTGACAGAAGAGATGGAGAAGATCCAAAGAAGAGCGGCGCGTTTCGTCACAGGATTATTTGGTAAGCGTGATAGCGTTACGGAGATGTTTAGAAAACTCCAGTGGCAAACTCTGCAAGAGAGGCGCTCTGCATCGCGGTGTAGCTTGCTGTCCAGGTTTCCAGAGGGTGTGTTTCTGGATGAGGTATCGAATATATTGGTCCCCCCCCTACTTATACCTCCCGAGTAGATCACGAATGTAAAATCAGAGAGATTCGAGCGCGCACGGAGGCTTCCCGGCAGTCGTTCTTCCCGCGTACCATACGCGACTGGAACAGAAGAGGGTGGTAATGACAGTGGCACGTAAAGTGCCCTCCACCACACACCGTTGGGTGGCTTGCGGAGTATAAATGTAGATGTAGATGTACATCATCGTGTACCTCCTCACACCGTAACACCTGTCACCGAAACGATCATGTTCGACGATGTTCCTGAGTGCATACATGGCAAGAGGTGGGAATACGTATTGCACAGGTACACTCCCGTCTGTGGTGATCACACATCTGAGAACCATGTCCCGCCTTTTGTAATGTCCAAGGGATCATCATAAATGGCGATGACTTCAGCGCAGTTATTGTCTTTCAATAAAAGTGTCATATCTGCTCTCATCGCGTATTTCTTTCAGTTACCTTTTGCACCATACTTTAGCAATTCTTTCTATACATGGTGCAAGTGTATTCGAGCTGTGTTACATGGCACGGACATATCATACAAAAGTTACGTCCATCCTTACCAGTGTATATTCTAATACGACTATCTGTATCTCGCGTGAAGACTAAGCTGAGAAAAGTTAAGAAATAAATTCGGCGTAATGCAGAGGGTAACAACAGTCATTCTTCCCGCATACCATCCGAGAAGGGAAAGAGGATTTTGAGGAACAGAGCAAGTATTCTGGTACGCTGCATACTGTGTGCTTAGGGATATGAATACTTATATATAAATTCCTAAATGCGTGTACCTACGTTCTCATAGATGAAGTTTCAAAATGACGGACTGAAATTGTTAAGAACCATGGAAGAGTTTTTATGCAGGGCCTGTGGAATTTCTTCTCTACTACATACGAACTGGAAACGCGGTCTGTTGGGGGTGCTTTGTACTCTGGCCAATAAAAACGCACAGAGGGGTGCGGCAACGCATCTGCGGAACTGTAATCAGCTGTACGAGGAAGCTATGAATTCATAATGCAGCCCCGCATAACGTCCAATACTGGAACGTCACTTCTTTCTCCTTCGACTGTACGTGTTGTTGTTGCAGTGGCAGCGCAAACAGCTGCTTTTGCTTTTCAGTGGATGCAAAAGACGCTGCAAAATTAGGACGTGCCAAGGAATATTTTGATTCTTTAATGGTCCTTTCGTTAAAATTCAACATTTTGCAAGTTTTCTACTCAGCCAACAACCACTCAAAAATGCGAGTCGACCACAAAAAATTAATTCGTTTCGTCCAAATATCTGATGGAAGAGTTAGTAGCACAACATTCCATTTCTTTGGATTGCACTGTCTTATCTGATTACTGACTGGCTTGTAGTCGAGAAGAAAACAACGCAAGATCACACAAGACGTACAACTATATGCTGAAAAGAAGTTAATGGTCTTATATTCACGTTTGTACTTCGTCTACAGCCGTACGATGAGTGGCAGACAGCATGTAGCATACCAGAATCATATTCCCCAACCTTTCTGTTTGGCCATGGCACCCCGGAAAGAGTCCTATCGATTTCCCTCTACACGAGTTAGAATTTCACTAATTTTAGACTTGCGGCCATAACGCAATACATATATTTGAGAGACTAAGATGTTTCTTGATTTGTACTGGAATGTGTTTAAAGCTCAGAATGAGGGTTCCGTTCCTTAAGCTTCTCTCACTCGCTTCTGTTAAGCATTTAAGCATTTCTTTGACGGTGAGCTTACAGATTAGTGATTAATTATGTTCTTCACTGTGTATGTATATATATATATATATATATATATATATATATATATTTCTCTCTCCTGCCCCTCCCTCCCTCTCCCTCTTCTGTGAATCTAACTCGGTGACGGTCATAGAGAAATGAATATTATTTAAGAAATGGTGGATCAAGAGTCTGTAAGCAACTTCCTTCATATGTGAATCCCACTCATTGGGATGTTTGTGGTGTATCACAGTCTAGTACTTTCTTCCTTCACGACCAAATTTATGTTGTTGCTGTACCTTAAACCGCTTTGGCTAAGTGTTCCTATACCTATGACGGTGGTAGCTAATTACTGCGACTGATCGACTGTCATTTAGTCTAATTCATAGAGTCTTTTCCTTTATTTACACATACTAAAAATGTTTGTGAATGATCACGTTCTTCTACCGAGATATGCCTTTCGACATTGTACTTATAGCATTAAATCGTTGGACCAAATATTGACTATCCGGAACTCTTTCAGCATTTCGTAACTATTGCCCAACATCATAGTCTTCCTGTACACGCTCAACAGCGAAAGACTTGAAAGGAGGAGAAACAGAGATCTGTTGACAGACAAAACCAAGCCTCACATATCTTCATCAAAGAGAAGGCATATATTAGTTGGAAAACCATAGTTTTGAAAACTTGCGGATATGCCCAATCTGCAATTCGTTGCATTCATTATCGTCATTGCTTACAGCAGTTCTGCATCATACGAGTATATGCATATTATTTTCTGTTCTTTTTTTTCCCTAAATTATAGTTAACTAGCGCTGGAAAAGATACATTTACCAATTAACTTTCATAAAAGACGTATCACATGCCACTGATTTTTATTGATAAAGTAGAACATTTAATATTGCATTAGTGTGTATTGAGTGCAAGAATGTGTGGAAGAAAAATCAAATGTGTATCTCGTTTGTGCACGATGTGTCAGCCCCGCACACGAACTGTCTTCCGACCTCAGGACAGTAGATCTGAGTTGTTGGCAAACGTACGACCGCTGTGTAGTCCCATTCACAAAAAATTCCAGTCGGTGAGGGCGGGATCAGCTGGCACTGAGTCGGCGCTCCGAGTTTAGACCGGAATCCAGAAAGCTGGCAGCCACACGGAACGGCTCGACCGGCTACAACCGCACATCTTCCTACCATCACCTCTCCCAAAGGCGACAAATTCCTTTCACTTAAGTTTATCTTTGGCGTGTTTGACGTGAGTCGGCTTTCATATTATGTAATATAATCATTAACGGAAGAACTGTGTGAGTTATAAAAATCTTTTTTTTGTTTTAATTACCTAGTACATATCACACCTTACTACTTACGTGCATTGTTGCTCTTTGGTATCCGTCGTCCATTTCCCGATTTCAAACGGTGCTGCTCAAGTAAACACGTCCCCCCTCCTATCTGACATCTCACAGCACCGTAGTCAATTACTTTAAAACCGACTTCCTTGTATTTTGCAGCATCTGCTGCCATGGTGGGTGCCGAGCCATAGCTGGTATCCACATTCTTCCTTAAAGTGCCTCAGACTATTAAAATCAAGAGGAAACATTTCTTGGTCGTTTGCACTGTTCCTCGTAAATATTAGGCTCCATTATGCTTGTAGACATCAGTCTCCAATAAAACCAACAAATAATAAAGTTATCAATAAAGTTTGGGTGACGTTGGTATCTATGAACCGATATTTCTACAACTGATCTAATGCCTGTACAGATTTAACTGAAGTTTTGTATCAGTGATCGTGGGAAAAATGTCAGTTTTCAGCTCTGTAAAAATGTCTGCCAAGTACCCAAGCAATAGTTCCTACACGAAATGCAGATACTGTTCTTTGTTACGATAGCAATTCCCCGTAACGAGACCACTGGGTTGGTATTAGCAGACGGTAACACGTTGTCTGCAAAACTCGCTGGTAACTACTGTCCACAGCGGTGTTAGGCCTTCCACGCTCTCTTGTGTGACTGTTTCAGCTGTTTGTTGCAATTTGACGGTGCCTTATAGGTAATCGGCATCTATGCATCAGTTCAACTTACCGATTACGCAGATGGCTGTCACCTGGCCTTCTTGAAGATTCTGCATGTTGGTATAGAGAACATCCGAACTGCAAGCTCACAACTGACCGCAACCGTAGGACCTCTCATTCTACATGGTGGCCACTGAGAACTTAACTGTGAAGCAGATAACTGTCATGGTGTACAGTCGGCAAAGCGTGGCGCTATGCACCCCTCACAGAGTTCGGTGAGGGGTGCAGAATGCCAAGCTTTGCTGACCGTAATATATGACAAACATCTGCTTATGGCGTATGGTGAGTACACTGTTCTGGCAAGTGATAATGTCGGCTTTTCCGAACCGGAACTGCTGCTTTAATTAAAAGCAGCTTCTCAACTACCATCAAACGGTTAAGTGACCGGTTTCCAGTCCTCCCACTAAGGAAAAAATCCCTGGTAGTAGTAGCAATCGAAAGCAGGTCCTCCACGTGGCACTCATATACTCTGAGTGATTATCCATTGAGGCAGAAAGATAATTACTAAATGCTTAGATACATTCATAGTGCTAGATACATTCGGAAAGATTCCTCAAAGTAAGTTCAGTGCCAGAATTCAGTTTATATAGAACCTCGCACATTCTACATCAATGTCACTACTTTTACGCCATCATACCGGTATGGTGGAGATTATATAATGAACTAGCGTATGTATGTATGTATGTATGTATGTATGTATGTATGCATACCAGCAGCGACTTGTGCACGGGAACAGCAGCTGCCGTAACATCCAAGTTCGAATTTCATTATGTCCTCGGCATAACTCACGCTCTCCTTAACGTAAGATTGGTTTGTACACCGCAGTGGCTTACTAGCCAAGTCCTCTTGGAGTCCTTGTCTTCTCCCGACTATAGAACCGGCTGACACAGCCACTAACAGCGAGAACTATGGATTGGCGTCGATTCCGAACTCTGATGCACCTACACGTTTTTCACATTAACAAGTCACTGCCAAAGATGAAAGAAGCGATAATTGGAGAAAAAAGTTCTTGGAAAGACTGGGTATCGAACCTCGAACATTTCAATTGATAGTTCCGCACAAACCCATTAACCATTCAATAAACGCAATCGGCATCCAATATTGGGCGTTTCTCTTTCGTGTAAGAATGCGCACTCGGACAGTGTTTCTGCAGGGGATGAACCTGACTGTTTACAATAATATAAAAGTGTAGAGGACAACAAAGTTGATCTACCGTAATTTTTGTTATCGTCGAATTTTTACCCCTCTGAAGAGAAAGATAATAATCTCACGTTCGGACATCTCTCACTATTTATCTTACGTTTTCCCTACACTGAACGTGTTTGAAAAGACCTGTCATACACATACATTTCTGAAAATGGAAGAAATGCGCTATGCCCCTTCCCAAAAGAAAAAAGAAAGGGATTTTACGGTTTAAAGAGCGGTCTACGACGTGGTGTTAGAAACGGAGCACATGCTCGGGTTTGGGGGGGGGGGGGGGGTCGGGGAAGAAAATGGGCCGCATCGTCTTCAAAGGAACCATGCCACAGTTCGCCTTAAGCAATTTTGGAAAATCACAAAGAACCTAAATCTATATGGACGAATGAGGATTCGATCGCAGCTCTTGCCGTAAACCAGCAGTAGTTTAATCACTTTGCCACCTCTTTCGTTGTTTACTCTTCTGACGTACCAACGGTATACAAGGTTATTTTTCTGTATCAGAGGTTTGTGTGCCTGTAGTGCGGATGGTTTTCTCTGACTCCACTGTTGACGGGATGGGACACGAATTAAAGAAAAGAAGCATAAATTTGTGCAGATTGAAAGCTAACATTGTTGCGACACTGAAACTTCTAGTACTGCAAGGAAAAACAGTGAGTTATCGCGAATGCGAGAGTCATATTAATCTGTAAGCTACAAGTCGTGTCCTTATTGTAGAGAACGTGAGCTATTACCCTTCGAAACGCATTGGAGTTCCTGCCAGAGTGGCTGCCAGGATTTTACGCTGGAGAGGTCGGACCACAGAGGCTGTTTTCTTCATACAAGACTTGAACCAACGCAATTAACGTCCATCTCAAAATTTTCATCCTAAAATTTGTTCGATAGTACTCGTAACTCACCATCACTTTACCTTAACCTAACAGCTCTGTAATGTGTGTGAAATCGCGTCTTCTGTTAATTTACCTCCGACTGTGTGAATTGCAATGCTTTTTTTAAATGCAGTCTAGTGCGCGCACTGTGCAAGAAAGTTACGTCGTTCACACACAATGAGTCATATAATTTGGTTGTTTTTAGAACTGGGTCTCCTAAATAGAAAAGTAATTCTGAAACGTTCTGTGCTAACTTTTAAGTTTAAGTCTGTTAATTGTTCACACAACTAGTATCTCATCATATTCTTAATAACAAGCTGAGTACCTGGGGTTGGCCAGGTATGTATTTGTTCCAGTTCTATTAGTCTATCCCCTCTTTCCTTCCCTCTCGTCCATATTTCTCCCCCTCTGCCTGCCCATTTTCTTCACCCCCCCCATTCTCAATCCACCTTCTCTTGCCCCTCTCTCTGGCCATCAGCCACCCACTCCCACTCTCCTCTCTCTCTCTCTTTCTCTCTTTCTCTCTTTCTTCCCCCCCCCCCCCCCCATTTCTCTCCATGTTATCACTTCTACTCCAATGGAAGTTGCTGGTTCATACCCCACAGTGTTTCTTTCCATATAGTAATTAATATGTGTACCTTGCTTGGTTGAAATCGACCCAGAGGTGTACGAGTCGTTTTTTATCCACAGCTTTGCCCACATAAGCACATAACACCTGAATTTAAAGTTTTTCATAAACATTTGTGCACATATTTCGCCTGTATCTCTAGCGAATTTTGTCCTGCAATTTCGTTTCCACGCAGCTCGATGCTTATTACGTCATATTTCATGAACTATTATGTACAATGGAATAATTTTGTAGGTACATTCAGCGGTATGCTGTCCGCGAAATGTATTTCGAATAGAGTTAGTGGCAAAGAAGCAACATACTGAAGCGTTGTGCATGCTGAAGTTTTACTGCATGAACGGCAGACTTGTAATAATCGATAAACGTGTTTCCTTTCGTCACTTTCTGGGGAGTTGGAGCAACAAAAATCCTCAAAAAGGTTCGAATTACGTGTAAATTTGGTTGCAAGTCGCTAAGTGCCCTCATTCTCAAATACTGGATGAATAAAGTCTGGGCATTTGCGGCTACGTTTTATTTTTATTTATTTATTTTTCATTTGCACCTATTTGATACATACATAGGTGGTCTTGCCCTCACAGCGATTCTTTGCAGTTAGTGACATATGCACCAAGTTCCACTGAAATCAGTTCACTTGTTTAGGAGGAGACGTGCAGCATACATACATACGTACCAATGCATACATACATTTTTGTAATTCGTGTGGATGTCGAAGCAATTGCAGGCTAATAACACATCTATACATAGTGTTAACAGGAGACTTATTGTGACGAAATTGTTTCTTGTTTTTTTTGAGGTGCATACTCAAGTTTTGCAGCCTATGGTACGTTTTGCACAACGAAGACATATTCAACTTTAACTTTTTGCGAGCGCGTTTCTTTGGCCTGGCACGCCTTTTCTTCGGCAACAAGTTTCAAAGGATTATGTAAAGTCGTTATACATCTTTCTGAAGAAATTTTCTGCGTTCATTTTCGAATATTACGCTGTGAGGTAACAGAGGGCACATCTGTCTACGGAAACGTGGATTTACGTCTTCATACAGCCATAGTGTCACTAGTTGGCTTTGTCGAGTGATAACTTGCTATCAATTGTCGCCGAGGTGCTCGGTGGATAGCGGAAATAGGAGCGGGCTGTATTGACTGCAGGCGAGGCGTTCCGCGGATTAGTGACGAGAACCAGGAGCGCGATGGAAGAACGCCGCGTAGACCTGCTGGCTGTGCACGAGGAACTAATCGAGGCGTCGAGCAGCCGGCGGCGGACCACCCGCAAGCCGCGACCCAGGGACCGCTGGACTGTCGTCGTTGGACCCGAGATACGGTAAGTACTCGCGTCCTCGGACCGCTGCACCAGGCTGCGAAAAATCGCAACCATTACTGAGCGTATCCACTCGGCATAGTTGCAGTTGACACTCAGCAGGTGAACTATCTTCCCTGCAGCAGTGTAGAAAAGATACGTTACCTGATGCGGCCATCGGTGTTGTATAAATTTTCAAATGCTTGGAAAAAATTCCATAAGGATTTTTTATTATTTATTTATTTATTTACCTATTTATTTATTTATTTATCTACTTATTTACTTTGTATAGCGCTGTGAGTCTAAATGAGCTAAAGACATTTTCTCGTGGAACGAATTACTACATACAGAGTACAGGAAAAATTCTTGATAAGGTCAGAACGTGGCAGGAGTTGTCATATCGAGTAAAGTTTGACAATTGATCAGAGATAGGGCCATAAAACGAGAGAAAGTTACTAACATTAACACATTCACTGTACCTAACTGCCCTTCTATTGATACGTGCATCCAAGGTATGTGTGGTGAGAATTTTATCTGTTCAGAGCATAACTTTTCCTCTAACTCTTTTACTTTATCTCTCACTATATTTAGATCGTCCAGTTGTGTAATCACATGAGCTAGAGCCATATGTATCTTTAATTCTGTCCAAATCACATGTTATACTATTAATATAAAACAATCTGCTTCCATTTGGAGTGCAGGCGTTGTATAATCACTTGTGATGTTGTCCTTATAACATATGGTAAAATTAAATCAATAATTTGGCACCATAACCAAGACATTTCCAATAAATTTGCCATTTAGCAGAGCGTCTGAAGGTAGCATACAGTATTATTAGACAATATACTCAACCCTTCTTGCGGAGTAGCGATAACAACCATTAATTACTCCTAAGAACAGATCGTACGCTATCATTAAGCTAAACCACCTTCTTGTTACAATCTTTAGATTTCTCGCAAACACTCTGTAACATCGTAGCCTAGCAAGCTTCGTGACTTTGGGCGAGACATAAATACAGAAGTTTGTTTACACATCCTGCGATATCCTTCTGTCGTAACCCCCTGAGTCACAGTCTGGCATTAACTGTGTAGCACGATACTTCAGTGCAGTACAGACGCTTTTGTCGGCACAGCCCGACTGCAAACTTAAGACACATAGCGGAGCGTCTCTGTGTGACGCGGCAAAAATCAAATATATCTCGCCTCTCCCAGCTGCCAGAAGCTCTCGTTCACCTGCATCTGAAACGGTCGTGCGCTTCAGTCAGCAAATTATAGTATCTACACAGTTCATCGCAATCCGACGTGTAGATACTAACATTTATTTTCTTGAGTTTATACTGCGTTCTAAGTGAATATGGAACTGTGGCTACATTTTTGTGTAACATTACTTTTAAATCAATTCTATACAAAGCAAACACTTTCAGCTTTTGTAATCCTGTCGTCCTAACTTGCGTAACATACAGTAATGAAAGCAAACACTGTTTCCACAGTAAAAATGTATCGCAAAGATTGCTCCAAAAACAATAAATTCTTGTTCCACCAAAACCCTTACTTTTAAAATACATGTGGTACACTCGTACATATATCAGTCCATGTGATCAGTACTAGTGAGATGGATTATCTTTGCAGTTGGTTTAGCGCGGGTGGCGCAATTACGGTTATGCAGCATTCACGAATAGAATTACGTGTATAACACAGAGAAGTGATGTACACAAAATCAAACTCCAAAACATGCATCGTCAGGCACACTCATCCCGCAAACAACGGTAACTGCTAAATGACAAACTCATCAAACCATATCAGCAAATTCCCCGGGGCGCAGTTCGGACCAGCGGGAAGTGAAGTCTCTCCCACAGTATTTGTTGTGCGTGTCACAATCATGCAGAACACAAAACTCGAATCACATCATTAACATAAATCAATTATAACGTCACAAATGCATAAAGCCTCAGTCTTCCTATCAAAAAGTGGCAGAGACAACAGATTTCCCACTTACAACATAAATCCGACATTAGAATTATATTAATACCTTCAGCTGCCTACGGGCGTTGATCTATATCAACGGGGACAGGTGAAAATGTGAGCCCCGACCGGGACTCGAACCCTGGATCTCCTACTCACGTGGCAGACGCCCTATCCATCTGAGCCATCGAGGGCACGGAGGATAGTGCAACTGCAGGGACTATCTAGCGCGCGTCTCCCGCGAGACCCACATTCTCACCTTGTATGTCCACACACTACATTCGTAGTGTCCCACCCCAACACACCCATCACTCGTGGAAGACATTCTTACCAAGTCCCGTAAGAGTTCGGGGAATATGTGTGCATCTGCACAGAAGAAGAAGGTCATGGGCGGTATTGCCAGAACTATATGCTTATATGGATATGGTGTCTGTTTTTTTCAGACATGTCCGAAAAAACAGACATCATATCCATATATGTATATAAATCCGACATGTCACAACAAAAACATATATGTCACGTACGGACCAGTCAACAAAATTCAGTAATGAGGGATCCTATAGAAGAATTAAGAAAGGTGAATTCGGAGAAAAGACACATGACATTTTGGTTACCTAACGTGGTATACTCGATGCTGGTGAAAAATAATATCAAATGTACACCTCTCGGCAGGCTTCGCTGCACATAACTTCACCTAATACAAGCAATACGTAGAGGAATTAAATAAAAACCACTCAAAAAACCCTTACAGCTAAACACAACCAGTGACATATGGGTAAGGACCACCTAGCTTCAAATCTGCATCTACATACATACTTCGCAAGCGTAGCGGTGGGTATCATGCACCACTCGTTTCCTTTCCTGTTCCATTCTCAAATAGCGCGAGGGAGAAAAGACTGTCTATGTGTCACCATATTAGGCCTAATTTCTCATGTATTATCTTCGTGCTCCTTGCACGAAATGTATGCTCACGGCTGTAGAATCGTTTTGCAGACAGCTTCAAATACTGGTTTTCTAAATTTTCTAAACAGTGTTCCTGCAAAAGTAGGTCACTTTTTCTCAAGGGATTCACGTTTGAAGCCGGCCGGTGTGGCCGAGCGGTTCTAGGCGCTTCAGTCTGAAACCGCGAGACCGCTACGGTCACAGGTTCGAATCCTGCCTCGGGCATGGATATGTGTGATGTCCTTAGGTTAGTTAGGTTTAAGTAGTTCTAAGTTCTCCGATGTTAAGTCCCACAGTGCTCAGAGCCATTTGAACAATTTTTCACGTTTGAGTTTCCGAAGAATTTCTGTAACATTTGTATGGTTTTCGAACCTACCTGTAACAAATCTAGCATCTCACCTCTGAATTGCTTCCATGCCTTCCTTTAATGCCTTCTGGTGCACATCCCAAACATCCGAGCAATACTCAAGAAAAAGTTGCCGTCTCCTTCATCACACTTTCCCAAAATTCTCCCAATAAACCGAAGTCGACCATTCGCCTTGCCTATGACAATTTTCACGTATTCGTCCAATTTCATATCACTCTGCAGTGTTACATCCAGATATTTAAACGACGTAACTGCGTCAGGCAGGACACTACTAATGCTGTATCTGAACATTACGGGTTTGTTTTTCCTACATCTTCGTAAAAACTTAAATTTTTCTGCATTTAGAGCCAGCTGTCATTCATTGCACCAACTGTAAATTATGTCTAAGTCACCTTGTACCATTCTACAGTGACAAAACTCGACACTCTCCTGTACACCACAGTGACATCAGCAAACAATGCAGATTGCTCCCCACCCTGTCCGCCAGATCATTTTTGCATATAGAAAATAATAGCGGTCTCATCACACTCTCTTGGGGTACTCCTGATGGTACCCTTGTCTCTGATCAACATTCGCCATCGAGGACGACATACTGGGTGCTATTTCTTAAGAAGTCTTTGAGCCACTCACATACCTGAGAACCTGTTCCACATGCTTGCACCTTCGTTAACAGCCTGCAACGGGTCACCGTGTGAAATGTTTTATGGAAATCTACTCGGTATGGATTACAGAACATACACAGAGTAAATCTGCTGTTCAGCGGTGTTTAGATTCTGTAAGCTGTGGGTTCCTTTTATCATTTGGCCCGCAATGTCTCAAGCATGGCTGCATTGCCAAAAGCCAAGCGTTATAAAAAAAAAAGGGACCGAGGTAGAAGAACGACAACTTGTGCATCTTACTCTTCTCCTTACAAGAACAGGCGGTGATTTCTTACCATCACCTTCTGCCCTGTGCAGAAAAAACGCTGCTTGACATTCTGTTTTATTCCTGCCCTGCAACTGCAGTGCCTCTTTCTTTATATTGGCAATGGATTTCTCAGTTCCTTCCCAGATTTTGCAGTGGAAATGAATTCATTTCTCTTGCTCTGTCCTCTGGATCCGCATGCAATAAGACTTTGGTGTCGGCTACCTTTTGGTTGATGTGTGAAGAAGCTGATTCATTATAAGCTCGAAGTTCTTGACAAATCCATCCCACATATCATGCTTCTTGTTGCAATAGGTTTGGGATAGCCTTCTCAATTCTCTCAGAATTCTTTCAGTGGCGTCCCGACTGTACCAGCCAGCCTACCTTACTTTTCACAGTTTTAGAGACTTTCTCTGCCTTCCCGTCAGTTGATTTGTATTTCGAATAAACTTCACATTCTAACTCTGTCATTTGTTCTCAAAAATTGGTTTCTTTCCTCCCAAGATGATTTCATGTATTCTTCAGCTTTTTGTCCCTTTCCCAGTTTCACTAACGTTTGTTTGAGGCAGAGTGGAAGGTCCTCCACAATTTCTAGAAGGAAGGAAGATTGGGTTTATGGTCCCGTCAACATCGAGATCATTAGAGACGTAGCCCAAGCTTGGATTGTGTCAAGTATCTGCCCCTTTCGAAGGAACTATCCCCGCATTTACCTGGAGTGACTTAGGGACGGCTGGACACAGATTTGAACCGTCGTCCGCCCGAATGAGAGTCCAGTGCACTAAACACTGCGCCACCTCGCTCGGTCCGTAATTCCTGGACTCTAGCTGCTCTGCTTTTACTCTGCTTCAGTTTCACAAGCTGTTGTTACTCCACTCTATTCAGTTATCAGTGTGTTTTCCTGGGTCTCAGTCAAAGTAACTGCTGCTAATGCCTCTCACTCGGGAAATTTTACAACAAACTCCTCTGCAACTACTGAAGTATCTTCTCTAATGATCTATCTATCTCCTTCAGAATGTACTCAGTTAGCTCTCTCCATTTTGCAAGCCGCTGTGGCCGAGCGGTTCTAGGCACTTCAGTGCGGTACCGCGCTGCTGATACGACCGCGAGTTCGAATCCTGCCTCGCGCATGGATGTGCGTGATGTCCATGGCTTAGTTAGGTTTAAGTAGTTCTAAGTTCTGGGGGACTGAAGACCTCAGATGTTAAGTTCCATAGTGCTTAGAGCCATTTGAACTATTTTGAACCCTCTCCATTTTAATTAATGCAAATCTAGAACCTACTGCTCAAAGAACAGTCGCAAATACAAATTAAATGCATAAAAGTAGATACCTAAAGCTCACGAAAATATTGACACGCTAAAGAAATAAATTTTCACATGCAACGAATCACAAATAGTCCCCCCCCCCCATAAAAAAATATACAGGGAGATAAAATACACGTCACACTAGCAAGGCTGCAGCTGTTGAACCATGTACAAGCGAGATTAAGACTGCAGATTGTCGCTACAACAGATGTTGCTATCTGTGGTGTGTCTCAACGTGCTGTTCTTACTGCAGACTCGCGGTTTAAGGCGCCTTGCACTGCTACGGTCGCAGGTTCGAATCCTGCCTCGGGCATGGATGTGTGTGATGTCCTTAGGTTAGTTAGGTTTAAATAGCTCTAAGTTCTATGGGACTGATGACCATAGATGTTAAGTCCCATAGTGCTCAGAGCCATTTTTTTTTTTAAGGCGCCTTGCCACGGTTCGCGCGGCTCCCCCCGTCGGAGTTTCGAGTCCTCCCTCGGACATGGATGTGTGTTGTCCTTAGCCTAAGTTACTTTAAGTTAGATTAAGTAACGTGTAAGCCTAGGGACCGATGACCTCAGCAGTTTGGTCCCATATGCACTTACCACAAATTTACAATTTCCTTACTGCAGAATGTCAGACAATTACAGTTGTAGGATCCTAGCAGGATCGCCATGAAATTTCCGTGCTTTGTGTCGTGCTGGGCCTGGGTGGAGGTGTGTGCTGTCTGCCTACCACTTTCACTGGCTGTGCCCTTCGTACTACAGTGCGGAGCCGAAGTGACTAATTTGACTGGATGAGAATACCTGAAATGAGGCACCTAATTTTCTCAAGACGCACGCCATAGCTACGGAAGCTCATTCTCTGAAGTTATGCTGGAAAGTAGTGCTCTGACGTCACCAACAGACACCTTGGGTTCATTATCATCGATCATACTCCACACACGCCCAATTTGGCCCCATTTGATTTTCATCTTTTCCCATAACTTAAAGAACGTCTTTGAGGACCTCATTTTGATAGTGATGAAGCAGCACAAGCAGAGGTGAGATTTTGGCTCCATCAACTGTCACACATCCTTCAGTCACAGTATCAACAAACTTTTATGTTGTTGGGAGAAATGTGTTCATCGCGTGGGTTACTAAGCTGCGAAAGAAATATGAAGACATGAAGAATAAAGTTGTAGAATGTTAGTAATGTTCGTTTTATTTAAAAAGTTTCGAGTTTTCGCATTAACATTTCGGTGGCATTACTTTTCAGCATGCGCTCATAACATTTGCCTACACGAAGGTGCCTTTAGTGGCACTCGGTGATCCTCTATGGACCTGCAGTGGCTTAGCAGTGGCTGTAAAGGCGAACATCGCTCTTGCTGAGAAAAGCACATGGCTGGCCTGCTCTGGTCTTTCTGACTTCCACAAACGCAGTCCATTGGGAAGCTGTTATCCATATACAGAGATCCTTTCAGCCAGCCACCAAGAGCAGAAATGGACATCTGGATTAGCTCGTCTCCATCACAACAATTTGAAACTTTATTCCTGTGCTAAGAAGCTGTATACTCTCTTACATCATAGTCAAGAAAAATACATAAATCGCAAGTATTCAAACATCGCATAGCAAAATGTCACAATTTCTTTATTTATTTTCTCATTCCATCCCAGGTGAGTACTTTCTAACCCATTCAGTGGTTCTCCAATCTGTTGATGGCCTCCATTTTGTGCATTATGTACTTGCTTCAGAATCCTCTTTGCATCTTCAGAACTCAGTTTTGGTTTTCCTCTTTCTTTGAGTTTAGATGCTGTATTTGTCTTGTCTCTATCAGTAGAAGCTTTCTTCTTCTTTGCCTCTGATTGTCTCAGTAAATGATCCAGCTGTCTCCAGTGCTGTAGTTACCCCTCTGGCTGCACGAATCCTTGGTAGTCCATCGGAAACCTGGATACATTCCCCACTTTTATATAAAATTCTTATTTTCCACACTTCTAGCTTTAGTCAGTCTTGAGGTAGGATCTGAAATATTTCTGATCCCATCTAGTGGCTATTATCGACACATACCACTAATTTGTGACCAAACACAAAGGGTCATTACTGCTTTGCTGAAGACACGGTGACAAGTAATCTTTCTTCAGTGGTACTATAATTTCTCTCTGCTGTGTTAAGCATCCTATATGAATATTGTATAATAAGGTCATTTTCCAGATCTCCTTGGCTTAGCATTGCATCAACAGTGTCCTGCTTGCATCAGTTGTGATATGAATAATTTTCGAAATCCAGATACAGTAAGACTGACAGACACAACAGCTTTTCCTATAGCTCTTGAAAAATGTTTTAAGGTTTTTCTGCATTAGTATATGTAACATCTTTCTTTGATAACTCTTGTAGTGAATCCATTGAAAAATCTTAGTATCCTACCATGTCACACTATACTTTCACCTGCTCCTTCGTTTCTGTTGCCAGATATTCTTTAATTGCTGTTATCTTATTCCGATCTGTTTACATTCCTTCCACTTATAATGTCCTAGGTAAGTGATTTCTTTTCAGCGGAGTTCACATTTATCCATCCGTAATTTGAGACTGGTGTTGCCTTAATCTTTCAAAAACTTCCATGAGTCAGATACCATGTTCCTCTAACGATGATCCAAAAAATTATTTTATGCTCCAGAAAAATAAATAGTTCCTCTCTCCATTAATACAGAATTCGTCAATTGGTGGGAAGGTAAAGATGTGGACCTCAACTCCATTGCCATTCTTGAGTATTCATAGTAATCATACAATGTACTCAGCGTAGTTTTCACCCTGTCTTTCTCATCAGTTTGCACCAGGTAATACCCTTGGCTACGTCTAATGTCAAAAAGTACTTGCTTTTCCAGCCCATAGCGAATCTTTTCTACAATCAGTAAAGGAAACCTGAACTGCATGACATGTCGTTGAGTTTACTGTGTTCTCTAACACCTCCAATTTCTTGTTTCCACTAGCGTCCATCTTCTTTGAAATCATGATTAGTGGCAACAGGAACATGTCGTTGTAACCTCTAGACAGCTCGACAATTGCACGTCTCAGTTGAAATGTGTAGTTCGCATGTTCTCTTTAAGAACACTGGTTCTAGTTTACCCTCCTTTATTTGCAGCATCTGTGTGCCGGATCTTTCTTGTGGCCAGTACTCCACTCGGTACACTCTTGGTTTCTAATTAGGGGCATAAAAATTTTACATGCGTCTTGGTCATGTTTAATACACTAGTAAGACACGTAACATTTTCTAAAGCTACTAGTTAACTTCTTACTTTTGGCACGACTGCTTCCTTCTTTCCTTCTACATCAATTTTTAATCCAAAACTCCTTTCTTTTTGGGACCCATTATTATTTTTAACTTCACATCCTTTCCCCGTTACTTCGCTTACTGTGACTAATGTTATTTTTGAACATTCTTCGCCTGCTCCGACAGATTCATCATTTTCCTCATTTCTTCATTATTTATGGCTTATGTTATTTCTTGCATATTCTTTGCCTGTTCGAACTGATTTTTATCCAATATCCGTGGTAGACGGATATTTGCTGGATATTCAAGGTGTACTTTTAAAATATTTCCTGCATCTGAACCATCTGGTATGCTTATTACTTCAAAACTACCCACCATTTCTTCATACAGACATGCAGATCGGATACTGGTAGGTGTTACGTCATTTCCCGTTATTTACATATTCATGTGGAAACACGCCTTCCTTTTTAATCAAATTAAACTCTTCACTGTCGAAGAATTACTTTCTTGTTACCTACAGCCCATCATGTTTCAAACATGAGAGACATTTTTCCATAGATCACGCCACAAAGTTGAAGAAATCAAAAGGGGGAGGCAGAAAAATGAAAAGATTTTAAAGAAAATGCTGAAAATGGAGAGTCAGCCTTTTTTTAAACATGAATTTAGTGACAACACTGGAAATGGTTTGCGTCGTACTTTTCCATGTGTGTTCTAATCACAGGAAAATGTGCTGGATTTATTTTCACTGTTGTGTTTCTTTCACTTGTTGACGTAGGTCCGAAATTAGAACATGAGCATCGTACCATGGAACCTAGTGGCGAATGAACGAAGAGCTGAATACTAGAGGCTGCTTTTACCAATGATACACTGACGACTTAGTCATAGTAATACTGTGCAAATTTACTAGTACTGTCAGAACTATGACACAATGTGCATTGACCATTGTGCGAAACTGGCGCATGGAGGAAGGTCTACGGGCCAGCCTTAAGAAAACTGGTTCAAAATAGTTCAAATGGCTCTGAGCACTATGGGACTTAACATCTGTGGTCATCAGTCCCCTAGAACTTAGAACTACTTAAACCTAACTAACCTAAGGACATCACACACATCCATGCCCGAGGCAGGATTCGAACCTGCGACCGTAGTAGTAGTGCGGTTCCGGACTGAGCGCCTGAACTGCTAGACCACCGCGGCCGGAAGAAAACTGGTGTAGTATCGTTTACGAGGAAGTATATGCAGCACAGGTACTGAAATCTTAATCTTTTGGATGAAACACTCAGTGTAGAAGAGGTAGTGAAGTATCTAAGCGTAACCCCGGATGCGAAGCTATTATGGAGCCCTCACGTAACGAATATAATACATTCTAAGGCGAAAGATACTCTTCTAGCACTGGAAGGGCCTGTAAAACAAACCGCAACAGTCTGTACTGGCCATACACCACTGTAATAAGATTTATGATAATTTATGGGACTACAGTATGGTGGAGCAACTTAGAAGGTGGTTGCTAAGGATCTTGGCAAGGTGCAGAGACTGGACTGCTCAGCCATAACAGGCGGAATTAGCAGCACATCCAGTGCTGTGATGGAGAACGTGCTGGACATGGCCCGATAACACATGCGGGCTAAATTGGAGGTAGCGGCAGGGGCATACAGGCTAAAAACTGGAAATAAATGGATATATTAGGACATTCTGAATCCCACACCAATATAAGTAATGTAGTAAATATAGGAGTGGTCGGGGAAATGCCGGATGACTATACAGTAACTTCGAACTACTTGAATCAAGTTTTAAGTGTAACAATTGGAAGAAGCAAGCAGTGGAAGACCGAACAGTGACACTGTGCAGGGGTCATAATCTGGTTTATCAATCTGGCCGAAAACAGACGAAGGAGCTGGGGCCTGGGAATGCGGGCTATAGCTTATAACAAAGAGCGCAATCTCTCTAGGGATACTGGCCACCGTATTCAAGGCGAAAATATCTGCTACCAGGGTGTGTGCGGAGGAGAATTTGTGTAGGCATCACAAACATCAGAGCGTCTACATATATTCATACAGCCAAGTAGCTCTGAAATCTCCAACTAGCTTACAAGATGATTGCAGAATGCCACAAAGTCCTGTTGAGACAGGGGAAAGCAACAGGCTATACCTGCTGTGGATCTCTGGTCACTAAGGAGCAAGTGGCAATGAAAAGGCTAATAGGCTAGCTAGGACAGGTGCGACGACTCCATTTATTGGACCATAAGCTGTCCCAACCATCACTAAGAAGATGGTTAAATCAAAAATACGAAACTGGATCAGAAGGCAGCATGAAGATTATTGGACAATGATCCAGAAACAAAAACACGGCAAATTAACGATGCAAAAGCCATCTTTTAAGAGATGTTCTGTAATCCTGGGATTGAACAGGAGACAGACTAAACTCATGGTAGAACTAATGACAGTCCATTGGAACTTTAAGAAACACCTATATACGATGGATATAGAAAAGAAAGCCTCTATGTGTAGTCTGTGGGGTAGGGCGACGAAACCACACTACACACAAGTCCGAAGTCACAACAGACCGGATATCAAGTCGTGAAGAAATCGTGTCTAATAAAGAACGGGTAAAGAGCCTCCCAAAACTCTTTAAGGGTAGTGGCCGGGTTTACTCGAAGTGCAGGGAGTGAAATCACCCAATAAACCCTGTTTTGATGTGGGGAATATTGGGCTCGGACAGCAGTTATTTTTATCGTCTTGTTCAGATCAAATCAAACCATTCCATATTGTCACCACATCAGTATAGCTGTAACTATGAATATTGTTCACTTTAAGTACAGTCTACATAGAAAACTATACTATATGGTTTAGAGATGTAGCGAGCATTCGATATCTACATGTATCACAAACGACATCTTAAACTGATTGCCAATTTTGTCAAATTTTATGCACTGTTTTTCTTCACAGGGCGTGACAGTATTGACTTTTCTGAATTTCAAACAGTCCACTAAATCTCCAGCCAACCTCTCTTTAGAATGAAAATAGCACAAAACGTGCTCGCATACTTCAACTGATGACGAGTAATACAACTACTTTCTGGCCTCAAAATGATTTTTATGTAAGAGAGATTGTAAATTCCTATGTTCCTGACCAGACGCGATGACAGGTTTACGTGTTTCTCACGATTATACATAATATTGCTTGAAGTGGTCAGTTATAGCTTTTTTTCAACCCATGATTTGCCCATGCGATATGAATGTCTGAATGCCTTCCTTGTTCACACGCATTAAACTTTTCAATCATTTCATTTCCTATCAACCTGAAGCATGTGAAAATACTTAAAAAAAAAGCTACGGAACCACTTCAAACTCTTCTCTTTTGTATAGTTTTTCTGTTGTATAACTGTCCGCTCTCTCTCAGAATACTGAATACCGTAGCTTGTTTTTAAGTATTTTCACATGCTTCAGGTTGATAGGAAATGAAATGTTTGAAAAGTTTAACGCGTGTGAACAAGGAAGGCATTCCGAAATCCATATCGCATGGGCAAATGATGAGTTGAAAAAAAGCTATAACTGACCACTTCAAGCAATTATTTTCGCACTTTGAATGCACATTTGTCATGGTATGTTTGTTTGCTATCAATTTTGGTAATTTTTTGTGTGTTTCTTCATAAAATCATTTACTTGCGTTCATGTTAACGCAAAGTTTCAAAATTTCATTTAACTTCCAACTGGAATCGCGAACTCGGAAAGTTTAAATGCTTTTAAAAGCTGTAACATTGATTAACTACCATCCACTGATGTCATCATAAACTGATAGTGACGTTAATATGTGTTTCCATAACCTCATCTGACTTGGAAAGTACGAATTAACATGAAGCAAGATATATATCTTAAGCGACAAATTGGACCTACTTAGTCTGTTGGTGAAAACTGGAAGAAACTATTAAGAAAGTTTTTGGTATCATTAACACTATTATGCTTAGCTTCTCGCCAGTGCTTATTTCACTTTTAAAATCAGAATCGACGTAAATCCATTCAGAAGTATCATCATTGACTTTCATCCAGCTTTGCAAATGGTTCACTCAGTGTTTGTAATTACACCTTACGTTATATATATACTACTACTTTGCGTACTGAATTATTTGCAGCAGCTCCTCTCCTCACCAGTAACTAGGACATGGAAATGTCACAGTATTCCAATCAACCTTCACAATTTCGTTAGTATATAATGTTGTTGCAAGAAGAAGATCTCTTAAGTCTTACGAACATTCTTGTACAGAAATTATAAGAAGTGAAAATTTTGCCAGTAACATCATTTAGACTTACATTTTGAAGCGGAAGAAAATGATTTGTATGTACCACGTAAAATTTGTTGACGGCAGTGGTATCTCAGGGTGGGTAGTACTTCCAGTAACAACATATACATGGTGGTCAGAAACAGTCTGAAAAGCTTGTAAGGATGTAAAAGGGTACGTCATGATAAGAAATAATTGTTAAGAAAAAAGTTTGATACGTTGAGTCGTTTCTGAGTTGACATTGAAGGTAGTCAATCAGGCCGCTGCGCGCGCAAATTCAAGCAGCCCGTCAGAGAGGTGTAATCACATGTTCCTCGTTTGGTTTTCTAAAACCGAAGAAGGGAGTGATACAGAAGTCGGACATGAGACGGTAGTAAGTATCGATCCCAAGCCAGAGGCTGACCTGTCCCGTGTGCTATCGTCTACGCTGCGAGAACAACTAACACTAACTGTATCTGGCGGACAGTTTTAATTTTCGTGTCCAACGACCTGATTGATTAACTTCAATGCTAATTAACTCGGAAAACTTGGAAATGGCGCAAGGTATCGAATTTTTTCTCAACAATTATCTCTCAAGGTAAGCTATCCAACAACATCCTTACTAGCTTTTCAGACTGTTTCTGACCACCCTGTGTACTAACAGCATATACAAGGTCCATGTGCGGCATAAACTGCAGGATATATTCTTCACACCTACATGAAGACATGGGTCTGGAAACGATTTGGTTCCATGTTACAGCTCATTTTATCCAACTCATCAATCATGGAAAACACACACGAACAGCACGCAACAGCTTACCACATTAAAATTTTTCTCAGATATGATATTCAATATGCTCTCCGTGGGCACTGATACATGCATAAAACCGGCGTCGTAGTGAATCTCCGATGCGATGATGTGTCCCTGGAGAATTTCGTATGCTTTCGCAGCCTTCCATAATACGGTCACGGGAACTATGAACATCTTGTTCTGAGGTTCCATACACAAGAGATTACAAATGTCCCCACAAATAAAAGTCCAGTGAGTTGGGATCTGGAGAGCGTGGTGATCAGGCAATTGGTCCATCTCTACCTATCCATCTGTCACCGAATCTGTTATTTAGAAGCCGACGGACGTTAACACTAAAATGAGGAAGTGTTCCATCGTGTATGAAGTACATGTTATGTCGCACAGCTAAAGGCACATATGATAACAGATCAGGTAGAACATGCTCTACGAAATTATAACAACTTTGTCCGTTGAGTCTGGGTGGAAGAAAGTGAGGCCGTACCAGTCACCAGCAATGCCGGCCCAAACGTTGATAGAAAATATTTGTTGATGACTTGCTTCAGCAGTTGAGTGAGAAGCAACGTCTGTTCACACATACTGACTGTGAAAATTTACCATCCAATCTCGCTGAAACGACACTTCTTCTGTGAACAGCACCTATGCACGAAAATTAGGGTTGACACTTTGTTGAATAAACCATTCGCAGAAGAGTACCCGTGCGGGAAAGCCTCCTGCTGATAATGCCTGCATACGCTGTAAATGGTATGGATATAGCTGGTCCTCGTGTAACACTCTTCAGACAGTCATGTTTTTAACATACGGTGTTGCAGCTACATGTCTTGTACTGACACTCTGGTCGTCGTCAACTGCTTGAAGAACTGCCGCCTCCTGTTGTAGTGTTCTCGTCCCTCTGGGCGTTCCCCGGTCGCGACTATCAGTCTTAAACGCATTGTGTTCCCAAAGACGAAGATTAATGGCTTCAAACGTTTCCCTGTCGGGGCACCTTCGTCCTGGAAATCTCGCCCGGTACAAACACTGAGCGCGAGAGCTATTGCCGTCAGCTAATCCGTGTATCAAATGGGCATCTGCCATCTCTGCATTTGTGTACACTCCCAATGTATGAGCAAAGTCTGTGATTAGCTCTACATAGTAGCCCGTGTCCTTGCAACCGCCGAACTGATCGCTGGAGCAATTGATGTTACCTATAAACAAACAATGACGTACGTCTCATGGCAACGGGGTCTTGTAAAACAAAATACTGGCGGTTCACAACGTAACCAGACGTCACCAAGAGTGCATGTTACCTGTGATTCTAGCGTTCAGTTGTTGTATGTTTCCCATGATTAATGAGTTGGAGAAAATGAGTTGTAACATGGAAACAGAAGCCGGACGCGGTGGCCGAGCGGTTCTAGGCACTTCAGTCCGGAACCGCGCGACTGCTACGGTCGCAGGTTTGATGATGATGATTAGCGTTTTAGGGCGCACAACTACTAGGTTATCAGCGCCTGCGCAGGTTCGAATCCTGCCTCGGGCATGGATGTGTGTGATGTCCTTAGGTTAGTTAGGATTAAGTAGTTCTAAGTTCTAGGGACTGATGACCTCAGATGCTAAGTCCCATAGTGCTCAGAGCCATTTGAACCATTTTTTTGGACCATGGAAACAAAGCGTTTCCAGACCCATGTTCATACGACGTAATTTCTTCGTATAAGTGTGAGGAATGTGTCCTGCAACTTATGCCATACATTTTTGTTACACCCGGTAAGCAGACCGTTTTAGATTTTGCTACACTTTTGCTCTATTAAGTCGCTACACGAAGTAAAACGTGCCGTTTTTTGATGATCCGTTGAAAGAGAGTGTTGGGTGTGACGTGACGTCTGTTATTGTAGATAATGTTCAAGACGTAATGGTACAAAGATCGAACTTTCATTACCCATCCATTTTTCAAGGTTTTCTAGTAATGATGCTCTCCACCAACCACAAGTGTCTATGGAATTGTGTTATGTTTAATATTGTTCCCTATTCCACTTTCATTGGTTCCGATTTTAGATTTACGGGAACATCAGAGACTTCCTTCTAGCTGCGCGGAGTGGCCGCGCAGTCAGAGGCGCCATGTCACGGATGGCGCGGCCCCTCCCGCCGGAGGTTCGAGTCCTCCTTCGGGCATGGGTGTGTGTGTTGTTCTTAGCACAAGTTAGTGGAAGTAGTGTGTAAGTCTAAGGACCGATGACCTCAGCAGTTTGGTCAGTTAGAAATTCACACACATTTGAACATTTTAAACCGTCTGCTAGCGCCTACTTCGCTTTTAGATCTATAGCCGTGCGTGACCAGCATGTATAAACACGAGGAGAAGGCCAATGTTATTCGTATCCACTGTGTTATTTACTAAATCCCTTACACTTCATTTTACTACTTCAGTAATCATGATGACATAATACCGTTCAACCACATGGATATAGATTTTTTAAAATTCTCGTGTCATGTTTAATGGTAGATGCTAGTATATTTCAAGAGAAACAGTGAACCAAGAACATCACCCAGCGACACCCTCTCTTGGCAACATACCGATCAAATACGGATTTGTTCCATGTTTGTACACACAAGAAATATTCTTAGGCTTCCCATTTTCTAACGAGAGGAAAATATTTTTAACTTTGTTAGCTATTTTATAATGTTCCAGATCATGAAAGAGTATTTCTTGGTCTACACAACTGAATACGCCCGTCAGATCAAAGAAGACCCATATCGTTGTCGACTTCTCATTTAGTCTATGAAGTGCCTCCATCAAAAGCAAAAGAATACATTGCATTTTGTGTGCATGTGACAAAAGCGTGTGATAAGCAACAGGCCAAACGTCACAATATTATTTCTGGACGAGCAGCTGACTCTACGCCCTTAGTGTTTAAAAGCCGTTGGTATGGTACGATGGCCATACAGTCCTCATGGAGTCATAACACCGACATCATAATTCAAAATAGAAACGTGAGTAACGTCAAAGGGTCAATGTAGTGAAGGCTGTGTAGCATTAGTCATGAAGTCTGAAAGCATCTCGTTCTGAAGTTCCAGAAGCAACGCGTTGTTTCCAAGTATTCTGAGGCAAACGGTATTATTTATAATTAATGTGACAGAACTGGAATTATGCTTGAAGGAAGAGCTGCTGCTTCTTTCAGCAATATTTCGGATTTTCTTTATTCTACCGCTCATTAATACTTCTAGCATATATCTCACTGTCGATCTAAAAAACATAGATGAGCGTGGGGCGTAAATGTCGTTCGATTTTCGACCAGTAGAGATAAATTTTTTGAACAACTTAGTGTGTACTGTTACTTATGAACGAAATGTTCACTATGAACTATTAAAGGTTTGCAGTAAAGGACAGTTAGTGGAATTTACTTCGTAAAACCGGACTTACTTTATTGGTATTCTGCAGGGCTGTCGAGCTATTGTCGTACCCACATACTTCAGTAGCACAGGCGTTCCCATATAGTGATAATCTAACACTTCTCGTGTAAATTTCCGTGTCGCGAAAAGATCTTGAACGTGTTTTCATACATTTCTACCGTCATACAGTAGCTGTAAGTTTGGTTCATTTCGTTTAATCACTTATTGGTCTTTGCCGACAGATTTAATGTGAATTTAGTTCAGCTATTGCAGGCAATATTAATGAAAAGCTATGATTCCTACATTATTTGGTAAAGCGTTTTATAGTTCATTCTCTGGAGCAGAATAGGGCTTTAATTGATCAAATTTATGTAATTTAAGAGCCCTTGGTGTTCCTGCAAGAACGCGAAGGTCGATATACAGCTCCATTAGAGAGAACTGCATAGGAAGAGGTTGTTTCGACGTATTCGACTTGTACGTCCCTGCATGTCAGCTGTATAGCACGTACGGATGTAGCCTGTAATTACTGTGTGTGTGTGTGTGTGAGAGAGAGAGAGAGAGAGAGAGAGAGAGAGAGAGAGAGAGAGAGAGAGAAAACACGGTCTACGCTCACAGAAGTATGAAGTTTTTTCATTGCTGGCCGTCCGTGCAACATCAGACGGCATGGCGTGCTGTTCCTAACCTCGGAGTGGACCACCTTCGAGGGAATTGTCTGTTTCGGTATCACGCGCGAATCGAATGTGACATGTAACGTTCACCACGTACAGCAAACGTGCATCGATGAAAGTATCAGCTAATACGGATTCAGTATTCAAAAAACGAGCTATATATGTATTTTACGTCCTTATTCAGTTGTTGATCTTAGACCCACATGTAGAAAGTACAGCCCTCTAAACTGACAATGGGCATGCACGGGTGTGCTACGGCTCTGTTCTCCCTCCTCACCCCCTCCCACCCCCCCCCCCACCCCCGCCCAATCACCCTTATAGCCGTCAGAGTCGATAGTATGACAGCACTTCCGGTCTAAGAGCTTTAAGATTTATGCGTGGTGAGACGTTCCTGTTTGCCTGCCCAAAGTAATTAGAGAATTACAAAGTCTTGTATTATGCACTGAATATGGACGAATATATATTAATATCCTTCTGTTCCAGCGCTTATTATCTGATTTATCTGTATCGCAATGACGTGGTATTTTCATTTCCGCCTGCACTTACACATTCTGTGAAATTGTTTTAAGCCGCCTGACCAAATCGAGCAGCCGTCGGCAGGCATATAATATGTAGCGAAAATTGAAGCTCAAGAAATGGAAGTGGATTCAAATGAAAAGGACTGCACGACGCTGGTAGCCACATGACTTACATTTATATATGCAATTTCTCTAATCATTGTGTTCAACTGCCGTCATGTTAGATCAAGCACTTCCAAGATAAATAATACATTAAAGTACGTTAGCGTAACTATTAAAGTGGAAAAACGAACACAGTGGTTATCGTCTTAAAGTCGAACGGGATGCACCTCAACGAACATAGCAGCAGAACCGTAGCTACTTTTGTTGAGCGAGTCTTATTACGGAGGCAATCCCATGTTGCTTTTCCCCCACAGTGATGTGTGTAATATAACATGCAGTAAGCTAAACAATTTCTATTGTGATGTCGCTTAATAATGTCAAAGCGGACAAAGTTACTCCATTGCTAAATAATGAAATAAACCGTATATTTTAAAATAAAGAAAAAACTACGCAATAAAATGATCTATTTTAAGAGAAAATTTTGTTGAATTCATGGAAAATCATCGTCTACTAACGCAATAGTAGAATAAACAATAAACTTATTGATAGTGCGTTGTATTAATGAGAATATTTAACATTAATAAGACTATCTTTGTCACCAACGTGCTCCAGAGGGTAATATGCGTCTAAGGAACACAATGTCAGTCGAAAATATTTGTCTTATCAGGGTGATGCCAAACCTCTGGGAACTACGTGAACGCAAAGTAGTAGTTTAATTGGTGAGGATCTTAACATCTGGATTACTGATCAACTCAAAAATCAAATCTGACACGACGAATATCTACCCATGAGCCAGAACATTATGACCACCTATTTAATAGCGTGTTGCTCCACTTTTCAAACACAGTACGACAGAGATTCTCCTTGTCATGGATTCTAAAAGATATCCAAGCACAGGTCAAGCAATTCCCTCAAATTACGGGATGGTGGCTTACGAGCATGCAGCTGCTGTCAGGTATGTGTTCCAGTGGGTACAGACCAGACACGTTTGCTGGCCAAGACATCAATGTGAGTTCACTGTAATGCCCCTCGAACCACTGTATCGCGATTCCGACCTTGCAATACTCTTGCTGGAAGATATGGCCGTCAGGGGAGACTTGAAGTATGAAGTTATGGAGATGGCCCGCAATAATGCTCACGTATCTCACTGCTGTCTTGATGCCTCCGATTACCACCGCAGATCCCATGGAAGCCGAACTCAGTATACCCCATATCGTAATTCTGCCCTCGCCGACCTGAGTCTGTGACGCGCTGCAATGTTCGTGCAGCCATTCGAGTAGATGAAGGCGTGTAAGGACACAAATATCGACCTGGTGTAACAACAAATGCGATTCATTAGACAGGTGGCACGCTTCTATTGATCAATGGTAAAAACTCAGCGATGCTGTGCCCGCTGCGCCGGCCGCGGTGACCGAGCGGTTCTAGGCGCTTCAGACTGGAACCGCGCGACTGCTACGGTCGCAGGTTCGAATCCTGCCTCGGGCATGGATGTGTGTGATGTCCTAGGTTAGCCAGGTTTAAGTAGTTCTAAGTTCCAGGGGACTGATGACCTCAGAAGTTAAGTCCCATAGTGCTCAGAGCCATTTGAACCATTTTTGTGCCCACTGCAATCATAACTGACGATATCGTTGGGTCAACACAGTAGCACATAGGGGTCGTGTGATGTGGAGCTCCATGTTCAACAGTGGCCTTTGAACGCTGTGTTCCGAAACACTTGCGTCCGCACCAGCGTTGTACCTGTCGCCAGAGCTGCCACAGATCACTGCCTATCCTGCATTACGCAGAGGTGAATCCTCCAACCTCTACGTTTTGTGATAAGACGTCATCGTCCAATACCATACCGCCTACTCGTGATTTCACTATCTTTCAACCTTTTTCCATAGGTGCTGAGGACAGTATTACGCCAACAGGCGACCAGCTTCGTCTTTTCAGAGATTCTCGTCAGAACCGATTGTACCAGTGGATTTCCTCATTTGCGGCCCGTATCTTCGCTATAATGACTGCTGCCCTCTCGTCTCTCTTCTGCTTACATTCTTTCCTTACTGCGTCACGTGGTCACGTGGCCGCAGCACCATTAGGAGGCATTCAACCTCTCGGTGGACAGTCACCATAATGTTTCGGCTCATCAGTGTTCTTTTACATTGCTCTATTCCATAGGTTGTGTTTACGTACATATGGGCATCACCAGGCACGAGTAAAATCCAGACAGTTCCCGGCTGCAGCGATGGGGATTTATTCATATATCTTCCTATTTTATATTCTTTCTCTCCTCTTGCAGTCTGAAAGTTGTATGACTTCAATTACTATTAGTAATAAGCTGGACAACACACAAAACTTTGTCTTCCAATTATCGTTGTGCTATCAATCAGTGTTACATTCTCAAATTTAAATGAACGCGACACTTTTATATATTTACATCATTGTAATTAAGATTATTAGTTGTGTAATTAATGGAATGAATGGTCCATCGTAGCATCTAGAAGACTGGCCATAAAATTCGTGCAGAAAATAAATAAATCAATAAATAATCCTCAAACTGCGAATCACGGTGGATTTTGTGATTGAATCGCCAGTAACAAACGTTGCTGTCAGTGATGTCTGTGCTTGAACTGAAACGAAAGGTAGTTTGCGAAGTCTGTGTTACCATTTCAGATGACCATGGAAAGTCACTATTCCAAGCACTGCTCGCAGCAGAGTGGATGTTCCAAGACGTTAATGCTCTCACTCGTATGGGTGAAAGTATTCAGAAGTTGTTTGATAACATTGGAAATGAAGTAAAACGTCTTCCCTGCCTCCATAATCTCCAAATTTGAATATTACCCAGTCTTTGTGGTTTGTGCTGGCAAACAAGTTTAGGGTTCTGCATTCTCCTGCACGGTCACTCAAGGAATTGGAACCTATCCTTTCCAAAAAATGGCATAAACTCCTATCAACAAACCTTCGGGACTAGCATGCATAGAACATCAAAAGGATCCAGGCAGTTTTGGATGCCGAAGGTGGCTCTTCACTGTTTTAAGTAGGTGTTCAAATAATTTGTCCAATGCCTGTAGGTTGCAAATGAAATCTATGTCGCTTAGGCGTTAAGTCAGTGATCATAAGTCATTCAACTGCCAAGGACCGAATGTATGCCCTTCATATTATCAGCCATATCGTCTCACTCCCGAGTGAACTCATTTCATACTTATTTTTCTCATATAGCGCTTGTCCACTGACAAAAAACAAATTCGTTAAGCTGGTTGCAAAGTTATCACAGGCGTAGTAGTTGCTAAGTCAGACAAATAAGAGAGGAATTGGGTGTGAGCCATTGAAGAAATAATCGCAAGGTTTGGCTGATACGATTTGAGCTACGATTACAAGCATGGCAGGATGGGAGTTGGTACCACTTTGTTTCTAAAATCTTGTAAGTAAACCACAGATTTGCAAACCTGCTATGTACATTCATCGTGAGAAGTAACTATTGAACAAGCACACTGTTCGTCCTATTTCTTGATTTACATCCTCGCACTGTATAGCAGATAAACTGCGCAGCCGACGAAGTGCCTTGCTTTGTTTCACCTAGCAAATCTCTCTCCCTTCTTCTGATGAAAGTTAACAGTAGTCGTAGCTTCCGAGATAGTATTACTTGGATCTCTGACGTACCAAAAACATAAGACACTGAAACAGATCAGCCACCTGTCTGAGGTTATTTGAGAAATTTGTCATTTGTGACGCTGCCAAATGACGCAACGGGACTCGCTGTAGCTGGATGCCAACTCTGGCAGAAGACAAACAGCTTGAAGTGTTGAATAATTTAACGTTCACACCTATATCGGGTGTCAGACAACCTACTCACTCCTTGTCGTCGTTGGCGGGTACTTGACCGGTTGGCTGCCGCGACGGAATGTCGTGTTGCGCGTTCTGTTTCGCGGACGACGCGCTGAGCTCTTCACACTGGCAGTAGCGGAGTCAGATTTGCTTACATCACACAACATTGCAGCAATATGCAACGATTATTATGTTTATATTTGAGTGGTGTCTGTTCTGTCCGACATGTTCGAGAGAACAGACACCACTCGTGATGACTCGGCTGGTGCATACATTTACATCAAATAGAGAATGAGGAAAGAAGGGGAAGGGTTAGGTGGGTCGAACATGTCCAACAGAACAGACATGACTCAAGTTTATTCATACTGCTGTAAGAGCGCGACGGCACCTTGACTTTTGTTTCAGTGCAGATGCACTAAAATCGTTGGAATTCCTACAAGAATCAATAATTTGCGAGGAAGGGGTTCATGAGCGAGGGACGCTTCATTGCCGCGTTCGATAAGTTGGAAATCTGAATGGGTCAGGAACCGTGCCCGTATGGGCGAAGCGGTTAACGCAATGGCTCATCAGTAGCGCTTAAAGGGTTCGATTTCCGGTTCGGCATACAATTTCAACTTTCGTCATTCATTGCCACAACGCCCTGTGCGGCTGGAAGTTACGAATTCCCACCCATCCCTTCCCTTTCTTTCCGGATTCTCTACGTGATATAGATCATTATCTCCTAATAAAATAAATTATTTGCTTGTAGTGTGTATGCTACTAGTGTGATAACCCGTCCAGACCACGCTCGTTACAGACATTAGCTATAACTTGAGTGAGAAGTTGAGCACGTGAGGTGGAGCCAGTCCATCTTTCCCGTATTTTGACTGTAGAGGACTACGGACCTAGCTTTCGACTAAGCGCTACAGTCTGGCTATCGCTTCTTTCCTCCAAGCTCCCTCATGTACCATCTCCTTCATTCACAACTAGTCAGAAGTTGTGCAAATTTCTTACCCTGTAACTTGGTAAGTATCAAATAACCGCCCTCCTTGGTCTCGAGACAGCGTCGCTGTCCCGTAAAGGGTAGGTAGTGTGTTCGAGTTTCGTCTGGCTGTTTAATTTGTCATATGTCGGTGAAGTTATTTTAATATATGTGCGTATGCTGACATATCATTAACCACCTGCCTTTACTTGTAGAAAAATAATAATTTTGGACTTTTCCATGCATTACAGTCTGCAGTAATACGTGTACATCCTGCTCCGGCGTTATTTCAAGTGTCGTTTAATCCTACTCATCTTACGCTAGGCCGTTGCCTCTGTCTTTCCTTGCATCCAGCAAACAACTCCCTTGGACCATCTGCCATTCATTGACCTGGCTACATGTACCACTCATCTTCATTTCTTCACATTAAAATCAGAATTACATCTCTCACGACAGTCTACTCCATGACGAGTTTGTTTGTTTTCATAACGATCCAAATAATTCCCATCACTCAGCTGTGAACAGTTTTTGCGTTAAAAGTCCATGCCTCAGTGCCCCAACATACTGATTATAAACATTCCCTTTCAGATAAGTTGGAATCTCAGGTTTGAAAACTCTATTTACTTTACTAAAAACACTTTAGATTATGTTTGCTCTTCTACGTATTTATTTTTCTGTCCATCCAGTTACTTTCTTCACTTACCCTTCATGGAAAACCCCATCAAATGGTTCCACATTTTCACTGATGATTTGTAGTATTTTTCTTTTTACACGCTCTAAGACAAAAAAAGGACGCACCTCAGAGGAATTATTCAAATGGGACGGAAAACGCTGGATGTGATGTGTATGTACAAAAAAACAAAGTATTGCAGTTTCAGAAAAATTGGATGATTTATTCAAGAGAAAGAGCTTCACGAACTGAGCACGTCAGTTCATGTCTGGGCATTACGCAAGCAGTTACTCAGCTTCGCATTGATTAACAGAGTTGCTGGCTGTGCTCCTGAAGGATATCGTGCCAGATTCTCTCCATAGGGTACGTTAGATCATCAAAACCCTGAGATGACTGAAGGGCCCTGCCCATAATGTTCCAAACGCTCTCAATTGGGGAGAGATCCGGCGATCTTGCTGACCAATGTAGGGTTTCGTAAGCACGAAGACAAACGGTAGAAACTCTGACCGTGTGCAGGCGGGAATCATCTCTCTGAAATGTAATCCCTGGAAAGCGAAAGTGACTCAGACACACGGATGAGCCAAAACATTCTGATTATGGCCTGTTGGCGTTGAGGGTACGAGACGCGGTGAGGACAGTCAAGGAAGAGACAAATGGGAACTCATTCCACTGACGATATCTGTTGTTTATAAATAACTTCCATACTTATCAATAATAACCGGAAACCCTTGCCTTTGATCGGGATGAAGAACTTTCTAATACGCACAAAATAACAATAATTATATATTTTTTGTGTTTGTACATGTAAACTATACTTTCATCGAAAATAATTGCTTTAGTTACATAAATACGTGGACGTTAGGAGTCAACTATTTTTATTACTTATAAAATGCAATTTAAATTCTTTAATAATATAGAATACATAATGGACTAACACCGAATGATGTGTGATTCTAATTATGTGCTAAACAAACAAACAAGAAGCAAAGGAAGTCGTCGGCTCCCAGTTTCTCTCTTACACATTCATTTATTTTTCTTTCCCCAACAATGCTATCAATACTACCAGTAGTCCTACAATTTATTACGTTTTATGTAATGTACTATAACTACCGAACCGTAGTTTTGGTAGAGAGAAACTCTGCTCATCACAGAACGTGGAGTTCGGGAGCTTGTCTCGACTATAAATCAGGATAGGCAGAGATCTGTGGCAGATCTGGTAACAGAGTACAATTCTAATACAGAGACAAGTAATTCAAAACACGCTGTTAAGCGCACATCGTTGTATATGATGCTCAGCAGTCGATGACCCATTGATGCTCTCATGCTCTCCCAACGCCATCGTCAGTTATGATTGCAGAGAGAATGGGATCATCACGATGGGACTGTGGATCAATGGAGACAGGTTACGTGGTCGAGTAAAAAATGGTTCAAATGGCTCTGAGCACTATGAGACTTAACATCTGTGGTCATCAGTCCCCTAGAACTTAAAACTACTTAAACCTAACTAACCTAAGGACATCACACTCATCCATGCCCGAGGCAGGATTCGAACCTGCGACCTTTGCGGTCACGCGGTTCCAGACTGAAGCGCCTAGAACCGCACGGCCACACCGGCCGGCTGGTCGAGTAAATCACTTTTCTTGTTACATCATGTCGATGACCGAGTCCAGATACGCTGTCATTCAGGCGAACGACTACTCGAGTCATGCACTACGCCAAGGTAGTAGTAGTATTCAGCTGTTGGGGACAAAACTGTTCTGTGGAACCTGTGGTAATAATAAAAGGCACAATGGTAGTTGTGGACTACTTGAATATTATTGCGCGCTTCGTGTAACCTTTATGCTTCATGTCTTCCTCGGTGAAGATAGCATCTTTCACAAAGATAACTATCTATGTCACAAGGCCACAATCGGGTTGCAGTGGTTTGAAGGGCATGATACTGAACTCAAGTTTATTGTCTTGGGTATTAAACTTGCCTCATCTGTTACCAACTGAACTCATCTGCGATGCTACTGAGCGCCAGCTTTGCGTACACAAACGACCATCTGTAATCGACGAGAATTGTGTGACCTACGCGTAGACAGCTGAGGCCACATTTCTCCAGAAACATACAAAGAACCCGTTATTATGCAGGTTCTTTTAATGTTTTCATTCACCAGTGAATATTCCATTAATATTTATACTTGTTCATTTTCTCCTCACAGAAATCTGAGAATGTCATCAAAGGCTGCTGAAAATTTTCCTCCCTGACCCCTATACCCTAACGAAGTCTAACGAAAGCAGTTACATCGGTGTATATCAATCTATACACTTTCATGAGCTGAATCATTGCCCAGTTTCCCACACGCTGTTAGTACATATTTGGTTGGATCTACGACATAATAATTCTTACGATCTGTGAATCCAAGGAAGAGTGCCAATTGATACTCCTTGCTACGTCCTGTTATTTCTTCCTTGACACGAAAACGGACCGTTACGCTATGTGCAGTTTTATAGCCAGTTTGTGCCTTTCTTTGACTCAAATCTGATTTTTTCCCTAAGCTTTTCCTTCCCTATGGGTTAAAATAATTTTATAATTGTTACTGTTTTAGGGAACTCTTGGTATAGTTTTCCGGCATAGCGTATGTGAATAATTTATATTAATTTGCTTCGAGCTTTAACAGTTTCTATCGAAACACAATCATCTCCAGCCACCTATCCTTTCTTCATCCTTTGAATATCTTTATACACTTTGTTTGAAATTACTTCCAGAATATCATTATTTTCATAGCTCACAGTGATAATGACTCATGCGTTTTGCTGTTTGCCTAAGGCTAAGTACCAAAGTACAATTGTTGCTGGTTTCTTCCATGTAGATATGTTGCTTATTTCCTAAGATGCTGCCGAGCAAGATGAAACAGTGGTAAAACATTGGACTTGCATTCTGGTTGGCTATGGCCCAGATCCTCATCTGGCCATTTATATTTAAGTGTTACGTTTTTTACCTAAATTGGTTAAGGCAGATACCTATAATGTTCCTACGAAAAAGGACGAGATCGGCTTCCTGCCTAATTAAAAAAAAAAAGGCTCTAAGCACTATGGGACTTAACATCTAAAGTCATCAGTTCTCTAGAACTTAGAACTATTTAAATCTAACTAACCTAAGAACATCACACACATTCATGCTCGAGGCAGGATTCGAACCTGCGACCGTGGTTCCGGACTGAAGAGCCTAGAACCGCTCGACCACAGCGGCTGGCCTGCCCAATTTCCAGATGGATTGCCGCATCTAGTGTCTTCGTTTCCGATGAACGTAAGCTCCTGGTCCCGGTGGAGGTTCGAATCCTCCCTCGGGCATGTGTGTGTGTGTGTGTGTGTGTGTGTGTGTGTGTGTGTGTGTGTGTGTGTGTGTGTGTCAGGATAATTTAGGTTAAGTAGTGTGTAAGCTTAGGAATTGATAACCTTAGCAGTTAAGTCCCATAAGATTTCACACACACACAACGTAAGCTCCTCATTTCCTTTAGTTTCCTTCCTTTCGGATACTAAACTTATTTAACTTAATCTGTCGCACTAACTGCTTTTGAAATAATTTCTCATGAACTACATTTTTGTCATCCTTGTGTTTGTTTCGTTCAAGCTTTGCATGTATTTGTGCTATGAGTTTATTATTTCTTGAAAGTATAAAGTGGTTAAGATAGTCACATTATTTAACTGTCTTTATTGTTTGATGAAACACAGTCGACATTAATTTTAATCGCTTATACTCATTCTCAAATGCTTTTTCTCTTTGTTTTGCTCTGCAAGAATGTGTTGGGGGAAAATGATCGGCAGATTCTGCTATTGTATGTCTTATGTCTTTTCTAGTATCATAAATGGTTCAAATGGCTCTGAGCACTATGGGACTTAACATCTGTGGTCATCAGTCCCCTAGAACTTAGAACTACTTAAACCTAACCAACCTAAGGACATCACACAAATCCATGCCCGAGGCAGAATTCGAACCTGCGACAGTATCGGTCACGCGGTTCCAGACTGAAGCGCCTAGAACTGCACGGCCACACCGGCCGGCAGTATCATAAATGAAATTTTTTAATGAAGAATCGTTCTGTAGTTTTTGACCTACCTTTTCGTTAATATTCTCCTTTATCACAAACTATTGCTATTAATTTTCAGCTGCTGTAACTCCGCACCTTCCCATCGGCATTTGATCACGTTGCTGTACACTCCACAGTGACTTTCCTGAAACATTATTGGGCTTTTTTTTAAATCTTGCTCTTCGGTTAACAATTTTTGTAATTACAATAAAGCATATTCCCCAATTTTTTCCGTCTTCTGTTCCCCAGTCATAAGCAATTTTGCCCTGCATCTACACTCCGCTAGCCACCAAGCGGTCTGTGGCGGAGGGCACAGTTCGCGCCAAAGTCATATTCCCCCCCCCCCCCCCCCTCCGTGTTCCACTCGCGGATCGCGCGAGGGAAAAAAGACTATCTGAACGACTCAATACGAGCTCTAATTTCCCTTATCTTTGAAAGGTGATCATTGCGCGATTTAAAAGTTGGTGGTAATAATATATGCTCTACATCCTCGGCGAAGATCGGATTTCGGAATTTAGTGAGTAGCCCCTTCCGTTTAGCGCCTCGTCTATCTGCAAGTGAGTCCCATTTTAAACTTTTTATGACATTTGTAACGCTCTCGGGATGGCTAAATGTACCAGTAACGAATCTTGCCGCTTTTCTTTGGACCTTCTCAATCCCTTGAATCAGACACAACTGTTAAGGGTCCCACACAGACGAACAATACTCTGACTCGACGAACTAACGTATTGTAAGCAATTTCCTTTGTTGAAAGACTGCATCGCTTCAGGATTCTACCAATAAACCGCAATCTAGAGTTCGCCTTGCCCGTTACTTGTGTAATCTGATCATTCCATTTGAGATGATTTCGAATAGTCACATCAAGATACTTGACCGATGTTACCGTTTCCAAAGATTGGGCATTTATTTTTTACTCGTACATTAATGGGGATTTTCGCCTTGTTATACGCAGTAGGTTACACTAACTAACATAGAGAGATACCTGCCAGCCATTTCACCACGCATTTATTTTCTCGAAATCCTCATTGATTTGTGTGTGATACTACTTTCATGTAGACTACAGCATCATCGACAAACAGTCTAATGTCGCTGTCAATACCATCAATCAGATCATTTATGTAAATAGTAAAAAGCAGCGGACCTATTACGCTGCCCTGAGGCACACCTGCAGTTACGCTTGTTTCTGTTGAAGTCCGCCCATTCAGGACGACATACTGCTCTCTGTCTGTTAGAAAACTTTTTATGTAACCGCATATGTCATCGGATAGACCATAAGCGCACACTTTGTGGAGCAACTGAGTCTAACGCCTTTCGAAAGTCGAGAAATATGGCATCAACCTGGGAGCCGGTATCTAGAGCATGTTGTATATCATGCACAAAGAGGGCCAGCTGTGTCTCGCATGACCGCTGTTTCCTAAAACCATACTGGTTTCTGCAGATGAGCTTCTCAGAGTCTAAAAAGATCATTATGTCTGAACCCAAAATATGTTCCATGATTCTACAACTAATCGATGTCAGTTAAATTGGCCGGTAATTATGTGCATCCGATTTTCTCCCCTTTTTTATTGATTTCTATGAACTGGGCCTAATTTGAGTTCTATTTTGTCTCAGTTACTTCGTTGGGCTTCTGAAATTCCTCCTCCATCACATTTTATGTCATTTAACCCCTCTAACACTCCACGATCCCATCTTCTGATCTTAACGTTCTGTAATTTATTGTTCCTAAATACGAGTTAGTAGAAGCAGTTTGTTTTCTCAGATTGATGCTATCATTTATTTAGCCACATTTCGTGTAGCAAGGTGTGGGCGTAGATGTAGCTGCGCGTGCCTCGTGGCTTGAAATGATTGCCTGAGTAGCTTCAGACCACTGCTCCCAATATTCTTCCACTCTGGGTAGAAAACTGACGTTCCAGAAAGTCCCCTATGACTGGTACTAGTCGGCTAATGTCAGACATTCAACGCCGTTGTAATTGTAGATGTGTATGACTGGACTCAAGTAATTAACGGATTTTACAAGGGCATGCTTAAAAGTAATGGCTCTGCCTTTATCTTTCTTTGCTTATATCTTTCTAAATAAAACATTCTACATCTTTGTTCTTGATGTCTACATATTTTTTTCTCAACATAGTCACCCTGGCGACTAACACATTTCGCCCAACGAGAGACCGATTTTTTGATACCGTCACTGTAGAATGTTGACGGAGCCCAACTCCCTCACATCTGCATTCACCGCTTCATCACTATGAAAATGAAGTCCTCAAAAGTGTTCTTTAAGTTTTAGAAACAATGAAACTCGAAGGGTGCCAAGTTGGGACTGTGTGGAGGAGGCTGATCGCTGACAGGGGACCCAAGGCGTCGGATTGCTGCAGATGTGACAGCGTTCGTGTGTCCTCTGGCGTTTTCATGCTGATGGAGAGTGTGCTCCATGTGTAGACGAACTCAACGAATTCGAAACTCGGTTACAGCACGCTGTTTCTCACGCACGGACATATTTACGTTATACACCGCCATGCTACACGCTACAATTAGGAACCCTCTAGCGAAAGAAGGCTGCAAATATGGCACATAGAAGAATAAAGATGTAGAATTTTGATAACATTTGTTCTATTTAAAAAGGTAAGAGTTTTTAAATAAAAATTAGAAAGCATTACTTTTCAGCAAGCTCTCTAACGTTACGAAACGAGGACCTTCATGTAATTGCGTAGGAAACCTCTGCAATTGCGTGTGCTCTACTCACAACAATAGTACACACACGAATGGGATATTATGATTATAAACGATCCGGTATCTATACCAGGTATTTTACATTTCTACGGTATCGTAACAAATACCGGAGTATCACTACCGATGTCGTAAGTTTCTAAAGGAGTTAGGAAAGATAACAACCACCTCTCACTACCACTACAACAGAACGAAAATGTATGTAGTTCCTCTGCAATATACAAAAAGACACATGAGCACTCAACACCTCGTGATTCTGTTTGTATCAAAACTTTTGTTATTATGTTACCGAGTTAGCGATACAATTTTATTTATTGATATCGAAATACCAATCCCAAAGAAAGCAGGTGTTGATAGGTATGAAAATTACAGAGCTATCAGTTTAGTAAATGACGGCTGCAAAATACTAACACGAATTCTTTACAGACAAATGGAAAAACTGGTAGAAGCCGACCTCGGGGAAGATCAGTTTGGATTCCGTAAAATGTTGGAACACGTGAGGCAATACTAACCTTACGACTTATCTTAGAAGATAGGTTAAGGAAAAGCAAACCTAAATTTCTATCATTGTAGACATGGAAAAAGCTTTTGACAATGTTGACTGGAATACTCTCTTTCAAATTCTAAAGGTGCAGGAGTAAATTACAGTGAGCGAAAGGCTATTTATAATTTGTACAGAAACAAGATGGCAGTTATAAGAGTCGAGGGACATGAAAGGGAAGCAGTGGTTGGGAAGGGAGTGAGACAGGGTTGTAGCCTATCCCCGATGTTATTCAATCTGTATATTCAGCAAGCAGTAAAAGAAACAAAACGAAAATTCCGACTAGGTATTCAAATCCATGCAGAAGAAATAAAAACTTTGAGGTTCGCCGATGACATTGTGATTCTTGAAAGGAGGATGTAAGATGAAATCAACAAAAGCAAAACAAGGGTAGTGGAATGTAGTGGAATTAAATCGGGGGATGCTGAGGAAATTAGATTACGAAATGAGACACTTAAAGTAGTAAAGGGGTTTTGCTATTTGGGGAGTAAAATAACTGATGTTGGTCGAAGTTGAAAGGATATAAAGTGTAGATTGGAAATTCCAAGGAAAGCGTTTTTGAAAAAGAGAAATTTGTTAACATCGAGTATAGATTTGTCAGGAAGACTTTCTGAAAGTATTTGTATGTATAGCCATGTATGGAAGTGAAACATGGATGATAGTTTGGACAAGAAGAGAATAGAAGCTTTCGAAATATGGTGCTACAGAAGAATGCTAAAGATTAGATGGGTAGATCACATAACTAATGAGGAGGCACTGAATAAAATTGGGGAGAAGAGAAATTTGTGGCACAACTTCACCAAAAAGAAGGGATCAGTTGATAGGATACATTCTGAGACATCAACGCATCACAGGTTTACTATTGGAGGGGAATATGGGGGTTAAAAATAGTAGAGGGAGACAGAGAGATGAATACAGTAAGCAGATTCATAAGGATGTAGATTGCATTAGGTACTGGGAGATGAAGCATCTTGCGCAGTATAGAGTAGCATGGAGAGCTGCATCAAACCAGTCTCTGGACTGAAGACCGCAACAACAACATCGATACCAAATATCGTATCGAATCTCGTAGTGGAATGTCTTTAATTAAAGATGTGATGGCCTGCTTGATTTTGAACTGGGTTCCTGTAGAATAGTAATGTGGCACCTTAAGCACTGGTTGTTCATGAAAACAGCCCCTCACTTGTTACACAGGGATTCATTTTTGACGATATTTGCCTCAAAGGAGTGATGATTGGAATCAAGCTGCTTTCCACATCTATAATTAGGCTGATACCATTCTCACACAAAGGTGAATAATTAATACTTTTGTGCTAGGAACTAAGTAAATCAAGCGACACTTGTGTTTATGTTAAATTAAGAAAGCAAGAAAAAGTATTAACGTCGCTGTGACTTATTCTCTTAAGTGCTAGTTATTTTTCGTTCGTCTGCGCCTCGTAAAGATTAACGCTGCCGAAAGATAAGACACGCTCCGGAAGCAGTGCTACGGGTGCCCCTAATACTCAACCTAGTAATGTTCTCAGCGTTCGCGTGTTGCTAACGGCCACTGAGAATCGATAACAGAATTGTGACCCACGTTGAACAGCAGGCTTGAATTATTTCAGTTCCTCGACACGAAGATAATGTTCACAATATTGAAATACGTAATTTGTCAGACAGATCGTTACAAAGTACAGCGTTGCTATAATCTATCACCGAGTGCTTAGAAACATCTATTAAATTGTAGCTATGATGAATAATCAGAAGTACCTCGGCGGGTTGTAGCAAGAGCCTGTACAATATTATCAATAAAAAGTATCACTGCTACTAAAAAACAGTTACGTACGTGGTTACAGGGTAGTAAAAGTGTACAGGATATCAAATTGCATTCGCTTACAGAAATATGGGGCGGGTCTGCAACACCTTGTAGATCAAATCCGACTACAGAATCATAGTCTTCACATTAGCATTCCCTGCAACCGCAATCATCCTTATTGTATATGACACAAATAATTTACAGATGTGTAATTGGGTGTGAGTAAATAATACTATAACGTCGTTTGTGCTATAGTCAACAGTTCAGTTATAAAAATACAGTCCTATACTGCTCTTCCAGGCGTCTATATGGGGGCAGCGACACGTAACACTGAGCGTCTGGAATAAATTTTTCTCGGTGTTCATGCTGAGTCTCACTCAAGTAGAAAAACGTCCCTACAAAAATTAGCATCATCTATATCATCTGGAGATGATTTTTTTCCTTTATACAGGGTGAAAAGTATTTAAACCGATAAACTTTTTGAGGTTGTAGGGGACGTCAAAACAAATATTTTTCCCTAATGTCATTTTTTTCTATGAGGATTATTTAAACCGGTGGAGGCCGTATTACGCTCTTCAGTTGTTAGAGGGCGTATTGCGCTCTTCAGTTGTAGGCAACTGCTGTCCACCAGTGTAGTAGTGCATTGTCTCTGTTTTCTAATGGAGCGATACACCTGGGGTGAGTACAGTGATGTGGTTGGTGCGTACTACGTAGCACACCACAACTGACGAGCTGCACAGCGGGTTTATCAACAACAATATCCTAATCGCCGTACCCCGCATCATACGACCTTTGCTGCTGTGTACCGGGTCATTTAGCAGTACCTGGACAGGGACGCCGTCGCACGGTAATAACCCTGCAATTTGAGAAATCTGTCTTGCAGCATGTGGAGCGGGATCCTTCAATCAGCACTCGTGCAATTGCACATAACATGGGACGAATCAGACGAATGTAAGAACAGTCCTTCGAGAGCAATTATTACGCCCATTTCAATTACAGCGTGTCCGCAACTTGGAACCAGTTGATTATCCACCCAGAGCACAGTTTTCGCAGTGATACCTGGGACAGTGTGAAATGCAGCCTACATTTCCATCCTCTGTGTTGTTTACCGATGAAGCAACATTCGGGCGTAATGGAGTATTCAACATGTACAATTTGCATGTTTGGAGTGAGGATAAAGGATAACCCACATGCCACAGTTACTAGCGCTCATAAAGTGCGGTTCTTCGTTAATGTGTTGGTCGGTGTTGTTGGGGACTGTTTAATTGGGTCGTATCAGCTACCTAGGCCATTAAATGGCAGGCACTATTACAATTTTCTCGCCTGAGCATTGCCAGATTTGCTGGAAGACGTCCCGCTCCCTACAAGACAACGCATGTGGTTCCAACATGACGGGGCGCCGGCACATTTCAGTCGTCGTGTGCATCGATTCCTGGACTCACGGTTCCCAGAAACGTGGATTGGCAGAGGTGGTCCTGTACCATGGCCTGCTCGATCCCCAGATATGTCCCCTCTGGACTTTTTTGTGTGGGGAGAGATGCACAACCTTGTTTACGCAACTCCTGTTGCATCAGAAGAGGATCTGGTTGCCCGGACAGTAGCAGCAGCAGCAGGAACAATTGAGGATACTCCTGGGGTTTTTGCCGTGTCAGATAGAACGTGATCCGACGGTGTAACCTTCCTTTACGTGTCAGTGGAGGAATTTTTGAAAATCTACTGTTATTGAAATTGGGTTGTGTTAATGTGTTGTCTCTTGGTCATAAAAAATGGAAAAGTGTTTGTTGGTTTCATTAATTTGCTGCCAGAGAAATCTTCCCCTAACGGTTTAAATACTCCTCATAGGAAAAAATGACATGAGGGAAAAATATTTTGTTTTGATGTCCCCTACAACCTCCCAGACTTTGTCGGTTTAAATACTTTTCACCTTGTAGATGTGTGCCTCTTATACAATGGCATCGTGATTTACGTTAGGTGAAGTGACGTAAGTCACGTCTCCCAGGCAGCGGGATTCGCATTAGCAAATGCAGAAAATTAGCAATGGAGGAAATGCAGCTCCTCCTCCTCCCCCCACTTCCCCCCCCCCCCCCCCCCACTCCACCACAGTTAAATATCAGACCGGGTGGGAGTGATGAAGTGGAACGTGAGCGGGTTCTGCTCAGGGAACGACAGCTCACATTTCGTATCGAGTTGTTAATTTATGCTCCCTGTGAGAGTTGTGTCTGTTCTACGTCACATGTGGACCTACCGCACAGTGCACATGGAACTACTGTCGCCGTAGTGGGAGGCCACTACGGTAGACCTATTCGCCGCGTGGTGTAATCATACTCGCATAGGTCAGGAGGCCAGTAGTCAAACACTCTGGGCGTGGTAGCAGTGCAAAGGTGAGTGGATGCCTGACAGCCGTCCGACGTGTTGTAATGAAAACGTCATTGTTCAAACATTCATTTACTGTTTATCAACTATAGTAATAGTGATCATACTCGGAGAAGTCAACGCCCTCAGGAGACGTAAGCTGTACACGGCCTGAAAGGTGGTGCCACTGTCAGCGGGCGGCCTGACAGCTGGCTGCATCTTTAGCTGATAGCAGCGCTTCTGCAAGGACGCTGATTGCGGCAGCGGGCAGCGATTCTCTATGCACATTAAACACTGCATGCACCACGCTCAGAGGCGCGCGTAATCATTTCGTGGACACAGCGTGAATGAGACGGCACGCGGAGCAGCGATGTCTGCCCACATCTGCACAGGCAGGCAGCAAGTACTTTCCCCGCATTGGTGATGGGTGAACGACTGCACAGCCCCAGGTTTGAACGGTTGACCTCCAGGACAGGAGGCCGGCAGTGGATCAGGTAGGCCCACAGGTAGCCCACTAAGTCCACATCATTGGACTCAGTGCGAACATGGGGTCGCAGCTACACTATATGATCAAAAGTATCCGGACACCTGGCTGGAAATGACTTACAAGTTCGTGCCGCCCTCCATCGGTAATGCTGGAATTCTATATGGTGTAGGCCCTCCCTTAGCCTTGATGACAGCTTACACTCTCAGAGACATACGTTCAATCAGGTGCTGGAAGGTTTCTTGGGTAATGGCAGCCCACTCTTCACGGAGTCCTGCACTGAGGAGATGTATCGATGTCGGCCGGTAAATGCTGGCACGAAGTCGGCATTCCAAAACATCCCAAAGGTGTTCTAAAGGATTCAGGTCAGGACTATATGCAGGCCAGTCCATTATAGGGATGTTATTGTCTTGTAACCACTCCGCCACAGGCCGTGCATTATGAACAGGTGCTCGATCGTGTTGAAAGATGCAATCGCCATCCCCGAATTCCTCTTCAACAGTGGGAAGCAATAAGGTGCTTGAAACATCAATGTGTGCCTCTGCTGTGATAGCCCCACGCAAAACAACAAGGGGTGCAAACCCCCTCCATGAAAAACACGACCACATCATAACACCACCGCCTCCGAATTTTGCTGTTGGCACTACACACACTAGCAGATGACGTTCATCGGGCATTCGCCATACCCACACAGTGTCATCGGATCGCCACATTGTGTAACGTGATTCGTCACTCCACACAACATTTTTCCATAGTTCAATCGTCCAATGCTTACGCTCCGTAAATCAAGCGAGGCGTCGTTTGGCATTTACCGGCGTGATGTGGGGCTTATGAGCAACCGCTCGGCCATGAAATCAGAGTTTTCTCACCTCCCGCCAAACTGTCATAGTACTTGTAATGGATCCTGATGCAGTCTGGAATTCCTGTGTGATGTTCTGGATAGATGTTTGCCTATTACACATTACGACCCCCTTCAACTGTCGGTGGTCTCTGTCAGTCAACAGACGAGGTAGGCCTGTACGCTTTTTTACTGTACGTGTCCCTTCACGTTTGCACTTCACTATCGCATCGGAAACACTGGACCTAGGGATGTTTAGGAGTGTGGAAATCTCGCCTATAGACGTATGACACATGTGACGCCCAATCACCTGACCACGTTCGAAGTCCGTGAGTTCTGCGGAGCGCCCAATTCTGCTCTCTCACGATGTCTAATGACTACTGAGGTCGCTGATACAGAGTACCTGCCAGTAGGCGATAGAAACATGCACCGAATATGAAAAACGTATGTTTCTCGGGGTGTCGGGTTACTTTTGATCACATAGTATAGCAGCGGCAGAATCTGGAGGTGCGGACTGGTTCATATAGATGGCTACTCGGCAACTCGCACTTAAGTTCCTCGAACTACCGTCTCAATGATTCTCTGTTATTCCTCTCCTGACCAGCGAGCGGAAAAAAAACGAACACCTATGTCTTTCGATTCCCGGCGGCGTCAGGGATTTTCTCTGCCTCGTGATGACTGGGTGTTGTGTGCTGTCCTTAGGTTAGTTAGGTTTAAGTAGTTCTAAGTTCTAGGGGACTGATGACCATAGATGTTAAGTCCCATAGTGCTCAGAGCCATTTGAACCATTTTGAACTATGTCTTTCCGTGTTGATTTTTTTCTCCCTATAAAGGTCGGCGTCAAAAAAATACTTTCACAGCTGGAGCACAAAGTTGGTGATGGAAATATCACCAGAATATCCCGCGGCAAAGAGAAACGCCTTTGTTTTAATGGTCCCCAACCCAAGTCCTCTGTCACGTCCTTGACACTCTCTCCCCTACTCGTCAATAATCAAAATTGTGATGCCCTTCTTTGAACTTTTTTAGTGTACTCCGTTAATGCCATCTGCTAAGGATCCCACACCGCGCAGCAGCACTCTAAATGATCGAGTACTTGGTTGGCTGATTTGGGGGAGGGGACCAAACAGAGAGGTCATCGGTCCCATCTGATCGTTAAAGGATGGGGAAGGATATCGGCCGTGCCCTGTCAGAGGAACCATCCCAGAATTTGCCTGAAGAGATTTATGGAAATCATGGCAAACCTAAATCAGGATGGCCGGACACGGGTGTGAACCGTCGTTCTCCTGAATGCGTCACCTCCCTCGGTACTTCAAAAGAGGATGGACAAGCGTAGTGCAAACAGTCTGGTAGATCTGTTGCATCTTGCAAGTGTTCTGCCAAAAAAAAGGGCAGTCTTTGGATCACATTCCCCACAAAATTTTCTGTGTATTCTTTTCAATTTAAGTTGTTTGTAATTGTAATTCCTAAGTATTTAGTTGAATTTATGGTGTTTAAATTTGGTGGATTTATTATGTAATGGAAGTTTAACAGCTTCCTTTTAGCACTCATATGGATGACCTCACATTTTTCGTTGTTTAGGGTCAATTGGAACTTTTCGGACCATATATATATATATATCTAATCTAAATCGTTTTGCAATTTTTTTGACATCTTGATACCTTTACTAGACCATAAACGACAGCATCATCTGCAAACAACCTAAGACAGCTGCTCGGATTGTCTCCTAAATCATTTATATAGATAAGGAACAGCAGAGGGCATGTAACACTACCTTGAGGAACACTAGAAATCACTTCTCTTTTACTCAATGACTTTCCGTCAATTACGAACTGCGACCCCTCTTACAGAAAATCGCGAATTCAATCCCATAACTTAGACGATATTTCATAAGCGCGCAATTTGGCTACAAGTCACATGTGAAGTATCATGTCAAAGGCCTTCTGGAAATCTAGGAATACGGAATCGATTTGAAAACTCTTGTTGACAATATTCAACACTTAGTGTGAGTAAAGAGCTAGTTGCGTTTCAAAAGAATGATGTTTTCTAAATCCGTGTTGAGTGTGTGTTAATAGACCGTTGTATTCTAGGTAATTCATAATGTTCGAACACAATACATGTTCTAAAGTTCTACTGCACATCGACGTTAATGATATGGGCCTGTTATTTAGTAGACTACTCCTATTGCTTTTCTTGTTGGTGTGACACTTGCAATTTTCCAGTATTTGGGTACGGATCTTTCGTCGGACGAGAGGTTTTATATGACGGTTAAGTATGGCGCTATTGCATCAGCATCCATGTAGGATCGTTGACTCCCAGACCGTCATAGATCTTCATCTACATATACAGTCTGAAAATGCGGACTGGTTGTTCCATGTAGGCTCGTCGACTCCGGACCCCTTGTACTTCGCCCGTCCTTGGTTTTGCTAAATCAACGGTTCCTGTCACATGAGCAATAAGAGGGCCATTACTCGAATGTGAAGCAATGAGGTCACTGACGCCACAGCGGCTCTGAATTTCCACTGCGTCTATATCACAAATCTGGTCCCTTTGCCATGTGCTAAAAGCTTGACTAATTGGGGACAGTACTTTTGATATCAGCAGGTAGCTCCTGATGTAAATTCGCCTGATCAGCTTGAACTAACCCGCATCTGCTACCTCTTGCGCTATCCGTGGAAGATGTCTCAAATTTATTCAGCCGTCCCCAGTAAATTTTTTGTGGCGCACAGCTTGTTGCACACAGTAGGTATCCTCAGACACTGAACACAGCATTTCCTTAATTCCCGGCATTCGATGGAACAGTGTGCACCATCCCGTATTTCCCTAGCAAACGACCTGTGGTGCAGATACTGCCATAGAATGAAAAGAGTTACAAACGTCGATCTTTTTCTGTTGTCTGAATGAGTTTGCAGTGTCTTTTACGCGTGAACGTAGTTTACTCTGACGCCGTTTATATCACTTGTTCTTGAACAAAGCCTTTAAACATTTTAATTCGGATTACAGGTTGTCGTGAACTGAAATGGTTCGAACTGTTTATATTAATCGACATTGCTCTGTGCTAGGTGCTGGAAACTGCGTACATTTAGGTAGAGTTCTTCATGCGTTGACAACCTGCTTACGTCGTGCTCGATTTCCATTCAACGCTTTTCTCCAGAGACCACAACTTGCTTTCCTTTGCAGCTGCGTCGTAAGCCGCAGTTTTCTTGGACATTTGTCAGTCACGGTTAGATTTCGGCAGCGCGGATTATGGATCGTCCGTATTTCCTACATCAAGATGTTAGCGCTATCCACAATGAGGGAATTCGGATACAAACTGTAGGCTTTTTGACCAGTCATTCCAGAGTCCGTGTACAAAGGCTGGTAAACCACGATTCCGGATTCCACAACGCCTCCTACTAGTGCGACAGCTCCTGAAAATCTCAGCATTGCCTCAGTCATTGGCATTTAGAAAGTCGGTCCACCCCAGCTTTGAGCGGTTGTCCCGGAATCAGCCCCATGCGACCAAGCCATTTCGATACGTGCTACCGACTGTTTCACGGATCTAGTTGTATCAGACCTCCGAATGCGCAGTCAGGTATGGAACAAATTGCCGCTTTGGCGTCTTGAGAGACGAAAAGTAATTTTAAGCCTGGCGCAGTATTAGAAACCCTGAGCTCCATATTATGTTATTACAACTCTGTTTTCTTCAATTGTAAGTATGTGCCACAGTTTTTTCATTGTTTGCATGGATGGATCGCAGGATATAATGTCCTAGGATATTCCAAGTATGCCTTTCCGGGGTTACATGACTTTATGACGATACTGGAATTGATTCAGATGCGTCGCAGTACAAGGTTTCCCCTGTGTTCTGATGTTGCGACTCGCTCAGTGCGCTACGAGCTGTCCACCAAAATTACCCGGTAGACAAGGTGATTCAGCTCATCCATGAGACCTCACAGTGGCTCCAACACCAAGGCAAGGACGTGGTCTTTTACCTCGTTACCTAGACACATCGGGATGCAGGGAAACGACACAGCCAACAAAGCGGCCATAGAAGCATGTCGGGATTGTGGTGTACATCAGTATTATGTTCCCTTGTACGTCGCCATCTCATTGTCTGACAGAGGAATCACGGATCAGTGGGAAATTGAACGGTTGGAAATGGCAGACAATAGACTGCGATCACGCAGATCTACCACACAGGCATGGCAACTTCATGCCAACGGTATCGATGGAAGGAAATGCTGCTCACCAGGCTGATTGTAGAGCACAGACGTTTAACACATGGTTTCCTCCTCCGGCAGGAGGATCAACCACACTGTGAAATTTGTGGTGTGCCACTTCCGATTCAGCATATTTTGGCTACATGTGACTTATATACTGACATGTGGGCAGTCCTCTGTTATGCTGGAAATGTGCCTACCATCCTCGCCAACACAGACACCATTGTCACGGATTTTGCAATTTTTTAAACTGTTGGGCCTTATCCCTAAACTGCTGCTGAGGGGAGATAGACTTTTAATGGATTACAAACAACTCCGTTTGTGGGAACAGCCTCCCCCCCCCCCCCTTCCATTTTCCCACCGCACATCGGCATGTCATGCTGACTGTACTATGCTCCAGAGCGCCGCACATCCTAAATAACAACAATCATCCATCATAAGGCCAATATTTGAATCCATGGAATTCATACGGTACAGAAAAAGGTGTAGGGCTACATTCCGTGAAACCAATTTAAAAACGTGTCGACCAATGTCAATGTAAGCAAATTGGACGTTGAGAAGCGTATTTTCAAGTAGATACTTTAAAATCTTCTACGAGTAAGTTAACAATGGCCAGCGATAGTGAAGACCTCATTGGCGTGCCCCATCGGTCGTTCAGTAGACACAGTGGGACGGCGTCTGGTCCGGTCAGCCTTACTGGGATTTACTAGAATGAATTGCAATAGCATCTGGAAGTGATGCGTCCAAATAAGCCATGCGATGCATCTAAGACTGCTTCAGATTTCTGATCCAGAACTGGAGACTATACAACGTACAGCGAAATTGTGCAAGAGTCTCTGCATGTGAGTATGATACTTTCATTTATATCATATAGACTGTCTAATGTGTAAGCAAAACTTATTGCATGTGGGATCATTGTTTCAATGTTTCCCTTTCACTAAAGCAAATACTTCAGCGATTTACTAAGAGCCGTTTCAGTACAGCGGTAGACAAGCAGCAGACTAAGCCCTGTGACACGTATTTCGGACGAGCAGGCATCACATCGTCTGCCACACTCTTTCTGTGTCTACAGTTACAGCCACACAATGCAGAGCACTGTGAAGTGAGTGGCACAGGGTTCATCCCACTGCACAACATATTTATTCTTGCCGCTCTGCTCTCTTACAGAGCGCAGGAAGGATACCTGCCTAAACGCCTCTGTGCGCACACTAATCAATCCAACCCTGTCTTCGTGGTGCCTGCCGAAGCGGTACATGAATAGTTGTAGTGCTTCAAATCCTAGATTCTTCTCTTAATACTGAGTCTTGAAACTTGATAAGTAGATCTTCGCGGTATATCTGGCAATTATACTGAGTGGGACTGATGATCTCGCCGTTTGGCCCCATAACCCCTCTCAGTTAATCAACAATCTAAACCAAAATCGCAAAGATCACTAGTGGCCATATATATCTTTTTGCTCGTGAAAAACAAAAAATAAATAAATAAAATAAAATAAAAATATACTGGCTGTCTGCCAGTCCAGTTTTCTCAGAATTTCTGTGACACTTTCCCGTGCGTCGAAAAACTCTTCGACTGCCTTCTTTTCATTTGGTCAATATTCCCTGTTAGTCCCATTTGATATGAGTCCCTCACACACTCGGATGGAACGTACGAGGGTTCTGCAACCAGTTTCCTTTGTAGACCAGTACAGTTATGATGATTTAGGTTTCCTGGGGCTGTCCTAAATCAGTTCAGATGCGATCATGTACAGTAATGCTTTCGACGTGAGTTACTTTTTTTTTTTTTCAAGCACGTTGTGAACCCGCCATTGCCTGGGCTTGTATTTATTTCAGTTCTGTTACTCTGTATCCTTACCCTCCTTTTCTCTGTCGATCTGCTAGCCTCCCAGTCTGTCCATCAGCTCTTCCCCGTTCCGTCTATTACGTTCATCTGCTCCTTTCCCTCTGTCCACCTCGTCCTTCCGCTTCTTTTTACCCATAAACTTCTCCTCCCTCTCTCTGTCGATATTCTCCCCCCTCTCTCAATCGATTTCTTTCTCCCCCTCTCTCTACCCATTTCCTTATCCCTCCCTCTCTGTCCACTTCCTCCTTCCCCCCTTCTCTGTCCATTTCCTCCTCCTCCTCCTCCTCCTCCTCTCCTTCTCTGTCCATTTTCCTCTCCCTGTTCTCTGTCCATATCCTCCTCCCCTCTGTGTCCATCTCGTTCTTCCACCCATCTGTCTGTCCGTCCCTTCCTCCCACCTTCTCTCTCCTAGTGATCATCCCCCACACCAATATGAGGTTGCTGGTTCTTACCCCCACAGTATGTTTCTCCAGATAGTAAGTAATACATGTATCAAGTTTGGCTAAATTGGATTTATGGATTTAGGAGGAGCTTTTTACCAGCGGCTCTGCTTGCATCTATACGCCACATGTATTTCACATATATTTAACATATTTGTACACATATTTCACCTGTATCTCTATCGAATTTCGCGTTTTGCGTTTTCATGCAGCTCAGTGTTTGACGTTTTAGTCCTGAACTATATATCGTACAATGATACAATTTTGCACATACATCCAGTGATATATGTAGACACACTGCAAAATATTTTGCGCATAACGTTATAACTACAGAAGTAATAAATTAAAACGCTAAGCATGATGCGGCAGTGTTTCAGGCATCTCATTGTATATGACGTCATATCTCCGGAATTAAGTGTCGTAAAATGATATATTTTTCAAATACCGCTAGTTTTTGATCGGTGTGAGGATATGGAACAATAAAGGTCTAATGAACTTATGTCCGTAAGTGCATGGTTTCCACGCTAGAGACCACATTTATTCAATCATACTTTGTTACAGAGACTGCGGTCTAATACGCGCCGTACCATGCAGCCATAGTCACAGTATGCATAGCTTCCTCCTGGAGGGTGGTACTGTTTCTCATACGTCATGCCCTAACGCCCTCTCCTGCCATAGTAATTGGTAATGTTACCTACTCACCTTGTAGTGGATGTGATACAGTGTTGTACACAACGGTTGTGTATTCAAATCGAGAGCTGACATGGTGTTTACTTAGAGAAAGGCAAATGGCAACGGGCGGCGGGAAGGAAGCCTGTATCAGGAGACCTATCCCCATCGACAACAACCACCACAGCATTCAATGTTCAACAGTGTTTCGCCTTTTGTCTGACACAGGCTCGTTTCAGGAAGCAGTAGATCATGAAGGAAGTACCCGAAATGTACTTGGAAGAATATGTGATCAACGTTGGGAAGCGACGGCCGTGTCAGTACCATGCAGTTGGCCCGCCAGCACAGGTTAAGCTAGACGACCGTGCGGAACTTTCTCCATGACAGTTGTTACTTACAGCGTGTACAGGGTTGTCCAGCGACAGAATGTCTACATCGGGAGCAATTCTGTCACTCGTTTCTTCACCAGGCAACCACGATTACGGTATTTGTGTCCTCCATCCCGTTCACAGATAAGGCCACTTGTACGCGAAGTGGTGTCTTCAACTTTCATATCAGTTATCTGTGGGACAGTATGCAGAACCCACATGGTATGATGACAGCAAATAATCAGCATCGGTGCAGCCGGAATGTGTGGGCCGGGATAATTGGTGACCGTATCTTGGTACCAGTCTTCCTTCCACGTCGCCTAACGGGCCGCAACTATTGGCGTTTCTTGCGGGTGACTTTGCTTCCCCTGCTGGAAGAAGTGTCATTGATGATTCGAATGGTTATATGGCTGCTACATGATGGTGCTCCAGCCCACTTCGCCGTTAACGTCCGTATCTCAATCGTGTCTTCCCTGGCCGATAGATTGGACTAGGGGGTCATGTTGCATGGCCTGTTAACCGAATCGCAACTCGTGTCATTTCTGGTTACGGGACCATCTCAAAAGCATCGTGTATGCAGAGCCCACTCCAGTCGTGGAGACACTGGAGCAACATATTCATGCTGCCTTTGACACTGTTCGGATGCAGACTGGCCGATGTGAACGTGCTAGACAGAACATGCTACGGCGCGTACACGCATGCGTTCAGGTACCTGAAAACCACTTTCAACACATAGTGTAGCTGCGGCTGCATGGTAAAGCGCATATTAGACGGCAGTTTCTGTAACAATGTATGATTGAACAAATGGTCTTTAGTAGGGAAACAATGCATTTCCGGATGTACGTTAATTAGACTTTTTTGTTCCGTATCCTCTCATCGCTCCATCCATAGTGTTTGTACACGGTGGAAAAAAAAAATCACTCTGTATGTGAAACTGTCTGCAGAACGTATTGCCCGTATACACGGACCGAGCGAGGTGGCGCAGTGGTTAGCACACTGGACTCGCATTCGGGAGGACGACGGTTCAATCCCGTCTCCGGCCATCCTGATTTAGGTTTTCCGTGATTTCCCTAAATCGCTTCAGGCAAATGCCGGGATGGTTCCTTTGAAAGGACACGGCCGATTTCCTTCCCCATCCTTCCCTCACCCGAGCTTGCGCTCCGTCTCTAATGACCTCGTTGTCGACGGGACGTTAAACACTAATATCCTCCTCCTCCTCCTCCTGTATACACGGTGTGGCAAATAAAAGTAGCCTGGAGAACAGAGTTCCACGGTACAAAGAAACATAGCAGAAGGAAGGAAATCCAGTAACAATCGGACTGCCTAGCAGATGTTGGAAGTGACCACTGCCCATCTCTTGGCACTTTTGGGCCCTGGTCAGCAAGTTGCTGAAGGTGGATCGAAGCTGAACTGCTGGAATCACTGCAATCTCATCCGAAATGTTCTGCTACAGTTTTTGAAGACTACGAGGGCTGTTGCCATTCATGTTAGACTTGAGGGCTCCCCACACGAAGTAATCGCCCACTGACAGGTTAGTTGACTTGGTTGGACAGTTAGGGCTGCAACTGGACTGACCTCTGCTAACAACACTGTCATGCGTGAAGGTTGTGTAAATGGGCTCCAAGATTCGGCCGGTTGTCTAGGCAGTTGCTCCATCCTCTAGGAAGTAACTGTAGGTCTTTCCCTATTCCGCTGACACAAATCGTATCCATTCGTCTGGGCCACTTTTATTTGCGCCACTCTGTAGTTATTAGTAGAGAAATAATAATTCTAAGAGTTACACCTGATGGGCAGTTTTGCAGCATAAACAGTGAAAAGGTAGTAAGCGATAATTTCTTTTTCCTTTCATAATTTTGTGGGAGGTGTGAGCGATAAAAATGTCGTAAAGGCCTGAAATTGTGTAATGTTTGCTGCAAGTCACTAAACGCTCTCATTCACAAATACTGGATGAATATAATCCGGCCATTTCCGTATCGTGGGCTACGGTAGTTTTTTCACCTTCTCCCACGTTCCACTGAAAGGTAGGGGGTTCTTACTCACACAGTGGTTCCTTCCATACAGTAAGTGATACTTGTACCAAGTTTGGTTCAAATAGATCCAGTGCTTTAGGAGGAGATGTGGAACATACATACATACACTTTTGTAACATATACGGAACTGAACTGCTCGCTTTCTCATTCCATAAATTTAGTTTGTCGAGTGACAAGGTATAATGTGGAATGACAGGTTAGCAGAATAAGCTAACCCATATTTTAATTGGTTCTGATGACACACCGTTTGAGTAACAACCCAGATTCAGTTCCAAAAAATTTTAACGGGCTGAATTAACGCACTTTTGCTAGTTGTCATTATGGTGCAATGTTCAAAAATATCTGAACGATTTTAAATCTGCACTATCTTCAAAAATTTTTGAACGCTTGCTTGGAAGTTAATTGTCGCAGTGCTATTCTCTCATCTGAAGTGCTGCAAAACATGTGTGGCTGAAAAACAACAACCTAAGCAAGTACTTGACATTCCATTTTTTGGCTTCAATCGGGTGACGTAACAAAACGAACCTGACCAAGCCTTTAACAGCACAAACAGTGTTGACTAAAATAGTATGGTAAGCAGGCAAGCACACAGAGACGTAGGCAACCAGAATTATTGTCAGGTACTGGAAGCATGGAATTAATTTCATTTTTAAGCCCATACTCGATGTAAGTTCAAATGCTTCAAATGGCTCTGAGCACTATCGGACTCAACTTTTGGGGTCATCAGTCCCCTAGAACTTAGAACTACTTAAACCTAGCTAACCTAAGGACATCACACACATCCATGCCCTAGGCGGGATTCGAACCTGCGACCGTAGCGGTAAAGAGTGCTGAAATTTCGAGGCTGTGCTATTTGTTGCTCGTAGAACTAATTGTTATCACCTGATATTTTAGAATTTTTCAGTAATGTGCGACTTCACCAAGCATAATTTTAGAGGGCAGGTAGATAATGCAGCAAGTTCAACATAAGAAAAATATAACCGATTTCATTGACAGGCTAATATTTCTTTCCATTGCAATAAATGTAGGTCTTCTCGAGGTTATGTACAAAAACAATCTTTCGAGGAGGGCCGCAACAGTTACCGATCGGAACCACGGAGTCAAGGCTCGCTAAATATGTACAGACTGTATTACCATAATCAAGTACTAAATAATACCAAAAATCTAATCTTAATGCTCCAAAATACGCGATGAAAAACGCACAACATGATAAAGGGCATACAAACCGTTAAAGCAAACTTTTTGGATGGGATGAAGGTGTTTCGGCGAGATATTTGTTGCAATGTATCACTAAACAGCATGTTTCATAACTCACAAGGACATCTTTATAATCCATGTAGTGTAGAATACTTACATACAACAAGTGCAAATAAAGTGGTGGAACAATACAAGAGTCGAAACATGGTCAAAGACAATGTGGAGCAAGACAGAGATGAAATTGTATTGTATCTCAAAATTTGTAAGATTTCGTGTAAAACACACGCTGTCATAACTTAATTAATATGTGAGATTTTTTTAACAAAATAGTCCTGTCTTGCATATTGGCACAACTGATAAACTTACAGGTCAAGTTTGATATTCATACCACACGTTTCAGGCACAATGACGCTTCAAATTAAATACATCCGTATTTAAATTGCCTAAATTACTTATTAAATTACACACAGTTAGCGAATCACCACTACTGAAGTAAATTAAAGGTTAGTCAGCGAGCGTAACTCGATCTTTGTACTATGCATTAAGGAAAGCTAAATATGTAAAAATTTGTTCTACAAAATTACATTACACATTAACACTATGGTTGATCTAACTTAGCGTATTGTGCAGCAAACTTGTAACAAATTTCACCATGAATCATCATGTTGTAACAAACTGGGGCAGTGAAGGTCAGATTACCCCCCCCCCCCCACCCCCCATTTATCGCTGTTGTTAGATAGTATTGTAATAAACTGAAGCAATGATGCATGGTTGACAAGGTAATACTTTACCCTCAGAAGGAATACCCATATTCGTGGGTCCCTGCAGCCGTGACCTGGTTAGAAGATATCCTTTTCAACCAGGTCAGACGCCTTTTACTTGCTGCTCAGACACAGACATCAGTAACAGTAAGATTTATCGAGAGCGAGCGAAAGTCTGCTCACGTGGCCACGTTTTTAGCTGTCCACTTGTCAGTGATTTCCATAAAAAATATCCCTATCTGTTGTTGCGGTAGCGGTCACGTGGTTCAGACTGAAGCGCCTAGAACCGCACGGCCACACCGGGCGGCTAATGGTTAATCGATTCGCTCAAAAATCCAGAAACAGCTACAGCATACACGAGGAGGTGTCGAAACACATACTACCATCATTGTATCAGAACTTCGTGGGAAACGTTACCGAAGACTATATGACGGCACAAAGCAGATAGGAGGTCGTGCGTGTTGTTGGTCAAATGTTCGGCGTCTTTCAAGTGAACAGCGATTGACGCCTGGAGACATTTTTCCACATGGTGTACACTGATACAAACTGTTCTAAATCTGTACAAGCAGAGATTAAACTTACAACGTACTTCATTATTCGTGACTCGCAACTTAGAACGAAAAAATGGTTGCTGAGTGTAACGTCCTATCGACAATAACGTCACTAGAGACGGAGCATAAGGTACCGTAGAACAAGGATGGAAATCGTCCGTGACCTTCTCAAAGGATCACTGCAGACATTTTCTTTAAGTTACTTAGGAAACACCTACATGTAGGTAACCTGTCGAGTATCTGAAACTGGCCCCTACAAAATTAAGCCCAGTGCCTTAAGAATTACTCTATTTAAATGAGGAACTAAGTCCTACCCGAGCTGTTGTTAGCGGTTTTATTTTAACCATTTTATTAATACATTCTTACACGGATAATGTTTATAGCAACAAGTTATCGGTTCTTGTCGCATTATGTCTACTGTGTTTCAAAATTTCGTTAAAATTGAGGGTTGATTCCTTTCAAATCATATTAGAAACAAAGACCAATACTTCTGCATCTGTGGGCGCCATTTATTGCGTGAAGCGACAAGATATCTCTGACCGTTGTGAAATCCTCTTTCACTCCAGCGGGGGGTCCAGAACGTCTGCAACAGTATTGATACCGTCGCCTATATCACAGTTCTAGGCACGCTGCTGGCGCATTCCTCTATCCGCGATCTTGGCCAAACAGAACCCTACCTCAGCCTTCATGCAGACTAAATCTGCTCTCACCCATTCACATCTGGCGACTCTCCAACATTTCGCACGTTACGTAAGAGATACAGCGGGTCCTTCTTCGTTTACAGCTAGCAACAGTGACTTGGTGACAGTAGTATTTTACGAACACACTTCAAAATGGTGTAATTCTTATTTCTGATGCCATCTCTCTAAGCAGGCGCCGGGTCATCTACTGTAAGTCTCTCAAAAAATGAACAAGTACAATCCGACAAATATTTTGCGGGATTCTCGAATCTTCCACGTATCACTCCGGTAGATTCCCGTACATGACAGCCCACATTTTATTAGTTTTAGTCACTAGCACGGCCAAGTTATATCCTTTTAAAAACATAGGTACTAATACATTTCTGTCATCAGTAATATGCTTGTGAAACGTACAGGACTTTTAATAATTCTCTCGAATCAAGGATTTTAAAGGCAGACCTCTCCACAGCCTCCTGTTTAGTTAACGTTGATGACAAACAGATCATAAAATAAATTGTTTCCAGCAAAGGAGCTGGCTGGTTTCCCGTAGCTACGGTATTCAGTCGCACTTTTCTTCCACTTTCATTATAACATATAACATGCACATTGTTAAAGTACACGATTACGGCATACAGTTGCATACTCCTCGTAACCCCTGTCACAGTCATTTCGTACCAGCAGCTATTACGAATTCTTCCACGTGAGACATAAGGAGTCTTCGAGTCACATGAATTTTAAGTTCCAAATAAGGATTGATTTTAGTGTTCGGAGACGTATGGAGTGATTCTAGTCGTCCTAACACTAAGCCTGGAGCCTAAACTCGATTTCTTCCTTTGTATAACAGTAACGCAAATACTAGCCGGCCGGTGTGGCCGAGCGGTTCTAGGCGCTTCAGTCTGGAGCCGCGCGACTGCTACGGTCGCAGGTTCGAATCCTGCCTCGGGCATGGATGTGTGTGATGTCCTTAGGTTAGTTAGGTTTAAGTAGTTCTAAGTTCTAGGGGACTGATGACCTCAGATGTTAAGTCCCATAGTGCTCAGAGCCATGTGTGTGAACGCAAATACTAGGAAAAACTTCATGCTTCAACGTAGCCGCCGAAACTTAAGAAACTTTACTGCGATTCACTTTTTCTCGAGTCATCAGTGTTCTGACTGGTTTGATGCGGCCCGCCACGAATTCCTCTCAAGTGAAAGCCATTTCATCTCAGAGTAGCACTTGCAACCTACATGTTCAATTATTTGTTGGATGTATTCCAGTCTCTATCTCCTTCTGCAGTTTTTACCTTCTGCGACTCCCTGTAGTACAATGGAAATTATTCCGTGATCTCTTAACAGATGTCCTACCATCCTGTCCCTCCTTCTCAGTGTTTTTCACATATTCCTTTTCTCTCCGATTCTCATTTCTTAGCTTATGATATAAAAAATGCATAAAACATCATCCGAAACTGTGCTAAACGCATGCAGTTAGTCCATGAGCCCACGCGAATAGCAAACGATTGTGAAAACACACTTCTTAGCAACAAGTAATTCTGAGCTAATAACGAGCATCAAAACGTATACAGGGATTAGTGAACACAGGATTGTCGTAGCTAAACTGAATATTGTAACCCCCAAATCCTCCAAAAATAAACGAAAAAATCAACCTATTCAAAAAGCAGATAAAAATTCACTTAACGTCTACCAAATTAAAAATATAAGTCTAGACTAGATGTGGCTTGAATTGAAAGAAATAGTATCGGCAGCAGTTGAGAGATTTATACCAAATAAATTAACAAACGACGAAGCTGATCCTCCTTGATATACAAAACGGGTCAGACTACTGTAGTAGAAACAATAAAAAAGTATGCCAAATTTAAACGGACGCAAAATCTCCAAGGTTGGTGATCTTTTACATAAGCTCGGAATTTAGCGCGGCCTTCAAGTTCAAGATGCTTATAATAGTTTCCACAACGAAACTTTGGCTAGTAACCTGACAGAAAATCTATTCTGGTCATATGTGAAGTAAGCTGGTGCCAATACACAATCAGTGCCTTCTCTGCGCGATAGTGATGGAGATACTATCGAAGATAGTGCTGCCGCCGCGCGGGGTAGCCGTCCGGTCTAGGACGCCTTGCGCGGCTGCCCTCGTCGGAGGTTAGAGTCCTCCCTTGGGCATGGGTGTGTGTGTTGGCGTTAGAGTAAGTTCGTTTAAGTTAGATTAAGTAGTGTGTAAGCCTAGGGACCGATGACTTTAGCAGTTTGGTCCCACAGAACTTATCAAATACTAAAAAAAAAAAAAAAAAAAAAAAAAAAAAAAAAAAAAAAAAAAAAAAAAAAAAAAAAAAAACAGTGCTGCCAAAGCACACAGTCTTCCGAAACTCCTTCACCAGAGAAAACGAAGTAAAATATTTCAGAATTCGAATCAAGAACAGCCGCCAACATCAGCAACGTGGAAGTAGATTCGACTTAAATCACTTAACAATAGCAAGTCTCTCACATTGTATACCAGTTAGGTCCTTTTCAGGGGATGCTGATACAATAGCTTCATACTGAACAGTCATATACAACCTTTCGCTCTACGAAAGATCCGTACCCAAAGACAGCAAAGTTGCGCAGGTCACGCCAATATTCAAGAAAGTTAGTAGGAGCAATCCACTTAACAACAGGCCTATATCATTAACGTAGATATACAGCAGGATTTTGGAACATATATTGTGTTCGAACATTATGATTTACCTCGAAGAAAACGATCCATTGACACACAGTCAACATGGGTTTAGAGAACATCGTTCTTGTGAAACACAACTGGCTCTTTACTCTGACAATGTGTTCAGTGCCATTGGCAATGGATTTCAAATTGATTCAGTATTTCTGGATTTCCGGAAGGCTTCTGAGACTGTACCACACAAGCGTCTTGCAGTGAAATTGCATGCTTATGCAATATCGTCTCAGTTATATGAATTCTTGATTTCCTGTCAGAGGTCATAGTTCGAAGTAATTGACTGAAAGTGATCGAATAAAAGAGAAGTGATATCTGGCGTTCCCCAAGGTAGTGTTATAGGCCGTTTGATGTTCCTTATCAATATAAACGTTTTGGGAGACAAACTGAGTAGCGGTCTTAGGTTGTTTGCAGATAACGACTAGTAAAGTCATGAGAAGATCAGAACAGATTGCAAAAAAATTAAGAAAAGATACTTGCATGGTGATCCTCAATAACGAAAAGTGTGAGCTCATCCACATGGATGGTAAAAGGAATCCGTTAAAGTTCGGTAACACGATAAATCATGCAAATCTAAAAGCCGTAAATTCAACTAATTACCTAGGAATTAAAATTACAAACAACTTAAATTGTGGATAAGACACAGAAAATGTCGTGGGAAAGGCTAACCAAAGACTACGTTTTATTGGCAGGACAATCTACAAAGGAGACTGCCTAAACTACGCTAGTCCACCCTGTTTTAGAATACTGCTGCGCGGTGTGGGATCCTTACCAGATAGGATTGACTGAGTACATCGAAGATGTTCAAAGAAAGGGCAGCACTTTCGTATTATCGTGAAACAGGGGAGAGAATATTATTGAAATGATGCAGGATTTGAGGTAGATATCATTAAAACAAAGGCGTTTTTCGTTGCGGCGGAATCTTCTCACGAAATTTCAATCACCGACATTCTCTTCCGAATGCGAAAATATTTTGTTGGCGCCAACCTACATTGGGAGAAACGAACACCGTAATAAAATAAGGGCAGTAAGAGCTTGCTCGGAAAGATATAGGTGTTAGTTTTTTCCACGGTTTATACGGGATTGGAGAAACAGGGAATTGTGGAGGCTATTCGATGAATCCTCTGCCAGGCACTTAAATGTTATTTGCAGAGTATCCATGTATCGAGATGCCAGCATATTAGATATCTCGGCGACAAACAGAACTGATCTTTCTGAGGAAGTTAATCTAGCCGAAGGAATTAGCGACCATAATGTTGTGGCTTCTGTGTCAGTGGAAGTTGCAAAAAGGAAACCGTGTAGAGTTTTCTTATTTGGGAAATCAAATAAAAGTGCTATTAATGAATATCTTCATAGTCAGCTGCAAGCATTCACCGTGGGACACAAAGATATTGAGCATCTTTGGTCGGAATTTAAAGATATTGTCCACCACGTGCTAGAGAAATATGTGCCTAGACAAATATAAGGGAGGGAAATGATCCACCTTGGTTCAAGAAACATATTAGGAAGTTGCTGAGAAAGCAGAGAATTTTGCACAGTCGTTTTAAACATAGTCATTACTCCACTCACAAACAGAAATTATGCTAAACGAGAGATTCTCTTAACGAATTTGAAAGCAATATTTTATCTGCAGATTCTAAAAATAACCCAAAAAATTTTGGTCATACGTAAAATCTATGAACGCTACAAATAATTCAATAACTTCTCTTGCTGATAGTACGGGTAATGTAACGGATGATGATAAACAGAAGGCCGAAATTCTAAACATAGCCTTCAAAAACTTGTTTAAGGTATAGGACTGCAGCACCATTCTCCCTTTCAATTACCGGACAAACAGGATAATGGCTGACATAGTGTTTAGTGTATCTGGGATTCTACGACAGTTAAGATCCTTAGACGTCAGGAAAGCATCTGGCCCGGACGGTATCCCCGTAAGATTTTATGTGGACTATACTACAAATGTAGCATCATTCTTATCCATCATCTATCAGAGATCATTAGAACTGGGGATAGTTCCGCGGGACTGAAAGAAGGCCCAGGTCATAGCAATTTATAAAAAGGGTAGAAAATCGGATGCACATAATCACTGGCCAATTTCACTGACATCCATTTGTTGTAGAATCATGGAACATATTTTGTGTTCAGACATAAGGACCTTTCTAGTTTCTGAGAAGCTCATCTGCAAAACCAGCACGGTTTTAGGAAACAGCGGTCATGCGAGACACAGCTGGCCCTCTTTGTGCATTATATACAACAGGCTCTAGTTAACGGCTCCCAGACTGATGCCATTTTCCTTGACTTTCGAAAGGCGATCGCCTCAGTCCCGCACTGTCGCTTGCTCCAAAAAGTGCGCGCTTACTGTCTATCCGATGACATATGCGGTTGGATAGAAATTTTTCTAACAGACAGACAGCAGTATGTCGTCCTGAATGGGCTGACTTCAACAGAAACAAGCGTAACATCAGGTGTGCCCTAGGGCAGCGTGATAAGTCCGCTGCTTTTACGATTTACATAGACGATCTAGTTGATGGTATAGTCAGCGGCATTAGACTGTTTGCCGATGATGCTGCAGTCTACAGGAAAGTAGTATCACACGAAAGTTGTGAACAAGTCAATGAGGATTTGCAGAAAATAAATGCGTGGTGAAATGGCTGGTAGTTATCTCTCAATATTAGTAAGTGTAACCTACTGCGTATAACAAAGCGAAAATCCCCATTAATGTACGAGTAAAAAATAAATGCCCAATCTTTGGAAACGGTAACATCGGTCAAGTATCTGGGTGTGACTCTTCGATATGATCTCAAATGAAACGATCAGATTACCCAAGTGACGGGTAAGGCGAACTCTAGATTGCGGTTTATTGGTAGAAACCTGAAGCGATGCAGTCCTTCAACAAAGGAAATTTGTTACAATACTTTAGTTCGTCCAGTCTTAGAGTATTATTCGTCTGTGTGGGACCCTTACCAGTTGTGTCTGATTCAAAGGATTGAGAAGATCCAAAGAAGAGCGGCAAGATTCGTTACTGGTACATTTAGCCATCCCGAGAGCGTTACAAATCTCATAGAAAGTTTGAAATGGGACACACTTGCAGACAGACGACGCGCTAAACGGAATGGTCTGCTCTCTAAATTCCAAAATTACCATCAATTTTCAAATCGCACAATGATCACCTTTCAAAGATAAGGGAAATTAGAGCTCGTACTGAGGCGTTCAGACAGTCTTTTTTCCCTCGCGCGATTCGCGAGTGGAACAGAGGGGTGGAAATATAACTTTGTCGCGAATAGTGCCCTCTGCCACACACCGCTTGGTGGCTAGGGGAGTATATATGTAGATGTAGATATAGATATCGATCCACCTAATTTTCAACATTCGTCTTTAGGACCACATGACAAATGCTTCGATTCTCTTCTGTTTAGGTTTTCCCACAGACTATGTTTTATTACCATCCAATGCTGTGCTCCAAAGTACATTCTCAGAAATTTCTTCCTCAAATTAAGGCCTATGTTTGATCCTAGTGGACTTCTCTTGGGCAGGAATGCCCTTTTTCGTCTTGCTAGTCTCCTTTTTATGTCCTCGTTTCTCCGTCCGTCATGAATTGTTTTGCTGCATAGGTAGCAGAGTTCCTTCACTTCATCTACTTCGTGATCACCAATCTTGATGTTATGTTCCGCGCTGTTTTCATTTCTGCTACTTCTCGTTACTTTCGTCGTTCTTCGACTTACTCTGTCCATACCCTGTACTCATTATACTGTTTATTCCATTCTGCAGATCCTGTGATTCATCTTCACATTCACTCAGGACAGCAATGCAATCAGTGAATATTATCATTGATTTCATTTCACCTTGAATTCTAATTCTACTCTTGAACCTTCCTTTTATTTCCATCATTGTTTCTTCAATGTATAGGTTGAGCAGTATGATCGGAGAGTACATCCATGTCTTACACCCTTTTTAATCCGAGCACTTCGTTCTTGGTCGTCCAATCTTATTGTTCTCTCTTGGCTCTTGCACGTATCGTATATTGCCCGTCTTTCCCTATAGCTTATCCCCAATTTCTCAGAATTTCGAACATATTGCACCATTTAACACTGTCGAACGCTTTTTCCAGATCGACAGTTCTTATGAACGTGTCTTGATTTTTCTTTAGTCTCGCTTTCTTTATCACCCACAACATCAGAACTGCCTCTCTAGTGCCTTTACCTTTCATAAAGCGAAGCTGATCGTCATCAATCAGCAATTTACTTTCCCGTTCTTCTGTATGTTATTCTTCTCAGCAGCTTGGATGCATGAGCTGTTAAGAGTATTCTGCGATAGTTTTCGCACTTGTAGTCTCTTGCAGTCTTCGGAATTTTGTGGATGATGTTTTTCCGAAAGCAGATAGTAATCTACGTCGCCGGACTCATACATGCAACACACCAACGTGAATAGTTGTTTTGTTGCAAATTCCCCCAATGATTTTAGAAATTCTAATGGAATGTTATCTGTCGTTTCTGCCTTATTTGGTCCTAACCGTTCCAACGGTCTTGTAAACTGTAATTCTAATACTGGATCGTCTCTCTCTTCTGTATCGACTCCTGTTTTTTCTTCTATCACATCAGACACACCTTCCCCCTGATAGAGGCCTTCAGTGCAGACTTTCCACTTATCCTCTATCTCCTCTGCATTTAACAGTCAAATTCCCATTGCACTATTAATGTTACCACCATTGCATTTAATTTCTCCGAAGATTGTTTTGACTTTTCTATATGCTAAGTCAGTCATTCCGACAATAATTCCTTTTGCTATTTCTTCACAGTTTTTACGCAGCCATTTCTCCTTAGCTTCCCTGCAATTCCTTTTAAATTTCATTCCTGAGTGATTTATATTTCTGTATTCGTGAAAGTTCCTGAACATCTTTTTGCTCCATTATCTCACCGATTAACGAAAGTGTTTCTTCTGTTACCCATAGAATCTTCGCAGTTGCCTTCTTTATACCGATGTTTTTCTCTCCAGCTTCTGTGATTCCCCTTTTTAGAAATGTACATTCTTCTTCAACAGAACTGCTTCTTCAGCAATTCCTTATCGCAGTATCTATAGTCTCAGAGAGCTTCAAGCGTATCTCTTCGTTCCTTAGTACTCCCACATCCCACTTCTGTGCTCATTGATTCTTCCTGACTAGCGCCTTGAACGTCATCCTAGTCTTCATCACTTCTAAATTACGATCTGAGTCAGTCTCTGCTCCTGGATACTTCTTGCAATCCAGTATTTGATTTCGGAATATCTGCCTGACCATGATGTAATCTAACAGAAATCTTTCCGTATCACCCACTCTTTCCCATGTATACCACCTCCTTTTGTGCTTCTTGAACACAGTATTAGCTGTTAGTAGCCGAAAGTTATTGCAGAACTCAATTAGTCTTTCTCCTATCTCATTCCTAGTAGCAAGCCCATATTCTCCTGCAATCCTTCCTTCTACTCTTTCTTTACAACCGCATTCCAGACCCCTAAGACTATTCGATTTTTATCTCCCTTTATCTATTGAATTACCCGTTCAGTATCCTGTATTTGTACTTTCTCTGTCTCTTCACATTTACAATCTTTTCAGATTCGAGTTAACGTCTTGACAGGAGCGCGTAACTTCGCCCGCCACTTTCCGCCCCCACAAGTCGTTCTAAAAACCTAAGATTATTTATTAATCAATGCAAGTACTATTTAGCACACATTAGCTAATCATTTTAATTAAATAAACATCAAATAATAATTAAGTGTACATTCAGAAAGCTTGCTTATATTGAGAATCATTGTGTGCTCTTTTCAGTGGTATTTCCTGAATTTCCCTACGTTGCTCTGTATTTAAATTATGTTCGTCTGTAAAAACGGCAAAGTGAATTATTACTTGATTAATTACATGTAAAATCAGCACATATGATAAATTTGGAGAACGTAACTAGTCAGGGTTACACAATGCTGATTCATATTACGTGTATATGTAGAGAAATAAGCATTCTAGCACATTTGTATAATCCGATGTAACTAAAATCAGTTTTAGTACGAAATGTAATAAAGGTCACGATGCTCGGTAATCAGTGTTGACAAGTGACTTGTTCAGCTGTTTTGTGACACCATTTATGACCGTGGCTGGGTTGCACCGCCCTTACTGCTCGCCAAACGACTCGTATCTCTGGCATTCCAGACGGCCAGTGTCTGTCACACCACCTTGTTTAAACTGTCGACTGCTGACAACCAAGCAGTGGACGCTGACGTACAAACGTATAAAATAAGACACTGGCAGGTTGTCTGTAACTTGTGGAGCAACCAGAGCGCAGTTCCCATTGTCCTAGGACGTGAGACGGCGGGAGCAGTTCAGAAGGGAGTGACACAGGACTGTAGCTTAGCCCACATGCCATTCATTCTCAATGAGAAGAAGTCAGCATGAGAAACTGTGGACAAATATTCAAAATTCTACGAGGAGAAATATGTCTTTGAGGTTTCCTAACGACGCTTTCATTCTATCAGAGACAGTGAAAGATTGGGATATCAGTTGATCGGAGTGGGTTCAAATGGTTCTGAGCACTGTGGGACTTAACGTCTATGGTCATCAGCCCCCTTAAACCTAACTAACCTAAGGACATCACACAACACCCAGTCATCACGAGGCAGAGAAAATCCCTGACCCCGCCGGGAATCGAACCCGGGAACCCGGGCGTGGGAAGCGAAATCGCTACCGCACGACCACGAGCTGCGGACGATCGGAGTGGGTAGTATCTTTAAACCAAGTAGTAAGATGATCATCAAGGAAAGTGAGACAAGGGTAATGGAGTTTATCTGAGTTAAACGATATGACTGTGAGGGAATGAAATTATGAAATAAGTTACAAAAAGCAGTAGTGGGGTTTTGTCAGTTGGGTTTGCAGACTAACTGCCAGAAGTATAGAGGACGTACAATTCTGAATCAAAACAACAAGAAAAAATCTTCTGAAAGAGATAAATGTGTAAAACAATCTACTATAAACTTAGATGTTAGGAACTATTTTTTTGAAGTAATTGGAGTGTAGCCATGAACAGAAGCTAAATGCATATGACAAGCAGTTGGCAAGAAGAGAATAGAAGCTTTAGAAATGTGATCTACATAAGAATGACCAAGATTACGTATGTAGCACTCCGTCTTCAGGCCACAAGTGGCCCATCGGGACCATCCGACCGCCGTGTTATCCTCAGTTGAGGATGCGGATAGGAGGGGCGTGTGGTCAGCACACAGCTCTCCCGGTCGTTATGATGACTTTCTTTGGCCGAAGCCGCTACTAACCGGTCGAGTAGCTCCTCAATTGGCATCACGAGGCTGAGTGCACCCCGAAAAATGGCAACAGCGCATGGCGGCTGGATGGCCACCCATCCAAGTGCCGGCCCCGCCCAACAGCGCTTAACTTCGGTGATCTCACGGGAACCGGTGTATCCACTGCGGCAAGGCCGTTGCCTATTACGTATGTAGAACAGATAATTAATGAAGGTGTACTGAATCGAATAAGGGAGAAAGAGACCTTTCAGGCACAACGTGGCTAAAAGAAAGGATACACTGAGGTGACAAAAGTATAGCGGTATGTACGTATATAGATGGCGATAGGATCAAGTGCGCAAGGGATAAAACGGCAGTTCATTGGAGGAGCTGTCATTTGTACTCAGGTGATTCAAGTGAAATAGTTTCCGAAGTGTTTATGGCCACACGACGGGAATTATGACGTTGAACGCGGAATAGTAGTTGGAGCTAGACGCCTGGGACATTCCTTTCCGGAAATCGTTATGGAATTCAATATTCCGAGATCCACAGTGTCAAGAGTGTGGTTCAAATGGCTCTGAGCACTATGGGACTTAACTTCTAAGGTCATCAGTCCCCTAGAACTTAGAACTACTTAAACCTAACTAACCTAAGGACATCACACACATCCATGCCCGAGGCAGGATTCGAACCTGCGACCGTAGCGGTTGCACGGTTCCAGACTGTAGCGCCTTGAACCGCTTGGCCACCACGGCCGGCGTCAAGAGTGTGCAGTGAATACCAAATTTCAGATATTACCTCTCACCATGGACGACGCAGTGGCTGATGGCCTTCAGATAACGATAACAGAGCAGCGGCGTTTGCGTAGAGTTGTCAGTGCTAACAGACAAGCAACACTGCGTGAAATAACCGAAACAACCAATGTGGTATGTACGATGAACGTATCCGTTTGGACAGAGCGGCGAAATTTGGCGTTAATGGGCTACGGTCGCAGAAAACCGACGCAAGTGCCTTTGCTATCGCGTGCAGCGCCTCTCCTGGGCTCGTGACCGTATCGGTTGGATCCTAGACGGCTGAAAAACTGTGGCTACAGAGGCAGTATGGCTCAATATTTCTGCAGGAGACATCCAACGACTTGTTGAGTCCATGCCACGTCGAGTTGCTGCATTACTCCGCACCGGAGGAGGTCTGACGGGAGATTAGGAGGTATCCCGTGATAGGGCACATCCGCGACAGTAGGAAATAATTAAATTGGTAAGTGAGCAGGGACGAAGGAGTGGGGCATTTTACAGCATTCAGAAAAAAATGTTAATAGAATGTAGGCCGCAGCAGTTACGCTGTTATGAAGCAGCTTAACAAGGTAGACTATCGTGGAGAGCTGCATCGAAGCAGTCTTTCAACTGAAGACCAAGGCAATAACAATGATTGTAACTAGCGGCAAATGAATCTGTGTAAGAGGGACATGAATGAGAAGCAGTGGTTGGGAAGGAGTGAGACAGGGTTGTAGCCTCTCCGCGATGTTATTCAATCTGTATATTGAACAAGCAGTAAAGGAAACAAAAGAAAAATTCGGAGTAGGTATTAAAATCCATGGAGAAGAAATAAAAACTTGGAGGTTCGCCGATGACATTGTAATTCTGTCAGAGACAGCAAAGGACTTGGAACAGCAGTTGAACGGAATGGACAGTGTCTTGAAAGGAGGATATAAGATGAACATCAACAAAAGCAAAACGAGGATAATGGAATGTAGTGGAATTAAATCGGGTGATGCTGAGGGAATTAGATTAGGAAATGAGACACTTAAAGTAGTAAAGGAGTTTTGCTATTTAGGGAGTAAAATAACTGATGATGGTCGAAGAAGAGAGGATATAAAATGTAGACTGGCAATGGTAAGGAAACTGTTTCTGAAGAAGAAAAATTTGTTAACATCGAGTATAGATTTAAGTGTCAGGAAGTCGTTTCTGAAAGTATTTTTATGGAGTGTAGCCATGTAGGGAAGTGAACATGGACTATAAACATTTTGGACAAGAAGAGAATAGAAGCTTTCGAAATGTGGTGCTACAGAAGAATGCTGAAAATTAGATGGGTAGATTACATAACAAATGAGGAGGTAGTGAACAGAATTGGGGAAAAGAGGAGTTTGTGGCACAACTTGACAAGAAGGAGGGACCGGTTGGTAGGACATGTTCTGAGGCATCAAGGGATCACAAATTTAGCATTGGAGGGCAGCGTGGAGAGTAAAAATCGTAGAGGGAGACCAAGAGATGAATACAGTCAGCAGATTCAGAAGGATATAGGTTTCAGTAAGTACTGGTAGATGAAGAAGGTTGCACGGGATAGAGTAGCATGGAGAGCTACATCAAACCAGTATCAGGACTGAAGAGAACAACAACAACAACGTTACAGAAAAGTAAAAATCTCACTCAATACAATTACTCAGACTGCATGCTGAAACACATATGTTCCTTTGTTAGCAATGTGGGTGTAGTGTCTTTTTGTTGTTTTTGTCATTTTGTGTTAAACTTGTTGGTGATAAGTAGTTCTGTGTGTGAGATGTTTTGAACTGGGAATTACTTTCATAACAAAAATAAAAAAGATTAAATACTAGTTTGACTCTACGTTTCCCGTAATAGTGTGATGACCAGGATTTTTTCTTTCGATTATAGTGCGGGTATGAGGGACACCGGTTATGAAATGCAGAACAGTGCACAACCAAACATTATACTCACGCAGATGAGTGATTTTCAGCTAGATCACACATTGTGGTCGAGATGTCTCAGTCTACACGCCTTTGTAAGTGGAGTAGATAGATGAAACGTTGCAACTAGCGAGGCAGTAGCGATGACCAAAGATGTTTCTGCATGTCGGCTTTCGAATTCGGAACGGCGAATACAAAACAAAGAAAAAAATTACATCCACACTTCACAGTTGCATATAAAGTAGTTTTCTTATAACTTTGTTCCTAAATTACAGTTAAGTTGTAAAGGCGATAAACCGTTCTTTTGTCCTACACCAGTTTTTATTTCAAATGGCTGAGCAATCTCTCTCATAAATTTCACTTAATATGTGGTATCCCATGAACCATAGACCTTGCCGTTGGTGGGGAGGCTTGCGTGCCTCAGCGATACAGATAGCCACAACGGAGGGGTATCTGTAGAGAGGCCAGACAAACGTGTGGTTCCTGAAGAGGGGCAGCATCCTTTTCAGTAGTTGCAAGGGCAACAGTCTGGATGATTGACTGATCTGGCCTTGTAACAATAACCAAAACGGCCTTGCTGGGCTGGTACTACGAACGGCTGAAAGCAAGGGGAAACTACAGCCGTAAGTTTTCCGGAGGGCATGCAGCTTTACTGTATGATTAAATGATGATAGCGTCCTCTTGGGTAAACTATTCCGGAGGTAAAATAGTCCCCCATTCGGATCTCCGGGCGGGGACTACTCAAGAGGATGTCGTTATCAGGAGAAAGAAAACTGGCGTTCTACGGATCGGAGCGCGGAATGTCAGATCACTTAATCGGGCAGGGAGGTTAGAAAATTTAAAAAGGGAAATGGATAGTTTAAAGTTATATATAGTGGGAATTAATGAAGTTCGGTGGCAGGAGGAACAAGACTTCTGGTCAGGTGACTACAGGGTTATAAACACAAAATCAAATAGGGGTAATGCAGGAGTAGGTTTAATAATGAATAGGAAAATAGGAATGCGGGTAAGCTACTACAAACAGCATAGTGAACGTATTATAGTGGCCAAGATAGATACGAAGCCCACACCTACTACAGTAGTACAAGTTTATATGCCAACTAACTCTGCAGATGACGAATAAATTGAAGAAATGTATGATGAAATAAAAGAAATTATTCAGGTAGTGAAGGGAGACGAAAATTTAATAGTCATGGGTGACTGGAATTCGGTAGTAGGAAAAGGGAGAGAAGGAATCTTAGTAGGAGAATATGGATTGGGGCTAAGAAATGAAAGAGGAAGCCGCCTGGTAGAATTCTGCACAGAGCACAACTTAATCATAGCACTTGGTTTAAGAATCATGAAAGAAGGTTGTATACATGGAAGGACCCTGGAGATACTAAAAGGTATCAGATAGATTATATAATGGTAAGACAGAGATTTAGGAACCAGGTTTTAAATTGTAAGACATTTTCAGGTGCAGATGTGGACTCTGACCACAATCTATTGGTTATGACCCGTAGATTAAAACTGAAGAAACTGCAACAAGGTGGTAACTTAAGGAGATGGGACCTGGATAAACTGAAAGAACCAGAGGTTGTACAGAGTTTCCGGGAGAGCATAAGGGAACAATTGACAGGAATGGGGGAAAGAAATACAGTAGAAGAAGAATGGGTAGCTTTGAGGGATGAAGTAGTGAAGGCAGCAGAGGATCAAGTAGGTAAAAAGACGAGGGCTAGTAGAAATCCTTGGGTAACAGAAGAAATATTGAATTTAATTGATGAAAGGAGAAAATATAAAAATGCAGTAAATGAAGCAGGCAAAAAGGAATACAAACGTCTCAAAAATGAGATCGACAGGAAGTGCAAAATGGCTAAGCAGGGATGGCTAGAGGACAAATGTAAGGATGTAGAGGCTTATCTCACTAGGGGTAAGATAGATACTGCCTACAGGAAAATTAAAGAGACCTTTGGAGATAAGAAAACCACTTGTATGAACATCAAGAGCTCAGATGGAAACCCAGTTCTAACAAGGGAACCTCCCCATCGCACCCCCCTCAGATTTAGTTATAAGTTGGCACAGTGGATAGGCCTTGATAAACTGAACACATATCAATTGAGAAAACAGGAAGAAGTTGTGTGGAACTGTGAAAAAATAAGCAAAATATACAAACTGAGTAGTCCACGGGTCGCATAGACAACATCATGGACAAAGGGAGATCAGGAGCGTCATGGTCCCGTGGTAGCGTGAGCAGCTGCTGAACGAGAGGTCCTTGGTTCAAAGCTTCCAACACGAATTCTTTACAGACGAATGGAAAAACTAGTAGAAGCCGACCTCGGGCAAGATCAGTTTGGATTCCGTAAAAATATTGGAACACGTGAGGCAATACTGACCTTACGACTTATCTTAGAAGAAAGATTAAGGAAAGGCAAACCTACGTTTCTAGCATTTGTAGACTTAGAGAAAGCTTTTGACTATGTTGACTGGAATACTCTCTTTCAAATTCTGAAGGTGGCAGGGGTAAAATACAGGGAGCGAAAGGCTATTTACAATTTGTACAGAAACCAGATGGCAGTTATAAGAGTCGAGGGACATGAAAGGGAAGCAGTTGTTGGGAAGGGAGTAATACAGGGTTGTAGCCTCTCCCCGATGTTATTCAATCCGTATATTGAGCAAGCAGTAAAGGAAACAAAAGAAAAATTCGGAGTAGGTATTAAAATCCATGGAGAAGAAATAAAAACTTTGAGGTTCGCCGATGACATTGTAATTCTGTCAGAGACAGCAAAGGACTTGGAACAGCAGTTGAACGGAATGGACAGTGTCTTGAAAGGAGGATATAAGATGAACATCAACAAAAGCAAAACGAGGATAATGGAATGTAGTGGAATTAAATCGGGTGATGCTGAGGGAATTAGATTAGGAAATGAGACACTTAAAGTAGTAAAGGAGTTTTGCTATTTAGGGAGTAAAATAACTGATGATGGTCGAAGAAGAGAGGATATAAAATGTAGACTGGCAATGGTAAGGAAACTGTTTCTGAAGAAGAAAAATTTGTTAACATCGAGTATAGATTTAAGTGTCAGGAAGTCGTTTCTGAAAGTATTTTTATGGAGTGTAGCCATGTAGGGAAGTGAACATGGACTATAAACATTTTGGACAAGAAGAGAATAGAAGCTTTCGAAATGTGGTGCTACAGAAGAATGCTGAAGATTAGATGGGTAGATCACATAACTAATGAGGAAGTATTGAATAGGATTGGGGAGAAGAGAAGTTTGTGGCACAACTTGACCAGAAGAAGGGATCGGTTGGTAGGACATGTTCTGAGGCATCAAGGGATCACCAATTTAGTATTGGAGGGCAGGGTGGAGGGTAAAAGTCGTAGAGGGAGACCAATAGATGAATACACTAAGCAGATTCAGAAGGATGTAGGTTGCAGTAGTATGGGGAGATGAACAAGCTGGCACAGGATAGAGTAACATGGAGAGCTGCATCAAACCAGTCTCAGGACTGAAGACCACAACAACAACAACAACATGTGGTATTTGTTAATGTTACCCGCCTGGGTAGCCGCGAGCGCTAATGCGCTGTTTCCTGGACTCGGGTATTCGCGCCTGTCCCGGATTGAATCCGCCCGGTGGTTTAACGATAAGGGCCGGTATGCCGGCCAGCCTGGATGTGGTTTTTAGGCGTTTTCCTCATCCCACTAGGTGAACAGCGGGCTGGTCCCCACGTTCCGTCTCAGTTACACGACTCACACACATTTGAGCACTTTCGCACTATTTCATGGCTTACACTAGACTCAGACAGATGGGGTACACTACTTACATCCCCAGGCATTCAGGGTGGTGGCAGGAAGAGCATCCGGTCACCCTCTGCAACTAACACTGCCAATTCCGTAATTACAACGCCGACCCCGCCTAGGCGCGGGACAAAGCCCAAAGAACGAAAGAGAGAAGAACTGGTATTTGTTAATGTTGCTCATTATGTTCGCATATTTTACTTCAACACCAAACCTCATGGTTTTATCTACTGTTTCTCTGTCTACTGAATAAAATGTTTTCTTTAAAAAAAGGGTAAGATTTCGTAAGCTCGTGTCATAGAAAGAAACTGAAATCATCCTCTTCAATGGAATGACTCCGGTACCTGTCTTTGACGATTTATGCAAAACCTAAAGCTGTAGCATGTAATAAAGCTTAATGTATTTTCCACTCGAGTCTTAACTGTTCGCTTGTTAAACGCATGCACGTAGTTCAAAAAATGGTTCACATGGCTCTGAGCACTATGGGATTTAACTTGTAAGGTCATCAGTCCCCTAGAACTTAGAACTACTTAAACCTAACTAACCTAAGAACATCACACACATCCATGCCCGAGGCAGGATTTGAACCTGCGACCGTAGCGGTCGCGCAGTTCCAGACTGTAGCGCCTAGAACCGCTCGGCCACCCAGGCAGGCCACATAGTTCCTTCATCCTATTATGTGTTATGTTCAGTTCTCATCTGTTTGCAATTCAAGACTTAATTGTACTTTCTCTTGTATCAAGAGCAATATGTGTAGTTGCGAATATTTTGTATTGCGGGTAACGAGAGGGATTTACGAAAAGAATAGCGAGATAAATAATTATATATCTAAAAGCTGGAGCTACAGTATATAAAGCGCGACAATGTAGCTTTATATCCGTCTAGATACTTTTTCCAAGGGGTGATACTGCAAGTGAGAAAAACTGTCTCGGGCCGTTGAATATCTTGGATCATTTGGAATGATAACTTCCGTACACAAACACGAGTCGGAAGACAGTGCTTCGTTCCTTTCCGGTGGCGAATGAGCTGTAACAAAGAATAGTGCGAATATTTCTTATCAGCGGTCATAGATTTCTTCTTTGTGAATGATTTCGTGTTGACAAATGTAAGACAGGCAGTCAAGAAGACGTTTCTCTGAGAAACTTATGATTCTTCCATCAATTAAATTATTTATTGAAGCTGTTTCTAAAATGACAATCGCAACAACCAATGTGAACTTCCCGAAAAATTATCATGATCTATTTTGATTCATCGGATTTAGGCTATTAATGTTCAAGGAATCTCACTATTAGATAGAATGGCCGTAAAATAAGAAACTTCAAGGAAGGGAGACATGTGAAAGATAAAAGTTTCAGTAGATTAGAATTTTGTTCCTCACTGAGTTTTGGTAGCCATGATTTCCCTTTCGGCCAACAAGAAATTGTACCCAAAGATCTGTTAAAACTAAAAGTGAAACATACTTCGGACGGTTTTGTGGAGCATTGTACCTTTCATGAATTTAAATATTTGGCTTCCTCGTAATATCAATATTTTGATTATCAAATTGCCGAAACGGTGACAATAGAAAATTGTTAGTGCATTTGTCTATAAATGTTGGAGACTAAATTATAGAAACACTGAAGTTAACATATATGTATTTTTGTAATAAATTCTTACCATTGTATTGTTAAGTATCTAGTTATTGGTCAGCACTTCGTAGAGCACCGTCGGGGTAGTTCGGTCTGTGACTGGAATCTCTTTTTTTTAAGTCGTCGTCTTTTTTGACAGCTGCGAAACGCGAGTACTATAGGAAGCGCTACCCACGCTGAAATTGCGCATAAACATCGTCGAAGCAGTGCACTGGAAATCGTAGTCGTTAATTTCGAGGTGAACGACCTCTGATAACCGCGCACGAGTCGACAGGCAATGCAGTGGGATGCAAACCTGCATTTAACAAGGGGCCACTATCGCAGTGCACTATGGCATTTGCTGCTGGAGCCAGTTCCTGAACGCGGGTCGTCGTTACCGCTTTATGACGGGCAATTATGCCGTGTTATGCCCCAGCATAAATTAGCATACCGCCCGCTTACCAGCTCGATGGGTTCTCATCTCCGAGAGCTGGGAGAACTGCAGTCCTACAACATTATGCTGCAAAAATAGGCAAGCCTGCCTCTTACTACTCACTACTAGCCGTAAAGATGCTCAATCTACAAATTTATGGCGTTTCTGCTGTATGCCTGAGAGGAAAATTTCGATCTAAATGAGAATTAGTGATGGTTATAAAGTTTTTGTAGCACAGTGCGTCGCAGAGCACTTTTTATTGCACAAGGTGCCAGACAGTTCTGCTCTATCGCCTCCTTTTAATGCAAAGAAATACATTAGACATTTCGTGGAAGGTTGTTTTAGCAAACATTTATGCTTGACTGAATGATAAACCTCACACTGACTTGTTTCTTCCAGTAACCAGAAACTTCCACGCAACTTCAGAATCATTAATACGAAAGTCATTCGAAATTAGCGTAATTAAATAGAGCTTTCTAAAGTATGTTTTTGTTTGAAAGAAGATTTGTGAAAAATCATTTCCTCACTACAAAATTAACACTGATACTTCAAACTCATCTTCTGCTGTTGCTGTAGTCTTCAGTCCAACGACTGGCTTGATTCACCTCTCCACGTTAGCTTAGCCTGTCCAGTCGCTGTATAACTATTAGGCCTACATACGTTTCAACTTCCTTACTGTTACCAAGCATAGGTGTGCCTCTACTATTTTTAACTCGTCTCATTTCCCTTAGTTACCAAGTTAACCAATTCCTGATGCCTCAGTATCTCTCTTATCAATCTATGCCTTGACTTGCTCACCTTGTGCCATAAAACTTTGATCTACCAATTCATTTCAAGATCTCTTCATTAGTTACTCTAACTGCCTATCTGGTGTCGAGAATTCTTCTGTAGCACCACATTCTCTTCTTGTATTCACTGCTTGTCGTCCATGTTTCTCTACGTAACACTGATACACTCAAAACGAACACATGCAGTACATACTTCCTAACATTTAAATTTCTGTTCGATATCAATACACTCTGAGTCAAAAAAATGTGGTGCACCACGAAAGAACTATCCTAGATGGAAATGAGTAGATGTTATGTGCATGTACAGACAAACATTTGATTACAGCTTCAGAAAAATTTGATGATTTATTCGAGAGAAAAGCTTCACAAACAGATCAAATCAATAACATGCTGCTCCACCCCTGGACATAACGCAGACAGTTATTTGGCTCGGCAATGGTTGAAAGAGTTGTTAGTTCTCCTCCTGATGGATATAGTGCCATATTCTGCCTAATTTTCGCGTTAGATCGTCAAAATCCCGTGGTGATTGGAGGGCCCTGTCTATAATCCTCCAAACGTTCTCAGTTGGGGAGAGAGCCGCCAAGCTTGCTGGCCCAGGTAGGATTGGGCAAACTCGAAGATAAGCAGTAGCAGCTCTCGCTGTGCGCAGTCGGGCATTATCTTACTGAAAAGTAAGACCAGGACGACTTGCCAGTGAAGAGCAACAAAACGGACTGTAGGATATCGTCGATGTACCACTTTGCTGAAAGTGTGCCGCAGATGACAGCCAAATGGGTCTTGCTATGAAATGAAATGGCATACCAGAAGACCATCACTCCTGGTTGTCGGGCCGTATGGCAGGCGATTTTCAAGTTGTTGTCCCACCACTGTCCGGGGCGTCCCCAGACACGTCTTTGCTTGTCATCGAACTCCAGTACGAAGCGGAACTTATCACTGAAGACAGCTCTACCCACGTCAGTGAGAATCCAGGCCGAACACGTGCTGGAGACACCCCCAGTGAGAATCCAGGCCGAACACGTGCTGGAGACACCCCCAGCATGACCCCCAGCACCCCGACAATCAGGAGTGATGATCTGGATTGCCACTTCATTTCATAGCAGGACCCTTTTGGTTGTCATCCAAGGCACCCTTACAGCACAGTGGTACGTGGACGATATTCTACGTCCCGTTTTGCTTCACTTCATGGTAAGATATCCTGGGCTTACATTTCAGCAAGATAATCACCACCCACACACGGTGAGAGCTTTTACTGCTTTTCTTTGTGCTTTTCAAATCCTACTTCGGCCAGCAAGGTCACCCGATCTCTTCACAGTTGAGAATGTTTGGAGCATTATGGGCAGAACCCTCCAATCAGCTCACAATTTTGACGATTTGACGGGACACTTGGACAGAATTAGGCGCGATAACCCTCGTGGGCAATCCAACAACTGTATCAGTCATTTTCAAGTAACTTCCAGCCCCTTAGGATGATTCCTTCAAGGTTTGTCGATATTTTTTCGGAAACGTTTTCTTGGTATTGACTGTCTATATTTTATATTCTCTTTGAATCCTCAGTTATATTACAGTCTAAATAGCAAAAGTCATCGACTGCTTTGGGTGGTTCGTTTTCTAATCTATTCTCCCAGCAGCACCTAACTTTAAACCCACTACACTCCATTATCCGTATTTGACTTGTATTAATGTGCAACTTACGCACTGTTTTCAAGATACTATGTATTCTGTTCAACTGATCATGCGAAGCGTTCACCATCTCTGACAGAATCGCCACGTAGTTAGCAAATCTCGAAGTTTTTATTACTTCACCCTGAACTTTAATTTTGTATCTGAATTACTCCTCAGTTACTTATAGCGCTTTGTTCTGTGTACAGCTAGAAAAACATAGAGGATATGTTTTAATCCTGTCTCACGTACCTCTCAATTACTGCTTTCTCTCATGACATTTGACGCTTACAGCTGCAGTTTGCTTTCTGAACATTCTGTACACACTCTTTCGATCTCTGTATATTATCCAAGTGTTCTGTTTCTTTACCCTCAGGGGACTCGCGGTTCTTTCGTGCCTTCGTCCTTGGCGCACACGGGGAGCCGAGCTATTGCAGCCCATTCTCCCTTCGCTGGCTGCATTACCTTCACCCTGCTCCCCCATCCTATTGTTGTCCCTTCCCCGCTGCCCCCTCCTACCCCTCTCTCGGTTTTCGATTTATGTTGACCTGGATATGCACCTGGTTCCCTGTGTTCCCTGCAATTTTGTTCCTGCTGCCTGTTCTCTTTCATTCTTTTTGGCGTTTAAGTCCCCGCTTACAGTTTGACATACACTGCTAAATTTTCTGTTTTTAGTGTGAGCCATTTTGGGAAAAACTCCCTCCCTAGCGTCTACGGTATGGATTGCTTTCCCACCTTCCGTCGCTTCTTCCTTCCCCACCATAGCCTCCTCCACTCAGCTAGGTCACCAGCACGTGTGGCCAGTCTGTGTGGTGGGGCTGTTTTGTACCCATCTGGCTGAACCCCCGACAACACAGGGATCGCACTACTGATACCTGAGCTGTTCCCTCCCCATGCACGCAAAGGAGTGGTTGCTTGTCTTCCTGAAGCATCGTAACTCCTGGGAATGGCTACCGTGCCAAGCAACCCTTCCTGTGGCTGTGTGCCGCACATGACGAGAGCCCCTGATCCGAGTGGGTGGTGTCAGGTGCTTGCTTATCAATCTGCAAAATTAAACGGCCGTCTCTTTCAATGGTGAAGGATCATTGAATGCTGCTTCATATGACCTGGCAGCCTTCCCTTCCCTGGCTACACCGTGGGAGGAGGGCCAGGCTCGCCGTCTTGGGATGAAACACTTTTCACCGCTACCTCGTCTGTACTTGGACGAACAGGAACACATTCACCGCCACAAAACCATTGTTTTTTGTGGAAAATATCGAGGACTAGTTTGGTGAAATCTTTCGGTAAGATACGGTTGGGCTCCCTGTTGATCAAAGCGTCTGCCACCAAGTCTGCAGTCTTCGTGTTTGTGATCGTTTTGGCAATGTCCCAGTGTCTATTATCCCTCACCAGTCTTTGAATATGGTCCAAGGAGTGCTTTTTCATAGGGACCTCATCCTGCAAAGTGATACAGAACTCCAGGCTAATCTGTAGTGACAAGGCGTTCATTTTGTTCAATGTGTGCAGAAGGGTCGTAAAGACTACTGCACCAGTAACAGCGCCTTCATTCTGACTTTCAAGGTGGATACCTTTCCAGATGAGGTCAAAGTTATGTGCTACAAATGTGACGTGAATCCATACGTCCCACCACCCATGAGCTGCTTTCAGTGCTCGTATTTCGGGCATACGTCATCCCACTGCATGGCGGGCCCTCTGTGTGCTGCTGGATGAGGGAAGCCTCCGTGTTACGCCACCTGTGTATGTCAATTGTCGTGACCGCCAGTCTCCTCGGTCGCCAGATTGCCCAGCTTACAAGAGAGAAAAGAAGATCCAAGAGTAAAAGTCCCTGGATTGTCTGATATATGCTGAGGCTCTCCAAAAATGTGACATACTCCATTTGGCTTCACTTTCTTCAACTTTTGCCTCTGTTACATCCTTTCCCCCTCCTACATCTTCCTTACCCCAGCCCCATCCACTCTCCTCTACACCTCCCCAGCAGTTCTCACTCCTTCCCCTCAAGGAGCCGCTCCCTTTTCCGGCCGAAGAAGTGCCCCACTTCTTCGGCACCTGCCAGTGATGGGGCTAGCGCCCTGGACCCCTCTCTCCGGCGTCTCTCAGGCCGGAAGCCTACTACCACAACTCGGCCACGAGACGTACCAGCTGTGCGCCCTGAGGTCGGCAACTCTCTTTCACTTCCGTATCTTGCAGAAGCCGGTACCCCTCTGTTCCCAGCTCTCCTTCACCTCTGAAAGAGGAGGAGGAGAAGAAGAAGAAGAAGAAGAAGAAGAAGAAGAAACGTAAGTCCCTGGACAAGACCACTCCGGTACCCCCAGAGGTGCCATCTCCCCCTCACAACCTGAATCTGACATCTTATTTATGCATATCACCTCACTCTTGTCAGTGACAACCACTGGCCAAGTGACATACCTCCCCTCAGACTCTTTATGTCTGACCTGAACTCTCGCCACATGATAGTTCAGTAGAATTGCAACAGATACCATCATCACCCACCGACAATACGATCCCTTGTTTCCTCCTGTTCTGCGTTCTGTCTTGCTCTTCGAGAAACGCACTTCCGTGATGGCCACTCTTCAACGTTTCGTGGGCATTGGGCACTTTGTTGGACCCATGCCGGCCCCAGGACAGCATCTGGACGAGTCTACACTTTCGTTTGCCCTGATGTCGTTAGTGATTGGATCTCCCTTCGTACCAACCTGGAAACAATAGTGGTTAGTGTGCCACTTCCTTATGTTATATGTCTACCTTAACACAGCAACTCCCGTCCCTTTATCTCCTCCTTAGGAACTTCGATACACACCACACACTGTGAGGGAGTGCCGCTTCAGTGGGTAGGGATCTTGTAATTGACCAACTTATTACATGCTTCGATTTGTGTCTCTTCAATGACGGCTCACCTACCCACTTGAGTGCCACTCATGGCATCTTTACTGCTATCGATGTCACGATCTCCTCCACTCCTCTCGTGGCTTCCCTTCATTGGTCACACAATGATGATCTTTGTGTCAGTGACCACTTCCCGGTAACTCAGTCGTTCCCTTCCGCCGCCAGGCACAAGGGCCACCACTCTGAGCATTCCAGAGGGCCAGTTGACCTCTATATAAGTCTGCTGTGCACTTCGAAACCTCTCTCTCGAACTGCATTGATGCGAGCGTGCAGGGCGTCTCTGCCACTATTCTTCACGCTGCTGGCACTATAGTGCCCCTATCCACAGCCCCCCCCCCCCCCTCGTCGTCGACCGGTACAATAGTGGACCAAGGACGGAGCAGTCTCTGTCCAGGACAGCCGACAGGCGCTGCAGCCATTTAAACGACACCCTCCACAAACCAAACTCCCCGCTTTTAAGCGTCTCTTTGCTAAGTTAAAAAAAAAAATTGTGGTAGGTCTTAAGGGACCAAGCTGCTGAGCTCATTGGTCCCTAAGCTTATACGCTATTTAATCTAACTTAAACTAACTTATGCTAACGACCTAACGACAACACACACACACACACCCATGCCCGAGGGAGGACTCGAACCTCCGACGGGGACAGCCGCGCGAACCATGACAAGGCGCCTCAAACCGCTCGGCTACCCCGCGCGGCCGCCATGCTAAGGTTCGTTACCTTATTAAGCAGAGTAAAATGAAATGCTGGGAGCGCTTTGTTTCCTCCGTGGGGACCTACGCCTCTTCATCGCAGGTCTGGTCCAAGCCCTGTAGCCTCCTGGGACGCCAGCGACAGTCAACTGTCCAGGGTCTTGTCCTCCAAGGTGCTCTGTGTACTGATCCACTGGGCCTTAAAGAACTTTGCGATGGCATTGCCGTCTTCTTCCAATCCTGCTACCTTTCTCCGGCAGAAAGCTGAGTCGAACAGACCCACCTTTGTTTCAGTCCCACCAAGCTGAACCCTATAGTGAACCCTTCACTGAATGGGAATTCTTGCAGGCTCTTACCTCTTACCATGACATGGCCCAGGCCCAAATTCCTTATACAACCAGATTATCCAACACTTGGGTCTTACCCAGAGGCAACATCTACTCAGGGTTTTCAATCACATTTGGCTCACGAGTGCTTTCCCGTCGCAATGACGAAACAGTATATTTATCCGCGTCCTTAAGCCCTGGAAGAACCCAACGTCTCTCGACACTCACTGCTCGATAAGCCTAACGAACATGCTTTGTAAACTGCGTGAGAGGTTGGTTAGCTTCCGATTATGTTGCGTACTCAAGTCTCGGTATCTTCTGTCCCCGTATCAGTGTGGCTTCTGGGATGGACGATCTCCAACTGACTATTTACTCAGATTGGAAACAGCAGTCCAACAAGCTTTTACTAATCACCGGCACCTTTTCACTGTCTCCTTTGAACTCCAAAAGGCATACGACACGGCTTGGCGACGTCGCGTGTCAGTTCCCCTCCATGACGGGGGTTTTCGCGGCTCCTTCCGATTTTTAGCGGCGAGTTTTTATCCCACCAGCTCCTCCGGGTTAGATTTGGCAGTTCACTCAGCACCCCTCGGATTGAGGAGAACAATATCCCACAGGGTTCTGTGTTGTCACGCTCTTCCTCATAATAGTGTTACTTAAACATCGATAAAATATCGCTTAATCGAAAGTATCTGCACTGTCGTCACTATCGGTAGTCATTTTAACTATCGACAGTCCTATCGTTTACAACGTAATTCTTTTTTAATTTGGGCCTGAAAAATTGTCGGTTCCTATTACCTCCATGGCGTTTGGAGTGCAGACTGACAGTAGATTGTGTGGAGGTGTTCAATCAACAACAAATATGGTGGGACATTGGCCAGTGTAAGTTGTTTAAAAATTAAGTTGTTAATAGATTGGTCGCTGTGGGGAAGGGATCGTGAAAGAGGGAATGTTCGTGTTTGTTCAAATGGCTCTAAGCACTATGGGACCTAACATATGAGATCATCAGTCCCCTAGACTTAGAACTACCTAACTAACATAAGGACATCAGACACATCCATGCCCGAGGCAGGATTCGAACCTGCGACCGGAGCAGCAGCGTGGTTCCGGACTGAAGTGCCTAGGACCGCTCAGCCACAGCGGCCGGCTTTCTTGTTTGTCTTTCCGCGATGACATCTAACAGTCGTGCGCATCTCGTAAAGATCTGATGCTTACGGTAAAAAGTACACACGTAAATAACATGGATTCGTGAATGTGGAATGTGCATTACACTGGTTTTCATCTTCAGATGTGTGAGCTTGCTTACTTGTGGCAATGAATACAAATGTAAATAAAGCTGTTGTAATACAGTGCTGTTAGTAGACGAAAAAAATGACATTTTAAAACGTTTCTGGTTGTACTGTATAACGCATTTTAAAGTGAATATAATTATTGTCGTTATGAATTAAACACGCCCGCTACTATCGTCTTCCGTTTCTGAGTCCTCAGTGTACTTACAAGTGTTTTCAACTGTACATTTGTGCATGTTACTGTGTAAAGTGATTCGAAAACACAAAACACTGACGCAGTCCTAATGCCCCTGTGTCACTTCTGCTTTTGCAGAAGCATAAATATCATTCATATGTTGGTTGCCCATTTATGGTCGATTAGCGGTGATTGTTCCTTCAAGGACTCATCATCTCCCGTAAAATTAAATATAATAAAAGCACAACCCCCTGAGTGTCAAGCTGCTTTATTTGTATGGTGGCTGGACATAATCATTAAAATATACAGGTCTATTTACAGGCTTCCACAGCATTGCGTACATATTCATAAGTAATTCGGGTGAATTGTGAATGTTTCAGTGGATGTGAGACAAAACTCATCTCTTCCTTCCAAGAGTTGACCGTAAATATCCGGGAATGTTTTTTTTGCAAAACTTCAAATCCTGTAGATATATCTTAAGCTCTTGCCCGTTAATGCTGAAACCCCTTGTTTGAAACTTGGGCAGCGGGTGAATTATTATTTTTTCATTTTTTCGAGTTTACATCGTTTTTCAACCCGATTAATAATTTTTCGAGCAACACGAGGAGGAATTGTGCCTCTAAACAATCTAGCTCTACGGGGTATTGTAGGAGGTGACCTCAATGTGCCAACAGTGGCTTCTTCGTCACTCACTTCGTTATTTAAACGCCACACAACAACAGGATCATCACGCAACTATAGTGCCACAACTGTAGAATCGCTGTCGTTGGCAGCAGTGAGACAAAGAGCACAGTAGCGAAGAAGAGTTCCAATTGGTGCCGACATGAAACCATCAGTACTTTTCACACGCCACCGATTGTCTGTCGGCTGAGGAAATTCCGCGCTTCCAAGATTATTATGTTTACGTAAGAGGTGCGGAAATAGTTTTTTGTTATTGTTTAGAAAATGAACCATAAAAATCAATCACCTGTGTGGAATTTTTTCGAGAAAGTGAGGGATAATAGTCAGTTTGAAAAGTGTACCATCTGCATTAAAGATTATGAACACGATTAGGGGGGAATAGGACTAATTTATGAGACCACTAAAAAGAAAGCATGGTGGAAAACTAGGAACCACGAATTAGTAATAGAACTCAAAGGTAAGGGATCAACTTGTGAACTAGATCAACTGCAAGAGGTGCCACCAAACGAATCGAGAAGCTCTATAAAAATTATCTTAACAGAAATCAGTTGTACGATGCCAGTTCAAAAGTAGAAAAGGAACTTCATTCTCTTTATTAAAAAATGATTCCTATCGACATGCTACCGTACAGAACCTCCGACCATCAAGGTTTGAAAAAAAATATATATATGCATTAGACAGCAGTATGAGTTGCCAGATAAAACTACACTTAAATGTTTACTGATCTCAAAACTTTATGAAGAGATAGTAAATAAATTAGAGGAGGTCCTAACAAAATGTAATTTTTTAGTGTTACGACGGACATGTGGAAAAGCAACGCGAATGAAGGCATACTGCCATTGACTTGCTACTTTATTATAGACGAAAAATTTGTTTCACCTATATTAAAAGTGACCAAAACTGCAGGTCATCACTACGCAGAGTCTATGCACATGTAACTAACAGTTTTTTAAATGTTTCTTTCTTTAACTCGTCAATGCCATGCTGAGTTTCGTTTCTTTCGTGTAAGCGAAGTCGGCGTAACTTGTAAGGTATTTCTTGACAGTTCCACCCCTCCTCTCCCAGACCCCCTCATACCTCCTGTCGACAGAAATCTGAATCCGTTGTGTCATTTGTGTTCTGTTTACGGACATTGCCAACAATAACAAATCATTAAATAATTGCGTTACAATGGGCTCAATATACACTCCTGGAAATGGAAAAAAGAACACATTGACACCGGTGTGTCAGACCCACCATACTTGCTCCGGACACTGCGAGAGGGCTGTACAAGCAATGATCACACGCACGGCACAGCGGACACACCAGGAACCGCGGTGTTGGCCGTCGAATGGCGCTAGCTGCGCAGCATTTGTGCACCGCCGCCGTCAGTGTCAGCCAGTTTGCCGTGGCATACGGAGCTCCATCGCAGTCTTTAACACTGGTAGCATGCCGCGACAGCGTGGACGTGAACCGTATGTGCAGTTGACGGACTTTGAGCGAGGGCGTATAGTGGGCATGCGGGAGGCCGGGTGGACGTACCGCCGAATTGCTCAACACGTGGGGCGTGAGGTCTCCACAGTACATCGATGTTGTCGCCAGTGGTCGGCGGAAGGTGCACGCGCCCGTCGACCTGGGACCGGACCGCAGCGACGCACGGATGCACGCCAAGACCGTAGGATCCTACACAGTGCCGTAGGGGACCGCACCGCCACTTCCCAGCAAATTAGGGACACTGTTGCTCCTGGGGTATCGGCGAGGACCATTCGCAACCGTCTCCATGAAGCTGGGCTACGGTCCCGCACACCGTTAGGCCGTCTTCCGCTCACGCCCCAACATCGTGCAGCCCGCCTCCAGTGGTGTCGCGACAGGCGTGAATGGAGGGACGAATGGAGACGTGTCGTCTTCAGCGATGAGAGTCGCTTCTGCCTTGGTGCCAATGATGGTCGTATGCGTGTTTGGCGCCGTGCAGGTGAGCGCCACAATCAGGACTGCATGCGACCGAGGCACACAGGGCCAACACCCGGCATCATGGTGTGGGGAGCGATCTCCTACACTGGCCGTACACCACTGGTGATCGTCGAGGGGACACTGAATAGTGCACGGTACATCCAAACCGTCATCGAACCCATCGTTCTACCATTCCTAGACCGGCAAGGGAACTTGCTGTTCCAACAGGACAATGCACGTCCGCATGTATCCCGTGCCACCCAACGTGCTCTAGAAGGTGTAAGTCAACTACCCTGGCCAGCAAGATCTCCGGATCCGTCCCCCATTGAGCATGTTTGGGACTGGATGAAGCGTCGTCTCACGCGGTCTGCACGTCCAGCACGAACGCTGGTCCAACTGAGGCGCCAGGTGGAAATGGCATGGCAAGCCGTTCCACAGGACTACATCCAGCATCTCTACGATCGTCTCCATGGGAGAATAGCAGCCTGCATTGCTGCGAAAGGTGGATATACACTGTACTAGTGCCGACATTGTGCATGCTCTGTTGCCTGTGTGTATGTGCCTGTGGTTCTGTCAGTGTGATCATGTGATGTATCTGACCCCAGGAATGTGTCAATAAAGTTTCCCCTTCCTGGGACAATGAATTCACGGTGTTCTTATTTCAATTTCCGGGAGTGTATTTTCTTATTCATTACTACAAATAAGCAACACATTGGAACATAAATGTCTCTCTAATGCGCTTTCTCAAAAAAATTGTTACTTCCGCGCCCATAGTTTTCACTTGAGAGTTTGTGTGATAGCAGACTAACAAGTGAGAAACGAACGCGAAGCCCAACAGCGTCTGGACCAAAATTAATACAGCGGAGCAAAATTAGCTGCCAGTGGCGTTACAATTACTGTCTTGTTCTCGTCCGAGTACGTAAACAAGTAGCTTTTGTGGCGATTTATGCGGCAGTGCTTCTACTGTGTTACCGAATCGGAACAGTATCAAAACTTTCGGTGCTTATGAAACAACATGTATTTCCAGAAAGACTAACCATAGCATGTTGTAAATATGGGCTTTAGTAACCGAATCGAAACTTTCCAGTGGTAATGGAAAACTGTCAGCTATTGTGTAATGGAAGCTGTTGTATCGCCGTTACGGTGAAGCCGACGAAACGCTATTTATCAGGTTCTGCCAAGTGCAAACTTTGAGCGGCGCGGCTATGTTACAGGAATACGTCGATATGGTGGATGAAGGTGCAAGCACTGCTGTCTTTCGCCGTACCTTTCCTTATCCTACATTAATACCGTTTGTGGTCTTCATACCGCTCCGTGCACTTCCCCCGACGAAAAGTGAAACACACAACGTAACTTCTACAGGCTTCACACTCCATGTCGGCTGTACTACGATCACAAGTGCTACAAATCTCAGTCATGTAGCACCTGTAGCACTGCAGTACAGTGATGCTCCTTTTGTTTTGTACTGAGTGTCAACTGAGAGAAAACATGATGGGTGAAGAAGCTATCCTTGATCTCTTCCACTCAGTTTCAATCTTGTTATTTCCATGTGCAGTTTATACCGTATCTAGTGCAATTCATCAGCCAAGCATGCACACCTAAGATAGCAGCATTGCGTGCCAGACCAGTAAACACTTCCCCTCTCGCATCCCTACTCCTTATTGTGACCTTCCTCCTCCTCCTCCTCCTCTTCTTCTTCTTCTTCTTCTTCTTCTTCTTCTTCTTCTTCCCCTTCCACTTCCTGCTTTCCCCGTTCTTTTAAGACGTTGAAGCTCAACGTAACATCCACAATACATATATTTGCCCAATTTTTATTAGAATTAGGTTTTTGTATTTGAAAGTAATTTTTCAGATAACAAGACGACGAAAAAAAGAATGTTTTTTACAATATTATGCAAAATATCGGACACACTGGCAAGTTACTTCAAATTTATATTTTTCACGTCATCAATCAAATCTAACTAGAATACAATATCCGTGATAAGACAGTAGTAATGGTTACAGACAACGCTACAGTTACGAAAGAGCTACCTAAATATGAAGGATTTGACATCCCCCCTGCTTTGCCCACTGCATCAACTTAACAGTAAAAGATTGTTTCAAAGCAGAAACATTTTCCAAAATTTTATTGAAAACAAAGGCTATTGTGACTTTCTTTCCAAGCTCTACACTAGCCAGTGACAAACTGTGCAATGTTCAAAAAAGAACAAATAAAAAAGAACTGAGACTGATACAAGAGGTGCCGACTCGTTCGAACAGATTATGCCACACGCTCAAATGAATTTTGGAAGTACAAAGTGAGCTTGAGATTGCAATCAACCAATGTTCAAATGCGCTGCCTACTGTCACAGCAGAAAATTACTTACGTATATAAGAGATAATAGATCGCCGAGAACATTTTGAAGTAGCAACAATGACAATCTTAGGGGAGTCATACAACACTGCTTCCGTAATTTTACCTCTTATATGAGTTATTGCTGCAAAGTTTTCAGACTTGCAAAGCACCTTAACTACTAATGAAGGACGAAGCGTTCCGGATCCCTTGGTTAAATCAGTCAGTGAAAGAGTGAGACCATTTAACACATAGACTGTTGATATGCTTGTGACATTATTGGATCCTAGCTTTTAAAAAATTGTTTCAGGACATTTCAAGAGGTAGAGAACACCGCACAAGTACTTCAAGAAGAGTGTGCTGCTATCATCGCATCAACTACAAGAATAATACCTGAAACAGAAGCATCCATGAGCAGTGCTAATACGTCCAACAGTTTGAAATCAAATCATATACATCTTTTGTCCAATTAGCAACAGCGCAACGTAGATGTTGTTACACCAGTCAGTAATTCCATAATTGACCTACGTGTCAATATTTTGAAAAACCTGTAATAGACAAGCATGCTTACGTATTAGAATATCGTGCAGAAACTAATGTTGCGGGTAACGGCCAGCAAATTTTTATGGTGTCGAGCGACTTCTGGTTCTGCAGAGAGGGTTTTCTCCAAGGCAAGATAAATAATTACTTAAAAACGCAACAGACCAAAGGAGAAGAGTTTAAACACCTTACGTGTATCTTTTAAGGCTGTATTTTAAACAAAGACTAAAGGACAAGAATTTAAATACAGTACTTTTTGTAAAACAAAATTGCATATCTTGTAGTGTTGTTTTAAGTAATAAAATTGTTCGACAGCTATTTTTCATTTGAAATACCTGCCCACAACAACCGATAGTTGACCGATACATCGATAGGTTTTAAAAATACTATCGATAATATCGGATGTGGCAACTATCGATGTTTAAGTAACACTACCTCATAGCTATCAATGGACTTGTAACCACTGGTGAGCCTCTGATTACCCCGGCGTTGTATATCGACGATTTTTATATCTGTTGCAGCTCCCACTCGATAAAATCTGCTGAGCACCGACTCCAAGACGCCATCTAACAGGCCTGTGCATGGGCCGTCTCCCATGGCTTCCAGTTTTCTCCCTCCAAAACGAGGGTTTTGCATTTTTGTCGTCCACCCACAATATATCCTGATCCAGAACTTTATTCAGCACAGTCCCGTTTTTTTGTGCCTTATTTTTGATAAAAAGCAGACTTGGTGGCCTACATTCGCCACCTGAAAACAACATGCATGTGGCAGCTTAACGCTCTCCATCTCCTGGCACACATATCACCCATCTTGGGGTCCAGACCGTGCTGCTATTCTCCATCTTTACCGTGCTCTGGTCTTGTCCAGACTAGGTTATGGTAGTCATATTTTTAGCTAAGCGGCTCCTTCCACTCTGAGAATACTTGACCCTGTTCACCTTTGTGAGGTGCGTCTGCCTATTGGTACCTTTCGCACTAGTCCCATTGACAGTCTCCTTGCAGAAGTGGGAATTCCATCTGTACAAATATGTTGGAGCCAGCTCTTGTTTCTTGCGCAATCGCCATTCGCCGATTGCCTGACCATCATCCCGTGTACCCTGTTCTCTTTCCAAATGAGGGATGTCTTCCTCCTGATAACCGCCCACTAGTGGGATTGCCAATTGGAATGCGTCTCACTTCCCTCTGTCGGGATCTCCATCTCCAGTCACTGGAATGAGCCCCGTGTATTTCCTCCCACGCCCCCACTTGAATAGTACCTAGACCATGGATTAGGACCGACCCATTGCAGAGCCCTAAGGTCTTTGTAACCCCTATGGTTTTGCGGCGTCTCCTTTCAGAGTTCCAGGGTGCCACCATCTTCTACACTGATGGTTCTAAGACGATAGATAAGGCGGGATAACGCTTTCAAGGCTCCTACTGGCGAAGAACACCATTTATTGCTGGGATAATGTAGTGTGTTCACAACAGAGCTGCTAGCCATTCGCAGGGTTCTCCTTTTTGTTACCCAGGCCTCCCTCCACAGTGTTTTAATATGTGCCAAATCAATAAGCAGCCTGCAGGTTAGCGACCGATGCCACTCTCGTCACCCTTTGGTCTCTGCTATCCATGACCTGTCTGCCTTTGTCCATGCCGCCCGCTCAGTTGTCATTATCTGGGTCCCACGTCTTGCGGACATCCCAGGGAATGAACTGGCTGACCATTTGGCTAGAGAAGCAGATGCTTACCCCCAATCCCTTCCAGCATTCCAGCTGCGGATATGCGGATCTATGTCGGATCTCTCTTTGCCCAAAAGTGGTATGACATCTGGTGCGCTACTGCTCTCAGTAATAAACTCCGCACAATCAAGGAGTCTGCTGTGGTTTCGCGCTTTTCCTTCCGCTAATCTCGGAAGGAGGCCACTGTCTTATGCCATCTACGCACTGGTCATATTAGGCTCACCCATTGTTTTCTCTTGCGTAACAAACCACCTCCATAATGTGGCTGTGGAGCCAGACTGACAGTATCGCATATAATGATGGAATGTCCCCTACTTTTGGCTCTTCGTACTAAGCGTAGTTTTCCAGGTATTTTCAATATTAGCAGACGATTCACGGATGCTTGAACTGGTCCTCAGTTTCTTCAGTTCAAGTGGTTTTTATTTTCAGATATAAGGTTTTGCCTTTACTTCTGGAGCAGGGGCAGGGTTGTTGTGGTTGGGGCCTCTCTTCAGGTTGTCTCGGTTTAGGATCCATGACCACTCTCCCTTGCAAAGACTGTTCTTTTATCCCTCTGTTTTCTCAGTTTTTATATTTGGGCTACCCTTTTATACCTTCTACTGTGTGTGTTTTAACTTACTCGTATTATAGTTTGACTCCTGAACTGGATCCGTCTACTTTTAGCAGACCCTCTCTGTTCTGCGAGTAACTTTGGAATTGGGGATTGATGACCTCGCCGTTTAGTCCCATAGACTCCCTAAATCAATGACTCAATCAATCAGTCTGTTTCTTTGCAGCAGTTCCAAGAAGAATGTTTTTATGATACCGCGCAAAATTCCTTCTTAATACAAAATGTACAGATTTTAGTGGTGCGTAGGAAATTATGGAGACACGACCTGGATAAGTTCAAATAACCAGAGGTTGTTGCGAGTCTGGGGGAGCATTATTTGACAGTTGACAAGAACAGGGGAAAGGAATACAGTAGAAGACAAATGGATAGCTTTAAGAGGTGAAATAGTGAAGGCAATGGAGGATAAAATAGGTACAAGACAGGGCCTAGTAGGAGTCTTTGGATAATACGGGAGATACTAAATGTAATCCATGAAAGGAGAAAATTTAAAAATGCAAGAAATGAAGTCGGCGAAAGGGAATACAAAGGTCTAAAAAATGAGACTGATAGGAATTCAAAATGACTCAAAAGGCCAAATGCAAGGAATTAGAAACCTATTTCTCTAGCGGAGAGGTACACTGATCAGCCAGAACATTATGACCACCGAACTACTATCGATATACACCCGTCCAGGCAATAGCAGTGTCACCTGGTGATGAGTGACGGCTAGTCAGACACATGAACGGTGCATGTACCGTCAGTGAGTGTGCTGTCCATGAGCAGAATGGGGAAGGCACGCGATCTGAGTCTGACCGAGAGCAAATTGCGATAGCCCGGAGGCTCGGCACGATCGTTTCGGAAGTGGCGCGACTTGTCGGGTGTTCGAAGAGTACTGTGATCAGTGTCTTCAACACGTGGCGAAAACAAAGTGAAACCACGTCCAGACGTCATGGGGTTGGCGGCACCCCTCATCACAGATGTCGGAAGTTGTAGGCTGGGCAAACCACTAAAACAGGACGGGCAGCGAACTGTCGCGGAACTAACATTAGACTTCAATGCCGGGCAGACTACAAGACTGTCTGAATACACAGTACACCGGACACTCCTAACGATGGGCCTCTGCAGTCGACGAAACATGCATGTACAATTGTAAACATCATGACGTTGGCAACTACGACTGAAATGGGCACGTGACCATCGGCACTGGACATTGGTGCAGTGACAGAGCGTTGCATGGTCCGATGAGTCCCGCTACCTCCTTTATGATACGGATGGAAGGGCGCAAATCCGTCGTGTTCCTGGGGAAAAGCTTCTTGGTACTTGTACTGGGGAACGGAGACAAGTTGGCGGCGGCTGTACTATGCATTTGCGTCGGCATCCTGGCATCCATGGGTCCAGTTGAGCTCGTGCAAGGCACCATGACGACCAAGGAGTATCTTACACTGATTGCAGACCACGTACACCCCTTCATGACTAACATTTTTTCCGATGGCAGTGGAATTTTTCAACAAGATAATGCACCATGTCAGACGGCCAGGAGTGTGATAGAGTGGTTGGAGGAACATAGTGGCGAGTTCCAGTTGATGTGCTGGCCCCCCAACTCGTCAGATCTGAACACGTCTGGAATGTGATTGAACGTGGCGTTAGAGCTCATCGCGCTCCCTCCCTGGAATTCACGAGAATTAGGTGCCTTGTGTGTGCAGATGTGGCGCCAGCTCCCTCCAGCGACCTACCAATGTCTATTACTTCCATTCCACGACGCGTCGCCGCTGTTATCCGTGCCAAAGGTGGGCATAGCCGCACGGGATTAGCCGAGCGGTCTTGGGCGCTGCAGTCATGGACTGTGCGGCTAGTCCCGGCGGAGGTTCGAGTCCTCCCTCGGAGATGGGTGTGTGTGTTTGTCCTTAGGATAATTTAGGATAAGTAGTGTGTAAGCTTAGGGACTGATGACCTTAGCAATTAAGTCCCGTAAGATTTCACGCACATTTGAACATTTTTTATTTTATTTTTTTTTTGGCGGGCATAGCGGCTATTAGGTACGTCGTCATAATGTTATGGCTGATCAGTGACGGACTGTGCGGCTAGACCCGGCGGAGGTTCGAGTCCTCCCTCGGAGATGGGTGTGTGTGTTTGTCCTTAGGATGATTTAGGATAAGTAGTGTGTAAGCTTAGGGACTGATGACCTTAGCAATTAAGTCCCGTAAGATTTCACGCACATTTGAACATTTTTTTTTTTTTTTTTGTTTGGTGGGCATAGCGGCTATTAGGTACGTCGTCATAATGTTATGGCTGATCAGTGACGGACTGTGCGGCTAGACCCGGCGGAGGTTCGAGTCCTCCCTCGGAGATGGGTGTGTGTGTTTGTCCTTAGGATGATTTACGATAAGTAGTGTGTAAGCTTAGGGACTGATGACCTTATCAATTAAGTCCCGTAAGATTTCACGCACATTTGAACATTTTTTATTTTTTTTTTGGCGGGCATAGCGGCTATTAGGTACGTCGTCATAATGTTATGGCTGATCAGTGTAGATACCGTCTACAGGGAAACTGAAGAGACCTTTGGAGAAAACGTAAGCAGCTGTGTGAATATCAAGAGCTTAGATGGAATAGGAAGCTTAAAGGTGGACGGAGTATAAAGAGAGTCTGTACAGGAGAGATGAACTTGAAGGCAGTATTGTAAAAATGGAAGAGGACGTAGATGGGGATGGGATGGGAGATATGATGCTGCGAGAAGAATTTGACAGAGCACTGAAAGACCTAAGTCGAGACAAAGCCCCGGGAGTAGACGACATTCCGTCAGAACTACGAAAAGCCTTTGGAGAGCCTGCTATGACAAAAATCTTCACTCTGGTGTACAATATGTATGAGGCAGGCGAAATACTCTGACTTCAAGAAGGGTGTAATGAGTCGAAAGAAAGCAGTTGATGACAGGTGTGAAAATTACCGAACTATCAGTTTAATGAGTCGTGGTTGCAAAATACTAAAACGAATTCTTTTCGGAAGAACGGAATAACTGGTAAACTCCGACATCAGGGAAGATCAGTTTGGATTTCGGAGGAATGTAGGCACACATGGGGCAATACTTACGTTAGTAGATAGGTTGAGGAAAAGCAAACCTACGGTTTATAGCATTTATAGACTTAGAGAAAACTTTTGACGGTGTTGACTAGAATACTATCTCTGAAATTCTGAATGTAGCAGGTGTAAAATACGGGGGACGAAAGCCTACTTACAACCTGTAAAGCAACCAGACAGCAGTCACAGGAGTTGAGAGGCATGATAGGTAAGCAGTGGTTGAGAAGGGAGTTAGACAGTTTTTTAGCCTATCGCCAATGTTATTCAATCTGTACATAGAGCAAGCAGGAAAGAAATGCAAAGAAAGAGTCCGAGTAAGAATTAAAGTTCATGGAGAAGAAATAAGAATTTTGAGTTTTGCTGATGACATGGCTATTCTGTCAGAGGTAGCAAAACACTTGTAATAGGAGCTGAATAGAATGGTCAGTGTCTTGAAAGGAGGATATAAGATGAACATTAGTAAAAGCAAAATAAGCATAATGGAGTGTAACCGAATTAAAACAGGTGATGGTGAGGAAATTAGATTCGGAGACACTTACAGTAGTAGATGTTGGGCAACAAAATAACTGATGATGGTCGTAGTAGAGAGGATATAAAACTTAGACTGGCAATGAAAAGAGAAGCATTTCTGAAGAAGGGAAATTTGTTAACATCGAATGTAGATTTAAGTGTTAGGAAGTCTTTTCTAAAACTGTTGAGGTGGAGTGTAAACACGTATGGAAGTGAAACACGGGCGATAAACAGTTTAGACAAGAAGAGAATAGAAGGTTTTGGAATGTGCCGCGACAGAAGAATGCTGAAGAGTACATTGTTACATCATGTAACTAATGAGGAAGTACTGAATAGAACTAGGGAGAACAGAAATTTGCGACACAACTTCACTAAAAGAAGGGATCAGTTGATCGGATACATTTTGAGACATCAAGTGATCACCAGTTTAGTATTGGAGAAGAGTGTGGGGCTTAAAAATCGTAGAGGGAGACAAAGAGATGAATACAGTAAGCAGATTCAGAAGGATGTAGCTTCCAGTAGTTACTCAGAGATGAAGAGGTTTGCTATGGTTAGAGTAGCGTGGAGAGCTGTACCAAACCATTCTTCGAACTGTAGACTACAACTACAGCAATAACAACAGCGCCGACGATCCTAATTTTATAATCTCTCTCTTTTAAAAATTAGACGTTTGCTTCTTTTTTGTCCTATTTCCAGGTAATCTGAGTTTAACCATTCATTTCGTCGATAATTGTATCGCTGAAACTAATTTCATCCCAGGACTTTGTTTTCGAGAAGAGGACTTTGTATTTGAGGAAAGCAAATTCAACAGCGCAATGGGCCGATGGAAATAAACAGGAACGAAACAATACCCTGGAGTGTTAACAAAAGATATTTACCTGTTAGTGATTATTCTAATAAGTGCTTTAGGAAACATGAGTCTTTCTTTCTTTCTTTCGCTTACGCTATAGTCCTGCAGCGATCGCAGGAATTATTACAACGGATTTGGCAATGTTAGTGTTAGGGATGGCCGGATGCCACCCCGTACCCCCCAGGACGGAATCAGTGTACCCCAACTGTCTGCGTCTAGTGTAAATCGTGAAATAGTGCGGACGTGTGTCAAGTGTCTACGACGCGTGTAACTGAGGCGGAACGTGGGTACCAGCCGGTATTCACCTAGCGGGATGTGAAAAACCGCCTAAAAACCACATCCACTGGGCGGATTAGATGTGGGGCCGGCGCGCCTACCCAAGTCCAGGAAGCAGCGCGTTAGCGCCCTCGACTACACTGGCGGGTTAGGAAGCATAAATCTGTTTATGGTTTATTAAAAGTTACCATGTCCAGAATTCATGCTAAACTCCTAATAAAGGCCTTCTGTAAACTTTCGCAAGTAATAACACCTTCAGCTACATGCAACTATGGTACTCCTGAATGTTTTATGTTATCGATCCTCTTTGCAGTAGGTAGTAAACCATTCATTGGCATGGTTCGTGTCTTGCCTCTCGCCGCTTAAATTCCATGACACTCGTACGTACATCTTCCTCTCGATTGTGTTTCTCAATCCTCCTCCTGTTCGTTGAGTAATCCTCAGGTATTGAATTCATCATTTCATCGTTTGAATTTCAAGTCATGTAAAACACTTTATTTTCGGTGTGTTGATTATACATTATTGTAATTGATTTTAGGCCAACTTTCAAACTTTTTCTGTTAAGTTCACTTTTTTATGCAAATTTATTTCTACTAGAAGCAAACAGAATTGTTGCATCAGAAAAACGAAAGTGGTTTAGGTATATATCGTTAACATATTCGTTTTTCGTTTTCCCACGTTAAAGGTCTACAAATTTCCTCTCCGGTTGCTGAGAATTGTTTTTCCCACACAGAATCTGCTGGTTGATTTCCTCATCGAAGTATATATTCCTTGTTATTCTGATGAAATCTGCTGAAGTCTCCTGGTGTCGGTTGAATCAGTGCATGATGTCCCAAATGCTGTTAGTATATATTTTGTTGATTATGAAGAAAAAATAATTCTCAAAATATATGAATCCTAGATAAAGCAGTAATTCACACTCATTGTTGCACTTCTCAACTTCATTTGCGACTGGTATTTGATCCATTTGTGAGACCAGTTTGTTGGAAATTTGTGGTAAAGTCTTATGGGACCAAACTGCTGATCTCATCGGTCCCTCAGCTCAAAATAAAAAAAAAATGGCTCTGAGCACTATGGGACTTAACTTCTGAGGTCATCAGTCCCCTAGAACTTAGAACTACTTAAACCTAACTAACCTAAGGACATCACACACATCCATGCCCGAGGCAGGATTCGAACCAGCGACCGTAGCGGTCACGCGGTTCCAGACTGTAGCGCCTAGAATCGCTCAGCCACCCCGGCCGGCCTCCCTCAGCTCACACACTACTTAATCGAGCTTACGCTAAGGACGACAGACACACACCCATGCCCGAGGGAGGATTCGAACCTCCGACGGGAGGAGCCGCGCCCAGTTTGTTGTGGTACCTAATTAAAAGTCACCGTTTTTTGGGATTGCTGATAAACTTAATGAATAATTTGTCTATTTCAGAGAGTGCAGGTCGGTTGTTCTGTCGTTTCTGTATCTTGCATGTATCCTTGCTTGTGAGGCATTCAATCAGTTCGAGATCACTTCCACTTCTTTCAAGGAAATAAGGAAAATAGTTAACTCTCTTAAAAGCACCACAGACAATCATTCCTGGTTGTCCGACCGTACTGCGGGCGACAGTCATGTTGGTATTCTGTCGCCGCCCAGGGCGTCTCCAACCACGTCTTCGGCCTGGAATCTCATTAACTGTAGTAGAATTGTCTTCATTGCTGAGTCCCGCTTCGAACTGAGCGCCGATGATCGTCGGAACAGTCTGGAGAGGCCCTGGACAGTGATGGGATACCGACCTGCCCGACAACCAGGATGATGGGCTGGGGTGCCATTTCATTTCATAGCAGGACACTTTTTTTTTGTCATCCGTGGCATCCTTACAGCACAGCTGTTCTTCGACGATCGTGTACGCCCGGTTTTGTTGCCCTTCATGACAAGCCACCCTGGGCTTACATTTCAGCAAGATAAAACCCGATCGCAGACGGCGAGAGTTTCTGCTATTTGTGTTCGTGTTGCCAAACATTACCTTAGCCAGCAAGGTCGTCGGATCTCCCCACGATTGAGAACGTTTGGAGGATTATGAGCAATGCCCTCCTATCAGCTCGGAATTTTGTCGATGTAACTGGCCAATTGGACAGACCGTGGTTCGATATACCTCAGAACAACATCCATCAACTGTAGCAGTCAACGCAAGCCGAATAGTTGCCCACGTAAGTCAAAGAGGTGGACCATCGCGTTATTCTCTTGCTCAATTTGTGAAGCGGTTTCTCTTGAACAAATCATCCATTTTTTTCTGAAACTGTCGTCGTTTGTTTGTCTGTAAATATAGTTCATATCTACCGATTTCCATCGCATTTGAAAAACTCCTTAGCGGTGCGTCTTTTTTTTGTCTTAGAGTGTATTATATACATATTTACGTATCATATTCTTTTTAGAAAAAGGGTATGACCGTCTGCATGTTTACTAGAGTATCGTGTAAAAATTTGAAGTAAATCAGTCAAGAAGTTATTCAGATTTTTGCTAACAAAGTTTATATACTATAAATAAATGTATGTATGTATTTATGTGCCACGTATAATGAAAAATAGGTAACCTGTGACGGTTCGAATGTTAACAAGGAGATCGTGGAAAAATGTTAAGTAAATCTTTTCGAGAGTTTTGGTAACAAGGCTTCTCTTTATATAGTATTATAGAATATTTAAGCTTAGGTATTGTACGCATCTGACTAATTTTTTGACGAAAGAGAAGACACTCTCTTTCTTAAACACCTCAAAAACGGTGTTTGTTTTGTGTCTTAGATTGCGCTCCCTGCAAATTTTTTCTGCTTAGAATTTGCATTACTTTGGTTGTCTATCAATAACACATTTCTTTGAGCTTTACGTATTTCCTGATTCGTTTTTTATCCCTACATTTTCCATTGCGCAAGTATCTATAAATGTTACGAGGTCACTGCACAGTTAAAAAAAGAAAGGAACCTATTTAGTTTGTTCCTGGTGCACTGAAACATTTGCTATATTCGTATAAAAAAGAGAATTTATCATTTTTAACACTTCACTAGTTGAATACTTTTACACTGCTTGTATCGTCTTCGATCTAAAATTGTGGAGTTTTCAAATGGCTCTAAGCACTAAGGGACTCAACATCTGAGGTCATCAGTCCCCTAGACTTAGAACTACTTAAACCTAACTAACCTAAGGACATCACACACATCCATGCCCAAGGCAGGATTCGAACCTGCGACCGTATCAGCCGCGTGGTTCCGGACTGAAGTGCCTAGAACCACTCGACCACAGCGGCCGGCTTGTACAGTTTTCAAACTTTCCTGTGTAAACCGTAACTAGTTACTTTCTTATTGAAATACCTTCTTTCTAAATACCCCGGCCTCTTTACATGTAACGCAGCAACATCTTTATCGTCATTGTACTTTATTGTTAAGCGTTCTTGTCTGTGTTCGTTTTCTGTTATTAACAAACCACCTTCAAGTAGTATGAAAGGTTACTGTAATACGAGATTGGGACAGCAGCAGTAATAAAAATTATGCTCCGCTTTTTTCTGTTTTACCTAATGCACATCAGAAGCAGCGTAGTCATTGTTGTGCTTTATTAAATGTATTTGGGTGTTTTGTAGTGTCAGTGTAGGTTGAGGGCCGGAATATTACGAAGGGAAGGAAGCCTCGCTTGTCACCAGCGTCGTTCCCATTTATAAATAGACGTGACGCTAGCAGGTAATTCTGGTCCGGGCCCCTAAGTTTCCATATTGCTTCGTATAAAACTGAGGAAACACGAGAGAAGTGGAGTGTGTAACAGGGCAGTACATCCAGCAACATATTTCAGCAATATAATACGGTAGTATATTACATATTACCCTGCCCATAACAACGATAAAAACCTGCATTTACTTGGTTCCAAAACAAACATATTTATTTTTATTTCAGAACGTCAGTGCAATCCACCGTGGTAAGAAGTATTTATGTACGCATATTTTACATCCATCCGATAGATGGAAGTACCACACCACGTTCGTGTTCATAGTTAATCAACTCGCGTCCGATAATTCGTTAGAGATCTCAGGTACACAATCGTTTCCATGGTCCGTGCGAGTTCCTGACTAATTTCAAAATATTGCTACATTCAATATTTCAGCAGGGCATCTCTCTGAGGTCAGCTAAAATTCTGAAGCGGTGATCTGAACAAAAGGTTCATATGAAAACGACCTGATCCTCTCTCCCCTGCCCCTTTTTCAGTACTCCTGGAGTCGCATTATTAGAATATTCCGCAGAAAAGTGCCTGAAAATGTTTAAGAACGAGGAAGTGATTCATATATGAATTTATTGATTCAGATATAATTAAGTCATATTTAATACGATTCTAAAAATTGTAAGACCCAGGAAGACATTTCGCTAAAATACACAACATACCTCGGAGTAGATAGGCTATATGGCATACATGATCTATGGTTATTTAAGCCTGCTCGATTACCATCTTGCTGCTGTCAGCTATCTACAGTTCACGTATTTTTCTTAGAATGATGCCTTGTGCGAGTTGAGGTGTCACCTTAACACTGACTTGTTTCCCAAAGACCAATCACTAATATTACGCCCATTGACATAAACTAGGCGGCATTTGGATTCACATTACCACTTAGTTTGATGTAACTGCTCTTCACGATCTTGGGGTAGCACTGTCCGAATTATTCTCACAAAGGAGCGCGGTGTCGGTCCTATATAATACCGTATTTCTACTACCTTAATCACTTACTACTGGTAAATTGTTGTATACCTTATTTTAATGCCTACAAGGCTCGTGCAAATATTGGCAGTAGGTTGAAACTTACCGAAACGTAGCTAAAACAATTCTGTTACTCGGCCGATAATCCGAGAGTTGATGAGTAGAATTCGTCAAGAAAGTTATCGCTCTCACGTGTAAACGTAATAATGTACGTAACTTTATTGTCGCTTCTTGCGCTCCAGCAGTTCAGATGTCAAGCTGCAGTCATTTATGATCTACTAATAACGTTATTAGTTGATTGTGACGGCTTTACCTTCCGAGTGGTGATTTATATATGAAGGTAGGCTAAAGCAGCATCTCGGCTGCTTCCGTTCAATTTTCTATAAATGATTATTACATCCGACTGTCCCTGTTATCAGTAAAAATCCATTCTCACTCTGCTTCACACTAATCGGCCACTCAAGAGCATATCTGCGACAGAATTAAAGAGGAAAATCACTGTAAGTGGTGTGAGTGCTTTTACGGAGAATTTATGAGAATAACTGTGTTGCCATCTGTCCTGGAAAAAATTCACTACCGGACGACTGTTAACATGGGCTTTTCAGAACAATTTACGTGTGAGGTTCAATAGATCGAGTTTTCCGCTGAATTCCAAATTTATGCAATATGGAACACAATTAGATAACAAATTTTCTCTTTAACTATAGGTACCACAGAAATACAATGTCGCTTTAGCTGTTGAACAATGATATCAGTTTTAGGACTATAACAAGGAAGAAACAACGAGGTCACTAGAGACGGAGCACAAGCTCCAATTAGGGCAGGATGGAAAATAAATCGGCTGTTTCCTTCCAATCCCGGCATTTGCTTGAAGCAATTTAGGGAAACCATGGAAAACGTAAATTTGTATGGGCGGATGGGGATTTCAGCCGTTTCTTTTTTATATACACCGACGAAAAATAAAATCGCAACACCAAGAAAGAGTTGTACGTGGTATGCGTGTTTCCACCTTGAAAGATGATATCTATTCACATTTCGCGCCAGTTGCACAAGAATAGCGCTAGTAGTACCGTTATGAGGATTCAGGTCAGGGTTTTGTTAAATACACGCTGTAACAGTCGTGAAAATTAGTTGCCATTGACGTTGGTCGTGGTGTGTGGATGTTAGTCAAGAATATCTCACTTAGTTTCAACGAGGTCTCATAACAGGTATATAAGAAGTTGGATGTTCCTTCTGCGATATTGCAGAAAGTCTTCGCAGGAATGTAGCCACTGTACATGATTGGTGCGAGCGGTGACTACGAGAATGCACGGCCGCAAAAAGACCGGGCTCCGGATGGCCACATGGAAATACAGAGACGGAAGACCATCGCGTTCAGCGTATGGCTCTGGCGCATCGTACTGCATCTGCAGCAGCAGTTTGAGCAGTAGTTGGCCTCACAGTGACACAACGAGCTGTTACACATCAGTTACTTCGAGGACAGCTCCGAGCGAGACGCCCCATAGCGTGCATTCCACTAACACCAAACCACCGCCCTTTGCGAGTTGCAGTGGTGTCAGGCGAGAGCTCATTGAAGGAGAGGGTAGAGGTCTGTTGTATTTTCCAGTGAAAGCTGGTTCTGCCTCTGTTCCAGTAATGGCCGTGTGTTGGTTATAATGTGGACAGTTGAAAACCTGCATCCAACCTGTCTGCGTGCTAGACACGCTGGATGTATACCTGGAGGTATAGTCTGGGGTGGTTACCTTCCGCGTCCTCGCTGCAAAATTGTTAGTTAATCTGGTGATTCGAACAGCTGTGGTGCCATTCCCGAACAGCATTCCAGGGGCTGTTTTCCAACTGGATAACGCTTGTTCACTAAAAATGGTTCAAATGGCTCTGAGCACTATGCGACTTAACTTCTGAGGTCATCAATCGCCTAGAACTTAGAACTAATTAAACCTTACTAACCTAAGGACATCACACACATCCATGCCCGAGGCAGGATTCGAACCTGCGACCGTAGCGGTCACTCGGCTCCAGACTGTAGCGCCTAGAACCGCACGGCCACTCCGGCCGGCTGCTCGTTCACATACCGCTGTTATAACCAACATGCTCTACAAAGTGTCGACATGTTGCCTTGTCCTCGTTCATCAGATCTGTTTCCAGTCGTACACATATGAGACGTCATTGCACGACAACTCCAGCGTTGTCAAGAACTAGCATTTACCACACCTGTGTTGACAGACGAAGTGCAACAAGCATGGAACTCCATCTCACAAATTGACACAACGCATTCCCGTTTACATACTTGTGTTCACATTCTAGCGGTTACACCGGTTGTTAATGTACCAGCATTTCACATTTGTAATGCTTATATCACTCTTACATTAATCTGTGATCTTGCAATGTTATTCACTTAAATGTGTCAACTGGGCAAATGTATTCCTGAAACTTCATTACACTATATCAATTACTGACCAACGGCTTTGACGCAGTAGTAATATCGGTTCCCGTGAGATCACCGAAGTTCGGCGCTGTCGGGCTTGACTAGCACCTGTATGAGTGACCGTTCAGGCCTGCCGAGCGCTGTTGGCAAGCGGGGTGTACACAGCCCTAGTGAGGCCAATTGAGGAGCTACTTGACTGTGAAGTAGCGCCACCGGTCACGAAAGCTGACGACTGGGAGAGCTGTCCACATGACCCTCCATATCCGCACCCGGTGACGCCTTAGGCTGAGGGTGATAGGGCGGTCAGTCGGCACCGTTGGGCCTTCCGAGGCCTGCTAGGACGGAGTTAAGTTTACATGAATTATTTTTTGTGTTTCGATTTTTTCTGTTAGTTCATACATCGGGTGTTGGTACGTTGGTTGATTGATATGGGGAAGGGGACCTAACAGTAAGATCATCGGCCCCATCGGATTAAGGAAGGATGGAGAAAGAAGTCGGCCGTGGCCTTTCCAAGGGACCATCCCGGCATTTGACTGAAGCGATTTAGGGAAATCACGGTAAACCTAAATCAGGAAGGCCGGACGCGGGTTTGAACCGTCGTCCTCTCGAATGCGATTCCAGTGTGCTAACCACTGCGCCACCTCGCTTGGTACAGCGGTGTCTCTCCCACGGGTCGTCAGGCACATTTTCTCTCGTGTTTCTGCAGATATTTGCAATTTAGTGTTTCCAACGTGTAACTGGTGTCGGTCCAAACAAATTTTCTCATCACGTCTTTTATAAGACGCTCAGCGTCGATTTGTGTTTGAAAAGAATTATTTTTAAATATAAATTTTACATGCCCATTCGTTACAGTGCGACCAAATTAATGTAGTACGATATTCATATTAACAGGAACAGTAAAACGCGAAGTACAGTCAGCACTCTAACAGCGATTGAGCAGCGCGCTAACGTATGGCCGTAGCTGTCAGCAACGGCCAGTTCGTTGCTGCTGCTGCTGGAGTATTCGTTATTCCTCGTGTTTTTCTGTCCCAGTTAGTATATATCGGTAAAACGAATGTCGCGCTAGACTAATTTGTGACCGCCTTATCGACAAACCAACGCTTCTGGGCGTTACATTAAAGACGTGGTGAGCAGTATTTCTTTGAGCTAACTCCAGCTACAGCTCGGTGCCAGTGATGGTTCCGCGTTGGGTGGAAGAAGCTATGTGCAGCCAACCTCTCTGTGTACTACACACACTGGTCCTACACCTGGAATTATGGTCTGGAGTGCAATTTCTTTTGACATCAGGAGCACTCTCTTGTTATCCCACGCACCCTGACAGCAAATCTGTACGCTTGTCTGGTGATTCGACCTGTTCTGCTGCCATGCATGAAATGCATTTCAACTGGATAACGCTCGCCCATATACCGCTGTTGTATCCAACATGCTCTACAGAGGGTCGAAATGTTGCGTTGGCCTGCTCTGTCAACAGATCTATCTCAACTCGAGCACATATGGGGTATCATCGGACGACAACTCTAGTGTCATCGACACCAGCCAGCTTTAACCGTCCATGTATTGACCGACCGAGTGCAACAGGCGTGGAACTCCTGCCACAAACTGACATCCGGCACCTGTAAAACACACTGCATGCATGTGTGCATGCCTGCATTCAACATTCTGGCGGTTACTCAATCATTAATGTACCGGCATTTCGCATTTGCAATGGCTTATCTCGCGCTTAAATTAACCTGTGATCTTGCAATGTTAACCACTTAAATATGCCACATAGACAAATCAATTTCCGAAATACCATTACACTACTTGGTGTTACGATTTTTCCCCTCATTGTATTCCGTACAGTTGCCCGAATTATGATGAAAATTATTTTGAAAACTATGCCATTGCAACCTTGCATGCATCCACCATGGCTCGAGACATTAACAGTTCCTCTATAATGCAGCAAGCTGGATCTAATTCGCGTCTACTGTGCTGAGCAAGTGGTAAAGTGTATGGCTGGAAACTGAAATGTTGTGGGATAGAATCCTTGCTGGTTCAATTTCTTTTTCTTTTTTTTTTTTACTGTGTCTTCAAGCATTCATTTCTTTAACCTAGCATTCCCTCTTAGTGATGTGGATTTACGCATTTCGACTTATGACGATAATTCCAGAATCCCAATTTCTACTTCCCTCAGATTAATAGTCGCAGTTCACACTCTTAATTCAAAGAAAATTCTTCTAACAATGGGTAGTGAGTTACTTAACTTCAAGGAATCGTAATAAATGTGATCAATAACGAAAAGATAACCACCTCACCATCAGGCTACGATGTGGGTCTTACAATTTGAAATAATCAAATATTTTTAACCAGTACTTTCCCTGCAGTCGTTTGAGAATAATTGCATAGCGAAAATACACGCGAATCCAAAATACGTGGTGCTTTATTTTTTATGCTACAAGTAAAACTTTCGGCGAAAAACTGCTTAAGCAACTTGTTTCGTTTACCTACAATGCGTTCTTTCAGCAGCGCACCAGATGGCTGAGCCTTCGGCTTTCTGCCTTCCTTGGAAATGAATGGAAATGAGCGTTTGGCGTCATTGTCCGGGAGGCCCCTTACGAGGCAGGTCCGGCCGCCTTGGTGCAGGTCTTATTACATTTGACGCCACATTGGGCGACCGGCGCGCCGGATGGGGATGAAATGATAACGAAGACAACACGCCACCCAGTCCCTGAGCGGAGAAAATCCCCGGGAATCGAATCCGGGCCCCTGAGGACGGCAGTCCGTCACGCTTACCATTCAGTTATCGTGGCGGACTCTGCTTTCCTTTAATCAAGCCTTGATGTGGACACGAAACTTTTCGTAACGCGACGAAGTGGTCTGCCATAAGGAATCCACGAGAAAGAATTGTGGCAATGGGCCTCGATAATGCATCACAGTGCGTAGTAAGGTTCACAAGTGTTGTGCTGTAACACAAGCGAAACATGTACATCATTCGTGTTTTTTATTTTTATTTTATTTGTGCTACTTCCGCCATCCTCCGATACATATTGAATCTCACACACACACACACACACACACACACACACACACACACACACACACACCTCACTACGCGCGCGCGCGATTCGCATACAATATTTACATTGGTAGTAAGCATATTACTTATATAACAATGTGCTGCCAACATTGCCATGAATTGTCGCTCGAAACGCCGATTGAATATGAAAAACACAACATACATGCCTCTTGACAACTTCTTTGCCGTGCGCTGGTTACATTGCACAGGTTATATGAAAGCGTTGATATTCAGTTTCTTAACGTCGTTCCCTAAAATTTATTAAGTTACTCAGTGGCTCGCAAACGAAATACTCACGCCACCCAAGTAGTCTGGTAGTAGATACTTAATGCCACTCTTGCGAAGCCCGGCCGTGTAGCTAGTCAGTTCTAAGGATACCTCGCTGTCACCACTGAAATTCTTCGCCGTCGGGCACGGCTTTTAACTTAGCTGTTTTCAGTCACTTAAGAAATATTCGAAATTTTTGATTTAAGTAAATCGGGTACCAGCTTATCTATTAGTCCACTTGTATGAAATAAGGAAACATTTAAGGCGTAGTGAGATCCTATGTCGCCCATCCTGCGTGAAACTATTGTTATTTGGCAATCACCGAGTGAGGTAGGGCATTCGATAAGGACACCTGTATGTGGAAGTGGAGGAGACGCGGTTGGGTCATCTGCGAGATTTAGATTCTCCACGAGTTCCTTAAATTGACGGAGTGGCCGAGCGGTTCTAGGCGCTTCAGTCTGAAACCGCGCGACTGCTACGGTCGCAGGTTCGAATCCTGCCTCGGACATGAATGTGCGTGATGTCCTTAGGTTAGTTAGGTTTAAGTAGTTCTAAGTTCTAGGGGACTGATGACCTCAAATGTTAAGTCTCATAGTGCTCAGAGCCATTGGAACCTTAAATTGAATTGTAGGAAAATGTCCGCAAAAAGTCCACGCAGACTTCCTCCTTAATCCTTGTATAACTGAAAAACTAGACCGTTCCCAATAATCGCATCGTTTGCAGGATATTAAGCTGTAATCTTCCTTCGCACGACAAGTCCAACTCCTAACGACATTCAAATCCATTTGTCACGGTGAAAATAATGTTCTCTTCCCAACACGACAGCAGTAAGTCATTCAGCGACTTTGAGTGTTTTATACTTCATTCTACTCCATACCCTAAAAACCAACATACGTGCCGCAGAGATAAAGACACTTCACTGGCATTCGTGATAGCTGGGATTCGAATTCCGGCCCGGCTATTCATATTTAGGTTTTCCGTGATTTCGCTAAGTTACTCAACGTGAATGCCGGAATTCTTTGATTGGAAAGGACACAATAGATTTCGATCCCCATCCTTGGCCAGCCCATCTTCAACGACCTTTCCATTTCCTAACCCAAAATAAGGCCGAGACTCCTGACTATCGTTGTATTGTAAGAGCGCTGTTCGCAAAGCAATGTCCGATTGGCCTCGAAAGAGAAACCACAGTGAAAATCAAAAATCTTTTATTTGCAATAGTTAGCTACATCTTCCAGCTACTTCTCTACATAGTCGGCGCTCCGCCTTAGGCATTTGTCGTAGCGTTGTACAACTTTCCAATACCCACATAGAACCCACACGCCTGTGCTATCTGCCGAATCTCTGCGCTCGTCTATAGCTCGCCCTCTGTACCGAAATGTTGTCTTCATAACCAGCGGTTCATGTGAGCAGAGATGGAACTCAGGATGAGCTAGTTAAGGGCAGTGTGGCTGGTGATCAAACACTTCCCATCGATAACACTTCGAGCATCTTCATTGCCCTGCAGAATGCGGCTGATTGTCATGGAGAGCGATACGCATGACAGTTACGTTGTGTGGGCTCCGTCACATCAGGCGAAATCTCTCACCAGGCGCTCATACCTGGCGGAAGAAAATATTATCTAGGCACCTTTACCTGCTCACTGTGCGCCTAGAACTGAAAAGACGATGAGACGCGATCGATGGTCATAGTAGAGGCACTGCCCAACACATCTGTGCAAAGCTTCATCGGATTTTCACTATTGTTTCAATTTCGCGCCCGATCGGACCTTCCTTTCCGGATATCCGTCGTATTTCAGAAATGCTGCTACTGAAAGCGAGTTTCGTAAGCTGTACCAGACAAAACTAAAGTGAAAATTTTTGACAATGAACAAAACTTATTTAGGAGACACAAAGCTAACGTTTCAGAGTATTAGGAAGTAATTAATGCAATTAGGATTATATTTTTTGTTAATAATGTTTTTCTTCTCTTTCAGGTAAGTAACTGATTTCCCTGCTCCAGTAGAAGGTATACGTTCAACAAAAGGTAAGAACTTCACAGCAGCGATGTTATCTTATTCTCTAGTAACGTAAATTTATTTTCGTGGAATCATAAACCATCAGATACACAATATCAGGAATATTTGGACTTCTGGATGAGATGGTAACATTTTTATGAATGAAACTAAATTCAGATCATACAGTATCTAACGGAAATTGCGCCTCCTCACACATTGAGAAATGGTAGGCCCATTGGTTTAGTTCCTATCACAGAAAAAACTTACTGTTGCTAATCGCGATATTTATTAATTTGTCAAGCGCACAACGCGTTATGGAAATTTTTACTGAGATTTACATTGCCATTGCGTTAAACATCAAACATCTCATGCTTGTACCATTTCAAAAAATGCAGCCGTCATATTTAAGGTTCCATCAGCTTTTAATCTAAGGTCTGTCTGGCAACGGCAGCCAAATGACGAGACTTAAAAAGCGCACCTCCTTTCCGTATGAACTAGATATTTACGGCTTTTGAATAATTTCTGTGCTTCTCCGTTGTCAGTGTAATACAAATGGCAGATTCATTGCTGTTACATTCCATTCACTTTTGATAAGTCTGAGCAAAGTCCTCCAACAGCCTCTGAAGCCACCTTCGTCATATGCCAGGCCATTTACGCTACTGGCCATTAAAATTGCTACACCAAGAAGAAATGCAGATGATAAACGGGTATTCATTGGACAAATATATTAAACTAGAACTGACATGTGATTATATTTTTACGCAATTTGGGTGCATAGGTCCTCAGAAATCAGTATCCAGAACAACCACCTCTGGCCATAATAACGGCCTTGATACGCCTGGGCATTGAGTCAAACAGAGCTTGGATGGCGTGTATAGGTAAAGCTGCCCATGCAGCTTCAACACGATACCACAGTTCATCAAGAGTAGTGACTGGCATATTGTGACGAGCCAGTTGCTCGGCCACCATTGACCAGACGTTTTCAGTTGGTGAGAGACCTGGAGAATGTGCCGGCCAGGGCAGCAGTCGAACATTTTCTGTATCCAGAAAGGCCCATACAGGACCTGCAACATGCGGTCGTGCATTATCCTGCTGAAATGTAGGGTTTCGCAGGGATCGAATGAAGGGTAGAGCCACGGGTCGTAACACATGTGAAATGTAACGTCCACTGTTCAAAATGCCGTCAATGTGAACAAGAGGTGACCGAAACGTGTAACCAATGGCACCCCATACCATCACGCCAGGTGATACGCCAGTATAACGATGACGAATACACGCTTCCAATGTGCGTTCACCGCGATGTCGCCAAACACGGATGCGACCATCATGATGCTGTAAACCGAAACTGGATTCATCCGAAAAAATGACGTTTTGCCATTCGTGCACCCAGGTTCGTCGTTGAGTACACGATCGCAGGCGCTCCTGTCTGTGATGCAGCGTCAGGGGTAACCTCAGCCATGGTCTCCAATCTGACAGTCCATGCTGCTGCAAACGTCGTCGAACTGTTCGTGCAGATGGTTGTTGTCCTTGAAACGTCCCCATCTGTTGACTGAGGGATCGAGACGTGGCTGCACGATCTGTTTCAGCCATGCGGATAAAATGCCTGTCATCTCGACTGCTAGTGATACGAGGCCGTTGGGATCCACACGGCGTTCCGTATTACCCTCCTGAACCCACCGATTCCATATTCTGCTAACAGTCATTGGATCTCGACCAACGCGAGCAGAAATGTTGCGACACGATAAACTGCAATCGCGATAGGCTACAATCCGACCTTTATCAAAGCCGGAAACGTGATAGAACGCATTTCTCCTCCTTACACGAGGCATCACAACAACGTTTCACCAGGCAACGTCGGTCTACTGCTGTTTGTGTATGAGAAATCGGTTGGAATCTTTCCTCATGTCAGCACGTTGTAGGTGTCGCCACCGGCGCCAACCTTGTGTGAATGCTCTGAAAAGCTAATCATTTGCATATCACAGCATCTTCTTCCTGTCGGTTAAATTTCGCTTCTGTAGCACGTCATCTTCTTGATATAGCAATTTTAATGGCCAGTAGTGTATATACAGTGTGTTACAAAATAGTATTCCATATTTTTATAGGTTGTAGCAAGGACCAAACCCAGGCAAAAATATCAAGTAAACAAGAACCCTAAAATGTGTACCTTCGTAGCTACATGCATTCGTTCTTCTTCGCTGTTGTGAAACACCTCTCTTCTACCGCAAACTCTTTGCTGTTAAAAACTACCTACAGAATACAATAAACGAATGTGGACACATTCATCTATTATTCTCCATGGCTACAGCATGCAGTAAAAATATGTTAGTGTTGTTACTGTAAACTCCACTCACAGTTCTAGGTAAGTGCAACGCATACGCAAGTTCACTTGCTCGACGGTTGCTTAACAGAATTTGTAGTCTGCAATTACCTGTGTGGAGCATTATGCTTGCGAGTTCAACGATAAAACTACAGTTTAAAAGCATATCGCAATCTTATCAAAACACGAACTGTTTCCATAAGATCTACTATATGCACTGCACTAAGTCAGAGGTGTGAATACAGTTTTCAGTAACAACAGTAACAGATACGTGGTGTCATCAAATAATGCGGTGACTAATTTTATTAGGAACAAAATAATAAGCTTACATGCAATCTGATTCAATCTCCTTCAAATTACTGTCCATGGCTAGCAATTTCTGGAAGGCTTCTTTTGGAAAGGCAAGCGGCAGCTCTGTCGTGTCCCTCATAATGTTAGGGAAGGTATGAAAACGTTTTACTTTAAGCACGTTTTAATTTTTTAGACCTATCAGAAGTTGTATCGTGCTAAATTTGGTGAGGAAGGCGGATGTGGACTGACAAGAACACTTTTTCCGGCCAAACTCTCGCGAATCAAAAGCGAGATGTGGCACAGTGCGTTGTCGTGATGAAGATGAAAGCCATCGGCCTCTTTTTCTGATCTCTTTCTTCGTACATCCTTTCGCAGACGCTGCAGTACGCCCTCGTAAAATTCGGGGTTTACAGTTGTTCCCCTTGGAACCAACTCTGATCACGCTATGCCCTCAATACCAAAAAAAAACCAATGAGAATGACTTTTATATTCGATTCTGTTTGACGTGCATTGTTAAGCGAGGAGGTTCACTGATTTTCCATTGGGAACTCTAAATTTCCGTCTCAGGGTCATATCTACAGACCCAAGCTCCATCTCCAGTTACGATTTTGAAGTCCGGAACTGAATGAAGACGATCCTTCAACTCTGTGCAAAGTGACACGCAATTTTCCTTCTGTTCATCACTCAAAAGTCTGGGAACAAATTTTGCGCTCACTCGTCTCATTTGCAAATTATCGGTTAAAGAGCTTAGCATGGACGCGTAAGAGATGCTAAGTTCTTCAGCAAGTTCTCCAATTGTTATCGCCTGTCTGAATGAACAATTTTTGCCACTTCTTGGACGTCCTTCTGTTTTTGAGATTAATGCACGTCGCGAACGTTGCTCGGTTTCTACCGAACTTTTAAATCGGTCGTGCCATTTGCAAAGTTACAGCATTATCTTCATACACCAACTTCAAAATTCCCTGACATTCTGTGGCACATTTTTGCAATTTGAAACAGAAGTTAACGTTCCCGCGGGGTTCAAATTCCATGGTGCGCGACAGATACTGTAAACACAACCTAATTCTATCGTCTCTGGACGCTGACTGACAAGTCAGAACGTGTTCCAGCTTGAAGCTGACAGTCTCAACGGATCAGGTTATCGGTAAAATAACATCAAATGTTTGTAGCGTCAGCATTTGCTGCTCAAAAAATTCATTAGCCGTATTTTTTGATCACATCTCGTCTTGATTACATGCTGTACCCATGGACAGCGACAGAGAAATATGTCTTCATTTGGTTATTGCTTTCTGTAGGTCGTTCCTAACAGTGAAGAACTTGAAGCAGATGTGTGTTTCACAATAGCGAACATGAACAAGTGCTCGTAGCTACTAAGACTTGCATTTTACAGCCACGTTTACTGGACATTATTGCCTTTTTTATAGTTCATACTAACACACTCAAAATATGAAGCACTTTTTTTAACTCTCTTGTACACCATGCGTAAGAAAGTCATGACAATTCCGTTGAGCAAATATGATGATAGATTTGCTTCTGACTGTCTCCTTACTGAGAGTGACTTGACGAGTTCTCATCGAGCAGAATATCAAGTCTGATGTTCGGTAAGCAACTACCTAGTTAGCAGTATCTTTTTTCATGGAAGACTTCCCAGTAGCAAGAAACAGAGTTCCAACATGACCCCCCTTATCTACAGCCTTCTGTGTCTCGCGAAAGGAAAGATCTAACTTCTTTGTGCACATTTAGTGATTGGAGAATCCAGAGAATCCGTGTTCATCATCGCAGAGGTGTTGGTCGCACTCAAATTAACAAAGTCATAATGCGTGAGCGCAATATGTTGTCCGTAATTCAACAACATATTGATTTGAGTGAGTTGTACGGTTCCGTGAGTTATCAGTAGACCTCGGATTTTAGGTAAAAACCTATTTTGTTCTTGAGTTCCTATTTGCATAAAAATTTGTACTTATGCGTTTCATGACTATTTACACTTAATAGCGTTAATTCTATAGGACCCAAAAAAGCCTATTTCGACGTTAGTGCCTATTTTTGCCTATTTCGGCTTTAATATCCTAAAAAGTGCCTATTTCATCATATAAGACAGTGGCTCCAAGTTTTTCCACGCTATACGACAGATGGAAAAAAATATTTTCTGCCCAGCGTGCAGCAAGTTTGCTAGTTGATATGCGCTCATGCTTCGTATTTGCCTAACACTTCGGTCTTTTTTTATTTTTTTATATCGCTATCCCTGTTAATACCAAATACTCTTTATAGATGTTTTATTATTCATATGTAAAAAATAGATCACGGATCTTTAGGCTAAAACCTACTTTTTTTTCCTAAGCTCCAATTTGAATGTAAGTTGGTACTTATGCGTTTCATGACTAACTAAACTGAATACCGTTAGTTCTATAGGACCTAAAATTGCGTATTTCGACGTTGACCCCTAATTTTGCCTATTTCGGCATCAAAATCCTAAAAAGTACGTATTTCGTTAATCTGACAAACAGTTCTTGTGTTTTCAAAGATTAGAAAAAGGAAGTAAACTTAGGGTTTTACGTCTCGTCGATGTCGAAGGTCGTTAGAGACTGTTTACAATTCCTTTGCTTGGCTTACTACCAACAGCACTCGGCACGGTTGAATGGTCATCCATCTAAGTACGCGCCGAGCACGACAGTGCTTAACTTCGGTGAGCGAATGGGAACCGGTCAAAGATTTGAGTTACACATTAGAATCGAACGTGGGAGTACTAAATGTTATATTTGAAAATATTTCGTTCGTAGGGTTCTGGCCAGCTGTGTATTTTCGCAAAGAAACGGTTTCATAGGCCTTAAGCTGAGCACGGATTAAAAAATCACAATGTTAATCGTAGACGCCCTCTATAGCTAAATTACTGCCCTTCGCGCATTTTCTCGCTTGCTGTCTACAGCCAGTCCTATCAAACTACTCTGTTTCGTGAAAGGTATTATAAAAGAATTTTCCGGTTCGAAAAATAATTTGCCAATAGTGAAATGTTTTCATCTGAAGCACCGGTAGATTCCATTCGCTTGTTCAGAAGGGGCGGCCATCTGTCAGGTGCCATTCGTCCAGCAACGAGTACGGTACTTCCTATCGCTCCCATGCACCGCAATGAAAGGAACAAAAACAGGTCATCGTTCACTTTTTCCCAGTATTTTCATGTAGCGACCGACATGTTAAGTGTTACTGACGTTCTAAGTGCAAAATAAATTCTAGTTTCTGTGTGAGAATACTAAGCCATGCCGAAAACAACTAGTTCAAAGTCTACTCATATAAAGCAGTGGCTGCAAGATTTTCCGCATTATACAACAGATGGGAAAATAATTTTCTGCCAAGCATGCAACAAGGAGATTACGTGATGTTTTCCTTAGCCTTCTTATTTTCCTGTCACTTAGGATTCTTTTTTATCGCTATCCTTTAGTAATACGAAATACTCTTTATATGAGATTCTAAACTGCATTTCCCTTTTTCTCTCGTATTAGGTTTCGAGTGTAAAAAAATCTCACTTAACTCAGCATTCAGATGGAATCGCACATAAAGCTAATGTTGAACAAAAGTCAAAATTGAAGCAAAGTCATTTAACCAATAAATCTGGTGAATACTCCGAAAAAAAAAAAAAACAAGTTCTGCAGTTATTTGTGTCATGCACTTGTGGCAGCAAACATCCCCTTTCGGAAACTAGAAAACCCTATTTTCAGCGGTTTTCTTGAGAAGTACTGCCATCAGTCTATTCCTGCAGAGCCAGCTTTACGTAAGAATTATGTGGATTCAGCTTACAATGCTGCATTGCACAGAATCCGAGATGATGTTGGAGAATCTTGTATATGGATTTCTGTGGATGAAACTACTGACGGTCTTGGCCGTTACATTGCAAACCTGACTATTGGCAAGCTAGATCCAGATGCTCCATCCAGGGCTCATTTCATTTACTCAAAACAGCTTGCAAAAAATAACCAACAAACAATAGCACAGTTTGTGAAGAATGGGCTTAAGGTGCTATACCCAAACGGAGTGGGTGAGAATAAGGTGCTTCTGGCCATCACTGATGCTGCTGCATATATGATAGCAGTGTTTTAACTATTAAAAGTATTCTGCCCATTGATGCTGCACGTAACTTGTGTAGTGCATGGGATCAGACGCATAGCAGAGCAAGTAAGGCTACAATTTCCTAAAGTAAATAAAGTACGTAATATCTATGATGAAGAACATTTTTGTTAAGGCACCATCAAGAATACAGGCATTCAAAGAACGGCTTCCAGATGTCCCATTGCCGCCAGAGCCTGTTGTGACCCGCTGGGGCACGTGGCTGATAGCAGCAGAATACTATAGTACGCATCTCTCAGCTGTCCAGAAGGTGGTTGAAAATATACCGGAGGATGCTGCATCCGTAACTGCAGCAATGGAGTTACTCAAAGATTCTTCTCTAAAACGGGACTTATCTTACATTAGGGCCCACTACACATTTATGGCAAGAATAATTTCACAATTAGAAGGCACAGGGAGACCTATCTACGACAATATTTCTTTGCTTGAAGAAGTCAAAATGAAAATTAATGAAGCACCAGGTGAAGTAGGAAAAAAGTAGGGCAAAAATGCAAACGGTTTTTCAGAAGAACACTGGCCTGAAGGAGTTGTGTGCAGCTGCCGACATACTTAGTGGAAAATCCAGCACTCCTGACTGCAACATTCCTGTCCAACATGTGCCGAAAATGAAGTACGCCCCTATCACCACTGTTGATGTAGAACGTTCTTTTTCAGCGTATAAATTGATTCTGACTCACAAGCGCCACAGTTTTTCACTAGAAAACCTAGAAAAGATTTTGGTTATTTATTGTGAAGCCAACTATGGTCAGAATATGTTAAACTACGAATGTATTAATTAAACCATTGCCACATCTTTTTTACGGAGATCTTTATCTTGCAGGAATTCAAAAATATTTGGAGTAATGTTCATCATTAATGTTGTAGATTGCTGTGCTCTGTAACTGCGTAAATATTCATGCTCCTTGTTTTAATGACTAATAAGATGTTCATACTGTTAACACTGTGTATTTTGATTTATTTTTATTTTCTCTGCATCATTTTTATTAGAGCCTATTATAGGTTTTATATAGCCTAAATGAACTACTGAAGGAGCCTTTTTTAGGTGCCTAAAACACACTTTTTTACGACCTAAAACTCCGTGATCTAGTTATCAGTTAGTGCTGCAAACCGCCAACTCTCCTCCTCACTATAACTGTGAAAGAAATAATTAACGTGTACAGCTAGCTACCTGAAGATGGTCACGATAATTCGAAAGCGGCAACTGTTCTATTTTTGATAGAGTAGTTAACGGTGACTGGTTACTATTATTACTTTCACTTACAGCTAGCAAGGGCTCTGGCAGCACGAGGCAGAAGGTGACAGCAGGACAGCGTAGCGCAGAAGGGCTTACGAGACCGTTGCGCCTGTACAATAGCCGCTGGCACTCCATTAGCGGATTGCGGATCGCTTTGTTCCGTACTTTTGTTTCTTGGTCAGACTCCTCATTTGAAAATTTTACTCGACGCATTTTCATCGCGTTAAACAAAAGAAAACAGTAAAATACATGAAAAAACCTCACACACACCTGAGAGACAGGAAAAAGCTTGAAAAATTATCTCACTGTCTCTGCCAGTACTGTATTTCCTATATGATATTGTACAATTCTGTTTGTCCGCAACGCTTTCACCCGCACAGTTGACCCATCACAGCGTGTTACCTGTTTTCTGTGCAACATCGAAGTAATTAAAAGAATACACACAGCTTTGCTTCGCACTGTAGTAAAAAACGCGATGTTATGAACTGTTCAGTACTGTAGCCGTGGAAGCATAACAATAAAAGGACGGTTTACTCAGTTATTAGCTGGGGGACTCCAAGCGATAGGTTTTGCAGTCTAATTGCAGATGCATTAGCTCTTCTGCGTCTCTATGGACAGGGTGTAAGTGCAGATACTTTTATTGGTGGCTGAGAACAGTGTACTGAACAACGTTACATCAGTATTTACTCCATTTGCAGAATAATAATTATAGCTGTTAGGAGTAGTATTTGTTTAGGTTGCTTAGTACTTCAGAGTACAAGTGCCAAGAGCAAGCCATTAATTCTTAACCGATGGTCAGGTGATGAAGTGTGGACGCATGGACGCAAAATCGTTAGCCTCTACTGCCAGGCGTGCAGTTACGACTGTCCATAAAGAACACTATCAAAACAATGATGTGAGTACATATTAAGGTAACACATATAAAAATACCCGCAACTATACCTCGTGTATATTCCACATTGTGTACTGGAGGGTACTTCGTACCAAGGTTACGCGCTCTCTCGCCTATTTCGCTTCAGCATCAAGCAAGGGAAAAACAACTGTGCAATTGTATTCATACGCATCCCGATCAGTCTTACTGGTCCTTATTACATGTGTGCGAGGTACATGATGGAGAAACAGAACTGTAGCACATTCTACCTGAGATACTGATCCAGTGACTTTATCCAACATAATTTCGCGAGAATAACGTGGTCTTTCTTCAAAGAATTTCCGTGTATTTTTTTCCGTGCATATATCTTATGCTGTGATGTTAACCATAGGCCTACAGACATACTACTATCCTCATACCGTGGCGGAATGCTATCGTGGCTACTTGATAAGGGCCCCAAACACTCAAGCAGTACACATGAATTAGTCGTACTTCATTCCTGTATTTAGTTTCTGTATAAGATGCAATTCACTTTCACAGACTCGTCCTCTCATAATTACGTCTTCCATTCACGTTCCCTATTGCTGATTTAACGTGTCAGTTCCACGTCATATCGCTTCGTAATATTACCTAGATGAATTTATGAGACACAACTGGCATCACAGGTGCACTTTGAGAGGTGTCATTTAGTACGCGGAATATAAATACTAGTTCGCTTCATATTCCTTTACAACCATCCATTAGCCGGCCGGTGTGGCCGTGCGGTCCTAGGCGCTTCAGTCTGGAACCGCGTGACCGCTACGGTCGCAGGTTCGAATCCTGCCTCGGGCATGGATGTGTGTGATTTCCTTAGGTTAGTTAGGTTTAAGTAGTTCTAAGTTCTAGGGGACTGATGACCACAGATGTTAAGTCCCATAGTGCTCAGAGCCATTTTTGAACAACCATCCATTGATACCTTCCTATACACAACAGAGTAAACAGCGAAAAATCTAAGAGTTCAGCTTATCCTATGTGATAGGTTATAAACTGTTTATATTTATTAGTCCTATGGGATAAAATGTCATTTAGCCTATCACATATTTGAGAGGACACTCCCTGTTATCTGTCGTCAACGCCATTCGGGAATCTAGGAAAATAGCATTTACCTATTCACATGCGTCTGCACACACTGGAATCATCTTCAAAAATGTAGCTACTGATTGTTGTGTGTGGCTGTTCATTGAAGGTGACTGTGATGAAGATAGTTTTGTGTTGTTGACGAGAATTACAAAAATGACAATGGCAGTTCTTGTGACACCAAATTGTGCTAACGAGGCCGTGGTGGTTTAGCTTCCTCTAATATGTCAAGTCACCATTAACAATGTATTCGTGCACACACTCCGTGATACAATGCGGAGAGGTTCGGCAGGTACTCAAAGACTATGGTGCAGAATTTTATGATCTTTAATTCTTACTGCCGCCTATCCTTCCACTGCGAAAGATAAATGATGATAAAAATTGTTTCCACCATCAGAATTCGAACCAGCTCTGTCCACCATGGCAGCACCCCACCTATGTGACTTCCCCCAGCTCCGTGAAAGAACTACCAAAGGAAAACGGCAATCGATCGTGGCTAGGATCTCATTTAAAGACCGCCTCCCTTGTATATGCGGTCACCCTAACGTCACGCACACAATAGTTTTAATCATTCAAATGTGAGTGGCATCACTAAATTTCGCAGCCATGGAATCACACTGACGTGAAAACTTCAGAGCTTTCCAATGACGAGGTTCTCCTCTCGAGTACAGACTCTAAAGGTCGGCGAAATACTTATCTACGTCTTTCACAACAGTTTCATTGCCCTGAAAACGTCTTCCAGCCTAAAATTTCCATATATGTGTAACTGCAAGCAAGAAGACGCAGGGCAAAGTGCATAGTAACCATCCCATCAGTTAGGTTTTAGAGCCCGAGGTAACTCCCTCATTCAGGCAAGTGTGCGCCGCAGATTTCAGCAGGGCACTTTTTTCCCATGTGTGGGAGAAAACATGTAAGCGATCTCCAAGGAACGACAAGTGCCACTGTTCGCAAGTTCTCCTGGAACGTAGCTTCAGTGATGAAGCCATAATGTATTAAATGTCATCTTGAAAAATAAAGTTCCGAAATCAATTTTTTGTTTGTCTCCACCCTTTGAATCGGCTATATCTTCTTGTATCGGCTCCGTTAGCGGCGTACTACAATGTTATGGTCCGGCGACTCCAGTCCGTACCATGACTTCAGAAAGGGACCTCCAGACAAACAAAAAACTAGTTCTTCATGACGTAGATGAACTTAAGTGCTTGGAAGAGGTTTCAACGAACCACCTTCACAATAATTCTCTATTATTCAACACTCGAACAGCGCACCGAAAAAGCGAATACCCGTATCTTTCCGTGCGAGCACTGATTTTCTCTAATTTTTTTATGATCATCGTTTCTCTCTGTGTAGGTCGGCTCAACAAATTATTTTCGCATTCGGAGGAGAATGCTGGTGATTGAAATTTAGTGAGAAGATCCCGCCGCAACGAAAAACGCCTTTGTTTTAATGATTTCCACACCAAATCCTGTATCACATTCGTGACACTCTCTCCCCTATTTCTGGATAATACAAAACGAGCTGCCCTTCTTTTGACTTTCTGGATGTACTCCGTTAACCCTATCTGGTAAAGACCCCACACCGCTTGATAGTACTCCACTAGTGCATAGTGTAGACAGTCTCTCCAGCAGATCTGTTACATCTTCTAAGTGTTCTGCCAAAAAAACTCAATCTTTGGTTCGCCTTCCGTAATTACATTTTGTGTGTGTTCTTCCCAATTTAATTTGTTCGTAATAGTAATTCCTCGGTGTTTCGTTGAATTTACGGCCTTTAGACTTAATTAATTTTTCGTATAACCGAAGTTTAGCGGATTCCTTTTAACATTCATGTGGAAACAGTTTCCAATTTTCGCACCATACACATATCTTTTCTAAATCGTTCTGCAATTTGTTTTGATCTTCTGATGACTTTACTAGACGATAAACGACAGCATCATCTGCAAACAACCTAAGACGGCTGCTCAGATTGTCTCCTAAATCATTTACATAAATAAGGAACAGCAGAGAGCCTATAACACCACCGTACGGAACACCAGAAATCGCTTCTGTTTCCCTCGATGACTCTCCGTCAGTTACTACGAACTGTGATCTTTCTGAGAGGATATCGCGAATCCAGTCCCTTAACTGAGATGATATTCTATAAGCACCCAATTTGACTACAAGCCGCTTGTGAGGTATGGTGTCAAAAGCCTTCTGTAAATCAAGACATACGGAATCAATTTGAAATCTCTTGTGGACAGCACTCAACACTTCGTGTGAGTAAAGAGCGAGTTATGTTTCACAAGAACGATGTTTTCTAAATCCTTGTTGAGTGTGTGTTAATAGACCGTTCTCTTCTAGGTAATTCATAATTAACACAATACATATTCCAAAATCCTGCTGCATATCGACGTTAATGTTACGGGCTTGTTATTTAGTGGATTACTTCTCTTGTCTTTCATGAATATTGTTGTAACCTGTGCAACTTCCTATTCTTTGGGAACGGATCTTTCATCGAGCGAGCGGTTTTATATGATTGTTTAGAACGGAACTGTTGCATCAGCATACTCTGAAAGTATACAGTATACAGTCTGAACCGGAAGCCTTGCTCTCATTAAGCGATTTAAGTTGCTTCATTGCGCCGAGGACATTTACGTCTATGTTACTCATGTTGGCAGCTGTTCTTGATTCGAATTCGGGAATATTTTTTCGGAGTAATAATTTATAGTTTATGGCGGCCTGTTTCATTCTAGGAGTGACGTGCCAGTCAAACATACATACAATGGACGGTGTCCTTCTTCTAAGAACGCTTACACGTTCCACACCACATGCGACAAGCAAATGTCCTGCTGAAATCCGCGACATGCAGTTGACTGAATGAGGGGAGATACCTCTCTCTCTAAAATCTGTCTTAAATAGTGGTTGCTGTTCACTTTGTCCTCCATACGTAACTGTTGATATCGTACCATAAATTCAATCGCACCACAGCCAATCACAGTTGTTGTTCGTGCGCTGTGTCGTCCAGTAAAGTACGATACCAGGCTGCGGTCACCACCGTAACGTTTAGTACGTATGCAACCATATCTATATGCCAGGATGTAGTGGAACTCGTACAAATGAAGCACATTTTGCCACTCATAACGTCTGTGTTCACGATCCCATTGGTATCTGAAGCGCTTCTGGCTTTGGGACATTAGGTACAGACAAAATCAATCCCGTAGAATCTGTCGCAGAATCTTAGACGCAGTCTGGTTGTCACCGTTTGCACTCTTCCAACAGCGAAACAACACTATACAGGGTGAGTCACCTAACATTACCGCTGGATATATTTCGTAAACCACATCAAATACTGACGAATCGATTCCACAGACCGAACGTGAGGAGAGGGGCTAATGTAATTGGTTAATACAAACCATAAAAAAATGCACGGAAGTATGTTTTTTAACACAAACCTACGTCTTTTAAATGGAACCCCGTTAGTTTTGTTAGCAAATCTCAACATATAAACAAATACGTAATCAGTGCCGTTTATTGCATTGTAAAATGTTAATTACATCCGGAGATATTGTAACCTAAAGTTGACGCTTGAGTACCACTCCTCCGCTGTTCGATCGTGTGTATCTGAGAGCACCGAATTACGTAGGGAACGGTGATGGACCTTAGGTACAGAAGAGACTGGAACAGCACATTACGTCCACATGCTAACACCTTTAAATTGGTCTTTTTCACTGACGCACATGTACATTACCATGAGGGGTGAGGTACACGTACACACGTGGTTTCCGTTTTCAATTACGGAATGGAATAGAGTGTGTCCCGACATGTCAGGCCAATAGATGTTCAATGTGGTGGCCATCATTTGCTGCACACAATTGCAATCTCTGGCGTAATGAATGTCGTACATGCCGCAGTACATCTGGTGTAATGTCGCCGCAGGCTGCCACAATACGTTGTTTCATATCCTCTGGGGTTGTAGGCACATCACGATACACACGGTACATGATGGCCACCACATTGAACATCTATGGGGCTGACATGTCGGGACACACTTTATTCCACTCCGTAATTGAAAACGGAAACCACGTGTGTACGTGTACCTCACCCCTCATGGTATTGCACATGTGCGTCAGTGAAAGAGACCAATAAAAAGGTGTTAGCATGTGGACGTAATGTGCTGTTCCAGTCTCTTCTGTACCTAAGGTCCATCACCGTTCTCTACGTAATTCGGTGCTCTCCGATACACACGATCGAACAGCGGAGGAGTGGTACTCAAGCGTCAACTTTAGGTTACAATATCTCCGGATGTAATAAACATTTTACAATGCAACAAACGGCACTGATTACGTATTTGTTTATATGTTCAGATGTGCTAACAAAACTAACGGGGTTCCATTTAAAAAAACGTAAGTGTGTGTTAAAAAACATACTTCCGTGCATTTTTGTATGGTTTGTATTAAACAATTACACTAGCCCCTCTCCTCACGTTCAGTCTGTGGAATCGGTTCGTCAGTATTTGATGTGGTTTACGAAATATATCCAGCGGTAACGTCAGGTGACTCACCCTGTATACAAAGTTAGTACGGTTCTTTGTTGCCGTGTCGAAACGATAATGGTCGTCTGATACTGTGGTTGTAGTATGTCGTATAATACCCGCTTGTCGTTACACACAGCACTGATGTAACCACTGTTTCCATAGATTTGCCGCTATCGTTGCAGCAAAACCCTCACGAGCCGATTCCTGACGGTACTACAAACCCAGTTCCCGGAGGCCAATCAGTGTATCCCATCTAAAACCCGTACATGCTGTTACTGCGTCCCTTCACGTCGACTAGTCATAATTGTACTTCCTTTCACAATTTAAATTCGTTTGGATTAATTAGATTCCGTTTTTGTTCCACAGACAGAAAAAGAGATGATTCTCGTGGGTGTGGAAATCTCATGAAGTATAACATAAAAGACATAGAACATTTGAATATAGTAGAGGACCATTCTGGATTTCGTGAAGGGCACCTATACACGATCTTAAGCGCCTCTGGGCCACTGTTCTACACAGCCTCCAACTTTAGATTCACTCGGACAATTTGCATTAAGTGCCGAAATTTTCACAAACTCTAGTGTACGTGGTTAGCAGTAATGATACGTTTTGCATTGTTGTGTTCATTGTAAGTGTCAAACGTTACGGTACAGTATATAAAGAAGTAATACTGCGGTGAAAGCGGGCAAGGTTCATTCCTGTTCTCCAGTCGTAAACGTAGGTGGAGTGGTGGCGCGAGACTAGTGCATTAAGGGCGGCCAGCGGCCGGGTTGGCCATGCGGAGGCTCATGCGATTTGTCCGTGTGAGCGCGCTCCAAAGCAAGCGGCCTCCCTCTCCGACAGTAGCAACTGCGACCGCCGCTAGCGCTGTCAGCGCCGCCTGACGCCTCACCAAGCTTCCGCCGCCGTCTTTATTGTCGACGCGCGTGCTCACATGGCGCTGGCCAATGGCCCTTCCCGAAACCGAGTGTCTAAACGCTGAGCACGGAGCAGTCTCTTTGCTTTGAGGCTCTAAAGACAAATCGTACTGTGGCCAGACTGTGAGGGTGGGGGGTGAAAATAGAAGGTAGACGTACAGAAAGAGAGAAGTAGAGGCGAAGGTTCTGTAGAGTGGCCTCTATTCTCTCTTACTACACTGTCGGAAAAAAAAAAAATTGTACACGCTTTTAGAGGTTCCCAATCCAATCAGTTTTTATTGTTGCAACAGTTCATACCGAATACATGAAAAGATTACGTTTGCAGACCAATAGCACAAGAGGTTCTAAGGTAGCCGGCCGGTGTGGCCGTGCGGTTCTTGGCGCTTCAGTCTAGAACCGCGCGACTGCTACGGTCGCAGGTTCGAATCCTGCCTCGGGCATGGATGTGTGTGATGTCCTTAGGTTAGTTAGGTTTAAGTAGTTCTAAGTCTAGGGGACTGATGACCACCGATGTTAAGTCCCATAGTGCTCAGAGCCATTTGAACCATTTTTCTAAGGTACCAGGTATAGACCGATGCTGAAATATCCTCCATATTTATTTATACGTAGTGGGAATGCCGGTGAGACACGTTATGCCACGCCTGATCGACCTGTTCACGTAGCTCTGTAAGAGTTTTGGTTGGCAAGTCGCACGAGTTACTTCTTGTCCCATCATATCCCACACACACTCAATTGGAGACAAGTCCGGACATCGTGCTGGTCAGGAAAGTTGCTGTACATATTGTAGAGCACGTTGAGTTTCACGAGCAGTGTTTGGGCGAGCGTTACCCTGTTGAAACAACACGTCACCTTCCTGTTACAAGAACGGCAAAAGAACGGGTAAGACAATATTCTGCATGTGCCGAGCGCTAGTTAGCGTCCCCTCCAGAAACACCAAATGTAAACGAGAATTGTAGCTAATGGGGCCAGTGTGTCTTTAGGCGAGACTGCGCTGGCAAGCTCTGCGTCGTACGCGCAAACGACCATCATTTGCGTGCAGGCAGAATCTGCCTTCATTGCTGAAGACCACGGCGCACGATTCCATCTTCCAAGTGATCTCTGACGCCACCTTTCGAGCCGTGCACGTCAGTTCTACAGCGTGAGTGGAATAGGGGCTAGATATGTGCGTGCGCATAGTCCCCTGCTAACAACCAGTTAGCAACAGTTCGTGTCTACACGTCTGAGCTCACGAGCCCTCTCGGCTGTTCTGTGCTCTCTGTACGATCTACCACTGTTGCCCTTACAATACGACGATCCTGGTGGGCGTATGTACTGCGTGGACGTCCAGAACCCCTTCTACGAGTGTAAAAATCTTCACGTGACCTCTGATACCAACATCTTGTGTGGCAGTTCTACGAAAGGACAGTCCCACCACTCGGAGATCCATAATATAACCCCTTTCAAACTCGCTCACTTGGCTGTGGGAATCACGAGTGCGTGCTTCTGCGTAACATGGTTGGCTGCTTGCTTCACGCGTTTGTACCACACTGGACCTTCTGGCTGTGAGCTTTCCCTATTAAAGGGAGAACACATATGGCGCTCTGGTAGGTATGCCACTACCCTATCTGTTGGCGGAAGACGTTTAAACCATTATCAGTACAGCCGGCCGGAGTGGCTGAGCGGTTCTAGGCGCTACAGTCTGGAACTGCGCGACCGTTACGGTCGCAGGTTGGAATCCTGCCTCTGGCGTGGATGTGTGTGCTGTCCTTAGGTTAGTTAGGTTCAAGTAGTTCCTAAGTTCTAGGAGACTGATGACCTCAGAAGTTAAGTCCCATAGTGCTCAGTGCCATTTGAACCATTTTTTTATAAATATAGTAAGTTAAAAACTTGCATGAACCACTAGCGGTAAACACACTATCGTGTAGGTGGTTTGTCCTGAAATAACAGGTTGAAACTCAGATACTGGAGCAATAATTTTTCCTGGACTGGCCGTCGCTATAATTCGCTCACAAGGGAACTCCGAAGCGTTATACCAGGGGCAAACAATTTGGAAGGGAAATAGGAGACGTTTTATTCCAAAACACGACCGCGTCTCTCGTCTCAAACATTGTAAGTGAACCAAGGAAATATTAAATCAGACTTTCCGCAAAAGGATTTGAAATCCGATTCCCCTAAGGTTTTGATAAATGTAGCCCATCATTTAGTGTTTTCTACAGAAGAGAGGTGTTGGTGGCCTGTGTAATTTGGTATGTACCTCGATCTAGCAAACGGATGTACTGGTGGGGCGTTGGATATGTGCTGTCGTCCAAGTGTAACGAGATCGATAATCACTCACTCAAATGCAGTTTGACTAAATTATGAGTATCTTGCTGCAGTAGTGATCGGCGTTGCGGTTTCCTTCAATCTCTGGCATGTTTGCACTCTTAAGAATCCTCCAGCTCCCTTAGTGACAATACCAAAGCTTCAAAGATTATACAATACCTATATAATTTAATGCATTGCGAATGGCACAAGATAATAAAATATTACCGAGAGTTGTTCGCTGGAATCGATATGTAGCTCGATATTCGTGGGGCTAACGGCTGAATACCTCGTAGCACCTCTGTGTGTGGACGATAAGGTGCATCATTTTTTGCCTTATGCTGATACCTTGCTAGTGCTCTTCGGGGACTCCAGAGGGAAACTGAAATGATATAAAAAACGAAGTGCTTTCATAGATAGTGGTGATGCAGAGCGAATAAATTAACGTTAGTTTCGCAATCGATATCCATCGGCTGCTCAAGTAATACAATAATCTTAGCACGATTCATTCGCCACTGCCTTTAGGAACTTATCTGATAAGTGTGGTACTACACATTGTGAAACCATATTTGGTTTGTTCAACTATATGTAATTACAAAATGTATTCTTATGAATTAAAAATACGATAACTAAATTGGAGACATCATGTCGGCAAACGACATCTTTAATTCAAAGAACACATGTTTCAGACTATCGTAGAAGTGACATTGAACTGCCATTCGTGTTATGCGTCGTGACGTAATCAAATCCATCATTACTATGACGAGCATTAAAGTTACCATTAATACTGGGATAAATATTAACTGCAAAAGAGAACAGGCTTGTCTGGAAGTTAAAAACTAGTGTTAGAACTGGGTCTGCTGCCACCCATACATAAATATCATGAGTGGCGATTTTTTTCCTTCTTCTTCTTCTTCTCCTTCTTCTTCTTCTTCTCTGAATTTCCGAGATTATCTAGGTCATCATTAGTAATGTAAATATAGTGAATGATAGATACAACGATAGTTAATAATGTCATTTTGTCATCTCTTTAATGGCTGTGTGTATTGTCTTTTAGTTTCTTCAAGATTTTACATGTTTAGCGATGCCTGTTGAAGTTGCCTAAGGTTTTCTAATTCCTAAGACCCGTAATGTTCGCAAAAGTATTCTATTTACTATTTGTGTCGGGTCAGGAATCTGTATGAGGCTACGAGAAATTATTTTATTATTTTTAGTTCGATTTAAAAACACAGTCTATTAAAAATTCATTTTTATTTAAATAATTATGCTCCTACATCCACATTTCCATTCCGCCTGACGAAGTAAGGTGTAAGATGGAAGACGAAGTAAGGTTTAAGATGGAAGGGTGTATAGGATACTAGTGTCATTTTTCTGCTTCCTGTTACGTTAGAGGGTCACGAGAGGAAACGACGAAGGTCACTAATCTCTGCAACATACTTAATTACATCATTACCGTCAGCACATGTAGTGTCTGTGGGAGGAAGTGGAGTGTTTTCGAGGGGTTGGGGTTGTCTGGGGAAAGAGTCCAAACCGCGAGGTCATCGGTTTCATAGGATTAGGGAGCGATGGGGAAGGAAGTCGGCCGTGCCCTTTCAAAGGAACCATCCCGGCATTTGTCTGGAGCGATTTAGAGACATCACGAAAACCTAAATCAGCATTTCCGGAAGCGGGATTGAATGGTCGTCTTCCCGAATGCGAGTCCAGTGTGCTAACCACTGCGCCACTTCGCTCGGTAGTGTTTTTGAGCGTATACTTTACGAATAAACTCTCTGGATAGAATAGTAGTCACTCTCCCCCCCCCCCCCTCCAAAAGAGCCCACTGGTCGCTTTGGAGAGCTTCAGATGGCAGTCATGTGGTCATGTGATCCTCCACTGCTGAAATCAGTCGTGGCAATGAAGCGTTGTGTATGTCGCAGTCGACTGTATCGAATCAACGCAGTAACGTGAGTCGATGCAGAGACTTAACAGGATTGCAGAAAGCGCTTGCGGTGGTGAATGGCAGCTAGCTCTAAATGTAGAAAAATGTAAGTTTATGTGGATGAGTAGCGAAAACAAACCCGTAATGTTTGTGTACAGCGTTATTAGGGTCCTGCTTGACACAGTTATGCCGTTTAAATACTTGGTCGTAACATTGCAAAGCGAGACGAAGTGAAACGAGCATGTGAAGATTGTAGGGAAGGCTAATGGCCGAGTTTGGGTTATTGGGAGTATTTTGGGAAAGTGCTGTTCGTCTGTAAAGGAAACTGCATATAGGACGCTAGTGCGACCTGTTCTGGGGTACTGCTCGAGCGTTTGGGATCCACATCACATCGGATTAAAGGAAAACATAGAAGCAGTTCAGAGGCTAACTGCTACGGGTAGGTTCGAACAACAAGCAGGTATTACGGAGATTCTTCGGGAAATCAAATGGGGATCCCTGGAGGGAAGGAAATGTTCTCTTAGAGAAATACTATTGAGAAATACAGTATTGCAGTGTTGTTAAGAACAACGATGCAGTCTTCCTTTGCACATGCATGCGTTTCCGAAGAAACAGGTACTGTTGCTACTACAGTCGTTATGAAGTACATGACGTGTATTCGCAGTTGCGAATACGAACAACCATCAACTGTATAAGGGAATGACAATAATGAAATCTTGTGTCGGACCGGGAGTAGAATACGGATTTCCCATTTTACGCGAGTAGTCCCCTCAACAGCTATCCGTGCACGACTCACATTCAGACAGAAACTTCCATATGTCGTCGTTCCTGCGTCACAACCTGTAGCCCTAGGCACATTATGTAATTCAAGTACAAGAGTGGACATTTTAATTGAAAGTCGCTGCCAAGTATCGGCGGGCCCGCATCTCGTGGTCGTGCGGTAGCGTTCTCGCTTCCCACGCCCGGGTTCCCGGGTTCGATTCCCGGCGGGGTCAGGGATTTTCTCTGCCTCGTGATGGCTGGGTGTTGTGTGCTGTCCTTAGGTTAGTTAGGTTTAAGTAGTTCTAAGTTCTGGGGGACTGATGACCGTAGCAGTTAAGTCCCATAGTGCTCAGAGCCATTTGAACCAAGTATCGGCGGATTAATAATAAATTGCAGGTGCATGGTTCTGAACAAGAGAGGCACTGCAGTATTGTATTTATCGGCCCATACCAGGCAGCGGATTGCAATTAAAACGTCCTCCCCTGTACGGTACTTAAGTAATGTGTGTACGAGTACAGGTTCTGAGGCATGAATGACGACATATAGAAATCTGGGTAGGGCCGTCTGTCGTGGACGGATAGCTAAAGCGGCTAAAGCACCCACTCGCAAAATGTGGGAAATACGTATTTGAGTCCCGGTCCGGAACAAATTTCCATTGTCGTCATTCCCTTATACAGTTGATGGTTGTTCGTATTCACAGCTGCGAATACATTTCAACTATGGAGAAAATTTAAAGAACTAGCATTTGAAGCTGACTGCAGAGCCATTCTGATACATACATACACACATACATCTCGCATAAGGACCACGAAGATAAGATGCGAGAAATTACGGCTCGTATGGAGGCATATAGATAATGATTTTTCCCTCGCTCAGTTTTCGAGTGGAATAGGAATGGAAATGACTAGAGTGGTACACGGTGCCCTCCACCACTCACTGTACGGTGACTTGCGGAGTATGTATGTAGATGTAGATGTATGGACGTGCAGATGACCTACGAACGAATAATGAGTCACGAAAGCTCGTAGACTAACAAATAATACTTTGAACGCGTCGGACGAGAATTTTGTAACCTACCTGAGAAATTACACTTCCTGAGATACTTAACATGAACGTCAGTTTGCACCCTGTCTTTACTAACTGAATCTGATTGTCCCACCTTAAATAGCTCCGGGTGGGTACGTCTGTCGACTGTCGATGCATTACAGTGACGGATCCTCGATGGTGCAACCAAACATTATCGGAAGCTTTTTGCCCTGCTACATAAATTAAATCAAATTATACTCACTAACGCAAAGGAGGAGGAGATTAGTGTTTAACGTCCCATCGCTACGAGGTCATTAGAGACGGAGCACGGGTTAGGGTGGTGAAGGAAATCAGACGTGCACTTTCAAAGGAACCATCTCGGCATTTGCCTGAAGCAATTTAGAGAAATCATGGAAAACTCAAATCCGAATGGCCGGACCCGGGTCTGAACCGTGTTTCTCCCGAATGCGGGTCCAGTGTGTTCACCACTGCGCCACATCACTCGGTCATTAAGGTCATTAACGTAAAGACAGAGTGGCGTAGATTACTTTATTGCTAGTTTCACTTTACAAACATAGCTCCTCCAATAGCTTAGCATCAGTTCACCTTTGAATACGACGCTTTGAACTTTGGACGTGACGAATATCTGAAAATGTTCCCGTTCGTAGAGAGAAACTAGCAATAAAGCAAATAATACTCTACCTGTCATGATTTCTCATTACGTTAATTCTCAACACTCGCAGTATCCGCTACAAACGATGATGCGCTCACAAAAATATACACCAGGCTCTCCTTTCAATTTCCGTATTGCATCTATGAGAACTTGGGCTTCCTTGCAAGCGCAGCACCGACCCGTGCTTCTATCTTCATTAAGCAGTAGCAGCATCAGCTGCAGCAGCTAATGTTTACCAGGAGGGACGCATCTCATACATTGTTGCCGTGCTGGGGAGATAATCATTGCTGGAACGCAGCGGCCACAGAAAACTCTGAGCATTGAAAGAAGCAGTTGTGCGGACGGCAGAGGAATTGTTCCCAACGGGCGCAGTTTTATGCGCTCTCCACAGCACGACGCGGCTAAAGCGAAACTTTGCGATCGTTTTTCGCCGACTTCTTTCCACCGAGGGCTAGTTTCCTCAGCTAAGTTTTACAGAGAAGCGTAACGACACCGAAAAGTAAGACTTAGCTCAACGTTTTCTTTCGATAAAGTAACTTTGTTTTCACAAAAGCCACTTTCTCTTTTAATCAGTTCTCTTTTAATCAGTTTAATCAGTTTTTCATTTTATGTTTACTTACCTTACGGTGTCCTTTGCAATCTTCGCACATGAGATACACTCGAGAACAGTTGATTAGTTGCGTATTTTCGAAGATATTTAGTACTTTCATGTCTAATTACTGTTTACGATTCCGTACCTATGTTAATTACACTTTCTTTTCTTTTTCGTCTCAGTCACATTCCGTAGTTTCTTCACTCAGCTTGTTGATGGACGGGACGTTTTGAAGAACAAACTTTTATGGTTTCACTCTTAAAGATAACGTTCACATAACTTATACATTTTACATAATAGGGCTGCTGATCAAATATCACAGTCAAAGCCCTTCTTTATAAAAAAAAAAAAACGACCTTCGAAATAAGTAAAGATTTTTTAGATTTCGTTTCGTAACTGACAGCAACATTGAAAATGAAGTAAAATCTTTTGACAGCGGAAGGGCCATTACGCCCCACGGAATGTGTGCACCATGTTTACAGATTATGTGAAATTATATGAATAAATGGTGTCTGTTCTTTCAGACATGTGCACAAGAACAGATACCACGCGTAAACCGCATTTGTGACACGTATGTAAATTGAAGGTGGCGGGGAGGGGGGAGGGGAGGCTAAGGTAATGAAATGAAAGGGACTAGTGACGTTAGCTACATCGGAACTCCAAGGGAAATCAACGGCGACGATTGAAAATGTGTGCCGGACCGGTATTCGAACCCTGGATCTCGTGCTTACTAGGCAGTACTTTAATCACTACGCCACCCGGACACACTGTTAACAGCAACTGTGCGGACTGTCTGGGCACACAGCACTCGGCCGACCCACACTGGCATCTTCGGCAGTCCCTGTTCATGTCCTTCATGCTCGCTACTCAGAGATTCCCGCAGGAGGTCAGACGTTCAGTCTAGTGCATCAGGTACGGGAACTGCGGATAGGTGACACTCGGTGGGACTGAGGGTCGGCCGATAGGTGTGCCGAGATAGTCCGCGTACTTGCAATAAACATTGTGTCCAGGTGACGCAACTGCCTAGTAAGCAGGCGATCCGGGTTCAAATGTCGATCTGACACTCATTTTCACTCGTCGCCGCTGATTCTGCGTCAAGTCCCGATGCATCTGACATCACTAGTCTCTTTCTTTTCCTTTCCTTTCTTCCCCTCCACCTGCAGTTTATAGTTTACGTGAAAGAAACTGCTCCTCCCGTGACAGTATTTCATCGAAATCGTGGGAGCAACTAACTATTCCAAGCGAAGGAGGAAAAAGAAAACCAGGTCATTTTCATTATCAACAAGGGACGTCGGACAGATTCGCAAAACTACATGCTTATATTGCCAATGATAGCCAGTTGTAGCACTATGGAAGAAGTTTCATGTACTTAAATTACGACCTCTTTCGTCGCCAAAAATGTGCTCTGCAGGATCAAAAAGGATTCCGCGGCTGTGGCCTTGTGAACCTCGGTTAATTCTATTGTAATGGCTCTGAGCACTATGGGACTCAACTGCTGAGGTCATTAGTCCCCTAGAACTTAGAACTAGTTAAACCTAACTAACCTAAAGACATCACAAACATCCATGCCCGAGGCAGGATTCGAACCTGCGACCGTAGCGGTCTTGCGGTTCCAGACTGCAGCGCCTTTAACCGCACGGCCACTTCGGCCGGCGTTAATTCTATTTGTGCGTGAGATAGAGAAAGCAGAAGATGATGACGAGGTTCATGTCCTGTTCCTGACTTCGGGAGGCGACCGATGCACTGTCACCCATAAGAAGAAGAACAACTGTAACATAGGAACAAGAGCACAACATGTACATAAACATCCACGAAATCTGTAGCTAGAACTCTAAATAATTACTACATCATAGAGGAACAAGAAGTGCCATAACTGTTTATAACCTACGTATACATCGTTCTAAATGTGATCTAAATACTAGAAACAAAATTATTTACATATTCAAGCCTACTGAAAATGCCTTGCCTAGAATAAAGGCGAAACGCGTGTGGCACAAAAATGATGAAGAAATAATTCAAAAGCCAAGGTCGCTTAAATACGGTTTACTGGATAACCGGTTTCAGCACACTAAAGGTGCCATCATCGGATCTGAAAGTAGATTAACATTTATAAACCATTTGGATATAACGATACATGAGGCAGACCAGCTGATATAAAATCACTGTCACAAATATTAAAAAACAACTGCTCTCATGGTCATTCTTTCCCATAAGAGATGTAAAACCGAAGTCACAAGATAAAAACTATTTGGTACATGACCGCTTCTCGACTGACACCTTTAGTGTATTGAAACCGGTTATCCAGTAAGCAGTATATAAGCGATCTTGGCTTTTGAATTAAATGTACAATGACGAAAATGAAGCGACAAAGTATCATGAATAAAAAAATTTATTTAAACCAATTACCTGAGCAAAAATAAAAATCAAATTCTTTGATTAGTTTCTGAAATAAAAAATGAAGTTGCGCTACATGTGACGAGATTCCAACCAACAGCCTTTTAGACGTGAGATTTATAGCTAACCATTGCACTGTGTCACAATACTCAGGTTATTATACACCTCGAAACGATGAACTGCAGCCTTCAAAAATTTGGCTTCACACAATGTGGTGCGAAGGTTAGATGGTGAAGCCGATCTCTGTGATTATGATAACGGTGTGTGGCACACTGAATCGCATCTTTTGCTATAGTATCAAGCAGTGTTTCGTTAGTGTTGCGTATGAAACGTATGTATGTAATTAGCAGTCGTTTTGTGTGTGTGTGTGTGTGTGTGTGTGTGTGTGTGTGTGTGTGTGTGTGTGTGTGTGTGTGTTTTGTTTTATTTTTGATGTGGTTATAATTTGTGATGAAGTACGAAATAAAAGTGCCAGATCCATGATTCGGGGCCGAACACATCAAGAAAGAAAGCCGGACAAGGAACGGAAAGTGAACTGACCTATTGTTGCAGCTTGCAACCGCGAACGGCTGGGTGCTTCGCTTTGAGCGCTCTCATTGGAGGAAACCAGCCCCAACGCCTGAAATGTTAACTATCAAGTAATTTTACTCGAACTATTGTAATACGGGAGCCACGAGGGTCATTAGTGAATCGCTACTTAGTTATTTCCCTTTTTCACAATAATTGTACACTGCTCATGTCGTCAGGTATATGGCACCCGTCGTGCGTCTTTCAATACATTAACAAAATCCTCCAACAATTTCGCATTCAATTTACATTCCGGGTATGGAGAATATATTAAGATGTCCAGATCAGTTATTAGATGCCAGTGGACAGTAATTAAAGAGAGAACGCTGCAATTAAAGTATCTTCAGTATGCTGTATCGTACTTTTTGTGTTCTAAGAGAAATAGTTTCGTGAATTTCCTTTGATTACGAATATATTACACTAATTAGGTCCAAACATTTTTCTCTTTTTTTCTGTAGTTCTCTGGTATTCTGGAGTTCATATGGAGTAGCTGTCCACTTATTATTTGCTCCTTCTGCCCTCACAGAGCAAGACGTAGGCAACACATTTTCGTACCAGGTGGTATTCAGACGAGAACGTATGTCGTATAATTACATAATTTTACCGTAAATTTCAATTATTTGGATAGAACAATTCCGCTATCCGTCTTGGTTTTCTTTTTGCCTGGCAGGTGTTCTATCTGCATACGAATCTTTTCGTTTACCATAGTGTAATATGTACTGTATATACTGTCCGTACTTTTGGTTCTCATCTTCCTTCATACATGACATAAATCATGTAAGTTACTTTAATTCCATTGGACTCGGCTTCGGGAGGACAACGGCTCAAACCCGCGTCCGGCCATCCTCATTTAGGTTTTCCATGATTTCCCTAAATCACTTAAGGCAAATGCCGGGTTGGTTCCTTCTCCATCCTTCTCTAATCCGAACTTGTGCTGCGTCCCTAATGACGGGACGTTTAACACTAATCTTATATTCACGTCACCGTTCTACGCTTTATCATTGTTACTTGACACTTCGTTCATCAGTCCCTGTAATGTAAGAATTTAAAGTGAGCTTTATTAAAACAGTAAAAGACTAATACTGTTGCAAAAAGGATAAACTGTGTTCAGTCGTCCGTTGCAGTACGCCTGAACAGCACGTGATAACTTTTAAAAAAAAAAAAAACAGTGACAGCGCACCGACAGTAGACGAGAAACCCGCTAGAGGGCTCTGCTATCTGCGTTCGCTGCGCCTCAGTGCGCAGAACGCTCGCTAGATGGCAGAGTGGCGCCACTTGGTAGCGGGTGTGCAGCGTCGTTGGATTCGCGTTTCACTATTGCTTGCAACAATGTTGTATGGATGAATCAGCGAATATGTACTGGAGAAGAAGGGAAAGAGACCTTTTTGGTTATTTACTGAGAGCTTTCTGTCGTTTTGAAATACTTTATGATGCGGCTACGTAGAGAACTTCTAGTAAAGACTACACGCGGGCGTCAAAACAAACGACAGAGTGAAAAGTAACTTTGATATAATTGTGAACTAACGTGGTTCAGTATAGGAGGGAGTAAATCACATCACTGCAGGATGTGGCTGTACGTTCTGCATAACGGCATTGGCGCTCGTGTTAGTCGGAAAGGGTAAAATAATAATAATAATAATAATAATAATAATAATAATAATAATAATAATAATCAGTAGTAATATAGAAACTCATGGCAACAGCTTGTTGTTAGTGTATTAGCGTTTACAGCATCTCATTAGAATGCCTCAACGCTAAGAGAGCCACTTTAAGTGATAAACCGCTTTATAACTTGTAGATTAATAGCAGGTCCTGTTACAGTCTTTTTAGGAATTCTCAATCATGTGAAGGAAGAACGCACAGTTATTAAGATATTGAGACTGATAGTTTCAGTTTTCATTGTTAAAATCCTCTACACTATAGGCTTATAAGATCCGTCGACGTTACTGTAGTAACACTATATATGCATGAATCGCGCTTACATTGTAGATATAATCACGAGCAAAATGCTTCTTAGGCATATTTTGTACCTATTAATTATCCACAGTCGGCCACTGTGACTGAGCGGTTCTAGGCACTTCAGTCCGGAACCGCGCGACCGCTACAGTCGCAGGTTCGAATCCTGCCTCAGTCATGGATGTGTGTGATGTCCTTAGGTCTGATAGGTTTAAGTAGTTCTGAGTTCTAGGGGACTGATGTCCTCAGATGTTAAGTCCCATAGTGCTTGGAGCCATTTGAATTATCCATAGCCCGATAGAAAGATGAAAACGTAAGAGAAAAAATAATGAATGTGTTAAAAGTTTGTGACAATAACGTACTTTAAGCATTGGTATTGTAGAACTTAAAAGTGACCTAATCCTTGCACTCAAAGAAAAGAATGGTGTCATGTGACATACTACATGCTTCTCCTGGCGTTAAGATAGCTTTTCACAACTTTCTGTAATGCGTTAAGTGTGTACTGTACCATGTGGATGACTACAAGTCCTGTTTAAAGTTGAGAGGAATGATAATTCAACAACACAATCGGACCTCAGTACTTGAGACACTACGAAGAGATTTAAGATGCAACGCAGGGCATTGGTAAATTATTTCCTAGGTATCAGGAACTGTGCCGCAATGCCTCTGCTGTTCTTGCCGGCGAAATCATGATAACACCATTTTTTCTGTAAAAAGGTTTCTAAACTGCTAACTCTGTTCAAGAGCCACCACACAAATAGGCTTTACCGAACTCAGCTCTGGGTGACGGCAGCTCTTTCTGAAGGGAAAGAGGAAGGAGGGATGGTAAAAAATGACAAACAGGGGTGAGAATGTGTACAGGGACCAAGTATTAATTTTGTGCGAAGTCAGTCGGCCATGTACAGTTATATAGAGTAATTACTAACACCTGCAACAAAACGTCAGAGGTTGTTCAGAGACATTTACTGAGAGTTTTACAAGGGATGATCGGAAAGTTTTCCTTTGAAGGCCGTACAGTCCAGAATCAGGCACAGTATCGATGAGCATTGAGGAATCATCCTACCGAGTTAATAGGTTGAAGATAGCATTTTTTGAAACACTGGGTCGTGCTGCATGAAGAAGTCTGTAACTGTCTGCTGCACATCCTCTTCCGACAGGAATCGTCGACTCTACAGGGCCTTTTTTAAGGGACTGCATGGAGAGAGATAACGACTCTAGGGCTGCTGCACGAGTTTCTCCCACCTGAGTTGGCGTAATTTCTGGCTGGCCTCCCAGATCGACCGGCGTCTTGTGTTGGATGATGTCTATCGGTGTTAGTCCTTCGGCAGCCAGCAAAAGAATAACAGCACATTGATCCTGTTTGGACGCAGTTTGCTAATAATCTCGCCATAGTTGACGTTGACGCATTTGTCGCACACGCTTAGCAAAGACACGAACGCCACATTAACCCCCTGTCTAAAAGTCCGTGCCTATATACCCGCATCGCAGTACGTTGCATATACCCTACAGCAACGCCCTCAAACGGTAATTTTTTTATTCTCCCTTGTGGTACAGGAGACCTGTAGTCTTGGCCGGCACATTAATGGTAATAATGTAACAATGATTTACTCGGTTTATTATCCCAGTTACCTTCGTTTCTGTGAAAACACCTTCACCACAGTGGAAACGCCTGTGACATGCCATCACCAAAACGTTCATCACAAAACAAAACACAGCCTCATGCACAACCATAAAGTACTGTGATGTGGTTGCCGCCACCGAGTGAACATTTCAGCACAGTGACACTGTACCGCTCCTCCAATGCATTCATTGAGCCCATACACAAGGTACATATCGGCCAATTCTTCATTAGCAAATCTATCCCTATAGTTCTGTGTCAGAGATCTGCATCAGTCATTTACGTGCACTCTAACTTTCAGGTGGTTGTAGTTCCGTGAAAGACCGGCAGATATCAGTACAGTCCCTTTACGCGCTGGGAGCAACTGAATTCGACTTCCCTCACGCTCGTTCCAGCGTCCCACGCTCGGACGTTCCGACCGTCCACTCTGGGAAAGGGAGAATATATGAACTCCGGTATATAAGACTACTCCACATAGTCTTATGAACTTATTTTCTCATGAAAAGCTTTACTTTCCTTGTCAAAAAGAAAACTACTAGTTTTCATTTCACGTGATTAAGTTAATTATTTAGTTCCATGATGTTTGTCGATCGATTCTGAAGAAGATACGTGGTTAAAAAATGTTGTTTTTTCTCACGTGGTAGTTCGGAATTTTAGCTTCTTAGTAAATAATTTATCTTTTCATAATTGGTAACAGCCATTGCGAAACGACACTTTTTGTTAAGCACGTGCACTTCATTTACGAATCTTGTATTGGAAAAGTGTGATAATGTGCAGCTTTCCGATCATGTGAGACCATAAGTTACTGACAGTGAAACATAGTTAAATGTACAAAAGCGTTTTTGAAGTGGTAGTGATACAGATGTCACCTTTCACAAATTAATGTGAATTATTAAAATGGCATCAATGCCGCGATCTCAAGCCGACAGACTTCGCGCAGGCTTGTCGTAGTGTGAAACAGTGCAGAAGACAAAAACAAATTACTAACACTCAGTGCAAGGTTGGTACAGAACCGTAGTGTGATTTCAGTGGTCTGTGTTCAAAAAATGGCTCTGAGCACTATGGGACTTAACTTCTGAGGTCATCAGTCCTCTAGAGCTTAGAACTACTTAAACCTAACTAACCTAAGGACATCACACACATCCGTGCCCGAGGCAGGATTCGAACCTGAGACCGTAGCGGTCGCACGGTTCCAGACTGAAGCGCCTAGAACCGCTCGGCCACACCGGCCGGCGGTCTGTGTTCAAAGAACTCAAAAAATATACGGATTTTGCCCTCGGAAATAACGGATTACACTGGACAATGATCTGCTATGTTCTTACAGTAGCCCACACATTATGTTATAAAACCAGTTAATTCTTGTCCATTTTTTAAGAGGGTTCAAAAATAGATCCTCACAAGCTCTTCTTACCTCTCCCTTCTTAAGCAGATGTTGTAAGCCATTCCCGCTAGCTGGTAAGCCACTCGTTGTAGGTCACCATACGTGAGACCGAGCAAGGTGCACAGTGGTTAGTGCACTGGGCTCGCATTCGGGAGGACGACGGTTCACTCCCGCATCCGACTATCCTGATATAGGCTTTCCGTGATTTCCCTAAATCGCTCCAGGCAAATGCCGGGTTGGTTCCTTTGAAAGGGCGCGGCCGACTTCCTTCCCCGTCCTTTCCTATTCCGATGAGGCCGATGACCTCGCTGTTTGGTCTTTTCGTTGGCCGGTGTAACCGAGCGATTTTAGGCGCTACACTACAGAACCGCGCGACCACCACGGTCGCAGGCTTGAATCCTGCCTCGGGCATGGATGTCCTTAGGTTGGTTAGGTTTAAGTACACTCCTGGAAATTGAAATAAGAACACCGTGAATTCATTGTCCTAGGAAGGGGAAACTTTATTGACACATTCCTGGGGTCAGATACATCACATGATCACACTGACAGAACCACAGGCACATACACACAGGCAACAGAGCATGCACAATGTCGGCACTAGTACAGTGTATATCCACCTTTCGCAGCAATGCAGGCTGCTATTCTCCCATGGAGACGATCGTAGAGATGCTGGATGTAGTCCTGTGGAACGACTTGCCATGTCATTTCCACCTGGCGCCTCAGTTGGACCAGCGTTCGTGCTGGACGTGCAGACCGCGTGAGACGACGCTTCATCCAGTCCCAAACATGCTCAATGGGGGACAGATCCGGAGATCTTGCTGGCCAGGGTAGTTGACACACACCTTCTAGAGCACGTTGGGTGGCACGGGATACATGCGGACGTGCATTGTCCTGTTGGAACAGCAAGTTCCCTTGCCGGTCTAGGAATGGTAGAACGATGGGTTCGATGACGGTTTGGATGTACCGTGCACTATTCAGTGTCCCCTCGACGATCACCAGTGGTGTACGGCCAGTGTAGGAGATCGCTCCCCACACCATGATGCCGGGTGTTGGCCTGTGTGCCTCGGTCGTATGCAGTCCTGATTGTGGCGCTCACCTGCACGGCGCCAAACACGCATACGACCATCATTGACACCAAGGCAGAGGCGACTCTCATCGCTGAAGACGACACGTCTCCATTCGTCCCTCCATTCACGCCTGTCGCGACACCACTGGAGGCGGGCTGCACGATGTTGAGGCGTGAGCGGAAGACGGCCTAACGGTGTGCGGGACCGTAGCCCAGCTTCATGGAGACGGTTGCGAATGGTCCTCGCCGATACCCCAGGAGCAACAGTGTCCCTAATTTGCTGGGAAGTGGCGGTGCGGTCCCCTACGGCACTGCGTAGGATCCTACGGTCTTGGCGTGCATCCGTGCGTCGCTGCGGTCCGGTCACAGGTCGACGGGCACGTGCACCTTCCGCCGACCACTGGCGACAACATCGATGTACTGTGGAGACCTCACGCCCCACGTGTTGAGCAATTCGGCGGTACGTCCACCCGGCCTCCCGCATGCCCACTATACGCCCTCGCTCAAAGTCCGTCAACTGCACATACGGTTCACGTCCACGCTGTCGCGGCATGCTACCAGTGTTAAAGACTGCGATGGAGCTCCGTATGCCACGGCAAACTGGCTGACACTGACGGCGGCGGTGCACAAATGCTGCGCAGCTTGCGCCGTTCGACGGCCAACACCGCGGTTCCTGGTGTGTCCGCTGTGCCGTGCGTGTGATCATTGCTTGTACAGCCCTCTCGCAGTGTCCGGAGCAAGTATGGTGGGTCTGACACACCGGTGTCAATGTGTTCTTTTTTCCATTTCCAGGAGTGTAGTTCTAAGTTCTAGGGGACTGACGACCTCAGATGTTAAGTCCCATAGTGTTCAGAGCCATTTGAACCATTTGGTCTCTTCCGCCAAACAACCCAACCCTCACCATGCGTGAGGCCCAAAATTTCTCTTCTGTGTGAAGTAGGTAGGTCACCAGTTCCTTTTCTACTTCTGCACCTAATACGTGCTTCCTTCTAATTTTCCGTGAAATCAGTTTGAAGGAGAAACCACAGCCTTGCTAAATGCTTGTACCGTCGACAGTGGCACGTTAAATACACTGATGGAAAAAAATTCTAGCATCAAGAAAGTTGGCAGTCGTGTTTCTACGTCTGAAAGATGATCTCTCTTCAAATTTTGCGCAAGTCGCAGAAGAGTGGCGCCAGTGCGTCACTATGAGGATGCAATTCAGGTTTGCTTTAAATGCACGCTGTAACGATCATGAGCGTTAATTACCTTTGAGATTGGACGTGGTGAATGGAATGCCCTTACGGCGACGTAGTCGCCATTATCAACAGCTCACCGAGTTTGAAGGAGGGCTACGAGAAGCTGGAGTTCATTGGAAGGCAGAGTAGAGGTCTGTTGCGTTTTCAGCTAAAATCTGGTTCTATCTCGGTACAAGTGATGGCCTTCCGTTGGTTGGGAGGAAGCCAGTTCAGGGCCTACAACAAACCTGTCTGTTTGCTAGACGTGCTGGACATACACATAGACTTATGATCTGGAGTGCGATTTCGTATGACAGCAGGAGCACTTCCTCGTGGTTATCCCACACACTCTGACTGCGAATTTGTATGCGAATCTGACGATTCGAATTTTTGGGTTGCCATTCATGAAGAGCGTTCCAGGGGTCTTTTCCAACAGGATAACGCTCGCCCACATACTGCTGTTGTAATGCAACATGCTTCAGATATTGTCGACATGTTTCCTTGGCCTGCTCGATCGCCAGATCTGTCTCCAATCGAAACATCCGAGGACGACTCCAGTGTCATCCACAACCAGCATTAACCGTCCCTGTATTGGCCGACCAAGTGCAACAGGCATGGAACTCAATCCCACAAACTGACGTCCGGCACATGTACAATACAATCCATGCACGTTTGCATGCTTATATTTAAGATTCTGATGGTTACACCGGTTATTAATGTACCAGCATTTCACGTTTGCTATTGTGTATCTTGTGCTTGGGTTAACCTGTGATCGTACGGTGTTCAAAATGGTTCAAATGGCTCTGAGCACTATGCGACTTAACTTCTGAGGTCATCAGTCGCCTAGAACTTAGAATTAATTAAACCTAACTAACCTAAGGACATCACACACATCCATGACCGAGGCTGGATTTGAACCTGCGACCGTAGCGGTCGCTCGGTTCCAGACTGTAGCGCCTAGAACCGCAAGGCCACTCCGGCCGGCTCTTACGGTGTTGATCACGTAAATATGTCACCTAGATGTATTCCAGAAATTTCATTACTCAGTAGTAATTATTTTTTAGTGTGGCAGTTTTTTCCCTAACTGTATTGTAGCAGCCTTCAGTGTGCATAGAGTTTTCTCTCTGACTGCACGAATCGGCTCGGTCTATTTTGTTTCGTTCCATTCCTTTATTTTTCCCTGCGGGATATATTTTGGCTTTGTTGTCGGCGTTCTAGACGAATATGACAGAAGTCAGTGGTACTGAGAAACGAGTCCAAAATCTTGCTGTGGTCCAAATGTAGAACATTACCACAACGTAATTTTGCTAATTGCAAAATGAGGAAAAATTGTAGATATTAAAGTTAAAGATATTTTAAAAGCTAAGATTATCCTTAACCCGACTCACTACGAAGAAGGGCATTCTTGAACACAGAAACTGCATGAAAAAATAGTGAATGCATAGCTGCAAAAGTTTTAAGATGGTTGTAATTGAGTTTATGTTTGCTAAAATCGCATGTGATGATGAACTGCCGTGGCGGTTTTACAGGACAACTGACGTGACCTGCAAGACTTTTAACTGTCCAAATTTTCATCGTCGTCTAAAGCCTTGCGCGATACCATGCAGGAATATACATGTACAGCATACTGATAAACGGTACTTTCATCAACTATTGGGAATATATGTGAAGCATGTGCGCGCGCGCACACACACATACACACACACACACACACACACACACACACACACACACACACACAAACACGAAGTGCGGCTCTGACATCGCAGCGGCGAGCGTGTCAGGCCGGGCGGTCTCCACCTTCCCCACCCACGGCGTCTCTTTCGAGCACGGGCTGCCCGCTGCGAATATTGATACTCGAACAAACCATGCCCGAGTACGGCGTACTCGAGCGAGTGTAAGCACGCAAAATTCCCAATCCACAAACCACCGCTCTGTATAACTGTTAACGAACAACTAACACGATAAAACAAACCCGCGAGAGATTCAACTGGTACGCAATATAAGAGCGAGGGTGAAGAGTAAAGTGGGCGTTACTGACACAGCGCATACCTTCGATATTTGCAGTGTTTTCCACATATTTTGAGTCTCGCAGGTATTTTCAGTGTAATACGGACGCAGAGATAAATGGGGATAGGAAATAAACCGAATTACTATTACTATGTAGAGAGGAACCGGAGACGGAGGGTCCCTCTTAGCAAAATAATAGGGAAATACCCCTGAATAACCTACAAAATATTTTCGGTGGAATGCGCGCTCACCCTGTATTAAAACACTGGGGAAACTGCGTCTAACCGCGGAGAGGACGGTACATTGTGTACGATTATTATTTTGCACCCCTCCTGTTCCCTGCACCAGTGATTTGGGCGATGATCACTACTCGAATTTTGCCACGAAGAACTTTTTCTTTCCTGGAATGCGCGCTTTGGCATTTAAAAGCTTTGGTACTGACAAAGCGAAACAGTGATGAAATGCGCAGCTCTTTTTTGCATCATCTCTATTTCCTCTGCTAATTTTACCTTGTAGGAGTCCAAGACGGATGACCAATACTCATTAGTCAATAAACAATGAATTTCATAAGCTACCTACGTTTCCAGAAACTAGTTCAATGTGAGCATTTCACTTTAATTCTCTCCGGACACTTCCTCTTGGATATTTTGCGGTTGTGAGCGCTGCCAGTTATTGTTCGCCAGTAGTGTAATCGAACAGTAATAGTCCTTTTCACCTCTTTATGCTCAAAATGTTACATTTATTTATGTTCTAGTTCAACTGCCAGTCTTTACACAAAGCTCCGATGCTGCACAGGGCCGGCCGCGGTGGTCTCGCGGTTCTAGGCGCGCAGTCCGGAACCGTGCGACTGCTACGGTCGCAGGTTCGAATCCTGCCTCGGGCATGGATGTGTGTGATGTCCTTAGGTTAGTTAGGTTTAAGTAGTTCTAAGTTTTAGGGGACTGATGACCACAGATGTTAAGTCCCATAGTGCTCAGAGCCATCTGAACCATAAAGAGAATGAATTATATTTTCGCCTAAATACACGTACAAAAAGGCATTTTGTAAAATAAATGCGATGTTGTCTGAAAACAACTCTTTTTGGAAATGTAGCAGACGCCACCGTATTCAAACGGTAAAGATTTCGAACTTTATAAAAAAGAGATAAGTCCATTTGCTTTTTATCGAAGAGGGATCAGCAGTAACGGCAACGAAAAGATTAACTGTCGGGGGGAAGGGAGCAACTTTCAGGTGCACAGTGTCGCAGAAAGAGGTATTAGCGGCTCGGAGGGGGCACGGAGTAGAGGAAATGCAGTGCGCACTGGACAAAGCTAACGCTACCTTCCGCTTCGGCGCCTGCCCGGGGCTGTCTTTATCCTTCTGCACCCAAAGGAGCGGATATTTCAGTTTGCTGGGCCGCGGCTGCATTCGGAAAAGCGCTGGACGCCGGGATCAGGAAATACTTGCGGTCGTCAAAGGAAGCCGAGAAAAACTGCGAGGCAAACGTTGGTCGTCGCGCGACGGTCAACCGAGACAGAGCAAACAGTGTGCGCGGCTGCACTGAGATTGACGTTCATAAATACACTTGTTTCATTTTTTCGGCCCTCATGCTTCATTACCGTTGCTTTTATTGCGGAATATGGAAATAAATCCGTTCAGGTCACTTTGTTTATTCCTTCCGTTTTGTCCAATTATGGAAAATTTCAATTATTTCTCATTTGCCCTGCTATTTTATTTCAGTACTCTTTCACCCTTTACCACGTCTGCTTTTTTGTTTCCTCTACATGCCTGTGCTCTTACTGTTTCTGCCTTGGAATCCTGATAAATTTAACAATTTCCATCCGAAAGTATCTCTTACTGCAGGTTCTGTTTCTTATATGTTGCGTATTTCTAAATATTCTTCACTACTTTTATCCATGTTCCTCGTAATTTATTTTCGCAGAGGTGTTTCATAAGCCTGTTATCATTCGTCCCTTATAAATGCCCAGTAAATATATCTTCTTTCCCGTACTGGTTCTGTTATTTTTCTATGTTTTTATGTATTTCATAGCCGGCTGGAGTGGCCGAGCGGTACTAGGCGCTACAGTCCGGAACCGCGCGACCGCTACGGTCGCAGGTTCGAATCCTCCCTCGGGCATGGATGTGTGTGATGTCCTTAGGTTAGTTAGGTTTAATTAGTTCTAAGTTCTAGGGGACCGATGACGTCAGAAGTTAAGTCCCATAGTGCTCAGAGCCAATTGAACCATTTGAGCCATGTATTTCATAATTGCTTCTTATTGAACCTAAAATCATCCTGGGAAATCTTCTCCCTCATAGTCCTAGTTTTTGTATTTTAAAATTAAGTGTTAGGTATTTATTTACATGGAAATATTCTGGTTACACTCCGGTGATGAAATCCATTATTTTTGCATTATATTATTTTAAATATTTTTGTTTGCTCATACGTCTTTTCCATCATGTGTATCTTTTCATTTATGGCAAATTATGCTGACCTGTTGTCTTGAATTTTGTATACTATTGACTTATTTGTTTGCGTACTCATTTAGCTTTCCATAGCGGTGGCCGAGCGGTTCTAGGCTCTTCAGTCCGGAACCGCGCGACTGCTACGGTCGCAGGTTCCAATCTTGCCTCGGGCGTGGATGTGTGTGATGTCCTTAGGTTAGTTACATTTAAGTAGTTCTACGGCATAGGGCACTGATGACCTCAGACGTTAAGTCCCATAGTACTCAGAGCCATTTTAGCGTTCCATAACGGGTTCCAAGCCAGTCCGGCTCATGTTAAGATAAATCTGCTTAACCAGGAACAACTGTTTTCTCCTTCAGCGCAGCACGTTTCGCTTAATGTATGTCCTTTTCTACTAACAAAACTAGATATATAAATGATGATGTCACCTCAAGGTGCGCTACAGAAAGATAATCTACAGCTAACAGTATCATACAAGGATTATAACCCTCTCGATATGTTGTGCTATAACTACGACCATTATAGTCCAAACTGCATTTAGTCATTATTATGTTTATTTTATTATTATGTACGCTAACTTGATTTAGAATAAACGCTGAGAAGAAAAGGTTGTAGCATCAGGAAACCGATATTTATATTCTACGGTTATGAACATGTCAAATCAGCTGTTGTTTTAACCAATGATAGTATGAATACACTGATGAGCCAAAACATAATAACCACCTGCCTAAAAGCGTGTTGTTCCATCTTTGGAAGGCAAAGCAGCCGTGATTCTGGATGCCATGGACTCGACATGTACTTGGTAGATTTCTAGACGTTTGTGTCACCAGATGCGAACACATAGTTCATACAGTTCCCGTAATTTACGGACGAATGGTTTGATGACGCGGAGGTGGCGTTCGGTAGCGTCAAAATTGTGCTTCATCGGATTCAGATAAGCCAAATTTGGTGGTCGAGACATCACGCGAGTTCACTACCATTCTCCTCAAACCAATGCAGCACGATTTTGACGTTGTGACACAAAGTTATCATGTTGGAAGATGCCATGGAATGTTGAGGAAGACATATAGCATAAGGGGTAACAGGTGGTCACTAATAATCTTAATGAAGAAGACAGCTGTCATGATGCCCTGGGTTACTACCGCAGGTCCCATGGAAGGCCAGGTGAATGTCCCTCGGAACATAATACTGCTGCCACGACCGGCCTGCGTCCGTGCCGCGGGGCGTGTTTCGGACAGCCGTTCGCCTGGATGACGACGTATCCGAATACGACCACTGACCTGGTTTAACAAGAACCGTGATTCATCCGACCAGGCAACACAATTCCTTCGATCCACTGTCCAAACTCGATGATCCCGTACACACTGTAATCATAAAGTTGCGTCAACATGGGAACACGTTGGGGTCGTCTGCTGCGGAACACAGTGTTCAACACTGTGCGAGCCGCGCGGGGTAGCCGCGCGGTCCAAGGCGCCTTGCCACGGTTCGCGCGGCTTTCTCCGTCGGAAGTTCGGGTCTTCCCTCGGACATGGTTGTGTTTGTTGTCAGTTGCGTAAGTTAGTTTAAGTTAGATTAAGCAGTGTGTGAGCCTAGGGACCGATGACCTCAGCAGTTTGGTCCCATAGGAACTTATTAAAACAAACTGTGCGCTCAAAGGTGTGCTCCAAAACACTTTTAAGTGCGCTAGCCCTGTATTCTGTCGTCAGAGCTGCCACAGAGCGCTTCCCATTCTGCTTTCAAAAGTGGTCAAGCCTCTGATCCCTATGTTCTGTGATGAGGTATGCACGTCCGACTTCTTGCCGTCTACTTGTGGTTTCAGCCACTTTCCATAGATTCTCAAAACAGTAGAACGCCAACAGTCGACCAGTTTCGCCGTTTCCGAGATACTCGCTCCCAGGCACTGGGCCACAACAACTTGGCTTCTGATAAAGCTGCTTAAGTCGGCGGATTTCCGAATTTGCGACACTTTTTGTCGCTAGAATGATTCCCAAGTCGTCTCTGCTCCGCTCATATACTTTCCTTACCGCGTCACGTTCCTCAGTGCCACTAGGCAGCATACGACCTTGCGGTGGCAGTGGTCAGAATGTTTTGCTCACCAGTGTATGAAAGGATGGTACTGCTATTGTCTATCACAATCTCGAAGCTTTTAAAAATATTTACTTAAAACGGGAGGATGCTCATTCCTAGTGTGTTTTTGTTTATGTACAAGTACTGACAGGTTTATGCGACAGGGATGAGTGTGTTATACCATTATTTTTGGCGAAAGCGAGAGAACGAAGACGGAGTTACAAGCCACGGAGTGCCATGTTTGATATTACCATTCGACTGTAGCTTTTATCATCGAAATGGTCCTCGACGTCACTGAACAGAAAACTGCTCAAGTATTTTCCCCTATACACAAGCAAGTATACTGCTTTGCGAGTGAAGCAGTAGGTCATGCTGAATATCACTCTGTTACGTAACAGCGTGGTATGTATTACACACAGATGGTGAAAGATATCGCCTTAGCTGCTTCGCAACCTGAGAGAGAGAACCTTTGTGCTTCATGCGGTGTCTATAAAGCATCAGTTTAGTTTGTATTTTTGACTGACATACACAAGAGCAGACACGATTTAGCATACACGTCGCGTTTATCAAACGTGTTTGATGCCGACAGCCAAACGTTAGTTTATTGACAAAAATGAAGAATGGATACTGCACGAGGACAATGATCCGAAGCACCGCAGCAGGAAACAGGAGGTAGGTGTTCAGATACTGGATTCGCACTCACAGTCACCTGACGCTAATCCTATATGACATGTACGGTCTTAAATCAAAAAGAAGCTGCAAGGAAAAAATATCTTCACTTTAAAACAGCTGTCAACGCAAATTCGACGCATTTCGATGTCTCTTCCACGTGAATACGCGGAAAACTTGGTTTCAAGCATGCTTCGGAGATGCCAAGGAATTATCGTCGGTGCGGGTGACGGGAATTATTATTAATTTCATTTTTCTCTTGTTCGTGTATAATGTGTGTACATGTTTTAGTTCGTTGTCAAATATATTTTTCTACTGATTAACCTGACCACAATCTTACTTAACAGACCATAGTAGCAAGTAGCAAAGTCAGAACAGACTCGAACACTACTGAAACTATTTCTAAGATGTGGATGGCATTATGTAATGTAGCTATACATAACCGAATTCTTTTGGAGAGAGCAAGAAGATGGTGTTTATCGTTTACTTAACCCTTGGCGTTTCCATACAGCGCACATGTGGTAATTGCGTCTTTATCTCTCTCGGACATTAATTTTTGTTCAGCTCTATTTCTACCACAGATATCACTTACTGTCAATAACTTTAGGAAGTTCTTTTATTGTGGCACGGTTCATATGGTGTGAGGCTTCTTCTATATTCATTAAGCGTCTTTCTTCATACTTCAAGTTCTGCGTAGATTTCTTATTTATTGTGTTACACAGTTTCAAATTGTAGACGAATGTATGTTGATGTAATAATATGACGCATTTTCATAAGAGCTATAAAGTCTTTGAAGAATTATAAAGTCCGCCATTGTTAGTAACATGTCATGCTATGTTGACAAGGAGTGAACACTATAAGGAATAATAACTATACTTTCATGATTCTAGTTTATGTTCTCTCAGTTCTTTAGAACGAAATCCTAAACTCTGGTTATCAATCCTACAGAAGACATTCAGGAGTAAAGAAGTGCTTTGGAAAACGTATAATCTCATTCGAAGGCTGCAACTGAATTTCTCTGAGTGTTTCAGCGTGTGTCCCATTGGAAATATGTGCAGGGGATTAATGGTTACAGAAGTCAGAGAATACGAAGGCATTTATTATTAATTATATATTTGCTTTGAGGCACTGAAGAGTACATTTACGTGCAAGTACACTATCGACTTTTCTAATAAAACAAGAAAGGGCTACCACGAGCTAACTTGGGATCCTCAACAGCCCTTCTCCATTTCGCGTAAATTTTCAAACTTTGGTCACGATTTTTCGTGTTAACGTGGACTTCTAATACATGAACGTGTTAAATGCGATTTTTACGCTAATTCAAGCGTTCCATTAACGTCGGACATCATTAGGCCTTGCTTGCGGGCCAGCCAATTACACCGTTCATCGGAGGGGAAAAGCTGTTTTAATGGCTCTGTTTTCAGTAGGCGTCTTTTTTTGTAGTCGGCTGCCGAACGTAGCACGATATATTTTCACTGCTGTCCCAGCCCGTTATCGGGGAGTAAACGCTCTGCGTGACGTTAACAGCTTATTACGGTTAGCTTTGCACGCCTTGGTTAATCCCTTTCAACTCAGCTGCGCAAAAATGTTTCATGATTGTAGTCTGACGTACATCCATCAGTGATAAATCAAGTAATGCCTCCCCCAGTTTTTGTGCTTGTATCTCAGCACATGGCTTCTCTGCAAATCACACGTTAAAGTGCCTGGCAGACTGATCAGCGAATCACCTTCACACTTATTCTCTATTATCCCACTCTCGAACAGGGCGCGGAAAAGGAAACACTTCTATCTTTCCGTTCGCGCCCTGATTTCCCTTATTTTAATATGATGATCGTTTCTCCCTATGTAGGTCGGCATCAAGACGTTATTTTCGCGTTCGGAGGGGAATATTTAATTTTGTGAGAAGATCCCGCCGCAACTAGAAACGCTTTTGTTTTAATGATTTCCACACCAAATCCAGCAACTCTCTTTCTTTCCTATTTCTCGAATATAAAAAACGTGCTGCCCTTCTTTGAACATTCTCAGTGTACTCCGTTAATCCTGTCTGGTAAGGATCCCACACAGCGCAGCAGTACTCCAAAACAAGACAAGACAAGCGTAGTATAAGCAGTATCTTCAGCAGAACTGTTACATTTTCTAAGTGTTCTGCCAATAAAATGGACTCTTTGATTCATCTTCCCCAATTACATTTTATGTGTGTTCTTGCCAACTTAACTTGTTTGTAATTGTGATTCCTTGGTATTCAGTTAAATTTACGGCCTTTGTATTTGATTGATTTATCGTGTTCCCGAAGTTCAACAGATTCCTTTTAGCACTCATGTGGATGACTCCACATTTTTCAATATTTCGGGTCAACTGCCAATTTTTGCACCACACACACATTTTCTGAATCGTTTTGCGAATTGTTTTTATCCTCTGATGACATTACTAGACGATAAACAGCAACATCATCAGGAAACTAGCAACGACAGAAATCACTGCTGTTTTACTCGATGACTTTCCGTCAGTTACTACGAACTGTGACCTCTCTGACAGGAAATCGTGAAACCAGTCGCATAACTGAGACGATATTCCACAAGCATGCAATTAGATTACATGCCGCTTGGGAGGTACGGTGTCAAAAGCCATCTGGAAATCTACAAATACGGAATCAATTTGTAATGCCTTGTCGACAACATTCAGTACTTCGTGTGAGTAGAGAGCTAGTTGTGTTTTACAAGAACGATGTTTTATAAATCCGTGTTGAGTGTTTGTTAACAGACCGTTGTCTTCGAGGTAATTTACGATATTCGAACACAGTATATGTTCCAAAATCCTACTACATTTCGACGTTAATGATACGGGCCTGTAATTTAGTGGATTACTCCTTTTTCCTTTCTTGAATATTGGTGTGTATTATTTTTCTACAAGTCTGCAGTCTTTGGAGACGGATCTTCCGTGGAGCGAGCGGTTATATATGATTGTTAATTACGGACCTATTGCATCAGCATGCTCTGAAAGGAACTTAACTGGTATACAGTCTGGACCGAAAGACTTGCTTTTGTTAAGTGATTTAAGTTACGTAACTACTCTGAGAATATCTGCTTCTATTACTCAAGTTGGCAGCTATGCTTGATTCGAATTCTGGAATATTTATTTCGTCTTCTTTGGTGAAGGACTTCCGGAAGGCTGTGTGTAGTAACTCTGCTGTAGCAGCACTATAATCGACAGTAATTCCATTGCTATTGCGCAGAAAAGGCATTGATTGTGTCTTGCCGCTAGCATACTTTACACGACCAGAATTTCTTCGGATTTTCTGCCTGGTTTTGAGACAAAGTTTCGTTGTGAAAACTGCTATAAGCATCTCGCATTGAAGTCCGCGTTAAATTTCGAGCTTTAGTAAAAGATCGACTTTGTTGGAGATTTTGCGACACGTTCAACGAGCACAGGGGCAAGGTATTTTCATAACGTTAAGGAAAGATCGATGGAAAGGAAGACAAGTTTTATGCCTCTTTAATGTCAAGATCGTTAGAGGCTGGGCACAAGCTTGGGCCTTCGGGAGTTGTCGCGGCATTGTCGGAATTCTCCGGGCTGGGATTTGAATTGCCCCACGTTGATGGGAGTACAGCACTTGAATTACTACATCACCTAGCAGAGGGCATACGGTATATAAAGAGCGACTTTTATTAACGTTTAAAAAACCCCAAAGCGACGTAGATGACGCTGAGACAAGTAATTTAATATGAGGCACATGGGGCCGCAAATGTCGGGAAATATCTCAAAAGTGGATGACAGAAGATGTTGAACATGAGACGTCACCAGAGACGCATTCTCCGCACGTGCAGCTGTTGAGCCTATCGGCCCGTCACATCTGATCATTCCAACCCAACCCAAGACCAGTATTCACGTCGCTGTGGCTCCGGGCCTACGTACGCGAAATTAGCGTATGAGGCTCTGGGTTCGAGTCTTGCATTTGGCAGACAGTAATTTTTTTGGATTGCATTGCATCACAAAATTACGTGTTTATAATAAGATAAGATCTATTAATTTATTTACCGGTATACCGCTCTCTGGTGGTTTACTGCAGAGTGCAGTACAACAAAAATCCACCGTATTTTGTCACAAGTTTCCGGTTTGCGTTGTTACCGATAAATTTCCTACATTGTCTTTGCTAAATAATAATCTGAGAACAAAAAAAAGAATGGACAAAAGAAAAATACAAAATAAGAACAGCTTTCGCTTGTTTACAACGAGGACAGTAATTTTTAACTTATACATTTACAACAGACAACATTTACAAAATGTCTTCGAAAGTTGCACCGTTTTCTTGAATGCAAGTATCACATCGCTCAATCATCCCTTCACACACGCGCTCGAAAATACACTCCGTACTTTCGATCTCCGCAATGGCAACTTCTGTGCGGATCGTTCGGGACCGTACTGGGGTGCTGTATATTGCGATCCCAAAAGAAAAAATCTAGTGGATTTAAATCCAGGGATCTTGCTGGCAAGAAAATTTATCCGCGACGCCCAGTCCACCTATCTGGATACACCTGATTTAAGTAATTTGTAGGTGTGATGGCATAGCTTGCTGTAGCCACATGTTTGTTCTTACTTCCAGAGGAACGTCTTCATATAGCTCTGGCAAAGTATCCCTCAGGAGGACTGTGTAGCTATGGCCAATTACATTATCAAGTAAAATTGTACTGTCCTGTTATTTGACTGCCTAAAACTCCCGCCCATACATTAACCATGAATTTGTCTTGATAGTCGTTCTCGTATACTTGATGTGGTTTAGTATCTGACTAATGAATGTTGTTTTTCGTGTTGATTCCTTCTTCATTAAAATTCGCTTCTTTGATAGCCATAACCACAACAGTACAATTAGGAGAATGTTGCTGTTGCACACGAAACCATTCATAAAACTCAGTACGAAGCACATAATCCAGCAAAACTTGGGCACTTCAGCTTTGTGGTACGCCCTTCATGCCTTCTGCGTTCCACCCATGCTATACCGCTGACTGCGAGTGACCCAACTAGGCCGCGACTCGTCGTGTTCTCGTTTCACGGTCCTGCTGTACTCGCGCCAAAGCAGCTTCCTACATTTGGTCTCTTACGCGGGGGCGAGGCCCAATATTGCCGGCACGTCAGAGACCTGGAAGGGTGACATTAGTGATGGACATCCACACACGACGGAACATCTTGAAATACAGTATGAGTCGAAAAGTTGTAATGACTTATGTTTAAACACACGAAACGAAAACAAGGTTTTAAACTATTGTACTTATTTACAAAACGTTCTTTTTAAGCGTTAACACAATAAAAATTTAAAACAAATAGCAACAATGTGGTGGTGGTGGTGGTGGTTAGTGTTTAACGTCCCGTCGACAACGAGGTCATTAGAGACGGAGCGCAAGCTCGGGTTAGGGAAGGATTGGGAAGGAAATCGGCCGTGCCCTTTCAAAGGAACCATCCCGGCATTTGCCTGAAACGATTTAGGAAAATCACGGAAAACCTAAATCAGGATGGCCGGAGACGGGATTGAACCGTCGTCCTCCCGAATGCGAGTCCAGTGTGCTAACCACTGCGCCACCTCGCTCGGTGCGCAACAATGTAGAAGTTGTTTCATTCATTAGATCCTGCCTGACAATTAACCTTGATTTCAGAACACAGTATGTCTGAGCAATGTGTTACCTTCCCTCAATACATGTTTTGCCTCCATTGTCTACTCGCACGCAGGGTCCGCGTTCCACATATTCGACTATCCTTAGTAGCAAACGATACGTGAGCGAATAAAACAAGTTGTGGGAATCGTTGAGTGTAAATACGACTTGCTGCAACGGCATTGGAATTAATTATCAGCACCGTAACACAGACGCATTTATACAAGTTCTTTAAAGTAAATCAATTCATTGTAGTCTTGTATTACCACTGCCGCTGTTGCTACCGTATCACAACGGATAATTTGAGAACACAAACAGAATAGCCTAGCGGAGCGAGGGTAGGATCGACAAAGCCAACCGCTGTGGCGAGGTAGCCTACTTCACCGAGGCCCATGAGAAACACGAACCGTGGAGCGTACGTTACAGCAGGTGACACTTCAGTGCCAACAGTCTTCTCTGGTGGGGAGCGACTAACTGTTTCAGACGATTATAATAATTCTCGACTGAGTGTTGAAATGCATGCGAGTTCTCGATACCACACGACATAATTAAGACCTGTAGTTGGTACCTATTCGATTAAATATTGATTTCCCGTGGGCCCTGCACTGAGCCGAGTGTTCCCGAAGTGTGGCGAACAGGCCTACTAGTTTGACGTCACAAGGTCGTTGGAGGGCCCATATATCTCGTTGGCCCCGTATTTCATCTGGTGACGTCACATGTTCGACATTGGTCATCCACCTTTGGGGTATTTCCCGACATTTGCGACCCTATGTGTCTCATTTTAAATCACTTATCTTAGCGTCATCCACGTTGATTCGTGATTTTGTAAACCTTATTCGGAATCATTCTGTAGATTGAACACACACTCGCGGACACACATGGAGAAGAGTTCAAGGAAGTCTACTGCATTCCCAAACCACATAACTACGTTTATGCGACCTCCCGACAGTAAGGAGAAAAGGATTTTCTTGGCTAAATAGAAATCTTTTTCTTAAGTCAAAAATTCATTTGTTTTTCGGTGTAGCACCTTCTACTTTAAATGCACTTTGTTCAAAGTTTTTCCAATAAGAAGATTCCACATTCAATGTGCGATTCTGCAAAATCGGGAAAACACTGACTTACGAATCCCGCAGTCCTTTCATTCAACTCAAAATGTTTCCCATCCACAAATGTCGTAAGATTTGGAAATAGGTGGAAGTCGAAATTTGCCAAATTTTGACTAGGTCGTGGTTGCTAAATATTCCTACTGCAAACCCATTAGCATTTCCATCGCCAAAGCACTTTCATCGTAGGTTAAATTTTCCTAAAGAAATGTGGTAAGTACGTGTTTATAATAAGGTAAGATCTATTAACTCATTTACCGGTCTAGCGGTCTCTGGTGGTTTATTGCAAAGTACAGTACAACAAAAATCCACCGTATTCCGTCACAAGTGAATGAGAATAAGCTTCCTGCTTGCGTCGTTACTAGATTTCAGTAAAACCATAAAAATATTGAAAGTGCTACTATTTATGAGACTTTACCCTACTCATAAAATTTCCACCTAGTACTAATTGTTGGATCTTCGTAAGTAGTCTTTCGGGGGATAGTTGGCACGTATCTTGAAGCGTCTCACAGTTGAAGTCTTTGAGCATATCCGTGATGGTCTCCCACATATTAGACAAACGTATGACCATTCGTACTTTCCTTCTTTGCATATATCCCAGAAGTATCTTTTAGTCTTGTTCCATATACTTCACCAATATTCTCGGATGGGTCCCACAAGTGTCTTGCAAGCAGTCTCGCTTGTAGACTAACCGCATTTCCCCAGTATCCTATCAATAAACCGACGTCTGCTTGTTGTTGGTACCAACATGCGAAAATCAAAATTTCGTTAGCATCAGTGGAGTTCCTGTCACAAGGGCGAGAAATTTTCTTCTTGTCCTTACAGTATTAATTTGACTGCGAGCTGTAGTCACTTTTTACCTGTGAGAAAAAGTGGATGACACACAAAGAACTAAAAATTATTCAGTAACTTCAGAATATATACCTTCCATGTTAGGTCTGTAATGGTAGGTGGGAGTCCGCGAGGATCGATACGAGCCGGAAAGCCACGTGACGCAATAAATAACCTCCCCGATGGCCAGTAAAACCGCCCTGTAGATAGACCATTCAGGCAGCAATACAAACATTTGGTACCTGTAGCTAAAGGAGCTGAAGGTGTATCCCACACCCACCTCAGTTTTGGAGCCATCCGTATAAATTCAAGCATACTGTGGCCAGTGTGCGGTAAGGAAATGCTCCAGGTCATGATTAATGTTCGTCCCGTTCTAAAATCGGATGGCAAGTACGACACCGGTGTTGGTGTGGAGAAAGAACCAAACGGAGAGCGAAAGCAAGGCAGTTTCGAGCTTAGAGGACTAGCAGTAAAAGACGTTGTCATTTGTCATAGCCGCGAGTTAGTAAGGAAGTTCTGAAAATAGGAGTTAATTTACATTTATCTGATTCTTCTGAAAGTCGACGGAAGAATTATGCTTGGCTACTGCCCGATGCAGGAATTCAGTTGTTGAGATATGATTGGCTCATATTGTTACGGAAGTCGATGTCCTCCTCCTTCTTAATTTTACACACATGAAGATAATGAGAATTTATAATTTCGAGCTATATAACATAGTATGTCTAGCTTTTATGGAGCTTCACGTTGCACTGAAGTTTCAAACTTACCAAGCATGCATACTTCGGTAAACTTAATGAGTTACGTGGTACCATGTAGCTGATTTTTATATAAAGTTCATTCCAGTCTCACGTATTACATTTGGTGTTGCAATTTTTGCAAACGTTAGTGTATATTATAAATAATAAACTACTCCAGATTTCGGCAGGTGAGTGACGAGTATTTTGGTGTATGGTTACTTCGTATAATTTTTATTGCTGTTGAACTGACGATCCTCAGTTGCTTATCATACTCAATCGACAGTTCTTACGGGACATCTACGTGAACCGCGCTGCTGCTACGGTCGCAGGTTCGAATCCTGCCACGGGCATGGATGTGTGTGATGTCCTTAGGTTAGTTAGGTTTAAGTAGTTCTAAGTTCTAGGGGACTGATGACCTCCGATGTTAAGTCCCATAGTGCTTAGAGCCATTTGAACCATTTTTTGACGTCTGCTTGTAACTCTGTAAATGCAGTTTAAATTGTTCCATTCTCGTTTCTCCCCAATTTATTATGAAGTCTCTTCAGTGGCCAGAAGCAAGCATATATTCGTGTGCAGCACTTGCCATTTACAGATTTTGACATTTTAACACAGAGTTATAATCAGTTCGATCACTCTCTGCTTAATGTAAGTTCAAAACCGTCAATACAAATAGTCTTTTTATGAAAAATACTGAAGTAACTATGTTTGTTTCCTTAAATGACTGATATTTTCTAGTGGCATATGCCAGCTCAAGGAAGGAAGGAAGGAAGGAAGGAAGGTAGGTTGGTAGGTAGGTAAGTAAGTAAGTAAGTAGGTAGGTAGGTAGGTAGGTAGGTAGACAGACAGACAGACAAATGGGTTGGAGTGCGAAGTGTCTTTGGCGGCGAGGTCATTAAAGGAGCAGCCCCTGTTCGGTTGGACAAGGATGGAACAGGACATCGGTCGTGGCCTGTAGAAAGGAACTATCTAGCTTCTCTTCTCCAACGATTTAGAGCAAATTACCGGAAATAATCTATATCGTGGGAATTTGAGCTCCACTTCTCCTGAATTACGAGATTAGCGATCATCAGTCCTTTTTTAATTTCGAGGATGTAGATGGCAGTGCAAACGGATGCAGTTATTCAGAGCGGCAAACGGTGGGGTCCCCACTGTAATAGGTGTGTGTGCGTCGCACAACAAACTTGAGACTTTGCGCCAGTTAACTTGCCCCTCATGCACCGCAAACGCTCGGCAACGTCCGGGGCCAGGCGGAAAATCAGTGTGTCAATGAAAAGATATCCAATAAAGTCCTTAACTTTGTCATATGTTATGAAGAGGGTGAGTTTATTTAAACGCGCAGATACGAATGATTCAGTTGGTCTCTAGTAGTAAATCGCTCCCCGTTGGAGAGGCCGTTGTGTCTAGTAAGACCTGTTGCGTCATGTACTGTGTCTTACGCCACAGGGGCCGCATATCTCGTTGGCCCTCTGGTAATACGACAGCTGCTATGCGATGTGAGCGACAGGCGGGCAGTATCACAGCCCCCAGCGAATGACTCTACACTCTATGCTCTACCTTCACATCCTGAACCCTGCTTTCCTGTTTCTCATTCTGCATTTCTTCTCGTTAGTAATGAGAGTATTATATTAATGCGGATGAACAGTCAAAACTCGATCATCATACACACGGGCACTTTAATCAGCTGCGATTAGTTCTTTGTGCAGAATGGGAGCAAGATGAAAGTGAAAACTCACTAAACTAGCACACCACTCTCTCTGTCATTCAGTAGTATGGTATCAATTAAGATAGGCTCTTCGCGTTTTGACAGCATGTTGCAATTTTCCGATGCCTAGGCACATAGTATCCATTGACATAAGTAGGCCCTAGGAAGGCAGTCTGTTTTTATTCGCAGTGTTTTCCTATCCGTTCCACTTCTGTTACGCGATGATAGTGTCATCCAAAAAAAAATGTTATATGCCCGTAAACCAGTTTTCCTGTTGCTACATTAGAAAGACCTAGCCCCTTTTCGTTTAATTATCTGCCAAAGCTGTCTACTCAGAATACTGGAAATCGTTTTTGATGTTCATAAATATTTTTGCCTTTGTGGATAATTCGTTACCTTCCATCACGTGACACCAGGGTTGAATCTGTTCAAGTCCTCGTTAGTTTTTCAACGGAAAGTGTACTTCCTGATCAGATTCTTGGATTTCCTGAGTCGATCGTAGATTATCACCAAGCGAGCATTATCGATGCCACAGAAGTGATGGATTTCAGTGAAGCTGCTGCAGATTCTCTCATATGTAAGGCACTGAATTCTTTGGAAGTCCGTGCCCAAGAGGTACGTAAGGCCATGGTAGGTGGTATCTGTTCATCGCCAAGCAGTATGATGTATTTTGACAAATTAATTATAGTACGATCCTTGACACAGACGAAAGCATTGATAGTATACATATACAAAGCAGAAGTATTCTGATCGCCAGTGGGAACAATATTGAAGGGTAAGCAGGAACTAAAAGATGTGGTTAAATACGATTGGGGAGCTTGTACACGCTGTGCTGGTACTTAAAAGGTCGTGCCAAGCAGTTAAAAGTGAAAAATCAATTTATATAAAATTTTGTGTCTTATAGTGTATGCTTTGCCAAAGCATACATCTTGGAGAATGAAACTTTTCGCAAAGTGAAATCACGTCCTGACGACGAGAATATGGATCCGATGGGGCCTGCAATAAAATAACTCATTCTCGTCTTTCCTGTAACTGTCCCGTTCAGGGCAACCTTTCGAGTTAATTGTTTTATTTCCTTCTTCACAAAACTTGAAGCTTCAACCTACGGTCGGCTGGAGTGGCCGAGTGGTTCTAGGCGCTACAGTCTGGAACAGCGCGACTGCTACGGTCGCAGGTTCGAATCCTGCCTCGGGCATGGATGTGTGTGATGTCCTTAGGTTAGTTAGGTTTAACTAGTTCTAAGTTCTAGGGGACTAATGACCTCAGAAGTTAAGTCGCATAGTGCTCAGAGCCATTTGAACCATTTTCAACCTACGAAGGGAGATTGTGCACTGTTTAAGACACTGGACTTGTAATCGAGAAGAAAGGGTTCCAAATCTCCATCAGGCTATTTAGGATTTCCATTATTACTCAAAATAACTGATTCTGATTACTGTGGATGGCTGCTTCGAAAAATGCACAGCCGGCTTCATGCTTCAGTCCAAGCTTGTGCTCCGCCTCTAATACTTCGTGGTCGACCGGATGTTGTTTATCTTTACTTTCTCTTCACAATCGGTTAAGACAGAGCGGAATGACTCTGAGTCCTCATTGATTTCTCTTCTAAAGAGGTGATGGCGTTACGGACGGGGTGACAGAAAAGAGGCAGAGGTGTCAATTAAATTACACATGAAATCGATATACGATTTTCTGAATTGCAGCTGTTATGCAGAAATGTTAATTTTCAAAAAAAAAAATCTGAGTTTACGTATTTTTGTATAATATTCAACATTGTAATAATGTCTGTGTTAAAACTGTTGAACTCCCACGACCAGTTCCTAGTTCTGTGGCAAAAGTTTCGTAGCGTCCTGCTGAATAAATGCAAGTTGATTAGTCTAATTGTTAGAATAGAGGAAAGAAATATTTCTATAGTCAACAGGCCGTCAAGTGTGGCTCTGTTATCAGAAAACCGTAGGCGCTACTTATCATTAGTCTCATCAGTTACAAACGAATTTACGCTCATTAATGATAGTGATTGCTGTTTTGCAATTTTCATTTTTCAAGTGCATCTCAGTGCTGCAGAGTGCGCTAAAATTCGTGGAAACAGATAGTACTTCAAATAGGGTTCAAGCTAATCGAAACAGTACTGATCTCATGTGATGTTAGTCATCAAGAACAGTATTTTGTTCTTTGCTGATTATTAGTATTTGTTATTGGCCTTAATGCAGCATAAACCACTACGTTGTTTTGTTTTTTTTCTAATGAGTTAAGTGCAGTATTTTAGTGCCTTCGACCAGCCTCAGATGTCCGCAGCTCGTCGTCGTGCGGTAGCGTTCTCGCTTCCCGCGCCCGGGTTCCCGGGTTCGATTCCCGGCGGGGTCAGGGATTTTCTCTGCCTCGTGATGACTGGGTGTAGTGTGATGTCCTTAGGTTAGTTAGGTTTAAGTAGTTCTAAGTTCTAGGGGACTGATGACCATAGCTGTTAAGTCCCATAGTGGTCAGAGCCATTTGAACCAGCCTCAAATACGTGTATGTAATTATACAACAGTTACTATGTTTTAAATGAAATTTTCTCAGAAAGTGCTGAGAACAACATTAAATATGAAGGACTTAACACTGCAGCCACAGCGCAGGTTCGCTTACACAATCGAGTAGTTGGAGTCCCATATCTGCCTCTGCGCAACATAATTAAACGATGACTTTATCGAAACGGCGTAATTTGTCTCAAATGTGCCGATGACTTTCTTCTGTAAAGGTACAGAAGGATGGCGCCCTGTGAAGTCACTCTCGGGCTCGGGGACGCTTCAAACAAGAAGCTGTCGACACATGCAAAAAAGAAAAAAAGAAAAAGAAAAAGCCACAGCTCAAAAGTTCATGTGAGCTGTAAAGCGGGTTAATGATGGCACATTGGTACCAAATTTTACCGCAATTCTGTCCGAAGCCACCGTGGCCGTGTCACACGAAAGGAAGGTCGTCAAAGCCCCTCTTACGCACATTTCACCCCTTCATTTGACACCTCTGCGATGGAGGTCAGGATCGCGACACCCAGCGCTGAAATCACGTTTTTTTTTTTTTTATGAGTGACTGAGAAAAGCGTTGCACACACACCGCCGGTCAGATCGCCATGAAAAGGCCTCTGGATATGGCATAAAAGGCATCAGTGAAACCACCTCTTCCGTTGGTGCGTTGATTGCCGTACACTTCGCGGTGGGAAACGACAGTTCGCCATGCGATGGCGAAAATGACGACGTTCTTGCATAGTGCGACACTATTACTAACCCCCTCGGCTTTTCGTCTTTGCTCTTAGATCACGGGTAGCAACCACAGTATACGTGACCTGACCCCTTTGGAGTGAGGCGCGGCCGCAATTTTTGCTTCGGTATACAGAATGGAACCACTAGGGACCGTCCAAAACCATTCGACGAAATTTGAACGTGATCTTAAACAGAAATGCGTTTTTGTGCTTTCTCATGCTTCTTTTTTCACTCCATCGTGTGGTAAGATCAGAGAGGGGTGCTACATTAACGTGTGCGTGAATAAAACGGCAAGGAATCCCTCTAAGCGCACCCCCCCCCCCCCCCCAAGTTTGGCAACACCCTCGGTGCTGTCACCCACACACATTTTTTGAGCACGTTACAAATGTAACTGACAGAAACTTCCACACATCTTCAGCTTCGCGGTTGCTCTAACGCCTGCAGGCAGGCAGATTCCACCTAATGGGTGTCGAAGGGGCTAGAGACGGTCCCTAGTGGTCCCATCCTTTATACTGGAGCAAAAATTTCGATCACACTACACTCCAAAGGGGTCAGATCACGTTCAGCGAGGTTGCTGCACGATGACGTCCTTAGAATAGGGTTGAAGTGGCCAGGCGCTAGACCAGCGGCAAGGCAGAACGTGTGTCGGAGATCCTGAGAGATACATTCGAAAAGCTTTCGACAAAGGTGCTTGGGTGGCACCTAGCGTTTGCTCAAAAGAGGGGGGGGGGGGAGTGGAGAAAGGATTCCTTAGAGTAGGATTGAAGCGGCGGTGTTAGTAATAGTGTCGAACTATGCAAGAACGTCGTCCTATTGGCCATAGCACGGCGAACTGTCGTTTCGACTTCGAGTTATGTGGCAACCAACGTCCCAAGGGAATGGGTGGTTTCACTGACGCACTTTATGGCACACCCAAAGATCTTTACGTGCCGATTCTGAGCAGCGGTGTGATTGAAATGTTTTCAGCGGCCACCCACTAAACCGCGTGATTTCGACGCTGGCTGTTGCGGTTCTGACATCCATCGCAGAGGTGTCAAAAGAATGGGTAAAATGTTGATAAGAGGGTGTGTGACGACCTTCCCATTGTGTGAATTGTCCACAGTGGTGAAGGGGCAGTATTTTTTGAAATCTGGTGCCAATGTGACATGATTAACTCACAGTAAACCCCACATGAGCTTCTGGGCTGCAGCCGTTTTTTGCATGTGTCGATACCTTGTTGTTCGAAGCGTAACCACCGAGGCAGTAGGTGACGTCGCAGGGCGCCACGCTTTTGCACCGTTACAGACGAATGTCGTAGGCACCTGTGACCCAAATTTCAAACTTAAGCGTCGGAGTGGGAGAGAATTACGCAGTTTCGAAACAGCGATCCTTCAGTCTTGTAGCACAGTGTAGTTGCGAGGAAGCTCATTTCGTGGAGAAGCGTCCCGGGCAGAGAGACAGATTACGTAGAGACAGACCCTGAAGGGCTACTTAGCGCTCCCAGCGGTCTCACGCTGTACGATCAGCCGCCATGTTCGGTGTACGCAGTGTGCGGTGGAGAGACGATGAATAGTAAGTGTTAGTGGGCGTGCCCAGAGGTAATATTGTTTCTAGCAATAACTGTTAACGCTAACAGTTGAGATATGCTTCGTAATTTCCTTACACATTATCGTGTACCACGCCTTTTGCCTACGCACTACATGGGGGAGGGTTGTTCAATTTGCTTCACTCTTGTCGTGATATTGCCTCTCTGTGGCATTCTCTCTCTTCGATCGTGGCACGGAATCCACAGACTCCGAAAGCATTTGAGAGTCATGATGAGCCAAAGGCCGCCCACAACACACAGAGATAGGTGTGAGCTGCTTCCAAGTCACGCACTTCTCGCTCTATGGTGACCCGGATGCGGTAATTAGGATAGGGTTTTCGTGAACTGCGAGACCACATGTCTGTCAAGTGTTTTGCTCAAAGCGTTGCTGTTTCCCGACATTTACAGCACTCTGAAGAAAAATATTAAAACAGCAGAATATAGTCATAACACAGAGATACTCGTATGTTACTCGGGGATGCAGTAATTAGTTGCGAATATGCAAAATCAGTTGGCGAAGTTGCGAAAGCACATATATACACTCTAAGACAAGAAGAAACGACGCACCATGGAGGAATTATCCGAATGGGACAGATATTGCCAGATGTGATGTACATGTACAAAGGAACAAATTATTACAATTTCAGAAAAAAAATCGATGATTATTCAAGAGAAAGAGCTTTACAAATTGAGAAAGTTAACGCGCTGGCCTCTATGCAAGCGATTACTGGGCTTGGCATTGATTGACAGAGTTGTTGGACGTCCTCCTGAGGGATATCGTGCACTGTTCTCTCCTATTAGCGGGTTAGATCATCAAAACCCCGAGCTGGTTGAAGGGCTCTGCCCGCCCCATAACGCTCCAAACGTGCTCTATTGAAGAGAGATCCGGCGACCTTGCTAGCCGAGGTAGGGTTTGGCAAGCATAAGGGCAAGTAGTAGAAGATCGCATCGTGCACGGGCTGACATCATCATGCTGAAAAGTAAGCTCAGAATGACTTGCAATGAAGGGCAACAAAACGGGACTTAGAATATCGTCGACGTACCGCTGTGCTGTAAGGGTGCCACGTATGACAACCAAAGGGGTCCTGCAGTGACAAGAAACCGCACCCCAGACCATCACTTCTGGTTGTCGGGCTTTATGGTGGGCGACAGTCAGATAGGTCTTCTCTGGTCGTCGGTCTCACTTCGAAGCGTGATCATTACTGAAGACAATTCTAGTCCAGTCAGTGAGGTTCGATGCCCCGACGACCAGTGTAGACGTGTCTGGAAACGCCCCAGACGACGGTGGGGTACCAACCTTACTATCACCCATTATACAGCCCGACAGCTAGGATTGATGGTCTGGGGTGCCATATCTTTTCGTAGTCGGACCCCCTTGGTTGTCATCCGCGACACCGTTACAGTCGGCGATATTCTACGCCACGGTTTTTTTTTTTTCTCCTTCACAGCGATCCATTCTAGGTTTACATTTCAGCAAGATAATGCCCGGCCGCGCACGGCGAGAATTTCTACTACTTCTCTTCGTGCTTGCCAAATCTTTTCGGTCAGCAAGTTCACTGAATATCTCTCCAATTCAGAAAGTTTGGAACATTATGGGCAGGGCCCTCCTACCAGTTCGCTGTATTTATTATCTAATGCGCTAGTTGGGCAGAAGAGCACACTATATCCCTCGGGAGGACATCCAAGAACTCTGTCAATCAGTGTCAAGCCGAATAACTGCTTGCAGAATGGCCGGAGGTGAGCCAACACGTTCTTAACTTTCTCAGTTTCTGAAGTTCTTTCTCTTGAATAAGTCATCAAATTTTTCTGAAATTGTAATCATTCGTTTGTCTGTACTTGTACATAACATCTACTGATTCCCTTCCCATTCAGATAATTCCTTCGTGGTGCGTCGTTATTTGGACATATAATGTTCAATGTACGCTATAAGGAACATTGTACGAGGAATGTTCAGTAAAAACTGGCCTTGAATTGTTTTTCGTTTCCATTAAGTGCTTGCTTGCGACATCTGTCCTCGCGCCGTTGAATTACGTACTGCAAATTTCACAGCGGTGTATATACAGTTTGGTGTCAGCAGCTTAGGAGAGCGTACGTATTTCATATTCGTCTCTAAATATCGTCATGCCTGACTGTCGAGGATAGTTCAAGGCAATAAAGTTTTGTATTCTCTTTTAAAAAAGCTGCCGAAACCTAAGACGATCTGAAGTGAGCTTATGGAAACTCTGCAATGTCTCATCGAGCATGTTTCCGTTGGCAACATTCTTGCAAACATGGCAGGGAGAATGCTGAACTGCAGGGAGGAGCAGGGGCACGTGTTACTGCCGTTACAGAAACAACCACCAACACAGCAGGTGCTATTATTTATGATGGCTCACGTGTCACTATGACGCAACTTGTACACATCCTCGGAATATCAGTTGCGAGAACTAGCACAAGTTTAAAAGAGCCCTTGTCAATGTCTAGAATGTCTTCACGATGGGTACGACGATTGCTTACTCCACAGCAAATGCAGGCTCACGTCGATGTGTGTCACTATTGGAAACAATGTGTTGACAGCGATGGCGATGCTTGGTGGCAAAATGTCATCACTGCTGATGAAACATGAGTCTACTGTTACACCCCAGAGAAGAAGCGGAGCAGCACAGAATGATTAATACGGTCAGCGCCCACCACAAGATGCTCGAACGCGAAAGTCAGCCATTAAGGCTATGGACATCACTTTTTTTGTTATTACCAGAAGATGGTGTACACTCATACGTTCCCAAGACGCACAAACGTCACTTCAAATTGTTATAAGGACGTCCTGAAGCAGCTGGTAAAGTATGAAATCACCAAAAACCGAAATAACCCTATTGGATAATGGAAGCTTCATCACAAGAATCCTAGGTCATATGTTTGCTAATGCTGTTACCGAGTTTCTGGCTCAAATACGCGTCTCTGCGGTACCCCATCCGCCTTATAGTCCCGATCTGGCTCCGTGTGACGTTTTTCTTAACCACACGGTCCAAAAGGAACTTACGGGACGCCGTTTCAACAAGGAGACCAAGGTAATGAAAGCTTTTAGAGGCAACCCTGAAGAGAATGTCGAGGAATGGCTTCCTGCACGTCTTCCAGGATTGGCAAAGGAAATGGGACACATGCATTGCATTGAAATAGTAGTATTTTGAGGGAGACGAAAGTGTGTATTCGTGATCTTTCTTAGTTTTTACAATAAACTGTTGTATGAGCATTAATTTCAATCTTTATTGAACGTCCTTTGTAATGTAAGTTCTCATTGTACTTCGTTGGTGGAACATTTAGACGCAACCAGATATACCATGGAAGAAACTCAGAATGAGCGTAATCCACACAGCACATGAAGCTCTTTTGTTCATTGTGCTACAAGAATTGGAGATATTTACTAAAAGAAAGGACACCCGCGAAATATATTAAGTGAGCAGGATGAGTTCCGCTTGCTCGATGAGGTGTTACAGAGGATTATGGCAGTACGTGGTACATATCGATACGACTCTTACGCTCCAGTTCAGATGTTAGGCGCTTTCGTCCTATACCCGACCAATGAGCCTTGAGTAAAGGTTACGGAACTGAATTTTAGTTATAGACTTTATATGGTGTTGCTAGACACCGTGATTTTCACAGATCTGACGACGCTCGCGTCTGCTGAGCAAAATTCGTTATGAAATCAAATTGTGTGCCATTTGTGGCTGTTTCATCCAATGTTAAGTAAAGCGTTTAAGTAACAAGTTATTTGCTGCACTGTTGGCCGTCTGTTCACTGTTTTAATCCACGACATCCAATGCCGGCGACTGCCGTCAAAATGGCGATGCCCACGACAGTTGACGGCGGTTTCGCCCTTCACACGGTGGCAACTGAAAAACCTTCACGAGCTTAGAGTCTCATCCGTTGACCGCCAACGATACAGCACTAGAAAATGCGCTGATACTCAGTGTATTGATAGTCTCGCACTCGCCTATATATAGATATGACAGCATTCCATTCACTTGACAGGCCGAACTATTCCATTTTTCTGTGCAGACAGGAGTGTTGTCTCGCCTAAATGCAGTTGTTAACAGGTAAATGCGGGAGAACGTGTAGTTGAATGTTAGTCTTAGCCTTCACATTTTGCAAATTTTACAGCGGCTGGTCAAACGTTTCGCTGAAAACTATTAAAATAAGCGTGTAATTATACCTTTTATCCTCAAGGGCTGCTGAATGCCTTTAAAATGTACGCATTTCCGTGTAAAAGGGAACATTGTTGCTAAACTATCTCGGTAGGTACAAAAATTACATGTGCTGACCACATGGCATTATAATCACCCATCTCATCTGTCTAATCGTGTCTTAATTTATATTTTCTAGTACAGTTTAATCCTCTAAGTAATATCATAACTCAGACGCCACGCACCGCGAGTATTTTTGCTGGCTTACGTCCCACTGAAGCAATGCCAGGAGCATATTTAAACTCTCATTCGTTAAACTATTTTGACTACCGCGTGAGAACGTGTTGACTCATACAGATGCGCATCACGTGGCCACAGCTCCTCATAGACAGTTAGCGTATTCCCTCTTTCCAGCTCTCATAAGGCGTTGGAGACAGTATATGAAGCAATACCACATAGTATAATTAACGGAAATGAAAGAATCCCCATATAAAAGCAAAGAAAGCCGACTCGATGGTCTTTCGGTCTGATTGCGTACTGCATCTGCAGCAGAACTAGAACGTCTTCTAGGCTCTATTTATTTCAGATGAAACCGTATGAGGCCACCTCACTACCGTTTTGAATACAGATATAAACATTGGTCCGAAGAACTACAATATGCTAGAATTTTTTTTTCTGAAATGTGATGACTTTCCTCTAGGTCAATCTGCTCATCTGTTGGAATTAGTTCTGGAAACCAGGCGCCTCCTATTTAATCCTCTTTTGTAAGGTAAATAAGACAATAAAAAAATTGGAAAGTTAAAAATATATACTGATGTGACAAAAGTCATGGGTAGTGCAGCAGTTCGAAGTGACGTGGACTCAACAAGTCGTTGGAAGTCCCTTGCAGAAATATTGAGCCATGCTGCCTCTATAACCGTCCATAATTAAAAAAGTATTGACGATGCAGGATTTTGGCACGAATTGACCTGTCGATTTTGTCCCATAATATTCGATGGGATTCATGTCGGGCGATCAGGGTGGCCAAATCATTCATTCCAATTGTCCAGTATGTTCTTCAAATCAACAACGAACAATTGTGGCCAGGTTACATGGCACATTATCACCTATAAAAATTCCATTGCTTTTTGGGGACGTGAAGTCGATGAATGGCTGCAAATGGTCACCAAGGACCCGAACATAGCCAATGACCCGTTGAGTCGGACCAGAGGATGAAGTCCATTCCATGTAAATACAGCCCACACTATTATGCAGCCACCACTAGGTTGCAAAGTGACTTGTTCACAGCTTGGTTCCGTGGCTTTTCGGAATCTGCGCCACACTGTAAATCTGCCATCAGTTCTTGCCAAGTGAGATCGGAACTCATCTGACCCGTCCACGGTTTTCCAATCGTGTAGGGTCCAACAGATATGGACATGAACTCAGGAGTGGTGCTGCAGGCGACGTCATGCTGTTAGCAAAGGCACCCGCATCGGTAGTATGCTGCCCATACCCCATTAACGCCAAATTTCGCCGCACTGTCCTAAGGGAAATGTTCGTTGTACGTCCCACGTTGATTTCTACGGTTATTTCACAGTGTTGCTTGTCTCTTAGCACTGACAATTCTAACAAGGGAACCTCCCCATCGCACCCCCCTCAGATTTAGTTATAAGTTGGCACAGTGGATAGGCCTTGAAAAACTGAACACAGATCAATCGAGAAAACAGGAAGAAGTTATGTGGAACTATGAAAAAAATTAATAAAATATACAAACTGAGTAGTCCATGCGCAACATATACCACATCAAGGAAGTTGTAGCATAAGGAGCGCCGTGGTCCTGTGGTTAGCGTGAGTAGCTGCGGAACGAAAGGTCCTTGGTTCAAGTCTTGCCTTGACTGAAAATTTTACTTTCTTTATTTTCGCAAAGCTATGATCTGTCCGTTCGTTCATTGACGTCTCTGTTCACTGTAAGAAGTTTAGTGTCTGTGTTTTGCGACCGCACCGCAAAACCGTGCGATTAGTAGACGAAAGGACGTGCCTCTCCAATGGGAACCGAAAACATTTGATCGCAAGGTCATAGTTCAACCGATTCCTCCACAGGAAAACATCTGATATATTCTATACGACACTGGTGACGGCATGTGTGTCACATAACAGGAATATGTTGTCGACCCACCTAACTTGTACACTTACCGAATGGGTAAAAAGATTCTTCTTCCTTGCCCGATTTAGGTTTTCTTGTGGATGTGATAATCACTCCCAAAAAAGTGATGAAAACATAAGAGTTTGTCACATAAACAGAAAATTTAAACTTTTCACTCGAGGGAAGACTTGAACCTGGGACCTCTCGTTTGGTAGCCGCTCTCGCTAACCACGGGACCACGGCGCTCCGTGACACCCATTGTCCTTTATGTTGCCTATCTTCGCATGGACTACTCAGTTTGTACATTTTGCTTATTTTTTTCGTAATTCCACACAACTTCTTCCTGTTTTCTCGATTGATCTGTGTTCAGTTTTTCAAGTCCTATCCACTGTGCCAACTCATAACTAAATCTGAGGGGGGTGCGATGGGGAGGTTCCCTTGTAAGCAAACGCCGCTGCTCTCAGACGTTAAGTCAAAGACTTGGTCCACTGCGTTGTCCGTGGTGACAGGTAATGCCTGAAATTTGGTATTCCCCGCACACTCTTGACACTGTGGATCTCGAAATATTGAATTCCTAAAGATTTACGAGATAGAATGTCTCATGCGTCTAGCTCCAAATGCCATTTCACGTTCAAAGTCTATTAATTCCCGTTGTGCGGCCATAATCACGTAGGAAACCTTTTTCACAAGAAACACCTGAGTACAAATGACAGCACGGCCAATGCACTGCCCTTTTACATCTTGTGCGCGCTATACTACGGCCATCTTTATATGTGCATATCGCTGTCCAATTACGTACGTCACCGCAGTGTACAGCAATAAGTGATATCAAGGATATCCTGTTGTATAAAACTCAATGTCTATTTACAGAATGCCTAGTGTACCTCACAGGACTGGGTGTCTAGTAGTCACTGTACACACAAATCAATTATTTGATGATACCATAAGCTCACTGATGTTTATTCTTGAAGGTTGTTTAGCGGATTGAATTTTCCATCATTTTTCATCAGGTGCACGTTTGAAATATCAACGCTTCCTCTGGCTATATATCGGCTGTGAAACTCACAGCTACACTCCTGGAAATGGAAAAAAGAACACATTGACACCGGTGTGTCAGACCCACCATACTTGCTCCGGACACTGCGAGAGGGCTGTACAAGCAATGATCACACGCACGGCACAGCGGACACACCAGGAACCGCGGTGTTGGCCGTCGAATGGCGCTAGCTGCGCAGCATTTGTGCACCGCCGCCGTCAGTGTCAGCCAGTTTGCCGTGGCATACGGAGCTCCATCGCAGTCTTTAACACTGGTAGCATGCCGCGACAGCGTGGACGTGAACCGTATGTGCAGTTGACGGACTTTGAGCGAGGGCGTATAGTGGGCATGCGGGATGCCGGGTGGACGTACCGCCGAATTGCTCAACACGTGGGGCGTGAGGTCTCCACAGTACATCGATGTTGTCGCCAGTGGTCGGCGGAAGGTGCACGTGCCCGTCGACCTGGGACCGGACCGCAGCGACGCACGGATGCACGCCAAGACCGTAGGATCCTACGCAGTGCCGTAGGGGACCGCACCGCCACTTCCCAGCAAATTAGGGACACTGTTGCTCCTGGGGTATCGGCGAGGACCATTCGCAACCGTCTCCATGAAGCTGGACTACGGTCCCGCACACCGTTAGGCCGTCTTCCGCTCACGCCCCAACATCGTGCAGCCCGCCTCCAGTGGTGTCGCGACAGGCGTGAATGGAGGGACGAATGGAGACGTGTCGTCTTCAGCAATGAGAGTCGCTTCTGCCTTGGTGCCAATGATGGTCGTATGCGTGTTTGGCGCCGTGCAGGTGAGCGCCACAATCAGGACTGCATACGACCGAGGCACACAGGGCCAACACCCGGCATCATGGTGTGGGGAGCGATCTCCTACACTGGCCGTACACCACTGGTGATTGTCGAGGGGACACTGAATAGTGCACGGTACATCCAAACCTTCATCGAACCCATCGTTCTACCATTCCTAGACCGGCAAGGGAACTTGCTGTTCCAACAGGACAATGCACGTCCGCATGTATCCCGTGCCACCCAACGTGCTCTAGAAGGTGTAAGTCAACTACCCTGGCCAGCAAGATCTCCGGATCTGTCCCCCATTGAGCATGTTTGGGACTGGATGAAGCGTCGTCTCACGCGGTCTGCACGTCCAGCACGAACGCTGGTCCAACCGAGGCGCCAGGTGGAAATGGCATGGCAAGCCGTTCCACAGGACTACATCCAGCATCTCTACGATCGTCTCCATGGGAGAATAGCAGCCTGCATTGCTGCGAATTGTGGATATACACTGTACTAGTGCCGAGATTGTGCATGCTCTGTTGCCTGTGTCTATGTGCCTGTGGTTCTGTCAGTGTGATCATGTGATGTATCTGACCCCAGGAATGTGTCAATAAAGTTTCCTCTTCCTGAGACAATGAATTCACGGTGTTCTTATTTCAATTTCCAGGAGTGTATCTCCACAGGGCGGTTTAAAAAGTTCAAGAGTGCTTATTTATACGCTGGTATGCCAAACCACATGATAAAAAAAATGTCGTGTGGAACAACGGCCTGGTGCAAGTTTTTGAATTGGACTCCACTTAGGCGGCTTGCACGTCCTTAAAACCAACAGCATTCCGTTTTTTCGGGACGATCACCCATCCAAGTACTAGCCGGGCCAACTAACTTTATAACCGCATGCACGTATCATACTCAGGTGCCGCTTAACGCAGTCCCTGAGGTTGGTGCATTTGTCTCCAGCGGTGGAGTAATACTGTTATTGTTATTATTAATCTTTTCAGTTTTCATTTCCTAATAATGCTTAAACCAGTCTTTGTGCACCCGTATCATCTATCAGTATTCCTACCTTCTCACTCTCCCCCCCCCCCCCCCCCCCACCAACCCGTCTCTCTCTCTCTCTCTCTCTCTCTCTCTCTCTCTCTCTCTCTCACACACACACACACACACACACACACACACACACACACACACACCCTCCCCTCCCCCCCCCCCCCATTATCAACACTTCATTGAGTTTGAACAAGGTCGTGAAACAAGGCTACGAGAAGCTGGATGTTCCTTCTGCCATATTGCAGCCGCTGTACAATATTGCAGGCAGCGGCAGTCACGAAAAAGTACCGTCGCAAGAAGACGGGGCGCCGAACAGCTACGTGCCACTATCGAGTGGGAAGAGAACTGTGCACGGCCTAAGGCTCTGGTGCATCACACTGCCTCTGCAGCTGCAATTTGAGCAGCAGTTGGCACCACAGTGACACAACGAACTCTTACAAATCGATTACTTCAAGGACAGCGCCGGCCGGTGTGGCCGAGCGGTTGAAGGCGCTTCAGTCTGGAACCGCGCGACCGCTACGGTCGCAGGTTCGAATCCTGCCTCGGGCCTGGATGTGTGTGATGTCCTTAGGTTAGTTATGTTTAAGTAGTTCTAAGTTCTAGGGGACTGATGACCTCAGATGTTAAGTCCCATAGTGCTCAGAGCCTTTTTAAAGTACAGTTCCGAGGCAGATGACCTGTAGCGTGCATTCCAATGACCCTTAACCACTACAATTTTCGACTTGGAGTGATGTCAAGCGAGAGCTCATTGGAGGGCAGAGTGGAGGTGTGTTGTGTTTTCTGACGAAAAGTGACTCTACCTCGGTGGCAAAGATGGCTGCGTGTTGGTTAGGGAGGCCAGCTGAGGGCCTGCAAGCAACCCTTGTGTGCTAGACACACTGGACCTACACATGTGGTCATGGTCTGGGGTGCGATTTCGTATGACAGCAGGAGCACTGTCCTGGTTATCCCGCGCACCCTGACGGCGAATTTGCACTTGGCGATTTGACCTGTTATGCTGCCATTTATCAACAGCAAACCAGGGTTTGTTTTCCAACAGGATAACACGCGTCCACATACCGCTGTTTTTACAAAACATTCTCTATAAGGCGTCGACATGTTGCCTTGGCCTGTTCGATCGCCAGATCTGTCTCCAATCGAGCACATATGGGACATCATCGGACAACACCTCAATCTCAGCCACAAACAGAATTAACCATCCTTACACAGAACGACCAAGTGCAACATGCATGAAACAACATCCCACTAACTGACAACCATACGACACAATGTATGCACGTCTGCATGCTTGCATTCAGCAGTCTGATGGTTACACTGGTTATTAATGTATCAGCATTTCAAATGGTTCAAATGGCTCTGAGCACTATGGGACTTAACATCTCCGGTCATCAATCCCCTAGAACTTAGAACTACTTAAACCTAACTAACCTAAGGACATCACACAACACACATCCATGCCCGAGGCAGGATTCGAACCTGCGACCGTAGCAGCCGCGTGGTTCCCAACTGACGCGCCTAGAACCGCTGGGCCAACGAGGCCGGTTGTACCAGCATTCCACGTTCGCAATGGCTTTCTCACGCTTTCGTCTTGCAACTTTTATCACTTACATATGTTACGACACAAATGTATTCCCGAAACTTCATTACTCTTCATTAATTAGTTTTTGGTATTCGATTTTTCCCCTCAGTGTATATTGAAATGTTGTGTTCGTATATATTACTTAAAAAAATTCTCTTCGTGCCTCCTTTTGTTCTGCTGCCTTATTTATTCCCAGTTTATTCTGCACCTCTTTAATTCAGATTTCTGTGGTAGTAATCTTTCCTCAAAGATTTTCGAAAATATCTTAGTTGAATACTTTTCAAACGTTCAAAGAGTATCAGCAATCTCTTCCGTATTGCATCCGGTACATTTTTTTTTATCTTTTCATACATGTCAACATTACTTCTTTATTTCACTCCGTTCAAAGAAGATCTACACAGTTGTCTCCAAATCATTTCCTGAGGCACCCTGATCAGAATATTATCTTACAGGTTCTTTCTATTCATTAAATTTCCATGCATAGCTATCTGGACAAGCGAGTATACCGCGAGATGTCCCATAACTTGACTGACATTTTCTTTTCATTATATTGAAAATAAAATAATTTTTGATAGGCAGCAATCTTAATAGCATTTTTATTTCATAAACGATACGGTCCGTATAATCCGTGGTATACTCCTATAGAGATACATTTCAAAGGCTTTGATCCCTTCTTCCAAATTGACTGTCAGAAACCAGGCTTCTGTACCATATTAAATTTCAAATAGTTTAAGGCTTCAGATTCAGGCAGTCGCCGCTTTCATATCAGAGAGATCTCATTCAAACAAACGTGACTCTGGTTCTCTGAAACTGACATCTAATTCTCAGTTTTGGGCCACAGCTGTCACGGATGCGCTCGAGGGAGATCAGTAAGTTACCTATTCACTAGTTGAGGAAGACGTGTTAGTTCGCTTATTACCATATAACATGTGTGTAATTGAATGTCATATTCCTTACTTGCGGCTGACACGTGATTACATACTACAACACAACTCAAATTTCTTCCAGAGGCGAGTGTTTCGTCATTGAGATACCTGACTGTTAACCTTTTCATAATCAAAACACAAATTTTTGAGCTAAGTTCGTTATACTACGTGATAAAAAAAAAATCTCCTAGAACGGGGGAAGAAACAAAATCGAACTTCACGGAATGAGGAGCCGTGTGATGTTATTACAGTGATTGCAAAATCGTGTCAAATTTTCGACGAGCTTAGCAGTGCAAGACCACGTATGAGTATGACGTTCCGCCCCTCTGCCCTGATGCGTATACTGATTCGCTTGGTAAGGGTTCCATTAAACCGTTGTGTTCTCTGTTGTAAATTGACTTTAATATCTCGGATTCTGCCACTGACAGATGACCCACACATCTTCTATTGGGGATAGATCTAGGGATCTTGAGGCCACTGGAGTACCTCAGCATAACGCAGACAGTTCATAGAGCCATGTGCCATTTGTGAACGGAAATTGTCCTGTTGAAATATGACCACGATACTGACACATGAGAGGTAAAAATGAGGACACAGGCTGTAAGTGCCGTACCGTTGTGTCATTCTCGATGGCTCCCCACACCACGACGCCATGAACAACACTGCTGTGCCTCTCCATACCAGTAGAAGAATGGAACTACTACGCAGGTCGTCACCATACTCGCCGAAGATGGTAATCTGGGGTCGTGCAGAACCGCATTTCATTACTGAACAAAGTAGGCCGTTCTTCATTAACAGTCAATGCTTCCGAATTATGCCACCATCCATGAACATTGGTTTGTGTTGTCGTGTTACCAGCACCCTATGAATGATATAATAGTTCTCTAACCTGGCTGCTGCTATTGCTCTCCTCTCCAGCCAATGGTGCAGGATGACCGTGAATCTTCTAGTAAGTCTTTTACTTGTTCTTGGTCGGCAGGCAGAGAAGTGAAGCGATTATAATGGACTTTGCGCACAGTACAAGATCCTGCTTTATCGTGGTCAGACGTGTTTTACCGTAATCTTGAGGATGAGTATGCCGGGCCTCAAGTTCCAGTGCAGTCCAGTAACAGACCATGTGAAAGGTCTCTGTTGGATTCCTTTCATGTTAATTTCTTAAATCTGTTGTCATTTACGGCATATATTCCTCTTCTAAATTTACTGTGGTGTTTCTGACTATCTGGGAGGAGACTGAGCAGTGAAACGTGTTACTTTTACACATAAAGAAGAACGATCTGTCACACTACTACACTTTAAAACACAGTTTATATGTAATTCATGTCACACAGTCTCATACGGAACCTACATCCGCTTTCTTTTATATACTGTATATGATAAGATACTGTCATCCCCCTTCCCTTCTGTGTGAGAGGATGAATGAGCAAATGTATTTCTAGTTGCATGCTTGATGGTAGCAGAGAAGCCTGTCTGCTAGAGAACAGTAGGACCAACGTCGGAACAGGTAGCTACGCTTTCTAATAGCAGAAAGGTTTCTATTCTTAGTATGGTCCTGTCCGTCCCTTGTCATGTTGGTATAGGAAGCTGCCTCTCTGGTCACTTCCGTTTGTATCTGTTAAGCACGCTCGTTAAGGGACAGGTCAGTCTGTCCGCGGCGAGCGTCTGAAGTGGTAAGATCTCCGGCTAAGCGCGTCTCTGCTAAGTCCGTAGGACAATGGAGTTCTTAAGTTCAGCCTAACTGAAAATTTAATCACCTTTATTTCAGGTTTGGATCTAAAATATCTAATGTTATCTTAAATTGCAACGCAGTGTATTTCGAGTATGAAGTTGAGAATATCTTGCAGTAGTTGCTTTGTCACTACTTTGTGAGTAAAGTGGAACCACTTGCTGATCAGTAACTCTAAGATCATCAATCTTAAATGCGAATGTGCGTGAGATTATAACGTCTCGTCTTGACAATATTTTTCAATATAGCAACTTTTCTTTATGTTCAACCCACGTGGGGTGTACTTTGAGAGACCAGTACCACGTGCTTATACAATTGTTTGACCCATCAGGTTAATAGTAAGACGATAGTAGCCAGTTCGAGGTTTTTCTTTTGTAAATTGCGTTTCGATGTAATTTATTTTAATTATCAAAAATTATTGTGGAGTTACACTCTTTGTGTAAACCAAGTTGACCACTTGAAGCATGTGGTGTAATCATCAAAGTAGCCCTCAGCTCTTCTTTTCGGAAAGATTTCAGAGAGAGTTAGTATGAATTTAGTATACCAGTATGTGGTAATTTCATGACGGACAGGATTGCGCTACGAACGTAACTTCTTCGGGTGAAAATTGAATCGGTTGGTTGTGGTTGATTTCCTCTTGGATATGTTTCATGTTCTTCGTGTGTTATTTTATGAATGCAGTGTTGTATGAAGTGTCTCAATCTTGGCTCCCTATTTGATGTGTTCCGTAAGATTACAAACTCACATTTTACAATCCTAAATAAGGCACCAGTTTAGTTATGAATCAAGTTTAATATGCTGAAATTTCAGTGATTTATGTTAAAATAAATTTCCAAATATAAACTGATTTATTTCTTTTTATTTAAATTCTCTTTTATTTAAATTCTCTCTTATATATATATATATATATATATATATATATATATATATATATATATATAAATCACCGGTTGTAGTATGACTATTAAAAGATTATAATTAATGTTAGTCTGGTTGGGAATTTGGGAAGCTAGACTGGATACCAGGTGAAACAGTTGCTCAGTAATGCAAGGTTAACTTCCCCAGACAGCTCACAGCTTTTAACCCGCTTTTATTGTCTATCAGCACCGCTTTCAGAACAGATTAAAGCAACAACATTACACATGTTGTTCTGATTGCTCCACAAATCTAGATATTGTACGATTCAACCAGCTGATCAGTTGGAGACCCACAATGAGGCCCATTTCAGAATACGCTGATAACGCTGTCTCAGACGAGTAGGCAGCATCTCCGTGTTCTCACAGTGATCACTCAACATCTGGCAATGTTCACGTCACTTACATACCCTATCAGACCTGGTAAAAACATTAACATTAACACCTCTAATGCACTCTTAGTAGTAGGGGACAGGGTGTGTACGGGGACACTGCGTATTTGGCAGATTTCCACCTACCCCTCCGACTCCCAACTAAGACATCATTGATATAAGAACGTAGGCTTCCGCGGTCGGTGTCATAGTGATTAAAATTCTTCTGGGTATTGTGCCGCGTCATTGCTAAAAAGTAACAACAATAATAAACTAAAACCGACGTTTCGGCCGAATTGCAACGGCCTTCCTCAGGGCACGACTGGTTTTGCATGGGCATAGGTGCTTCTATTTATTACAGACTATCGATGTCTGACGTCAGTGTTGTAAAACTTTTAATTGGCCCTCTAATATGATTGGCTAGTCATGTCGTAAGGGAAGATTGAAGGAAAGAGGCTATTCGTGGATCCGTAGAAGCACTTATCCCCGAGCAAAACCAGTCGTGCCCTGAGGAAGGCCGTTGCAATTCGGCCGAAACGTCGGTTTTAGTTTATTATTGTTGTTAGTTTTTAGCAATGAAGCGGCATAATACCCAGAAGAATTTTAATCACTAAGACATCATTCACTGTTATCAGATTTGTCTCACCCCACCCAGACACCAATTGCCCAGGTTTAAAACGCCGGTAAATTCAAAATTTCGAAGAGATTCAAAAAGCTGTGTTCCTATTGGCCAGGGAGGTATGGCGACTGCCTCCATGATTTCCAAAATTTTCCTCCCTTCCTCCACGTGTCTAGACCTACACTGATAAGCCAGAACATCTTGACCACCTACCTAACAGCCGGTATGTCCACCTCTGGCACGGATAACAGCGGCATTGCGTTGTGTCGTGGAAGCAGTGAGGCCTTGGTAAGTCACTGGAGGGAGTTAACACCACTTCTGCGCACATAAGTTACCTAATTCCCATAAATTTCGGAGAGGGTGGCGATGAGATCTGACGTCGCATTGTCACATACCAGTTGTATTCGATCTGGTTCAGATCTGGCGAGTCGGGGAGCCAGCAGATGAACTGGGACTAGCAACTGTGTTCCTCAAACAACTCTATCTCGCTCCTGGCCTTGTGATATGGTGCATTATTTTGTTGAAAAACACCAATGCCATTGGGGAACGTGATGGCCGTGAAAGGGGTGCACGTCGTCTGTAACCAGTGTGCGATGCTCCTTCAGCGTCATGGTGCCTTACACGAGCTCCATTGAACCCATAGATGCTCACGTGAATGTTCCCCAGAGGATAATAGAGCCGCTGCCAGCTTGTTTCCATCCTGCAGTACACGTGTCAAGGAGCTGTTCCACTGGAAGAAGACCGATTAGTGCCCACTTACCGGCGTGTTGCCCGCCAGAGGTAGCTGAATGGACAGCGTGAGGGATTGTCAATCCTCTGGGCCCAGGTTCGATTCCCAGCTGCGTCGGGAAATTTTCTCCTCCCAGGAACTGGGTGTTGTGCTGTCATCATCATCATCCTATCATCTTCATCGACTGCAGGTTGACGAAGTGGCGTCAAATTGAAAGATCGGCAGCCGGCGAACGGTCTGCCTGACGGGGGGCCCTATCCATACGATTAAACAAAATAAATCGGCGTGATGGAGAAGATATCTGGATTCATCAGACCATGCAACTCTCTGCCACTGTCCCAACATCTCCTGTGCCAGTGGTCAAGTGCCCATTTCAGTCGAAGTTGCTGATGTTATGGTGTTAATATTTGCGCATGCATGGATCGTCGGCTGCCGAGGATCAGGGTTTGAAGTATTCGGTGCACTGTCTCTTCAGACTCACTCACACTCTGCCCAGCGCTAAATTCTGATGTTAGATTCACCACAGTTCGCTTCCTGTCCTGTTTCACCAGTCTGCTCATCTTACGACGTCCGATATCTATAATGAGGGGTGGGCACCCCACCTCACGATGTTTGGATGTGGTCTGACCTTCGTTTCGCCGCGTATTGAAGACACTCATCACAGCACTCCTCGAACACTCGACAAGTCGTGCAGTTTCCTAAGTGCTCGTACCGAGCCTCTGGGCCATCACAGTCTGTCCTCGGTCAAACTCAGATTGATCGCTCACATTCCCCATTCTACAAACGAATAGCACGCTCACTGATGTTACAATCACCGTGCGTGTGTCCGACTAGCAGTCGTTCCTCGCCAGGTTACACTGCTATCGCGTGAACGTGTTTATATCGATATTTGGTAGCTGATCAGAATGTTCTGGCTGAATAGTCTATTGTGAGACTAAAAATGGTGGGAAGTTGTTCCTACTCGTTGGGGGGGGGGGGGGGGGGGAGGAGGAGGGAGGGAATGAAGATAATCAGTCTATCCTCCCCTTTCCCCCTTCCCCACATCTCTGGATCAGTTATGTAGCTTAAAAATGGCGGTAAAAGGTCAAGAGGTGGATGGGGCATTGTGATATTGGTTCACTGTATGAGTGCAGCAACTGTCACCTTGACCTATGTCACTAATACTGTTCCTCCAGGTCAATCGATTTATGGTGGAAAGTTACCCCATTGGTGTGACTCCCACCACCGGTCTCCCACCCCCTCCCCCACCAATCTGGAGATGGTAGTCATCGTCTTGAGATACAATTAATGCCCTGTACATTAGTTGATCAACATCAGAGGTCAGCCAGTGCCCCCAGGCATAATAAAAGGAAACTGCAAATTCGAATGTGGGTATTATTAACTCCTTCCTCTTATTACTATACTTCATAGTTATTCACAGTTTTAGGGCAGTTTGCTGCATTTTTGAAATGAATTGCTGAAACCTAGCCCATTATTTCCCAGTATTCCAAATACGCACTTCTAACTACTAAATTACGTAAATTATACAGATATCGGATGTTCAACAATTCCTACAGGATAATATTTAAGCAGATAACTCCTGCCGCCTTCTCCCTCCTCCAGTAGACCATGGGTGCCCTTAAGTTATGTTTAAATAAATCTATTGGTGTTATTTATTACAATTTTTTGTTGAAACCTAACCGATTTTCTCCCAGTATTCCAAGTACCTACAGAGATCGAGTCTCGGTCCGGTACACAGTTGTAATCTGCCAGAAATTTTCTTACCTACTTTTAAGTACTTTCCAAGAATAATAGTACATTTGCCAGGTAACAAATTTACTATAAACAAATTACACGGATTTCTCACGTTTAGCGAATACGGCAGGGCAATATTTAAACAAATACACTCTTGCTACGTACTTGGTAGGCTTTGGAGGCATTGGGAGGTCATTTAGCACACTACTGGTGTGTATCACATCCACGGTAAACAAAACTACATTGATATTCCCCATTCAGGTAATCTGCCCCACTACAGTTGCCAGCCCACTGCGACAGGAAAGGTACATTAACGTCTTTATTTAAAGAAAAACGAGAAATCCGAAGAGTAGCCCCACATGGTATCGTCTCTGGATTCAAGTGCACCTCTTCCTGATATCAGCCGGCGCTACCGCAAAGCCTGCACCGTGCTCCAGTGCACTGCGGTAGCAACGACCACTGCGTTGTTTTTAAGGGGACGCCGCAAGTAGTGCCCATGCGCCGGCCACAAGTGCACACTTATCACTCGTCGACAGCGAAAGTGTGGATCTAAGTTTGTGAGCATCGATTCAGTGTGTAACAAGTTGATATTAAGTGCCAAGCTCTCTGATAGTTTGCCGGCGGCGGTGGTCTAGCGGTTCTAGGCGCTCAGTCCGGAACCGTGCGACTGATACGGTCGCAGGTTCGAATCCTGCCTCGGGCATGGATGTATGTGATGTTCTTAGGTTAGTTAGGTTTAAGTAGTTCTAAATTCTAGGGGACTGATGACCTCAGCTGTTAAGTCCCATAGTGCTCAGAGCCATTTGAACCATTTCTCTGATAGTTTTTATAACTCAGCTATCATTCGTTCGGAACATTTTCACAAATGAAGTGTTATTAACATTCGGTCACTATAAAGTGTACTTCCGTAGTGGGTCCAGTACAGTAAGCGTTTTTACATCATCTGTATTGTACACAAAAACTCGTCATTCTCTTGTGGCCTACACTATATAATCAAACGTCTCTGGACACCTACTAGAGGAAATTAGATGAGAGTGTACCGGGGAGATGATACGAAACAATATGATTTGCAGTGCTTCGCTGTATTATGTGGGATGAAGGTGATCTAACGGTTGTAACGTTCCATGGGTGTAGCATGTTACACTATCTCAGACAGCTACTAATAATGATGCCTACCTTAACGATCAGAGATAAAATGTGTGCCTCGTAAAATAGTCGTCATGTGTTTCGGTATAATTTCGTAATTTGTAGCTGTAGTCAGCCCAGACATATACTGCTCATCGGGTTTTCATTAGAAGGGTAGCAGTTGTACAGAAACAGTACAGCAGGAGTACATCATTTTAGTTGATTGTTATTAAATGTTATTCAGAGTTTGGCTACGAGAACATGCACTTAATAGTAGACTATATATAGTTGATTATTTTTCTGTAGTGTGTGATTCTTTAGCCGGCCTGGGTGGCCGAGCGGTTCTAGGCGCTACAGTCTGGAACCGCGCGACCGCTACGGTCGCAGGTTCGAATCCTGTCCCGGTCACGGATGTGTGTGATGTCCTTAGGTTTAAGTAGTTCTAAGTTCTAGGGGACTGGGACCTCAGATTTTAAGTCCCATAGTGCTCAGAGCAATTTGTACCATTTTTTGATTCTTTAGGTGTGTAAGAATTATGTAGAATTCGAGCAACCTACCTTAACTTGTTATTGCTGTACTTCACATACACTTTGTTTTGACAGATTCTAACGTAAAGACGGAATGCAACTTGATTTTTTGAGTTATGCGTTGAAATCAATGAATTTTTACGTTTAAATGGGTTTTTCAGAAGTTGGTATCCAACAGCAAATTGTAGAGGGTGGATGATCACTGCAGGGCTCTAGATGCAGGTAAATGAAATACATTACATCTAAATAGGCGAAGTGACCCACTACTGTACTATTACATTATTATCTGTTGCGAAGCATCGTACAACTGTCTCATGAATAGGTACTGAGAATGTTACACTCCAGGTGTTAAACGTGTGATATGTCAACCACAATATGTTTCGGGACTTCTTTATCCCATTATCTAGTGCCAAATGGCACAGAATATATCACACTTTTGACAGCTTGTGTGTAAGAGTGCACTGACAAGCGAATGATAACAAAAAATGGCTCTGAGCACTATGGGACTTAACTGCTGAGTTCATCAGTCCCCTAGAACTTAGAACTACTTAAACCTACAGACTGTAGCGCCTAGAACCGCTCGGCCACTCCTGCTGGCTGTGGTCAGCTTACACACATACAGGTGGGAACGTAATCAGTTTCACTTAGTTTTTATTAAGTGTTCTTGGACTTACAAATAGTGGAGTGAACTTCAAGTCACACAGTCAGGTAAAGTTACATCGTCTTGGCTATTCAGATCATTCAGACAGAAGGCACAAATGTATATTGCGCAATATAATCGCATAAGGAACAACTTAATTATGCTGTATTTTCACTTCTTTCATCCATTCATTTTTCATATTAAACGGCCTGTATTGAGATGGTGCATTTATGCGTAGCGTGTTTCCGTAAGTTTAATACAACAGATACGCATCGTAGACTTCAGTCACCAATATACAGAGTGTGAATGGTATAAGCTGCCAAAAAAAACACAATCCTGTTAGTAGAACACAAGTAATTGAATTAAAACGTCTAATAAATGTTTGTCCATTTCCTAGGGTTGTCCCAGTAGTAAACAGTTCATCTCGGGACAATATTTTTGGAAAAGTGGGCATTACTGCTGAGCGTATTGACATCGCGAGCGTGAGTCGCAAACACGTAGGCCATTAGGCCACTACGGCCTGCATGGTTCAGTCACTGTAATACGGTGATTCTTGGCAGTCGTCGAGTTACCTGTGCAGACATTAGTGCAACTCTGTTAAACGTTAGGACAAAAGAGAGATTTACTATCACTGAACTATGCGATATTCATTTAGTTGATGGCGACCCAAAATGTGCTGTACGAATTTATCGAGAACGAGACTTTTTGCACGATCGACATCTGTCACTGTTCACCAAACGATAGTATAATCATAATTCTCAACTTTTACTCGATTATTTTGCGGTTCATTCGTAACAAAGTACAGTAGTTACCCTTACTTTTAATTCTGTATGCGAAACGTATTGTCTGTTCTGATATGCTATCTTATTGTCCTTAAGTAAATCACAACAGAATATAGCTTAAGAGTACGCATTTAATGAGCGTAGACAGAGAGATACTGGCGCTATTCTACCGCGCGCGGAAGGCAGAGGCCTACAACGCAAAGAACGTATGTTGGAAGCTGAGGATCAAATTCTGGACCGCATCCACGAAGATCCTACTCTAAGTACTAGAACCACCGCCCGCCAAGTGGGCGTATCGCACACTGTCGTTCAGCGCACTTTCAAAGAGGAGCGTCTGCAGCCTTACACATTCAACGCGTGCAAGCATTGGAAGAGCAACATTTCCCCCCCCCCCCCCCCCCCCCCCCAGCGATGAGACTTTTTAAGGGTGGCTTTTGTTACAAAGTCGCAGCATGGTTTTCTAAACAAAATACTCGTCACAGATGAAACGTGTTTCACTCGCGACAGAATAACAAATTTCCATAACATATACACGTAGAATGTGTAAAATCCACGCCATGTAGCAGCAACACATTTTCAGCGCAGCTTTTCCGTAAATATATTGGCGGGTATAATCGATGATTACAGTACTGGGTTTATGTTTTAGCTGCACGATTGACTGGTAACAACGACCGTACATTCCTGGAGGAAACATTGCTACCAACCTCACTAGAAAATAATCCGTTAGTTGTACGTCATAACATGTAGTTCCTTGGAGCTCCGCCCCACATTGGCCACAGAGTACGAAGATTTTCGAATACACGATTTCCAGGACGATGGATAGGACGTTTTGGTACACGTCGATGGCCAGCACGCAGTCCTAATTTAAATCCACCGGATTTTTCCTTTCGGGGCCATATGAAGGAATTTATTTATGCTCGAGAAATAAATAATGTGGACGATGTTACGCAGAGGATTTTCGATGCTATCAATACGATAAAGGCAAATGCGCGTGTGTGTGAACGAGTGCTACGAAACTGGATTCGCCGTAATGAAACATTTGTCGAATCGAATGGTGGGCATTTTGAACATTAATTATAGTACTGGTGAAACAGGAAACAAAGTAATTTGGGTTTTGTTTTCGTTAAGGTACTTTTCGGGAAAAGGAAAATAATCTGAATTTAATTTTCGTTACGATATCGTTCTAAAAAGGAAACAGTTGATTGTAATTAACAAACAAGAAATTACCTGACAACTGGTTGATTTTGTACTGAGAAAAACACATTTTATTTGACGATAGCTTTTCTTTGCTACCACGACATTCGTAATGGTAATGTGGGAAAAGCGAAAACGTCCGGTTGTACTTAATTCGTTGTTTACGTAAAACTCAGCGACTGTTTACGTTGCTTGTTTCGGTAGTACCTAGCCACCGCGCCGAAACGTCGTACACCTCCAATGTTTACATTTCTCTGGTTCGTCCGTTACCTTTCTCTGACCGCCGCGTCGATGTTGGTAGTACAAAAGCAAGGTCGTGTGCCGTCTGCTGACACTGTAAACAGAAATGCGTCCACTACGAAACCTACAAATATCTGTCTTTTAGAAATACAAGATTAAAGAACGCGATACAACTTCATTTAATTATACTTTTTTTGTAAAACACAGCGAGATATACCGTCTGTATAGTTTTGGTAGCTTATACCGTTTGCACCCTGTGTATTCTCCTTATCTCTTTACAGCAGCCTGCCAACGCTGGGGTAACTTTCCGATTCTGTAACTATAAAGATGACGTGGTTTAGAGGCGAAGAACTTGTCGAGCCATGTTCGGAGCTCATTTTCATCCAGAACGGAATTTTCTTTAAGATTATTCGCAAAAGGTGAAAATCTGACGGCGCAAGATCAGGCGAAACAGTTGGGAGCGAAATGACTTCCCAACCAAACACCTGTACAATGTTTTTTTTTTTCAGTGTAGCAGAATGCAGGCTTCGCGGAGTCCTCCTGGTCGTTGTCCTTGGACAGCGTCTACAAGACGTCTCAGTTGTTGCTAGTAAGTGTCGCAGGTTCGAGTCCTGCCTCGGGCATGGATGTGTGTGATGTCCTTAGTTTAGTTAGGTTTAAGTAGTTCTAAGTTCTAGGGGACTGATGACCACAGATGTTAAGTCCCATAGTTCGCAGAGCCATTTTTTTGCTAGTGTCAGCAGTGATGGTTACACCTCGGGGAAGCAATTCGCAGTACACCGCACCGTCACTGTTCCACTAGTTGCATAACACACTCTTTTGTGGATGCGGGCGTGTCTTTGTACGGGGTGTTACTGCTTTTTTGGGCTTAACCATTCCTTACTTTCCTTATGTCAGCATAAAGCCGCCAGTTCTCGTCACAAATAACGATACTGGATGGGAATGATTGGTGGTGTTCACGAGCCAATTGACGACGAGCAAACTGAGATGCAAGTATGGGTACCAGCTGATTTTTGTGAATTTTGGCTTAGAGCATGTGGTACTGATATATCCGATTTTTGAGCCTTCCCCACTGCATGAAAATGTCGCACGATGGTGGAATGATCACAATTCATCACATCTGCCACTTTTCGGGTACACTGACGTGGCTCATAGTGGATTAGTGCGTCTAAAAGATTTTTTTCAAGCCCCGAAGGTCTTCCTGAACGTGGAGAGCCACTAATGTCAAAATGATCGTCCTTAAAACGAGAAAATCATGTTCTTGCCATGCTGTGTCCAGTGGCATTATTCCCATACATGGCGCAAACGTTTCTCGCTGCTTCCGCTTTTGTCACCCCTGCAGTGAACTCAAACAGAAGAACATGTCCGAAATGTTCAGATTTCTCCACTTGTCACTCTATTTTATAGGGTCCACAGCTCCACTCACTGTCTCCAGATGACAAAACGACAGTGTGTAAACTAAGATAGCAGCAGTGAATAACAAATAAATAATGACAATCGATTAACAAACCCATAGCAACAGGTATAACCACATGCAAAACAAATACGCTGCGAACTTGTGCACCAACCTAATATATTCAGTTTGAAACACAGGAAAAAGCAAGTAAAAGTAGTATACATACAAGCTCTTAAAAAAGTTTAAATGTGCTCACATTTTCACTCGCCCTCTTCTTTCCCTTTAAACACCCAGTTCAGAGCATGTATTGCTACCCTTCTCACTTTCTAGTGTAGCAATCCACTGACACGGCACTCGTGCTCGTAGGTGAATCTTACATCACTTACCATGTAACCATTCCATATAGGTATCCAATAATTTAAACGAGAAAGTTGAAATCTTTTCTTTAACACGGTAAGTTACTTTACATATTAATGTATTAAGATGCGGAGATGCCCCTTAAAGAGTGAAGCTAGTAATGCTCATGAGAAGGAGAGATGGGAAGGACGACTGCTGGTTAATCTGCAGTCGACGACGAGGCTATCAGGGGTCAATCACAACCCGTGAGTGTAAGAAGTAACATAGCTCTTGTTTGCATACTCGTATTTTCCATGCTGTACACTGTGTGAAAATAACATAACTACGAATAGTACCGTAACTTGATGATCATCTTTGGCTGCAATGCAATTCTTCGGTCTTACCTGGAGAGGATCATGGGTGAAATATCATCCCTCATTGTTGCCGCTACTTTCAAAGAACAGACACTGTGCAATGTCGCACCCACATTCAAAGACGGGAAAGTCTGATGATCACATTAGCCAGGAAAGTCAACGTAAATCTTGAAGAGTTGGAGGAGTTATGCTGGAAGTGTGGAAAAAGGCTATTGCTCTGCTGCAAGGGCACAGCTGCTTGCTTTGCATGATCGGGATCAGAATGGACTGGCTGCACCGTTCTCTTTTTTGCCTCAGAAACATTAGAGATGTATTACAGTATACCTTGCAACACTATGAATCTGCGATTTCTTCCTCTCTGTTTGTGTTAGACAGCCTGACACTGTATTCGAAACGATCGTTGTTGACGCCAAGGGAGAATATGTTGTTATAACTATGCGCATACACCGAGGTGAAAAGTCGTGGGATACCTCTTAATATCGTGACGAACCTCCTTTTGCCCGGCGTAGGGCATAACCTGACGTGACATGGACCCAACCATGTTGCTTCTACACCAGTCCATAATTGGGAAAGTGTTGCCGGTGCAGGGTTTTCTGCACAGACTGACCTGTCGATGATGTCCCTTATATGTTCGATGGGTTTCGTGTCGGGCGACCTGTGTGGCCAAAGCATTCGCTCGATCTGTCCAGAATGTTTTTCATACCATTCGTGAACGATGATGGCACAGTGACATGGCGCATTGTCATCCATGAAAATTACACTCTTGAAATGCTGCAAATGGTCTCAAAGTAGCCGAATACAACAATTTCCAGAAAATGATCGGTTCAGTTAGAGCACAGTACGCAGTCCATTAGATGCAATCACACCACACCATTATGGAGCCACCGCCAGCTTGCACAGGGCCTTGTTGACAACCTGGGTCCATGGCTCCGTGGATCTGCGCCACACTGGAAATCCACCATCAGCTCTTAAGAACTAAAGTCAGGGCTCATCTGACCATTCCATGGTTTTACAGTCGTCTAGGGCAGGGGTCTCCAAACGTTTTAGTCCGCGGGCCACATTGACTCCTCCACGAAGTCATAAGGGCCAAGATCTACCTAGTGGGATTAAAGCACCCTAGCACTCCATGATCACCGTAATGAAAGGCCAGAGGAAAGATGAGATCGCAAAAATCTAAGTTTGTGGGAATAGCTAGCACTGAAACGAACTACGATTTTTATTTGATTACATAATTTTGATTGGTGGACGTACCTGACCGAAATTCTGGCGTATTTTATTCTGGCGAATTTCACCGACAAAAAAGTATGTCACTGCACGTTCTGTATGCATTTTACAACGTAATCAAAAGAAAGTGAAACCTCGCTTATGAAGCATCTTCCATAATGATTGATTACTAAGGCTAGTTGCCGAAGTGGCGTCCATTTGAAAGACTTGCACCAGACTTGTGAGTAGAATAAAATGCAAAGAATTTTTTTACTTAAAATGTTTTCGCCAAACTAGTCCGTTAACCGTTCTTTTTTTTTTCACTGTCACACGGAGAATGGTCTGTCTGTTTATTGTGGATAGCCACAAGTTTAACCATGACCTTCCGCATTGTAAAGATAGAGCTTCGACAATGTCGCGGTGTATTGGTCGCGATAGGCCTCGAAACTCAAATGTTGTCAGGATAGGTACCACCTCAAATATTTGGCGGGCCGGATACTGGGGATGACCGACCAGCTAACGCGGGCCGTAGTTTGGAGACCGTGGTCTAGGGTCCAAACAGTGTGGTCACGAGCCCAGAAGAGGCGCTGCAAACGATGTCGTGCTGTTGGCAAAGGCACTCGCGTCGGTCCTTTGCTCCTGTGGCCCAGTAACACGACATTTCGCCAGACTGTACTAAAGGATACGTTCATCGTACGTCCAACATTGATTTCGGCGCTTATTTCACATAGTGTTGCTTGTCTTTTAACACTGACAACTCCACACATACGTCGCTGTTCTTGTTCGGTAAATGTAAGGCGTCGGCCGCTGCATTGTCCGTGATGAGAGGTAATAACTGTGATTTGATATTCTCGACATACTCTTGACACTGTGGATCTTGGAATATTGAATTTCTTAACAATTTCCGAAATGGAATGTCCCATGCGTCCAGCTCCAACCATTATAACACGGTCAGAGTCTGTTAATTTCCGTCGTGCGGTCATAATCACGCCCGAAAGCTTTTCACATGAATTACCTGAATACGAATGACAGCTCCGCCAATGCAATGCCATTTTTACCTTGTGTAGGCGGTAATATCTCCACCTGTATATCTGCACATCGCTGACCCATGACTTTTGTCACCTCAGAGTATATAGCTTTATGCCATTCATAGATCGAGCAGAGTCTCCCCTTCACCCCGGTTGGAGATTTCACTTTGATGGCCAGAAGCATAACGAGCTGCACATGTCCATAATATGGCCCCTGCTACTTCCAGATGACGTCCTGGTTGTAACATTGACCTCTGGTTAACTGATATCGCTACATGATCTGCGGTAGCTGCTCATTTGTTTTCGTAGTCCAGCAGTGAATCCCTTCAGATGAAAGAAAGAATTAAAACCTAGGAAAGCTATTCTGAAATCATTTTTAACGCAATGGGAATGTTATCTGAAGATTAAAATTTTAAAACTCTCAATCTATTGTACTTGTGTTTGCGGACGGTTGCTCGTTGAGTGCCAGCTTGCACCATGTTGCTTTATCCTTGGTACGGTAACTGGAGGCACTCAAAAGACGTGGGCGAACCTGACGTAAACGTATAACATCAGCATTTATCTCTCGCGGCTAACTGGTTCAAATGGTTCAAATGGCTCTGAGCACTATGGGACTTAACTGCTGTGGTCATCAGTCCCCTAGAACTTAGAACTGCTTAAACCTAACTAATCTAAGGACATCACATACACCCATTCCCGAGGCAGGATTTGAACCTGCGACCGTAGCAGCAGCGCGGCTCCGGACTGGAGCGCCTAGAACCGCACGGCCACCACGGCCGGCGTGGCTAACTGCACCACAAGGCTTTTGTAGCGGTATGCTATGCTTCCAGGTATCACTGTGGCGCTCAACAACTGTCACCATGCTGAAATAAGGGGTTCTTGCAGTTAGTATTTTCTGTTACGTCGTGACTCTCAATTAATTGTAATGAGAGAGATGCTTGGAGCTCTTGAGTCATGGATACTTAGTTTTGGTACTGCTTTGCTGAAGAATAAGGTTAAGGTGATTGCTCGCGAACAATAAGATACTCGGATCTGAATGCCAGTTCGAAAATGCGTGTGAAATCTTATGGGACTTAACTACTGAGGTCATCAGTCCCTAAGCTTACACACTACTTAACCTAAATTAGCCTAAGGACAAACACACACACCCATGACCGAGGGAGAACTCGAACCTCCGCCGGGACCAGCCGCGAATGCCAGTTTCGTACCAGTTATCAGCAGTCACGACATATTCATTACGTTGCAGTTCAGCGTTTTATGAGCATACTTTACAGATATAATTCCATATAAGTGCATTTGAGTCTCAGCGATTCAACCCAGTTCTTGTCAACAACACTAATTCAGTTGGTAGTAAAGATGCAACAAAAATGTTTCAATGAGTGTGTAGCAGTAGCCTCAGAGAATATTCCGAGAACAACTCTAGTGGAGACACTTCTGTTCCGAGCCTCGCTCGTTAAAAAGAAAGATGCACTTATACAGTCCTGTCAGTGGCGAAGTTTTTAGAGATGAACCACGAGGTCGGATAAGATAATAACACGATACATTCCTGTCTAGTGGCAAGCACAAAAGCATTCTCATAAGTCATATGCCAATGTTTTATTTGCCTGAAAGAAATAATTAAAAGCCAGAAAAGTTATTCTGAAATGATTTTTAACGCCGCAGGAATGTTATCCGCATTGATTTTGTAAGGGATAACTGCAATTATACTGCGGCTAAAAAAAGGATATTTTTTGAGAAGGGAAAGTAGTTTCAATGTAGCATACTTACATTCGTACAACTGGTGCGCCTAATACTTTTATTTCATGTTGATTGCATGTGCTGCACTCATATTCAAATTGTTTATACTTGATAAATTTTACCATCATATGCTGGCTTGTCAAATTTCAATGTAATTAATACATCCAAACGTAATTAATTTATATTTTGGGGTTCAACAAGTTGACCTCTACAGTTGTGAAAAATGACCTCACTGGAACCTGAATCTTCTCCATCTCAGGTCGGAACCAGAGCACGAAATGTGGAAGGTCAAGAGATGTGAACTGATTGTAGGTTTAGCTGTCCGTCGAGTATGAATTGAGGTACAAGTTAAAACATGACGGAGGTAGCGATAATATCTGCTCACCTTCACAGCAGCGTTATTTTAACTTCTTTCTGTTGACATATTATGAATTTCATGCCATTTTTCAATAGGACATGCGACTTTTCCGACATCCTGGGTTTCTGGATGGCATGCACAACCGATTTCCACCGTCATGGATTTCCTCGTCATTTAAATTTAACACAAGTAACTTTTTCGATTTTCTCTTCCTTTTAATCTAACGAAAATGAAATACTATGAAATCTGCTCCATATTTATCTCACACAAATAACATTTCCGTCATAGTTACATAGAAAATGTAGCAATCCCACAAATTTATTCCAGATGCCTCCAGCATCACTGAAAGTGTTAGTGCCGAAGAAATCAAATTTTACGGATATAAAGATTGGGTCTGCGTTGAATAACGGTGATTGAACTACAACAATCAGTGTCAGCTATGCTGCTGAGTACTTCTAACACGAGGCGTAGTCGACCTGCTGTACTCGTACTATCGCACACTACGACCAGAAGTCTGCGTCTGACCTTTCTTTTCTCTCCTCTTTCCGGTTAGAATCAACACTCCACTTGCAGCGTAGATGCTAATCCCATAGTCTTTGTATGTGCTGTGAGTTAACACGTTAAACGTGAAATTGTGAAGCTGCATCTAAATATTTGAGTAGATTAAGTGGAACAAAGGAAAGAGCTCAGTTCACCACAATATCAGATTCACCGTGTCTGGAGAGATGGAGTTAAGCTTTTTGCAGTCAGTGCTCTAGAAACGCGTTCAGTACACTTATACACCTTTCGCGTTATGAAGTCATTTTTTCCTCAGCTTCTTCCTCGTCTTGAGTTGAACTGCAATCACGTCACAAACTCTTGTTTATACAATCGCACCGGATAAATTATTAGTCGCCCCATAAAACAGGACTCTGGTCGCTCTACAGCGCCAACGGTTATGTGACCCTCCAACGCTGGCCTAAATAGGCCTATTTCCCGCGTCACAACCTGTACTCGTACACACGTTATGTAATACCTGTGTTGGAGAGAACATTTTAATTGAAAGTCACTGCCTGGTATCAGTGGATATATACGATATTGCAGTGCCTATGTTATTAAGCAGAACAAGGCAGTGTTTCGTCGGACGTGAGTACATGTCCGAACGACGATACACAGTACTCGTAGTTTGGTTCTGGACGTGAGTTCTATACGGATAGCCAAAGCGGTTAAGACGAATGCTCGCGTGAAGCGCTAAGTCCGGTTTCGAGTCCCGATCAGACACAAGATTTCCTTGTCGACTTTCCCTTGTACAGTTGGTACAGCTGACGGTTGTTCGTATTCGTAACTGCGAATACATTTCATGGAAAAAAATTAAAGTTTCGGCCACCAGGTGCAAATCTGGCGCTGTAAAACACCTCGTCGACGTCTCCGATGCTCACATTGAGCAAATTATGTAAACAGCGATTAGTACTATCAACTTTATGACTTTCTCACTTGTTTGTCTTTTCCTTCCCAGTACCGTTGCTAATCCATTATACATGGAAACATTTCTATACGTCTATCTCGCATTCACTGCTCCAAATTAGCACATGGTGGCCAAAATTGGAATTAATTTTTTTTTCAACGTAAATCGCTTCCGCGGTAACGGATCGGAATATCTTTCACTGACGAGCTATTGTTACAGCCCACAGTAGATCTCTGTGAGTAGCTACGCTTGAAGTTATAACCTCCTGGTATGAAACACGTGGACCCTCATATTCTTCGAATTGAGGTCGTTGTCAAGGTTACACATGGTGTTACACGGTATTTGCGTCGCCTTGGGGTGATGAACGTTTTGTCCAGTACATCTATCCATCTGTGTATGTGGGGAGGATGTGGAGCAAAGGATGAGAGGGAAAGGTCTAACAGAGGAGCGAAAGGGCGAAGGAAACGTATATTAGGAACAGTACCCAACAGGTTTTTGGCGTATGTTTTCGTTCTAACTGCTAAAATATGATCCGTTCTCGCATTAGAACTCTCTAATCCAAGAAAGTGTATTAGCACTCGAACGGACGGCAGTTGACTCGAATCTGGTGATGGGAAGACATTATTTTCATAAGTATTTATTTGTCCGGGAAAGGATAGCAGAGTAGTAGCACATTGTCCATCATCGTGAAACCTCGCAACGATGCCCTCCAATACAGATAAAGCTCTCCGAATTGACTCATTAAGACTGGGTGCGTGACAGTGCTAACAGTAACAGTCCGTCGTCACAAGACGCTACACTTGGCAGCTCCTGTCGTGCTATTCGAATGGAGCTGGCTATGTGCCAGCACCAAGATTCGTCTCCACTCTTCTTTACGTGCCACGGTCATCCAGAACAACACACGCAGAGAACTACACTGCCGAAGCAATCGTCTGTCATCCAGCGAAAACAGTACCACATAATACCTAGTAATAGGTCGGAGGAAAGCAACCGCAAACCACTTTCAGTACGGCCTTTCCCAGTACAGGGACGAGGGATTCCCACATTGTTAGCCTGCGAAAAGTGCGTTTGCACGTGCGCGCCTTCCACCTTGTCACCGTGTTCCTGTGTTTGCGTGTGGGTCAACGGCTCTTACTCGACACGTGCACGTGCGTGATGCCATTCACATCTAGATAAAACCACACATGCTGTTCCATTGATCAAGATGTCCACTTTCCCAGCAGGAACTTCGCCGCAGCTGGTATATTTAGAGGTAAATACGAAATCGTAGAAAGAAGTAGTGGTATATTTAAAATATTTTTTGCGTAGAAGTAATCTAACATTCTGCGTGGTTTCTGTTTGTTCTAAGTCGTGTCTCCCTACCACTTTCGCGCAACGACGCTCTGAGCGTGTTTTTTAGCGAATTTACTAGTTTGAACTTGGGACCTGTTGCTGGTAAGGAGACGACAGACCAAATATGACATGTAGAGTTCAGAAGAGTGCAGTGAGACTAGCGATGATATAATCAAATACTTAATGATTTCAGCGTCAGCTCCACTGCACTCCCTGTAATAGAATCTTAATAGTAACTAAATTTAGGGGAAGGGGTTCAAGGCTTTCCTATTATTAGTTAGCTGGCAAATAACGTCGAAAAAGCAGTTAAGTTTACCATTGGAAATTTTATTCCACTCACAAAACATTGTTTATAAATTACACTATTGATAAAAGGAAATATTTTTATACAGAATGATAAAAACCAACTGCGTTCAACAAACATGTGCACGAATATTCCCTGAATGGGTTTCCACGTTCTACAATGGATCGAAGGATGACCAATGCCATATCACATGTATAATCTAGATTTATGTTAAGTTTCATAAACGAGAAAACTATCAAAATGGTCTACAGTGACCCTCAATTATCGTTAATTACTTATTTAACTTCTCGTAAATTGCAGTGGCTGATGTGGCTTCTATATATATATATATATATATATAACAAAAAAATCATCGCATTTCAGATTTTAACTTCTAGTAGCAAATGTGGACATCATGAGATTTAATTGACGATCGACACTAGTATTACATAAAAAGGGCATGTAACAGATGAGACTTCTGCAGTTCTGAGTGAAGTGTTATGCGCTGTTATGCGGCATCGCGTGCGTTCATTTCCCTGACGGTGTTTAGGCAGCGTCAGGGGGCGGCGGGCGGCACAGCTTCTCACATCTCGCCGTCTCGGAAGCAACTTTCTCCTAACTTCTCCTTACTACAGTTTACCGAAGTTGGTTTAAAAAAAGCTATCTGGCTGTGTTTTCAACTGACCAATCAGGGTATCAATGTTAACCTTAAGCTCCACCAACAAAATTCTGTCTATCCAATGAGAAACGTTATACTTTTCGTGGTGGGGCAATGTTTTTAACGTTTGCAACGTAACAGAGACGCGAAAAAGTCTCACACTAAATCTTGCAGCTGGCGTGGCCCTTTTAGTGTTATCGTAAGATCTATAGTGTTCTTCTGGAGGACTCTATCTTTTAACATGGGCTGGGGGGTGGTTTTGGCTGTCGGCTAACGACGTGGGTGTCCGTCTCTTATCGTAAGGCCTCCTAGCCTACACGATTCTGCTCTCGGCTTCTGTTCTCGTTTCTCCCCTCGGAACTGCGTCTGTTTCACGGTGGGAAGGTATGACATGCATTTAGGCGTTCTTGTGTTAGTCTGTGGTATTCCATTTGCTCACTCATTGATCGTATTACTTTGCTTAATTTAATGTCAGGATTTATTCGGAGCTATGTGACATACTGCCAGATTTGCTATCATGTCAGTGTTTTCATGGAAGATGTCGGATTTGCCTTACACCTCAAGTAATAATGATACCGAAGTCAATTACAGAGTCTCTCTCTCACTGGCGACAAGATAAGCTCCAATATTTCTAATTCCTGCTATGAGGGACAATTACCCTAGTTTGCTGTTCCAGTTCATGGTATCTACATCCAAATCTAACACCATTCCAGTTCATGGCATTGGTGAATTACCTAGAAAACTACATTGAGCTAATTTCATGAACATCTAATGTTTCTTCTTCTGGAAAACAAAATGCATGTTTGACTGGTTCAAATGGCTCTGAGCACTATGCGAGTTAACTTCTGAGGTCATCAGTCTCCTAGAACTTAGAACTAATTAAACCTAATTAACCTAAGGACATCACACACATCCATGCCCGAGGCAGGATTCGAACCTGCGACCGTAGCGGTCCCTCGGTTCCAGACTGTAGCGCCTAGAACCGCACGGCCACTCCGGCCAGCATGCATGTTTGATACTTAACACTTGCAGTCAATAGTACCGGGTGGTTATAATTAAACTTTCACTATTTAACACGTTATAACACGGAAACTAATTACCATACGAGGACCAAACTTGGTAGCATCGATGTCAAGGACATGGGGAAGAGAAATAATGCGCAATCAATTCAATTAAAACACTTTCAATGTGCTGCTACGGCGCAACAGACCATTACATACCGGTACCATTACTGCTACAAAATGGGTTCAATGTAGCGTCCATTAGTGTCCAGAAGAGTCTGAAAGCGCAGGATTGCATTCTGTACAGCAGAACGAAGCGTGTCCGTAGGTATGCTGGCTACCTCTCTTGGAATGCTGCGTTTCAGATCAGCACATGTGTGAACGTCCCCCGGTAAGCCCTGTCCTTCAGGTAGCCCCTCAACCAGAAATCACAGGCAGTGAGATCAGGTGATTGTGCCGGCCAAGCATTTGGAAACGATCGGCTGATAATTCGATCGTTTCCAAATATGTTTCGGAGAGGCGGGTAAACTTCACGAGCGATGTGCGGTGGGGACCCACCTTGCATGAAAACTGTTGAATTCAATGCGTCTGTCCCTTTAGGGCAGGTATGACGTGCTGGCGAAGCATATCGCAGTAACCAGTAACGCTGGCCAGTCACACTCCACGTCTTTCGTTCATGAGCGCAGTCTGTCCCTTCGCCGCCCCCCCCCCCGCCCCCCCCCCCAAAAAAAAGTCCAATGAGGAACGTAGCCGTAAGCCACACCATAAGGTGACACGTTGACCACACAAAGGAACTTCATGCATAGTGACTGGAGGTGAAGATCCCCCACGCGGTTGTTCTGTGTGTTCACCTCATCCGTCTCTGAGAAAAATAAGCTTCGTCTCTCCAAAGGATGGTCCAGGGCCAGCCCTCGTCAACTTCAGTCTTTGCGAGAAAGTGGAGGGCGAAGTCAACATGTCGTTGTGCGTCCCTTGGTGCAAGCTGCTGTACTGTATGGACCTTGTACGGATACCATTTGAGAATGGTTCCAAGCACCTTCCGTACAGCGGGCCACGGGATGTTCAAATATCGTGACACAGCACGCGCACTGCCTGACGAACGGGAATTGCGCGCAGCGTTGTCTCCCATAGCAGCAGCGATTTCATCAACCACCTGTGGTGCAACCGGCCGTCAGCCTCTTCCCGGAGGACGCCCAGTTCTCCAGTTGATTCGAACATCCTCCCCACGCTCCGCACAGCAGGTGGAGAAAAAGGAATCTTCCGTAATCCTTTCAGCCGGCGATATTCTCGAAGTGTAGAATTACTGTTGTTTTGATAATAGAGCTCCACCAATAATGCTCTGCTCCTTTCGTCCAAACTCATGTTGACACGTCAACAAGTGCATTGTGAGTTGTCAGGTGTGTGAGACTATGAATTACGATGACTAATCGAAGCACCTGGTGACCATAGTTGGCACCGGACGGTTGCGCTGTAACGCATGGAAATCATGCACCCCATACTCTTGAAATTAATGCTACCACGTTTGATACTCGTACGATATTTAGTTTCCGTGTTATAATGTGTTAAATAGGGAAAGTTTAATAATATTCGAAAATGGTTCAAAAGGCTCTGAGCACTACGGGACTTAACATCTATGGTCATCAGTCCCCTAGAACTTAGAACTACTTAAACCTAACTAGCCTAAGGACATCACACAACACCCAGTCATCACGAGGCAGAGAAAATCCCTGACACCGCCGGGAATCGAACCCGGGAACCCGGGCGCGGGAAGTTTAATTATAAGTACCCGGTATATGCTAATATGTGTTTATGCAACACGGCTGGTGAGTATAGAATGGAAGCACTGAAAACGTAACACATTTACGTTTTACAACATATACGTCAGTCAACTTCCATCAGTGTTGATGTGTGAGTGACTGAAATTGTTTGTGACGGTGGGTGGGATAAGGGTCTTATTTTGTCAAAAGTGTTCAATTAGAATTTTTAGATTCTCTTTGTTCACTTTGTCTCCAAACTACAGAGGAGAGAGATGGGAAGTCTAGGAGATTTTGTATTGAGGTGGCATTTTCGGCACTGTTTGAGGACTTGGGATGGTATACATTTGGTTCTGCAGTACCCATACAACAGTGGAATCTGTTATTTTAATTCTAAACACTATTTCAGTTTTCTTTTATTTCATCTCATTGACGCAAACTATTTATGAAACAAAGCTGCTCGTAAAGCAACCAGGACGGCTTCGGGACATCAAGTAACCCATAGTCATTCCTCTTCTTTAATATGTGTTTGTCGGAAGTAATGAGGAAGACTTTTTATTTTATTTTAGTATGCCTTTGCTGTTTCCAGGTTTTAATTATGTTTGAGGAACGGTAGATAGTCGTATCGTTTGAGTCTTTCTTTATAGACCATGGAATTAACGAAACACACATAAGTAAATGTAGTATATTGTAATACTCTTCAAATTTCGTGCGTTTCTGGTTAGACCACTTGGCCAGTGCGAAAGGAAAGAAAATTTGAATCCGTGCAAAAAACTAGACCTTTTAACAGTGATTCGTAGTAAAAGCTATGTTTAAACAGCATATCACTGATATGATTACATCTGTTTCCTTACCAGTTCTTTTAAAAAGTGCTAGAAGATTAGATGCCTTGTTACAACGATTATTCAATTTATTCCAACTTACCATGGCAGCACGTTGTATTCGCAGTGGAGACAAAAAGTAGAGTTTACTTGCGGTGAATGAATATTATGAGGGACCAAGACATAGTATTCTTCGCTGTGGACACAATGTGGTAGTGAGTGTCGCCGACCGAAATGTAATGATCGATCAAATCGATGCTGCGATTTGCAATGCGAATGAAGCTCATTCATATTACCCGGCCGCAAGGCATTTGCATAGCTAGCGCGGTGAATGGTCATTGACGCTGTTTGCTGAAGCACTTGGCAGCTAGGGTAAATCCGCAACCAGACCCAGAGGTCGGGCGCATACTGTACATTACCCTTACCAACACGATATGCAGTCTATACGTTTCCTGTAATCGCGTTTAAACTGCTTAACATATCGTCACATTCGCTACTACTCGGCCCAGTGGCTCCCCTTTGACGCACAGAAGGCTGGGTCACCATCGTGACATGAGGTTCGCAGGTGCTATCGACCGCCCCAGCGGACTGATTGAAGCGCTCCAGGTCACACAATGAAGACGTAGAGGAAACGAAGAAATTAAATTATAAGAAGAGTGAAATCAAAAGTTGGAATCACCAATACTACTCTCGGCGTTCTAGGCGCTAGAGTCTGGAACCGCGCGACCGCTGCGGTCGCAGGTTCGAATCCTGCCTAGGGCATGGATGTGTGTGATGTCCTTAGGTTAGTTCGGTTTAAGTAGTTCTAAGTTCTAGGGGACTGATGACCTCACATGTTAAGTCACATAGTGCTCAGAGCCATTTGAACTACTCTCACCCGGTGGAGTAGCCAAAAGAGGATAATCAAGGGTTAACGTCGCGAACACAACAGTTTATTTGTAAAGAACGGGGAAGTAAATCGACCGTGTTTCTTTTTTTCATAGAAGCTACCACGGTATGTGCCTGAAGCGACTAAGGAAAGCATGAAATCTGGATGACAGGACGGGAATTTGAACCACAGTTCTTCCGAATGCAAATCGAATGTCTCACCATTGCGCCACCTCGATCTATTGGCGAAGCTGCGGCACCGTGTATTGTTATTACCATCCGCAGATGCAGCAGCGGTGGTGGTGTTGGTGGTGGTGGTGTTAGTAATAGTAGTAGATTTACGCCTTTCTCTATTAGTTTTTAGTATTGTTGTTCATTAATTAGATTCAAGCGTTTTTCAGATGATTTTAATTCTATTATTACATTTTTATTATCATTTACGACATTAAACGTCTCATATTTTTACGTAGTAGCGATATAAAATGTAATACTGTGTGTAAAACCCTGGTACGGTGAAAGAGTCTGTGTCACAAGCATTCAGGTCCGATAAGATTAAGCAAATAAATCGCAGCATGACCAGTCATCTTCCGTTTCAGTCTCCGTATGAGGTGAACAGATGTTAGCCATCACTGTAAACAGGTTTTTTTTAATTTTATTTATTTATTTATTTTATTTTCATGTCTACTGTTTGTGGTACGTGATACTGTCCAGATGTTCTAGTTGATGGTGTTGTCCATACAGAAAATTTGTCGATACGTGGCCGGCCGGGGTGGCCGAGCGGTTCTAGGCGCTACAGTCTGGAGCCGAGCGACCGCTACGGTCGCAGGTTCGAATCCTGCCTCGGGCATGGATGTGTGTGTTGTCCTTAGGTTAGCTAGGTTTAAGTAGTTCTAAGTTCTAGGGGACTGATGACCTCAGAAGTTAAGTCCCATAGTGCTCAGAGCCATTTGAACCATTTTGTCGATACGTGAACGACTGCCTAACTTCGGCCTGACATCAGCGCTAGCAGATCTCAATTTGATTTATCCCTAAAGGACATACATTTTCGGGTTTATACACGCTAACAAAAAAAAAGACGTACCACGAAAAAATTTCCAAGTGGGACGGAAATCGGTAGATGCGATGTAAATGTACCGACAAACAAACGATTATAATTTCAGAAAAATTGGATGATTTATTCAAGAGAAAAAGCTTCACAAATTGAGCAGTTCAGTAATCCGTTGGTCTCCCTGTGTCGTTATGCAAGCAGTTATTGGCTTTCGCGTTGACTGATGTAGTTGTTGGATGCCCTTCTGAGGAATGTCGTGCCAAATTCCGTCCAACTGACTTATCAGATCGTCAAAATCCCGAGATGGTTGGCGATCCCTCTCAACAGTGCTCCAAATGTTTTCAATTGTGAAGATCCTGCGACTTTGCTAGCCGAGGTACGGTTTGACAAGCACGAATATACTCAGTAGAAAACCCTCCCCGTGTGCAGTCGGGCATTATCTTGCTGAAATGTAAGCCGTGGATGTCTTGCCATGAAGGCCAACAAAAGGGGGCGTAGAATTTCTTCGACATACCTTTGTGCTATAGGAGTGCCGCGGATGACAACCAAAGGGGTTCTGCTATGAAAAGGAGTGGCATCCCAGACTATCACCCCTGGTTGTAGGATACAATCCACCGCTTACTGGGGCGTCTCCAGACACGTCTTCGGCCTGGTATCTCGTCGACTGGCGTAGAATTGTCTTCAGTAATGAGTCCCCCTTCGAACTGACCTCCAATGACTAGCGAAGACGCGTCTGGAGACGCCCTGGAGGGTGTTAGGGTACCAACCCAACTGTCGCCCAACATACTGTCAAATAAGTTGGACTAATAGAGTGGGGTGCCATTTCGTTCATAGCAGGATACTTTTGGTTGTCATCCGGGGCACCCTTACGGCACAGCGCTACAATGACGATACTCTATGCTCCGTTTCGTTGCCCTCCATGGTGAGTTACCCCGGGTTTGAGCAGTAAGCTGTAAGATGATGCCGGCTCGCACACGGCGAGAGTTTCTGCTGTTGGTCTTCGTGCTTGCCATTCCCTGCCTTTGGCAGAAAGCTCGCCGAATCTCTCCCCAATTGAGAACTTTTGGAGCATTACGTGCAGGGCCCTCCAACGATCTCGGCGATTTTGAAGATCTAACGCGCAATTGGACAGAATTTGTCACGATATACTTCAGGATGGCATCCGGCAACTCTATTAATCAGTGCCAAGCAATATTACTGCTTGCGTAAGGTACCCTAAAGCACAGTCAACGACTGTAGGTACAGGTTCAACCGTACAAAAGTAAGCTATTTTAGTATGACAACCCTCAGCCTCATTATCACGAGATCGATAGTTACACGTTTTGGAGAATTGATTTGGTAGAGTATAAAAAATATTTTTCTCCTATTTTTAGATTTCAAGGCTGGAAAAGTGAATTTCTCTTAGGTCGGTGAATTCTAGTAACTTCTCTTGCCTTTGTTAGAAACCTCGTACATGTAGGGTAAATTTAAGTTTCTAATAATTTTCTTGCTTTTTTGCTGATCTAAGCCGATGAAGCCCAAAACAACTTAACTCTCACATAACAACACAGTAAACAAAAGGCAGGTAATGCAACTTGTTGTATGTTATGCCATAAAACACGTGACAGCAGCAATCGGAAATAAGGCATAAGTGCCCGAGATCAGTAATGGCTGGTCTATGGAAAAGTGTTTCATGTAATGGTGAACATCACTGTTGACCAACCATTGTGTCCTCATACCTCCTTCAAATACTTGCCCGATCGGATTACAAAATTTTTCTACTATTTTGTGCGGTTTGATAAATTTGTGGCCATTCACGCTGGCCTTTTTGTATACTTTCGGTACCCCGTGGTATCCACAACCAGAGTTAACTCCAAAAACGCCAGCGGGAGTAACTTCCTGAAGTTTCATGTCAGCGCACACTCCGCTGCAAGGCGAAAATCTCATTCTGGAAACATCCCTCAGGCTGTAGCTAAGCCATGTCTCCGCAATATCCTTTATCTTAGGAGTGCTAGTTGTGCAAGTTTTTCAGAAGAGCTTCTCTGAAGTTTGGAAGGTAGGAAACGAGGTACTGGTGGAAGTAAAACTGTGAGAACGGGTCGTGAGTCGTGCTTGGGTAGCTCAGCCGGTAGAGGACTTTCCCGCGATAGTCAAAGGACCCGATTTCGAGTCTCGGTCCGGCACACAGTTTTAATCTGCCAGGAAGTTTCAAATTTCAGCCATCAGAGTTATTCTTAATAATACTTCAGCTATGAATTTTTTATTTTAAAAGTCACGGGCAGTCGCAGTTTGTGAATGGTTCAAATGGCTCTGAGCACTATGGGACTTAACAGCTGATGTCATCAGTCCCCTAGAACTTTGAACTACTTAAACCTAACTAACCTAAGGACATCACACACATCCATGCCCGAGGCAGGATTCGAACCTGCGACCGTAGCAGTTGCGAGGTTCCGGACTGAGCGCCTTAACCGCGAGACCACCGCGGCCGGCAGTTTGTGAATGCTTTGTGCTTTGATAGTTGCGCTGTTAACAGGAACTGGAAAAAATGGCTGACGCTGCTTCGTGTGTAAGGGCACTACCGATTTCCTTCCTCATCCTTCCCTAACCCAATGGGACCGATGACCTCGCCGTGCGGTTCTAGGCGCTTCAGTCTGGAACCGCGTGACCGCTACGGTCGCAGGTTCGAATCCTGCCTCGGGCATGGATGTGTGTGATGTCCTTAGGTTAGTTAGGTTTAAGTAGTTGAAGTTCTAGGGAACTGATGACCTCAGACGTTAAGTCCCATATTGCTCAGAGCCATTTGAACCATTTTGAACCTCATTGTTTGGTCCCTCCCCCAAATCAAGCTACCAACAACCAACCAGCTGCTTCCTGCTCCATTGTGAAACAATTGAGTGGAACACCGTAAAAAACGGCGAGAAAAAAGTGTATTCTTAAAGTTTTTCACAAGTTTAGACAGGAAATTGGTTTTGAAGTTTTCCGAGCGACTGTGTTTACTAAAGTTAAGGCGCCTTAAATCTTGTGACAAGCGGCGAAATAGGTACCGCAGAAGAATGGGATTTGGCCGATGCGTTGATGGCAGGTTCGAATCTTCCTGTGTTTTTTGAAGTTTTTATACGTTTATTTCAAATACCTACATCGTTTTAATGTAAAATTCATCGGATATATGATTATTAACGTATATCTAATATTTTTATTGAAAAATCCACATCTAGTTTCTAAATTACAAATACACCAATATTTCAGTTCTCATTACAAACATAAATTCTAAATTATCGATGTTTTATAAATGATTGTTGGTAAAGGTTATTTAAATAATGACATCATTACAAATTATATTTTTGTTACAAAATTAAAAATCAAATACTCTTTATTTGGACTATGTCCATTATTTTATACCACAGAAGATGTGATCTCTCACGATCCAGAGTGACGAATGTCGTACACACACGGTAAACTGTAATTCTCACGGATCGAGCACGCCATGCAAATGTTGCTTTACAGTTGCTACCGTTCAACTGCAGTCTGAGTGCAATAAGATTGATGTGGTGTCAAGTTAAGGGATTTGTCACAAGAAATAAGACATTTAAGCTGCCAGACGCACTAGAACTAATGCATGAAGCCCTGTCACACGCCACCGCCGAACGCTGACGGGTCGTAGAACAGAACGTCATGAAAGAACAGAAAATGCGCCACTTGGATGACTTTGTGGACTATTGAAAACCATTCAGCAGCCGAGATCGCATAAAATATTTTTCTTTATTTAAGACAAACGGTCGAAACAGACTATGATGTCATTTTCAGGTCTTTAATTTTTTTTTGTAAAACATGTTCATTTAATCTGTAATCACACAAAAAATAGCACATTATAAAAGGTTGGTCATAGTTATAATACGCCGTTTTTATCCACTTGGTATCTCGTGTGTGATGTCAGCGTAAAATGAACATGTTTTACTACATAGAGATTTTAAGACGTGAAGATGACAGCATAGTCTGTTGCAACCGGTTGACAAAATTCACCGAGGAATCTCTTATTTATGATGAAAAGTGTACCTATAGCAACAAATGCTGCCGTTGGTAAGTGAAAAAATGATGAAATTTCACATGTAAAAAAAATATTTCGTAATGTTTTACAACTTCCACTGCTAAGAGTGTGAATTCTGAATCCTTCCTGGTCATGCTGACAGAGTTTTATAAATTTATTTGTAAAAGTATAGACAGTGGAAATTGAAATGTCCTGTGGTGCCTCTCCTGCTCCAAGTCGGCCCGTTTGTCGTCCTACCCCCTTAAATAAAGAAAAATATTTTATGCAGTCTTGGCTGTTGACTGGTTCTTAACAATTAAACAGATCGCTCTTCAGCTCTCTCAAAATCAGAAAATTCAATTCGTGTGTTACGTTGATCGCCTCGTTATCAGCGTAACAGATGACAGTTCCAGTACTGAACTGTAGTTCTCGGATTCGGATGTGGAATGAGTTCATATATCACCAAACGACTGACTACAAGTAATACTTTCAATGGCTTCAATATTCAACTTTACTGTGAAATATCGGTAATACTGTTTTACGTCACACATAGATCACGCAGAAAAATTACCATGTATTTAAGTTAGGAATTTTCAGCACTTTTTCTTTTTCAACTGCAGTACAATGTTAGGTAAGAAAGACAGTATGTTTTGTGTTAGCAGAAGAGCCAACACCGTGTTACGAGTTGAGGCCGAAAAGCACGCGTTTTAGCTCAAGCAGGCTAGCGTGAGGAGGGAAGAACTATACTGGCGTGAGGTCTGGAACATGACAAGGAATGATAATTCAGAAAGCGGACGTAATTAGTTTGATATTTAACTTTAATCCATTAATGATGAACGTCGCTCTTGACGGTACATGAGTCACAATATTATCTGTTCAGAATACATTCTTGAAGATATTACTTATAGTAACTGAATATGGCGCCTTGCTAGGTCGTAGCAAATGACGTAGCTGAAGGCTATGCTAAAGTATCGTCTCTGCAAATGAGAACGTATGGAGACAGTGAACCATCGCTAGCAAAGTCGGCTGTACAACTGGGGCGAGTGCTAGGGAATCTCTCTAGACTAGACCTGCCGTGTGGCGGCGCTCGGTCTGCAATCACTGATAGTGGCGACACGCGGGTCCGACGTATACTAACGGACCGCGGCCGATTTAAAGGCTACCACCTAGCAAGTGTGATGTCTGGCGGTGACAACACAGAATGTTGTTTTCCGTCTGCTGCCGTACGAATTGTATTGCAAGAGTTTTGCTGTACATCATTTCATTCTATTTAAAAATTAATTGGAAGTTATATTGTTTCTCTACTGGTCTCTTTTATATCATAACTGCAACTGTTCACGTCATTGCAGTTTAGTTGGAACAGCTGGCTCGGCTGTGCTGTCCAAGTAAAATGCGCTGATAAACCTGTTGTCCCGTATTATCGCTGAGTCGACGTGCGCTTAACTTATAAAATGTATCCTTGTTCTGGAACTTTCAAGACCGCTTGACTTTCGCTCCATCTTAAGCGAAATCCAATGAGATTCCAGCAAACACGGAAGAATATGTGTTATAATGTTTATCTCAGAACTATTCTTACGGTAACGCAGTATAGTACATTCTTCCACAAACGGCTGACATAATGATTTTTAAATCGCATTGCAAGAACGTATTTTTAAGAAAAAGATCTGGAAGTCGAAAGAGTTAGAAGTAAAATACGGTTCTGTAAAGAGCGCTGTGAGTGGCAGGCTGACAGTAATGGAGGCAAGGCAAGTCGGGCGCCTGTGGCACTCCGCTGGCACCAGGGACCGACTTGGCAGCACGTGGCGTCAGCCCATCTTGGAACTGTTCCCGCTATGCCGCGCACCATGGCCTACCGTCATTTCCTTCGGCTCCGTAAGCTACCAGACACGTAATCCAGAGTCCGTGCCGTATATACGTCAGGGAATAAACTCAGACGACCCGCAGCTGTATCTCACTTTATATGGACTTTCCGAATCTCTCTGCCGCTGTTTATTTGCGATAGATTAAAAGTGTGTACCGGCCCTGGGCCTGTACTGGATCATTGACTTTCGGCGATAGTGTCACTTATTTCCCTCCATACTTCTTGAGAGCATTTCAGATACGGTTCTGCAGTGAATCGAGACATGATAAAAACGGAAAATATCAGCTATTTTCAGTAAATTTTGAATTTTTTAACTTTTTATTTCTGATACTAGTCATAAACACATTTACCTTTGTTAATTTGTAAGCTATGCTTTACGAACTATGGAAAGTACAACAAAAATTAATTTAAGTATTAAGTAATGCTAATGGAGAACATTTGCAACTTTGGTCGTAGTTTTTCAGTGCCAGTTGTTTATACTGTAAGAATTTGCACTTACACACACATTTTGGAAAAACAATGACAGAACTAAAAAATGAGTATAGTGCTTGAATGACAACATTCACTTCTTGGGCACAAGAAAGAACATCGACATACTTCTGAGTATACTCAATAGCCGTACCAAGTTTCTGATTGACTAAACTTCTTTTGATCTTGCTTCTAACTGCAGAATAATCCCACTAGCGTCTGTGGTACAAACGAAAGGAAAGGTTACTTCGTATCATTTTCAACTGTTTTGCTCTCGCACATCTTTATAGTAATATTTTTCAGAATTTTCTCTTAAGTAATGAATCAAAGCGTTCTTTCAAAAGCGCCTTCAATCGAAACTGTGTAGAAATTACACCGAAGTGGCAAAAGTTCATGAATAGCGCTATGCACATAAACAGATGGCGGTACTATTGCGTACACAAGGAATGTAATGGGAGTGCATTGGTGGAGCTGTCATTTCTACTCTGGTGATTCATTTGAAAAGATTTCCGACGTGATTATGGCCCCACGGCGGGAATTAACAGACTATGAACGTGGAATAGTGGTTGGAGCTGACCGCATGGGACAGCTCATTTCGAAAATCATTGGTGAATTCAGTATTCCGAGATCTAACAGTGTCAAGAGTATAGCAAATTTCAGGCATTAATCCCCCCCCCTACCTCCCCCCGAGCACGGACAACGCAGTGGCCGACGGCCTTCACTTAACGAACGAGAGCAGCGGTGTTTGCTTATAGTTGTCGGTGCTAACAGACAAGCAACGCTACGTGAAATAACCGCAGACATCAATGTGGGACGTACAACGAATGCATCCGTTAGGACAGTGGGGTTTGGCGTTAATAGGCTACGGCAGCAGACGACCGACACGTGTGTCTGCTAATATCACGATACGCTTGCAACGCCTCTTGTGGGATCGTGACCATATCGATCGGACGCTAGGCGACTGGAAAACCGTTGCTGGCCTGATGAGACCTGATATCAACTGGTGAGAGCTGATGGTGGGGTTCGAGTGTGGCGCAGACCCCACGAAGCCATGAACCCAAGGTTGTCAACAATGCACTGTGCAAGCTGGTGGTGGTTCCATAATGGTGTGGGTTGTGTTTACATGGAATGATGTGGGTTCTCTGGTCAAACTGAACCGATCATTGACTGGAAATGTCTATGTTCGGCTACTTTAATACTATTTGCAGCCATTCGTGGACTCCATTCTTATGGATGACAGTGGACCATGTCACTGCGCCACAGCTTGTTTGTGAATGGTGTGAAGAATATTCTGGGCAGTTCGAGAGAATGATTTGGACATACATCGAACGTTTGAAGGACATAATCGAGAGGTCATTTCGTGCACAAAATCCTGCACCGGCAACACTTTCCCAGTGATGGACGGATGTAGAGGCAGCAACGGAGTGGCGGAAGGTTAAGACGATGAGCGGGTATTTGGTAGGAGCATTATTTCAACACCCGTCCGGCTATACGGATTTAGGTTGATGCAGATGGGAGGATGGTTCGTTTGGAGACACGCCCACTTTCCGTACCATTTCGTCTACTATCCACTCTTTTGTGCATTGTCTGTAACGAAATTATAATAGACGCAACATTGAACTATAATTTTCCGTCCTTTCTTCCATTGGAATGGCAAACAATTTTTGGAGAATAATGACGTAGTTGCTTAAGGAACGGAACTGACGAGGAAAGCTGAGGTAATGAACTCTAAACAACTGATGATGTACATAAATACAGTATTTATTGCTTGTACGTCCGTTACGCTATTATTGTCAGTCAAACCATTTTCGGTTTTTCAAATATATATATATATATATATATAGACTTTACGGTTCTATTACATACAGCCATATTGTTCACGCGACGTTGATTACGTTCGTATTTATAAACCTTACATAAATTTATTTACAATTTGTGGGTAGCCTATATATATTTTAACTAATTTTTGTGTTAAGAGGTGCACACTCAGAAAGAACACGTTTAAAACCCACGTCCATACTGGAAACGGGACTCGATGTCGCTACATACAGTTTACAAGACAGTGGTGCTATTTCGAGATCACTGAGGTAGTCAGTCAGCTTTTCTACTGTCTTGTAAAACGAATATACATGCAACTGCGTCATTGTCTTCTGAAACTGCGGTATGTAACATGTATACTATATCATCAAAAGCCGTCCAGCAAGCCATGTGTTGACTTACCATTAGTTTTATCTTTTTCTTCCTTACGTGCGTCCGGCGACACTGAGTGTGTTTCCTTGTGAGATGTTTTCTGGTTTCACGTCACATACGACCCCAAATACGTCATTCCAATTTTAAGTACGATTCACAATCTCAGACGTCACGCTAAAAACAGCATACAAAATCGAAGCAAGAATAGGAAGTTCGGATTGATGTTGAATTCGTAAGAGGCAGAGCACAGCTAGGATTGAATATTGAGGATAAAGAATACAACTTGGTACTCGGCTTAAGCTATTTATGGAAACTACGCAAACCAAATTCAGGACGGCCGGACAAAAATTCGAGACTTACTTCTCTGAATGCGAATCTCTCTAATCATTCCTTCACTTCCTTCACTTCGGTAACTACACAAATGCCGGCCGGAGCGGCCGAGCGGTTCTAGGCGCTACAGTCAGGAGCCACGCGACCGCTACGTCGCAGGTTCGAATCCTGCCTCGGTCATGGATGTGTGTGTTGTCCTTAGGTTAGTTAGGTTTAAGTAGTTCTAAGTTCTAGGGGACTGATGACCTCAGCAGTTAAGTCTCATAGTGCTCAGAACCATTTGAACCATTTGAACTACACAAATATCTTAAAACATCGATGTATGGAAACTGATATTGGAAAGGATTTACCTGCTTACTTAAGTAAAAAAATTCAATAATAGCGGCTCATATGTTATTTATGAATCGAACGATATTTAAATCCGTTACACAGTCACGATAAACAACACGCCTAGTATCGTCCCATTACAATGCACAGTTCGCTGTGGAGCGATGTTAATTTCATTATGGCGTTGGTTAATCGGGAGGGCTACTTGATGCAGCTAAATGTAAGCATGAAGATAAGTATGCAAAATGTCTGACAATCTGTATCGTTAGTTCTGAATTTAACAATAAGTCCATCATGGCAGTGACTCCCATCAAACACTTATGTGTGTCCAGTCAGAGGAATATCCGATGGAAAGCACTCTCAAAATATGAAGAGGAAGTGTAATAGCCAAATTGCGGTTCATTGGAAGAATTCTGGAAAGGTCTAACTTAACTTCTAGTGGACATAGCGCAAAAGATTATTTGCCGGCCGTGACAAAACTATACAGTGGATCAATGATTTCACCTACAATTCATAGATTTTGAGAAAGCTAGTGAACTGTGCTAACCACCTTAAAAAATAATGGGTAATTAATTCTACTTGTGTTTGTGCACTAAAGAGTATTTACGTCATGTCTTATACGTGTGGTGCTCCGCGGGTTGTGGAAATTGTGAATATGACATATTAATGGTTACTTCTTTGAGAGAAGCTACTTGTTGGTAGTAGTTTTATTTTACCAGATTAGTTTCGAGTGTCACCTATTTTAGGTGGTGACTGCATAGCAAAGAGTCACATTTCTTTCTCACAATATGTCACGTGAGGTACATATAGCGTGTTTTATGCGTATGTTAATTATTAATATGACATATTTACAGTATTTACGCCAATGCTAAAGCTACCATTAAACTTTATCAGGATGATGAGATAGTCCAAACTGAGAGAAGAGTCAGGCAAGCTGACTATGTATCACGAAAACTGTTCGCAGCTGTTGTAGAGGAAGATTCCAGATCCGCAAACTGGGAAGACGGCGAAGAAACACATGTTAATGGAAAGCATCTGAACTGCGCTGGTCTCGCTGTTCACGTTTTATTGTTTGCCTCCATTGTAGTTAAGCTTCAATAACGAGCGAACGAATTTAGCAAAGAAAGTTTGAAAGTAAGTCTCTATATAACACGAAAATGATGTATGGAAAAGAAAACAATACAAATTAACAACGATGTCACAGAACCGTTTGCTGAGTTTTTTCATTTAGTGCTGCTGAAGATGATAACTGGATGAGATGGAAAGGAAATAAAGGTAAACAAAAGAAATAAAAGTAAGAATAGACTGAACTGCATGTAATAAACTAAATACAGTTTCGAAATAGTTCCAGTAAGCCTGAAGCGGTAGTTAACAGTTTGTGTGTATTACTGGTTTTGACTTACGATATATGGTCTGTCGCTCCTAAAACCACCAAAAAATTTCGGGTGACTAAGCGAACGATGGGGTGATACTTGTTGTGAATTACTAGGAGGGATACAGAAACAAACGGATCAGGGACAGACTCTAGGTCATAACCATGACCGTAGTGATGGGAAGAGACATGTAGTCAGACGAATGGATGGTAGATTGGCCGAGGAATTTCTGTTCTGTATTTCAAGAGATAAGAAAAGACAGAGATGAAGAACCAGAGGGTAATGGGTGAATGACATTGGAAAACATGTCGGAACAACGTGGATCCTTACCGCGGAAGCGTGTAACGCATGCAAATGTAGACACACATCTACGAAACTTCTATTCTAAATACTGATATATAACGTGTCCAATCATCTAAATTCTTACACAATTTTTTGTCTACAAGCAAACTCACAATAACTGCAATTGTGTACTTCAGGCAGAAAGAGAAACCGGCCCGAAGACATATCGGAGGACAGTGTAATCAGTTCAACGGCTGGTTGATTGCGTTAGTTAGCTTTGTTTCTTCCCAACGAAAATGTGTAAATCTAGTAAATAGGAAGTTATATCCCATTATGGTTTTAAATTAAATGGCGAATGGGGAGCAGAAATGATTTTGTATTACTTGTTGGCAACAGAAGAGGCTCACATTTTACTTCACTTTCCATGTTGAGGCAAAGACTAAGATAAAGAAGAACAGCTTATTAAAGTGCTATTGAAAAATAAGAGCGTACTACAAAAATCCACGAGTACAGCACAGTTAAGGCCTTTCATAAAACATTGCTCCGGGAAACGAAACGACTACACTACGATACGTATCTTCGTAAACAACTGCAAGTTAATGTCCTGGAATGAACGTATAAATTGCCAACTAAGACAAGTCCTCCGGACTGCGAGTCCAACATGTTACCACAGCAGCACCTCCGTCGGTAAGATGCTGAAGTCGCAATTTCAACGCTAGAAAACTGTAAGATTCCACTGTAGTTATCAAAAATGTAAGCGATAAAAACCCTGCATCACAGAGTATTAACGAACGTATTTCTTCATCAACCCTTAACCCACGACGTGTGGTCTGTTATACTGCGTGAAAATTTTCGAACTCTCCTTTCAAGATCAGTTCTGGTGGAATGCTGCCACGGGGTGTTCGGAAATTCCCATTGCAAACTTATAGGACTTGTAGAGGGGATTGAGGAGGTAATATTTGGAATGGGAACCCATGTCCTGAAACGACCCGTTTTCGTGCTACAAGCGTTCGAAAACATGTTTATTGGGTAAGTATGAAACAAGGCGGTCATGGTGGAGGGTGCTTACGTCGAATCAGCTGATGTCGCTTTGACGTCTGTTCTACCACTCTGACCTGGTTCGAGCCCCATTCACGTGTCTGTGAGTGTTAGAGAAACGTGGTTGGGTACACATTTGTTGAATACACAGACATGAGACTTTTGTACGGCGTAGCTCATGGTATGGAAGAGCTGCCCGTCGCCTTTATCAAGATCGTTATCCACAAAGTATGTCTCCATTGCGTACCCTTTTCACCACAATTACGCAACGCCTTCGAGAAAGAGGTACTTTCGCCGTCAACAGGCATGACAGTGGTGCTCCGAAAAATGGTTCAAATGGCTGTAAGCATTATGGGATTTAACATCTGAGGTCATCAGTCCCCTAGACGTAGAACTACTTAAACCTAACTAACCTAAGAACATCACACACATCCATGCCTTAGGCAGGATTCGAAGCTGCGACCGTAGCAGCAGCGCGGTTCCGGACTGAAGCGCCTAGAACCGCTCGGCCACAGCGGCCGGCGTGGCTCTCCAAAGAAACGCCGAACATCAGAAGTGGAAGAGGCCGTACTGCAGCACGTTAAAGAGAACACGCCAACGGGTACACGAGCACTTTCAAGTTCACGCCCAATAAATTACTTGTAAAATTTGTCACGTTGCGAAATGTTTCCAAATGGTTGTAGCACGGAAACGGTACGTTTTCGGGCATGGGCTACTGTTCAAAGTATTATGTACTCGCTCCTCTATACAAGTCTGGGAAGTTTGTAACGGAAATTTTCGAACACCCTGTATCGCCTGCATCTCACACCCACCCACACCCCACTCCACCCAACCTTCTTAAGCCATCAGCCATACAATCTTTTGCTGTCGGTAGCATTATCGCCTTCTTTGCTTTTTGTGAGCACACATTAGTGACACCTGACGGGGTGTGCTATACCGCGCCTTTTGAACTACGTTCCCCCATTCTTGTGTATAGTATAAAATATTTTCACAGCAACGTGTCAGTTTTAACTATTCTAAGTTTGATGGAGTTGTTGGTTGGTGGATGGAGGAAGATGTCAGTGACACAGATCAAGAAATAGACGAAAACGATTGTGATTTTACAGTAGCCACTAATCACAGTTCTGCTAGCGGAGGTCATTCAGAGGAAGAACTTTAAATCAGTTGTGATAGGGACCTTTCTGTTTCTCCAGTGAAATAGTTGAAGTGTTAGTTAAAATCATGTGTGTTCTGAGTGGTAATAAATAAAGCTATAGATCCCAGCACTGATGTCAGTTTTGCAGACTTTGTTTTTGTACATATCGAGGGCGATTTTTATGTGCAAGTTTAAACCACAGATCTTAGTTTTATGTGAAAACTTATTTGCTACAGAGATACTACAATTTTTCAGAATGTAAAATTCAGGTGTCTGACAGTTCATTTGTGTTTATTTAAAAACTGCACAAAAGCATGTGATTTTTGTGATAAGAAAGTAAAATACTTCAGACTTTGTTTAGTACAATAAGATCAACAAGGAGTATTTAAACAACACTTAAATAATTGTAAAAACAATCGTTGGATAACTCAAATTAAGGACTTCAAATGATTTGCACTTTAAATTTCGTTTTAAACGTGGAGATCCTAGAGACACCACCTCGTAGTGTTAATCCTTAACAATTTTTTCTTTTACATAGAAGCGTCTGCTATACGGTCGGTTGCAAGCAAACATGAACATTATGTTACTTACTGTACACAGGTTCTGCAGAGGAAGATCAATTGGTGACGCTGTTAATATGACTCTACATATTGTAAATACTTCAGTTTCGAGATATGCGCTTGAACTCATGACTGACATCGCATGCGCCTACGATACACTATAGTGGCCTTCTGTATTCGCGTGCATATGAGACCTTAGGAACCCAAAATATTGTACAGCAGTTTTCCCGTTTACTGTAGAGGACGCTCCGACTATTGGCTCGCGAAGCATAACAGGCTAACAAAATAATTACTATTTTCTGTTTTCCAGGTGCTGTAATTATTCAGTAGTTGTGTGGTATCAGTATTGAACTCCTCGTGTACCAGTTAGACGTGGCAGAAGTTATTGAAGGGGTAGCTGTTAATGCGATGGCTTCGCAACTGTGGTTGCGGACTCCAGGACGGGCCTCGAAAACGAATAATGAATGAAGTGCTCGTTGCTGCTGCAGTGTTGGTGCATGGATAAAAAATTGGTTATAGCCTTACGTAAAACTACATACACACTTCTAAAGCAAAGGTTTTCTCTCGCCACTCCCTGAGGCTTGGCAGAGTCCCCGTAACTTGAACCATTATTTACAGATCTTATGGTTCAAATGGCTCTGAGCACTATGGGACTTAACAGCTATGGTCATCAGTCCCCTAGAACTTAGAACTACTTAAATCTAACTAACCTAAGGGCATCACACACATCCATGCCCGAGGCAGGATTCGAACCTGCGACCGTAGCAGTCGCGCGGTTCCGGACTGTGCGCCTAGAACCGCGAGACCACGGCGGCCGGCTGCAGATCTCGAAGCGGTCTTCTAGATGAGAGGAAAAAGATTATGAAACTTTTGTAATCTGTAATTGAAGTAAATGGAAATAGTTCGCCAGCTACATACAGGGTGTTCGGAAAATCCCATTATAAACTTCTAGGACTTAAAGAGGGTAGTGATTACATAACATTTTGAATAGGAACCCACATCCGGAAATATACCGTTTCCGTTCCACAAAGGTATCAGTTCAGATGTGTAACGCGTCCACGTTTGCTGAGGAGAAGACAAAAGTTTCAGAGTTGCTTGTCCTGGTATGCAGTTGGGCAGGCAGGATGACGTAAAGCTACGCCACTTAATGTCCGCCAGAAAATACGGTTTCAGCATGGTGGTGCATCACCTCACTCCCCATGAGCCATTCGGAGACATCTGAACAGACAGTACGGAGAGAGATGGATAGGCCGAAGTGGGCCACCCTCGTGCCCTCCGCGAACGCCGCGCTTAGCTCCTATGGACTAGTTCTTGTTGGGTCGTATGCAAAGTTTAATTTGTGAAACTTCTGTAGAGACAGACGAAGATGTGCTGGCACGAGTTCTGGCCGCTCCACTAGAGACTGATGAGACACCAGGTGAGATGTAGAGTGTGTGCCCGAACATGCTTCGTAAATACAGTGTCTTCGTAGATACAATGTCTTGGTGGTCGCCACATCGAGCCGCTATTGTAATGCATCGGTACTGTTCTGTACGTACACTATGCTGTGTTCTTTTTTGCTTTGGAATAATGTAAATACGTAATGTTTAAGTGTTAATACAAAGAAATGTGCTTAAGAGGTAAATGGATGTTTCGTTGTGTTTCCTTTCGAATTGTTACTTAATAATTGCTCTACGTCACGCCTAATTCAATTCGTCAAGCAGAAGTTGATGAGCTGTACATCTGAACTGAAACCGTCGTAGAGCGGAAGCGGTACGTTTCCGGACGTGCGTTGCTATTCCCCTTTAGAAGTCCTAGAAGTTTACAATGAGAGTTTCCGAACACCCTGTATAAGTTAGCAAGCATGTTAAATGCTCGTATTACGAATACATCTTTGCTTTCGTCTGGTGCACTTTAACACTGACGAGACTGATGAAGGAAATCGTATTGCTGAGGTTTGCTGGTGATTTTCGCAATAAATCTGTTGAGGTTTTGCTGTTGAACCTCGGGATACGTTCGTTAAATATCGTGATACGTTACAGTGAAATACTGCATTAGTCAGGGCGTGAACGATACGATCGCCAATGAGATCACAGAAACGGTCAAACGTAATAAGATGCCACCAGATCTGGAGATGGGACGAATGTCAGTCTGACTGGAACCGCAAATTCTCAAGTATTGACGACAGAGTCATTATGGACACCATTGACCTTAATCGAATAACTTTTTATCTAATAGCAGGTCACTGCCCACATCTCAAACTTCGAACTCTAGTAGGATGCAGTATTACACCAGTCTGTGAAAGTGGAGAACGAGATTCCGGTCGTCAAGTTGTTCTGAAATTCCACAGTTCTAGAAAGAGAGAGAAACTAAACGGTTTGATTGCAAATTGCAAACCATTGTAGAAGACCAAAACTTGTGGATTGAATTTAGTTCTAATATAAAATGTATATTAAAGAAGCAGCTGCTCTACTATCTTTCTTTAAGGTCAGGTGAACACTCTGAAAGTCAGTCAAAGAACAGAAGGATATATGGAGTAACTGAGATAAGAATGTTTAGAACAATCGTTTTATAGTCATAACACAGTGGCTAGAATTTTAAGTTAGCTTCTGTAAACAAAAGTTATTAAAGTCACTATAAGGAATATTATGGCCACCCCTACAGATGTAAGTGCTCCCCAGTATTTTCGATACCGGCATGGACCATGTGAAATATACATACATTTGCAGCGAGTATCAGCTTGGTAGAACTAGATTCCTTCACAGTCATCAGTGACCATAATTCTTATTTTATGTTGATATTCATTGCTATTAACAATTTAGGAAACGAAAATTATCAGATGAACAACCTGTTCTGATATATATAGTAACAAATCTACAATTTGTGTCAGTAATTTGAATTTTTATTAAATGGTTCAAATGGCTCTGAGCACTATGGGACTCAACATCTTAGGTCATAAGTCCCCTAGAACTTAGAACTACTTAAACCTAACTAACCTAAGGACATCACACACACCCATGCCCGAGGCAGGATTCGAACCTGCGACAGTAGCAGTCCCGCGGTTCCGGACTGCAGCGCCAGAACCGCTAGACCACCGCGGCCGGCAATTTTTATTACACAATGGAAACTGCTGCATCGTGGTCCGATTTCATATCTTTATAATCTTCCAGCGACGGTAAGTTCGTGCCAAGCACAAAGCGGCCACAGTAGCAGGACAGCAGCACGCTGCGGTGGTATTGTGGAAGGAGGAGATAACTGTGGCATAACGCGTGAAAAATACTGGAACAACACACCAGGAGCAGATGGAGACCAAGCGGCACTTGCTCTCCAACGTGATCTTCAGTACTACGAGCGAAGAAAGTGCACTGACCGGTTCAGAGCTCGGTATTAACGATCCCACTTCCCCAGCTGGGCCCCCGTGTATGTATTCGATCACTAAAGCCTTTCTTCTCGATGGAATGGTAAGCCCTAATCTTCCCTCCTTTTTAGTTTAACACAGTGCCTGAGACAAATATAGCGTCGTGTTCATGGCTCTAAGCACTATGGGGCTTAACACCTGAGGTCATCACTCCCCTAGAACTTAGAACTACGTAAACCTAACTAACCTAAAGACAGCACACGCATCCATGCCCGAGGCAGGATTCGAACCTACGACCGTAGCAATAGCGGGGTTCCGGACTGAAGCGCCTAGAAGCGCTCGGGCACCGCGGCCGGCTATAGCGTCGGGTGCAATGTAAATCAGTGTTTAATGTGTGGGCACATAAAGTGACAATGACAGTGCATGATTCTCAACAAGGCTAAGACTACTTTGCGGCACATTGTTCGTCAGGTGGCCATTCAAAACAGTTCAAACCGTTAATGTAAAAATAGTAATGTGATTATGTGAGAAAATAAAAACAGCTTTAATAAATACAGTAATCTCGATTCCCAGCATTTGATAAAAATGTCAGGCGGCCGGAGTGGCCGAGCGGTTCTAGGCGCTACAGTCTGGAACCGTGCGACCGCTACGGTCGCAGGTTCGAATCCTGCCTCGGGCATGGATGTGTGTGATGTCCTTACGTTAGTTAGGTTTAAGTAGTTTTAAGTTCTAGGGGACTGATGATCTCAGATGTTAAGTCCCATACTTCAGAGGTAGAGACTATCTGGGCAGAGACCGAACTTCTGCCACATGCAAAGGTAACTACAGTCATGGGATAGCTCGTAATATCATGTCGGACCTCCTTTTTCCCAACGTTGTGAAGCAACTCGACGTGTCATGGACTCAACTAGTCGTTGGAAGTCGCCTGCAGAAATATTAAGCCACACTGCCTCTGTAGTCATCCATAGTTGAGAAACCGTTGCCACTGCAGTATTTTGTGAACGCACGGACCTCTCGATTGTGTCCCATAAATGTTCGATGGGATTTTTGTCGGGCTGTCTAGGTGGCCAAATCATTCGCTCCAACTATTACGAATATTCACCGTAAACTCGTCTGTCGTACGTATTTTTCTTTTCTTGTTTGACAGGATCATCTTAATGGAATGCACTACCACAATTAAATTTAGCTTCTCTTTTACACTTCATTTATTAAACCTTTTAAAACGAAACATTTTACAAGAATCCGTTTTTTTTTTAACTTTAGTCACTGTTACATAAATTTTAATAACAGAATATGTTCGTGAATGCCACATAGCATACAAGTAACTGACTGTACATTTCCGAAACTTACATTGCGTTACATGAAGAGTCTCAGTTTTCAGAGATCATATAATTCTAGTCACTTTCGTTTCATACCTGATGTAGCCCGAGAATTCAGAGGACATCCGTCATAAGCTCTCGCGGAGAACAGAATCAAATATTCGCATCTTACTGTTGAATTCATGCTACCGAAAATAAAAAACGCTGACATCAAACAGTGAAAACGGTTCGCAGAATACACGGTTTTATTCCGTTATGTTTCACTGCCAGCAACAAATCGAAAACGATTCCAGAGAGACAAATGATATCCCAGAGATATGGTCCGTCAGTTTTTTAAGTTTCTTTGGATTACCTGGTTTGGTCCGGAACGCATTTTCGCTGTTTTTCTTTAGCTGTGTTGTTGTGCCCAATGAAACTTCCTGACGTTTCGACGCTGTACTTCCAATTGGAAAACTGAACATTCGAAGCTGCAGAAGTTGCCAGAATGAAACTTTCATTCTGCAGCGGAGTGTGCGCTGATATAAAACTTTCTGGTAGATTAAAACTGTGTGCCGAACTGAGACTCAAACTCGGGACCTTTTCCTTTCGCGGACAAGAGCTCTTCCAACTAAGCTACCCAAGCACGACTCACGCCCTTCCTCACAGCTTCAATTCTGTCAGTATCTCGACTCCTATCTTCCAAACTTCTCATAAGCTCTACTGCGACTCTTCCAGAAAGTTTCGTAACATCACACACTCCGCTGTAGAGTGAAAACTTCATTCTGGAAACATCCCCAGGCTGTGGCTAAGCCATGTCTCTGCCTATCCTTTCTTCCAGGAGTCCTAGTTCTGCAAGGTTTGCAGGGGAGTTTCTGTGAAGTTTAGAAGGTAGGAGATGAGATTCTGGCAGAATTAAAGCTGCCAGGACAGACCGTTAGTCGTGCTTGGGTGGCTCAGTCGGTAGAGCACTTGTCCATGAAAGGCAAAGTTTCAAAGTTAGAATCTCGGTCCAGCACACGGTTTTAATCTGCCGTGAAGTTTCTATGGCAGCTGATTTGAAATCAGGTTTTCACTATGTGATGGTACAGCTGTGCTTACGGCATTTCCCTGTAGATGTCAGTATAATCTGCATCGGTTCGACTGACCAACAGTCAAATCGCTCCCCATGGGCTAACATACACTCCTGGAAATGGAAAAAAGAACACATTGACACCGGTGTGTCAGACCCACCATACTTGCTCCGGACACTGCGAGAGGGCTGTACAAGCAATGATCACACGCACGGCACAGCGGACACACCAGGAACCGCGGTGTTGGCCGTCGAATGGCGCTAGCTGCGCAGCATTTGTGCACCGCCGCCGTCAGTGTCAGCCAGTTTGCCGTGGCATACGGAGCTCCATCGCAGTCTTTAACACTGGTAGCATGCCGCGACAGCGTGGACGTGAACCGTATGTGCAGTTGACGGACTTTGAGCGAGGGCGTATAGTGGGCAAGCGGGAGGCCGGGTGGACGTACCGCCGAATTGCTCAACACGTGGGGCGTGAGGTCTCCACAGTACATCGATGTTGTCGCCAGTGGTCGGCTGAAGGTACACGTGCCCGTCGACCTGGGACCGGACCGCAGCGACGCACGGATGCACGCCAAGACCGTAGGATCCCACGCAGTGCTGTAGGGGGCCGCACCGCCACTTCCCAGCAAATTAGGGACACTGTTGCTCCTGGCTTATCGGCGAGGACCATTCGCAACCGTCTCCATGAAGCTGGGCTACGGTCCCGCACACCGTTAGGCCGTCTTCCGCTCACGCCCCAACATCGTGCAGCCCGCCTCCAGTGGTGTCGCGACAGGCGAGAATGGAGGGACGAATGGAGACGTGTCGTCTTCAGCGATGAGAGTCGCTTCTGCCTTGGTGCCAATGATGGTCGTATGCGTGTTTGGCGCCGTGCAGGTGAGCGCCACAATCAGGACTGCATACGACCGAGGCACACAGGGGCAACACCCGGCATCATGGTGTGGGGAGCGATCTCCTACACTGGCCGTACACCACTGGTGATCGTCGAGGGGACACTGAATAGTGCACGGTACATCCAAACCGTCATCGAACCCATCGTTCTACCATTCCTAGACCGGCAAGGGAACTTGCTGTTCCAACAGGACAATGCACGTCCGCATTTATCCCGTGCCACCCAACGTGCTCTAGAAGGTGTAAGTCAACTACCCTGGCCAGCAAGATCTCCGGATCTGTCCCCCATTGAGCATGTTTGGGACTGGATGAAGCGTCGTCTCACGCGGTCTGCACGTCCAGCCCGAACGCTGGTCCAACTGAGGCGCCAGGTGGAAATGGCATGGCAAGCCGTTCCACAGGACTACATGCAGCATCTCCACGATCGTCTCCATTGGAGAATAGCAGCCTGCATTGCTGCGAAAGGTGGATATACACTGTACTAGTGCCGACATTGTGCATGCTCTGTTGCCTGTGTCTATGTGCCTGTGGTTCTGTCAGTGTGATCATGCGATGTATCTGACCCCAGGAATGTGTCAATAAAGTTTCCCCTTCCTGGGACAATGAATTCACGGTGTCCTTATTTCAATTTCCAGGAGTGTATATTTAATAAAAGGTGACGCACAGTGGGTAACTAATATAACGGAAGTGGCCCTAAAATACATGAGGCATGGGTGTTGCACCTCACAAAGGATAACAAATAAAGTGATCACCTAAGTACAAATGAAACAGTATTCCAAATTAATCCCTGTTACTTACAAAGTTCCCTGACAACATGTATGAATAACCAATTATTACTGATCTGATGGACCACAAGAAATGCAAAGAATTGAAAATTAACCATTACTGACATGCGGCAGTACTAGAGTTGTAAAAGCATCTTAGCCTACCACAGACTATCATAAGTAAGGATAGACCACGCTAGTTTTCCCAGTACACTATGTCGGTTAATATCATACCCGCGTTTAGTGTATATTAGGTGTGTTGCATACCTATTGGGTGTCACCTCATTTCGATCTATTTGTTTACAAATGCGATCAGTGTCTTAATGCACTGTGTAACACAATTAAACGTTCACTTTCCTGAAAACCCGCAATTTTCTCGCATTTTTTGTTTTAAGTTTGAAATTTGGCTCAAACGTGCCTACAACCTTCCTCTCTAATGGTGCGAAAGCATGGCGCGGTGCAACGTCATCCTCAGGCTCGGCGACGCTTAAAACAGCAAGATGTCGACACGTGGGGAAATACACCAGAGCTCAGAAGATCACGTGACTTTTAAGCTTGGTTAATGATGTCACATTGGCACCAAATTTCAATACAATTCTGCCCAACGGGTCAGACGCTGTGGAGGTCGTCACACGCCCTGTTACCTACATTTCACCCCGACTGTTGACGCCTCTACGATGGAGGTCATAAAAGCGACATCCAGCGTTTAAATCACGCAATTTTATTTGTTGCCGAGGCAAAGACTTCAGACACACTGCCCCTCAGAATCGATACGGAAATGCCTCAGAATGTCTACATCTTCATTTACATTTATACTCCGCAAGCCACCCAACGGTGTGTGGCGGAGGGCACTTTACGTGCCACTGTCGTTACCACCCTTTCCTGTTCCAGTCGCGTATGGTTCGCGGGAAGAACGACTGCCGGAAAGCCTCCGTGCGCGCTCGAATCTCTCTAATTTTACATTAGTGATCTCCTCGGGAGGTATAAGTAGGGGGAAGCAATATATTCGAGACCTCATCCAGAAACGCACCCTCTCGAAACCTGGACAGTAAGCTACACCGCGATGCAGAGCGCCTCTCTTGCAGATTCTGCCACTTGAGTTTGCTAAACATCTTCGTAACGCTATCACTCTTACCAAATAACCCTGTGACGAAACGCGCCGCTCTTCTTTGGATCTTCTCTATCTCCTCTGTCAACCAGACCTGAGCAATACTCAAGTATAGGTCGAACGAGTGTTTTGTAAGCCACTTCCTTTGTTGATGGACTACATCTTCTAAGGACTCTCGCAATGAATCTCAACCTGGTACCCGCCTTACCAACAATTAATTTTATATGATCATTCCACTTCAAATCGTTCTGCACGCATACTCCCAGATATTTTACAGAAGTAAATGGGGGCAGTGAAGTCACCCGTGGCCTTGGGGCGTTGATTCTCGCACATTTCGGGGTCGGAAACGACAGTTCTCGGTAAGATAAGTAACAGGACGGTATTTTGACAACTTTTGACGCTGCTGATACGCCTAGAAGTTTGACACCCTCTCTAAGAACACTGTGGGGCTGTATCCTCACTGAACGTAATAGCACCTCCTCGGAGTGCAGTGTGACCACAATTTTTGCTGTCATATGCAGCTTGAAATCGCTAGAGAGAGTCCAAAATCATTTGACCATTTTTTAACGTGATCATGCCCTCCTGTGGAGCGATTATGGAGAGGTGTAACATTAACATATTTGTGAATTAAACTGCAAAGGGTCCCTCTAAGACCCGTCTATTTTACAACCACCTCAGTGGCCACTGCCTTACTTTCATTGAGAATTGTAAAAATTTGGCTTTATGGAGAAAACCTGCGAAGTATTACGAAAGAGCTGCTAGACACCTGCAAACAGGCAATTAGCGTCAGACAAGTGTCAAGTAGTTGTTTTCCTGCAGCACCTAGGACTACGTAGCAGGTGTTCTCTGCAAATGCACATTTTTAAAATTCTCTAAAAGTGTGGGTGAGTGCCACCAAGGGTATCGCCGCTGGGGGTCTTAGAGGGACCCTTTACCGTTTCATTCAGGCATGTGTCAATTTCTAACCCTCTGGATCACGCCACAGGAGGGTGTGAAACAGTATGGATGAAAAAGCATAAGCACCCTTTGCCGCTTCGAATTACGTTCACACTTCTTCCAGTGATTTTGAACAATCCCTAGTGGTTGCAACCTGAACACGAGAGAAAAATTTGCAGTCACGCCGGATTCAAAAGGGGTTCGATCATGTTGCAGGGGAATGCAGCCCCACATCGTCCTTAGAGAAGTACTAAAATGTCCGAGTGTGTCCCCAGCTTCCGAGGTCGTCAAAGACGTCGCCCTGCGGCACATCGCACTGAGAACTGTCATTTTCAGTGCGAAATTTGCGGGAATCAACGCTCCAAGGAAAGGGGTGGATTCTTTGGCGCCCTTTATGTCACACCCCGAGACCTTTTCGCGTCGATTCTGAGTTACGCTGTGTCTGAAATATTTTCTCCTGCCATTCATAAGAAAAAAGCGTGATTTCAACTCCGCGTATCGACATTATGACTTCCAACGCCGAGGCATCAAAATAATGGGTGAAATGTGTATAAGACGGCGTATGACGATCTTCCGATCGTGCGAAACGTCCACGGTGGCGTTGGGCAGGTTTGTGGTGAAATTTGACGCCAGTGTGTCATCATTAACCTGCCGTAACTTCCACGTCACATCAACTTCTGAGCTGTAGCATGGCGCCACGCTTTCGCACCATTACATAAGAAGCAGCTTGTAGGTACTTTTGGGGCAAATTCCAAACTTACACATAGCAGTTGGAAACAGTTACGGGGTTTCGGATAAGTGATGCTTTAATTGGGTTGCGCAGTGTAAATTCCCTCGATACCGAAAGCGCTGAACCATCTAGAAACCGAGGAAGGATACAACATTAACAAGCGATCAAAGTTCTTCAGCATGCGTCATCGTTTGGAAGTGAGATTTCTACAACACAAAGACCAACGAAAGAAATTACTGAGTCACGCGTCAATAGTGTGGCTGGACTGCCGGCCGAGTGGCCGAGCGGTTCTAGGCGCTTCAGTCTGGAACCGCGAGACCGCTACGGTCGCAGGTTCGAATCCTGCCTAGGGACTGGATGTGTGTGATGTCCTTAGGTTAGTTTGGTTTAAGTAGTTCTAAGTTCTAGGGGACTGATGAGCTCAGAAGTTAAGTCCCATAGTGCTCAGAGCCATTTGAACCATTTTTTGTGGCTGCACTCGGTTCGGGAGGACGATGGTTCAAACCCTTGTTCGGCCATCCAAATTTAGGTTTTCCGTGATTTCCTTAAATCACTCCTACCAAATGCCGCGATGGTTCCTTTGAAAGGGCAAGGCCGATTTCCTTCCCCATCTTTCACACAATCCGAGCTTATGCTCCGTCTCTAATGACCCCGATGTCGCCGGGAGGTTAAACCCAATCTTTCTCCCTCCTTTCTGAGTGCTATGCAACTATACAAATATCACAGTGCAGTGGCTACACATCCACGACATAACCTTCAGAAGTGTAGACTCTGCCCACAATATGTCAAACGTTTGGCTCAGGAACTCTTACAGAGATTAGGAAAAATTTCCAGTATCACTACTGAAACAACTAATGTAATGTCTATGTCTGCTTTATCTGCGACCTCACCTTATGGGCAATCTAGTGTCTCGAACTCAATAACATCAGTTTCGCGATGCACTCCTACAGTAATTTCTGACAGAAGTAGACGAATTCATTGCTAGAGTTGGTTCTACTTCACGAGCCTCGTTATCGATGTTAGAGACCAAATACTGGAGGAAAGCTTTTCAATTAATGCGTTCTGGTTACGAGGCGCCTCACCAGCGTACCACGTTGTTCAACGTTAAATATCAACATGTTCACGCTGTTTTCAAAAAGCAGATTACGTATTCAAATGCTCTCGCTGATGAATTGACAGATCTGTCCATACACAAACTGATTAAGTTCATTGTCACAACACCAGAACTCGTTTTCTTCTGGTGAGTGCGGAGAAACAGTACAATTAATTATACAAAATACGCAGTGGACTAACACTGAACGATGTGCAGTTCTAATTATGTGCAAAACGAACAAAGAAACAAGAATACAGAGAGAAGTAGTTGGTTCCCAGTTTCTCTTATATATTCAATTTTGTCTGTTGCCCTACCAACGCTACAAAAACCGTCGTTAATCCTACAATTTACTGCGTCATTTGCGCACTGTTTCCAAAACTATCGCAATGTAGTTTTGGGGAAGCGCAACTGTAGGCAGTACAAATCTAGCAATTTAATGTCCTGGCAAGGAATGAATAATTTAGGTGAACGGGATCATCCCATAATCTGCGAATGGTTAGGGCAAAGTAAATTCGTAGTGGACACATCGTGATTGCCTGAATACGCCAAATTATGGCAAACTACACATGCAAACAACTTCACTGATCGCATCATGGATGGGCCTTCAGCCACTCGGGAAAAGAATAAGACACACTGAACGTACGTGATCTTAACAAAGTGCGTGCAAAAGCATGCTAATTCTCTTATCTCGCTGGCCCAAACTGTAGTTTCTCACCATATTCTGCACGCAGATGCGTGGAGAGTGGCGAGCGCCGTGATTTGCTGCAGTATTTACAGATCAGATATCTTCTGGATCTCCAGATCGCCGGCCCGTGTGGCTGAGCGGTTCTAGGCGCTTCAGTCTGGTACCACGCGACCGCTCCGGTCGCAGGTTCGAATCCTGCCTCGGGCATGGATGTGTGTGCTGTCCTTAGGTTAGTTAGGTTTAAGTAGTTCTAAGTTCTAGGGGACTGATGACCTCAGATGTTAAGTCCCATAGTGTTCAGAGCCATTTTTTGATTTGGATCTCCAGATCAAGTTATCGTGCCACGCCCCCTGATGAAGCGTTCTCTTACGTGTACTCAGAAGAACTCTCTAGACGAAGTGTTCTCCTCCCGAACCACAGAGAAAGTATTTTCCACCTACACAGTTTTTTCTACTTCCTACAAGTCCGCACAGTTTCTGTGTGCCAATGAATAAAGCTCTGAGAAATGCTGGCCAATGATATTTTTGTTAATAAGACAACAATTGCTCCTCTTAGCAATAGTTTTACTACATTAGGCAGTCGTTTCATTCCCACGTTCACAGTTCTTCAACAATTCTGAGTTAGTTTCCCACTTCTCAATTAAGTTTTCTAATCCATCCATACTCCTTATCTTCATGTCCACATTACTCAGAAACTAGCACCGTGACACCTCCATCACTGCTATTATTTAAGATTAACCAATAATGAGCCCTCTTAGAAATTTTTAGACAAGAGGTTGTTCACCTCGTCGAAAGTGGTGCCAGAAAGCCATCTCTTCCATTAAAAAAAAATTCTTGTTAACCGACGAGGTCTATCATTTCTCATGGAATACCGAGATATTTATCTGTTACTGGCTTCCCCTCTACCAGAATACGCAGCGGGTTGCTCTTTGGCATCATAAAAACCTTTGAAATGTGGCTTGTAAAACCCGAGAATCTGCCTGAGCGTACTTGTTCGTCACGCTATATTACATGAGTTCTGTGAATGTAGGCTTGGACCGCATATTGTGAAGAGCGCATTGTGCGAAAAATTGCCGGAACGCAACTATCAGACGCCCACACTAAACAATGGACAGGGTGTGGTCCGGTAACTGCCCTGAGCGGTCAGCTCGCCCCATCCCCTCGCTCTCTCCTCTGATAAGCGGGTGGGGGGAGCTGTCGAAGGCCAAGTAGCTGGCCTGGGCCTCTGTGACCAGCCTGGCTCATCACGGACCCAGCTAAACTACGGACAATATTACATGCGAAACAGCCACTAAGAGAGAGGAGAAATTAATGTAAAAGTAGACAGCTAAATCCCAGATATTACCGGCGTTACTATTTAGAAGTGTTAACTATTTTATTAATTGTTGGAAATAAATTCAGATAGTAATGACTTTTAAATAGTTGTGAATGATACACGAGACATGAGAGTCGGGCAATGGATTGATGCGCATAAATTGCGATAGAGCTAAGAAATCAACCCCGGCCCCTTGTCACAGTTAAGAGATACGCCGCAGGAAACTGGATTTTTGCAACATCCTCAGTATTCTAAGAAAAGACTTCGCCTTGTCACCCCCTAGGATTACAGAACTCACAAAAACGGAACAGGCGTTACTGGTGATTGTTTCCCTATTGGGTTAGTTCCTTTACTGTGGTGCGAGTATAAAGTCCACAGTACGGTGATGTGGGGACTGGGTTATAGTTCATTTTCGATATCAAATCATCCACCTAACTGTGGAGTGCCAACCGTGTGATCGGACCTCACGTGGATTTTTCTGTACCTTGCTGGGCATCAGGAGCTGTATCGTGTAGCGTCTCTGTTTCAAATGACCCTTATGTATGGTAACTATCAGTTACCTGTGTGGATAGTAAACAGTAAAGCCCAAACAAGTTAAGGTGGTTAGAAGAGTGGAAATGTACAACACTGGTGACAAACCATGCAACTACATGAGCCACTTTCCCTATTTTCGCAAGTTACATACATGTTTGTTTCGTATCTTAATGCCCTAAATTCATGTACTTTTAAATTTATTAATGAATGAATTAGATCGTAGTTTTGGATTTTAATCATACTGTGGGTTCGGGAGGAGAACACTTCGTCTAGAGAGTTCTTCTGAGTACACGTAAGAGAACGCTTCATCAGGGGGCGTGGCACGATAACTTGATCTGGTTTCAGATTTAATAATGCTATTATTGATATTGAGTGAAGATTTTCAAATAAGAGTGTCGGAGTCCCTGTGCAGGAAATTACAATGTAGAGTAAATGTCTGAAGATGGCCTTGTAAGCCGAAAACCGGTTAGCAATAAAAATAATATTGTAGAACAAAAGCAAACTGGTGCTTTTCATTTATTATTACAATGTAGAGATGTGTGGAAATAGAACGACTGAGAGCACATCAAAGGTTCACACTAAAATCAGTGTTGGTATAGGTCTGAGCTGGTCTCGTTTTGGAGCCTTATGTGTCGTGTTAGCATTACGGGGCTGTTAATATCGCTGTGAAATGGGGGATAGCTTACACGTCTGGAAACAAGTGTTAGGGAACCCGTGTGGTGTTGCTTTCGAATTTTAGTGGAGTTGAAGCATCGTGATCTTGAATGGCTGTAACGGCTTGTTGCCCATAATCTGTTCATTCTCCGGAAACTAATTGTATTATATTTTCTGTGAACGTTTTTTTATGAGGGTTTGTAATATATTAGATAAATGTAATATTAACGTTTTAATAAAGGTCACTCAGTAATCGTTTTCCCGAGTTAAATTTGAATAATTGAAGTTCCACGGCGCAAGATACAACTATGTGATAACACAGTTCCAAGAACTGAAGGTCCAAAACTCAAACCAAAACCAAACTCTCCTATTCCCCAGGAAACAATTAAGCTTATACCGACTTTTGTGACTACGTAGAAGTCCATTAGTTCAATCGCATCGCCTCCAGCTGACTATAAGTTTGGTAACAAAAATCTGCTACCGGCTAATAACACCAGCTGGGGATAAGTCACCGTATACTTGAGTCTGTCGTAATAGCGGATCTGAGAACCTGCTGGTAAAATTATGCATCCAGATCCCACTTGCCTGCGTTCTTCCCTCCATGAAGATCCACGACAAACTGTCGAGTTCAGAGCAAAGCACGAAATTTGTTATAGCCCTCTTAGCCCGTCGCCGCTGTAGTTAGAGAACGCATGGTTGGCTGTTTGCTCGCCCACGGACGTTGTCGGTCACGCAGAGACAGCTAATACGAACGCCACACACGTGGCCAAATTTAGAAAATTATCAACTAGAGAAGTGTACGTCAGGGGAAATTCTCTGAATACTCCGTGCAGTGAAAGCGAGCCCTCGTGATTCACTAATCTCGTATTTTGCGAAATGTTCCCACCCCCTTCAGTCTACTTGCGAAGGGAGTATCTGAACGCCTGTCTAGTTATGACCGTCTTCCAAAAATTTTACTGTGACTCCCCCCTGTATTAGTGACTACAGCAGCGCGCCACACCGTAATTTATATACGTAAAATTATGCTGCGGTTTGACATCCGGATCGATAATCACTTCTCCGACAACCAACTTTTTAAGAGCACCGTTCTTACTTCGTGTCAGGTTGCTGCGAGTGGCACACTATTACATCACTCCTTGTAGACTCGTTGGACACCCCGCGTTGATACACCAACAAATCGGGCAACTTCATTCGAAGACTGGGCTTGGGTGCGTCCAAACAACAGTGAATCATTTATGACAATTTGATACGACTCCACGTCAACCCACCTTACTGTACTGATACCGTAGAACAGGCTTGTCCACACACGTCACTTCACTGTCACGGTTCGCGATCGCAATAGTCGGTGACATTATCGTCTGGTACTAGTTCTAAACCATTTACAACACTCCAAAGCTTTCAGTTCGCTCTTTTAACTGGGTGACTAGTGCTTTGTCCGTTAAGTTTATTTTACGTTACTGTTTCGATAGCAATTTCTGATAGGGAGCGTTTACAAATAGCGCACCCTCCACTGAAAAGTGAAGGATTCAGTCTGGAAACAATCCCTAGGCCGTGATAAACCCATCCCTCGCAAATATCCTTTCTTACAAGGATACAACTCCAGCAAGCTCGTACAGGCGACCTTTAATGAGGTTGAGAACTCGGTACTAAGCTACTCACCCAATTGAAGCAATGAAAACCGGTCGTAAGTCCTGTCTGGGTGGGGTGACTCGATAAAAGCATTGATCCTAAAAGGCAGCATACCCTGTTCGACACTCAGTTTCGAAGTGTGAGGAAGTCTCGAAGCAGCATACATTCAAATGCAGCGTGAAAGATTCAGTCTGCTTGCGGTTTGTTTCGCTAATTTTTATTTCTGTTATGTCTATGCATTAATAGGTGAATGTTGAAAGGATTTAAGAGATAAATTCAGTATACATTCATACACAAGTTAGCGTTCGTTACCAAACAGTGTACATGTCATCGGAAGTTCAAATACAACAAAAATATCTAAAAAGAATTTAGAAATTACAAAGTCTGAGCAAATATTGTAGCGCCGAGTAACAGCCTCAATAAAACGAAATACTTTTTCCCTCGCCTCTACACAGAGGTGTCAGAAGTCATGGGGTATCTCCTAATGTCGTGTCGGACATCCTCTGCACGGCGTAAGGCAGCAGCTCGACGTCAGCTGGACTCAGCAAGGCTTTGGAAATCCTCTGCAGAAATGTTCAGCAATGCTGCCTCTACAGCCGTCCACAATCGCGAAAGTGTTGCCGGCGCAGGATGTTGTGCACGAACTGACCTCTCGATTATATCCCATAAATGTTTGATGGGATTTATGTCGACCGATATGGGTGGTCAAATCATTCGCTCGAATTGTGCAAAATGTTCTTTAAACCGGTCGAGAACAATTGTGGCACAATGACATGAGGCATTGTCATCCATAGAAATTCCATTGTTGTTTGGGAACATGATGTCCATGAATGGCTGAAAATGGTCTCCAGGTGGCTGAACACATCCATTTCCAGTCAATTATCAGTTCAGTTTGACCAGACGACCAAATCCGTTGCTTTTAAGCACAGCCCACACCAACATGGAGCCACCTGCAGCTTGCACAGTGCCTTGCTTACAACTTGAGTCCATGGCTTCGTAGGGTGTGCGTCACACTCGAACCCTCCGATCAGCTCTAACTAACTGAAATCGGGACTCATATGACCAGGCCACTGTTAGCCAGTCGTTTAAGATCCAACCGATTTGGTCACGAGCCGAGGAGAGGCGCTGCAGGAGGTAGGGTGTTGGTGTAGGCACTCGAGTCGGTCGTCTGCTGCCCAAGTCCATTAACGCCAAATTTCGCCGCACTGTCCTAAATGATACGTTCGTGCTACGTCCCGCACTGATTTCTACTGTTATTTGACGCAGTGTCGCTTGTTTCTTAGCTACGCAAAAGCTGATGCTGTCGGTCGTTAAGTGAAGCTTTGACCACTGCATTGTCCACGGTTAGAGGTAATTCCTGAAATCTTGCATTCGAGGCACACTCTTGATTCTGTGAATCTCGGAATATTGAATTCCCTAACAATTTCCGAAATGGAATGTCCCATGCGTCCAGCTCCAACTACCATTCCAAGTTCAAAGTCTGTTGAGTCCTTTCGTGCGGCCAGAATCACGTCGGAGATCTTTTCACATGAATCACCTGAGTATAAATGACGGCTCCGCCAATGCAATGCCTTCTTGTACCTTGTGTACGTGATTCTACCGCCACCTGTATATGTGCATATCGCTATTCCATGATTTTTGTCACCTCAGTGTATGTAAAATAAATTAAGAACTTAAAATGAAAAGATAAAGGCTGTGTAAATATTATAGCGCCGAGACACTGCACCAATAAATTCAATCCGTCGCGTCTATCTTGTTAAAGGAATACGGATGTTCAGATCTGGTGATTATATGGCCCTTGTTTGCGCCTGCTTTGTGTGTGTGTGTGTGTGTGTGTGTGTGTGTGTGTGTGTGTGTGTGTGTGTGTAGGCTGTATCCATATTATTAATGCCTCTTCTAATAGTGTGATTTACATGCAACAACTGAGAAGCTGTGTTCGCATCAGGCAACGGAATGCGATAGTGTGTTACAGAGACGCATATGCTCTTCTGATATGACCACTGCTGTACGTGCATGTACAGCCAACCCGCTAATCCATGAAATGACTGCCAGCTTAGTGATGCACATCGATAGATGCAACTGGGCAGTTAACACGCCCTTATCTTCAGCAGCATTTGTGAAGAGACTGTATTCTGTGCGTCCGTATCATCATGATTAAGCGTCCTAGTTTGTTCTGAGTATAAGCGGTGTTCCTTTGATTGTAATAGGAAATATTGCTGTTCCAATTACGATGTGGTGCTTTATCACCCAAGTTTCAGGCTTATGGCATATTCATTCTGTCAAGAGGGATAGACCGCCTATGCGAATGACTTTTATTTACGCTACTTAATGCTGCTTCAAATGTAAAACGTTTATTTTTGTCATGAAAAGTAACTAAACAGTATATTTTGGACAAGATTTGCCTTTTTATAACCACTTGCTAGGTGGTAGCCTAGGTAGTTCGGCCACTGGAATCAAAGTGTAACCTCCGGTGGCTTGATAATTCGTTCATTCAAAACCAGCTACCGTCGCTTCTTGCCTCAACCCTCTTTCCAGATTGTCGCGTTTTCCATCATCATTGGTGGATTGGTGGCTTTTCATATAAAATCATTATCATTCTTATTTGAAATCATCTCGATATAGCTGAAGTATCATTTTATTTCAAGGCCGCTGTTCTTGGTCTAGGAGAGAAGTTCTGCGAATCGTAGTCTTGAGGTTGGACAGTCTGAAACAGAATATGACAAATCCTCGGAAAAAAATCCCACTTTTATATTTACCTGTATGCTGCTACACAATCGACTCACGCGGATGAGACGTACACACACTCGGAATAAGAAATGTAATGATTTTATTTGTATGTTGTTGATCACTTAACACCAAGTCATTGATTGTTATATGAAGGTCTTAATAGGCTTAGACAAACACTTTCTACAATTGTGTTTCCATAGAAGCTTAACACGCTGAAAAACTGGCGTATATTAATCGCAAACGGATAGCAAATATGTATCTGTAACTTGTTTTACTTTTACGGGAACTCTCTCTCCTTATTTCAACAAATTTCTACACAGGTTTAAGAGACATTTACGAAACTCTTATAGCTAAACTCGTCAAGCGTATGAATTTTATTTATGTTCGTCGGGGTTTTATATATACAGTGTGTGATAGGAGGAATGATAAGTATTTAGAGATATGGCAGGAACGATCATTCGAAGTAAAAATGTCAATTAGATATGAACTCTTGACATGTATACGTTGGGAGCGTGAGCACTGCTTCGTCTTCGATGCTGTGGAACAAATCTGTTCTGCTGAAAGCTCTTTGCTTTCCATTACTTGGGACGAAATAAAAACAAGAAAATTTTTTCTAGGAAACACCGGTTCTAAAATGCGTACCTTACGAGACAGGAGCACTATAATTCAATTCTTTTATCTTGGCGGCTCGCGCATACCCGCCCAGGCGCGGGAGATTGCTGCGTTGCCAGTTGCACGCGCCAAGCGAAGCAGCGCCATAGTATAGTATAGTTGGCAAACTTACGTTTAGGGGGGAGCGCGCAGTTCATGAAGTAAAGCCACCACGGCCGCATTAACCCTTTAACACATTAACCCTTTGGCTTTAAAATAAAGCCAAACGCGCCCGGTGTAAATAAAACTTTTATTACAGTCGCGAAAGACGGAATATTTCTCAATATTACATACGACATCTATCTGGTACTTAAATTAAATGAGATATTGTTATACAGTAAATTTTATATGAAATTTAGGTATCTTGTCCACATTTCATTCTCAACATTGTGGCAACTAAAATCGACCATACGGAAAGTATACGCTATGGACTTTTACCTCTGCAAACTCTTCAAAATTTCGTGCAATGGTTTACTACATTTAGTGCTGCACAATAACTGCGTTGAACATCGAAACAAAATTAAGTCATTTATGGGGGGAAGGTATCAGTCAAGAAGATGTGTAAAAATCAAATTTTTGGTCCAAATAGTTTTTGTTAAATCGAATGATAAGTGTGTCAAAGCAGTCGGAACACCATGTGTCTGCACAGGCGAGCAGTGCAGTGATGACAAAATCGCGCACAGCGCGGAATGCGGGGAGCACGTCACTGCAGCAGCGAAAGGGTTAATGAAGAGACAAAGCACTAGAAATTCCAAAAAAATTACATTCAAACGAATAAAATTCATGAAGTTAGACACTCCGATATTGTTTTTAAATATAGAAAATAATAAGCACCACAGAGGGTTTGAACTCATTACCTTCCGCTTAGCATTCGAACACTTTAATCATTACGCTAACACAGCTCGCCAGTCAATAAAATTCCTTGAGGAGTATAAAATATCACGCAAAATACCGACAAACACTGTTGGTATGACTATGAATTACTCACGCTTCGTCGAAGCACAATAGGAAATAAACAATTAACGCTGTTCTTCATTGCGAAAAAGCGGTTCGTGAGATTGATACAAATACCTTTCCTTGCTATCGCCTGAATTAGGAGGCTTATTGCTTGTTTGATTTAATTAATTAATAGAATATGAAGCAATTGGTATAAAGAATGCTTTTTCCAAACGTTCTATAAAAGAAAGTCTGCTATCAAGACATTGCTTTTGTTCAATTACTTTATTTATGACTGAACGTTTCTAAAACTGAAGACACTCGTCTGTGCTCTGCACTGCAGTCGAGCTCTGGCAACGTCGTTCTCTGTTCATTGGCTGACTGTGTTTTGTGACGTCAGATGCGCAGAACGAACTTAAACTCGGCCGCCATCATAAATGACGCGCACTTTAGTGCAGTAGAAGAGATGTGTTTCACAGTAGCAAAGATGAACAAATGCACACATAGCTCTTAAGGTATGTACTTTACATCCCATCTCTAATGGACATTTTTCTTGTTTTAGTCTATACTACAACTTCTCAAATTATGGAAAGTAAAGAGCTTGGAGTAGAAGACGTTGGTTTTGTTGTGGATTGGCAAGAGAGCCAACCCACTATGAGAGGAAGCCGAAAGGCACGCGTTTTAGCTCACGCAGGCTGGCGTGAGGTCTGGAACAGGACAGGGAAGTTAGACTTTAGCAAAAAAGGACGTAGCTGTGGGAATACTTAACTTTAATCTGTAAATGGTGAACATCGCTTTTGACGGTACATGTTTTACAGCATCAATAGTAACTGGTAATGGCGCCTTGCTAGGTCGTAGCAAATGACGTAGCTGAAGGCTATGCTAACTATCGTCTCGGCAAATGAGAGCGTAATTTGTCAGTGAACCATCGCTAGCAAAGTCGGCTGTACAACTGGGGCGAGTGCTAGGAAGTCTCTCTAGACCTGCCGTGTGGCGGCGCTCGGTCTGCAATCACTGATAGTGGCGACACGCGGGTCCGACGTATACTAACGGACCGCGGCCGATTTAAAGGCTACCACCTAGCAAGTGTGGTGTCTGGCGGTGACACCACAGGTTTCACGGCATCAGAGATGTAGTGCTCATAGCTCATTGGTATGCATTGTAGAGCCCTTTCTTTACTAAACGTTTTTGCTTCGAATGATCGTTCATTTCAAAAGTGCGGTACATAGGTACTAAGTCACCACCAAGACCTGACTTAATCTCCGGCGAACGCCTCGTCTAGGGCTCGCCGGAGCTTAAGTCTTGGTGGTGACTTAGTACCTACGTACCGCATTTTTAAAATGTGACAACGCCTATTCAGGCTGTTTTAGTTTTATTTGTAGACCGTGCCCTCGTAGACATATTTATAGAATCATGTTTATCTTCTGAAGGAGGCTCTATCACTTGGGCTGAAACCTAGGTAAAGGTTGGTTTCATTACCGCAATCGGTAATATATTAGATTATCACGATTACTGACTGGGTTGCAATGTTGAAAGTACTAAAAGCATTACTTTTCAGCACGCCCTCGTATTATTTTAGTCTTATAGGAGGCATTTGTACTAATCACAACGTAGAGAGTATGAGTCGTTCCAAGCACAAGTCCAGAATTTTTTATATATGGGAAACATTATATCCAATGGAGATGTATTTTAATAGTAGTAATCGTAAAATAACTGTCAGTCAACTTCCGTTTGCCGATGATTTGCCTGTCGTTGTGGCCGAGCGGATCTAGGCGCTTCAGTCTGGAACCGCGCGACTGCTATGGTCGCAGGTTCGAATCCTGCCTCGGGCATGGATGTGTATGATGTCCTTAGAATAGTTAGGTTTAAGTTAGTTCTAAGTTCTAGGGGACTGATGACCTCAGATGTCAAGTCCCATAGTACTCAGAGCTATTTCAACCATTTACCGATGATTTATTCGAAACTAGTTATTGGCGTTTCAAGTATATACAATTCAACTAACTCGCTATTACATAGGTTGTGCATACAAAGATTAAAAATCTCCGCTAAGGATATACAGTGCTCATATCATATGATAACAATGGCTATGACACTTCGTGATATCTGGAAACAAACACAGTTTTTCAATTATTGAGGAAAGAAAAGCAAAATATTGGGGAGACATATATATATTTTTAAGTCATATTGTTACTTAATTTTCTAATGGCATTGATAGGTAAAGATTTTAATAACTCGTAGGTATGAAACTATCGGCAGTCCAACAATTAATGTTATGGCAGATGTCTTTTCATGACATTAGACGCTCCGTTTTATGTCAATTTTTGACGAACTTAGAAAAAATGGGGAACCATGTATCTGCTGAGCGCATCTATGAGCCACACAAACGAAATGTGAAGTTTTCCAGAAGAAATTCGTGAGTCGTCTGTCATTATTAATATAAAATGTACGATTTATGACTCTTTACAGATGATGTAGATAGAGACATTGTTTTTTTAATCTGTTTTCTTATCACAGTCCAGAATCCCATGGTAATTAAAGTTTAGGTTATGGCGAAGCTAGTTCTCTAACTGTTAGACCAATTGTTTACGTTCACTAGAAGTAGCTCCAGACTGTTCAACGTTTTAAAAACCAAATGTTTCCCTGCATACTATTTGTAAACATAAAAATGCGAGATGATCACACGGTACGTCGCAAGCAAATGTGACGTCTAGATTTTTTGTCGCAAACTGAGTAGAAATGTATTAACGGCTCCTTGACTTATTATCTTTCTGTCTATTAGAGCAGCTGTTTCTGAGATGAAACTAATGACAGTTTACATATGTGTCTTCAGATTGTTATTTAATCACACTACTCTTAAGAGCTCCCCTTCAGTATGTTATTGATAACAAATCGCTGACGTAGAACTGAGGGACTGTCATTGGACTTTTTCATAAAATAGCTTATGAGGTCTCGTATGTAAACAATGAGCATTATGTTTCCTCGTCTACACCATTGCATTTACTCAGCAACAGTGTCATCAGGAGCGGTACTTTTGCTAACAAGGTAAATGAAACAGTGGTCGCCAACCTCGAGCAAAGGATAATTGAAACTTTTATCTGAAGTAATGTGAAGGGAAAAAGAGAAACCTATTCGAGTGTGCCAGTAACATTATCAAAAGGAACATCCTTCTCTTTATGAAAGCCGTTAGTATTTCAAAATGTGTGTGTGTGTGTGTGTGTGTGTGTGTGTGTGTGTGTGTGTGTGTGTGTGTGTGTGTGTGTGTTTGTGTTGTGTGTGAAATCTTATGGGACTTAACTGCTAAGGTCATCAGTCCCTAACCTTACACACTACTTAACCTAAATTATCCTAAGGACACACACACACACACACACACACACACACACACACACACACACACACACACACACACACATGCCCGAGGAAGGACTCGAACCTACTCCGGGACCAGCCGCACAGTCCATGACTGCAGCTCCCGAGACCGCTCGGCTAATCCCGCGCGTCCGTTAGTGTTTCAGCACCTCGAACTGTCAGAGAGAAATTGTTCTGTAGTGGAAAACTTGCGATAGAATTGTACAGTCTGAAACCATCTGTATGTTGATGGTAACCCTCGTCTAAACAACACGAACATGGTTTCACGTTAGATACATCAGATTAGTTACTCTCGGTTGGCTGAAATATCACAATTACGATGGCTCTCCAGCTCTCTAAGGGATACCTAACGAATTATGCACGGATAGCTTGTAGCTTTGTCAGTCCTGACTGTACGTTAATGGATGTTGATAAGCAGTGGACACTCGGTGCACCTTTACCATATGACAGCTAGGCCTCACTGCAATGAAGTGTGTGTCACTAAATTGCAAGTAGGATAAATTGATTTAGACCGTGTTATGACAAGAAATTTTGCGCTGTATGTTCCCTATTTAGTGTGACAGGTCTCCCAAACAGCAGCGGCGTGCAGCGAACCCTTTTATCTTATCGCTGTTGTCAGTGTGCCACTGCCGTGCGGGTGGTCCTGAGATACCATATAGCTCAAGCCGCGGTGTCTACACAGGAACAGCCTCGCTAGTCCAGAAACAGATTTTTTGTGTGCGCACCAGATACTCAGTAGCTATCTGGGTCCCCCGCTGATTCCTTTATGATTAATCTCACCCCGTGGAAATCATAGTAACTCAGTCTCCAAAATATCGTAATTATTTAGATTTCACTTACTACATAAACCAAGACACACGTGATTGAAACGACGTTTATACCAAATATTAGATACATAACAAACCAATAAAGTTAATGAAAGACCTCTCCATTTGCTGAAGTGTACTTCATTTTAGTCCACTTCCAGTTTACACCTTCATATCCACGCTATTTTCAACTGGATCTGAAAGTGCCATTGTTAATGTGTAATCCAGTTCGTACGCAGGGGGCTTCAAAAATTCTTATACAGACTTTCGGGACAGGTTTCTCACATCAGAACAAAAAAAAAAAATACACCTGCAATACATAGGCTCTAAAATGCATAACTTACAACTATGAGCAGTTCTTCATCTTCTATACTGTGAAATACATCTCTTCTACTGCAAGTTCTTTGCTTTTCATGTTTTGGGAGGATTTGCATAGACCAACAGAAGAAAAAATGTCCAGGAAACAAGAGTTCTAAAATACATCTTTATGAGCTATGAGCACTTGTTCATCTTCGCTATTGTGAAACACTTATCTTCTATTGAACAAGTACTCACAGCTCTTCAGTTATGCAGTTTAGAGCCCATGTTTACTGGACTTTTTTTCTTTTTTCTGTCCATACTACCTGTTCCCAAAATATGGAATGCGAAGAGCTTGCAGCAGATGTGTTTCACAGTCTCGAAGGTGGAGGAGGAGGAGATTAGTGATTAATGTCGCAGCGTCTATGAGGTCATTTGAGTCGGAGCACAAGCTCTGATTAGAGAAGGACGGAAAGCAGCCGTGCCCTTTCGAAGGAACTTCCCCGGCATTTGCCTTAAGCGGTGTAGGGAAATCACGGAAAAGGTAAATCACGATGACTGGATGCAGGTTTGAACCGTCCTCCTTCCGAATGCGAGTCCAGTATCGAAGATGAGTACGTGCTCATAGCTCGTAAGCTCTGGATATTAAGAGTCCATGTTTAACGAACACTTTTTCGTATATTGGTGTAAGAAAGTGGTCCCCAAGGTTTGTAGAAGTAATTTTAAAACACCGTGTATAACTATTTTACGTAATAGGAAATGGGAATAAATCTTGCACGTGTACAGTACACGTACAAAAGGAGTATACACTGAAGAGCCAAAGAAATTGTTACACCTGCCTAATATCGTGTAGGGCCGCCGCGAGCACGCAGAAGTGCCGCAACACGACGTGGCTTGGATTGCATTAATGTCTGAAGTAGCACTGAAGGGAATCGCCTCCATGAATTCTGCAGGGCTGTCCACAAATCCGTAAGAGTACGAGAGGGTGGAGATCTCTTCTGAACAGCAAGTTGCAAGCCATCCCAGATAAGCTGAATGATGTTCATGTCGTGGAAGGTTCGTGGCCAGCGGAAGTGTTCAAACTCAGAAGAGTGGTCCTGGAGCTACTCTGTAGCAATTCTGGACGTGTGGGGTGTCGCATTTTCTTGCTGGAATTGTCAAAGTCCGTCGGAATGCCCAATGGACATGAATGGATGCAGGTGATCAGACAGAATGCTTACGTACATGTCACCTGTCAGAGACGTATCTAGACGTATCAGAGGCCCCATATCACCTCAACTGTACACGCTCCACACCATTACAGAGCCTCCACCAGCTTGAACAGTCCCCTGCTCACATTCAGGGTCCATGGATTCATGAGGTTGTCTCCACACCCGTACAGCCCATCCGCTCGATACAATTTAAACAGAGATTCGTCCGAACAGGCAACAAGTTTCCAGTCATCAACAGTCTAATGTCGATGGTAACGGGCCCAGGCGAAGCGTAAAACTTTGTGTCGTGCAGTCATCAAGGGGACACGGGTGGCCTTCGGCTCCGAAAGCCCATATCGGTAATGATTCGTTGAATGGTGCGCTCGCTGACACTTGTTGATTGCCCAACATTGAAATCTGCAGCAATTTGCACAAGGGTTGCACTTATGTTACGTTGAATGATACTCTTCAGTCGTCGTTGGTCCCTTTTTTGCAGCATTTTTCCCTGGCCGCAGCGATGTCGGAGATTTGATGTTTTACCGGATTCCTGATATTCACGGTACAGTCGTGAAATGGTCGTACGGAAAAAAACTGAGCCAGACACTTCCTGTTTTACATAGGTTTTGCCGACCGCAGCGCCGTATTCTGCCTGTCCACGTATCTGTGTATTTGAATACACATGCCTATACCAGATTCTTTGGTGCCCCACGGGGTAGCCGCGCGGTCTACTCGCCTTGCCACGGTTCGCGCAGCTCCCACCATCGGAGGATTGAGTCCTCCCTCCGACATAGGGGTGTGTATTGTCCTTAGCGTAAGTTAGTTTCAGTTAGATTAAGTAGTGTGTAAGCCTAAGGACCGATGACGTCAGCAGTTTGGTCCCATAGGAACTTACAACAAATTTCCAATTTCTTTGGCGCTTCAGTGTATATCTTACATTGTGCAGTTGTGAATCAATGTCACGATAGAAAAATGAAAGTCTTCTGGATTTAAAAGTTATATGCCCAATGATATGATGCGAAAAATGAGCGTGTTATAATTTAAAAAAATGCAGACTTCTGTACATCGAATGTACTGGCTTGCTTTAGCTAAGAAAGTAGTTATATTCTGAGATACTCGAAATTAAAAATTTCAAGCTTTACCAATAAAAGACTGAAAGTCGGATTAGATTTCATAACAATCTGAGTTGCAATGGACGGTGTTTCAGGTCGAGCGTAAAGTTAAATCGTCTAGCCTGAGTGGGCCAAACTTAACATACAGGGTGCTGTAGAGAATGCTAGCGTGTTTTGGGCGCAACGCGGACTGCATACAAGAACACGTTCACTAACTTCTAGGTACAGCTGCGAACTAATGGAATCTCTCTAATAGAAGATATCAGCAATGGGGCGTCATATGTCCAAGAATCCGGCGCATATACAATACTCCGCAAGTACATAGCTACATATAGATGCTAGTAGGTATTTTCTTGTAACCTGCTCACGTTGAAACGAAAACACACTAGAGCCCTTTCCAGTTTCCCGTCTTTTAGATTTTGCCCGTTCACGCTAGAGGAGGTAACTTTATACTCGACCTAGATGCGTGGTGTGTTGAAACTATTTTGGTGTGTTATGAAATATAAAATTTACTTTCACTTTTTTTATAGGTAAATCATGGAATTTGAAATGTCAAAAGTATCAGAAGGTAACACTTTTGAAAGTGTGCCAGTATCTTCAGTGTAATAAAATGTACAGTTTTTATTATGATGGTACACCCATTTTTCTTACGATGTCTTTAAGGAAATAATTCGTAAATCCACAAGAGTTCCATTATTTTTAATGTCTGAAGTTGCTTCTTGACAATTCGCTGTAAGGTAATATTCTTCTTGTACTTATTCTCTATACAACTGTAAGTTTCGTTTTCATCTCCTTTTTATAAAATGTTTAAGACGAAGGAAGATAAGATGTAAACACATACTCTGGTACTGAAAATTCAGTCCCGCGTGTAAAACTCACGTCTGACTGAGAGGATCTGAACATCGCAGCAGGGAATAAGTGTATGAGACCACAAAACAGCAATCATGGATGGTCGAGGGTCGCGGCAGTTCACAATATCAGACGCGAACCTATCCATGGTACCGACGCCTGGTACCATTTGCTGCCGCACGGGGGCCACAGTCCACGGCACGTATAGAATAACTGGTACAAAAACTTATACACTCCTGGAAATGGAAAAAAGAACACATTGACACCGGTGTGTCAGACCCACCATACTTGCTCCGGACACTGCGAGAGGGCTGTACAAGCAATGATCACACGCACGGCACAGCGGACACACCAGGAACCGCGGTGTTGGCTGTCGAATGGCGCTAGCTGCGCAGCATTTGTGCACCGCCGCCGTCAGTGTCAGCCAGTTTGCCGTGGCATACGGAGCTCCATCGCAGTCTTTAACACTGGTAGCATGCCGCGACGGCGTGGACGTGAACCGTATGTGCAGTTGACGGACTTTGAGCGAGGGCGTATAGTGGGCATGCGGGAGGCCGGGTGGACGTACCGCCGAATTGCTCAACACGTGGGGCGTGAGGTCTCCACAGTACATCGATTTTGTCGCCAGTGGTCGGCGGAAGGTGCACGTGCCCGTCGACCTGGGACCGGACCGCAGCGACGCACGGATGCACGCCAAGACCGTAGGATCCTACGCAGTGCCGTAGGGGACCGCACCGCCACTTCCCAGCAAATTAGGGACACTGTTGCTCCTGGGGTATCGGCGAGGACCATTCGCAACCGTCTCCATGAAGCTGGGCTACGGTCCCGCACACCGTTAGGCCGTCTTCCGCTCACGCCCCAACATCGTGCAGCCCGCCTCCAGTGGTGTCGCGACAGGCGTGAATGGAGGGACGAATGGACACGTGTCGTCTTCAGCGATGAGAGTCGCTTCTGCCTTGGTGCCAATGATGGTCGTATGCGTGTTTGGCGCCGTGCAGGTGAGCGCCACAATCAGGACTGCATACGACCGAGGCACACAGGGCCAACACCCGGCATCATGGTGTGGGGAGCGATCTCCTACACTGGCCATACACCACTGGTGATCGTCGAGGGGACACTGAATAGTGCACGGTACATCCAAACCGTCATCGAACCCATCGTTCTACCATTCCTAGACCGGCAAGGGAACTTGCTGTTCCAACAGGACAATGCACGTCCGCATGTATCCCGTGCCACCCAACGTGCTCTAGAAGGTGTAAGTCAACTACCCTGGACAGCAAGATCTCCGGATCTGTCCCCCATTGAGCATGTTTGCGACTGGATGAAGCGTCGTCTCACGCGGTCTGCACGTCCAGCTCGAACGCTGGTCCAGCTGAGGCGCCAGGTGGAAATGGCATGGCAAGCCGTTCCACAGGACTACATCCAGCATCTCTACGATCGTCTCCATGGGAGAGCAGCAGCCTGCATTGCTGCGAAAGGTGGATATACACTGTACTAGTGCCGACATTGTGCATGCTCTGTTGCCTGTGTCTATGTGCCTGTGGTTCTGTCAGTGTGATCATGTGATGTATCTGACCCCAGGAATGTGTCAATAAAGTTTCCCCTTCCTGGGACAATGAATTCACGGTGTTCTTATTTCAATTTCCAGGAGTGTATTACACAGCGAACCAACCATTTTGCTGATGTGTTACGTGGGCAATACGCTAGGCGAACATCGAAGCCAATTAAGACACAATTTCCGTCCTTTTTTTTTCCAAGAATATTTGTACATTCCTCCATTGGACTGTTAAAATAAGATATGTTGAGTTGCCTGAACTAGTGGCAATATCTAACGTTATAAAGACTCTTGAACACAGCGGTTGATGTTCAGATTGCGCGCAATTCTTGGGAACAGAGTTCGCATGTTCAACCCCGTGTACACTGCATCCCATTACACTTAGATGACGAAAGTCATAAGATGTCTTCTAATGTCGTGTCGGACCTCTTTTCGCCCCGGTAGTGCAGCAACTCGACGTGTCATGGACTCAACTAATCGTTGGGAGTCACCAGCAGAAATATTGAACCGTGCTGCCTCTATAGACAGTGTTGCCAGTGCACGCTCTGCATCGCGGTGTAGCTTGCTCGCCAGGTTTCGAGAGGGTGCGTTTCTGGATGAGGTATCGAATATATTGCTTCCCCCTACTTATACCTCCCGAGGAGATCACGAATGTAAAATTAGAGAGATTAGAGCGCGCACGGAGGCTTTCAGACAGTCGTTCTTCCCGCGAACCATACGCGACTGGAACAGGAAAGGGAGGTAATGACAGTGGCACGTAAAGTGCCCTCCGCCACACACCGTTGGGTGGCTTGCGGAGTATCAATGTAGATGTAGATGTAGATGTAGACGAACTGACCTCCCGACTATATCCCATAAATGTTCGATGGGATTTATGTCGGGCGATCTGGGTGGCTAAATCATTCTCTCGAATTGTCCAGAATGCTCTTCATCTACATCTACATGGTTACTCTGCAATTCACACTTAAGTGCCTGGCAGAGGATTCATCGAACCATTTTCATACTACTTCTCTACCATTCCACTCTCGAATAGTGCGTGGGAAAAAGGAACACCTAAATCTTTCCGTTCGAGCTCTGATTTCTCTTATTTTATTATTATGATCATTTCTCCCTACGCAGGTGGGTGTCAACAAAATATTTACGCACTCGGAAGAGAAAGTTGGTGATTGAAATTTCGTAAATAGATCTCGCCGCAAAGAAAACCGCCTTTGTTTCAGTGACTGCCACCCCAACTCGCGTATAATATCAGTGACACTCTCACCCCTATTGCGCGATAACACAAAACGAGCTGCCCTTCTTTGCACTTTTTCGATGTCCTCCGTCAATCCTACCTGGTAAGGATCCCATACCGCGCAGCAATATTCCAGCAGAGGACGGACAAGTGTAATGTAGGCAGTCATTGTTTCGCCTTCCCCACAATATTATCTATTTGGTCTTTCCAATTTAAGTTGCTGGTAATTTTAATTCCTAGGTATTTAGTGGTACAACAACCGAGTTAGAAAACTTTTGCGGAAGCAAAGGGAACTTCACAGCAAACATAAACATAGCCAAGGCCTTGCAGACAAACAAAAATTACGCGAAGCGAAATGTAGTGTGAGGAGGGCTATGCGAGAGGCTTTCAATAAATTCGAAAGTAAAGTTCTATGTACTGACTTGGCAGAAAATCCTAAGAAATTTTGGTCTTATGTCAAAGCGGTAGGTGGATCAAAACAAAATGTCCAGACACTCTGTGACCAAAATGGTACTGAAACAGAGGATGACAGACTAAAGGCCGAAATACTAAATGTCTTTTTCCAAAGCTGTTTCACAGAGGAAGACTGCACTGTAGTTCCTTCTCTAGATTGTCGCACAGATGACAAAATGGTAGATATCGAAACAGACGACAGAGGGATAGAGAAACAATTAAAATCGCTCAAAAGAGGAAAGGCCGCTGGACCTGATGGGATACCAGTTCGATTTTACACAGAGTACGCGAAGGAACTTGACCCCCTTCTTGCAGCTGTGTACCGTAGGTCTCTAGAAGAGCGTAGCGTTCCAAAGGATTGGAAAAGGGCACAGGTTATTCCCGTTTTCAAGAAGGGACGTCGAACAGATGTGCAGAACTATAGACCTATATCTCTAACGTCTATCAGTTGTAGAATTTTGGAACACGTATTATGTTCGAGTATAATGACTTTTACGGAGACTAGAAATCTACTCTGTAGGAATCAGCATGGGTTTCGAAAAAGACGGTCGTGTGAAACCCAGCTCGCACTTTTCATCCACGAGACTCAGAGGGCCATAGACACGGGTTCCCAGGTAGATGCCGTGTTTCTTGACTTCAGCAAAGCATTCGATACAGTTCCCCACAGTCGTTTAATGAACAAAGTAAGAGCATATGGGCTATCAGACCAATTGTGTGATTGGATTGATGAGTTCCTAGATAACAGAACGCAGCATGTCATTCTCAATGGAGAGAAGTCTTCCGAAGTAAGAGTGATTTCAGGTGTGTCGCAGGGGAGTGTCGTAGGACCGTTACTATTCACAATATACATAAATGACCTTGTGGATGACATCGGAAGTTCACTGAGGCTTTTTGCGGATGATGCTGTGGTATATCGAGAAGTTATAACAATGGAAAATTGTACTGAAATGCAGGAGGATCTGCAGCGAATTGACGCATGGTGCAGGGAATGGCAATTGAATCTCAATATAGACAAGTGTAATGTGCTGCGAATACATACAAAGAAAGATAACTTATCATTTAGCTACAATATAGCAGGTCAGCAACTGGAAGCAGTTAATTCCATAAATTATCTGGTAGTACCCATTAGGAGTGATTTAAACTGTAATGATCATATAAAGTTGATTGTCGGTAAAGCAGATGCCAGACTGAGATTCATTGGAAGAATCCTAAGGAAATGCAATCCGAAAACAAAGGAAGTAGGTTACAGTACGCTTGTTCGCCCACTGCTTGAATACTGCTCAGCAGTGTGGGATCCGTACCAGATAGGGTTGATAGAAGAGATAGAGAGGATCCAACGCTTCGTTATAGGATCATTTAGTAATCGCGAAAGCGTTATGGGGATGATAGATGAACTCCAGTAGATGAATCTGCAGGAGAGACGCTCACTAGATCAGTACGGGCTTTTGTTGAAGTTTCGAGAACATACCTTCACCGAGGAGTCAAGCAGTATATTACTCCCTCCTACGTATATCTCGCTAAGACACCATGAGGATAAAATCAGAGAGATTAAAGTCCACACAGAGTCATACTGACAATCCTTCTTTCCACGAACAATACTAGACTGGAATAGAAGGGAGAACCGATAGAGGTACTCAAGGTACCCTCCGCCACACACCGTTAGGTGGCTTGCGGAGTATGGATGTAGATGTAAATGTAGATGTAGATGTAGAATTGACAGCCCTTAGATTTGTACGTTTTATCGTATACCCAAAATTTATCGGATTTCTTTTAGTACCCATGTGAATGACCTCGCACTTTTCTTTGTTTAGTACTAATTGCCACTTTTCGCACCATACAGAAATTCTCTCTAGATCATTTTGTAATTGGAATTGATCGTCTGATGATTTCTTCAAACAAGTCGCTCGCAATCGTGGCCCAATGACATGGCACATTGTCATCCACAGAAATTCCGTTATTGTTTGGGGCATGAAGTCCATGAATGGCTGCAGATGGTTCCATGTAGCCGAATATAACCATTTACAGTCAATTATCAATTCAATTTGACCAGAGGATCGAGTCGATTGCATTTAAACACAGCCCACACCAATACGAAGCTATCGCCAGCTTGCACAGTGACGCGTTGACAACTTGGGTGCATGGCTTCGTGCGGTCTGCGCCACACTCGAGCCCTACCAACAGCTCTGTGGCCGTGCGGTTAAAGGCGCTGCAGTCTGGAACCGCAAGACCGCTACGGTCGCAAGTTCGAATCCTGCCTCGGGCATGGATGTTTGTGATGTCCTTAGGTTAGTTAGGTTTAACTAGTTCTAAGTTCTAGGGGACTAATGACCTCAGCAGTTGAGTCCCATAGTGCTCAGAGCCATTTGAACCAACAGCTCTTACCAACCGAAATCGGGACTCATATGACGAGGCCACTGTTATCCAGTTGTCTAGGGTCAAACTGGTATGGTCGCGAGCCCAGGGTGGGGGGGGGGGGGGGGGGCGGGCGGGCGCTGCAGGCAATGTCGCGGTGTTACGCTACGCGCAAGTTGAGACGCGTATAGCAAGTGTGAAGTGACACGACAATGCAGCGAAACGCGTACGTTCCTCACGAGCCCTGCAGGTCCTGCGCATATTGAGATACGTACACATGATTTACCCGGCCGGTTGGCGATGCGCTACCCTGACAGAATCGAAGCGCGTACCCTGTACCATTTCTTAACCGATTTTACAGAAATTGTTCGGTAAAAATATTTGCTTTTGCGTTACTTGTAGCGTTGTATGTCAGCTTTTTGGTGAAATGCTCAACATGTCACTAATGATCGTACTTACTGTGATGTACACATTTACGTAATAAACTGCGCGAAATTCTAAAAGTTTGCAATGAAAAGCAGGGGTCGCTATGATTTTTGCGTTTGGTGCATATTACATCATACGTTGCTGCATACGTAATTTAACCAAGATACTGAATTTTTCTTTAGACTTTGCGGGAAGTCTCGAGAAAATGGGTCGTATGTAACACTCCCGATTGCATGCCTGCGAGATTGAAATGTTCACAACATACCTCCTATTTACTAAACCGCTTGACAAATCGAAAGCAGATTTTGGCGAATGATACACAAGGAGGAGAGTGTTTTTCCAGTTCGTAAACACAAGGAACTTTCTTGTCTGTGGCAATATATCAGAAGTTCTACTGTCTATTTTGTTTTTTTTTTTTCACTACAATAACTCTAATTTTTTAAGAGTCATTGACAGCTAGTGAAACTAGAATTTCCTAGTAAAAAAGAAAACATGAAATTTCTTCTGCGATTTGCCAAACTGACAATGTGTGATTCGCGAATAAAATAGAAGTTATTGACAAAAGTAAACAACTGATCCGTCGCACATCAGAATGGTCAGCGTATTGTCAGCAACCGAGAATAATGCGCGCGACAGGAATGCGGAAGCTAGCAAGGTGTGCCTTGTGAGGGAAGAGTTCATTCAGTTAGAAAAACATTGTCATGAATGTAGATTTGCCTGTGTCAGCAATACATTTCAACGAATTAAATATATCAAATCAGTACACTCTTTCAGGATAATCGTCCTTTCGGAATAATATCGAGCACTTCTTCATTTGTGTTGCCTGTTGTCAGTTTATTAATGCTGATACTGTGCATGCATCCACTGAAATGCTTTTCCTCGTCACGACCAGCCAATTAAAATATTGCCATTCGTGAGAGTTTCTCGACTGTTTCTAGCCTGCAGTGGAAATGTGATGTCCACATGTACGTAGTATAACGGCTATTAGTTCACCTATTTCCAAGTAATCATAGCGAAACTTACGTACTTTAGATCTTGTGCGCTTTTTACAAGAAGCCCATAGGGGTCATACCTACGGATATCACCCATTTTTGTAACAGATCGTAGAGATACGCTAGCATAGTAGGCAGCAAGTAGATAACCTTGTTTTACTTTCCTGCCTTGTTTCTTGATGACATTATTTTATAATATGAATCGTCTGTCCTTTCTTACAACCTGAAAACATGGTGGAAGCAGAAGATATAATCCCAGTGGCTAATGCCTCACCAGTTATTGAACTGTGCATTGTTCTTGACAAAAGAATCAACAAAACAAAAAATCTCTACAGATCCAAGTGACTACGAAGTATAATGTACTAACGAAAAGAGATGGAGTGCTTAAACGGCGAAAAACGAAACACTACTCAATGACAATAAAATTCAGTATTCTGTAAGGCTGTATTTTTCGGATGGCCAATACTTCCACAGTCCATATGCGTCATGCCGATGTGAGCATATGGCAGGACTGTTTTTCCGCTCCCCGCCTCAACCATCCCGTATTGCTAGCGGGCTACGCGGCGTGAAAAACTGTGCCACAATCACAGCCCCCGAGACTTGGTGCAGTTACGTGTTGTGTCCCCATCGCGTCGCATCCAATTTGCGCGATCCCATTTGAACCTGTGAAGTTACAAAAATGCCTGCTGTCATGCACCGCGCCACACACGCTTCACGTTTCTGAATTTGCGCCCATCGTTAGAATAGCCATCCGCTGCCCAAGTCCATTAACGCTAAAGTTTGCCGCACTGTCCTACGGGATATGTTCGTCATACGTCCCACACTGATTTCTGTAGTTATTTGACTCACTGTCGCTTGTTTGTTAGCACAGACATCTCTACGCAAACTTAGAGAACGTTCCAATTGATCAGGCAGGCTTCAGACCAGGGCGTAGCTGCTGCGACCAAGTATTGTCTCTCACATCCTTCATAGAGTCAGGATACCAAATGAAGCAGAAAACATCTGTGGCATTTGTTGATCTAACTGCCGCCTTCGACACTGTGTGGAGGGAAGGCCTTATCTACAAATTTCTCTGCATCATACCCTGCAGAACAATGGCTCGACTGATTAACAGCATGCTAAGTGATCGGAAGTTCCAGGTAATCACTGGAAGCAACATAAGTAAGGAGAGGAAGCTGAACAACGGATTGCCTCAAGGATCAGTTCTCTCACCCTTACTGTTCAACCTATATCTATCTGATCTACCTTACACTTCGTCCAGAAAATACTGCTATGCTGATGATCTGGCTCTAGCCGTCAAACACCAGGAAATGAAGACAACAGAAGAGATTTTAGCCAATGACCTGTCTGCATTAGACAATTACTTCAAAATCTGGAGACTCCAACCCAGTGTGAGTAAAACAGAAGTGTGTTGCTTCCATCTAAATAACCAGTTGGCGAACGTAAAACTGGAGGTAAGTTTCAGAGGCAGAATTCTTCATCACAACTGGAACCCAAAATATCTTGGTGTCACCCTGGATCGTACACTATGCTTCAAACAACACCTTCTTAACTTAGCTCAAAAGCTGAGGACTCGAAACAACATCCTCCATAAGCTATGCGGAACTACCTGGGGATCTTCAGCAACCACCCTGCGAACTTCAGCTCTGGGCTTGGTATACTCAAGTGCTGAGTATTGTGCACCTGTTTGGATGAATAGTCATCATACAAGGCTTGTTGATACCCAGCTGAATACGACAATGCGCATAATATCTGGCACAATCAGATCTACTCCAGTTTATTGGCTTCCACTGTTAACTGGTATAATGCCTCCTGATCTACGCAGATGTACTACCCTTATGAGAGAATTCCACAAGATCTCCAGGAATTCTAACCTACCCGTGCATAGCGACCTGCCACTTTTAAATCGCAAGAGACTGAAATCACGTCATCCAACTCTGTGCGATGCTGCTGACATGGTGGCTAAGAATTTCAAACCTCTTGAAGAATGGAAAGGTCGGTGGGAAGCAGTGACAGATGTGCACCTGCATAACATCTTCTCAGGTGCTAAACTTCCAAGTGGATTCGACTTACCACGCAAGACGTGGTCTACTCTCAACAGAATCCGTACCAGCCATGGGCGATGCAGGGATGCTCTCTTTAAGTGGAACAAGCTGCCTGATCCAGCTTGTGACTGCGGGGCTCCATACCAGACTGTTCACCACATCGTCAGTGAATGCAGGATTCGAGCCTATCACGGCGCCAAAGAGGACTTCCTGCTAGCAACTCCAGATGCAGTGCGCTGGATTGAAGGACTGGATATTCAGTTGTAAAAACAAACTTAAGTTTCTTGTGTGCCAATATGTACATATATATATGTAATGTCATGATATGTCTGTATTAGCCATACGCTAAATAATAATAATAATAATCTACGCAAACTCCTCTGCTCTCGGTCGTTAAGTGAACACCGTGGCGACTGCTGTGTCCGTGGTGAGAGATAATGCCTGAGATTTGGTATTCTCGGCACACTCTAGACACTGTGGATCTCGGAATATTGAATTCCCAAACGATTTCCGAAATAGAATGTTCAATGTATCTAGCACCAACCACCATTCCACATTCAAAAATCTGTTAATCCCCTTCGTGCGGCAATAATCACGTACACCATTACGGCTTCATCTCCAGCTTGCATACTGCCGAGTTGACAACTTGGGTCCATGGCTTCTAGGGTTCTGCGCGATAGCCGAACCCTACCACCAGCTCTTGCCAACTGAAACCGGGATTCATCTGACGAGGCCAGGTTTTCCAGTCGTTTAGGGACAAACCGATACGGTCTCGAGCCCAGGACAGACGCTTCCTGCTGTCAGTAAAGGCACCCCTTTCGGTCGTCAGCTGCCACAGGCCATGAATGCCAAATTTATCTGCAGTGTCATAACGGATACGTTCATCGTACGTCCCACATTAATTTCTACGGTTTTCTGAAGCAGTATTGCTTGTCCGTTGGCACAAATATTCCGGCCATTGCGTAGTCCTTGGGGAGACGTAATGTCTGAAAAGTGGTATTCTCGGCCCAGTCTTTGGATCTCGGGATATTGAATTCCTTAACGGTTTCCGAAATGGAATGCGTCTAGCTCTAGCTACCATTCCACGTTCAAAGTCAGTGAATTCCCTATCTCATGACTTTCGTCATCTCAATGTAAAACTGTAACACTTGGAATAATAGAAAATAACGAAGTTACTCTTATTTAACGTATGGTGCGTGTATAGTATAGTAGGAAGGCTTTGGAGCTATAAAAGTACAAGTATGAATCGTAGTACACATTTTCACATAACGGTTGCAGAATCTCGACCAATGTGGGCACCGTGGAATGATAAACCGCAGTATCATTAGGCCACAATCCTTGTGTTGTCGATCTGCGACACACGATAGTGTCCTCTTCCCCTTTTTCACGAGGCATAACGCGACCTTCTCACAAACAATAAACATTCAAATGCGATTTCTGAATGAGTTATTCGCTGCACAATCTTTACTTACAAGAAGAACTGGATGGCGTTATTCCTATCTTCCTCTGTGATTACACTGAAACGACTATCGTATTTGTATACAAGTATGTATTGAACTTCATAGTAATATGACTTTGATTGCATAAGGTATTCATGGTATTCCAATTTTAATATTCAGCTGTGTTGTCACACGTGGCGTATATCCACCGCTAAACAATTCCGGCTGCTCGATTGTCTCCTCCAGAGTCACTACATTTTGCCAACAATAATGTTAACACTCCCATTGCAGTCTGAGGTGTATGATTCCTGGACTACGTCAGCCGGTATATATGTGTCACCAGTCCAGCCAGTAGCCGATCGCCTCAACGCATTTAGTCAAACAGATGCACAGCGCTCCAGGTGCAGGTCGCAACGGCGGTCACCTCGCTGTGGTCACACTGTTCGCTCCAGCTCCAGCATGCTCTCGTCGCTACTTGCGATCGTGCGCATATTCACAAATGCATCTCTGTCCTAACAGCGTGATTAGCTCCGACCGAAAAGTCACAATTGGACGACCTCATTTCCCAGTGACAAATTGTTTTCCCTGTTCGAACTCGCGCCATTATTGATAACGCTCCCTTTGTTGTCAAGGAGGCTTACTGGACATAGACCTCACGTTTCCATTTCGTTCGATAGTTTTTCAGTGAACTGTCATGGCGTTATGATGACCTCTGCAGTCACACAAGAAAGGGCGTTGTATGTTGTACATACTCCACTTCCCTCCGATCTGAATCACGTTTTACTTGTACACAGTACTGCACTGTCTCCGAGTTTTGATATGTTAACGCCATTTTTTTTGGATTTTGCGACAGTGGATAAAATTCTAGACGTAATATAAGACCAGCATTATTTTGTTTACTTATGACTTCGTTAGTTCTCCGTGAACCTATGTCATTTATATACACAGACTTCTTATACACGACCATATGTTCCCGTAATTTCTTTTATAGAAGACATACAGGAAGAACGACAACCTAAATCACCGCGATTATGTAATTAAGAAAACTGTACCAGAATGAATTTTCATTTTTCAGCGGAGTGTGCGCTGATGCGAAACTTCCTTGCAGATTAAACCTATGTGTTGGACCGAGACTCGAATTTGGGACCTTTGCTTTCCGCGGGCAAGTGCTTTCCAACTGACCTATCTAAGCATGACTCCTGACCCCTCCTTACAGCTTTACTTCCACCAGTACCGTATCTTCTACCTTCTAAGACTATGAGGATAGGTCGTGAGCCGTGCTTGGGTAGCTCTGTTAGGAAAGCACTTGCCCGCGAAAGACAAAGGTCCCGAGTTCGAGTATCAGTCCGCACACAATTTTAATCCGTCAGGAAGCTTCAGAGTGACATAAATGAAATTTTGAAATTCTTCGTAAGAAAACGAAAAAAGTTCGTATCATCTCATATTCACTACCGCATCAATGTTTAAATAAGCAGTATTACAGAAAATGCCACTTCGTTTTTATTAAACCTGACAGCTTTATGACGTAAATGCCCTCGATGAGCTGCTCACTAGAGTCCACACATTCTGTCATGAAATGCCACATTTGTCTGAATATTCAATGCTACCCTCAAATACCGGTAAAACCTGCGTAGGCAAGTCCTTTCGAGTTTTGTGTCTGTGGAACTGACTTCGTAAGCACGAGACTTTTCAGGTGTTTCTACTAGTAAACGTCAGAATCTCTTTAGTCTAGTGATCGTACGGGACGTACAAAAAGAGACTTGCGGTAGTCTGTCGTTCTCGTGGACGCGGGATAGCGGCTGATGCCATAACTAAAGAAAACGCAATACCACGGCCGTGTCATCAAATAAATTTATTTCCAACGACTATTTTCGGCGCAACACATACGCATCTTAAGGTCCTGTTCACCAAAGAACAATTTATACAGTTACAATCCCTAAGTTTAATAACTGAGGTAATATGGAATTACAAACCATAAAAGAACTAATAGAATAACAACAATCACACTAGAATTGTATATGTCAAATCATGATTTTTTTCACATAACCGTAACTATAATCATTAAGTGGGTGAAAGTACACACATCAAAATATTTTTGCATCACCCCAGTTCAAACAACTCCTGAAGATAGACGTTGACTGTGGATATTGTATCACAGACACAGTGTCTTTGACTGTTCAGATATGTCACTAAACCCGCCCAAAGACGTAAACAACCGTGCATGAGCAGTGCGTATCAGACCGAGGGGGTCCGACAGCCGACCAGTTCCAGTCATTGCGCCAGGCAGGACGTACACGGCTCGTGTTGTCTGTAGTTCATTCATGCCTAGACGGTCGATATCGCGGTTCGATCGCGTCCGCATTGTCACCTTGTGCCAGGAAAGGTTCTCAACAAGGTAAGTGTCCAGGCGTCTCGCAATGAACCAAAGCGATGTTGTTCGGACATGAGGGAGATGCAGAGAGAAGGGAAGGGTCGATGAAATGCCGCGCTCTTCCCGCCCAAGGACTACTACTGCAATGGATGACCGCTACCTATGGACTATGGCGCGGAGGAACCCTGACAGCAACGCCACCATGTTGAATAATGCTTGTGCAGCCACAGGACGTCGTGTTACGACTCAAACTGTGCGCAATAGGTTGCATAATGCGCAATTTCACTACCCACGTACATGGAAAGGTCCAACTTTGCAACCACGACAACATGAAGCGCGGTACAGATGGGTCCAACAACATGCCGAATGAACCGCTCAGGATTGGCATCATGTTCTCTTCACCGATGAGTGTCGCATATGCTTTCAACCAGACAATCGTCGGAGACGTGTTTGGAGGCAACCCGGTCAGCCTGAATGCCTTAGATACTCTCTCCATCGAGTGCAGGAAGGTGGAGGTTCCCTGTTGTTTTGGGGTAGCATTATGTTGGGCCGACGTACGCCGCTGGTGGTCATGGAAGGCGCCATAACGGCTCTACGATACGTGAATGCCATCCTCCGACCGATAGACGAACCATATCGGCAGCATATTGGAGAGGCATTCGTCTTCATGGACGACAATTCGCACCCCCGTGGTGCACATCTTATGAATGACTTCCTTCAGGATATCAACATCGCTCGACTAGAGTGGCCAGCATGTTCTCCAGACGTGAATCCTATCGAACATGCCTGGTATAGATTGAAAAGGACTGTTTACGGATGACGTGACCCACCAACCACTTTAAGGGAGCTACGCCGAATCGCCGTTAAGGGGTGAGACAATCTGGACCAACAGTGCCTTGATGAACTTGTGTAGTATGCCACGACGAATACAGGCATGCATCAATGCAAGAGGACGTGCTGCTTGGTATTAGAGGTACGTGTGTCTACATCAATCTGGACCACCACCTCTGAATGTCTCGCTGTATGGTGGTACAACATGCAGTGTGTGGTTTTCATGAGCAATAAAAAGGGCGGAAATGATGTTTATGTTGATGACTACTGCAGTTTTCTGTACAGGTTCCGGACACTGCGAGAGGGCTGTACAAGCAATTATCACACGCACGGCACAGCGGACACACCAGGAACCGCGGTGTTGGCCGTCGAATGGCGCTAGCTGCGCAGCATTTGTGCACCGCCGCCGTCAGTGTCAGCCAGTTTGCCGTGGCATACGGAGCTCCATCGCAGTCTTTAACACTGGTAGCATGCCGCGACAGCGTGGACGTGAACCGTATGTGCAGTTGACGGACTTTGAGCGAGGGCGTATAGTGGGCATGCGGGAGGCCGGGTGGACGTACCGCCGAATTGCTCAACACGTGGGGCGTGAGGTCTCCACAGTACATCGATGTTGTCGCCAGTGGTCGGCGGAAGGTGCACGTGCCCGTCGACCTGGGACCGGACCGCAGCGACGCACGGATGCACGCCAAGACCGTAGGATCCTACGCAGTGCCGTAGGGGACCGCACCGCCACTTCCCAGCAAATTAGGGACACTGTTGCTCCTGGGGTATCGGCGAGGACCATTCGCAACCGTCTCCATGAAGCTGGGCTACGGTCCCGCACACCGTTAGGCCGTCTTCCGCTTACGCCCCAACATCGTGCAGCCCGCCTCCAGTGGTGTCGCGACAGGCGTGAATGAATGGAGGGACGAATGGAGACGTGTCGTCTTCAGCGATGAGAGTCGCTTCTGCCTTGGTGCCAATGATGGTCGTATGAGTGTTTGGCGCCGTGCAGGTGAGCGCCACAATCAGGACTGCATACGACCGAGGCACACAGGGCCAACACCCGGCATCATGGTGTGGGGAGCGATCTCCTACACTGGCCGTACACCACTGGTGATCGTCGAGGGGACACTGAATAGTGCACGATACATCCAAACCGTCATCGAACCCATCGTTCTACCATTCCTAGACCGGCAAGGGAACTTGCTGTTCCAACAGGACAATGCACGTCCGCATGTATCCCGTGCCACCCAACGTGCTCTAGAAGGTGTAAGTCAACTACCCTGGCCAGCAAGATCTCCGGATCTGTCCCCCATTGAGCATGTTTGGGACTGGATGAAGCGTCGTCTCACGCGGTCTGCACGTCCAGCACGAACGCTGGTCCAACTGAGGCGCCAGGTGGAAATGGCATGGCAAGCCGTTCCACAGGACTACATCCAGCATCTCTACGATCGTCTCCATGGGAGAATAGCAGCCTGCATTGCTGCGAAAGGTGGATATACACTGTACTAGTGCCGACATTGTGCATGCTCTGTTGCCTGTGTCTATGTGCTTGTGATTCTGTCAGTGTGATCATGTAATGTATCTGACCCCAGGAATGTGTCAATAAAGTTTCCCCTTCCTGGGACAATGAATTCATGGTGTTCTTATTTCAATTTCCAGGAGTGTATGATGTAATGCATATAGAACAATAAGGAAAAAGAAACGCAGTTTGGACCTGGAATCCTATGAAACCACATGTAAAGTATTATGGCGCAACAAAAAAGTCTACGATGCGAGTAAACCAGGAATAGAAACATTTAGCATCAGATTGGTCACAATCCTCCATCGTAAGAAACGGTCAAACCTATCCCGAAAGGAAAAAAAAACTAACGTTGAGGAATAATATACGCACACCATAGAACAAGTAGTGTGCTAAAATTTGACAATCTATTACAAACATTATCTGCAGAATGGTAGACAAAAATCGAAACCTGGACACACTTCTAGTTGATTCCGAGTTGGTAACAAGCTGGCGAGCTAAAAACACTGTTGAACGTGACTTAACATTCACCAGGTAACAACGCTCTATAATTCCAAAGTATGAATATCAGCTGATACTCGAAGCTGCTACTAACGTGTGAGGTGATACATGAAGGTATCCAGAGCTGTCAAGTGAAATCACAGTGGTGTAAAACAGGTAGCAGGATACCATAGGTAAGGAAAGGAATGGTGGTGGGTAACAAGGCAAAGAACAATGATTACTGAAATGTAACTACAGCTGTATGTCAATTCAACCAGTCTTCGTAATACAAGAGAAATGTACCATTGAAACATGTACAGCGCTAAGAATGAATTGTATAGGCTAATGCATAAGTCAAAACAAAAGTAGGGACGTGGAGCAAAGCAGTCATGAGTGCTTCAACAAGCCCATCTCCATACTATAAAAATGTAACAGCCAAAACCAATGAAGAAGATAAGTGATAAAAAATATATTTCAAAGTATTAAAAGTGTAAAACATATGAACGTATATTTACATAGTTTAAAGCATAGGCGTCTGAAAATGATGAAGTAACCCAACACCAATAAAAAGGACGTAAAATAGCTTAATTTAACAGAGACTTTAAAATTTATCATATTTCCATTTTTTAATTTAATATTGCTACCGGTACAGAATTTTATGTGTTATTTAGGAGCAGAGTTTACTTTATAGTTTCTCCTCCGTGCTTTTATGACACTTTCTTTCCCCCCTTCCACAGTCCAACGGCCCTCTCAATCTCCTTTTTTGTTCCACGACATTACTATGGCCATTGTAGTTTGTTCGATTATTTACTCAGTATTGTTGAATGCAAAGTGCTGCTCAGACTTTATGTGCCTATCTTCTTCAATTATGGTGCGAACCAGGACTAATGTTGGAGTGTTACGATGTCGGTAGTCTGTTGCTGGTCATATGTTTTCGTGTTTTTCTCTTCTTCATGCAGACATCGTTTGACTAGTTTTTATTTAAGCTCAGTGCGTCATCGTTTTCTAATCACATGGGTTCCGTGTTTTTAGCATTCATATGGCATTTACTTCTATGTAATTTCATATAGGCTTCTTGTATGAGCTGTGTATTTGGTTTATTTTTATGTGCGTCGTTATATCGTATCACAAAAGCTGTATTATTCCTCCCTAGCGACCCACCTCATTCTAGTTACATTTTCTGGCTGTATTTTTGGGATGAAGTGACCACTGTCATTGTGGTTCCCTTTCAGTATGAATTTAATAGTATATGCTTACTTAATACAGTGAATTGGTTGTGTGTGATTTCTCTCTTGATTTTTCTGTAAGGTAGTGGGTCTTTCTGTTCTTTACTCGATCCAGTAATATTATATAGTATAGTTCAGTGTGGATTTCCTTATCGTATTCAAATGCTATGGTTTTAATGGTGCCATTGGCACAGAATTTCAAGTGCTGTTATTGATATTGAGTTTATCATTTTTAGACGGCTATCTTTTAAACTATGTAAATGTATTTTCACTTGTTATACTTTTCAATAACTTCAAAAATAATTTGGATCATTGTTATTTTTCCTCAGTTTCGGTTGTTTCGTTTTTACATTATGGATATGGGCTCGTTGTAGTTCCCATAGTTTCTTTGTTCCACATACCTACTTTTGGCCGGCCGGAGTGGCCGTGCTGTTCTAGGCGCTACAGTCTGGAACCGAGCGACCGCTACGGTCGCAGGTTCGAATCCTGGCTCGGGCATGGATGTGTGTGATGTCCTTAAGTTAGTTAGGTTTAATTAGTTCTAAGTTCTAGGCGACTGATGACCTCAGAAGTTAAGTCGCATAGTGCTCAGAGCCATTTGAACCATTTGCACCTACTTTTGTTTTGATACGCTCACACATCAGAAAAGGTTTTTACATCACCTCGCTTCCGAGAGTTACGGAACCTGTACAGAAAATTGGAATAGACATCAACATAAACATCATTGCCGCCCTTTTTATTGCTTATAAAAACTACAAATTGCATGTTGCACCACCATACAGCGAGACATTCAGAGGTGGTGGTCCAGACGGCTGTACACACATGTACCTCTAATACCCAGTAGCACGTCCTCCTGCATTGATGCATGCCTGTATGCGTCATGGCATAAAATCCATAAGTTCATCAAGGCACTGTTGGTACAGATTGCCCCACTCCTCAACGGCGATTCGGCGTAGATCCCTCATAGTGGTTAGTGGGTCACGTCGTCCATAAACAGCCCTTTTCAATCAATCCCAGGCGTGTTCGATAGGGTTCATGTCTGGAGAACATTCTGGCCACTCCAGTCGAGCGATGTCGTTATCCTGAAGGAAGTCATTCACAAGATGTGCACGACGGGGGCGTGAATTGTCGTCCATGAAGACGAACGCCTCTCCAATATGCTGCCGATATGGTGGCACTATCGGTCGGAGGATGGCATTCACGTATCGTAGAGCAGCTATGGCGCCTTCCATGACCACCAGTGGCGTACGTCGGCCCCACATAGTGCCACCTCAAATCAGCAGGGAACCTCCACCTTGCTGCACTCGCTGGACAGTGTATCTAAGGCATTCACCCTGACCGGGTCTGGTTGAAGCCATATGCCTCACTCATCGGTGAAGATAACATGATGCCAATCCTGAGCGGTCCATTCGGCATGTTGGTGGGCCCATCTGTACCGCGAAGCATGGTGTCGTGGTTTCCAAGATGGACCGTGTCATGGACGTCGGGAGTGAAGCTGTGCATTTTGCAATCAATTGTGCACAGTTTGAGTCGTAACACGGCGTCCTGTGGCTGCACGAAAAGCATTATTCAACATGGTGGCGTTGCTGTCAGTGTTCCTCCGAGCCATTATCCGTAGGTAGCGGTCATCCACTGCAGTAGTAGCCCTTGGGCGGACTGAGCGAGGCACGTCATCGACACTTCCCGTCTCTCTCTGTACCTCCTCCATCTCCGAACAACATCGTTTTGGTTTACTCCGAGACCCCTGGACATTTCCGTTGTTGAGAACCCTCCCCGGCACAAAGTAACAATGCGGACACAATCTAACCGCGGTATTGACCGTCTAGGCATGGTTGAACTATAGACAACACGAGCCGTGTGCCTCCTTCCTGATGGAATGACTGGAACTGATCGCCTGTCGGACCCCCTCCGTCTAATAGGCACTGCTCATGCACGGTTGTTTACATCTTTGGGCGATTTCACTGACATCTCTGAACAGTCAAAGGCGCTGTGTCTGTGATACGATATCCACACTTAACGTCTATCTTCAGATGTTCTGGGAACTGGAGTGATTCAAAACTTTTTCGTTGTGTGTACATTAACCCGCGTAACTTATTCATAGCGCCTTATCTGTTTCAGTGGTACATTTCCCTTGTATTAGTATAACTGGTTAAATTTACATACAGCGCTAATTACGTTTCCATAACCGTGGTTGTTTGACGTGTTACCTATAATTATTACCTTCCTTGCCTATACTATCCTGCTGCCTGCTTTATCTCATTGTAGTTTCACTTTATATGTCTGGATATCTTTATATATGACCTGATAAGGTAGCAACAGCTGAGACTATCAGCTGATATTTATTCTTTGGGATAATAGGCCGCTCTGTCAAAGCGATTTTGCTTTTATTTAACGGCAGCTTTATTCGGTCTTTTATTTGACATTCTATTCTTAGTTACCGGGCAAATGTTAAGTCACGTTCACCAGTGTTTTTAGTTCAGTACAGGGCTAACTTGTTACCAATTCGTACTAAAAATTGGTAGGGTGTCCAGGTTTCAATTTTTGTCTAGCATTCTGTGGATATTGTTTATAACAGATTGTCATATTTTATCCCACTATATTTTCTATGGTTTGCGTAAGTAATTCCTTAACATTAGCTTCTCTTTCCTTTCGAGACAGGTTTGTCCATTTTCTAGGATGATGGATTGGAACATTCTCAATTTATTTGTGGCCACTGTAATGCAACGCGTTTTGTTACTGGTTTACTCTCTTCGTACACATTTTTTGTACGCCTTGAGGCTTTACGTGTTGGTTTCATACGATTCCAGATCCAAACTGCGTTCTTTTTTCCTGATGGTTCTCTATACGTTACACCATCATGTATGGTGTAAGTGGCGTTTTTCCCGGTTCCATTCTTCTTGTACCGTTTTCACAGTTGTACATAATGTGTGATTTTGACTTGAACTTCCCATATACTGTTACATTTTATTGTTATCTACACCTTTCCTGGAAACTGTGCTGTTGTACATATGACTGATCATTTACATATGCCGTTTATGGTAAGATTTCAAGGGGGGCACAAATAATGTTCTATACTTTGTTCCCCAGTACTGATACAACGTAGCTATGGAAACCTAGGTATATTGGTACCACACTGTCTATGTACTGTTGCAGGTACGTTGGCCGTGACATTGATCAACTGATTTTACCCAGGATATTTTTATTGAATGAGGTTGAGGTACATGAAGATTGTCTTTGGACATTCACGTTTAGTTTTCTTACCATTACGAGTTGTGTTTATTATGTATTGACAAAAAGTGTATATGACACTCATGATTCCAGCATTAACAGTTACGTGAAGGTTTTTTATATTTACCACTGATTTTTGATCAGGTCTTTAATTTTCTTCCTCGGAGGTCGTCTGTCCCAGACATCATATTTACGTATGTTATTGTGCATTTATATTTGACTAGAGACTAGCCTGAACCATTTAGGTTCCTTGCTGCTCTCTTTCATTCCTTGCATTATGACGTTCTACATGTGTTTTTCTTTGTACATTTTTGTACATATGTTTTCAGTGGGTCGTATCTGACATTTTGGCATTTCGTTAAATCTAAAATTGCTGTTAAGTGTGTTGTATATATCGGGTACAATTTTAAAGTGCACCAAATGTTATCATTTGAATGTTCCACCTGTTATCACGTATGGTAATAACTACATATATGGTGATTGTGATATAATTTCTATTGTGTTCTTTTAGGTTCATATATTTTCACCCATCTTATGAGTGTAGTTACGGTTATGTTTAAAAAATGTGTATTCGTCATACACACCCATAGTGTAACTGTTGTTCCATTTATGTTTTAGTGCTTTTGTGATATACTGATTTTATATTAATTCAGTTATTAGACTTAGACATGGTAGCTACTTAAATTGTTCTTTGGTAAACAGGACATGAAGATGACGTAAGTGTTGCACCGAAACTATTAGTTAGAAATAAATTTCTTTGATGATACGGCTGTGGTGTTGCGTGTTCTTTACTTATACAGAAGTAAGTGCACGTTGTATCAAACTGCTGTGGAAGATAATGGCGAGGGGTACTATAGATCTGACAAGTCCTAGACCTCCTGTCACCGATACACAAAAACATCGGCCTCTGTAAAACAACCTAGAATTTAACTGGAACTTCGAATCACGTCACACATTAGCACTTCTTTTTACACACGAAGTGTTGCCACATGTGAAAGCAGTGTCATCGTGGAACGAGCCAACTGTGACGCGAAACTCCGACGGATGCTCGAGGAAGAAACGTACTAAAAACTTCCTCGGGACCCAACATCCAGAATAGCGAGGAAGAATTCCGACCTTCTCAAACGGTCGAGAGTGATATTAAAAACCTCTTCCCTCAGGAACGAAGACCACTCACGTTCTGCGGCCTGCCAAAGTTACATAAGAAAGATACACCTTTTTTTAGGTTTATAGGGAGCACTATCTCATCGCCGACCTCTAGACTTGCAAAGCATTTGGGCAGTCTCCTGTCGACGCATGGGTTGGGCATTGTGTGAACCATATACAGAACACGGCGGACTTCATCGATCGAATTGAACGTCTACGCCTTGGTGTAACGGATATCATAGTTATTTTTGGTGTGGTTTCTCTGTTGACGTGTGTACCCATCACAGACTTTGTAGACTTGCTGTGCCGGCTCTTTGATGACACCATCGTGGATTTATTTAAACATAGCCTGACGTCGTTATATTTTTTACATGGTAGAGAATATTTCAACCAGATAGACGGCGTCGCGATGGGGAACCCACTGGCTCCAGTTGCAGCAAACTTCTTTATGGAGCATTTTGGGGACATCTCATTGGACACGGCTTCTGAAAAAGCCTAGTTGTTTTTATCGCTACGTCAACGATATCTTTGTCATATTGCCTCATGGACATGAAAAGCTCAAAGAGTTCCTGGAAACACATCAACAACATCCTTAACCACGTAATGTTCACAATAGAAGTAGAGAAGGACGGTTGATAACCGTTCCTGGACGTCCTTGACCGCCGAAAACTCAGTGGGTGTCTCGGTCACAGCGTTTACCACAACCCCATCCACACGAATTGGTATCTGTGTACCACCAGCTACCACCACCAAGTACAGAAACTGTCTGTTCTGAGGACCTTGCTGCATCGAGCTGAAACTGTCTCAGACGCCGAAAACCTGCGGAGAGAACTGAACGACTCACGTGAAGTTTTCAAGGAAAACAGTTGCAACAAGAGACAAATTTCGCAAGAAGTTTCATCTAAGCCGCGAAAGCAAAAGACCTCCGAAGCAGACACGAAGAAAATTATGTTTTTACCCTTTCTTAGCTCAATAACAGGGGAGATTGGCCGGCTCCTGAAGAAAAATAAAATCGATGCATTCTTCAGGCCCCCACCAAAGGTCCGGTAACTAATGAAGCCTGCGAAAGACGATGCAGGTTTCAGAACACTTGGCATATACACTACTGGCCATTAAAATTGCTACACCACGAAGATGACGTGCTACAGACGCGAAATTTAACCGACAGGAAGACGATGCTGTGATATGCAAATGATTAGCTTTACAGAGCATTCACACAAGGTTGGCGCCGGTGGCGACACCTACAACGTGCTAACACGAGGGAAGTTTCCAACCGATTTCTCATACACAAACAGCAGTTGACCGGCGTTGCCTGGTGAAACGTTGTTGTGATGCTTCATGTAAGGATGAGACATGCGTACCATCACGTTTCCGACTTTGATAAAGGTCGGATTGTAGCCTATCGCGATTGTGGTTTATCGTATCGCTACATTGTTGCTCGCGTTGGTCGAGATCCAATGAATGTTAGCAGAATATGGAGTCGGTGGGCTCAGGTGAGTTATACGGAACGCCGTGCTGGATCCCAACGGCCTCGTATCACTAGCAGTCGAGATGAAAGGCATCTTATCCGCATGGCTGTAACGTACCGTGCAGCCACGTCTCGACCCCTGAGTCAGCAGATTGGGACGTTTGCGTGACAACAACCATATGCACGAACAGTTCGACGACGTTTTCAGCAGCATGGACTATCAGCTCGGAAACCATAGCTGCGGTTACCCTTGACGCTGCATAACAGACAGGAGCGCTTGCGATGGTGTACTCAACGACGAACCTGGGTGCACGAATGGCTAATGTCATTTTTTCGGATGAATCCAGGTTCTGTTTACAGCATCGTGATGGTCGCATCTGTGTTTGGCGACGTTGCAGTGAACGCACATTGGAAGTGTGTATTCGTCATCGCCATACTGGCGTATCACCCGGCTTGATGGTATGGGGTGCCATTGGTTACACGTCTCGGTCACCTCTTGTTCGCATTGACGGCACTTTGAACAGTGGACGCTACATTTCAGATGTGTTACGACCCGTGGCTGTACCCTTCATTCCATCTCTGCGAAACCCTAAATTTCAGCAGGATAATGCACGACCGCATGTTGCAGGCCTTGTACGGGCCTTTCTGGATACAGAAAGTGTTCGACTGCTGCCCTGGCCAGCACATACTCCAGATCTCTCACCAATTGAAAACGTCTGGTCAATGGTAGCCGAGCAACTGGCTCGTCACAATACGCCAGTCACTACTCTTGATGAACTGTGGTATCGTGTTGAAGCTGCATGGGCAGCTGTACCTGCACACGCCATCCAAGCTCTGTTTGACTCAATGCCCAGGCGTATCAAGGCCGTTACTACGGACAGAGGTGGTTGTTCTGGGTACTGATTTCTCAGTATCTTTGCACCCAAACTGCGTGAAAATGTAATCACATGTCAGTTCTAGTATAATATATTTGTCCAATGAATACCCGTTTATCATCTGCATTTTTTCTTAGTGTAACAATTTCAATGGCCAGCAGTGTACAGAATACCTTGTGGGTGTCGACAGTTTCATGTCGGTCGAATTGCCCGCACTATTGAAAAGGTCGCATAGAACATGAAAGGAGTTTCCGCCTACGCTATCCCGACAAATCAGCTGTAATGGAGCGCGCACTGGAAAATGGACACCTAATTGCATTCGACTATACTTTTATTATTAAACGGACCAACGTCTTCTGGGATAACGTAATACATGAAGCAATAGAGATCCAAATATAGAATAACACCCTCAAAAAAAGACGATGGATTGCAGCTGTTTATGGGTTGGGATTCCGTGATTGGGGAGCTGAAGCGGGCGGGGCGGGCGTGCCACTAAAACATTGACATATATGGCGCGAGTCTAGGCATCTCTGACGTCAGTATTGGCGGCGCGGCTATGTAACTACAGCAGCGGAATTGACGCGACAGTCAGCCACTTGAAAATGGCAGAAGTGATTTCTGCTGGAAGGATGTGGGCAGTTAACCACTTCATGAGCTTTGAAACCCGAGAATATTTTATTAATGGATATCGCCGCGTGAGCATGCATTTGCACATAAGAAACTGTAATTTGTAGCTCTGTACATGTTATAACAACTGCTGTTCTAATCAGTCAGTCTGAAAGCGTGTAGCTTGCTCGTTTCTTTTGGCTCGAGAGGGATCAAAATTAAATAGATAAATGAGTTCTGCCTGTCACCGTTTTCCCTTCTGTCAGATTATGAGAACCAGACCTAATGATCTGCTGTTCTCCGAACCGTGATGGCGTCAGATTCTTCTTCACGTTCTTCAAGGATTTCGATTGTTCATTGAAATTAACTAGTTAATGGAGAGAACAGGGGGAGGCTAAAAACTTGTTACAGACAGCTAAAAGAAAAGCAGGTATATCATATTGAACACATTCAAATGAGAGGCAGCCTCGATACAGATGGTAACTATCCACTTCACAATTTCGGCCTATATAGACGATCCGCAATCTTGCTGTAGTCCAAGCCACAAGTGCATAGAAAGACATAAAAAAATACGGTCGAAGACAACGATAACTACTCTAGCCCCCAGGCAGAGATTTGATGCCGCTTAACAAATATGAACCCCAGGACTCGAGTCACTAGTTATGGTACAGAGCTGTGAGTGTAATGTCGCGAGCAAACGGACAGGGACAGCACTACAAAAACTACCGAATTGACACTGATAAAATCGTGAGGCTGATCTCTCGGGTGCAAATTGTGTACATCTTAAACACGGTCGGCTTTGCTATAACCGTTCTACCGTGAATGACCTGATAAAAACTGAGCATAACGGACGGTGGCTGGTTGTTTCCGTGCCGGGGGAGAACAAAACATGAAGATCAAGATTGCGGATGCTACCGCGTGACTGCTGGTCACCAAATAAAGTCTACAGTGTACTGCCATGAACTTGGCCTACCAAGCACTGCAACGAACTGAGAGCAACAAGGCGTCCTTCAGTAGTCTTGTAAACTCGGGTCCTCGCTCACTGTATGTTTCCTCCGATGGCAAAAGGTTCGTGCTGCCAACATGAGAGGGGCCGGAATTGCTGACGCTCGCTTAGGGTTTCAGTTCGGTCCACCCATGCACAGGTTGGCGTCTGGTCGTCGGAGAGACCGGTGTCCCTCCGCCTTCAAGTGGATTTTTGAAACCAACAGACACTGGAGCTTCTGCATTGAAATGCCGTTTTGAGGAATTTTTCCCTTTTTTCCGAGATGCATCTAAATATGACTGGAAGTGTATGCCGAAGTGTGAGAATAGCTGCACAGTTACATTTACGTCGCGCTGAACAAGCTGTGAAATATGTGCTGAGGAAAACAGTTATTCTTATTGAAGTACAGAATGAAAAGTATTGAACTCAAGATATTCCTAAGAGGAGAAGACGTCCCAGAGAAATGCATATATCTCAATTTAAAAAGTGGGAGAACATTTGAAGAAGGTTTTCGGAGGTTTGTTTGGCTTCGAATGTAACAATAAAAGCGTTTTACAAAGGTAATTTGATGTACAGTTGCAACTTCTGGTATGTATAATTTGCATTTATGATATTTGCTTGAAAATGAAGACTGCTGGAAATTGCAATAAATAAATGTTTTAGACATCCGTAAGCGGTAAGTGCCATGTTTAAAGAATAAAAAGAAAATAAGGAGTTTTTCCCCACAGAATTTATGTCCAAGTGATGCTGTTTTTCTGTGCTTACCTACAAGAAAAGGTGACTCTCAAGGGCGTACCTACATATTCTCAGTAACATGCGCAAGAACGACTTAGTTATTGCTAAAGAAATACACATGCAGCGAAAATAAGAGTTTTTCTGTTAGTAGGGCCTGCAGCATGAACCAAGTTGAAATACGACATTTTATAAGAAGTCATTTCCAACAGCTGCAGTGAAACCTTTATTTGCTTGTATTTTAGAGATTTCTGCGCAAAAAGCTTATCCTGTTTCGTCTTACAACGCCGTTTTCAAGTACTCCTGTGGATTTTTTGCACAGCGAACCTTACTTACGTCTTAATTTTGATTAATAACTTCTTTTTATAGATAACATTTTACGTATATATAGGTAGAGTTGGCGATCGTATGGCATCAAAGGGCCAACTGTGAGCTGTTTGTTATGATTATAATACGACAACTGATTCTCGAATATTTGTGTTTGCTGACGACACTAACTTGGTAGCGAAGGATGTTGCCGGCTGGTGTGTCCGAGCGGTTCTAGGCGCTTCAGTCGGGAACCACGCGCCTGCTACGGTCGCAGGTCCGAATCCTGCAAGGACGTGGATGTGTGTGATGTCCTTCGGTTAGTTAGGTTTAAGTAGTTCTAAGTCTAGGGGACTGATGACCACAGATGTTAAGTCCCATAGTGCTTAGAGCCATTTGAACCATTTCGAAGGATGTTGAGTGAAACATGGGCAGTGTAAAAGAAAGTACTTTTGGTGGTAAGTTCTATGGGACCAAACTGCTTACACACTGCTTAATCTAACTTAAACTAACTGACACTAAGGACAACACACACACACCCATGCCCAATAGAGGACGCGAATCTCTGATGGGGGAGCCGCACGAACCGTGGCAACGCGTACAAAGACGCTTCAGTAGTATCTCTTGCCGTAGGCAGCCACGTTTTTAACGTAAATATTTTCTTTCACTCTCTGGTGATTGCCCAAAACGTGCGACGATGTTTCCAGCTACCTGCGCTAGACGGGCTGCCTAACTACAGCCGATGTGTGCTGTGATCGACAGCGGGTGGCGCTCGTGGCTACACTGGTGGCCATTTTAAAGTGTGACGTCAGCGGACCCAGCACGTGTTCTGCTCGCTTCTATCTCAGTAGCCGCGCCGCACCACGTGTTTTAATATTAGCGTCTGCCACTTCCATTAACAGTTTGCTTGCGTCACGAACAAGAGATAGACCTCCACGATCTACACTGTTTCCCGCATGTGAAATTTAAATTCGGGTTCATTCTTCGATAAAGAAAAGGTAGAAAAACAAACACCGTGTTCCACTGATCCGTCATGTCGAACGAGCAAAAATAAAGTAAAATTGTGAACTGAAATGGGTACCATAAATAGTTTCTGAATGCAATATGAATTCATGGATGTATGTTCTGTCTGTGCAACAAAATGAAAGACGATGGCTACTGAGCTCTTGGCTTACCTTATATTTCAGAATAATGTAATAGAACCAGTTCCCACTTCAAAATTCCGTAGAACCAACAGGCGTCCACATACGGAACACTTACGCCTGTATTCGTTCACCGTCACCGGAAATAACCTGTCGCACGTTTCCACAGAACACGTTAGTGACCCGTACGTGTGTCTTGTGTTCGGTTTCCGTTTATCTGTAGTTGGACTGCTCGCTATCCTTGACGATATCCGTAGTTTACGCCGCTCTACTAGAAGACGAGACTACCGGCTCGTTCGACGCACCCAAGGTCTCAGCTTTGCAGTATCCTTCTCAACCACTTTTATCACCTCTAGAATAATTTTCTATTGTTAATGGCGCGTTTCTCTTTGTATCGTAGGCTTCGTCGTTTGATTTGTAGTACTTTGGCAGTTTTTAAACTTCAATTCATCCGTTTCTCCCTCTGATGATGGCGACAGGATGGACGACTCAGATATTGCGCCTTTTGGACACTGACAACCGGAAGTGCACCTGAGGATTATTTTGTTAATGTTGTGTTGTTTGTTGTTTGGTCCTTCTGTTATGAAAAATGTAGTATCTCTTTGCTCGGTCATAGCGTGAAAGTAGACTCCACTCTTAAGCTGAAAAGCACGCGAAACTCCCATGAAGAGAAGCGGCCTATGATCTACCATCAGAATATGAACGATTCATAAGTACAATGCTTACAATGCAAAACTGAAGTCAGAGCATAGTGGCACCGCTTCAGTGGCTTTCCACATCAAAAACAAAATGAAAAATCTCGCAAAACATTTAGCCAGAGAGCAAACATTAAGACCGTAGGAAGAAAAACCGCCGCGATCCATAATGAAAGTGAGTTATTGACAAACAACCAACAGGGATTCAGAAAAATGTCGTTCTTGTGACACTCAACTAGCTCTTTATTCTCATAACATAGTGAGTGCTATCGACAGGAGACGTCAAATTGATTCCATATTTTTGGATTTCCTGAAGGCTTTTGATACCTCTAATCAAACAGTGCCTATGGAGTATCGTCTCAGCTGTAAAACTGGATTCGGATTCCCTGTCAGTAAGGCACAGTTCGTATTTACTGACGGAAACTCATTGTGTAAAACAGAAGTACGTGGGAGTGTGCCGGCCGCTGTGGTCTAGCGGTTCTGGCGCTGCAGTCCGGAACCGCGGGACTGCTACGGTCGCAGGTTCGAATCCTGTCTCGGGCATGGGTGTGTGTGATGTCCTTAGGTTAGTTAGGTTTAAGTAGTTCTAAGTTCTAGGGGACTTATGACCTAACATGTTGAGTCCCATAGTGCTCAGAGCCATTTGAACCATTTGAACCTGGGAGTGTTATAGGCCGTCTGCTGTTCCTGATCTAAAGAAACTATTTAGGAGACAACCTTAGCAGCCCTCTAAGAGTTTATGCAAGTGATACTGTCATTTACCGTCTTACAAAGTCATCAGATGATCAACGCAAGTTGCAAGATGATTTAAACAAAATATCTACACGGTGCGAAAAGTGACAACTGACTCTAAATAATAAAGAGCTTGAAGTCAACGATATGAGCGCTAAAAGTAATCAGCTAAATTTCTGTTACAGGGTAAAACACACAAATCTAAATACTGTAAATTCAACTAAATACTTAGGTATTACATTTACGAATAACGTAAGTTGGAAGGATCACATAGAAAATGTTGTGGTAAAGCAAACAAAAGACTGCAATTTATTGGCAAAACACACTTGGCAGAACACGGCAGCTCGTTTTGTATTATCGTGAAATAGGTAGAGAGTGCCACGGATATGATACCCGAATTGGGGTGTCAATAGCTAAAGCAAAGGTGATTTTCATTGCTGCAGGATCTTCTCATGAAATTCCAATAACCAGCATTCTGCTCAGAGTATGGAAATATTTTTTTGGCTCCCATCTACATAGAAATAAATGATCAGCATAATAAAATAAGAGAAATAAGAGCACGAATGGAAACATTTAATACCTTGTTTTTCCCCCGCGCTGTTCGAGAGTGTAACGGTAGAGAAATAGTTTTAGGTGGTTCGATGAACCCTCTTCAGGAACTTAATTGTGAACTGCAGAGTAATCATATAGAGGTAAATCTTGATGTAGATGAAGTCAGTGGAAATAGCAAGAACCGTAAAATATGTAGGAGAATGCGTCTAGAGATACCTAACGTGGGACAGCCACATAAAATAAGTTGTAGAAAAAGCAAATGACGTAATTTGATTCACTGAAGGAATGGAAAGCAAATTTAGTTAACTCATTACATATTTCTCAGCATTGTTTGTCAATCTTGTAATCTTTCCACATAGAATTAATAGAGGAGACAGAGAAGATCGAAGGAAGAGAAGCATACTCAGTCTCAGGTTAGGTTAGTAAAGGGAAGCGTCGCATAAATTCTCGTTCAAATTCAGTGCTAAACTTTACCGGAGAGACGTGATAATTCTGAGAGCGTGCGTTTCAGGAAGAGTCACGCAACGTGTTACTTCCTTCAACACACATTTCCCTAACTGACCTTGACAGTACAGTCAGATATATTTGAGTTCATGCGCAGGGTCGCCGACATTCGTTCTTGCCACGCACCATTTGCAGCGGCGCAGTACACATGTAGACGGGAGCATTCACAATGCCACGTCAAATATTACTTGAAAAATTCATTGAAGGCGGTTAAGTAATATACCCTATACCATTGTTCTATGTCGTAGACATGTAGAAATGAAGACTACACCATGTTATTAACAGCTAACACGCAACTACAGAATCTTTCTTGGCTGCTCCCACATACAGAAAGCGAAGGATTTCCTCAATACTAATAAAGTGGCCTACACTAGGTATTTTCATGAAGATAGAACAGACTTGACTTGCAGTAATCACAAAAAAAAGCAAAATAGAAAGAAAATCTTTTTACGGAAGTATCCCATTCTTACTTTTCTGCTTCCGTCTTTTTCCTCCCAAGCTCGTCTCTTTGTCGTGAAAACAATCGTTGTCTCATTCAGTCAACACTGATTTGAAAAAAAAAAGAAAAAATCCAGTTTTACTCCAGAAGCTGTCTTACCGCGTGTAGCAAAGGGTACAGCACGACCCACTTCTTCCTCCCCTATCCTGTTTCATTCGCCAATAATATATCGTTAGGCTTCTGTATAAGCTCCAATTTCTCTGCACTTGCTGTCACAGTCACTCCAGAAATACGTGTTGCCCAGAATAACGATTTACTCCTGGCAAGTGAGCTTCAGGAATACCAACAGTAACCTCACCTTGATGGACACAGCGCCTCTCTTGTTACGTTTGCCACCGGACATAGAGCATCTCATCTAACACAAATGGCCGTCTCGTGCTATCTTCACAAACCCGTAAAGAAATGCACAGCTTTTCCTTGAACCTTCTCTCATTCCTCTCTTCTATCAGTCGTGGCTGGTAAGATTAGCGAACTGGCGAACAATACTGAAGATTTGGTCGATCGAGGATTTTTACGCTACCTTCTTCATGGATGAAATAAGTTTCCTCAAAATTCTTCGAATGATGCTGTGTCTGTCATATGTCTTTCCTGCAAAAACCGTGTGTAGTTTTCCCATCTTAAATCGTCCAGGATTCCTTAGATTAGTAGCCAGTTGTATATTTACTTACAGTAAACTGAGGTGACCAAAGTCATGGGGTATTTCCTAATATCGTGTCTTGCTCGGCGTAGTGTAGTAACTCGACGTGGCATGGACTCAAAACGTCGTTGGGAGTCCCCAGCAGAAATATTGAGCGATGCTGCCTCTATAGCCGTCCATAACTGCAAAAATTTTGGCGGTGCAGTAATTTGTTAAGTCTCATAGTGCTTAGAGGCAGCTGAACCATTTTGAACCCAGTCTGTTCCATGTAAACACAACCCACACAGTTATGGAGCCACCATCAGCTTTCACAGTGCCTTGTTGACAACTTGGGTCCATAGCTTCGTGAGGTCAACTCCACATTATTTGTGCCAACAGACCACAAGTATTAAAAAAATGGTTCAAATGGCTCTGAGCACTATGGGACTTAACATCGATGGTCATCAGTCCCCTAGAACTTAGAATTACTTAATCCTAACTAACCTAAGGACATCACACACATCCATGTCCGAGGCAGGATTCGAACCTGCGACCGTCGCAGTCACGCGGATCCGGACTGAAGCGCCTAGAACCGCTAGGCAACCACGGCCGGCAAAATGCTATTATCATCCTTAAGATTTTGTTACTCTAAACTAGTCGTGTTTGCAGAAAAACCGAGTTTCATAGTGAGCTTTAATTCGTTATGAATTGCAACTACATAATAAACATACCGCAGTAAAAAGAGGTGTTTCATCTGTCGAAGGCCTTTAGTCTGTTGGCAGCCAAGTCTGGGAATAGCCCTTAGCGACTCCACTCGCTTTCCCGAATACCAACCAGTAAATGGTCAGCCTTTTGAAGAAAAGTGCCATTAGCCACCGGTCGGTTGTAATACAATCGCAGCTGGGAGGTTGCGCAGTGGCGGTGTCTCCGAAGCATCCCCAAATTGTTCACACCTAACCACTGTCGAGCTCACGTTTCCCCAGCTTCTAAGGCGCCCGAACTCTAGTACTCCAGTTAACAAGCCTAACGAGTCTCTGGCGAGGTCAGATGTAACACTTCTACAGGAGAAGTACAGTCATCTCCTCTGCGCTTGTTGTTATCTACAGTTCCTGTTCGGCTTCAATTTGAAGCATTTACGTTTCCTAATTGGTTGTCAAGTTTAAAAGTATTAGGAGCTGCAACCTTCTTAAACTTCTTTAGAATAAAAAGAAGTCAAAGATACTTCGTATCCTGTAAAAGTACGATTTAATATTATCAAACTACGACCTGCCTTAGCAAATAGGTGACAAGTCATTTGTAAATGGCTGAAAATAAAATAAAAATTTAAAAAATGTCCGTGTTTCGCTGAATGCCAGTCGCGTGACACTTCCTGCTATTTTGAATCTTGCTTTTATGTGTGTAACATAAGACGTGTTGTGCACTTTGGGAACCATCCACCCAAACAATGCCACAGTGCTGTGCTTTCGACTGCACTTTTCGAGACCAGAAGCAAGGGGAACTTCATCGAATTTCTGATGAATTGGGAGATGCTGTAAGCTAATTTTGGTGAATAACATGAATCATCTTAAGATCTATGATTCGTGTTTAAAATTGCTGCCTAATGGTTGTCAAATTAAATTCTTGACTCATGAGTGCAGCAGACGGTTGATACACTTAGCTAATGATGACGACTGAATCAACACATCTGATTACTGTTCCACTTTATTTTGTAGTTAATGTTAATTTCTTAAACACTGCGGTGTGCTTTTCTTATTCGTTTAATTGCAGTTACTGTGTAATTACAAGTGTAAAATAAATGAAATAGAATAAGAAAAGCACAAAAGGAATGTAAACGTAATTGGAACAGTACGGGCTATTTCTTCAAATCTTCGTTCCTTTGCACATTTTTATGCTAGACTAATGCAGTTTCAAACGCAAACACTTGGTACAATACTTGCCACACACACAAGCAATGTTTTTTTTTAGAAAGTACAGCATCTAAATACAGTGAGTGATCTGTGTATGACCTACTTATCAGCTACGTTATAGTTCAGATATTCGGGTGTGGGCTGTTAGCTATCAATCAAGGAAATGGTGAATACTTCAAGCTTGGATAATACAGCTGTAAGGAATAGATCGCTCATTGAATGCCCACTATCCCTAAGGCATTTGTGTTTTGTACAATACTTTACTTCAGTAAAACTTGCTTGACAAACATACAGCAGCATCACTATGCACATGGCATATGACGACTTGTGGCTCCGTCTCGGTAGTAAGTGACGACTACTACTACTACTACTACTACTACGTGATCAGGCCCAGTGGACCGCACGCATCTACAAGTTTTCTCCTTCACTGTATTCTGTCCATTGCTACTGTCCGCCATCCGTAGTAAATGACAGCTTACGAAATCATTGCAGTATATATCCGTATAGGAGAAAAACTCATCTGGCGTCTTAATCAAACTTTGTTGCCTGAGGAGCATGGTTTCTGTGCTAGGAAATGGTTTGCTTTCTGTAGTGTGTTTTAAATTTCGTTACTGATCACCGCTCCACAAGTCTGGTGTTCATGTTATGGCTTTGATTTTTGTTTGTAAAAACGATGTTTTCCTACTTACTATTAGTTATGTTTTCACACTGCTGATGCTGACGATTCAAGATAATAAGTTTAAGGCTAATTACGACAACGCTAGACATTTCAGCCCTCTTCAGTAACAGAAATTACGAAATAGATCGCTGTTGATGCATGACAGCAGCACGACAATTGAGGTTCATCTTCGTCACAAAAGATATTTTTCGACACTTTTTGCTTCAGTGTTTTGTTTTTGAGTATACCAGTAATTCAGTTTCAAGCCAATGCTCTACCCTAGTCATTCACTAGGTTCTTTAATAGAAACAACTAAATCTAGTGAGCAGCAGAGCGATGGCAGCCCCCAGTAAGCTGGCCTACTTTCCCTATACAGAGTTCCAACGTATCTGCTATCGGTATACGCGCGAGTCCCTCTGAAAAAAAAAGAAGAAAAAACTACGCATCACGAAGGAATTACCCGAATATGACAGTAAGAGGTATGTGTGATGTACATGTACAGACAAACAAATTATTAGCCGGCCATCTGGTGGCCGAGCGGTTCTAGGCGCTTCAGTCTGGAACCGCGCGACCGCTACGGTCGCACGTTCGAATCCTGCCTCGGGCATGGATGTGTGTGATGTCCTTAGGTTGGTTAGGTTAAAGTAATTCTACGTTCTAGGGGACTGATGGCCTCAGATGTTAAGTCCCATAGTGCTCTGAACCAAACAAATTATTACCATTTCAGAGCAAAATGGGTGATCCATTCAAGGGGACGAACTACACAAATTGAGCAAGTCAGTAACGTGTTGGTCCACCTTTGGCCCTTATGCAAGCAGTTCTTCGGCTTGGCACTGATTGACAGAGTTGCTGGATGTCCTCCTAAAGGTTATCGGGCCAAATTCTGTCCAATTGGCACGTTAGATCGTCAAAATGCGGAGGTGGTTGGAGGGCCCTGACCGTAATTCTCCAAACGCTCTGAACTGAGGAGAGATCCGGTGACCATACTGGCTAAGGTACGGTTTTGCATGCACGAAGACACTCAGTATAGAATCTCTCACCCTGTGCAGTCGGGAATTATATTGCTCGAATGTAAGCCCGGAATGTCTTACTGTGAAGCGCAACAAAGCAGGGCGTAGAATATATATCGTCGACGTACCGCTGTGCTGTACAGGTGACGACAACCAAGCAGTTCTTGCAATGAAATGAAATGGCACTTCTGTTTGTTGGCCCGTATGGCTGGCGACAGTCAGGTTGGTAACGTACCTCTGTTCGGGACGTCTCCAGACACGTATTCGACCTGGAATCTCATTGACTGGAATAGAAGTGTCTTCATTAAAGAGCCCCGCTTCGAACTGAGCCCCGCTTGGAACTGCGCCCCGACGACCAGCGAAGAGGTGTCTAGAGACGCCCGGGAAAGTGGTGGGATACCAACCTGACTGTCGCCTGTCATACGGCCCGACAACCAGGAGTGATGATCTGGAGTTGCCGAAACCTACCTTGGCCAGCAAGGTTGCCAGATATCTCACCAGTTGAGAACGTTTGGAGCATTACGGGCAGGACACTCCAACCATTTCGGGATTCTGACAATCTAACGCCACAGTTAGACAGAATCTGGCACGCTATCCCTCAGGAAGATATGCAACAACTCTGTCAATCAGTACCAAGCCGAACAGCTGCTTGCATAAGAGCCGAAGGTGGATCAGATTGTTATTGACTTGCTCAATTGTGAAGCTTTGTTAAAAAATGGTTCAAATGGCTCTAAGCTCTATGGGACTTAACTTCTAAGGTCATCAGTCCCCTAGAACTTAGAACTACTTAAACCTAACTAACCTAAGGACGTCATACACATCCATGCCAGAGGCAGGATTCGAACCTGCGACCGTAGCACTCGCGCAGTTGCAGACTGCAGCGCCTAGAACCACTCGGCCACCACGGCCGTCGTGAATCTTTGTCTCTAGAATAAATCTCCCCATTTTTTCTGAAATTGTGCTCATTTGTTTGCCTGTCTGTCAGTACATATACTGGAATATTTGATGTTTGTATAAATACCTGTACACTCTGTCCAGGAACTCAGTTCTGTTCTAGCTGTACGTTAGTGTCAGTAATAAACGTGCCTTCAGCTCTAAGTGTTATGCTTCATTGACGACTCTGCTTTCGAATTTCGATTTGATTATTTTTTCGATTTGATTATTTTTTCGATTTGATTATTTTTTCGATTGATTAATTTTCGATTTTATTATTTTTTCGATCACATAGTTTCAGTAATGCTGGAATTTCTGCTCATACACAGCAGAAAGCAGCTATGTTGACCATCGTACCTTCGAACTTGTCTCATTTTTTTCTGATTATGGAAACATATTGAAATGGGAATACGTCTTTCGCTGTAATTTCGCTCATTGCAATATTTAATAGACTTAGCTCTCTCTCCCTCTCTCTCTCTCTCTCTCTCTCTCTCTCTCTCTCTCTCTCTCTCCCCCTCTCCCTCTCCCTCTCTCCCACCCTTCCCGGCAGTTTCAGAAGTACCAAACGAGGATCGTTAATGCCATCGTCGGACAGAAGAAATGTGTTTCGTTGAACGAAGTACATATGAGTAGTATGTTCTACACGACCAATACATCGAGAAATTGAGAAATTAGCGAACGCACGTATTTCCCCACATTAGTTCAAGTTTTTCATGAAAGACCTCCTCAAATACAAATAAGCACAAATGACTTCTGAAACAACATTAATTGCTTATTATTGTGAATCGAATATCTACAGCTTACGAATAACTTGAAGTATACCGGACGATCGGTGACCATATATACCACTGTGAAACAACACGAGAGGAGAAACGATAGACAGAGACATGAAACAGCGGATCCTATAATGTCCATGCGTCACTATTCAAATCATTTATGTACCCTTAAAGCGATGCGTGGAAAATGAAGTCCATACGTGTATCGAAGACTGATGATGGTATGACTACTGATGCATATAATCGGTAATGAATATTTATTACACGATTATTGCCATACTCGTTCATTTGGGATGAATATATGATCTACAAAGTGAGACTGCGCAAATCGTTTAAATATTGGACCCGTATTCGCTTGGGAATAGTTCGTCAGAGTCCTGCCTGTCCTATTTTAGATTTTTGTGATAGTTTCCATAAATCTCTTCAGAAATAGACAAGATGGTTCCTTCAGCGATTGATGACCTGTTTATTTCTTAATTCTTGTCCAGCACAAACTAATGCTCGAAGGATCTACATGTCGACAGGACATTAAAGTCGTATGTTTCTTTCTTGAAGATATAGCTTCGCAGTCTATATTGTCCTCGTGGATCTTCTTCTTAATCAGCGTGAAGCGTCGTTAATTCGTCGTATTTTTAAGTTTTACGAACATATTCGTGTAAACGCTTCATCGACTTGGTGGAAACCTGGGGAAGTATAGCCCCCTGGAATATAACGGCACTGGAACTTTTAAACGTTAACACTTTAACACTAACGTAGCGTGTATCGGAATGAAATGTCGGCCAATAGATAATCCGTTGTGCCACGCATACCCTAGCGATGGGTTCCGTGATGAGTACTCGTAGCCAAACATTGCACATTTTCAAATAATAAAGTTAGGCATGAAGTATGCGAGTTTTCGTGAAATGTATCAACCAGAATTACCTCGGATTCCAAGCTAAATTACGCAGCTAGCTACTCAAGAGTGTTACCTTGTGGTGTAGTGTTCTTACGAAAAATAACGTGGGCTCTCATGAGAATGTTAATTATAAAGTGATGGATGTTTCACCAGATATGGAATTTGTGTGTTTAAGATTTCGCGCAACCACGTGTGTTGCGAAGTTTGGATACATTATTATTACAAAACCAAAACAGATTACTTTGTCAAATATAGTATTGTCAAAAACAATCAACATGAAGAAACCATAAAAAAGGCTTTTTTGAGTTCGCACAATGACAGAATTATTGAAGTTCAGTAATAACACAACTGCTTTGCTTCTAAAGTATTCATTTTTATGAGACCTCAGCGCACTGAAAGAACAGTCACTATGTCATGGTATGAAATCGAAAACTCGTTTCCTGTGGGTTCTTTTAGTTAATTTTTGTCCAGTAGTATCGATCCGGGCCAATACCTGAAAGATAGTGACATTTATATCTAGTTGTTGAATAGGACTCCCGCTGGTTTTAAGGAATTTCTTAATTGTATTATTTCTGAACACTTCAGCCAAATGATCTTCCACGGAGTAAGTAAGAATGGAACCACTGACAATATCGATTTGATGGAGGAATGGGACAGTACCACAGACCCGGGGTCCACGGATTTTTTTTAATCAGTTAAATGAACCCTCTGGCATTTGTAATGCGATGTAATTCATGAAACGTGACGCTTGAAAATTATCATCAGGCTGTGAGTCGTGATGTGGTGACCTAATTGGATAAAGGGCTGCTTGCTTGAAGCAGGACGTACCGGTTCGGATCGTACTGTGTCAGCCATTTCCAAATATCACAATAGACTGATGATAACGTGGAAACTGCTTTGGTGTGTTGTGTTAATCGGTTTCTTGCATTTCAGTGTTCATATAGACTTTTAAAGTCCCCTTACTTGTTTTCTTCGTTTTGTTTCATGTCGCGTTGATATGGAGGGTCTGTCGAGTGTCATTCTCTTTAAATGCCCATAAAAGATTAAACTCGGTTTTACACTGACACTATCAAAGCCTCGTTACTATTTTACTCTCGTTTTCTCCTCTTAGTCTGACTTATTCCTGTATTAATTTCCGTCTCAGAGTTTGCCTAATGTTTCACATTCTCCTGTCTAAGTTTTATAAGTCCGATTTTGAGACCAACATATTGCTTCAGTGATATTAGAACTGAATTTTGACGCTTTCATTTTCCGTGCTTCGAACTGTACTATTTATGTAGGTAATTTTTGAGTCAGCAGGCAGGTTGCATTTGTTTCTTATATATAATTCGTTAAATTTTATGCTTTAGTATTGTCTTACTTTACAACTAATCCATTAAAAGAGTAATGAGAACGGGTATTTTTTATTTTTATTCCTGTTTTCGTGAGGAGTTCTGAAGTTTCCCTAATTTTTGTTGTTACCTATACATTAACAGTGCTTTATCGCCATGAAGTCTAAGAAAAACTTTTGACGAGAGCTTATACGAGGTAAATAGTCATACGCTATGAGTAGGGTACCAAGCAATCATGTATTAATGGGAGCTGGAGGTGCCTATGCTGCCCATGTTAAAATCACTAACTTTGAGGAACATTTATGAATAAACTACCAAATAGAAAAATTTGGATTTTTTTTTACATATAGAGTGGTTTAGTATTGCAGTTATGACAGAGGGATTTTGGAGTATCTTTTCCAGTTTCCTTCCAATTATTTTTTTTATTAATGACCCAAAATTTTTTACAAATAATTGATTTATAATTAAACTGAAATGAAACTACTGAACATATTGCCAAATGGCTGTGTTACAATGTACGTTTGACCACTAGGAGTGCTGTATAAAAATTTCATCTCTCTAGCTTGAGTGGATTTTGAGAAAATGTTCCTTATATTCGAAAAATTCTAATTTATGGGAAATGTCTATCAAAGTTTCTCAATACATTCCTGCACTATAGGATGGATTATCAGTGTCTTCTCCTTCATCCTCCAAAAGCTTCCTCTTCTGTCTTCTTTTATGGCCTGTTGTTCCATCATACTTCATATGCCTTTCTCTTCTTTCTGCTCCTCTTATCCTTTCTCTGTGAATATTTCTTAGTGCTCGTACAGTGTTCAACCCAGCTGTAAATCCTAATGCCTTCAGAACTTCACACTTCACACTGTTCCCTTGGTTGTAGGTTGGTATTGCATCATAAATGCCAAAGTGCAGTGTTTTTATGCTTACAAACACCCTTTTAGGAATCACTTTCCAAATCAAATTGTTTACGCTCTCATTAGGATTCTGCGTCTTTCCGTGTAGACATTTGTGGAACAATTCTGGCTGTGCTAAGTCATGAAAAATTGGTTTTATTGCATTTATCACAGCTGCTGGCAAACCATGTTTGTGATCATAGTCCTTTTTTTGCATTATATTTGCACCATGAATCTTTTGGGCACAGGCTGTGTTGAGGGTATTCATTGGAAGAGGCAGTATGAAGGAACGATGCCCACACTGCTTTTCGCATGTCACTAACATTACTAGTATTTTGTCTTATAGCATACCCATAGTATCTCTGTAGACGTTCAATCACCTCATGAGTAAGTCTGCCTCTCCCTCCTATTGTCTTTCCATCACTGAGCTTACTTGAACCCAAAGTTTGTTTGAGCCTTCGAAGTCGTGCACCCATACGCTTTTGCACATGCCCAATGCATTCCAACTTTTCAACTACAAATTCATTTCCATATGGTTTCAGTTCCTCTATAGTCTTGAAACCTTTGGAGTCACCATCCCCAAGGTAGTATTTGTACCTAACATTGTATCTGGGAACTGAATGTTCAAAAATTTGTTTCACTCCATTCACTTCCATTGCTCCACTTGATTCACTAAAATTTGTCTCACAGGTTCTACTGTCCTCTCCTTTGATTTTATTTTTGCACCTACAATGTTTTGATAATACTGCAACATCTATCACTTTTGCACTATCACCACAAGTAGCAGTTACAACCCCATTCAGAGATTTATGACCCCTCTTTTGCCAGGAACCATCTAATGCCACTACCAAATCCTTAGAACCACTGTTCATTTCTACAGATTCCTCCACTGCTTGCTTCATGGTTTTCAAAGCCACATCTTCAACAGAGGATCCTACCAGTTCACAGTAGTACCCAAATTTGCTTGGAGGCGATGGCAAGTTCATAATACCACAAAACAGTTTACCAGCAGCAGACCCTTTTCCAATGGATCGAAGACCATACACAAGTCGAACATTCACATCAAACATTCTAGATCGTCCATTTTCACCAAAGAGACTGGCATGTGAATTGTAGAAAGTCACTTGATACTTGCAATATGCACAGATTATCTTAATCTCACAAGCTAAACCAAAGTGCTTTGTTATCTCTAGTCCCACTCCTACACTTAAACACATTTTGCACAGAACACTTTCTTTCAGCACAGAAGATAATAATCCAATATTCAGTACTTTGTTAATATCATCACTGTCACTAATATATTCACGAAATCTGTCACTTCCACCAGTCAACTTCTTGCTAGAAGATGTCACAGGGCTATGGCTGGCCATGTGTTGTTTATCAGAAGAACGCACTGTTTCAGTAATTGTAGTACCGCAACTTGGTATTAGTGTTAATTTTCTTTTCCCTACGTTCTTCCTCTTCTTATATACACGGATACTAAAACGTAGCATCGTAACCAGAACAACGCTTTACACAAGAAGTATAATACTACCAACAACAGGCGCAATACTGAACTAATTCGAAACGGTAAACAGCAAAGAGACGATGTTCCGCGCTCTTAGCGCTTCATTTGTCACAGAAAACAATGTAGCCAACCCTTGCACACTCGCTGTATGCGTAACATAAGGCGCTGTATGCGTAACAGGCCGAGAAAATCCCAAGCAGTTCGCCAGGAAGTCACGAGAGGGTGTTAGATGCATTCAGCGGCCGCCCATTTCCTCTGCAGCCGTGGGGGAAAATGGTAATAACTCCACTTCTAGGGCGAGTAGAACAATGATTCAAAGTTTACATTAAAGAGGAATGTTCCAATTAATTTTCGTTAGCAAAAAAAATCGTAATTTTTTGGATTTGACGACCTCCGGCTCCCCTTAAAGATCGTTTTTCAGAGAAGATAACTACCTAGATTCGTCCCTAAATCATACACTTAACTTCGTGTATATAGATGTAGTAAATGAACTGGTGCCACAGTAATAGTGGTTGTTCAAGAAATTTATCGCCTTCAGTTGACAGTTTCATTTTTTTCAGCGCGTTTATTTTCTACACGTAAGCAGGTCGCCAATTAGGCCTGGCATGCGTAAGAACGTTTCTTAAAAGCTGATACACGTACACTGGCGTGCAAAACTTATGGACGAAAGTAACTTTCGTCTGATGTGTCACTGTCCAGTAACACAGCTCGATGAAAGTTGGACCGTACATAGAAAGACCTGCTACAGTATTGTACTGACGGTAAGGGAAAGAAATACGCAATGAGACTTTTGTTCATATCCCCTGAACGTTACAAAAGGTGTGACATGGTTCTTAGTAGTATGTGTGCTCATCATGGACGGCACTGCATACATGCTCTGCGACACGCCCCCATGCTGGCCACAAGTTCTTGTGATAGGGCGTTTCATTCATCCACCAGCGCGATTACCAAATGCTAAATGGTCATTGGTGCATGTGGACGTGCTGCAGTACCCCTCACCAACGCACTTCTCACGTGCTCGGTGCCATTTAAGTGGAGAAGTGGAGGAAACGGCCAGGCCCGTCCAATCGCCGAATGTCCACTCGTTCCAAGACTTCCTCCACCTGCGCTGTTCTATGCGGCCGTGTATTTCCATTAAAACAAAACAAAAAAAAAGACACACATCGATTGCATCCCTGGCAAGACGCACGTGGGGAAGGAGTACATTGTCACAATAACGTTGAGCGGTGTGTATACCATGTTCAAACATCTGGAGGTCAGTACGTCCGTGCAACGCTATGCCTCCCCACACCACAACACCTGAAACATCAAAACGAACTTGTTCGACAATGCTGAACGGACACTCATTGGGGAGAGATTTTAACACGTAATTTTTCCAGGAGCATTGTGGAACATGGTCGTTTTGGTGGTACAGGTGTTACGGTGTGGGTAGCGTAATGTTGCATGGACGCACTGGTGTTCAAGTCTGTGAACACGGGCACCGAGCGAGGTGGTGCAGAAGTAGCACACTGGACTCGCATTAGGGAAGACAACGGTTCAAATCACCTTCCGGCCATCCAGATTTAGGTTTTCCTTGATGTCCCTAAATCGCTTCAGGCAAATTCCGGAATGGTTCATTTGGAATGGCACGGCCGATTTCCTTTCCCATTCATCCTTAATCCGAGGCTGGGCTACGTCTCTAAAAACCTCGTTGTAGACGGGACGTTAAAAACTAATCTCCTCCTCTTCCTCTCTGAGAACGGTGCACCGGTCGACGTCATTGCGACACAGTACTCCTTCCCCTTGTCCATCTTTTCAAGGGAACATTCGACCTGACTTTACTTTTGTGGATCGAAATGTGCGACCGTATCGGACAGCGCAGGTGGCGGAGCTCTCGAAACGATAGAATATTCCATGGATAAACTGGCCTGCCTGTTCCCTCGACTTACAGGATGCGCTGGGGAGGCGTACTGCAGTACGGCCACACACTTCTACGATCATCCACCAGTTTTCAACTGCGCCAGTGGAGGAATGGAGAGCCCTAACGTAAGAGCTCCTTACTAACCTGGTGGCCAACATGGGTGTACGTTGTACAGCATGCACTGACGTCGGTGATGATCACACACAGTATTAAGAAACATGTCCCACCTATCGTAGTGTCCAGAGGACCATCATCAATAGTGCTGAATTCATTGTAACTATCATCACTGAATACAAGTGTCATTTCTGTTCGTCTCACTGAGTACTTCTTTCTTTTCGCATCTGTACTATACTTCCTCTGCATGGTCGAAGTTTTATCGGGCTATGTTACTTGGCAGTGACGTATCATGCGAAAGTTGCTTTCGTCCTTGAGGCTTGCTCCAGTGTATTACGTTCTCACAGGGGTGACCGTCTCTAATTACCCCGGCGTCAACGGGACGTTAAACCTTAACTTCCGTACTTGCCACTCAGCTATGATGACCAGGATTCCTTTTTCCGTGAATCTCATGTGTGTAACCCACTCAGAACTGAGTTTCCCAAAATAATTTAATAGGTGACACTGACTCTTACGTCTGTCCCACTACATCATGTTAATCATTACAGCCTCATACACATACAATATATACACACACATACATATATATATATATATATATATATATATATATATATATAATCTCCACGCATCAACATAGTTACGTGCCACACCGCCATAATTCCGAGCCCTCTAGCGGCAGAGAGCTGCAAACGTGTAAACATGAAGAATAAAGAGGACTTAAAATAGCACTGTATGTAGCAGTATTAGATTTATACTCATAGAATGTGACTAGGCGCGTTGGATACAACGGTTCTCGCCCACTCACCAAAGTCGAGCAACGTCGGTCCCAGTTACTAATTGGATGGGTGAAAACGGGATGCCGTAAGTCAAGGAAGTGGCGATGAACTCAAAGACTTGCACCAGGATGTTGAAACGTAACACGTTATTAGTGGTGTCGTTCTCGTGATATGAGGGGAGAACAGCAGAATGCGCCGTTCTTAAGATGCTATGCATGAGTAGGAAAATCGCTCGGTGGGAGGGGGGGAGGGGGAATGGGAGGGGTGAGTGCTGTTGTGGCCTTTATGTCCTTAAAATTTTTAAGGCTCTTCAACCACCGAATTTCGTTTTGTAAAACTTCGGAAAGAAATGAAGAAAATCCGAGAATGTCTGGACAATGATAATTCATTAATTCGCTTTCCGTTCTGTGCAATGTTTTACTCCTAGAGAAATTTGCCCGCGTAAGTGTGTGAATGAGTTGGGTTAAGCCTTACCGACTTGAGTTCTTTACCATACAAGATGGAGATGAACCCCTTAGCTAAGGTGTGAAGGAAAAGCTGTCGACTGATAACTTCTTTTGCTGTTTAATAATGTTGGTTGGAAAGAAACTACAATCATAACTTCATCAAATGCACGATTTATTTACTCATAAGAACTCTGGAACGTGCTGTTGTCGCCAAGATGGGCAATACATTTATTTTGTAAGGTCCATTGTCTCTCCTCTGATGTGTAAAAATAGAGGACTTTAACGAAGCATAATTACATACAGAGAAATAATGGATTTATTTGAAATTTTGAAACTGTCGGTTACATTCGCCATAATGAACAAAATTACAAATGTTTACGGATATTATGCTCACGTCTGGAGGTATGGAAGTGTGTGAGTAACAGAAGTTCCCTCTCCGGAGGATACCTGTCGTCGCTCCTTCAAAGCTGCAGGAATGTACGCTAAACGAAATTGTAGCCTCGATCACCAACGCTCCGAACGAATCCCGCAATATCGACAATAATGAGGCTGCTTTGCCAGAAACGTCTTCCCGTAAAGACAAATGCAGAGCTAAGATTAAGGACACAGAGATCGCCTTTGTTTGGACTCGGGACTCGTGTGGGATCTGACTTCGGTTCACGAACCAGCTTTCCTAATAAGATTTCCCGTGATTTCCCTCAGTTACTTTAGGTAATGGGACTGCGGTATTTTCTTCAGTTGACCATTGTCCTTCTGCCTCCATCACTCTGAGGTTCCGCTGTCAGTTTAGAGAGGACTTAAAATAGTTATCTCATGTTCTTGCTTCCTTTTCTTCTATGCTTCTTAGAAACATTTTCATTATTGGTCAACAGATGCTGATAATCCTTCTCCGCGAAGTGGTGTCGGATGTGGTTAATCAGTACAGTATCCTAGCTGTTTTCATAGAGCTGAAATTTAAATAATATTTAAATATTTTTGCACTATATTTTTTCTGACCGAGGTTTATAACACGTGCTACTGCAGCGGCAATCGACCCAGAGACAGCCTGTTAGAATCCAGGTGATGAAACAAATTTTAGTTACCAGCATATGCCCATTATGGTGAGAAAAGGTAGTCTCATAAAGTACTCAATTACCAAACCATGTGGCAGTGATACGGATTGTGTCAAAAACCCGTCTCGTGCAGTGATGGCATATGATACTCTTGAATCCATATCTCCTATGGGATATTAAGCCTCGTGGCGCCATTGGAAGTATTAGAGAGGTGCAGGTTGTGTAACGGGCACCATGTTTCACCCCCTTTTCTTTCCTACTACAATTCCATGCTCATTAATAAAAGTAAATTGATACGCGCAGCCCCGGATCTACGATATTTTCGAGCCGGGGCAAAAACTTGACAGTGCCCCCCCCCCCCCCCCCCCCCCCACGGGAGTTTCAGGTAGACTGTCAAAGATTTTTAAAAAAATGGATTTTTCGAAAATACGTTCATTTTGAAGAGTTTGATGTGTAAAACATATATGTTCGAGGAAATGTAAGACATGTTAAGTATGCCAAAGTGCAGTGCCATGCATCTTCACACTGCATTTTTCTATCGCACGCCACTATATTTCGCTGTATGGAATTAAAACGTGTATATTTTGTAATAGAAGCCATCAAGCATTTATTCAGGACAGCGGAAATTAAAATGTGTGGTGTATCTCCTGCTTCTAGTCGGCCGGTTTCACATCCAGCCCTCTTAAAAAAAACTCACAATTAATATTGGGTGTAATTATTAGCGAGCGGGAAAATAAGAACTCTCCATAAAATTTGCAGTCTTCATTGCCTATTAGCTAATAACTTTCTCTTTCGTGTGATATAAAATTAAATACAGGAAACATAAGACCAGTAAAGACAAGAGACAAGGAAGACAGTACACATTCCTTCAATCCTTAGGTCTCAGCGTTTTTTTGTCTCTATCTTGCTACATGTTTACACGGCTTTATTTCCTTTCTGCAAAAGAATCTATTACCGTATTGAAGTTAGTCAAACGTCTTGCTGAATGAGATTTTCACTCTGCAGCGGAGTGTGCGCTGATACGAAACTTCCTGGCAGATTAAAACTGTGTGCCCGACCGAGACTCGAACTCGGGACTTTGCCTTTCGCGGGCAAGTGCTCTACCACTTGCCCGCGAAAGGCAAAGTCTCGAGTTCGAGTCTCGGTCGGGCACACAGTTTTAATCTGCCAGGAAGTTTCAAACGTCTTGCTACTTGAAAAAGCAAAATTTCGTTGTCTAATACTGAAGGAGTGGTTAACACAAATAGTACACAAGACTGGTTTGGTTTCTCGATTTTGTGATTGTCTCCTAGGTAAAACGAAAAGGTCTTTCTAATATTGCAACAATTGTAACATACGCGAAAAAAGCCAGACTGATTTGGCACAAATGCTCACTTTTATATAAATCATTCACATAAATAACACGACAGAACATAATTCGTGAAGTACCAACATCAAATGCCTATTAGGCCTACTACAAGCAAAAAGTTCTATGTTAGGAAATAGTTTCACATTTCATCCGTAAGCTCCAGTTCCTCAAGCATGAGATCGAAAAGTAGTAGTACGAAATTTCTATGTAAATTTGGAACCGTCGTATTCTTCCATATAAATTGTATGATGTCCCCGTTTCTTCTCCTTCCTCGTTCTAACAAACAATCTTGTCATCACTAATTCTGTAACTATTCCTGCCATTGTTAAAACTTATTCTTCGGTTGACTTCCGTAATACTACCAGAATCACCGGTTCAATTATCCCGCGTTTATTCTCCGTTTAGGCGTTATCACGTGTTCGTAAAATGCGTTTTCCGCGCTATTCCGAAAATAGAACTTCAGCGACTTCCAACCGGGGACCGTACAACTGGCCATTAGTAGTGTAGGTTTCTGTCAAAACTTTTCTGTCAGAATTTCATTTTCGTGGATACGAGGGACATGAAAGGGAAGCAGTGGTTGGGAAGGAGTGAGACAGGGTTGTAACCTCTCCCCGATGTTATTCAATCTGTATATTGAGCAAGCAGTAAAGGAAACAAAAGAAAAATTCGGACCAGGTATTAAAATCCGTGGAGAAGAAATAAAAACTTTGAGGTTCGTCGATAACATTGTAATTCTGTCCGAGACAGCAAAGGATTTGTAAGAGCAGTTGAACGAAATGGACAGTGTCTTGAAAGGAGGATATAAGATAAACATCAACAAAAGCAAAACGAGGATAATGGAATGTAGTCGAATTAAGTCGGGTGCTGATGAGGGAATTAGATTCGGAAATGAGACGCTTAAAATAGTAAAGGAGTTTTGCTATTTAGGGAGTACAATAACTGATGATGGTCGATGTAGAGAGGATATAAAATGTAGACTGGCAGTGGAAAGGAACGCGTTTCTGAAGAAGAGAAATTTGTTAACATCGAGTATAGATTTAAGTGTCAGGAAGTAGTTTCTGAATATATTTGTATGGTGGGTAGTCATGTATGGAAGTGAAACATGGTCGATAAATAGTTTGGACAAGAAGAGAATAGAAACTTTCGAAATGTGGTGCTACAGAAGAATGCTGAAGATTAGATGGGTATATCACACAACTAATGAGGAGGTATTCAATAGAATTGGGGAGAAGAGGAGTTTGTGGCACAAATTTATTAAAAAAAGGAATCGGTTGGTAGGGTATGTTCTGAGGCATCAAGGGATCACCAACTTAGTATTGGAGCGCAGCGTGGAGGGTAAAAATCGTAAAGGGAGACCAAGAGATGAATGCACTAAGCAGATTCAGAAGGACGTAGGTTGCAGTAGGTACTGGGAGATGAAGAAGCTTGCACAGGATAGAGTAGCATGAGAGCTGCATCAAACCAGTCTCATACTGAAGACCACCACCACCACCACCACAACAACAACAACAACAACAATATCTGTGTTACATCCTGTAATAAACGTCGAAAACGAACGAAGCGTGAAAAACTTTGTCTTATACAGTTTCAAGACACATAGGTACAAAATTCTGCATTAAATAAGCAATTAAAATCAAACTTAGTCTGTCAGCCGTTCGCTGATTTTCTCGAAAAGTGATATTGGGTTGAAAATTACAAATAATCAGTAGTAGTCTCCTACCGTTTCTAAAATCATGTTGTAATCTGGAATCATACCGTTCTTTGGGCATTACGAATAATCAGTGCTAAAGGGTGAAAACTGAGTTTGAAGAATTCTGTTTTTCGTGTTAATTAGTTAATTTTAAAAGGCTACAAGAATATGAAAGCTAGAAACGAGCAACACATCGGCTACTTTCAGTTTTTATTGCATACTTCGAAAGAATATTTGTTAACTCTTTAATTTACCACGGTTACCTTCCTCTTTTGTTGTTTCATAACAATGGTGGGCAAATATTTAACCTTTCAAAGCATATGAAGCATTGTACTTCATTACTGTCTGATTTCGTAAAAGTATTTCCAGCGTAGGGTTGGTGCCATTCTGTAACACAAAGGACGTCCAACTATGACAGCAAGAAACAACCGTATAGAGTGAACTTACACGTGTACCTTAAGCCACGATACACGCAACAGGGATACGATTGTCCCATCAGTGCTGTACCAATTCTTATGCCATGTGTTCCTTGTCGTTTCAGTCGGCATTGTTATTAAAATAGCACTGAGTATCTTTGAGTATTTTACCCATTTTCAATAATAAGGCTGTACATTAAACTAATGCAAATTTTACGAATAAAAATTATTCCTTTTTTAAAAGAATTTCATTTAAAAAGGGCAAATTTGAACACTGCTGCTAGAACTATTTAATATTTCGGCTTTTTACTGTTTTGTTAGCAAAAAAGAAAAAAAACACCGCTTATAACAGAGGCCAAATAAATACTGAAAAATACAGGTTAGTCGGAACTATAAAACCGGTATCTGTTTTAACTGGTCGGTTTTTCCCACCACTGTAGATGACCAACGAATATTGCCCATCCCCCGCTTCCTCCCTTCCTCCTAAGTACCTCCTACTCTCACAAGGGCGGCAACTGCAGCACCTCATTTGTGCGCTCAGTTTAACACGCGACACCCACGGTGAGATTTTAGCGACTCGGTGTTCGACTACACGGTCGAGAAAAGGAAAAGAGCCGAGTCGGTGTTGAGTGCTTTGTGGCCCGAGGCGAGAAACCGCCCGACGCTAGTTCCCGCTGCGGCTGGCGGCAGCAGTCGGTCGGTGTCTGCCGCACAAAGGGGCTCTGACAAGCCGCCTGCCACTGCAATCCCACTCCCCGCGGCAGCGGCAGGTGCGCTACCTGACTCCAACACGCTTACGTCTTTAAGAACCCGTTGTTATTATTTTACATTAATCCTAGTTCACGTTTGCCCGTGATCTGCTTTGGTGCTACCTAATTAACGTTATTTATCGAATATATCCACGAAGCTAGAGTCGAAGTTGGAGAACTCCCTAATATACATGACAGGCCTGTTTGGGCTATGATCAGCATAGCAAAGGAGGCCATCCTTAGGGGTTGTCACAGGCAGTACATTCCAGACTGGAATGAAACTAACGAGAAGCATTATGATGAATTTCTAAAAAGCGGCGATCCGGAAATAACGGATAATTCACTTCATAACATCGATACAGCCAGACGTATTACACTGTTGAGCCACTCAATTTTCAAACATCAAATAGAGAAGCATGGTCATTACTAAGGAATTTGGGTGAAGAAAAACTAAAGTAAGGGATAACGCTCATACGTCAGCTAATGGAACTGTGTCACATTTACTGTCCCCATCCAGGGCACCAAGGGGTAAACTCGTGCAATATATATTAGACGCAAACTTACATGGCTCAAAAAGAACACTAATTAACACTGAGTTCTCAAGACTTTCTCTGCGTCTGAAATATGTGCTGCTCGTAAAATCCTAAAACCTACAAAGGCTCCGGGATATGATGGAATCCAATCCGAATTTTTCTGCATAGTGGAAACCACGCAAAAAGACAAAAAGACGGCTGTAGGATTTCTTCTCTGATTTTATAATACCTGGTTCAGTCCCAAAAGAAAATGGAGCAATCAAAACTCATAGCAGTACTCAAACCCGGCAAAGTATCTGTCCAACCAAAGAACCATGGAGCCAGTCATACTACTGAAAAATATTTCTAAGTTCCTTGAAAGAATTCTACACGTTCGCATTAGTCCAGTTATCTTCCAGCACCTTCCTGTTGAGCAAGCTGGATTCCGACCAGGACGGGGCTGTGTTGATCAGGTTTTATCATGAATAACATTTATTGAAGGAGGATACCAAATGAAGCAGAAATCATCAGTTGTTTTCGTTGATCTAAGTGCAGCATATCACACAGTTTGAAGCCATGGACTGCTTTATAAATTACTATAACTTATTCCTTGCGGACAGACAACAAAACGACCTCACAAAATATTAGCTGGAAGGACATTTACGTAACGAAAGAGAACGACACTAGCTGTCCACTGGCAGCCGTCCTTTCTCCTCATTTGTTTGATTTATATATGCCTGATATTCCTCCAACACAGTCCAGAAAGTTTGCCTATGCGAACGACTAGACAATAGCTACCCAACAAAAAACCTTCGAAACACCTGTAGGAATCCTTGCATCTGATCTAAACGTCTTAGGCCAATATTTCCGTAAATCGAGGTTATAACCAAACTCCAATAAAACAGAAGTTGCACGTTTTCATCTGCCCAGCCGATTAACACACACAGCCCTTGATGTATATTTTGAGGGAGACAAACCTCATCAAATGGTTCAAATGGCTCTGAGCACTATGGGACTTAACATATATGGTCATCAGTCCCCTAGAACTTAGAACTACTTAAACCTAACTAACCTAAGGACAGCACACAACACCCAGTCATCACGAGGCAGAGAAAATCCCTGACCCCGCTGGGAATCGAACCCGGGAACCCGGGCGTGGGAAACGAGAACGCTACCGCACGACCACGAGCTGCGGACGACAAACCTCATCATCACATCAATCAAAAATACCTTGGTATCATGTTAGACAGATCACTTTCTTTTAAAGATCACTTGACGTGAATATTTTTTGAGGCATCAGTCTTCTGACTGGTTTGATGCGGCCCATCACAAATTCCTCTCCTGTGCCAACCTCTTCATTTAAGAGTGCCACCTACAACCTACATCCTCAATTATTTGCTTGATGTATTGAAGCCTCTGTCTTCCTCTACGGTGTTTACACACTACGACTTCCTCTAGTTCAAATGGTTCAAATGGCTCTGAGCACTATGGGACTTAACTTCTGAGGTCATCAGTCCCCTAGAACTTAGAACTACTTAAACCTAACTAACCTAAGGACATCACACATATCCACGCCCGAGGCAGGATTCGAACCTGCGACCGTAGCGGTCGCGCGGTTCCAGACTGAAGCGCCACTTCGGCCGGCGCTTCCTCTAGTACCGTGGAAGTTATTCCCTGACGTTTTAATGGATGTCGTATCATCCTGTCCCTCTTATTGTCAGTGTTTCCCACATATTCTTATCCTCACCGATTGGGAGCTTTTCTAGGCCCAGGTATTCACTGCACTTCAGACTGTGCCATATTCTACAATCGTTGGTAAGGACGCAGTGCTAGACCACCTGACAAGTCAGACACTGTGGGTAATAGTTTCAGCCTCTCCCAGGCATTTGTCTCACGCGCCAGACTTCTCATGACATCTGATACCTCCCACCCACGAAGCCATCGAGAAGAAGAAGAAGAAGAAGAAGAAGAAGAAGAACTTGGTCTTCCATCAGTGACAGCTGATCCATCATCTGTCGACCACTGTCTTCCTCAAATGGCTTTGTTGGAACATCTAGGTGTTGGTCGATAACCACCAAAAACGAGACCAGTTGGCCAAAATTCGGATCTTCAGCATTGATATGTTAGCGCCTGACGACTGACGAAGCGGTTCTTCTGTCAGCAATAGCAAGTTCCACCACTGGAGGTGAGAAAAGAGATTTTATGAAAGTCTGATGCTGACGCCTTTGTGATCAACTTCACGCCAGTGACGGACCTGGCCAACTTCGAGCACATCTGGCTGGTAGTGGAGCAGATTCCCAGCTTCCTGGCTGCCACAGAAGACGACAACGTGATTGAGACCATTACAGAGGAGGTGGTGTGGCGGCAGCTAGGCGGCGTCCTGTTGTCAATGTCCATATTAAACAGCATCGATAGCTGGTCAGACGAGCCCGCCAGTGTGGCCGAGCGGTTCTAGGCGCTTCAGTCTGGAACCGCGCGACCGCTACGGTCGCAGGTTCGAGTCCTGCCTCGGTCATGGATGTGTGTGAAGTCCTTAGGTTAGTTAGGTTTAAGTAGTTCTAAGTTCTAGGGGACTGATGACTACCGATGTTAAGTCCCATAGTGCTCAGAGCCATTTGAACCATTTTTGGTCAGACGAAAACATGCAGTGCGTCAAGGCATATTTGAAATAGCCTACTAGCCAAACATGTTTAATCATACAGACAGCGTCCAGTGATTGGTGGATCATGTCAATAGCATGATCCATCGCTGATTCATAGCCTTGAGAATAGGGACGTCCAGGACATCAGGTTGATCCCAGCTATGATGGATGGTGGGATCATACGACCCCAGGACGATCACACCACGCCACCAGAAGACAGGCAGAAGTCGCTAGCTACTGTTGTGGGTGACCCATATATTCCATTCTACGTGCTTTCTGTTAAAGTCGCCAGTAAGAATGAGGTTCTCCCACATCAACAGAAGACTGTGAAGTCTGCCTCAGCGAGCATCCATCTGGGTGGACGATAGACTGCGATTAAGGTGATTATGCTGTTGGAAATATGGGCAGCAACGCTTGTCGCCTCCAGGTGGTCGCCAGCAACTGTATCCAGGTGTGTTGCAGCGACCTCTTGACATTGATCACAGTACCACCACCAGCCATAGGACTATCGTTTTGGTAGCTGATAAAGTTTGTTACGTGCAAGGCTACCCCCAGTTGATGAGAGGTTTTACAGATGAGTCATTATTGTGAAGAGCTTGACATAACTCGCTGGCGTGCGTGTGGAGGCCATTTGTACTGCAGGCACATATCGTCAGGGCACCTATGTGGGCATAACACACAACGCTGCTGTTGGTGAACAGGAGCAATATCCTGAAGGGCGACTTTGACCTCAAAGAGTAAGAGTCCTGGGATTTCCTGAATGAGCTCCATGAGGGACTGGATCTTGGTGACCTCACTGCTGCCAGCAGGTTCCACATCTGTCTGGTAGGGAGTGGTTCTGGAGGTCACTTCAACGACTGGAACTGCTGGAGGCTGCTGGACAGGATGGACCGACTGTTGTTAGCACACATGGAGGCCTGGGGCAGACGGGCCGTGGCATGACGCACTACCCTATGACCTCATCAACAGAGAGTAGCGGCGGCGGCGTCGGGATAAATTGGCTACACCAGTGGAATGCCTGCATCAGATGGTCCAGACAGGTGGAGAGGGATGGATCTCGGACATTGACAGCAAGGCTAGGGCAGGTTAATCAGCTGGCAACATGGGTCTCTACATCGCAGCAGCAGAGTTCACACCAGTCTGCACCTGTGAGGATGGTGCCCTGCCAACCTTCTTCCTGCCAGATAGCTCAAAGGCTAGGCTACCATGGTAGATCACGATGTGCGGCTCGCTGAAGTTGCTGCACTGTGGTGTCTCCTCATGACACTTAATGCAGTCCGTGCTGTGGTATTGTGCAGCACACTTAATGCAGTGGATGAGTATCATGCAGTAGTGTGTCAGGTGGTCCAAACTCTGGCACAGGAAGAACTGCACATGGCATCCCTCAGATCAGGGGTCTTCTACTGCAACTAGGGTGTGGGCCACCAACACGAGATGGAATTTTTTCTGTTCACATTGTAGAGGAGAACGACGAAGGGTGGGATATTCTCGTAAGTTTGCTGTGGAGAGGGTGGGGGGTGAGAGGGGGGGGGGGGAATTTCATGTGGGATGTGGAGAGCACGCCGAAGTCCAGCTCTTCTATTTCTTCCTTTAAATAGTCAGGAGATATCTTGAAGAGATGATGGCAGAACGCTACCTTCAGTATCTTCAGAGGCTCCACTGAGTATCTCCAACAATGTACAAGATTCGTAACTATGCAGTAGCCGTCAGCATACTGCAGCATTTCTTTGGAGAGGTCATGTCTGGGGACGTGGACAGAAAGTGTCGTGGACTCTCCATTGATTTTTAGTTGGAAGAATCGAAACCTCTCTTTCCACTGGATGACGATGGGAGGCAAAGGAGGATCCTCCTTCGCCTTTTGGGCAGCGTCACAGTCGCCGACTGGATCAGAGTTGCCGATGAAATGGCTGGCCGTCTGGAAAGGTGGAATATAGCCAAGCACAGCAGTCCTGGAAGTATACTTGCACTTGGCGGTGCAGACGGTTTAGACGAGTTTGGGCCTTTCCAGGAGGCCTTCTTCACAGGCTGCGACCAGGGTGAAGCAGTAGAGGTGGTGTCAGACTGGGAATAAGAGAAGTCGTCTTGAGCAGCGGACGTTTGCAGGTGGCCTTCACCGCGTCCATTTGCTCTTTCGAATTCCCACCTTTGGGCAGGTGCCAAACGAGGAACGCGAGATTTTCTTCAGCAATGTTTCCCACAGCAGCATGTTCGTCCTCGACATACGTGGCGACGGTAGAGTATGACATAACAAGGCAGATGTAGGAGCGAGTTGTTGCGAATCACCGCCGACATGAGATGGTACGAGCGAGGGGTATCTCGGCAGGATCACCGTGGCGTTGGCGATCTCCGATGGCGACGTGATAAGCGGCAGTGTACATGATTTGCCACGTGCGCCCAGTACTTTCCGACGAAAGTGCGTGGCTACGTTAACGGCTAGGGCGCGAAGCAGGAATTCCGGTCGCGAGCTCATTACGCGGTCGTGACGGCAGTCCGCCACACACTCTTTCCCTTTCTTCACTCCGATCCACTCTTCCGCGTCGTAACTCCGAATGATAGAGTGAGTGAGCAAGCTGAGAGGGGAATAATTACAGCCACGTTCCACTGCGAATTAGAGCGTGTTGATAATCCGCAGTACAAGTGTGGAAAGTGATGGAAAATTATTTTCAGCTGATAGCCGCAAAGGCTTGCTGTTAACGTCGTTAAATTTATTAAAGGCGAGAAGAAGATAGGTGTGTGAGTCGCGGTTGAGAAGGCAATGGGAAATGTTAATGTTGAGTGATAAGATGGCTTGTGAATTACGGTAGGATGGACACAATGCCAAGCAGAGTGGTACTGCCCCAAACATAAAGAATCAATGTTCAATCAAACAATATCCCACTGAAATTAATATGTTACTACGCAATAATATTTTCTGAAATGTATCGAGCTATACCAGGGAATATCAGCTTTGCAAATATTTCAGAGCATTTTTCGTTCTGAAGTGGACTTGAGTGCTGGCAAGGAAACAGAGGAAAATTGTTTTGTCTTTGGGTAACTAATTTCAAAACGGGGCAGAATAAACGAGCCGCCGTAGTAGACAAGATGCTGTTAGATTTTTATAAAAAAATTGAGCACCCGACTGAAAGCAGTCAGTGGTTTATTTACGAGGAATATCGATTCATACGTGTTGCACTTCAATAAATATCAGTTAAGTGACAATGTGCGAGGAGTATTCTCAAACGGAAGTGCCGATCAACGTTTAATCGTTGTGGTAATAAGAGTCTCATTGTCATTGTCTTCCGCATCTGATACAACAGACGCAATTGCTGATGATACGCACGTCACCGTTTTACGGACACAGCCAGCGCAGCGTTGTGGGCAGCAAGGCTAAGATAAATATACTGTACGTCGTCTTCTTGTTCTTGTTTTAATTGTGTAATTAATTCACGGGGCGTACAGAGTTGTGGCGTCTGACAGTGTTCCACTTGCAAGAATACTGGAGTGTACGCCGTTACAGTCTCCTATTCTTGTTCCTCGGACGTAAAAACCGCGGATCAGCCAGACTGGCACAGGTCTTCATTTCGCTTTGCCGGATAATACATGTGTTCTCCTTGCAGCTGCCAGTTTCACAAACGTCATAGAAATACCTGCTCTGTTCTTTGTATTATAGCGATAAATTAATTTATTTTTTGGTGTCATCACTCTGTCAACTGCAGTTATGTAGGTATTTTACAAGCTGTGAAGTTTTTATTTAAACATAAAATTAAATTAACGTATAATACAATGAGTCACAAGACGCAGGAAGGATTTTTATTGTTTTAGGTTGAAACTGGAACGTTTCGTCACAGAGTATAGATCATGTCAGTAAATAATGTTTGATTTAATCTTAGTTAGGGCGTGATGCGTATGGTCCGCACTAGCAAGTTGCGTGTGTGAAGCTTCGCTTCCGTAGCAGACTACCTGTAATGATTGTGTACATTGAAATTTTGGTGGAGATAATTTGATCTTCGTGTGCAAGAGGACATGACGGAAGTAGGACTAACTCAGACAGAACTGGGATCAGAACATAGTACCCAAGCAATAATACGTTATCAGCGCCCATTATCACAGCCTTGATAAGTCTTGCACCTTAATTACTCGCACTGGAAACACCGCTAGAGTGTAGGAACCGCAGATTATTTCATTCGGGGAGATATAATATCTCTCTGTTTATTGCCGATACATTTTTCTGAAACAATGGACTGAGTTTCCCGCCACAGCGCAGTTCCCTCTTCTTGTGAAATTGTCATTTAGCCTTTCTTTCTACGAATATGCTACTTTAAAGGAGTGTAATATTACACGTAAGTACACTAGTACATAGAATGTAAGTTTAGATCAGTAAATTAAAGGACAAAGAAAATTGGTTATGATTGTGAATTCAAAGACCCATTCTGATTTGCTGAAGCCATTATATAACTGAGATGGTTAAAGCCTGTCTTAAACAACAACTGATGTGACTTGATTCAAATGTTTCAAATGGCTCTGAGCACTATGGGACTTAATATCTGAGGCCATCAGTCCCCTAGAACTTAGAACTACTTAAACCTAACCAACCTAAGGACATCACACGCATCCATGCCCGAGGCAGGATTCGAACCTGCGAAGTAGCGGTCGCGCGGTTTCAGACTGAAGCGCCTACAGCCGCTCGGCCACTCCGGCCGACGATGTGAATTGAATATAAATCCCAGTTGCCTGAGGAACACCAAGACACAATTACTCTTTTTTCAAAATTAAAATTGTGGATTTGCAGAATAACTTCTTATACCACCAGCACAGGCTATAAAGTTATCAGCGTCGTGCCACGATTATCAAACGAAATATCTGGGTCCCGATTCACTGACAACTGTCTCTATAAATGTAATGTTAAGGCAAAGTTATCTGAATGTGAATGATGCAGGCCCTGCCTCTGCAAACGCGTTGTGCTTCGAGTTGGAGAATACCTGTCTCCCGTTCTTCCATGAACATCTACATGATTTCCGTTGTCTTGATGAAAGTAGAACTGTAACACAAATCGTTCCAGTATTAGCATGCTAGAAGTCAGCACGGGTTACAGCGAACTGTTGTCCAGCTGCGTAAGTGTCGATTCTGTGATGACGTTCATTTCTTGTAGAAGTGGCTGGTCTGTCATCTGAACGGCTCACGGAGGTATGGTATCACGGCCGTCCAACGGTGTTCTGCCGACGGGAAATCCCAACAAAAATACAAAGCGAGTTTCAGAGCTCAAATTCGCACCTGCAGACAGTTGTCCGTATGTTTATCATCCGAGTTACCCGAGACTACTGCTGCATACTCTGGTTCGTCGGAGCCCATTGCTTTGACTCTCAACATGCTGGCAGAAGATTAGGAGAGTTGTTAGTAAAACACGTTGAAAATAACAACTCAAATCCTAAGCTAACAATACACTTAAGGCATATAACTCTAGATCTACATTTAGTGTACCATACGATGACGTAATTGGTTTTTTCAATTGTTCGTTCCAATTATTAATTAATTGCAGTAGAGGACTAATAATTAAAAAAATATTTTCCAATTATTATTGATTTCAGTATAGGTCTAATAATTAACAAAATATTAGAAGTAATTCTAGACTACTAGTAATTCATTGACACAAATATTACAATCCACTACAAAATAATCTGCAGTATCTCGTCAAAGGTATACCCACAAACCTCTGTAAGCAGAACTGACTGCTAGATGTCACGAGAGGCAGACCATCCAGTGTGAAGACGAGGCGACGAGTGTGTTGCCGACGTAGAACGCCAACGGCGTTTTTCATCACCAGCTCGGGTTTCAGCAGTTTCTGAAAACGAAAATATTCACATATGCTTGCTGACAGAGATGACTAAAACGAGGCCTGTGAGCCAATATTGTAAACTAGAGACGTTGTCACATTGATAGTCAATCGGCAGGAAGGGGCAGCGCGATTTATAGCAAGAAGTCATTACGCCAGTTCACAATACCAGCTCCAGCCATACCAACTACCGAAACGATGCAGATGCTGTGGAAACAACACAAGTAAAAATATCTGTTGCAGCATATCGGCCACCACGTTGACCTACAGATAGATGATGCTACACAACTCCTTATCATCAGAGGGAAACTCCTTATCCCCAGGGATCTGAATTCAAAGCGTGCAGCTTGGAACTTGGTGACCACCACTCACAGTGGACGGCGACGACTTCTGCAATCCACCGAGAAAGCTCACGTATACGTTTGCGGTACTGGTGAATCGACTGATATATTGTATGCTATATGAGGAAGGCCAGATTTCCTTGACATCGCAATAACGAGAGAAGTAAACCAATTTATAACGAATGGAGTAGTTACAATTAATATTCCATATATTCCATATTATGTCGTGGTCGGATGGATTTCACATTAAAATTCAGCGATGCATCCCCAGGTACGGAGGATATTTTAAAGGGGAATAGTGGTTTCTTTGAGTATCCGATTCATACCCTGGGCTCGCTACTGAGTACATCAAACTACAGATGTTGTCACAGTGATAGGCAATCGGCAGGAAGGGGCACAGCGCAGTGACGTCAGATGCTTTGAATGCTCGAGCGCAATGGGCCATTGTTGGTTTCCGTCGTCCACTTTGCAAGCAGACAATGGGGAACTCTAGCATACATCTTCTTCAGCACCGGGATTTAAATATCATTCAATTTCACGCCTTCCTCCTATCTACTGAAATTCGTGGAGTGTTTTACAGTCTGTGTGTCCTCTCTGTATCATGGCACCCACTAGTGATTGTCAGTCCTTGAGACCTATCAAAATGAGTGTGGTGTTCTCCTGGCTGCAAAGCATGTGCACTAGCAGCAGGTCTGCCAGTTTCCCTCGTTCTACAGTTGCCTTCATCCTGTTGTGGTCGTTTTTTGACCGTTCATTCTCTAGTACTCACGTACTCCTCCCGACAACTACACGAAATGCTATAAATTCCTGCCTTCACCAGAGGTTTGCGAGCATCCTTGGCCAATTTTAGGTGATTCTGTATCTTCCGGCTGAGTTTGTAGATTACCGCGACGTTCCGTTTTGTCAAGTTGTTTTCTATGCCTTCAATAACGTCCTTAATGAAAGTCAGGAAAACTTCCGATTTCACAGGCGCTTGTGCATCGGTACGATTAAAGCGCGGCGGTCATAAGGCTCTTTTTACCTCAGCGGAATTCATAGTTGGGGTGTTTAAATTCCACATCAAGCAGCTGTGATTCGCAGATGTTCTTTGCTCTATCTACTAACGTTTTTTCTATTAGCCCATGTCCTTCTTCTCCCTCCCTCTCTCTCTCTCTCTCTCTCTCTCTCTCTCTCTCTCTCTCTCCTCTCTCTGGCCATGTCTCCCTCCGCCCCCCTCTATCCATCTCCTCCTGATTCCTTCCTCTGTGTTCGTCTGCACCTGTCCCTCTGCTTCTTTCCCTTCTGCCCATCTCCCCCCCTCCCCCCAGTCCATCTTCTCCCTCCCCGTCTCATTGTCCACCTTCTCGTCGCCGCTCGCTCTGTCACATCAGGAAATATGGACATACATACGTACATACACTGTGGTGACAAAATTCATGAGGTATCGTGAAACATTATGCTGCACTTCCTTATGCCTGGCGTAGTGCAGAAACTCGACGTGGCATGGACTCAGCAAGTCGTTGGAAGTCCCCTGCAGAAATTTTGAGCCACGTTGCCTCTATAGTCACCTATAACAGTGAAAGTGTTGCCGTTGAAGGATGATGAGCACGCACTGACTTACCGATTACGTCCTATAAATATTCGATGAGATTCATGTCGAGAGATCTGAGTGGACAAATTATTCGCTCGAATTGTCAAGAATATTCTTCAAACCAATCGCGAACAATTGTGGCCCAGTGACATGGCATCGTTGTTTGGGAACATGAACTCCAAGAATGGCTGTAAATTGTCTCCAAGTAGCGGAACATGACCATATCCAGTCAGCAATCGGTTCAGTTGGACCTGAGGACCCAGTCTACTGCATATAAACACAGCCCACACCATTTTGGAGCCACCACGAGCCTGTAAAGGCTTTGTTGACAACTGGAGTCCATGGCTTCGTGAGGTCTGCTCCACATTCGGACCGTACCATCACCTCTTACCAACTGAAATCGGTACTCGTCTGACCAGACCACGGTTTGCAGTCGTCTAGGGTGCAGTCGTGTGGTCATGAGCCCAGGAGAGGCGCTGCAGGCGAAGTCGTGCTGTTAGCGAAGGCATTACCGTCTATCGTCTGCTGCCATAGCTCATTAACGTAAAATTTTGCCGCACTGTCCTAACAGATGCTTTCCTTGTACGTCCCACATTGATTTCTGTAGTTATTTCACACACTGTTGCTTGTCTGTTAGCACTGACAACTTTACCCAGAAGCCGCTGCTCTCGGTCGTGAAGTGAAGGCCGTCGGCCACTGCGCTGTTCTTGGTAAAAGGTAATTCCTGAAATTTGCTGTTCCTGGTACACTCTTGACGTTGTGTATTTCGGAATATTGAATTCCGTAACGATTTCCGAAATAGAATGTCCTATGCATCTCGCGCAAACTACCATTCTACGTTCAAAGTCTTTTAATTCCCGATGTGCGGCCGTAATTAAGTCGGAAACCTCTTCACGTGAATCACCTGAGTACAAATGGCAGCTCCGCTAATGCATTGTACTTTCATACGAGTATCTTATGTACGTCATACTACCGCCATCTGCGTGTGTATATCGCTCTCCTATTTCTTTTGTCAACTCAGTCTACATACATACATACATACATATAATTTAATGTTGTGTGTGGATTTGCATTGTCAAACCACTATTTTGGACAGATTAATCTCCTCTGACAAAAAGTTTTTTTCTTGCGCAACCCAGACTGCTTCTGTGTTTTCCATACAGCTGGTCAAGAAGCCTTGTATTCATCTATGCATTGTAGTGTAATCTTTTGTGGGAACCAGATAACACTTGTCATAATCTTTCCTTCAGGCGTCATTATTGGTACAGGGTTTTGATTGTTACTTCGCCGACCTGTGTGGCCGTGCGGTTCTAGGCGCTTCAGTCTGGAACCGCGTGACCGCTACGGTTGCAGGTTCGAATCCTGCCTCGGGCATGGATGTGTGTGATGTCCTTAGGTTAGTTAGGTTTAATTAGTTCTAAGTTCTAGGCGACTGATGACCTCAGAAGTTAAGTCGCATAGTGCTCAGAGCCATTTGATTGTTACTTCGTAATGAAACATCAGTAAGTTTCTATATATAAATATCCTTACATAGCTGAAATTCTCGTTTTACAGATACTTTTGTGTTCAACAAATATAGCACCAATCTTGCACAAAGAGTGGTTAATTCTTCATGTAAAATGTAATGTAATATATCTTCGAAAATACACGTGGCCATTAAATATTTTATAAACCTTTTATATATCTTCGGAAATACACGTGGCCCTTAATTTTTTTTATAAACCTTTTATATTCGGTCGTCCACCGTCGCATTTTATAAACAAATATAAAAATTTATAAACAATATAAAAAACCAAATGAGACAGGTGTGTGACGTGTTGCCCCGGAATTAGCTGCCGCGCTCTTTCGATCCAACCCCGAAGTTCACAGTATTGACATCTGCGAGGCCGTTTTAGGTCAGTTGCCACGCAAGCATATATCGCACGATTCTTTTCGACAGACAAATAAACATAAAAACAGTATGTCGTGTGCGATAAGCTAGGCTTCGAATTTTTGGTCAAAAGTTTCCATCCTTGCCTTACAGAAAAGCGATGTATTTTAGTAATGAGTTGAAGAAAATGTGTAGATTAGCGCTGTACCAGTTCCCAGACGTCGGAGCTATTGTGATAGTCGATGACGTCCAAGAAATACCGCATCATGACACGTGACATTCATTTATAAAGTAAAAATTTTGGAGAGCGATAATGATTTTTGACAATATTATTCCCTTCACGCGCATATTTGTCACGTGGAAAATGACTAGTAAAAATAGTGCAGGTATCATTTAAGAATACAACTCGAAATATTTATGTTTGATGTGTTCAAGATTTCGTTCGTTATGCTTCCCTTACCACCTAGTTGCCGTATGCGCAAGTCTGTATATGCGACGTAAGTCGATTATTTACCATTTACTAGTCTGGAATGTAGAGGCGTGAAAAATTGTCTTGTGTACGTAAGGTTTTAGTGGCGAACGTAGACATGAGTTGGTAGATCGTAAACATCAGACTTTGCGCAGGTCACCTATGAGAAGTTGAGACGACTTTGCAGCGCTGATAAGGACACGCGGTCACCACCAGATACGAGCCTCCCTGGGAAAATAAATGGCTCGTGCTTCTCGGGAAAATAACGCCGTTATTTATCTTTTTAAGATGTCCTTTACTGTGACACAGTGGGCTGCTGTAGAAACATGGTGTTTTTTCTATAATCAGACTTTCTCAGAAATGCAGAAGAGGGAATTTCACATCTGTCGTAATTGGTAGGCTGCAGGTACGCAAAGGTACCAGCTGTGCTTTTCTCCTGTAAATTGGAACTTTAATTTCGATTTCCATTCTGGTAATGATGTATTGTTACGGCTTTTCTAAATCTTTGCAGAAGACTCGCGACTGTTCCTCTGGGAAATGTCTCGTCCAATTTCATCATTCCGCGCCTCACCCCTACTCTTCTTCTCTCGGCATTTCCAAGACTGCCCACGTCACGGCTGTCGTCTCTCTTTCTCCCTCTCCCCCTCTCCCCTCCTGACCCCTGTCTTCCACTCTAGTTTTGTTTCTCTGTCAGGTAGCCTATATCGACGGTATATCGACAAGATCCTTAGCAAGCACTACCGCCGCACATAATGCGAGTCAAAGAGATCTGTCAGCTCCACCGATGAAAAACTAATACTTGTATTCATTTTATGCATTATGCATTTATAATGAATTCCGGAAGTGCGGAATAAAATTTCTAACATGATTATAACAATCACATCGAGTAAAGCTCGTTTTTTTGCTGTTGTTTACGTAGCAACCTTAATTTGCATTAGCCATATTCCATGGATTCCGAGAGAATCTATCCTATAAAAGTTGAAACTAATCAGACTTATTTTGGAAAGATTTTCTGAAGAACCCTAGGTTGTCTGCTACTGACAGAGTAGTTACAAGAGTGAGCAATTTTGTGTTTATCTTTAATCAGTACGTTAGATTCTTTTTTTGTTGTCTGAGTTTTTACTATGTTCCAGCTAGTTCATATATCGTGGCTCTAAGAGATTATTTTCTTTCAAATAGTACATACATTTATGCCTTGATGAGTTTGCTTAGAATTTTACAGTATTGTTTTTAATATGATTTAAATCTGTCAATGTCTTGAGATGGCTAATATACATGTTAGTGTAGACGTTCGTCCAGCGGTTCCTGCTAGTAGTCGTTCCAACGTGGTTTTAACTTTGCGGACATATCTGAAAGAATTACCGCGACTGAGTCACGAAGGAACACCTCACATGACAACCGACAAACGTTTTGGGCACTTCTTCCCAGCGGCGAAGTACGTGAACATGAGTAGGCGAGGTTCTGTGTGTCAGTCAGGATGATATTTAGATGGCTCGTAGCACCGGTTGATCGACCAACACCTGTATCAGCGCATGTACAAATGGCTCTAAGCACTATGGGACTTAACATCTGAGGTCATCAGTCCCCTAGAACTTAGAACTGCTTAAACCTAACTACCCTAAAGACGACACACAAATCTCATGCCCGAGGCAGGATTCGAACCTGCGACCGTAGTAGCAGCGCGGTTCCGGACTTAAGCGCCTAGAACCGCTTGGCCACAGCGGCCGGCATCAGCGCATGTTTCAGCTATCTGAAGATGACTGGTAATCTGCTCAAAACTAGTTACGTTTTTAAATGAAAAACAACAAAAGTTATGATTCCAAGCATTACTTACAACGGATAAATTCGGTTTCTGTAATATAGTTATCAGGCGATATGATATGGTGTCAGAATAGAATAATGCCAATGGTTTCTAAATATCTAAGAATGATTGATACGAAGAAAAAGTATCGATAAATTTTTTTCTTGGTAAATATATTTTGATAGAGCAACAAAGAGAGATAGCGTATGGTTAAGAAACTGAACTCGTATTAGGGTCGAATAGAGCTCAGATTCCCACTAACCATTCCAGTTAAAATTACCTGTTGTTTCTTTAAATTACGAGGCTCGTTCAGTAAATAGCAACCTGTATTTTTTTGTCGAATCGTAATTATTATTAACGACTGGACCTTTTTGACAGTATCACACAACTTTCTCCTGCACGCATTGTTTTTCTGTATAATATCAGGCATGTTCTGCCTTGCTCCAGCGTTGCATAAGAGCCTTTACTTCCTGTTGGTAGAAGCTTTTGTCGTGTAATCGTAGCCATGTTCTCACTGCATCAGTTATTACGCCCTCATCACCCTCAAAGTGGCTCTCGAAGAGAAGCCTTAAGTGGCACAGATAGAAGTCAGTCCAATGACTGCCTTTCTCTTGCAGGCTCGAAGTGATGCATCCAGGTTTAATCACGTGTAACGATCCTTCACAGAAAGGCATTGGGTTCAGACTGCACCAACGATTAAGATGAAATGACTTTCTTTGCAATTTGTGGTCAGTCGTGAGCACTCGTGAAACTGATCGCCAGCACACCTCTGAATATCGAAGAGTTTCAGTAATTGCACACACACTTCCAATCCTCACCGCTAGCTGTCGAGCCAGTTGTCGAATTGTGATACGCCAGTCTGCACGAATAATTTCATCCGAGAGATTCACCATCTGGAGAGCCGTGGCTGTGAAAGTACGTCCTGAACGTGGCCGACCACAGAGCTCAGTTTCTGCAGTTCCTGACTCGTTAACTCTCTTTATCCACTGCCGAAAAGTCCTCCTATCAGCTGCATCATAAACATACACTGCTCAGAAACTTTCATGGGTGTCCATTTAGGAATAATTTTTCCTCGACCAACACATCAAATACGACATGTTACTTGTAACGAATGTCTTGCGTTGACGCCATTTTCATGGTTTACTCTGGCACTACCATCTGTCAGAATTGTTCGAAACTTTGCTGTAGAAAGGTCAAATTGAAGGACGTGTCCTTGCAAAAGGGCAAAGGACGTGGTGTCCGACACCTGGCAAGTGGCAAAGTTAGACGTGTGTGGTAAACAGACATTGACTTCCTTTCCAGCCCTGGACGCTGTTTTTGTAAGGGGTTCCATAACGCGCCTGACGTTGTAGCGCGTGATAACAAGTATACCCATCCACCCCCTCCCACCCCCCCCACCCCCTCCCGGGCCTGCTCACACGCTGCTGAAAGAGCGGCCACCTCTTCACTCACAGGGTGAATGGGCAAAGCCAGACGGCCAGCCTCAACATTTGCTTCCGACTCGAGCGACGCGAACGCGTTACAACCCGCAACTCAGCCTCCGGTGAGCATGGATGCCGACAGGTACACTGCAAGGCGCCTCAGCAGCAGATCCCGTGGAGAGAACAAGCGACATCTGAGGTGTCCCGTGTCCCAGTGGGTGAGCCAAGCAGCCTTACCTTCCACTGAGCCCCCGTGTATTAAAGCCATTGACATTGGTGTGCAGCGATATCATGGCGCTTCCCGTTTTCACCTGCGTCTGACTCGGCACGTTCGAGTCAGTCACAGCATTGTAATCCCCGCTCTTAGCCTTTTTCGGGTTTTCAGCGTCTCTCTTCTTCGGCCCCAGTTTCCGCTCAATGGGCAACTTGGCTGTCCTATCCCGATTGGCACTTGGTGCATATTCGATGGGACTGCCCGCACGATGATACCATATGTGGGGTAAGCAGGAAGATAGGACATATAGCAACGGTTTGTGATAGTCGGCGAGCCTCGGGGCGGTCGCCGGAGACCCCGCCGTTTTCCCTCACTCCGCGGCTGTCTTCGATGTCCCATAAGCATCGCCTCAGTGTATTCTGCTTACGTTGGTAGTGGATGGGCGACCGATTGAACTTCATGCGCACCCGGAAGCCACGGTCAGCCTCGTTCACTTAGATACTAACAGGCTCTTGGGCTGCCCATTATTGCAACGGCCACTATATCGACCTGTGTCTTTTAGTAAGCAGTATATTCTTTTGAGGAGACAGTTCTTCGTCTCCGCACGATATAAGTGTATGGAACGGCAAATCAGGTTATTAGTGGTTTATTTACCATTAGTACTAAATACTTTTGGTTTAGGCGTCCTTCCTGCTTCTTGTTCGCTGATAGAACATTTAGTGTCTCAAACGGTCCCCTTTCAAGACTTGGACTAATTACTACTACAGTCATACAACCAGACGTTTGAGAACACCATGACCGAGGGGAAAAATTTCGAGGCACGCTTCTCTCTTAAGCAATTCATCATCATCATAATCATCATCATCAGCCAATTCAATCATTAAATGATGTGGCCTCTTCGAGTCGTGAATTCAGGTAGGCTTTCAGCAGTCTTCTCCAAGTGGGACGGTCTTGGGCAGTTCTCTGTCGGGTGTTACCAGCGATCTTCTTGATGTCTTTGTCCCATCTGTCTGGTGGTCTTCCTCTAGGCCTCCGGAGCTCTCTTGGACTCCACTCCAGTACTAGCTTCGTCCATCTGTTGTCTTTTCTTCTTGCGGCGAGGAGAGCCCACTGCCATTTCAAGGAACCTACTGTCTCTAAGATGTCGTTAACCTTCGTCATCGGATGTCATCTGCCCTTTTCGTATCCTTTCTTGAATAGCCCAGCATTGATCTCTCCATGGCAGTTAGCAACACCTAAATTTTGTCGACCACACCCCATTCCTTCCTCTACGTGTGACAAAGTTAAGGCTGAGATGTAGAGTTTGAAGGACCTCAGCGTAATTTCTGCTACTTCATTCAGTCAAAGGGCAACCAATTTCGTGGTAATTCAGAACCCAGACGCGCCACACGCCTTTGCAGTGATTTTAAACAAGCGGTCAACATACAACGTGTCGCAACCTCGTATCGAAATCCGTGGCTGGTGGAGCTGTTCGAAATTTTCATGTGGTCAGTATTTTTGTCGCAGTGACTCGCACGTTGCATATCTGCCGTTGCCATCGGACGCACTTTTCTGAATTATTAGTGTTTAATACCCACTTCGGGCTCTACCAGCTTATTTGTTTGACCTTAGGATTTTGTTTGCGCCAGGAATTTATAAACGATATCTGGAGCACATATTTAGCTTTTCTCTTTGTTTCACAGTTCACTTCTTAATAAGGTAGGATGGACAGGGTGTGTGCGTGCTGTGTGCAGACGCAACAGCAGCTGATGCTTGTGTCCACGGTCAGTAGGCTGCTGCCTCTGGGTGGAGCAGTGGTGGAACATTCGGCGTGTCGCATAGAACACCTCATGTGTTACTTGTTTCGCCCACAGTCTCTGTTGCTGAGGCATGTTACAGTGTATCAATAGTGGGAGATCGATGCTCACAGCAGGCTGAGTTGCGGCTTGTAACAATTTTTCATCGCTCGATGCGGAAATTCAGTGTGGAGGCTCGCCGTGTGGCCTTGCCCATTCCTTCTGTGGGTGGACGAGCAGGCATACGGGGGGATGGCTTTACTAGTTATCACGAGCTCCAGTGTTAGGCGCGCTATTGAGCCCATTAGGGAAATAGCGTCCAGGGCTGGAAAGAGAGCCAATGTGCACTCGGTATGTCTGCTTGTGGGCTTCATCCGAGAAGTGGAGGAGGCTGTGCCTGCTGCTATCGAGGGTGCAGGGTAAGTAGTATGCAAATTATCGTTCACATCGGTACCAATGACGTCTGTCACTTGGGACTTGAGGCCATCTTCAGTTTGAATGGGCGGCCGGCGGAAGTGATGACTGCTGACGTCACACTCGGCGTGAAAGCAGAGCTCACAGGTTGCTGCATAGTTCCTAGAATTGATCGGGGTCCTTTAGTTTGGAGCGGAGTGGAGGGTCTCAGTCAAAGGCTCCGTCGATTGTGTGACGGTCTTGGCTGCCGATTTTCAGACCTGCATTGTGGGGCGAAGAATTGTAGGACTCACCTTGATAGATCTGGGGTGCACTACACAAAGGAAGCAGCTACTATGGTATCAGAGTACTTGTGGAGTGCACATGGGCACTTTTTTTGGCTTGGCGGTAGACTGACGAACTCTAATGAGCACTCGCCAGTCGATTAAAACAGTGCGAAATCAGATCGCGTACAAAGTAATTCACTTTGTCTGATAACATTTTAACAGTAAATTGTCGAAGTATTCGTATTAAAGTTCCTAAACAACTGCCCTCCAGGAAAGTTGTCATGTGCAGATTATTCTCAGAACCTAGAGCTTACTGAAACCCGAACTAGAAAGATTCGAAATATTTAGTGAGGCGTGAAACGGATATCTAAAAAAAATGGCTCTGAGCACAATGGAACTGCTGAGGTCATTAGTCCCCTAGAACTTAGAACTAGTTAAACCTAACTAACCTAAGGACATTACACACATCCATGCCCGAGGCAGGATTCGAACTTGCGACCGTAGCGGCGTCGTGGTTCCAGGCTGTAGCGCCTATAACCGCTCGGCCACATAGGCCGGCGCATATCTAAAAGACAGATTTCTTAACTGAAGGAGGTCATCAGCCGGTTAGCCTTAAACGATATGAAGATGATATCTGTTCTTTGGGACATGTCCAAGAACAGATGTCGCCTTCATATCGTTTGAGGCTAACCGGCTGATGACCTCCTTCAGTGCGGATGCACACGATTTGGCTCAACTCTTACGGGAGTCGGTCAGATTGTCTGCCGCGAGTAATGGGTATAATGGCAGGGGCACTGCGAATGTAGTGTGTGGACTATAAGTTGAGAAGGTGGGTCTGACGGGGAGCATGCCGGCGATAAATCCCTGCAGTGACACTATCCTCAGTGCCCTCGGTGGCTCAGATGGATAGAGCGTTTGCCATGTAAGCAGTAGGTCACGGGTTCGAGTCCCGGTCGGGGCACACAATTTCTACTGTCCTCGTTGATGTATATCAACGCCCGTCAGCAGCTAATGGTATTGATTTAGTTGTAATTACATTGAATACAGGCGCAACGTCTTCGTAGAAAATTCTGGAGTACACTAGGAAATACACCAGCCATCGCACGAAGCTCACCAGGCGTCGCAAGTATTGTGGTGAGAAGTTTCTTCGACGGGAACCGATGGACGTACACAAGACTTTTGATGTACCCTCACCCAACCCCACTAGAAAGAACAAAAAGGATGTCACATCACGGAGCGAGGTGTCCAAACAGTTGGAATCCTCTTCGATCCAAACCCTGGGACCTGTTGCACTGAGTACGTCACGTACTTGCGCAGGAAAGTGTGGCGGTTGGTCCCTCTAGCTGTATCCACAACTGACGATACGTGTTCAGTGGTACATTCTCTGAAGTTCTGGAAGAACTTGTTCCATAGACACCTTTTATGTGATTCCATTCAAAGGTTTCACTAGCTCAAGATTACTTCAAAGGACAACAGCCCCAATTTCAGTTTTTTTGTACTTCGACCCTCTGTTAAGTCCTTGGACCTATGTGCAACATTTTGAATCACTTTGAATATCGGAAGAATCCAAAGAAGTATAACAGACCAACGAAGAAGTTTTCTTACAAAAATTCTCGGCCGATCAATTGCTGAATATGGTCCAGCTGTGTGGGACAGTTACCAAAATGGATTAACGGAGAAAGTAAAAACGGTACAAAGAAGAGCTTGTTAATCAGTGCGAAAGCATCACCAAAACGTTAAAAGGACTCCCATAAGAGACGCTCTAATATCGTAATTGCGCACCTCGAAGAGTCTTCTACTGGAGAGATTGGGTATTTGCAGAGGTGTACCGTATACCCTGCTTGCTGCGAACCATCCGCTAGCGGAACAGGTCTGGTGGGCAAGGAGGGATGGGGCTGGAAAGATTCTCGTATACCGTGCTTCTTATTCCAAACATCGCACGGCAGCTTACGGAATACAGATACAGATTCAGTCAGTCACTCGGCACTAAATGACAGCCAATCAGCTGCGGAATTCAGTAGATGCAGTTGCCCAGGTCACGTTACAGGCTGTTCATGAAAATGAATCTTAGTTTAATAGTGGGGACGAGCGGTTCTAGGAGCTTCAGTCCGCTGCGGTCGCAGGTTCGAATCCTGCCTCGGGCATGGATGTGTGTGATGTCCTTAGGTTAGTTAGGTTTAAGTAGTTCAAGTTCTAGGGAACTGATGACCTCAGATGTTGAGTCCCATAGTGCTCAAGGCCATTTTTTTAATAGTGGTGAAGCGATTTTATTGCCACAGCACGGAGAGGCAAATTTTTTTATGGCTCGAGTTGGGTTTTCCTTCGTATTATTTAACCACTTCAGCCGAATGAGCGGATGGGGAATCCAACAATCTGACGGCCGAGTCCTTCGTCTGTCTGTAATTGATTTATGTCGATGAGGCATTAGGCTCTGAACGAATCTGTCCATTTGTGTTTTCACTTACGTTTTCACTTACGTTTTACTGTTGTGGTCTAAAAATGTAGGCTCTGAAACTTATCAAGTTATCCGCTGACATAAGCAGATTTTTTTTTGCTGAAGAAGGCTTTGAATGAATATACTTCTTACCCAAGGAGATGAATGTCATGTACATAAGTCTGTTTGGTATTTTTGTGTTTAGGCAATTGTGCGTTGTGTTTTGTAACAGTCAGGAGAAAGCAACTCAGCATTCGTCGAAACTGTGTGGGAAACCGCCTAAAATCGACCGCTAGTCGTGTTCTAGGCCAATCATGTTCACATCGGCGTGTGGATTCTATAACAGTTTGAGACATTTCTCTGTCGCACCTGCCAGTGCGCTGTGCTAGCCCGATAACGAATGTGTTTATGTGAAATTCGTGCGAAAATGATTGCAGCGGACTTGCCTTCAAGGAAAAAAAAAAAAAAACCTAAAGCTTGCTGATCAGTCACCAATAATTATCCCGTCCGGAATTACAGTAATACAATTCTCGGGCTTCAAATACCTCTATGAAGACTAATCACTATTCATGAAGTTGAATAGAATCATAATGAAATTATTGATACTACTGCATCGTTATTTAAGAGGTGCAATTGAAGCGAAAATTTGGTATTTGAAAACTATCATCGATTTACAGCTTCTCCATATTACTGTTGGAAATTTTCGTAGTTAAATCATGCTAGTTAAGAATCAGCCGAAAGCAACAAATTTCAAGGAGATTCGTGAATCTCTTCTCAAAGTGTCAAGTATTTCCTTTTATGTCATCTCCATTTAAATTTTGATGTATGCATCTTCCTGACAGCTCCGTTAAAAGGATCTTTTCCTCGGCAGTACTGTAGATGAGTACTAGTTCTATTTGTAAGAGAGGCTGGCTGCGTGTATTGAAGCTCAGCGAGTTTGTGACGTTTATTGACGTCTCTAAAAGTCCATTATTCTGTCTGTTTCACTTTATAAATTTCCTGTTAATTTCCTTCAGTTTATCCTACAGGATAATTCCTTCGAGCCGCTTCACTTCTAACAAATTTATGGTGTTCTCGGTACTGTCTAATGTCGCTTATTTTTTCGATTTGTATCACGTATTACATTTAACAGTACTCCATGCCCACATAGAAACCAATGCGACAGAAATAGCGAAAACTTCGTCCTGCGTATTCATCACTGAAGTGCACAAAGGTCTTTATTATCATTTCACCAGTTCCAAAAGTGGCTCACTCGATTCAGAGTGCGTTTGAACTAATTGATAAGAAGTTTCGATGTTAGTAAATCTCAAATAAAATTCTGGTTTTACACTACGATTTGCTATATCTCGAATGATTCAAGTGACTCTGTTTAATTTATCAACGGGGGTTTTCTTCCATGTAGGTTCTCTAATAAATGTGCTTTTTCACATGTTCTCAGCAGCGACTACACGACATGTGGCGACGAACTCATAGCGTACCCCTCACGCCACCGACACCACCATATTCCTGTCCCGTTTTTTGATTAGACGTGTGCTTTTGAGCTGGCATCTTTAGACAGCAAAATGTAACCGACAGTTTCGAGTATCAGCCGGAAACTTCCCCAAGCAGTACTCAGTTATTTGGCCGTGCCCGTAATGTATGTGTACGCATCGCCTTGTGTGCTGACAGAATATGGAGCGCATCGAGAGGCTTCTGTGCGTTAATTACTTAGAAGAGCACACATTGTCGGTAATGGAAAATGAAAAACTAAACTGAATAAACGTACGTTAGAAAGGTCACAAACAGAAATCACAAGAAGAATTTAATTAACGCTAAGAAAACAGCTTTTCTTTTTTTAATGGTCGCTATATTATTTCTGAAGACATCGCTCTCTTGGCGCCTGCGTTTACAACATGGAGATAGAACTGAATATATCATAACAAGATTCACGATTGTTACGGAGTATAGTGAGTTTCAGTATAGACTTTTAATCACTCATCTACGCTTTCCATTGAATTCCCATTCAAAGCCATATCCTATCGAAGATTTCTTTAAAACGTGTTTTAAGAGAACAGCGCTTCTGACCTCTTTACAATTTCGGATTAATGTACCTCTATTTGTCGTCATCGTATGTGAGGTCGGTGATAATGAACATGTTCATAGTCGCTTGAATTTCAGGGATGACAGAAATTGTTAATACCACTCTTCTGTTGTTGATGTAGTCTTCAGTCCTGAGACTGGTTTGATGCAGCTCTCCATGCTACTTTATCCTGTGCAAGCTTCTTCATCTCCCAGTACCTACTGCAACCTACATCCTTCTGAATCTGCTTAGTGTATTCATCTCTTGGTCTCCCGCTACGATTTTTACCCTCCATGCTGCCCTCCAATACTAAATTGGTGATCCCTTGATGCCTCAGAAGATGTCCTACCAACCGATCCCTTCTTCTGGTCAAGTTGTGCCACAAACTTCTCTTCTCCCCAATTCTATTCAGTACTTCTTCATTAGTTATGTGATCTATCCATCTAATCTTCAGCATTCTTCTGTAGCACCACATTTCAAAAGCTTCTATTCTCTTCTTGTCCAAACTATTTATCGTCCATGTTTCACTTCCATACATGGCTACACTCCATACAAATACTTTCAGAAATGACTTCCTGACACTTAAATCTATACTCGATGTTAACAAATTTCTCTTCTTCAGAAACGCTTTCCTTGCCATTGCCAGTCTACATTTTATATCCTCTCTACTTCGACCATCATCAGTTATTTTGCTTCCCAAATATCAAAACTCCTTTACTACTTTAAGTGTCTCATTTCCTAATCTAATTCCCTCAGCATCACCCGACTTAATTCGACTACATTCCATTATCCTCGTTTTGCCCTTGTTGATGTTCATCTTATATCCTCCTTTCAAGACGCTGTCCATTCCGTTCAACTGCTCTTCCAAGTCCTTTGCTGTCTCTGACAGAATTACAATGTCATCGGCGAACCTCAAAGTTTTTATTCCTTCTCCATGGATTTTAATACCTACTCCAAATTTTTCTTTTGTTTTCTTTACTGCTTGCTCAATATACAGATTGAATAACATCGGGGAGAGGCTACAACACTGTATTACTCCCTTCCCAACAACTGCTTCCCTTTCATGTCCCTCGACTCTTATAACTGCCATCTGGTTTCTGTACAAATTGTAAATAGCCTTTCGCTCCCTGTATTTTACCCCTGCCACCTTCAGAATTTGAAAGAGAGTATTCCAGTCAACATTATCAAAAGCTTTCTCTAAGTCTACAAATGCTAGAAACGTAGGTTTGCCTTTCCTTAATCTTTCTTCTAAGATAAGTCGTAAGGTCAGTATTGCCTCATGTGTTCCAATATTTCTACGGAATCCAAACTGATCTTCCCCGAGGTCGGCTTCTACTAGTTTTTCCATTCGTCTGTAAAGAATTCGTGTTAGTATTTTGCAGCTGTGTCTTATTAAACTGATTGTTCGGTAATTTTCACATCTGTCAACACCTGCTTTCTTTGGGATTGGAATTATTATATTCTTCTTGAAGTCTGAGGGTATTTCGCCTGTTTCATACATCTTGCTCACCAGATGGTAGAGTTTTGTCAGGACTGGCTCTCCCGCGGCCGTCAGTAGTTCCAATGGAATGTTGTCTACTCCGGGGGCCTTGTTTCGACTCAAGTCTTTCAGTGCTCTGTCAAACTCTTCACGCAGTATCGTGTCTCCCATTTCATCTTCATCTACATCCTCTTCCATTTCCATAATATTGTCCTCAAGTACATCGCCCTTGTATAGACTCTCTATATACTCCTTCCACCTTTCTGCTTTCCCTTCTTTGCTTAGAACTGGGTTTCCATCTGAGCTCTTCATGTTCATACAAGTGGTTCTCTTATCCCCAAAGGTCTCTTTAATTTTCCTGTAGGCAGTATCTATCTTACCCCTAGTGAGATAAGCCTCTACATCCTTACATTTGTCCTCTAGCCATCCCTGCTTAGCCATTTTGCACTTCCTGTCGATCTTATTTTTGAGACGTTTGTATTCCTTTTTGCCTGCTTCATTTACTGCATTTTTATATTTTCTCCTTTAATCAATTAAATTCAATATTTCTTCTGTTACCCAAGGATTTCTACTAGCCCTCGTCTTTTTACCTACTTGATCCTCTGCTGCCTTCACTACTTCATCCCTCAAAGCTACCCATTCTTCTTCTACTGTATTGCTTTCCCCCATTCCTGTCAATTGTTCCCTTATATTCTCCCTGAAACTCTGTACAACCTCTGGTTCTTTCTGTTTATCCAGGTCCCATCTCCTTAAGTTCACACCTTTTTGCAGTTTCTTCAGTTTTAATCTACAGGTCATAACCAATAGATTGTGGTCAGAGTCCACATCTGCCCCTGGAAATGTCTTACAATTTAAAACCTGGTTCCTAAATCTCTGTCTTACCATTATATAATCTATCTGATACCTTTTAGTATCTCCAGGATTCTTCCATGTATACAACCTTCTTTCATGATTCTTAAACCAAGTGTTAGCTATGATTAAGTTATGCTCTGTGCAAAATTCTACCAGACGGCTTCCTCTTTCATTTCTCTCCCCCAATCCATATTCACCCACTACGTTTCCTTCTCTCCCTTTTCCTCTTCTCGAATTCCTGTCACCCATGACTATTAAATTTTCGTCACCCTTCACTATCTGAATAATTTCTTCTACTCTCAAGGAAAGAATACTTGATCAAAAAATGGTTCAAATGGCTCTGACCACTATGGGACTGAGGTCATCAGTCCCCTAGAAATTACAACTACTTAAACCTAACTAACCTAAGGACATCACATCCATGCCAGAGGCAGGACTCGAACCTGCGACAGTAGTAGTCGCGCGGTTCCGGACTGAAGCACCTAGAACTGCTCGGCCACCGCGGCCGGCAATACTTGATCACTTGGGTATGGGGGATATGTGAGATTTTATTTGAGGACCTGTTCGTAAAGTTGGGATAGCAAGTGTTTCGTTTCTAGATGAGCAGAGTACTCATGACTACGTATACAGTACAAATACACACGTAACATTTGAGTGTAGAGCGACACAAAGCACCTACTCCAGGACCTACCTAAGGCCACCAATGTGGGATCCTTACATAATGCTGGTAACTCAGGCAGTACGGAACAACAATGTCTTCGTCTTAACGTCTCAATTGATAAAAGACAAGCAAGAGGGAAAAATCTAGCTGAAAGCCTCGCCGACATTGATATCAGTGGAAACAGGTTTGTCAAGGATGAGAAAGAAGAAATCATGGCTTTGATAGAGGATCCATATCGGCATTCACCACGTTACACTTTACTCTGGAGGTACAGTCCAGGAGTTAAAACACAAACTTCTGAGAGACACAGAACAGGCGTCTCAAACATCATTAATTTATAATGTTACTTTCACCACACAAACCGCCACAGAAAGTGAGATGAATTTTTCATGAAAACGTTTGTTATATTTATTGCTTACATTAATGCATGAAATAAGGCAAAGAAAAGTAGATTACAGGGAACATTTACGAGTAACCTATGATTATATTTTATACCACGCTTTAGAAATGTTATTAATGTTTCGATATTTATTTCCGAAATATACATTGGTTTAAAGTCCACACCCGTAACTGATTGGTCAGCAAGTGTGACTGATGCAAGGAGAAGCCACTTTTGATCCATGATAAAGACGAGTATTTTTCCTCACTGACAGGACTAGGACTGAGGCTCTTTAGCATGGGATTAGCCGAGCGGTCTCAGGCGCTGCAGTCAGAGACTGTACGGCTGTTCCCGGCGGAGGTTCGTGTCCTCCCTCGGGCATGGGTGAGTGTGTTTGTCCTTAGGCTAATTTAGGTTAAGTAGTGTGTAAGCTTGGGGACTGATGACCTTAGCAGTTAAGTCCCATAAGATTTCACACACATTTTTGAACTGAGGCTCGTGAGGACAACTAGGAAGCCACTTGCAGGAGACATAGTGGCTCCGGTCCCGTAAGAAAACATCAGATTACGAGAGACAGGTGGGCTGGCCACAGTTGCCATCAAATGAAGCAGACGCAGCATCGCGTTAAATCCTGTAGACTTGGTTGTCTTACATTTGTTAGCACCTTCTTTCCTAGATCGGACTGTTAAGATATTTGTGTTATATTTCCAAAATGAAGGTCACTACTACTATATTGTCAGAATGTGATATTATTCAGACAACGTTATGTAATACTTAATTGTTCGGCTCCTCCTTCCTTCTCATTAAAAAGTGACACTGACACCGAAAATTAAACTCTCCAGTAGTTATGAACGTAGTACAAGACAATTATGCTAGATAACTCTGGGAAATAAGGAAGCATGTCTACAAGAAAAAATACTTCACAGAACAAGAAAATGAAATAAAAATTTGGTAATAAATAGTCATTCTCGGTAAGTGACCTGTTTAGCTTTACACAGCCACAAACGTTAAGGCGACGTCTTTATTGTCCAACCTACATCCGTAGTCCTGAAGCCACCATGCGGGTTTTGTCGGACTGTACTTGTAATACCAGCAAAAAAATGGTTCAAATGGCTCTGAGCACTATGAGATTTAACTGCTGAGGTCATCAGTCCCCTAGAACTTAGAACTACTTAAACCTAACTAACCTAAGAACATCACACACATCCATGCCCGAGGCAGGATTCGAACCTGCGACCGTAGCAGCAGCGCGGTTCCGGACTGAAGCGCCTAGAATCGCTCGGCCATAGCTGCCGGCGTAATACCAGCATACCTGTTCAAACAGCTGATGGTGTAATGGAAAATCGACAGTCGGTTAAACTCCGTATAGTTCAAATTTCTTTCGTTTCATCGTACTCGTTTCATGAGAGAAAGCAATATGTTGCCTGTCTCCGTGGAATGTATGCTCGCGACATTTTAAGAGAAAACTTGTGCATCACGCACAACGCAAAATTCCTAGTAAATTGAGACACTGGTTCATGCTCCACTGAGCGACGTATAACGAATGTTGACATTGAAACCGAATAAACATCCACCACTGGTCTGTAACATTGTGGAAATATCTCCGCCGACAACCAAAAAGAAACTACCAAAATATAGACAGTTACAACTGACCTATAGAATATAGAATGAGAGAGTAGGAAGTCTTAATTGCTAAAGATACTTCATCGCCACAAAACAGTTAATAGTTTACTCAGCACCAGTAATTTTGTCACTACCGTCTATTCCGTGTATTGTTAAAAAGAAGTAGAGGACTGCATTTTACGTAATGTAGCGAGAATGCAGAGGACGATTTTGAAGAATGAGATGATCCCTCAGACGATAAGCAACAAATAAGAGCTGTTGAGCATGTATTCGAAAATGCTTGGTTTACTTGCTAGAGCTATGCATCACTTTCTACTTTATATTCAAGTGGACGATACGCTACTGTTTTGTGACAGAGTTCTCTTCCATACGACGCCTTACAGGCAACACTAAAATTTCACCACACCAAAATTACTGCTCGGTAGTTTTGGTACAGTACATAAATAACGTAGTAAGTGGTTGGATTACCGGTAGTCTTGATAGTATTGATAGGGAAAGAAACATAAATGAATGTGTGGGAGAGGAACTGGGAACCGACTCATTTTTTTATTGTTTGCTTGTTTTGCACATAATTAAAACCACACATCGTTCGGTGTTAGCCCTAAGTGTATTTTATATCTTTGGACAATGTAAGTTTCATTTTGTACGTTATAAAAATTAGACGCTCGCGTAACTTCTGCGCTTTCATATTACCAAGTAATTACTTTTGATGCAAGTACAGTTGAAACACGAAAGACGTCTATATAGTGGTTTTATTTTGTATTCAGTAGAACGTTCCTCATCTTCATCGAAGGATAGAGTTTCCGGTTGTCTTTGTTAAGTGAGAAAGTTGTCTAGCAATAACAAAAACATGTTTTATACAGTTCAACGAAATATCGAAGCGATGTCCAAAGAAAGCCATCAAAATGAGATAACGCTCGATACGTATGCAACAAATGGTTCAAATGGCTCTGAGCACTATGGGGCTTAACACCTGAGGTCATCAGTCCCCTAGAACTTAGAACTACTTAAACCTAACTAACCTAAGGGCATCACACACATCCATGCCCGAGGCGGGATTCGAACCTGCGACCGTAGCGGTCGTGCGGTTCCTGACTGTAGCGCCTAGAACCGCTCGGCCACCCCGGCCGGCTGTATGTAACATTCCTTCCGAACTGGTAAAGGAGTTATAATCCTACGTAACCAAAGCTATTAGGAGAACTACCAATGTCTACGCTTACTTACGATAGTCTACGGGAGTTTTACAACTATAGGCAAGACGTATCTCATTTTCCTGTTGCCGTTAATTTAGTAGCTAAGAATAACTATTACCCGTCTGTTGCAACTCAATATTGTTTTGTTTCTTAAGCAAAACGTACTGCTTGCATGATTTCTACATCGTCACTGGCCTACGAAATTAAATTGACTCTACTAAATATACAGGTTGTTTCATAGTAACTTCCAGGGGTTGAAGAGCTAGTTAGTAGATGAAGTTTTTATGAAAAACCTATGTCAGGAAATGTACCGTTCGGGTGGAAAATAATTATAAAAATCGGATCACTTTCAGATCTCCTGTTTCGTGGCACGCACACAGCTGACCTGTTATCTCTACAGGAGCCCATGGCCTGGGCAATATTTCGAGTACTCGTAGTAGGGTTTTTTCCACGTGATGAAGAACGTCCAAAATGGTTCAAATGGCTCTGAGCACTATGGAACTTAACTTTTGAGGTCATCAGTCCCCTAGAACTTAGAACTACTTAAACCTAACAAACCTAAGGACATCACACACATCCATGCCCGAGGCAGGATTCGAACCTGCGACCGTAGCGGTCGCGCGGTTCCAGACTGAATCGCCTAGAACCGCTCGGCCACTTCGGCCGCCTAACATTCCCTTCCATGCTCTCGCTACCCAAGGTACTGTGGAGAAGTTTGCAATGTAACACACGTTATTCGAATGTAAATGGTAATCTGTAAACGCATCCCACCATCGCACTCTACCTTGCTAACCAAACATTGGTGATGAAAATTTGTCACTTCCAGGATTCGAAGCGACTGCTTCTGGGTATGGAGGCCAGATAGTAGTCTGTAAGTGCTTAAAACATGCTGGATGCCAAAAAATAATGAGCCTATGAACTCACATTAACATTGGCGCAACATAGTTCGTTAGATGTCGATATAGCAACGCGGGAAGCCCCGCGGCAGTTGAGGCTCGCAAAGTTATAACGACTTGGCGCGACTAGCTATTCCGTAAAATAGTCACTAACTCCAGCCACCGTTCCCCCAGCCAAGCGTGGTGTTGCTGGCTTTCAAGAGTAATAGTTACTATGCTAAGTGTCCACTGTACTCACGTGATGCTGCATACGCTCCCTTCGTTTTTGGAAACGCTAACTTTTTTAAAAAACAGAAAATTCGTGGTGGCCAGTTTAGGAACGGTTTTAAACTTATTTCATTTCTTTCTTGTTTTCCTTCCAGTATTTCTTTATTCGTTCACTGTCGCTTTTCGTGTTCTTCCGTCCACCGTGAATTTTGTCGAGTAGGCTTCTCCTTCAATTTATTTGTGAATTACAGTTCTAAGTTTAATTCTATCTTGAATGATTTCTTCATGAAAACCAGTTTCGCTTGGTCTTAATTAAAACTACTGTTAGGCATTTGGTGTGATTTTCCGTCGATAAGGGTAAGTCTATAATTTTCTTTCTGAGAGTGTTGGACGTTTCGTATACTGTACGCGACTGTTAAACTGCGACTGCGGTTTCCTATGGTATCTATGATTCGACAGCTCTCCTGTGTTTTCTTTTCACTTTGTAATCCTAAATTTTTCTGAGGACTTCCATTTCTCGTTTTGGAGTAAATTTTTTTTGGGAGCTGCAAACAGTTATCATGGTTTCAGATGCGTAATGAGCTTCTGTTTTAACAGCTGTGTTTTGATGTCGTAGTTTTCTCTCTGTTGATACAGAATTTTTGTTGTACCTGATCAATATGAGTTGGTGTGCTGTAATTTGTTCATAAAAGAGTAACTGTGCTTGTTCGCGTACTTACCATTGTGTATGCCTGACGAGGAATGGAGTACGGTAGCGAAGTAATATAGCGGTAGTTAGCTTTCAAAAGGCCAACGTAGATGGCTTTCAGGTGCATCGTGGACGCTCCTGTTCAAGTGAGTAGCCGTGAACCTGAAGTCGGAGACGGAAACACGCAGATTTAAGAGACAAGTGGATTCCGTGGCACCAATCTGGCAAGAAACCTTTTCATATCCATCGCTGTATTTTGGCCGTTTGTCTCTCAGTGGTCGACTCGAAGAAATCAAATGCTTTCGATAACGATCTTCTATGATTGTTTCCGTCGATTTCAGAAGCTCTGAAAACCTTCCATCCCCAACGGCCAATCCGGTTGTAATATTTCTGCAGCCATTACGTTGAGGTACAAGAAGCTCTTCTCGGAGCGGTTTAGAAGGCAGAAGCAGTACGAAGACGTAATGTGGTGTGAGGTACCGATGACAGATGGCAGGGGTATCGTGAGACCGCCGTTATTGTGGTCATCTCCGCGATTGGCTGCTGAGTTCAGAAGCTGCGCGCCAATAAGAAAAACTTCTGTTATTGATATTAGACAAACTAAACAGCGTATTTACTTGCACTTCACGTTAAAGCATCTCTCAATAGTGTGCTATCATTCCATTATTTCTCAAGTATTAATAACCAGCAGAATGATAAACAAGTGCTAAACGAAAAAGGCAGACGAAGCAACTCGGTGATCTTCGGATCGCGTCTAACTTGGATGGCGGGCGAAGTGGTTCGGCTGTAAGATCAGAGATGGTTGGGAAGCATCGGAGGACAGACATGTTGTCTGCCGCGGTCCGTGTTAGTTAAGACGTTATTAGCAATGTATGGTTATTTGGAACATACAGTTGAGAACAGTGTGACTGAACTTTCGGAAATACGCAGTTCATTATTTTGTTGAAGAATAGAAATTATTTGTATCTCTAAAGTGACATGTAATTGTGCAGTTTCTCGTGTTCTGCCTATATACAGCGAGTGGCATCCCGTATAAACAAACTGTTTGGAAATTTAATTATTTCTAAAATAACATTTTGTTCCCTAAGAGTTTCTTACAGCCTCAAGATAGCGGATTCACGACCTACGTGCTGTTTTCTGCGCAGGGGACAACTACTATAGAAGACTACAGGTTGGTGAACATGTGTTAGAACATATGCATTTCCACTCAGGGCGATGGAAGCAAATAGGTACCTCGCGTGTACTGCAATCTTAGTACAAATGGGATCAGTGACACGTAATCTGTGATAACACAGAGGAGGTATGAAGGAGAGATGTTATCGAGGGAAGGGGTTTTTCGTACGCATATATATATATGTACCACCCTCTCATTTCTTCTCTTGCTCTTTTTTACAATTTGCTGTACAGGTCTTCGACGTCAGAATCGCCGTTCGTGAAGGGCTGAAACCATTCTCTTCACGTTATTTCGCTAATAGAAGCCTCAGAATATATCTTCTCCAAAATTTTTTGAGCCTCAGCCGCAGATCTCTTCATGTTAAAGCAGAAAATTAACTTCCTGGAAATGACGAGAATAGGGCTCGTAAGTTGACATTCTCAATCGACAATAAATTTATGATGCAGTCACAAGTAGACTAATATTTTGATGGCGTTATGTGTACAAATGGCTAAGCTTATTGATCCGACGTACTATTTTCACCACCACTTGCCACTACTGCCATGTTACAAAACGGCGGCAGCAAAGCTGTAGACATAAAACTAAACGGTTCTAAGCCATCTAGTGACAACAATGACATCGAAACGGAAGCTGACATAGAGATGGACGAAACACTTCATTTCCCTGTCCAAAGTAGTTTCACTGAGGGAGATCGTAGTGATACTCCTCCTTTAAATCGCCTTACAAACACGAAAGTGGAAGAGGTCGAAATAAGTGACTCGGGGGGGGGGGGGGGGGGGGATGGCATAGAAAATGAACTAAAATCGTAACAGAGCATTTAGAATATGCGAAACAACTTGGATCTCTTTTAGCGGCAGTCTGCTGTACTTCGCTTGAGAAACGAAGCGTTGCAAGTGACTGGAAAAACACACAGCTCATTTACATTTTCAAACAGCGTCGTCGAGCTAACGTACTCAACTATACACTTGTATCGCTTTATGTTCTAGAATTTTGGAACACGTTTTATCTCGCACAACCTCGCTGGAGTCCTAAAACGTCGTCCGTAGAAATCAACACGGATTCTGCAAAAAACGATCGTGTAAAACCTAATCGATCCACTTGTTCGAGGGACACAAAGGGCGGTAAATATCGATGCCAAGAGTAATGTTGTATTCCTAGGTTGCCGGCATTCGATACAGTTCCACAGTGTCACCTAATGAACAAAAACGAGCGTAAGGAGTATCGCGCGATATTGGTGACGTGATTGAAGACTTTTATGCAAACTGAGCACAGTATGCCAATCTTGACAGCGAGAAACCTTCAGCAGAAAAAGTAATTTTGCATGTAACCCAAAGGAAAGTTATGACATTACTGTTCATGAAATACATGGTGATTTTTACACCGAGTACAAACTCCAGGTATTGATTGATGAGAGGATACGGAACAAAAAAGGTCTAATGAACTTATGGCCTGAAATGCATGATTTCTATACTAGAGACCATTTATTCAATCGTACAGTGTTACAAAGACTGCGGTCTAATACACACTGTACCATGCAGCCACAGTTACAGTGTGTGTTGAAAATGGTTTCCATGTGCCTCAAAGCATTCTTATACGCACCTTAGCTTGTTCTGTCTCACACTTTCTTTTCGGCCAGGCTGTATCCGAACAGTGTCAAAGGCAGCATGAATACGCTGCTTCAGTGTCTCCACATATGGAATGGGCTCTGCATACACTATGCTTTTGAGATGGTCCCCTAACCAGAAATGGTACGTGTTGAGATCCGGTGAACTAGCAGCCCATGCAAATGGACCCCTTCGTCCGATCCATCGATAAGGGAAGACACGATTGAGATGCATCAGAACTTTAACGGCGAAGTGGGCTGGAGCACCAACATGTAGCAGCCACATAACCCTTCTAATCATCAGTGGCAGTTCTTCCAGCAGGGGAGACAATGTCACCCCCAAGAAACGCCGATAGTTCCAGACTGTTAGGCGACGTGGAAGGAAGATTGGTCCCAAAATAAGGTCGCCAACTATCCCGGCTCACACATTCCGGCTGCACCGATGCTGATGATTCGCTGTCACCATACCAGGGGGCTCCGCATACCATCCCACAGAACACTGTTATGAAATTTGAAGATATCACTCAGCGTAAAGGTGGCCTCGTCTGTGAATAGGATGGATGACACAAATCCTGGAATCGTGGTTGCTTGGTGAAGAAACGAGTGACAAAATTGCTCCCGATGTAGAAATCCTGTCGCCAGTATACCCAGCACACGCTGTAAGTGATAAGGGTAGTAACAATTGCCTTGGAGAAAGTTCCGCACGGTAGTCTGGCTTACCCTGTACTGGCGAGCCAACTGCCTGGTACTGACACGGCGGTCACCGTCCACAGCGTTAAGCACATTTTTCTCCAAGTCTGGCGTCCGAACATTTCGGGTACGTCCTTCATGATTTCTTGCTTCCTGAAACGATCCTGTCTCAGACAAACGGCGAAACACTGTTGAACATTGAATGCTGTGCCTTTCCGTAAGTAATCACCATGTCGGCAAGCTCTCCATTCGAATACGTTGTACCACGTGTGTAACGCTGTACCACATCCACTACAATATGAGTCAGCAAGAGAAGTGAATCGGACACAACATTACCAATTACAATGGCAGGAGAGGGCCTAGGGCATGACGTATGGGGAACAGTACCACCCTCTAGGAGGAAGCCATGCAGATTGTAACTATGGCTGCATAATACAGCGTGTAGTAGACCGCAGTCTCTGTAACGAAGTTTGAATAAACGGTCTCTAGCACGGAAACCCCATATTTCCGCACATAAGCTCATTAGACCTTTTTTCTTCCGGTATCCTCTCATCGATCAATCCCTAGAGTTTGTACACGGTAGAAGAAATCACCCTGTATAAAATGACCTACTGGATAACTTCGGAAGCTCCATTAGGCCGTTCGCGAACGATGCTATTGTATACAGAGAAGTTGCAATGCTGGAAACTGTAGTGAAATGCGGGAAGACCTGAAGAGGATCGAAGCCTGGTGACGGAATTTTTAGTTGACCGTCAACATTACCAAATGTAACGTATTGTTCGTTGTTGTTTTATGTTCACATATCCATTAAATATCTGATAAAACGCGCACCCAGCGATTTAAAGTGAAACTACTACGTCCGACTAATCACAGTAAAAGTAGATTGAGAAGGAAGGCGTGTTAGGGTTGTACGTGAAATTGTGCAAAGCCACTGTGCACCAGCCTAATGCCCAGGAGACTGTTTAGAATACCGGCCTTAGTACTACTTTTGATTCATCGTTTTAGTGTCTACACATACATCATAGATTTTTGAGACTTAAAAGGTTTGTGGCACCATAAAGTTCCATTTGACTAAATTAGGGTACACTCGAATGTGAAAGTACCAAGAGCCTATGATCGCAGCATAGCTTCCGCCCTAATATCACACTAATCTGTCTTAAAACGACGACGTGCGATTCCAGCGGACCGGCCGTTTTCCCTCCAAGAGGATTCATGAACGAGTGCCCGGATTTGGCTAGTTCAAAACAACGCCCGGAATCTATTGGACATTTGAGTGCGCTCAACCAAATAACTCTGTGGGTGCGGAATAATTGTTGTACTTCTGGTCCACAGTCTTTTTCATTGGTTCAGCTCACTGTACAACTAATTCTAAGCCCTCCCCTCCTGAGACAGCTGATAAATGAGTATCCCACCACTTGTCCTGATAGGAATACCTTCTGAAAATCCATCTATACTTGCGCGTGACTCGCTGACTGCGGTAGTCTCCTGCACAGTAATTAGTGCACGTACATCTGCTCTCCGGATCTTACCACTCTTTAGGCAACCCGCCTCTACCGGCTTGTAAACAGTACGTTACACGGGTCGTCGGTAGGGAACCTTCATAAACAGAAGACAGGGAAAAGGTCCAAAGAAAAACTGCCTGATTCGTCGTCTGTATGTTTCCTCAGCACAAGAGCGTCCCAGAAATATTTGGTACAATGAAAGAGTTGTGCTTCGCAGGGAGATTTTCTGTCAGAATTCCGGAGTCAAGAGAACGAGCTCCTCGTCCAGGCCGTGAATACACAAAGGTTGTCTACCGGCCGCCGTGTCAGCCTCTGCCTTGCGATGTAATTCGGATATGGAATGGAGTGGCATGTAATCAGCACAACGCTCTCCCTGACGTCTTAGATTATTTCCAGACCGTCAAAAGAATAGCAGGTACTAATTTTCAGAAATTGGTCTTACAACAATTGAAATCTATGTCAGTACTGATAAGAACCAATTTTGACTCTTTCAAGGTCAGTTTTTCAATATGTTGCTTTCACCAACAAACAGCTTCCATAATAACCTGAACAGAAAAATTTGTGAAATGTGTGCTTATTCAAGAGATCATCGACAGTTCTCCTTTCCTAGTTACAACCAGGGACAGATACGGAAAGGGGGAAATGATTCTGATAGCCGGCCGGTGTGGCCGAGCGGATATAGGCGCTTCAGTCTGGAACCGCGCGACCGCTACGGTCGGAGGTTCGAATCCTGGCTCGGGCATGGGTGTGTGTGATGTCCTTAGTTAGGTTTAAGTAGTTCTAAGTCTAGGGGACTTACGACCTCAGATGTTAAGTTCCATAGTGCTCAGAGCCATTTGAACCATTTTTTTTTGGATTCTGATAGACTACGTGCTGTTTTCTTACGATGGCTTGCAGAGTACAGAGGCACAACAGCTCCCTCTCCTCTGATTATTCCTTTTGCGGGTATACATCAGAACAAAGCATATCTCTACGGTTCCGTTTAGGCTTAATATACCGTTATTAAGCGAAGGAAGGAATATTAGGGTTGAAACATCCAACCAGCGTCGAGGTCACTGGACACGAAACACAAACTCGAATAATTGAGGAAGGATGGCAAAGGTAATCGGCCGCGCCCTTTCAAAGGAACCATCACGAGAAACGTAAAACTTTATGGCCGGATGGGGATTTGAACCGCTGTTCACTGTCCTCCCAAATAGGACGCCAGTGTCGTACCACTGCACTACCTGGCTCGATCGTTATTAAGTAACATGTTTAGGTGTAGTAGTATTCTCTTTCTCCTTTTCCTTTCCAGTTGAATACCTCTGAGATGTTCGCTCACCGGGCCGTCGACACCGCAAATCTGTGATAAATTCTGCTGCATTTCTTCTCAAACTTCGCTGCCTCTTCCGATAGTAATTCGACGCTCGAGTACCGAAAAACAGTACCAAAGAACTGACGGTGAATAGGTTCCATAGCTAACTACTTGGTGAGTTATTTATGCTTTCTTAGGATTCTTTCGACGAATCGAAGTCTCACAACCTATACCTCTGCACTTAGATTTACACAGTCTGATCAAAAGTATCCGGGCACCTAGCAGAAGACATTAACATGCGGTGTGTCCATCCTTCCCATTTATGAAGGCTTCAACTGTGCTGGAGACGCTTTCATTGAGGTGTCTGAATGTCTGTGGAAGAATCGCAGCCCATTCTTCCTCAAGAGCCAAGGGCAAAGAAGGTAATGATATTGGACTTAGAGGTCTGGAGAGAAGTTGTCCATCTGACTCATCCCAAAGATTTCCCACTGTATTCACGTCGGGACTTTGGGTAGACCAGTCACTTTCAGGAATGCTATCGTCCATAGACTATTGCCTCATAGACAATGCTTTATGACAGATGCACTACTATGTGGTACAATCAATCGTCATCTCCGAACTGCTGTTCTACTGTATGTAGTATATAGTGCTGTAATGTGTGTTCATATTCTTCCGCATTTAGCGTTTTCTTAAGCACAATGAGAGGTCCAGAACTTAACAAAGCAAAACATCCCCTTACCGTAACACCACTTTCGCCATACTTTACTGTTGGAACTACACATGATGGCAGCTGACGTTCCCCAAGCATTCACCAAACCCAAACCCTTCCATCGGATTGTCCTAGAGTATAGCGTGATTCATCACTACAAATCGTGCCTGGTCTTGCTTTAGCTGCGGTTGTTCCTTCGCGTTTCCACTACGCTATCACATCACCAACAACTGATTTTGTATATACTCGAAACACCAATAACTAGTTTCGAACAAATCATCGGTAAATGGTTCAAATGGCTCTGAGCACTATTTGATTTAACATCTGAGGTCATCAGTCCCCTAGAACTACTCAAACCTAACTAACCTAAGGACATCACACACATCCATACCCGAGGCAGGATTCGAACCTGCGGCCGTAAGGTCGTGTGGTTCCAGACTGAAGCGCCTAGAACCGCTCGGCCACAACGACCGGCAGGCCCTGTCTCGTTTTTTATTTATTGCTTTCTTTGTTACTATGACATATATCTTTTTATACACAATGCTTAAAGCTCGTAAATAGATATGAAGCATATCAAATGATGCAGTTCAACAATAATTCACTAATACAAGGGCTATTCGGAAAGTAATGATCTGTAGGTCGCGAAATGAAAACGACAGTGAAAATCGGATGGAGCTTTGCACAGATGTGTTGGACAGTGCCTGTAGTGTGCCTGTCGATCATGTCACGTCTTTCTTTCCAACTCTGAGCACACAGTGAGCACGTAAAGATTCCTGGAACAATACTGCCTTCCGCCAAGTATGGGTGTCCGCTGCGAGGTTTCGCCTGATCTCATGCAACCCCACATAACATACTTGTCATGCATGTCCTTCATCATGACAATTCTCGACCGCACCCTGCAGGGGCAATGAGGATGGCCCCCACAGCGTTTTCGATGAGAAGTGTTTTGATTACCCCCCACACAGCCCAGACTTGCCTGCCTCTGACGTTCTGGCACAGACAACGAACTGCAGACCAGTTTCTTTGACGAGAGTGTTGGAAAGTTGGTACAACGTTACGGCAGATGTCTAAGTCGGAGCAGTGACTATGTAGAGATGTAGCTGGAAGGTGTAGCAAACTGTTGCAAATAGACTATTTATGTTTTTCACTGTGGTTTCCTTTTCACGACCAATCGGACCTTAGCATTCGAATAGCCCGCGTAGTATTCAAATAAAATTGAACAAATCTCCGATTACATTTACATCTGTAGTCCGCAAGCAATGTTCTGGTATGTGGAAGAGGATGCTTCATGTATTGTGTACAAAGCGAAGCTCGCAAACTGCCTTTCCTATTCGATTCACGAATGGTCCACGGGAAGGATGATAGTTAGTGAGCCTCTCTGTAAGCTCGAATCCGTCTAATCTTCCTTCACGGTCTTTTCTCAAGATAAGTGTGAGAGGGCGTAATATGTAGGTTGGCTGTTCCAGAAATGTAAACACCACCATGTTGCAAAGCGGTTCTCTTCTAGCGTTTGCTCTGGAATTGCATGAGCATATCTGCGCCCCCTCAGAGATTACTAAACGAAAATGTGACGAAACACTCTGCTCTTGTGTGGATCCTTTGGCATTTCTAACTATCAGACGATGGTTTTGTAAGCATTCTCCTCCATGGATGGACTACACATCCTGGGAATTATTTCGCGACAGAGTCCTTCAGACGAAACCGACAAAGTTGGTGCAGTCCATCCGGATTTATGCTGTGTATGGTTACCATAAAAAGCTACACGAAAATGTCGGAACGATTCCTGTGAAAAAGATGCAGCCGATTTCCTTCTCTATTTCTCACAAATTCTTGCCTGTGCTCGATCTCTAATGTCTTCGTAGTCACGCAGTATGCTTAGATGTCGTTTGTGATGAACTGTGTCAAGAGCCTTCAGTAAATCTAGAAATATGGAACCAATTTAAGATCATCTGTGAACGGCACTTTACTTAATGTGAATAGAGGGCTAGCTCTGTTTCACAATAACGATATTTTTTGAATCCGCGTTGGCTATTAGTCAACAAATCGTTTTCTTCGACGTAATTCATTACGTTCAATACAGTATGTGTTCCAAATCCTACAGCAAAGTCACGCTAGTGATATGGATCAGTAATTCAGGGGATTAGTACTATTTTCTTTTTTTGTTATTGGTGTGACTTGTGCAACTTTCCGGTCTTTAGGTACGGATCTTTCGTCAAGTGAGCGGTTGTATATGTTTGCTAAGTGTGGAGCCATTGTATCAGCATACTCTTCAGTGAACGTAATTGGTATACCTTCAGGACTGAAGACTTGCGCTTTTTAAGTACTTTAAGCTACTTCGCTACGCCACCGATATCTGCTTCTAAGTTACTCGTGTTGCCTAACTGCTGTTATTGATCCGAATTCTGGACTATTTACTTCGTCGTCTTTGATGAAGAAATTGCTGAAAAAGGTATTTAGTGACATAGTTTTAGTGACACTCACATTGGCAATATTGCCATTGCTATCACGCAGTGACCGTGTTTATTGTGTACGTTCATGTACAGGAAAAACGGAACACCCTGAATGACTAAAGAGAGGATGTTCATATTCACAGGTCATGTATATTAGTATGTTCTGCAGAAAATATTAGCATTTGAACCATGTCGGCTCGCGGGTTCACGCTCAAAAAACCATATCACGGCGCAACACCACCTACCGGTAAAATGTGACTGCAGCTCTCGTTGTAACTATAAACCGAAGCAAATGGATCAGTGTGACTTGAGCAGACATTTAGGATGCCTCGCAGACACATGCGCGAACCGTACCGTCTAATCAGTGAGTTTGAAAGAGTGTCCACTAACGCCATGAGGAGAAACTACTGCTCGTATAGGGCGAAGTGTTTCGACACCGCAGAGTGTTTGCGGAATGGTCACGGAAGGCCTGTAACACGACGAGATAGGTCGGGTCGCACCACCTAGACAATCCCCCGAGAAGATCGACACCTCATGCGAATGGCATTGCATGGCATATCTGCGTCGTCCTCGGCTCTGGTGCAACAGTGGCTCAGAGTAGCACATCGTATCAGGGGTGACATTAGTCGCCGTTTATTACGGCACGGGTTACCTGCCTGTCGTCCACTTCTCCACCTACCTTTGACAAATGAGCAGAAACATGCTAGGCGGCAAAGGTGTATGGAACGACATCACTGGCGACAGGAATGGCATCAGAAAGTGTTTTCGGACGAATCCATTTTCTGTTTGCTTGAAAATGATGGCCGCACTTTGGTTCGCCACAGACAGGGGGAGGCAATCAGTGACTGCATTTGCACAAGACATACAGCGCCTCAGGGCCTTACAGTGTGGTGTGCTCTTGGGTACAGCCACAAATCACACTTGGCGTGTGTCCAGGGCACTGTGACAAGTGTGACCTACGTAAATGACAACCTGCAACCCGTAGCCATACCCTTTCTGCACAACAACCCAGGTACCATTTTTCAACAAGACACTGCACGACCTCATGTTGCTGCTCGAACCGTGCCTTCTTGGTGTCATAGGATGTCAGCCTTTTATCCTGGCCCGCCAGATCACCAGACCTGTCACCAATCGAAAATGTGTGTGATATGGTGAAATGACGGTTGCAGCGCTGTGTCCCAATGCCAACCACCACAGTTGCATGCAGCATGGATGGCTATACAACACGACGCCTTTCACGCCTTATACGCGTTGATGGAACAAGTTGTCAGGGCCCATGGCGGACCCTGTGCCTACTAGGCAACAGGACACATGCTGCACCGATGTGATTGAAAAGCTAATCATTTCTGCAGAACACACTAATGTACATGTCCTGTGAATATGAACCTCCTATCTGTAGCCATTCAAAGTGTTCAGCTTTTTCTGAGCACTATTGTATATGTGATGTATGTTCTTTTGGTCATGTCCGAAAGCACAGACACTAATTCATCCTGCAGGCAGTATCAGTTAAGACACAGACAAAGACAATACCTGCCAGTGGGCATTGATTTATATCAATGGGGCAGATTGAAAATTTGTGCCAAACTGGGATTCGAACCCGGATCTCCTGTCTACTAGGCTGTTGTGCTGACCACTATGCCACCGAGACACAGTGATCACCGCAGCCACATGGACTATCACAGGATGCCTCCCATCAGACCGAAAATCTCAGTGTACACCACACACTACTGATGTAATGCCCCTGCTCATTAGACTCATTACTCGCGGCATCTTGCTGATTCCCGTAGGAGTTCGAGCTTGGTGTTCATCCACACTGTATGTGATGTCTTTAGTTTGGGACATATATGTAATTAAGGTGATGAACAGTGATCGCCTCAGTGCAGATGCACACCAAGATGGAACTCTTACAGAATCGGCGAGATGCCGCGAGTAATGAGGCTAAAGAGCAGGGGCATTACATCAGTAATGTGTGGTATAAGTTGAGAATTTGGATCTGACAGGATGCGTATTAGGGTAGTCCGTGCGGTTGTGATGACCACTGTGTCCGAAAGGTGTTTAGCTAGCAGGATACCTGGTTTCGAATCCTGGTGTGGCACAGATTTCCAGTTTCCCCAATGATATAAATGAGTGCCCATTGGCAACTAATGTGTTTAATTCCTTGGCTCCTCTATTTATTGTCTCTCGCGGCTGGTGTACTTTACAAATGACCAAAATCTCTTTGGATCTTCTCCCAGAGACAGGTTCGCTGCGCAGACTATTAATAGCATCTCTCACTGAAGTCTAGCTTCAGTAAAACACTGTAAGCCTTACAGATTTTGCCTTCTTTAAAATTTGTATGCTTTTAGTTGCTCCTACAACACTTTTCCGAGCTGTTTCGTTTACCGTGGCAGATCAGTACCGTTCATTATTAATTTATTTGGCATATATCTCTCAACTGCCGTCGATCCTACTACTTTGAATTTAAACCACATGTGGTGTACTGTTAGACTGGGAAGAGGGGAGACTGTCTCTCAGGAAGGCATCAAGCGAATTTTCATGTGTTTATTTTTGGTGGATTTGGATGTTACGATGTTCCGTCTTGCTACAGTGACCTTCTGGTCACTAATGCTGCCTATTTGCTCATGATTATTTATTTCTAAAGAGTCGAGTATGTTTTCGCAGCCATTTACACTTCGAATGGGCTCCTGAACCAATTTTCCAAAATAATTTTCGAAGAAAGCACTCAGTACGATTTCGGGTGACGTTTTATGCTTATGCTACGCGCTGTAAATATGTATTTCCGCCAACATATCGAGGGTAGATTAAAGTCACCACCAACTACGAGGCGTATTCCGAAATAGATCGCCAAATAGAAACCACAGTGAAAATCGGATAAATCTTTGCATAGGTGTGTTGGACTGTGTGTCTAGTATGCCTGTTGATCGCGTCACGTCTGTTTTTTCAGTTATGAGTGCACAATGAGCACGTAAAGATGCCTAGAAAGCAGTGTCTTCCGGCAAGTATGAGTGCCCGCAATAGATTTCTCCTATTTTATGCAGCCCACACGACATAACTGTCATGCGTTTCCTTCTTCATGACAGTTCTGGGCCGCACTCTGCAGGGGCAATGAGGACGCCCCTACAGCATTTTCGATGGGAAGTGTTCGATCGCCCGCCATACAGTCCGGACTTTGCTCTGTCTCTGCTGACATGAACTGCCGGCTATGAAGTCAACGTTTCGGCAAAGACAACGAACTGCAGATCAGCGCAGAGGATCGCTGAAAAGTGCAGGCGGCTGCATTCTTTGACGAGGTTATTGGAAAGTTTGTACAACGATACGACAAATGTTTCAAACGGAGCGGCGACTATCTAGAGACATTGCGAGAAGGTGTGGCTAGCTATTCCCAACAAAATACTGGGTGATCAAAAAGTCTGTATAAATTTGAAAACTGAATAAATCACGGAATAATGTAGATAGAGAGCTACAAATTGACACGCATGCTTGGAATGACATGGGGTTTTGTTAGAACCAAAAAAATACAAACGTTCAAAAAATGTCCAACAGTGGCGCTTCATCTGACCAGAATAGCAATAATTAGCATAACAAAGTAAGACAAAGCAAAGATGATGTTCTTTACAGGAAATGCTCAATATGTCCACCATCATTCCTCAACAATAGCTGTAGTCGAGGAATAATGTTGGGAACAGCACTGTAAAGCATGTCCGGAGTTAAGGTGAGGCATTGGCGTCGGATGTTGTCTTTCAGCATCCCTAGCGATGTCGGTCCATCACGATACGCTTGCGACTTCAGGTAACCCCAAAGCGAATAATCACACGGACTGAGGTCTGTGGACCTGGGAGGCCAAGCATGACGAAAGTGGCGGCTGAGCACACGATCATCACCAAACGACATGCGCAAGAGATCTTTCACGCGTCTAGCAATATGGGGTGGTTCTAACAAAACCCCATGTCATTCTAACCATGTGTGTCAATTTTTACCTCTCTATCTACATTATTCCATAGTTTATTAAGTTTTCAAATTTATACTGACTTTTTGATCACCCGGTACTTGGATTTTCACTGTGGTTTCCATTGCGTGACCGATCGGATCTTACTTCCTGAATACGCCTAGTGTAATAGTATTAGTGGGGCACCTATCTGAACCTTTTATTTGAACTGTTCAGCAACTGTATCATCTGAGTCGGGGAGGGGGGGGGGGGGGGCACGGAGAGTGTTGGTAAAAGGAATCAATTATTAATTTATTCATATTGTTAATCATAACCTCTACCTATAGTAACTCTTAGGAACTATCTATTTCGTTTCCACTACAAGGAAAACAACTTCTAATGTCAATGGACACTATATTACTACCCTTTCTGAACACTGTTAGGTCCGCTGTAATGAAATTCGGCCGAAGCTTTAGCTAGATTTCAGTACATATAACGATTTAAATTTCAATGCTTTCTGTTAGCGCTCGGACCTCTGGTCTTTATCAACAGAGCTACGACAATTTACAAGTACAGTACTGGTTGTTGGTAGGTCTACCCTCGTCCTGTGTTTTCCCTGCACTGTTATAGACTGATGCTCGTTCTATAATTTCCTGAGACCGTCTAACCTAAAAAGCCTCCCAGTCCATTCCACACGGCCCCTGCAATCCGTGTTGTCGCCTACTGTGTGTAGTGGGCTCCTTACCTATTAAACGGAAACCGAAACACCATCATCCTACTGCGTAGGTCAAAAATCTGCAACCTGCAATGTAGCAGAACTGTCTGAGCCTCTGACGCATACTCTCCACTCAACTCTGCACCAAAGGTCCGCAGTCGGCCATGTCGACGATGACGCAGATGGTGAGCTCTCTGCCTTCACCTGGCGAGCAAGACAGGCAGTCTTTACCACCTGAGATAGCCACCCGAAAACAGGGAGAATCTCTTTTGATCCAAAGCGGTGCACAACGGTAGTACCGACAGGAGCCACTTCATGCAGGTGGCTGCGCCCTGCGCTCTTAGCGGCACCCGGAAGCATCCGTTCTACTTCTGGTATGACTCCCACGGTACGCAGACAGAGCGCACACTAGACTTCTTCCCCTCCTCCTCCTCAGCTTATGGCACGTGCGGAAGAAGCGCATTTCTGGAACGCTCGTGTCCAGTGCCGTACGAGGCGCGCAGATTGGTTTCGGTGTCGTGTGAGCAGGTGTCGCGTGGTGGCGCCTTCGTGCGCTCTCGGCGCTGCTCGGGCGCGCTCGGTGGTCGCAGCCGGCACGCGTCGCCGCGCCAGCGTTAGTCCGACGGCCGCGCCCGGCGTGAATCGCGCGCGAGTCAGTCCCACGTCCCGCGTCTCGCCCGCCACCGCTGCGCACCGGTCAGTACGCAGGCGACTGCCCGCATTGCTCTCTCTCTCTCTTTCTCCCTTCTACTAACACTACCTCCACATATTTCTCTACTTTTTCTTATCTTTTTTGGTTCCGACAATACTCCGCCCGCCAGTTAAGGCAGACAGAAATCATACCACTAAGAGAAAAATTTCTCAAAAAAGCTGGCAGTTATTTGAAAAAAAAAAAAGAAAACAAAAGGCCAGTGTAAGCTACTGTTCGTACTAACTAGCGAAATAAACATGTTCTCAAAATTTTAAAATCCTTTTCATTAGGGTGAAAGTAGTTTCGGCCTCTATGTATTAAAAACAACTGTGGTCGGTCGCCGTCAAAGCACGTAATTTTGTCGAAATATCTTTTTGTACTTTATACCAAATTTTTTTGGAATTTTTGCTATAAATTGTTTGCCGATCACGAAGGTGATCACTTAATTGCTCAATTGGGCAGACTGTAGCACTTTGTAAATGTACACAAATAATTCGTCATATTTTAAATACTGACTCGTCTTGTAAGCCTACTCAATAGTTAGAAAAGTGTACATGGCACTGGAAATTTTTAAAATCGTCGGACCACATAATTAATGTCAAAAAAAGGCAAATTATTTCGTTTGTTGTGGTATCGAGTAATTTATTACTTACAAAGACGCTCTTGTCGTATCATTCGCATTTGTGTGACTACTCTTAAAACATTTATTTTTCGGTTTGCTTCATTAAGAGTGTACTCGTCCCTGTACCTTAGTTCTCAGCTTGGTGCAACTTGGCGCCCTGGGAAGAGGGACAGTGCCGTACTGAGCGGCCGCTCATAAGCGGTCGACTAAGGAGGCGGGCAAGTGAGGCGCGCTTTGACGGCTCTCGCCACGGGGGGGGGGGGGGGGGGGGGCAATTTCCTGGTCCTGGCGCGGGAGCAATGCGGAACGCAGATGTCAAAGACTAGCGTTGGCTCTTATCGGCTTTACGCGACCCCCTCATCTGCAGAGTTTGGCGCCCTGGAAACACGACCCTGTCGTCCTTCCTTCCGGCTCCTTTTCTTTCTGGCTTCTCCGATTATCGGACCGTTCACCGCTGTTCCTGCAACGGAAGTAGTAGCACAGGGAGCTGCTTGTGACAGATTTCTCATTACGACCTACAACACATCCAAGGCAAAGTTATCAGTGTCAGAGTCTCTTCATCCTTCATTCACTCTTCCGACGTCTGACTGCCCGTTAATCGGAGTACTTGATTAAATTCTAAAATGTGAATTTCTCAAAGTATTTGCGTTAATAACCGTGTATAACTCGATGTTCAGTTTTACAGATACTGTAATTCTTATATTTCTACAGTATATGTTTTATTAGCAAAACTGCGCCAGTTTGTATTTCTGTTTTTACAGGACCTACAAGTATTTCAGAGCGAATGTTCCATCATGTAAGGTCCACAGCTTTTAATGAAGGTCTGGTGAAGCAACCAAACCCGAGTGGGCCATATTAATAGATAAATAACAGTTTATTGTGACAACGTATGTGTACTAAAGGTGAATACAAATACAAAAAGGAAGCAGTCATTCTCATAATAGTGTTTAATGGTATTGTAGTATATTTTTCATAATTATATTCCTAGCTTTTATTTGTCGACGTAATCTCTCGTACATTTTACTGCTTCACCATGCTATTACGATGGAGAGGCTCAAAATCCGCGAAACATGAAGGTGAAGCATTCGCTCTGACACACGTACATTTTTTAAAAAGCTGAATTGCAGATGATTAACGTTGTTTCACAAATATAAACACATGCTCAGCCGGATGTTAGCCAAGTGAAACCAATATGTATTCTTCAAAGAAAAGAAAAAAAGAAAGAAAAAGGCAGTTCTCCCTTACCCCGGATATTTTCTAGTTAATCGATAAAATTTACGAATATCGCATTTTGACTAGCCTGTGAGTTTACTGAGGAATAACGATACGAAAACATCGTCGATAAGAATTTCCCAGTAGCCCCCTTCCCGTCAATTTTAATAACTTTCTGGCTCTGGAAGATTCAAATAACACAAACTCTACAAATGTATAGTACCAAACAAAATGCAGTGTTGCTAATCTAGTTTAAGATGAGACGATGATTTTTTTTTATGGGAGGTGTACTGAAAACGTACTGGTATGAAAGGAGTGATATAAGTGAAAAAATTGTAGAAAAAAATTTGTGTTATTGATTTTTCAGTTTTGTATTTGCTAAAACAGCCTGCGTAAAGAAAGCACACCCTGTTTAACTAAAAGCATGCTTAAATACAATTTGGCTTGGAATAGAAGTTTCTGCTTTATCGTACTGTACAGATTTAATTAAATGAAACCAAAATCTATGTAATATGAATCAGCAGAATATTTTTGTATGTATTTTTAAGTGTAATCAGGTTACCTGTAATGTAGTAGCGGTAAAGTAATATGAAGATAAAAGGCAGTGAAAATAAAGTTTAGACTTTTTGGTCCTGCCAAAATTGTAGGAGAGTTCCGTATAGAGTATGAAGACTGAAGTCTGTACAGAACCACTATATTTTCTGAGTGATATGTCGGTATATAGTGCCAGAACAAATATTTTCGAGCAACCTATAAGCTGTAGGATATAACTATGTTTTCTGTCAGTTTGAAAGTAAATAAGGCCGTCTATGGGAACCACTAAGGATTTTCGAAGTAATTTGCAAGATTTAGCTTCACTCCGCAATGATTTGCAACAAAGTTTGTGGATGTCTTGAAGTCATAATTGTTTTTCGTTTCGGTGTAAACATAAACGAGGCCGCTGGCTAAGGTATTATTTAATCAGATATAAAATTATTAGTACCTAAATCTTTCTATAAAGCTTTTTAAAATTTTCACTAATTTTCTGCATATTGTTCCCTCGCATTTAACATTAATTTTATTCATTTTACAAACAAAGCGATGACCAGAGTAGGTAGCTTAAATACCATCTTCAGATCTGAGAACAGACAAGCCAAAAGAAAAATTTTCTTAAGTAACAACTTAAGAAAAAAATTACTGTTGACTTACTTTTAAAAATCTACAGGGAAATAACATATGTAGTATTATAAACTCAAGTAGTACCGTACATCACCGTTGCATCGCGCAGAACATTCTAATATAAAATCATCGGGTAGAATCTCTCATGTATAGCCGAAAACGAACCTAAGGGCAAATATATTATATTCTGGACATAATTAAGTATAAGACATAATTATTTAGACGAAAGACCAATTCGCTGAATGTACCATGCTGTCTGTGACAGCAATAAAACAAAGAGCAAGTGCAGCGTCGTAAATTTTGTATTCACTGAAACGCATGTGTAGTTATTATCGTTACGGCCAGTAATTGCAAACAGAGATTTGCCTAAGAAAAAGAACTGAGTAAAAAATACTTGCTTTTAGTTACCTGAGTGCAAAAGTAATATGATTATTCAGCATCGATAAGTCAGTCAGATCTAAAGGCCGTAAATTCAACTAAATACCTACGAATTACAATTACAAACAACTTAAATTGGAAGAACATACACAAAATGTTGTGGGGAAGGCAAACCATAGACTGCGGTTTATTAGCGTAACACTTAGAAAATGCAACAGACCTACTAAAGAGACGCCCGCATCTCGTGGTCGTGCGGTAGCGTTCTCGCTTCCAACGCCCGGGTTCCCGGGTTCGATTCCCGGCGGGGTCAGGGATTTTCTCTGCCTCGTGATGGCTGGGTGTTGTGTGATGTCCTTAGGTTAGTTAGGTTTAAGTAGTTCTAAGTTCTAGGGGACTGATGACCATAGATGTTAAGTCCCATAGTGCTCAGAGCCATTTTTTTTTACTAATGAGACGGCCTACACTAAAATCGTCCGCCCTCTTTTTGGAGTACTGATTACCAGATAGGATTAACCGAGTACATTGAGAAAGTTCAAAGAAGAGCAGCACGTTTTGTATTTTCGCGAAATATGGGAAAGAGTGACATTGATATGATACCGCATTTGGGGTGGACATCATTAAAGCAAAGGCATTTTTCGTTGCGGCGGAATATTCTCACTAAATTTCAATCACCAACTTTCTCCTCCGACTGCAAAAATATTTTGTTCACGCCCTCCTACGTAGGGAGAAACGATAATCGTAAAAATAAAGGGAAGGGTGTTCGTTTATTCCACGCGCTTTTCGCGATTCGAAGAATAAAAAATTATTGTAGAGGTACTTCGATGAACCCTCTGCCAGGTGTGATTTGAGGAGTATCCATGAAGATGTAGATGTACTTGAAGTTCAAATGGCTCTGAGCGCTATGGGACTTAAAATCGATGGTCATCAGTCCCCCAGAACTTAGAACTACTTAAACCTAACTAACCTAAGGACATCACACACATCCATGCGACCGTAGCAGTCGCGCGGCTCCGGACTGAGCGCCTAGAACCGCTAGACCACCGCGGCCGGCCTGTACTTGAAGTCAGAAGTGGAATATGAAATACATCGTCACACTTGGTAACTTGTCCAAACAGTAAAGGTGTATGTACACTGGGTAACACACGACCCACACGTACTCACAGTTACAGTTGTAATGACATGAAACTGGCACGTTAACAATTACAGGAAGTGCTCGTAGTTGGCGTTATGGCATGTAAGCGATAAGTGTGAGAAAAGATTTTTCGTTTCCTTCTGTTTTAAAACATATTAATTAAATTAAAATTATTTTAAAGCATACTGCAAAGGATGAAGAATACAGAACTACATCACAAGATTTGCGCTTAATCAAGTATATAAATTTCGTGTAAAAAAAATAGACGAAGTAAACACGGGCTATAATTTACCCGCACTTCTAGCAACTTTTAACTTGCCATTTTCATGTAAACACAACGTTCAGTATTGTTGTAACTATGAGTTAGTGAGGGTCCTGTGTCACCCAGCGTGCATAATTATATCTTTACTGATTTGACAAGTTAACCAATGTGATGACGTTGTGTATATATTTTATGTTTTAGTTTTGACTTCAAGTACAGCTTACATGGCATTTCCACTACGAATATTTTACTATTTTGAATAATCATGTTACTTTTATGCCCTGTTAACTCAAAGCAAACAGTTGGTTGCTTCTTCTTTTTCATAGACAAACCTCTGTTTGCAGTTACTGACTGTAACGAAAATAATTACATAGGCGTTCCGATTTATAAAATTTTTACGATCTTGTACTGGGTCTTTGTTCCAATTGTTGTCATAGTTATAGCGTGGTACGTTCAACGAACTAGTTTTTCTTCTAAATAGGTATTGCTTATTCTTATTTTTTCCAGTACACAATATATTTGCCTATATGTTCGTTTTAGGCTGTAATAAGATATTTTGCCAATGATTTTAAATAAGATGTTCTGAACGATGCAAAAGTGTTGTACGCTGCTAGTTGCACTTACGACACCACATGTGGTATGTTAATAGAATGTAAAATTTTAAATGTAAACCGATATCAACGTTTACATAACTTGTTACATTAGGCATTTTTTCTTTTTGTTTGCCTGTTCTCAGATCTAAAGATGGTAGTTAAGCTACCTACACGGGTCATCAATTTACAAAAAAAATTTAATTTTAAATGCGATTGAGACAATATATAGAAAACGTGTGAAAATTTTAAAACGTTTTGTAGAAGGTCTTCAAAATTTTTATAATTTTGTATTTCATTATCTGCTTAAGATCGCCTCCCCATGCTCTAACAACGTCAAATATATTCTTTATTAAGGTGTTAGTGTCGAGTCGTCACTATTAAGTGCCATCGGAAAACTAGGGTACTGTATTTGTAGATACTCGTGTGCCTGGAAGAGTCAAAGCGGAGGAATTTATATGAGGGCGATCTGAAGAGTAATGCCTCAGAATTTTTGTCTGAAAACTCTTAGAGTTTTTCAAATAAAATAAATGTTACTATCATTTTACATTTTTATTTTTGATATATAGATATTTATTTCTCAACATAGCGTGGCGACGAACAAATTTCTCCCAACGAGAGACCACTTCGTTGATATCGTCTCTGTAGAATGTATGAATTTGTTGACGGAGCCACAACCTTACCTCTGACTGTACCGTTTCGACACTATCCAAGTGAAATCCTCGAAGATGTTCTTTAAGTTTTGGAAACAGACGAAAATTGGGTGGGGATAGGTCGGGACTGTATGGAGAATGACCAATGATAGTGAATCCAACGCGTCGGACTGTTGCAGACGACGCAGCGCTCAGGTGTGGTCTGACATTGACATGCTGAAGGACAGGGTGTTTCATGTGGAAGAACTCTTCGAATTCGAAATTCGATTACAGCACGCTGTTTGCACGCACAGAGACAGTACGTTACAAGCAGCTATGTCGTACGGTACAATTCGGAGCACTCTACCGGCACAGAGCTGCAAATCTGTAGATTTGAAGAATAAACATGTAGAACATTGGTAACGGTTGTTATATCTAAAGAGATTTACGAGCTTTCACACACAGAATTCGGAGGCATCATTATTTTTTTCAGCATGCCCTCGTACAAATCGCCAGTTCTACGCAGTTCGTGCCGTATACTGTCCAAGTGATTTACACAACTCCTGAAAGCTGATACATATCACGGTGACATTTAAGACCGGACAGAGCTGATTTCCCAAAAGTAAAATAGTTGTGAAATAGTGGTTACACATTTGCAACAGGGAAGGTAGTGCACAGCTTGACTCCTGCGAGTATGGAGAAAAAAAAAAAGCCGTTTGAGAGCCTGACCGAAGACTACAGCATGCTAATTCGTACATGGAGGGCATGCGGCGCTTTGAGCTGCGCATTTCTCTTTGATGTACCATTAGGCTGCCTGTGACCCAAGCGCAACGCGGTCCGCGCCACGTAGCAGACATGTGTCAAAACCCGGTAAGCTTAAGGAGCTCTCACCGAAACAACTCACTCACAGTGCCGTACGTTCGTAGCCTCATGTTGCCGTGTTTCATAATGTATTAAACTGATGCGATCATCCGTTGTGCAACTGAAATTCGTGACATACGTTTTCGCCAGATATTTTTCTATTTCAACTCTGAAAACAGTCAGCAGCGACTCTGAATTTCACTGTATTCCACAAATTGCCTATTGGCTCCCGTCTCAGGTTCCTCCAGGCAAGTTTGTTTGACAATTTTTCCGACGTTCGATCAGCGCGACTGACGGACATTGTCAAAGCTTCATCCTCCATTACTAGTGGTGGGCTGGAGTCGAGCCCGCGGCCGCAGATTACGTGCACCTGTAGCGCTAATGCCAGCTGGAAGGTCTTGCGAAATACACGTTGCTTTCCGAGTACGGACTGTAACCGCACGGGCAGATGAAATAGACGTAATTTGATACTAGGTCACCGACTACTACCCATTGGAATGAAGACGTGGTCCTAAAATGAAGATGTGCCCCCCTGTCCCATCTAATTAAGAAAACAGCTCATAGAAATGATTAATTTTTTAAACAAATCTTCCTGTATATTGCTGTTAATTTAGTTTTCACATTTGCTTTTGGTCAACGTTCAGGAAATGACACCCATCTTCTGCAAACCTCCCATCATGTTCAGTAAATCAGGTAAAATGGACTGTTCTTGTGATAAGGCTTTGGAATCGTCTGTTTTATAAAAGATAGATATCATGCACGTTCTGTACGTCAGGTGCCTCATAAAATCAGTGGCAAGCAACCATTAGGTGAAAATTCTTCAGCTTGTCAAACGCACTTTTAAATTAAAGAAGTCGAGAAAATTACTCATGATACTGGCAGGTGCTTGACTATTATTTAGAAATTGAGCTACATTCTGCTGTGGACAAAGTAATTCAAACTTGACTTAGACACAAAAAGAAAGCCCTGACTGCGAAGTAAACGCGAAGAACGTCACAGGAAGATAACGAACATGCTCATATCACACAATGTGCAATCCAAACGGCAATGCTACATTATTTTAAGTTGGGTATTAACTACAAATTAAAATACATGATCTCTTCTCGAGCGTCGTAGTTAGTTTCCGAATATAAGTTGCGACGACATGTATTGAATGGTATACAGAATTTCACTGCAACTCCACATATTGGAGGTTACTGTAGAAAGTAAATTTTTGTATGCTTGTGAGATATCTATTGATTATCTGTTCAATGATATATATGAATCTGCAACGTCCTGAAAAATTTAACAAATTGCATTGAAATAAGAGCCGCCTAATCTAAGAGTGATGGAAAAAAATAATTTTCGGCCAAACAACCTGTTACACGCGCAGGTGACAAAAGTCATGTGATAACGATTGATAACGATATGCACAGAAAACGATGGCGGTAATATTACTTACACGGTTTGCAAAGGGGCAGTGCATTGTCAGAGCTCTCATTTCCACTCAGGTGATTCATTTGAAAGGTTTCCGACGTGATTATGGCCGCACGACGGTAATTGACAGACAACGAACGCGGGATGGTAGTTGTAGCTAGGCCCAATATTGTGCCGAGCGGTAGCTGGCACCACCTCATATTAAGAAAGTGCACCGTCTGTCTGTGTTTGCATTTCAGACCACAATATATGTGTCGTCATTTCAATGGCTCTGGGCTGTAGATGCGGCGTTTGTGTCTGTATTACAACGCTATAGCATGGGACATATCATTTCGGATATCTTTAGGGAGCGTCACGATTGTGCCGAGAATATCAAATTTCATGCATTACCTCTCACCACGGACAACGCAGTGGTCGACTGGTTTCACTTAACGACCGAGAGCAGCGGCGTTAGCGTAGAGTGGTCAGTGCTAACAGACAAGCAGAACTGCACGAAACCCCGCAGAAATCAATATGTGACGTACGATGAACGTATCTATTAGACCAGTGCGGTGAAATTACTAACAGCAAGACATAGCCTGCAGCTCCTCTCCTGGGCTCGTGACCATATCTGTTGGACCCAAGAGAACCGGATAACCGTGGCCTGCTCAGATGAGTCCTTGTTTCAGTTGGTAAGAGCTGATGGTAGGGCAGACCACACGAAGACATGGATCCAAGTTGTGAACACGGTACTGTGCAAGCTGGTGGTAGCTCCGTAGCTGTGAGGGCTGTTTTTGCATGGATTGGACGGGGTCCTGGCTACTTTCAGCCACTTGGAGACCGTTTTCAGCCCAAAGAAATATGAAATTTTTATGGATGACAGTGCCCATGTCGCCAGGCGACAGTTGATCGTCATTGGTCTGAAGAACATTCTGGTCATTTCGAGAGCATGATTTCGTCACCAAGATCGTTCAACACGGATGCCATCGAACATTTATGGGACGTAATCGAGAGGTCAGTTTGTGCACAACATCCTGCACTGGCAACACTTACGCATTTATGGACGGCTGTGGAGGCAGCTTGGTTCAATATTTCTGCAGGTGACGTTGAACGACTTGTTGAGTCCATGCCATGCCATGCCATGCCATGTCGAGTTGCTGAACTACGGGGGGCAAAATGAGATCCGACACGATACTGGAAGTTGTCCAATGATTTTCATCACCTCAGTGTATAGGGATAAGTATTTGGCAACACCTAGTGACCAATACAGCCAGTAGAGAAGCTCTAACGCCAGGGTTGTGTGGGGTGAGGAAGAGATCTGTTTGAAAGATGTTCAACAACAGAAAAATGTTACAATGTACATATTATTGTTGGAGGACGGAATCCACGAACAGTTTGTTGTGTCGGTATCTGGGCCGACACCGTGAAGTTGAGATGGCTGAAAAGGCAAGCTAGACTAACGCAGACGGGCGTGAAGTACTGGAACAGGATACGTAATTAATGTTAGGAAGAAAAGTACGGAGCAGGATTAATACTTATCTTTAATATCATTGTGGTACATCGATCTTGACGATACACAGGAGACTTTAAGTACAATCACTGTATGGCTAATGGCGCCTTGCTAGTTCGTAGCCATTAACTTAGCTGAAGGCTATTCTGTCTACGGCTAATGAGAGAGAAAGGCTTCGTACATCTGGTCGGTAGCTAGGTTCTCGTACAACTGGGGCGAGTGCTCTCTCGTATCACGAGACCTGCCTTGGTGGTGGCGCTAGGTCTGCGATTACACAGTGGCGACACGCGGGTCCGACATGTACTAAATGGACCGCGGCCGATTTAAGCTACCACCTAGCAAGTGTGGTGTCTGGCGGTGACACCACACAGTTAGTCATTCATATGAACCGTCCAGTCACCGCTAATAGAGTTGTGTGTCATGGAGTGGTTTCGTGTATGTTGTGGCTCAAATGGCTCTGAGCACTATGGGACTTAACTTCTAAGGTCATCAGTCCCCTAGAACTTAGAACTACTTAAACCTAACTAACCTAAGGACAGCACACACATCCATGCCCGAGGCAGGATTCGAACCTGCGACCGTAGCGGTCGCGCGGTTCCAGACTGTAGCGCCTAGAACGGCTCGGCCACCCCGGCCGGTGTATGTTGTGCTTAGAGCAGCACAGTATTTTGGCACCACAACATATTAAGAAAGTACACCGTCTATCTTGCTCTCTCTCTCTGTGTTTTCATTTCAGAACACAATACATGCGTCGTCATTTCAATTTCTCTGGGCAGTAGGTGCGGCGTTTGTGTCTTATTACAACGCTTTGGCATTATTTTACTTGTCATCAGGATGCAGGAGTAACCACGCATTATCTTCTCTGCTGAGGTTCTCTTCAGCCTTAATGCAATAGGTTTGGAGTTGCAAAGCTAGCGCAACAGTCGCTAACTAGGCCTACATCTGGGTCACTTGTCACACATTCGTTTTAGATTTGGTGACACCAAGGCGACAGCTGAAGGAAAATCCGCTGCCTCTTTTGATGAACTGATAAACAATAAATTAACCCTATTTTAAAGCAAGATAGAGTTCATCTGTCTTAAAACACGCATGGCCGGCCGGAGTGGCCGAGCGGTTCTAGGCGCTACAGTCTGGAACCGCGCGACCACTATGGTCGCAGGTTCGAATCCTGCCTCGGGCATGGATGTGTGTGATGTCCTTAAGTTAGTTAGGTTTAAGTAGCTCTAAGTTCTAGGGGACTGATGACCTCAGCAGTTAAGTCCCATAGTGCTCAGAGCCATTTGAACCATTTGAACACGCTTAAGTTTCTACACATCCTGTAAACTATTGCTAAGCATTCCCTCAACTCCCGTGTCTGGTGTTCGTTGTTTCTAACAAGTTCATTTTCGCAAGTTCATATCCTGTTAGCGAGTAGGTGTACTTTGATGTTAAGTGTAAGAGTCCCCTCGCTCGATATACACCGGCCAAAGTGAGCTTCGTGAGATAACATAACGTATGGCGCAGATATATTACTTAGAGCCTAAAAATATTGTGTGTGTCTGAAATGATCTTCTCCATTGTATTATCTCATAAGACATCAAGGAACCACAACACGTAATCAAAGAAACACAGGCATCTTCTTTCTGCATATTCTGCATTCTCGCCTCTGTGATAGCGGTCCCAGGGTGGAAGTACCTGGGAAAAAAAGTTTCGTTTTAGTAAACACAGTTTAAGATTTAAACGTAATGAAGTCGATCTGCCAGTAGCTGAATACAAGCGGGACGGAACAGCGTCGTCTTCACTGGCAAACTCTTTCACGAACGTTCAAAGATGTAATATTCGTGACAAGAGAAAAGTGTGATGGGACCTGGTTTTCGTTTATATTAGTACTATTTCCGTTAAGCTATACGAGCACCCTGCTCATTATTTCCACTTGCCTTTAGCGGGGGCCACCTCTTTCAGTCTCTTCTGCTAACCGACTGCGAAGGACAGTGTCTGCGTTCAGTTTTCGCTCATGCAAGCAGATATAAATTATCACGAATCTTGCACGCAGAGAACATCCTGATAGCAAATAAGAATCTAAATCCCTTACGCTAGTGGATAAACTGAAATTGCAGAAAAATTCATCTGTAGGAAACTCTACCCTCATATTCTATCGCGCTACACCTGTAACCTTCGCACTCGTGCTGAACTCGTTGGCCGACGTGTCAGATTGACTAACAACTAACTTAAATTAACGACATCTTTTTGTTTATTTGTTGTATGGTCATTGCCGCACTATTCAGTAAAACACAGATTACGAATGTAAGATATCACCACAATGAATATCCAATTTTAAAATATAATTGACAGATGTCTCATTTGTCACGAGGAAGCCCACAAATCACCAGAACATGATGTTACAGACCACTCCTCTACAATATGTTTGATATTCTGGTTTGCAGCGCCACATCCGCCACCCTGTCCCCCTCCGCAATTCGAGACATAAATAAAGAACTTGTCCAACATATGCGGTGTCATGCATCTAACACGTCTCACAATTAAACGTAAAGGGGGTTAAATTTATAAACGTGAATGACGTTTGCTTTAATGGAAGCACACATCGCTGGTGTATCTGCGATATTACTCGAAGTTCCCTTCAGTGTGCGCGCTTGGGATGCCTTGGTAATTATTATCAGAAGGGCAATTAAACAGTGATACAGTGCTTGGATGGCTACTGATAACTTATTGTTTACAAAAAATGAAGGCTAGAGTTATCAGATACAAAAAATGGAAGTGTTTAGAACATAATTTTTCTATTATGGACAGCTCATTTTCGGTTTAATTTATCTTCTCGCATGCTTTTACAGAGTTACGTGACACTATTAAACACTGGAATCAGTTTTTCGTGGGAGAAACGATAACAGCGTACTGAAAGTTACTTTTTCTAAAATATCTCCAATGTTTGGATTTACGGCCATCGATTTGCTAGGCCGCCAAATTGTGAACTGGACCGACACAGAGTTCGCAGTATAAACGCTGCATCCGCTGTTGTTGTAAATCAAATATGTATTCAGTATTTCTTTTCCACAGTCTACCGCGTTCATTGGGGCCCATGACGGGTGGTCACTACAACCTAAAAATTCGATTTTTTTTTCACAAGTTGCAGAGACGTATAACCAAAAGCAGTTAGTGATTAATTTTTTCATAAGCCAGATTAGCCCTAAAGTGTAAATCAAACTCTGCCAGGTACCTGTCAGAGTGTAGCCATTCTCTTCCGGGCCAATGAGCAATTCTAGAAACCAACTGAGACCGGACTTGAGGCTGTGTTTGTGACACCTGGCATAATCTGTCAGCCCGCGACAGCTCAAGCGAACAATGCATATTAGTGTAACGAATCCTCTTAACGAGGGCTGTTAGCGCTTGCTAGTAACGCAGAAACCAGTAAGCAGCCCCTCATTTAGCCGTTACACTGCAGTGAACACCGCATCAACAGCCTTGTAGCGTCGTAGTAATCTCAATTCACCTCTGACCTTTTGGAAATGGTGCATGGTTATGCTCCTGATCTGATTCTCGCAGATGTTTTTGGTTTGGTTTTTAACGCTCGAGAACAAGCGCTGTTCCCAGATTAAGCTGCACGCTTTTAACGGCTTAGTGCTGTGTGTCGCAGTGAGGCGTTTGACGATGCATAGAAAAACACTGTGGCGCCGAGCCTCTAGGAAAGTGTTTGGCGCCTGCCGCTATTCCTCCTTGAATTTTTGTTCGATCCTCGTGAAAGAAATGAAGGCTAGCAGGACTGATCCCGAGCTATTTGTCGTCGCGTATTTGTGTGCAAATGTTCATCGACCTCGAACTGTGTACTTGATTTGGAACAGATCATGTCAAAATATATCAACTACGTGGGGCTTAACTAAAGATTTGTTTGTGCACTACGGCGAAAAATATCGTGTACTAGCTCAGAGAAAGCGAGACGCACGCTTCAGATAGATGTAGTTGTTAAATTCATTGATGAGCCTAAAAATTAATGCATAAGAGCATGTCGGTCCATCTATGCAAAGCAGTACAACAGCCGTTTTCGTGGCACTGATGCGAAAGCAAAGCGACCTTCACTGCAAGTTTAAACGTAGCCGTAAACTCACAAACATAACTGAACGAAGCCACAATTAGCTTAAGGAGATCCATGCGTGAAGCGGTGAAATAATTCTAAAGCGAAATTCTGTCTATCAGCTTCACAGTAGATCCTGCGGATTTTGTCAAAACTAGACCTATTCGTCTTCGCTGAATTATTGCGATCGTTACTTATGAAAAAGTGTCCAATTTCAAGCTCCGGATTGCTTTTCTGTATTTCAGTACGACCGGTTTCGGGCCAGCTGGTCATCTTCAGATCTGTATTTTTTATAATCCCAATTGGTTCAAATTACAAATGGTTTATAATTTAAGTTTGCAAATTTTAGCCGGCCCGGGTGGCCGAGCGGTTCTAGGCGTTTTAGTCTGGAACCGCGCGACCGCTACGGTCGCAGGTTCGAATCCTGCCTCGGGCATGGATGTGTGTGATGTCTTTAGGTTAGTTAGGTTTAAGTAGTCCTAAGTTCTAGAGGACTGATGACCTCAGATGTTAAGTCCCATACTGCTCAGAGCCATTTGAATCATTTTCGTAAATTTTAAAGATTCCGAAGAAATTAGTTGAAATACAAATTTGTGCAATAAACAATTTTTTACAGTTACAGACTAACCTGTCGAATATGGAACTGTAAGTTCACTGTCATAACTAGACGTACACCAGCTTGCTGCGGCTTTATAAATAAATTTTTATGAAACCTGATTGATGCAACAAATGCAGCGCTGAAGAGCGCCCTCTGTAAATAGAGTGGACTCGCGTAATTCATAAGAAATGCTCCTAAATATGGCATGAAACGCTGATGTGAAATACAATAGCATTAAAATCTTTTAAAAGGACTTTATGAAACAATTATCCAAAAATTTTCTAAGTATTTTTATATAAGTTCGTAGCGCTCTGAAGTGCACTCTATGGGCTGATTAATCCATAAAGAATGTTACTTAATGTAACAAACGAAACAACGATGAGGACATTATTATTATTATTTCTTTCTTGTCTCAGACGTTATGTCTGGTTAAAAATGGATGGTGACGCGGACCTTGATCAAGCGTGACTTCCTTTTAACTGTACGGTATATGTTACATTGCATTTAGGAACTTTCGGGTAATTGAACAAGTGTCAATAGTTACAAATTTCTGTAGTTGTATATATAAGTTTGGATGTAGCTGTATTGCATTGATGTACTGGTGGATATTGTGTGGTATGACTCCTGTAGTTGATAGTATAATTGGTATAATGTCAACTTTATCCTGATGCCACATGTCCTTGACTTCCTCAGCCAGTTGGATGTATTTTTCAATTTTTTCTCCTGTTTTCTTTTGTATATTTGTTGTATTGGGTATGGATATTTCGATTAGTTGTGTTAATTTCTTCTTTTTATTGGTGAGCATGATGTCAGGTTTGTTACGTGGTGTTGTTTTATCTGTTATAATGGTTCTGTTCCAGTATAATTTGTATTCATCGTTCTCCAGTACATTTTGTGGTGCATACTTGTATGTGGGAACATGTTTTATAAGTTTATGTTGTAAGGCAAGCTGCTGATGTATTATTTTTGCTACATTGTCATGTCTTCTGGGGTATTCTGTATTTGCTAGTATTGTATATCCGCTTGTGATGTGATCTACTGTTTCTATTTGTTGTTTGCAAAGTCTGCATTTATCTGTTGTGGTATTGGGATCTTTAATAATATGCTTGCTGTAATATCTGGTGTTTATTGTTTGATCCTGTATTGCAATCATGAATCCTTCCGTCTCACTGTATATAATGCCTTTTCTTAGCCATGTGTTGGATGCGTCTTGATTGATGTGTGGCTGTGTTAGATGATACGGGTGCTTGCCATGTAGTGTTTTCTTTTTCCAATTTACTTTCTTCGTATCTGTTGATGTTATGTGATCTAAAGGGTTGTAGAAGTGGTTATGAAATTGCAGTGGTGTAGCCGATGTATTTATATGAGTGATTGCTTTGTGTATTTTGCTAGTTTCTGCTCGTTCTATAAGGAATTTTCTTAAATTGTCTACCTGTCCATAATGTAGGTTTTTTATGTCGATAAATCCCCTTCCTCCTTCCTTTCTGCTTAATGTGAATCTTTCAGTTGCTGAATGTATGTGATGTATTCTATATTTTTGGCATTGTGATCGTGTAAGTGTATTTAGTGCTTCTAGGTCTGTGTTACTCTATTTCACTGCTCCAAATGAGTAGGTCAATATTGGTATAGCATAAGTATTTGTAGCTTTTGTCTTGTTTCTTGCTGTCAATTCTATTTTCAGTATTTTTGTTAGTCTTTGTCTACATTTTTCTTTTAGTTCTTCTTCGCTTCTATGCAGTGGCTGTGGTTATCCAATATGTAATCTTCTTGTTTAGTGTGTTTTCCCTTGACTATGCTATTTTTCTTACATTTGTCTGTTCCAAAAGCCATATTTATATCATTGCTGAATACTTCTGTTATCTTTAGTAATTGGTTGAGTTGTTGATTTGTTGCTGCCAGTAGTTTTAGATCATCCATGTATAGCAGATGTTTGATTTTGTGTGGGTATGTTCCAATAATATTTTATCCATAATTTGTATTATTTAGCTTGTTGGATAGTGGGTTCAGAGCAAGGCAGAACCAGAAAGGACTTAATGAGTCTCCTTGGTATATTCCACGCTTAATCTGTATTGGCTGTGATGTGACATTATTTGAATTTGTTTGGATATTAAGTGTGGTTTTCCAATTTTTCATTACTATGTTTAGGAACTGTATCAATTTAGGATCTACTTTGTATATTTCCAATATTTGTAGTAACCATGAGTGGGGTACACTATCAAAAGCTTTTTGGTAATCAATGTATGCATAGTGTAGCGACCTTTGTTTAGTTTTAGCTTGATATGTCACCTCTGCATCTATTATCAGTTGCTCTTTACATCCTCGTGCTCCTTTGCAACAGCCTTTTTGTTCTTCATTTATAATTTTGTTCTGTGTTGTATGTGTCATTAATTTCTGTGTAATGATTGAAGTTAATATTTTGTATATTGTTGGTAGGCATGTTATGGGGCGATATTTAGCTGGGTTTGCTGTGTCTGCTTGATCTTTAGGTTTCAGATAAGTTATTCCGTGTGTAAGTGTATCAGGGAATGTGTATGGGTCTGCAATGTAACTGTTAAATAATTTAGTTAGGTGTGAATGTGTTGAGGTGAATTTCTTTAGCAGAAATTTGCTATTTTATCTTTTCCAGGGACTTTCCAATTGTGAGTAGAATTAATTGCTTGGGTGACTTCATGTTGCAAAATGATCACTTCAGGCATTTGTGGTATCATCTTGTATGTATCTGTTTCTGCTTGTATCCACCGTGCATGCCTGTTATGTTGTACCGGGTTTTACCATATGTTGCTCCAGAAGTGTTCCATGTCTGTTATGTTTGGTGGATTGTCTATTTTAATGTGTGTGTTATCTATTGTCTGGTAAAATTTCTTTTGGTTTGTGCTGAATGTTTGGTTTTGTTTCCTTCTATTTTCACTTTTTTTGTATCTTCTAAGTCGTTTGGCCAATGCTTGTAATTTCTACTTCTTTTCATCTAATTGCTCTATCACTTCTTGTTGTGAGATTTTACCTAACCTTTTTCGTTTTTTTTCTGACATTTCATTTCTTATAAACTGTGTTAGCTGTCCGATGTCTTTTCCAGTTTTTCTATTCTGATCTGTAGCCTGTGTTGCCATGCTGGTTTTGTGGGTTTCTTCTGTGTGTTGGTTGGTTCTGATCTCTGCCTAGTGTGTATATTTAGTGTAGTGAGTGCTCCTATATAAACCAGTAGTTGTGACTCTTCCATAGTTGTGTTTTCATTTATTTTGTTGTGTATGATTGTGTTGATAGTTTTTATTGTTGTTTCGACTTGTGGGTTATTTGGCGGTCTATGCAAGAATGGTCTAATGTCTGTATTTGTGTCTTTGTATTCTATATATGTCAGCTGATATTTTTCTTCTATATCTAACATGTGTGTCACTTCGTGTTCTATTTGTGCTTGTTCTGGTGGCTGTCTTAAGATTTCGTTTTCCTCTGACTGTTTAATTGATGCGTGTTGCTCTTTGTTTGTTTGCTCTCGGATGTTTGAGTCCATTCTTCTGATTGCACATTATTTTGTTCCAGTATTTGTTGTACTTGTTGTTTGATGTTTTCTAATTCTGACTGGGGTATCCTGTTATTTTTGATAATTACACGGATCTGATCAGCTAGTCGTTGTTCTGTTAAAAATTTTAATTCTGGGTATCTGGTAATAAATGTTGTGTATACTTGTGATCTGTATCCAGTTGTGTTGGTTCCTAGGTTTGTTGCTTGGTAATAACAGAACGTGAGGTGTCGATTAACTTCATCTGACCATCTCATCCTCTGTCTTTGTTTTCCTTCTAGGGTGGTTGCAGGAAGCATATCCTGCAAAACACCTCTAGTTGGATTTGAATCATTTTCCAGTTGGCTAGCAGTGTCGTTACCATTGTGGGCGGGCATAGGGTTCAAGCGTCGTCCCCGACCATGACGGCGCTTGTCCGAGGCTTCTTTAGTTCTGTCCTGAACCAAGTAATCACACTAAAAGGGGGGTTAGCCCTATTAGTGGTTTGGTCTTTTCGTCGTCTTTTACGACTGGCAGAACATACCGGAGGCCTATTCTTTTCCCGGGCCTCCACGGGAATTATTATTATTATTATTATTATTATTACTAAAAACTTTAAAAGAGCTTTAAAACATTGCAAAAAATAATCTCTTGCTTACGTTTGGCAATTGTAGAACCTGCAGCGCTCATTGACTATGGACTGAAATAATTCATGCATAAAAATGTCCCTAAGTATAACATAAAAAAAGTCAGGGCATTAATATCATTAATCAGGTATCCAATTACACCTATCGGCTGAGGCTGACACGGAGGTCAATCGTTACAGTTGGACCTCCCGAGACCTGTTCGAGAATGGTTCAAATGGCTCTAAGCACTATGGGACTTAACATCTGAGGTTCAAAATGGTTCAAATGGATCTGAGCGCTATGAGACTTAACATCTGAGGTCATCAGTCCCCTAGAACTTAGAACTACTTAAACCTAACTAACCTAAGGACATCACACACATCCATGCCCGTGGCAGGATTCGAACCTGCGACAGTAGCGGTCGCGCGGTTCCAGACTGTAGCGCCTAGGAACCGCTCGGTCACAGCGGCCGGCGTTAACGTATCAATTCAGAGCAAGATACTAGTCTCTTCCTACAGAGTACAACTGACGATAAACATACGTGTAGAGTTCTGTCTAACACAAGTATCGCACTGCTGGCTCGTTAGAGGCGATGCTGTCTTCGTGGCCGTGCACTCAGACGTAAGCAGGCATGCTAATACGGTGGCGTATATAAACTTCTGGGCGTCTCTCCGCTTATTCGTCGCTATGTCTGGCAACTACCATGCTTACTGGTGGTTTTTGAACAGGATTTCGAACCCATGTGAAAGATAGAAAGCATGAGGTTAGCGCAATAAGAGAGCAACTGAAAGTGCTACACAGAGCCGAGAAGAAGTTTTTATTTGAATGTGTTGGAGGAACTAGAATTTTAGGCCCACCAAGTGAGAGACCGAGAGAAACTACTTAACGAGCAAAGTAACTTCAGGCATAATAACTACGACGAAATTTTCAAAGACTTGCTGTTGCCTTCCTTTGGGATGAGGTGGGATGCTTTACGAACCATCAGCTTTAGCGGCCGTCATCACAATGGCAAATTGAAAACGGCGAAGGGAAGTTCAGCGTCGCCTAATGTTCTGCTGGAGCAGTGGTAACTCTACGACCACCACATTAGAGAAAGCGAAGAGAACTTTGGGACTTTCTGTGCTTCTTTTAAAGTTTTAATGATATTAAAATTCAGTCCGAAGAGGCGTCGAAAGGTCCAACGGTACCGACCGACCGCCGCGTAATCCTATGCTGATAGGCGTCACTGGTTCGGTTATGGAGGGGCAAGTTGTCAGCACACTGCAGTCCGGGCCGTTGTCCGATTTGGTGACCGGATTAATGATACTAAAGCCCTGATTTTATGTATATTATGTACGGGAACTTGTTATGTATGAATTATTGCAGTGCATAGATGGGCCTCTTGAGCATTAAAAGTTCTGCGATCGCCAAATGAAAGCAGGAGAAGATTTTTTTGGAACGTTTTAAAGCACCTTTAAAGTTTTTAATATTAATAATGTCTTCATCGGTGATTCATTTGTTACATTTAGAAACATCTCTTATGTATTTCATCAGTTCACAGAGGCTACTTTCGAGCGCTTCAAACTTTTCACCAGTTAGAATTCTTATATGATAATATTTTATAAATTTTGGATAAATGTTTTCTAAAGCCCTACTGAAAGATGTCAGAGCTATTAAATTTCATATCAGTGTTTCGTGCTGCTCTTAGGACCATCTCTTATGAATGCTACAAATACAGGGTGTTACAAAAAGGTACGGCCAAACTTTCAGGAAACATTCCTCACACACAAGTAAAGAAAATATATTATGTGGACATGTGTCCGGAAACGCTTAATTTCCATGTTAGAGCTCGTTTTAGTTTCGTCAGTATGTACTGTACATCCTCAACTCACCGCCAGGTGGCCCAATTGAAGGAAGGTAATGTTCACTTCGGTGCTTGTGTTGACATGCGACTCATTGCTCTACAGTACTAGCATCAAGCACATCAGTACGTAGCATCAACAGGTTAGTGTTCATCACGAACGTGGTTTTGCAGTCAGTGTAATGTTTACAAATACGGAGTTGGCAGATGCCCATTTGATGTATGGATTAGCACGGGGCAATAGCCGTGGCGCGGTACGTTTGTATCGAGACAGATTTCCAGAACGAAGGTGTCCCGACAGGAAGACGTTCGAAGCAATTGATCGGCGTCTTAGGGAGCACGGAACATTCCAGCCTCTGACTCGCTACTGGGGAAGACCTAGAACGACGAGGACACATGCAATGGACGAGGCAATTCTTCGTGCAGTTGACGATAACGTAATGTCAGCGTCAGAGAAGTTGCTGCTGTACAAGGTAACGTTGACCACGTCACTGTATGGAGAGTGCTACGGGAGAACCAGTTGTTTCCGTACCGTGTACAGCGTGTGCAGGCACTATCAGCAGCTGATTGGCCTCCACAGGTACACTTCTGCGAATGGTTCATCCAACAATGTCTCAATCCTCATTTCAGTGCACATGTTCTCTTTACGGATGAGGCTTCATTCCAACGTGATCAAATTGTAAATTTTCAAAATCAACATGTGTGGGCTGACGAGAATCCGCACGCAATTGCGCAATCACGTCATCAACACAGATTTTCTGTGAACGTTTGGGCAGGCATTGTTGGTGATGTCTCGATTGGGCCCCATGTTCTTCCACCTACGCTCAATGGAGCACGTTATCATGATTTCATACGGGATACTCTACCTGTGTTGCTAGAACATGTGCCTTTACAAGTACGACACAACATGTGGTTCACGCACGATGGAGCTCCTGCACATTTCAGTCGAAGTGTTCGTACGTTTCTCAACAACAGGTTCGGTGACCGATGGATTGGTAGAGGCGGACCAATTCCATGCCCTCCACGCTCTCCTGACCTCAACCCTCTTGACTTTCATTTATGGGGGTATTTGGAAGCTCTTGTCTATGCAACCGCGGTACCAAATGTAGAGACTCTTCGTGCTCGTATTGTGGACGGCTGTGATACAACACGCCATTCTCCAGGGCTGCATCAGCGCATCGGGGACTCCATGCGACGGAGGGTCGATGCATGTATCCTCGCTAACGGAGGACATTTTGAACATTTTCTGCAACAAAGTGTTTGAAGTCACGCTGGTACGTTCTGTTGCTGTGTGTTTCCATTCCATGATTAATGTGATTTGAAGAGAAGTAATAAAATGAGCTCTAACATGGAAAGTAAGCGTTTCCGGACCCATGTCCACATAACATATTTTCTTTCTTTGTGTGTGAGGAATGTTTCCTGAAAGTTTGGCCGTACCTTTTTGTAATACCTTCGAAATTTATTAGTAAAGCCACAGCAAGCTGGGATATAGCTAGTTACGACAGTGATCCGTAGATGTGCAACGCGTTTCGTTAGAAGTTCATTTAGTAAGCACGAAAACGTCATGGATATTATCAGCTAACTCCAGTGGTAGACGCTGCAAAAAGGCGTTTTAAATCATTGTGTAGTTTACTGTTCCGAGAGCGTACGTTCCTAAAACAGTCAACGGATATATAGTTTCCTCCTGCAATTATCTCGCGAAAAGACAATGAATGTAATATTAGAGAAATTAGAGGCTTACAAACATCGGTTTTTCCCGAGGATTATTAACAACTGGAATCGGAAATCGTGGAAGCGACAGTGGTACTCTAAGTATCCTCCTCTACACACCGCAAGGTGGCCTGCGGCGTACAGACGTAGGTATAAACAAGTACACGGTGAGTTCCCAGAGTAGTGTTGCTCCAAATGTCTACGCACTGGTCACGCAATTCTGTAAATTACAAGTCGATGGTATGTGGGCGCCCGATAGCGCCCCAAATTTTCGTCCATCAGGTTGAGACTAATTTTGTGGCCAAGACATAAACGTGAGTACGATATCATACCCTGAGGGGTAGCACAACTCGAACTTCATGACACTGGCAGTTATTCTGACGGAAGATGTCATCGTCGTTGCGGAAGACACGAAGCCAGAAGAAATTCAGGTGCTCCGCTGAAATGTAGTCCACAACTGCTGTAGTGCTTTGGATTCCTACCGCCAGATCCTATGGAAACCCAAGTGAATGTCTCCCATAGTATTATACCGGCTCCATCGATCTGCGCCCGTGGCCCAGTGCCTGTTGCGGGCGTTCGACGGAATGACGGCGTATCTGGACCGACCATCGTCTGAATGTTACATGAAATGTGTTTCATCCAACCTGGCGATTCCTTACAATTCACCCACCGTCCAGTGATCATGTGTCCACTGCAGTCTCATGTGACGATGCCGTTAGGTCATCATGGAAACACGTAGGGCCTTCTGCTACGGAGACCCAACTTTAATAACGAGCATTCAACCAGAGCTGTACTCTGACGTCAAATCAGCCACAGATCGCCACCCATCTACATCTGTACTCCGAAAGCCACCTTCCGGTGTGTGCTAGAGGGTACTTCTGTACCATTGTCACCTCTCCCCTTTCCAGTTCCAGTCGCGAATGGTTAGCTGGAAGAACGATTGCCGGTAAGCCTCCATTTGGGATCGAATCTCTTTAGTTTTATATTCATGGCCTTTTCGCGATATATACGTAGGAGGATTTTTGTTTATTCTTCAAGAAACTTACACTCTCGGAACTTTTAACAAAAATCCACACGTTCATGCAGAACGCCTCTCTTGCAGCGTTTGCCAATGGAGTTGGTTTATCATTTCCGTCCGCTTATTCTCTAAGTAAATGAACCTGTGACGAAACGCGCCGGACTTCTTTCGATCTTTTCTATTTCCTCTATCAATCCTATCTGGTACTGACCACTTACTGACGAGCAATATTCAAGTATTTGCGGAACGAGATTTTTTGTAATCTACCTCCTTTTTTGACAGACTACATTTCCTTGGGATTCTTGCCGTGAATATCGATCTAGCATCTGCCTTTCCTGCTACTAGTTTCATTTGACCGTTCCACTTTATATCCCTCCGTACATGTGGAATGGAAATGAAGTCACTTGCTTCTTGACAGAGCGTAGGGTAACGATGCGGGAGACCCGCATCCCCGTACTAGGCAACATCCTAATGGAGGTGGTTTTCCGTATCCTTCCTCCGACCGTAATGGGGATGAATGATGATGATGAAGACGACACAACACCACTTAGTCATCTTGGGGTAGGCGAAAATCCGTGACCCCACTGGGAATCGAACCCGGGACCCCGTGCTAGGGAAGCGAGAAAGCTTCCGTACACATATTACTAGATATTTTATGGAGAAACTGTTTAAATGAGAGTTCTGCTATCGTGTAATCATACAGTGATCTGTTTTGTCTATGTGTACGCGTCACGTTAAATTTATTGATGTTGAGGTTCAATTGTTACTCTCTGCACCAGGCATAGACCCTCTGCAGGTCTTCTTGGATGTCGCTATAATTTTTTAGCTCTCTACTTCTCTCTATACAGCACCAGCGTCATACAACTTCGGACGGTGTTTCCTACGTCTTTTATGTTGTAAAAAGTAATGGACCTGTAACACTCGCTTGTGGTTCGCCCGAAGTTACTTTTACATCTGACGATTTATCTCGGTTGAGAATCACATGCTGTGTTCTGTTTGCTGGAAACTCTTCAGTCCAATCACACAGTTGGTCTGATATTCCGTACACTCTTATTTTGTTCATTGGGCAGCAGTGTGGAACTGTATCGAACGCCTTACGGGGGTCAAGCAACTCGCCGTTTTCAAGCGATCGCTGTTTTTGGAATAGTTGGTTGGTTGATTTAGGGGACGTGACCAAATAGCGAGGTCATCGGTCACATCGCATTAGGGAAAGATCAAGAAGGACGTAGGCCTTGCCTTTTCAAAGGAACGACCCCGGTATTTGCCTGAAGCGATTTAGGGAAATCACTGAAAACCTAAATCAGTAAGACCGGACGCAGGTTTGAACCGTCGTCCTCCGGAATGCGAGTTCAGTGTGCAAACCACTGTGCCACCTCGCACAGTGTTTTTGAAACCCCTGTTGATTTCTGAAGAGGAGATTTTCGGTTTCCAGAACTGTCGTAATATGCGAGCAAGAAACATGTTCGAAAACTTTATAATATAGTGACGTTGTAGATGTAGGCCCATGATTTTGTGCGTCTGTTCAACGACCCTCCTTGAAAGGGAGATGATCTTGCTTTTTTTCCAATCATCAGGAACAGTTCATTCCTCCAGGAACCTAAGATACACTCCTGCTTGAAGAGGGACAAGTTCCTTCTCATACTCTATGTAGAATCGTGTTAGTATCCGGTTATTTCCAGTCGTCACTTTGTTGAACAGTTTCATTTATTTTTCTGTCCCACGGTCACTTATTTCGATACCAGCAGTTTGGTCGCTCGTGTGACGACGGAAGGGAGGTACTATAGTGTGAGCGTCTTTTATCGAACGATTGTTGAAAAATACGTTTAGTATTAGTTTCATTGCCGGTATGGTAACAGATTGTCTGGGCAGTTGGCTCCGATAGTGTTGTACGGGGTGAATGGCTCTGAGCACTATGGGACTTAACATCTGTGGTCATCAGACCCCTAGAACTTAGAACTACTTAAACCTAACTAACCTAAGGACATCACACACATCCATGCCCGAGGCGGGATTCGAACCTGCGACCGTAGCGGTCACGCGGTTCCAGGCTGAAGCGCCTAGAACCGCACGGCCACTCCGGCCGGCCTGTACCGGGTGAAATAGCAACCGTTGGTACACTGGTGGACTCACAGCTTTACTCCTGGAGGAACCGAGTTAAACCTGAACAACATGAAACACTTAAATTTGCAACAATTCATTTCCACAGATATTTCGTGAGTGTTTGTTACTGTCACTGACCGATAAAGTATCAATTCAGAACAAGACACTAGTCTCTTCTTACAGAGTACAACTGACGATAAACATACGTCTAGAGTTCTGTCTAACACAAGTATCGCGCTGCTGGCTCGTTAGAGACGATGCTGTCGTCGTTGCCGTGCACTCAGACGTAAGCAAGCATGCTGATGCGGTGGCGTATATAAACTTCTGGGCGTCTCTCCGCTTATTCTTCGCTGTGTCTGGCAGCTACCATGCTTACTGGTGGTTTCGACACCGTAGATCCGTTTACCGATTTAACGTAACATCAAAAGATCTTAGTGATATTCTGCCCCGTCGGTAGATATAATTTTACTTCTAAATTCGTTACACGCTTCACGCGTGGCGCTCCTTACGCTAACTTTGGTTTAGTTGAGTAGTGGTATGTTTTCTTTTTTTTTTTTCTTTGCAAAAAAGGGTCTGGCTGCATTTAAATTTGCAGTGAAGTGCTCCTTGGTTCAGTAGTAGCCTGCTAGCATGACTGTCGAACCACGGCGGGTCTTTTCCATTCGTCAGAACTTTGCTCGGCACATAACTTTCTAAAGCGTATTATATAATGTTCGTAAAATTTATACATTGATACTCATTATTGTTAGTGCTGGAGAGTAAATAATCATGCCGAGAGCTCAGGTAACCTGAAATTTGTTTCTTGTTGCTCTCACTAAGCAGGAATGTCTTTCTACCACCGAGCGAGGTGCCGCAGTGTTTAGCACACTGCACTCGCATTCGGGAAGTCGACGGTTCAAACCCGCGTCCGGCCATCCTGATTTAGGTTTTCCGTGATATTCCTAAATCACTTCAGTCAATTTTCGGGATGGTTCCGTTGAAAGGACACGGCTGACTTCCTTCCCCATCCTTCCGTAATCCGATGGCACCGCTGCCCACACTGTTTGGGCCCCTCCCCCGAATCAAATGGTTCAAATGGCTCTGAGCACTATGCGACTTAACTTCTGAGGTCATCAGTCGCCTAGAACTTAGAACTAATTAAACCTAACTAACCTAAGAACATCACACACATCCATGCCCGAGGCAGGATTCGAACCTGCGACCGCAGCGGTCGCTCGGCTCCAGACTGTAGCGCCTAGAACCGCACGGCCACTCCGGCCAGCTCCCCCGAATCAACTAACCGACCAATCTTTCAACCCTTCCTTTTATTTCTGTTTACAGTCGTATTCAGTGATGCGATAACAGCCGTATGATAATTAATTCCCTGTTTTATGCCGTGTCGAACAGTTCGGGTATGTTGGTAACCAGCAGTTCTAAGATATTACCTTCGCTAGTGGGTTCTCTGATTAATACCTCTAGATAATTTTCGGATGAAGCATTTTGAACAATTTCACACGATTCCCTGTCCCTATTACCCACTCTAATCACTTGAGTCTCTCAACCTATAGCTGGTAAGTTGAAATCGCCACGTAATGTTACAGCATAACTTGGAAAACTAAACTGAATTTTCTCCACGTTTATCTTAAATGTTCCGCCACTACTACTCCTGAGGCAGGGGTCAATAAAAGCATCTCATGACAATGTTTGCTCTAGCTTTAACACTTGTATTCACCCAAATTATGTCGCGTACTGAATGTGTCCTAGTTACACGAGGACAAACTACCGTACTTTTATGGGTACAAACACGCATCCACCAGCAACGTTCACCCTGTCTTTGAGATATACATTCGAAGCAGAATTTACAATTTCACTGCTTTCAACAAACAGCTTCTGCCAGATTTCTCTTCCTAGTGCTGAGTGGGCATTGTTTCATTTATAAGCGAGACCCGTTCCCGGACCTTCCCATAGAACTTCTGCAGTTAACAGATACTGTATTAACATTTTTCTTCTCCGAAATGCTCCGACGAATGCTACCCTGTCTAAGTTCATAACGCATTTTGTGGAGGGATTTCACTACCCTAAAAAACGCACACGTGCACACCACACATGATCCGTTCTCTAGTAGTCGCTTCCTGTGGGTAGTGCAGGCTTGACGTATTATGGTGATTGGGTGGAGATGGGGGGGGGGGGGGGGCTGCTACAATACTCCAGCAGGCAACGGAGGGCGATAAATCCGCATCCAAGATCGTAAACTTCGGCTGAGCATTTGGTCTAAGCCTTCCTCTTGGCTCCAAAGAAGAGGCCCGCGATCGGTTTTGGGAAAGATGTTACAAAATGGTAGCTCTGCTTCCAACCCTCGGGATAGGCCAGCTATCTTCACTAAAGCATCCAGCCCCCTGTAGGAACCGAGGACAGCTTCTGAACCCAGGCGGGAGGCGTCGTTCGTGCTGACATAAGCCGCGATTTGCAGCCGGGTGCACCCAGTGCCTCAGTACTGTCGACAGAGTCTTCTCCATGCCTCGGATGAGACCCACAGGTAGGCTAACAGAGTGGGTAGAGCAGACTTGACGTATTATGGTGATTAGGGGGGGGGGGGGGGTACCAAAGCTTCATCTCAGTTGCCCCGATGCCACCATAGCCCAGGGCACCAGCCTGAAGCCTGTCGACCGCAGTCAACACAGTTTCCAGCTGTTTACGGAAAGTGGTCAATTCCTCTCGGAACCATACACAACTGCCACAGTTCTTGTCTATCTTTAATCATTTTTTTTTGTACCCCAAGTAACGTAACATTAACCCAAGAAGTTGCTGTGTGTAATAAAACTTGTGCTACTACGCTACTTCTGATTTTTATTTCATTTTATTGATTTTCTACCCTCCAGCGTCATCTCACACGAAACTAATGTACCTAAATTTACGAAAAAACGTCGAGTAAGTTATAAATCACCAGTGTGCACAACAAAATATGCCTATAGAAGTCACTTTTTTGCAGAAGAGCTTGATAAAAGGAAACTAAACTAAATACTGTGTACATTGTGTATTATAACAGTTCTGGGAACCGAAAATCTATGTGGGAATCAACATGGATTCAAAAAACAACGATCATATGAAACCGGCGCCCAGATAGACGTCGTGGTGCTCGACTTACGTAAGGCGTTCAGTACAGTTCCACACTGCCGCCTAATGAGCAAAATACGAGCACACGGAATATCAGCTGCTACTCCGAGTATACAAGCGTTGTATCCAACGGTTACGAGACTTTGCTTCACAGAACAGGCAAGCCGCTAACCTCCACCTTCTGTGACGAAGCGTTGACGTCAACACTGAGGCGCCTATTCGTGGCCTCACCGTCCTTCAAGCACTAACCACAGATACTCGGACACTAGCACGCGAAAAGCCGACCAGATTCGCCGTTTGCGAGGTTCTTTTTCTCACACACCGGGCCATAACAGTCTACCCTTTATCAGCGTTACGGCCTGTGTCGTCGCTAGAATGATTCCGTATTCGTCTCTAGTCCCTACCCACCCACTTTCCTTATCGCATTTTGTGTCCACAACACAACCAGGCGGCATTCATTCTCGCGGTGGACACTATTCGTATTGTTTTGGCTGATGAGTGGATGCTTAATTGCTAAAGTCTCCTCAAAATAGGACCCCTTTTTTGTGTTGTCAAAAATCTTTGCTAATCAGTAACGATTGAGTAGACTTTTCGCGTGTGTCCATCATTATACCTCTGGCAGATCGAGAGCAACGAGAGATGATGTAGAAAAATCAGGAAACAATGATTGTATCTTGTATTGGAGGCGAAAAATCTTATTTTATTGTGCTTATCGAACTGCGTTAGTCGGTCGCTGATGGTGTTACTTCATGAGCTACACTGATCAGCCAGAATATTAGACCACCTACCTAATGGCTGGTATGTCCACAGGTGCCAGCGGCGACGCATCGTGGCATGGAAACAGTGAGGCCTTGGAAAGTCGCTGGAGGGAGTTGTAACCACATCTGCACACACAAGTCACTTCACTCCCGTTAATTCCGGGGAGGGTAGCGATGAGCCCTGACGGCACGTTCACTCTTTTTCCAGATGTGTTGGATCAGATTCAGATCTAGCGAGCTGGGCAGCCAGCACGTCAATTTGAATTCGCCACAGTGTCCCTCGAACCACTCCATCACACTCCTGGCCTTGTGACGTGGGGTATTATCTTGTTGAAGAACGTCAATGCCGTCGGGAAACATGATCGTCATGAAAGGGTGTACGTGGAATACAACCAGTGTCCGATACGCTTTGGCCGTCATGGTGACTTGTACGAGCTGCACTGGACTCGTGTATGCCCACGTGAATGTTCCGCAGAGCTTAATGGAGCCGCCACCAGCTTGTGCCCGTACGCAGCACGGGTGTCAAGGCGCTGTTCCCCTGGAAGACCACCGATTAGCGTCCTCCCATCGGCATGATGATGAGGGTATCGTGATTCATCAGACCGTGCAACGCTCTGCCACTGCGCCAACTTTCAGTGCCGACGGTCACGTACCCACGTTGATACTGATGTCGCGGTGTTAACATTGCCACATGCTGAGTCGTCAAGGCCGGCCGGAGTGGCCGTGCGGTCCTAGGCGCTGCAGTCTGGAGCCGAGCGACTGCTACGGTCGCAGGTTCGAATCCTGTCTCGGACATGGATGTGTGTGATGTCCTTAGGTTAGTTAGGTTTAATTAGTTCTAAGTTCTAGGGGACTGATGACCTTAGATGTTAAATCCCATAGTGCTAACCTAAGGACGTCACACACATCCATGCCCGAGGCAGGATTCGAACCTGCGACCGTAGCAGTCACGCGGTTCCAGCCGCGCGGGATTAGCCGAGTGGTCTTCGGCGCTGCAGTCATGGAACGTGCGGCTGGTCATGGCGGAGGTTCGAGTTCTCCCTCGGGCATGGGTGTGTGTGTTTGACCTTAGGATAATTTAGGATAGGTAGTGTGTAAGCTTAGGGACTGATGACGTTAGCAGTTGAGTCCCATAGGATTTCACACACATTTCAACGCGGTTCCGCCGGCCGGAGTGGCCGTGCGGTTATACGCGCTACAGTCTGGAACCGCGTGACCGCTACGGTCGTAGGTTCGAATCCTGCATCGGTCCTGGATGTGTGTGATGTCCTTAGGTTGGTTAGGTTTAGGTAGTTCTAAGTTCTAGGGGACTGATGACCACAGTAGTTAAGTCCCATAGTGCTCAGAGCAATTTTTTTCAATGCGGTTCCAGACTCTAGCGCCTAGAACCGCTCCGTCACCGCGGTCGGCATCCGGTAACATTGATTTCTGTAAACATTACGGTCGATTAGCAGTTCAATTAACGATATATGTGGGGTGCAGTAAATCAGTTAACGCTTTGTGAAATCACACAAAAAACGCCCGGAGGGAATTTTTCCACACTCCATACCACAAAAATCCGATACTTCCACCATACTGAAATGTGGAAGTTTGCTCTCTCTCTCTCTCTCTCTCTCTCTCTCTCTCTCTCTCTCTCTCTCTCTCTCTCTCTCTCTCTCTCCCTCCCTCTCTCTCTCTCTCTTCCCCTCCCTCTCAGCTCGGGCTCGAAATTCAGAGAAACGGAAGTTCTGATAGCTTAAAATATCAAGGGATTCTTTACAAACCGGCACCTTGGCATTCACTAAGCGTTTGTTCATGAAACGGTATCATCGTCATTCTGGAAGCAAAAAATAAATTACTACAAAAATGAAGGAACAAACAAAAGGTTAATACGTAAATATTTCGCTCCAGAGAGAATGCAGAAGCAGCAGAACGAAAACGTGGTTAATAGGTTGGCTGAACCTCTGTTAGTTCATTTGCTCGTATAGATATTGGAGACAAATAGATGCCTTTACCTCCACTGCAGAGAATTCTGTGACTCAACTATTCGACGGGTGATTCTAAACGATAAATTGTGCGCTGCGTGTAATGAGTGTTTGTAGGTTACTGGGAGGAAGGCATGCCGTGTTATTCTGCCGATAGTGTTGCGTTGGTGTGAGCACTATAGGTTTGCGGAACGTAGCAACTTTAAAAGTCATGCATATAACGTCGGGCTAAGAACTCCTCTATCCAGTTATTTCACGATTTAATTAACAACGCCCTTGCAGCAAATGCACTAATTCCAAAACTCAACGCTCAGTTTCATGGTTTTTGTTCCTGCCATATCCTTCTAATCTGCCTGATGTAACGTAAACGGCTAATACCTCACAACGAGGTAAGTGTAACTTCAGTTACGTGAAAAGGATGATTGACGACACCTGTGTACCAAACGGTCCTCTTGTGCAGTTCTGTTCATAACATGCGTGTTTGTGAAGCTATTTATACCTGGTGTGGCTGTAAATTAAGGGGACTGATGCTGTCACAGAGTAAGTACGCACGCTCCAAAGATAAATAATCAATAGCTGTGAAGCTTGAAGCCCTTCCTGTCGAATGCAGCATCTCTAGCATCTGTAGAGACACTATGTGATCAAAAGTATCCGGACACTTGGCTGAAAATTCCTTCCAACTTCGTGGCGCCCTCCATCGGTGATGCTGGAGTTCACCTTAATGACAGCTTCCACTCCCGCAGTCATACGTTCAGTCAGGTGCTGGAAGGTTTCTTGGGGAATGACAGCCCATTCTTCACGGAGTGTTGCACTGAGGAGAGGTAGCCGGCCGGAGTGGCCGTGGGGTTCTAGGCGCTACAGTCTGGAACCGAGCGACCGCTACGGTCGCAGCTTCGAATCCTGCCTCGGACATGGATGTGTGTGATGTCCTTAGGGTTTGTTTGGTTTAAGTAGTTCTAGGTCTAGGGAACTGATGACTTTAGAAGTTAAGTCCCATAGTGCTCAGAGCCATTTGAAACATTTTTTTGAGGAGAGGTATCGATGTCGGTCGGCGAGGCCTGGCATAAAGTCGGCGTTCCAAAACATCCCAAAGGTGTTCTATAGGGTTCAGGTGAGGACTCTATGCAGGCCAGTCCATTACAGGGGTGTTATTGTCGTGTAATCACTCCGCCACAGACAGTGCATTACGAACAGGTGCTTGATCGTGTTGAAAGATGCAATCGCCATCTCTGAATTGCTCTTCAACAGTGGGGAGCAAGAAGGTGCTTAAAACATCAATGTAAGCCTGTGCTGTGATAGTGCCACCCAAAACAACAAGAGGTGCAAGCCTCATCCATGAAAAACACGACCACACCATAACACCACCGCCTCCGAATTCTACTGTTGGCACTACACACGCTGCCAGATGACGTTCACTGGGCGTTCGGCATACCCACACCCTGCCATCGGATCGCCGCATTGTGTACCGTGATTCGTCACTACACACAAAGTTTTTCCACTTTTCAATCGGCCAATGTTTACGCTCCTTACACCAATCGAGGCGTCGTTTGGCATCTACCGGCGAGATGTGTGGTTTATGAGCAGCCGCTCGACCATGAAATTCAAGTTTTCTCACCTCCCGCCTAACTGTCATAGTACTTGTAGTGGATCCTGATGCAGTTTGGAATACCTGTGTGATGGTCTATTACACATTACGACCCTCTTCAATTGTCGGCGTTCTCTGTCAGTCAATAGACGAGGTCGGCCTGTACGCTTTTGTGCTGTACGTGTCCCTTCGCGTTTCCACTTCACTATCACATCGTAAACAGTGGACCTAGGGACGTTTAGGAGTGTGGGAATCTAGCGTACAGACGTATGACACAGGTGACACTCAGTCACCTGACCTCTTCCGAAGTCCGTAAGTTCCGCGGAGCGCTCCATTCTGCTCTCTCATGACGTCTAATCAATACTGAGATCGCTGATATGGAGTATCTGGCAGTAGGTGGCAGCAGAATGCACTTAATATGAAAAACGTAGGTTTTTAGGGGTATCGAGATACTTTTGATCACATAGTGTAAATTAGCGTGACCGTGGCCTTCGTTTGTGTAAGAGCTGTTAACTTGTTTTGCCGGAATAATCATAAGTGTAATAACAGAGCAACGAATTCTCGTGAAGATGCAGATGAAACTGGGAAAAACTGTTACTGAAACCTGTCCTTTACTAAAAGAAGTGTATGGCGAAGACTGTTTGCCACGTATGCGAGTTTTTGAGTGGTTCAAGCATGTCAACATTGCCGAGAAGACACTGAAGATAACTCATGTCCTGGACGCCCATCAACATAAAAAACGGATGAAAATATCGAAAAAGCAGGTAATCTGATTCTATCTGATCGACGGTTGAGTAGTCGATCGATTTCTGAAACTGTATGAACTGGCAAAGTGCGTGCTAAACTGTTGCCGAAAATTATCACGATCGAACAAAAAGTAGCTTGTGAATTGTTTGTACTAACACCTTGAATACATTGAAAATGGTCCTGGCGTGTGGATAGAAGAGGGGAGTATATTGAGGGTGGCGATAGCTAAATATGTATGTTTCTGAAACAAAACACTTTACAGCAGTAGTCCCGTTACTTAATAGCCACTCCTCGTAATTCGATCAAGCAGAATTCTATATGTGCGTTGACATTCTATAAGCCAATTTATCGTGTATGGCGGAGGGCAATTCGTATCAATATGTTGCACGAACAGAACTGTAGTTCAAGCGTGGTAACAGATGTGCACGACTTGTAGTAAACACCTTTCTGACGCCACCTGCCGGCCAGGGTGGCCGAGCGGTTCTAGGCGCTACAATCTGGAACCGCGCGATCGCTACGGTCGCAGGTTCGAATCCAGCCTCGGGCATGGATGTGTCTGATGTCCTTAGGTTAGTTAGGTTTAAGTAGTTCTACGTTCTAGGAGACTGATGGCCTCAGATGTTAAGTCCCATAGTGCTCTGAGCGATTTGAACCATTTTCACGCCACCTGGTACCATCTCGGATAAATACACAAACGCTGTATTTTCATATATACGCTGCGAATCACCGTAAACCCTGTAATAGAAAGTAGTTGGTGTTGTAGCAAGTTTCAGAGTTTCTACGTGTACCATTCACGGATGGAGCGCGGCGCTAATTATTGCTTTTAAGCATGAGCTGTTTTTGGTTTAATTTTGTTTTCTTGATCTTTTCAGGATCGATACTTATGGGACTGAAAATAGCGTTAGCTTTCGCAATTTCTGGTGTTAACTGACTCAACTACAGCAATAGGATCGCTCGTGAGCTTTTGTGCTCCTGAATCTGTTGATTCCGTTAGAAGACTTAAACAGTGATATCTGACGTTGTCAGGGAGAAAACGGTTGTCTTAATGTAATTTGTTAAATAAAAAAAATTTAATGTAAGAATCACTTTTTATACCTAGGCCGCAATCCTCGTATACAATTAAAGCACGATGACTAGTTTCCATTGCTTTTTACAACCATCTTCAGATCGTTCAAATCCTAAAAAGCTGTGAACATACTTTCAAAAGCATTCACATTAGCTGTAGTCATACAGCGAAACGCTTTCTTATTATGGACCAACAAACTATGACACTATGTAGTTAAAAATTCATCATGAGCCAGCCTGGGCGCTGGGGATTGTGGAAGTGTTTAAAATGTTGTTTTAAGATCGTGCTTTTCCTTTCGTATTTATTGAAACGTATGAGGAAGTCTTTACAGTTGTGGATTAATCTGGAAATTGTTCTCACCTCCAATAACGTTGGGACCTCAGTTTATTTTGCGACAAATGTTGCATGGGAAGCCATAATATGACGTTGGTTTTTTGTTGCTACGCGGGATCGCGTCAGAGATATGGTCAACTTTTTTTTTAATGGAATGCTATAGTTTGGTACTTATTGTCTGATAGCTGCTACCGAGACGAATCTAATGATGTGTAACAGTAAGGTCTTTGAAGGTCAAAAAGGTGGCATGAACGTCCATTTACAGAAGGTGTTCGAAGTAATGACCATTGGTATCAATACAGTGCTGCAATCTTCGTGTCATGGATGAGTGGTATTCCTTATCACTTCGGCACTTACGGAAGCACATGCTCTGACAATTATCTCTCGTATATCGTGCAAATAGTAAATACTCGGAGAACGCGGCGTATGCATCTAACGTGCCATTGACATGTAAACACCACTCGATGGTTTCGCAATACAACACTAATAGCACCGGTAAGAATAGTATCGTCGAATGAAGTGAATGTGAATGATGTATTCCTTCGAAGAACAAGTCGATATGCTTCTCATTTACGGAGAGTCCCAACGAAATTCAGTGAGAGCTAGAGACTTATACACTGAAAGATATCCTCAACGTACTCACCCGACACGTCGTAGATTTAAATATGTGTATCATAAATTGAGAATAACTGGATCTTTAACGCATCGGAAACACATCCGGCAAAGGAAAGTTAGTAACGAGGAAACGGAAATTGGTACTCTTGCCCCCCTTACGTTAGTTCGCGTCAAACCGCAAGGGAATCTAGCATGACCCAGAGTAATGTTGCTCGTGTTCTGCAATGTCATAAACATCATCCTTACCATATCAGTCTACACCAAGAATTAACTGGTACGGATTGTATGCGTCGCACTGAATTCTACCGATGGGCTCAACTTCAGATTCAGAGGGATAACGCATTTATTAATTTGATTTTATTTACTGACGAGGCTACATTCACGAACCATGGAAATGTTAATTTGCATAATAAGCATTATTGGAAAACTGAAAATCCATGTTGGCTGCGACATGTTGCACACCAAAAACCGTGGTTGGTGAATGTATAGTGTGGGATTCTGGAGGGCAGAATTTAGGCCCCCATTTCATCGTAGGAAATCTGAATGGTAGGAAGTACACCACATTCCTGCAAGAAACATTAGTTCTGTTAATGGAAGAAATACCTTTAGGAACAAGGAACAGAACGTGGTATCAACACGATGGGTGTGCGGCACATTTTTTGGTTGATGGCTAGAAATGAGTTCAGAGACATTTCCCAAATTGTTGGATTGGACGCGAAGGAGATGTGTCGTGGTTGACTCGTTCGCGACACTTGATTTGGATTTTTCTTGTGGGGATTCGTAAAAGACATTGTTTATAAAGACGTTCCAACTAAACTTGAAGAGATGCTAGAGCGAATTGTAAGAGCATGTGCTTCGATAAGTGCCGATGTGATAAGGAATACCACTCAATCCCTAAGAAGAAGATTGCAGCACTGCATTGATACCATTGTTCATCACTTCGAATACCTTGTGTAAATGGACGTTCATGCCACCATTTTGATCTTCGTTGACCTGTCGCACATAATTGGATTCGTCTCGATAGCCGCTATCAGAAAATAAGTACCAAACTACAGCATCCCATTAAAAAAAAAAAAAAGTTGACCTTCATATCTCTGAAGCGACCCCACTAGCAACAAAAAACTAATGTCATACTACGGCCCCCGTTGTCCCATGCAACTTTGTCCCACAAACTTTTCAGCTCCTATCATACTCTAGGAGTTATTCGTGGTAGTAACTGTTAGTGACTCATCCTGTATATATATATATATCAGTTAATATATATAATGATAAGGAATATAATATATATATATATATATATATATATATATATATATATATATAAACTCTTAACAGCGGAATAGTTAGGATTATTATAAAAAGAGATGAGATTTTAAGTAATGTATCAATAAAATATATTTCTGACCAGGAAGATCACAGATTGCTAATAACTAGCGAAAGATCGGTCTCACAGTCGAAATAAATGCTGCAGACAAAATGTAGAAATGAAAAATGGTGGGAGATTATGCGTTTTACGCCCGTTCGACGGCGGAGTACTGCACAAGGGAAGTACTCACAGTGTATGTAAGTTACCATGACGCAATTCAAGTGTTGTGGGGATAAATGAATAAGTAGGAACTCGTTTCCGTGGTTCAAGAACGAACATGTAATACAATGTAGGTCATTCTGGCATATTGACTAACTGGGGAAGAATACTCAATATTACCCGCTTCCGCTGTGACCACATTAGTTAGTATTAACTATCAGATGCATCGTTGTTAAATACCAATCTCTCACCAAACAGACGTGGAAGTCGGAAACACATACGGGGCAGTCAAAGAAGACGAGAGAGATGGAAGATGAAGTAAGTACACTCTTTCTTATTTCAAAAGTTATCGCTGTAACTGTTATTACGTTTATCCCACTGCAAGACGGCCAATGCCTTCATGGAAAAATGTTTTCGGTTGCCTACGAAAACATGATTGTACCCACGTGTGCACCTCTTCGTCCGAAGCAACCGAAGGCCACGAAAAATATGGATATCGAGTGGAGAGAGATTGGGACTGTACAGAGGATGTGTAAGGGCTTCCCAGCGAAACTTCTGCAGCGAACCCGAAACAATCTTGGCAACATGTGGCAGTTTTTTTGGAGCTGTGAAGAAAGTCATTAGTGGCCGTCGATTTGCTTCGGACAAAAAATCAAAGGTTCAAATGACTCTGAGCACTATGGGACTTAACATCTATGGTCATCAGTCCCCTAGAACTTAGAACTACTTAAACCTAACTAACCTAAGGACATCACACAACATCCAGTCATCACGAGGCAGAGAAAATCCCTAACTCCGCCGGGAATCGAACCCGGGAACCCGGGCGTGGGAAGCGAGAACGCTACCGCACGACCACGAGCTGCGGACTGCTTCGGACAATCCTGATTCCGTAGGCAACCGGAAACATTTTCCCTGAAAGCTTTCACCGTCATGTCTCATAGTGGGATACATGTATTAACAGTTGTCACGATTATTTTTGAAATAATAAACAGTTTACTTACTTTTTCCATTTGTCTCGCTTTAATTTGACTGTCCCTTATATTTCATTTATTATATTTGTTCATATGAACTGTACACTTCCAGGTACGATTTCCTATTTGTAATGACATCTACTGTATCCCAGCGACAAGTCGTCGTATTATCGACTGAGAGTTTAGAAATATATGTTTGGGGATATACCGTTCGCGAGCAATGGACTTCCCAATCATCCTGAATGCGTCGAATAGTTTCATAGTGATGAGATAGAAAAATTGTATCGAAAAGAGTGCTGAAACTGAAATATCACCATCATATACCACCAAAAGTAGGCATCTTTAAAAAAATTCTTCCGTGAATTAACACTTTTTGTCAACTGAAAGAATGACGTAATAAGTTTTAAAAAATTCTGTGTCTAGTAAAAGATGTATTATTGACGCTGTCTTAACCCCGCAAGGAAAAGTTCCCACATTCTAAATGCTAACGGTGCCCTTACAAGAACAGCTGATCCACAAGAACATTATTTCTGCATGTAACACAATATATTTTAAATTGGTAGTACAATCTTTACACACAGGAAAAAGCTTTCTATGCAATTAGAATGTTCCTTTTAAACAAGTTGGGGTCAGGGAAAAATTAAAATCACAAATGATTGATAAGGAGAACGGCCAGGATAAGACCTTAGATTACCGTTCGGTTCCGTTATGACCCTATCGATAGATATTTGTCGCTAAAATTGAGACACATGTTCGGTGAATTTGTGTGTGTAGACGCGGTTGGCAGATAATTGTTGCCAGTGTAATTGAGCAGGCTGTTAGCGGGCAGGAAGGCGCAGCGGCGGCAGCGGCATCTGCTGGATACGCGAGGTAAGGCTATCCGGCCACCAGCAGTCCAGTTGTGGCACAATCTGCGCTCTCGAACCCAGGACACGTACGGAGGCGAGTCTCTGCTGATGACGCTGCGCTCCGCCGGAGTTTCACAACGGTTGCGGTCAGGCGTATCTTCTCCCATGCTTGGCTGCTGCCCGTATTGAATGGCGCGTTGTTTCCGAGAACTGCCCGCCAGGCCAATGCGTCTTACTGCCGCAGCTCTCCCTCTGAGAACATTTCGTTTCCTCTGCTCAAGTCGATTACGCATACTTCTCTTTCTTTTGCCAGTATCGAAAACATCCGTCTCTGAGACTGCTCACATGACTTCCGGGTGGAGTGTAATAGTGCCTGTCGGTGAAAGACCACGTTTTTGAGCAAATGTCGCAGTTGCGAGTGTTTTTGACATCAGTTATATTACGCGTGGAAATCATACCCACTAAAGACACATGAAAATTTCTGTCGGACCAGGACTCGAAACCGAATTTTATGGTTCAAATGGCTCCGAGCACTATGGTACTTAACTTCTGAGGTCGTCAGTCCCCTAGAACTTAGAACTACTTAAACATAACTAATCTAAGGACATTACACACATCCATGCCCGAGGCAGGATTCGAACCTACGACCGTAGCGGTCGCGCGGTTCCAGACTGTAGCGCCTAGAACCGCTCGGCCACCACGGCCGGCACCAAATTTTAGTCAGGAACAGACGTAATAATAAACACTACAGTCTAGAAGGGCAAAATGGGGAGAATACAAATTCTGAATACCTTTGTTTCATTAACTTCGTTGCGGGAATCCATTAAGTTGTGAGAAGTGGGGGCCTAAACACTGTGGCATATGAAGGTTTGGATTTGTGCCCGGATTTTAGGCAGGAACAGACATTGTCATAATAAATATTACATCCTAGACAGACAGAACGACGATAGTACAAATGTCCTGGGAGCGTGCACGGATAGCAGTGGTCGCGATAAGCAGAAAATCCAGGTTCGAGTCTCGGTCCGGTCATGTCATTCATAGGTAGCATATCTATATCTAACACGGCTGACGCAAGATATTCGCAATTAAGTTATTAAATCATATGTCCGGACCAAAGCGCTGAATTAAATACCACTGATCATCGCTGGATGGATTTGTATTACAGGTTAATTACCCGCCAATCTATATCCACATTTATGCTCTGCAAGCATTATACCAATGCGAAATATACGATCGACTATCGGTTCTCTAAATTTAACCAGCAGGGTTCCGCGAAAACAACACTAGCATTATTCAAAAGATAAAGATTTCGCTATACCAATCTGGCACGATCGTAACAGTGCGTCACTTATTTTTGTTTAACGGTTGTTGTCTGAAATATTGCATATGGACACGGAAAACACTAGAGCAGGTGGCATTTCCGTCTTGCTTGTGGCTTCCTAAACAGGTGTACTACACTGCCTTCGAATACACCCAACAAATCACGCTCCCCATTCATCTCTTCTACTGCTGGTTTCATGTGCTCGTTCATTCTCATCCCACTTTTGAGTATTAGTTCTAGTTACTTAAAAGATAATGAATTGGCTACTGTCGGAGTTTTTCCCCATATAATTATTCTAGTTTATAGATCGCGCCATGTTGTAAATCGAGGAACCGTTGTTGTAAGTGGCTTTCACTGGGATATGTAATTATTTCTCTTGTTTATGGGCATTATGTTGCAGCTATCCACATTTAGAAAGAGGTATCATGCGCTAAAAACCGGTCGTAACCGAAAGGGGCTACAGAATGTTTCTTTTATTTTATTTTTCAATTGCTTATAGATATTTGGTCACATAGCCAGCACGTCTTTGAGAATACTCTTTACGTATTACATTATATTTAGAAAGTTTTTCGATTCGATGATACAGACGAAAAAACTGCCCAGCGTTTAACGGGAGAAACAAAAATTATTTATTATTAAGGAGCTGCTTAAAATTAAATTTTTAATAGTTTAGAGAAAAAAATATTTTTTTCCTTCCAGTTCTTATATGAAAGAAAAGTTATTGGACACGCTAACAGTAAAAATTCGTGTTTTTAAAGCGAGAAATAATCTCCATTTTTACCGTCCTTAGGAGGGCTGGTAAAAGGTTATAAAGTATTGTCCATCGTCCGACTGACGTCGAAGTCATTCGAGACGGCTAAACGCCATGATTGGTCAAAGTTTTGGGATGAAAACCAGCCGTGTTCCTTCCAAAGGAACAGTCCCTGCGTTTGCCTTAAATTGTTCAGGGAATTCACAGTAAACTCAGATTGGATGCACAGACATGAATTTGACCCCGATCATCCCCCATACGAGTCTGTAGCCTTATCTATTGCGCTAGCTCGTTCAGTTACAAATGCTTCAGCTCTTATAGTTAGATGAAGAAAGAGCTTACATAACTTTTGAATATGATAATTTCCGTTAATGGCTATCAAAAAGTTTTCGTGCTTCCAATCACTATTTCACCTAATTAACATTACCAAACGTACATAATAGTTTCTACAGCAGTTTAATTAAATACAGGGAACGAGTCCTAGTCTGTGGTTGTTAATATATGAATGACTGACGAAAATAACATCTCAATTTTGCAAGTCATAGTGTCTTTGATACCTTCCCGCAAAATATAAAACCAAGAAAAGTTAAGCCCACCGCCCCTTCTCCCTCCCCTCTCACGTTTCTTTTCTTGTTCATCGACCGGAAAAAATTCATTTCCACGTACTATGCGCAACAAGGAAACAATGAGCAAGGGATACCATTTTCATGATAGGAAAAAGTTATTTTCTACTAGTTTGGAAACGAAGAGATTAACTATTAAATGAAAATTATAAATATTTTAGCATTAAATTGGAAATAATGCATTTACTTGAAATAGTAGTTGTAAGAATGTTTTTCTTCACAGTAACATTAAAAATTAATTTTTGAGCACATTCATTATCGTGCAAAATGTGTTTCTCTTCTTGAGCGTTGCTCAACACGTCAGTGTCAAAATAATTATATTCATTTCATTGAACCTATGCATATAATACCCTGAACACGCTACTACACTAATCACCGTATCATTGGATATTTTGTAGTAAAACTCATCTCCTTCAGTTTCTAACAGATAATATGCGCCGTGAGGTTCACTGTTCCTTTCTTGCTTCAGTACTTCATCCAAAACATCATTTTGTCAGGAAAAAGTCGTTTATATCGCTTTCTAGAAAAAGATTTGGAACCTCAGATATGATGGACTACAGAAATTTCGTTTTAAATTTCTACTAAGTATAAAATAAAATGACAACGTCAGTGTTATACCGTACTGTTTCTCTGGTCACAGTGTTTGTTCTACTAATTTCAAGAATACCATTTAGGTTATAGGCCCGTTTCATGACCATGAGCCTACAGCTCCTTCCACATCACGCAGCCAGAAGAGTAAGTAAATAAAAGTTTCTGTCGCCCTGTGTTGGTTTCCTCGCCATTTTGCTTTCACGTAAACGAAATCCTCTGAATCTTTTTCACGTCAAATTCCCCACCCTTTTGCAGTGACACCGTATTAAAGCTTACGTGCCATGTGTCGCAAGAGATATATATCCCAAATACGGTGCGTCGTTTATCACGCCACGGAATGAGCTAGCTCCACCCGCGTGGTAATATTTCTTTTTCAGCAGCAATTCATCTGTCTCGAAGTTTCACAATATCCGATAAGGAAACGTCGAGTCTAAACCTAGAATCACAGAAAAATGTCCAAAATTTACCCATCATTCTCGATGGCTTATTTGAAATTTACTAGAGACATCTCCATCTTGTCTTGCCGAAGATATTCTTTGTTCACAATCTTACGCTGACATTTCAGTCCCACATTGGTGCTTAAGTAGCAGTCTACTGTTTGTCCGGAACGCTGTGGAGGTCCTGCAGGTGCTGGGAGTTGCTCAAGCGCTGAGTGGGTGTTACAGTGATTACGTTGGACTAGTCTTCGGGAGGTGCGAATTTCATTATATGAATAATATTATCATTGACCGGGTGACCTGACTTAAACGTTTATAGAGGTTTGCTTGAAACATTTTAGGCGAATACCAGGATCGTTCCCAGAATGAAATTTTAACCCAGCAGAGGAGTGTGCGCTGATACGAAACTTCCTGGCGGATTAAAATTGTGTACAACGCAAAGACATGAACTCAGGTTCTTTGACCCAAATCCTCCTTACAGTTTAAAATCCGCCAGTTTGGGAGGTAGGAGATGAGGTATTGGTGGAAGTAAAACTGTAGGGTGGGGTCGTAAGTTACGGGTGGGTAGCCTAGTCGGCAGATCACTTGCCCGCAAAAGGCAAAGGTCCCGGGTTCGAACCTCTGCGCGGTACACAGTTTTAATCTGCCAGCAAGTTTCATACCAGTATCATTCTTTCTGTACTTACTCAGCCGATTTAGTCATTCAGATTTGCTTAAGCCGTAATGATTATTTTGTTGTCTGGGGTAAAATTGTACACGTCCTCCCTTTCTGACTTCAGAGAATTGTACGTGATGTTTTTGTGGATGTTATTGGCAGTATTAGTACAAACGAAATTGCTTTAAAAGTATAGCTCATACATCTAAACAGGATGCAAGGCATTAAGTCATTAGGAGAAAGCTTGAGCGGTCAAAACCATATGACAGACATCGGAAGACGTTCTAGCTCAGCTATTTTTGTTGTAAAAATGATTTTCAACTTCGGAATCAATCAATCATTCATTTGACTTACTTTCATTTATCATTGTCCTACGGAATAATGTGTTGTGATAACTCCTCACTTAGGCAAAAAACTGTAGTATTTGTAATTATGTGTGAGGTTCCAAGGTGCATTTCATAGGTATTTGTTTTAACAAATGGGAATATTAACTGTGGCCCTACACATTTATTAACCGATGAATTTTATTTTCGGCAAGCCATTTGAGTTTGTGGGTAAAATAAATATCCACAATAGCAGTAAAGTTACGCGTTCTGGCCCTAGACGGGGCGATCGGGGCCGACCGACCGCCGTGTTATCCTATGCCAATGGCACCATCGGAGTCAGTGACATCAAGGGGTCGGCAACCGATTCCCCAGCTGTCGTCGGCTTTCTTGAACTTGGAAAAGCTAATAATCGATCGAGTAGCTCTTCAGTCGGCCTTAACGAGGCTCAGTGCATTACGTATCAGTCCTCCCACCAAGGAAATATCGGACCCGGTTCCCGTGCATGGCAATCATCCGCGCTGTTTACTCAGCTGTGGAGGCGAAAGTCACCAACCGAATATTAAGAGGAATAATTGTCAAATGCTCTAGTCAGCTTCTCCTGAAGAATACGATGGAGGTAATCTTCGAAAGCTTGATGTTTTTCGCAGAAGTGACACGGCCAGAAGATCAAAAATGTTTTACTCAAGTATGTTGTGTTATACAAGGGACAATGATCTACGGTAGCGTCTCGCGACCAACTGTGGCAACGAATGGAATGAAGTGTATAGTTGTAAAGTTTTTAGGCACACTATCAACGTAAATAAATTTTATGACGGCTAGAAAAAGTATTTTCAAGTGTAGGTTGCAGCTGTTCACACTGAACGATTACTTTTATACTCTAGAGAAATTCCTGAACAGAGAAAAAGGACCACTGCAGATACGTTAAAGGCCATCGTATAACCTTATAAACACTTATTTTTAAGTATTATGTGCAATTTCGAGGCCGGCCGAAGTGGCCGTGCGGTTAAAGGCGCTGCAGTCTGGAACCGCAAGACCGCTACGGTCGCAGGTTCGAATCCTGCCTCGGGCATGGATATTTGTGATGTCCTGATGTCCTCAGGTTAGTTAGGTTTAACTAGTTCTAAGTTCTAGGGGACTAATGACCTCAGCAGTTGAGTCCCATAGTGCTCAGAGCCAATTTTTTGCAATTTCGACTGACCTGACATGTTCCACATTACGTTATTCGCGGATATCACGTATGGAACACAAAAGTAACAAGGGACCACGGGTACTCGTCATCACCGATTTCGTGCAAGGTCATGATGTACGTTGTGCTTGGCCAGAAGTGAAAGTGACAGAAACTGGAATTCCAGACGGTAAAACCTTTAAAAAAAATTTGCCTTTTTGGCTCGAGTGAGGCAAGGAAGGAGCCATTCATTTTAGCGTAGTTTTCAGGGAGTTGTTCGCGCAGCGGAAAGAGTGCAGAACGGTAGTCCGAAGGTAGTGGGGACAACTCCCTACGCAGATACTTCTTTTTTATTTCCAATTTTTACGTTACTTACACTGCAAATAAACCGGAGTAATGCTCAATATATTGTATTTATTAATATTTACACAAATCGGTGAAAAGGAAAGGCGAAGGAAACTTTGGAATTGCAAATAACTTTCCAAGGAAGTACTTAACAGTGTCCACGAAGACTCTGCAGGACTTCGTATCCCGTTAGTTTCGTTTTGACCTGCCGGCAGCCCTCGGCAGTTTCACGCCAACAGCTACGAAGCTTATTCGCTTGCTAATTCTAAGCCGAGTAACGTCAATTTTTCGGCAGTATTGTATTTCTATAGAAACATTAAAACAACCATCTAACATTTTTTAATTATTTCGTGACGCCTTCAGCTGTCATTCTCTTTATTTCATGTACGATTGTACATGAGTAGCGTGCTCCTAAAACAGCGAAAAGTTTTTCTAATTTATTTTATGACAGTTACATGCAGTCATGGGAACAAGAACGTACATGGCATGATATACTACTAAAGAATCGTCCATAAAATAATTGAAAGTGGCCTAAGGCCGTAATTGTACAGTTGTACATGAAATGAAGAGAACTGTACCTGAAGGCATAACGAAATCATTCAAAGAACTCACCGCAGTTGCAGACCCTATCTCACTGAAAACTATAGAGCCATCTAACTATAAAAAAGCGGTGAGATACTGATAAAGTTACTGTTTCCCCTGTTTTTTGACAAATATCACCGCAGCACATACAAATCATCGACTGTAAAATAATGAAAATATCTAGTTTTATGTACGAAATTGTCTTTGACACTTTACCATCGCTTCCTGGAAATTTATTTACAATCCCAAATTTCTTTTGCTTTCCATTAATAACTTTTATGGAAATATTAATAAATTACAATATATTTAACATTATTTTGGTTTCTTTACTGTGTAAGTAACGTAAAAATAGCAAATAAAAATAAGTTTCCTTGTAGGGACTTGTCCACACCACATTCGGAATACAGTTCTGTACTGCTTCCGCTGCACCAACCGCTACCTGGAAACTACGCTAAAATAAATGCTTCTTGCCTCACCCGACTAGCGCCAAAAAGACTAATTTTTCATAAAGACTTGGCGATCAAGAGTTCACGCTACTATCATTTTCGTTTCAAGCCATAAATTTGGACGGAATCGGTGACGAGTGGACGCAGTCCCTTTGTAAGAGCAATGTGTGTAACCATTGAAGATAATTTTATATATAGATTCGCGATGTGTCAGCGTGAATTTGTTTGTTGGCGGAACGTTTAATTCGTTCTGTTAAGAACAGTGGGATGAATTAGCTGTAGAAGTCTGTTACCATTTTGTCTGTCTTCCCACCATGAACGTTAAAACAAATAAATATATTACAGTATCCGCTACAACTTATAATTTATTGATACCTTGATTAACTTTTTATTTTGGCAACATATTGCGAGATGCAGACCTTATCATCAGGAAACTGACAATACAAAAATATTTTTGCTGCACATAGAATGATTATTCCATGGTATTATTTTCACGGCGGTTGCCACGGAATACTTTGTCGGATTAGAATGTCATATAGAGTGACGGGAAAAGGTAGTTCACACGAGGAAACAGCTGAACCTGACAAAACATAGAATTTCACAGTACATGCCAGGGCAGTAATATCACGGAAATATGATTTTACAATTCGCATAAATGTTTTTGTTTCCTCGTAATTGCCTCCGCATGAGGTTTACATATCGAAATATGTTTGCAATACAACATTCGAGTCTCTTTACCTCGCTACGTGGCTCAAAATTCTTAAAGAGAACATCAATCTCGCGTAGCAGTAAGAATGAAGACATAAATCACAACAGGTTCCATACGTAAAATTTCAACTAATACGGCTATAATGGGTGGAAAAATACAGTCCATTGGGTGGAGAACGATACAGTGCTCCGTAACTTGCATCAAGTTCGAATTCGAGAACACCAGACGTAATCTAAATCTGTCAGTGTGAAACTGAGAGTGTGCTTAAAGCCAGAGCCCGAGTTCGAATACTGGTGTGGAGCAGAGTTTTAGTCTGTCACCAAGATTGACTTAAGATTATTCTATCAGAGTGCATTCCATTGTGGTTCATGAAAATATGCTTAAAAATTTCTTCTACGAAGGCGTTCCGATCGCTCAGTATTCGTAACGGTGATAATTGTCAATCTGACGTGTTCAAATGGGACTTAGCATCTGAGGTCATCAGTCCCCCAGAACTTAGAGCTACTTAAACCTAACTAACCTAAGGACAGCACACACATCTGTGCCCGAGGCAGGATTCGAACCTGCGACCGTAGCGGTCGCGCGGTTCCAGGCTGAAGCGCCTAGAACCGCTCGGCCACACCGTCAAGCCAACAGCAATACGCACATAGTATACACTCTCTCTCTTTCTCTCTCTCTCTCTCTCTCTCTCTCTCTCTCTGTACTTGCGTAATAGGAGACTAAAGTGTCTCGATACTAATCGCGTTTCGACTGTTCACGATAACATATTAAGGAATCTGTATTCGATCAGAACCTAACAATACATTTGGTTAATGGGCAACGCCAATCGCTTTCCAATTGTATTGGATGACGTCTGCGTAATCTATCCCTAATTGTTTCATCATCGACAGAACCAAAGATCAGGCGAAAAAAGTAAAGGTTGTAAATAATTACAGCTCAGATTTCACTGACGGTTGTACACCCGTTAAGCTAATTGTTTGGTACAAGGCTTTGTATGTACGGGAGTTCATTATTATATCAGTATATTATGGCACATTCAGGACAGTATCGGTTTATAGGATACAAGTAAGCTGCCATTATATCAAACTAGTGCACGCCCGCTCGTGATTGTGTGTGAATGGTGGTGGAGGAGGAGGGGACACGTAACCAGCGTTTTGTAATTGCACCATATTGCTACGACATCGTCTGTAATGCAGTTTTTCATAACGAAGGACTTAAGATTAAAGTGCTATAGGCTGGTGCATTTCCATTATGTAGGGACAGGGTGGCATTTAATTTTGAGAAAAACTCTTTTGTTACAAAAAAATCTCGTCCAGTAATCCAATTAACGTCGTGCGTATATAGCGTCCATTGAGATAATGTTCCAGGCCTCTGTCGAGGGTTAAAGGAGTAATATCACTATTATGCGACTTTCTCGTATGCAAGTAGAAAATTTGCTAGTGATGTGACGTGAAATGAAAGACTAAAAGGCTTATTTATAGTTTTTCACTCGTGTTTTAGAAATATACTGACCCATCGATGTTGTTATTAATATTAACAAAACGCTGTTTCCTAATGCGCTTAGCTGCTAAAGAGGCTGTTCCATTTTCCATCACCCGTCTTTTCACTCTTTCCTCTTTAACCCCGAAAGAACACATTCATACACGCGAAGTTACAACTGAAACTATTTTCGTACAGGCCGGCAGACACATTAGCTCTACTTTCTGTTTGAAAATCAAAACCTAGTCATACTAGTAATGCAAGGTTAAAAGCAAACAATAAAAATAATAGTTTTTGGGTCAGAGATGCACTTGTTCTGCTATACAGTCCCCTTGTAGCTCAGTCTACTGAGCAGGTTACATTCGGGAGGTGCGATTGTGGTGCGTCTTGAGAATACCAGACTACGGTATCTGTATGCTCACCAGCGGACTCGAAAATGCTATAGCCGTAGGAACTTTTGAAAATCAGAGTGTATCAAATTTGATGAACTGGGAAAGTGTACCAACAGTTCATATTTAATATTTCTCAGATTTCCAGTCGACAAGCATCTTCGTGGCAGGTGCATGGTACTGATATGATGGATTCTTTTTCTTTCTAAATCAAGCCGCCCGCATCTCGTGGTCGTGCGGTAGCGTTCTAGCTTCCCACGCCCGGGTTCCCGGGTTCGATTCCCGGCGGGGTCAGGGATTTTCTCTGCCTCGTGATGGCTGGGTGTTGTGTGCTGTCCTTAGGTTAGTTAGGTTTAAGTAGTTCTAAGTTCTAGGGGACTTATGACCACAGCAGTTGAGTCCCATAGTGCTCAGAGCCATTTGAACCATTTTTCTAAATCAAGCCAAACTTTTCTTGACTCAGTAGGCCTGCTCTAGTTGCTCTGATTGCTCTTTAGTTTCTGCTGTGAATTGGACCGGCACACGTCGCATTCTGAGTGTTCGTTTTCTACGAACTACAGAAAAAAAAGAAAGAAGTGGCTGTACAATATTACAGGTAATGCAGCAGAACAAGACACTTGCGACAATTTTAAAATACTGTATAAACTAAACAATTCCGCAGATAAACGTGAAATTTGACGTACGTCATTTTGAAACGTGTAATAACATGTCCGATATCTTCTTTAACGACATGTAGAAGGGCTCTGGGATGTATAGCGCTCATTGCTGTTTCTATGTATTGCCCCTTGATTTCTGTTTCACACCAGCAGTAGTACACCCGACACTGGTCCATAATGTCCTTCAGAAGTTAATACATACCGGCTACATGTCTGTATAGAAGAACCTCGTAGCTAACAGGCTAGAAACTTTCAACATTCCTCTCTCATTTAATGGCTTGTTGTGTGACCACGTCGCAGCTTGACAGGGAGGTGGGCTGAGGGAGACGGGACCTCTAAGCACATATTTTCTGTTGTATTGTAGTTACATTAGTTGTAAAAGGCACTTTTAGTCAGCTCACAATTTTTTGAGAGTAACAAACATCTTATGCCGATCTGATACATTTCAGATTGCGAATACATAGAAAGAACGATCCTTTATTGTATGATTATATGATAGCGGAACAAACACTGGTAGCAGTTACTTCTGTAAAATATCTGGGAGTATGCGTGCGGAACGATTTGAAGTGGAATTATCATATAAAATTAATTGTTGGTAAGGCGGATGCCAGGTTGAGATTCATTGGGAGAGTCCTTAGAAAATGTAGTCCATCAACAAAGGAGGTGGCTTACAACACACTCGTCCTACCTATACTTGAGTATTGCTCATCAGTGTGAGATCCTTACCAGGTCGGGTTGACAGACGAGACAGAGAAGATCCAAAGAAGAGCGGTGCGTTTCGTCACAGGGTTATTTGGTAAGCGTGATAGCGCTACGGAGATGTTTAGCAATCTCAAGTGGCAGACTCTGCAAGAGAGGCGCTCTGCATCGCGGTGTAGCTTGCTGTCCAGGTTTCGAGAGGGTGAGTTTCTGGATGAGGTATCGAATATATTGCTTCCCCCTACTTATACCTCCCGAGGAGATCACGAATGTAAAATTAGAGAGATTCGAGCGCGCACGGAGGTTTTCCGGCAGTCGTTCTTCCCACGAACCATACGCGACTAGAACATGGAAGGGAGGTGATGACAGTGGCACGTAAAGTGCCCTTCGCCACACAGCGTTGGGTGGCTTGCGGAGTATAAATGTAGATGTAGATGTTGGTAAATTTGTTCCGTTGTCCAATCTGTATATCCCCCAAAATTTTCTATGTCATATTGTCAACACTACTTTTCTTTACATAACGCTGCTATTGCCGATCACCGATGTTAACACAAGGTAGCAAAACAAAACTGGCCCAGAATATACACGGTGGTGAGAAAAGTCGTGGAATAGCGATATATACAACGCAGATGGTGGCATTATCGCGTACAAAACGTATAAAAGAGTTGTGCACTAGCGGAGCTGTCATTTGTACTCAGGTGATTCATGTGAAAATGTTTCATGCGTGATTATGGCTGCACGACGGCTATTAACAGACTTTAAACGCGGAATGGCAGTTGGAGCTAGACGCATAGGACATTCCATTTCGGAAATCGTTAGGGAAATTAATATTCCGAAATTCACATTGTGAAGAGTGTGCCGAGAATACCAGATTTCAGGCGTTACTTCTCACTCCGGGCAACGCAGTGGTCACGGCCTTCACTTAACGACCGAGAGCAGAGGCGCTAGCGTAGAGTTGTCAGTGCCAACAGACAAGCAGCATTGCATCAAATAACCGCAGAAATCAGTGTATCCGTTAGGACAATGCGGCAAAATTTGGCGTTAATGGTATATGTCAGCAGACGCCCAACGCGAGTTCCTTTGCTAACTTCGCGACACCGCCTGCAGCGCCTATACTTGATTCGTGATCATATCGATTGAACTCTAGACGACTGGAAAACCGTGGCCTGGTCAACCGAGTCTCGATTTCAGTTGGTAAGAGCTAATGGTAGGGTTCGAGTGTGGCCCAGACACAATGAAGCCATGGACCCAAATTGTCAACAAGCAGCTATGCAAGCTTATGGTAGCTCCATAATGATTTGGGCTGTGTTTACGTGGAATGGACTGGGTCCGCTTGCCCAACTGTACCTATTATTGACTGAAAATCGTTATGTTCAGCTACTTATAGACAATTTTCAGCTGTTCACGTACTTAATGTTCCCAAACGACGATGGAGTTTTTATGGATGACAATGCGCCACGTCACCCGGCCGTAATTGTTCGCGACTGGTTGGACAGATCGAGCGAATGAGTTGGCCACCCATCGAAAATTTATGGGACAAAATCGAGAGATCAGTTCGTGCACAATATCTTTCATTGGCAATACTTTCGCAGTTATCGACGACTATAGAGGCAATATGGCTCATAATTTCTGCGGGACTTTCAGCAACGCGTTGAGTCCATGCCATGTCGAGTTGCTGCACTACGTCGGGTGAAAGGAGTTCTGACACGGTATCCCATGACTTTCGTCACCTCAGTGTATCCAGTACAGCATTTTCTGGTGTTCAAACTCCTTTTTTAGGCATTGACGGTTTTTATTCTGTCACTAAGGTTTTCGTTTCAGATTTTGCTGGAGGTTTTGCCGAAACACTTCCAGTCTTAAACTCCCGTGAACACAGTTGCACACAGGGTACCCACTAACTGAGCTTCGCAAATAACACTCCAAAATGGACAGGCACTTTTTATCGTGAGCACCAGTTTATGTTGCATTCCGCTGGTCACTAAACACGTCTGCTGCTCTCACTCACTCAAAACTAACGACACAGTGAAGTACTCAAGAAAGAGCATGCGGGAGATGTACATGCGCAGAAATATGACATTAACCGATTTGTGCACCGAACTCAGGGTTTCCGGCATTCTCTGTGATGGGTAGTTCTCCTGTTCATTAAAACCTTAATTCCGTGTCAGTCTCATAAATATTTTCAGGGCCAGTTTTATTTGGCCCACCCTGTACAAAATGCCGTCATGTCATTAGCGTCAGCAACAAGTAAAGATAATGATTTTATTTTACCTGGCTCGCTATTGCAGCTTGTTTTCATAACACTGTAACCTAGTAGAGGAGATGAATTAGCCAGTAGCAAAGTTTCTGTAAGGTAGTTTGCAGACTCTTCGGTGCCTGAACAGAAGTGCTCCGACCACTGGCTGAGTTTAAACGACCGCCGGAATCGCCTTGGGTGGCCAAGGCATTAGCAGACGGCTAACTCGTCGCCTGCAGCGGAAGGACGCGCTTCGCACCAACTCCTGTGGCTGTGTTTAACCCAACACACTAAATTCAGGCTACACATTCTTAACTGGACATAAGTGATTTTCACTACTTAGCTCAGACATTAAAACAAAAGCTATATACTTGAGTATTCAGAGGAAGTCTCTCTCTCTCTCTCTCTCTCTCTCTCTCTCTCTCTCTCTCTCTCTCTCTCTCTCATTTAAATCAGTCACATACAATTCATTAAGCCTCTTCCTACTACGAAACACCAGCGTGAACATACAACCACATTCTGTGCTAGAAGTATTGCTGGTTCACGAATCCAAGTTGCGCTCTTCCCACCCTTAAGAAAACGCGTTATGAATGAATGAAAGAAACTGTGAACACCACTAGATGATATCGATAAGTAATGCCGTGTAGCGGAATACTTTTTATTTCGTTTCGTTACTGGATTTTTTTTATTTGCTAAACCGCTTTCATCCAGTTGCTAATCACGAGCTCCCAATGACTTGCGTCATTATTGTCATCAAGTGTAAGAAAGCTGACTGTCAAGTTGTGTCGTTGTCGCAAGGTATTATACACTGAAAGACATGGTCCAATAACTATGAAGACGTTAAGTTCAACGGTATAATGGGAAATTACCATAGACTGGATGATTTCGAAATTTCGTTCCATATTTTCTAGTATAATTGGAAAGTAACGACGTAACAGTTGTGTTGTAGCTGTCTGACAGTAATATTTGTGCAGCGTCAGTGTGTTAACGTGTTTAAAAACCAAGCTCAGTATTCTAGTCACCATTAAATCATTTAACGATAAATAAATATATCCAAAAACGGCAGTTTTGCTACGATATGTCAAAGACATGAGTGTTTGCATTTGACCAGAACAATGCTCTTTTCAGACTCCGTTTCTTCACCTAAAATCTTTTCGTATCACATGATCACATGGGATTAATGAAGAAAGAAGATCTTGAAATTTTATTTCTGTGTCCGAAATGTGATATCAATTATGTGAATAATATATTGCTTTATCAACACTAAGACACTGATTTGCCCAGCAAAACTCCAATATGAGGCTCTACCATACAAGCATTACTTTAGCGGTGACGTGTCTACTTCCTGCAAGATCTCATGAAAAGATTACGAGACTAGTATAGAAACTACACTGCAGGTTACCGACAACCTTCCCGCGAACTATTTCCGAGTGGAACAGGAGGGGGGAGTTTTGAGGTTCATGGTACATCGCGCAACCTCCGTCATACACCATTTGTTGATGTGGGATACAGTGGAAGGTGTATATGTACACATGGTGTAACAAAAATGTACGACACAAATTGCAGGACACATTCCTCATACACAGACGAAGAAATTATGTTATATGAAATAGCATGAAAATAGGAAGGAGGTGTACTGAACTGTGAAAAACGAAGCAGAATAGAAACAGTGAACGATCCAAGCTCAAGATGTGTACCATCGATCGAATTACAAGAACCATGCCGTCGTGGTTGTGTGGTCACGGTGTTGGACTGCGAAGGGGGTTATCCGTGTTCAAACCAAACTTTTTTCCATAAAATTATGAACTTTCCGTCTGGTCATTTGACATGTTTGTTTTCCCCTCTGTAATCTTGTCAGTTATCATACTATACATTGGTTATAGAATAGGGGTAATGTGGGTAATGCCAGCCATGGACGGATGGATTCCCAGGCTAGCAGTTCACAATATTTCTTCAGTGCAAGGAACTTTACTTTCAATGTATTGACCTGAAATGGGACTACGCCGCCAAAAAAACGTACATTTTCAACTTATAAAGGCAGTCTTTCATTGCCTGGTTTATAACGTTTCGTCTTGTTTCGTACTATGAAGAACAGAGAGAGAAAGGGAGGGGAGAGAGAGAGAGAGAGAGAGAGAGAGAGAGAGAGAGAGAGAGAGAGAGAGATCTGTAGGCTGAAGAGCAGACCGTCACTTTGTGTAGGCTACAGCCAGCGAAAATAGGTGAATTTTGGAAAATATATTGACAGACTACATGTATGAATGAGTGCATGAGTGAACCTGTCCTGCTGCAAAGGTCGGTTATGCTGTCTTGTACGTTGGCACTCGACACAAAGCTATCTTTAGTACTCGTTGGCAGGAAAAAAATCTGTTACGTTAAGGATGAGAGACTATGGTGTATACGACCTGACTACCAGTCTCTGCACCAATATCCTCTGTTAAGTGGTCTCGTCCCTACTTTATTTCATTGACTGAGGGCTTACTCGTCTGTCAGTGGCCATCCCATTGGATGGATTTGGCCAACTCCCAGAACTTATTGTTTAACGTATTGGGGCTAGCTTCCCTTAATTCAGTGACACAATGTAGTCGCTGCGCGAGTGTGATAGGTATTACCATATGGATAAATGTTATAGTACGGAATATACAAATTTTCACTAGTAACAATCTCGCAAGTATTGCATTCATTACTCTGATTAGAGTTATTTGACAGCGATAACTCTTCGGATATGTGACTATATGGTTTTTAATGTGACTGTCATTTACTCTGCACTTCATAATGGCCAAGGAGGACGAAACTGGTTATGCTCCAATGAAATAAGGGTGTTTCCTCAGAATGTCTTTCATGAAATTCATTAAAGCTATTAGCGACTTCTGTCACGGAAATTTCACTTATTCATTAAACTTACGAATTTAATGCGTTGTTACCAATAAAGCTAAAGTAATAAACGAGAAATGGACAGTAACGTGCTATTGGAATAGGTAAATTCAGTGAGAAACAGTCTGTATAAATCTGATAAGAAACATTATTTACTCTTCCAGATTTCTGTTGATAACGAGATCGTACTGAAATGGCAATTATTGATGAGTATGCACAGCCAGCTTCGTGTGTTTCTCTTTTACTCAGTGGTACTCCGTCATGCCTACGTTTTTGTTTGGCTCAGACGAATTCGAGAAATAAGGGCTCTTACGAGGGCTTTTAGACAGTCGTTTTTGCCTCGCTCTGAATGCGAGTGGAACAGGAAAGGAAGTGCCCAGTTGTGGTAAAAGGTGGCCTCCGCCATGCACTGTGCGGTGGTTTTCGGAATGTGAATGTAGTTGTAGGTGTAGATGTAGTAGTGCCTTTAATGACGTGTTCGTTAGTTTCAGTTACCAATTTCCAATCAACCTCCAATTACCGTAATCATAACCTGTGTTTTCGCGCAATAAATGTTCTCATGTAACGGCGCTGAATGTGATGCATTTAATGTCGTAGCATCATTGTACGCTGAAACAGAGCTTCACTAAATGTGTAGCAGTAACACAAACTGTTCAGCCAAGACTTTTTTTTCAGGTACCAAAAATTGTAGATTTGACAGTGAAAATGACTTTCTCCTTCGACAATACTTTCTTTGTTTTAAGTGTACCGCCTTATTTCAAGCTGAACTGTAGGTCCCGCTAAAATAGGTTAGGTGCACTGGAGCTCAGGTCAGACGCATGCCATGATGTCCATTCGTCCTACTAAATGCCTATGTATAGTTAAGGACAGGTATGTTAAAACTAGCCTTCCAGTTGACTACAGCTTTACTGTATTTCCATACATCTGCTTCGAAGATATATAATGAAATCGTGTTTCGACGTTTAGAGTAGCTAGCCACGAGAAATGCTGACACGTGTTCTACCTCTATTTTAGCTTCTGCATTCTCGATAGTTTCTCTATGGCAGCAGGTAGTTTTCAGTTTTCATCACGTGAATTTTACCGATGAATTGTGCACAACACGACAATAATTTTTTCAGCATTTTTAAAGAAACAAAGCTGTTGTAAATTAATCATCCAGTCAGTGCGAAATAAACCAGGAAATGAACGACAGAATCATTTTCCCACACAGCAAGCGTTATTGACGTACTGCCAGTTGGCTATACAGGGTACAGAAAAACTAATTTTACATATTTGGCCGGTTTATTAGCTACATCACCTAATCATACAGATATACCTAAGGAAAATGCCAAGGAAACACGTAGGATTTCTCTTGTAGGCGTAGTTCTAAGCAGTCTTTATTTCCATATTTGATCCTAGTAAACAATTCTCTGTACTAATACGAGAGATGTTTGGCTCAAACCAAAACTGGGGAGACAGTACAAGACTTCGCAGTCTCGCGTTCCATAGGCTTTCGAAATCTTCAGCTACCTGACATACATCCGTGGTCAAGTTCGACTGACCCTTCTCAGCAGATATACAGGGCTATTACAAATGATTGAAGCAATTTCATAAATTCACTGTAGCTCCATTCATTGACATATGGTCACGACACACTACAGATAGGTAGAAAAACTCATATAGTTTTGTTCGGCTGAAGCCGCACTTCAGGTTTCTGCCGCCAGCGCGCTCGAGAGCGCAGTGAGACAAAATGGCGACTGGAGCCGAGAAAACGTATGTCGTGCTTGAAATGCACTCACATCAGTCAGTAATAACAGTGCAACGACACTTGAGGACGAAGTTCAACAAAGATCCACCAACTGCTAACTCCATTCGGCGATGGTATGCGCAGTTTAAAGGTTCTGGATGCCTCTGTAAGGGGAAATCAACGGTCGGCTTGCAGTGAGCGAAGAAACAGTCGAACGCGTGCGGGCAAGTTACTAGCGTAGCCCACGGAAGTCGACGAATAAAGCAAGCAGGGAGCTAAACGTACCACAGCCGACGGTTTGGAAAATCTTACGGAAAAGAATAAAGCAGAAGCCTTGCCGTTTACAATTGCTACAAGCCCTGACACCCGATGACAAAGTCAAACGCTTTGAATTTTCGGCGCGGTTGCAACAGCTCATGGAAGAGGATGCGTTCAGTGCGAAACTTGTTTTCAGTGATGAAGCAACATTTTTTCTTAATGGTGAAGTGAACAGACACAATGTGCGAATCTGGGCGGTAGAGAATCCTCACGCATTCGTGCAGCAAATTCGCAATTCACCAAAAGTTAACGTGTTTTGTGCAATCTCACGGTTTAAAGTTTACGGCCTCTTTTTCTTCTGCGAAAAAAACGTTACAGGACACGTGTATCTGGACATGCTGGAAAATTGGCTCATGCCACAACTGTAGACCGACAGCGCCTACTTCATCTTCCAACAGGATGGTGCTCCAACGCACTTCCATCATGATGTTCGGCATTTCTTAAACATGAGATTGGAAAACCGATGGGTCGGTCGTGGTGGAGATCATGACCAGCAATTCATGTCATGGCCTCCACGCTCTCCCGGCTTAACCCCATGCGATTTCTTTCTGTGGGGTTATGTGAAAGATTCAGTGTTTAAACCTCATCTACCAAGAAACGTGCCAGAACTGCGAGCTCGCATCAACGATGCTTTCGAACTCATTGATGGGGACATGCTGCGCCGAGTGTGGGAGGAACTTGATTATCGGCTTGATGTCTGCCGAATCACTAAAGGGGCACATATCGAACATTTGTGAATGCCTAAAAAAACTTTTTGAGTTTTTGTATGTGTGTGCAAAGCATTGTGAAAATATCTCAAATAATAAAGTTATTGCAGAGCTGTGAAATCGCTTCAATCATTTGTAATAACCCTGTACTTCCTGCTGAGTAAGTGAAAGTGTAAATATTGTGCCCAGCCTACAGTAACAATGGGTCAGTAATAAAAATGACTCAAAATGTAACGCTTCGTGTTATTATTTCACATTGCTCTATCACTTCGGCTTGTGGGTTCCTAACGAAAAATCTAGTTGTTTTCGAACCTTAATTTCTTACTCGAATTGTTTTCATGTGCTTTATGGCACATAAAAGCTGTGCACCCTGTAGAAGCCCATGAGAGCTGCACCCGTAAATCCATGTTCACTGAAAGATGAGGAAGATTCTTGCGTGAAGATCTGGGTCTGTCTGCGATGCAGTCTATTATAGATACAATAGGGAAGGTATTGCGTTAAAGAAGCAAGGAAACAGGTACCGACTTGGATTAGTAGCGTGTAGTTCAACCCAGCACACAAATTGCTGTGCATAGTAAGTTTTATTCCGGATTCATATCTCCTATGGCCGTCTTAAATCGTCTCGGACGAGTGATGACATGTAGCCTTCTAATATATTACCTAATCAGAGCTGAACAAGGCAAGAGGCAGTGACGTCAGTATGACAACTCAGCCAGATGCTTCATTTGCTTACGGAAAATTTTCTTGCTCTGAGGGAGGGAAAATGGAATATCAGCTCCAGTGTAAAGTTGTTCTTCCGAGTACTTCATTCACAGAAAAAGTACAAGTAAGAGCCGATAAGGTGCTGTACCTTCAGTGTGTGAGATGTTACAGCTGTAGCGAGCACGAGGTATCTCTTAGCACGTCTGTCCTTATCTCGGCACCAGACGCTGAGCGTGTTACTCAAACCACTTAACGCTGTGAAGGACGACAGCTTCTTCATGTTCACTCGTATCGCTGGTCCGCCTCTATCAGGTGCACGTCGCAGTGTAAAACTGCCAACTGTGTTTTGCATTCGTGAAGAACAAGTGCCCAGTACCAACTTGGTTGAATTCGTGTTTAGAGTACAGTGTCATATATATATATATATATATATATATATATATATATATATATATATATATATATACATCAGTCAGTAATAACAGTGCAACGACACTTGAGGACGAAGTTCAACAAAGATCCACCAACTGCTAACTCCATTCGGCGATGGTATGCGCAGTTTAAAGGTTCTGGATGCCTCTGTAAGGGGAAATCAACGGTCGGCTTGCAGTGAGCGAAGAAACAGTCGAACGCGTGCGGGCAAGTTACTAGCGTAGCCCACGGAAGTCGACGAATAAATATATATATATATATATGACACTGTACTCTAAACACGAATTCAACCAAGTTGGTACTGGGCACTTGTTCTTCACGAATGCAAAACACAGTTGGCAGCATATATATATATATATATATATGTGTGTGTGTGTGTGTGTGTGTGTGTGTGTGAAAGCGATATGTACGTACATCCATTAACTGTGGCCGTTTTAATTATCCAGAATTTGCGGTTGGTTGCTGCATCCTGTGAGTTTGTTTTATTATACTGTATGTCATTAGTCTGTACGACAGTTTCCATTGTGCACACCGTGAAATTGTAGTATTTAGCTGTGTAGTAAGCGTTAATGACATATAGCTCGCATGGGAATTTTTATTCATTTGTTACTGAAAGATTACTTATGAAAGAACTTCCATAGAACTTAATAAGCAAAAACTTCGTCAAGGAAGACGTCAGTTAAATAGAATGCATTCGCGAGACGACAGCAAAAATACAGTATATCGGCAAGACATCGATTAAATTATGGAGAGTGTAGATAATTAACAGCGAAAGCCTGAAAAGGCTGAAAATATACGATCAGAGAAGCAAAAGCAATAAATATGGAGCTGCAAAGGATCCTACTGCTTTATAATTGTGAATGTGTGCCACTGACTTCAGTATAGCCGGCCGGGGTGACCGAGCGGTTCTAGACGCTACAGTCTGGAACCGCGGGACCGCTACGGTCGCGGGTTCGAATCCTGCCTCGGGCATGGATGTGTGTGCCGTCCTTAGATTAATTAGGTTTAAGTAGTTCGAAGTTCTAGGGGACTGATGACCTTAGAAGTTAAGTCCCATAGTGCTCAGAGCCATTTGAACCATTTGAACTTCAGTGTGACACAGCGTACAAATGTATTTGAAACCTAAACTAGTAAGGTCCCAGTTTCACTCATTGCCTACCTCAAGAATAAATACTACTTCAGCGCACTCGCGTTACAGATGTACTGTACACTCTCACCAGTGAATGAGATTTTCACACAAGTAAGAGAGCATTTGGATGCTATACTGCACTCGTCTCTGCGGTGATTTAAGAAATATTTTAAACACCCTCCAATTAAATCATGAATTTTGACAAAACTGCACAAATTGCTGCTACAGTTCTGGAACCTTATCAACGAGAGTTTTGACGCGTTAAACGTCGTCTTCCCTCAGCAGAAAAATGTGCCGGGACCCCATCATGCATGTATCACATTGCTAACCATGGGACGTGGGTGAAATTTGAACCAAATTCTGCGGGACTTAATGTAACCGTTGACTTTCCAAATTCCTTTATACTACCTGGGTTACTATTTCATACTGAAGTCAGTTGCAGCTCATATACACACATTCGCGATTATTCCTCGTTCAGCTAGTTTGCGGCCTGGTGTATACTGGGATGCTTTTGCTTTTGTTGCCGCTTTAGTGTGTAACGCTGTCAAATAACCTGAGTACGAATAATGACGAGGCATGAGCGAGATCAGTTTCCTTAGCTCAATTATAAAATTTGATTTGTATATGTAGCCTGCTATACTAGTGTTATACAGGGTGTTACAAAACTCCTACTACAGCCTTCTATCACTTGCAGAGGGGACTTATCAAGACTCAGAAAAGACACCAGCTGTTAAACCACGCTCATGCACACTGCGACAGTGACTGCGCACAGCAGTGTAAGTTTAATGATGCACGTTACCGTATAATGCGTAGTAAACTGCGTCATCGCTGCGCTGACTGACTTTTAATTACGTTCCCAGAACGTCGTGGCGGTGTCGTTAAGCATACTAAAAGGTAGCCTTCAGCCGTATTAACGATGTGATTATATTCTTTTTTGACGATTGTTATCCGATCTATTTGCTAGTTGTATTAACTCCCTTTGTAGTTTATTTAGATGCTAGCTCCTTCTGTAAGGTCGAAGTTTGGTTTTTTTTTTTTTTCTTTTTTAAAACGTGTGGTAAGTTCCTATGGGATCAAACTGCTGAGGTCATCGGTCCCTAGGCTTACATACGACTTAATCTAGCTTAAACTAACTTACGGTAAGAACAAAACACACACACACACACACACACACACACACACATGCCCGAGGGAGGACTCGAACCCTGGCGTGGGGAGCCGCGCGAACCGGGGCAAGGTGCCGTAGACCATGCGGCTAAGTTTGGTATTAAAAACCCTTGCACCACCTTCACCATCACTAGCTGAGAGGTTGTTACGGATCGTAGTCAACAAATTAAAACGAAGAGGGCTCTGTTTTATGTAAAATGCCCTAAAAAGCCACAGATAAGTGATATGGATATTGGAAAAATGTATAGAGTACGATATACCTCGTCTGTTAAAAAAGTTCGTGAGGGGAGTTCTAATTGTGATAAGGGCGGAAATCCCACCAAAACTGGTGAAAATTTATGTTACTGAAATTTCTAATCATGTGATGATACATATGTAAAAACTTCCAGATTAAAATTTTCACTCTGCAGCAGTGTGCGCGCTGATACGAATCTTCCTGGCAGATTTAAACTGTGTGTCTGACCGAGACTTGAACTCGGGACCTTTGTCTTTCGCAGGTAATTGCTCTAGAAACTGAGCTACCCAAACACAACTCACAACCCGTCCTCACAGCTTTCCTTCCGCAATAATTCATCTCCTACCTTCCAAGGAAGTTCCGAATGTAAATACTGTTTTGAGAAACAGTGCTTTCCGTTCACCATCCACGATGAAAGGGCGGGAATTTTTCAAAGAGTAAAATGAATTTTATATGGAGTTCAAGCAACATATCAATGTAATTTTTTTCCAGGTATGCATATAGCTCACGCATAATACCTACCTAATTTTAGTCCCCTTCTTTTAGTCAGAGATACACGATTTCAAAACGGAGAGGTCTTTTAAGACTCATTAACATCGGTTGATAGAGAGATCTCTCGTTGTCTTATTGAGCCAATGTTTATCGTGTTGTTCAGTTTCCTTGAGGAGGGTGCATGGAGAGGATACGAACAGGCAAACGCTCACAAATTGCACACCGACTCGCTAGCCCCGTCCGAGTCATGGAATCAGACAATGACAGAAACCTTGCTTAGATGAAGTGTGCTACCAACATTCTAATTTTGGCTTCTTTCTCATTAGAAAGGTATGAAGAGTCAAAATTTACAATTATTTCATAGAGCATACGACAGAGAAGCATTTTTGCATAACACTACATGAAATGCATATAAACGCATTTGTGTTGACAATAATGGAGAACTTGCCATTAGGTACGCATATAGTACTTAAAATATGGGGCAGGGATCAGATTTATCACCTAAAAGTAATAAGTAAAATCAAAATTAGTTGCGCCCGTGAATGCTCAGTATCGAAGTTATCAAACCGCGACTCATAGTATGTAAGTTAAGACATCTGTGCATTGCTCTTATCATGTAATGTATATTATTTTAGGAGTGAGTGACAACATCCTACACAAAATATTAAAAGTGCCCATTTTTCACCGGAATACGTGTCTCAGCTCGCCGCCGCTATGGGTTCCGATTAGCTGAAGTGTTCTCACCATGGCGCGTACTCTCTCATGCTCTGCCAACTTGTACAATAAGGGCTGCATCATCACATACAAAAGTTTACGTTGCCATCAACGTAACACACGCTACACACGAAGTGTATTGTGCTTACACTAGATGGTCAGCTCGCCTCGTACCATACGTTAAGTATAGCCCTCTGATACCTACCTATCTTCAAAAAATTCAGGTCTCGAATTCTTACGATATAGTCAAAACACGCATAGAAATGAGAAAACGTAGCCGTACTTCACTGTTTCGCAGCTCGAAAACTGAATGTTTCTAGCTAGAACCATACCAATAAAACTGTTCTTACTTTCACGTAAGGAATCCGATCCTTAAAAATTGTCCACTATTTTAGGTACTCTTAATATATTTAACAGCAAACGCTACCTCAGCTTCAAGACACGAGCGGTTTAAGTGAATTACTGTTGTTTTATGCGGGGATGCCATTCTGTCATGTTCGTCGTCACTGCTCTGTTATGTTTTTGCTAATTTCGATTCCTTGCTCCTTGGTAATAAGTACAGCACTGCTTTAGGAGCGTACTTCTATTTAGTGCTGTGAAATGTAATATAATTAGTGTGTACATCTACATTTACAATTGCAAGCCGCAGACCATCGCTAGAATTATAGAGCAAGTGGAGGCGATCCAAAGACGAACAGCGCGTTTCGTCACAGGTTCATTTACTGAGACCGAAAGCTTTACGGAGACGGATCATTCATCTCCAGATTCAGACACTACAAGCGAGACGTTCATAATGGTATGATCTAGTACTACATATCTTCCTCCTACTTGTCTCTCTCCGAAAAGATTGCGAACGCAAAATTAGAGAGACTCGAGCTCACACGGAGGGATACCAACAATTGTTCTTTCCGCGTACTGCAGGAAAGGAAGGAAGTGGCAGTGGTATTTAAAGTACCCTCCGCCATAATATGATGAATGTAGATGTAGACGTTATGTGACAGAGAGTAGTTGTATTTCAGTTGATATCCGTAACACTAACGGGTAAGCCTGAACTAAATGTTCGTATTCGAAGCCTTAGTATCTTACATAAACATTACCGATAGTTAGATTCATCTACTTGTACCTTCTTAAACAACTGCTTGAGTTATCTCTTAATTTTTTGGCTAAAGAAGTGGAGAGTAAAGTCGCATCATATGTGGCGATGTCTAACAATATAAAATCTGGTTCATTAGAATTCGGGCGTGCAACTTCAGAAGCTCGGTTCCTTCAGTTGATATTTCTGCCGAAAAACTATACGATCGAAATATCAGTTCAAGAAATGGAGTTTCTGAGGCTGCACATTGAAATCTATTGAGTAAATCAGTACTCAGTAAAAATATGAAGATGCATGTCAGTATAAAATGCTTTTGAATATTTACACTCGTTGGTAAATTTGCTTTCATTGAGTAAGTCGGCTGTCAATCTTCGCACGAAGCGCTGGAAACACTGTATACGTTGTTCAGCATATGTTTAGACGCTTTCGTACAACTTAGTCCTGTCAGAAATAGCGTTGCTTAATCGTTTCCATCCACATGTAAACAATCTATACAATACGGCGACTGGTCACTCGCAGTATGCATAAACACTATCATTTTATTCGTATACACATACGCCTTTGCGTGGAACAAAGCCGGGAAACAAGCGAATGTTGAAAACAGTGACTGTTACTGTCACGATGTTCTACTTGCTTAAAGACATCATTGTCTAAAATTACGGGTAAACTTACCTGTCGGTCCAGTGACTTGGGTGCATGTTACTGCTGACAGACTTCGTCTTAATGCTTATGTCGAACGCAGTGCCTTCTGTGCAAAGTTGTTCGTTTGCTGAGCCGAACAGTCGATTTTTCTGCGTAATTATATCGGCTTATTGTCCCACATGTAGCATGTTTATGGAAACTAATCGTTTCATAACTCTGAAAATATAAGCATCAAGGTACTCGCGTTGCAGTGCTGTTGTCTGCTAATTACGACCAATAGATTCACAATCATCATAAACGAGGTATTATTTGGTATTTGCAAGACAAAATATATCTTTACACACGCAGTAATTACACATTTATATTTCCAAAAATAGAACTGACTGTGTTGTCGTATGTTCTTACCTTCTTGGTCAGAAGAGCTGATGTGGAGTTTTGATACAGCGATTAAAATATAGGGGGTGGAACAACATGGGTACATCATTTTCGGTGTATACGCACACCAGTGGTCTAATAACAAAAGCTATTGTCATCACATTATCCAAATCTTTGTCACCAACTATTCTATTCCACTGCGTTTCAATCTCTTAAAACTTTATCTCTCCTCTTACATCTACATATGAATGATCGCTATGATGATGTTCATACTCAAGTGTTTTGGCAGACGATTCATGTGGAAAAAATGAAGACCTAGCTCTTTCCATGCGAGCTCTTATTTTTCTTATTTTATTATGACGGTTATTTCTCCCTCTGTAGGATAGAGTCAGCCAAATATATATATACATTCATAGGAAAAAGTTGGTGATTGAAATTCTGTTAAAATATCTAGCTCTACGACATTTTTTTCAATGATTATTACCACAACTCGTTTATCATATTCGTGACACTTTCTCCCCTGTTTCACGATAAAACAAAACGACTTTCCCTTCTTTGAACTTTGTCGATGTCCTCCGGAAGTCCTGTTAGATAAAAATCCCACACCGCGCAGCAATACTTCAGAAGATGACGCTTAAGTTTACTATAGGAAGTTTGTTTTACTGGGTTTGTTGCACCCTGTTAGTGTTCTGCCAGTAAAAAGCAGTCTTTGATTCTTCTTCCCTACAACACTTTATTTGTGATGGATCAAATTTAAGACTTTTGTAATTGCCATCCCTAGGTATTTAGATGAACCGATAATGTGTTTCGTTAATCGTCGTTTAACCGAAACATAATGTAATTTTTAGCGCTCGTGCGGAAGACGTCATGATTTTTCGGTCAACTGAAAATTTTCGCACCGTATAGAAATCTTGTCTTAATCGTCCTCTAATTCGTTTTGATTCTGATGACTTTTCTAGACGATAAGATGCAGCATCATCTGCAAACAATCTAAGACAGCAGCTCCGATTGTCTCCTAAATTTTTCATATACAAGGGCTTTTCGTTTATTTAGGCCCCGTCGGTCGCAAAATGGAAACCACAGTGAAAATAAAAAATGTGTTAGTTTCAACAGTTAACTACCCTTTCCAGCTACCTGTCTACACACTCGCCGCTCCGAGTTAGACATTTTTCGTAGCGATGTACCAAATCTCCAATACCTTCGTCATAGAAGGCAGCCGCCTGTACAAGCCGCCAATTCATTGCGCTGGTTTGTAATTCGTTGTCTGCGCGAAAACATTGTCTTCATAGCCAGCGGTTCATGTTAGCAGAGATGAAACTGAGAGGGAACAAAGTATGGTGGTGATCAAATACTTTCCATCGAAAACGCTGCAGGAACGTTTTCGTTGCCCCTGCAGGGTGCGGCCAAGAATTGTCATGAAGAAGGTAATGCGTGACGTTACGTTATGTGGGCTGCATGAAATCAGTAGGAATCTCGTAGCACGCCCTCACACTTTGCGGGAGGCACTGTTTTCTAGGCATCTTTACATGCTCACCGTATGCTCAGAACTGAAAAGAGTGACATGACGCAATCGGCAGGTATATTAAAGGTATTATCCAACATAACAGTGCAAAGCTTCGTGGTATTTTCGCAGTGGTTTCCATTTCGCAATAAACGAATAGCCCTTGTGGATTAAGAACAGAAGAGGGTCTATAACGCTTCCTTGGCGGACCTTCGATACAACTTTAGCTTCACATGCCTTCCTGTCAGTCATTACGAGCTGTGACCGTTCTGACACGAAGCTAATTGAGTAGCCTTGTAACTGTGAAACGTCCCCTTAGAAAAATTATACATGACTGTGCTTAAACTGACACACAATATTTTTAGCGCAACGCAATCTGACTTTTAATAATCCCTACAAGAGAATGGCCCTGACTAACAATAACCTATACCTTTTACAAATCACTTACCTCACAAAAATCTTCGTTGCTCAAACTACTGCAATACAGCGAGCGCCAATACTGCCAACTTAATAGCGTTCAAAAGTCACAATATATATAGCAGTTCATGACATCCATTCTTACAAATGTACTGTTTCTGATGGGCACACGTCCAGATCATCCGCTCTCAAAAGTCCGCCATTTCTCTCCCCGCATCCACCACCGCTGGCGGCTCACCTCCAACTGCGCAACGCTACGCGCTGTTAACAGCCAACTGCCCAACACTACAATAGCAAATTCCAACAATGCCACCCAGCCACAGACTGCACACAGCACAGCCAGTGATTTTCATAGAGAGCGTTAGGTGGTGGTGGCGTTACCATTATAACAACCTAAACAGCCTACTTACAGCTGTTCTATGTGTACGAGGAGCCAATGCATGTCCACCCGCTTTTTTTTTTGGGGTTGTAAGGGGCTTCCTTAAATGACTTCAGGAGTATTCCCGGACGGGCCCTTAAATCAGGCAGCGGCCCTTTCCTTCCCACATCCATGTCCAACTTCCATTAACGGTATCTGCTTTAGTGTGGGCGCCTCATTCTAGAGCAAGGTACGTAATTCGAAACATTTCTTCGTCGGTAATAGTATTAGTCAGATATAACTGTCAATAGCTGTTACTCGATTATCCTTGCAAGGCGCACACCTGAAAAGTATTTTCCGTTCCGGAAAAGTGTTTTACCGACTAGAGCCAACGCTACATTTTTGTATTTGTGATGTCTTTGTTACTTGTTCTAACATATTGCGGTTTCAAACAGCTCAGAGTAATGGAGGAAGAAGAGGAGGACGTTACAGTGCAGTCGCGAGCGAGGCAAGAGATCATCAGTGCTTCGAGCCGCTCGACTTCCAGCACAGAGAGGGGGGAGACAGAAGCAGCGACACTGACATCGACCATCAGCGTGCAGTCATCTAGCCAGGCCAGCATTAGACAGCACGGCGTGATTATTACTCAGCAGCAACCCTCCGATGACGATTCCGATACAGTAGGGAACGCTAGCGACGCCGACGAAGGCGCCGCCGCACTGCCGGAATTCGAACCCGACACCGACGTCGCTTCCTTCTTGGGAGCGCGTCAGTCTCGCACCACATCCACCAAAAGCTCGCTATACTCCTCGAAATCGACCGAAAATGTGGTGTCGTGGAAGACATCCACTCAGCTGACGTCGTCATCCAAATCCTTCCTGATGTCTCACGCTAAATCCGAAGAAACTAGTCCGAACGCCTCACCGACGAGGGCTCCAGGGGGCGCTTACAAGCCGGGCGGCGGCACCATCTACAGCGCCCGCTCGACCGAGAACGTGGCCAGCTGGAAGGAGACGCAGCAGTTGCAGCAGTTGGCCGTCCGCTCCAGCTCGTCCAAGGGGTCCTCCCTGTCGTCACAGGAGGAAGCGTCGCCGCCGCGCGGCCTGACGCAGGCGCACTCCGTCGAGACTTCGAGCGTCGGCCAGGAAGGCCGCCAATGGCTGTCGGCGGCGGCGAGCCGCGCGGAATTGGCGCGCTCCATGGAGAGCCTGCGCACCGCCGTCACCCAGCAGCAGTCCGGCAAGCTGCAGGCGCACCACCACCACCGCCAGAGCTTCCTCACGTCTTCGGAGCGGGACATGAGGCGCGTCGTCGCCACGTCGGTGGAGGCGCGCTCGCTCGAGTCCCTGGAGCGCGAGATCCGACTGAAGCGGCGCGCCGTGTCGGGGGAGGAGCCACCGTCGGCGTCTGGGGGCGAGGAGCCGCTGTCGGCGGAGCGGCGACGCGGCCTGTACGCGGTGGGCGGCGAGCGGCGCGCAGCCGTGCCTTCGCACCTCTCTCTGCTCACCACCCCGGTACCGCAGGACCGTCGCCTCACCATTCTGTCGCCGCACTCACCCATGGCGCCCCCGGACCTGCTGCAGCTCGCCTCGCTCAAGAACCGCCGCAAGAAGGCCGTCGTGCTGCCCAAGCTCATTCTGCCGCGCAGCGAGAGCGACGTCTTCATGGAGTGAGTAGAGTGACTCCTTCCTGTCGTTATACGGGGTTTTACACTTCGTGTTACACACGGGTAGAGATTGTACAGGGGACACGCTAGATAGAGTTTTACATAGAAACCCTTGTCCGGAACCGTCATTCAGCGACGCTACAGTGTGTCAAAGTTATGGCCACCAGCGCCGTGATTATGTTAAAGACTGTCAAGAATATTGGAGAAGGATAAATGTATCAATATTAGGTAACTGTTCCTGTACTAGAAACGAAGGAGTCGAAAGTTATAAGCGAAAATCGTTCTGATACTTCTGATATTGGAATAGAGGAAAGGTGCCTATTATGAGACACACTTTTGTAAACCCATTTGAAAGACCTAAAAGTAAGTGCAATTGTATTTTTTATGATGGTAATAAGATCTTACATTATTTAATTTTATCATACAATTATCGTAGTTGCAGTAATAAACAATCTTTAGAGTAGTTATTAGATCTTCACAGACAAGGCATTTCGTAGAAATGAGATCAAGGTTTCCCAATATGAGACAGTAATAATATTTTGCTTTAATTATTTTATTACATAATGACATACGAATATACAACTTTTACATGTTCATTCATTTCTGTTATCCTTCACTCATTTCACACTACTTAGGTTTATATTTACGACATCCGGGGCAAACAAAATTGTCTTCTGTGACACCGCAATCTTCATGAGCCCTGCGATAACATTTCTTGCACTGTGCCCATTTCTCCCCGTGTTTGCCTTCAGAAGAGCGCCCAGTACAGAACAGACAATCTGCGTCATCGTCATCACTGCTGTCTGAATCCCCACTGTCATCAAGATAGACATCGGATTCCGAGTCACTACACGATTCTTCTGCTTTAGGTCTACGATTGGAAGATTTTCCACTCTTCTCCCCAAATAACTTTCTCGCTGCTTTCTTAGCTTCAGCCTCTGATTTCTTCTGTTTAGATTCTTGCAACTGCTTCACATAATGAGTTGAAGTTAGTAACGCAGCAGAGTACTAACGCGATGTTTGACCTATTTGTCTAACTCCAGCTGGTTTTGCGATGTGTGGGAGAGATCTGATGTCTGCTGGGCTGACAGCTTGACCATCACCATCAGTAGTTTCATTTTCGTTTTTGGCACCACTTTCTTGAAGAGCGTAAGCATGGCGATGAATTGAAAATTCATGTTCCCTAAAGATGTTTCTGTTGCATGGGATGACACCTGTTTTTTCTGAAGGCAATCACAGATGCTTCGATTGTTGCTGCTCGGTTGTAAGCTGCCCCAAATAATTTGGCTATTAATAGTGGGGTGATAACACGACCTGGGTTACTTGCCAACCACGTTTCTATCTCTTGGGCGTAGGTTTTCAAAGGCCCCAGAAATCCGACGTCAAGTGGCTGCATTTTATGCATGGAGTGAGGTGGCAAACATACAATATGAACATTGTTTTAACGTGCTTTATCTAACACATTGAGATTCTTTGTGTGGGAATAATGCTCATCAAGATCAAAATGACAGGGTCATTTGAAGATGGCTTTACATGACTCACAAAATGACCAAACCACTGAGTAAAATGTGAGTTTGTATCCAGCCACTTGGATGTCAAGCTGATATTGATCATGCAGGTGCACCGTCCATCAAGTTCCAGAAAAACATTCCAATTTCTGATCATAAGACTAGTGAAAGTAATCCCTGTTTATGATAATTTAATCGAATTAAAATAAACGCAATTGCCAAAATTTTACTACAATAACTGATGAAATATTGTTATCTCATGATAATATTGCGTAAATTACATATAAAAAATCGTGAGAGAACGAGTTACCCTAATATGCGATAGGTATCGTAATATGCGACACTGTCACGTATTTTGATCCCCATACTATCGCATATTAGGAATTTCGCCATTTTACACAAAGAGTCACGCACTTGCTAACAACGATTGTTGGAAAATGAACCTAATTGTCAATAATTATAGGTAATACCATTACAAATAACAACAATAAAAGAGTACAGTAATATCCACTCACCATTAAGCTGAAATATTGTCTCAACACCGATGTCGCAAAAACTCCAAACACAAGAAATTTTGTATCAACCTCTACGTACTGTGTCCGGCTCAACTACGGCGTCCTACTCGCTGTGTCGTCGTCTGGCACGCAATAGACGTGTTTAAGAAACTATCCGTCAGATTGCAATCCGTAACATGAGCACAGTTGGGGTGTCTCATATTAGGGAACTATCGCATAATAGGCACCTGTGAACGCTAAAATTATGAAATTTTGTACACTGACTTCTGTAAAGCCAGTAAATGTTTCCTTAAGAGCAAATTTTGAGATTCTGAGTGTAAGTTGAGATATGGAGCTAAGTGTACGGAATTCTGCATGAATTCAGTATTATACTTGCAGAATTATAATTAAAAATTATTAAAATTCTCCTACTCGATATATTCAAGAAAACCTCACCCGAGGAAGCTTATTATATGCAAAGAGATTAAACAGAGAAAATTCTGTAGATATCTCTTGAACAGATTCTGAGAAAAAGGTACATATATCTATGTTCTAAAATAAAATATTTAAGTCCCATAAAAAAGTTATATGTATAAAATGCAAGGAAGTAAACACTAAATGCATTAATTTCATTTAAAGCATTGTACAAAATTTCGTTGCCGTATCCTTAAAATTGTGGGTTTGGTGCATCCCTTAAACAGTGTGTCTTTTTCATGAATTTCAGCCTCTTTAAGAGCTATGAGCACCACGTCATCTCCCATACCGTGAAACAAATCTTTTCTGCTGCAAGCTCTTTGCTCTCGATATTTAGGAAGACTATCTACCAAAACAAACAAAATATCTCTAGCAAACATTGGATGTGAAACGCATACCTTAAGTGCTCTGTGCACTTTTTCACTAGAAAAGATGTATTTCGCAGTAGCGATGATGAAATAGTGCTCAGAGCTCATGTTTATACGATTTTTCTTTTTTTGGCCCATACTACAGCCTCAAAACATGGAAAGAAGAGAGCTTGCGGTAGAAGATTTCTTTTTCACAGTATAGATGTAGAGGTGCTCATAGCTCTTAAAGTATGCATTTCAGAGACCATGTTTACTAGGCTTATTTTTGCCTCGCATGGCCGTTCCTGTCATATGCCTGAATGTTGACCATTCCTCATGGTACACCTAGTATAAGGACTTCAAATGGCCAGCCCGAGTCAATTCTGTAGTAAAGGATTCGTGGAAATGTTGATTCAAAGCATGAGTTGGCTCAGCCATCGGCTAAGAAGTTTTTATTGCCTCCCTTGAAATCTTTGTATAGTGTAGGTACATTTTTATTTGATTCATTAATGTGATGATTAATGTAACGTTTTTATTCTTCACTTCAGTGTTAATTTTTTCATAGGCAATTCATAATGACAATTTCGTTTCAACCAGTATGGACATTAAACGGTTTTTACGACCATTAACTGAAATAAACTTTGTAGTGGAAAATAAGATGCGTACTGATGCTCTTGGTCAATAACATGGCCACTGTGCGGGTATCCATACAGCACATCTTCAAAAGCAGTCGCCTTCTGTGGGAAATATTGTTCCAGGTTCCTTTATGGTAAATTATTTTAGAATGTCTAGTGATGTTGCGTTGCTGACGTACTATACATAAATTACTGATATCTCCAGGTAGAGAGAAATCTCCGAAACTGATAATGACAATCATGTTTGCTTTCTCTGACAACTTAATACACACTTACACACTCACACACACACACACACACACACACACACACACACACACACACACACACACACACACAAAAGTAAATTTTGTACAATGAAGAAATCGCACAATAGTTGCTAAATCAACGATATTTTATTGTATATACCACGGTTTCGGATCATTTAAGGTTCCAACATCTGGTGTAAACTGTTACAATGGATTTTATGTAAGTAATGCCACAAAATATGTTATTTCCCTTCCCCTCTTTATTGTTTTACATGTTTCAACATTCTGGAGACTTTCGGTTGCCGGTTGTGATTTCAGTTTTTTTTTCAGGTTTTTCTAGGTCCTCCCGTTTACCCCATTCGTTACAGAATTTTTGTTCAATGAGAACAACGGCGTGAGAAAGACTTCACATAGTTAAGTAACCGTCTGTTCTCTTTTTGAATTGGTTTTAATTAATTTTAGAAATTTTAGACGCATTGTTCCTTATCTGACTTTTAAAATTTGAGGATCCCCTCCCACTCTACTGTAACATTATATTTTCACTATTACAGTTTACACCAGATTATGTAACTTAAAATATTCCGAAACCAATCGTGTACATAATAAAAGATTGTTGATTCAGCAACTGTTGTGGGTTTTCATTACTTTACAAAATTGATTTATGCAGCTTCGTCTTTCGCACAAGAACAATTCTTTGTACACACACTACAGCTTGTGCGATTGATCCCACAATGTGGAGTGTTCTACGTCGCTGTAAACGTCGAAAATGGGTTGAAGAAAGCTGTGGTCTATGAAAAAGAACCGTCTTATAAGAAATCGTTTCAAGTTTTCCGTGTAGATTTAGTTCTGTCATCACTCATGAATTCGCATTGTTAATGAAGGTGAACACATTGTGATCTATACGACTTACTGCCTTTCTTCTCTTTTTATGAAGCTCAGTAATCACTGCTCAAAAAATGCTTCCACGTGTGCTTGATGATGATGACCACAACATATTTTAGTGAGTAACTGATAGAGGATATTCACCATTCGTAATAAAGTAACACAAGACAACTTGCGTTAAATTTTGTAAAGCAGGTAAAAATATCCTCTAAAATAGTGTACAGTTGCATGTAATTAGCTGTAAAACACACACACACGCACGCACGCACACACACACACACACACACACACACACACACACACACAATGACATAAAAAACAGCTGAACCATGAACCATCCATACATAAACTTGTCGAAATCTCTTACCTGAAAGCTTATCTTTATCTACAAACAGACCAGAGGTACACAATTTATTCAGTATCTGCTCTGTTGTAGACTATAAACTGTGCTCCATTAAACTGTTGCGTCCTGAAACATGCATCCCACAAGTACCTCAAAATAGGTGGGTCTCTCGAAAGCTCTAAAAACTGAACGATGGAAAACAATGGTCCATACGAAAATAAATCATATCAAACTTACCCGATGAGGGAAAACGACCAGATAAGTTGCTTTAACATAGTGTAGATACTTTTCGGCCCTTCCCTGTCAACCTATACGCTGTTGACGGACGACCCTCTGATTTAACGGACGCACAGTTCCTCTTTGTATACCCTGTAAACGTTCAGGGCGTAGTTTGGCAGAATTCCAACACAGAGGAAAATTATTGAAGAATGAGGCTGAAAAGCATTTTATGATTACACTTTTCTCTGAAAAGCTCATCTTATATTTCATTGTGAGTGGACACCTGAATGAGTATAATCGTACCTTTGATTCCCCCAAGGGTTACTAAATCAAAGCACATGTCCCACACATCCCAGTATGAGCTTGTTGTGTATCGAATGAAACCTAGCACCCAATCACTTTCGTATCAAAAATACTGCCACTTTCCCAGTATTATTACTCACAAATAGAGAGAAAGACTTCTACATCGTTTTTCGCATGGAAAATTTCCCCGAATATCTTTCCGCCAATTTATCTGAATTTCATCTCAGCCCTTAAAGCCCTTCTGATGATCTTCGCCTTGACCACTGAATCCCGAACACAACAGCCACCGCTTAGAGCATTCGGCTCTTGTTGTGATTAACTACCAGTATAAAATCTTATTTTTTTCATGGCACACCATGTCAGTATGGACTCCCAGTCTCATGTCCCAGTGGGCCACTTGTAGTCTTTGTTTTTTCCCCAAAGGTCTATAGTCAAGTTGAAAACCTCTTCCTAGCAGTCCTAAAAGACCTACCACTGACAGCCTTTGGAGTAGCAGATGAAACAGCAACGATCACCTCTCACAGTGTGTTTATGACTGTACATGTATGACCAAAATCTTCAACCTAAATCCAGAGTTCGCTCGACCATCAGCTTCGGGTATGTCAAGAGCCGCGTCTCCTTTCTGCAGCTACTGAAGTCGATTGTGTTATCATCCAAGCAGTCTTCTTCAGTCAGTCATCTCTCCGTCGAGGGCGCTGGGTCTTCACCAAAGCCACACAGCTTACACGCCATTATATGAACTAACATAGCATGAACCACTATGTTGCAACATAACAGCACATTGACAGGTGTGTGTGTCATCTCCCAACCAACCTCCCATCAGCAATTTCGATTGTAGCCTGTTGTTGACGGTGATAGATGCAATGTTCCAGTTTACTTTTACGAATATATTACAAATACCCACAACCTCGGAAGAAGCCACCACTGGAGCACTAGCTTAAATTTTCCCATTTAAATGCCTCCGTAAGGTCACAGTCTGGGTAATGAGTCTCATTTCCGACCTCAGGTGTTGAATGAAGTCAATGCGCTGTGTTACCCGTCAACTGCCTTCCACCTCATTCTATCACTTTGCCAGTGGATCGTTAGAATGCCTTGTACAGAAATTCAAAATACACATGGCCAGGATCGTTCAGGATAGTAATTGTGAGACAGGTTTAACAAATTTCTTAAGCATACACTGTGCCGTCGAAACAACGGGAAGAGTTCAGCAGAGTTTCTCCTTGAAGGCCAGACACGGAAAGCTCTTTGCCTCTCCCAAACAGATGGTCAACCACCGACATTACTGGACTGGCATCTCTGCAATAAAACCCCGCTGGAAAATTCCACGTTATTTGTTTCGAGTATTCTTCGTAATTTCTATAACAGTAAATTGAACTGACCGTAGTAACTCGCTCTATTTACTAAACCATCAATGTGTCTTTCCTCGGGTCGCCCCTTCCCCCATCCCCAAAAGCAAAAAATCCTTTTTCGAAGAAAAGTCCAGTGACATTTTCCAGTTTTCTGAGTTGAACTAATTTGAGCCCACTTCGAAGACCCCAAATTTGTCTTGACGTTCACATGAGTATTTACACGCCTCACCAACTATAACAATTTGATCGTAAAGGCCACATTTTTCTCCGCACAATAGATCTCGCAATGATATTTGGAAACACAACGAGAACAAAATTTGTAAGTTTCTGTTGTGTTAGTTGTCGAGTCATACAGAACTCTTTGTGAAGCATGAGGAAGTCTGTCCGATAATTCCACAATACTCTATCATTGATTTTCTCTATTGCCTTACGTTTAACATAAGTTCATCACTGCCTCGTCACGAACACAACTTCGTCTGTTCTGAAACATGCAGCAACTTTGTCTAACAGAATATCAGTCTCAAAATTCTCTATATAAATTTCAAAAATTTGAAGGTCTGTTCTGAAACATGCAGCAACTTTGTCTGACAGAATATCAGTCTCAAAATTCTCTATATAAATTTCAAAAATTTGAGGGTAATTATCTGCAGATAATCTCTCTCTCTCTCTCTCTCTCTCTCTCTCTCTCTCTCTCTCTGTCTCTCTGTCTCTCTGTCTACCTCTCCTCAAAGAAAACGAGCTACTGTGCGTGCTTAACAGTCGGCGGGATATGTGATTGCAATGGTCTGCCAAATCTGTCACACGGAACACAACGTCACAGCGATCATACCTCTCATGATACATGACGGGTACCGACCTACGATCCCTACGCATCTTCTTTCCCGTTTGTTCTGCAAACGGAAGTTATTTTCCCAACTGCCCCCGAATAACAGTTGTTTCTTCTTAAGTGATATTTACAGAATAGAAGCTAAATGACACAGTAATGAAGAGCTACTTCGTTCACTTTGATACGTCAATAATAAATCAGATACAACCCTATTAATGAAACTCAAGGTGACGTTAGTGTTGAGTGACAGTGTTCACTCCGACACGATGAAAGATTCTGCAATGTGTGAGCAACGTCATTCACCGAAATCGACGGCATTAAGAACCATGAGTGTAGGAAATATGGGCAAAGCCATCTCAGAAACATAAAGTGTAATTACGCGACTCTTGACTAGCACATCTACTGGTGTTCTTTCACGTACAAATTCGAAAAAAGTGTTTATGTTGGAGAATGATATAGGTTGATTCCTCACCTGGAATATTGAGGGGTTTTCCGGTAGAAATTGCTAAACAGTCCTAGGCTCAATTGGAGTCCTTATAAAGACTACAATTTCACGGTTAAGTGTTTTCTGTCTGTCGTATTACGAAAAAGCAAAATGTATATAATGTTCTCAGTAAAACTTTATCATTGTAAAGTTCTCAAGGAAGCCAAGAAAACTTTCTATCTCTTCGTCGTGTCTTTGTGCTTACTGTAAACTGTCTCTTTTCTACAATGGTTATTCGGCGAAATTGAGAATTCACAGAAGCTTATTGTGTTAAGTTGGCGCATTTTATATATCTGCATCCGCTTGTCGGTTTGTTGTTGGTGGTACTGGATAAAAGAGAGAGACTGTCTGCCTTCGCTTTTACGGGTCCGCTTCAGCGTCGCGCTCTGTTAAAGTGTGGGCGAGAAATCCGCGAGGAAGACATTTCTCACTTTACCTCTCCTGCAAAGCCGCTCAAGATGAAGAGCGTATGACAGGTACGCTAGCTCGCACAGAAAGCTCGTATACACCCGCTTGCCACCGCCTACGAATATTGCTGTGTCAGTACCAACACGCTTTCTAAATACGTTACTGGATTACGGTCTTAGACCATCCTTTACTTCGTACTCCCCTACACTGCACTGCCACTGTGGCCGAGCGGTTCTAGGCTCTTCAGTCCGGAACCGCACTGCTGCTACGGTCGCAGGTTCGAATCCTGCCTCGGGCATGGATGTGTGTGATGTGCTTAGGTTGGTTAGGTTTAAGTAGGTCTAAGTTCTAGGGGACTGATGACCTCAGATGTTAAGGTTCCATAGTGCTTAGAGCCATTTGAACGATTGGAACCAGATCAGTAGCTATTCACTTGCGCGTGTTTACTGATAATCTTGATACAAAATGGCTCTGAGCACTATGCGACTTAACTTCTGAGGTCATCAGTCGCCTAGAACTTAGAACTAATTAAACCTAACTAACCTAAGGACATCATACACATCCATGCCCGAGGCAGGATTCTAACCTGTGACCGCAGCAGTCGCTCGGCTCCAGTCTGTAGCGCCTAGAACCGCACGGCCACTCCGGCCGACCTTGATACAAAAGAACTCTACATACCAATAGTGGCTTCTAGTTAGGAAGTGGACTAATAGCAGCTATAAATTGCAGTGTAGAAGTTATCTTGTGTTCGCGGCGTGGAACAGATTATTAACGTGAAAACCTCACTCAATTTGTTAGACATTTTCGTACGTCCGTAGATGTATAGTGTAGTGCGATCGACCGTTCATCTGTTATTTTCTTAACACAAACGTCGTAACTCATCATCGAGCTGTTTTGTATGTACGTGGTGGGCATGGGTTCCCAAGCCATTACATTACTTCTTTCCTCGTGCTGTCCTGTTACACTTGTAAGTGCGCTGCTTCTGTGTCGGCAGCGCTGTGGAGCCCTTTGCACTGGATCTCTGACTGCGCTTTCTTTGTGAGAGACTCTGTGGCTGGTTGGACTCGTTGTTGGAAGTTAATCGCCAGTACTGTTGGGCAGTTGGAAGTTAGTCGCCAGCAGTGATGGAAGTACTGTTGGGCAGTTGGAGGTGAACAGCCAGCAGTGATGGATGTTAAATGTGAGAAGATAGCATTGGTGGAGGGTAGAGGTCTGAAGTGTTAGCGTAGGCTAACGATCTGGAAATATCCGACTTGGAGATTGAAAATTACTCATGTATATATATGTTTGCACTGGATGTCAATGACGATTTATATTCGTGTTTGAGCTGGATGGCAGATTATTAAGGTAAAAAATACATTATTTGGTTTGCAACAAAATCATTCCTTTGCTTACCACATGCCTATTAGTAGTTAGTGGCTTTAGTAGTTAGAATCTTTTGTTTAGCTGTCAGTATTAACACTCGCTGAATTGCAGTGGATTTTTGTGAGGTAAGTGCTTAATGAAATGTATAGATTATTGTCAGGATTGCTTCTTATTCAGGGCCATGCTTTTGTATTAATTATTTGAAGTCAGGTTGCAATTTTTTTGAGCAGTCAGATTGCGTTGCGCTAGAATATTGTGGGGCAGTGTTGACATGATAAGAAAAAGTAAAGAGAAATTAGGTTCAGTACGTTCAGTTTTACTCACCTGTTTCAGAATCAAATAACGTAGAAGTTTCATCTTCCCAGTCATTCAGCAATATAAGTACATACACACACATTTACATATTTAAATAAAGAAGTTTCACACACTGACTACATTTTTTCTCCTGCTTACTCTCTAGGACAAATAAATTTCTTGTTGACAACACAGCCCGCTCGTACCCCGTCGGTTTTGGCTTCTCCCACTTTGTCCATTATTTTACACCACATTTTTGGTTAACTAACTTTAGGGATTGATCGGCTATGAGAGGGGCGGGCCCCGTCACATGCATAACTCCAGGAGACTCGTGTCTGGCTCCACCCACCTACTGACCTAATAATTTTTCTCGCCTTGTTTTCTTATTTTCGGTCCAACTACCGAGAGGGGTAGCGCAGTGATTAGCACACTGGAGTCGCATTCGGCAGGATGACTGTTCAAACCCGCGTCGGGCCATCCTGATTCAGGTTTTCCGAGATTCCCCTAAATCGCTTAAAGCAAATTCCGCTATGGTTCCCCGGAAAGGGCACGGCCGCTTTCTTTCGCCATCCTTCCCTAATCCAAACCTGTGTTCCGTCTCTATGTCCTCGTTGGCGACGGGACGTTAAACACGAATCTCCTCCTCCGCCTCGGTCCAACTGATATCCATCACGCTTTTAGCCTTCTCACTTTAACTATTTGGAATCTCCCGGCTAGATCGCCTTGTTTACTGTGTAACTATCCTTGCACTTAATCAGGTTGGCGAGGGTTCGGATGCGTGTGTGATTTCTCTCGCCACAGATGGTCCGAGGAAGCACCTCGTCTGCTCTCACCAATGTACCTGCCCGACCCATATACTTTTTACCTCTCCTTAAATTATTTCTCAGCTCTGGCATCAGTATTGCTTTCAGTGCCTCGATATTACCACTGCTACGTACTTTCATAATTCTGTCAGATTTACGTCGAACGTCACTGACTCCAGATGAGCTCTCTCTCTCGACCGAGGGACTGATGAACCCACTGTTTAGTCCCTTAGTCCCAAACCAGCCCACCACCCATTCATTTTGGATATATTCCTACGACTATGAACCACGGCTCGAGCAGAGCTGGGGCATTGCTGAAGATACTGCTTTGGCATTCGGGAACACCAGGATTCCAATCTTCTCCGATGGTCTTGATGTAGATTTTCTAGATCGCTTTTTCCTAGAGCGCCTCAGTTCATTTCTGGGAGACATCCCTTCAAAAGAACACCATCAATTTTCTTCCTCATTTGTGTCCAGTCTGACGTTGTGCTTCGTCCCGAAAGACCTCGTCGTCGACGGTACGATAAACATACTCTTCCTTCTTTCGTTTTACGATAGACTCACTGGCTACCAAAGTTTCTTAATCTTACTCCACAACATTCTGGTGTGTGTAGATGGACAGCAGTTGGCCTCTCCAGAATAAAAATACACGAGAGCGGTGGTCGTTTACATCACGAAAGTTTGTAGGTTAGGAAAAGGATATGAAAGCGTAACACCGAAGTTTACTTGTCGTACATTAAAAATACCCCGAAAAAGGATATTCGACACATTGGTGGAAAGTTTTTAAGTAACGGTCGTTAATTAGTTGTTTTTCTGTCACTGAAATTGTTGGTACATAATTCGTTTGCTCCTCTAAGGCGTAACGAATGTGGAGAAATAGACACTGAGATCGCAGCTAAAGATACAGTCTGTGCCCGAACTCTGCCAACAAATGTTCAGAGATTATCAGTTTTATTTTTGCAGAACGTTTAGGTGTATAGAACCCATTGTCTCTAGTAACTCGTTGGAGAGTTCTTTGATTTATTGCTGCAGTTACGTTTGTGACTGCATTGCATTGAAAATATTTGCACACCGACGCAAAATGAAAAACAGTGCGTGGCGTTTGTAAAGAAATAGCTTTGATTTCCTCTTGGTGTTCGCTTTTGGCAACATAATCACGAATCACCCTGCCTCGTCGCCCCCGGGCTTCAAATGGGACCACTGTAGGATGCTGCCGTGTGTCCAGGAGCAGATAATTTAGACTGAAAAAGCAAAGGATGATTACACGGACGTATTACAATACCCAGATATATAGAACGTTTCTTTATAAGAAGTGTTGAAAATGTGAACATGACGGTAGACCGAACAAACTGCTCTTTAACGAGCCACTGATTACGAATGGGCGTTATATGAAAACAATCAGCATGGAGACCTGACCAGCGTTCGAATGTTTTTGTCGTTACTCAAGATATATATCACAGTATTCGAAAGTAGAACTGTTGCCGCTCCCAATATTAAATCAACAGGTTGTCAATATGTAAATCCAATTGAGCGATTTCTTAATTTTACGGTGTGCTTCATTTTTTGTACGCTACTTTCTCCACCGTACAGGTACGCGATGTATATATACAAAAAGGTACTCATGCTCTCTGTCCAGGTGCGGATTCGTCGTAAGAAATCAGAAACCATATGAGAGGAATCACCTCAGTTGAGTGTTCGTCCTATGAACATGGCAACGTCGTAAGTAGCGATCAACATGTGGCAATCTGCTCCTAATGAGACGCTCACCTCTCCTTCCTCGTCCACTTTCATCTTCTGCCTTGCTGCCGAGAACGGAATGAGAGAGACTGCACTCTTCATTTCAGAAAATGCGGTGTCGTTCTTAGTATTATTTTCGCATGATTTCCCGCGGCGGCATGTTACTCCTTGACGGGGCGTGTTGCCTGCCCAAGGGATTTTGATCACTCTGCGATAGAAACGCATTTCATCGGCGAAGCTATCAGCAGCCAGCTGTGGGCGTCATATGGCCGGACGTTGCATATAAAGGAACCCTAGCGATTTTTTAGTCGCGAAACAGTCCAAACGTAATGTTGATTTTCCTTCTGATATCAAATTCTCGATCCTAAACCCTCTTTAAACTTTCAGATCCGCGTCTAGTCAGACTAATTTAGGTTTTTCATTATTTTCCTAAACGTAGTCCATCTCATTTAAGGAAGCTCTCCTCTCTGATGTCTATAATTTCAGTCGATTTAGAATCAGTCAATATCTCCCAGAGAAAGTTTGTTACCAGGAACTTGAAAGCAAGCCTTTATACTTACAATGTCACAGGCGAAGATATGTGAGTTGTTTCATATCATTTCCTTCAGAAACCTGGAGGATGCTGTTACTGTTGCATTAATTTTCCAGGAAACAGTTCCATTTAAAATTGACATTTTTGAGTACATTTACAGCCAAAGAGCAAGCGGGACATTAGCAGATATATTCTGCATAGACACTCTGTTCATCATGATTCTGTCGGACTTGATGTCTTCTCAAATTAGAAACAATGTGACACTCGCAGGTATATCATAATTACACGATACCGTTGACGTAACGATCCTTGTATAGAGTGAATCCTAAATCCACAGACAAAATTTCTAACGTTTTTCAGGAATATTTTATGAATATTTAAGCTAAAAGTACCCGTGGTCTCCAGTGCTCGTTATATAGTAATTTCATTTAGTTTGATTTCTTCTGCGGCATTTACAACTGTATTTTCACTGTACTTGAAAATATCTGCACTACTGTGCAAATTTCGACGGTATGCGCTGTGTTTTTTGTTTGGAAGCAAACTTGTCCCTTTAACTCACGGTACTTGCCGTTGACAACAGCAACACTCATTTTTTCTCTTCTTCCTCAAGCTTGCATTCGATACTCTTCAGTTTTAACTCGGGTTTGTTTTTCCGGCAGTGCTAGTTGTATATTAACAGCGGTAGGCAGCAGTACGGTTAAGTTCATCGGTAAAGAGTTGACTGACATGCAGTTCGCGGACGCGTTTACTGAATGCAATGGCAGAACGGCACAGCGACGCTTTTCTGAGCTGTTTCCGGAGAGACGACAGCCACGTCACAGTACATTTGCTGCGTTACCGTGTCTGTTGTGCTATGCTTTCCCGTGACTGGTCATTACAGGCGTTTTCACTATCGAAATGCTGTTTTCCTAGAAACAACTGTCATTGGGGTAAGAAACAGTAACTGTCATGAAACTTCCTGGCAGATTAAAACCATGTGCCGGACCGAGATTCGAAATAGGTCCCGAGTTCGAGTCTCGGTCCGGCACACAGTTTTAATCTGCCAGGAAGTTTCATATCAGCGCACACTCCGCTGCAGAGTGAAAATCTCATACTAGTAACTGTCATAGTTACATTTTTATTCTGTAACAAGGATCCACAGGATACCATGGGTCCTCGTACCGAAATACTCAAAAAATGTCACTGAATTTTGCCAGTAGAGTTGTTTCATACTGTAGACAGAGCAATGGCTCAGACTGGATCATGATGGGGAAAAATCTGTCGTGGTCTTGTTTAAGAAACCATCTATAGTGTTTCAAGGGAAGTCCGGGAAACCTAAATTTAAATGCTCGGATGGTGATTTGAATCATTTTTGTCTTAGATACGTGTCCTTGGTCTTACAGACTGGATCACATTGTTGTGTTTACGTCTTTTCCTTTTGGCGTTCAGACGCAGCCGTTGATTGCTCTGCCGTGGTTCGTATCTGAAAATAGATAGTCACTCTATGCAAAGAGAGCACGTGATGCATCCCGCAAATGTTTAATGAACTTTTTACGAGTTTTCCGGCCTTTACTGTTGGTGGGATTGTATGTGAACCGAAGATGGAAAAACAGTATTGGTGGATGTTGTATCACGTATCGGTACCATCCTGCTGCCTATCAAGGTTGTTAACGGAATGCCAAGTCTCTGTCTGACCCCGACAGTGATCGCGCGGGACTTGGTGGACCCAATGGTGCACGCCCGCTGGGCCACACCTCCGGCACCTCTGTGCTGTGTGCGCCCCCCCCCCCCCCCCCCCCCCCCCTCAAGCCGTCGGCACACGGACCGAGCATCTGAACGTTGAGCGTGCCCAGTTTCTGACGTCATAGCGTGGAATAGCACGTTCGGGAGTCTTTCCGAACGTGCAGAGCAATATCTGGCATGCCAGATATTCTGAGCGTGCGTCTGAGCGTTGACCAATGAGATGGCACAACGCCACCTACGCCACACGCACGCCGTCTCTCTTCAGTACAGAGTTGTGAGGCACCATATTGGCATTCATTTCAAGCTTATGTGTATATATGCCGTTTCTGAGCATCAGAAAATTCAGAATCATTGGAAAACCCGTTGTTAGTTCTGTGATTCGTTCCAATTAATTAATGAGAAACATCATATTCATGGCAAAAGAATTATTGTAACGAGCGTGTTATGACAGTAGGCTATTTGAAAGCAGCGACACACTGAAGATCCACTCAAAACGCATTGTTCTTCCTACAATTTGTTATAATTAAATTTCAATTAATAACATAATTATCTACGAATAACGTATTTAGAAAGAGGCAAAACAATATTGTTAAGTTGCATAAGCAAGTTGTTGGTTTAGCGTAATGAGTAGCGTCTTTGTCCATTAATGAGTAATGGTTAGGGCGGTGGTTTGCGTCGTAACTCTCCCAATTTTTTTTTCCTAACATTCGCGTTTTTATTTAGTTCTGATACTTTATTATTAGTTTAATATAAGTATATGCTATAATATTTGATGTTATGTAAATATAAGTTTACCTTTTTTTGAGGGGTGACTTTGTTCGATTGGCTTAATTACAGGGCAGCTTGCGCTACTTGTATAAACATATTTTGCTCCTTTTTCTTTTACGCTTCGTAATTCGCATGTTGCAAAGATTCTGCTACTGGGTAGGAACAGTGATCAAGTAAGACTGACCTTGGGGTTGTACTAAAATTTGGAAATGATGAAATAATGTTTATCTTATGCGGAGAAATATTCCAAATTTGTAATGCACTATTTGTAATGGAACTTTTATAAGCCTGTGTCCTTATTGATTGGACATGGTACTTTCCTTTTCGTGGACGATGGAGGAAATGTGCATTTTAATGGAGCTAACGTGGGGAATTTTACGCGCTCCCGTTGAGTAAACAGTGTGATTTACGAACTAGGAACATCCCTCAACTGCCGCTGGAGTGCGTTGCGATCGCGCATACCACGTTGGGACCCACGTACCGTATGCACAAGTCGCATCGTGTCTGAGCGTTGAGCAGCACGTTGAACTCGGAACGCTCAACGTTAACGTTCGACAGCACGGTCCGTGTGCCGACGGCTTAAGCCTACTGGCGCTCAGAGCCACTTCGCCATGTGACGCTAAGCACATGCCGTCTAGTCTCGGCGAACACCATAGTTCGTGCTTAGTACAGCGAGGCTCTTCCAAGCTGTGATTGTATTAAATGGATTCTATTTCTGGCTGCATTATTTGTACAGAGTCTTTGAGCGCTGGAGAAATCAAGCTAAGAAAATCCTCTGTTTACTGTGATCAACTTTTTCGCTCATCATTTCCGTTCCTGTCCCACTTTCCTGCAACGACAGTTACCGCACTGAGAAATTAGATATTGAAACACCTTTTCTTACTACGGAAACCATTCTGTCTCTTGAAGCATTAGAATGCCTGAATAAGCAATTACTCATTCCAGAGGCGCTCTTAGCTCGACGTTAAAAGGGAAGGGATGGTAATAATATTATGGGAACATACTTATTTTTAGCTAATCTTCTAACAAAAGGAATTATCTTAGATATGTAGAATTGTTGCAGATGTACGTGTTGCCTAGTTTAACTGGACTTTAATATTAATGGAAGCCATCTAGTTTATATCTATGACTTAATAGCACTCCTCTTGCAATGCTGTGTTAATACGGATGTAAAGAATATCTTAGAATGTTTCGTCCTGCTTTTATCACGGATCTCGAGCAGTAATGTATTTCCACCCCTGGGGTTGTGTCTTGTTACAGTCACTAATTTCTCTTCCCGACGCTATTACGACACCTAAATCCCACTGGACTAAAACGCTGTGACGCATCTTTCGTTTTTTTTTTAAATAAATGAAACAAATCATTTGCTATAGGACGCGTAGAACCATCCCTGTACGTTTGTGTTTTCATACGTAGTAATATGTGTTTTTAGGTGGCGCAAGGGTGTTATCTAGCCCGTGTGAAAACCACTCCCAGGCCATCTCAGAAACTGAGGGCATCATTCACAACCAACATCGTTGTCGAGGTTGCTATCGCATTCCTGTGCAGCAGCCCTCTACTCGGAGGTGGTGAGAAAATTTTTGTCGCCATTGGTTAGTCGTAGGAGGACGACACAGGATGGTTTACAGTTCCGTATCATAAGACCGAGCAAAGTTTGAATGAAATTCCAAACCTCTCCGCAGTGGCTTTAGGAGTGACTGAACTTGCCTCTGTTCATGGCAATTCAAGGCATTTGTCCAATAAACAGCTACGTCCACTTTTGGCCGAAAATGAGATTTTCCTACAATTTCGTGGTTTGAAAATTGGTCTATCGTGTGGAGCAAGAGTGAGACATGGGACCAGGGACTAAATCAGTGTAACATATGGAATGGACTTGTCGACGTCCAGTGTTTGGGGGCAAGAACCAGACATGTCCATGGCTTGCTTTATCATTGCACCAGACATTCGTCAGATTGTAGCATGTTAAACATATACGAGACGTTCGCTGTGGTTGATGTTAAACAAGATCTGTTTTTAGACTACTTCTTCCACCCAAGAAAAGCTGTTTCGTTCTAAAATTAAGAATGTCGATAATGAGAAATTTGCTGTTTAAAAGTAAAGGTTCTTTGAGTACTTCACTGCAGTATAGTGCATAATCATCTCAACTTGTCTATCGTGATTTCATCATTTAGAAAACGCAACTTCATTGACTTCTCCGTAGGAAAAAGTTAACGAAGTGACTCTGCCAATTAAATCAGAGAACTATAAAGATGTTATGAAGCTTGCCAAGAAGTATATGCTAGCCTCAGGCATGGAATTTTGTGATAAGGTGGTCTGTGACATAATTGTTACAGATGCTACGTAAAGTTTATCAGGTGAAGCGCAGTGAGCTTCTTATTAACCTTTCATGCCTATGGCTTTTATTAGGGTACCAATTTTCTTCTTTTTCTCTTTTAATTCTCAGATTCCTCCTCATATTCGGTAACCTGTAAATTACTAATAGTTGTTGTTTTTCCGTTACTTGTTTATTTTTTGACGTCATATTCCGAAAACAAATTTATTTGGTGCAACAGCGAGACATGGTCATTTTTTAATTCAATAAATATCATAATAAACCTTTGTTTGGTTGTCTAACAAGCTGTTACGGTATGTTTATGGCCTAAATAAAGGTCAGTAAAAGGCAAGACCGGGTAATAAATCTTTCCAAAGTTTTGGATGTTTTTTTTCGTGTTTTGCTCGAAAGGATGTAAACGTGACTTACCTGGCTATTGTACGATGCCTTCATTTCGTCCATGGGATGGTGGCGTTGAGAAAGAATCACCAAATACTTCACATGAGCTGCAGAAGGATGTAATGCGCTATTGCGTGATAAACGTTCGTTATACCTGCGTGCCGATCTCGAATTTACTAAAAGGCGGCGTTATGCAGTCGTGGAAATACCACAGTGACCTGTATGTTCTAATTGTCTGTCTAACACAGCGCAGATCACAATTTTTATTTAATTTTCGATAACGTTGAACAGTTGCTGCGACGTGGTTCTAGATCTGAAGATGGCCTTCACTGTCTGAAACCAGTTATGGAAAATATAATGGTTCAAATGGCTCTGAGCACTATGGGACTTTTAGATCTATGGTCACCAGTCCCATAGAACTTACAACTACTTAAACATAACTAACCTAAGGACATCACACAACACCCGGTCATCACGAGGCAGAGAAAATCCCTGACCCCGACGGGAATCGAACCCGGGAACCCGGGCGCGGGAAGCGAGAACGCTACCGCACGACCACGAGCTGCGGACATGGAAAATATAATTAAACATATGATCTAGACTGTGTTATTCAGATTTGCAAATAATATTTTTATTAGTGACTAATTTCGAGCCGGCCGCTGTGGCCGAGCAGTTCTAGGCGCTTCAGTCCGGAACCGCCATGCTGCTACGGTGGCAGTTTCGAATCTTGCCTCGGGCATGGATGTGAGTGGTCCTTTGGTTAGTTAGGTTTTTGTAGTTCTAAGTCTAGGGGATTGATGACCTCAGATGTTAAGTGGGTTCCATAGTGCTTAGAGCCATTTTGAACTAATTTCGAACTTTTCTTTCATTCTCAAACTATTACCTATATTAGACGATACAGTGTTATTTGTATTTCATGTTTTGTTAGTAACATTGTATGTCCTAATATACGTAATGGTTTGAGAGGAAACGAAAAGTTCGGAACTAGTCACTAATAAAAATGTTATTTGCACCTCTGACGGAAACTTTAATATATTAGAAATACGTTGAGTTGCTGATCCTGATGCCAACAAAATGCTCGAATTACGTAGGTCTCAAATTAGTGCTGCACTTGCGCTATAGAGCGAGATAGCAAACTGACAGAAATTCGCGCTCGAACAAACGCACTATTCCACAATTGAGACTCAGTACACTGCACGCGTAGAGCGTTCTCTCGAGTGACGGCGACACCCGCAGGAGCTTCGGTTGTGCTGTGGCTGGATAGCGACGGAGTGCGCAGGTACGAGGCGGCAGTCGACCTAGCGGACGGCGGTCACTTGTCTGGCTCCGCAACAGTGCTTGCGCATGCGCTCTGTGCGCCTGCCATCCTGCCCCAGCCCCAGTCGACAGCGAATTCATTAGCGCAGCGCTGGCCGAGGGAAAGAGCCGCTGCTGCTCCTACCGCTGCTCATTGTGAATAACGTGCTGCCGCGCTCTGCTCTTACGGCATCACTGAAAATGCCAATTTTCCGCCCTGCAAACCTCTCATACTTTATCCTGTCAGGTTCACCGGATCGGAGAACTTAGGAAAGCGTGTCCAACGAGACTACCTCAAAGGGAACACTGCTGAATCATGTAATCTTCTATGCATTCCTAACGAGAGTACACTTCGGCGTAAATAAACTGACGAGAAAATAAACTGCAACAGCAAAAAATAATTAATGTAGAGTAATGAAATTTTGGGAACACATTTGTCTAGGTAAGACATTTAAGCGATTAGCATTGCAAGATCAAAATCAAATGGCTCCAAGCACTATGGGACTTAACATCTGAGGTTATCAGTCCCCTACACTTAGAACTACTTAACCTAACTAACCTAAGGACATCACACACATCCATGCCCGAGGCAGGATTTGAACCTGCGACCGTAACAGCAGCGCGATGCCAGACTGAAGCAGTTCCGGACTGAAGCGCCTAGAACCGCTGGAACACAGCGGCCGCCACTGCAAGATCACAGGTTACCGTAGATACGAGATAAGCCATTGCAAATGTGAAATGCTGGTACATTAATAAGCAGTGTAGCAGTCAAACTGTTGAATGCGAGCATTGTAATGTGCATGCATTGTGTTGTGGGAGATGGGAGTCCCATGCATGTCGCACTTAGTCGTCCAATACAGGGACGGTTACTGCTGATTGTGGATGACTGTGGAATGATGTCCCATATGTGCTCGATTGGAGACAGATCTGGTGATCGAGGAGGCCAAGGCAACCCAGTAGAGCACGGATGTAGACGAGCGTTATCATATTGGAAAACACCCCATGGAATGCTGTTCATGAATGGCAGCGTAACAGATCCAAACACCAGACTGACACACAGTTTTGCAGTCAGGGTGCGTGGGACAACCGCGAGAGTGGTCCTGCTGTCATACGAAATCACACCCCGGAACATAACTCCAGGTGTAGGTCCAATGTGTGTAGCATGCATACAGGTTCGTTGCAGACCCTGGCCTCCTTCTAACCAACACACAGCCGTCACTGGCACCAAAGCAGAACCAGCTTTCATCAGAAAACACAACAGACCTCCACCCTGACATTCAGTGATCTCTCGCTTCCCGACACCACAGGATGTCACAAGTGACGGTGGTTTGGATTGGGTCGAATAGACGCTACAGGGCGTCTGGCTTGGCGCCGTCATTCGATTTGTAACAGTTCGTTGTGTCACTGTGGTGCCAACTGCTGCTCAAATTGCTGCTGCAGATGCAGTACGATGCACTAGAGCCATATGCCGAACACGACGGTCATCCATCTCGATAGTGCCACGTGGCCGTCGGAAGCCCGGCTTCTTGCGACCGTACATTGGAGAAGGAACATCCAGCTTCTCATAATCCTGTTACACGTTCTCGTTCAAACTCATTCAGGTGTTGATAATGGCCGGCCAGAGTGGCCGAGCGGTTCTAGGCGCTACAGTCTGGAACCGCGCGATCGCTACGGTCGCAGGTTCGAATCCTGCCTCGGGCATGGATGTGTGTGATGTCCTTAGGTTAGTTAGGTTTAAGTAGTTCTAAGTTCTAGGGGACTGATGACCTCAGAAGTTAAGTCGCATAGTGTTCAGAGCCATTTGAACCATTTTTGTTGATAATGCCGTCTTTGTCACCTTAAAGGCATTCTCGACTAACGTCAACTAACCACGTCCAATCTCAAAGGTAATCTCACGACCTTCACAGCAAACATGTAAAGCGAACCTGATTTGCATCCTCATAGTGGTGCTACTAGCTCCACTTTTAGGACACGTGTGCGAAATTTTAACGGACCTCGTTTTTTAGATGTAGAAACACGCCGACTAACTTTAGTTACGTCGCACAGCTCCTCCTTGGTGTTGCGATTCCTTTTCCGTCAGTGTATATGTGAGGTAACGATAGATGTTAAAAATTACAGACCAGGTCGAGTGCAATAAAATCTCAACTTGTCCTCACCGATCTCGTCCAAATTTATGGTATCTGAAGGACTTGGTCAGAAATAAATTTGACAGAAATGGGAGCTCAAGACTGTCAAGCATTTCGAAAAAATAGCAGTTTGCCACGGGTCGACTGAGAGATGAGCCACTCATGTTAGCGTTGTTTCCGGGCAGCGGTTTGTGCAGTACAGAACGGAAATTCGAGGGTCGCGCCGCCGCGTCCCTACGCAGAAATATTTTTTTTTTATTGTCCATTTTCACGTTACTTACGCTGCACAGAAACTTAAATAATGTTCAGTATATTGTATTTATTAATATTTTCGTAATAGAAATGAAAATGAAAACATGGGATTGTAAATAAATTTCGGGACAGGGACTCTTAAGGCGTATACGGGAACTACTTATGTAGAATTACATACTTTTATTATTTTTCAGTTGTTGATTTACATGCGCTGGGGCGATATGTATCGTAAAAACAGGGGAAGCAGTAATTCTCTCGGCATCTGCACCGAGAACCTATTGTTTGTGTGCAGATTCCTAGGGTTACTCGAAGGTCAAAATTAAACTAACAGAAAATGGAATCCTGTACTCTTTAATTACAATTCCTTCTTGGAAAATTATTTACAGAATCCTCGTGGGCGCTGTAATTCCAATCCCTTCTTGGAAATTCATTTGCAATTTCAACTTCCCCTCCGCCTTCCCTTTTCATGCCTTTTATGAAAATACTAATAAATACAATATTTTGATCACTATCTCTGCTTATTTGCTATTTAAGCAACGTAAAATTGAAAAAAACCGCATATAAACTTGATCTCAAGAAGAATAGATTACCGTTCTGTACTCTTTCTACAGCGCTAACGGTTGTTTAGAGGTCTGCTAACGTAAGTGGCTCACGCCTCGCCCGACGCGCGCCAGAAATGGTAGTTTTTGTAAACGCTTGACCGTCTGGAACTCCCACTTTAACCAGTTTCATTGCTGGCCAAGAGCCGCATTTGCCATAAATTTGGACGAAATCGGTGAGGACAAGCAGGCGCAACTCCCTTTTAAGTACTCAGCTGCTGCACGTGTGTGCACGAAAACTGCCGAGGTTTGATGTTACAAGCGAAAATGTTATTCCTATAGCGATCCCTTTTTAGATAAATCGATGTACCGTCACATATTGCCAAGAACTGAGTAGAAAGTTTAATGTGGCCGTTCGTAACGAATCCTTCATGCATCTTCCCTAAAGAATACGAAAAATAAGTAAAATGGCAGATAAGAATTGCAGGCACTGCCAACTTTATATAACTTATCTTTATTGGTTGAAATATAGATACCAAATTTCACAACAACTTTGGATGAAATATTCTCGAACGTCTTGCCATTCACGGAGAACTCGGGCATTCGACTAATTCCTCCAGCGTTAGGAGGAATTGGCTATTGTAGCTGCTAATGTGGTGGCCTTTTACCGCCAACAATCGCTCTGCGATTGACATAAATATGCCGTTTTTGTATCGTACACGTGTAAAGCAATTTGAATGTGCTACCAGAGAATAGGTGGATGTCTTTAGTGGAACAATGCTACTGCCATCATGGTTCTTATTGGTGTATTTCTCTGTGGCCTCTCATCCTTTAGCGTCTGCTTCCATACACCTCTAAGATTGTAACCACTCTTACAGTTAAAATTGTTTTTGCACATCTTCCTAGATGACGCAGTCCCAATCGCTGGATACGTGAGACAAGATTTTTCTTTTCTCTAATGCATTTTCTTCTTTTTCTATGAGTGCCAGCTTACCTGTGTCTGATTTGATCAACTCCAGAGATTTAATTTGCAGTTCTCAAATATATATAGACCAATGTACGTTAATGTTACTGCACTTCTATTTGTGTCTGTAACGTTTCCGCACATAATCAAATGTCTTGTATTCCCGTCCAAACGCGTAAAATATCTGTCCGCTATTAACCTTAGGTGGCAACAAAACATAACACTGCACATCGACGAACGTTACCTAGATACAGTGTGTGGTATCACGTATTGGTACTACCTTACGGACACCAATGCTGGCAAAAGAACTGCAAGTTTCCGTGAGGCGCCGATAGCGGTCGTGCAGGGTCCAGCGGACTCAGTGATGCAGACCCGCTAGGCCGCACCTCAGGTCTGCTGCCGCTATACAGGACGGCCGGCGACAGCCTCACAGCTCCCTCGCGCTGGAAGCCTCTTCGGTGATGCAAGGTAGACGCCGCCTAGTCGCGTTTCCATCACCATCGTTCGTGATGTAGTGCACGGAGCCTCATCCTTGTTGACACTGGGAGCAGGAGTTCAAATGGCTCCAAGCACTATGGGACTTAACATCTGAGGTCATCAGTCCCCTAGACTTAGAACTACTTAAACCTAACTAACCTAAGGACAGCACACACATCAATGCCCGAGGCAGGATTCGAACCTGCGACCGTAGCAGCAGCGCGGTTCCGGACTGAAGCGCCTAGAACCGCTCGGCGACAGCGGCCGGCCTATACGTATGAGGAAGTAATATGTTGCCTGAGTATTCTTAGAATAAAAAGAAACTAGAGTTAAACGCCCAGTCAACGACGTGATAATTGGAGAAAGGCTGAGAGAGGCTCGGGTAGGTCGTGAGAGGAAACGGGGGGCGTGCTTTCAAAGGTATGGTCCAGGCATGTGGCTTAAGTGATTTAGTGGAACGGGAAATCTGTATCTGGATGGCCAGACGGGGATTTGAACCGGCGTCCACCTGAATGCGAGTTCGGTGTCTTACCACTGCGCCACAGCGCTCCTCCACTCGCCTTGGAACGTCCGCTTTCGGAATTTTAACAATAAACTTACCTTCAGTGCATACTACCTTCCTTTTAGCGACCAGATTAACCCACCACGAAACGAGCCGGTCTTCCCTGGATCTTCTGCGTTTCCTCTGTTAACAGTATCTTGTGAATCAACGAACTCGAAATGCATTAAAAATCTGAGGACACAAAAAAGACAAAAAACGTGCAACGAAATGGGTAACGCTCCGGCTTCTACCTAAGACTCGATAGAGAAGACAAATATATGCTGGAAGTTGTTTTTTTGTGTGTCACAGAGCACAGAACTAACATACAGGTCACAGTGCACGTCGAACTGAACCGTGACAGCTCTCTTGCTGTTAAACGTTTCACTGCTGGCATTCATTCGTATGAAACACAACTTTTTAGAAAAAAGTTCGCAGCTTTTCTTACGATAATTTAATCACATAAGGGATGCTTTCGAGTTTTTACATATTTCATGTGTCCTGTGTCATGTGCTCTGAAATGTTTTTTTGTCGGCTTGGATTAAATGCTGACATCCTGCAACACGTAAATTCGTCTAACATATATCAGCAGGAATGTACATGATAAATAGCTTCGTCATTCAAAACCGGTGATAATATCAAATAACGTCTTTTTTTTTAATTATCTGTTTCTGTAGCCGGCCGGAGTGGCCGTGCGGTTCTAGGCGCTACAGTCTGGAGCCGAGCGACCGCTACGGTCGCAGGTTTGAATCCTGCCACGGGCATGGATGTGTGTGATGTCCTTAGGTTAGTTAGGTTTAATTAGTTCTAAGTTCTAGGCGACTGATGACCTCAGAAGTTAAGTCGCATAGTGCTCAGAGCCATTTGAACCATTTGTTTCTGTACTTCGCTCGTCATCTTCTATCGTACAGTCACGGACATTGTTTCTACAGTCTACTATAAACACACATGAATAAACTGAAACATGCCGGATACGTTTAAAAAAAACTGTTTTCTCTTCACAAATAGTAAGTCTCTTCCTTCAGTCTCTTAATTCTGTCTCATATTGTAAAGTATCGGATATATTTAAAGAACGGCGTAATAGAACATCTAGAAAGCTGCTCTAATGTGTGTTCACTTACAGATAATCTGTTTCGGTCAGATTAATCAAGTTAAAGGAAGGTTCAGAGGCGTCAAATACATAAATATTTTCAGTTTCCCCATCTGTCATACATGCATGCATCCATTATCTTGTAAGCATGCAGAAATCACCAGCCCACTGCGGTATTTAGCATTGTGTTTGGTCAAGGCGTTTTTTACGATACGACTTTGGGTCGACGATAATCTTTACTTCTGTTATCGACGCTATCACATTTTCTATTTGTGATCTTAAACGCTATTTGTTTGAATCTTTACCACATGCGGAAAACGCAAACCACATCAAGATGTGTGCTGAAGGGTACTTCTAGCACTACTATCCCCCAACCCCCGTCTCTGTTCCTTTTGCGGAAGGTACGTGGGAGGAACACTGTCGGTAAGACTGCGTGTGAGCTCTAATTGATTTCTCTGATTTTCATTCGTCGTGGTTACCTCACGAAATTCGTGGATGAGGAAGTATATGTCGTCCGACTCATATTGCAGTATACTCGTATTTCAACCATCCAGTGATACACAATGCCTCTCCTGTAGCGTCTCGTGGTCGTGCGGTAGCGTTCTCGCTTCCCGCGCCCGGATTCCCGGGTTCGATTCCCGGCGGGGTCAGGGATTTTCTCTGCCTCGTGATGACTGGGTGTTGTGTGATGTCCTTAGGTTAGTTAGGTTTAAGTAGTTCTAAGTTCTAGGGGACTGATGACCATAGATGTTAAGTCCCATAGTGCTCAGAGCCATTTGAACCATTTGAACCTGTAGCGTCTGCCACTGGACTTCGTTCAGCTACCCTGTAACTCTGGCGCGCATACCAAACGATCTGTAGTTGAAACACACGGCTCTTCGCTGCACCTACTCCTTCTCTTATATTAATCCAATCTGGCAAGCAATCCAGACTGGTGAAGAATACTCGAGAATAGAAGATTGAGTTTTTCGGTGGCCAGTTCTTTGTGGTTGAGTTACATTTCCTCAAAATAATTCGCACTAATCTCAGCCTGGCATCCGCTTTTCCCACAGTTAGTTTTATGTTACATTTATCTACGTTCAGGATAAACTGCTAGTGCCTGTATTATCCGTCGAGCCTCTGAAGATCTGTCTACTTTTTGCTACAATCTTTTGCTCTTGGGCTCCGCCTATAGACAACAATTTAGTTCACGAAAAGCCTCAAAAGCTTCCGAAGTTATCAACTACATAAAATGTATTTGATACAGTGGCGGCCCCACAGTTCTAATTCACCTTCATCTTGTATTGCTAGCCAGTTCTGCATTGTTGCCTAATGAGCAAATTACGTGCGTACGGAGTATCAAAGCAGCTGTACGACTGAGCTGAAGAGTTTCTAGCAATCGGAACACAGCAATTCATTCTTAACAGAGGGAGAGAGGGACATCTTCAGACGTAAAAGTAACTTCGGGAGTACACAAAGGAAGTTTCGTAGGGCCATTAGCATTCTGTCTCTTATAAATATACTAGGTGTAGTGAGCGGTGTTTCCCGGGATGTTTAATATGTGACACACAAATTGATTGGCCCTGGGCATCGTTGATACAGCGAATGCAAGCCGCATGGGAAACTGCAATCGCTTTAAATCGAAGGGAATATGTAAATCACTGGATATCAATGAAATTCGAAGAATGAAAATACCTCGACCTGCGGCATACCCTATGTAACAACGCCAACTAATCTATGAATAAGAGTTTGCAATCATATTTCTCTCAAATTTATGAGCTGTCGTTCGTCCGCGATCTGGTAACATCTTTTGGTACTAGCTCCAAGACGGGATTTTGCCACTGTAATTTATTTTTGCAATAGGAATTATAGTCCGCTTACAACGATGTATTTCGTTTGTTAGACATTAATATTTTACTAATTTTCTTCATTGTTTCATTTTAGCTTATGTCCGTTCAAACGTTCATTAGGGAATCGTGTAGAAATCCGAAGTAAATCGGCAAAGAAATTCTGAAAAACTTTTGTAACAACCTTTCCCCTTTATATATTACATAAATATATGTTTCAAGACAAATTACTAAATATTATGTAGATAGTGATCTGGCTTTTGTGTTAAAGGCAGAGTGTGCAAAATTTCATCAAGAGCGGAATAAAACTGTAGATTTGTATGAAGTGCTCGCGCACTGTGTGTTAACCTTCAACATAAACAAATGACGTATCGCACATCAATAGGCGCAAGATAAAGTATTTTGCGGTTACGGGACTGCCAATGGAACACTGGAAGCATTCATATCCATTAAATACCTGCGAGTGTGCGTACGAGGCGATTTGATTTGGATGAACCACACAAAGTCAATCACAAGAAAGGTAGATACCAGAGTAATATTCATTGAAAGAATCTTCAGGAAGTGTAGTCCACCAGCGAAGAAGATATCTTATAAAACCTTCGTTCGATGTATTCGCGACTACAACAGGTAGATCGCAGTGTACATCAAGTACCCTCCCCCTTCCCCCTTCCCCAATCCCCCCTCCCGCTCCCACCTCCCCATCCCCCCTCCCCCCTCCCCCTCCCCCCTCCCTCCTCCCTCCCTCCCCCCTCCCAACGAATCAGAAAGTGGCTTGCGGAATACAGACGTACATATTACCTTCTACTTTCTGAGGTCTTCAGTCACTGTGGCAATGGGACAGTGCCATATGCACGGTTGTGTTTTTACTCCGTTTTCACTTATTACTGGGTCCCTGTTATTTTGAGCTTTTTCGGCGAATGCTCCTTCATGCAGATATTGGATAGTACGAATAACTAGGACGACATTTTGGCGGATGCCTCGCGATACTGAGGAAAGTTACCATTTCCACAGTAGCGGCGTGTTCCGCTGCAGTGGCGCATAATGACATTACGAACGTGATAGAGTAAGTCAGAGCGAGGAAAATATCGAACCGCCGGAATCCATGTGTGCGCTTTTGTGACGCACGGGGGGCAGCGCAGGATTGGAGAGAGATGAGTTGCGCACTTAGCACAGACGGAGCTTCCGCGGGCACGTAGCGCCGACGTTGAATTAGCAGCCGGACAAAGGCGGAGCGGAGTTCAATCCAATATTCATGCGGCACGCCGGGTCGCACGCCCTGACCACGAGTCGCGCACGCGCCGCGCCGTCAAAGCCCCGCGTCGCGCTGCGTCACAAGTCACCGCAAATTATTTAGCGCCTAGCCTGGCCCGGCGCATCTAATTACTTTCCTTTGCATCCTCTCTAAATCGCGCGGTCACAAAAAACACCGACATTTTCTGTTATTTCGCCGTGCCCCGAAGTCGTGAATCGCTGCACTCCAATATCGGAGGATTTTTCGCCCATTTATTTTATTGTTATTTTTTTTTTTTTATCATCGAGCCTTGTCAAAATATCGATTGCCTGACTGGTACTCTAATTCAGGGATGGCGGTTATTGCTGAAACAATCAGTTTTCGGTTATACAGATATTTTCGTCTCCACTTTAACCTGAGTGTTGAAGCCGCTAAAAATAACCGGTATCTGAAGTAACAGATTTTTTTGTTTTTTATTGCCGTTAGTTCCAGTAATAAAAAAAAAGTTCAAATGTGTGTGAAATCTTATGGGACTTAACTGCTAAGGTCATCAGTCCCTAAGCTTACACACAACTTAACCGAAATTATCCTAAGGACAAACACACACATACCCATGCCCGAGGGAGGACTCGAACCTCCGCCGGGACCAGCCGCGCAGTCCATGACTGCAGCGCTTTAGTTCCAGTAGTACGCGTAGACTCTGAACAAAGACTGAAAAATTCTAATGACGGTGATGAAGTAGGAAATGTCGATCGATATGGGTTTGAGACTGTAGGAGAAACTGGTTTCAATGACTCTAACAAAGATGGTGAAGGTGAAAGATGGAAGCGCTGACGGCGAGAGTGAAAGGTCATAATTTGATGACTTTCCTGCGTCATTACTTTTGGGCGGTATCAATTTTTCACCGTAAAGTAACCATCATATTAAGAGTTCAGTTGTTATCCCAAGTTTACAGCTCGTCAACAAAGTTACAAGTATATCAAAAAACTTTACCTTCTCTTCCAAAAACATTGTGGATGTGATTCCTGTGCCTCCTCCCGTTTTTAATCTTTTAAAGCAAATGGAGCGCTGCACTTCTTTGCTACCACACTTCGTAAAATACCCCCAAACTAGGGATGATGCAATACAACCGATGTCCGAACACTACAGTGAGAAACTACCGTATCGACCAGGTGTACCGTCTAATAGGCCACTATATACAGCAACAGGTACATTATTGTCTTAGCAGTGTTGTACCGATTCTATGTCCTACGTTTGTTGCTCGTTTCTAACTGTCGGCGATGTTTTTGAAAGAGCACTTATCGATTTTCCCATTTCCTATAATACCCAACATTTCAAAGCAATGGAGATGTTACGAATAACATACTAGTTTTTTTAAAAAAATAGCTTTATTTAAAAAAAAAAGTTTTAGGACAACTGCTATGGAAAATCGATATGCCGGTTTTTTTGTCGAAAATGAAAACAACTTGTTAAAACCGAGGTTAAAAAAATCCCGATTTTACTGGTTATTCAGAACTAAAGTATCGGCACTGGTTTTAACCGGTATGTTTTTGTCATCTCTTAACTCCGTATCTCTCGAACGCGAGACAAGTTTCTTCATCAGCACGCGATTTCACTTAGTTTTTAACTCTTTCAGAGGTGAATTTATTTATTTATTTATTTTGAGGATGGAAAATTTTCTTTATGTGGTAAAGCTCCTAGGTGATTTTTTAATTATCTTAGATACAAGATTTATACAAAAATATGTACCCGTTTTCTAAACAGTTCGTACACTTGGCTTCATTTTATGGATTAAAATAACTAATTAGAAAATATGTTCTATTGTAATAAACAGTAAAATGACCATTCAATAATTACCATGCAATGTAACAACAACAATATAATAGAATATAGCGGACCAAGCACATCAATGTATTCTGATGCTCACGAGGTGCTGCGCACTGCTACATTGACTTGCTGATACTTTCATAGTGATACCCAATAGCTTTCAACACTTGCGCATGATGAAAAGGTTGAACATTCACAAATGTGTATCTCAGGTGTTTACTGAAGAGAAAAAAAAATTTCTATTGAGCTAAGATACAGTAAAAGTTAATGTGCACGGTACTAATCTCGCGAATCCGCGATACGTTCGGCTTGACTTACTTCTTGGCTCTTTGTCCCTCGGTTATTCCGAACTTCTTACGAAAATGTCACGTGTGACGTGCTCTAGGCGGTTACTTCAGCGCACAAATTTCTACAGCTAGTTTCTCGTGTCCCTCTGGACGCAGTCAGCCGTCCTCAGAGACGCCACAATTACCGAAATGTCTTCCAAACTTAGTGTCACCTGCACGAAAAAGGTAATATTTCATCGTAAACGAGTTATGGAGCTTTCCTTAAAGTTCCCGTAAGGGCTTTTCTTCAGAAGTATAGTTTTAACGAACTCACGATGTACTACTTTACTGAAGGAAATGAAAGAAATCTCTCGAAATGTCAGAATATTCCCTCCTCTACGCTCAGGGTTGTTAACGTACGCTAGTGCGACGGCTCATGTCAAGGCGGTAGATGATTCGGATCATAGTGGTGAAAGAATTTTTCATCCCTCGCATTTGGCTGGAAAGTGGAAGATAGCTCTTGACAGAGAGAATCTCATCACGAGACTTAGGGGCTAATGTTTCAAGCTGACTTCAAAACATCTGTGCAGTGTCACACTGAACCTAGATATGAGACCCAGTGCGTTGTGTGATCTGCCATTCAAAGATTAACAATACACTCCAGAGCACAAAAAATATGATTACATTTAAGATGTAGCACTCGTACTTCGCGCCAGTGTCCACGAAGAAAGGAAAAACCTTTTCATTAAGACGGCGAAACATATCTCTCGTGTTTCGCCCGTGCAACAAGTGTCGTAAGATAGATGAAGCCATATTTGTTCGCGTTTCCTCCGGTTTAACTTATTGCCTTTGATTTGTCTGTTGGTTTGTTTCTCAGATTGGTCGCATACATTGCTTAGTATTGCAGTTGTGCGGTATCTTTGTAACACCTCTCCTTAACCCTCGAACAACGGTAACGCGGCCGTGCCGGAAGCGGGATTGTCGGTTATAGTCACCATATTAATAATTCAGTACCTTCGATTCAGTAACTGAGCGTTCAGTTGCGTGAAAGACGTTGCCTGCAGCCTACGTCGCAGTCAGGAATTCTGTGGACTCTGTGAATCAGTGTAGATAAATAGTAGTGTGATGGCGTAATCAAGTCCAAACCCAATTCCTTCTACGCCGGCCTTCGGTGGCCGAGCGGTTCTAGGCGCTTCAATCCGGAACCGAGCGTCTGCTACGGTCGCAGGTTCGACTCCTGCCTCGGGCATGGATGTGTGTGATGTCCTTAGGTTAGTTAGGTTTAAGTAGTTCTAAGTTCTAGGGGACTGATGACCGCAGATGTTAAGTCCCATAGTGCTCAGAGCCATTTGAACCATTTATGAGTGCCCGCTGCGAGGTTTCGCCTGGTTGCATGCAACACCACATATCGTACCTGTTATGCATTTCCTTCTTCACATTTCTCGGCCACATGCTGCAGCGGCAATGAGGTCGTTCGTGCAGCGATGTCGATGGGAAATGTTTGATAACCCACCATACAGCTCGTACTTGGCTCCCTCTGATGATCATATCTGCTCACATGAACCACTGGCTATGAAGACAACATTTTGGCTGCAGACAAGCATGGAGAAGCGGCGGAAAACGAAGGCGGCTGCCTTCCATGACGTGGGTACTGGGAAGCTGGTACAACGCTGTTCAAATTCAAATGGCTCTGAGCAATATCGGACTTAGCCTCTGAGGTCATCAGTCCCCTAGAACTTACAAGTACTTAAACCTAACTAACCTAAGGACATCACACACATCCATGCCCGAGGCAGGATTCGAACCTGCGGCCGTAGCGTTCGCGCGGCTCCAGACTGTAGCGCCTAGAACCGCTCGGCCACCCCGGCCGGCTACAACGCTGTGACAGACGCCTAAGTCGGAGTGGCGACTATACAGAGAGATAGCTGGAAGATGTAGCAAACCGTTGCAAATAAAATATTTTTGATTTTCACTGTGGTTTCTATTTCTAAACTGATAGAGACCTTAGCCCTCACAAGTATTGCCGGCCGCTGGTGGCCGAGCGGTTCTGGCGCTACAGTCTGGAACCGCGCGACCGCTACGGTCGCAGGTTCGAATCCTGCCTCGGGCATGGATGTGTGTGATGTCCTTAGGTTAGTTAGGTTTAAGTAGTTCAAAGTTCCAGGGGACTTATGACCTCAGCAGTTGAGTCCCATAGTGCTCAGAGCCATTTTTGAACCTCACAAGTATTCTCATGAGCTATCTACGTAGAAACCTAAGGACAGTGAGTAAGACCATTTCATGCAGTAAATCTGTAACTTCGTGATACTTTTCCGTTTTCTTTCGCGCTTAAAATTCCTCCGAAATCTAGGTCACTGCGAAAATAGTGCACAGAGGATTCACTACTTGTTTAAAACTATAACGAGAATTTTAATTTTGAGAGACTGATTTTGCAACGTCTTACGTACCTGATTCTCCTAAATGAAATCTGTAAATACTGTGCATTACTTACTGTAGGTTTGTTTCCTAAAATTGCTGTTTTTAGCTGTTGATTAAAAAATCGGAAAATAGTAATAAGTATAAAAATCTGCGAAAAAAAGAATTGAATTCTTGAGTTACAACCAGACTACTTGAAAACGTTATTTTGAAACACACGCTTTGAGTTTCTTTATTCCTTTCATTTTAATTTTTACTACCAAGTTAATCAGCTATCCCCGATGTAATTTCGCTAGTCCACCCCATAATGCGGAGCTATGTGGGCGGTGACGATACTTTTATTGCCCTCGGATGCAACGAAACACAAATATTAATGCAGTCATCAAAATTTAGGTTTTGTAGTTTCCCTAAAACCCCTGAGAAAAATGGTGGAGTGGTTTCTTCAAGGCCAAGGCCGATTCATTTCCTTTATGCTTTCCGACTGACAGATTACTCCGTCTACAATGACCTCTATGTAGCCAGAGAATTAAACTCTAATGCTCTTATACACTCCTGGAAATTGAAATACGAACACCGTGAATTCATTGTCCCAGGAAGGGGAAACTTTATTGACACATTCCTGGGGTCAGATACATCACATGATCACACTGACAGAACCACAGGCACATATCACACTGACAGAACCACAGGCACATAGACACAGGCAACAGAGCATGCACAATGTCGGCACTAGTACAGTGTATATCCACCTTTCGCAGCAATGCAGGCTGCTATTCTCCCATGGAGACGATCGTAGAGATGCTGGATGTAGTCCTGTGGAACGGCTTGCCATGCCATTTCCACCTGGCGCCTCAGTTGGACCAGCGTTCGTGCTGGACGTGCAGACCGCGTGAGACGACGCTTCATCCAGTCCCAAACATGCTCAATGGGGGACAGATCCGGAGATCTTGCTGGCCACGGTAGTTGACTTACACCTTCTAGAGCACATGAGGACGTGCATTGTCCTGTTGGAACAGCAAGTTCCCTTGCCGGTCCAGGAATGGTAGAACGATGGGTTCGATGACGGTTTGGATGTACCGTGCACTATTCAGTGTCCCCTCGACGATCACCAGTGGTGTACGGCCAGTGTAGGAGATCGCTCCCCACACCATGATGTCGGGTGTTGGCCCTGTGTGCCTCGGTCGTATGCAGTCCTGATTGTGGCGCTCACCTGCACGGCGCCAAACACGCATACGACCATCATTGGCATCAAGGCAGAAGCGACTCTCATCGCTGAAGACGACACGTCTCCATTCGTCCCTCCATTCACGCCTGTCGCGACACCACTGGAGGCGGGCTGCACGATGTTGGGGCGTGAGCGGAAGACGGCCTAACGGTGTGCGGGACCGTAGCCCAGCTTCATGGAGACGGTTGCGAATGGTCCTCGCCGATACCCCAGGAGCAACAGTGTCCCTAATTTGCTGGGAAGTGGCGGTGCGGTCCCCTACGGCACTGCGTAGGATCCTACGGTCTTGGCGTGCATCCGTGCGTCGCTGCGGTCCGGTCCCAGGTCGACGGGCACGTGCACCTTCCGCCGACCACTGGCGACAACATAGATGTACTGTGGAGACCTCACGCCCCACGTGTTGAGCAATTCGGCGGTACGTCCACCCGGCCTCTCGCGTGCCCACTATACGCCCTCGCTCAAAGTCCGTCAACTGCACATACGGTTCACGTCCACGCTGTCGCGGCATGCTACCAGTGTTAAAGACTGCAATGGAGCTCCGTATGCCACGGCAAACTGGCTGACACTGACGGCGGCGGTGCACAAATGCTGCGCAGCTAGCGCCATTCGACGGCCAACACCGCGGTTCCTGGTGTGTCCGCTGTGCCGTGCGTGTGATCATTGCTTGTACAGCCCTCTCGCAGTGTCCGGAGCAAGTATGGTCGGTCTGACACACCGTTGTCAATGTGTTCTTTTTTCCATTTCCAGGAGTGTATATTCCCACTATTTTATTATTGCAGAGTGTAGCGAGTGTCACGGTGTATGCAGCCTGTAACGTAACATCTGAAAAAAACCATTAGTCGCCTTGTTAAAGTTAAATATAGGTTTGGATCTGCGCCAAGGCCGCCTAGCTCTCTATTGTCTCAATTTTCTTTGGCGCTTGGTGTGGCCACCTCTCACTGCACTTTCCTTTGTGCTGCAGAACTCCACATTATACAGTGATCTGGGCGTTGTCATACGTAATTTGCCAGTTAATTAATATCGTAATTGCAACGTAGTTCGTACGACAGAAGAGACGAGCTGTGGAATCACACGCTTATAATTGCAGGATATAATACCAGCTGTAACGGGCCAGGACGCAAACAATCAATATACGACAGGAACTCGGCCAGTGTGGCCCTCATGTTTTTTCAAGGTGACTCCTGTCAGCAGCAGTTATTATATTTGTGGTTGCTCATACTTCATAGAATCATCATTGGAGTTTTCGCTGTTACGGACTCCCTGAGACAGGAAATAAATTCTAATTTGTATGACTAGGATTCGAGGTCGACTCTGAACTCTTTGGCGAGAGCGGAGTTAACTATGAATAGGCTTCACGGATAGTCACGTAGTTATACCCTACACCTATAGATTAGGTGTCAGTATTCTCGCCCCTATTTCTCCCATTAGTGCAACTCCTGCTTCATGTGGGGAGTGGTAATTGAAGCATTGGATCTGTCAGAGAGGTGTATTTGGAGATCCCTTGGTTGGGCCTTCGATACAGAGTTTTCATTTGTATAACGGGTCGTACCGAGTCGTAACACGCCTCACGAATTTCAGCACATTTCGTGTAATGTTGTAGGTAATCAAACATAATGTAACAGTGCTGAATTTGATCTGTAAAAAGTTTAGTTGAGGTTAAGTTCATTTTTAATATAATCTCATTTATTAACAGAATCAGTAGGAAATCCACAGACGTGGGACCCTATACCTGAAATAAGCAGCAGTCCTAATTCGTGATTAACTCTCCTCACAGAATAGTTGAAATGAGGTCGATTATTATCTGGACGCCACAGCCTGGAACCGAGCGACCGCTACGGTCGCACGTTCGAATCCTGCCTCGGGCATGGATGTGTGTGATGTCATTAGGTTAGTTAGGTTTAATTAGTTCTGGGTTCTAGGCGACTGATGATCTCAGAAGTTAACTCGCATAGTGCTCAGAGCCATTTGAGGTCGATTATGGCGTGTTGGCATCTCCTTCCATATGAGGTTACGTAACACACCCAGGAACATTGTAGAAGATGATCGTTTTGGTGGTCTAGGTATTATGGTGTGGGTAGGTGTAATGTTGCATTGGCGAACTTACCTCCTAATCTTCGAACACTTCATCGGTCACAGTTATTGTGACACTAGACTCCTTCCCCTGTGCGTCTTTCCAGGGCTGCATTCGGCCCTGACTTCATTTTTATGGATAAAAATGCACTACCAGACTGAACAGCGCAGGTGGAGGAGCCCATGTACCGGGAGGATATTCGGTGAATGGACTGGCCTGCCGGTTCCCACAACTTAAATCCCATCGAGCACGTATGATATGCGCTAGGGAGACGTATTCCGGCACGTCCACGTGCATCACGGCCCTCCACAAATTGTCAACGGTGCTGGTGGGGGAATGAAACGCCCTATCACAACAACTCTTTACCAACCTTGTGGCCAGCATAGGAGAACATTGCAAAGCGTGCAGGGCCGTCCGCGGTGATCACACTCCCTATCAAGAATCGCGTCCCGTCTTTTAATGTCCAGCGGACCATCGTGTATCTTGGTGGCTTAAGTGTAATTATTGTTTTAAATAATGGTGTCGTTTCTGTTCGTCTCGTTGCATATTTCTTTCAGTTACCTGCTATACGATACTGTATCAGTTCTTTCTATCTACGGTCGTAGTGTCGTCGGGCTATCTTACTTGACAGTGACACGTCATGTGAAAGTTACTTTCCTCCTTATATCTACACTACTGGCCATTAAAATTGCTACACCAAGAAGAAACGCAGATGATAAACGGGTATTCAGTGGACAAATATATTATACTAGAACTGACATGTGATTATATTTTCACGCAATTTGGGTGCACAGATCCTGAGAAGTCAGTACCCAGAACAACAGCCTCTGTCCGTAATAACGGACTTGATACACCTGGGCATTGAGTCAAACAGAGCTTGGATGGCGTGTACAGGTACAACTGCCAATGCAGCTTCAACACGATACCACAGTTCATCAAGAGTAGTGACTGGCGTGTTGTGACGAGCCAGTTGCTCGGCCACCATTGACCAGACGTTTTCAATTAGTGAGAGATCTGGAGAATATGCTGGCCAGGGCAGCAGTCGAACATTTTATGTATCCAGAAAGGCCCGTACAGGACCTGCAACATACGGTCGTGCATTATCCTGCTGAAATGTAGGGTTTCGCAGGGGTTGAATGAAGGGCAGAGCCACGGGTCACAACACATCTGAAATGTAACGTCCACTGTTCAAAGTCCCGTCAGTGCGAACAAGAGGTGACCGAGACGTGTAACCAATGGCACCCCGTACCATCACGCCGGGTGATCCGCCAGTATGGCGATGGCGAATACACGCTTCCAATGTGCGTTCACCGCGATGTCGCCAAAGACGTATGCGACCAACACGATGCTGTAAACAGAACCTGGATTCATCCGAAAAAATGACATTTTGCCATTCGTGCACCCAGGTTCGTCGTTGAGTACACCATCGCAGGCGCTCCTGTCTGTGATGCAGCGTAAAGGGTAACCGCAGCCATGTCTCCGAGCTGATAGTCCATGCTGCTGCAAACGTCGTCGAACTGTTCGTGCAGATGGTTGTTGTCTTGCAAAGGTCCCCATGTGTTGTGGCTGCACGATTCGTTACAGCCATGCGGATAAGATGTCTGCCAACTCGACTGCTAGTGATACGAGGCCGTTGGGATCTAGCACGGCGTTCCGTATTACCCTCCTGAACCCACCGATTCCATATTCTACTAACAGTCATTGGATCTCGACCAACGCGAGCAGTAGTGTCACGATACGATTAACCGCAATCGCGATAGGCTACAATCCGACCTTTATCAAAGTCGGAATCGTGATGGTTCGCATTTCTCCTTTCACGAGGCATCACAACAACGTTTCACCAAGCAACGCCGGTCAACTGCTGTTTGTGTATGAGAAATCGGTTGGAAACCTTCGTCATGTCAGCACGTTGTAGGTGTCGCCACCGGCGCCAACTTTGTGTGAATGTTCTGAAAATCTAATCATTTGCATATCACAGCATCTTCTTCCTGCTGGTTAAATTTCGCGTCTGTAGCACGTCATCTTCGTGGTGTAGCAATTTCAATGGCGTGTAGTGTATACACTGTGTCGAATGCCTTTCTGAACTCAAAAGACAAATCGTTAATCTGATCCCACTATATATACTACCTTCTTGCTCTCATGGCTGAATAGGGCGAACTCAGTTTCATATGATCGCTGCTATCCGAATGCTTTATGATTCCGTCCGTGGAAATTTTCAATCTCCAAAAATATCATCACACACAAAACTGAAAGTCATCCGCTATTCGAGAACAATTTCATATCAGAGATGTTGGCCATAACGATACAAAATGAGCAAATGATTCGTAATATGAAATCCCATTAATGGTTCGTGGAGAAGCTCGCATCACCGATTCGGAATATTTGGAACCGTTCTGCAATTGATTGTAATACCGGAGACCTTCACTCCTGAGGCACTGAGGTTAACAACACAGAAATGAAAGCAGCAAATCCCCGTCCAGCTGCCGGCCGGTGTGGCCGAGCGTTTCTAGGCGCTTCAGTCTGGAACCGTGCGACCGCTACGGTCACAGGTTCGAATCCTGCCTCGGTCATGGATGTGTGTGATGTCCTTAGGTTAGTTAGGTTTGAGTAGTTCTAGGGGACTGATGACCTCAGATGTTAAGTCCCATAGTGCTCAGAGCCATTTGAACCATTTTGAACCCGCCCAGCTACCCTGATCCAGGAATTCTGTGAACTACCTGAATCAATTAAGGTAGATAGCGGTGTGATGCCGCAATCAAGCCAAATACCTGCTTCAGCACTTTTCGAACTGGATTATTACTTAGTGTGTTACGTTTTCACTGCTGACGGGATACTGAGACCCAACATTTCTTTCTGTATGGACTCCAAAAATCCAGGCCCTTTCACGTAACTATATTCCATAGCAAATCTTCGTCTGATCGATAGCAAATTCACACGAATTATTCTTAGTCTGAACTAAAAAGCAGTGGCACTTCGCTTCAATATACTACGCTTCAGTCGACGACTGTCGTACTGGCGCGCATGTTCGCAACACGCGAGATGTTCTCGCTGATAAAACGTCGTGGGTCAGATGCGCATGGCAGAGGGCGTCTGCTGAAGTAGCCCATATGCGCGGTTGTACAGCACGTGGTCGTCAGCGATACGGTGTAGAGCTGGCCACTTGTATTGCACGGTCGGTGCCGCATCTGCTGACGCGCACTCGCCGATAGGTGTGACCATCAATCTTCCGCTGTCCTCCACTTGTGCTGACGACTTACTCTTTTCGCTCATTGGCAATAGTTTAGATGTACTTTAAGTGCATCAGCTATTAAACATTATATAGCTACAGCAGTCTGCAAGGCTCTTCCAATAATATGTCCTTCACCAAATACTTATAAATGTTGTCGTTTTCTTGGCAGGTTAGAATGTTCACAGCCTACGGACTGTTTAGTCACATCACTGTATGCAGCAGCGTTTCGCGGTAACTATTATTGAATAGATACACTGACTAATTTAAATTTCGTGAGACGATCGTACTGAATGATCTTCATCGTATTTTTGGCACCTTACGGTGCGTGGACGATAAATGTTGTTATTAATTTTATGATCTGCTTGGCTTCGTAATTTATACCAAATCCTTTGCATAATTAAATGTGCCATTTATTTCTTCAATCCTGTGGTTATAATTTTTCAAACTGTGGTCCATGTTGTATTTGCTTAGGTTTACATAGAAATGGCTGTCTTCTTCTTTTTTTCATAGAACATTACGTCTAAAGTAACGAGCCAGCCCATTCATATTTATTCAGCTGCTTTTATATAAAAGTATTTCACATTATTTTATTTGTAATCAGCGTATCTGTAATCGATTTCTTGCATGCATCGCAGATATACCTAGTAGAGGTACATAAACATCACAGAGATATTGTTCTGATTGTGAAGTAGTTGACAGTTTTCACAAGCTGTAATACATTTCTGTTCATTAGCTGACTTATCAGTGTTAGTTTAAATTCGTCAAGGATTAAGCTGATAGACTGTTACTGTCAGTCGTTAGCGTCCTTGAAACAGTAATTAGCTTGACCCCGCATTTTAGTCAGAAAAAATGCCCACGATGAGGGTTTCCGCTAAGTCAAGACTCTAGCGCAACGAAAATGTCATTCTATTTCTCCAAGACGTCTTTACTGCGTAATCCACTGTATGACGTGGAAAGGAAAGGGAGGTAATGACAGTGGCATGTAAAGTGCCCTCCGCCACACACCGTTGAGTGGCTTGCGGAGTATAAATGTGGATGTAGATGTAGACTTGTCGTGGCTTCCATGGTTCTTGTGGAACATCTAATTAATTTTGTTGTTTTTACCAAAAAATCTTAACTAAGAGCGCACTCTTGCATGAACTAACTATAATACAACTTGGCAAGGATCCTAGATGGACGAACAATATTCCAAAACTGGAGGGTGAATTACACTTAATTTTGGCATCTGTCGCCCCAGCCCCTAGCTTTATGTTTTCGTTCAAGTTTTAGTTTGCCATCGATAGATACTCCCACTTACTTCACAATTACAACTGATTCCAGTGACTAATTTCCGATCGATGTAAAGGGTACCGACTCTTTCCACTTGTTCGTGCCCATTGCAATAAGGGTCATTTTGCAAGTCTTTGTGCAAAGCGCTGATCTTTGCAAGTTCTACTGAATGTCGTAAAGATTTTCTAACATTAGCTTCCCATTCAATTGCGAATCTTCAAACAGTGACTGTGTTTATCGGTTTCTTTCCTGAGTTCTGTGACAACATTATTCGCATCCTGGGTCGATTTAGCTGGCCAGGTACCGTGGTCTGTACGTGGAAGTTTTACTGTTCCACTCGACTAGCCGTCTCAGGGATTTACTGCTGCAAAGTTGCGGTAATTATCTCGTCGTAACTAATTACCCACGCAAATGTAGCAACAGAACTAACGCAAACACTCATCCGAGACAAATTCCTTAATCTCATCTCTTGCTGAAACCTCGTTCATTTGTGTTACATAGTAGCCTTAAGCAAATCCTTAGCAATAAGCAAACAGTTTCTGTACGGGTTCACGTACTGGAGCATCGGTGCTAAGTTACTATCGATATATTTTCTCGTTCCTTCTAACTATAACTATAAATCTATTTAGATGGGAAAATACGTTGACTAAATGACGCGTAACTCATACTGTTTCAGTTATTTATGTAAGCTGGTACCAGTGTATTGTCTAACAGGTCTGCCCTGTCCTGATTTTTAATAATAACGTTACCTTAAACGCTCCAGACGGGGTCTAAATTATTGGCTATTACTGATGCAAATCTGTTGTAAATTACCTATAAATATGAAATTATAGATGATTTTATACATGGCCGATCCAAACCAAAAGTGTTGTGAAACTGAAAGTGGATCGAGGCTTACATGGACAAAGGCGCAACAGATTTATTATCTTAAATAACTACTGCTAGAAACGAGGCCACGATGAGAAAATCTCGGCGCGCCACGAAGATGGTGAAATTTTGAGGGTACGTTCTAGGTAATAAAATTAACGAAGTGTTGTCTAGACTTGCCAAATATTTTCATTTATGCAGCTTCTGAAACTAGAATTTTAGTGCACTTTGCTTTACTGTATAACCCTGAATACCGTTTATTTTACGACGTTTTAACACCTAGGGAAATTCATTCACAGTTTGTGACAGTTTACAAGGAGCCTTCCTCTACATTTTCAACGCTTAAAAGCAGAAAGTTGCATGAACGCGGAAAAACCTGTCTTGAAGATGATTTAAGTGAGAAACCTCCCAAAATCGCAACTGCTGACGAGAACGTGGAGGTAACTTGCTTAGATTGGCAGTTAAGTATGTGTGACACTGCAAGCTTATTATAACTAAAAGTACGGCCCATGTTATACAAGTGATTAACTTTAAGACTTATTTATGCAAGACGAACGTCGCAAGTGCGAATAAGAATTTCTTAAGACTTTTGGACTGTTGTAAAGAGAATCCAGTTGATTTCGTGAGGCCAATACGCTGATATGAGGAGCGATTGGGCCGCGGAATTTTGACAGAAGCGAATTAACAGTCAAAGCAATGCGTGGATGCCGATGGCAGTGCACCAAAAAAGGCTGTAGTCGATTTCGTCTGCAGGAAAAATTATGGACACAATGCTCTATCCACAGATGTGCTTCTACTGCTTTTGGTGATGAATTTGCAGGACAGGTTTTTGGACAGTCTATCCTATTCACCAGATTTGCAAATCGTGTCACTACTGCAGCAATAGGTAAGTTCCATAGGAGTACCGCAAGAATGGAATCACCTTGTTTGAAAAACATTGGACAGAGTGCATTGATCTGAAGTGGAACTGCGTGGGAAAACATTCCATATTCGATTTGAAGAACGAAGGTTTTTACTGCGGCGAACGTTTCATATTTCTTACGTACAGATGATGCAATATCGAAATTACATTTGTGGTCATGTAATGCTCGTTTACAGCGACGGAATCATTAGAGATGCCACATACGAGTAACAGGCGCAATTATTATTGAGCTAAAATTCGTTTTGGTACTGGCTAACAGTTTTAAGGAAGTTGTGGAAAAACAGTACATTAGGGCCGCGGGTCAATGTTTCAAACAACATTCCCCCAGCTCTGCACAACGGTACGCCATCGTTCTGACCTCTCTTTTGGAGAGCTGGAGGTTAATTCCTCACATGCAGCGAGAAAGGCATTGAACTCACGTTCCATAGTTTGAGCGGTCTATTCCTGTCCTCTGGAGGGGGGGGGGGGGGCGCTGGCAAGGCAGGGATGCGCAGCTGCAATACGGACGCCAGAAGATCTTAGATCGCTTTTAGGCTGATTCGCACATTCATTCTACCTTTGCCTCGATTATAAGGCCCCATAACACTAGTTTGTTCTTAATTAGATAGACATTCACTTGTATCATTTCATTATTTTATAGAATTCGAAGTCGTACTGACAAAGAGGCGTTCAGAGACGGAGCACTGCGTCAGATAGAAGAAGCAGAATGTAATAAAACTAAAGATATGATTGGTGTCGATTATCGCTTTCGTCAACACAGCAGGCGTTTCCATTAGTTGACATTCAAGCTACCATCGACATGTATTAGTCACTACTGTGTGCTTCAAATTTTTGGTGTCATTTACTTCTCTATATGTGCTGTATTACGGAAATCTGGTTCTTAACATTTGACCGCAGATACTGTGGTAACATGTTTCATATAAGCGGATGAGTATAAAACGCCACTGAAACTGAATCTGCTTTATCGAACTTTGATTAGTCCATCAAGGTTATCACTTCATTTAAACTTCACAAGGTAACCAAAAACAGCAAAAACACCCGATTTTGTATTACCTCTGATAATTCACAAATAAGTTTTAGGCTCCCGGATAGCATCAAATGTTTACATTATATAAAGTGCAACTCGTTCAGCAACATACTGAGCAAATAGCCTGTACTCACACACATTTAAGTTCACCTACCGATAAAACGAGCTTACATCCGTGCGGAGTTAATAGGCCGACCAGTATAATCGATTGTGCACAATCTCTTCTTTCTGCTGAAAGTCTTAGTGTTCACGAGGACTGGACAGTAGGTTCCCACTAAACGTGAACACCACAATCTTGTTAGCATGTTTCCAAGCTAAGGAGCCACATCGTTTTCTACTTCAAAAGAGACATTTAAACCACTCCGTTGTCTCGCTTGTTTATTGCACTCAGCAGGAAAAACCTCTGCCTTATCAACTTAAAAATTTCGGATTTTTCTTCCTGTGCTTGTCTACACACTATTCATATGCCATTGAGTTAGAAATTCTATCGAAATTACTCACCGCACATTTCCTCTATCTTTTGGATTCTCTGTCAATATATTTTCTCGCTGGAAATGCCCTCCCTTGATAGTAATAGTTTCTCTACAAGTACTTTTAGTTTGCAGTGTTCAGACGTTCTTTTGTGAAACCTGTTACCTGTCGTTACCTGAAGTTGCACAAACCTGCGAGAGCAAAGTGCAAAGATTTGGGCTTCTAAATGGCTGTAGTTCATAATAATGAAGGTTACGTTGATATATGATGGGCAACTTGGTTTGCGGAATAGCTGTGTTTCTAAAGGCATTGTATAAATAAATTAAATGGAATTCCACGCCATCATAAAGTATTAGTTTTGGTTAGTTTGTATTCAACAGATACTCATCCGAAGTTAGTTACGGTTTATAACGAGTCCATTCCTTTGTTTTCAACAGTTAAGAAATAGACAACGTAATTCAAATGTTACAGAAGGAATTCACTTGAAGGATATTGCAACCACAGGTGATCACACCAAGGAAGCAACTAATATGGTATTTGACGAGTGTCGATGGAAGTTGTAAGAAATAGCCAACCCCGTAGCCACGGCAGAGGAAACAGTGCAACACACTTCACACGAAGAATTAACTGTAAGATAGATTTGTGCAGGGCTGGCGCAGCATTTAATGAAATCTGACCAAATACGAAAACAAATTTTTTAACAATGCTTGTGCAGTTTTAAAAATAATCGCCCTTATTTGTTACTAGGTTTGACAAATGGAAGGGTTCGGCTGGTCGTGCACCAAAAGAAAGCGAAGTCCGTTTCATATGCCGGAAACGTTATATTCAGTGTTTTCGGGGCTACAAAACGGAACAGCGTATTAACTACCTAGAAAGGACTAATTGACTTGTTTGAACGAAGTACATATCTACCTTCAATATTATTTCACTGTTAGTGTGTCATAGTCTAACCTCGTGAGCTGAGGGTGAAACTATCTGCAGTAGTGTCTTTCGTAGAAAGAAACGTTCGTGAATCTCGGGAAACACAAATCCACATTTATGTCCAGCTACCCCACCGGTCGATAAGCACACTCATATTTGAAAATTTGCATAGAATGAAAATTATGTTATACGTGCACTGAGAGAAAAACGCCATTTTATAGAGTTTCGAAGTGCAGCTTATAGACATGATAAAATGAAGTGCTAAAGTTCTTTAAATAGTTGCCTCATGCTGACTGAGGCTCTGGTCAAACACAAAGACAAAACGCGCACAGATTAAAATTACGCGTGTTTTTGCGTTTGCTGTTGGCGCAATATTAAAATTGTTCTTCAATGACCACGTTATAGTTAGTTAAACCTCAAGCCGTAAAAAAGAGACTATCTTTGATAAATCCGTTTTTAATCATCAGATACCAGCGATAAAGCGCGGTTTCCATGGCAGTACTCAAAGTGGAGCGCCATCCCTGTGAGGTCGCTCGCTGTTGCTGGGCGGCGACAGGTGTTCAAAGGTAGCCGGGTGTCACAGCATACCACCCTCCGGCAATGCACTATGCAAAACAACCGCTTGTTTGTGATTGCAGGGTAAATGCCGCCATGATGGCAGCTTTAAAACAGGCCTAATACACGGTCGCGCTGCAGACAACGCCCACGTTGACCGACCCTGCTGTTACTAGACTAGATGCAAAGCGCGCCGTTGCCTGCTAGTTGTTGTCTGTGAGCCACACTTGGTTTTGGAGGCAGGCAGCCCATGTGGCCAGTGCCTTAGTGTTTCGGTTTGGTGTGATAATATGTCTGTGCCGAATACGAAACAGTGTAACAGAAATTCACTGTTAACAAACAGTGAAGCAGACTTTGTAAATTACAGGAATGACTGCTTTAACAAGACCCCATAGACATCCTCGTTTCAGAGCAGTGAATCCTTTAGACAGAATCTTCGCCGTATACTGTTTATAGGTGCAATAACCGAAACATAGTTCACTGAACGAATTTTATTAATAGAATATACATTTCTTTTCTCATATCCTTAACTAGATTAACTTTTCACATCTTCCGACTTAGCGAAATATCTTAAATGACAATGGAGATCGATTTTCGTTATTACATTGAGTTTTATGGTCACCTGATAATAGTGAAAAACAATTGCGAAACCATTAACGGTAGGAAAACAATTCCCGAAAATAAAACACGAATCACGGGATTTAAATTACTGAAATCGTTATTGGTAGAGAAAGTAGTTCATTTACAATCATTCAAGGCATTTACAAGACACAGTGTTAGTTTATGACACTGAATCAGACCTCGCGTGCTCCTTATTTAAAAGTCAGATTGCCTTCTGATACTTAATATTCTCGTTATACGCAAACGAAAGTGTGACAGACAGTTTCTGGCGACGTTTTTTCTCGCTAAGCTCTAGTGAGGATATTTGGTTCAAATGGCTCTGAGCACTATGCGACTTAACTTCTGAGGTCATCAGTCGCCTAGAACTTAGAACTAATTAAACCTGACTAACCTAAGGACATCACACACATCCATGCCCGAAGCAGAATTCGAACCTGCGACCGTAGCGGTCGCTCGGTTCCAGACTGTAGCGCCTAGAACCGCACGGCCACTCCGGCCGGCAAGTATATTTGGAAAATCGGTTTCTGCGTAATACTGTACAACACTTCTTACTGCTGTATGTGAGGTGTCTGTTCTTTCTGACACGTTCGAAATAACAGAAACCATTTTGATCCTGCAGCCACTAAGAATCAAGACACAAATGAATTAAAGGCATTAGCTGCCAGTGGGCATTGATTTATATCAGTGACACCACATATACGTAATTAAGGCGGTGATCTCTTCGGTGCAGATGCACACCAAGCTCGAGCTCTTACGGGATTCGGCGAGATGCCCCGAGTAGTGAGGCACTACATCACTAGTATGTGATACAAGTTGAGAATTTGGGTATGGCGGGAGGCGTGCTAGGGTACTCCTTTGGAAATTTGGAAATTTGTGGTAAGGTCTTGTAACCTCCCCCTCACTTATCGACCTTAATGACAGTGAATAATGAAACCGCGTGTACCTAATGGGAATTTTGGAAAAGCAATCGTCACCGAAGTCAACCTGTCGGTAAAGAGGGAGGAAAGGGTTACATCTAAATGAAAGGAAAAATGCAAGTGAAACTGGTGGAAATTAATTTTGAAATAGGGATAAAGTTAATAAAGAAAGTAAATGTGCGGCCGTTACGTTAACAATCAACTAGCAGTAATTAGATATTTGAGATTTGGGGGAAATTACGGTCGCCAGTCCTATGGACAATTACTGTAATAACTGAAAAAAAAGGTTATTACACATATAATTAACACTAGAAGCGTGGCAACTGAAGGTTGACACGTGTAGTGTGAAAACTGAAAGTTTGTCAGAAGTAATAAATTTCGCTACACTCTGACTTAATTTAGCAAAAGAATTAATAAAACTGGAAAATCGAAAGTTAATTTAGTGACTGAAGTTAATAGTGAGCTTTCTTTCTGAAGCACATCGACATTCAGTAAAATAAGGTTAGTCTTGGACTACCTCAACAATCATTTCAAAAGCTACTTGAATCTACGCAATTTAGAAATAAGAGAATTAACTTTGAACTTGAATTAAATGATTCTGAACAATTAACAATAGTAAAATTTAGTACGTACCAAGCTGAGCTGCAGTCACAGGTAACTAAAATACGGTAACAAAACTCGCACTCTTAATTTGTGCTTGTGCAATCTAAATATTGTAGCCAGCTGAACTTTGAAATTAAAGCAGTGAAATCGAATGATGCTGGCGTTTGAATTTCAACGACCCTCTGGCTCATTTCGGAAAAGGAAGGGACCCTGCTTGGCAATGCAATTGGGACAATGAGCAACAAAGGTTCATGCTAAGTTGCTGTAATTTTGCGAGGCAAATGGAACAATTTGAAAAGCTGAGGTCTGCCATACAGTTCTGAAACTTTACGTGCTTTTAGTCTTCCTTGTTGGTTGATTGAAGGTTTGAAGCCGTCGATCGAGGAGGTGGCGACAGTCACTCATTGTCGGCCGTCGCTGTTGCAGAAGCTGGATGTTGGCGCGCCTTCTTCTCGACACGGTCACCAGGCGAAACGGGCTCTTGATGTGCGCCAGCTAATGCTTCCCGTCCGCGACACCATGTTAGAAACTATCATCGCGAGTCGAGCGCAATTACATGCTGCCAAACCCCGAAAGCGCGGCAACTCGCGGGAGCGTCACACAACACCCTGCTCCACTCGCTACTCCAGCCAGACTCCCTCTGCCCGCGCTCCACGCGGCAGAGTTAACACTACCAAAGATCCTACACACTTTGATTCTTCACACGACCCATCGATGTAATTGTTCGATAGCAGTTTTCCCTAGGCAAGACCCAGCGTAAAAATACAAATAATATTTACGAAACAAACCAATTATACATCGACATGAGTGCATAAATATATATATACAAACAGTAAAACAATTACAATATATAAAGAGACAGAAATGTCATATCTTGAGGTAACAAAACAAGGAAAAAAATAATAGTACAATAGATGGAAATAGGGGGATATGCATTTCCGGCGTTACAGTCTTCTGGGACCGAACTGCGAAGGTCATCAGTCCCTAAGCTTACACACTATTTAATCTAACTTAAACTAACTTCCGCTAAGGACCACACACACACACACACACACACACACACACACACACACACACACACACGCACACGCCCGAGGGAGGACTCGAACCTCCGACGGGGAGAGCCGCGCGGACCCTGACAAAATACCTCTGACAGCGCGCCTTCCCGAAAGGGTGCGGTGACCACAGTGTCTGATATTTGATATTGTTAATAAGTTCGATAATGTTAATCAGTCTGATCTGCTAAGAAAATCGTCACTGTAGTAGATGAAGTTATTGGTTTGTTTTTGTTAAGTGACTTAACATGCTTTTCCAGATTGTCATATTTCTAGTATTGACTGGATGAAGTAAGCTGTTTGAGATGAAGATATATATAATTTACGACAAATTTAAATAAGAAATAAATATAATGGGAAACAGCGCTTTGCATCCCTCGTAACTCTGAAGAGGTGCCGCGTCATTTAGCCTTCTCAGGTATGAGCGAAATCCACGTGTGCCTGTCCTATTATCTAACAACTTAAAAAACTGTATAGTGAGTGCCTTCCTTGGTGAGCTACACGTAGATATGATTATAGCTTCGATCCGACTGTAATCTGGTGGCTGGGCGATCTATAACTTACGGAGATAACACCTAAAAAAAGTAAGGCAATAAACACTGATTACATTCTTATAAATTTTTTTGCTATCAGCCTTGTCTCCGGTAGGAAGTGAGAGTGGTAGGCAAATAATGAGGGCAGGAAATTTTCATCGGCGCGCTGCGCGGTCAGGCTGTGTGATGTCAGGATTCCACAGCGGCACCGGAATGCCGGCTATGGACAGCGCCCGAGGTCCGATCTTCGTGGCCCCCTCCCACGCCACATCCTTCTGCTCCCGCCGTCTACTTAATTTAGCTCTTAATCACCCTGCCCGGAACCCGGAAGCGGTGTTCCTGGCTATTTCTGTTAGTCGAGTACTAGACGCATCTCTCCCAGTTCCCGAGGGCCATCCTGCGCTTCCTTGCCGAAGATATTGCCAATCAGCCAAATGGAAAGCCGAGCGGCATGTTCTTTCTGTGTAGAAGACAAACAAATAATTGCTCTAGGGGCCAGTATCGAGTGGCGGTCACTCGACTTACTAGGTGGGAACACTATTGCTGTCCGTCTGATTTTTTGTGAAAGAACGTTCAAATGGTTCAAATGGCTCTGAGCAGTATGGGACTTAACATCTGTGGTCGTCAGTCCCCTAGAACTTAGAACTACTTAAACCTAACTAACCTAAGGACATCACACACATCCATGCCCGAGGCAGGATTCGAACCTGCGACCGTAGTAGTCGCGCGGTTCCGGACTGCGCGCCTAGAACCGCTAGACCACCGCGGCCGGCGTGTGAATGAACGTACCTCCGTTCCCGAAATACGACGGTTTCTCTCGAAACCTGTCAGTAGTGCTTCAGATCTGCTCGCGGACGACCTTGGTTTTTAACTAACGCCGCTTTGACTAGACAACTGTCACGAAATCGAGAAAGGCTCATATAAATCAGCACCTAATGCGTAGATACCTGAAATTAAAATATAACGAAACCATAGGAAATACTGGGTGGTTATAATTAAAAGTGCAGCAAGTCGCAGAACTCCAGCGTGGACTGTAGTTACGGCATGGCAGCGAAACTTGATAGGTATTCTAAAACGTTAATGCGGAACCAGTTGACGCTGGGAAAAATATGGCGCTGTGAATGCAAGAAGACGTATAGAAATATTTCCATAAGTAGTGGATTGGTATCGGGACGTGGGCAGAAAAGTCAAACAAGTGAGGTAGGCGTAATGTCGATTTTACTGTTAACCGCCGCTTACACAGATTTTTTTCAATTTGAAGGTCGGAGACGTCGACGTGATCCTGCGTCCGTAAAACGACGTGATCAATAGTTGCTCGCAGCACTTCTGATGGAATCTCAGCAACACGTTCTTTATTCTGGCCTTCAGATGATGTCGAGACCAAACGTGCCACTGGTAAACGCGTTCTTTTAGATAGTCCTAGAGCAAATGTCACATGGATTCAGATCAGGTGATGTTGCAGGCCATGCATCAGGAAAACCTCTGCACTTAACACGTTCGTGGAATGTGGCATTAAGCAGATCCTTCACTGGGCGAGCTACATGAGATGTCGGCCCATCTGTAATGAAAACAATGGTTCACACATCTGCGCTCTTCCAAAGTAGCAACCACATGCTGCACAAGCGGTGTCGATAATGTGCAGACGTTGCGGTACTCCTGACATGCCCTCTGGGTGTATTCTCTTGAAAGGAGAATGGACCGAGAATAAAGTTGCTTATGAATAGACACCACAGTCACATAAGGCGAGTGCAGTGGTTCCTCGTACACAACACGCTGTTTGACAGTAGACCAAACTCGGCAGTACTGTGTGTTCTCTGCATCCTGTTGTGTAAAATGTGCCCTTTTACCACACAGAATATTGCCCGCCCACAAGTCAACAACTTCGATCGGTGCCAGACACCAAAGAGCAAATTCAGAACGTTGATGCGGATCATGAGGTTTCAGTTTTTGAACCGTCTAGATCTTGTACGGGTATCAGTGTAAAATAAATCGCAAAACTTTCCGTACTGTTGACTATTAGATTCACAATGCTGGTTACACTGCACGAGCACTAGCACTACCCGAGGAATGTGCTGCATGGTCAGCAAAAAGCAACCTCCTAAATAACTTCTGTCCGATAGGACGCCTTCGTCTTCCAGGTCGCACGCCAAACTCACCTGTGTTTTCAAATTTCATTAGCTTCTTCTTCAATCCATTTAGTGACATCGGACCTCTCTTCAGATCTTTCAGTCGGCGATACTCTCTCTGTTCAGCACCGTAATTGCTGCCGTTCACGTAAAACAGTTTCACTAACAGCGCAGTGTAACTGTTCTCGATAGCCATACTGTTCACTCACGCTATAGCTTGACAAATGACAGCGTGCATGTCATGTCGTCATACAAATCGCGTAAAAGGCCAGATATGCACCTGGTAACCACAATTGGAACTGATGTTTTTTTCCAGCGTAGATTGGTTCCGCAAAACCCGTTAGCATATCTACCACGTTTCGCTGGCATAAATATTAATAGCTCACACTGAACCTCTGAGAGTAGCTGCACTTTGTAATGGTACTTGAATTACGTAACCATTATGGTACCTCACCTGAACCTCTCGATACCAGTAATATTCTACTTTATTTCTGTTAACTTCTTAACATGTTTCTGAGACAACATTCAGATTTCATTTCACTTTTGATACATCGATATGTTTATATTGCAATGATATTATTCTTATGTGTATTCCTTCTTTTGTCACTATGATCTTTGACGTACTTGTAACTCAGATTTTTGGGCGCGTAAGCGATAGTTAGTTAGTTGTTAACTTGTTAGAGAGTCGGACCTTGAAAAGGTCAAGTCTTGGACGTCATGTTGGAAAGACGCATATTATAGTTGGCTTATAAAATGTGAGGAAGATGTTTTCAAGTATGTTTTGTATTGTGAAGTGATGTTTTGTGTGTTACGTGATATTGCAATAAAAGCAATTAAAAGGAAGTGTAACTTAATTTCGGAGTGCTGATTATTTTGTTACATCACCATTGTCCAGAAAAAGTGTAATCTTCAAGAATGGTTTGTGAAGCGCATCTACAAGACTTTTGAATAAGCAGAATAAAACCTAGGCCTCTTTGGATCCGAGCTTGGAATCATAACCACCTAGATTTTCAACGATTGAGCCATGATTTTACGACGAGACCAGCGTGGGAAACACAAAAAGATGAGTGCCTAGTTTTTTGATTATTACATGAAATGACTTTATTAACTCTAATGACACCTGCCACATAATGTGACTGTTGTTGCCCGAAAATGCAGTATTTAGCAGCGTGAGCAACACCACAATCATTAAATTTTGACCTTTGTTGTGGTAGGGTTGTTAGAACTTCCATTATAACCACTCGGTACATACAGAGTGATTTTGAACAACTGTGGACTACATCAGGAGGCAGTCCTTGAGAGGCTAAGAAAAACTATGGTCCAATACACGTATCTCCGGAAATGCATGGTTTCCTTGCAGGAGACATTTTATTCATATCGTGCATCTGTATCTCTCTGCAGCTCATTCCAGTGCACTCGATGCAGCTTTGAAAGAAATGTGGAAAGAAATGATGCCGTTCAAAAAGGTGGCCCCATCTGTGAAAAATGTGGATGACGGAGATAACTGAATGGTGGTGGCGTAATGAACAAAGCGACGACTAAACTGTTCCTTTACGCTGTAAGACAGAATTTCGTCCACTGGAGTGCTGTGAAACGATCTTTAGCATGGAAGTTACACAGTTTGTGACATGTGTTCGGTTTATCTTATTTTTCCTTTATCTTCTCACGGATCCTCTCTCGCAGTTTGTCGACATTGTTCAAAATCACAATGCGCAAGTATAACGAATAGTCCGTTCTACGTGAGCTCTTCCTTGTTTATACAGACTATAATCTGTTACGTGAGGGACAGTGTTATTCGTTACTGTTCGAACATGAAATGCACACGCCTTGCCAGATCTTCACCGGAACCGTTCTGCTTGAATATGATAAGTAGAGGTAAGTGACGTTCGCTGACGGAGGGGCAGTGCTTCGGATTCCATTACCTCCTTGATATAGTAAGAACTGCTTGAATTGCCCTTAAAAGGTGAAACGTCGAGAAAACGTGTAATTTCCCTTGGCCCATTTACGGGTATTCCGCCTTCGCAGTAGGACAAGTTGAAGCGGGACGTCTATGAGTATTACTGATAATCATCTTCTCTTTTGCACTTCATTGGGTGCTCATCACGAGCTGAATTTGGCGTTGCATAGACCTTTCCAACAGAGACAAAGATTAGGTTTGTGCGTTCCGTCAACGACGAGATCATTACAGACTGAGGACAATTTCTGACACGAGAAGGACGGGTTAAGAAATTTGCTGTTTTCTTTCAAAGAAGCCATCCGTTAGCCTTGAACGATATATGGAAGTTACGGGAAATGTAAATTTGGATTTGTACCACCGATCTCCAGAATACGAGTCCTGTTGTTACCACCGTACCACCTCGCTCATTACTACCTTCCCACTCACACGACAAAGGATCTTGTGGGTCGTTCCGTGTTCACTTTCTCTTTCTCTCTCACTTATTACTGTTACACTCTTCTATACATCTCATTAGTTTTCATTCATTAGGGCTATCTTGTTGCAAGTTTCTCAAACGTCAGTCTGTTTTGATAGAAGATTAGCTTTCCTTTTCATCCACGCGCGACTGTCAGTATACTAACCTTTGTACCAAGCGCATTTTAAGCAAGAGCCTGACATGATTTAAAGGCGTTGAAACGTTTTTGTGCTGCCTCATAGTGCGAGCCATACCACTTCCAGCGCGAATGAACGGAGCCTTCTTGCCTGGAGACGTAGAACGCGGCCGATTGCGAGTCTTACGTGAGAAAGGCGGTGGTGGGGGAAGGGAGGGGGTGAAAACTGCTATCCATCAAGAACTTAGGGTCAGCTGTCGTTTGCTGAGCGTTGCTGGCGTAGAAGCTCGCTTGAAGTTTGACAGCGCGTAGACTGGCTGCCAGACCCACACATTGCCCCTGTAAGCGTCCTGCACCTTCGGAGGAATCATCACAATTTTCCTCTCAAATGGTTTTGGAAAATCACTAATCTGGATGGTAGCCCTTCGGTTAAAATACCTGATCAGTTTTTGGGAGGAGTGGGGTCTTTATTTTCCATTCTGACTAACTTATTGTCTAGCATGATTCCACAACACTACTTACAATCGTTCACTTCTGAGTTACACTCATAAACAGCTGCTATGATGCCAGTGTCCGCCGTCACGTAGGATGTCAGTTGCTCGACAAGACGCCTTTCCACCAGATGGATAGGAACCTTGGGAGAAATACTGAACCACACCATTGCAGTATCTTTCCGTACCTCCACGTCGAACGAGGTAGCGCAGCAATGAATCAACTGGACTCCTACTTGAGACAGAGATCAGACTCCCGTGTGACTATTTAATTTGCTCGTTAAGTTACTTCGTCTAAATAAATGTTGCAGCAGGCCTCATCCAGCTGCTACAGAGACACACTTGTCCAATGACTTTGACATCGGCGAATCGTTAAACTGTAATTTTGCTTCCTTTCTTCGAGGTACAACAGTGTTGGTATGAGCATGAAAGTGCGCTTGACTTAACCGATTCGTGTGCTAGGTAAAACGATGCGATACATACAGGCAGCAATCTGGCCGCCTGAGATTCCTGGACCGAAATTTTATAGGCTGTTTCGAAACGTTATCTTCACCTCAGATTATATATACCCACATAGATTGCTCTCCCGAAAAGGTTTGTCGACATCCGAGCTTCAGTAACACGCGAGAGTTGAGGTTATCATAAAGGCTGCGCCGCGGGATAGAGAAGTCTTTGACTGTAATGTCGGGTGGGTGTTCTTGTGGTTATGTGTTTTTCATGCCAGTGTTTGGTGGCGAGTCCCCTGTTGTTACACTGTGCCACATAAATCTATTAATGTTTAAAAGGTCCTGGCCGTTTTCTTTAAGCAAATATCGTCATTAATCTAGCAAAGGGATACCGAGCAGCAGCCAAGAGGCGGGCACTTCTCTTCCTTCGACTAATTTTGGGAATTTAACTTGCTAGTTTACTTTTTTATGACTGTAAATGTCTTCCTAACGTGCATTACAAAGTTTCCAAAATAACACCTTGTTCTATGAAGATATACGGAAAAAGTGTGCAGATGATGTGGACGTTCCAGCACTTGACGAGGTAAACTCGTGAAGTCTAGGAAAATTTTTTGTTGCACTGGGGAACTTTAATATTGTGTGCTTCGTCGTGAATAGATGTCTTCTGAAACACAGATTTCGGTTTATGACCTTAAGGTGCTATATTGTCTGTTGCTGTATATTTCAAATTACTCTGCAACTTATTTTCATGCACAGAAATAGTTCATTAATTAAATAAAAGCAATGAGTAACGTAACAGTGGTGAATTCAATGTACGAAAGTAATTATGTGGGTCATTACATTCACTGTATCTGAGTACCTCGTTTAGTCTTCCGAACACAATTGCTTCTATATATCACTTTGATATCCAATACTAATATAACATAATAGAACCCTGCGCATGAAAATAACAGCACTCATGCCATTGGTAGGTTGCACAGGAATAGCCCACATGTTAACTCCTAAAACATAAAACATTGCTTAGCATCGCCACTACAGTTTAGCAAAACACTTCGTCTACGCCGTTTGAGGAATGGCAGTGGGTATCAAAAGATGAACTGGTGCTATGTGACGAAAGTTCGTTAAATGGGTCATTTTCGCGCTACGACAAACAGTAAACAACAAACTGTATTTTTACTCGATGCTAGTTTATTGGAGCAAGAATGCAAGTCCGACAACAAAGTAAGTCCACTGAGTAGTTTCACTCCATTTTGGCCGGCCGCTGTGGCCGAGCGGTTCCAGGCACTTCAGTCCGAAACCGCGCTGCTGCTACGGTCGCAGGTTCGAATTCTGCCTCAGGCGTGGATGTGTGTGATGTCCTGGTTAGTTAGGTTTAAGTAGTTCTAAGTCTAGGGGACTGATGACCTCAGATGTTAAGTCCCATAGTGCATAGACCCATTTGAACCATTTGAACTCCCATTTTGTATGTCACTTGTGCATACTTCTCTTTAGAAGAATCGGTAGAAAATAAATTGGTTTTTGTTTCATAATGTCCCTCCTCCTCTCTCTCCCTCACCTTTTTTGCAAAAGAAGTGCACTAATAATGTTGTATCGTCTGGAAAATGATTGTATAGTCCGCCTTCGTAGCGGAGTGGTCAGCTACAATGGGGAGGACCCGGCTTTGATTCCCGGTCCAGATTGCACTCAGCCTCGAGATGTCAACTGAGGATCTATTTGATTCAGAAGCTGCGGCTCCAAGGTCTGGAAAGTCGGCAAAACGGCCAGGACACCGGCGTGCCAACCTCATGTTCCTCCATATCGCATCTTCATGACGCCAAATGGCAGAGGTTAATTCGGCGGCCGGTCGACACCTCTTGGGCCTTCAAGGCCTGGGCGAGGAGCTCGTTACGCTTTTTTAAAAAAAAAAAAACCTGTAACACGCCACACAGGTGACTCAGTACCGTACAGATACTCATAAAGCTGTTGTGTGTTTCGTTATGTTAGTAGTCTTCAGTATCTCGTTAACTAATTCCGTCTCCTTTCCTATTTCCCGTGACAGAACTGTCATGGAATATCAACTTCCAAAAGTTCTGAACGTTGAGTTCAGCAATAAAGTTTTGATTTATCTTACTTAATATTGACAGAATTTTGCTATGGAACATCTTGCACAAAGAGCAATACGAATTTCATTAATTTTTGTTGTGAACATTCAAAACTGTAGCACTCCGTTACCCCCTAATTGTAACAGCAACTATACTAAACCAAAAGTACAATAGCCATATTTAGTACTAAATCACAACATATTTCTGAAGTTTATAAATTTGTGTTGAACGGGCTCTTTCTTTCTCTAAACGTCTGTTACACCAGATAGTACACACTGAATTTAAGATAAGTTCGTGTGCGTACATCACGCTTGCGACTGTAACGAAAATATTTGTTATAGTATAAAATGTCAAGAAAGACATTTTATTCTGTAGTAACTGCAATTTATTTTATTCGTCTTTCAGCAGTTAGTTACGAGCTCTACCCATATTACAGAATGACAGTTGTCTAGGAAACATGCATGTTAAATAAAATTACCAATTATTATGTTGCTGGTTACAATGGGCGATTATAGGTAGTATGCGTAGTTCATAAGCAGCTTTGTATTATAACGCTAGTACCATCCGAAATGAGCTTCAGTTCAGAGGTTCTACTGGAAGATAAATAAACTGCAGCAACTGTGAAAAAAAGGTGTGCTGCTTGAAATTTATGAAAGCTGCCAATTCCAGTAAGCAGAAGCTATTAAATATTAAACAAATGAGCCCTAGCTTTCAGCCTCACTATTAAACATTCATAAGAGTTCTTTGCTATTGAAGAGCTGTAGAACAAAGCAACAACTTGCAGTATTCGACTCACGACAGTAAATACTCATATTTGAGTGTACCTAGAGGACTTCTCAGCCAACAGAATACGCGATATTACTGAAAGCAGTTGCTAATACATTTTTAGTGTTATTACGAAACTAAGATAATTTAGAGAATGTACGCCGAGCTTCGCGATTCATCAAAACAACAGCTGAGTTTTCATTACGAGCCAGATGCTTCAAAAGGAGCAGCGAAAAGCGTGGGCGGAGGCCAAGCAGAAAACGTCCACGAACAATGGTGTGGGCTTTCTCAGCCTCTTACCACAATGGATGAATGTTGGGTCATCATTCTGACACACAAACGAGAGAAAAGAGCAACAGCGAAAATACTGGACCTCCACTCCACCGAGGAAAGGACAGGCGTGTTCCTCGCAAGGGTTGATGATGACAACGTGTTTCGAGATTCACTGCAAAAAATAAAGAAAATTAGTCTTCAGCAGGCTCATGGTATACCAAGGAATCAGGACTTGAAAGCATGAAGATTCCGTTATTACATGACATGATTTCCCTGTTCTCCATTTAAATCCCATATGACATCACTTCTCTCCATCTTCGCAGTTGTTGCACATCAGGTAAATGTAAGAGGCGCATTCAGTTAGAAATGAAAAGTATTTTTCTTTTTTATCAGCCAGTTTAGGTTGAAAAAATGCAGAAGTCGTTTTGGGAAATTGTGGAGTATTCCCACTTCAGACCCTATAGTTCGATGAAGTTCCGATAGATGTCAGCGTTATACGCAGCCTTCAAAATTGCGCCTGTAACGGATAAGCGTTCCAAGCAGAGAGCTGTCACTGAGTTTCTTTCAGCGGTAAAACAGAGCATCGCAGATATTCATAGGCACTTGCTGAATATCTGCGGAGCCCTCGCAGTGAACGTAAGCACGCTGTGTCGTTGGGCGAGGCGTCTCGGATCTTCCCCGTGCCGGCTGGCCGTACACAGCTGTGAATCCTGCAATGTTGGAACGTGCCGACCCTCTCATTCGAGTAGCAAAGGAACATCACCTTCTCCGCGATAACACAATGCCTCATACAAGGACGCACCCAAAAGGAGCTGACAAGACTTCATTGCCGGCCGGTGTGACCGTGCGGTTCTAGGCGCTTCAGTCTGGAACTGCGTGACCGCTACGGTCGCAGGTTCGAATCCTGCCTCGGGCATGGATGTGTGTAATGTCCTTAGGTTAGTTAGGTTTAAGTAGTTCTAAGTTGTAGGGGACTGATGACCACAGATGTTAAGTCCCATAGTGCTCAGAGCCATTTGAACCATTTGAACCAAGACTTCATTGGACTATTCTTCGTCATCCAAAACTACATCCTGGATCTCGCAGCTTTCGACTTCCATCTCTTTGGCCCAGTGGGGGAAGTTGTTGGTACAGCAAGACGTTGGCTCCGACGTAGACCAGTGGGGTGGTGCCGTGCTGGCATACAGGCACTAGCAGTAATGTGGCGTAAAGCCGCTGCATTTATCGGAGACTGTGTTGAAAAATAGTGTTTTGTAGCCAAAAGTGTGAGGAATAATGTGGTGTATTGGAATCCTGAATGAAACTAACATGCTTTCAGAAAAAAATGTGTTGCATTACTTATTAAATGACCCTCGAACACACAAATTCTGCTTTTCGTCAGAAATAATTTCATTTAAAATCGTACGCAATGCCATTTCTGACCCTGTGGATCCAACTTCAGACCCCCTTGTTGCTACATCATCTACTATCCAGCTTTTAATCGATTTATATTGCCTACTGTTGATAGCATCGTACATAATATTTACAGACAATATTATGGGAATAAATGAGTGTTGACAGAAGCAGCATTCATTACACATGACAAAATAGCGGTACTTTAATTACAGGTACAATAACTTGTGAAATCAGAGCCGTGGTTCTTACAAATCGCAGTACTAGTCCTGCAAAACTTACGACAAGCAATCAACGATGAGGCTGCACACCCAGAGACTTTAGTGTAAAACTTCAACTTCATTTAACGATGTAAAACTGTAAAGAAAAAGTCAAATGTGACAAATAATGGCAATGTACTTGTAAATTTCAGTACAGATTTACCTAAAGTCCACGATGGTGATAATCAGTTCTTCTTCCTTCATCGTCCGTTTCTTTCACTGAAATTGCTCTATACCGTGATACTGCTTTTTAATAATAGACACAAGCAATCGCCGACCTCTGTGGCCGAGCGGTTATGGGCGCTTCAGTCCGGAACCGCGCTGCTGCTACGGTCGCAAGTTCGAATCCTGCTTCGGGCATGGATATGTGTGATGTCCTTAGGTTAATTAGGTTTAAATAGTTCTAAGTTCTAGGGGACTGATGACCGCAGATGTTAAGTCTCATAGTGCTTAGAGCCATTTGATAGGTGAAACAAGCAATCGTAGAAAGTGCGTTCAGCTGTTGTAGAAATCAAGCCCGGGGAGAGGGATGAAAAAAAGGCCGATATCACATTATACATACTAGATCAATCAAAATGACAGTCACAATCGCATTATTTATTTTGTCGCCAATCGGTTTCAACCCGCGATGGGATCATCTTCAGGGCAATTAACACCATTTGGTCACTCGATGGAGTCGTCATCCTGTCTGTGCACGGCTGGTAACTATCAAATTGCACTGAAGATGACCCCATCGCGGGTTGAAACCGGTTGGCGACAAAATAAATAATGCGATTGTGACTGTCATTTTCATTAATCGCTGTTATCTCCACGCAACTATGTTGTCTAAACTTTACATTATACATAACTTCATACATAGCATGTCTCAAAAGATTCATGCTATTTCACAAATCTTTTTTCTATGTGAATAAAGATATAAACTTGAGCGGATTTCAGTTAAGCATCGAAGCTAAAAATTTATTTTGACGCCAGTTGTAATTTGCTGGTTCATATGCTGAAATCTTCTGTGAAATCATTGAGACGGCACGTACGAAAGACGCCCCTTAACTGAAACGGCGGGTGAAACAATTTAAAAAGTGCGTAATATGGAATTAGACCATCAGCGACAAAATATGTATGAAACAGGTGACGTCATAGCACTAGTGGTACGGTACATTTTCTGTGAAGAATTTATTTTGAGAACGCTTTGTGTAAGATGGGCGCTACATTTATTGAATGCTGAACAAACTTAAATTCGAAAACAAGTTTCTCAGTAGTATCTGTCCAGTTTTAAGAAGAATACAACAGATTTTGCGATCCAGATCGTACTCCTGAAAGAATACAGCACCACAAAGCAGTGGACAATGCCGGTGACCGAACACCAAATATGGCTAAGTTAATTTCATTTACCGGAAAAGTTACGCTCACTGTTTTCTGGAATTCAGACAGACTTCGTCGTATCGATTACCCTGCAAAGGTTAACACAATAGCCGTTGAATACTAAGCAAGTCTTCTGAATTATCTGGAAAAAGAAACACATGTGAGGAGGCCTGGGTTTCTGTCCACAAAACTGCTTTGGCAATCAGAAAATGAGGAATTCGAATTACGAATTGTTCAACATACGTTGCGTTTCTTAGACTTGGAGCCCTCTGACTTACAGCTTTTCCGGATTATTTTAGGAAATTTTCATCTGGGAAATGTTTTAAGTGCGTTGCAGAGTTTATGGCAGCTGTAGGTGGATATTCTGAACATCATTTAGTATCGAACTATAGGGAACAAATCTTCTTACTATGAAAATTTGGAAAATGAACTGGCCTAAAAGGAAACAAAAGTGTACCTTTGGTGAAAACAAATCCGCTTATAGCTTTAATGCCAAACTCAGATCTTTTCACGTTGCCTAATAATAACCTTGGTGCTTGCATAGAAGTTTTCATAAAACGTGAATGTCAGCCTAGGTCATTATGAGCTTATTAGTAGTTACATTATTAGTAGTTACATTATAAATGGGACATTAACCACGTACAGAAGGTACGTAGCACCCTGAAAGGTATTTACTTCTGACGGGTTGGAGGGAGGAGAGATTTTCGTGAGGGATTTCCGTGCTGGCGTAGCGCTGGCAAACACTCACCAAAGACCGCATGCGGGATGGCTGAGTCGACCGACAGAAAAAACGAGCCGATGCATAATTCATATTCGTAAGAATAGATCGCGTAGCGGTGCTGTGGCGAGAGCAAACATTTAGCGCGTCGCTGCGGCCGCTGCAGCGCACACTGCCAAATATCCACTTAACACTTCCAAATATTTGGTGTCATGGACGCGCAAATAACCACAGTCATGCAAAGCTGCGCGCTTTCGATCCGTGAATGGGCTCTCGTATCGCATGACAAGTGGCAAACGTATGGTGGGTAACTGTTTCATTTTTTGCGTAACGATTGATTTAAATATTTTGGTTTCGGAATAGCGAAGATATTAAGACACAGAGTATTTTTGTGTGCCTACCACTGAAATGGTATGTACGTCAGTGAAATTTTGTTTCGGTTGTGTTGACACGTCTTACGCAAGAATATAAATGTCAACGTGATATGCAGTGTAGTTTTGTTTACATGTCTTTTGATTCATATCGCTGAAGTGAAGTATTGTGTAGTCCTAATATTAGTTATTTCTATTTTATTTCCAACAGGAATTCATCCAAAGCCATTAACAGTTTCTAAAAAATCTGCTTCTTCGATTTCAGTAGTGAAGAAATGTGAGGCTGATTTCACACTTCGCCCGCATCTCGTGGTCGTGTGGTAGCGTTCTCGCTTCCCACGCCCGGGTTCCCGGGTTCGATTCCCGGCGGGGTCAGGGATTTTCTCTGCCTCGTGATGGCTGGGTGTTGTATGATGTCCTTAGGTTAGTTAGCTTTAAGTAGTTCTAAGTTCTAGGGGACTGATGACCATAGATGTTAAGTCCCATAGTGCTCAGAGCCATTTGAACCATTTTTTGAATTCACACTTCATCTCATAGTTATTGAAGATGATCCACGAAAGGACTTTGGAAAAATGTGTGCTTGGATGAAAACACATGTATGACAGGTGTTTTAATGTTTCCATAAGAAAATCAGGAGAAAGAACACTGGAAGTTGGTTGCAGCAGTTCTTGGACGCTGATCAAAAATAAATACGAAAATGAATTTCTCAGTGGTAATAATTTTTAAAGAGATTTTCACTGTAAGATTACCTGTGGTGAATATGCATAACTTAAGTGCAGTTCATGCGTCAACATACGATTCGTAAGCCGGGTTGGATAAAAAATGGACATTTAACCCAGCACACCTACATCATTAAAAATGCAGTCGATAAAACAACGATAAATATACAAGTACTGTCAGCTAGTCGAAGATGGTTGAGTCCGAAACGTGTCTTGGCATAAGTTTGAAAGTTTTATTTCTTAGAGTGATGCGGTCAGCCGGCACGATGCTCGACAGCTACAAACATGGACAAAATAATGAACAGTGAAAGAATTTTACTCTGAAGAGTCAAAGAAAATCCTCACGTCATTGCTACTTCGGAGATGCTGTGTCCCATCGCTCGTGCGCCAACTGTAACACCACGTTCAAACCCACTTAAATCTTGATATGTATAAATACGTTTTGAAGGGATTACGGTTCCTGATACCGCAAATAAACTGACTAGAGTAATATTCATATATAAATTACTGGTGTAATAGAAAATATCAAAACCTTCGTTAAATCAGGAGCGTGTGGCATCAGAGTGAGAATATAATTTTTCCTGCGTGTCTACTTACTTTAACAGCGGCTGAAACTCCGATATAGCTGTCCTCATCTCTGATTGAAAAACAAACAACAGGTACCGACATAACTAGCCGGTCATACATCATGTACTACCCTTACAACTCTCCAGGTCCCCAGGGGCTTGCTGTACGTCTGAATAGCAATTTCTGTACTGCATACCTAAATTTCCGCGCCCCGCATACCTTCAAACGATGCAGAACTTGACGCTAAGAGAGATAGCTTTGTAACTGCTGTTAATGGTAAATATATAGCTAGATTCTCCACAAACGCTTAAAATTAAATTCCTCGTTCTCTACTCGTTAGTAATCGCGATGATGCTATTGATCGTGAGGTGAGAAGCAAGATGGAAGTGATTGTTGCAGGCCTGGCGGAGAAAGAGAGGGTATAAAGGTTTTCCACCGAGTAAATTCCATTCCAGAAGTGTGATTCTGGAAAGTCTACAAAACAGCTATCAGCGACAATTTAGTATGACAAGCTCCTCATTTACTCTGAACCATTTCCATCCTAGAATATCCTTAGATGTCGACGTACTTTCCAACGACTCAGTTATCTTCCCCTCTCACTATATTTCCATCTGCTTCCTAAATAAGGCTTACTTAGTGTCCTCCAGTTAATGTTTTGCTATTTGAAAGGTAAACAGTCACAAGATTCCCTTTTTCATCCGAGAAAATAATTGCCGTTCACTTTCAGGCAGATAAACTCGACTTTAAATTCTTTGGTGAACAGCCACCAAGTTTCAATCCTTTCATTGCTTGCTTTGTAGTTTGTGGAATGAAGTGGTGGACCCATGTTCAATACAAAGCAACAGATCGACGCATGAAACAAATGGATTGTTTTTAAAGCGGTTCATGACTTGCCGAGAAATTCGTTTTCCATTTGATTTCAGCCAGGATTTACAGCATTCCACTAAGCTTTGTTATTTCGTGTAAAATTTTGCCTTACCTTTGTTATAGTACGTGTATAGCGTCAGCTGCTTCACTCACCTTTAATCAATGATCGTCGAGTATCATTTTCTTGATGTTTGTATCTATGGCCACTTTTGTAACTCCTGAATCCGAAGAAACACGAACGTTTCATAAGCGCCGATAAACCGTCCAAAATAAGGATTTTTTTTGACGGAACTTTAGTTCAGTTTATCCTCCTGAGCTAAACATAAATAACACGATATCTCGATAAAGGCGTTGAAACAAATCATTTCGCAAATGAAATTGACACTGTCTTCTGTGGGGTTTGATTCGAATCCCATGTTCCGAGGTTCCGGACAGGATTGTATCTCTCACGATGGTGACAGAGTCGAGGAATTAATCAGCGGTCCAGTTGAGTACGTTAGACGCAGATGTGTAGCAGGGTTCCGATGAATACACGCATCGCTATGGTTTCTTATCCTTAACCCACTGGTAGAAAAATTGACATGTCATTTCTCGGGTCACACCAACAACGACAGCGCAACAGCATGAGCATATTCTGTTATATTATTCCGTATCGGAAGTTGTATCTTGATATGTAAAATAGAAATAACTGTTCTGATTTATTAACAGTTGTTTCAACTATATTTATTTTTTCATTCCGACGAAGGAAGGAAACAGGAGGAAGGAATGTTACAGCATGAGGTCCCTAGCACTGAACTCTAACGCTCTACGAGCAGGGACGGAGAACATCATCACGAGAGGCAGTGATCCCGGAAGTCGCATGAAACGACCAGGAAGTACTACAGGAAGCCGAAATCATCGTCACAGATCCGGAATTTTAACCTCAGTCCTCCTAAATATTAGTCCATTTTACTAGTCTTACATTCTTTGTACCCAAGGGCTAGACAAGTAATGTAGTTAGAATATCTGTACGTAGAAAGCCATAAAGTAAAGAGAAATTCGTCTGTGTGATATTCTTGTCATTACACTCAGCGCTTTGAAATAACAGAACCAGTAAATCAGTCACAGAACCCTGCCATCCAAGATGAGATTATCTCACAGTTCCCCCACGTGATTTAGTGAGTAATACGGATTCCAACTGAGATTTCCAGTTACAAAGTTGTTACTTCGCCATTTGACGAAGCTGTGATATAAACACAATCTTAATATTACAAGGTGTTTAGTTTCAATGAGTTTTCTTTTCATATAGTAGGTCACATTGCCTTAGAGAGAAATGCCCCTGTGCAATCAGAATATAAACGAGAATCGTAGCCCGTTAATTTCTCTAGTGTGGATAGAAATTCGCAAAAGAAGCGAGACTGCGTGGAAATTTAGTTATATACGCGAAACGGTAATTTAAAGAAAACTGGGTTTTGAATAATGTTGTCATATCGGTGAGAAAAAATCCTAGATGTTCCCTCAGTATCAGCATCAGAAAGTTATATTCAGTTTGTTCACAATTATTTGCTGTTTTATTCAAGGGAAATGTTTGTTAATTTTTGAGCTGTTTCGTATTTTTTACAAAAAAGTTTGCGAATTTTGCGTTGGTCAGCCAGAAACTGTCGCATAAGGGTGTGGAATGCGTATTGATAGCGCTTGGTTTAAGTACACGACGTCGATTATTCCTCCTTTCTTTCGTTGAAGGATTGCCACTATGTGAGGTGAATTTACATCTTCAAAGATACTTAGGCATCACGCGTATGTACTTAAGCGCACAACGTCCAGTGTCCAGCTACAACGAGATGCGCGCTTCCTACGACATTATTTAAAGAACGAAATAAAGAAAATCCTTGTCGTTTATCAGGTGATGTGCTGAACAGTGGCATGAATCGGCTGTATTTAAAAAGCAACAGATAGGCACATTCTTTTCATAGGACGTTTTACACCAAATGATAATGATGCAATAAAAAATTATTTTTCATTGTACTCAATAACTTAATCGGTGGTAATTTCTGCACGTGGAGGTACTTCATAGAAATCGTCGTTATCGACAACACACAATATTTAGAATAATCTCACAAACTTCTATTTTCGTCTTTCTAAATTCGCTGTTAATCTCCAGAGAAAGATCTTAGTTTTTTAATAAAGAAGGACTATCCAAAGTGGCGAATTTATAAGTTTTATTTTTAGATGGTGGGAAGTTGCGTTTTTGGTTTCTGCACAGTAATACAGGCCTTGTCACAGACCTCTGGCCGGTTTGACACAATGATGCTGTCACAAAAGATGAGGTGGCTGTTCGCCTCTGCCCGCAGCCTTCTACTGGCACAATACCTTTTGGCTGTGCTGGAAAGCAATCTGCCTGCCGTTCAAGTTGGAAGCCATGAATACCGGCCCAGAGGGTCGGAGGGGGGAAAGGAACGTAATGAGTTAATACTGTCGTCCAGACTTATTACTGGAGAATTTCTTAACCTCCCTCTGGCTTTTGCGAATGCATTTCTCTCTTCGAAATATAGTGTTTGACTCTTTTGGTTACGAGCGCAGGTCGCCATAGTTAAACAACTGGAAACGTCAATCGAGGGGAGTGAAATTTATATCCTCGTCCGTCCGTCTTGATTTAGCTCTTCCGTCGTTCCCACTAAGCCAACTGAGGTGAATGCCAGGATGGTTCCACAAGGTCATACACGATTTGCTTCCCCACCGTTGTTAAGCTGAGCTATCGCCCTCTATCAACTAAATTCGTCAATGACACGGATAAGACATTAAATATTTTTAATTTTTTGTTGGTTGGTTCGTTCAAAAGTTTTCGAAAAATTCCATCAGCGCTAGTTACACCCCTGTCTCGTATTGTGATTTCCTGCTGTACAAATTTCTTTTCCCACTGGTCTCTCTGTTTGGAGAGAGCCGCGTTTGGTCACACAAACGAAGAAATTAATGACACCTTGTCAAACGTTACCAGTCGGACTCTACTATCAGATCCAGAAGTTTCGACTCCACCTGTATAAAATTGTTCAAACCATCAGATTTAATAACCACTGCAAACGTATTGATCTTATGCCGAAGTTCATAAGTGTAAAGATCAAGGAAGTTCAAAAGCAGCTAAAGTTGCCAGACAAAATTGAACTGCTCAAAATGATTGGCTGAGAAACTATATTAAGTGATTGTATTCGAAAACATGAAGCATAAACCAACAATTATAGAAATATATCTTCAGATACTACAAGAATTAAACAATCCTGCTCTACATGCAGGGGAACAGGTGGAGTGCAATTAAAACTCAAAAACAGAACTGCAATCCTCAAAATGCAGAACCTCATAAAACACACACACACACACACACACACACACACACACACACACACACACACACACACACACACACCATTTCTGTCCAAGTGTTGAAATCTTAGAAACATAACACTAAGTGACAATAAACAGTAACTCTTAGAAAAAGGTTTTAAACATGCTGTCGACTCACCAGCAAATGAAAAACAAATGGAAGATCTCATTATAGAATCTGAATGTATTCTCATCGCAGAGGAAATAAATTGCCACAGTAATGTAAATACAGGGCCAACTAGAGAAGTAATAAAAGAAGAAATTTTTAAAAAAATAGCAACGTAGACTATGTGAAAAGAAAATAATACATTCAAAATTGTGATTAATGAAAAGTTTGAAATCTAAGGAAAAAACTGCAAGCAGAAAGTATTATTCTAACAGAAGCCGACAAAGATAATACTCTAGTACTCACATAAACAAAAGCATACACAGAATAAACTGAGGAATTTACCACTAAAACAACATACAACAGTTAAAATTAAACAGATTTCAAACACATACTAAATACACATTCAGAAACATAGAGCATATATTTTCGCACAGGGAAAAACAAAGAATTGTGCACAAAAATTCTCAGACAACCAACATGAGATGGCAGCCAAAAATCCTTAAGACGGAGATTCCGACCTGGTCGATAATAAATTTTGGAGCAGCTCTCACGTACCTCCTAGCAAAAGAAACGCAGTCATAGTAAACCCAATACTATAAACTTGAAAAATGAAAAGACAATAGCAAATACCACACAGCTAATACAAACATCCCATCCACAGCAATACTGCTTTCCTTTGGCGTAGAAATCATGTACAGATGGATTCCTGTTAATGAGTTTATTAAAATAATTCAAAAATACCTGAAAATTCACAACCAGTTATGTCATGAATATGTGGAAGAAAAAATAAAATCATCTGCGTGGTAGAGATGAAGTGGGGATTTTTCCGTACGATCATTTCACGGGTGCACCGTGAATATCAGGAATCCGGTGAAACATTAAATCTCCGACATCGCTGTGGCCGGAAAAAGATCTAGCAACAACGGGACCAATGACGACTGAAGGGAATCGTTCAAGGTGACCGAAGTGCAACCCTTCCACAAATTGCTGCAGATTTCAATGCTAGGCCATCAACAAATGTCAGCATCCGAACCATTCAACAAACATCATCGATATGGGCTGTCCACCTGCTTAGCCGGGTGGTTACGTGCTTGCCTCCCATGCAAGCGGGCCCGGGTTCGATTCCCGACCGGGTTGGAGATTTTCTCCGCTCGTGGACTGGGTGTTGTGCTGCCCTCATCATCATTTCATACTCATCACCGGCGCGCAAGTCGCCCAATGTTGCGTCGAATGAAATAAGACTTGCACTTGGCGGCCGAGCTTCCCCGATGGGGACTCCCGGCCAACGATGCCATACGCTCATTTCATTTATAGATATGTCCACCCCTGGTAGCTGAGTGGTCAGAGCGACGGAATTTCATACCCAACGGCCCGGGTTCGATTCGCGGCTGGGTCGGAGATTTTCTCCGCTCAGGGCCTGGGTGTTGTGTTGTCCTTATCATCATCATTTCATCCCCATCGACACGCAAGTCGCCGAAGTGCCGTCAACTCGAAAGACTTGCACCAGGCGAACGGTCTACCCGACGGGAGGCCCTAGCCACACGGCATTTTCATTTATCGATATGGGCTTTCGGAGCCGAAGGCCCACTCATTTACCCTTGATGACTGCACGATACAAAGCTTTACACCTCTCCTGCGCCCGTCAACACCACCATTGGACTATTGAGATGACTGGAAGCATGTTGCCTGGCCGGACGGGTCTCATTTCAAATTGTATCGAGCGGATGGACGCGTACGCGTACTGAGACAACCGCATGAATCCATGGATTCTGCATGTCAGCAGGGGACTGTTCAAGCTGGTGAAAGCTCTGTAATGGTGTGGAGCGTGTGCAGTTGGAGTGATATAGAATCCCTGACACGTCTAGATACGTCTCTGACCGGTGACACGTACGTAAGCACCTGATCACCTGCATTCATTCATGTCTATTGAGCGTTCCGACGGCCTTGTCACACGTCCAGAATTGCTACAGAATGGCTCCAGGAACACTCATCTGAGTTTGAACACTTCGGTTGGCCACCAAATTCCCCAGACATGAAGATTATTGAGCATATCTGGGATACCTTGCAACGTGCTGTCCTCCACCCCTTCGTACTCTTACGGATTTATGGTCAGCCCTGCAGTATTTATGGTGTCAATCCCCTCCAACACAAATTTGCATAGTAGATGAACCTTAGAACAAAGTACATCTACTGCACAAAGACGTAAATACTATAAAATAATAACGTAATGTTTACAACAGAAAATAAACAAGAATACACACTTAAAACTTTAAGAGATAAATAGACACAAATGTAAAACCAAAGAAACCAAATCACTCCAACAAATACAAGCAGACAGATACAAGAAAATGGCATACACTGACTTACCTCAGTAGCCTCAAATACAAAATAGCTAATACTTTCGAATATTGCACACAAGACTAATAATTCAATACAGTAGTACAATCCAAAACTAAAACCAAAACTAGACAGATATCAGGACTCTGATCTCTTCTAGCTCAGTGCAGGGACTGTGACAAAATCTACATTCGTATGACTGACAGTACATTTTACACAAGATATAAGGAGCACAGTAGGGAACGGAAATACGGTACAAACCACTCAACATTTGCAGACCACTTTAAACAGAAATACCATAGGCCAAGCACAATAGGAAAAGATATGAACCCCATAAAAATCGGTGTAACGACAGCCACCTCCTCCCTTTTCTAGAAAACTTCCAAATACACAAAGCATTAACACATTATAAACAGTTACGTAATGACCATACAAAGCAACTGAAAAAAATCAAATTAGAGGAAAAGACTATTCCTTTCCCGTCCCTCACTTTCTCTCATTCTATCTCCATCTAACCCTTTCCTTCTCATCCCCTTTTCTCTGTCTCACTCTCCATCCTCTACTTTGCATTCACTGTTCACTCGTCTTTCTTTGTCCCGCCCCACTTCCACCCTGTCCTTCCCACTCACATCCCCCCCCCCCGCCCCCCCCCCCCAAACCACCTACCTATCATTTAGATCTTCAACTTCACCGCTGCTACTTCATTCTCTTACATATTAAATAAATACATGGTAACATAATTAAACGAAATAACACAAACATGACGAATAGCATAGAATGAGAATATTCTTAGGTAAAACGAAAAACAAGCGGTTGAGTTGGTAGTACTACTCACACAAGACACACAGAGAAATGTTTAATCAGAAAGATAAAAATAAACAGTAGTGGTTCTACATTGTATTATGTTTCATATCATTAAATTGGTAGTTCCTTGAAACAGTGTGGCTTAGGCTGAAAACACTGGTCGGCCGGGGTAGCCGAGCGGTTCTAGGCGCTACAGTCTGGAACCGCGCGATCGCTACGGTCGCAGGTTCGAATCCTGCCTCGGGCATGGATGTGTGTGATGTCCTTAGGTTAATTAGGTTTAAGTAGTTCTAAGTTCTAGGCGACTGATGACCTCAGAAGTTAAGTCGCATAGTGCTCAGAGCCATTTGAACCATTTGAAAACACTGCCAAATGAAGGAATGTCTCAAAGAAAAGTGGAAGCCTACGGCGGTTCCTGTTGTGAGTGAAAATCAGGGAAAACACCGTAAACAAACTCAACATCTTTCGTAACGAACTGTTTTTCGATCTAGAAATTAAGATAAATTGTAAATATCTAGCATCTGTAAATACTTTTCATACCAGACCACTGGTGGTGTTTTATTTCGATAAAACGATACGCGTTTTGTGATAAAATTCACGTTTTCTTTTAACAGCGAAGACGTATTTAAAATACTTTCAGTGATTATAAAGCAACTACGGATAATATGGTCGCACAAATGAAAAGTTTTTATGACTTGTCTTTATACATTAATGTTACTTCGGCATCAAAAATTAGAGATACTGCATTTCCGTACATTGCCCTTTTATCTGTAACCGTTTGCCTTTTGTATTGTTCAAAAGATCGTGTCGAATAAACTAAACGGCCTATATGACAATGAATTGGATAAAATTAGGGCCATATTATCGACGTGTGTGCGTAAACCATCCGAATTTGGCGAAATGGCATGCCTGCTCTAGAATCCATTTCTTACTAGAATCACAGCACACTGTCAATACACTGCAGTACGAAGCGTCTGTTGGTAGGAGCACATGTGCACCAGTGTCTAGGCAAGTTAAGTTCAGCATATTTTCTATCTTCTAAATAACGAGTAGATCTGAAGGCGTAGAAAGGAGCGATAACATCTTTACAGGGAAGACCTTTTCGACCGTTGATGCTATATGGGATGGGCACGAACCTGCTACAATTTAGACCAATTGCAGGAAAGCCACTACCTCTTTCAGTGCGACTTATTCTTAAGGTCATTGAGCGAGAAGAGAACAGTCTGTATAGGGTGGTATTCAAAGCACTACTCCATGCATTTACTTGATCACTAAACTGTCATCGAACACACAGTACGCAACAACAGTCATTTGTCAAATCGAAACCCGTTGCTTCTGAACACTCCATCCCTTGTATTCATTGATCAGCAGCAGAGGCTTCTGTAGCCGACGGACTCTCATTATCGCAATGGTATGCAACAAGCAGAGTAGTCAGTTACCAACGTAAACAGTCTGGCACTCCTAATGGACATCCCGTGACCCGTAACTACTTTTGAAACCTGCGCTAGTGTAATGAGTATTGTCGAACGGTCCCTTGTGTAGTGGTGAGAGTGTCTTCCATTTCAGATCCGCTCTTACATAGGAGGTCCACAGTCATCAAGTTAATGTGAACGATTCTCCGTTGATGGCTGACGCTGCGTACTAATGAATGGATCCGACATTCTCCTGCACGTACTAATCTAGCAGCCGGATAATGCAACCAACCATATCCAGACAACCACGTTGCTTTCATTGTTGTTGTTGTTGTGGTCTTCAGTCCTGAGACTGGTTTGATGCAGCTCTCCATGCTACCCTATCCTGTGCAAGCTTTTTCATCTCCCAGTACCTACTGCAGGCTACATCCTTCTGAATCTGCTTAGTGTATTCATCTCTTGGTCTCCCTCTACGATTTTTACCCTCCACGCTGCCCTCCAATACTAAATTGGTGAGCCCTTGATGCCTCAGAACATGTCCTACCAACCGATCCCTTCTTCTTGTCAAGTTGTGCCACAAACTTCTCTTCTCCCCAATCCTATTCAATACTTCCTCATTAGTTATGTGATCTACCCATCTAATCTTCAGCATTCTTCTGTAGCACCACATTTCGAAAGCTTCTATTCTCTTCTTGTCCAAACTATTTATCGTCCATGTTCCACTTCCATACATGGCTACACTCCATACGAATACTTTCAGAAATGACTTCCTGACACTTAAATCAATACTGGATGTTAACAAATTTCTCTTCTTCAGAAACGCTTTCCTTGCCATTGCCAGCCTACATTTTATATCCTCTCTACTTCGACCATCATCAGTTATTTTGCTCCCCAAATAGCAAAACTCCTTTACTACTTTAAGTGCCTCATGTCCTAATCTAATTCCCTCAGCATCACCCGACTTAATTAGACTACATTCCATTATCCTTGTTTTGCTTTTGTTGATGTTCATCTTATATCCTCCTTTCAAGACACTGTCCATTCCATTCAACTGCTCCTCCAAGTTCTTTGCTGTCTCTGACAGAATTACAATGTCATCGGCGAACCTCAAAGTTTTTATTTCTTCTCCATGAATTTTAATACCTACTCCGAATTTTTCTTTTGTTTCCTTTACTGCTTGCTCAATATACAGATTGAACAACATCGGGGAGAGGCTACAACCCTGTCTTACTCCCTTCCCAACCACTGCTTCCCTTTCATGTCCCTCGACTCTTATAACTGCCATCTGGTTTCTGTACAAATTGTAAATAGCCTTTCGCTCCCTGTATTTTAGCCCTGCCACCTTTAGAATTTGAAAGAGAGTATTCCAGTCAACATTGTCAAAAGCTTTCTCTAAGTCTACAAATGCTAGAAACGTAGGTTTGCCTTTCCTTAATCTTTCTTCTAAGATAAGTCGTAAGGTCAGTACTGCCTCACGTGTTCCAGTGTTTCTACGGAATCCAAACTGATCTTCCCCGAGGTTGGCTTCTACTAGTTTTTCCATTCGTCTGTAAAGAATTCGTGTTAGTATTTTGCAGCTGTGACTTATTAAGCTGATAGTTCGGTAATTTTCACATCTGTCAACACCTGCTTTCTTTGGGATTGGAATTATTATATTCTTCTTGAAGTCTGAGGGTATTTCGCCTGTTTCATACATCTTGCTCACCAGATGGTAGAGTTTTGTCAGGACTGGCTCTCCCACGGCCGTCAGTAGTTCCAATGGAATATTGTCTACTCCGGGGGCCTTGTTTCGACTCAGGTCTTTCAGTGCTCTGTCAAACTCTTCACGCAGTATCATATCTCCCATTTCATCTTCATCTACATTCTCTTCCATTTCCATAATATTGTCCTCAAGTACATCGCCCTTGTATAGACTCTCTATATACTCCTTCCACCTTTCTGCTTTCCCTTCTTTGCTTAGAACTGGGTTTCCATCTGAGCTCTTGATATTCATACAAGTCGTTCTCTTATCTCCAAAGGTCTCTTTAATTTTCCTGTAGGCGGTATCTATCTTACCCCTAGTGAGATAGGCCTCTACATCCTTACATTTGTCCTCTAGCCATGCCTGCTTAGCCATTTTGCACTTCCTGTCGATCTCATTTTTGAGACGTTTGTATTCCTTTTTGCCCGTTTCACTTACTGCATTTTTATATTTTCTCCTTTCATCAATTAAATTCAATATTTCTTCTGTTACCCAAGGATTTCTACTAGCCCTCGTCTTTTTACCTACTTGATCCTGTGCTGCCTTCACTACTTCATCCCTCAAAGCTACCCATTCTTCTTCTTTGCTTTCATAGGGTATTCATAATCAATGTCTGTCTTTAACGAAGAATGCTGTACTTTTAAGTGATACTTGACAGCAAAAATTAAAAAATCAGAAGACAAACTTCAAAAAGGTAAGGTCGCTAGTAAAGCGTTTAATTCCATAACCGGTTTCGGTAAGACTACGTTACCATCTTCGCACTTTATGCTCTAGAAATTCACATAACGAAGGTGCTAACGTACTCTTAACGAACGAACTATCGAAACAAATTCTTTATTGGCGATCTTGGCTGTTTGAAGTTTTTCATCTGAATTTATTAGACTGCAGATCGCGACCATTCTGGCACAATGTCAGGAGCATTAAAATCAACATACTCAGATGATTTTCATCCTTATGGAGCTGTCGCACCGAAAGCTTGTCATTGGCAGGCATCGCTTTTAAACTGTGAGCTTCCGCAGTTTTGAACAGTAGGAGAGAGCTAATGATGGAACTGAAACAGGGAGGACTTTGATAGCTCAGTCGGTAACACCATTGCCTAAGAAGGCCTGGTTCTTGGTTCGAGACCTTCTCCAGCATACAGCCTTAACATGCCAGGAAGTTTGTCGACGTATCCGCGTTATCAAATGACACGCTTCAATTAATGGAATAACCCAATTACTTCTTAAGCCAAGAAAACCTGGTGTTACTGTAACAGAAATTTGGAAATTTGTGGTAAGGTCTTATGGGACCAAACTGCTAAGGTCATCGATCCATAAGGTTACGCACTACTAAATCTAACTTAAACTAACTTACGCTAAGGACAAGACTCACAACCATGCCCGAGGGAGGACTCGAACCTCCGACGGGGAGGAGCCGCACGGACAGCACAGCTACCGCGCGCGGCTATCGTAACAGTGATTGAGTTTCCAGAATGAGATTTTCTCTCTGCAGCGGAGTGTGCGCTGATATGAAACTTCCTGACAGATTAAAACTGTGTGCCCGACCGAGACTCGAACTCGGGACCTTTGCCTTTCGCGGGCAAGTGCTCTACCATCTGAGCTACCGAAGCACGAGTCACCCCCGGTACTCACACCTTTACTTCTGCCAGTACCTCGTCTCCTACCTTTCAAACTTTACAGAAGCTCTCCTGCGAACATTGCAGAACTAGCACTCCCGAAAGAAAGGATATTGCGGAGACATGGCTTAGCCACAGCCTGGGGGATGTTTCCAGAATGAGATTTTCTCTCTGCAGCGGAGTGTGCGCTGATATGAAACTTCCTGGCAGATTAAAACTGTGTGCCCGACCGAGACTCGAACTCGGGACATCCCCCAGGCTGTGGCTAAGCCATGTCTCCGCAATATCCTTTCTTTCGGGAGTGCTAGTTCTGCAATGTTCGCAGGAGAGCTTCTGTAAAGTTTGGAAGGTAGGAGACGAGGTACTGGCAGAAGTAAAGGTGTGAGTACCGGGGGTGAGTCGTGCTTCGGTAGCTCAGTTGGTAGAGCACTTGCCCGCGAAAGGCAAAGGTCCCGAGTTCGAGTCTCGGTCGGGCGCACAGTTTTAATCTGCCAGGAAGTTTCATATCAGTGATTGAGTTGCTATGAATATAGATAATTACTGCGATTTTACTACATGCACATTAAAGTGAAGAAACCTATTCGTAGATAATTAATCACTATAGTCGTTCGGTTGATTAAACTTTTGAGAACTGTACAAGATTATCATTCCGATTTTGTGTATGCTGGTTCAGGAGCTTGACCCTGCTGGCCCCACATCTAGCTGTGCATAGAACTGAAAATTTAAGACGATTGACGTCATTATGTCATGGAATGTTACGTGAACTACCAACGTAGATGCACGTCGAAGACACTTCTTACAAGGGAATCTCCCCATCGCACCCCCCTCAGATTTAGTTATAAATTGACACAGTGGATAGGCCTTGAAAAACTGAAGACAGATCAATCGAGAAAACAGGAAGAAGTTGTGTGGAACTATGAAAAAATAAGCAAAATATACAAACTTTGCAGTCCATGTGGCAGATAGGCAACATAAAGGAGAATGTACGCGGATGAGCGCCGTGGTCTCGTGGTTAGAGTGAGCATGGTTCGAATCTGCTCTCCGGTGAAAATTTTGCTTTCTTTATTTTCGCAAAGTTACGATCGGTCCGTTCATTCATTGACGTCTCTTTTCACTGTAATAAGTTTAGTGTCTGTGTTTTGCGACCGCACCGCAAAACCGTGCGATTAGTAGACGAAATGACGTGCCTCTCCAATAGGAACCGAAAACATTTGATCGCAAGGTCATAGGTCAACCGATTCCTCCACAGGAAAACTCGTCTGATATATTCTTACCGACACCGGTGACGGCATGTGCGTCACATGACAGGAATATGTTGTCGACCCACCTAACTTGCACACTTGGCGAATGGGTAAAAAGATTCTTCTACCTTACCCGATTAGGTTTTCTTGTGGATGTGACAATCACTCCCAAAAAAGTGATGAAAACATAAGAGTTTGTCACATAAACTGCATCAAATGAATGCAACAGTTTCACAGTCGCACAGTTTTCCCTGTGCTCTGTCAAAACATATGTTTTTTACGTTTTCAAATGTTTCCGTGCGTACACCGTCAAATCCTGTATATGTGCAAGCAAATCTGAACATGTCCTGGAATTTTGGAGAGCGAAGTTGATTATGCGTGAGTGCTTGAACTTTGATAATTATCTGAAAATAAAAAATTAAACTTTTCACTCCAGAGAGGATTTGAACCCAGGACCTGTCGTTCCGCAGCTGCTCACGCTAACCACGGGACCACGACACTCGTAAGCTAACACGCTCCTTGATGTTGCCTACCTTGCTCATGGACCACTCAGTTTGTATATTTTGCTTATTTTTTTCATAGTTCCACACAACTTCTTCCCGTTTTCTCGATTGATCTGTGTACAGTTTTTCAAGGCCTATCCCTGTGCCAACTTATAACTAAATCTGAGGGGGGTGCGATGGGGAGGTTCCCTTGTTAGTAATTCAGCGTTACATAAACTTTGCCTCTACTAACGTCGTGTGAAACTGACAAGGGAATTTCCCAAGCGTAAATAAACGATTTTGATGGAACTTGGCAGTCGTGTGCAGGGGCCAGCATAATGCTATCCGCATTTTTCTGTTTCTGCCAAATTTCACTTTAAGGTGTAAACACACCCCTAAAGGTAATTTGGCTAATAGTTTGACAGAGAGTATCTTCTAAACGATTATATAAAAATGTTTTTCATCTAAAAGTTTATTTGTAATTAACGTTCTTGAAATCTGTATAATCAGCTTTTGTAACAATTTTAAATTTTTCAAGATACCTCACCACTATTAATTTATTTTGAAAAATGAAAACTTTTGTTGCAACATAAATTTAAGAACCTTTCAAGTCACATACATCCCTGAGTGATAAAGCTGGTTCCTGAAATACCATTTTTGGAAAATCAGCTGTAAACAATGTGCTGTCGGAGTATTTTCAACATACGTAGTTATTCTAATTATTTATTTTACTTATATTTTTATGTTTTATATTGTTAGTTTGCGTTTTACATTCTTTTTTGTCTTCTAGTTTGTTTCACGTACATGTATTTTGTTAATTGAAAATTAGCAGAAACTCATTATTATGATGCAAAATTATTACAGTAACTACAATCTGTAAAGAAATGCTTAAAATAACGTTTTTTACGCCATGCACATGAAATAAGTGAAATTTATTTACAGAACATACACGACCAAGAATAAAATTTAAAATAGAACTCAGCAGGATTTCAAATTGTCGTGGGTGAAATATGCCTGACACAAATCGGGATATTTAAAGGATCACCCGTGACAATTTGAAATCGTGCTGAATTTTGTTTTCAATTGTATTCCACGTCGTGTATATTATGTGCAGAAATTTCGTGCATTTTATGTGCATGGTGGAAAAAAGCTATGTCTTAAGAATTTCCTTACAGACTGCCCTTATTGTATTCCACATCGTGTATATTATGTGCAGAAATTTCGTGCATTTTATGTGCATGGTGGAAAAAAGCTATGTCTTAAGAATTTCCTTACAGACTGCCCTTATTCTAGTGATTTTGTATCGTAATAACGAGTTACTTATTATTTTCAAATAACAAAATGCAGGTAGTATGACACTATGAAACTGTAAACAAAGGAACAAAAAAAATGTAGAACGTAAAATAACAATTTAAAATATAAAACGAATACAAGTAAAATAAATAACTAGAATAATAATAGGACAATAACCCTGGGTTCGGCGTGGGGCGGCGGTGAGGTGGGTGGACTGCTGTGGCCTGTTGTGGGGTTGTAAATCACAGAGGGCTTCGGTGGGACGAAGCCTGTCCGTTGTTTTTAGGTTCCAGGTTCAATACACAATAGATAAGTTGAAAATACTCTGACAGCAAATAGTGTACAACTTATTTTCCAAAATGTTATTTCAGAAACCAGCTATATTGCACAGCTGTGTATGTGACTTGAAAGCTTCTTTAATTTATGTTGTTACAAAAGCTTTCATTCAACATAAGTAACTAATGATGGTGGGACATTTCGCAAAATTTCAAATTATTACAAAAGTTGATCTAAACATAATACGCCAAATTACTTTACGAGTATGTTTTAGCCCTTAGAAGTGAAACTGAGCACAAACAAATAAAAACTATTGCATTATTTTGCCTCTCTACATACCGGCCAAGTTTCACCAAGCTCGTATATTGACACCTGGGAATTCTTCCTTGCAAGTAATCAAATACTTTTCGTGTGGATTTGTTCAGGGGAGGCATAAACAGTGTAGGAATTGTATCAAAAGTCTATAGCCTCAATTCGAATCTTTCCTGACCATTTTTCCCTCAGTTGCTCCAATAAGAGGACGATTCAACAAACTTACACTCATCGGAACTTAGATTTGGTAAAATACATTTTGTGCTAGGTGAAGTCTTAAAAAAATGGACTGATGTCAGAAATACGTTGTCAAATTTTTGATCTGTACTGAATATTTTTCTGAAGCTGCAACCTGTATACGATTAGCGGCACAAAAGCAGAAATCTCGAGCGAGGTGGCGCAGTGGTTATAACACTGGACTCGCTTGCCGAAGGACTGCGGTTTAAATCGCCTTCCAACAGCCACGATTTTGATTTTCGGTGGTGTCCCTAAGTGAGTTCATGCAAGCATCATTGAAAATAACACGTCCGGCTGCCTCCCTCAGTCCGAGCTTTTACTCCACCTCAATTAACTTGGTGGTCGATGAGACGTTAAACACTAACCATTTTTATCCTTTATTAACGTTTTCTGACTACAATAAAATAATAAGTTACATATTTATGCGCAACTCGACACGCGCTACCATGGAGAAGTCGCTTAAATGGACCCTGATGTGCTTCACCACGCCAACTCCTACAACTAAGTTGCACATTTTTGTCTTCGCTCGGTAATCTGGGAAGGTACCTTGATAATTCAATTATTCAACGTGTCCAGTATCAAAATTTTCTTAAAAACCAATCATTTTTTAGATAGGACGGTCAGAGATTGTCCCACGTATTAATAATGAATTTTTTTTAACAACACGTTTTTCTGTCCGATTGTAGTAAGCTTCCCTTCTTGTTTATAACTGGAGAGCACGCGCAATGGATCCGTCATCTGATCAACTAATCCTCTCCGTCTAGAAATGGGCTTCCTTACGACCCATGAGGCTCATTGCGCACTGAAGAAAATGGAGACAATAACCTGTCTAACCCCAAACATTATAAACGGATGAAGTTGTACAACTGTCCAAGTTTCAGCATCATAATGCCACGTCCATTTTCTTTTCAAACAGTAAGCTTCATACGAATCAACAGTTTTAAATTTAGACACCATTCGGTCATCTTTCCATGTCGCTTTACTGACGCAATACTTCCTTTGTTTCTATCAGGTTGCTCGTTTGAGCAACACGAATAAATGTTACTTCGAACTCTTTGAAAGCATCGGGGAGAGCCACATTTACAGTGTGTATGTTCGATCCAGGCAAATACACTGTCCATTAATTTTAATGTGACCACCTGCCAGAAGCATGAATAACCACCATTTACAACGTGGACAGGAGCGAGACGTGGAGGAGGAATAGGAGGGGGTGACTAGTGTTTAACGTCCCTTCGACAACGAGGTCATTAGAGACAGACCACAAGCTCGGATTAAGGAAGGATGGGGAGGAAATCGGCCGTGACTTTTCAAAGGATCCATCCTGGCATTTGCCTTAAACGATTTAGAAAAACACGGAAAACATGAATCAGGATGGCCGGACGGAGATTTGAACCGTCGTCCTCCCCAATGCAAGTCCAGTGTGCTAACTACTGCGCCACCTCACTGGGTAAGACGTGCGGGAAGAGAATCAATGAGGTTCTGGAACGTATTGACAGGGATGTGGAACCTTGCAGGCACCGATGTCGTGGCCAGCTGCGCTTCGTTTCCGGGTTGAGGATCTGTAATGCGTGCAGCCCGAGTGAGGTTGTACCACTGATTCTCGACTGGGTTTTAATGCATGGAGCCTGTTGTCCAGAGGAGTACAGTAAACTCATCGTAGTGCTCTGCGAACCACTTCGAGCTGTGTGACGTTGCTTTGGCCTGCTAGTAGATGCCATTGTGCCGAAGAAAAACAAACTATTTGTAGGGGTAGACATGGTTCCCCGGATCACCCAGGGAATGCCACAAAGACATTCCGCAGACCATAACGCTCCCTCCTCCGTCCTGGACTCTTCCGGTGATTGCTTTCAGACGTTTCACGCCGTAAACGCCAACGGCCATCCGTACGATGCAGCATAAAGCGTGATTCATCTGAAAAGGCCACTCGGTCACTCGGTAAATGTCAAGTTGCGGCACTGGTGTGCAAATTCCAACCTTCCTTGATGATGAACAGCAGTCAGATGGGTGCATGAATCAGGCGCCTTATGTGGAGGCCCATATGCAGGATCGTTCGTTGAACGGTCATTCAGGAGACACTGTTAGAAGCCCCTTGGTTCATCTAGAGTCTAGACTGTCAGTCAACAGCAACTGCGTGTCTCTTCGCCCGTACACACGTCCGCAGCTGTCGTTCATCCTTTTCATCTATAGCCCGTGGTGCATCACAGTTCCCTTGGAGCCGGTTTTGGATAGCGCCATTTAATCGTGCATGGTGTATTTTAACCAAGGCGGCAGGGAAAGGGTTTAAAAAACTTAGCCGTTTTTCGGAAATACTTCCACCCTTGGCCCGAAAGCCAATAATCATGCACATCTGGACGTCAGATACATCGCTTCGTTTCCGCACTGCGACTACGACTGCACGATTATCCGCGTCTCCCGACACGCATTGTATACCATCCACTGTTAGTACTGCCACCTGCGAATGGTTCTTGCACACTGACGTCGAACATAGGCGGCGGTCACATTATTGTGACTGGACCGTGTACAATTGGCTGGCTAGCTTGTTCAAAAAATAAAAAAAAAGGTTCAAATGGCTCTAAGCATTATGGGACTTAGCATCTGAGGTCATCAGTCCCATAGACTTAGAACTACTTAAACTTAACTAACCTAAGGACATCACACACATCCATGCCCGAGGCAGGATTCGAACCTGCGACCGTAGCAGCAGAGCGGTTCCGGAGTGAAGCTCCTAGAACCGCTCGGCTACAGAGGCCGGCGCTTGTTCATTTCTTTCATTTGTAGGAATATTACTGCGTCTATGAAAAAAAAAGTGATACGCTATACTACACTGAACTTCTGACATCTCCCCGAAATCATTGACAGTTTTCGTAAAGGCAATATTCAGTGACGAACGATCGTGGAGTTTGACTGTAATGCGAAGCAGTCGCGTGAAGCTACGTAACAAGTTTCAAAACAGTGGTGCCGCACATGACGGGGCTAGCACTTGGCCAAACACAAGTGTTACTGTTCATAGACCGCATGCGGCATCCAAGTGCAAGAATAGTCTTGCTAATGCGAGTCGTTGAAAAGCGTACATGCTGTTTCGCTCGGTGACAGATGAGCGAACTGGCATAAAAGTTTTCGATGCCTAGAGCCAAGTCTAGCAGTTGTTTAAACGTATATGTAATAAGAAGACGAGTATTTGATACAGCCGTCTTAGTATACAAGATGTCTCTCCTAAGAGTCGTCAGGCGCATTTTCTCTGGTATTGCCTCATATATCTGCAGTTTCACTTTTGCAACGTGTACCTGGAGTCAGCTGCTCTACACGCCTTTCATGCAACGTCCTGTGTCGTTGGAAAGCGTCGGTTTCTCTCCCATTACAAACAAAATGATTTTTGAAACAGAATTTTACGTTACTGTTCGATATAGCAGTCCAATGCTACTCTCGTGCGATTCTCGTTTTGCGATATGTATTAATAGATACAATAAAACACAAAGAATAGTCAGTTCTCCAGCAGCGACTGACTAGTGCTGCTGGTAGCAGTAAGCACGGGCCAAGGCTGTGCTTTTGCGGCTGGAGTACTGGTTATTCTTCGTGTTCTACTGTCCCTAGTACCACACATCGTAAAACGAATACCGCACGAGACTAATTTGGCACAGCTCTCTCGATTGAGCACGTAAAATTCCACTTCAAAAATTATTTCGGTCGTTACGGGAAACAAACTGATGCGTTCCATCGATACTGGGCATCGCATGACAGATGTGATAAGCAACATTTGTTTTTCCGATTCCAGCTACACACTGCAAAAATTTAACTGCAGATACTTGCCGAAATACCAGGGAAAATGCGCTTGACTACTCTTAGGAAAGACACCCCGTAAGTTCACAACGAACTTATTGTGTTACTCATTGTAAAGACACGTTGTGTCCCAACTCCGTTAGGATTGTGTCTATGAAACATAAAAGTCAAGGATTATGTTCACAAAATAACTGTATTTTATCCAAAATAGTCTCCCCCCTTGATCAACGCACACCTGAAATCGTTTTAAAAATGTTTTGAAACAATCACTGTAGTCCTTTTTTGGAGCTGCATTTACTACCGCAGTACAATTTTCTTGGATGATCTTAAATGCATCTTTCATAACCCACTTCGATTTGGGGAACAAACAGCAGTCGACCGATGCCAAATGCAGCGAGTACGGCTGGTGATCCAGGACTGTCATCCGTTTACTAGCCAAACACTCGCGCACGATCGTGAGCTGGGACGTTGTCATGGAAGAGCGACGAGGATCCTGCCTCTAGTTATTCGGGTCGAATAACTTGATATCGTCTCATTGCTCCGGTACCATTTTCCCACGAGTGTCAAACACTAGCTACTACATTCGTAGCCAGGACGCCTGCTGGAACAAGGCTGATGAAACTTCAAAGGTCGTAGCGCTGTAGCTCGCAAAAAGATAGCACGGCAGTTTTGAAATTCACGCTAGCTGTCCTAACGGAACTGGGACACGCTGTGTATAAAATGGCTCAAATGGCTCTGAGCACTATGGGACTTAACATATGAGGTCATCAGTCCCCTAGAACTTAGAACTACTTAAACTTAACTAACCTAAGGACACCACACACATCCATGCCCGAGGCAGGATTCGAACCTGCGACCATAGCGCTCGCGCGATTCCAGATTGAAGCGCCTAGAACCGCGCAGCCACCACGGCCTGCGCTGTGTATAGGGAGACTGACTGCTGAGAGATCGTTAGAATAACAAAGAGGAGGAGTAACGTTAACATGCAACTATTATTATTTCGAACCGGCCACTGTGGCCGAGCGGCTCTAGGCGCTTCAGTCCGTACCCACGCTGCTGCTACGGTCGCAGGTTCGAATCCTGCCTCGGGCATGGAAGTGTGTGATGTCCTTAGGTTAGTTAGGTTTCAGTAGTTCTAAGTTCTAGGGGACTGATGACCTCAGATGTTAAGTCCCACAGTGCTTAGAGCCATTATTATTTCGAGGTGCAGTCATTTCTTGAAGTAACTTCCTTGAATCATTTTTATTTTATTTTAATAATCATGCTGTAGTGTTTCCAAATGTCGCACTACGGCTATCGTTCTTCAGCTTATATTTTGAGTTACTTATCGAAGTGTTTAATGATGTCGACATATAAATCACAATTTTTAAACATCCGTTCAGATGATGATGAGGTTTTTACTCACTGACAACGTATGGAACCTCTAGCGAGCGATGTGGTGCAGAGGTAGGGCACTTGGCTCCCATCTCTGGAGACATAGATTCAGTTTTGCATTCGGCGGTCCAGGTTTAGCTTTCCCATGGTTTCCACAAACCGCTCAAGCGAAATCCCGATATGATTCCTTTGAAAAGGATACGCCTATTTTCTTCCCTACGCCCGCTCAACTATACTTTTGCTCTGCCTGTAATGACTTCTTTATTGACAGGATGTTTACCCCTACTCTTGCTCCTGTGATCAGTCCCTACGATAATTAATGTCGCAAGCAAGAAAAGGATAAACAATACGGGTATCAACTTGAATGGTACTGTTCTTGAGAGAGAAAGAAATTTGTGGTAAATTCCTATGGGACCAAACAATTGAGGTAATCGGTTCGTAGGCTTACACACAATTTAATTTAACTTAAACCAACTTACGCTAAGGATAGCACACACACACACACACACACACACACACACACACACACACACACACACACACACACACACACATGCCCGAGAGACGACTCGAACCTCCTACGAAGGCAGCCGCGCGAACCGTGGCAAGGCGCCTCAGACAGCCCGGCCACCGTGCGCGGCTCCTTGAGAGAGCACCGAAATCCAATAACTACGGTGTTGGCTAACAAACGAATAGGAGACGAGAGTGAAATTAACGCACTGTGGACAACATTTAAAGAACTCAGGAATCCCAAACTGTAGTCGTGATCGCCGGCCGGAGTAGCCGAGCGGTTCTAGGCGCTTCAGTATGGGACCGCGCGACCGGTTCGAATCCTGCCTCGGGCATGGATGTGTGTGATGTCCTTAGGTTAGTTAGGTTTAAGTAGTTCTAAGTTCTAGGGGACTGATGACCTTAGAAGTTAAGACCCATAGTGCTCAGAGCCATTTGAACCATTTGTAGCCGTGATCAGAAAGGGAGACGCACTGGTTAGCCATGCTGTGTATTACCGTTATTGCTGTACGTAGTCGAAGCCGATGTACTCTAAATCTCACGCACTAACAGGATGAAGGCTTTTGAAATGTGCCCCGAACGTCAAAAAGTAACACAAGTGGATAACGTCACCAATGACGAAATAATACTGATAAAATAGTACTGATAAAATTGCTGAAAGCCTAACCACTATCTGCTTGTTATCAAATGAAACGTAGAGGGGAAACACGAATGTGGATGGAGACTTTCGTGGCCGTTTGCCCATACATCGAAGATTGTAGTCATCATTAAACACGCAGACGGTTCGATGGTGTTTCTAGCACAATGGTGCTCAGCATCTCCTTCGGACTATCGGACTAAAGGAAACTACGAAATCTCTTGTTCTTATTCTTAAATCCTGCTTCCAACAGTTCAGATGGTTCCGCTACTGACTGCCGTCGGTTGATTTAGTCATTTGCCACTCTAGTCCTGCAACTTATAGACGTCAGTTGATTGTGTTCTAACATTCTATTAGGCAAGTTACACTTTTATGGCATATGAGGTTCGGCCTCGGATGATTTTGACGTGAATATAATTGCTAACTTGGGTGACATGTCAGCTTTGTTAGCTTAATTTATATATTTTCTTTCATTGTTGTCGTCTTTAACATCTCACTTAGTCAAATATTATTCACTGAGCAAAGGAGAGTAACTGGGATTGAGTCTGGGGAACACACACATGCGTCTGATGGACATACGTGTGAGTAGCTGGGAATATTAATCACACTATATCACTGTCATAATACATTTATAAAATCAATAAATATTTTGCAAATAACCATTTCAATTTGAGTATATTATACTGGGTGTTACAAAAAGGTACGGCCAAACTTTTAGGAAACATTCCTCACACACAAAGAAAGAAAATATGTTATGTGGACATGTGTCTGGAAACGCTTACTTTCCATGTTAGAGCTCATTTTATTACTTCTCTTCAAATCACATTAATCATGGAATGGAAACACACAGCAACAGAACGTACCAGCGTGACTTCAAACATTTTGTTACAGGAAATGTTCAAAATGTCCTCCGTTAGCGAGGATACATGCATCCACCCTCCGTCGCATGGAATCCCTGATGCGCTCATGCATCCCTGGAGAATGGCGCAATGTATCACAGCCGTCCACAATACGAGCACGAAGAGTCTCTACATTTGGTACTGGGGTTGCGTAGACAAGAGATTTCAAATGCACCCATAGATGAAAGTCAAGAGGGTTGAGGTCAGGAGAGCGTGGAGGGCATGGAATTGGTCCGCCTCTACCAATCCATCGGTCACCGAATCTGTTGTTGAGAAGCGTACGAACACTTCGACTGAAATGTGCAGGAGCTCCATCGTGCATGAACCACATGTTGCGTCGTACTTGTAAAGGCACATGCTCTAGCAGCACAGGTAGAGTATCCCGTATGAAATCATGATAACGTGCTCCATTGAGCGTAGGTGGAAGAGCGAAACTAAAATGAGCTCTAACATGGAAAGTAAGCGTTTCCGGACACATGTCCACATAACATCTTTTTTTTATTTGTGTATGAGGAATGTTTCCTGAAAGTTTGGCCGTACCTTTTTGTAACACCCTGTATACTATACTCAAATTGAAATGGTTATTTTCAGAATATTTATTGAGTTTATAAATGTATTATGACACTGTGATTAATATTCCCACCTGCGACCGTAGCGGTCGCGCGGTTCCATACTGTAGCGCCTAGAACCGCTTGGCCACCCCGTCTGGCTATATATCGTCAAATCAGTACTGAAAGGAAAACTGATTCGCACTCTCCTGTCTAGATGTCTCGCACAGAATTTGACTAGATTCAGTGAAAGTTGCAGGTCTATTAAAAGTTTGTATCACTATGCGCAACGGGGATTACAAAGACGACGAGGAACCAAATTCCTTCGGGCAACCTACATGTTGTGCCCCCAGAATACATAAAATAGTGAAGGAAGCAAAATTAATGTCTCATGTCATAATATTCAAACAGTATCATGAAGATGCTAGAATATAACAACAACAATATTTCGTATATGATGTCATAGCGATTACTGATAACGAAATTATAGTTCATAGAGGCTGCTTGTTCGTCAGAATGTTAATAATATAAGTGATTTTAATATTGTCATATTTTATCGCGTTACAGTGTTTTTGTTTATCCTAAAGGATGGGAGTCTAACGTTTTTCCACATATTCTTCGTTGTCCCTCATAAAGCCAACATTTCTAGAACCGCTTGTGAAATACGCTGGGGCTTATAGCAGTTCCTTATGAATCGCAAGTTTTACGTCACTTTGCGCTTCGTTAAAACTTTTATGGGCGACGCCTTTGCATTCCAGCAATCATGAGACCCTGCTCTGTATTAACGAACGTTTCTCTTTGTGCAATTTGCCATTCAAATTGTGCTTGGAGCTCTAAATTCTAGTGAGAGGCACTGACGTGCCGTTCTTCCAATCATGCTTCCTCGGAACGGAGAGTGATGGCTGTCCCATCTGTTATTGTAGCTTGCGAATTCTTTCGCGAAGTATATTTTGTTGTACGACCTTCTTCATGTAACAGGCGAGGCTAAACCAAAAACGAGAAAAAGAAGAAGAAAACTGCTACACAGGTCAGTAAACAGATTCCAGTCGCCGACGTAGTTTCTTACGTATGCCGAATGATGTGATACCTCTGGCGTATTAGATGAACCTTATTCTTCGTGTTAAGAAGTCTATACTAGTCTTGAGTACATTACAGTATAAAAAAGTTATATGTTAAAAATAACATGTAGTTTCAAACAGTGTAATACTTGCTATAGGCCTAATTTTGTGCATCACAATGCTGCTTAATTTCAGTTTTTCGTCTAATAGAGTATAGTTAAACTGTAGAAATTAGTAACCATATTGTCTCTTGATGCTCATCAAGCGTAACATACAGTATGGAAAGACCACGAAACAAAAATTATCCAGCAATTTCAGTTTAATGTATACATTTTCGTCGCTAGATGTAAAGCTACAGAAAAAGCATTATTAATTGTAGATGGTATATTGTAAAGGAAGTCTTCTGTTGTAGCCGAGACAGATAACCACATGAACGACCAAAAGTAACAAATAAAGTAACACATTTCGCAAGATTTTGCGGGCACGTTGACGATCATATCCGTAGTTTCATGTACTTCATTTTCAGTGTGACTTAACTTTTCCAGTAGATAAAACACTCCAATGATAATGGTAACAACAGCGCAATATATGTTCTTAAAAACGGAAAATAGTGAAAAACAGTTCCACTCAGAGCGGTATCCTCAAAGTACTTCGGCGTTTGTAATATAGGTTTGTGTACAGTGCCCATTTCGGAACTCGTCTGAGAAATGAACTTTGCGGGTTATTAAATACGTAGTATCTCTCTTTGGGTCTGTCGCTTTATGTCTTGCTCCATATGTTTCGTTGATGCAAACTGATTATAACAGACAATGTAGTTTGATGGCGACAGTTTTAAGTGTACATCAGATACTGCGCACCAAGGTGGCCTAATAGGGCAAAAATTATGTACAGTACGTCCACTACTGCTCTCTAGAAAACTTGTACGAAGAATGATGGTTTCTAGAACAAAGAAGTGGAATATTTTTCCCAACTTCGCAGACGACATGCTGTCAGGCCGTAAACAGTAAAACTTCGTGCCATTATGGTAAATCCCCCTTTTACTGATACACGTCAAACTGATTGGTGACAAGACATATTCAAAAGACACGGACGTATTTTAGTTTTGGACCTAAAATAATAACGTAAAATTTCAGTCAAATCTGTATCATACTTTTACTCAAATAAAGAAGACTATAAACAATGACACAAAGGTTTCGACGCTATCTGTATATCCAAAAGGAAAGAGAACATTTTGTCTTTTGCAGAAGGTGATGATGTAAGGAACATAATAACAACACTGTATGGATCCTAGCGTCCAAAGAAAGGTCGCTGAGGCCAGTTGCCGAGAGCTACAGGGAGCTGGTTGCAGACGCGTACCCACCAACCTCCTACTATTCGCCGTCAATTCTTCTGTCGGCTCTGTGAAGAAAGTATCTAGGAACACACAGTGTTGCCGACCGCCATCTGTATCCAGCCAGTATCACAGGTTTTAGAAGAATACCTGTTCATTTCAGCGTCCCAACAATCTAGACGATGCTCTGTTTTGCACCGCCGAAAGTTACATAGCAGTCCCTCTATCCTCACCATTGGGATTACGACTACAAGGTGACAGATTTGTATGTAACTGTGCTCAACATCATGGCCACACGTTATCATTACAAATGTATTCTCTATGCCTTAAGACTCACTGGTCTGCGTAAACACACAACTAGCGATCAGTGACCTGTAAAATGTCATTAACGTTTGCAGAAAAGAACGACATCATAAATAAAATAATTTGATTAGAAACGTGGGTGGCAGATGGTTCAAATGGCTCTGAGCACTATGGGACTCAACTGCTGAGGTCATTAGTCCCCTAGAACTTAGAACTAGTTAAACCTAACTAACCTAAGGACATCACAAACATCCATGCCCGAGGCAGGATTCGAACCTGCGACCGTAGCGGTCTTGCGGTTCCAGACTGCAGCGCCTTTAACCGCACGGCCACTTCGGCCGGCAGGGTGGCAGACCACAGAAAGTTTTATTCATGGATTTATGCTGACTTTCCTTATACCGATTGCCGTTTCTCCTAAAAGTCATTCGGTATTTGTTTTCTGGCGTTTTTGCTGATATTTTCAATTTCCCTCTTGTGATTCAGTTGTTAACTGAAACAAAGAATTGCTCACGACGGGTAACGTCATTTCGGTTCGGGTGACGAAATATCTACCTCTCGCTTTCTTGTTGACTAACAGTGCGCCAACATGTGTTGGGAAATCGCCGTGACATTCTCGACTATGATTAACGAAACAATTACTTCAGTCGATTGGCTATTTGCGTCGCTGAGTCTTGTAAATAAGTAAATCTCAAAGGAACTAATGCGTATGTCCGAGAAGATGGCTTACTGATATAACTGGACAACTCGTAGGAATTATACTGGACACCGATGGGATTGTCACTTAAACTAATATTATTGTGTTCACAGGTGATTTTTTTTCAATCGAGAGACTAATTGACAAAACAATATCCTCTCTCTAGTTTGTATCGAATCTGTGAAATCTGCTATTGTATGTTCAAATGAAATTGTTGCGGCACTCGCTATTTTTATTTGTACTCCCTTGCTGAGAGATGAAATCTTTGCAAAAATGTGAACGGTTCTATACATTTAGATTTTGTTCTGTATGTGTCATATGTGTGCTTAGTCTTCTAATGTTTTGGGAATGTCTCGTGGCTCATGGCCGCAGAAACATTTTCCAAGTAAATTACCTTCGTATACAGACTAGCAGATGCCCCTTCGTGTAACGTGAAATATACTGGTGGACGAAAGACTAGGCTAGTCATCTAATACTGTATCTGTCATATATCGTCCCTCATCTATTACCAAGTGATTATTTTTGTGACTTTCTTTACGATTCTGTTAAATCTTCCTACCATCTGATTCACACTATGAAAAATTTGAGACAGAGTTTAGCTGAAGCAGCTACACTTGCAGCACTGGTCCACTCCTCTCGGATCCTGCCGCCTAACAGCAAATACGAGGGGCGTTCAATAAGTAATGCAACGCATTTCTTTCTCGGCTAGTTTCGCTTGGAAAAAATGTGGAATTTGTTATGGGTCATCTTGGGATATTCTCGCTTCGGCCTTTATAGTTCCATGAAGTTTCGCTGTTGGGGGTGATATACGTAGTGATCAAAATGACGTCTGTAACGGGGGCGCGTTCCAAGTAGAGCTGTCTCTGAGTTTCTTTTGGCGGAAAACCAGAGCATAGCACAATTAGCAGGCGCTTGCGTAATGTCTACGGAGACCTGGCAGTGAACAAAGACACGGTGAGTCGTTGGGCGGGACGTCTGTCATCGCCGCAGCAAAGGCGCGCTAATCTGCCCGATCTCCCTCGTGCCGGCCGGCAGCACACAACTGTGACTCCTGCAGTGCTGGAACATGTGGACACTCCCATTCGAGATGGTCGACGGATCACAATCAAACACCGTGCTGCACAGCTGGACGTCTCTGTTGGTAGCGATGACACACTCGTCCACCAGTTAGGGTTTTCAGAGGTGTGTGTCCGCTGGGTTTCTCACCAACCGACTTCCATCTGTTTGGTTCAATGAAAGACGCACACCGCGGGAATCAGTGTGTGAATAATAAGCAGGTTATTGATGCAGCAAGACGTTGGCTCCTTCATCGTCAGCAGAGTGGGACCATGCAGGCATATATGCCCTCCCAGTAAGGTGGCGTATGACCGACGCATTGAACAGAGATTGTGTTGAAAAACTGGGTTTTGTACCGCTGGTCCCGGCGGAGGTTCGGGTCAAATGGTTCAAATGGCTCTGAGCACTATGGGACTTAACTTCTGAGGTCATCAGTTCCCAAGAACTTAGAACTAACCTAAGGACAGCACACACATCCATGCCCGAGGCAGGATTCGAACCTGCGACCGTAGCGGTCTCGCGGTTCCAGACTGTAGCGCCTAGAACCGCTCGGCCACCCCGATCGGCGAGATTCGAGTCCTCCGTCGGGCATGGGTGTGGGTGTTTGCCCTTAGGATAATTTAGGTTTAAGTAGTGTGTAAGCTTAGGGACTGATGAGCTTAGCAGTGAAGTCCCAAAAGATTTCACACACATTTGAACATGTTTTTGGGTTTTGTAGCCAAAAGAATTGGGGTATAATATGATGTATTGGAATCCTGAAAAAAAAAACCTGCTTTCAGAAAAAAAGTGTGGCATTACTTACTGACCGCTCCTCGTATGTATTCCTAAGTTATTTTGTTCTGCTCCCTAGATTTAGTAGCCATGCTTCTGGATAAGATTTATCTTCTCTACATCAGGAAGAGACGCAAGCCAAATCTGCACTGATTTCTAGGCTGAAGCTCGTATCTGCGGAAAACTGATGCGTTTCTGCCCTTTGTGAATTCCATTTTTTCGTGCCCCCATAGTCGTTTTCCTTCTGACGCGTGTAATTAACGTTTGTGACATATGAACTCCTGCTCACACCAATGAACTGGTTCTGTGGCTTTTGTGTACGCTAGAGCGTGTACCCGAGGGAAGTAGGCTTTCTTCTGCATGGGGTGATATTCCTGTCTTTCCTTATTCCTCCTAAACGGGTGGTGGTGTGTGCCGACAGACACAGAATACATAGAGGTCGTATGCTATAAAAATCCCACTGGTAACACAACAATAAATGATAAAACGCCATTGCTGCACATTTGGGTTATTCCCAGTTCGGTCCATATTAATGACGATGTATCTAAAGTAACAGTAAAATTTTCTTCTGTATGGCCTATAAGAATTGTTTCAAAAGCTGTGGATAGATAATTGAATATCTGTGCAGGTCTATAAGAACCATCTAGACAGAACATGAGAACAGTAAACAATAACCAGATTTGCGAAATACAGCCATATGCTTAGGTACACTAGTATACAGACAAATTCAGTGGCAGGCTGAGCGTTCCACAACCTGCTGGGTAACACGAGGGAATATACGCAGTTAATTGTGCTTGGTCTTCTCGTGGCATTCTCATTACCAAGAGTACTAGATTAGCAGAGCAAAGAGCTATAGCTTTATGTTGGCACTGTTAATGAACACGTACAGTATTTTATACGTCACTATATCGTAGGTTGCTGACAATGTTTGTAGGTTGCTTGGGAACTGGCGACCAAGCGCCCAAAGATTACATGTAGGGACGTTGATGTGATAGGTGTTCCAGGGCCACTGTAGGAACGTTTGGTTTACATCTTCTTCCTCTCTGCAAACGTGCAGAGGGGACGACCCTTAGGTGGAGCCGATAGAGGCAGTTGTTAAACTTCCAAATGATTATATTTCAGCCGTGCTATAACTGTGTCGAAGCTCTTCCGTGATCGTCTCTCACCATACCATGATACTCTTGGAATCGTGGGATGAATTAGTTCGTAGTGGCTGCCTTTGATGTTAGATATCCTCGACAATTCGTCATGCCAACCCTATGACCGATTTCTGAGCAGTAGTAGGTAGTTTATGTAGTAGGTAGTTGGAAGGAGTGATGAACACAGCGGGTTTGGCGAGATTTAATCGAATCTAATAAATTTCGTTTCTTTCCGTGGAAATTTGACTGTGGTGTTTTTGAATGAATTGTTCCCTATTGAATTGAAGACTTCAGACCGTATTTCTATTTTGGTGCTTGTGAAGATTATGGGCTGAAATTGCTAGAAGCCAGCTGGAAGCGGCTTACGATCTGTTTGTGGTGGGCATTTTTCAGTCCTGTGGGCGGATCTCGGAACTTGGTGAAAATAGTTAGAGTTTAGAGAACTCTAGTTCACTCTCAGGCGTCAAAGTGTATTTTTATAAGTGTACAAATGCAAAGAATTGACCCAGATCCGCCAATCAACGCTTTATAGTTAAATATGCAGAGCAGGAGGGAGAGTAATTTTTCTCGCGTCCCGGAAATGTTGAGATACTGAGAGTAGGGATGGCCGTTAAGGTTGAAACAACCGGTTTCCGGTTATATCCTTTTTTCACACCAGTTTATCCTGAGTGTTAAAACTGCTCAAAATAGCCGGTATCGGAAATAACCAGTTTCCGGTTTTTTAGTCCTATTATTTCTTGTAATGAACGTAGAAATCGAAGACAGATCGAACAATTTTGACACAGTTTGAAGATATATAGAATGAAAATATTAAATTAAATAGGCAAATAAAAGAAAACTTAGTCCTCCACCATTTGTTCATTTTCTCGAAAAGTGATAAGCGGTTGAATACTACAAAAATCACTCTTATATTGATTTTAATTATTTGGAACTCTGCCTAAAAATCATGTTGTAATCGGGGATCATGCCACTATGTGTGCTGAAGGATGAAAACTGAGGTTAAAGAACTCTGTTTTTCGTTTAATTTTTCCATCTTGGGAAGGCTGCAAGCAGATCAGCTAATTCAATACTATTAATGAATTGTTGTTAAGTCTTTAATTTTTTTCTGTTACCAACATTTACTTCATTTTTATTTGACAGAAATGGCAGTCCAGTATTTAATCTTTTAAAGAAATTAAGCATTGTATTTCACTGGTACGTTACTTCGTAAAAAGTTTCCAGACTATGGTTGGACCCATTCCGCTATACAATGGATGTCCGGCGACGACAGTGAGAAAGTACCTTACAGGCTAGGTGGGGAAGTCTTGCTCACTGCATGTACATGCGTACTTTAAGCCACGCCGTACTTTAAGCCACGCCACAAGGCAACAAAGACTTTATCGTCTCACCAACGCCTTGCCAATTCTTACGTTACGTGTTTGTTGCTCGTTTCTCTTGGTATTGTTATTAAAATATTACTGATTGCCTTTCTCGTTTTCTATAATAACCCAAAAATTCAAATCAATGCACATGTTGCGACTAAAAATTACTCCTTATTTTTTTTAAAAAAGGTGTATTTAAGAACGAAAAATGTTTGCACTGTTGCTATGGAAAATTAATATTTCCATTTTTTGCTCGGTCATTAGCAAAAAATAAAAAAATACGTGTTGTAAACGAGACCAAAGAAATACCGAAAAATACCGGGTATTCAGAATTAAAACGCAGGTATCAGTTTTAACACGTCAGCTTTCCAATCTCGTGCGAGAGTAGGAGCAATTAGAATTTCGCGGGATGTTTTTTTACTCTGTTATTAGTAAAAAACAGAAATACATGTTATAACCGGTGATCGCGGCGGAGGTTCGAGTCCTCCCTCGGGCATGGGTGTGTGTGTGTTTGTCCTTAGGATAGTTTAGGTTAAGTAGTGTGTAAGCTTAGGGACCGATGACCTTAGCAGTTAAGTCCCATAAGATTTCACACACATTTGAACATTTGTTATAACCGGGACCAAACAAATGACGGAGAATGCCGGTTATTCAGAACTGAAATACCGGTATCAGTTTTGATTGGTCGGTTTCCCCATCCCTAACTGAGAGTGACCACGATTAGGACTTCACGCGACCACACGCAAGCTCCGAGGACGGACGAAAGTAACGTTTTAGATTACCGGATGTGAATTCCATTGTCTTTGGAGCGTTGCGTACATGACAAAGATAATAAAAAAAATTTTTAGGTTCTATGTAAGGCGTAATAAAATGTGGTTCCACAGGTAATTGTTGCAGTTTGTTTCGCTCACGTTGGGCCCGTGCCGGCAGCCACTGTGAGGTTAAAGCTGATGTTGCCACCGGTGACAGGTTTAGCCGCGGGAATGAAAAGCGGAGTGGTTGGCGGCGCGGCGCGGCTGTGCGTGCGACAGAAACGAGTGCGGCGCGGCGCGGCGCGGCGCGGAGAGTCGGCGCCGCCGCCGCCGCACGCATTCGATCCGCGTGACCCGACGGGCCGAGGGCCGCCCTGCAGCCACCTGGCTCCCGCATCCACTGCGCCGCGCCGCGAAGCGCCACCAGACGACTCACTGCCGTCTCGCCTCGTCCTCCGCGCCCATCCTGTTTGCTCTGGTCGTACGAATACGGCCTATCGTTCGACCTCGTCCAATGCAGGCGAGCAAGACCCGAAAAATTACCAGCTGTCAGGCAAGCAAACTGCTTCATCGGGCAAGGGACACTGATTTGTGATTCTTAGAAAATCCGTACATCGCGGGACAAAAAATTGAAGAAGGTGCTGATTGTAAAATGTAAACTTCCACGGCCGTAAATGTCACAGTGGATAAAATGTTCCGGGCTATCATGCCGTAGTCGAATAGATTTCGCATTTAAACCCGCCGATTCATCCCTATCTGCGGAGGACATTTTCAAGGGGGTTCAAATGACTCTGAGCACTATGGGACTTAACATCGGAGGTCATCAGTCCCCTAGAACTTAGAACTACTTAAACTTAACTAACCTAAGGACATCACATACATCCATGCCCGAGGCAGGATTCGAACCTGCGACCCTAGCGGTCGCGCGGTTCCAGACTGAAGCGCCTAGAACCCCTCGGCCACAACGGCCGGCACAGTTTATTCGTGGTGTCAAATGTACCACACTCTTTCTTCTGACATTCCTGTGGCGCCAGCTATTCCATACACTTTTAACCCTCGCCGACAGTTGTGGCCGAGCGGTTCTAGGCGCTTCAGTCTGGAACCGCGCGACCGCTACGGCCGCAGGTTCGAATTCTGCCTCGGGAATGGATGTGTGTGATGTCCTTAGATTAGTTGGGTCAATGTAGTTCTAAATTCTAGGGGACTGATGACCTCAGATGTTTAGTCCCATAGTGCTCAGAGCCATTTGAACCATTTAATCCTCGCAGTACCAGGGGGAGGGGATAATTTATGCCCACCTTTTGAAAATGATGTGATCTAGTCAGTTTATCTTTATTTTAAAACTACGAAAAAATATTTATTGCTTTTGATGAAGTCTCCTACCAGATTCCACAAATGACCTGAACGTAACCCAAAGTCACTTTTTCTAGTGAATGTCATATTTAGTATTTTCAAATTCTGGACTTTACTTCTTTAAAAAGTATGTTGTGAGTCAAACTCAACAACAAATAACGAAATTTGCATTTCACTTTTTGTGGTGCTCATAGAACAAATGATGGTAAACTTTATTGAAAGCGCCTTCATTAGGCTATGGTTGTGCTAAAAGGTATTTTGAGGCTCTAGTACAACTTACTCATCATTAAGTCTTTAAAAAGAATGTTGTTAATATAAGTCAACAACAATTAATGAATTTTACTTTTTTCAGCTTTTATGGATGGGCATAAGGTACAGCCCCTTTGGTAACGGGAGTTATGGAAAATGCGTTGGTACTGCTAATGTTAATCATGGATTGTGTTGCAGTGTGATTCACGTGCATCACGTTAAAGAGAAACAGGATGACTTTGAATTAATTCGCTCATTGATTAACTGTTTTAAATGAAGGAATTATTAATTATAAAGCTTCAAGAACTTCAATTTAAATACCGTCGGCGATAAATCGCCCAAAACGAGGATTCTTACCGATTTCAACTAACTCAACACAGCACGCCCTCTTCAAAAGGCTGTATAAACAAAACTATCCGGCAGATCACGTTAAGATGTTACTGTGCATCCTGCAGCACCGTAAAGCATCAAAATGCGGTTTATATGAAAGCCATCTATCCCCACATAGACCACAGTTGTGTGGTTTAGCCGCCGCGTAATTGGCCAGTAGGCACGCAACCTGCGCAGGTATTGGTCAATTTACACGCCACGTACAGAGCCAGGCTGCTGTCTAGACGAAAATTAACTCGTTCGTACGTCATGTATCAAGGAATTTCTGTTGTGGAGTATAATCACCAACGTCGATGAGTTTTCTGTCTGGCGATATAGTGACTAAGTGCAGCAGCAAGATCTCTATCGAAGGGCACCGAAATATAATCTTGTATGCGTCGAGAATAAGGGGTTCCCTTCGTTCACTTTTAGACAATGAAGCGCTTAGATTCCTCTGCTACTTTAGGATTTATCGAGGTGAGAAAAAGTTCGTTCTCGCAGTTATCGCACTCATTGCTGCGCGTAATTATAATACGTTAGTGGCGGCGGCCGTGATAGATTTTCATGGAGGTTGCTGCAGCTCCAGCCATTGACAACGTTATCACAAGCCTCCCATTTTCGCCGGAGTTTGCGGTTTGTTATCGCTAATGACGTCCGTTCACAAATCGTATACGCCGTTGCGCCCCGATGCGGGTACTCCCCATGGTACTAGGGCGTTTCACGCGAAACACATTCGGAAACGCTTCCGCGAAAATCCATCAAGTGGAGCGGACTCTGAAACGCTCCATTGTCTACAAGGCTAGATTGCTGGTCGGAGATTCTGCCTAATCTGGTCCTTTCCACGACTTATTACACACAATTAGTGTGCGCTGAATATCAAGACAACTAAATCTCACTCTTCGTTGAACGCCAGGTCATTAATTTCACTCACACTGGTATTGTGTGAATTGTAACCCAACGCAGACGTAACGTGAACAAGTTTTTCTTATCTGTATTTCCATATACCTCACCGAAGGAGCAATTTCGATTAAGAAGACGAAAATCTGGTACATAGCTTTTAATGACTGTTGCAAAACGATTTGAAATGAAATTATATATATCCTTATTGCGTCGCTTTCTCAAAATGCTTTATTCGTCCGTCGACCTGCTAGGGAACACTATCTGCAGATTTCCTGTTGTAGGGACTGGTCTATAATCGGCCACTGTGGTGATGCTGGATAGCATCTTGAAATGTCAATGGTTGATTCTTTTGAGAGAGATTCGATGGCTGTGGAATCCGGTGTCACTGTAATGGATGGAGGCGGCTTCTAGCACAGGTCAAAAATCCGTAGATAAATAGGTTTTTGTGCAGTCTCTAAATTCCACTCCCTCTACCACCCACTCCTCCATCCTCACCTCCTCCCACTTCCCTAACAACTTCTCCCACCCCTACCCCTGGACAACTCTGTTCTTGGAGCTGTGGAAGATTCTGTGTTCAGGGTGAGGTAGGGCGTGGGTGTGGGGGTTGGACTTTGTCCCTGCCGCAGTATCCGTTTGTCTGTTGACTTGGGACCTGCAATAGAAACTGCCTTCATCCATTACTAGCGTCACCAGTCTGTGGTACCCTACTGCGTCCAGTGGCGTAGTTATTAAGACTCTGGTCTGTTATTTTGGTACAGTGGTCTTCAAATCCGTTTCAGTGTTGCAAATTTTGATACCGTGCATGCCTCAAATCTCTTGAGATGAATGTCAGGGTGGCTCTTTGATGATGGTCATGACTGGCTTCCTTTTCCACCCTTGACCAAGCTGAGCTAGTGATCTACATGTAATGATTACCTGAACGTTGATGAGCCTTTAAGCTGAATCCTTCTTTGGGGGGTCCATTATCGGTCGTGCGATTTGTTTCTATGTTTCTGATGTCTATACTTTGAGCAGATCAGAACAACCTGGCATGCAGCTGACTGGCTTAGCGTTTCCTCTCACTCCCCCGAGTCATATTCAACCAAGAGCCGACACACTGAGACCCCCTGGATAATTCAACTGTCTTGTAACATTGTGTGTGATAGCTCGGGTAATACGTTGCTCTTTGTAGGTGCGACAAATTCTTGACTGTGTGTATCTTCAACATCGGGGGCCTCCATCTCTACGAATGGATACCGAACATAGGATGATAAGTATTTCGGAAGTTGAAATTAGAGTGGCTAACCAGATCATCTCAACAAATGACGCCACTGCAGAAATTTCATTGATGAAAAGCAGAGATGACATTTCAACATTATGTGTACAAACACATGAATGTTTGGGCTAGGTGTTGAAGGTGAAGCAGCGCTATCGACATACCACTGTGCTATCTCTTGGATTGATTGTAAACTACTTGGGACGTGATCCATTTTGAACAGTCACAGGTGCTGCGTCACAGTAATGGATTCTAGGACTCCGTCTTCAAAAAAGTGCTCAAGATACTACGACGACCTTGTCAACTGGGACACCGATTTTCATGTAAGTTCCGTGTGGGACTCGACGTGAGAGCAAAATTCTCAAGAACACTACCATTTGAGAATGTGGCAGGCAGCTGATAGAATGGACTGACAGCTCCAGACATCTACACCAACGGGCGCACACCAATGGGTCCGCTAGATTCCGCACGATCGCTATCGGCGTCTAACTGAAACTTGCAGTTCTACTGCAAAGACCCCCCTGGGGTGGTATCGATACGTGTTGCCACACCAAAAATATTCCCCATGCTGACAGTCCGTGGCGCTGATAACACCGTCGTATTGTCCGTGTGGATACTAGTTTAGCAGAAAACAAGCATATTTCCTGACTAGAGGCGTCGGACGTGGCTGTACGTTCCTGCATGACCGAGTGTCCTCTGTCCTCTCGGAAGCTAGTCACGTGGGGCTATTCAGGTTCTACATGGTGTTTAGTATGGCATTCCTGAGAACATGACGAGTCCATATTAACATCACGGTCGTGGGATCCCAACCAACAGGGGAGGAGTTAGCTAATGTTGATGTGGCGCTCTACGAGTTTCGTGACGTCACTTGCTGCTACTTACCGCTGATGAGCCATTTCGTCACTTGAAACACAAAATAGGTTCTGCTATATTTCGGTGAAGTGTTACACAAAGCAGAACAGTAGAAAGTAAGAACGCTCCCTACGTCACAAGCAAACACGTTGACGTCTACGGAAAGCAAGACGCCATATTGTATTTCTCGTGTTCAGCAGAAGTCGATATTCAGTGGTTTTTATGTTACACCTTACACACCGTGAATATATGCTGCTTCTAAGCACCAACTCAATGACTCGAGAACGAATCGTTATTGGTACGGCTTGTTGCAATAAAACGATAGGAAACCTCCTGTTGGTTGTCAAATAATTTCCATATTTGGTTAGCATTTCGTAATAAGCCTCATGTTATCAGAGTAAGCTGTCTTAAGGCAACAGCACATTGGAGATTCATGAAAAACGTGTCGTTTTTATTAGAATTTCTTATAATCATAAATTAATAAGACTTTGGCAATTAGAGCCTATGGTAGATAATAATATAAAATATGATTTTGCTGTTAATGCTGCAGTCTAACTTAGTGAGTAGAGGCACCATGTTATTGGAACAGAGTTCGAGTCCTGTTGTACCTATTTCTTTCACATTTGCGTTTTCCAAAATGTTGTTGGACTTTGTTAAGAAATTAACAGAAATAATTTCTGTAATTCCAGATGTTATGTAAATATAAGTGCGTTCTGTGTCAAGAGTGAGTTTGTTCGACTTTATCAACGTTTATAAGCAGATGTCCTTAGTGACTGGACATGTATCATTCCTTTTTGTCTTATTACATGTTCACAGATAATGAAGACAGGGCAACATGACTAGCATTTGGAGAAAAGAAGAAATGAGCGTTTTAACAGAGGTACCCTAGGAATTTTACGCGCGCCCGTCTTTGTAAACAAACTTCTTATATATTGTCTGGGAATCAAACAAAGCCGACAAATGCTGCCGAGAGCGCAAAATGACGTTAACCAGATCGTCCCGTGTGCCAGCGGCGCTGTCTCGTGACGTTGGATATCCCATCTGCGTGCACGTCAGCGTTAGCTGGTTTGTCCCATGTGCAGACAGCTTTACACGAGGCATTACACAATCTTCTCACAAATAACCAACATTCAAACGTGATTCGTGAATGAGAGACAAGCTTCTGCAATTTTCCTTACATACATAAAGTAGTTGGCGGTACCCCTGCCTACTATTTGCAGTTGTATTGAAATGCTGGTAGTTTGCACATCGACACATATAGTGTACCTCTCGTCAGTTTGACGTTTGTTGGATGCTGCCTTCAAGGTGTTGCAATGTTAATGCCACGCAGTGTAGTAACGTCAGTTCTATGGAAGTCTGTGTGCCTCAATGTTCGGTCCTGTCATTGATCCGTTTGATACACTGATCACATTCGTAAGCCAGACAGCGTGTATCTTGCGCTCTTTGCAAACGACACTGTTGTGTACACCAGTCGCACGAACATCAATACATCGTTTTAAATATTAAAGACATCTAGAGCAAATTACTCAGTGGTGAAAATTTTGGAAAAAAATGTTAATTCGGATAAAAGAAAGAGACATAACAATCATCATAATGCTATCGACTGGCGGGATCTTACCTGATGTGATTCGTTTAAATATTTAGGCATGATTATATAGTTTCCATTGCGACAGGGTCAGCAACTGTGATAAAATATGCCGGCTGGTGTGGCCGAGCGGTTCTAGGCGCTACAGCCTGGAGCCGCGCGACCGCCACGGTCGCAGGTTCGAATCCTGCCTCGGGAATGGATGTGTGTGTTGTCCTTGGGTTAGTTAGGTTTAAGTAGTTCTAAGTTCTAGGGGACTGATGACCTCAGCAGTTAAGACCCACAGTGCTCAGAGCCATTTTTGGTGGTAAAATGTAGGCTTGAAATTTAATAGTAAAAACGGCTTTGGGACAGTAAGGTAATCTACGCCTGAAGTCGAGTCTCCTCTACCTTGTATCAGCTGTATCAAGTGCTTACGGGCAGTGGGCTGACCATGGTGGTCCTCCCTGCAATTCTATATCGATATGGGATCTGAGGTATGGCTCCAGATGCTCACCTAAAGAAAGTGCAGACCGTACAGAGTAAGGTTCCTAGAACTTTATTAGAGACGCTTTGGTTTGTACAGTGCGCAAACGTCGATTTAGTCGCAACCTGCCAACTCTCTCCTCTCCCATTCCACAAAAATTCCAATCATTGTACTCCACCTCAGATAATTCACCACACCACCCCGTTTAATTGCTAGTTCCAGATTCAACGTTAGTTGTAAGTATTCTCAAAACACCACCAGTCGTTGTTTTATAAATTAATGCATGTTTATATAGAAACATAAAGAACATAATTTAGATCAAGCCGACATTTCATAAGCCCATAACTCAAACATTCAAAGCAGAACCCCCAGATTTTCATGGGAGTCACGAGTGGGAAAGTCCCTGTAAAGTTGCATCAAAACGACATTGCCGATAGCTGATAATCTAGAAAAATTAGCCTTGATGTAGTTCGCCGAGAGATCCTACATACTCATACTGTATCCTTCATCAGTAAGGCAAGCCAGTATTCGTTTGGAGAGATTCAGAACGGATGACTGTTTCGAATGCTGGTATGATCCGATCGTGGAAAGCAAATACAGTGGATTCGAATTATATGAAGTGAGAACAAATCAAACATCCTAAAATGACATCGTCTGACAAATTATAGAAGGCCTAATCAGCCAGAGCCGGCCGGGGTGGCCGAGCGGTTCTAGGCGCCCCAGTCTGGAACCGCGCGACCGCTGCGGTCGCAGGTTCGAATCCTGCCTCGGGGATGGATGTGTATGATGTCCTTAGGTTAGTTAGGTTTAAGTAATTTTAAGTTCTAGGGGACTGATGACCTCAGAAGTTAAGTCCCATAGTGCTCAGAGCCATTTGAACCATTTTTTTAATCAGCCAAACGGACGAAGTGAAATACAGGAGGCGGTTAAGAAGGTCTCAACACTCAGATAACTGTTTCTAAATCTCTCAAAACCATCCCCCGCTGATACCTGGAAGAGTATCCGTTGCTGGTGGTGTTGTCGCAAGAGGGACCATTATAAACCGACTTGAAAAGCCCCGGACAGGGATTACAGAACAGCTGTTGACCACTCCGTCACGTCGCCTGGCTCTTCCCACATCGCCTGGGCGCTGTAGGACATGTTGGACTGCGTAAGAAGCCGAAAATAATGCTATGACTGGGTTGTAATATCTGGCTCGGAGGTGTCTTCGCTGTAACCCGTCGACCAACATAAATACGGTTTTGACGCTATTCTAAATTGAACTGAGTGAACACCTACGCGCTTTCAAAGTCGCGACAGGCCTTCAGTAACCTTAAAGCTGTATAAGGAGTTCAAAACGTAGACACACAAACATTTTGTAAATTTTATGGCACTAAGTGTAAACGAACATGTCAATGTTCTTTTAAATATAAAGATTTTCTTCGAAACAAAATAAAACATTTATCTGCGTCAGTAATATGATTTATTAACGCATGTAGGTGAATGCAGTTGATTTTTACAGGTGTATGTCTTGTACGGTCAATAGTCTGTTTCAGGATTCTTTTTCCTATAAAACTGATATTTGTATCACATGTTATTCGGAATATGACACTCAAGTCATTGATTACAAACAGTGATAAAGGTACTCATAAGGTGTTCCAATAAGTCGAACGCTTTAGATAGTTACAACATCCAATAATTCCGCTACACGGAAAAAAATGCAGCCTAGATAACAAATAAGAAGAGATACAGATAGTATACTAGTAATTGCTTGCATCTTTAGAGGTTTTATTGAGTTTATAAGGCCGGCCGGAGTGGCCGAGCGGTTCTAGGCGCTACAGTCAGGCACCGCGCTACCGCTACGGTCGCAGGTTCGATTCCTGCCTCGGGCATGGATGTGTGTGATGTCCTTACGTTAGTTAGGTTTAAGTAGGTCTAAGTTCTAGAGGACTGATGACCTCAGAAGTTACGTCCCATAGTGCTTAGAGCCATTTGAACAATTTTTTTGACCTGTCAAGCTGGCTGCTGAGTATAGTGCGCGACTTACTTCAATGCCTTTTAAGCATTTTTACGCGTGTTTGTAAGATATGACTGCACTGCAAGTTATGAATAGCCTGTGGTTCATGATTTGTTTCAGAATCTGAGGAAATGTGCAACTTCTCTGACTTCAAAGGGCAGGTTATTCCACGGTCGAGTGCTTGCAACACAGAGCAGCGTCGCGGTATGACCAAGATGTAAAAGCTATTCAGAATGTGAGAATCGTTTGTGTTGTGTATTTTGTTTCTGCAGAGGTGTTACAATTGAGGGTAAATATTTGATAGTTGATTACTCGAGAGGGTAACGTGATTTTGCGGCGGTGTGTCCTCAACGTGTATCACACAGGAATTTATTGCGATGGCACCAAGATGTCATTGTTTGGACCGTGTTGTAGTAACGTCACAATAATGGCATGTTATGTCTCTTGAAAAAAATTGGTTTTATTAAATATAATGCGACGCGTGTATGTTCCGCCACACAGATTCAGTATTTTCGATTCAGTTTGAATGTTCAGCCAGTATTTCGCCAAAAATATCTAATTGTACTTGAAAGCACACAAGAAGTGACAGCAGCTAAGTCATTCCTCTGGGGAAAATCTCTGCTGTTTGTCTGCTTATTCTGTAGTAATTGATGCCTGGTCATTATTAATTAATACACTAACGCGTAATTTTTCGCGTTATTGTACTAAATTTAGTAGTGTCGGTATAACGGGAGAGAGAATTCCGTATTTTCGTATCTCTTCAAAGTAATTCCCTCGTTTGTAGACAGCTGTTGCTCCTCCTGTTAGCGCCTTATGTTTTCAGTTGCATAGACGTACGTGAGCACACCACATAGACACAATGCCGGCAATGAAACGGGCTCCGGGTGTCCATAACACGGACACGGCAGGCAGCCCACGCGGCACGTTATGACAGTCAATTAGCCACCGCCTGATTTGTAGCCACGGAGTTGCCCTAAATTTTCGTGGCAACACGGAGCACTGTCTCACTGGTCTGGCTGTCGGTGTTTACCTGCAAACACTGGCATGCGAGAGGACAAGCAATTACACTCCACCCGCTTTGCCACGCTGCCTTTTGCCCAGATATTTCACACAGAATTACGATTAACATTTGGCGCGCTCTTCCACACCATGTCGTTCATGACTGCAGATAGCATTTTTAACATTTGTTTTAAGAAGTGGCGTCTTCTTCTAACAAGGGGAAGGCCTCAGACACGGCCAACCGATTCGGCTCAGATTTGGCAGATCGCTTGTGTACAACCTAAAACGAAGGAATCTAAAATATTTTGGGTCAACACCTCCGCGTTTTTGAGAAAATCACCCCTAAAGATTACGACGTGCAATCGACTCAAAGTTGGAGGGATCGATAGATAATTGTAAATAGAGCATTTTTCATCATCAGGTATGGGGTCCGCAAACGCATAGTTTTCCAGAAATCGAGGTAAGATACTTTTAGAACTGCCGTTCTGTAACGACATGGTAAACGCTTCTCATCGACAGCATCGATATCGCCGGCACGGTAGCTCAGCGTGTTCGGTCAGAGGGTTAGCTGCCCTCTGTAATAAAAAAAAACTGAGTTAATGGATCAACAACGGACTTAAACGGATGTCTTACGACGTCCGCCCCGAGCAGATGCAACGAACGAAAGGGATCAAAATGAGATTAAAAAGAAAGATAGCGCAACGGCCAAGGTAAGTGGCTGCGAATCGGAGAACCCGCGCTCGAATCTCGAAGAAACCTAGCGGATGTTCTTCTTTTGGTTTGTATTTTTCCATATCTCAATTGATAGGGATAGGAGGGTTGATAAGGTAAGTAAATCAATAAGGAATGATAATAATAAGGTAGGCAAATAAATTTCTCAAACCTCTTGGGATAGCCAACAACTAAAATGTTACTCCAGGTCACTTTACAATGGCTCTTACAGTCACTTTTACGTGTCCTCACTTTTCTTCGATCAACTAGATGGGTGATACTTGTCATATTAACATTTGAAACAATTATACTCACGGCACCAATAACATGTAATGAATGCAATCTTTCGACAGCTACACTGCTTCCGAAGTGTCGGCGAAATGCGTTTACCATGTGGGTACAGAAGCGGCAGGTGTAGAAGTTTCTTTCTTCGATTTCTGGAAAAATTTGCGTTTGCGGACCCCATACCCGATGATGAAAAATGCTCTATTTACAATTATCTATCGATCCCTCCAATTTTGAGTCGATTGCTCGTCATAACCTTTAGGGGCGATTTTCTCAAAACTGCGGGGGGTGTTGACCCAAAATATCTAAGAGGTCTTCGTTTTAAGTTGTACACAAGCGACCTGCCAAATTTGAGCCGAATCGGCTGGCCGTGTCTGAGGCCTTCCCCTTGTAAGACCTATTCATTTTAATCAACGTAAAGTAACTTTTCAGGTCATAGAAAATTGCAACGCAAAATTCCATTTGTGTAGTATTCCAAAACTGCCGATTGTGTAAAACGAAACAGACTCGGCCAAATCATGCACTGGTTGATGATTCGGCTGATTGTGTTCGGTGTAATGATAATTTTATTTCACGTTATTTTTGCCTGAATTAGCGATGCCTTTTTCAGCATCGTCCTCCCCCCCACTCCCCCATCCCAACATGACATTCTCCTCTTTTCGCAGGTAGTGTGCTAAAAAATTTATTTCACCATTTCCTTCTATGATCCGTGGTTTCCGACCAGCATTAATTATTAACTACCCAGGTAAGCCACGTTGGAAAACTACAACGGATTTTTGCAGCATTCACACTCTCACGCTTTTCCAAAACTCAAGAGTGCTTTAATTCATCTCTCTTTTTATTTTCCTCTGCATAGCTGCTCGCTTTTCCAATGGGCAGAACATTACTGATCTTTCATATTGTCATCGAGCCTCCACTGTTGTAACGGTGAGTGAATCCTCACCACTTCTTCTAATTTCACACTGCACCCAATTTGAGAGTCTGGTCTCTGACGTTTCTGTTTCGAATCTGTGGTTGAATTTCTTCTTTGAACTTATTGACGTATAGTATAATGGCTTTTGAACGCGACCACTAATTCAGCCATTTTACCACGGTTAAATGACGCACAATTTGCTATTGATATAAGAATGTTACAATAGTCACATTATATTTCAAACGAATAACATAAATTGTCTTTAGATCTCACTGTGAAATCAAGCAAAGTTCAGTGAACCATTTAATTTAGGCAACAAACTTTAAGATACGAGGGGCGTTCAATAAGTAACGCAACACACTTTTTTCCTTGTCCGAATTCGTTCGAAAATAAATGCGGAATTTGTTGTGGGACATCGCGGAATATACCCACTGCAGCCCCTACAGTTTCATGAGGTTCCGATACGTGGCAGCACTGTACATAGCCTTCAAAATGGCGTCTGTCAAGGAGGCACGTTCCAAGCGGAGAGCTGTCATTGAGATCCTTTGGCGGAAAACCAGAACATCTCAGATACTCGTAAGCGCTTGCAGAATGTCTACGGAGACCTGGTAGTGCACAAAAGAGATGTCTGTCGTCATAGTTACAACGTTGAGAAAACCTGTCCTATCTTTCACGTGCCGACTGGCTGTAAACAGCTGTGGCTCCTGCAATGTTGGAACGTGCGAACACACTCATTCGTCGTGATCGACGGATCACAAACAAACACCTCGCTGAACAACTGGACGTTTTTGTTAGTAGTGCTGTCGCACTCGTTCACCAACAGGTGTATTCAAAGGTGTACACCCGCTGGGTTCCTCTCTGGCTGACGGAGAACCACGAAGAGTAACGAAAGACAATCTGTGCGGAATTGTATACGGGTTACGAGGCTGATACTGACAATTTTTTGTCTGACATCGTCACAAGCGATGAAACATGATTTCATCCATTCGTACCGTACACAAAATGGAGATACATGGAGTGGCGCCACATCACCTCTCCACTGGAGAAAACTTCAAAGTCTTAAACTCACTGGTAAGGTCATGGCGACACTCTTCCATATTCTGGAGGGGCTATTCTATTTAATTTACTCCCTCCTGGTGCAACGATTAATTCTAGTGTGTACTGTCCATTGCTCAGAAAGTTGAAAAAACGACTTCAGAGTGTTCGTTGCCACAAAAATAGAAACGTATTTCTCCTTCTCCATGACAACGCAAAGTTTCACACAAGTCTGCGAACCCGAGAGGAACTCAGAAAACTTCACTGGACTGATCTTCCACATCCAGCCTACAGTCCGGATCTTGCACGTTCCAGCTTACATCTGGTTGGCGCAATGAAGAATGCACTCCACGGGTAGCAGTAAGTGGATAATGAGTAGGTTATGGATGCAGCACGACGTGACTACGACGTCGACCAGTAGAGTGGTACCGTGTGGGTACAAAGGGCCAATAAGGTGGCGTGAGGCCGTCACACTGAACGGAGATCATGTTGCGAAATACGGTTTTGTAGCCAAAAGAGTGGGAAATTAATACGACGTATTCGAATCCTGAATAAAAGCAACCTGATTTCAGGAGAAGGTGTTGCATTCATTACTGAAAGCCCCCCGTGTATTTAAACATTATGATGTAGAAGATCAAGACATATTACTTACGAAAAATTACAGTTTCACATATACAGTATTCGCACAGTACAAATTACTTTTCGACATAAGCACAGCAAGTGTTTTAAGTACTACGACGTTAGGAATGGCCAGCGAGGAATACAGTTGGCTCACCGCTGGATGCGGGCTCTTCACAAGGCTAGCTGAACGGTGGAAGCGAATCGGTGGAGGCTGCGGTCGTTGAAATGAAAGATGTATATTGTATTTTCAACGAAACTACGTCACAGACCCTACAAACATCATAAGAAAAACAAAGTGCTCCAGAAAAATCGCAGCAATGAGAAGAGCTCTTTGCAACTTCAAGCATGATTGAGGGATTTCTGTTGACAATGTTCAAATTTTTTAAATTATGATAGTTAAAAAAATTAACAAAGGAACTGTTGGAGCTATCCGATCATATGTAGTATGAAATGAAGGCTTTCGGCATCGGTAAACATAATACCAAGCATTTTTCAAATCGTGCATGTATATATGGAGTTGCAGACGAGTTTATTGACAGTTTATGTGCAAATGTGCCAATGTGACAGTACTATAAACCCTCTACAGTAGTATGAAGGCAGTGCGAGTTTCCCAGATCGTTACTTTTTTTTCTGAGTTCATAAGTAGACACGATTTAGTATTTTATGTGTGTTCATAATTTTGCGTAATTCCTGGTACGTGGTAAAACCGAATTCAGCAATGCTTTGCGAACTGTATTAATAAATTGTTTAATATTGTGTTATTTTAATGAGAAGTCGCAAAATGACCACAATAATTTAAACTGTTACCTAGTATCTTACATGTATGCGTGGGACTAGCTTTAAATTCTTAGATTCAGTAGTGTATCTGTTAAGTAGATGTGCCGCCGGGCAGCAGAGTGCATGAACTTTTCGTTGGACTTAGATTCATTTTGAGAGTGTGAGTCAAATACCTTAACTTTTCCTCAGACTTTAAATAGTTTTGTGGGCATAAGCTATGGACTTTATTTTTACATTGGACTTAACAGTATTTGACTGTGCGCTTCGGTGACTGAATTTGTGCTGCTATACGAATTTTAATGTCGTTAATGGGATTTAAGGCAGAGTGAACTGTAATTATTTGCTACAAATATTATTTATATTGATGTGTATTCCAGATAACGAGTTTTCTCTTGTGTCAAAATTTATAACGAGAAACAGCGCTTTCGGGCTACGAAAGTTTGCTGTTGATTTTCATGATTTAATGTGCAGTTATATGAACTTCACTTGCACGTGTCTCTCTGTATACGATGTTCTGTTCACACTGCATACATTAATTATTGCTTTTTTCATTTCAGTCACCAATTTATGTGAATCCAACGTTCATGTGTATGTGATCATGGTGTAATAAATATTTGTTTGGATTAAACTATAACTCAGTTGTTTCATCAACCTCATTACTTCTGTGCGATTTATGCAGCCGTTTTAGTTATTTACACAGGTGTTATTCGCTGACTTGTCTGTTTACTTAAATATGTCACAGATTAATTCTGTGTTAAATGTATGGGTTTAAGTCGACGTTGCCCAACCGATCCGTTTTGATAAGAACGAGTAAAGCAAAAATATTAGGTCGTGCATTGCCCACAGTGACAGCAGCTACAAAACCGCCAGTGCGCTCGTAGAACCTTCAGTTTTTCCTGGGCGAATACAAATTGGTGTCTTTTAAGAACTAAACATTTAAATTTCGCAGACATTTCATGTTTCTTTCCATTTGCAACTCTATTCTTGCTGCTAGTGAACAAGCGACGATTTATATCTCGTACATATATCTCGCTTTTGAGTCGGTCAGTAGTTTCGCAGACCCTTAAAAGATCTTGCGTGCCTAATGGCCAGTTTAAAGTCCGTATGAAGTACCTAAAAGCGGCCCTGATAACCGTTCACTTTCTTGCGTTGGCTAACAAGGCTTGTCATTGCTCGGTTATATTCGAGGGGGGAGGTGCTCAGCACACAACTTTCCTGATCGTTGCTAGCGGCCTTCGAAATCGGAACCGCTACTCCTGCTGCAAGCAACTCGACACTTGTCCTCTCGATGCCGAATGATCGCCAGTCCATACCTTCTACCAAAGAAAAATCCTTGACGATATGTGGGATGTAACAGGAGTGCTTAGCATGGCTGTCAGATTGGTATATCGCTCAGACGCAGCAGCGGACCGAGTGAAAGCAATCCAGGTCATGTAAAAGCCGTGACAGAGAGCTGCTGTGCTCGCTAACAAGCGACATTAGCGCCTCCCTCAACCCTCGGGCGAGCTCGAGTACGTAATTGGAACGAACTTCCCAAACAGAGTTACCTCTCCGTTAGGCGAAGTTGCACAACTCAGTGCAATTATTGTCGCCGTTTGCGGTCAAGTGACGAGCAGGTCCATCCTGGCCACCAGCTAACAGTCGCCAGAGTCTTCAGCCGTACGGTAAACAGCATTTTCGATGAAAGCTATTCTCCCTCTTTTCCAAACATGTAGATGCCGTGATATAGTTCATAGTTTCGAAAAGCTAGTGTCCTGTAAGCTTAAATAAGTCAGTTGTAAAGATGATCGGCAGGTAGATTCTTAACAGTAGAAGGATACAAAGTACTACATTTACTCGAAGAAATTCTACATCTACATCTACATCTACATCCATACTCCGCAAGCCACCTGACGGTGTGTGGCGGAGCGTACCTTGAGTACCTCTATCGGTTCTCCCTTCTATTCCAGTCTCGTATTGTTCGTGGAAAGAAGGATTGTCGGCATGCTTCTGTGTGGGATCTAATCTCTGATTTTATGCTCATGGTCTCTTCGCGAGATATACGTAGGAGGGAGCAATATACTGCTTGACTCTTCGGTGAAGGTATGTTCTCGAAACTTCAACAAAAGCCCGTACCGAGCTACTGAGCGTCTCTCCTGCAGTGTCTTCCACTGGAGATTATCTATCATCTCCTTAACGCTTTCGCGATTACTAAATGATCCTGTAACGAAGCTCGCTGCTCTCCGTTGAATCTTCTCTATCTCTTCTATCAACCCTATCTGGTACGGATCCCACACTGCTGAGCAGTATTCAAGCAGTGGGCGAACAAGCGTACTGTAACCTACTTCCTTTATTTTCGGATTGCATTTCCTTAGGATTCTTCCAATGAATCTCAGTCTGGCATCTGCTTTACCGACGATCAACTTTATATGATCATTCCATTTTAAATCACTCCTAATGCCTACTCCTAGATAATTTATGGAATTAACTGCTTTCAGTTGCTGACCTGCTATATTGTAGTTAAATGATAAGCGATCTATCTTTGTATGTATTCGCAGCACATTACACTTGTCTACATTGAGATTCAATTGCCATTCCCTGCACCATGCGTCAATTCGCTGCAGATCCTCCTACATTTCAGTACAATTTTTCAATGTTACAACCTCTCGATATACCACAGCATCATCCGCAAAAAGCCTCAGTGAACTTCCGATGTCATCCACAAGGTCATTTATGTATATTGTGAATAGCAACGGTCCTACGACACTCCCCTGCGGCACACCTGAAATCACTCTTACTTCGGAAAACTTCTGTCCATTGAGAATGACATGCTGCGTTATGCTATCTAGGAACTCTTCAATCCAATCACACAATTGGTCTGATAGCCCATATGCTCTTACTTTGTTCATTAAACGACTGTGGGGAACTGTATCGAACGCCTTGAGGAAGTCGAGAAACACGGCATCTACTTAGGAACCCCTGTCTATGGCCCTCTGAGTCTCGTGGACGAATAGCGCGAGCTGGTTTTCACACGACCGTATTTTTCGAAACCCATGCTGATTCCTACAGAGTAGATTTATGATAAAAAAGTGGGTATAATTTTGTATTTCCATATTTCAGTCTCAAAAATTGAATATGTGGTATCTCAATACTTTCCCGATGACGGCATGTAGGCGAGTAATTGCTAAACAATTAGTAATTAAGACGAAGCAAAACATAAATATTTACGAAAGATAGAAACTACCAGAAAACTGTGGTAAGTGTCACTTGCTCTACAAATACCTTCACTGTCCAGTCACATAAATCTGACCACCTGTCAGAAGCTTGAGTAACCACCTCTTACAAGGTGACTCGTGCAGGTAGAGTGACTGTGACGCTCTGGAAGGTACCGACAAGGATGAAGCTATGTCGACACCAGTGCCCTGGTCAGCTCTGCTAGATTTCTCGGTTGAGGATCCATGCAGCGAATAGATGGATCGAGGTGGTCCCACAGATTGCCTATTTAAATCCGGGGAGTCTGATGGTCATCATCCATGTGCTCTCCGAACCACGCACGTTCACTTTGAGTTGTGTGACGGGTTGCATTGTCCTGCTAGTAAATGCCATCATGGCGGTGAAGAACAAACTGTATGTAGAGGTGGACATGGTCCCCAAGAATAGATGCATACTTTTGTTCATCCATTGTGCCTTCCAGAATGACCAGATCACCCAGTGAATACCACAAAAATAATCTTCAGACCATAATACTCCCTTCTGGTTGCAGGGTGTTTGCTCAAGAATTTTCATGACATACACACCAACGACCATGTGTCCGATGGAGCATAAAATGCGATTCGTCTGAAGAGGCCACCTGTCGCCACTCATTGAACATCTAGTTGCGGCATTGGCGCGCAAATTTCAGCCTTTGCCATCAATGAACAGCAGTCAGTATGGGTGCATGAAGCAGGCGCCCGTTGCGAACGTTCATTCGCAGCAACGGTTGTTGAGGAGGCACTGTTGGTAGCCCCTTGGTTCATTTTGGTGGTCAGTTGTTCAGTAGTTGCACGTCTATTCGCCCCTACACATCTCCGCAGCCGTCGTTCATCTACCCATCAATGACCAGTCGCGCATCATTGTTGCCTCGACGTTGGTTTTGGGTAGCGTCATTTGGCCATGGCGGCACGCGAACAGCTTAAAGCATTAGCCGTTTCCGAATTCTTCCACCCTTGGCCCGAAAGCCGATTATAAAGTCCTTTTGGATGTCAGATAAATTGCTCCGTCTCCACGTTACGACAACGCCTGCACTGTTCTCCGCGTCCCCTGGACGTGCTTCATATACTTTCCTCTGTTAGTGCTGCCAGTTGGTGTTTGTGAATGGCTATCGCACGTTGGCGTCGACCATAGACGGTGGTCACATTAATGTGACTGGACTGTGTATGAATAAAATCTTTGTGTTCTTTCTTAATCAAATAGCGAACCATTACCGCCAAATCCTCCTCTTCTTCGTTTGTAAATGATTTACATCTACATCTATATAAATACTCCGTAAACAAATGGTTCAAATGGCTCTGAGCACTATGGGACTTAACATCTATGGTCATCAGTCCCCTAGAACTTAGAACTACTTAAACCTAACTAACCTAAGGACATCACACAACACCCAGTCATCACGAGGCAGAGAAAATCCCTGACCCCGCCGGGAATCGAACCCGGGAACCCGGGCGCGGGAACTCTGCTATCCACCATACGGTGCGTGGCGGACCGTACCTCGTACCACAACTAGCATCTTCTCTCCCTGTTCCACTCCCGAACAGAACGAGGGAAAAATGATTGCCTATATGCCTCTGTACGAGCCCTAACCTCTCCTATCTTATCTTTGTCGTCTTTCCGCGAAACGTAAGTTGGCGGCGGTAAAATTGTACTGCAGTCAGCCTCAAATGCTGGTTCTCTAAATTTCCTCAGTAGCGATTAACGAAAAGAACGCCTGCTTTCCTCTAGAGACTCCCACCCGAGTTCCTGAAGCATTTCCGTAACATTCGCGTGATGATCAAACCTACCAGTAACAAATCTAGCAGCCCGCCTCTGAATTGCTTCCATGTCCTCCCTCAATACGACCTGACAGGGATCCCAAACGCTCGAGCAGTACTCAAGAATAGGTCGTATTAGTGTTTTATAAGCGGTCTCCTTTACAAATGAACCACATCTTCCCAAAATTCTACCAACGAACCGTAGACGACTATCCGCCTTCCCCACAACTGCCATTACATGCTTGTCCCACTTCATATCTCTCTGCAATGTTACGCCCAAATATTTAATCGACTTGGCTGTGTCAAGCGCTACACTACTAATGGAGTATTCAAACATTACAGGATTCTTTTTCCTATTCATCTGCATTAATTTACATTTATCTATATTTAGAGTTAGCTGCCATTCTTTACACCAATCACAAATCCTGTCCAAGTCATCTTGTATCCTCCTACAGTCACTAAACGACGACACCTTCCCGCACACCACAGCATCGTCAGCAAACAGCCGCACATTGCTATCCACCATATCCAAAAGATCATTTATGTAGATACAAAACAACAGCGGACCTACCAAACTTCCCTGGGGCAATCCAGATGATACCCTCACCTCCGATGAACACTCACCATCGAGGACAACGTACTGGTCTCTATTTAAGTGAGGATGAAGAGCTAACTTCGGATGCCGTAGATCTAATAGGTCTCACACATTCCCCCACCATGCTGGCTTCGGTCCTCCTATCTCTCTCTCTCTCTCTCTCTCTCTCTCTCTCTCTCTCTCTCTCTCTCTCTCTCACACACACACACACACACACACACACACACACACACACACACACACACACACACACACACACACACATTATTTATCTATTCGGGCATTATGTTTTCTAACTCTGATGCATCCGAAATTAGTCTGACAGTGAAGGAACTGCACAGTTTTCAATATTTTTAATTTTATCTATGATGTCAGCCTTAGTTTGAATACTGAAGACGTGTTGATTATCAGCCTTTGCTTCCCTATATAATTTTACACAGTTCATTCCGTACAATAATATTCCAAGCGACTGGCTTTGCTGCATCAAAGGAAAGTAAGTCACATGAATAACAACTTTGTACTCTCAGTTTTATAATTTCAAATTACGTGAGGGCGGGAAGTTTTCAGGCGAACTTTTCATCTGTCGTATCTTTCTTAATATTGTTCATCAACATGAATGGACAGCCAGTTATTTCTGCCGATTGTCTTGTAAGACTAAAAATGATTCGAAAGATAAATATATCCTCTATAGCATACATTTTCAGACTTCCATTGATAAAAAGTACGATAAGTGTTAGACAGAGCACCGACAGAGAAGTCTATTAACATATTACGTTAATAATTCGAATTTATTTTACTGTATTCACCAAGATATTTAGGAAGGAGGAAATAAGTGTCATAAATAAACTCTGTGTTTTTTTTTAACTCGACTGGCTATTACTGGCTCACGTATTTGTGATGCACAGAGACATTGAAAGACACCGTTGGAAAACTAACCAACATCGGAAACGATGAATATGAAATTTACGTCAGTAGTGGAGAGAACTTTTAGCTGCCGCGATGGTCCCAACTAAATAACGCTAATCGGTAAAGAGCACTACCGTAAATCACAGGCTGTGAATTGGAACAAATAATTTAATGGATTCATTAAAAGTTACTAAAACAACATTCACAGTTATTTTTCACTTTTCATTAAATACACAAACCAGTATTCTGATTATTATATTAACCGGGGAAACAAAAGCCACTCACCGAATTTGGTAATTCTATTAGAAACTGACCGAAAAATATTTCGACGCGGTATTAGTGCTCAAGTTAAAATAATAGTTGGTCATGCACTACATTAATATACAGTCACTTTAAAGAAACTTCTAAGGGAAGTTTAGGTGTAAAACAAAGCGTAGGGCTATAGACGGAAAGATGCTGAATGAAACGCATTTGGCTCCCAAGAGGGCAATGCTTGGAGCCTTCAACGACAAACGTAGCAGAATATCATCGAAAAACCTCTTAGGAAACCTGAAGAAATTCTGGTCGTATCTGAAAGCTGTTAATGGCAGCTATGTCAGTGTCCATACACTTCTGAACGGGACATGATCTGAAACTGAGGGTAGCAAAGCAAAGGAAAGCAGAAATGCTTTCAAGTGATCGTTTACAAAGGAAAACCCAGAAACATTTCCAAATGTAATTCTTGTACCGCTGTAAAGATAAATGAAATATGTATTAGTGTTAGTGTCGTTGAGAATAGCTGAAACCCCTGTAATGAACAAAGCTCCAGGGCCTGATGTAACCCCAGTAAGATTCTATATCGACTTTGCGGCTTAGCTAGACTCTTTTTTTAACCATACTGTACCGAGCATCCCTCGAACAAACAACCGTAGTTGGAAGAAAGCACAACTGATATTCATCTACAAGAAGGACAGAACAAGGGATGCACAAAGCTACCGTCCAATGTCCCTGACATCAGTCTGTCGCAGAATCTTAGAACACATTCTGAGGTCAGATGTAATGAGGTAGCTTGAACAGAACGACTCCGCCGGCCGCTGTGGCCGAGCGGTTCTATGCGCTTCAGTCCGGAACCGCGCTGATGCTGCGGTCGCAGGTTCGAATCCTGCCTTGGGCATGGATGTGTGTGATGTCCTTAGGTTAGTTAGGTTTAAGTAGTTCTAAGTCTAGGGGACTGATGACCTCAGATGTTAAGTCCCGTAGTGCTTAGAGCCATTTGATTTGAGAACGTCTCCTCCAGGCCAACCAGCATGGTTTCCGCAAGAATTTTTGGTCGTGTAAACTCGCACTTTTCTCACATGACATCCTAAAAGTCACAGATTAAGGCAGTGTGGCAGACGCAGTATTTCTTGGCTTTCTAAAGGCATTTGACTGAGTACCACACGTATGCTTCTTGTCGAAAGTACCACCAATGAGGTATCAAGTGACGTTTATGACTTGATTGAGGATTTTCTTGGTGTGTTGTGTGGGGGGAGGGGGAGAGGGGGGGGGGCACAGGATATTATCGTTTGTGACGAGTCATCGACAGATGCAGAAGTAACTTCATGTTCGCCAAAGAGAAGTGAATTGAGACCCTCGCTTTTCATGTTGTGTATTAATGATGCTGCAGATAATAGTAACCTCAGACTTTCCGCAGGTGATGCAGTTATATGCGATGAATTACTGTCTGAAAAGATATTCAGTCAGCTCTTGATAAGATTTCAGTCGTGTCTGACTTGAGAATTTCCTTCAAATTTTCGCAAGTGTAAAGTTCTGCTCTTCGCAAAATGAAGAAACACACGGTCATATGTTTACTATTTTATTGTGTCACAGATGGACTCGGTCAACTTATACAAATATCTGAGTGTAACAGTTTGTAGGGATATGAAATGGGAAGACCACGTAGTCTCACAAGAGGACCATCAGACCTGTAAATCACTGATACTGATGAGTCTTAGGTATGTTATAGAGTTACCTGTCCTGACTATCAGGTTAGCAGCTTTTCATACGACAGTCACTGGTTTTCGATAAAATCGGCGTTGAATTTTTATGCGTACTTCCTATACCTCTGAATTTAGTCGTGTTTCAACCTGGTGAGCGTAGCAGTGCGGCTAAAGTTAGCGGACGCCATGTTGGCGGTATACTTCAAATCCCGACTATGTACTTTCTCAATTTCATCTTGCAGAATATCATTAAATAGTGTATTCCATGCAAAATTATTCAAAAACAGTCATTTTTCATTAATAAATCAATCATTACAGAAAATTTCCTTGAAATGCGCATACCGTTTGTTACAGAGAAGATTATAAAACTGCCTTCTTTCTCGCTATCGCTTGCATCGCTACATCAAAATTCCAGACGATATTGGTCGTAGAAGCAACCGAAACACAAATGCGTAGAGCAGCACGCATATTTAATGAGAGCTACTTCATGGCAGGCATACAGATTTTTCAGAAGCGATACCGGAAAACACGTTTCTTTTATATTCAAAAAGATTTTTCTTCCTTCGATCGACTTCCATGCAAACCTAGCAAGGGCACTACATTCATGCATTTACGGAACCTTCTCTCGAAGTGACAAGTTGGGTGCATTTTGAAATTTTTTGTGAAAATTTTAACTTGCCTGTAAAAATAAACATCACAGCTTTGGGAAAGCGGAGTCCAGATGCAAGGGATAATTTTTCAGCTGCAGGTGCGTTTTTTTTTCTTCCATGTACAAAGATGTAATCTTTTTTTAGTGCTAGGCACCTGGTAATTATGTTACGAACTACATTCCAGTGTCGTTTTGACAATGCTTTCAAGAGTTTTCCTGATGCAAATGCACAGGGAAATTGGTCTTTGAGACACAAGGCGACAGGGGTCTTTTCCGATTCAGTATTGGTACAAAGATTTGTGTGACCAGGTCTTCGGGACAGATTCCGTAGATCACGTTACACTGAGCACGCTTAGGTAATGTAATGATTATTTTCAATACTGTGTGAGCATCAGGAAACAAATCTAATCAACAAAGGGAGAATTCTTGATTGCCTGATGAATATCGTTTATAGTAATGATACTGTATATTTGGACATTTTATTAAGCTTTGTTTATCAAACGAATTTACTTGGAAGATAGCAGATGATGTGACAATACAGTCCACAATGTCTTCAGTCCAATCCGTGGCTGTATCCCCTGTTGTGAGCCTATTTCCAGTTTGTAACTTCTGCTAATATTTTTCATATTAACATCGAGGCTGAGCGAGGCACATAATAAATTCAAAGCGTATTTTTCTGATGTTTATATACCCCGGCGTCGACTTGGTTCTATTTAGGCACATTAACTTCGTGGGCTGTTATCTAAATTCTCATAATGCTGTTCTCGTTAAAGCATTGAGTAATAGCCCAAGTGCATTCCGGGTTCCACGATATGGTAGGCTGTTTAATGCACGGACGGTGAACAATTTTCTTTTGAATGTTCGCAAAAGCTGGTACTTTCAACGCATTCGTGAACCAATCACACGAAATTCATCTAACTATGTCGGGAGGGGAAGTAGTCATTTCGTCTTTTGCCCTCCCGAATATCTCTCCAAGTCGTCTTTGTAAAATTTCCACTCGCCTGGGATAATTAACTATGTAGAGGAGGCAAGTCTGCTGTGAGAACATTTTGGATGGGATAATGATCCGACCACATTGGGTTGTCAAGGCTTGCCCGCTGCATGTCAAAGATAGGGATGTAGAACAGACGGAAATACCAACAGCTGAGTTTGTTCTTTAAGGTGATTGTACCATCGTGGGATAAACGTTGCTAACAATACAAAGTTTTGGTCTTCTAATATTGAGAGAATCAGTTGCCTGATAACACCATGTTGTCGCCGGCAATAAAAGGGCTGTATTTGAGGAATAATTTTCTACCTTAGATGGTTTGACATAACTGTGTAAAATAACACAGTTTCAAATCAGTCTCCTGCTGCTCTGCCATTAACTGTAGCGGTCAACATTTGCTATTCAGTACTACAGATGTGTCAGTAGTCTTGAACAACGAGGAATATTACACGTGTATACATGAGTTGTAACCAACGCTTGTATTTCCATGGTCTGTTCAGTGAAACCAGTGGCACCAGTCTTCCATTAAATTCCATTCGGTGTTTTGTGCTTACAGCGGTGTGACACTGGTGCGCATCGTTTCATTAACGTGAAACTGGTTGCATTACTTTTCAGAAGTCAGGATTTAATTTTAACGAAGCTCACTAGAAATTGGTAATCATTTCCAGAAAAATAGAAACTGGCAGCGAAACCATTTCTTTCTCGTCTCGAATCGGGTTTAACTATGGCGTGCTGTCCTTGAGGCCATGTATGCTATCTTGGGACTGCTTTGGAAGGGCAACGCAGTGAGGCTGCCAGGGCGCAGAATATGCGGCGAGGGAAAACCTCAGCCTCGCGTTGTTGGCTGTCTGCCTGATCACCGGCCGCTTTGTGTCACAGTGCTAACCTTTCCTCCGGACGCAAACAACTGTACTGATACAGAATAATGGAAACACTTAAAGAGGCTGATAAATACCACAACCAGCCTGTCTGAAGACTGCAACTAGCCAAACGTGAATCCAGACAATTCGTAATTTTCTTCGAAGGGAAACATTGCATGGTTACCTAAAATGGCAAAATACTGAATTGTTGAAATGGTAATGTTACTTTGAAAGCCTTTCAGAGGGATAGTCAAAAAGGAATGGTACATTTTTCCCCTTAGTATGCCAGTAACGGCATTCGTGTGCCAGCGGCAAACTGAAGCGTTGTTATTTCTGGACAATGGAACCAGAGAAAGGCAGGAAGAATAGTTTTAACGTCCCTTCGACGACGAGCTCCTTAGAGAAGGAGCACAAGCTGAAATTACAAAAAAAATGGAAATGAGCTATGGCGTCAGTGGCCGGGAGTTCCCAGGCGGGAAGTTCGGCAGCCAACTGCATGTCTCACTGAGTGCGACGCCACATTGGGCGACCTACGCGTCGACAATGGGAATGAAATGATGATGGGGGCAGCACAACACCCAGTCCCTGAGGGGAGAAAATCTCCCGCTCCAACCGGGAATCGAACCCGGGCCCCCGTGAGTGATAATCCAGCGCGCTGACCATTCAGCTAATGAGGCGGACAGTTGGAATTACAAATTGATGGTGAACGATATCAGCTGTGTCCTTCTCAAAGGAACAATCGGGGTATTTATTTTAAATGATATAGAAAAGCCACAGAAAATCCTAATCTAAAGTTCTAGACGGAGATTGGGACCGCTTTCCTCACAAAAAGTATGGTGGAATGTCTTCGACTCCGCCGACTCACTCGGTAATGGAAATTGAAGTAATTGCATGTGTGCCACCAGTTGAGAAGACGGCGTCTATCTCGACACGTATATAGGTCACATCCGCTACACTGTTTGAAAAGATACCCAGCGCTGCAGACGCGGCTGTAAGGTCTGTGCTGTGGTTGCATTATGTCATGCAGTACCCTCTCGTCACAGTGGTCCACTGGTCACACACACACACACACACACACACACACACACACACACACACACACACACACACACACACACACCACTCTCATACGTCCCGAAATATCATGATAAGTCAAAAACTTGTCCCGGAAAAGATATTTCTGCCCTTTCGAACTCCCTGGCATGCAGATACTGCACCGTTCGCCTTCAAGAATATTTCAGTTGTCTACACATTTCCACTTCGTTTTACAGCTCTTCACTGCTGAGCGTGGCGTAACATGGACTTCTACGCTCACACAACAGTTGACTGTGCTGTTTAGCCGCAGTCACTTACTGCTGTTTTACAGGTTTCGTTTATTCAGTCCATTCATTCTAGTTGTTGCAATTTTTTCTGCACTTTCGAAGTGGACAAGTTAGGACAGAAGTCGAAAATCGGCCGAAGGTCGTACTGGAACTGTCAGTTTATTTATTCTCAGTACATCTGTATTACGGCGATTGACAAAGGAACCAAACGGATGCCGTAAAATGAAAATCTGTGAAGGGATCGTAATGCCATTGCCTACGGAAGGCACTATAAGAGTGCTGAGGCCCGAAACTCGTCGCCAGAGGGACTTGGTCGCATACCCACGTGACGACAGAGAGAACAGTGCACGCGTCGACCGTCCACTGCGCTAAGTAGTGCTCAACTGTATGCCCGTTGGAAGAGTCGAGGCGTGGCACATGCTGTTGGCCCATGACGCACTATCTGGAACGCCACGCCGCATTACTGACACCATTGTCCAGCAGCTGGATGCACTCATTTTTGAAGACTGGCGAGTTACAGTGGCATCCATTGCCCCGGAGGTCCGATTGAGCGGCGCAGTTGCAACGGACATTCAATGCTCTCTGTACACTTGTACCATTCTCCGCTGAATTTCCGTTACCTGCACTCCTTGCGCTCTAAGAAAACGCGCTATGCCCTTTTTCTCTTCTTCTGAAACCTCCACTTCCCTGTTTTCAGCGCCATTGAGCGCAGTATGCGGTGAGCGCGTGCACGTGCTCCCTCTGTTGCCACCTTGGTGTGCGTCCATGTCCCTCTTGAGGCGACTTCATGGCCTCAGCGCTCGACTAAGGAGCGCACATTCTTCAGCATTTCTCATTTTACAACCTCCGCCTCGTTTCTTTTTCAGTGACGTAATACAGTGCAGGTATACTAGATCAAAGTAACAAATACGAAACCATCCATGCCGGCCTGTGTGGCCGAGCGGTTCTAGGCGCTTCAGTCCGGAACAGCGCGACTGATACGGTCGCAGGTTCGAATCCTACCTCAGGCATGGATGTGTGTGATGTCCTTAGGTTAGTTAGGTTTAAGAAGTTCGAAGTCTAGGGGACTGATGACCTCAGATGTCTCACAGATGGCTCACAGCCATTTGAACCATTTTTGAAACCATCCATGAAGGCAACTTGCACTACGTTATATAACAAACCAGTGTCCCGTGTATGGTCATTTCGGCGCAAAATATTTTATATACTAGGGCGTGATGAAAATAAAGCCTCCAAAATTTTTTATGTGAAAACTCTTGAAGCTTTTAAAATAAAAAAAAAGTTCAAATTTGAGTGAAATCTTATGGGACTTAACTGCTAAGGTCATCAGTCCCTAAGCTTACACACTACTTAACCTAAATCATCCTAAAGACAAACACACACACCCATGCCCGAGGGAGGACTCGAACCTCCGCCGGGACCAGCGGCACAGTCCATGACTGCAGCGCCCCAGACCGTTCGGCTAATGCCGCGCAGCTTAAAATAAAACCAACCTTATTAACATTCTACATTTTTATTCTTCATGTCTACATATTTGCAGCCCTCTACTGCTAGAGGCCCCAAATTGTAGCGTAACATGACGGTTTGTAACGTAAATATGTCGGTTCGTGAGAAAAGAGTGCACAAATCAGGGTCTTTACTAGGAGTTTTGACGCCTAGGCAAGAACTGAAAAACGATGCCTCACATTTTTACTGCCATCGGTCTCCCCAATAACCTCCCCTCCCCTCCATCACCGCTAACATCCAATGGCCGAACAATGGAAATCTCCTATCATACTTTTAATCATTAAACTAAGGTGACCAGATGTCTTCATTTTCTGAGGACACCCTGCAGTTTTCATGTTTTGTCCTCAATTCCTTTAAAACTGATTGAAGACAACAAATGTCCACAATTTTTGAAATTTCCCAAAATAATTGAATCAGGTTCAAATGGCTCTGAGCACTATGGGACTTAACATCTGAGGTCATCAGTCCCCTAGAAATTATAACTACTTAAACCTAACTAACCTAAGGACATCACACACATCCGTGCCCGAGGCAGGATTCGAACCTGCGACCGTAGAAGTCGCGCGGTTCCGGATTGAAGCGCCTAGAACCGCTAGGCCACCGCGGCCGGCAATTGAAACAGAAAGAACGCCCTAAACATTTTTAACTAAAACTCAACTGAATATATTTGTGCAAACAAATTTGGCATCAATTCTTGTTATATTTAACGACAAGAAAATGAACTAATAAAGGTTTGGAACTATTTTCTGGTGCAAATGAATTTTTCCTTGATTTTAGAAAGTATACTATACTGATGGGAGACATGCCAAAACATCAGACTGAGTCATTTGGATAATAGCGGTGTTATTTTGTTTGTTTCAATTTAAATAATTTTAGAATAAGGAATACCTCTCCTCTATTTCTTCATCCACTTTCTTGCGACAAAATATGTAAATGACTCCTAGTTTGCATCTTCTACCGAGAGTTGTAAGCCTTTTGTTAGCCGCGCCGGTGGCGCCGTGGTCTAAGAGACTGGCTTCTGATCATTCGTCCGAGATGAGTCCGGGATCGAAACCCGGTGAGGCATGCATATTGTGTTTGTCCAAAGCTACTGGTTCTTTCGCTTCCCTGGAGTAAGTGGCTCTACGTTACGGACGGGTAACTGCTTATAGCCCATCGAGCTGCTCACAGTGGTCGTCAGATGTCTCAGAAGCGGCTGCTGCAGTTTTGAGGGAGGTAGAGGCAATGTGTTTACTTTTGTCAAAGTACGTGAAGACTTATCAAGCAGCTATTCCATATAATTTTGAAAACAATTCGGTGTTTTAATATTTCCTCCTTTTTAATTTTTGTCTTCATTTTTTTTCAATTTTTTCGCTGTTCTATTTGAAATTAATTTGTTCCCGCCGTTTGCCACCCCGAAAGTTTTGTCGCTTCCAAAACTTTGACGACCTAGGCAGCCTCCTAGTTTTCCTAATGGTAAAATCGGCCGTGGTTATAATCGAGTTCAGAATTCAATGAGTCCGTCCATACATGGAACACCGTCTCCTTCGGCATGGCAGACGCCTTCAGTTTACTGTCATCGATCATCCTCCAAACGCCGGCCGCGGTGGTCTAGCGGTTCTAGGCGCTCAGTCCGGAGCCGCGCGACTGCTACGGTCGCAGGTTCGAATGCTGCTTCGGGCATGGATGTGTGTGATGTCCTTAGGTTAGTTAGGTTTCAGTAGTTCTAAGTTCTAGGGGACTGATGTCCATAGCTGTTAAGTCCCATAGTGCTCAGAGCCATTTGAACCATCCTCCAAACAGTCCCGACTTTGCCCCATCCGATTTTAATCTGTTTCCGACACTTAAAGAACACCTTCGAGGACTTCATTTTAATGAAACGGTGCCAGCAGAAGTGAGGTTGTGGCTCCGTCAACAAAATCAAACATTCTACAGTGGCGGTATCAGCAAGTTGGTTTCTCGTTGGGAGAAATGTGTTCGTCGCCATGGTGTCTATGCCGAAAAATGAATGCGTAGGCGCAAGGAAAAAAGGCTTGGAATGTTTATAACTTTTGTTTCAGTTAAATTAAATGGTTCAAATGGCTCTGAGCACTATGGGACTTAACATCTGAGGTCATCAGTCCCCTAGAACTTAGAACTACTTAAACCTAACTAACCTAAGGACATCACACACATCCATGCCCGAGGCAGGATTCGAACCTGCGATCGTAGCGGTCGCGCGGTTCCAGACTGAAGCGCCTAGAACCGCTCGGCCACCAACGGCCGACTCAGTTAAAATACTTTAAGAGTTTTGACATAAATATGCTGAGCTATTACTTTTCGACAACCCCTCATAGTTAAAACTCTCATCACCACCAACTGAAGCGTGTCCTCTCGATCTTCTTTGAAGTTATTTTATTTTCGGTGCATGTAAACATATATTACTTACAAATAAATCAGAATTTAATAATGTGGCACGTTGTCAACAGTATTATAATATATATCGGTTTTAACTGAACCATATAAACTACTTCGCTCTCGAAAGTACCAGCCTCAGTACTCGCATTTATATACAAGAAGTGCAGAAGATCAACGTGGACTCGCACACGTTACGTGAACATTCGCGCGCCGGAGAATATAGCCATCCCTTTCTCGTGTGTGCCGTCGTGTTTTGTGTTTAGTGTTCACCGTCACACTCCATCGTTCACATGTGCCATCGACATCATCAGTGTTTGTGCGTCGTGTCAACAGTTTGTAGTGTGGATTATCATCGAGTGTGAACGGCTCTGTGGTTTTGTATTTATGTGTCTACTGTTTTATTACCCGCCATTGTGTAAATTATGTGTATTCCTTATGTTTTTTTCTCATTGTCTATTCTACGGCTGAAGAGCAGCGTAGAATGCTGCTGCCAGCCTGCCTGTTGTACAGGTTTTAAAATCACATTAAAGAAAAAAAAAAGATCAACGTGGCAGTATTACTCATATTTGCCATCACGTGTTATTCAGTACCGTTATTTACGTCTAGAGTCGTTGGAAATGGCATTAGCTCGAAATAGTACAATATTACTGAAAATAAACCAAGAAGTTGAAAATTAGACGCAGTCATGGAGTCATGTCAAAAATTTTCTAGCAACTGTGGACCTGCGTTCAAAAATAATTATTGAATAATATTTTGCCTAGCGTAAAAGCAGTTTGGATAGACGGTCTTATGAAACAAGCGTGAGCGGCATGGAAACGGCCTTTTACAGTAGTGGGGTTCAAATAGGTGAGGCTAATGATGAAACTAAAATGTGAAGTTTACTTCCAATGGAGAGCCCTGTGCGTTAGCAAAATTGTCAAAAGTTAGCTTCTAATATGACGAAAACAGAAAATCCGTAATTACTGTAATTCAGAAATGTATTTTAACAGAAGTGTGATTATGACTCGCATCAGTTGTAAGGTAAATAAAAGGGGAACTGTAATAGATAACTGTGAGTTAATTGGGAAGCTAGAGTAACAAATAGAGTTAAATTAGATTCCACAAAGAACGCTTCATGTGGAATTACTAGGAATTCAGATATTTTTTTTCAAACGAAATGCCAGGGCGGAGTACCGGTTGGAATACTGCGTAATCATTACTTTTATTGTGTCTTCGTTTGTCAGAGCGTACATCTACAAGGCCAGCAGGTCGCGGATTATCTGGAAGCGTTGTGTATATTAATTCCGTGTAGGTTGAAAAAGGGAAATATCCCAGAAGATTTGGAGAAATTACGGAAAATTCCAAACTCCTAATTAAAAATTAGTGCCTGGACTACGCTGAAAGGCGAAAGAAAAAACAGGATAGCATTGTACTTGTGTTATTCGAAAAAGCGAACTGCACAGCCGGCTCTGACTTTTTCACATCACAGAGGCACGTGGCTGTTCCGGGGAGTGCGGATTGTTACCCGGCTGCGCAACATGACGAAAGATCGCGAGAAGCGTTTTCGCAGACCGTCGCATCGGTTTGCTGTCAAATGAAAAAAACACAATATTGTCGACAGGGACGCCGAATGAACGTGCCTGCAAAATTTTAAAGTAAATCGATGAAAGGAAAGTTGCGGAAATGGTGACATGTGTCATCGAGCAGAAAACTTTACAAAGAATAGAAGAAAAACACCAACGCCGCGAAAACATTCAAGTTTTTATCTCACGGTACCGGACTACACAGAAAGCAAAGAAACAGCCAGCAAAATTATTTTCTCAGGGGAATTCAGTTTTAAAACGTCTCGAAATAAACAATTGACTTTATGAAACTTCCTGGCAGATTAAAACTGTGTGCCCGACCGAGACTCGAACTCGGGACCTTTGCCTTTCGCGGGCAAGTGCTCTACCATCTGAGCTACCGAAGCACGACTCACGCCCGGTACTCACAGCTTTACTTCTGCCAGTACCTCGTCTCCTACCTTGCAAACTTTACAGAAGCTCTCCTGCGAACCTTGCAGAACTAGCACTCCTGAAAGAAAGCATATTGCGGAGACATGGCTTAGCCACAGCCTGGGGGGTGTTTCCAGAATGAGATTTTCACTCTGCAGCGGAGTGTGCGCTGATATGAAACTTCCTGGCAGATTAAAACTGTGTGCCCGACCGAGACTCGAACTCGGGACCTTTGCCTTTCGCGGGCAAGTGCTCTACCATCTGAGCTACCGAAGCACGACTCACGCCCGGTACTCACAGCTTTACTTCTGCCAGTACCTCGTCTCCTACCTTGCAAACTTTACAGAAGCTCTCCTGCGAACCTTGCAGAACTAGCACTCCTGAAAGAAAGCATATTGCGGAGACATGGCTTAGCCACAGCCTGGGGGGTGTTTCCAGAATGAGATTTTCACTCTGCAGCGGAGTGTGCGCTGATATGAAACTTCCTGGCAGATTAAAACTGTGTGCCCGACCGAGACTCGAACTCGGGACCTTTGCCTTTCGCGGGCAAGTGCTCTACCATTTGAGCTACCGAAGCACGACTCACGCCCGGTACTCACAGCTTTACTTCTGCCAGTACCTCGTCTCCTACCTTGCAAACTTTACAGAAGCTCTCCTGCGAACCTTGCAGAACTAGCACTCCTGAAAGAAAGCATATTGCGGAGACATGGCTTAGCCACAGCCTGGGGGGTGTTTCCAGAATGAGATTTTCACTCTGCAGCGGAGTGTGCGCTGATATGAAACTTCCTGGCAGATTAAAACTGTGTGCCCGACCGAGACTCGAACTCGGGACCTTTGCCTTTCGCGGGCAAGTGCTCTACCATCTGAGCTACCGAAGCACGACTCACGCCCGGTACTCACAGCTTTACTTCTGCCAGTACCTCGTCTCCTACCTTGCAAACTTTACAGAAGCTCTCCTGCGAACCTTGCAGAACTAGCACTCCTGAAAGAAAGCATATTGCGGAGACATGGCTTAGCCACAGCCTGGGGGGTGTTTCCAGAATGAGATTTTCACTCTGCAGCGGAGTGTGCGCTGATATGAAACTTCCTGGCAGATTAAAACTGTGTGCCCGACCGAGACTCGAACTCGGGACCTTTGCCTTTCGCGGGCAAGTGCTCTACCATCTGAGCTACCGAAGCACGACTCACGCCCGGTACTCACAGCTTTACTTCTGCCAGTACCTCGTCTCCTACCTTGCAAACTTTACAGAAGCTCTCCTGCGAACCTTGCAGAACTAGCACTCCTGAAAGAAAGCATATTGCGGAGACATGGCTTAGCCACAGCCTGGGGGGTGTTTCCAGAATGAGATTTTCACTCTGCAGCGGAGTGTGCGCTGATATGAAACTTCCTGGCAGATTAAAACTGTGTGCCCGACCGAGACTCGAACTCGGGACCTTTGCCTTTCGCGGGCAAGTGCTCTACCATCTGAGTTACCGAAGCACGACTCACGCCCGGTACTCACAGCTTTACTTCTGCCAGTACCTCGTCTCCTACCTTGCAAACTTTACAGAAGCTCTCCTGCGAACCTTGCAGAACTAGCACTCCTGAAAGAAAGCATATTGCGGAGACATGGCTTAGCCACAGCCTGGGGGGTGTTTCCAGAATGAGATTTTCACTCTGCAGCGGAGTGTGCGCTGATATGAAACTTCCTGGCAGATTAAAACTGTGTGCCCGACCGAGACTCGAACTCGGGACCTTTGCCTTTCGCGGGCAAGTGCTCTACCATCTGAGCTACCGAAGCACGACTCACGCCCGGTACTCACAGCTTTACTTCTGCCAGTACCTCGTCTCCTACCTTGCAAACTTTACGGAAGCTCTCCTGCGAACCTTGCAGAACTAGCACTCCTGAAAGAAAGCATATTGCGGAGACATGGCTTAGCCACAGCCTGGGGGGTGTTTCCAGAATGAGATTTTCACTCTGCAGCGGAGTGTGCGCTGATATGAAACTTCCTGGCAGATTAAAACTGTGTGCCCGACCGAGACTCGAACTCGGGACCTATGCCTTTCGCGGGCAAGTGCTCTACCATCTGAGCTACCGAAGCACGACTCACGCCCGGTACTCACAGCTTTACTTCTGCCAGTACCTCGTCTCCTACCTTGCAAACTTTACAGAAGCTCTCCTGCATATATATACTGTATATATATACTCTGTATATATATACTGTATGTGTTCTGGCCGGAGGCAGTTCGCTTCGCGATCTTGTATGTGCAAGTGCTGAATAAACCTTCGTTAAGTGAAGTTAGTGCTCGTCATTCATCTACGTACACCTTCTTCTACGTGCATTTGTTCAGGGCGGCCGTGCGATGACACCAGTTCAAGCTCATCGTTGATCTGCCCACTCAGTTTTTTTTTTTTATTACAGAGTGCAGCTAACCCTCTGACCAAACACGCGGAGCTACCGTTCCGCCAAAAACGGTACGTCCGTTAGCTCTCGCTCGGTGCGTTGTTACTGCCACTTAGGTACAAAAAATACTGAACTGATGCAGTATTTTCTGACGGGTGGTACGTAATTCTGAATACTTCAACCTCTCGTCTCCTGCCGATAACTGACACCAAAACGCAAGAAAATTGGCCTTATTTGCTTTAGTTTACAAGTTATCGTTTGTATGATGGTGACTCAAAATGGTAGGAATTAAAAGCGCTGACTAACGTTATATTGTTAAACAGACAGGTACGTTCGTCTACTGTAGTGTGGCACTACTACACATATTTTTAAGTATAGTCGCCGTGTGTGTTCGAACATTCGTTACGTATTTGAAGAGATGTGTGCTAAACTCATGGAACCGCGCCATGACGGCGTGCTACTCCTGACTACGGTTATGACTCGCCTCCCACCGAAGTGGATCCTCCCTCATCCGAAGGCAAGGAAATGATAGGGCGCTAGGACAGAAAATCGAACAGACGGAATGCTTCGGTTGGAAGGCAATGGTTCGTTGTTATTTGATCACACCATTGGTGATAAATCACTGCAACCATTCAAAATCCTAAAATATCTAGGATTATGCATCCGGAGCAGCTTGAGGTAGAACGACCACACGAGACTTATCGTTTAAAAGGCTAATGCCAGTCTGTGATAAACTGGTAGAAGTTTCAGGAAAAGTAATTCATTCACGAAAGAGGGAGCTTACAGAATCTTCGATAGTTCAGTTCCTGAGACTATTTCAACTCAGTGTGAAAAACATATCAGGTAGAGTTAATACAGGAGATACGGAAGATCCAAAGGGGAGCCACAAACTTCGTCAAATGTACGTTTAGTAAACGCGAGAACATTATTGAAATACTAAAACAACTCCAGTAGCAGATGTTACCGGAGATACCTTGTGCATCACGAAAAGGCATATTGTTAAAATACCTTTGTCACGTTTTGCAAGAAGTGTTATACAACTCTCTCTCTCTCTCTCTGTCTCTGTCTCTGTCTCTCTCTCTCTCTCTCTCTCTCTCTCTCTCTCTCTCTCTCTGTCTCTGTCTCTCACGAAATAGCTGGAAGGTAACATCGGAGAAATTTGAAATTATCGGAGGCGTGCAGACATTCGCAAATGCATGCGTGTGCGTGTGCGTGTGTGTGTGTGTGTGTGTGTGTGTGTGTGTGTGTGTGTGTGTGTGTGTGTGTATGTGTAAGGCAAGTTGCACTGTATTAATGAAGCTGTGGATGTGAAGTGGCAGCCAGTTTCATACAGACTTTCAGACTTTCCTGTTTGTTAGAGTGTTCTGTATTTTCTGGTTGTACATGCAGTGAATATCTCCTAAACCGGCTGAAAACACTTTAACCGAAGGAAAGGAAGACGAAATATTAGTGTCGCAAATTTCGTGAACTGTTAATGGGCAGTGAGCATATATTATTTTGTATCCGAAATGCAGATGATTTACTTCACTGTTACGGTCAAGGTAAAATTAAATCTATAAAACCATCATCTCTGTCGAAGTCAGCGAGTCATCACTATATGTATATGCTAACCGTACAGTGCAGTGGCGTGAGATCACACTTGCCATGTACTGTCTCTCGAACAGACACGCAGGAAAAGACAGGTAAGTTGAGATGGCCCGAGAGTCTGGCCTCCACTACTGCCGGATTTAACTCCGCTCGATATTTCCCTGTGCGACCACTTGAAATATCAAATTTATGATATCCCAACAGAACCTGAGAAAGTTATGGTCTCAGAAATTCTGACCTCAGCGCTCTATTTTTGTAAAAGTGGGAGATTTAAACACTGGACCTGATTTCATTTTACTTGTAATACGCTTTTGCGGTCGTAGCTTCTGGTGAGAAATTTTTTGTACGGGCCCATAGTAAGACCAAGAATAATGGGAATTTCTAATTATACTGTGTGTTGATACTGATCTCTCAGAAATTCTGTTGGAAAAGGGGTTGATTAGCATTTCATCGTTCCGTCGACGAAGTTGTTAGAAACAGTACACAAGCTCGGATTGTGGAAGGTTATCGGCCGTACCCTTTCGAAGGAATCGTCAGGGCGTTCACCATAATCGATTTAGGGAAATCACGGAAAACCTAAACGTGGATGGCTGGGCAAGGATTTGGACAACCGTCCTCCCGAATTCGCGTCCAGTGGCCTATTGTTGCTTCACCATGTCCGGTGACTTTGATGAAATACTTGCTATGAGGATACATTCACCAATAACATAAATTATATTGTTTAATGTCTTCAGAACAATTACAAAGAGTCTTCCCCTTTTCATACATCAAGCTTTGATGAAACTGGAACTTAAACGTAGTCATATACGATTTTCTGGATGGAGTAATAGTTGTTACGACTGTCTGGAAATTGATGCGCACATTTCACTTTCACATTAGTACGTTTAGTTTCTGCAATATTCATTTCTTGCGTACTGAACACAGTTTAGCGCACACTAAAATCCCTGATACAGGAGATGTTATTAGACTCAGCTGTCTGGAAAACTAAACATATTTCATAAATTAAGAAAATTGCGCATGTTATTGCAATGTCTGGAAATGTTTACCTGCCACGATTGTTCATATCATACCTGTCCAAACAAGAAAAAATAATAACCAACTAGCACATCTGTGCAACGTATCAAAGAATAACAGCACGTTTAGCACGTCGCAAAATACAAATAAGTAAACAATGTTTAAATTGCACCATCCAGCAAGAAAAAGAGATTACCATCTGTTGTGCTTTATGGTCTTCGGGGAAGAATATCAGTTGGCTCGGCAAACTCGTTACGGGAAGCCGTTATTCGAAATTTATCCTCCCTTGACGATCTATGTGTCTATTTAGTGCAAAGATATTTTAGGTAACTGCTTTGTAGCGGAATTTTTTCCTGCTTAGTCTAACATTAATTAATAGCTTACTTCACTGTATTTTGTCTGTTTTTGCAGTGGAGTTCCTTAAAACTATATTTTGATAACTAAATATCACTTTTCTACATCGAACTGAAGTTGCAACTGCCTGGAAAGTAAACTACTACAAACTGAAGAAACTAGATTTATTAATTCGCGAGGAATGTATTACCTTTGAAAAACGACATGTTGGTTCACTCGCACATGAAATTACGCTCTACTACTTCGTAACTGACTCTACTTCGTAATCGACTCACAATATCGGAACGAGGTTTCGGGCAAAAACAGGAAACATAGGGGCGGTTGCTTCGTTGTGTTGTTAAGATTCGAAAGTTTCTCATTTAGTGTTATACTGAAGGAACTAAAATTATTTCAATCGCGATGAATTTTTTTTTAGAAAGCATTCAATAAATGAAAATAAGTATATAATGAAACAGCAGATGTTTATGTTCCACTTCCTTCTAGATACCAGGCTTCCTACTGTGGAGTGTCGCCAGACTTCAGCCTCATCTCCAACACATTTCCCGGACTGTTCCTAGAACGTTGTGTCAGTAGTGATCTCTGATATATTTCTGTCTTCTTTTTTACGTGCTATCGAATTTTTTAAGTAACTCGTCCCATTAAAAAAGATAGTTGCTTATGTTTCTCGATACATAAAAAAGTTATTTATGAAGTATCAGAGCTTTTATGTGATTCGTGAATGCATCTTCGAACTAAAAGTTAAACTGGATGCATGGCTTCAGTTAAAAGCGTCTTGATTGGAAAGTTACGTATGAGGTGTGCTACCTACAGTTTCTTGCTATAGGTAATTGTACTTCTACGTGGTATTCCGAATGGATTTCCTATAAACGGCTTTATAAACAGAGACTTACCATCAAACATTATTTTTGTGTAGTGCCTGGAAGATCGGGGACTCTACAAGAGAAGACTTAACTTTTCACGTGGCCGAGGCACTGTTGTCACCAATATTGCTCCATGGAAGTGATGTGCGAAGTTTTAAACTTTCTTAATAGCTGTTTCGCAACAGTGTCCATTACTTCCGACAGTGGTAGCCTGTTGCAGTCCCTGTCAACTGCAGCCTGTGTTCAAAAGGAAAGAAACCATTCTGCGAGTTCGAGAGAAAACAATCTTTATAAGCTTTTTCTACGTGATTCCTACGGAGACACGCCTTAACCCACATTCGCCATTTGTGGATGTCATCTTCTGCAGAACAACATGTTAACTTATATTTGTTGTTCTGACTGTATCATTTTTCATGCTACAATTTCTTCATTGTTACGTTCAGAAGTAGACTAGAAGAGAGATGCAATGTGAAAAATAATTGTGGTACAGACAAAAATAAGTACGCTTGTACAGAAGACCTTGGTACCAAAGAGAAATGAGATGTTATCAAAGCTAATCACTTGCAATAACATAAAAATTCCCTTTAAACAGTTAGAGATTGAAGTTTGATATTCGGCCGTTTTATGAAACCAATGTGTAATTAGGATAAATTCCAAAATCAAACAAGATGAAAAGTACACAGGTCTGCAAAACTTTAGGACGACCTAAGCTGAGTATCATAACAGATTAACTACCATTCATTAAATGTATTCGAAATTGTGAATATGGACAACCATCAGCTATATAATGGAATGACTACAAAGAAAATTTGTGCCGGACGGGGACTCGAACCCGGATTTCCCGCTTATCCCGAGCGGTCGCCTTACCATTAGGTTATCGGAGGAGGACTGACGGCCAGACACAAACTTCCATATGTCGTCAACCATGAGTCCACAGCCTGTACTCGTACATCCATTATTTATATTCCCCTACAGGCGAGACATTTTATTTGAAAGTCGCTCGCCCAGTATCGGCGGATAAATATGATACTTCAGTACCTGTGTTATTCCTAATTACTACGCAATGCTACATTTGACAAGCATGCGTGTCCATAGTAACATTGCATCGCAATTAGGAATAATACAAGCACTGCAGTATCGTGTTGTTATTGTTCTGGTCTTCAGTCCCGAGACTGGTTCGATGCAGATCTCCATGCTACTCTATCCTGTGCAAGCTTCTTCATCTCCCAGTGCCTACTGCAACCTACATCCTTCTGGATCTGCTTAGTGTATTCATCTCTTGGTCTCCCTCTACGATTGTTACCCTCCACGCTGCCCTCCAATACTAAACTGGTGATCCCTTGATGCCTCAGAACATGTCCTACCTACCGATCCCTTCTTCTAGTCAAGTTGTGCCACGAACTCCTCTTCTCCCCAATCCTGTTCTATACCTCCTCATTAGTTATGTGATCTACCCATCTAATCTTCAGCATTCTTCTGTAGCACCACATTTCGAAAGCTTCTATTCTCTTCTTGTCCAAAGTAGTTACCGTCCATGTTTCACTTCCATACATGGCTACGCTCCATACAAATACTTTCAGAAACGACTTCCTGACACTTAAATCTACATTCGATGTTACCAAATTTCTCTTCTTCAGAAACGCTTTCCTTGCCATTGCCAATCTACATTTTATATCCTCTCTACTTCGACCATCATCAGTTATTTTGCTCCCCAAATAGCAAAACTCCTTTACTACTTTAAGTGTCTCATTTCCTAATATAATTCCCTCAGCATCACCCGACTTAATTCGACTACATTCCATTATCCTCGTTTTGCTTTTGTTGATGTTCATCTTATATCCTCCTTTCAAGACACTGTCCATTCCGTTCAACTGCTCTTCCAAGTCCTTTGCTGTCTCTGACAGAATTACAATGTCATCGGCGAACCACCAAGTTTTTATTTCTTCTCCATGGATTTTAATACCTACTCCTAATTTTTCTTTTGTTTCCTTCACTGCTTGCTCAATATACAGATTGAACAATATCGGGGAGAGGCTACGACCCTGTCTGACTCCCTTTCCAACCACTGCTTCCCTTTCATGCCCCTCGACTTGCACATTAACTAAAAGGTGGAAATGAATGCAAGTTTGCAAATGTTGCCAGTGGTCTCCCAGTCGTGCACCGAAAGTTGGTCCTCACATGGCAAGAGATCAGCATGACTATAGCGCCAGATGGGGCTGACACTGCAACAAGAGGTGGTAGAAGGAACTAGAAAAGACAGCGTTCATGAGTCAGCGACCAGTACGGTGCATTATGGTACTCTTCATTACAAAATTATCCGGAGACATCTGAATGAATTCACAAGAGGAAAAGTAGTCGGGAAACCGGAAGGAGTACGAAGTGTGCCGAGTTTAGCCCAGGAAATTGGTATTACTCACAGCGCTGTTTCTCGTACAAGGGGAGCATTACGAACCAGAGGCACTGTTAGTTGTAGGAGAGGAGGTTGTCGAGCTCGGTCAGTTACAGCAGCAGATGAGCTCTACATTGTGCGAAAGGCAAGAAGGGGGCCCACATCAAACAGCTGGTGCAACTGCAACCACATGTAACAGGACTGCAAGGTAGATAATCTCCCGTTCCATAGTAGCACGGCGCCGGCCATTGTAACCGAGAGGTTCTAGGCGCTTCAGTCCGGAACCGCAGTGCTGCTACGGTCGCAGGTTCGAATCCTGCTTCGGACATGGCTGTGTTTGATGTCCTTAGGTTAGTTATGTTTAATTGGTTCTACGTCTAGGGGACTGACGACCTCCGATGTTAAGTCTCATAGTGCTTCGATTCATTTGAGTAGCGCGGTAACTGCATGGGTGTGCTGCCTGTAGAGTTTTGCACCGCAGGGAAGAAAGGGAGAGGATGTTGTTATGGTGGCCGCTATCCTCTTTCTACAACAAAAATTCACACTTGGATTAATACGGTTTTTTATGTATATGAACTCATCAGTAGTAGTCCTCTTGCAGATTGATATAATGTCACTATCGATAATCCTGCTATTGCAAACTTTAGTTGCTCACTGCTAGTAAAGTACAGTTCTGATTGAGTCCCTCTATGGTCACTAATGAGGTCGCTATGTACTGTCGTAGCCTGTGAGGAACTAAACCCACTCTAGAAGTAAACTGACAGACGACAAATTGGATGATTGAGAGAGGCCCTCCGGTCAGTGGCGGAGGCCAAAATACATGCTATAGAGTGGGCGTTGGCGGCATGTTGCCTGTGGGTGTGTCTCTGGTCCCTCTGGTGATAGCCGCTCTTGATCCAGCGCCTACTAATCGATGTTCGCGCTTCATCTTTGCGATCAGTGTGCTGGCGACAGCACAGTCTCTTTGCTCGACGACCAGTACGTCGTGTTCCGCCAACACCGCACATCGGCCGCACCGTTTGTAATTGTGCCAAAACCATGGGTACGGGACCAACCAGAAGTGGGTGGCATGCTCTTCTTGAATGAGAGGAGATCGTCTGAGTACTGACTCTGGACGTACCCTCATTGCGAGAGGAGGGAGCACGTAATGTACCCAGGAACACTGCCGAACATGATCGTTTTGATGGTCCACGTGTTACGATGTGAGGAGGTATAATGTTACATCGGCTTACTGACCCCCAAGCCTTCGAACATGTTGCACTCACTGGCCAATGTTACTGTGACACTGTTATCCTTCCTCACGTGCGTCTTTTAGTTAGTGCATTTGCCACTGACCTAATTCTTGTGGATGACAATGCGCGACTGCATCTAACATGGTAGGAGAAGGAGCTCGTGGAACAGGAGCATATTCAATGAAAGGACTGGTCTGCTCGGTCCCCCGAATTTTTAAACCCCGGCCAGATCGTGTGGCTTGCTTTCAGGAGACATACTGCAACACGTCCACATGCGCCAACGACAGTCCATCGGCTGTCAGCAGCATTTCTGGGGGAATGGAACGACCTACTGCAAGAACTCCATACCAACTTTGTGGCTAGCATGGAAGCAGGTTGCAGAGCACGCACTGCTCTCCATGGTGATCACACGCCCTATTAAAAACTGTGTTCCACATGGTACAATGTCTAGGGAACTATCGTGAATCACGATGACTTTATTGTATTTATTGTCATTGAATAAAAGTGCCATTTCTATTCTACTCACTGCGTGTTTATTTCATTTATCCTCGGAGCTATACTGCAGCAGTTGTTACTATGTGTGCCACAAGCTCCTTTGCGCCCTGCTGCAAAATGTGAAACTTCCTTTCGTCCTTTACTTTTTCACACCAGAGTATATAAAGACATGACGAGAGTATGTTTCCAAATAGTCTTTCTTCTTGTCGTTCAGATAGTGACGTAACAACTAATTGCACGCGTATGTCTTATCTCTTGCCGTACTGTCCAACAGAAGGTACAGTTCTGCTAGACGAGAAGTAGTGGCGGGGGGGGGGGGGGGGGGGGCGGGGAGACTGCAGAACTCCTTCCAACAGCACCAGAGAAACTGTTCTTTTCAACAAACTCCGCTTTTCCGTTGACGACATCCAACCCTGTCACAGAAACTAGATACAATCAACTCATTAAGGGAATGCACGAGCCACGGAAGATTTGTGAGTGGAAAAAACCTTTTGTCATGCGCTAGGTAAAGGAAAAAGCAAGCCTTAGCGCGAACAAACTAAAAACTGGACATTCCGAGGAGAGTGGAGACACAGTCAACACTCAAACAGATGAGAAAGTTTTGTGCAGGCAAAGATAGAAAACGTCGAAGAGCAATATTGGAGTCCATTATTATTATCGTCGAAAAACTGAACGTAGCTAAAAGCTTCGTTAATTGGAGCCTTGGGTGGCGGAAATCAGTATTTACGGACGAAAGGTAAGTTTAATGTCCGGAAATTTGATATTAGCGTGTGTGTTTGACGTCAAGGCAACGAAAAATTGCAAAAGGATAATCGTGTGATCACATCAAATTTCGTCAAGGGCAATATAATGATATATGTACGCTAACGGGGGAGAAAGCTAAGATTATGGGCGAAGGCAATTATTTTTCCATTTCTAAATGAGTATTTTACATAAAAGCCGGTATAACGTTGTCGACATGTAAATGTTCACAAACTAACACAGCCCAAACTAATGACAGGTCATACAAAGTCCTCCCAGCAAGATGTACCGTCCTCATTTGAATGAAGGAAGATTCAAAGTTTAACATCCCGCCGAGGACGAGGTCATTAGAGACGGTGCACCAACTAGGACTGCGGTAGGATATCAATTTTGTAGTTTTTAGAGGAGCCGCCTCGCAATTTCCAATATACGGTTAAAGAAAACCACATAGTTCCAAAATCTGGATAGTTTTTACCTGGAATTTGAACCCTGGTTCTCCTGAAAGTCCAGCGCATTAACCTTTGCCCCACCTCACTCCGTCCCACATTTGACGACAATTTTTGACCTACTGGAAAAGGACTTTAAATCCCGATCTCTGGATAGAAAATATGACCATTTGAAAGCGCGATTGTTGGTCCATTAAATAAGACAGCAGTCATAAATGGAAACTTCATGCACATTGTACTAATTTGTGTAGCCCTCATATCGGACGTTACTGTTTAATCATGAAAAACATGAAATCCTCTTATGTATTACAGTTTGTTTATGAAATAATAGTGAGCGGGCTTCAGTTTAGCATATAATTTATAGTGTTTTGACATTTATTATCAGTGTAATGCGCTTGCAAATATCAAAATTTAATTTACTTTTGAAAGTGACCATCATTTATTGATTTCGATGTCGCACGTAAGCCATATCACCTGAATATTCTGACAATGATATTGATAGTTTCTTTGTTCCATATAAAATAGTTTGTTTCTGTGATCGAAACGAGATGTTCCTTTATTTTGCGTGGTATATTTCTATTAGGTATTAATTTGCTGTAGTACAATTGGAAGCACACTACTTTGTCAGAAGGATGCGTCTTAGGTTTGCTATACAGGAACTGAGGTAAGTTACGTTAAATGTAAAAGAAATGTTCTGTAAGAGGATAGAGTGTATGCTTTATCCTTAACAAACATATAGCTCTCATGTGGCTACTTTATAACTTGGATTATCAAAGACATCTAAAATATCAGTACATCAATACTTTTGAGCGTTTTTGGGAACTCTGGAAGTAGCAGTAAGATAAAAGGGCAGCTTCGACAAAAACTGGAACTAAAAAGCAGATTGAGAGGAGATTATTTGGTATTCAGCCTGGGTACACAAAAAGTTCCGAGAAACAGGCATGAATATTTCAAAGAAGCAGTAATAAGAAAATGGTGCCAAACAACGTGCTTAGAAGCATTTTTAGTGCCATGAGAAGGCATTTTTATTTCTTCAGAGCATGGTGACAGAATATTAAAGTGGCAAAAATTTATGTTCACTATGTTGCGCTACATTTTCTTTTGCGTAATTAATCTAGTGGATGTTTGTGAAAATTATATGTAGACGAAATACAGACATGTCATAAAACATGCCACTTATTTCTTTTATTCGAAAGTATACAGTGAATATTATAAAAGTATCTGTACCTCAGGGGTTACTAAATATGAAAATGAGATATTGTGAATACGGATAGTACAAAGCCATGAAATCGAGAGGAAAAAGTGTAACTTTTTAGTTATTGTCCATAATGATCCAACCGAATGATGAAGGCACAGGGTGTGTTGGCGTATCGCGGTCACGGTCATCTGGGTAAGAGGTTACGCTCAGGAGAACCAGTATCGACTATGCTTGCCGCCATGTTGTGACGCGCCGTGGGCAGCAGACGGCATCTCCATGGCTACAGTGCGTGCATCTAGACAGTTATTACCCACAAATTTGCCTCTCTCCTAATCTCTGCGAACTAGTGCGGCAATAGGATCCTTAGCGCGAGAGAATTTCGCATTTCCCAGTTCAAGCTTTCACCACTTCGACACTTGCCCCTTGGAGTAGCGAGTGTTAGTTTTTGATCATAGTCCTCATTTAGAGTGAAATAGTAGTTCCTGTGTACAACAATTGGTTTTTCTAACGATCCTTAGAGCAGTCAGAAGAAAGGGATGGTTGGTTGGATCCTTAGGCCTGTTGCACACGTTTTCGTTTCGTTTTCGGTTCTTTTTCGGTCGCTGCCGACAAGTGTGAAACGGTGCGTCAGTTTCTGTTCGGTGCCTAACAGAAACAGCAGAGAACTGAATACTCCCTCGAGCCGGCCGCGGCGGCCGAGTGGTTCTAGGCGCTACAGTCTGGAACCGCGCGACCACTACGGTCGCAGGTTCGAATCCTGCCTCGGGCATGGATGTGTGTGGTGTCCTTAGGTTAGTTAGGTTTAAGTAGTTCTAGGTTATAGGGGGCTGATGACCTCAGATGTTAAGTCCCATAGTGCTCAGAGCCATTTGAACTCCCTCGACACAAACAGAATTCATCAGGTTTCCATAAGGTGCGAACTCGTGTCTAGGGAACAGAAAGCAATCAAGACATTCACACACGCACGGTTATGTTTCTATTTTAACCTGATAGCGAGTGAATATCTTCAAAAATTATCTCTTATTATCATTTCCTGAAAGTTGTTATAGCAGTTTTTCTGATAAAATGAACGATTTACCAAATGTTGTTGTGGATTGGCTGACCTACGCAGTGCAGTACAGTCCAGTGCCGTGGGAAAAATCTTGTGAAAAATATATCGATAAATTTAAGACGCAGGAAACATGGAAAATACGTTTGTGTTGAAATTTGCAACCTTTGGCGAATGTGACGTCAGTAAAGTAAAATGGAATTTGGTATGTATTCATAAATTCATTTTTGTCGAATAAGAGACTAAGTACATTAGGACAATGGGTAAACTAATCGCGATTGTGAGAAAATTAAAAAAAAATATTTGAAAATTAAGAAATTAATCAATGACATTTACTTCACATATCTATCAAATCATAATACATTACAACATTTTTTGTGATAATAATTAAGGTAAATCGCTTTTAGGAAGTTGCCACCTCACTGAACCCACTTCAGTCATGAAGTAATCTCTCAACACATCTCTTACATTTTTGTCTAACATAGTTGCCTGATTTCTCCTCATTTCAGTGAGGGGACGTATTAAAAATCCAAGATGCACAACGTAGTGTCATTTCAAAATCATCTGGCTCTCATACAAAAATGTACAAAACTACACGATCTTTCACTACATCCGTAGCATAGGCAGGATCCAAGTTAAATGCGCTGTGGAAGATTCTCCATTTGTCGCTAAGTTTCCAAATGTACATTCCTCGTACCTGCGAGCTCTGCACGCACAATAGTTGTAGATCGTTTTCTCCACTGTCAAACTATGTCCACTGTACCGTTTGAGGAGATACTTATGTAAGCCAAAAGCATCATCGTCCATGAGATAGTAAGGTACCTTGGGGTTCCGTGTGCCTGGAAGGCATTTGTCCTCAGGTAGATCCACGGTGCCGTTAGTGATAGCTCTCCACAGTTGTCAGTTCTGAAAAACGGTAGCATAGCTGTCCTTCCCACACGCTCCAACATGACCGTAAACAAATCGGTGCTGTGCATCAGTTACTCCTTCAGAACTACAGAAAATATCCTTTATACTTGATATGCACTGAGTTGAGAGGATGGACGATCCTTATATGTTTCTCTTCAACGGTGCCCAAGCAGTTCGGCAAGTTAGCAACAGTTTCAAACTTTCGGGCAGTTGATTACCATTTCTTACATGAAGCAGGAGTGCATTACAATCGTATTACAGTCGAGAATGCACAACAGACCTCTGTGATGATGTTGCTTATAGTCGAAATTCCATGGAGGTAAATGTAATGAAAATCTGAAGTACAACCACTTACCAAATACCTAAAACAGAAACGCAAAGTCACTAGATTAAAATATTGTAATACAAGTTGTAACAAAAAACAACAAAGGATAGGTTGATAGTTCTTGTGACTAACGAGATAAATATTTCCCTTCAAATAAACACGTTTTGAAGAAGCGGACGCAAGTGAGAGCCTCATACCGAAAATCAGTTGGCAAAACTAAGACAAAATCGGGAGCAGTGGCGCCGAAAGCAAAAGTCGACATTTATGCGTCTGTTACAATTACTGGACAAGATACCTGAAGAAAGAGAAACGGAGGAAACTGCCTCACAAAATATTGCGATAATGATGGTGGTGATGCGTGTGTAACTGTTGAAAATGATAAGAATGATATGTAGGAAGCGCCAAGAGTACCACGTGACGCTGCAGTAGCTGAAAACGTGTATCGTCTTTCAAACAACCGGCATCAAAAAAATGGAAACGTATTCTGTTGAATTAGAAATGAGTCTAGCCCTGAAGGGAACATCAAATCGGCACCTTTCGTTGTTAGAATGATTACTCCCTTCTCTTGAAGATTTCGATGAATTTGACTCATTTGATTTGAAATGAAGATATTGAAAGCTGTAAGGAAAATCAGGTAGCGGAAACATTGTACTCCTTCTAGATCTGATACGCGATATGCTTCTCCATATAGCACTCCACCGATGGTCGCTAATCAATATATACAGCGCCAGCCAAATCTGCAGCACACTGCTTCAGCCTGCCAGGAGCCAATTCAGTCATAAGTGCCTGCTGTTGTTCTACGAGGATGCACAGAACCTTGGCCTGAACTGTCTCCACAGTTCTTCCTCCGATGAGAGCTCAGAAGATGCGTTTCAGAATTTGTAAAACATCATTTAACTTCAATTTTCCTTACATTTTCTATGATGTATTACCTGTAAACCTATGTGGCTTCAATTTTTTATTAAAATCTAAATAAAAAAGACTCCTTAAAAATTGTGTTACTTGTCTTATTTCAAAGTTATGACCGACATGTGAATCGGTTGAATACATTCGCTCATAAATGTGTCTTGGCGCTGAAGAAGGGCCTTTAGCTTCACATGCAGTTTATGAAATGATTTCTTTTACGTCGTGAAGTAATTAAAAAATTTGTCGTTGTGCGCTCGTACCTTCGGGAAGACGATGTATTGTGCTCCAAATTCCTGCCGTAATGTGATGAGAGGGTGCCCCCAATGAATTCTGGTATTCCTCCTCTGCTTCTTTTATTTTTCTGTAGAGAAACAACGTGGCAACAACTTGACTTCTCTCCATGATCACTAACTGAGCCTGTGTACTGAAGAAAACACAGAATCAAATATGAATCGTGTATGTGTGAAATCTTTTCAGATGTTTTCAGTTGCAACCGAAAACGAACCGAACCGAATGGAGCCGCATACATGTGAAACAGGTCTCAGTGTAATCCAGATTTAGTCAGCACAGAGGACTTCCTTGTCCTACGTTTGTCTCAAGCACGTGCTTTGCTCGTTTTATTTTTCTACCTCTTCGTTTGAGCAAATTCCACTGTTTAAATAAGTTCCTCTTCTTTTCTCACAGTTCATGCCCTCCTGCTCTTCGACCTTTTGCGTTCCTCGTTAACCCGATCAAACAGCATACCCTAAATTCTAGCTTTATAACGCGGGCCTACACGTTCGAGAAAAAGGTCAAATTTCTCGTTGTGATAGTCAGAGACTGTATTTATAGTGGAGAACTACTTTTTCGGCACAATCCACTTTTAAGTTACGCACTTTGTCCAACGGTATTCCAGTGATGCCATGTTGCAACAATCCGAATTTCAAGACCCTTGATTTTCCCACGTTAATGCTCCTTTGTGGGTAAGTTAACTGTCCCTATGAAAGATGTCTATTTTTTCTGTTTCAGGTTTCATTTCACTTACTTTTCATTTACTTGATCCATAATAGGGGAATTGTGTTCGGTTGGTTATTGTTTTACACATTGCAAGGCAATCATTGGGAATACTACCTTTTGCATCCAGTTAAATGCTACAATAAACTTTCTAGCCGACGAAATTACCTCGCTTTTGGCTGTTTTTTCCTCACAATGTTCAACTGCGGCTCTTTTCTGGCATGAAACGGCCGATCCATATTGATCCACAGTAAAAAATCAACTCTCAAAGTTAGTTGGTTTCTTTTTAAAAGGGTCCAAAAAATGCAAAATTCGTCTTTATATTTGCTTTTGGTTAGAATTCTGGCACTCGTCCTGTACGAAGGTAGCTCATTGTTAAGCTGACAAGACTTGCATTTACTTCAGATATTCCTTCGGCGTCATCTGTTTCATACACCTTTAATTACTGATCGTCCCCCCTTTTTAAATATTTTCCTCTATGACTGCGATTTCCGAACACACTTGACAAAGATGATAGGAAAGAGTTGTGGGGCTATTCAATCACGTCTGAAATTAGCCACCTGTTTCTTAATTCTGTAAAAAATGGGAAAGAAACCTCATGAATACCTTCAATAATTACCGTTGACGATAAATCATGAAAAAATCGCTACGGTATTCCGTTTCATCCTTTTAAACAGAATACACAAAACACGACCACATTAAAAATCAATATAAACAGAACTGTTCCGGATCTTAAACGGTGCTATAATCTGTATGTGATGAAACGTAACAACATAGTGGCTTTTTTTTTTCTTCATAAGGGGTACAACCATCGTGAATTGATATAAGGTTAACATGCTTCCACCTCGGTTGATATTGGTTGATTTGTAAGTATTTCTCTTTAGTGCAAATTGGTCAGTCGTGCGAAACGCAGTAAATAAAAATACTTGCAAGTAAAGCAATAACTGCTGAAGTAGAACGGTGTTAACTTTCAATCACGTGGCACTTAATCGGGCAGTGCGACGTTCCACAATGAGCTTCAGATTTTCGTCGATCTATATAACGCAGCCGTGCCAACCGCTCAGACTGCTGCTGCAGAACAGACTGCTACGAACCACTCATTGTTGAGATGTTAAGTAAAAGCCAGTTAATGGACGCCGAGAAGACAAATCCTGTCCAATCGCTGCTGGTAAGTGATTATTCATAAAATAGGCGACGTGTCTCTTGCTCGTTCAGTGTTTGACGGAGCTGTTCTCTCGCTTAGTATAGCCTACATGCTCCTCCAAACCTATTAGAAAGCTTTTTCATGCTCTTGTACTGAGTCGGACACTGTAGAAACGGCCACGTCACCGGCACGTTCTTGCTATCTCTTTGATTCCCTTACTTTCGTTAATAAGGAAATGTATTCGTTTTCATTGTGGGAAAATTGTAATTGTGCTATTGCCTTACACAGACTGTTACTTATGCAAAGGTAATCCGGAATCCCGTGGCACACTTCCACGCAAACATGCCTTCCTTTCCCTCTCTCTAAGAACAGCGTGGTAGTCTGTTGTACATTTCGCTTTATGTGGACTGTTCTGTCGTTGATAAGGTTTATTTTTCACGACTGTGTATGTAGATTAATAGTATACATAAAATTCACCCATTGTTTCTGTGATGCAATATTTTCAGTTTCTGTCGCAGAATTGGAGGGAGGCCGGACAAGAGTGGTCAGTGGCCGTTATTCGTCAATTTCTGTTTCTTAACAACGAAAAAATATGGACGTATACACATTTTATCTACATTTGCTCTTAGCACTTGACGATTGTTGGAAGCAAAATGACGAATTATTAACGAGTTATATCATGACGAGGGCAGCTGGAAGATTTTTCCTGTGGATCTGATTGTGTCAACTGAAAAAAATTGTCATAAGGGCGGAAACTCGACATATTATTCATTAATAAATATGTTGAAACGTTTCGTAACGTTTTTATGGTTTGGTGCACGTCGTATAGTACAGTCCACAATTTTTTATTTCCTTTTAATTACGTTTGCTTTGTATTTATATAGGATGTCAATAGCATCTTGGGTATTTAGAAAACACTGTGAAGGCAAGCGGTTTCAAAAGCCATGAGACGGTCTGTATAGAATGTGCAAAGTGGTTATCATTCGATTCAACAGAAGTTGTCGTCGGACGTTTATCTGAAAATCTCACAGCTCTGATAAACGAATATAAATTCTCATTTTGTCATGGGTCGAAACTGCTTCAAATATTTTCATTGATTTCGATTCCCGTCTGTCAGTGATTGATGTTACAGTGGACTCTAATGTAGACTAACTGGTAATGAAGCTACGAGGTTGCCTGCAGCTTAGGCACACATCAAGCAAACAGCATGAAGTGAAGTTATACTAGTGTTTCTTGAGATTAGAAAGTCCCCGGCGTTAAATTCTTCATCATAAAGTTGATACCACTGCTTTTATTAACGTTATACGCTCCCGTGGGAAAAAATTAATAGCTATTCGGTTCCAAAAATCTGAAAAATGTGGCGTACTGCATTCTACTCTGTACAAGACAGAGCTGAAAGAAAAAATAACTAACAGCTTACAAAAACAACTAGGAAGATACCTCGTGAAAGAAACTACATTAGAGAAATTTGCCACAATAAAAGAAATATAAAAACAACATCAAGTACTTCAAGAGGATGTAAAGTGAAAATGACTTGCGTGTCTTTATTGAAAAACACATAACGAAGATTACATAAATTATTCGTCGTGGACAGTTAAGTACATGAAGTGTGTGGTGTCACTTCAGAGTCATCTGATATTTACGAAAGCTATTTTTGCACTTGATAAAGATTCGATCGATAAAAACAGAAAGTTTTCTAAATGAATCATTTTCACGTGAAGACAATCATTTTCATTTTTCTGGTGTTGTTTCTTGATGCAATCTTTAAATTATAAATGTTGGGTTCAGTGATATTTTTATTCATACGCGACGAATAAAATACCCACAAACATTGAATCGCTGTTTACTACTACTACTACTACTACTACTACTAATAATAATAATAATAATAATAATAATAGTAAAAAAACTTTAAGTGTTAGCTTCTGCCCTACTTTTCCTCACGTGTGTATATTTTGTGAATTTCTGAAATTCATTTTGGTGGCTCTACATACGGCAGAAATGTCGCGTTTATTAGAAGCATAAATCATGTACAGTGGTTTTGGACAGAAACGCTCGTGTTACGAACGGCATCCAATAGCTAGACGAGCTAACCGCGTTACACGAGCAGCCAATCTGCACGCCGCTCATACGGCCCCGAATTCCACGCTCCGATAATTGAACTCAGTTACGAAATTTAAGTCCGAATGCATGGGCCGTCACGCTAAAATACCACATCCATCCTCGTCGACATAGCTGATAAGTAATTGTGTGGGTGCTCAAGGTCAGTTATTCTCTCTTTTTCTGTGTGAAATTATAAATGTATCCCTCGTTTGTATCATTGTTTTTCAACACGAGTGTTGCCATATTATGATTTAACATGAAAATTAATGGTTCAAATGGCTCTGAGCACTATGGGACTCAACATCTTAGGTCATAAGTCCCCTAGAACTTAGAACTACTTAAACCTAACTAACCTAAGGACATCACACACACCCATGCCCGAGGCAGGATTCGAACCTGCGACCGTAGCAGTCCCGCGGTTCCGGACTGCCAGAACCGCTAGACCACCGCGGCCGACTGAAAATTAATGAAAATAAGATCATGAAAGGACTGCTCCTCAGGAAAAGCATCAGAGAGACAACGACGAACTCTCATTAACAAGTACACATACGTTCAGTCCACGAACCATTGCAGAGAAGTCTTTTATTTAAATGGGAATATATGGGTGGCCATGACTCACCGTTACCAAATCTCCTTCGATTGTTGGCAGCGTGTGTAAATGGAAATTTCTTCGACCATCAGGGTGCAAACCATATACCTCCGGATTGAGCATTGTCGTAGTGTTTTTCGGGCTATTGGCGTATATATTTATTTTTACCTATTTTATTAAGCCTTCATGAAAATAATGCGTTTACACGACTGAACTGTTCGAAAGCGAAGTCTGTTTATGAAAGATAATAGCGTGATTTGTGACTTATCAGTAAAGTCTCACACTGCAGATCAGAAGTTCATATTATCTTATAAATATCAAGTCTCACTGTGAATTACATTCCAAGTTAAAGTGTAGGTCTTCCAAACATTGGCGGGGTTGAGCCTGTTGTCAGAGAGAAGGTGGAATGTTTCATCTACGACATAACCCTGCAGCTTGGGTTTCAGGTCAACATTGGGACTTACGATTGCTTCCCTTTTAAAATTGAGATGCAAATGGGGGACTACCCAAAAGAATCACTGAGACATGTTTTTGAACGTTATTACGTTAATTCTGTTTTGATACTGGAGGGTAGCAATGGCCTTAATGCTGCATTTGAGACCTAGACTACTGAGCTTACCTGTAGACTTAACCATTCAGTCTAGCCTCAAGTGACCAGACAAAATGAGGAGTCTATAGGCGTGTCGGCGTGTCGTATTCAGATCCACAGACTGCATTTTCAGTTGTGGAGATTGTGTCCAACAGGCCACATGCAACGCGACATTTTGATGGCGTACGCATTGCACAGGCAGTCGCTTTGATCACAGGAGGATGAGCCGTTGGCTGCCCCCCCCCCCCCTTTCGCTCTCTCTCTCTCTCTCTCTCTCTCTCTCTCTCTCTCTCTCTCTCTCTCTCTCTGTCCCCCTCTCTCTGTCTCTCTCTCTCTCTTTTTCTTTCTCTTTCTCTCTTAGCGGAAGGGAAACAGCTACATCGTAACAGGTCCCGTCACAAGGGAATTCTTTTTGATCGAGTCATTGTTTATGATTCTGCGATACAACACTTTTCATTTATGATTTGTACGAAACTTAGGAGTAAATATTGTTGTTATAGATTGACCATCGTGGCCAGATGTTAATGTTGTGGTCTTCAGTTCTGAGACTGGTTTGATGCAGCTCTCCATGCTACTCTATCCTGTGCAAGCTTTTTCAGCTCCCAGTACCTACTGCAACCTACATCCTTCTGAATCTGCTTAGTGTATTCATCTCTTGGTCTCCCTCTACGATTTTTACCCTCTATACTGCCCTCCAATGCTAAATTGGTGATCCCTTGATGCCTCAGAACATGTCCTACCAACCGATCCCTTCTTCTAGTCAAGTTGTGCCACAAACTTCTCTTCCCCCAATCCCATTCAATACCTCCTCATTCGTTATGTGATCTACCCATCTAATCTTCAGCATTCTTCTGTACACCACATTTCGAAAGCTTCTATTCTCTTCTTGTCCAAACTATTTATTGTCCATGTTTCACTTCCATACATGGCTACACTCCATACAAATACTTTCAGAAACGGCTTCCCGACACTTAAATCTATACTTGATGTTAACAAATTTCTCTTCTTCAGAAAGCCGGCCGAAGTGGCCGTGCGGTTAAAGGCGCTGCAGTCTGGAACCGCAAGACCGCTACGGTCGCAGGTTCGAATCCTGCCTCGGGCATGGCTGTGTGTGATGTCCTTAGGTTAGTTAGGTTTAACTAGTTCTAAGTTCTAGGGGACTAATGACCTCAGCAGTTGAGTCCCATAGTGCTCAGAGCCATTTGAACCATTTTTTTTCTTCAGAAACGCTTTCCTTACCATTGCCAGTCTACATTTTATATCCTCTCTACTTCGACCATCATCAGTTATTTTGCTCCCCAAATAGCATAGCTCCTTTACTACTTTAAGTGTCTCATTTCCTAATCCAATCTAATTCCCTCAGCATCACCCGACTTAATTCGACTACATTCCATTATCCTCGTTTTGCTTTTGTTGATGTTCATCTTATATCCTCCTTTCAAGACACTATCCATTCCGTTCAACTGCTCTTCCAAGTCCTTTGCTGTCTCTGACAGAATTAAAATGTCATCGGCAAACTTCAAAGTTTTTATTTCTTCTCCATGGATTTTAATACCTACTCCTAATTTTTCTTTTGTTTCCTTCACTGCTTGCTCAATATACAGATTGAATAACATCGGGGATAGGCTACAACCCTGTCTCACTCCCTTCCCAACCACTGCTTCTCTTTCATGTCCCTCGACTCTTACAACTGCCATCCGGTTTCTGTACAAACTGTAAATAGCCTTTCGCTCCCTGTGGCCAGATAAACCATTGATTATTGGTTGTACTTCTGAATCCCGGCAGATTGATGAGACTAAAAACAAATTATCAATCACTCGCCTTTCAGTCCTCGTAGGGAATTTTCCTGTGGGGAAAAAAATCCAAATTTGTACATCAGCAACACCAGGTCCCTCGGTCAGTGCAACCTGACAGAAAATCAACACTAAACTTTCCACAAACAATGATTCTTCAACTAAGACTACATAACTTTATTAAAACTGTTCCTACCAACTTTATGAAGCATTCCTGACGGTGGTCTGCAAACTGTCCGTACTTGCTCGTGTGTTCCTGATCCACTGACGTGGCTCAGAATTGAAAAAGCTGTTCACCACAACATTCGTTAACCTGAGAGCCCCGGGACTTAACTCCGTTTATTGCAAATGTAGCTACTCCATTTTTCATCTTATTGGTTGAACAATGTTGCCGACAAACTGCAGTGCAAAATGGTGACCATTATATGTCGGACGGCCACTGCTAGAGATATGCAACAAGACTTTACGAGGGCCACTGATGCTGTCGTGTCAGATCATACTTCGAGGAGCTGGCTTCAGAGATGAACTTACCGCCAAGATGCCTTGTTCGAGTCTAGTGCCACAGAGCGTCAGAAGAATTAAAATTTACCTCGAGGCAAGGCTATCGAAGCGCACGCGAATGGATATGCAAGGATGTCGAAATATTACCCAGCAAACTGAAACATTCTGAGAAAGGTGGTGTAGTGGTGTGTGGTGGTATCAGTATTGATCCGAGTACTCACCTGCTGTAAGATGACCACGGAAAACGTCGAGATCCGTACCACAGACAGATCCTGTCAGACCATGTCTTTGCTCCTGCATACGATGTCGGGTCTGAATTCCATTCCAGCAAGTTGGTGCCAAGGCGCGTGTACAGCTCTTCGGAGGGGTGTTTTGCGAAGGTTGGACATATGAAAAGATGGAACGTGCAGACCGAGAGAGGTTAAACAGTGGACCCTCATCCGGATATATAGGAATTCAAATTCAAATTGGGCTATCCAACACTAGGGATTTCTTCGATTCCAGAATAAGTTGAGGCGAATTTCAGCAGCTTTCGTGGAGAAGATAAGACCGATTTTCTTCGTGTACCTCCAACTATCTGACTTCTGCTCATGACTTTAATGACCTTGTCGTCAGTGGGACGATAAACCCTTATCTTCCTTTCTTCCTTGCAGTCTCTTACTATCCGTTCAAAACGCTCTTGCCGAACGAACATACAGGACTATTCACTACCCACCTTCACATCTCCAGTTCTGCCAGTACCTTCCACGTACTTGGAAAAAAACTTCGGTGACAGTATTCCCTGATGAACGTAAGGACCAATTTTTGAGCTCTGGCTTACACCACTTTTAATTCTTATTTTTTATAGTTACCAGCGATGACTCCGCATCTCAGTCCTATAGAGGACGTGTGGGACACACTTGACGGATGTGTTCGTGGCCAAAATGTCGCCAAGAATTCTCACAGACAGTCGTTGATCATTATGCGTATCACAGAGTTACCTCCATAGGTTTAAATGGAGAATGCCAAGTAGGTGTCAGGCTTCGATAAACGCTCATGGAGAGCAAACAGAAGATCTAGAGCTCTGAAGACGACAACTGTCTTTTCAGGAAAAGCAAATGTTCCAATTTCTAGTTCGACATTCTTTAGACATTTCTATTATTGTTAGGAGAACGAACTCTGACCAATTTGTACTTCGTGTTTGTATTATCCGCAGAGAATAAGGTAGGTGGAAGGATACTCAGCTATCAGTTACTGTTTTATTCTGTGCGGTGTATTGTAAACAACCTGTTCCCTTATTTCTTTGGAACATTTTAACTTAAGAGTACTGACGACAACTAAAACTGGCTCCCACTACCATGTCCTTCAATGGTTTAAGATCTCTCTCTCTCTCTCTCTCTCCCTCTCTCTCTCTCTCTCTCTGTAATCTAATCTGATGCTTCGTGAATCCAGGTGACACTTGCAGAGAAAATTGTCCTCACTAAAGCAGCTGTTAACGTAGCAGACTATTTTTGCGTATGTGAGCCCCAGCATAAGGACTCCGATGTTTGATGTGGCGCACCTGTTACTTGTAGCTGTCATGCGAATGTATCAGTCACGACATGCACAGTTGGCCTCCACCAGGTATTTTTCGTAACCGGAACCTCCTCCACACGCTACAGCACGCCGATTAACCTTGAAGTTTCGGTTTGCCTCTAGTTTGCTTTTAGTCTCCCACGCTGATTTCCATTTCGGGAGGAACAAGTTGCCAATGCAGTCGTATTCATCCGGCTATTTGGTCGCCCTAATACGACCGACTGGGAAACGTCTCCCACAGCAGTCGAATAAGATGTGACACATGGCAAGCTACCAGTTAGTCCTAAAGCATGTGAACCTACTGATCTACTGATTGCTGATGAAGAATAATTTGTAGTTGCCTCAAGGGACAAAGTAGTTAGCCAAAGCCAGTCCCATTGTGTTATTTCTACGGTCAGTGATTGAGGTATACCAGTTATTGTGGCATCCGGGATATTGTATAGATACTGCCGTGTTAGTAAATATGCAATGTCAGTTTGATATGTTTAGCTGCAATGTTGGCTGAAGAAGGTAGTGGCTATTTAAACGAGCGAAGATTTCAAATGGTTGACGTGCAGTACCTCCCCATGTACTGCAGTACTGTCAGGTGACCGCGTGGAGTTCAAAAATGGCTCTGAGCACTATGGGACTTAACATCTGAGGTCATCAGTCCCCTATAACTTAGAACTACTTAAGCCTAACTAACCTAAGGACATCACACACATCCATGCCCGAAGCAGGATTCGAACCTATCGTGTTAGTCTTGAGCAGGTCGGCAAGCTATTGGTTACGGGCAATTCCTAGTACACGTGTAAGCAGCTGACGGACTGTTCTCCTAACATGGCGGTCCTGTTATAACACACTAATCACGCTAAGTAGACATTGAAAACTTCACCGCATACATAAATAACAGAAGAAATTTGTATGTAGGTACGAGATGATTATGAAGTCTTTTAAATATTTAATTACAGCCACGCAGCACAAAATTACAATCTGACCGATTTAACCACCAGAACTCAGGACTACAGGTTTCTCTGCACGTTTCGGTAATGATATCTCTCGTGTCGTATTTCTAATTAGAAGTTGATGAACGACATAGTGAAATATTCGAAAACGGAAGTTTGATGGCGTTATATGGGCTGACAAAGCGAGACGTGCGACTGCGGTGACAAAAGGAAGTGAGAACTTACTGAGGATCAGTATGCTAGGAACAGTTCTGTTCTTTCGTATTTCTTATATGGGAAGGAGAATAACAGGCAATTCTAAAGAAACGGATATATACGCGTGAATCACTTTAACGTTAATAATAATTCTGTTCAAGTGCCACTCGCCGTAGACATTTTATCATTAGTTTCTAGTAATGTAGTATTTCTCCTTGCGTACAATACTGTTCTTGGGTTCAGACTAATCGACGATCAGAAACGGTCGAGAGTAAAATCTTAGCTTCTTACAGCTTTAATGATTTAACCTACTTTCAGAAATGGCTTCTATCTTGCGCGTTTGCTTTCATTTCAGCACAGTGTTTTGTAATTTTCGATATTATATAAATTGAATGTTAAAAACAGTGTGTCATAAAACCGTAAAAACTAAACGAGCGTACCAAGGGTGTTACAAATGACGAGGTCTCACATCTTACCATTGAGGTCATAAGAGCTGTAGGGGGTTGAGGAAGGCACTCGACCGCTACTTCAACGTAAGAACAGTCCTCTGAAATTCCTCCAACGAAAAATTACCAAACAGGAATTTCTATTCTGCGACAATACACGATGTGGACGTGAATATTAAATTTACTAATCAGGATTAAGAGTGTATATGGTAGTGAGGGTAAGCTTCCGCAGTACAATGCTTTGCAGGATAATACGTACATGGAGGTGCGTCCCCGGCTATAGCTATGTCATTGTTTCCTGCATAGAACGTGCTGTCGGTCACAATAGCCGGCTGTGTGGCCCTGTATGCTATGTCAGCCGATACTCTTGAATACATAGCGCGTAAAAAAGGAATATAGGCAAAACGTTATACAGTTTCCATCTACGAGGAAATCAGATTCCCAAGGTCTGTTGATACTTGCTGTTGAACACATGCCACAATATGGCCGGAAATTTCGAAGATGAGCAAATAGATGAATGTTAAAGACAAAACTATGACCGAAGACCAGGTGAAAAACTGCTCGATCTGGCATAGAGGTATCAGTGCCTTGTATACTTCAGCTTTTCCCCTCATTGGTCCGTCTCTGCATTAAAACAATATGAAATTTTTGCGTCAGTTTGACCCATTTTCTTACAACTACAATAGTTTTGGTAAGAATTTCGCTATCAACAGTGAGGTTCTGTTCTGACAAAGCACATTAAATGCAGAGGGATACACCTTCAGATTAACTTCATTCCGAATGTCGTTATTACTCTCTGTTGATCCATTGTAGATGTGGGATAGCGGTTGGTCAAATATGTGACAAAGAAATTCGCCAAACATGCAAATTGTGAAGTTCAATATACTATCTCCGAGTTGGGGTCGCCTTCGAAGGAAGCATTTGAGAATTCACGAAGTCCAGAACAGATGGCCCCAGGATGCCACTATCGATAATGTTTGAAAGGTGCATATGGAGCCTGAAGACGGCATATTGAATTCACGAAACTGGGAGCGAAAAATTAAATAAAATAATTTCTCAATTTGCACGTCTGTTTGGCTTATTTCGTTGTTAAAATCGTTACTAGTTGCTGTTTGCTGATACACTATGTGATCAAAACTATACGGACACCTGGCTGAAAATGACTAAAAAGTTCGTGGGGCCCTCCATCGGTAACGCTGGAACTCAATATGGTGTTGGCCCACCCTTAGCCTTGATGACAGCTTCCACTGTAGCAGACATTTCTTCGAACAGTTGCTGGAACGTTTCTTGGGGAATGGCAGACCATTCTTCACGAAATGCTGCACTGAAGAGATGTATCGATGTCGGTCGGTGAGGCCTAGCACGAAGTCGGCGTTCCAAAGCATCCCAATGGTGTTCTGTAGGATTCAGGTGAGGACTCTGTGCAGGCCAGTCCATTACAAGGACGTTGTTGTCATGTAACCACTCCGCCACAGGCCGTGCATTATGAACAGGTGCTCGATAGTGTTGAAAGATGCAATCGCCATCCCCGAATTGCTCTTCAACAGTGGGAAGCAAGAAGGTGCTTAAAGCATCAATGTGTGCCTGTGCTGTGATAGTGCCACTCAAAACAACAAGCGGTACAAGCCCCCTCCACGAAAAACACGACCACACCATAACACCACCGCCTCCGAATTTTACTGTTGGTACTACACACGCTGGTAGACGACGTTCACAGGTCATTCGCCATACCCACACCTTGCCAACGGATCGCCGCATTGTGTACCGTGATTCGTCACTCCACACAACGTTTTTCCACTGGTCAATCGTTTACAATTCTTACACAAAGCGAGGCGTCGTTTGGCATTTACCGGAGTGATGTGTGGCTTATGAGCAGCCGCTCGACCGTGAAATCCAAGTTTTCTCACCTCCCAACTAACTGTCATAGTACATGCAGTGGATCCTGATGCAGTTTGGAATTCCTGTGTGATGGTCTGGATAGACGTCTGCGTATTACACATTACGACCCCCTTCAACTGTCGGCGGTCTCTGTCAATCAACAGACGAGGTCGGCCTGTACGCTTTTGTGTTGTACGTGTCCCTTCACGTTTCCACTTCACTGTGACATCGGTAACAGTGGACCTAGGGATGTTTAGGACTGAGGAAATGTCGCGTACAGACGTATGACACAAGTGACACCCAATCACCTGATCACGTTTGAAGTCCTTGAGCTCCGCGGAGCGCTCAATTCTGCTCTCTCACGTTGTATAACGACTACTAAGATCGCTGATATGGAGTACCTGGCAGTAGGTGCCAGCACAATGTATCTAATATGAAAAACGTAGGTTTTTGAGGGTGTCCGGATACTTTTGATCACCTAGTGTACTTGAACGCCATTTTGACCAAGCGGTGATAAGGCACTAGTGTCCGCTGTTGCATATTGGGATTTTCCATGTCTTCTTTTCTTTGTAAATCGCTCAATTAACTGTCGGCATGGTCGATTTTTTCCCTTTCTTCTGTCATTAGAGACGCTGCACGTGATCTGGTAAGGCACTTTCCGTGTCTTAAGGCAAATGCCAGAATGTGACCTCGATTTCGGCGGGACGTTAAATATTTACCTTCCTTCTTTCCTTTTCTAATGATCACGTCGTCGACAGTACTTCAAACTCTCATCGTTCTTCCTTCCTTTAACATATTTTCGTCTGCTTCACTCTTGCGTCTCAGCTTATAGTTACAGGGTGCGTTTGCTCATACAACATTCAACTTACAACATGAGCTGTTATTGTGACTAAATTTTACAAATGGCGTTCAGTAACTATTATGTTATGGAATTCCCGAATTATGACAATGGTGAAAAGTTAGGCAACACTCTGTCGTCGAGATCGTTTTGAATTCTGCTGTTTTGAATAAATGAGAAATTAGAAGGTAAAATTAACTATTTCTTGCCACACGTCTGAATGTAGCTACGTTAACGAACACGTTAGTGTCATGTTACACTAGAGAAACGATGTCAAAAGTGCATTTTTCGTGATTTGAAGCATCACTTTTCATGTGAGAATCCTACAAAAAGAGTAACATAAATATCTACACTCCTGGAAATTGAAATAAGAACACCGTGAATTCATTGTCCCAGGAAGGGGAAACTTTATTGACACATTCCTGGGGTCAGATACATCACATGATCACACTGACAGAACCACAGGCACATAGACAGAGGCAACAGAGCATGCACAATGTCGGCACTAGTACAGTGTATATCCACCTTTCGCAGCAATGCAGGCTGCTATTCTCCCATGGAGACGATCGTAGAGATGCTGGATGTAGTCCTGTGGAACGGCTTGCCATGCCATTTCCACCTGGCGCCTCAGTTGGACCAGCGTTCGTGCTGGACGTGCAGACCGCGTGAGATGACGCTTCATCCAGTCCCAAACATGCTCAATGGGGGACAGATCCGGAGATCTTGCTGGCCAGGGTAGTTGACTTACACCTTCTAGAGCAAGTTGGGTGGCACGGGAGACATGCGGACGGGCATTGTCCTGTTGGAACAGCAAGTTCCCTTGCCGGTCTAGGAACGGTAGAACGATGGGTTCGATGACGGTTTGGATGTACCGTGCACTATTCAGTGTCCCCTCGACGATCACCAGTGGTGTACGGCCAGTGTAGGAGATCGCTCCCCACACCATGATGCCGGGTGTTGGCCCTGTGTGCCTCGGTCGTATGCAGTCCTGATTGTGGCGCTCACCTGCACGGCGCCAAACACGCATACGACCATCATTGGCACCAAGGCAGAAGCGACTCTCATCGCTGAAGACGACACGTCTCCGTTCGTCCCTCCATTCACGCCTGTCGCGACACCACTGGAGGCGGGCTGCACGATGTTGGGGCGTGAGCGGAAGACGGCCTAACGGTGTGCGGGACCGTAGCCCAGCTTCATGGAGACGGTTGCGAATGGTCCTCGCCGATATCCCAGGAGCAACAGTGTCCCTAATTTGCTGGGAAGTGGCGGTGCGGTCCCCTACGGCACTGCGTAGGATCCTACGGTCTTGGCTTGCATCCGTGCGTCGCTGCGGTCCGGTCCCAGGTCGACGGGCACGTGCACCTTCCGCCGACCACTGGTGACAACATCGATGTACTGTGGAGACCTCACGCCCCACGTGTTGAGCAATTCGGCGGTACGTCCACCCGGCCTCCCGCATGCCCACTATGCGCCCTCGCTCAAAGTCCGTCAACTGCACATACGGTTCACGTCCACGCTGTCGCGGCATGCTACCAGTGTTAAAGACTGCGATGGAGCTCCGTATGCCACGGCAAACTGGCTGACACTGACGGCGGCGGTGCACAAATGCTGCGCAGCTAGCGCCATTCGACGGCCAACACCGCGGTTCCTGGTGTGTCCGCTGTGCCGTGCGTGTGATCATTGCTTGTACAGCCCTCTCGCAGTGTGCGGAGCAAGTATGGTGGATCTGAAACACCGGTGTCAATCTGTTCTTTTTTCCATTTCCAGGAGTGTATTTCATTACATCCATTGTTTTTATTTCTTTGTATCTAGCCAGTCACATGTGACAGTTGTGAATGTTTCCGCAGATTAGTGAAACAGGGAGTAATTTGTGAAAATTGCAGATAATGGTTAAACTTGCCCTATTTTTTTGGTTTCAACTCCGAACATATTTTTAAAATTACTTAAGGGTTGACTCCACCCGAAAATTTTACTCTTCTTCGGATTTGTCGATTTAAATCGAATTTTATAATCATATCTACCGCGTAAAGAGTACCCAAGATTTGAAATTCAGAACTTCTCTGTTTTCTGAGTTTTGGATTTTTAATATGATTTTAGTGGTATTTTTGAAAACCAACTTTTGGTACTCAGACCTCAAGTATCGTAGTCTGTATTTTTAGGTACATTCATAAGTTGTGGCTCAGCAGTTCTATGCAGTCATTTTATGTGAAATCCTACTAATTTATTCTCAGTATTTTGTTTTTCAAGTTTCAAACTTAAATATCATTTAATTATCGGTAAAAATGCGATAAAATAAAATAGACAAACGAAATTTTCGATCATATTAATGCATAGAAGTATGGAAATACCTCAAGCCCACTTCCTGTAAAAATTGCGTTGAGATAGGTTAATATTGAGGATAAAAACGTAGGTGTTGAACTTAGAACAACAAACTTACCGGAAACGGATTTTAAAGTTTTGTTAAAAAAAATTAATGCTAGTACAAGACACGTGCCCGTTAAAATTCACCAGCACCATACGTTTTCCCTTCCTGCTCCTATAAGGCTTCTTCTACATGTAAATTCAAGACAAGGTTAGCCTTTTTCTCGAATTCTTCATTCTCCAAGCAGTATCTTGTGGATTGCTTAAACCGTTGTCGATCTCAAGAGAAGCACATCTTCTTCTCAGAGGAGGTTATAAAGGAGTCCTAGAACTCCTGCTTTCTTCAGTCTTCACATGCCCCGAACTGAACTGAGATACAACATCTGCAAGATCCGAAAGTATCGTTTTTTGGGACATTTTGACTAGATGCTCTACGTCAAGTCAGTTCCTTTCGAGACACACTGAAGTGAATCCGCGGGTACGAAGGGGCTGGTGAGGGGGGGGGGGGGGGTAGCCCTGTGGCGCTTTGGCTACAAGCTTCAAACCTCTGCTGGTGACCCAGGCGCCAAGCGGTATTCGTCTCGTCTGCCTCTTTCAGCGGTCTCGGGAGGCTGGTCCCTCTCTGGCCTCCTGTCTGGCCTTGGGCGCCCTGCCTGGCCTGCAAAAATCATGTATCGGAATGCGTGGAACATGAACGTCGACCTATTACATAAATTCACAGATTCAAAAAATTGGTTAATTACCTTTAAAATAACAGGAATACACAGGACATATTGTTGTATGTGCACTCTAAGGGAGAAAAAAAAAAAGAAGAAAAAACGCGCCACGAAGGAATGTCCCAATGGGACGGAAATCGTTAGATGTCAGTACAAGTGCAAACAAATAAATGATTACAATTTCATAAAAATTCTATGATTTATTCGAGAGAATAAGCTTCACAAATTGGTCCATTTCTGGCACTTATGCAAGCAGTTATTCGGTTCGACATTGACAGAGTTGTATGTTCTCCTGAGGGATATCGTGCCAGATTCAGTCCAATTGGCACGTGAAATCGTCAAAATCTCGAGATGATTCGAGGGCCCTGCCCATAATGCTCTGCATGTTCTCAGTTGGGCACTATGCTATGTGCCGGCGGGCATTATCTTCCTGAAATGTTAGCCCAGGATGGCTCGAAACGAAGGGCAACAAACCGGGGCGTAGAATATCGTCGGCGTACCGCTTTGCTGAAAGGGTGCTGCGGATGACAACCAAAAGGGTCCTGCTATGAAATGAAACGGCATCTCGGACCACCACTCCTGGATGTCTGGCCGTATGGCCAGGTGCTGATAACGCTGTCTCATGGGAATAGGCGGCAGCTCCGTGTCCTTGACAGTGTTCTCTCCTCGCTATCTAAGCCCTTTATACACCCTATCAGACCTGGTGGCAACGCAAAACACAAACAACACTAATGCAATCTGGTGGCCGTTCTACATATCATTAAGAATTACAACTCCAATATCCGCCGAGGGCTGTGCGTGTTTTAAGTTACATCAGAAAACGTCTTGTGGGTGCTTCACTTTTTCTGTCAGGCAGTGTATGTACACTGGGGTCACGAAGCCATGAGAAAGTGATATACACAAATACATATAGCGGTATTACCGCGTACAGAAGGTATAAAATGACAGTCCATTAGCGGAGCTATCATTTCTACTTAGATGATTCATGTGAAAAGGTTTTCAACGTGAGTATGGCCACATGATGGAAAAACAGACATTGATCTCGGAATTGTAGTTGGAGCTAGATGCATGGGACATTCCAGTTTGAAAATCGTTAGAGAATTCAACATTCCGACATCCACAATGTCAAGAGAGTGCTGACAAGACCTAATTTCAATAATTACCTCTCACCACGGTAATCCTAGTGGCCGACGAAATGGTTCAAATGGCTCTGAGTACTATGGCACTTAACATCTGAGGTCATCAGTCCCCTAGAACTTAGAACTACTTAAACCTAACTAACCTAAGGACATCAAACACATCCGAGGCAGGATTCGAACCTGCGGCCGTAGCAGCCGCGCGGTTCCGGACTGAAGCGCCTAGAACCGCTTGGCCACCGCGGCCGGCAGTGGCCGACGCCCTTCACTTAACGACCAAGAGCAGCGGCGTTTGTATAGAGTTGTCAGCGCTCATAGAAAAGCAACTCTGCGTGGAATAACCGCAGAAATCAATCTAGGACGTACGACGCACGTACCCGTTAGGTCAGTGCAGCGAAATTTGGCATTACTGGGCTACGGCAGCTGACGACTGAAGCGAGTGCTTTTGCTAACAGCACGGCACCGCCTCTTCTGTGCTCGTGACCATGTCTGTTGGACCCTAGACGGCAGTAAAACCTTGGCTTGGTCAGATGAGTCGCGATTTCAGTTGGTAAGAGATGATGGTAGTGTTAGAATGTGGCGTAGACCCCACGAAACCATGGATACCGGCTGTCAGCAAGGCCCTGTGCAAGCTGGTGGTGGCTCCATAATGGTGTGGTCTGTGTGTACATGGAACGGACTGGGTTCTCTGGTCCAGCTAAACCGATCATTGACTGGAAATGCTTATGTCCGGCTACTTTGATACAATTTTCAGCCATTCATTGACTTCATGTTCCCAAGCAAAATTGCCGTGTCACCGTGCCACTACTGTTCAAGTTTTGTTTGAAGAACACTCTGAACAGTTCGAGCGAATGATTTGGCCACACAGATCGCTCGACATGAATCCCACCGAACATTTACGGGACATCATCTCAAAATCCTGCACCGGCAACACTTTCGCAATTACGGACGGCTGTAGAGGCAACATGGCTTAGTATGTCTGCAGAGGACTTCCATCGACTTGTTTGGTCCATGCCACGCCGAGTTGCCCGGGCAAAAAGAGGTCCGACACGATATTAGGAGGATAGTTGGATCTCAATGGATTATTCTTACCACCTGAAGGGAGCTGTCATTCATGTGGAAATTTTGTCCAAGTATCTCTGCAGTGCCGGCTGGAGTGGCCGAGCGGTTCTAGGCGCTACAGTCTGGAACCGCGCGACCGCTAAGGTCGCAGGTTCGAATCCTGCCTGGGGCATGGATGTGTGTGATGTCCTTAGGTTAGTTAGGTTTAAATAGTTCTGTTCTAGGGGACGGATGACCTCAGCTGTTACGTCCCATAGTGCTCAGAACCATTCATTCATTTCTCTCTGCAGTTCCTTATGGTCGTCCAACAAAGATATTTTCCTGTGGTCAACAGCATCGCCAACGAAGAAACTGATTGTGCTGCTGATTGCGTTTGGGTGTACTGCATTTCGTAGGAGCACGGGTTAGGACGATGTAATTTCTTTTCTTCCACTAATGTATGACTGAAGACCAAATCCGCAGAGGCAGAATAGCCGCATTGCATGTGAGTGCGGCAATTAGCGGCGGCAGGCAAGAGCTCGCCCGTGGGGAGTGACAGCGGTCGGCGCTCAGCAAGCAAGCAGCGCTAATTACTGTTCAACATGAGCGGCGCGGGCAAACGCTATCTGCGCCCATCTGCCTCCGCCTCCGCCGCCGGCACCCGACAAGGTGACCGTATCTTGTTTGCTTTCCATTACATTCGTTCGTCGGCCAGACGCTTTCTCGCTTCTGCTGCTTCGCGCGGCTCGTACCAGAATGCCACCGATTTTCCTCTACTTTCGCACGATTGTAGTACTTACTGCTCTGGGTCTGCGCTTCTCGAACATTTTTGCGATACGAGAGCGCAAGTAGTCTAGTAGCGGCATTAGCACAACCGGTTAGGTAGGCGAACAAAAATCTGTCCTTTCCGCCCTTTTTACTAGCCTTCCACCAAATTTTTGTATCGCTACAACGAATCATGTGGTTTTTATTCACAAAGGAAAAATAATGAAATTCATAACTCTTGTGGTAGATACGAAGCTAGGAATGATCGATAAATAATAAGAAAACATGATGACGGTTGAATAAGCTTGCTCTACAATAATACGCGTATTGCACATACTACACTATGTGATCAAAAGTATCCAGACACCACCCAAAACATACGGTTTTCATGTGAGGTACATTGTGCAGCCCTGCGACCTCAGTAGTCATTAGACTTCGTGAGAGAGAGGAGAATGGGCCCCTCCGCGGAACTCACGGACTTCGAACGTGGTCAGGTAATTGGGTGTCACTTGTGGTATACGTCTGTACGCGACATTTCCACACTCCTAAACATCCGTAGGTCCACTTTTTCCAATGTGACAGTGAAGTGGAAAAGTGAAGGGACATGTACAGCACAAAAGCGTACAGGCCGACAAAAGCGTACAGGCCGACCTCGTCGGTTGCCCAACAGTGACCGCGCGACAGTTGAAGAGGGTCGTAATGTGTAATAGGCAGACATCCATCCAGAGCATCACACAGGAATTCCAAACTTCACCACGATCCACTGCATGTACTATGTCAGTTAGGCGGGAGGTGACAAAACTTGGATTTCACGGTCGAGCGCTGCTCATGAGCCACACAGCACTCCAGTAAATACCAAACGACGCCTCGCTTGGTGTAAGGAACGTAAACATTGGATAATTGAATAGTGGAAAAACGTTGTTTGGAGTGACGAGTCACAGTACAGAATGTGGCATCCGATGGCAGGGTATGGGTATGACGATGCCCGGTGAACGTCGGCTGCCAGCGTGGGTAGTACCAACAGTAAAATTTGCAGGCGGTGGTGTTATGGTGTGATCGCATGTTTCATGGAGAGGGCTTGCACCTCTTTTTGTTTCGCGTGGCACTATCACACCACAAGCCTACATTCATTATTTAAGCACCTTCTTGGTTCCCACTGTTGAAGAGCTATTCGGGGATGGCGATTGCATCTTTCAACAAGATCGAGCACCTGTTCATAATGCATTATTGTGGCGGAGTGGTTACACGACAGTAACATCCTTGTAATGGACTGGCCTCCACAGAAACCTGACCTGAATCCTATAGAACACCTTTGGGAGGATCTGGAACGCCGACTTCGTGCCAGGCCTCACCGACTGGCATCGATACCTCTCCTCAGTGCAGCACTCCGTGAAGAATGGACTGCCATTCAACAAGAAACCTTAAAGCACTTAACTGAACGTGTGCCTGCGAGAGTGGAAGCTGTCATCAAGGCTAATGGTGGGCCAACACCATGTGGAATTCCAGTATTACCGATGGAGGGCGCCACGAACTTGTAAGTCATTTTCAGCCAGGCGTCCGGATACTTTTGATTACATAATGTATGTAAATTGTTCACAGAAGGTGTAGCCCACCATGACGTCATTGTGATATGCGTGCATACAGCGTATGCTGTGACCGTTATGTAGTACTTCGTACACAACAATAAGCAGAGGTGGGCTACAGAGTGGTGCATCAACTGTCGTCATAGATAAGCTCGACGGAAGTAGAAATCATTAGCGGAGTCATAAATACAGTAAGCAGAAGTTTTTCTTAACTTGAAGCTTTCTCCAAGCGTTGCCAAGAAACTTTCCACAAGAACAAACATCAATAAGTCCAGTTATAGCAAGAAGCAAACTAAATAGCGTCGTGCAGTGCGTGGTTCTCACTACTAGCGAACAAGCGATATGTGGAAAGTTGACTAAGGCTGAAGATTGTCGACAGAGGCTGGGACGTGTAGCTGCCGCCGATCGTCTTATATGGCGACGGCAGAGGGCGCAGCCATTGAAGGCGTGGCCCAGCAGCCGCTAATTATTGGATTTGCCGGGTCCCGCGCGACCGCTATCAGCATCTGTCGGAAACGTGTGTTTCCGTTGCCATTTGTGAGACGCCAGCGAGGGTGGGGTCGGTGTGTGATACCTCTATAATGTAATGAATCGTAATAAAATGAGTATTTATTTATTGATAATTTCATTCCCATTAGCAAATTCGTAGCAGGCATAGCCCTGTATGACTTCATTCCAATAAGCTCAGTAGTATGCCACTCTATAGATGTTGACTTCATCACAATTCTTCAATGTATTACGATTATACCTCGCCAGGAATGCACCATCATAGTTGTCATTATTACTAACGTTCCTTTGCCAAGAAACATATCTCGTTGTACAGATACAAATGTTTGGTGAAAGATTATAAAAAATTTTAAAAAACGATGGGACACGAAAGCAGTACTCCCAGACATCTACATGTCACAATTGCAGGTTGCGCTAAGACCGTTGTTCGACTGTTGGCGCTCTCCTTTAGTGTTCAACAGACTTGTATATCTCTGAAACTCGATTTCATAAAAAATCTTAGAGAAGTGGATTGTAGTAGAGTAGCGTAGTTATGGATTATGAGTCAGATCGGTTACCTTCGGGTTTACGCTTCCCTCGTCAGTCTTCGCCTCTACACGCGCTAGCAGCTTTCAAAAAACTGCTCTGAGCGTTATAACTCCTACGTAAAACGGCAGGGGTAGTTTGTTCAATCGCTCAGGGTGACATAGGAGAGGGGACGTTACATTGTGTTGAACATTTCCAACGCGACCAAGCGAGGTAGCGCAGTGGTTAGCACACTGGGCTCGCATTCTAAAGGACGGTGGTTCAAACCTGCGTCCGTCCATCCAGATTTAGGTGTTCCGTCATTTTCCTTCATCGCTCCAAACAAATGCCAGGGGCACGGCCGATTTCCTTCCTCATCCTTGACACAATCAGAGCTTCTGCTCCGTCTCTAATTACCTCGAAGTCTACGAGGCGCTGAACTCAATATTCCTTTTTCTTTTCCACTTCCAGTGCGCACCCATTTAGCTTAGTTTTGATTTTGACGACGCTTACTCGACATAATTATTCTACTGAAGATGCAGCGCTCGCCAGAACGTGTCATGTAACACACGTTCGTGGTTACCTTGCAAGACGTGATAATGGATGGTTCTCAAATGTTGTTATTGGGATGCAAGTTGCATATCTTACTAGGTCAAGATCCAATGGAGAGCAGTGTGTTTCGTCACATGTTCGTTTAGTTAGCGCTGAAGTGTCACAGAGGTGATCATCTAACTCCAGTGACAGACATTACAAAAGAGGCATTGTGTGTCATAGTGTGATTTACTGCTAAAATTTCGTGACAGGTTTCCCTAGAAAAGTCAACCAGTATGTTGCTTCCTCTTAGTATATCTCGGGAAAAGACCATGAAAGTCAAATTAGAGAGATTCGAGCTCACCCGAAGGCTTACCATACAAAGTACCTTCCGAAAGATATCGGAAGGTAGCTTACGGATGATAGGTGGAGATAAAGATATAGATTTCGTATATCGCACACTGATATGAAATATGCTTTACGGGTAAATTAAATGTTGTTGTTGTTGTTGTGGTCTTCAGTCCTGAGACTGGTTTGATGCAGCTCTCCATGCTACTCTATCCTGTGCAAGCTTCTTCATCTCCCAGTACCCATTGCAACCTACATCCTTCTGAATCTGTTTAGTGTATTCATCTCTTGGTCTCCCTCTACGATTTTTACCCTCCACGCTGCCCTCCAATACTAAATTGGTGATGCCTTGATGCCTCAGAACGTGTCCTACCAACCGATCCCTTCTTCTAGTCAAGTTGTGCCACAAACTTCTCTTCTCCCCATTCCTATTCAGTACCTCCTCATTAGTTATGTGATCTACCCATCTAATCTTCAGCATTCTTCTGTAGCACCACATTTCGAAAGCTTCTATTCTCTTCTTGTCCAAACTAGTTATCGTCCATGTTTCACTTCCATACATGGCTACACTCCATACAAATACTTTCAGAAACGACTTCCTGACACTTAAATCTATACTTGATGTTAACAAATTTCTCTTCTTCAGAAACGCTTTCCTTACCATTGCCAGTCTACATTTTATATCCTCTCTACTTCGACCATCATCAGTTATTTTGTTCCCCAAATAGCAAAACTCCCTTACTACTTTAAGAGTCTCATTTCTTAATCTAATTCCCTCAGCATCACCCGATTTTATTCGACTGCATTCCATTATCCTCGTTTTGCTTTTGTTGATGTTCATCTTATATCCTCCTTTCAAGACACTGTCCATTCCGTTCAGCTGCTCTTCCAAGCCCTTTGCTGTCTCTGACAGAATTACAATGTCATCGGCGAACCTCAAAGTTTTTATTTCTTCTCCATGGATTTTAATACATACTCCGAATTTTTCTTTTGTTTCCTTCACTGCTTGCTCAATATACAGATTAATAACATCTGGGATAGGCTACAACCCTGTCTCACTCCCTTCCCAATTAAATGAACATATGACAAATAGGAAGACTGTTGGTTGACTTCTACACTGACTTCATCATCGTTATGAACAAAACCTAGGACGTATGAGGGATGTTTTTATATATAGGGTGTACATAAAGTCCGGGAACGCGTTCAATTATTTATTACACAAGTACTAAAAATTGCACAGATCTCATACATACTGCTTCCTGAAGAGAAAATCTTAATTTTTTTTTTATAAGCATTCGATATGCGAACCATGAGTGACCTGGCACACAATCAATACGGTAATCGAATTCTTGCCATACCCGTCCCAGCATGGCATTGTCAACTGTGGCAGTCGCTTCCCTTTGCCGGGCACAAGTAACCCGTCGTAACGAATTTGTTGTGCCAGTGGTAAATAGCCTACCTTGTTGGTGGCTTCTTACCCTACTTGGTTCTAAACATCCGTTGAACAGCTGTAGCATACTTTTTTTTGTCGAACTCCCAAGCTCGCTCCGCACCTGAACTCGCTATGTTTGCGACTAGCGCCAACTATCGGCAAATTACCAAACAACGCTGTGGCGGTATAAATGAAGAAAAAAAAAAAAACCTTTCAGGGTTTCTCTTGAAAATAACACACGTTTGATATCTGTACAATGTTTGGTTCTTGTGCAATAAATTATTGAAAGTGTTCCCGGACTTTGTGTACACCCTGTATTAATATGAAGTACTGCTTTGTGTACAGGAACTACATCCCAGCGTTCGGCGATCCGCGCAAGCGTGCTGAGCACATGCGTGTATTGGCTACCCGTAGACTCCGTAACGGAAGTATCACTCCTTGTCTACGTATTTTTCTGCTTATTTAGAATGCCTCAGTTAATCGAAAAGTGTGAAACACTGGAGTGGTTTTATTATTTTTTTTCACCAAAGACGAGAGAGCAGTCGTCATCTTCAGAATAATCACACTTCTGCAAGCGAATGCGAAAGCTTAAGTGAAAACGCAGATGGTGAAGTTATTAATCATTGTTATAATAGGAGTATGGCAGAAATAGTATCAAACCGTACCGCAAAGTGTGAAAAAAGCGCTGTAATAACTAACATTTAGACCTAAGTTCTCATTCACGCAATACATGTAAAAATAAAAATCATTACTGATTGCAGCATACAAATGTTGTATTCTGCCTCACTACACAAGGCAGACAACAACACAAACATTTGATGATAGGATGCAAGTTTTTATGAAACTATTGGTCAAACTGATAGGAATGACAGTCCGATTCTTTGTTTCAGTATAATTTATCTTCACCAGTAAAAGAAACTCACGGGTAATGGTGCAACAGCATCTAAAGTATATGGATTAAGGTGAGAAAGAAGAACTCCTGTTTTGCTTGAACGGATTTCTCTAAATATTTTTATAGGTAAGCAAATGCTGACCTTACTACTGAGCTCTTCAGGAAACATCAATATGATTATATAATATTGTTGTGAAATGACTGGGGGCTTCCACGTCGTTTAAACTGCTGAGGATACTGCTAAGGAAGGAACGTCATGAAGTGATATAATTATAATGGAAGGTGAGAAATTTCGTCTAAAAATAAATTATCAGAAGGTACAAACAAATACAGGCAGGCGGTAAAACCCCATGGCGTGCCCATTTGAAAACGTTCGTTCTCGACTTCAGTTTCTACTGCATATTTTGAAGTGCGTGTATTTTTTCCAAGTACTCTTTTATATGAAAGCCCTCTGACGGTTTATGATACGTAACTATGGAGAAGTATTTAAAAGTTACCTAGCGGCAAAAGTTTTAACAAATTAAATTCCGCCCTCTTTGAAGACAACTTAGGCTCCATTTATCCCTCGCTGCCGACCGGTGTGGCCGTGCGGTTAAAGGCGCTTCAGTCTGGAACCGCGTTACCGCTACGGTCGCAGGTTCGAATCTTGCCTCGGGCATGTATGTGTGTGATGTCCTTAGGTTAGTTAGGTTTAATTAGTTCTAAGTTCTAGGCGACTGATGGCTCCAGAAGTTAAGTCGCATAGTGCTCAGAGCTATTTATCCCTCGCAAGCAGTCTAATTGGTACTGCGCTGTGGTGTTCTCCGTATAGGCGTCGAGTGGACGCAGCTTTGGCGGCGTAAAATGCCCTCCAGCGAGCTCCCTTTGCGTGTTACTCATGAAGTGTTAAACGCAGAATGTGGAGCAATACCTCTGTGCCTACAAAAACGAATTATTTCCCCGACTCCACGTAGATATGCTAGTCATTACTTTTTATAAACGACGGATGAGAGACTGTATCGTACCTATTAATTCTGAAATTCCGTTATTATCACAATCCTAGGAGTTCCAGTAGGAAGGTCATATATATTTCGCCATTATTTTCTTTTCTGTTTTAAGCAATGTCACTAGTAAAATACAACGTAATTGTCATTACGGGCGATTTTTTTTTTTTTTTAATGGCTCTGAGCACTACGTGACTTAACTTCTGAGGTCCTCAGTCTCCTAGAACTTAGAACTACTTAAACCTAACTAACCTAAGGACATCATACACATCCATGCCCGAGGCAGGATTCGAACCTGCTACCGTAGCGGTCGCGCGGTTCCAGACTGAAGCGTCTAGAACCGCTCGGCCACACTGGTCGACCGATTTTATTAGTGATATAATAATTCCCTTTTCTGTATGCATACAGAAACAAAAATTCAGCTGATTATTGTTTAACAACTGCTAAACAAGTGCTTATCAGGAAACAAAACAGTACATCGACCATTTATGGTCCATTTATTTTGTCAAACGTCCTCAGTTTCTCGCGCAGAAGACTTACAAATAGCTCATATCCTGTTAATAGCTTCATTTTGTGTCGCTTATATCACTGTCAATTATTTTTGAGAAGAAATTATGCTGCATTTCGTTTAGTGTCCCGACGAGACCGAGATTTGTAAAGAAAGAGCTGTTGACTCTTTCTAAGGAATTTGGAAAATATGTCTTGAATATCTGCCCAGGATGATTTAAAGTGGGATCGCCACAAAATCTTGTCGTGATGAAGACAATTGCCAGATTCAGATTTATCAAAATAGTCCTAAATAAGTTTAATTTATCCTCAAACGAGGCTGCTTACAAAACGCTCGTTTGTTCAAGTCTTAAGTTTATTTGTTAGTCTGAGATCTTTGCCTAGTTAATAGCAGGGGCAGAAAGTATTCAAAGAAGAGTTGCACGATCTGTTGCGGGTTTGCCTAGTCAGCCCAAGAGCGTCGCACAAACGCTCAAACAAACGACAGAGACATCAGCGTTTGTGGCACGTTAGTTAAAAAATAACACGAGCAGCTTTTACAGTTCCGCCGACAACCAGGATATTGCAAACAGTTCATAAGCTCAGGCTGGTGAAGAATGGGGAAGGAACTCGCCATGTCCTTTTTCAACAGAACGTTCCCAGAATTTGTCTTACGCGATTTAGAGAAACCACGGAAAACCTACACTTGTTGGCCGTACGAGGAAGCGCTAAAATACTAGTTTGACAAATTCTTCGATAATTAAGCCTAACGTAATGTGTGCAAATAGACGAAATCACCAAATACCGTTATACTACACCAACACCATTACCATCACTTACTGGAGTCATTTATACTCCTCAAATAATAGTAATGTGAGCTTCACGGAAATTTTCAACAATTACCTTTTGGATCCTGCCCAGTTGTCAAAGATTGGGTGTCTAGAAAACCTGCTTCTCGGATCACTAGACAAACAATTCAAGCGAATCGTATTAATGACTTTTTATTACACAAAATAAATGACAGAGCTTAACTTAGAGAAGTACAAATGTTTCACAAGCAAACGGTGACATGCAAAATATTCAGTGTCTTTCAGTATAACGATTCCAAAACAAGTGAAGTAATACAGTGGATGCTTCTATCAAGGTCGCTGGTCTTGACGCTTTCGTAGAACTGGCTGCGGCCAGTCGGGTGTAGCGCTTATGTTCTCTTCGCATAGAGCGCTGCCGTCGCGTTGTCGTCCTGGAGATGAGTCGGTCCGCATGCAATTGGCTGCCGTCTTACTCGCAGCCCTCTCTGCTCTAACGCTCCCGACCGGCGTGCCTGCGTTTGACTTAACGCAGGAACATTACCAATGGGAGGCGCAGTTGTTCATCACGCCTTAGAACTTTACCCTCAGCGTTTCGGGAGTCCGCACTTCAGAACAAATTAAGAATCGTGTTACTATCTCCAAATTAAAGATCGGATACTTGTGTTGGCGAAACGTGAGGAAAAGCATAAAACAAATTTCGTCGGAAGATCCTGAGACAAACGCCTACAGGCAGATGTCTACTGCTACATGCTTCATTCTTCTAACCCTTTCATGTTCGATTGTAGGTGGATAATTGTTTAAGCAAAGCCGCCAATTTTGGTAAATATGGACATGTGGCACAGCACACGTAGTTTCTCCAGATTTTCGTTATGCGATGTTTACGAGGGAAAGGAAGTGAAACTGCCCTGTTACGCCATATTTATTATAAACTCTAACGAAAAAAAAAGACACACCGCGAAGGAATTATCCGAATGGAATGGATGTACGTGTACAGAGAAACAAAGAGATTCAATTTTCCGAGTATTTTCACATCAAATATTAGGAAGTGTTCGGTAAACGTACTCCTCTTTTCAAGGCCATTCCAGTACTGTAACAAATATTATAGATTTCCACAAAAATACAAAACGTACTTGCGTCAGCACGTTAGAGCATAAATGGTTATGCTTACTAAACGTGATTAAAAATATGTGCCCCTCCACGACTCTCATTTGCCGAACATTATAATATGGAATGAGATTTTCGCTCTGAAGCGGAGTGTGCGCTGATATGAAACTTCCTGGCAGATTACAACTGTGTGCCGGACCGAGACTCGAACTCGGGACCTTTGCCTTTCGCGGGCAAGTGCTCTACCAACTGAGCTACCCAAGCACGACTCACACCCCCTCCTCACAGCTTTACTTCTGCCAGTACCTCGTCTTCTACCTTCCAAACTTAACAGAAGCTCTCCTGCGAACCTTGCAGAACTAGCACTCCTGAAAGAAAGGATATTGCGGAGACATGGCTTAGCCGCAGCCTAGCTCTGCAAGGTTCGCGGGAGAGCTTCTGTTAAGTTTGGAAGGTAGGAGAGGAGGTACTGGCAGAAGTAAAGCTGTGAGGACGGGGCGTGAGTCGTGCTTGGGTAGCTCAGTTGGTAGAGCACTTGCCCGCGAAAGGCAAAGGTCCCGAGTTCGAGTCTCGGTCCGGCACACAGTTTAGTCTGCCAGGAAGTTTCATTATAATACGGCACGGTAAAATTGACACTGTGTAGTGATCTAACGAGAATGTAATATTATGCATATATTATATGATGTTGTTTCAGATGTCTCCTGCGAATGATAATTAATCCCTAAGCAAACACCAGAGGGGATACTATCGTTTTACGCTATGGTATGTGACGTCACTATGCTCGAAGACTACTCCCTCGTCTTTCACTGATAGAGTTGTCGCTGCCCTGGTCGACGTTGCACTCACAAATGACGATCGTTGACTTCCCTCGTAGTCGGTCTTTCATCTTACGCTTCCCGAGAGTCCCAACTGGCCTAAACGCCGGTCCTAGTATGTGGTTTGGGTAGGCTGACGTGCCATCAGCAGTGGCTGCTCTTCTGATGGGGTGATTCAGGCGGGTACGGAAATGGCCATGTCTCCTGGAACAAACAATGATCACAACTGACACTTCACATCAGGAGTTCTTTCAACCCATCTCTCGCAGGCCCACAATACAACCACGTGGAATTTTTGTCAACAGCACGAATCGTTCTCATCGATGACGTTTTGGAATGAACACAAGATTTCCTCAACGTGACCTTTGTTGGAGAAATAGACTTTTTCAGTATGCCAGTTACAGTAGTTACGGGCTCATAATTTTTTGTGCTCAACACGTAGTTCCTACTCCTTCCATAGCTCAGAGCTACGAAACAGTGCGTTTGGTGAACTTTATTAGAGCTCTATGAAATTATTGTATTTTTACATAATGTGTTTAGATGTATTCTTTTTAGATTTCATGGGCGTATGCTGTGGACATGTTAATGGTAGATCCCACTTTCTTAGGGGTCATTGTGAAAGTCATCTCCCCGACTTTAAATCGTGAAAACATTAATTCTGTATCAAGTAACAAGGCAGAACGATAACTTTCCAACATCTAGATGAGTCACATATTTATTTCTTAACTCTAACGTGCACACAGTTTCTATATGGTCGTGTTGAAATTGTGTCTGTTCCTCATCTAAATGTATACTACGCAAACCGGTGTCAAGTACGTAGTTCCTCCAGATTTCCGTTATGCGATGTTGACGAGGGAATGGAAGTGAAACTGCCCTGTAACGGCCACGTTCTTGTAGTATCAGGCAATTACTGTCGTTTCCAAACCGTATATGGCGACAAAGAATAAAATGACTGTTCGTATATATTATAATCACCATAACCTTATTCTCACGGTCGCTACATGAGGTGTATAGTGGAAGCAGTAAGATCTAAACCAAACTAAACTCAATACGAAAAGGCTTGGGAAGGCCCACCGGTACCGACCGACCATCCTGTCACCCTCAGACGATAGGCGTCACGGGATACGAATATGGAGGGACATATGGTGAGCACACCACTCCCCGGCTGTTGTCAGTTTTCGTGACCGGAGCAGCTCCTTCTCAATCAAGTAGCCCTCAATTGGCCTCATGAGGGCGGACTGCACCCCGCTTGCCAACAACGCTCGGTAAACAAGGACGGTCACCCATCCAAGTGCTAGCCAAGCCCGACAGCCTTTAACTTCAGTGATATGACGGGAATCGTCTTTACCTCTGCGACAAGCCCGTGTGGCAAGCAGCAAGATCACTGCGCGTCCCAGTTCGCCCAACAGAGCTTCGCAGGAAAAACGTCGTCTTTCTTGCAAAGATTCTCATTTGGATGTCTAAGGATATCTATTACACATTTTTATGGACTGTGTTGATCTGCTTTATCCTAGTAAAGCGTGTGTTAATTGATTCGACGTCTGTCAAGTGCTTTGTTTGATAAGGTTCAAATGGCTCTGAGCACTATGGGACTCAACTGCTGAGGTCATTCGTCCCCTAGAACTTAGAACTAGTTAAACCTAACTAACCTAAGGACATCACAAACATCCATGCCCGAGGCAGGATTCGAACCTGCGACCGTAGCGGTCTTGCGGTTCCAGACTGCAGCGCCTTTAACCGCACGGCCACTTCGGCCGGCTTTGATAAGGACCACAAATATTGGAGTAGTGCTCTAGAGTACGTCGCAATGAAGCGACTTCTTCTCATAATCTCCTCACCAAATATCAGTCTTACGCCTTCTCTACCACTAATTTCACATGTTACCTACATTTTGTATAGTTTCGAAATATTAATATTGGTTTTCGATAGGGAATCACTTTCCATTTAAAGACAGCTGCCATTCAGTATATCAAACACTGATAGTAAATAATATCTGAATAATGTTAACAAGTTTTTCCATCGCTTCTTGCTAGAACAACATAATTGTAGATGACACTCACGATATTGTGTATGTTCTACAGGATTAATTTATTTAGGTAACCAGTCTTCGGATTATAAAGCCATTATCAGACTTCGACTCTTTAAAATCGGATAAATAAATAAGATAATTCTGCAGAACATACACAGTAATTTTCTTTTCACGAGTAACTATCGAAATTGATTTGCAGTGCCTTAGAATAACTTGAAGATGATACCTTTCTGCTCCCAACGGCATATCCAGCGAGAAATCCAATTATTTCCTGGCCGAGCGGTTCTAGGCGCTTCAGTCCGGAACCACGTGACTGCTACGGTCACAGGTTCGAATCCTGCCTCGGGCATGGATGTGTGTAATGTCCTTAGGTTTAAGTAGTTCTAAGTTCTAGGGGACTGATGACCTCAGAAGTTAAGTCCCATAGTGCTCAGAGCCATTTGAACCAATTATTTCCGTTCCCTTTCTCCTCTTTCACTTTTAGAGTCCTTAGACACAGTCGTGACGAGATCGCATATATTTATAAATACTTATTATAGAAAACAGACATATTTTCCGTCTCTCCATCGCTGTTTCAATTATTTCAAACAGAGCGGTTTCGGACACTATTACCGATTTTCAGATAATTTCTCTTAGTTACAGACTAACTAGTCTTACGGAACTATCATTAGAACTGTTAGGTATGGATGGTTCCGTTAAGATTAGTTTCTCTTTATATGAATTTTTTCTTATAGATCTGATGATAGTTGATGCCGAAACGTGTCATAAGTAGTAGTAATAAATAATTGCTGCCTATAGAGTTCTTTGAGTAAGCCACATTATACGCTGTAAAACATCATTGTCAAGTATCTTTTATAAACGACGTTTTATAAAATATTTGACGGTGTACTGGGATACTTTTATCATTTGTTTTATAAAAGTTAGAGCGTAGTCCTAGCTTCTATAAAATATCTTTCAAAGAACACTGACAGTATAATACGGATGTATGTGCCAATAGCGATAGCCAACCACCTGAAGTAGTGTAAATAGTTCATCATATGGAGCAGTCCGCACTAAGCGGTAATATGTTATTAAACAGATAATCCGACGGAGCGAATACCGACCGATAGGATAGGCCCGCGCCATTGCCACCAGAGCACACACTCGGGTAGGGAGGTGCGGGCCCTCTCACGTACCACGCGTTCCAAGAACAGCGCGCATTCCTGGCCGGACAAAGCAGGGGCCACGGGAGTGCGCCTGCGCCCCTACCGTACGAGTGACGGGAGGCCACCATTTAGCGCTAAACAATTTTACCCAAGCTGCGTGCCGTCTCGTCTGCGACGTGCAGCTGATGCATACACCAACCCGCTCCTTGCTGTCCGGAAACATAAGTGATTTGCTGAAAATAGTAGCACCTTTCTATTTTTTAGGTGCAAAGGGTAACGAGTTATAAAATTAAGGTATTTACTTTCTCGTTCTGCAAACTTTCACCATACATTTTATATCTGGCAGGATGAATATATGGTGATGTTTCTCAGTACCTTGCAGATGCGCTACAGTGACTGACCGGGGACGTGCAAGAGTGTGCGAGTAGTTGAACTTACAATCATTCGCTTGTATTTTCTCTCATAACATAAACTCGGTAGAGGGTGGTAACAGTGCTATTTACCTGTAGTTAGTTTTCCACTCGGGAGTTGCATAGGAAAATCTGTTCATAAATACTTCCATACCTGGCCCCGGTAACAAATGAAGGTATCAAGCTATTGAAATATGGAATTCAACACTTTGTAGTATGCGAAGAAACCAATATTTTATTTTATATTTTATTCTCTCAATATTGTTATGAAAACGTACTATTGTAGATATTGTGCGTTTTAAAAATAACAGTTTTATATCCTTGCACATTACTAATAAAATGTTCGTAGTACTAGTAAAACTAAAGTTTTAGTTTCAGTACTTCGATCGATTAAGAGGGCAAGAGTATTATCCAGGGAACGAAATACTCGCCTTGCCCCTTTGCTTGCTTTTAATACCAAAAACCAGCTTTCATAGTATCTTGCACCGGTCATTGAATAACACTAGTACCCACGTTACATGGAACTACCTATACGGGACAACAATGTTTGTGAGTATTGCAAAACCAAGAATATTACATCTGACAACAGTGACTTTCATGCCACAGATAAGATATGGTGTTAAGCCCCGACATACTACAGTCATTGCCTCTAATCACTATGGCATGGAAATAAAGAGTGCCTGGATATATTCTTGCAGCTTGCATCCCACACGGCTTGTAACTGGACCCAAAAATATAAAAAAATAATTACTATCTGCATGCGGTACTCTACACCTCTTTAATTGATTCAGAAAAGACATCTTATATACTCCGAAAGTTATTATATTAACAAGTTTTAATATTTACTACTTGCTTCTATTTTAAATTATCCCTTTATCAGTTATTATCAACATAACATCAGAGGATAGTTTGTTGCAGTACAATTCTCGTTCCAGGCATGCATCCCACGGCATTTCACATGTAAACCAACGTAGTATGTGTTCCGGTAAAATCATTCAAGCAGTCTGGTGATGAATATGTATATTCCAAACCGATAACGGTAATCCGTATCCGTACATATTATAGAACTGGATGTATGTAACAACCTACGAAAAAAGTGGGGGTGGAAAGGAAGTTTAGCACAAGAAGAACGAATATACAGATTTCATTCATCCTTTATTTGAGAAGGAGAGCACTTGGTGACTTGCAACAAACTTTACACATAATTTCAAACCTGTCGAAACTTTTCGCCGCTATCAATCTCCACAAAATGATGAAAGAAAAAAAAGTTATAACTTCGCTGTTTATGCAGTAAAACGGCCGCATCAGGAGTGACGTTTTAATTTATTATGTCTTCAGTACTTACTGTATTTACACACATTTTGTAGACAGTTCAAAATGGTTCAAATGGCTCTGAGCACTATGGGACTTACCATCTATGGTCAACAGTCCCCTAGAACTTAGAACTACTTAAACCTAACTAACCTAAGGACATCACACAACACCCAGTCATCACGAGGCAGAGAAAATCCCTGACCCCGCCGGGAATCGAACCCGGGAACCCGGGCGTGGGAAGCGAGAATTTTGTAGACAGTATTCACATACAACACTGAATGTACCTGCACAGTTACATCATTGTACGAAGCACAGTTCAGGAGATATGACGTCACAAACATTTAGCCGCATGAAACTGAAACAACAGGGCGGAATTCGCCTGAGTTACAAGAGCATTATTCGTAAAAATACGTGTGGAATATTTTAAATATATATGAAATGTATGTGATATGTAGGTAAATGTGCAAAGGCTCTGGAAAAAGCTGCTCCTAAATCCCTGGATCGATTTTGGTATACATACCACTTACTCTCTGGAAAGAAATACTGTAGTGATGAGAACCAGAAACCTCCTATTGGGATAGGGGTTGATAACGTCGCAAGAGATGGTGGAAATGAGATGGACAGACTGAGAGGAAGAAGGAGGAGATGGACATAGATATGGGTGCGAGCTAACACCCCAAATATGTTCGAGCTCACATGCGGTTCCTCTTCGTCGAAATGTCTTAGCTCAAACTCGTCTAGGTGTTGAACCGCTCGGGTCTGCACCAGCACTGTCCCCTCTGCCAGTACCCGTCCGCGTTTCGCGCGCGCCGAATATTCTCGCTCAATGAATAGGGCAGTTCCCTTCTCTGAAGCCGTCCATCTGATTGGCTACAGCTTATTCTACATTGTTTTAGATTTAAACATATTCCAATAATCAGACCTTAACCACTTTCACGTTCTAAATAAAGTAACAATAATACCCATTACATAATAAACGTAAAATTCTTTTACATAAAACCAATACAATTTCCTTCTTAACTTTGAATGTCACAGCTAGGTAGCCTTGCAGCATTGTGCTTTCTGATAAATAAATAAAGAACAAAAGTAACTATTATGCACTAAGCTTCACAACAAATATTCTATTACGTAACGGTTCAGTAAGGTGTCATGCTGTCATCGTTCAATGTGTTTTGCGTGGAGGAAATGATGGTCTGATTCTTCACTGAAAATACTGATAATTTAAATTTACTGTGTCTTTTAAACGAATGGAGTTACAGAGTTGATATTTACAACATTCGTCAGTTTAATGATGCGCTTCTATATGAAATGTCTGTCGTTAAAATCGACTAAAGAGTTCAGATTTTAGCACTCAGGTCTTTGTTACAAAACTTGTGAATTTCACTTTAACAGTAAATCCTAAAATCAATTTTCAAGTTTTATTGGGATCACCATGATAATTTGTGAAGGATGGTAGATTAAAATTACTGTGGCTTGTTTCCCTGCATTACTACAGAATTAAATAGTTTCCATAAATGTTTCCCTTTATGGCCGATCTCAGGTCCGTCATATTTAACTCTGCTACGTCTCCCTGGTCACAAACGCCTTGTGCTAGGTTCCCTATGACACTGGTTCTCATCTGTCTCTCTCACACACTACAGCGCTTGGGCCTCAATAGACAATAGACGCCTGTGAGTTTCCCCATCTCGTGGTGCACCTGCGCTGTTTGTGGCAAACGGTTCTGGACGACAGGGTTCGTTTCACAGTTCCTAAAGTCTGTCTCTTTCGGCCATATACTTAAATGAGAGGGAAATGCTCGTTAACTCACATGAGGCACGACATAGACAGATGGAGGGGAGGAGGAAATGAATGGGGAGGGAGATAGATAGATAGATAGAGAGAGAGAGAGAGAGAGAGAGAGAGAGAGAGAGAGAGAGAGAGAGAGAGAGAGAGGAGTTATTAGGAGATGGGCTTGAGGGTGACAAGAAGATAGAGGAGAGGAGGAGATGGACTGTAGCGTAAGAAACAGATGGGCAGAGAAAGGAAAGCAGAGGAGATGGACAAAGCTGGATAGAGAGAGGCGGAGGAGGAGATAGGCAGAGAGAGGGTGAGCAGGAGATAAATAGAGATGGACAGACAGAGAGGGAAGGCAGAGATAGACTAACAGAAGATTGGAGTAAATATATACCTGGACAACGCCAGATATTCAGCAAGTTTCTTCTCTCTCTTTATATGAAGCAGAGTGTATGTGTAAATGTCTGGAATCTTCTCCCAAACCCCTGAATCGATTTCAACAAAGTTTGGCACAGAAACTGTAATCCTAACAACTGTCAACATTGTGGGTTTGTATCCTCTTAGCTCCAATAGCGGTAGAGATACAAGGAAAAATGTCTTTTTACAGCTCCTGATGTATAAGCTGCTCTATGTGACAGGTGTGTTCTTTGGGAACTGTATCAGTCTGCCTTACTGACCTGCTTTGCAGGGCAGCCTACATGTCGGGGGAAATAATCTTTTTTCCAGCCCCAGATATGTATGCTGCCCTGCATGACAGGTGTGTTGTGTTGGAGTAGTATTGTCAGCTCGCCTTATCTAACTGTTTTGGATGGAACTCTATAGGTCAGGGGCAAAACAATTGTTTTCAAGCCTTTGTCATGTGGGCTGCCCTGTATGACAGGTAAGTTGGGGCAGTATAGACCTGCTTTATTGACATGTTTTGTTGGGGCTACATGTGTGGATGGGCATGGTGAGGTAAAGTTTAGATAAATAGAGGAGGGAATGGATAGGGAGAGACGGGGTTAGGGGGAATTTGACAGAGAAAGGGCCGGCCGGGATGGCCGAGTGGTTCTAGGCGCTACATTCTGGAACCGCGCAACTGCTACGGTCGCAGGTTCGAATCCTGCCTCGGGCCTGGATATGAGTGATGTCCTTAGGTTAATTAGGTTTAAGTAGTTCTAAGTTCGGGGGGACTGATGACCTCAGAAGTTAAGTCTCATAGTGCTCAGAGCCATTTTTGAACAGAGAAAGGGAGAAGAGGAGATTGGTAGCCACAAAGGGTGGAGGAGGTGGTTGACAGAGAGATGGGGACCAAGAGGATGGACAGAAAGATGTGGGAGAATGAGGTGGACAGAGAGATGAAGGTGGGAGAAATGGACACAAAAAAGGGGGGGGAGGAGGAGTAGATATGTGCAATATATGTGTTGAACTTCTATGCAAGCAAAGCTGTGGAGAAAAGACTAGAGGAAGGAAGAGACTGACACAAACAAAGGGAGGAGGAGGAGGTGTCTTCAGTAGGGTCTACACTCCTGGAAATGGAAAAAAGAACACATTGACACCGGTGTGTCAGACCCACCATACTTGCTCCGGACACTGCGAGAGGGCTGTACAAGCAATGATCACACGCACGGCACAGCGGACACACCAGGAACCGTGGTGTTGGCCGTCGAATGGCGCTAGCTGCGCAGCATTTGTGCACCGCCGCCGTCAGTGTCAGCCAGTTTGCCGTGGCATACGGAGCTCCATCGCAGTCTTTAACACTGGTAGCATGCCGCGACAGCGTGGACGTGAACCGTATGTGCAGTTGACGGACTTTGAGCGAGGGCGTATAGTGGGCATGCGGGAGGCCGGGTGGACGTACCGCCGAATTGCTCAACACGTGGGGCGTGAGGTCTCCACAGTGCATCGATGTTGTCGCCAGTGGTCGGCGGAAGGTGCACGTGCCCGTCGACCTGGGACCGGACCGCAGCGACGCACGGATGCACGCCAAGACCGTAGGATCCTACGCAGTGCCGTAGGGGACCGCACCGCCACTTCCCAGCAAATTAGGGACACTGTTGCTCCTGGGGTATCGGCGAGGACCATTCGCAACCGTCTCCATGAAGCTGGGCTACGGTCCCGCACACCGTTAGGCCGTCTTCCGCTCACGCCCCAACATCGTGCAGCCCGCCTCCAGTGGTGTCGCGACAGGCGTGAATGGAGGGACGAATGGAGACGTGTCGTCTTCAGCGATGAGAGTCGCTTCTACCTTGGTGCCAATGATGGTCGTATGCGTGTTTGGCGCCGTGCAGGTGAGCGCCACAATCAGGACTGCATACGACCGAGGCACACAGGGCCAACACCCGGCATCATGGTGTGGGGAGCGATCTCCTACACTGGCCGTACACCACTGGTGATCGTCGAGGGGACACTGAATAGTGCACGGTACATCCAAACCGTCATCGAACCCATCGTTCTACCATTCCTAGACCGGCAAGGGAACTTGCTGTTCCAACAGGACAATGCACGTCCGCATATATACCGTGCCACCCAACGTGCTCTAGAAGGTGTAAGTCAACTACCCTGGCCAGCAAGATCTCCGGATCTGTCCCCCATTGAGCATGTTTGGGACTGGATGAAGCGTCGTCTCACGCGGTCTGCACGTCCAGCACGAACGCTGGTCCAACTGAGGCGCCAGGTGGAAATGGCATGGCAAGCCGTTCCACAGGACTACATCCAGCATCTCTACGATCGTCTCCATGGGAGAATAGCAGCCTTCATTGCTGCGAAAGGTGGATATATACTGTACTAGTGCCGACATTGTGCATGCTCTGTTGCCTGTGTCTATGTGCCTGTGGTTCTGTCAGTGTGATCATGTGATGTTTCTGACCCCAGGAATGTGTCAATAAAGTTTCCCCTTCCTGGGACAATGAATTCACGGTGTTCTTATTTCAATTTCAAGGAGTGTATATGTGTCAAACGCATGCGCAGGGAAGCCGTGGGTAAAAGCTTGTTAATCAATAAAATATACCAAAAAGCAAATGTGGCTGGTAGCTGGTATACTTTTATAATCGTTCTAAATGAAGAAATGGTGATTGTGTTTTTTTTTGTAGCAATACGATGCCTTCCAGCTCATTGCTTACTTACCTTAGTAATTTTCACAAATAAGCTTTGAAAAACAGTGTAACTCGGTCAAGAAAACCTGCTGACGTCCGACTACACAGGGCATGTCCGTAGAATGCATTTTGTTGGTTGTTAATTGTTGAAAGCTTGTTCCACTCATCTGGTCTAGGTTCACTCGCTGTATGAAGTAATTTCTTTGAAAAATAACTGTGCTACATTTTTACATAGAAAATTCACAGAAAAACTGCCATTAACTCTGCACAAAAGGTGAAGTGCACATTTTCAACGCACAGTTGTTGGTACAGAAGTTAATGTTCATTTACTGCTACGCTATATATTTAATTCGTACGAAACACTCTGAAATTTAGTGAAATGATAATGAAATCAAGACCCTAAGCTGTCGACAGGCGTTGATATACGAGTACATCAACGGGGACAGTTGAAAATGTGTGCCCTGACTGGGACTCGATGCTGGGATCTCCTGCTTACATGGCAGACGCTCTATCCATCTGAGCCACCGAAGACACAGGGGATAGTGCGATTGCAGGGATTTATACATTGCACGCTCCCCTTGAGACCCATATTCCCAACTTAATGTCCACAGGCTACAATCGTAGTGCCCCTGCCCATTACACTCATTATTCGCGGCAGACAATCTTACCGAGTCCCGTAAGAGTACGGGCAATGCGTGTGCATCCAGCACAGAAGAAGGAGGTCAATGGCCGGTTTGCCTATATGAAGATGGTATCTGTTCCTTCGGACATGTTCGAAAGAACAGATACCATCTTCATACTGAAATTTAGTATCCTTATCGAACTAACGGCCTGCCCATCAGAATTTATAACAGTGTCAGTTTACTAACAATCAGATGTTCACGCAGTATTTAATGATTAATTACGATCGCCAAAATTAAAAACTTCCTTTATCCGTAACGAACAAGTTTTTCTAAGTGAAGTACGCGTAAAATGCAATGCGAAGTTGGGACGTTTAGCAAGAAATGCAGTTTTCGCTTTAGCTAACATAACTCAAAAAAAAGGTCACCCTGATCGGAAATTAATGTTCGTGCTGTAAAGTACTTCCTTACTGTACCAGAACTGGATCCAAAGCCCCAGTATTCCGCGCAATCACTCTACCGGCTCCAGAATTCGTATAACAATATACTCCACCTACTTGACCAGTCATTAGCCTTTAAGGAAAATACGCATTTTGTCAAAATATATTCTCTAAAAATTAGTAACAATTTCTTCACGAGTCTGAATGACTGAAGTAGAGATATTACTTTCTCAATACACATACTGGCTGTTTTACGTTATGCCCTCCATACAGCGTACGTGATCCACTGCGTCAATGCACATCAGGTACACGCTCATACACACGTAGTCATTTACAAATTCAAGATTAATTTCTGACATACATTACATTGTGATAGCATTAAAACTGTGCATTTGTTAATCGAAAACAACTTGAAATCACACAAGAAAATTCGAAAAGTTTCGCAATAGCATGCCTCTTACGTTTTCCGTTAAAAGCTGTGTTACCATTATTTGACGTGTTCACCTATATTTCTTCTTTGATGCGTGTACAATGTCATACCAGCGCACCAGGAAGACATTTTCTATGCAATACAGAAAATTTCAAGTTTTTAAGTAAATATTTGTATCTCATCAAACTACTGAAGTTATCAACTTCAGATTGAAATGATGAAGTACTGTTGCTGGTTGACAGCGCTATGTCTGCAGTCATGGACTGTGCGCCTGGTCCCGATGGAGGTTCGAGTCCTCCCTCGGGCATGGGTGTGTGTGTTTGTCCCTAGCATAATTTAGGTTAAATAGTGTGTAAGCTTAGGGACTGATGACCTTAAAAGTTAAGTCCCATAAGATTGCACACACATTTGAACATTTGACAGCGCTATGTAAAGCTTTATTGCAATCAGTGTACTGAAACAGAAAAGTTAAATCACAGGTTGGTGTATGGTTTAGCAATCGATAGGCGTACGAACTGCAGTGTATCAGCACCTCCACCATGTAGAGCATGGGAATAGGTCAGTCTGGCTTATACAGGGTGCGGCGCTTAAGTCCGGACAAATGAAACTTTTTTTTAAAAGCAAATTTACTAAAACAAAATACAAATTAAATTCTTTTACATATAAGTAGTGATATCTTTCCACGTTACCCGACATAACCCCCTTCAGCCGCTATGACCGCCTCCAGTCTTGTCCTGAAGCGATCGCACGAACTCATTAAAACAGCGCTGTCCAGATTCGCGAATGCTGCTTCGACAGCAATGCCTTGAGATGTGACGTCATGGTGCCTCGTCTTATTGGTAACCTTTTCGATTACGCTCCAAACATAGTAGTCGAGGGGGTACAAATCCGGGCTATTTGGCAACGAGAACTCCTTTGACCAGTATATGTCAGCGTTATCCAAGAACCAGTTTTGGGCTAAATAGCTCAAATGTGTTTCTCCTCCGCCATCTGACGCATTGTTGGCTCGCTGACATTCTGTACTGACGCCAATTTTCTCAGCTATTGTCCCGGGTCCTCAGAAAGCAGCGTCAAAGCCTTTTCGATGACTGCCGCAGTTCGTGACACGCCTTTCCTCGAATGAGGTTTCCTCCCGGCGTTAGCGGAACATTCCACAGACTTCTCTGAAGCATTATATTTGGCCACAATATCGTAAACAGTTTATCTCAGATACCCAAAGAATCGAACTATTTCCGCACTTGTCCGTAACGTCTCGGCAGTCTTGAGGTTCTGACTGTTTACTAGATGCCTATGGCCTTCAACAACGCCAATTGCGACCTTGGGCTGAACTACGATATGGCGGGAAATTCAAATTAAAATGTCCGGATTTAAGCGCCGCACCTTGTATCTACACATAAAATATACATAGACACTCAACACAACCTGTTAAAGAGGGATTACATATTGGTACGCCACTGTGTGCTCTAAATTTAATAATGAACGTAATTTCGCTAATCAAACCATGTGCTTAGTAAGAGTGACAGAATATCAGAACATTCAGACAGCAGTTACGTCCGGATCATCTAACACGCAAACGTTGTTTCTCAAAAATGGTTGAAATGGCTCTGAGCACTATGGGACTCAACTGCTGAGGTCATTAGTCCCCTAGAACTTAGAACTAGTTAAACCTAACTAACCTAAGGACATCACAAACATCCATGCCCGAGGCAGGATTCGAACCTGCGACCGTAGCGGTCTTGCGGTTCCAGACTGCAGCGCCTTTAACCGCACGGCCACTTCGGCCGGCCCGTTGTTTCTCGACACGGTCATCTGCATGTCTATGGGAACTGTATTTCATCTAATCTTGAAAAATAACGATTCATCAAAGTGTCTGTAAAGTTATTCGATGCTAATGCGACGAAAATAATGCAGTTACTCGTGCTGGTAACGTGCAGACCACAGCCCTGGAGAGGGAATGCCTCTGTTAACGGGAAATACATGTTCTGACATCTACATCAGTAGTGTGGTTGTCCCGAAAGCCCATCGCAGACAGACTTGCTAAGTCTTCGCGGCTAATGGTTTAATACGACAGGCGTTTGACGGAGCGAAGAAAGGTCATATCACTGACCTCTGTTCGGAACACCAGCCCTTTAACAGGCCAGAGAGGAAAACGGGTGCTCACTTCGAGCTACGTTGCCGTACCTTTTATTAGATATACTCTGCATTCCCTTGTCTGCGTGCTTTTCGCCAGCGGTTTGAGAAAGTTCACTATAATGTGTTTCCTGCAAGACTATAGAGCTTCTAAACATATCGGGACATTTTGATATCATTCATCATTTTCACCAAATGGATGTTAAACTAAATTGCTCAGAGAGAAACGAGAATAAAGCAAATGGCAGCTAGAGTGGTCGCAATCAGTACTGTTCTACATGCTCTTCTGCATCTCCGTCGTATGCTCGGATTTATCCTGTGTTGAATAGCACTGTAAATTAGTGTTACACCAGTCTGCTAAATATTCATGCCGCTGAATTAATGATTGGCGAAGGTTGGGTACAAATGCTGATAGGCCTTAGATTATTTTATTCGTGATTTTAATAGAGAGAAGAATACTAGATGCGGAAGAATACTAGTTTCATCTCTGATAATTGTTTCGAGACGCTTTGGAATTAAATTTTTATGAAATAAAGCTTCTGCTTATTAAATTTTCAGGATTTCTGTAACTCGTCCTGATGAACTTATCGTGGTAGCGATTCTTCTCGTTCGGAAAAAAATAAAAACAAACCTCATTACAGATACACATACACACAGAGTCTTATTTACGTTCCTCGTTTCAAAGAAGTCATCCCAGTAGAGTCAAAACATTAGCCAGACCCTGGCAGCTAGTATTTGCTGCAATCTCAGCCGACTGAGTTCGCTAACACTCATTAATCATCTAGAGGACGATACTTCACACACTGTGAGGGAAGAGGCTGGTCGCACTTCACGGTTTCACGAACATCGACGAAATCGAGTGCGAAACAGTGATTAGATATGCTTAAGTTTCATACATAAAAATTCATTACTGAAATACACTGGGAGATAAAGAAATCTACGTACTCAGAACTGGACTAATTTGTACCCTTTCAACAGATTTATAAATGATTGGAGAGAAGGGCATCTGGGACACACGTCCGAGTGCATTATTGATGCTACAGTTGGGGTGGTACGATTAGATAGCTTTATAAATGTGAACGGTCATCCCGGCAGCAAAAATTCCTCTAAGTGATTAACCGAGGAGCCACAGGGAGTGTCGCGTCTGGACGAATCCCCAGCCATACAGACCTTCATGTTAATACTTTTATTTGAATATGGATGAGCATACGTGCTATTGTTTTAAAGATAATGTGAATATTTACTCCAACAAAGGTAACCACTAAGGCATGAACCAAATTGAATTTCACAAGGAATGTGGTGCCCGAGTCTGCATTTCAGATTGCCTACAATTGATCTACTTCACGTGATACGACGGAACAAAATCTATTACCGCCTACTCCAACTTATGAAAAACATTAATTATAGTTTACAGAATCAGATTTTCACTCTGCAGCGGAGTGTGCGCTGATATGAAACTTCCTGGCAGATTAAAACTGTGTGCCCGACCGAGACTCGAACTCGGGACCTCTGCCTTTCACGGGCAAGTGCAAGTGCTCATTCTGGAAACATCCCCCAGGCTGTGGCTGAGCCATGTCTCCGCAATATCCTTTCTTTCAGGAGTGCTAGTTCTGCAAGGTTCGCAGGAGAGCTTCTGTAAAGTTTGGAAGGTAGGAGACGAGGTACTGGCAGAAGTAAAGCTGTGAGTACCGGGCGTGAGTCGTGCTTCGGTAGCTCAGTTGGTAGAGCACTTGCCCGTGAAAGGCAAAGGTCCCGAGTTCGAGTCTCGGTCGGGCACACAGTTTTAATCTGCCAGGAAGTTTCAATTATAGTTTAGATACTTTCTTAATTATAGACTTTCCCAGCGTTCTCTTACGAAACAGGGACTATTCGCCGAAACCTCATTATACGACGGGCGTTCAATAAGTAATTCAACACATTCTTTTTTTCGGCCGGTTTCATTTGAAAATATGCAGAATTTGTTGTGGAACATTTCCGCTTCAGCCCCTACAGTTTAAGGGGGGTAGGACGTCAAACGGGCCGACTTGGAGCAGGAGAGGCATCACAGCACATTTCAATTTCCAGTGTCTATACTTTTACAAATAAATTCATAAAACTTTGTTAGCATCACCAGGAAGGATTCAGGATTCACCGTCATTGCAGTGGAAGTTCGAAAACATAGCAAAATAATTTTTTTGCGTGTGAAATTTCATCATTTTTCACTTACTAATGGCTGCATTTGTTGCTATAGGTACACTTTTCTTCATAAGTTGCAGAGATTCTTCGATGAATTTTGCACAGCATACATACCATACTTACAGGTATATGAAACTCTAGTATTTATATAATTTATGAAAAAACGAATTATCTGTTGTATTTTAAACTTCATGTTTAGAAAAAACACAAATTTTGTAGTTAATTACTTCAATTTTTACCACAGTTTTTAATAGATTTGGAAAATTCTAGAGTTTCATACACCTTTAAGAATGGTTTGAATGCTTTGCAAAATTCATCGAACCATCTCTCTTACTTATGAAGAAAAGTGTACCTATAGCAACAAATGCTGCCATTAGTAAGTGAAAAAATGATGAAATTTTACATGTAAAAAAAAAGTACTTCGTTATGTTTTCGAACGTCCACTGGTATGAGTGTGAATTCTGAATCCTTCCTGGTCATGCTGACAAAGTTTTATGAATTTATTTGTAAAAGTATAGACAATGGAAATTAAAATGTCCTGTGGTGCCTCTCCTGCTCCAAGTAGGCCCGTTTGACGTCCTACCCACCTTAATGAAGTACCAGTAGGTGTCGGCGCTATACTTAACCTTCAAAATGGCGTGTGTAACGTAGGTTCGTTCCAATCAGAAAGCTGTCACTGATTTTTTTCCGAAAACCAGAGTATCGCAGATCTTCATAGGCGTTTGCAGAATGTCTACGGAGACGTGGAATTCAACAAAAGCACGGACATACAGACCCTCACAGCAAGGTGGGGTAAGGCCGTCGCATTGAACGGAGATTATGTTGAAAAACGGAGTTTCGCAGCCAGAAGAGAGGGAAATAATATGGTGTATTGGAATCCTGAACAAAACCGACATGCTTTCAGAAAAAAAAATTGTTGCATTACTTACTGAAAGCCTCTCGTATGACATGGGAACGTAGCCGCAGTCTACTTTTCACAGCAGACCTGCCATTTGTGACAGTGACTAGATCGGATTGTGAAAAAAAATGGACTTTGTACGGGCGCTGCTGATGACCGCACGGTTGAGCGCCCCACAAAACAAACACCATTATTATCATCAACAGCAGACCTACGGTAGCGTTGGAAACATATTTCGCATGCTTACACACGACAACCTAGACGGCTCGATCGTAGTGCAAGAAACTAAGTAAGATAAAATAAGTAAAAATCAAACTGTGGAAGGACCTACGAATACCACCTGACCATGTGATGAGTTCAAATGGCTCTAAGCACTATTGGACTTAACATCTGAGTTCATCAGTCCCCTAGAACTTAGAACTACTTAAACCAAACTAACCTAAGAACATCACACACATCCATGCCCGTGGCAGGATTCGAACCTGCGACCGTAACGGTCGCGCGGTTCCAGACTGAAGCGCCTAGAACCGCTCGGCCACACCAGCCGGCGAGTGATGAGTCCTGACAAAATTGAATTTCTCGGTCGCAAGGAGAAAGCACAGTATCTGCTGTGTAATCACAAAACACAGCGGTACCTAAAGAAGAGCGTCCGGTTGTTTGCTTGTATCTGCAGTTTTATTCCGATTGCGATGAAATTTTGTACTCTATACCTTCAACACAAGAGGTATATCTACATAACATTTCATAATTTGACTTGAAACATATGTATGTAACATATAAGGGGGAAAGGTTGTTGCAAAAAAATCTTCAAAAGTTCTTAGCCGATTTACTTATAATTTCCACTTTCAGGTGAAACAATGGAGAAAATTAATGAAAAATTAAATGCCTAACAAGGGAAAAAATATCGTTATAAACTGAATGTAATTCATACATGGAGAGTAAATTACAGCGGCAACAACCATGTTGGAGATAGTAGCATCAGAAGTCACTAGATTTCAAATTCTTATTTATTGATTATCTGCCGTTGTTAATATGCAACGGAACAACGATGGTAGTGAAGAATCTCTTGCAGAACGTAATGGAGGCCACCATCATCACGGATTATGCCGCAGGTGAAGAAGTATTTATTCTTCGCATTGCGTTCATACCCAGTGTTTTAAATATGCCCTTCAATTTAAAGCGATTCTGGTTTTCCGTGCGGCTTGCATTCGCTACAAGTATCAAAAAGCACAGGGCCAATCATTTTGTGCGGCAGATATTAGACATTCCTGGCTACGCCGGGCGATGCAGCTAGTAATAATACGTAGAAAGCAATATGTAGCGACATACCAGCTCCTAATGAAAATAATACTCTCGCGTCCAAGACTACGGCAAAGTAATTTTGCCAGACAGTTCATTATCCGTATCCAGGTTTTCATAGCAGCCAACGGTCCGGGGAAACGATGAGTGCAGCAGTTTGGCGGCGGACACAAAGGACAGACTTCACGCAGGTTGCAGGTTATCCGCCGAGCGCTGCGTGATTGGTCGCCGAGGCAAGCTCCCCTCTATATCTGCACTGCCCTCGGCGAAAGAGCACCCTTAGCAGCATAGGGGCCGCTGGTTACTATCAATATCTCTGCCGTGCATCAAAGGGGAATCCGAAATAACAGTGTCGCGACGGCATCGTCCCTATGCAACCTCCAAGTGATCTGTTTGCGTATTGCTTCCCGTGCCACACACGGCTGGACTGTCAGCAGCAGCCCTCACTAAACACTGCAGCCCCGTATCGTCCGTTGTATGTTCACTTCCATACGCGTACGCCACCAGTAGTGAATGCCTGAGATTTAAGCGTCGTTTTTTCACCGATAAATTCTGTTCAGCACGGAGAGAGAGGGTGAGACGGGGAAGGGAGGGGGGAAGATGCAGAGATGGAGATGGAGGGAGGGAGGAAGAGAGGAAAGAGAGAGAGAGAGAGAGAGAGAGAGAGAGAGAGAGAGAGAGAGATATGAACGTAGATAAGCAGAACTACACGTAAAGAAATGAAGGTTTGAGACAAACACGCAATTCTTCAAATGTTGCTTTGTCTTTCGCTGAGAGTGTATATTTAAGTATGAAACTTAATAGTTCGACATCGTTGCGAGGAATCGTAATTATGCTCTATGGAACAAGCAAGTAAGTGAAATAAAATGTGACAGATTCCTCGTGATAGGAAAAGGCCTATAGGAAGGTGGATTTACGTCACAAAGAAATAAGCATGGAAAACGTGAATGTGAAAAGTTGAAGACCGTAACGTGCAGAGAAAGCTGGAAGGGGCCTGTATCCAGCAGTGGATGATAAATGGATGGTGATGATGATCAGTCCTGCTACAGTCTCACGAATATTTCGTTGCACAGATTGGACATGACGTGGTGTCTTCTCCCACCGTCACCACCGCGCTACACAGGATGGTCGCGTGTGTGGAGTAGGAGAAGTTTCCAAGTAAATACGATTGCAGTTTGTATTTGAAATTGATTTTATTAGCTATTGAATTGTTGTCAGCACTGTGTAGATGGTGAAAAGTCAACGGCTGTATACTTCACTCCTTCCTGTGCCACACTAACGCTGAGTGAAAGGTAATTAAAGTCAGTTTTCAATTTAATATTATATTTATGAATTTTAGTATTGGTTTCGAACTGTGACAGACTATAAGCAATAGACTTCATAAGGGAAGATGCATAGGCTACTGTGAGTCTCTTATAAAATTACCTAAGTTTTCAACGAGCTTTCTATGAGAAGTTTTGGAGTGAATACCACGTATTATCGTTTCTGCATCCTCCAGTGCAACAATTACTTTTGTCTTCAGTGACGAGTTGCTCCAGAAAATGATTCCATAAGAAGTTAGCGAACGAAAATAGAAAAGGTAGCCTACTTCTTTATATTTTCAGCTCCAAAATTTAACATTATCCGTGACACAATAGTTTAAGAGCTTAGACGATTAACCAGTTCTGTAACATGTGAATTACAGTTCAGGTTTTTTCAGTATAAACGCTTAAAAAGATATAATATTCACTTTCAATTATATATTTACCTTCATGCATTATTTCTAACGTTGTGGTACAGAACAGGAGTTCCCTTCACCCACCTCCCGTCGTTTCCTCCGGCCTCATGGCCAGCCCATCTCAGTTTAAATTTCGTAACCAGGCTTAAGGTTCATGGGATATATAGTCAAAATGACAGAATTTGTAATTTGATGTTTCATCAGCCTCATTCGTATGGAGCACACATGCAGTACACTTATAATATGCAATGAATGTCCTTGCATAAGTCAAAATAAAACCATGAAATACTAATATATCGGTTTGTAATCCATTCCACCATTTTGGTAAAGGCATTCATAAAAAGATTCCACATGCCCTTATAGCATCGTATTGTACTGTATTGTATTGTATGTTAAGCGGGGGCCTAGAAACGGCGGAGAGGCTCCGTCCCCTCGGCAGTCGTAGTGGTCCACAACCCCACGACGACTACCGCTGTCCACTTCGCCCCTCCGCCGCCCCACACCGACCCACTCTTTCAGGGTTATTGTGCGGTTCGGCCCTCGGTGCATCCCCGCTAGGGAACGTCTCACACCAGACGAGTGTAACCCCTATGTTTGCGCAGCAATCGCCGACATAGTGTAGAGAGGAGGAATAAGGGGAACCAGCCAGCATTCGCCGAAACAGATGGAAAACCGCCTAAAATCCATCCACAGACTGCCCGGCTCACCGGACCTCGACACAAGTCCGCCGGGCGGATTCGTGCCGGGGACCAGACGCTCCTTCCCACTCCGGATAGCGTGCGTTAGACCGAACGGCAAACCGGGCGGGCTTACAGCATCGTAGGACGCATTCCTCTCTTATTACGTGATGATCGTTTCAGTGCACCACAATCACAACTCGGAGGCTCCACAATATCCCGTTTATCTGAGATCTCTACTTTGTAGGTACTTGTAACAAGCTATTCAGCGTACAGTAGTGGCGGGCGTCTCTAACGAAGCCTATTCCTTCGTAAGACAGGTATGTCGTGAGCAATGGGTAGTATCTTATTATCTCGTATATTGTCGTAATCTCTAAGGAGGGTTTCAGTTCTGCGAAGTTGTGGTGGGTAGTAGATATTGCTTAGCAGGGGAAGCCAGTAGAGAGGGGGTGGTCTGATTGTACCTGTAATCATGCGCATCGTGTTGAGTTCTGCATCGATGATGCTCGTAGTACAGCTATTACACCACACTGAAGCACATTGTTCTGCGGCCGAGAGAAACCAGTGCAAGAGCCGATGTACGCAAAGTCTACATTGACGCCCCCCCAGGTTGTGCCACACAGTCTCTGAATTATGTTGCGAGTTTTTGTCTTTGCTGATGTGTTTTCCAGATGGGTCTTTCTTTATTTCTTTTTTCTTTTATATAAGATGGAGTGCGGTCGAGTGTGATGCCAAAATACTTGGGGTACTTGTTGTGACGGAGAATATTGCCATCAAATTGCACCTTGAGCTCAGTGTTAGCTAGTTTGTTGTTAAGGTGAAACTTTCAAACCTCGCTCTTATTGGTACTGGGCCTCAGTCTCCATCATTTTAAATACGAGTTGACGTCCGCTAAGTGTCGTGTTAGTGTTTCCACTGACTGACCAAGTTATTTTGATTGACAATCCAGAGCGAAATCATCTGCATAGCAGAATTTCCTTGAAGATGTCTTTGGAACGTCAGAAATATAAAGGCTGAACTGGAGAGATGAGAGAACTGAGTCATGTGGAAGACTATCATTTAGTGTCCTTATTGAGCTTTTACGTTCATCCAAGCAACTTGAAAGTATAGACCGAGCGAGGTGGCGCAGTGGTTAGCACACTGGACTCTCATTCGGGAGGACGACGGTTCAATCCCGTCTCCGGCCATCCTGATTTAGGTTTTCCGTGATTTCCCTAAATCGTTTCAGGCAAATGCCGGGATGGTTCCTTTGAAAGGGCACGGCCGATTTCCTTCCCCATCCTTCCGTAACCCGAGCTTGCGCTCCGTCTCTAATGACCTCGTTGTCGACGGGACGTTAAACACTAACCACCACCACCTGAAAGTATCGATTACTAATCAAGTTATTAATAAGAGATGCTGTTGTGCGGCATTTAATTATTTTCAGTAACTTATAAATCATTGCTTCCCTCCAGACGTTGTCATATGCTGCCAGAAGATCGATAAAGGCCACAGATACTGTTCACGAACGACGCAGACGTGTACAGGGAAGGGTCGTACGGGTTATAGCACGAGGCATCGGCAAGTTTTCCTCGTGCCGCAAGATCTGTCTGGGAAACTGAGGAATTACAAAAGTATCTAAAATAAAATACGAGTATATCAGCGACACATGTACATGATTAGCGTTTGGTACAAAGCTCTGAAACTGACCATAAACTTAAATAAATACAGTACAATTTAATCATCGTAAATAGTTGAAAAGATAAGATATCGACTACATTTTAGACCATCAGTTTCTGTAATCAATCGCTACCGTCAAATGAGTAGGAATATCTACCCGACTTGGTTTAAGGTGGACCGACCGCAAATATTTACTCTTCCAGTGCAAATTAAAAGAACATTATTTTTTCCAGTAGACATCTCGAATTGTGATAACGAATGTAAAAGTAGGGCTGCTGCTGACAGATATCGACAGTCCTGCTCCTCACGTTCCATCTGTGAATGGAACAGGGAAGAGTACCATGTGTAACACTCGTCACACACCATACCGACCTTGCGGAGTACAGACGTAGTTGCAGATACTGTAGAATGAAAACGTCGTGACATGAGGTCACATGTGTCAGTGGTTTGGTAACTGTAAAAGCATATTGATGCCTCAAGAACATACAACGACTGTTGTTAACCTTCAGAAGCGATTTTGCTCTCGTTTATATCAGTCATACTCTTTCTGAACACATACAGTTTGTTTTTGAACTGACTAGACTTCCCAAGTCCTCCACAGATTTTTATGATTTAGCTTGGGCGGTAGTGTCTTCGTAGATGAAAAGCGTATATCACATAACTGGCACTCATTGTTCCTAGTAGCATCCATGTGTAACTTAGTTCTGGATTACTATAAAATTTATTGTCACAGAGTTTTCCGTGAACTCAATTAGCATATTATAAGAGTAAAAATTGTCATTTACTAAAGATAAGCACAGACTTTAAATAAATGCCAGAAAGAATAATAAATGGTTGTCTTCTTTATTGGCTTTGGGCTACGCAACGTTTCTCCCAAGTAACTTGATTTACAAAATGCAAGCATTGCATATTTGTACGATAACAGTCACATATAGCTTACATTGCATACTTCCAGTCATTGATGTCATATGGAATAATTTTCTGGGTCAATTTTACATGTAGACACAAAATGTTCATTGCAAATAAATGTGCTGTATGGGATATATGTTATCCATCCTCGAAATTCAAGTAACCAACTGTTTAAAAAATAAGTTGTTCTCAGAACACCCAAATAATACATTTACTCACTTGTGAAGTTTGTTATGAGGGATTAGACATTACTTGAAAATAATTTTATCAGTCACAAATATAACAATAGGAACAAAAACATTCTGCACTATCCACAACTTTGCACAGAAAAGAGTAAAGTATGCTGACATAAAAACATTTGACCCGTCCCACGTGAATTAAAACTGCTGGTGGATAATGTATTTTTATAAACGAATTGAAATCATTTCTACTTGACAGCTCCTTATAATCCATAGATCAGTTTCTGAGTAGACGGTATGCATGTCACGTGGTTACATTTATCGAATTTTGTTTTAGATTACTATTTTAAAATGTCCAATTATATGGTCAGTGTGTAGCCATGTTTTAACAGAGGAAGAGAATTTTATTTGTGAACCTACTGGCACATTATAGCTATCTGTCGCGAATATGATCCACGAAACATACCAGAATTATTTTTTTAGCAATTTATGATAGACACGCAGCAACGACACCTTTAAAACCGACACCATTTTCGCAGGTTGGGCTCGAAGGTCCACCTCTAGTTACAGAGCGAATGCCGTATTAGCAGGTTGCATTAAGTTCCTCTCCATCGTTTTCTAATGCCTGTAAGTCTTCGTTCATTGCGTTTGAAATTGGAGAATTAAGCGAAAGTGGTGCAATGCTCTCTTTCTCCTTAATTTTATTGTGAAATACGACACAGATCAATGTGGAAGATCATATAGATGTCAAATTATTATCTTTGCATTTTTCAGCAGAACCTGGCAAAATTTTTGTCAAGTACGCATTATCCGCTTTTGTTGATTCATTTACTGCTCCTGCCAAGCGACCGTGTGCAAACGTGAAACTTTCTGTTTTAACTTACTTGTCCTATGCGTCCACAAAGGTTACGCTATTTTGATTCTAAAATGCAGTTGGCACGCGACGGCTGTGACATTTCTGCGTGTTAAACAGTACATAATTGTGTCATAAGGTGTCAACGTATGACGAGGAATTGCAATGAAACGTAATTAGCAGTCGCCGAGTTTGCCAGTGAAGCATTCGCGCAGAATTCCACACTCTGCTCACCCGCAAATATGATCATTCCGATCGTGTTAAACGTTCTAGGCGCCCTATTTTGACGATCACACTAAAATGGAACTGACGTCACCATCAAATATGGACCTATTGCAAACATTCCGCTTCCCCTAACGTACTGATTATAATGAAGTCTTAGACCGTATCAGTCACTAGCATACGGCTATATCGGGACTTGGCTGACCTATTGAGCCACGTTTCAGGCAGAATTAGTTTGTCCGCTTACATCCAGAATTTGACAGATTTTGTTTTGCAGTTCTGTGGAAGATATCTCTTTCGCCGAAGTTCAGACTTCGCCGGTTTATAACTTAGGTAATACTTCGTTTGTAGGTAGATAGTTGAGGGTGTGAATGCTCATAAATACATTTTCACTGAGCGCACATTCAGTACATAAATATTTTTGCAGACTGCATAGTTTAGTAATATCTCAATTTAGACTATCTTGTCTTTAGTAGGTTTTTTTATTGCATTAAGTGATGATGATACCTCCGACGTATGTTGACGCTCTGACTATATCGTAAGATAAAAATCCGTCACTTACTTCTGTAATGTAATTCTGAACCGGCGGTTATGTCGCATAACGGACGCAGGAACCACATAGTTGCCAGAAAACAATAAAGGAATTCACATAAATGAGTAATAAAATCCACAAACAGGAATGGAAATCACAACCCATAGGGAGCGTTTGGAGAGCATAGGTAACACGACCAGTTGTGTCTTCATCATGGCATGTAGACGGAAAAACGAATGGCGGGTTTCAGACTTGGCTGTTAGTAATGAAGTCAAAGAATTAATTGAACGAATGTCGCTTACCATGAAATTGGCGGTGTTCCCTCTTTGTATCCAACATCTGCTTTAACCGAAAGAATAATAAAAAACGCATAGAACCTTTACCTGCAGGCGAGCTCATTAAGGAATGCGGGTGTGACGGAGTTCTGCCAGCACTAGATGGATAGATATATTCTTGGTGGTTGGACACTCATTCCACAGTATTTGGCCATCAAAGGGAGGACGGCATCACCACCTTGTGTGAAAATTTCCTGGTTAACTTCCTAATCTGGCTGCAGTTACTCCCAGGGACAAGAGCCCGTGTGACACTTTTGCTAGCGGCCCGTTCATCGGAAGGGGTGGTTATGTTTAGCGCCCCAGTTGCTGTAATCTGAGAGGAGTAGGCTACGTGGTGCCGAAACGAATTTTATCGTCATCAACAACAACAGTAACCTCACAAAACGCAATACGCTCACTCACCTGTCACGTAGGGCAGACAGAACTACTTTTAACCCTGTGGTGCACAATTTTATTTTTTAGTCAGTCATGAGGCTGCATATGTTTGCAGGACCCAACAGCAATAGGGAGTGCCCACTGCAGTGGACTGTGTCAATTTGTAGCCTCAGGACAGGCTCAAAACCCCAACAAAGAGACCATTAAAAAATGTCCACTGCAGTGAAAATCATGCAAAGGTTAAATCATCCAGTTCGCAAACTGTGTAAGTGCTGTAGTTCGATAAGGATTTTACCACGCATAATCCATACGATAGTCTTGCTACGTGTGTGGGTACGTAAGTACTAGTCCCAACGTGTCACACGTTTTCACTGTACACTCACTCAGTGAGCCATTACTTGTTTCTCAGCTTGTCATACGGAATTTGGAGGCAGTACCATTGACAGCGTCCACTCACTCCCGACTCTGTCACTTTAACGAAGTTTCCATGGCTGATCTTAATGGGTCTTTGTTGACACCGTAGCACCAATTCGTTAGGTGTCGAACAAGTGGATTAATATGGTCAAACTGCCTGGGAAGACTCTGCATATCACAGAATAGAAGCTGTGTTACTGGTGTCAGATCTGCCACCGCTCATGTTGTGAGAGTTCCTCAACCTCTAATTTCGGAATCTCAAAATTTGTCTGTGTACGTCCTCAGTGGGACAGGTGACGCATTGATTTAAATCATCGGTTTCGCATTTAAGAGGGTCGATAGTGAAATTCGCTTTGGCCAGTAAAGATTTTGTTTTCTGTGATCTTCCTAAATGACCTCAGGAAAATGACAGCCGCGGCGAGTAGCCGTGTGGTTAGAGGCGCCATGTCATTAATCGTGCTGCTCTCACGCCGGAGGTTCGAGTCCTCCCTCGGGCATGGATGTGAATGCTGTCTTTAGCGTTAAGTTAGTTTAAGTAATGTTCAAGTCTAGGGACCGGTGACCTCAGCAGTTTGGTCCTTTAGGAATTCACACACATTTTAACATTTGAAAATGACAAGGTAGTACTTCACAAAGGCCACAGTTGATTTCCTACATCCTATCCGTGTCCAACCCAAGTTGGCGCTCGGTCTCTACTGACCATGTCGTCGACGGGACGTCAAACCATAAACTTCCTTCCTTCTGAATAACTTACACAATTCCTGTGGACACACCATATCGTTCAGTTACCACGGAGAAGCGGTGTGAAGGGTTTTCGAAACCAGTAGTGAGGAAGGTGGAGGGAAAGCTTAGTTTTACTTTATTATTCATTTTACAATGGTTGCGATGTCTGCGACTGTATAAATTTAATTCTAGCCTTCATCATCTTCATAATTTATTTATCATCCACTGTTGGATATGGGCCTCTTCCAGACTTCTCCGTACAAACTGAGCGAGGTGGTAAGCCAGTGGACTGGGATAGTCGATCACGGCGGTTTAAAACCGAGTCCAGACATAAAGAATTTTGATTTTCCGTCGTTCTCCTAAATCGCTTTAGGCGAATTCTGGGATGGTTCCTTGAAAAGGATAGGAATTATTCCCTTCCTCACCCTTCTCCAATTTGCTCTTGTGCTCCGTCTCTTATAACCTCGCCATCGACCGTTGAAAGCTAATCTTCCTTCCCTCCTATTCTCCAGGAGTCTTTATCAAACTCTGCCCTGCCTGTTTCCTTACGCTGAGAACCTATCCGACAATAGGTCGTCCTCAGGTATTTCCTTATCGCGAAGAATCGCACACAGAAACTCCACAGTGCACCTACCACAATTTCATCTCGCTAAATGCGCTGCCTATAGCCATTTCAGCTTCGTAAGAGTCACTACCGCGTTCTTAGCTTCTAACTTTAGCCTTATAGATTTGTTCGTTTTCATATACATTATTTTTATGTCCCTTATGCATTTTTCAGTTGATGATAATGGAAAGTTCAGTTGCTGAATTTTTACCGCATTTGACATCCACGTTGCTGACTTAACATATTTTTTAATAGTGAACCTTAGGTTTTTCGCTTTGCACAAAAAAGGACAAAGGAAAACATAAAATGCAGCACATCGATCGGAAATAACACTCAACTAGACGATAGTATCCAGAAGAACTGTCCGTACAGCGTAATGCGCGGCGCGCTGTCTAGCAAGAGAGGCAAGTGAGCCAGATGCCGATCGAATGCGTGCTGCGGATTAACGACCGTTCTCCTGGTTCACCAGCCAGACTGAGTGTGGTTTCTAAGCGGCTTTCCGCGTTCGTTTAGGCTGATGTTAAGCTGGTCCCTAATCTCCGCCTCAAAAATACTACACAGAAACAGATAAATTATAACACTTAGAATAAAGCTCACACGATTCACAAGTACATGGTACACACAACTCCCTCCCTTATGTTAAGACTATAGGAACCGGTACGGCAGCCATACTCATAGTTAATCAAAAATAAATTTGCCGAATCATTCTTAAAGTGAAACGTGCCTTAAAAAATTTTCTTTGTGAGACATAAGCTTATAGACTTAGAATTCACAAGGGATGTAGGAAAGTGCACTGCAAATGTTGAGGAAATCTCTTAAAAGACTATAGTGCGACTTGTCCTAGACCACAGGACTAATGTTTCGATTTTTATCAGTTCGGCCTAACGGAAAGCGTCTATTAAATTCGGACATGTACTTCTAGGCCACACAAAATTGTACGAGAGAAGCTAAAGGAACTTAACTGGGAATCGCCGGAATAAGGACGACACTGTTGTAGCGAGACTCTATTGAGTAAATTTAAAAATAAGACGAAGACAAGAGACATTAGGTCATGTACGATTAATCTATCGCTTCTTCTAAGAATGGAGTAGTACGAGGAGTGACTACTACTGTTGAGAAATAACTTCCTCCATGCGCTGTACGGAGGCTTCACAGTATGTAGATGAAGTCACTTGCTGATTTTTTTGTGGTTTTTTATCACTGAATCGATTAGATCTTGTTGTATTTCTGAATTCATATCGACATTGAGACAGTAACGTACAAAATTTTTAACGCAGTTGTCGTGTATTCTCTCGGAGCTGCATACGTGACAAGCGGAATGCATGCTGTTGTTGGATCTAGTGCCCAACTGGTATATCTCTCACTTGCGGGCCGCAATCTTTCAATCTAGCTAACGATGTATGCCTGACGGACCAAATTATCATCTTGACACCAAGGCATTTCCTTACTTGCAGTCTGTAGAGACCATTCTGGTAACTAACATAAAATTTATTGTAATGCCAATATCTGTAATGATTGGCTTCCGTTGAATCTCCGAACTTAGACCCGTCACAGGCTCGATAAGTTACGTGAAAATACGAATATTTGTTCTGGTTCAAGCAGCAATGATTTTCAGATATAAGTTAATTTTCTTCGCCTTATCCGGTTCATTAAACTTTCCTATCTTTTCTGTTATCATTACGCGCTATCTCCGGTTGTGAAGGCGCAGTTTAAATATAAAAACATTGGTGACCGTTTGGTGGATATCCTTGTGATGACATTGTTCCATGAAGCCCTTTCATCTTCATGCAGGTGATGTTTTGTCATGTGGAAAGACAAGCGGAGGTTCCTTGAGATTAGTTAAAATGCGTTATGCATTGCTATCGAATAAAAGCTCAATAGAGGCTCATGAAATGGGCCGCGGCGTTTTTGATAAAAACGGCTTGACACGTTGTAAAAGGTAGTTACAGGTGTGAATATGGAGATAATATCATCAGAAAATTGTTTCGAAATGCAAGAAGACCTGTAGGTGATCAATGCTTTGCGTGAACACGTCAACTGACACTCAACATAATGTTATGTAGAGAGTAAGTAGGAGAAAAGATTAGAGTTTTACTTATTAATTTCATCATCGTCGATCGATCACTTGTACAATCACTCTCATCCGTCAGAGACCCATATTGAAAGATGTAACGTGGAACGACCACGTCAGTATAGTTCTGGGTAAAACCTACGTCGGCGGAATCATTAGGAAGTACAGCACATAAAGTAAATCCACGAAAGGAGTAGCTTAAAAATTTCTTGTTACATATATTCTTAAGAACTGTTATTCAGCCTGGAACCTACAGCAAGTTTAAGTGACAGAAGGGGTCGGTGCGGTCCAGAGAAGAATTGCCCAATTTGTAGTCACTGCTTTGTTTAAATAGAGAGAGGGCATCCTAAAAATACTGAACAACCATAGGTGGAAAACGTTAAAGGAGAAACATTGTGCCCACATAAAAACTTTGTCAAAATTCCGAAGCTGCATGATGAGAGAATAAGCATTTCACTTTCTTCCACATGCATTTAACTTGATTATTATAACAGTAATAAAGCAGAAATTCAGATTTACAAAGCAGGTGCCGGAAGTCGTTCTTCCACAATCCATAGACGAAAAAACAGAAGGGAAGAGCGAAATAGGTGAACCATGTATCCTCCTCCACGCACCGTGAGGAATACAGATGTCGATGTAGAAGTGATTTAGGGAAATCACTTGAAACCTAAATTACGACCACCGAGCGGATCTGCCCTCCGACAGTACCTGATTATACGCTCCGCAAGCCATTGTACTTGCGTTGAAGAGGATACTTAGAACCAGTGTTAGCGATTTTCTGTGCTTTTTAATTCTTGTATGAAGCGAGGGAAAAATGACAGGCTTTCTTTCCTCTGTACGGGTCGTGATCTTTGTTAAATTTCCATGATTGCTATGCGACATCTAAAAGTCATTATAAAAAGATTCATCAGATTTCACGAGACTATAGATTCTACATTAATGACGATAGGAACTTTGGATGAATTTTAAGTTATCTGTCCTAACAAAAAGTTTGTCTTTGCACCAGTTGTAAGTTTCCGGTTCATGCGGCTCCCTGTATGGGGTCTCCCCTATAGAACTAGGTCATTACATTCTATGCGTCGATTTGAGATTGCAATAACGCAGCAACGAAAGACATTTTGCGCTCTTCGTTGCAACAGCTGCAATTCAGTCAAAACAGTGAGGTGTGTTTTAAGTCGACAGTGCGGCAGTGCGCCTCCTACAGCTCAAAGCATTCACGATGACACCGGCGGTTCCAACACACTGTTTTTAGGACGGGAACTCCACAGATTGCTCACCTATGCTCGTTAAATACGTAGAGCGCATTCAGATGAATTTCGCACGTAGTCCACACTACCAACTGGAGTACGCAATTCCTAATGTATCTGGAGCGCTTCGCAGCCACACGACGTTTATGTTTCAAGCGATGCAGGATTCACGATGGTGATCAACAACAACATTAGAGACCTTAGTTTCTCCCGGCATATACACGGCAATGAGAACTTGAACCACTTTTCAGAACACCTGAATTCAATCCACCCGAATATTCATTTCACGGTGGAGGTGGAAAAGGATGGCTATCTTCCCTTCCTTGATGTGTTGGTCACGAGAAAGGTGGGTGGTACGTTGGGACATGCCGTTTATAGGAAACCTACTCACACTGACGTTTCTCCCTGGTTCAACGTGAACGGGTACTTCGTATCTTGGTTTGCAGGGTCAATGTCACCTCGGATCCTGACAGTTTTTCAGCTGAGTTAGGCCATCTCTAAGTCACCTTTCGTCGGAATGATTATAGCGAAAGACAGATTAGATGCGCGTTGCAGTATCGACAAACTGTGCACCGGGTGAGTGATGATAATACCGAGGTGGCACCAAACTCTACGACCTTTTGCCTTACGCAGGGAGCACTGCGACCAGGATTGGTCGTATTTTGCGGAAATATGAAGTAAAGTATGTTTTTCGAGCACTATCTAAGATCAGGGTCCTTTCAGGATACGTAAATGATGATCTTTCTTAGCATAACGAGGGTGTCTACCGTATTCCTTGGAGTTGCAGCATGTCGTATATTGGTAGGACTACCAGGGCTGTAGAGGACAGGTGTACTAAGCATAGATGACACAAACGCTTACAATATCCGAGCAAATCCACCATCGCAGAACATTGTCTAAGCACCGTTCATCCTGTAGGATTTAACAACAAGGAGATTCTGGCATGCACTTCCACCTATTGAGATAGTGTTATTAAGGAAGCTGTTGAAACTAAATAAGCAAGTAACCTTATTAGTAGATATGGTGGTTTTTGTTTAAATTCTGCGTGGAATCCTGCTCTCAGTTGTCAGAAAAACTGAGAGATAGAGTTTGTGGTACCTGACCGATTTGTCATTAATTTCACTATCGATAACTTCTGACGTCGGTCATCTTTATATACTTATATGGATATGGTGTCTGTTCTTTCGGACATGCCCGAAAGAACAGACACCACTGGTGACCTGCAGCCGTCTGGAACGAAATTAGAATTATATTAATATCTTCAGCTGTTGACAGGCGTCGATATATATCAACGGGGACAGGTGAAAATATGTGCCCCGACCGGGACTCGAATCCGGGATCTTCTGCTTACATGGCAGACGCTCTATCTATCTGAGCCACCGAGGGCACAGTGGATAGTGCGACTGCAGGGACTATCTCGCTCATGCCTCCCACGAGACCCACATTCTCACCTTGTATGCCCACACACTACGTTCGTAGTGTCCCACCCCAACACACTCATTACTCGTGGAAGACATTCTTACCAAGTCCCGTATGAGTTCGGGGAATATGTGTGCATCCGCACAGAAGAAGAAGAAGAAGAAGAAGAAGAGGGTCATGGCCGGTATTGCCAGAACTTATATGGATATGGTGTCTGTTCTTTCGGACCGATGTTTCAAATTCGCTTGAAAATGGCTGGGTGTACTCCTGTCGAAATATCGGTGGTTGTCGACGACGACACCCTGAGGGATTCCCGTAAGTTACTTGAACAGCACTAGAGCTTTGCGAATTCATCCAGGGCATGGAGGTGGAAGATAAGTTTCCTTTCGTGTTTAGTGCTCACTGATGAAGCTACGTTCCATTTATGTGGTAACTGAGACATCACAAGTTAAGAATAAAGGAACGCAGCTGCCAGGAACGATAATTGGGAATGAGAGAGTCTCTCCAAGACCTCATGTTTTTTCCTTGCGAGAAAGACTGTTATTTGACTTATGTACCTGAAAACGTTGAATATCTGGCTATTTCCACAACTGCGAAGCACCCCAACACTGGTGCCTGCGCGTGAGAACATTTCTTAATAAAAGTTGCCTCAAAGACAGGAGGAGATCGTAAGGGCCTTACGGATCTCACGGTCAGTTACTTTTTTTGTGGGATTTCGTAAAGTAGTGCTATTCAAAAACTTTGGGTGCACTGCGATGCCGTATAGCAACAGCACTGAACGCATTAGCTCCAGATCTGAGATGTAGTTGTAACAAGTACCCCAAGGAGGTTTTACGTGCGTGCACATAAAAAAATGTACCCTTACCAGATCGGATGGTTGTTCTGAAAATAAAAATTTATAGTCCTTCGCATGAGTTGGATTTCACCCCATGCTTCTACCTTCATTGATGTGGAAGATATGGTCTTGAGAAAGCGGATCAATCTTTTTGTATCAACCCGTGCAGTGATGCGGCCACACAGTCTTCCTCGAATACAAGTTAATTACATGCATCCGCGGTGGTTTCGCAAGAACTGCAACCTGGGGTCCTCTAAATGTTCACCACCAGTCTTGTAATCGGGTGCTGTCAGGTTCTTCCCTGTTTCCCCTATCACCGTTAATATCTGAAGATGATATTTTCGTCAGTACTTAGTCGGCAGTGCTCCCGTAGTACAGTAGATTTTACAGAACTTGCGTGGCAGAGCGAGCAGATACAAAGCCTCTATGAAGCTGCCGCTGCGGTCTCGTCTTGACAGCTTTGTTCCTGGCTGAGACAGCGCTTCCTCTGCACTCTGTAATTTGCCCTCTGCTAACTTGTGATCAAAGTTGGCTTAATATTCTGCGCAAGGAACTGAATATGCACGTCTTGCCTGTAAATGACGAAATAACACATCTCGGTCACACTCTCTTCCTGTTCAAATATATTACGTTCGTCTTTACGTAGAAATTTTAAGTCGTTATTATACGGGATAGCTCAGGAGAAAATTTATGTATTTGATTAGATGAGAAATTTATCTTCGAGTGAAGCGATTCATGGAAATGAGTTCAGTACTCTTTGGGTACAGGGTAACGGGTATATGAGTTTAACACTTAAACATAAAGTATTACGCTAATGAGGAACACTTACATGGACGCATTGGTGAATTCGTCTATTAGGAAACAAACTAATGCCTTCAAACGGTGTAAGCCGAATCGTCAAAAATTCCACCACTGACTTCGCGTAATGTTACGAGGGGCGTTAAACAAGTAATGCAACAATTTTTTTCTCTCGGCCACTTTCGATGAAAAAATGCGGTATTTGTTGTGGGACATCATGGCATATCCCCACTTCAGCCCCTATAGTTTCATGACGTTCTGATAGGTGGCGACGCTATACGTAGCCTTGAAAATGGCATCTGCAGCGGAGGTGCATTCCAAGCAGAGAGCTGTCATAGGGTTCCTCTTGGCGAAAGACCAGAGCATCGCAGATATTCATAGGTGCACGTAGAATGTCTACGGAGACCTGGCAGTGAACAAAAGCACGGTGAGTTACTGGGCGAGGCGTCTGTCATCGCCACAAGGTCGCACAAACCAGTCCGATCTCCCACGTACCGGCTGGCTGCACACAGCTGTGAGTCCTGTAATGTTGGAACGTGCGGACACTCTCTTTCGAGGTGACCGACGGATCACAAACACCTCACTGCTCAGCTGAACGTCTCTGTTGGTAGTGCAGACACTCTTATCTACTAGTTGGGGTACTCAAAAGTGTGTGCCCGGTGGGTTCCTACGCGCCTAACAGAACTACTTAAACCTAACTAACCTAAGGACATCACACACATCCATGCCCGAGGTAGGATTCGAACCTGCGACCGTAGCGGTCGCTCGGTTCCAGACTGATGCGCTTAGAACCGCTCTCGGCCACACCGGCCGGCTTTCTGGAAAGGTGCTTCGCTCTGGGCGTTCCTTCTGTACCGTGCGAAGACAAAGTGCACTTATAACTGTGACAGTACACACTGGAATGAGTAAGTCAGTGGAATACCATAGCAGATAATACCATAATGTGTTAGATCTTTGGAGACATGTAGAATCGAAACTATTGCCATCTAGAGCCATGTCGCCTTTGGAGTGAGAGACGTCATGTCGACTGTCGCGTGTGAGCCTAAGGGAGAAATGACTATCTGTATATTTCGTTACTCATTTTAAACCCTCCTATTTTAAAGTCACGGTACACGAAATAAACGATGTGGTCAGTAAAACTGTTGCACAGTATTGCTCTTCCTATTTTCTGGCAGCAATTCTCTGAATTCTTCCGATGTCTGTGTGACTGCTACGGTCGCAGGTTCGAATCCTGCCTCGGGCATGGATGTGTGTGATGTCCTTAGGTTAGTTAGGTTTAAGTAGTTCTAAGTTCTAGGGGACTGATGACCACAGATGTTAAGTCCCATAGTACTCAGAGCCATTTGAACTTCCGATGTCTGTTATCAGGCTGGAAACGTATTTCAGATTTGTACACTCTGACAATTTGTATGTAGTTCTTTTTAGATATTTGCTGCGCTTTCCCATAAATCTCTCAACAAATCTAAGTCTTCCATTCACCTTCCATACCAAGAATTAGAAGTGTTCGTCCCATTTTATATCGTTTCGTAGTAAAAACCTTCGATATTGGAACTGTACGACAGGCTACTACTAATCCAATAATTGGATACTATCGGAATTTTTCTCTTTGTTATAGGCCTTATTTTACATATACCAACATTTAAAGAAAGCTGCAGTTTAGTACTCCACTGCAAATACTGTGCTAAGTGTTATACATTTAGCCGGCCGAAGTGGCCGTGCGGTTAAAGGCGCTGCAGTCTGGAACCGCAAGACCGCTACGGTCGCAGGTTCGAATCCTGCCTCGGGCATGGATGTTTGTGATGTCCTTAGGTTAGTTATGTTTAACTAGTTCTAAGTTCTAGGGGACTAATGACCTCAGCAGTTGAGTCCCATAGTGCTCAGAGCCATTTGAACCATTTGTTATACATTTCCTTGCAATCACCGAAGGACGGTAACTTCCTGTATGCAGCAGCATCGTTTGCAAGAAATCTTTGAGCGCTGCTGCTCCTGTCCGCTATGTTCTGTACGCACACTGACAGCAATGAATTTGACTGTAAATTATTGAGGATTCACTTATTGCCCTTTTTACTGTTTGCACAAGTTGCTATTAAGTTTTCTGTAAGGTATCACTTCATCCTCTTTCATAGCGAGCTGCAGTGTCTTGAGTGAAATTCAGCCGATTATCTTCCCGCGCTGGATTTAAAGGGTATTTCAAGCTTTTGACTGATGAAATTTCATCAGCTGAACGGTTAAAATGCAGCGGTAACGTTAATCTGTATAATGAAGACACGCTTTATGGCACATGGAAGCGAGCTCGCCGTGCTGGGAGGCTGCTGATGAATATGCCGCGATGTTTGCCTCCGACGATATCGACAATTCTTCTAACATTCCTCCATGTCAGTCATCACCTTAATATCTGGTAGTATGAGTGCATTTATTGACCCCTGGATGACGTGATCTTGGCGTAATTCTGCTACAATTACAGAAATAGTACCAGCACGGCATTAGTGAAAATATCAGTAGAGTTGCCGACGTCAATTTCTGACGGTGACGACAGAGCGAATCGTCGAAAGCTAGTGGTACCACTCAAACATAATGCGATAGAACGACCGAGATAACTTTTTACCAGAATATCGTCTCAGAAAAATCTCTGTTTTCTTAAAGTCAAAACAAGGTTGAACTTTTCCATATTTTATCACCTCGTCTTATTCGACATTCTCGATTCAACCATCAAGGAGGATCCTAACGACTTCTATCTTTTCGATTAACTTCTTCATGTTGATGATCATCGGCTCTGTTTTGGGCAGTATGGTCGCTGATGACTTGTTACTGGCTCGCTACCAGCAATGCCAGTCACTCCTGCTAGCGAAACGTCAGAGAAATCGTTAAACGTCGGGCGAAGATCCTGAGACCCACGCTCTCACCATCTTTATCGACGCTTTCGAAAATATCTTGTGTGTATGCAGCCAGGAGATCTAGAACGCTTCACTCACGTCTTGTACCTCAGTTAAGTTATTCAAGGAAGCTGTATATAATGCATTCAGTTTAAATTCACAAGACATTTATGGTCACCGCTGGTAACGTATTCGTAGTTTTCCCAGTCCATACTAGACAAACTAGTCATCTATTACTGTTGTGGTTCAGTCCGTGGGTTGTGGTGCTATTGGATGTAGATTAACTTGTAATGAGTCTACGACAGATGTGACTGAATATGGCGGCCGCTAGAAACTACTAATGTAAATCCCCAACTGCCATTCACTCTTTCAGTGTGTGTTCTCGTTAGGAGTGATTTTAAACATCCTTAGGTTTAATGTTTTTTCTTGTTGCTATAATCACTTTATCCCTCATGGAGTCTAATCTGTCTTTCCTATACACTATCCAAGAGATCTAGAAAGTTCCTTTGTTTTCTGCATTGGACGTCAGCCATCTAGTAATATGCGTGGTTGACTGCTTTCTTGGAGGGAGACTGCTACACATTCATCGGTTGTTAATAACTGAAAGTTTAATATCCTTATGATCCATATTTAGTATTCTGACGGTTTTAATATTCGGTTCCTGAGACATCGGAGGCTTGGAGATGAGTATTTCCCTTAGCCTGAGAAACCATGTGCATACAAAGATTGGAGTATAAGGTATCGCCAACATCAAGGTAATCCGAAATGGAATATTAGCATCGCTGGACCAGTATGAGGAAGGAAATCGACGATTGGTTTGTTTAACGGCCCGCCCTGGTACTCTCCTCACCTGGTACTAGTAAACAGAAAAACACAGAAAACACAATCGCCGGACTGGTATTTGAATTGCACTGTTCTGTATACGAAATCAATGTGTTAATCGCCTTCGGAAAAGTTGAATACTGGACATCCGCCTGTAACAATTAAAGTAACTCAGACGTATTTGTGATGTCAAGCCGTATGTCATTGCCCTAGAGGGGTACGGCGTGGTACCAAATCAATAAAAATTTTTCTGGTGCCAGTGTTTGTCAGAAGTCAGTGGAGCAGTATTATAATTTTTTCGAAGTGATCTGTTTGTGTGTCCAGCGTGTCACGCCCGTGTGTGCGCTTTTTCGTCTAAACATTTTGTGCATGCGGACCCGTGGAGACGTATTATTACCGTCCACATTAATTTATCCATTTTGCATGGAAGTTTACAGTGCAAAAACTGCGGCGCGTGAAAGAATTTAGCCAGGTGAGAATACCGCGGGTGTGTTCGGCGCGCTGCGCAAATATGCTGTGCAGGCAGCCCGCAGCGTGCCGTTTGTTACGCGTGCTGCTGCTCTCGCTACATGGATGCGGTGCCCCGCACAATAACTACTGAATGTTGCGCGTCACCCACTACATTGCTTACCAGCATACCACCACGAAATTGCAGGGCCATTTCGTTTTAAGTTATTTTCCTACTGTGGGAAATCATTTTAACGCCAATCACGGCTACCTTGCTTCACATCTAGCGAGGAGGTTCCCTTTCGTGAGACTTTTTCACACTCCATTGAGCCGGCCGTTGTGACCGAGCGGTTCTAGACGCTTCAGTCTGGAACCGCGTGACCGCTACGGTCGCAGATTCGAATCCTGCCTCGGGCGTGGATGTGTCTGATGTCTTTAGGTTAGTTAGGTTTAAGTAGTTCAAAGTTCTAGGGGACTGATGACCTCAGATGTTAAGTCCCAAAGTGCTCAGAGGCATTTGAACCATTATGACTCGACTTTGTTTTCCACAGTAAAATGCCTTTTAAGCAATCCGTTAAAGACGGACTGAATGTTTAAGCTCGCTTTGGAATACTATAGACACTGGTGGGAACTAGCTAAATATGATACTTACTCAAGGGAAGAATTTAACGTCACCGCCTCACTTTAAATGAAGTGAAGTTACGTAAAATATTGAGATATATAAACATTAACTTTCTGTAAATTTTGACTTGAAATAATTAGCAATGGCGGCAACGTTAAAGAAAACTGGTTCCTCTTATCATGAAATACAGTTTCTTTGATTTGATTGTTAATGATTATACGTAAATTATTAAACAATTTCGGTAGAAACTTTAAAATAGCTACGGCCCACAGTTAACTTGGAAGGCAGTTCTGGTAATCTATAAACTTACCGTGAAATTTAAGCTGTTTCCTTTCGAAACGGAACATGTAATTTATAATTTGACTTCGTGATGTAAAAATGATTGCAGTGTGTATCGGAATTTAAGGACCAAAATCGCTGCGCATGAAATGGTGCTTGAAAGTTAAGCGGATCAAAATAAAAGCTTATGTTTTTAAATGTTCCACATTACTAATGTAGTGTGGAAAGGAGTGGTATTTTAAATTAAATAAAAAATGAATTTAACAATATGTCTTCAAAGTCTCTCTCTCTCTCTCTCTCTCTCTCTCTCTCTCTCTCTCTCTCTCTCTCTCTCTCACCGAGCGAGGTGGCGCAGTGGTTAGCACACTGGACTCGCATTCGGGAGGATGACGGTTCAATCCCGTCTCCAGCCATCCTGATTTAGGTTTTCCGTGATTTCCCTAAATCGTTTCAGGCAAATGCCGGGATGGTTCCTTTCAAAGGGCACGGCCGATTTCCTTCACTAACCCGAGCTAGTGCTCCGTCTCTAATGACCTCATTGTCGACGGGACGTTAAACAACACTAACCTAACCTCACTCTCTCTCTCTCTCTCTCTCTCTCTCTCTCTCTCTCTCTCTCTCTCTCTCTCACACACACGCACACGCACACACGCACACACACACACACACACACACACACACACACACTTGGTCATAACTGCGACTAATCGATAGTGATGACGGGAAAACAAAAAATGTTGTCTGTGAACATATTGCTTTTATACGATTCCTTTATACGATTCCCGGAATCTGATTGATCATTTACGCTCCAGATAAGAATTAAAGCTGAACACCCAGCTAAATTAACATCGTGCAATTCAGAGTCGAGCAACCTAACAAAGCGAGCGAGCACAAATAATCAGTGAGACCCTAAAAGTGAGATCAAGGATCCTTGTACAGTGGTTATATAAATTACTTGTGTCGATAATCCGCGTCCATTTAGAGATTACACTTATGTGTACAGCTCTGGTATCTGTGATATACTTCATATATCCCTAAAGTTTTATACTTTTCGTTTGCGCACTTTACAGTGTCTGTTTTCACCTGTTTATAAGTTAAAACCTACGGCCGAGTAATGACTCCAGCCTCAGACGGGACGGGCCGCGCAATCCGTGACATGGCGCCTCAAACCACGCGGCCACACCGCACAGCGTAGCGGCATTAGCGGCAGACCAGAAGTCTGGGTTCAAATGGCTCTGAGCACTATGGGACTTAACTTCTGAGGTCATCAGTCCCCTAGACTTAGAACTACTTAAACCTAACTAGCCTAAGGACCTCACACACATTCATGCCCGAGGCAGGATTCGAACCTACGACCGTAGCGGTCGCGCGGTTTCAGACTGTAGCGCCTAGAACCGCTCGGCCACTCCACCCGGCCCAGAAGTCTGATTGTTCTGCGTTCGAGCCAGATTTTACCTGATCTTCCACTAAACCTCCGTATGATGATTCGTCAATCGCCGTTGAAGGTCCTTGTAAAAGCCCTGTCGCAAAACGCGGTGAGCCTATATTTTCAGTGTAGAGAGATTTTTCTTTTCTTTTTTTTTTTTTCTCAGCGGTTATGAAGTGTTCACTGACAACCCAGTCACTTCCGGTATCGACATGAAGCTGTCTGCAGCACACCACGTAGGAAGGCTAAGGCCCATTTCACGAATAGCGGACACAGCTGCTTTCTGATGCAACAAAAGCAATACAAGTATATTGCACATTATACAGTCATTTGACCATCGCACAGACTCCCATATGGAGGACACAGAAATAGGCGTCCCTGACGCAGAATTGCAACTCAAAGAGTTGAAAACATATTAGTCGCCAGGACCGGATGAAATCCGAACTTGGTTTTAGAAGCAGTACTCTACGGCATTAGCCCATTATCTAGCTTGCATCTATCGGAACTCTCGCCCAAGGCAAAGTCCTATGCGACTGGAAAAAACGCAGGAGACGCTCCGATGTAAAGGTGGTAAAAGGACGGACCCGAAAATTACAAACCAGTGTCCTTAACATCGGTTCGCTGCAGTATTCACGAACATATTCTGAGTTCGAATGTAATAAATCTACTTTAGACGGAAAAGATTTTCCACAAATCAACACAGATTTAGAAAGCATCACTCTAGCGAAACTGATTTTACCTTTTTCTTATGTGATATCCTGCGAAATATGAATGAAGGCCAACAGGCAGGTTCCATATTCCTAGATTTTGAAAAAGTGTTAGACACGGTGCACGACTCCACATTGTTAACGAAGGTGCGAGAATACGCAGTAGATTCCCAGATGTGTGTATGGCTCGAAAAACTCTTAAGGAAAAGAACCCACTACGTTGTCCTTGACAGCAAGTGTTCATCAGAGAGTATCGTCAGGACCGCACGGGGAATTGTGGCACAGTCGATATTATTCTCTGTATACACAAATGATCTGACTGACAACAATTTGCGGCTGTGTGGTGATGATGCTTTGGTGTGCGGGGGGGGGGGGGGGGGTCGTCGCTGACTGACTGTAGGGAGATACAAGATAACTTAGACAAAATTTCTAGTTAGTGTGATGAATGGCAGTCATCTCTAAATGTAGAAAACTGTAAGCTGATAAAGATAGTAGGAAAAGCAATCACAAATGTTCGAATGCAGTGTTAGTAATGTGATCCTTGACACAGTCACGTCGATTAAATATCTAGGCGTAACGTTACAAAGCGATATGAAATGGAAAGAGCACGTACAGATTATAGCAGGAAAGGCCAGTGGTCGACTTCGGTTTGTGGAAGAATTTTAGGAAAGTGTGGGCAGCTGTAAAGGAGACTGCATATATAACACTAGTGCGACACAATCTTGAGTACTGCTCGAGTGTTTGGGACCCCCACCAGGACGGATTGACGGAAGACATGGAAGCAATTCAGAGCCGGGCTGCTATTTAGAGAACCGGCATTTGTAGTTGACTGCGGAACGATTCTGCTGCCGCCAACATACAGTTTCGCGTATGGAGCACAAAGAGTAACAGAGTAACGGAGGCATAAAGACATTCGTTTTTTCCTCGCTTTATAAGCGAATGCAACTCGAAAGGAAATGACTAGTAGTGGTACAAGGTACCCTCCGCGTCTTTCCATATGTTGGCCGCAGTGTGTGTATATACATGTAGACTACAAGAAAATATATTCAGACATCACTTCAAAGCGATGCGCTTGTGAATGGACTGATAAACAAATATTCATTTCGTAACTCTTCCTTATTATATCTCACCCTAAATGTAACACTATTATTATTATTATTATTATTATTATTGCTCATTTCCGAAGAAGCGTGATTATTAGCAGCGATACAAATGTTTGGCGGTAGATAAGACGAAGTTGGCGAGGCTGTAAAGCAGTCCGGTAAGCCTTAAGGGCAGACGTAGGGGAAAATTGCGAAAAAAATTCGAATTTTGTATTGCTCAGTTTATTAGATTGATTCTTTAAGAATAACGTCGTAAAGTTTCATTATCGAATTCTGGCTAGAACTGTGTCTTAAAAAAGTTTGTTTGGGCGTCTGCGCCTGCAGCGCCCCATCTTTCTGTGCCGCGATCCACACCTTCTACACTCTACAACTTTCTTGTTCTTTAATTTTCCGTTCACACAATCGAAACGAACTGTAGATGAGTCTAGAGGGCTGTGAGAAAAATAATCCATTGATATACAAGGTGGTTGAAGGTGGTTGTAACAATCGAAACGGGTAGAGAATAGACAAAATTGTACAGCTAATGGCACAGACATGCTTTTTCCAAATTATTTAACAGCTCTAGACAATCAACTACGAAGAGCGCTATCTTTATAACGAAATTAGAATCATATATTGATATCCTCAGCTGCTGACGGGCGTTGATATATATCATCGGGCACAGGTGGAAATGTGTGCCCCGACTGGGATTCAAACCCGGGATCCCCTGTTTATATGGCAGACGCTCTATCCATTTGAGCCACCGAGGGCAGAGAGGATAGTGCGACTGCAGGGAATATCTCGCGCACGCCTCCCCCGCGACCCACATTCTCACCTTATATGTCCACACACTACGAGGTGCATTCAAGTTCTAAGGCCTCCGATTTTTTTTCTCCGGACTGGAAAGAGATAGAAACATGCGCATTGTTTTAAAATGAGGCCGCGTTCATTGTCAATACGTCCCAGAGATGGCAGCACCGTATGGCAGATGGAATTTTACCGCCAGGGGCGAGAATGAGAATACTTAAATACTTAAAATGGCGACGTTTTTCTTACTTGAACAGCGTGCAATCATTCGTTTTCTGAATTTGCGTGGTGTGAAACCAATTGAAATTCATCGACAGTTGAAGGAGAGATGTGGTGATGGAGTTATGGATGTGTCGAAAGTGCGTTCGTGGGTGCGACAGTTTAATGAAGGCAGAACATCGTGTGACAACAAACCGAAACAACCTCGGGCCCGCACAAGCCGGTCTGACGACATGATCGAGAAAGTGGAGAGAATTGTTTTGGGGGATTGCCGGATGACTGTTGAACAGATCGCCTCCAGAGTTGGCATTTCTGTGGGTTCTGTGCACACAATCCTGCATGACGACCTGAAAATGCGAAAAGTGTCATCCAGGTGGGTGCTACAAATGCTGACGGACGACCACATGGCTGCCCGTGTGGCATGTTGCCAAGCAATGTTGACGCGCAACGACAGCATGAATGGGACTTTCTTTTCGTCGGTTGTGACAATGGATGAGATGTGGATGCCATTTTTCAATCCAGAAACAAAGCGCCAATCAGCTCAATGGAAGCACACAGATTCACAGCCATCAAAAAATTTCGGGTAACCGCCAGTGCTGAAAAAATGATGGTGTCCATGTTCTGGGACAGCGAGGGCGTAATCCTTACCCATAGCGTTCTAAAGGGCACTACGGTAACAGGTGCATCCTACGAAAATGTTTCGAAGAACAAATTCCTTCCTGCACTGCAACAAAAACGTCCGGGAAGGGCCGCGCGTGTGCTGTTTCACCAAGACAACGCACCCGCACATCGAGCTAACGTTACGCAACAGTTTCTTCGTGATAAGACCTTTGAAGTGATTCCTCATGCTCCCTACTCACCTGACCTGGCTCCTAGAGACTTTTGGCTTTTTCCAACAATGAAAGACACTCTCCGTGGCCGCACATTCACCAGCCGTGCTGCTATTGCCTCAGCGATTTTCCATTGGTCAAAACAGACTCCTAAAGAAGCCTTCGCCGCTGCCATGGAATCATGGCGTCAGCGTTGTGAAAAATGTGTACGTCTGCAGGGTGATTACGTCGAGAAGTAACGCCAGTTTCATCGATTTCGGGTGAGTAGTTAATTAGAAAAAAAATCGGAGGCCTTAGAACTTGAATGCACATTGTACATTCGTAGTGCCCCGACCCAACACACTCCTTACTCATGAAAGACATTCCTGCCAAGTCCCGTAAGAGTTCGGGTAATACGTGTGCATCCGCACAGAAGAGGAAGGTCATGGCCGGTACTGCCAGAACTATAGACTTATATGGGTATGGTGTCTTACCGGCCCGAGTGGCTGTGCGGTTCTAGGCGCTACAGTCTGGAACCGAGCGACTGCTACGGTCGCAGGTTCGAATCCTGCCTCGGGCATGGATGTGTGTGATGTCCTTAGGTTAGTTAGATTTAATTAGTTCTAAGTTCCAGGCGACTGATAACCTCAGAAGTTAAGTCACATAGTACTCAGAGCCATTTGAACCATGTCCGAAAGAACAGACACCATATCCGTATAAGCTATCTTTATACGTCTCCCGGCCTTAGTACAAATTGTCATTCGTCGTTTCAGTCTGCATATGTACATCATAAATGTTTCAGACTTACAAAGGTCTCTGGAACCATATAGTTTCATATGATACTGTAAAATGAATGAGCGTGTGCAGGTAGGTTAACTTCCGATGTTAGCAGACGACGCCATTCTCGAAACTTTCTTCCCGAGAACCTCAACGTGACGTGACAGTCCGTTGACGGCCTGTGTGAATGTCGCCATTTGAAATGCATTGTGGAACGTTTTGACGTCACATGAAGGGTCAATATGAAATGGCCTTTAGTCGATTGTGCCAACGGCGCTGTTCGATGGCTGACTCTCGCGTATGTTATTCAGCAGGCTCAGAAAGCTCTGTCCCTCGAATTTTATCGCGCTAAAGCATTATTCGTTACGTCTTCAGTCTTGTGAAAGAAGAGCAAAATCGGAGACCCGCTGGTTGTGCGCTTCCTTAGTATGTGTGGAGAATAGACGCGCAGCTTGCTCGTATGACGTTGAGTGCACTGGCGGAGTACGCAGTGGCAGCGCGCCGCCCACACGGCTGCCCGCGGCCCGGTGCCTATTTCCGGCGGCGGCACGCAAATTACTGCATTAATGGCTCACGTGGAAGCGCTTTCTCAGCAGTGGCTCTCTAGTTCGCAGACCGCCGGATGCAATTTACCTCTCTCGATCAAAGCAGCGCCAGCGACTCCCACCGTAGGAGCCCCTGCGACGGCCAACTAACTACTTGTTCTGCGGCAAAGTTTCCAGGTGTCACCCACGCTAACGTCGTTCGCGTGGAGCAGAATCGAATGCAAACGCGCGCTCTAGAGACGAACAGTGCGGAGCCAATTTCTGAGACCAGTGGAGGCGAGATAATTGAGCGGACTCGGTCCACGAGGGATATGAGACTGCGGCGCTCCTGTAGCGAGAAATACGAGACGCTTGTGCTTGATACTGAAACGCCTCTGAACACGTAGCCAAAACAAAATGACCTCATTTACTTTGATTCGCACTACACGGTTCTTAAACCCATTTTGTCTTTAAATTCTTTCATTCGAATTCTCGTGTTGCAATAAAAGGTCAGTATACAGTGTGGTGAGAGAAATGATAACTTCAGGCAAAAAATTTCACTGGAAATATGCTGTGTTCACGATACATATAATGATACATTTGATGACGTCGGAAGCATCTATAGCCTGTTGATGGACGATTCTGGTGTACGTACGGAAGGCACATGGTAAGAAAATTGAAGGTAAATGGAAAAAGACTTCTTGAGAAACATTTGGCGCAGTAACTGGCATTTGACCCTCACCACAAATAAATGCATCCTACTGTGGATAGAGAGAAAAGACGGCACATTAGCGTTTGATTACATTGTAGACAGTAACTCACTCGAAACAATAAAACCATAAAACACGTAGTTGTAAGGGCGCTATAAGTGTTAAAAGGAAATTTCATCCACGAAGAAGGTAGGTTACAAAATCATCATTGGAGAGAGTCTTAGTTACTTCCTGACTGACTGGGCACGTCATCAAGGATAAGCTCTTATCACAATATTTTCATTTCAGTCACGTCATTCCTTTATTTAGCGCTAGAGCGTAACGGAAATGCTCAAACTATTTATAGAAGCACACAAAAAATTGTAAAGATTTGCATTACGCATGCCTAAGAAAGCGTCTCCATTAATTCGAAACTGTCTAAGTGTCCACCACACATGACTTAAATTCAAAGAAATAGAATCGACGGCAACTGAGAATTTCATACCAAGTAAATACACACATCAAAAAAAGTTTCGCATCGCCTCAGTTCCGAGAGTTCCGGAACCTGCAGAAAATTGGAGTAGAGATCAACATAAAAATCATTTCCGCCCTTTTTATTGCTCATGAAAATCACATATTGCATGTTGTACCACCAACAGCGAGACCTTCAGAGGTGGTGGTCCACATTGCTGTACACACCGGTGCCAATAATACCCAATAGCACGTCCTCTTGAACTGATGCGTGCCTGTATTCCCCGTGGCATACTATCGACAAGTTCATCAAGACACTGTTGGTCCAGATTGCCCCACTCCTTAAAGCTGATTCGGCGTGGATCCATCGGAGTAGTTGGTGGGTCACGTCGTCCATAAACAGCCCTTTCCGATCTATCCCAGGCATGTTCGATAAGGTTCATGTCTGGAGAACATGCTGGCGACTCTAGTCGAGCGATGTTGTTATCCTGAAGGAAGTCATTCATAAGATGTGCACGACGGGGGTGCGAATTGTCGTTCATGAAGACGAATGCCTAGTCAATACGCTGCCGATATGGATGCACTGTCGATCGGAGGATGGCAGTCACGTATCGTACGGCGCCTTCCATGACGGCCAGCGGCGTACATCGGTCGCACATAATGCCGCCCCAAAACAGCAGGGAACCTCCACCTTGCTGCACTGGCTGGACAGTGTGTCTAAGGCGTTCAGATTGACCGAGTTGCCTCCAAACACATCTCCGACGACTGTCTGGTTGAAGACATATACGACGCTCATCGGTGAAGAGAACGTGATGCCAATGCTAAGCGGTTCATTCGGCATGTTGTTGCGCCCATCTGTACCGCGCTGCATGGTGTCGTGGTTGCAAAGATGGACCTCGCCATGGACGTCGGGAGTGAAGTTGCGCATCATGTAGCCTATTGCGCACAGTTTGAGTCGTAACACGACGTGCTGTGGCTGCACGAAAAGCCTTATTCAACATGGTGGCGTTGCTGTCACGGTTCCTCCGAGTCATAATCCGTAGGTAGCGATAATCCACTTCAGTAGTAGCACTTGGGCGGCCTGAGCGGGGCATGTCATCGACACTTCCTGTCTCTCTGTATCTCTTCCACGTGCGAACAACATCGCTTTGGTTCACTCCGAGTCGCCTGGACACTTCCCTTGTTGAGAGCCCTTCCTGTTACAAAGTAACAATGCGGACGCGATCGAACCACGGTATTGACTGTCGGACTCCCTCCGTCTAATAGGCACTGCTCATGCATGGTTGTTTACATCTTGGGGCGGGTTTAGTGACATCTCTGAGCAGTCACAAGGACTGTGTGTGTGATACAATATCCACAGTCAACGTCTATCTTCAGGAGTTCTTGGAACTGGGGTGATGCAAAACTTCTTTTTGATGTGTGTAAATAAGAGACGGAACAGATCTCCGATGGAACACGAAACAGGTCGAGTGTTGTAGAAAACACGAAAATTGCTTGCCTTTCTTTAAAAAAAACATAGAATTTCCAATTTTGGCATTGTTTTACCGAAACTCTAAATTCAGCGTGGACTTAAATGCGAGATGTCTTTAACAGTTTCATGTCTGGCCGAAAGTCCAAAGATATTTCTATCGTATGTTAAGTATACCAGCACCAAGACACATTCAATACCTTCACAGCGCGATAGCAATGGTAATAATACCGATGACAGTGTCACTAAAGCGGAGTTACTAAACACTGTTTTCTGAAATTTGTTCACCAAAGAAGACGAAGGAAATATTCCAGTATTCGATTAAAGTACAGCTGCCAATATGAGTAACTTAGAAGTAGATATCCTCAGTATAGCGCAGCAACTTAAGTCACATAATAAACCCAGGTCTTCCGGTCCAGATGGTATACCAGTTAACGTTTCTTGCGGAGTATGATGATGAGATAGGTACGTTTCTAATAATCATATAGAACCACTCACTCGACGAAAGATATGTATCTAAATACTGGAAAGTTGCACAGATCACAGCATTACACAAGAAAGATAATAGAAGTAATCCGCTGAATTACAGACCCATGCTGAGGGAATTAGATTAGGAAACGAGGTTCTCCTAATAGTAGATGAGTTTCACTGTTTGGGCAGCAAAGTAACTGATGATGACCGAAGTAGAGAGGATGTAACATGAAGACTGGCAATGGCAAGGAAACCGTTTCTGGAGATGAGAAATTTGCTTACATCGATTATAGATTGAAGTGTCAGAAAGTCTATTTTCAAGTATTTGGACGAAGTGCAGCCATCCATGAAAGTGAAACATGAACGACACATAGTTTAGACGAGAAGAGAATAGAAACTTATGTAATGTGGTGCTACAGCAAAATGCTGAAGATTACATGAGTGGATCATTTGACTAATGAGAAGGAACTGAACTGTTGAGCAAAGGAATTTGCGGCACAACCTGGCTAGAAGAAGGCATCTGTTGGTAGGACACGTTCTGATACATCAAGGTATGAGCAATTTAGTACTGGAGGGAGGCGTGGTGCGTCAAAATCGTAGAGGGAGACCAAGAGATGAATACAGTAAGCAGATTAAGATGGAGTAGTTACTTGGACTTGAAGAGGCCTGCACAGGATAGAATAGATTGGAGAGCTGCATCAAACCAGTCTTCGGACTGAAGACCGAAACAGTAACACGTCACTAACATCTATTTTCTGTAGGATTCTGAAACGTATACTGTGTTCCAATATTACGAAATATGATATATTGACACACAGTCAGTACGGATCAGAAAATGCTTTTTATGTAAAACACAACTGGCCCTTTATTCACACGAAGTAATGAATTCTGTCGACAGATGATCTCAAACTAATTCCATATTTCTTGATTTTCAGTGTCTTTTGACACCGTTCCTCACAAATTGCTTCTAAACGAATATCGTGCCAATGGAGCACCGTCTGTGTTGTGCGACAGGATTCGTGATGTCTAGTCAGAAAGGACACAGTTAATACACTACTGGCCATTAAATGTGCTACACCAAGAAGAAATGCAGATGATAAACGGATATTCATTGGACAAATATATTATACTAGAACTGACATGTGATTACATTTTCACGCAATTTGGGTGCATAGATCCTGAGAAATCAGTACCCAGAACAACCACCTCTGGCCGTAATAACGGCATTGATACGCCACGGCATTGAGTCAAACAGAGCTTGGATGGCGTGTAGAGGTACAGCTGCCCATGCAGCTTCAACACGATACCACAGTTCATCAAGATTAGTGACTGGCGTATTGTGAAGAGCCAGTTGCTCGGCCACTATTGACCAGACGTTGTCAATTGGGAGAGAGATCTGGAGAGTGTGCTGGCCAGGGCAGCAGTCGAACATTTTCTGTATCCAGAAAGGCCCGTACAGGACCTGCAACATGCGGTCGTGCATTATCCTGCTGAAATGTAGGGTTTCGCAGGGATCGAATGAAGGGTAGAGCCACGGGTCGTAACACATCTGAAATGTAACGTCCAATGTTCAAAGTGCCGTCTATGCGAACAAGAGATGACTGGGACGTGTAACCAATGGCACTCCATACCATCACGCCGGGTGATACGCCAGTATGGCGATGACGAATATACGCTTCCAATGTGCGTTCACCGTGATGTCGCCAAACACGGATGCGACCATCATGATGCTATAAACAGAACCTGGATTCATCCGAAAAAATGACGTTTTGCCATTCGTGCACCATCGCAGGCGCTCCTGTCTGTGATGCAGCTTCAAGGGTAACCAAAGCCATGGTCTCCGAGCTGATAGTCCATGCTGCTGGAAACGTCGTCGAACTGTTCGTGCAGATGGTTGTTGTCTTGCGAACGTCCCCATCTGTTGACTCAGGGATCGAGACGTGGCTGCACGATCCTTTACAACCATGCGGATAAGATGCCTGTCATATCGACTGCTAGTGATACGAGGCCGTTGGGATCCAACACGGTATTCCGTATTACCCTCCTGAACCCACCGATTCCATTTTCTGCTAACAGTCATTGGATCTGTACCAACGCGGGCAGCAATGTCGCGATACCATAAACCTTTATCAAAGTCGGAAACGTAATGGTACGCGTTTCTCCTCCTTGCATGAGGTATCACAACAACGTTTCACCAGACAGTGCCGGTCAACTGTTGTTTGTGCATGAGAAATCGGTTGGAAACTTTCCTCATGTCTGCACGTTGTAGGTGTTGCCACCGGCACCAAACTTGTGTGAATGCTCTGAAAACCTAATCATTTGCATATCACAGAATCTTCTTCCTGTCTGTTAAATTTCGCGTCTGTAGCACGTCATCGTCATGGTGTAGCAATTTTAATGGTCGGTAGTGTAGTAAGTCCCCCCCATGAACCATGGACCTTGCCGTTGGTAGGGAGGCTTGCGTGCCTCAGCGATACAGATGGCCGTACCGTAGGTGCAACCACAACGGAGGGGTATCTGTTGAGAGGCCAGACAAACATGTGGTTCCTGAAGAGGGGCAGCAGCCTTTTCAGTAGTTGCAGGGGCAACAGTCTGGATGATTGACTGATCTGGCCTTGTAACATTAACCAAAACGGCCTTGCTGTGCTGGTACTGCGAACGGCTGAAAGCAAGGGGAAACTACAGCCGTAATTTCTCCCGAGGACATGCAGCTTTACTGTATGATTAAATGATGATGGCGTCTTCTTGGGTAAAATATTCCGGAGGTAAAATAGTCCCCCATTCTGATCTCTGGGCGGGGACTACTCAAGAGGACATCGTTATCAGGAGAAAGAAAACTGGCATTCTACGGATCGGAGCGTGGAATGTCAGATCCCTTAATCGGGCAGGTAGGTTAGAAAATTTAAAAAGGGAAATGGATAGGTTAAAGTTAGATATAGTGGGAATTAGTGAAGTTCGGTGGCAGGAGGAACAAGACTTTTGGTCAGGTGATTACAGGGTTATAAATACAAAATCAAATAGGGGTAATGCAGGAGTAGGTTTAATAATGAATAAAAAAATAGGAGTGCGGGTTAGCTACTACAAACAGCATAGTGAACGCATTATTGTGGCCAAGATAGACACAAAGCCCATGCCTACTACAGTAGTACAAGTTTATATGCCAACTAGCTCTGCAGATGATGAAGAAATTGATTAAATGTATGACGAGATAAAAGAAATTATTCAGGTAGTGAAGGGAGACGAAAATTTAACAGTCATGGGTGACTGGAATTCGTCAGTAGGAAAAGGGAGAGAAGGAAACATAGTAGATGAATATGGATTGGGGGGAAGAAATGAAAGAGGAAGCCGCCTTGTAGAATTTTGCACAGAGCATAACTTAATCATAGCTAACACTTGGTTCAAGAATCATGAAAGAAGTTTGTATACCTGGAAGAATCCTGGAGATACTAAAAGGTATCAGATAGATTACATAATGGTAAGACAGAGATTTAGGAACCAGGTTTTAAATTGTAAGACATTTCCAGGGGCAGATGTGGATTCTGACCACAATCTATTGGTTATGAACTGCAGATTGAAACTGAAGAAACTGCAAAAAGGCGGGAATTTAAGGAGATGGGACCTGGATAAACTGAAAGAACCAGAGGTTGTACAGAGTTTCAGGGAGAGCATAAGGGAACAATTGACAGGAATGGGGGAAAGAAATACAGTAGAAGAAGAATGGGTAGCTCTGAGGGATGAAGTAGTGAAGGCAGCAGAGGATCAAGTAGGTAAAAAGACGAGGGCTAATAGAAATCCTTGGGTAACAGAAGAAATATTGAATTTAATTGATGAAAGGAGAAAATATAAAAATGTAGTAAATGAAGCAGGCAAAAAGGAATACAAACGTCTCAAAAATGAGATCAACAGGAAGTGCAAAATGGCTAAGCAGGGATGGCTAGAGGACAAATGTAAGGATGTAGAGGCACGTATCACTAGGGGTAAGATAGATCTTGCCTACAGGAATATTAGAGAGACCTTTGGAGAGAAGGGAACCACTTGTATGAATATCAAGAGCTCAGATGGCAACCCAGTTCTAAGCAAAGAGGGGAAGGCAGAAAGGTGGAAGGAGTATATAGAGGGTTTATACAAGGACGACGTACTTGAGGACAATATTATGGAAATGGAAGAGGATGTAGATGAAGATGAAATGGGAGATAAGATACTGCGTGAAGAGTTTGACAGAGCACTGAAAGACCTGAGTCGAAACAAGGCCCCGGGAGTAGACAACATTCCATTAGAACTACTGATGGCCTTGGGAGAGCCAGTCATGACAAAACTCTACCATCTGGTGAGCAAGATGTATGAGACAGGCGAAATACCCACAGACTTCAAGAAGAATATAATAATTCCAATCCCAAAGAAAGCAGGTGTTGACAGATGTGAAAATTACCTAACTATCAGTTTAATAAGTCACAGCTGCAAAATACTAAAGCGAATTCTTTACAGACGAATGGAAAAACTGGTAGAAGCGGACCTCGGGGAAGATCAGTTTGGATTCCGTAGAAATGTTGGAACACGTGAGGCAATACTAACCTTACGACTTATCTTAGAAGAAAGATTAAGAAAAGGCAAACCTACGTTTCTAGCATTTGTAGACTTAGAGAAAGCTTTTGACAACGTTAACTGGAGTACTCTCTTTCAAATTCTGAAGGTGGCAGGGGTAAAATACAGGGATCGAAAGGCTATTTACAATTTGTACAGAAACCAGATGGCAGTTATAAGAGTCGAGGGGCATGAAAGGGAAGCAGTGGTTGGGAAAGGAGTGAGACAGGGTTGTAGCCTCTCCCCGATGTTATTCAATCTGTATATTGAGCAAGCAGTAAAGGAAACAAAAGAAAAATTCGGAGTAGGTATTAAAATTCATGGAGAAGACGTAAAAACTTTGAGGTTCGCCGATGACATTTTAATTCTGTCAGAGACAGCAAAGGACTTGGAAGAGCAGTTGAACGGAATGGATAGTGTCTTGAAAGGAGGATATAAGATGAACATCAACAAAAGCAAAACGAGGATAATGGAATGTAGTCAAATTAAATCGGGTGATGCTGAGGGGATTAGATTAGGAAATGAGACACTTAAAGTAGTAAAGGAGTTTTGCTATTTAGGGAGTAAAATAACTGATGATGTTCGAAGTAGAGAGGATATAAAATGTAGACTGGCATTGGCAAGGAAATCGTTTCTGGAGAAGAGAAATTTGTTAATATCGAGTATAGATTTAAGTGTCAGGAAGTCGTTTCTGAAAGTATTCGTATGGAGTGTAGCCATGTATGGAAGTGAAACATGGACGATAAACAGTTTGGACAAGAAGAGAATAGAAGCTTTCGAAATGTGGTGTACAGAAGAATGCTGAAGATTAGATGGGTAGATCACATAACGAATGAGGAGGTATTGAATGGGATTGGGGGAAGAGAAGTTTGTGGCACAACTTGACTAGAAGTAGGGATCGGTTGGTAGGACATGTTTTGAGGCATCAAGGGATCACAAATTTAGCATTGGAGGGCAGTGTGGAGAGTAAAAATCATAGAGGGAGACCAAGAGATCAATACACTAAGCAGATTCAGAAGAATGTAGGTTGCAGTAGGTACTGGGAGATGAAGAAGCTTGCACAGGATAGAGTAGCATGGAGAGCTGCATCAAACCAGTCTCAGGACTGAAGACCACAACAACAACAGTGTAGTAAGTAACGGAAAGTCATCGAGTGAAGCAGAAGCTATACCTGGCGATCCCTAAGGACTTATATAGGACATTTGTTGTTCCTTATCTACTTAAACGATTTAGTGGACAATCTGAGCAGCCCTCTTAGCGGGTGATGCTGTCGTTTACCCCCTGATAAAGTCATCAGACGATCTAAACAAATTGTGAAATGATTTAGACAAGATATCTGCATGGCCTGAAAAGTTTCAGCTACCACCACGAAGAATGTTAGGTCCTCCACATAACTATTAAAAATAATACGTTAAATTTCACTTACACAGTAAATCACACAAATCTAATTGTCGTCAGTTCAACTAAATACCTAGGGCTTACAGTTACGAACAACTTAAAATGGAACCACCGCATAGAAAATATTGTCGGGACGTCAAACAAAAGACTGTGTTTTATTATCAGAACATTTACAAGATGCGACAGATCTACTAGACTGCCTACATTACGCTTGTCTGTCCTCTTCGGAAGTACTGCTATGCGTTGTGGAATCCTTGTCGGACAGTATTGATGGGGGCATTGAAAAAGTTCAAAGACGGGCAGGTCTTGCTATATTATCGTGCACAGGCGAAAGTAGCATTTGATACACCTTAAGTCACCACGATATGAGCTCAGTCCAAAACGTTTCTAGACTGGATTAATAAAGAAATAGAAAACAGTCAAGATGGTGGTTTTATTGATTTAAGTATTCTGTACGAGGCCTTCCGCTTCCCTCAACTGGGTACAAGGCACAGAACGTTTATAAAACATGCCAGTCTACCAGAAAAGTCCTCCTTTGGGATTTTGTTCAACCCACGCTTCACATCGCACCTTCTGCGAGCCATCAGAGACCCATTCTACACCTTGTCGTTTAGTGGTACATTCTTACTAAGAAAGAAAAGTTTCATCACCCACGATGAGTTTTCCCAGTTTTCACTTCATTTCACTTAAGTCGCGGCAAGTATTCGCTCGTCGTTGTTTTTTCTCGGGAGTCAAGGTGTGCGTAACATACTTTGCGCACAATTTCGTCTTATTCAAAATATTCTGGAGAATGACTTGAACACCTGATTTAGATATGGTCAAGTCCGAGTGAGCAAACATTACGCATTCATATATAACTGATTCGCCTCACTGGGCAATGGATCCACCACATTCAGTGCGGATGCACAATTACATCCGTCCTCAAATGGTTCAAATGGCTCTGAGCACTATGGGACTTTACATCTGAAGTCATCAGTCCCCTGGAACTTAGAACTATTTAAACCTAACTAACCTAAGGACACCACACACATCCATGCCCGAAGCAGGATTCGAACCTGCGGCCGTAGCGGTCGTGCGGTTCCAGACTGAAACGCCTAGAACCGCTCGGCCACAAAGGCCGGCCATCCGTCCTCCTGCGAGAATCTGTAAGTAGCGAGCATGGACGACACCGACTGGGGTTGCGAATAGGTGACACTAGGTGGGTATGTGGGTCGGCAGAGAGTCGTGCCGAGATAGTTCGTGCATTTGCGATAAACACTGTCTCCGGATGTCGCCGTGGTTAACACAACTACCTCGAACGCAGAAGATCCTGGGTTCAAATCCCGGTCCAGCAGACACTTTCATTCGTCGTCGCTAATGCTGCACGAAGTCCTGTTGCAGCTGGTATCAATAATCCCTTCCATTTCGTTTCTCCCCCCTCCTCCTTCAGTTTACGTGATATATTTCACAGATGCGGATTCCGCTGAATACACATCGATGGTTTACAGTTCGTTGTTCAAAGTGGCACCGTAGGTACTGCTGTGTCGTGACTGTGTGCCAGGAATAAGAATTATATAAGACGTGGCATGTATCGTTAAGAAACTGTAAGCAGCCTTGCGGATGATTGGAAATTAGGGCAGCTGACGTATGGGCCTCAGTTTAAACGTATCGAAACGCACATTAGAAAATAAAAGCACCCTGTATCGCTCGGCTGCCCGACCGGCGGTCAGATATGAAAAACAGTCGTACCTGTCACGTACGTAGAAAATTCTGTCCTGGGCGATTTAAACTTAATGACATTATAAATTTAGACTTGGGGAAAAATATATTTCATATTCAGATTTAAAAGAGGGAGCATAATGAAAGAAGCCGCTTAAAAGAAAACCTCGATTAATTTTCGTTGATGTGGAGCCGACAGCAAGTTCTATTAACAGAAGTGAGGAATAAGATTCAAAGAGGAAGTAGACCGTTCGTCGCGATTTAGTCAGCGAGAGCGTCACAGAAATACAGCGAGAGATGCTTCGAGACAGACATTGCAAGTCGTGGAGAGCCTTAGTTCATAAATTACAAGAGCCTACGTTCCCACACTAGTCAAGAAACATATTACTTAATTGATCATTCTCCTTCCGTAATGACTACTTCATAAAACTGAACAACTGTACAGTTTTGTATAGACGGGTATCGACAAACTTTCTTCCTGCGTATTACCCGTCTGTGGAAAGGGGCGAGGGTATTCTGGTACATCCTGTACTCTAAACAGTGTGTCCCAGTTCCGTTAGGACTGCTTGTGTTAAATTCCAAACTGCAATGTTATCTCGTGGCGGATTGATCGTTGAAGTTTCAACAACATCCTTGTAGAAGATCAAAGCGGTAGCATCTCTGCAGGAGACGTTTTGGTCGCGAATATATCAGTACATGTCTGACACTCGCTGAAAATAGCACGGTAACAGCGAGACAACAAAAAGTTTTGTGGTAAGTTTTGTGTTTGTGGGCGAGAATTCTTCGAATTTGACCCGAGAGGCATTTTCCTGGTTGCTCCTTCACGACAACGCCCCAGCCCACAGAGCGAAGATCATGCACTAGTTTTTGGCCAGTAAACGGAACACAGTCCTGTTGGCCGGATTTAGCCGACGCCGACTACTGGTTGTTCCCCAAAATAAAGTTGGCAATGAAAGGACACCGGTTACGAAGCAGATAGTTGTACTAAGTGACTGTTTCTGAACACTTTTAAAACGATTTCAGCTACGTATTGATTCAGGGGGAGACTATACTGAATAAATACAGTGATCACAAGTACGGACATGGTCTCCTGATTCCAGTGGTCAGTATTTTTAGTTCTCGTCGGATTTTGGTTGCAGAAATCACCTGTTCGAGAACTTAATTGAACTGTGGCGTCACTTGTATCACTCCAGCCGCCATGATGCGTTGTGGTGGATGTTCGCTGATGAGAGTTACTACTAGTTGGTCCTGTTACACATGGCTCATGTGTATGTACGATCATCACTTTGCACTCCGTTGCTCTTGGTGCACGTCACACACTGACATTGTCCGATACAGTTACTGCAGATAACTGCGCAGAAGTGTTCTGCCCTCGTAAAAACCCAGACGTTCTCCTTTTTGTCTCACCTTATTTTGACCTGTAAGATGTAAGTTTCGTCAACGACAACCGCAAGTGCTCCTCCCTCTAATTAGTATGCTGGATTCATGTTGCATTGTATGTAAATGCAAGTTGGAAGCGAATGAAGACCGTCCATCAAGCGCACTCTCTCCATTGCGTGAACCGTAAAATCTCTTATAGATTGTTTGGTGCAAGCCACCAAAGTATAAGAAATATTTCTCGGTAAATTTTTAGTTCAGCGACGTTAGTAGCACCTAAAATCGTTTAGCATACATGTATATAATTATAACTACTCTTGTATAAGAAGTTGACAAGTGCCTTAATTGGAATAATTAATAAGAGGTCGTCTGGGAATACAATTTCGGATGTATATCAAGTGTTATTAAGTTCTACGTTATGTCTTTTGTGTGAAATACTGATTATCTAGAGTCTTTATATATTTATTTAATGCCCTGGACAGCAACAAAATGGTCACAATATATGACTGGTTTCAGTTCCTCACAGCAACCGTCTTCACATCTATTGAAAAATCATTACTGGGTAGGCAGTATATATATGGAAAACTGCAGATTGTATTCAGACCTACATCATAACTGCGCTGCCCACCTAACTGTGCGTGGCGGATACAGTGATGAGTTCTTAGCAGTTCTGAGGTAACTCAATGAGCAGCTGAAACTGGTGTTATTTTGTGATTGTGTCGCGAACTATTAAATCAAACAATCGTCAATCACGGGCGACTTATCTTCGACATAGTGATGTATTTCGAAGAACTAGATACCGCTGGAATTTGGGTGTTTTCTATGAATAACGTTCTAAAATTGAGTAGACCGCAGAAAACTAGAGAAATGTCTCTGGTTTTATATTACAGTTTGAATCTGTTTCTGCTGATCGGAAGCTCATTTGAGCTCCAACAGACCAGTCAACTTGGCAGAGAAAACTGTTCACGTGATATCTGTAGATACATCGCGTCATTATAAAATGGCTCTTTCACGTCGAGAACCATTAAAGTAAGTAAAATTTGTAGGGCTGTTATGCTGTGGTATCATCGTTTTGCTTCAAAATCCTAACGTTTCAACTTCGTTTGCGGGGATGATCATCAAGAGCTTTCGTGGACGACCTACTCCTTAATATCTGAAACCAGATACACTCAAACGACATACCTTCCTTTTTATAATAAAAATTATCGGAATATTTAATGATAATAATAATAATAATAGTAATAAGAGGAAGAATAATAATAAGAAGAAGAAATAATGAGTATGTACCATTAACTGAAATTAAGTGCCAGTCCGACGATCGAACGCCGTGGGGTAATCTATGGTAGTAGGATCCGGAAATCGCAGGTAGAGGCATCAGTGTCAATGAATACTGAAGGTGTGTCCAGGTAGCGGCTGCTTGCGATTAGCCTGAAATACGGGTTCGATCCCCCGTCTGGCAGAGATTTTTCATTTGTCACTACATATTCTTTACAGTTCTGGTTCAGCATTTCGGAACGGTTTGCACTAATACATCATCATATCACTGAATCTTCATTGTTTTAACACGTTGCGATCCAGTAATTTCATTTTAGTGCATGTAATTCATTTCATTAAGCAGTAATGAGTTTGTTCTTACCCTCGTTGTAGGGCATGCATGCGGACTGAACTGCGGAGTTGAGAGCTAATCCCTTAGGCCCCCGTGAGAATCAGATGCACATGCAGCTGTTTCCTAGCTGGCTCGTCGATGGCGAAATAATTCAGTCGCGTGGTGTGTTGCATGTTACTGCCGCGAGCAAGAACAAGCCTTTGTCTACTACAAAGGTTTCGTTAACACGAAAGTAATTCAGTCTAGAGCCTGAAAATACGAATGCGTAATTTGAAAGGTTGACACAAACACATGACTTCTGCGTATTTTTGGCGGAGAAATGTGTTTATGCTGTACAAAATAAATAGATGTTTACTGTTCAGTAAGTGTCAATAATACAAAAACTGAAATGAAAACTGCGAAGTAGGTGATTCTTGTGCAACAAACGAACGTTTTTTTTTTTTTTTTTCAATTAGTAAAACTTCCTCCAGAAGTGTAAGTCTGCGAGACATGGGCCACTTAATCGTATAACCAGTATTGACAATGACGCACATATCTTCTGACTGCTTTTAAATTGTCTTCTTAGGAATATAAGCTAAAAATAAATGAAGGGATCATAATAAATATATTACGAAACCTATTGAATCTCCGTATCCTACGGTGAAAACATTATGAAACAAATACTAACGCTTCCAAGGATAGTCAACTTAACAGTGATAGTAGCAGTAGAGAGAGAGAAGAGGTGTATAAATATTAAAATATCGTTCCATCCCTGATGATTGTCAGTTGCCTCACTTACTAATTTTTAAACGATTAGAACGCACGAAATACCTCACTGAGGTGGTGGCACAAGATTTAAAAGATTAGCACATGATAGGAAGAAGTGGAGGGTGTAACAAACCTGTCAAAAGAGTAACTACAAACAGCCGGCCGCTGTGACCGAGCGGTTCTAGGCACTTCAGTCCGGAACCGTGCTGCTGCTACGGTCGCAGGTTCGAATCCTGCCTCGGGCATGGAGGTGTGCGATGTCCTTAGGTTAGTTAGGTTTAAGTAGTTCTTAGTCTTGGGGACTGATGACCTCAGATGTCAAGTCCCATAGTGCTTAGAGCCATATGAACTACAAACAACAAACCAAGAGAACAGAAAAGCAAGAAGACTGACTGGCATGAATTTTCTGATATGGGAGTTTCTGATTAAGAACCTTTGGTTGAGAGAGAACTAACGTGTGAGCCTGGTAAGGAAAAATAAAAAAAAGGGAGGGCGTTCAGAGTTTAATGTCCCGTCGACAGCGCGGTCAGTAGAGACGGAGCACAATATTGGATTACGATAGAATGAGGAAAGAATGAGGAAAGAAACCGGCCTTGCCCTTTTCAGAGGAACCAGCACGGCATTTGACTGGAGCGATTTAGGGAAAACACAGAGAACCTAAATCTGGATGGCTGGATGGAGATTTGAACCGTTGTCCTCCCGAAAGCGGGCCCAGCGTAATAACCACTGCGCCACCTCGCTCGGTAGCCTGATGGGAGGTGGACTGGGTATGAACGATTTTATAGTCGATACATTCCACGTTATTAGCACCCATCTGAGTTTTCATGAGTTTAAGGTTACAAACAGTTTCTGTTCTGACTTGCATTGTTTTATACTTTTTTATTATTTTTTAAGACGTATCTGGATAAATGGTGTGGGTGAGGAAGTAAGAGACAGTGAGAGGCAACAGGTGAGTATGTGAATGAGTGGAGCCGATTTGTTATGACGATGTTATGAAGCTGCAGATTGACCAATACTCAGTTAGGATGATGATGGTTTTTAAATTTCTACCGTTAATTTTTAAACATGTACTGCAGGTTGGATGGATGGTGGTAGTCTCCGTGTATATGCTTATCTGGTCGACGTTATCCCGGTTCGAATACCTTTAAATGTTACTGATGGCGGAAAGTAAGACAACACGAAGTTGGAAACTGGGTAAGAAGTGTATTCGTGGTGAAACCTGGAGGAACTCCAGGTTATCGCGGTTTGATTTTGGACAGAGAGTTATGAGTTATATGCTATATCTGATACTATGATACTAGATCAAAGTGTATCGCAACTAAGGAATCTAAAATCTTTTAACAAGCTTCTACACTAGGTGATCAAAAGTATCCGGACAGCCCCAAAAACAACGTTTTTCATATTAGGTGCATTGTTCTGCCAGCTAATGTCAGGTACTCCATATCAGCGACCTCAGTAGTCATTAGACACCGTGAGAGAGCAGAATGGAGCGCTCCGCGGAACTCAAAGACTTCAACGTCAGCAGGTGATTGGGTATCACTTGTGTCATACGTCTGTACTCGAGATTTCCACACTCCTAAACATCCTTAGGTCTACTGTTCCGGATGTGATTGTGAAAGGGAAACGGGAAGGGACACGTACAGCACAAGTGTACAGGCCGACCTCTTCTGTTGACTGACAGACAGCGCCGACAGTTGAAGAGGGTCGTAATGTGCAGTACGCAGACGTCTATCCAGACCATCACACAGGAATTCCAAACTGCATCAGGATCCACTGCATGTACTATGACAGTTAGGCGAGAGGTGAGCAAACTTGGATTTCACGGTCGAGCGGCTGCTCATAAGTCACACATCACTCCAGTAAATGCCAAACGACGCCTCGCTTGGTGTAAGGAACGTAAACATTGGATAATTGAAAAGTGGAAAAACATTGTGTGGAGTGATGAATCACGGTACACAATGTGGCGATCCGTTGGCAAGGTGTAGGTATGGCGAATGCCCGATGAACGTCGTCTGCCAGCGTGTGTAGTATCAAAATTAAAATTCGGAGGCGGTAGTGTTATGGTGTGGTCGTGTTTTTCGTGGAGCGGTCTTGCACACCTTATGGTTTTGCGTGGCACTATCACAGCACAGGCCTATATTGATGTTTTAAGCAACTTCTTGGTTCCCACTGTTGAAGAGCAATTCGGGGATGGCGATTTCATCTTTCAACACGATCGAGCACCTGTTCATAATGCACGGCCTGTGGTGGAGTGGTTACATGACAATAACATCCCTGTAATGGACTGCCCTGCACAGAGTGCTGACCTGAGTCCTAAAGAAAACCTTTGGGATCTTTTGGTACGTTGACTTCGTGTCTGGCCTCACCGACTGACATCGATACCGCTCCTCAGTGCAGCACTCCATGAAGAATGGGCTGCCGTTCCCCAAGAAACGTTCCAGCACCTGTTCGAAGAAATGCTTGCTAGAGTGGAAGCTGTCATCAAGGGTGAGGATGGGCCATGACCATATTGAATTCCAGCACTACCGATGGAGGTCGCCGCGAACTTGTAAGTCACTTTCAGCCAGGTGTTCGGATGCTTTTGATCACATAGAGTATATAGTGAACTTCGGAATAATGAAACAGTAGAAATTAGAATGTGCGACAACAATTTCAACCGTGATGACAGCTATAATCTTAGTGGTACGTGGAAGCAAGTTCTCGACGCTGAGAAGATACAGAGAAATGTGCTGAACTGTTTACATTCCTCCGAGGGGCTGACAGAAGTATGGAAACATCGAAAACACAAGTCATTACCATGCCTAACACGGTGTAGCAAAAGCGTTGGTCTACAAAGCAGCTTCTAGTCGTCTCGGAATGGATTAATAGAGTTACTATACAGGGTGTTACAAAAAGGTACGGTCGAACTTTCAGGAAACATTCCTCACACACAAAGAAAGAAAATATGTTATGTGGACATGTGTCCGGAAACGCTTAATTGTGGACGGCTGTGATACAATACGCCATTCTCCAGGGCTGCATCAGCGCGTCAGGGATTCCATGCGACGGAGGGTGGATGCACGTATCCTCGCTAACGGAGGACATTTTGAACATTTCCTGTAACAAAGTGTTTGAAGTCACGCTGGTACGTTCTGTTGCTGTGTGTTCCCATTCCATGATTAATGTGATTTGAAGAGAAGTAATAAATTGAGCTCTAACATGGAAAGTAATCGTTTCCGGACACATGTCCACACAACATCTTTTCTTTATTTGTGTGTGAGAAATGTTTCCTGAATGTTTGGCCGTATCTTTTTGTAACACCCTGTATAGTTCTGAAGGCAATGTTACGCCATTCTTAGTGGAAATAATGGCAGGTTTAGGTAACGATGATGAAGGTGGATAGCGATCACGCACCCCTTTCTCCAAAGTCAAGCACAAGAGCTCAATAATATTGAGATCTGACGACTATGGTGGCCGGCGGAGATGCGACGATTCATCTTTGTGTCCACAAAACACCCATGGAACGCTACGATGTGGCTGCCCATATCATCACCGAACACCCACCATGATTCACTCTAAGGACATAAACTGGGCCAGTAGCACGTTTTCCTGTTAGCGGCATTTGCATCATTGATAAGTGGTTCTGGATTTCCAGCTCGCCCTGCAGTTCCCAGCTTATGGAGCTCCCTTCCCGTTGCTTTTGTGCTGACAGGTTCCCGTGTGCGACATTCAGTTCTGCACAGAATTTTTCAGCTGTCATCCTCTTATTTTTCGCCACAGTCCTCTCCAGTGACCGTCCGCCACGATCACTCAACACACACTTACCTCCGCGTTATGACTTACCGACTGATGTTTCTCCGCTTTCCCTGTATGCAGTATAAATCTTCTAAATTTTTGGTAATTTGTGGTAAGTTACTGTGTGACCAAACTGCTGAGGTCATCGGTCCCTAGTCTTACACACTACTTAACGTAACTTAAACTAACTTACGCTAAGGACAACACACACACTCCTGCCCGAGGGAGGACTCGAACCTGCGACGGGGGCAGCCGCGCGAACTGTGGCAAGGCACCACGAGACCGGGTGGCTAAACTTCGATATGGTGCCGCTTGAGACTTGAGACACCAGACATTTCGGCAGCCTTGGTCACGAAAGCATCCACCATACGTTCCAACGTTCGAATTCACTTACCTCCGACATAACGCACTCACAACTGTTCAGAACTGTGTTCTGGCCACTGCTAACGCTTTCTACGTGCTGAGGACATTGGACAGGGGCCTCTCTTTGTCAAATACAACAGCACATCCTGGAGGCTTGGCTATCATCTGCATTTATGCTCAATCTTGCATTTCTTGCGGCGTTTGCATATTTTTATCCTAACCGTGGATTAGAGTGGTGGTGCCATCACTGCAGGTATGGACGCAATCCCTGTCACATGACACATGTAAGAATGATGACATCGCTCTCCTACGAACAATCACAAGCCATCTATTGGTTAGAACTGGTCACCAGCAATGGCAGTGAACCCAATTTTTAATCAGATCTGACGCGAAAAGAAAACTGGGGAATTTTATATATATTATATACAGGGTGATTCACGAAGATATGCAAATATTTTAATATGTTATTCTACAAGTAAAACCAAAGATAAAAGTTCATATAAACATGGGTCCACAAATTTTTGGTTGCGGAGTTATGGCTAATAAAACATTTTGCCTGAAATTTAGCAACTTCGCTAATATGAAGCCATTGCAGTCTCATAAAACATGTCCTAGACATGCATCTGCAGTAGTTTTCCAGACTATCCAGAGAAGCAAAGAAGTAATTTCGTAAAATTTTTAATTTATTAACTACTTGGCCCAATTTGTTTTTTAAATTCCAGACAATTGCACAAAGTTTTCAACAGAAGTTGTAGAGAATTTAATTTTAGAGAAACGATGGTAATATCGTTAACTGAAACTGTATGATTTGTGTCAGATAATCTGCTTTTATGAATACCATAGCACACGCGAATTCATGTTAATGTGGTTTCATTTAAACACACTGTAGTTATTGTGGGCTGTCACTGAACAATACAGAAAACTAACTCGTTTCAAGGTTAGAGAACGACTGAAACAACTCACTAACAGTTGCCAACAATGAAATAAACATTTCTACATTGTTAATGGAAAGTAAACAAATTTACTTCTATAATAATCTTTGGTTCTCTGGATGTTCTGGAAAACTACTACAGATACACGTCTTGGACATGTTTTATTACATTCACCAGATAAATAACAACAAAATAAATGGAAATCGTGTTTTACTTTAACCTCGTACAGTTTTGCGATGGCTTCATATTAGCGAAGTTGCTAAATTTCAGGCAAAATCCTTTATTAGCCGTAACTTGCAGACCTACGTTTGTATGAACATTTTCTTTAGTTTTATTTGTAGAATAACGTATTAAAATACTTGCATATCATGTATATGCTACAACTGTTGGGTATTGAAGGGGAGATGTGGGAGTAATTTATTGTGAGGAAATGCTTAGAGACAGAAAACAAGAGTTTTTTTTTACGTTCTTATGCAGTATTTTGCGATCGCGGCCGCTTTAATTTGAAGTTTTTCCAGTTTCTGTGTCAAAAAGTTATTTTTGTTATTACCTGTTATATCTTTGCGACCGACGGATGAAGACATTCAGTGTCAGAACCCATGAACGCCGTAGCGGCAGCAGGTTCTCCAGAAGTGGCGGCAAATATTCTGTGTTGCCGCCTGGGGAACTACGAAGATGGCAATATAACCGGCCGTACACAGGCGGAAGCTAGTTTCCCTTCCGGCAGCCACCTAAAGCAAATCTGTGTCTCCTAACAGCCTCTGGACTCGGTTTACGACATCGCTCGGCTACTCTGGACTCTGCAGTCTTCGTCTCGTGTCGTCCTGCTATATTGCCAAGGGGCTTTGACTGTCAGCAACGCACGACTAGGCTACTGATAACAGACTCTGTCAAACTTGCTCCGGACATCTGTGCTACGTGGCCTATGTCGCGTGGTAAACCGTTCGCTTGCTCCCATTTTTATCAAGGGTCACAGATTACATTGTGTGATAGACGCTGAACCTCCGGAACTTGTAGTGTCAGTTCCTTAAGCTTCGTTTATTTTTTGTGGCTCTAATTTTTCACAAGTAGAAGGATCCGGCAATTTAATTTGTATTAGTGTCCGATACAGAAACCAGTTGGCAGTTATAAGAGTCGAGGGACATGAAAGGGAAGCAGTGGTTGGGAAGGGAGTGAGACAGGGTTGTAGCCTCTCCCCGATGTTATTCAATCTGTATATTGAGCAAGCAGTGAAGGAAACAAAAGAAAAATTCGGAGTAGGTATTAAAATCCATGGAGAAGAAATAAAAACTTTGAGGTTCGCCGGTGACATTGTAATTCTGTCAGAGACAGCAAAGGACTTACAAGAACAGTTGAAAGGAATGGACAGTGCCTTGAAAGGAGGATATAAGATGAACATCAACACAAGCAAAACGAGGATAATGGAATGTAGTCAAATTAAGTCGGGTTATGCTGAGGGAATTAGATTAGGAAATGAGACACTTAAAGTAGTAAAGGTGTTTTGCTATTTGGGGAGCAAAATAACAGATGATGGTCGAAGTAGAGAGGATATAAAATGTAGACTGGCAATGGCAAGGAAAACGTTTCTGAAGAAGAGAAATTTGTTAATATCGAGTATAGATTTAAGTGTCAGGAAGTCGTTTCTGAAAGTATTCGTATGGAGTGTAGCCATGTATGGAAGTGAAACATGGATGATAAACAGTTTGGACAAGAAGAGAATAGAAGCTTTCGAAATGTGGTGCTACAGAAGAATCCTGAAGATCAGATGGGTAGATCACATAACTAATGAGGAGGTATTGAATAGGATTGGGGAGAAGAGGAGTTTGTGGCACAACTTGACTAGAAGAAGGGATCGGTTGGTAGGATACGTTCTGAGGCATCAAGGGATCACCAATTTAGTATTGGAGGGCAGCGTGGAGGGCAAACATCGTAGAGGGAGACCAAGAAATGAATACACTAAGCAGATTCAGAAGGATGTAGGCCGTAGTAGGTACTGGGAAATGAAGAAGCTTGCACAGGATAGAGTAGCATGGAGAGCTGCAACAAACCAGTCTCAGGACTGAAAACCACATCAACAACAACAATATTTCACGAGTAGAAGGATCTGGCAATTTAATTTGTATTAGTATCCGATGGCCAGTAAATACTGTAACCATAAAAGTACTTATTTTCTGTAGGTTACAGCATGGCTGGTTTCGGTTGTATTCATCAGATCTTGGGGCCCTTGTTTCATGTACAGCTAATCCGATTTCAACGGTATATGAGACACTGGTCACAAGATCTGGTGACGGTTTTCGAAGAGAATGGGAACTGGTCATAATAAACAAAAATAACATGAATGATAAGGCTGCAGCATCGGTATTGCTGATTGACAAGTGGATGGAAAGACAGGCGGAGGATGGAATAATGAACGGCGACATATAACCACTTGGCGTAACAATTATGACCGCTGATGACCGTACTACGATACGCTGGCCGAAGGCGACGGCTGGTGGATAAACAACACGACAGGTGAAAACGACGGCTAAGAGAAGAACGGCCTCGCTGTGGCCGCAGATGGCGGCTCGCTGAACGACAACACGACGACACAAAAGGTGGAGGCGACAGCTGCAAGAATAACGGCGACGTGTCGGGAGGAAGCAGCGGCTGTTGGACGAACGACGAGACTTGGCGACAGCTGACGGTCTGTAACAATATAGATACTCAACAAGAATACTAAGAACCGAGTGCCACCTATCAATCTGTCTCTAGAGAGCTGATCTTCCTAGTATAGTCATTAGGGCAGAGGATAATGTGTGCCTGAGGGTAAGTGTGAAGTGATGGATGGTCATAAACATTGAATAGGCTGCAGTCGATACAGATTAATCAGAATGAATCCTCTGGGCTTCTATTTAATAGCCGTTCGAATCTATCGAGCGATTCTACATCTACAGGACTACTCTGCAATTCACATTTAAGTGCTTGGCAGAGGGTTCATCGAACCACAATCATACTATCTCTCTACCATTCCACTCCCGAACAGCGCGCGGGGAAAACGAACACCTAAACCTTTCTGTTCGAGCTCTGATTTCTCTTATTTTATTTTGATGATCATTCCTACCTTTGTAGGTTGGGGTCAACAAAATATTTTCCCATTCGGAAGAGAAAGTTAGTGACTGATATTTCGTAAATAGATCTCGCTGCGACGAAAAACGTCTTTGCTGTAATGACTTCCATCCCAATTCGCGTATCATGTCTGCCACAGTCTCTCCCCTATTACGTGATAATACAAAACTAGCTGCCCTTTTTTGCACCCTTTCGATGTCCTCCGTCAATCCCACCTGGTAAGGATCCCACACCGCGCAGCAATATTCTAACAGAGGACGAACGGGTGTAGTGTAAGCTGTCTCTTTAGTGGACTTGTTGCATCTTCTAAGTGTCCTACCAATGAAACGCAACCTTTGGCTCGCATTCCCCACAATATTATCTATGTGGTCTTTCCAACTGAAGTTGTTCGTAATTTTAACACCCAGGTACTTAGTTGAATTGACAGCCTTGAGAATTGTACTGTTTATCGAGTAATCGAATTTCAACGGATTTCTTTTGGAACTCATGTGGATCACCTCACACTTTTCGTTATTTAGCGTCAACTGCCACCTGTCACACCATACAGCAATCTTTTCTAAATCGCTTTGCAACTGATACTGGTCTTCAGATGACCTTACTAAACGGTAAATTACAGCATCATCTACGAACAAACTAAGAGAACTGCTCAGATTTTCACCCAGGTCATTTATGTAGATCAGGAACAGCAGAGGTGCCAGGACGCTTCCCTGGGGAACACCTGATATCACTTCAGTTTTACTCGACGATTTGCCGTCTATTACTACGAACTGCGACCTTCCTGACAGGAAATCACGAATCGAGTCGCACAACTGAGACGATACCCCATAGGCCCGCAGCTTGATTAGAAGTCGCTTGTGAGGAACGGTGTCAAAAGCTTTCCGGAAATCTAGAAATACGGAATTAACTTGAGATCCCCTGTCGATAGCGGCCATTACTTCGTGCGAATAAAGAGCTAGCTGCGATGCACAAGAACGATGTTTTCTGAAACCATGCTGATTACGTATCAATAGATCGCTCCCTTCGAGGTGATTCATAATGTTTGAATACAGTATATGCTTCAAAACCCTACTGCAAACCGACGTCAGTGATATAGGTCTGTAGTTCGATGGATTACTCCTACTACCCTTCTTAAACACTGGTGCGACCTGCGCAATTTTCCAATCTGTAGGTACAGATCTATCGGTGAGCGAGCGGTTGTATATGATCGCTAAGTAGGGAGCTATTGTATCAGCGTAATCTGAAAGGAACCTAATCGGTATACAATCTGGACCTGAAGACTTGCCCGTATCAAGCGATTTGAGTTACTTCGCAACCCATAAGGTATCTACTTCTAAGAAACTCATGCTAGCAGCTGTTCGTGTTTCAAATTCTGGAATATTCCATTCGTCGTCCCTGGTGAAGGAATTTCGGAAGGATTCTGATGATACAAGCTTGGAAAAATTGAGCAATTGCGTCGTAAACACGACACTTTTCAGACCGCCATCTACGTTTTGCTGCGGCAGAGTTGAGCTTTTAAAGAGAGAGGTGAATTACGCAGCATCGTCACGTAGTCAGGCCGACAGCAACAGAGCGACCAATTAAAAAGTTTGCGATGTCGGTTACCGGCGTTCGCGTGTCGTGTACTTCGGAGTTATTGGACGGAGAGGAAATGGCTGAGAGCAGGAACTGCAGCTGACCTCGGCGTTCATTAAGCAATCATCAAGAGAAGCAGGAAAACCGCCAGCCCATCGAACATAACTCTTTTAATTAGGTCCGTTCGACCTGTCTCCGTTTTTATGGGCTTGAAGGTCATTCTACCTAAGGAAGCTCTCGCTTGTAACACCAGCGCACCGAAATTAGACTCCTTTGCATACTAACACAAAAGGTGACTTTTAACTGCCTGCTGCCTGTTTTATACAATGCAAGGATAAGGGATGAGACAGGATTAATTTCAAGAGATGTGATCAATTACGTACGTACTTTTCAGCCAGCATAGATCATCTGAGGGGTTTACTTTTCCTAATGCTGAATGTAAGATTAAATGGTAAATTAGTGAAACATGGAGTATATATCCTGTGATTGATTTGTGACGGTATGCACCGGTACTCTGTACCAGTGCCTCTGACGAAAAAAACTCAGAACTGCAAATTTTGAGATATAGTACGATAGGATTTTTTTTATAAGTAAGTCTAAGAAATTACAAAATTGTTTCATTCACACTTTTAAAATTCGCAGAAAAGCGTTAAAATTGTTTTCAGAAATAGAAATTTCAAATCCCTTCCACCAGAAGGTCACAGTACCGGAACCTCGTTTTTTACAAACCAAAGTAATAAGAGATATTTTTTTATCTACTAATTTTTTTTTCAAACAACAATATTTTCCCCATTTCCCGTTCAAAGGAGTTCCTTCGGCAGCTGTACATCAACGAAGTTGTCGTTTGCGGTCTTGGTAGCAGCACTGAAAGGCTTCAATTTGAAGAGCCTTTAACATGTCGCTCACATTCACATTCTTTTCAATGTTCTCCAGAGTCCCAAAATGACGTCGTGTTAAGACATTTTTCAATTACTGGAAAAGAGTCACAAAGACTCTGGCCCGGTGAATAAGGGGGCAGTGCGAAAACACGAATGCCTTTTGAGGTCAAAAATTCCTTGATAGATGTGACCGTGTGACATGGGGCGTTGGCATGATGCAGCATATCTACTTGTCTGGACTATCCTGTCTCACTCGATTCACCATTTTTCTGAGCCTTTCAAGAACATCTTTGTAAAACATCTGATTGACAGTTTGTCCTGATGGAACAAATTCTGTATGCACGATACTCCTACTATCAAGGAAGCAAAGCGTTGTTTTGATGTTCGATTTGCTCATTCGAGCTTTTTTCGGCCGAGGAGATGTCTCAATGTATCACTCCTCACTTTGCTGATCTATCTCAGGATTGACATGCAGCGTTAATCACGACCGAACTATTCGTGGTCACAGGCAATCACCTCGTGAAGATCAACACACACGTTTCATCAAGTGTTCTTCTGCTCAGTTGTGATGTTTTTCGTTGCCATTTTGGCAAAAACCTTTCGCATATGCAAATCGTCGGTCAGGATTTAATGTATCGTGAAAGTGTTTAACACGTTACCCATCATAGCTATTATTAAACGTCGGTCTTGTCTCACAAGCGCAGCCAAACGTTTGACATTTTCGCCGATTTTTGAAGATCTCCCTAAGAATGTTCTAGGAGTTCCCAAAATGATGTGTGCCAGCGAAAAACTTATGCTTGGGTAAGGAATGTTCCCCGTGCACCTGCTTCAAGTTTTCAAAGGCCACACTCGCGGATTCCCCAAATTTAACACCCAACTTTATTACATAGCGCAGCTCTAAACTGCAATGTTCCATTTTCGTAACACACAACAAAAACACAGCTTCACTAACGGTACTCTCAGCAGTCACATGATGGCTGTACAGAGCTGAAACTCGAACTCAGTATCAGAACACCGAACAACATAGCGTTGCCAGATCGCTCACAGGGTTGTCACTCTCATTACTTTCCTCACAAGAATTTGAAGAGAATAACTGTGTCCACGAACAAAATGCTTGGAATAAAAATTACTCAGCAAATTAAGAGGGACACGATGCAGCCATACCTAAATTTCATAACATGATAATAGAATTATAGGTGATGATGGATAAATTAAAAAAAAACCTTTTTTGGTTAGATAAGTTTTAAACTTAACTTATACAGGGAGGAAAACATAAAACTGGCCCGGAAAAAGACTGACACGGAACTGATCCTTATTAATGAATAGGAGAATTGCCATTACAGAAACAGCTGGACACTGATTTCGATGTACCAATCGGCTGTCGTCTCATGTCTGCGCATGCGCATCTCCCGAATGCTGTGTCCCGAGTACGTCGCCATGTTATTATGTTGGAGTCAGTGAGAGGAGCAGACGTGTTTAGTGACCAGTTGGATGCTGTACAAAATGGTGCTCACGACCAAGCAACGCATTTTTATTGTCGAGTATTATGCGAAGCACAATCTTTGAAAATTTGTGCGGAAGTGTTTGCACGAGAGTTTAAGACTCAAGGTGTTTCGACGAAACCTCTGGAAAAGTATGCAGTGCATAACTTAGCGAAAAACGGCGCGAAGCGGGTTCTGTGGCGAATAAAAACCGCAACTATTGGAAAGGAGTTCGAATGTCACAAAAAACTGCTGGAGTTAAGGAAAGAGTGGAACAAAGTCAGACGAAATCTCAACACCGTTTATCTGTGCGAATAGTAGTTAAGAGATAGCAGTTCCGAAACATTGTCAAAAAGGACCTGCGTATGCATACTTTACAGATTTATTGTTATTTTATGAGATAAAGCATCCAGATGAACTTCAGCGTTTTGAGTTCTGTCGGTGGTTTCTAAGTGAAGTGCGATAGTACTTTAGATCCTCAGTTTTTTATTTCTTCACATGAGGCCTGGTTCAACCTGTCAGTGTATGTCAACTCTCAGAATTGCGCGCATCAGAAAATCCCCATGAGTACCTTGAAGAGCTGTTGCATAATCCCGGTATTGGATGCGCAGTGTCTGGTGTCCGCATCGTAACATCATTCTTTCACCAAACTGTTAATGCTCATCGGTTTGTTCAGAAATTGTTTAAACCATATGTGGATCATCTCACAGCAGACAGGTGAATATGTGCATATTATCAGCAACACGCAGCAACAGCGAACTCCAGTTTGACAACCTTGTCACGATACCGTGAAGTGTCTGGTGATGAGAGGGTAGCCAGCAGGGGCAGTGCAGTGTCCTGGCTACCTCGATCGCCTTATCTCTCTGCCTGCGGTTTTTACCTGTGGGGCTAATTGTAATCAAATTTTCCTCACATACTGGAAGGGTTAGAGCAGAGTACAGAAAGCGCTATTGCTGCTATCCCCATAGTTCGATAAATCGAACACAGCGCTGCATCGACGCCAAAGGTGGCTATTTTCAGCATCTTCTGTGACGTTTATTAACAACGGTCAGTTCCGTGTTGTAAATACTTTGCCTACATATAAGATCAGTTCAAAAACTTCTCTGCTACACCGGGAAATTTATTTCTGACAAGATGTTAGGTGATTATGAACGATAAGTAAATTTCATTGTTGGTTTTGTGCCAATCATCCGACCTAACGGGAGCTATTACTGTTGAATAGAATACGATTTACAGATGAGCAATCTGTGAATTCAGTAAGGCTACTACAAACTTACTAATAAATGTGAACAACTTGTAACGAATGTGATGGTGGCAGTGTTGCTCTAAACGGTTCAAAATGGTTCAGATGTCTCTGAGCACTATGGAACTTAACATCTGAGGTCATCAGTCCCCTAGGACTTAGAACCACTTAAACCTAACTAACCTAAGGACGTCACACACATCCATGCCCGAGGCAGGATTCGAACCTGCGACAGTAGCGGTCGCGCGGTTCCAGATCGAAGCACCTAGAACCGCTCGGCCACACGGGCCGGCCACTAAACGGTTATCATTTAGTTACAAAATAGCAGGTCAGCAACTAGAAGCAGTTAATTCCATAATTTGTCTGGGAGTACGCATTAGGAGTGATTTAAAATGGAATGCTCATACAAAGTTGATCGTCGGTAAAGCAGATGCCAGACAGATTCATTGGAAGAATCCTAAGGAAATGCAATCCGAAAATAAAGGAAGTAGGTTACAGTACGCTTGTTCGCCCACTGCTTGAATACTGCTCAGCAGTGTGGGATCCGTACGAGATAGGGTTGATAGAAGAGATAGAGAAGATCCAACGGAGAGCAGCGCGCTTCGTTACAGGATCATTTAGTAATCGCGAAAGCGTTACGGAAATGATAGATAAACTCCAGTGGAAGACTCTGCAGGAGAGACGCTCAGTAGTTCGGTACGGGCTTCGTTGAAGTTTCGAGAACATACCTTCACCGAAGAGTCAAGCAGTATATTGCTCCCTCCTACGTATATCTCGCGAAGAGACCATGAGGATAAAATCAGAGAGATTAGAGCCCACACAGAAACATACCGACAATCCCTCTTTCCACGAACAATACGAGACTGGAATAGAAGAGAGAAGCGATAGAGGTACTGAAGGTACACTCCGCCACACACCGTCAGGTGACTTGCGGAGTATGGATGTAGATGTAGATGTAGACAATACGTAATGTACAAATGGGCTTAGTCGTAATAGTCAACTATGTCATGTAGCAACGTTCACATATGCTGTCCAAAAAGTAAAAAATACGTGGATTACTCTCTATTGAAACTAACTCTGGCTGTGATGAGCGTGAAATACCCAAAATATAACATTACTAGTCTGCCGAAAGATATATCAGACAGACAGTAGTTTTGTTTTGCATTAATATGAAAGTTGTTTATTCTTAACAACAGCTTCACTACTGTAGAAGCTTTCGTGAATGCCCATAAGCCGACAGTTCGATACGTTCCTATGGCCAGCGTGGAACCGTATAGATAAATTTTGAATAGATACCTACTTTCTTTCAACTGACATGTTAGACGTCATTATAAATATCGTGAATTTTTTGAACGGGATATTTAGTACGAGGTGCATTCAAGTTCTAAGGCCTCCGATTTTTTTTCTCCGGACTGGAAAGAGATAGAAACATGCGCATTGTTTTAAAATGAGGCCGCGTTCATTGTCAATACGTCCCAGAGATGGCAGCACCGTATGGCAGATGGAATTTTACCGCCAGGGGCGAGAACGAGAACTGTTTTAAATACTTAAAATGGCGACGTTTTTCTTACTTGAACAGCGTGCAATCATTCGTTTTCTGAATTTGCGTGGTGTGAAACCAATTGAAATTCATCAACAGTTGAAGGAGACATGTGGTGATGGAGTTATGGATGTGTCGAAAGTGCGTTTGTGGGTGCGGCAGTTTAATGAAGGCAGAACATCGTGTGACAACAAACCGAAACAACCTCGGGCTCGCACAAGTGGGTGCCACGAATGCTGACTGACGACCACATGGCTGCCCGTGTGGCATGTTGCCAAGCAATGTTGACGCGCAACGACAGCATGAATGGGGCTTTCTTTTCGTCGGTTGTGACAATGGATGAGACGTGGATGCCATTTTTCAATCCAGAAACAAAGCACCAGTCGGCTCAGTGGAAGCACACAGATTCACCGCCATCAAAAAATTTCGGGTAACCGCCAGTGCTGAAAAAATGATGGTGTCCATGTTCTGGGACAGCGAGGGTGTAATCCTTACCCATTGCGTTCCAAAGGGCACTACGGTAACAGGTGCATCCTACGAAAATGTTTTGAAGAACAAATTCCTTCCTGCACTGCAACAAAAACGTCCGGAAGGGCCGCGCGTGTGCTGTTTCACCAAGACAACGCACCCGCACATCGAGCTAACGTTACGCAACAGTTTCTTCGTGATCACAACTTTTAAGTGATTCCTCATGCTCCCTACTCACCTGACCTGGCTCCTAGTGACTTTTGGCTTTTTCCAACAATGAAAGACACTCTCCGTGGCCGCACATTCACCAGCCGTGCTGCTATTGCCTCAGCGATTTTCCAGTGGTCAAAACAGACTCCTAAAGAAGCCTTCGCGGCTGCCATGGAATCATGGCGTCAGCGTTGTGAAAAATGTGTACGTCTGCAGGGTGATTACGTCGAGAAGTAACGCCAGTTTCATCGATTTCGGGTGAGTAGTTAATTAGAAAAAAAAATCGGAGGCCTTAGAACTTGAATGCACCTCGTACATATCTTTGTCGTAGTTCATAGGTACTAGAATCCAATTTATATATATTAGAGTACTACAATCTCGTGCCCGCATCTCGTGGTCGTGCGGTAGCGTTCTCGCTTCCCACGCCCGGGTTCCCGGGTTCGATTCCCGGCGGGGTCAGGGATTTTCTCTGCCTCGTGATGGCTGGGTGTTGTGTGCTGTCCTTAGGTTAGTTAGGTTTAAGTAGTTCTAAGTTCTAGGGGACTTATGACCACAGCAGTTGAGTCCCATAGTGCTCAGAGCCATTTGAACCATTTACAATCTCGTTTTCTTGTTATGTAGTCTGCTATCTTTCCTCTACGACTTACGCCCTGCAGCAGAACGTGCAGTACAAAGCTTGACTGGACAAACAGTCATTACTGGCAAGATTTATGTGAGCAGCAATACTAGCATGATGGCTCCGTAATGCAGTAAAATAGTAGCTTAGCACCACGTGCCTCAGATGCTTATACAACGTACCGACAACATTAGTGCCTTCTCCGTGAGAGTTTTTTCTTTATTATTACGTCAGCGAAAACTTTGGGAAGGAGCTTGTCAATACGTCCCCCGAATAACATAGGAATTTTTCTCTCCTCCGTTATTTCTCAAAATCCTTTACTTAAACTAGGTTCAATTTCTTCTGACATTTATCTCAATATAATGCAAGTGACGTAAATATAAATACATCCGAAGCTGGACGCTATGCCTCATAATTCTGGGCGTTTCTGACTGGACATGTTGCTTGCCGCAGCGATAGAAAATCGAATAAAACGTGAAGCGTTAATAAGCTATACGTCTTCGCTTCATAGTGAAACCTCTACGAAGCCATATATCTTCTGCTTGATCTTAGACAAGAACTGCTACCGACTTTGGAGATTTCTCCAAAAAGCTGTTTTAGTGAATCTGCTGTTTAATCATATTCTTTATATTTTTAAACAGAACGCTTGAGAGCTCCTTCTGAATTTCCCAGTGGACAGGCAACAGTCACTGCAAATGTTTCCGAGAAATGGATTCTGCATTAAGCACTCGGGAATAAGGTTAGCATAGTGACGAGTCCCTGGAGAAAGCACTTATTTGTTTACTCTGGAACTCATTCCTTTTTTTAAGTAAAACTTTTTTACTTAAAACTCTTTCAGTGCACAAAGAACGCCGGAATTTCAAAATAGCGTGTTTGATAGGAAGTCCCAATATAGTTAATGATTATTCATGCCGATGAATACGCAACTTCTTCTATTAAATCTCGTTTTCTTATAGTTTAGTAAATGCGCTTACCGTATCTTTCCTCTACAAGATTCACGCCCTGCAGCAGAACATGCCTGACTAGACACACAGTCATCACTAGTAAGATTTATGTGTGCTTATCATACTCGCATGAGTGCTCAGTAATGCAACAAAATAGTAGCTTAGCACCACATGCCTTGGACGCTTTCTGATTTCATATGTAGTCTCCAAAATTATCTTTCATCTTCGAGGTGGGTGAATGTGTTATGGAATTCACTTTCATGTTTATTTTTTGTTTTTTTTTTACGCTAATGCAAGAGTCCAGAATTCAACTTATAGTCAAAAACATGTATAGTAAAACCTACGAATCATCAAGTTTATAGGTTTGTCAAACACGTGGAGCGTGCTGTTTTCCTCCAGTAAAAGAAGGTAGAAGTAACTTAAAACACACTTTCGTAACTGACGCAGATACCTGCATCTACACCTATATTCCTTATGATGTACGGCGGGGTACACTTGTATACCATTGTCACTTCCCCCTTTTCCTGATCCGGACTCGAATCCATGGGACGTTTAAACTACCATTATATAAAACGCCTTCTCTTTCTTTTACCTGACGATCAGATGATTCCCTCCTCCTTGTAGTGGCTAGTGGACTAATTCTGAGGTAGATGATAACGATACACGGGAATGACTGTATACGAAGATATTTTCTAATTTATTTTCTGTGTAAGGGAAGAGGAGAGAAACTTCCTTGCATCAGGAAATATTTAGTGGGAAGTAAGACAAAACTGTTGACTGTGGTGCAAGGAAAGAAGACAACAGCTGCATGTGTTTCGATGCAGTAAAGCATGCCAAATGCAGAACTTACCAAGAAAGACTATAAGATTCCGAAATACACCAGATTTTCTGATATCCTGGAAGATGGCAGTGACAGACATAAAATGTTACAAGAAGATATTTTCGTTGTGAGTTCCACTTCCAGCAAACTTTTCACTAAAAGCCCACTTATCTATGAACTGAGCAACGCTTTGAAGCCCCTACCATTTTCTTGGGCAACCTGACGAACCACTTAATCCGGAAGGTCCCACGGCATAAACACAGGAAATAAATAAGTAGGCACGTCCTACTGAAATGAGTCTTCTAAAACCTTAAAACAAAATATTGTCACCATCCGTAAGCGAAGGGCTGAAACTTTTTTATTTGGTCAATTTAGATAAAGTTTAATCTCTTGAAAGTAAATTACTTAAAGTGCACCTGTCATTATCTAATAAAAGAAACAGTTTTTGTCTTTTACGTTTAAGTTACAGTTAAAGACATTCGGAAACAAACCTGCGTACATCTAGCTGTTGTGTGGGAAACGCATGAAACTCACCAAATTCCACAAGGTGTATTGAAAAAAAAAATCTATTCGGAGGCTGTAAAATGAAGCACTGCGTGTCCTTTGCAATTTCCACGCCTAATCCGTCTTTTTGGGCAATTCGTGCCACCAAAACTAGGAAACAGAGCATCCACCTGGTGGAAAATGGTACGATAGTACGGTGTGGCGTTCCAGATGGTGAGCCTTCTCCCACGCCTTAACCCCTGTGACGGACATACAGTGTTCTTTATATACTTGTGCCATTCTTTCATGAATTTCCGTTTTCTGCACTCCATCGCTGTAAGGAAACGCACTACACCTTTTTGCTCTTCTTTTGTAGCCTCTCTTTTCTGTGCTACTGAGTGCAGTGGACGGTGCTCGCTCTGTCGTCAAATTGGTCTGTCGATTCTTCATACTCATCTCTACGTTGGTGCTCCGTAGCGCAAGCATTTGCAGGAAAAGTCTTCATGAATATTGATAAATCGTATAAGATGGTAGCGTTCACTAAATTTCTCAGACTCTGTTAACGCACACAGAGAATTTAAGATTGAAGAGATTCTGTTCATAATTTTCATGCAGTTCTTTATTTCCTTCCACTTTTCTACAAGATTATTTTTACATTTCGATGGACAAACAAAATGGAGCAATCCTAAAATCGAGCAATCCTTACAGGCTGCACCGGCAGGATAAAAATACCGTCTAGCTAACCAGGGTTAGGCTGACCGTGGCTTCCATAAGTCGCAACAGTAAAATGTTTGGATGTCGGTATGGTTGCTTAAACAAGGCCACGGACGATTTCCTCTTCCTTTTCATTTTAAATGCATCTACACTACTGGCCATTAAAATTGCTACACCAAGAAGAAATGCAGATGATAAACGGGTATTCATTGGACAAATATACTAGAACTGACATGTGATTACATCTTCAGGCAATTTGGGTGCATAGATCCTGAGAAATCAGTACCCAGAACAACCACCTCTGGCCGTAATAACGGCATTGATACGCCACGGCATTGAGTCGAACAGAGCTTGGATGGCGTGTACAGGTACAGCTTCCCATGCAGCTTCAACACGATGCCACAGTTCATCAAGAGTAGTGACTGGCGTATTGTGTCGAGTCAGTTGCTCGGCCACGATTGACCAGACGTTTTCAATTGTTGAGAGATCTGGAGAATGTGCTGGCCAGGGTAGCAGTCGAACATTTTCTGTATCCAGAAAGGCCCGTACAGGACCTGCAATATGCCGTCGTGCATTATCCTGCTGAAATGTAGGGTTTCGCAGGGATCGAATGAAGGGTAGAGCCACGGGTCGTAACACATCTGAAATGTAACGTCCACTGTTCAAAGTGCCGTCAATGCGAACAAGAGGTGACCGAGACATGTAACCAATGGAATCCCACACCATCACGCCTGGTGATACGTCAGTATGGCGATGACGAATACACGCTTCCAACGTGCGTTCACCGCGATGTTGCCAAACACGGATGGGACCATCATGATGCTGTAAACAGAACCTGGATTCATCCGAAAAAATGACGTTTCGCCATTCGTGCACCCAGGTTCGTCGTTGAGTGCACCATCGCAGGCGCTCCTGTCTTTGATGCGGCGTGAAGGGTAACCGCAGCCATGTTCTCCGAACTGATAGTCCATGGTGCTGCAAACGCCGTCGAACTGTTCTCGCAGATGGTTGTTGTCTTGCAAACGTCCCCATCTGTTGACTCAGGGATCGAGACGTGGCTGCACGATCCGTTACAGCAGTGCGGATAAGATGCCTGTCATCTCGACTGCTAGTGATACGAGGCCGTTTGGATCCAGCACGGCGTTCCGTATTACCCTCCTGAACCCGTCGATTCCATATTCTGCTAACAGTCATTGGATCTTGATCAACGCGAGCAGCAATGTCGCGATACGATAAACCGCAATCGCGATAGGCCACAATCCGACCTTTATCAAAGTCGGAAACGTGATGGTACGCATTTCTCCTCCTTACACGATGCATCACAACAACGTTTCACCAGGCAACGCCGGTCAACTGCTGTTCGTGTATGAGAAATCGGTTGGAAACTCATGTCAGCACGTTGTAAGTGTCGCCACCGGCGCCAAACTTGTATGAATGCTCTGAAAAGCTAATCATTTGCATATCCCAGCATCTTCTTCCTGCTAGTTAAATTTCGTGGTGTAGCAATTTTAATGGCCAGTACTGTATTTTCGCCCGTGACCTATTTCTTCCAAACGTCAGGAACGATTACATTTGTGTAAACCACATAACAGTTTTCCTGATCGTGAAATGTTTGTTCTCTCCTAACATTTTATGGGTCCTTTCCACGTATTTCTGGGCATCTTCTCAAGTCCGCATACTCCGTTCTACGTCGTCAGCATCCTCTTGTCCTGAACGCAACATCCGCTCATGTTCCTACCAAATACTGTATGTCCAATCGTCCTGACTAAGGTAACAGCATGTCACGCAAATCTTTCAGCAACAGTCAAATTTAACGGAATGATGGTCGACTTTAAATACTAGCAGTAAAAATAGTTATTTATGAAGCAATTCATTGAGCCACATAGTTAAAAATATCAGAGCGTATAACTGGAGAAAGAGCTAGCGAATTCGTCTCACGTAATATCGCATGAAGTCATCGCATTTTTGTTAGGTCAAGGCACGGAACTTAGACTCAGTGACTGAACGTCTGAACTTCGCTCCCTGTGCTAATGCAAAGACGTAAAAACTCGAAGACCTGCAGAGCAACAACAAATTCCGTGCTCATCTGAACAGATCCGAATGTTGCATCTTGATAGATTACAAAAGAAACAGACTGATCAGTCAGATCGTTATGATTATCTAGTTACGGGCGTACTGGTCCACATTTGGAATGCTGTACAGTAGCGATTATGCATGGCATGGTATCCACAAGCCCTTGACAACAAGAAAGAGAGAGATAGTAACAGTGAGAAGAGGCAACAGCAGTGGGAAGGAATGTATGAGACAGTAGATAGTAGCAGTAAGAGAGAGCAAGTGGGAGACAGTGACAATAAGAGGAAACAGAACGAAGGAGACTGTGACTGAAACAAAGGAGACAGTTACAGTTATAGAGATACGAAGAGATAATGACAGTGAGTTGGAATGAATGTGTGAGTAACAATGGGCAAGTGGGAGTGGATGGATATGAAGGACTTTCAGCGATGGACTACTGGGTGTAAGCGAGTTACAGTTAGGGCAGCTTGTGGAAGTGGGAGGGATAGAGTGAGTGTGCCGGCCGGGTTGGCCGAGCGGTTCTAGGCGCTACAGTCTGGAGCCGCGCGACCGCTACTGTCGCAGGTTCGAATCTCGCCTCGGGCATGGCGTATGTGATGTTTTAAGGTTAGTTAGGTTTAAGTTGTTCTAAGTTCTAGGGGACTGATGACCTCAGGTGTTAAGTCCCATAGTGCTCAGAGCCATTTGAACCATTTGAATTTCTGGAATAAAAATAGATATTGAAAAATTACCTGCCGGGCGGGATTAGCCGAGCGGTCTGGGGCACTGCAGTCATGAACTGTGCGGCTGGTCCCGGCGGAGGTTCGAGTCCTTCCTCGGGCATGGGTGTGTGTGTTTGTCCTTAGGATAATTTAGGTTATGTAGTGTGTAAGGTTAGGGACTGATGACCTTAGCAGTTAAGTCCCATAAGATTTCACACACATTTGAAAAGTTACCGTCACTGGCATGAATGTAAGTCAGCGGCATGTGGAAATAAACGCTGTGAGACATTCTAAAACGTAAGGAACTATTAAACACAAACTTAGTTTTTTTTATATAAGGACACCCCATATTACTTCTTTCGCAATCAATAACATCAAAAATCACAAAAAGGATGGCGTTAGTTGCATAGAAATACGTCAATTATATCCCGAGAAATGGCAAAGCGAACATGACGCTTGGAGTAAACGTAACGCGCTGTTACTGCACATCTCGTGATGCAAGCGTGCGCTCCACTTCATAATCGTATTGCGATTGGCGTAGGTAATCTTACTTTAACTGTTTTCACAAGGGTCTAAAGTAATTATGGGCTTTCCTGCCGCAAACGCTGATATGTGGGGATCACATTTGCATCTCGGGATGTGCAATAGCAGCGCGTTTCGTTTATTTCAAGATTCAACTTCGTTTTGCAGTTTCTCGGGATGCAATTGACGTACTGCGATGCAATCAGTGCCATTCTTTTTGTAATTGTTCATGTTATTGATTGCATAAGAAACGTATTAGAATGTCTCATAGTATTTATTTTCGTGAACCCATGTCTTTTTCGGTATCTGTTTTTTATCAGAGATACCTGCACTGAAACGTTTAAGCGGACCACCCTAAAAAAGTGATTTTTTAAGGTTGACAGGTTCCTAATACTTGAAAAAATAATCACACAGCTTGTTTTACGATGGATATACACTGTCTGATCGAAAATACACTCCTGGAAATGGAAAAAAGAACACATTGACACAGGTGTGTCAGACCCACTATACTTGCTCCGGACACTGCGAGAGGGCTGTACAAGCAATGATCACACGCACGGCACAGCGGACACACCAGGAACCGCGGTGTTGGCGGTCGAATGGCGCTAGCTGCGCAGCATTTGTGCACCGCCACCGTCAGTGTCAGCCAGTTTGCCGTGGCATACGGAGCTCCATCGCAGTCTTTAACACTGGTAGCATGCCGCGACAGCGTGGACGTGAACCGTATGTGCAGTTGACGGACTTTGAGCGAGGGCGTATAGTGGGCATGCGGGAGGCTGGGTGGACGTACCGCCGAATTGCTCAACACGTGGGGCGTGAGATCTCCACAGTACATCGATGTTGTCGCCAGTGGTCGGCGGAAGGTGCACGTGCCCGTCGACCTGGGACCGGACCGCAGCGACGCACGGATGCACGCCAAGACCGTAGGATCCTACGCAGTGCCGTAGGGGACCGCACCGCCACTTCCCAGCAAATTAGGGACACTGTTGCTCCTGGGGTATCGGCGAGGACCATTCGCAACCGTCTCCATGAAGCTGGGCTACGGTCCCGCACACCGTTAGACCGTCTTCCGCTCACGCCCCAACATCGTGCAGCCCGCCTCCAGTGGTGTCGCGACAGGCGTGAATGGAGGGACGAATGGAGACGTGTCGTCTTCAGCGATGAGAGTCGCTTCTGCCTTGGTGCCAATGATGGTCGTATGCGTGTTTGGCGCCGTCCAGGTGAGCGCCACAATCAGGACTGCATACGACCGAGGCACACAGGGCCAACACCCGGCATCATGGTGTGGGGAGCGATCTCCTACACTGGCCGTACACCACTGGTGATCGTCGAGGGAACACTGAATAGTGCACGGTACATCCAAACCGTCATCGAACCCATCGTTCTACCATTCCTAGACCGGCAAGGGAACTTGCTGTTCCAACAGGACAATGCACGTCCGCATGTATCCCGTGCCACCCAACGTGCTCTAGAAGGTGTAAGTCAACTACCCTGGCCAGCAAGATCTCCGGATCTGTCCCCCATTGAGCATGTTTGGGACTGGATGAAGCGTCGTCTCACGCGGTCTGCACGTCCAGCACGAACGCTGGTCCAACTGAGGCGCCAGGTGGAAATGGCATGGCAAGCCGTTCCACAGGACTACATCCAGCGTCTCTATGATCGTCTCCATGGGAGAATAGCAGCCTGCATTGCTGCGAAAGGTGGATATACACTGTACTAGTGCCGACATTGTGCATGCTCTGTTGCCTGTGTCTATGTGCCTGTGGTTCTGTCAGTGTGATCATGTGATGTATCTGACCCCAGGAATGTGTCAATAAAGTTTCCCCTTCCTGGGACAATGAATTCACGGTGTTCCTATTTCAATTTCCAGGAGTGTATTTGAACACTCCTATGTAATGCGGAACTGACCACTAGATGTCACAATAGACGGACCCGTCACAATAAAAGGAGGCGGGGAGTATTCTGTTCTGAGCAGTGAGGCTGTAACAGCAGAATGGTTCGTTCAGTACAGTTCAGTGACTTCGAACATGGGCTAGTCATTGGATGTTACGTGAGTTACGAATCCATCAGGGACATTTCAGCCCTTCTAAAGCTGCCCAGCTCGATTGCTGATTGTTAAGTGGAAACGCGAAGGAACAGGCAAAGCTAAACCACGACCAAGCAGACCACAGGCACTGACGGGCATTGCGGACAGTGGTTGCAAAATATCGCGTGAAATCAACGGGAGGACAGTGTACAACTGGAAATGAATGGTTTGGAGTGATGAAACACGCTGTAAGCTGTAGCAATACGCTGGAAGGGTTTAGGTTTGGGAATGTCCTGTGAATTTGACCTGCCATCAGTCGTAGTGCCGACACTGATGCAAGGAGGAGGTGGTGCTACGGTATGGAGGTGTTTCTCGTGGTTAAGGTGTGGTCCCCTTATTGTCCTAAAGAAAATGTTAAATGCGGGAGGATATAAACACAGTTTACAGCATTCTGTACTGCATACAGTAGAGGAAAAGTTGTGAGACGATGGTTGTTGGTATGAACATGACAGTGCACCCTGTCATACAGCGGCGTCTGTGAGACAATGGTTTGTGGACAGCAACATTCCTGGACTGGCCTGGCCAGAGTTCCGATCTGAACCAAACGCAACACTTTTGGAATAAGTCATACCGTTGACTTTGCTCCAGAGCCCAGGATTCGACACACTTTGGTTTCTGCTATTGAGAAAGAACGGGCTGCCATTCCCCCACAGACGTTCTGAATGTTCAAATGTGGGTGAATTCTCAAGGTACCAAACTGCTGAGGTCATCGGTCCCCTGACTTACACACTACTGAAATTAACTTAAACTAACTTATGCTAAGAACAACACACACACACACACACACACACACACACACACACACACACAGGGAGGTCTCGAAACTCCTGCTGCAGGGGCTGCTCAAACCTTCACATGGCGCCTCTAACCGCGCGTCCACTCCGCGCAGCAGGCGTTCTGACATCTCACTGAAAGCGTTCCCAGCAGAGTTCAAGCTGTTATAAAGGTGAGCCGGCTGCTGGTGGCCGAGCGGTTCTAGGCGCTTCAGTCTGGAGCCGCGCGACCGCTACTGTCGCAGGTTCGAATCCTGCCTCGGGCATGGATGTGTGTGATGCCCTTAGGTTAGTTAGGTTTAAGTAGTTCTAAGTTCTAGGGGACTGATGACCTCAGATGTTAAGTCCCATAGTGCTCAGAGCCATTTGAACCATTTCATAAAGGTGAAAGATGAACACAACCCACATTACTGTCCACGAATAGGTTTGTGGGTATTTTTGCTCAAATCGTGCAGGTAACATCCGTATTTAACAGTGTCACAGCGAAATACTGAATGACGATTGCGATCTGTATCCCCTTTAGCATTATAATGTTTGCAAAAACAGACATAATGTCTTATGGGATAACAGCAATCAGTGATTTTATAATGTTACTTAAAATCCGTCTTGATTGAAATTTTTTTTTTTATTCATATGACCGGTTTCGGTTCATTCAGAACCATCTTCAGATCTGATGGTTCAGTTACAGGAGTAACCCGTCCAAATCCAGCAACTTTCACATGCTACGTCACATGCATGTGAAAGTTGCTGGATTTGGACGGGTTACTCCTGTAACTGAAATATCAGATCTGAAGATGGTTCTGAATGAACCGAAACCGGTCATGAATAAAAAAAATTTGCAATCAAGACGGATTTTAAGTAACATTATAATGTTTGGCGTTATTTTCAGGTTGTGCAACTAATTCCACTTAAGCAGGCCTGTAGTGCCTGCTGGGTTAAATATAACACAGTACCGGAAATGCGGAATGTGGGTAGACATTGAAAATGATACTGTTTACAATCACTGGCACTGGAGGTGTGAATTCTGAATTGAAGTGAATCATAGGCACCCACAGTCCTGTCTCAGTATACGGATTCTAAAAAATTAAGTTGTCAGGGGGTTGAGGAACACGGTATTGTAATGTGCATCGGCTACTGTCCGTTTGGATACTATTGTTGTCAAACTGTCCTACGTAACGCCGATAGAAACAATGCATACCGAAGTAGGTAACTGTGAATTCGCTTAATGGAACAACAGTTTGTTTTCAGTGAAACAGAAATAGAATATATTAATCTCAATACTGAAACTGTGTTGCATTATTAACGAAGCCAGTGTTGACTTTACCTGTAGCTGGAACTCAAACAAGCGGGCAAACAGAGATCGTCAAAGCAATATCTAGTGTCATGTACATTACTACCTGCGCAAATGTGTGCTGTGTGGAATTTCAGCCCTTAGTAATCAAGCCATAACTCACTCCACATTCACGTCGCTCCTCCAACACCACATCACCCTGTAATGTCAAAGCTTTAGACAGCATAAACGCAACCTTTATGGCCCCCTTATATTGCCACGACTATACGCCGATGAAGTTCTGTTTTAAAATAGCGCTTTCAGTACACGCTGCTGCTTCACTATTAAAAGCACTAAGCCCACTGACATAAAGATGTAATTTTTTTTTCTTCCGATGATTAGTATTTTAGACCGAAACAAGTGGCAGCTGACTTCCATTTGCGAGTAGTGTGCTTCAAATGCCCATCAATTGGTTACCTGAATTCCAGTATTTGGTAATTTCCTTTAGTAAGATTACCGGGATGGTTCGCTGGAAAGAAACTTTGCCGATGTCCCTCCACTTTCTTTTTATATTTTAGCTTCTGCTCCGTCCCTAATGGCCAATGTTTGTATCGATCTTATTCGTCTCTCCAACAACGGCTTCAAAAGTGTCATGTTTGCCATTCACTACGAACAAAAAGAGATAAAAAGAGACACGATCAGCTCTTTCTTTATTTAGGGATGTAATGAAACACACAAATTTTCGGAAAACTGCAGCACAAAGAATAAAGGATGCTACGAGCAAGTTCTGTTTCAGATGTACATATACATGTTCGCTGGGTGACGTGTCAGGTGCACATGCAGCTCACGGCAGCAGTTGTACTACACGATCCTCGAGAAAGGACTGCACATTCCTCACTCGTCCATGTCATTAGAGGAGCAGCTAAAAGAATATTGGGGAAGAAATCTTCTGTGGATTCGTTAAAAGAACCATTATAGTATTCGGCTGAACAACTTTTGCAGTTTTTACTAGCTTCAGGGTACGTTATAATTAGCGTTATAACCGAGTCGATTATCTTGCACAAGCTTCAGAAGAGCTTTCCCATCGCACCCTTACCCATGGTACTCGGAACTACCAATAAATGGAGGGCTTAGACTATAGATGTGCATGACGGTATTACCCACATAACCTCAACAGTGCGTGCCCCTGCACGAACACTGCGATAATATTCATACACAAGATCCGTAGTGCAAACGTTTTCTTCCTAGACTTACCTGGAAAATTCATAATGAAATAGTTAAATGATGGAAATGACGTTGTTACGTAGCTTCTGATGATAAAAAAGTGAGCCGCCCGGAGTGGCCAGGCGGTTCTAAGCGCTACAGCCTGGAACCGAGCGACCGCTACGGTCGCAGGTTCGAATCCTGCCTCGGGCATGGATGTGTGTGATGTCCTTAGGTTAGTTAGGTTTAATTAGTTCTAACTTCTAGGCGACTGATGACCTCAGAAGTTAAGTCGCATAGTGCTCAGAGCCATAAAAAAGTGAGTAAACACAATTCTCACGATTGTGACTACAGTTACACGCTCTGTCACGAAGCCAACACAAAGACTAATTAGCTCCACTACATAACGTACCCGTATTTTCGGGCCATGGTCACCGCAGATCAGGTTAACTGACAGTGTATTCTTATTTATTAAATTCGATGTATCGTGCGAATCTCTGCCACTAATATATTGTTCAGTCATTGTCCTTTTGGAACAGAACAAGTGCATTTGCGTGAAGGAAGGGTAGTAGCTGCTCTGACCGTGAATCCGCGATAAGTTAAGATGGAATGTTGTACCCTCTGGCGCCCCACTACATGACAGGTTGGGGTTGTTCGCTATGCTCCTGCCAGATTTTCGTCACCACGGCAACGTCAAAAATGTAACTGGCAGTACCTGTCATGCAGCTTAAAGCAAAATACAAGGCATTCCTACTCAGGATATCAGCGCTGTGATTATCGTCCTCACTGTTGTTTGATGTGTGGGGATTGCTAGTCTCCCATCGGGCGCCTCCCCTGGTGACGCAAGGGGAAAGCCCTCCAAAAATGGTGGGTACTGGGGAAATAAAATACCCGGGGCAGACCGAAACTACCACGGGCAGGAGGGGCTCGCCGGCCCGGGTGGCCGAGCGGTTCTAGGCGCTGCAGTCTGGCACCGCGCGACCGCTACGGTCGCAGGTTCGAATCCTGCCTCGAGCATGGATGTGAGTGATGTCCTTAGGTTAGTTAGGTTTAAGTAGTTCTAAGTTCTAGGGGACTGATGACCTCAGATGTTAAGTCCCATAGTGCTCAGAGCCAACAGGAGGGGCTCGCCAAACTGTGGTAAAAGTAACTCTCCCAGAGGTAGAGCACCCTAAAATCAAGACCTCTGATCCTCCAGATTGGGGGCTGTGAACGAGTCTACCAACCACTCAGGTAAAATGCTGATCGGTCGGGATACCCAACGCATGGAAAAAGGACACGACATACTGGTACAAAAATTGGCAAAGCTATAAGTACTTCTCTCTTGATCCTTGGAATATCAGAAGCGTATATCGCCCTGGAAGTCCCGAATACTAGTAAAAGAAAAAAAATACAAGGTACAGCTGCTCCTCTCTAAAAATTACGATGGCAATGAATGGAGTCACTTAAAATAAGAGACAGGACAAAGACTGTTGTCTACGCTGTGAATTTGTAACCGTATTCTACATTCATAAATCTATAAATTATTCAGAATAGGAAGTCAGACATGTTAATAATCGAATATCATACATCACAATTCAAATGTTATACATTACATCCATAAATGCTTATGCACCCACAGAAGATACGGATGACGATACGAAAGAAGAATTCTACAGTCAACTGAAACACACTTACAACTCAGTAACCAGGCATAGTATACATGTAGTGTTAATAGATTTCAGTGTCGAATTGGAAAAGGAGGAAATTGACAGACTAACCACTGGCAATTTCAGCTTACACGGGGAAATGACAAATGATCTTTCACAAGCAGCCCAAAATTCCAACACAAACGTATTCATTTAGGGACTTGCAAATCGCCAGATGGAGTAGTAGTTAATCAGACTGACCATGCGGCTATCCAAAGCAGTTTTAAAGCTGTTAGAAACTTAGGGGTGCAGATTGTGACCCAGAACTTATGTCAGATCAAAAATTAAAATCAAACTCAAAAGGAAACTAAATGGTATGGAAATTACTAGATACAGCACAGGAAATCTGGTAAAAGAAAATACAAAAGAAAACTTTACAAAAGATGTCAAAGCAGATGGAGACACCTAAAGAGCAGTATTTAAGAAATGAATTCCAAAGTCACAGGAAAAAGGAAACGACCTAACAAAATTTAGTTTAAAGTTAAGTCCCAAGGAAAAGCCTGAAGAGAAGAAATGTGACGAAATCGTGGATTACAGAAAGCAACAATGTGATACTGAAGGAGAGATATAACAAAATCCTCCAGGACATACAACGAACCTAAGGCAAGAGAAAAGGTGATAGCACAAGAGTATGATAAGAGAAGCAGAGGATGATTTCAACCATCACTGGACAAGGCAGATGCATGAACCCAAAAAAAATCTTTTTTTTTAAATTTCTAATAGGGAACAGTTTATAAAGGACCAGCATGAGAATGTACTAACCAACAAGAGTGACATTCAGAAAAAGCTAGAAGACACACTTCTCACAACAGCTCAACTGCAATGACCCACAGTCTTATTTTAAATTTGAAGAACCTGAGTCAGTTGATATCCAAGTCAACATCACACCAGTGAATGAAATACAGCAAGCAATAAAGAAACTAATGAATAACAAGGCTTGTTTTGAAGATCAGATATGTGATGAGATTTTAAAGAATGGAGGACTGCGCGTGGAATTAGAACTACGTCTTTAATAGAAAAAAATCTTATTATACGGACGTAAAGACTTAAAAATTAGAAAGAAAGATGAAGGGAAACTGTTAATATTCGAAAGAAAATACAAGAAAATTTTTGTTTGATACCTGATGAAAATAAGATAGAATGGAAGCTAAGAAAATATGAATAATTAAGAGCGCTGTACAAACACCGTAACATTGTCGAACTGTTAAAGAACTCGATTAAACTGAGAAGGCCATGTAGCAAGAATGAAGGAAGACTACCTAAAATAACATTCGGTAATACAATAGATGGAACCGAGAGGAAGACCCAGAATTACTTGGCGAGATATCATGCGGAAGGACACCGCTTAGCTGAACATCAGTAGCGAATGAACAAACAGCGTACTCGACAGAAAGAAATGGAAGTAGCTCCTAAAGCAGGTGTAAGGTCGATAGGGCCCTTGCCACGTGTAAAGTAAGTAAAGTGCTGTTGTTTGATGCCTTTGTGGTCTCGAGGCAGTAGAAGCCTATGCAGTAGTTTGGAAGACGGTTTTCGAACACACTACGCAGCTAAGTCCACATCTGTTGAAATGGCCTAGCATCGAGTCAGCACTAAGGATGTAATTGCACCACAAATTCAGGCGTTGAGACAGGGGCGGATCCAGGGGGGGGGGGGGCAATGGTGGCAATTACCCCCTCCCACCCCCCTGGTGCGTGACCGATCTTTTTTTCCCCGACTGCTTTAGGGGCTTATTACGTCGGCCTATCTAGTATGTGTTTTACTTGAAGTCGAAGATGTAAACAATGGCACGCAGTTTGATGTAACAATTCAAAAAGAGACCTTGAAGCCTCTTCCATTTAGTGAATAAACTACAGAAGAAACAACTATACTTACGAATAAAATGATAATATTCGCTGAGGCATGAGCGATCTGTGTCTCTTTTTTAGCACTTTCCCTGCAGTGCGTATGTAAGATTTTGTTTCTAGTGGCAATTTGCAAAGAGATGGTGTTGATAATTAAGCGATGAACACCGAAGGAAACTTGAAAATATGCTCATTAGTTGCAAATTGTGAGAACCTTACGACAGTCCCTTTTATTCTGCAATTGCACGTTTTCGATCTGGATGAACGCTTCTCCCCCATTTTGGCTTTCTTCTCACTTTTGATGCGGAATGTGAACAAACATTAATTAGCCAAATGTAATAATGTACACGAAAATAACGTCTGTGAATTCATTCACAATCCATTCTCTCATACAGTAAGAATATAAATGTTACGGTCAGCAGATCCAAACAGATACTGACGTAATTAGCAATATAAGATGATTTCCTGAACACAGTCAAATACCCTATTATGACTTTTCGCAGTCGTATCGTCATTGCTGCGTATAAACACATGCGCGAATTCGATGGCAACATTCTGTCATATGAAAGCAATTGGTGAATTAATTTCGAAGATTTAAGAATGGAAACGAACATTAGCATTTTTATAGATTATTTTACTTTAGCAGACAAACACGGAGTTTTTCAAGTGCACGTGTCGTATTTGAAGAATATTTTTTAGGTAATGCAGTAAGTTATTTCCTTAAACACACTTAACACACAGCGATACACAATTAAACTAAAAGCAGAATATGTGTGTGTGTGTGTGTGTGTGTGTGTGTGTGTATTAATGCTTTTATTTGGAATTAATTTTTTGGAAGGCTGGTACCAAAAAATTTGCACCCCCCCCCCCCCCCCCCTCCCTGACCGAGATCCTGGATCCGCCCCTGCGTTGAGGACAGGCTAGGTCTCATCGTGTGTTCAGGTGACAGTACGTGGTTCAGTAACCGTTCGGCTCTGCGGATGATGTTTTCCTAGTCACCGGTTTCACACATCACTACCGGCACCGTAAAGTGCCTTGTAAGTACGAAATGTTACTGTGTGACGAATGCGTCTTCCCGAGGCCGATCATTCTATCCCGTTTGAATTCATCATTGTATGTTTCATTTATCGGCTTCATCTGAACGCTCATGTGTTTCAGAGCTTGGCGTAATTCTGATCATCGCATTCACACAGGGTTTACGTGTACACGTTTTCTACTTCCTTATCACGTATTACTCGTATACGTTTTTAGACGTTCTCAGTGCTTGCATTTATTCGGGCCTTTCTTCCTGGTTGTAGCAGTTGCCATAAACTTTAGTGCAACCTAAGCGTGACAAACTAATGTACATGACGTATAAGTGTTATTTCTTTGATGTATACATGCAGACTGAAGCGTAGAATGAAAATATGTACGAAGGTTGGGTTTCGAACCCGGGTCTCCTTTTTCAATCTGCATATATACGTGATAGATGTTTGAGACTTGAAAAGGTCTCTGTAACCATGTAATTTCATTTGTTATTCCTTTGCTTTTTGGCCTACTTTTGATACTCTTTATTATATATATGGTTAGATACGTTTCCACACGTAATTACCAACACACTCGTTTATTTTCCGTAAAGCATGTGACGGTAAATGTGCGACGGTTTCAGGTTTATCGCAATATATCCCTGCTTGCGTGACCCGCACGGCTAGGCGTTCACTGGATGTGTTCCATGATAGCAACACACCGACTATTCTTGGCGACAACAAATAAACGTCGATAAACATCGCAGCTTATAGACTCGGGTGGAGTGACACATGCCAGATACCACGCCTCTGTGCTGCACTTCGCACCGTACGTTACTACTGTGAACAGTAACACCGCGACATAATGATTCCGGAAGTTAGTTCTGCACTTTGGCGCAGGTGCTAAATTATTCCAGCTTATGGCACAGGCGATTGGTTTAACAATCGTTGGCTCGATACCTGTTCTCAGACATTATGCAGCAGTCTGGAAGTCGTTGACTGGTTAAAATAATGTCACCGTTAAGGCCTCGAATTAGAATTATTGATTTCAATGGAAAAAAATTTCCAGCTGAGTCATGGCAGCACATTCGGTTCAGTCGCCGTCTGTGCATAAATTTGCTGTCGATGTTCTTAGGATAATGCCAAGAGTGCTCATGCTGTCGTAGGTAATCGTTCGTCAGACCGAACTTCTGGTGTAGGCTCAGTGTGTCTACACCGTAGACAGCTTGGTTCCAAGCGCTTACATGCAGTCTTCGTCACCAATGTACCAACTTACGTACAAACAGCTTAATCCGAGAACACAAAAGAACTCCAGTGCGCCCTACGAAGAGCTCTAACTTGACACCGCTGAAATCACAGACGGCAGTCATTCGCAGTTAGTGGCGTGGATGTTACAGGGCTCAAAGCTGCCCCTCAAGTAACCGATTGGTTACAGTTAGTGGTGTCAACAGAAGCTCTTGTGGTTGCTGCAGAAGCACTAGAACCAAGCGCAGATCATGGCGGTCTTTCCTCTCAGTAGTGACTCATCTGAGGCCGAATCCTGGCCTTTAGATATCGCCTTCCGGAACCATTGTTGCCAACATTATGCACAGCTGATACATCCCTTTCAATTATTTTTGCAATACCGCAGAAAGAAAATTTATCTTCCCGTCGCCCCATTTTGTGGCCTCGTTCAAACTACTTTCAGCTGTTGATAATGATTTATTCGTCTCCTACAGGCACGACTGACAGAGACTTCAAAACGTCAAATCCAGATGATAACCAACATTCTCGCATTTTGCATCGCATATTTGTAGTAAGTAAATGTGTTTTGCCATGTCATGACGGGTTGTTAACGCCATTATTAATGGTTCAAATGGCTCTGAGCACTATGGGACTTAACTTCTGAGGTCATCACTCCCCTAGAACTTAGAACTACTTAAACCTAACTAACCTAAGGACATCACACACACCCATGCCCGAGGCAGGATTCGAACTTGCGACCGTAGCAGACTGGACTGAAGCGCCTAGAACCGCTCGGCTACCGCGGCCGGCTCGCTTTCCTACCTAGAGCCCTATTTTTTTATTATTAATTATTTTAATAGCTACTAAGTTCTTACTTTGACGTTTATACTGGGTTCTTTCTTTAAGCTGCGGATGCCCTCACCCCCAATACATTTTATCATAGACGATCACACATTCATGAGTCAGAAGTTTTAAAGATCTGGATATAAAGGTTGGGGATGGCTTTACCGGTTTAAATAGAACCTTTAATCTATTGACTGGATGCAGACACTGACCTTACCACTTTTATTTGTCCGTTTCTTGACATGGCTAAATTTCTGATCACTCCTTTTATTCCTTTGTGTACAGTGAAGCACCGAGAGATGCAAATTTAATTTGCGAAACCGGCTATGTTCGCCAATTAAGAATTCAAACAATCGCAGCGGTCTTGTTTATTCAAATATTTCTGCGGTGATTGCCCTAAATATAAAGTAGTATTACAGAAGTCAGAAGTTGAAGTAATGTTAGGGTGTTCGGCCGTAGTGCCGGCTTCTTGGCAGTTCATATAACTGGTCATAATAGTGAGGATCACGTGTCACGTGTACTCATTCGCTTTTCGGGACAAGTCTAGTAAGAAAAGGCTTCCACTGGGTTCTTTACGTAATCGCATGTTTATTGTTGCGATTGTTGTGCATAGAGACACGGTGCTGATGTTGAGCATTTTGCAACACGGGAAATTATTATGCAGCTTCGTGCTCTATACTTGGGCTGAAACACTTTTTTGATTGGCGTTTCAGTGTGTGGAGTGGTAGGGCTAGCCTCAGCCACTAACCGTTCTTTCTGGAGCGCCACGTTCTCACTGGGTGCCCTGGTTTGTAGGTACACACTGGGGCTTGGAAAGCGTGGCTGGTCGCGGGCCGGCTGTGCTCGTACTACCTGCTCATCTTCCCCTTCCCGCGCCACTGCAGTCTGTCAATGGCAGAGTTATTTTCTTCTGGCTATAATTACACCACTTATATGCAGTCGTAATTAGCATCCGCACCACCCGTCGGAGCACGGCTAGGGTTCCACGGGGAACATAACCTGACGCTCGTGCACGACAGCCAAGCCGGCTCGGTCATACTGTAATTTAAAATAGTGTGGCCATGGGACGCCACTTTCCAAAGTAAAACACAATAAAGCAGTGCAAAGTGAAACTTAGACAGGGAGTGCCTCAAACTAGCTACAACCGTAATATGCGGTTTTATATGTAAAGCCTCGAGGCACACATCGAAACTCAACTGGAAGTAGTAGGAAATTGTATAGCAGCTTAAGCCGAATGTCATTGCACGACGTCACGAAAGACTTCCTCCCGTATCTTTTCCCGGCTTCCTTAAAACTCCATCCTTCATGAAATGGACGTCGATAGGAAGCTAAACCGTCATCAAGCATCCTTTTTCGTGAATTGTATAACAAATATTCGACACCTCCTGGCAGATTAAAACTGTGTGCCGGGCCGAGACTTGAACTCGGGACCTTTGTCTTTCGCGGGCATGTGCTCTACCAACTGAGCTCTCCTGGAGAGCTTCTGTAAAGTTTGGAAGGTAGGAGGCGAGGTATGGCAGAAGTAAAGCTGTGAGGACGGGGCGCGAGTCGTGCTTGTGTAGCTCAGTTGGTAGAGCACTTGCCCGCGAAAGGCAAAGGTCCCGAATTCGAGTCTCGGCCCGGCACACAGTTTTAATCTGCCAGGAAGTTTCATATCAGTGCACACTCCGCTGTAGAGTGAAAATCTCATTCTGGAAACATCCCCGAGGCTGTGGCTAAGCCATGTCTCCGCAATATCCTTTCTTTCAGGAGTGCTAGTTCTGCAAGGTTCGCAGGAGAGCTTCTGTAAAGTTTGGAAGGTAGGAGGCGAGGTATGGCAGAAGTAAAGCTGTGAGGACGGGGCGTGAGTCGTGCTTGGGTAGCTCAGTTGGTAGAGCACTTGCCCGCGAAAGGCAAAGGTCCCGAGTTCGAGTCTCGGCCCGGCACACAGTTTTAATCTGCCAGGAAGTTTCACATCAGCGCACACTCCGCTGCAGAGTGAAAATCTCATTCTGGAAATTTTCGACAGTTACGAGGTTTCGTGGTTATGTTCTCAACACTATGCACAGTAGATACTGAAATTTAACTACATCCAGATAAAAGGAAATACACTTCCTGATCAAAAGTATCTGGACACTCCTATGTAATGCGGAATTTCCAACTACGTGGCAGGAGAGGCGGACCCGCCAAGATAAAAGGAGGCAGGGAGAATTGTTTTCAGTAGAGAAGCGGTAATTGTAGAATGGCTCGGTCAGCAACTCACTGACTTGGAACATTAACTACTCATTGGATGGTACCTGAGTAACAAATCCTCCAGGATTTTTCGACCCTTCTAGAACTGTTTAATTTGACTATTGGTGATGTGATTGTTAAGTGAATTCGACTATTGGTGATGTGACTATTAAGTGAAGACGCGAAGGAACAACCAACAGCAAACGAGGACCAGGCAGACCGCAGGTACAGACTGGCAGGGACCGTCGAGGATGGCTGTAAAAAATCGCGTGAAATAAGCGAAAGAAATGACTCCAAAGTGCTACCAGCAATCCAGATAGCACAAAGACTATGCGTAGTGAATTTACGAAGACAGGGGTACAGTGGTCGAGGTGCTCTTCAGAAGCTACCCACTCCTGTAGTAAGTGGTAAGTGACGCTTCAGGCGGTGCAAGAGCGACCCCAGTGGACAGTGGATGACTGGAAACCACTGATTCTTGGTGATGAAACACGCTGTACTCTGCAGCAATCCTCTGGCACGGTTTGGGAATATCCAAATAATTTGACCTGAAGTAAGGAGGAGGCGGTGTTATGGTATGGGGGTGTTTTTCGTGGTTCGGGTGTGGTCCCCTTTTTTCGCTTAAGAAAATGTTGCATGCGGGAGGATACGAGCACATTTCACGGCATTGAGTACTGCGTGCAATAGAGGAACGATTCGGAAACGATGATTGATTGTATCAACATGACAATACGCCTTGTCATTAAGCAGCATCTGTGAGGCAATGGTTTGTGGACAAGAACATTCGTGAGAGAAGAAACACATGTACAGGATTATTGCGAATCAGAGATTCTCGCTGATTAATTGTTGGCGTAAGTGTTTCTCCGCGTCTTTTATTTTCCAGTTACCAAATATGTTTAGTGTAATTGTTGCGACTGTGGGCAGTCGTCTAGAAACGAAGTAATTGTACTATTCATGCAGGTTCTTTTTTTACATTTCTTTCGCATTCCATGACCTTTTGGAAATATTGCGATCACACGATATTAAAATCATATCTGGGAAATGAACTCCTGTTTCTGTAAACCAAGTACACATTAATACAATCAACGAGGATACAGATAGAACGCCTTCCGGAACACAAAACATAAGAAGTGCGAATATGTATGAAGTTAAATAATCTGTAACTTACATGTTACTCTTGACATCCCTGTGGGACGTGCTCTGCCGCCGCCCCATCCAACATGAGAGCCCTCTCAGGCAAAATCACTCGCAAGACCAACAGGTTAACGTAAAGCATGGACTACAGTACAACTTTATGCTTTCACATACAACAAGAATTTCCAGAATTGAAAACTGTCGGTGAAAACATAAAGACCAGTGGGAAAGTCAAACCCGGATGTATGCATCTGGAGTCTACTCTCGTGCAGCTATCAACCACCAGTGCGTTTCAAGGACCACGGGTCGTTCATAGCAGAACAGAAATGTACGTCAAGCGCTTATTGATTCCAAGGGCTTCTGAAAATCACACTCAGTCTTAGCTTTCATTAGAAAGCGCAAGTAACCCGCCGATGTGTCAAAAAATAAACTATATGAAGACTGGTCGGTATCGGCTTTTTCCTCTAATAGAACCGTAGCAAATCGCATTCAATGACTCCACGTCACCGACGCAGTTTTCTTAGATATGAAAAAGCTTTTGCAAGAAGAGTCAAGATAATTTAATCAAGATATTTTCAACACAAACATCAACCTAAGACCGTTATGTTCACCTTTTATATAAATATCCCAAAAGATGGCCTTCTACAGTAACCATCGAGGGCAAACAATTACCCACTGCTGGCCGTTGTGGCCGAGCGGTTCTAGGCGCTTCAGTCTGGAACCGCGCGACCGCTACGGTCGCAGGTTCGAATCCTGCCTCGGGCATGGATATGTGTGATGTCCTTAGGTTAGTTAGGTTTAATTAGTTCTAAGTTCTAGGCGACTGATGACCTCAGAAGTTAAGTCGCATAGTGCTCAGAGCCATTTGAACCACTGCGGCCGGATTTTGAACTTACGCACCAATACCATTACCGTTGCAATTCGACAAGGATCCGCCAGCTCGTCAATACTGTTCAGCAGTCTATTTCTGCATCCAAATGTCTAAACAGTGCAATATTCTCTTGATACAGCTTTATTCACCAGCGGACCTCAAGATTTCGCCCTTTTTCTCATGGAAGTAGAAGACGTCAACTAAGTATCCAAGTCCTGGAGGAATAAAACCATGCTAAATACGAGAAAAGAAACATAAAGAAGAATAACACACAGAAGAAATAAGATGAGCATTTTTTTTTAATACTTAATCATAACACTGGATAGTAAATATACACTCCTGGAAATTGAAATAAGAACACCGTGAATTCATTGTCCCAGGAAGGGGAAACTTTATTGACACATTCCTGGGGTCAGATACATCACATGATCACACTGACAGAACCACAGGCACATAGACACAGGCAACAGAGCAGGCACAAAGTCGGCACTAGTACAGTGTATATCCACCTTTCGCAGCAATGCAGGCTGCTATTCTCCCATGGAGACGATCGTAGAGATGCTGGATGTAGTCCTGTGGAACGGCTTGCCATGCCATTTCCACCTGGCGCCTCAGTTGGACCAGCGTTCGTGCTGGACGTGCAGACCGCGTGAGACGACGCTTCATCCAGTCCCAAACATGCTCAATGGGGGACAGATCCGGAGATCTTGCTGGCCAGGGTAGTTGACTTACACCTTCTAGAGCACGTTGGGTGGCACGGGATACATGCGGACGTGCATTGTCCTGTTGGAACAGCAAGTTCCCTTGCCGGTCTAGGAATGGTAGAACGATGGGTCCGATGACGGTTTGGATGTACCGTGCACTATTCAGTGTCCCCTCGACGATCACCAGTGGTGTACGGCCAGTGTAGGAGATCGCTCCCCACACCATGATGCCGGGTGTAGGCCCTGTGTGCCTCGGTCGTATGCAGTCCTGATTGTAGCGCTCAACTCCACGGCGCCAAACACGCATACGACCATCATTGGCACCAAGGCAGAAGCGACTCTCATCGCTGAAGACGACACGTCTCCATTCGTCCCTCCATTCATGCCTGTCGCGACACCACTGGAGGCGGGCTGCACGATGTTGGGGCGTGCACCTTCCGCCGACCACTGGCGACAACATCGATGTACTGTGGAGACCTCACGCCCCACGTGTTGAGCAATTCGGCGGTACGTCCACCCGGCCTCCCGCATGCCCACTATACGCCCTCGCTCAAAGTCCGTCAACTGCACATACGGTTCACGTCCACGCTGTCGCGGCACGCTACCAGTGTTAAAGACTGCGATGGAGCTCCGTATGCCACGGCAAACTGGCTGACACTGACGGCGGCGGTGCACAAATGCTGCGCAGCTAGCGCCATTCGACGGCCAACACCGCGGTTCCTGGTGTGTCCGCTGTGCCGTGCGTGTGATCATTGCTTGTACAGCCCTCTCGCAGTGTCCGGAGCAAGTATGGTGGGTCTGACACACCGGTGTCAATGTGTTCTTTTTTCCATTTCCAGGAGTGTATTTTATGTACAACAATCGCTGAAGGAAAGAAAATTGTCGTTCATATAGCACAAGCAATCGTTCCGTTATTGATCGGCAGTCAGCAGCTAAAAAAACTACACTAATGCTATATGACAAAGAGAAAAAATGTCATCAGGATAATGAAAGGGAATTTAGCAATAGGAAATGTTAAGAGTTTTGGGGTACTAATAGTCAGAATATCCTCTCTTCTCGCCAGATTTTGCCCTATATGACTCCAGACATTTCCGCACGTAAAACAGCTTATGGTTGGGAAACTGTTTTAGGTTACTGCAGCCGTAAAACGGTATTTTACCTTTCACTATCACACTTCAATGACGAAAAGTACATCGACCTGAAAGAGAACTTAAAAATCACAATCTTTCACTGCAACGGCAACAAATTTCATCTTGATCCTGTAAGTTACTTGACTTTATTTTCACCTCAGGACCGGTGAGAGGGCGACTGATTTCACTTCCTTCAATGTGTAAGAAACAGTTATAGTTAAGTAAAGGGAACTTAGTAAGTCCTTAAATACACACAGTGCGGAATTAAACTGTAGAATGCAAAATAAAGTGATACAACCTCTTGCTATGGGCAACACATGGTTCGCAAAGTGCCTGGGTACTCGTAGCTGCTGCAGGTTCAAAAATGTGTGTGAATTCCTAAGGGACCAAACTGCTGAGGTCATCGGTCTCTAAACTTACACACTACTTAAATTAACTTACGCTAAGAACAACACACACACACCCATGCCTGAGGGAGGACTCGAACCTCCGGCGGGAGGGGCCGCGCAATCCGTGACATTGCGCTTCAAACCAAGCGGCCACTACGCGTGGCACTTTTGCAGGTATTGCGCCGGCTGGCGCGTGTGACGATGTTACAGGCGCCGTGATGAGGTCGTATCCACACTCCCAGATTGCTTCTTTACGCCCAATAAGTCGATTACTGAATCCGCTACAGAAGCGCGCGGCTGCTAGTTTGAATTCCTTGCCAAAAGCAGAGAAGTGATACTCCCACATGCAGCATCGCAATGACATGACGGACGTAAAGTTTCCATTTACTTCACACTGAAAAAGTTTTTAATGTAGTGGTATGCAATGTTCGAGGCTTGGCATAGATACTATATTTTAGTTACCTTTCGACGTAGACCCATTTTCGGCCACTGGAGTTCTTCTGATATTTTCCAGTGGCCAAGTTCTCTCGCTGAAACGCCATTCAGGAATATGTGCAAAGTATTTATCTGCGTCTGCCATACCTTTTCAGCCACTGATTTCTTTGCATATGAGCAGTCAGAAGATGTTAAATCTGGTAATGTGGTGAAGAGAGTAGATGTTCCAATACTTCGTCCTGAAATTCTCTCAAATTTCCCACTACCGAAACACCACTGACAGTTCGGAAGATTTTTTTTCCAGAATTATTCTCCATTATCTTGTGATACTGTTGGCGAGGATGATTTGACTAGTTTTCGGTAGTTACTGTTTTGCTCTGTGCAAGGTAGACCGTAAGATGAATATCTGTTTCATCCCAAAAAATATCGGCCAAAGCCTTTACGGCACATGAAAAGACTTAGCTTTTTGTGTCGTGAAGTGCTCCCCCAGCGTCTCATACACATTAAAAACATACCGATTGTGTAAGATTCGTTGTAAAATGGAGCAACCCTTGCTGACAAGACCCGTTTTCTCATTTGTTTTTCGTGAAGATGCAAGAAATGCTGTAGCCGTCTTGCAGAAACTTTCTCGTAGTTAATGCTTCAGATAAAACACATGGTTGACTTCCTTTAGATGTGGCTATTGCGTCAAACACGTGATAAATGCATAAGATGGTCCAAGACCGTATAATGCACTTCCTCGACGTTTTCCTGTGTTGCTACAGTTTGGCTACGGTGTACATGTGGACCTTTTACAAGTATGGCATGTTTGATTTATTCACCCAATTCTGGCCTACTGAAAACGAAAGTGCAGACTCCTTAGAAACATTCACTAACTTCGGATGAATTTGCATTGGTGGTAAACTGCACGAAATAGAGACTTCATTGAAGGTACTGTTCTTGAATTTATTCATTGCAACTTAACCCAACTTTCAGCTCTAATTTTAAAACTCGTGCTAACATAACTACTCCGATAATCAAAGAAACTTTTGAGTAACTGTATTTCGCAAACATGTGTCATAACATAAACAAAATTTTATCGAAACTAATGCCAGGCCGAGAAGTCAACAAAATCTGAAATTCTCACTATTTTATTGTTTACCTACCATCTGAGATGTCAGTGTAACAATCAGTAAAATACGCTGGTGTGCAAAACGTAAGGACCAAAGTAACTTTCCCATGATGTGTCAGCGACAAATACTATAGCTCGATGAAACATGGACAGTATATAGAAAGGCTGCTCAGAATATCCATTCCTCCACCACCCCTGTTGACAACTTTTGGATTGACATTGGTGCACGTGAAAGTGCTGTATTACGTCTCGCCAACGCATTCCGTACGTGCTCGATGGGATATAAATCGGGGGAACGGACAGACCAGTCCATTCGTCGAATAGCCTCGCGTTCCGAGATCTCCCTAACCTGCGCTATTCGATGCGGTCGCGCATTCTCGTCAATGAAAATGAAGTCTGAACCGAATGCAAGCCTAAAAATATGCCATAGGGACGGAGTACACTGTCACAATAACGTTGACCGGTGAGTGTGTTGTGTTTAAAGATTTGGAGCTCAGTACACCCATGTATTATGCCTCCACACACCATCACACTTGGACCACCACAACGATCCTGTTCGACCATGTTCCTGTGGGCAGTACGTCTTCCCACCTCTCGCCACTTGAGAGTACGTCAGTGGTTGCTATCAGAGCACAGGAGGCTGGCGTCATTGGTGCTGCCATCAATCATAATTTGGAGCGGGCTGCAGCCATTGTCCGTTGTGCTCTTTAGACACAGGCGTATCCTCCTCCACATATTTAACGATACACCGCAGCAAACAAACTGATTGCACACTAGACTTCCCATTCATCTTGACTGCTATCCTTCTGAGATCTCTGTTAACCGCACAAAGTTTCAGCTTTCACTCGTCAGGAGACGCACTTCCTGCCCTCTTTCGCAGACATCAAGATGTTTGGGCCCATTCTCATCAGACACGATGTGTCTTGCTAGATCAGATGTACTTTCGTCAACAGGATACACATCATGTCATTTGTTAAGGAGCATGGAGACAAACGTGCGGCCAGTACCCACAGTCCTAGAGATCCGAGACCAGCCATTATCCGTTATTCACCTTCACCTTCGGCTGAGGACCAACCGACTAGGTGAGGCGCATCGGTAGGCGGGGTGGCTTCAGGGACCTCAAGTGACGCCACAGAGCCACTAGAGCAATCGCCGCGCCACAGCCATGGTTAGTAAGTAGTAAGTAGCTTCTAGCCTATCGACCGCAACGTATGTGGCTTCCAACTGTTAGCAGACTGCTGTCTATTCCACTCGCATCCACACATATCAAGCATATTACCAAAAGGTCTTTCACCGCGTGCAATCAGAGACGAACAAGAAAAATTGAGGCAGGGATGCCAGGGAATCTGAAAAGTAATTTATTTCCCTGGGTATCAGTCTAACAATGTTACACAACTTCATCGTTATACCCGGAATATCCAAAGAACTGGTACACCTGCCTAATATCGTGCAGTTCCCCCGCGAGTACGCAGAAGCGCCGCAAAACGACGTCGCATGGACTCGACTAATGTCTGAAGTAGTAATGGAGGGAACTGACACCATGAATCCTGCAGGGCTGTCCATAAATCTGTAAGAGTACGAAGGGGTGGAGATCTCTTCTTAACAGCACGTTGCAAGGCGTCCCAGATATGCTCAGTAATGTTCATGTCTGAATGTCTGGGGAGTTTGGTGGCCAGTGGAACTGTTTAAAGTCAGAAGAGTGTTCCTGGAGCCACTCTGTTTCAATTCTGACCTGTGGGGTGTCGCATTGTCCTTCTGGAATTGCCCAAGTCCGTCGGAATGCGCAATGGACACGAATGGATGCAGGTGATCAGACAGGATGCTTACTGCCACCTGTCAGAGTCGTATCTAGACGTATCAGGGGACCCATATCACTCCAACTGCACATGCTCCACACCACTACAGAGCCTCCACTAGTTGGAACATTCCCCTGCTGACATGCAGGTTACATGGATTCATGAGGTTGTCTCCATACCCATACTCGTCCATCCGCTCGATACAATTCGAAACGCGACTCTTCCGACCAGGCAACATGTTTTCTGTCATCAACAGTCCAAAGTCGATCTTGACAGGCCCAGGTGAGGCGTAAATCTTTGTGACGTGCAGTCATCACGGATACACGAGTGTGCCTTTGGCTCCGAAAGCCCATATCGATGATGTTTCGTTGAATGGTTCGCACCCTGGCACTTGTTGATGGCCCCGCACTGAAATCTGCAGCAATTTGCGGAAGGGTTGCACTTCTGTCACGTTGAACGATTCTTTTGAGTCGTCGTTGGTCCCGGTGTTGCAGGATCTTCTTCCGGCTTCAGTGATGTCAGAGATTTGATGTTTTACGAGATTCCTGGTATTCATGGTACACTGGTAGAATGGTCGTACGGGAAAATCCCCAATTCATCGCTGCCTCGGAGATGCTGTGTCCCATAGCTCTTGTGCAACTATAACACCACGTTCAAACTCACGTAAATCTTGATAACATGCCATAGTAGCAGCAGTAACTGATCTAACAATTGTGAGAGACACTTTTTGTCTTGTATAGGCTTTGCCGACCGCAGCGCCGTATTCTGCCTGTTTACATCTCTCTGTATTTGAATATGCATGCCTATACCAGTTCGTTTGGCGCTTCAGTGTAATAGGCGCAAAGCTTTTCTAATAAAATGCAAACTACAAAATATTGTAACAACAAGGAAAAACAAGGCCTACAAACGTGGTATTTAATGCTGTAAAAATTGGTTTTCGTAAGCTAGACGCAAGCCACAGAGTGAGCTACTGAACACAATCACAACGCACAGTAATAGCAGCAGTCGTAACTTGTAATTCGTCAACAGTGCAGAAAGTCGCCGTTTGTTTGAACATTGGCTACAGTTATTTTAGAAATCATACAGTATGTCCTAGGAGAAATGGTCAGTATTCAGGAATACGACAACAACGATCATTCGAAGAGAAACTCTAACAGACATGAGCTCTAAAATGCGTACCTTAACAGCTGTGAGCACTTGCTCAGTAGAAGAGATGTGTTTCACATCAGCGGAGGTGGACAAGTGTACATAGCTCTCAAGTTATGCGTTTTAGAGCCCATGTTTACTGAACGATTTTGCTTCGAATGATCGTTCTTGTCACATCCCTGCATAATCATCATTCCCCCTAGGACAGCATGTATACACATATAAGCCAGAAAATTACGACCATCTCCTTAATATCGTGGTCAAGGTGGTTGTCCAAATATGCAGTGGGTTGAGGATGCTTTTTTCTGTGCAACGTTGAAAGTAATATGCTCATGTCAAAAGAAAAATCCATTTAAATCCTTAGCCACACGCTGGATACTCCAGTGACTAAAATGAACAAGTTAGCAAGTATATTTAAACGACAAGCATTTTTTCGAATATGTTTGGAGTCATTCAGTGTGTTGCTATTGATGGTCTTCTTACTATCTCAGACATGTACTAGTATATTACCCATATTTTTACCAGCTATTTACGTACTTCATTGCGTAGGCTGTAATATGATGATTGAAAAATATTGTATAAAGACAAACAAAGCACGCGGTATCATATGAACAGATCATGGTAGCTGCCTACAGATACACTTCGTTTAGAAAAATAGGTCAATGGTAGTGAAAATATGCCACCTTTTGTCTTGCGGGTTTGTGTAGATGCAAAAACTTTGTTTACTGTCCTGCTTGTCAGTGAAAGAGTATTTATCGCTGACGGCGGGAAAGGACAGTCGGCCAGCAGATATGATCGCCAGGCTAACGGTTACCGTACCTCACTATTATACCGAAGAGATTCGTTGAGCTTTTATGAGCAAAGATGAAGTTTCAAAATAGATTTTCCATGAGGGAGACTTATCGCTAAGACTAGTTCATAGTGGACTTACAGATGCCATAACGTTTTTCTGCAGGCACTCATCAATGTCGAAAAGTGCTTAAGAGTACAGCAAATAATTTGTTCTGAAAGGAAACTTTTAGAGATAATCTTCTGTTTGTACGTTAAAGATTAAATAAAACATAGATTTAGCTCAATCGCCTAACAGTTACGACATCGCAAGAAAATTCCCGTGTGAATAGACAGTTATACAAGCAGGTTATGATCTCTTGCTATGTAAAATATCGTTTAAATTTCAAACGAGATATTTTCACTAACAAATAACGCTATGCATCCTCTGTCCATTAAGTAACAATAAAGTGCACTATTCGTAATAGCAATGGCGTTGACTGGTTGTCATATCTTAATCAAAGTAAAGAAAAGAGGAACAATAGGGAAAAACGCGAGGGATCAGGTGACGATGACGCAGTTAGAGACGGAACTCAGATTCAAAAGGACAAGGGTGGGACTGAATATCGACCTTGCCCTTGTCGGAGGAACTAACCCAGCATTTGCCTTAATCTATTAAAGGGAAACACAAAAAATGTAAGTGCGAGTGGCCAGTCAGGCATTTGGACTCCGGTCCTCCCGTAATCACTATACAACAGGAGAAAAAAGAAAGCAGGCAGCTAGCGGACGAGTAAGGTACTACAGTATTCAAAGGACGGGATCCTATTATCAAAAATACACATACAGCTGTCGCTTGTTTCTGGTAAAATCTGTTTACTTTTCCGTATTAATTAGGACTGGCGCTACGAGAGCGACGGCCGCTGAAATTTCGCCATGCCCATGTAGATGTGAATCTGTGTCAACATCATAGCTGGGGTATGACGTATGTGAACCTGTATCAACAATACGGCTGGATTATGACCTAGTGTATCTGCGCACGACGTATAGTAGTAATACAGAGAGCCGTAATCTCGCAAATTGAATAATAGACGCTTTTAAAAGAAAATTCGCTTAAATTTAATGCATTACAAAAAAGGTCTGTAAAAATTCACTTGTGGACGATTTTACACTAACTATGTTCTGCTGAAACACGGCATAGTTTCTTATATGTGCAATAAACCTTCAACATAAATGTTATTCATTCAGAGGCTTACAGCTAGTACTACCTTGTCAAACGGAGAAATGAGACAAATTTCTGAGCGAATAATAATGAAACAAAACAAAACAAAAACAATTCTGAACATAATGTAACAGCCTTTGAATATCCATGAATCAAGTTTCGGCAGCTTAGACCACCCTCAGTTTCACAACTGTTTGTAACAATCCCAGATAAAGGTTGAAAGACAAGGCTACTGAAAGTATTAGAAATGATTAAGCAAAAACAAAAAAAAAATATTACCCACTTAGTTTTAACGAGCAAATACAGTTTACCCTACCAAAAATGTTAAATTTGTGCACATGAAAACTAGACAATGTGAACCTTAATAACGACTCATTAATTGAGACGCAAAAATTTCGATTTGTATGAAATCTATATTTAAAAGAAACTTGTACAGGGGTATGTACAAATCAAAGGGGCGAACAGAGGAAAAGGAAAAAATCAAATAACATTAACAAATATAGGTCCGCAAACAATGGTTTCCCCAATTAAATGAAAATCCAAGCACAGTCGTTCCAGTGTTACAACACTGTTAAATCGAGGACTACGTTTGGTGATACTCCTTGTCATGAAAGGATACATATGTGGTACGTGCCTGATGGTGCACCGACACACTTTCATTTTTGAATATGAACAACCATGAACTGCGTAACAGAATGAGGACACTGAAAATTTATGCTGGTCCGGGACTCGAAGCCAGATTTCCCGCTTTACGCAACCTGTCGCCTTAACCTCTTCGGCTATCCGTGCTCGACTCAAGGCCACCCAAACTTCCATACGTCGGGGTTGCTGCGTCATAACCTATACTCGTACACATATTACGTGATTCCCATATTGGGGAGGACATTTTTTAATTTAAAGACGTTGCCTGGTATCGACGGATAAATACGATATTGCTGTGCCTTTGTTGCTAATAAGTACGATGCAATGGTGCTCGTTCTTCTTAACAGCACAGGCACTGTAACGTCGTATTGTGTTCGGCAATAGCAATACGTAGCACGACCATCGCCAACATATGTATCGGGGGTTTTCTCGCCAATATCATGGCTTCCCAGGCCACCCGAGTTGAACTTATTAAAGTTTTATTTTGTGTGGGTATATTCAAAATATTTTGTGTACACCACAACTGTAGATAGTGTCAATAAACTTGGGGAAGCATTGTGCTTGATTGTCAGTGCATTCGGAACACGCCTGGGATTTTTACTGTCTACAGGCATCAATGAGGAGACGTGCTTCTCATGGAAGTTGGCATTTGGAACACTTGCTTTGTCCTCACGTACATGTATGCAGTTTGGATCCTTAGGGACCCTGTTATAACGTGTTCATGTGCTCAGTCGTTCAAAATGTTCAAATGTGTTTGAAATCTTATGGGACTTAACTGCTAAGGTCACCAGTCTGTAAGCTTACACACTACTTAATCTAAATTATCCTAAGGACAAACACACACACCCATGCCCGACGGAGGACTCGAACCTCCGCCGGAACCAGCCGCAAAGTCCATGACTGCAGCGCCCTAAACCGCTCGGCTAATCCCGCGCGGCATGCTCAGTCGTAATACGTGCTATCTGGAAAAACCATCGTTTTCCGGACCTATGTTTATCAGCGTTCTTTGCGAGTTACTTGTATGTTGCCTTATACCTACAATTGCGACAGTAAGTTTTTGTCTGAATATGTCGTAAGGAATCGATAGGAATAAATGAAGCCGGCCGCGGTGGTCTCGCGGTTAAGGCGCTCAGTTCGGAACCGCGCGACTGCTACGGTCGCAGGTTCGAATCCTGCCTCGGGCATGGATGTGTGTGATGTCCTTAGGTTAGTTAGGTTTAAGTAGTTCTAAGTTCTAGGGGACTGATGACCTCAGCTGTTAAGTCCCATAGTGCTGAGAGCCATTTGAACCATTTTTAAGTTGTCACGAATTATTCATAACAAAAATAACACAGTCGTTACATTATTGACAATGCCAGTGGTGTAACGGAAATTTTCGTCTATTTACACTAGGTTCGTCTCGCTTTTTATTTTGTCATTGACGATTGTCATAAGTCACAAACAGTTGGGCTCATAATTTTCATTTCCTTGTGGTATAAAAACGGGTCATTATTGTCGACCTTTAAATTTTAGGCGCAGGAGCACGTTTGAAACCCTGCGCCTTGTAAATTAAGGTCAATACGTTGTTAACGCAATGATTTGACTAACGTGCAATAGATAAAATTCCTTATTCAATATTTATTTTACCGCAAAGAAAAACCTTGCTTTATGTTAACAACCCACTGTTCTTACGTTAGACAGTGTGACACTAGCTATTAACACCTATCTGGTTATCAAACAGATCGAAAACCTATGTAAACAAAAAAATAAACTAAAGTAAGTATACAATTATTGAAATATTTCTAATCTGATGAGCAATTCGTGAAGATACATTGGTAATTATTGTTTTCTTCTCTTACAGGTGAGTATCTGCTTCGTCTGCTCCATCGTACAAAGGATGATGTATGTAAGTAACATAGTGTACCGTTCCATGGAAACTTTTCAGTGACTCTTCCTATATTACATCATACTTACATTAATTTCATTTTTCATCACGACGTCATCCTCAAAACGAACCTGTAGACTGGTCGAGCTCCCAGCCTTCTGTTAACAATGCTTCACAAAAAACAAACACCAACGGTGCTGAGGATGCGCGTGCACAAGTTTGCGCCGATATTCGAAGCTCTGTCAAGAGCGGCTTAGTAGCTATCTCGGCAGCAGTAACAGATGGCAAAGTAATGGCGGGCTGGGAATCCCCGGATCATCTATTCCGCCGTCAGGCTGCCACTTTCGTGACGGCTTTCCAGTAAACATCCCAACCACAGCACAGCGTTCGTTCCTCAGCAAGGCAGCACAGCGTTTCAGTTCCGGCAGGCAGAAATCATCCTATCGAACACCGCAAAGGTTTTACTGACTCAACACGACTTACAGAATAGCGATGACCAACAGCTGCTCTCCAGACTCTGTGGATTAGTGGTTCACCAAGTATTGGTTGCTACTACCCAGAGAGCTGACTGTGTGTGGGGTGCACACAAGGGTATTTACAGCTAGTCGACTCACCATCGCCGCGCGGAGTGGCCGCGCAGTTACAGGCGACATGTCTCAAATCGTGCGGTTCCTCACGCCGGAGGTTCGAGTCCTCCCTCGGGCATGGGTGTGAGTGTTGTCTTTAGCGTTAAGTTAGTTTAAGTAGTGTGTAAGTCTAGGGACCGATGACCTCAGCAATTTGGTCCCATAGGAATTAACACACATATGAACATTCTCTAACATTCTGTGTGGTGTCTGTTTGTTACAAGTCGTGTTTCCCTACCACTTTCGCGCAACGACGCTCTGAGCATGTTTTTTAGGGAATTGACTAGTTCGAACCTGGGACCTGTTGCTGGTATGGAGACGCCAGACCACACATGACATGTAGAGTTCAGAAGAGTTCAGTGAGACTAGCGATGATACAATCAAATACTTAATGATTTCAGCGTCAGCTCCACTGCACTCTCTGTAAAAGAATCTTAATACTAACTAAATTTAGTGGAAGGGGTTCAAGGCTTTCCTATTTTTAGTTAGCTGGTAAAACAATGTCGAAAAAGTAGTTAAGTTTACCATTGGAATTTTTATTGTACTCACAAGACATTGTTTATAAATTGCACTATTGATAAAGGGAAATATTTTAATACAGGATGGTAAAAACCAACTGCGTTCAACAAAAATATGAACGAATATTCCCTGAATGGGTTTCCAAGTTCTACAATGGATCGAAGGATGACCTATGCCATATCACATCTATAATCTAGATTTAAGTTAAGTTTCATAAAAGAGAAAACTATCAAAATGGTCTACGGTTGCGCTCAATTATCTTTAATTACTTATTTAACTTGTCGTAAATTACAGTGGCTGATGTGGCTTCTCAATAATTATATAACAGAAAAATCATCACGTTTCAGATTTTAACTTCACGTAGCAAATGTGAATACCACGAAGTTTAATTGACGATCGACACTAGTATTACATAAAAAGGGGATGTAACAGATGAGACTTCTGCAGTTCTTAGTGAAGCCTAAGCCACAGCTGCAAAATACTAACACGAATTCTTTACAGACGAATGGAAAAACTAGTAGAAGCCAACCTCGGGGAAGATCAGTTTGGATTCCGTAGAAACACTGGAACACGTGAGGCAATACTGACCTTACGACTTATCTTAGAAGAAAGATTAAGGAAAGGCAAACCTACGTTTCTAGCATTTGTAGACTTAGAGAAAGCTTTTGACAATGTTGACTGGAATACTCTCTTTCAAATTCTAAAGGTGGCAGGGGTAAAATACAGGGAGCGAAAGGCTATTTACAATTTGTACAGAAACCAGATGGCAGTTATAAGAGTCGAGGTACATGAAAGGGAAGCAGTGGTTGGGAAGGGAGTAAGACAGGGTTGTAGCCTCTCCCCGATGTTATTCAATCTGTATATTGAGCAAGCAGTAAAGGAAACAAAAGAAAAATTCGGAGTAGGTATTAAAATTCATGGAGAAGAAATAAAAACTTTGAGGTTCGCCGATGACATTGTAATTCTGTCAGAGACAGCAAAGGACTTGGAAGAGCAGTTGAATGGAATGGGCAGTGTCTTGAAAGGAGGATATAAGATGAACATCAACAAAAGCAAAACAAGGATAATGGAATGTAGTCTAATTAAGTCGGGTGATGCTGAGGGAATTAGATTAGGAAATGAGTCACTTAAAGTAGTAAAGGAGTTTTGCTATTTGGGGAGCAAAATAACTGATGATGGTCGAAGTAGAGAGGATATAAAATGTAGGCTGGCAATGGCAAGGAAAGCGTTTCTGAAGAAGAGAAATTTGTTAACATCCAGTATTGATTTAAGTGTCAGGAAGTCATTTTTGAAAGTATTCGTATGGAGTGTAGCCATGTATGGAAGTGAAACATGGACGGTAACTACTCTGGACAAGAAGAGAATAGAAGCTTTCGAAATGTGGTGCTACAGAAGAATGCTGAAGATTAGATGGGTAGATCACATAACTAATGAGGAAGTATTGAATAGGATTGGGGAGAAGAGAAGTTTGTGGCACAACTTGACCAGAAGAAGGGATCGGTTGGTAGGACATGTTCTGAGGCATCAAGGGATCACCAATTTAGTATTGGAGGGCAGCGTGGAGGGTAAAAATCATAGAGGGAGACCAAGAGATGAATACACTAAGCAGATTCAGAAGGATGTAGGTTGCAGTAGGTACTGGGAGATGAAAAAGCTTGCACAGGATAGAGTAGCATGGAGAGCTGCATCAAACCAGTCTCAGGACTGAAGACCACAACAACACCAATGGCGGCACCACGTGCGTTCATTACCTTGTCGGTGTTCAGGCAGCGTCAGGGGGCGGCGCAGCTCCAAGCACCTCGCCATCTCGGAAGCGACTCTCTCTAACTTCTCCTTACTACAATTTACCGAAGTTGGTTTAAAAAAAATATATCTGGCTGTGTTTTCAACTGACCAATCAGGGTCTCAATGTTAACCTTAAGCTCCGCCTACAAAAATTCTGTCTATCCAATGAGAAACGTTATACGTTTCGTGGTGGGGCAATGTTTCTCATGTTTGCTACATAACAGAGACGCATATAGTCTCACGCTAAAACTTGCAACTGGTGTGGCCCTTTTAGTGTTGTCGTAAGATCTATACTGTTCTTCTGGAGGGCTCTATATTTTAACATGGGCTGGGGGATGGTCCTGGCGGTCGGCTGGCGACGTGGGTGTCCGTCCCTTATCGTAGGGCCTCCTAGCCTATGCGACTCTGCTCTCGGCTTGTGTTCTAGAATCTTCCCTTGGAACTGCGTCTGTTTCACGGTGGGAAGGTATGACATGAATTTAGGCGTTCTTGTGTTAGTATGTGGTATTCCATTTGCTCACTCGTTGATTGTATTACTTTGGTTAATTTAATGTCAGGATTTATTCGGAGCTATGTGACATACTGCCGGATTTGCTATCATGTCAGGGTTTTAATGGAAGGTGTTGGATTTGCCTGATACCTTACCATTTGACTCACCATCCAGTTCGAAATCCGTCGGATTATTAGTGTAAGATCCCAAGAAATGACTCGCACACGAAGGCCGTTAAACTCTTGGTTATTAAAGGCCGAAGTACTTAGAAAGAAAAAGACAGAGATTGAAGTACTCCTAAAAGGCAATGGCGCTCACATAATACTAGGTACAGAAATCCTGCTATAACCTAAAACTAACATCAGTGAAAGATTTGGGGTAGCTCTAAGAGTACATTGGAGGGCAGGCTAATGGAAAATGGAGGTGGCAGATTTGTCGCAGTAAACTAGATACTCATATCCGCCGAGACTGAAACTGAATCTGCATCCGAGACTGTTTGCTTAAGACTCAGATTCAGGGGTGGGCATTAACTTATAAATGGATCTTTCTGTCGACCACCAGAGTTACCCCGAAAACTGTAAAGGAAACCTCAGTTTCCTAGTAAGTATATTCCTCAATCACACTGTCATCATTGACGGGGACTTTAATAATTTAACGATCGATTGGGATAATTACAGATTAGTAATTGGCGGGGGTGACATGACACGCAGTGGAACAATACTAAACTGATGCAGGATGCTCTAAATTTCCCCTTACAAACTTCTAGGGCTTGTAGAGGAGAGTGAGTAGATAATATTTTGAACTGGAAGCCATGTCCGGAAACGCACTGTTTCCGTGCAGCAACCATTTGAAAACATGTTGGCAACGCGACCACTTTTACAAGTAATTTACTAGGTGTGACCCAGTACATCACTTCTTTTACATTTCCACTCGTTAATAACGAAAGAAGCAAATAGGAAATGTAATCTGTCTTCACAAAGATTGTCGTTAATAGTTAAACCGTTTTTGTCCTTTCCAAAGCAGGGTTAGCATTCTACCCACTGCAAGCAGGGTATCATGTGGCGACCACCAAGTTGGTGCACATATTGTACCTAGGAATGACGTGGTACACACTCAGCTCCTCCATTAACGTGAGCTTCGCCATACAGAAGGATCATGCCGGTGTATTCTGCAAACGTGTAGTCAGCCATGTTGCTCTAACACTCGCATACACCTAATTGAGGCTCGAACCACGCCATACAAGCAAGATAGGCGTCAAATGATATCAGCCGATCCGACATATGCATCCGCCACCCATGACTACACTTTTGCGTACATACCTAGAAAACATGTTTCCGAACGGCTGCAGCACGGAGAAGGTATATTTCCGGATATAGGTTCCAATTCAAATTACTGTCTACTCAGTCCCATCTACAAGTCCTAGAAGTTTGTAAGGGGAATTTTAGAGCGCCATTTATAACTGCGTAGGCTTCCGCGGCCAGTCAGTTGACATTAAAATTTACTGGGTATGGTACTGCGTCATATTATAAAAACCTATTACTGGTGAAACGAACGTTTCGGCCATTTTAACCAGCAACGTTTGTTTCACCACTAATAGTTTTTTTTTTTGATATAATATGACATGGTACCATATACAGAAAACTTTTATGTCAATACTTAACTGTTTCTCTGATAACTACCTAGAACAGTTAGATCGGAAGATCACTCACGATGGAAATATGGTAGGTCCGATGGGAACAAACAGGAGTGATATGGTTGACAGTGTCCACGTTGAATCTGGTATCAGTGACCAAGAGCCTGTCCTATCAACACTTAGTGCCAAGTTACAGAGAGAAACTTAAGCATGTACATGTTAATCAACCTAGATAAAGAGGCAGCAGCATCATATCTCAACGAAGAACTTGGAACATTTACCTCTGAGAAGGGACGTGTAGAGGAAATATGGTTGAAGCTTAGGGGAATTATTGACCTAGCACTGGATATATGTGTTCCTAAACAACAGTTCGTTATGGGGGTCCGCCATGATACGCATTCTCAATAGAGAAACTTCTAAACGAACAACGACTATCACAGAATGTGTATACAATGGATCATAGAAGTATAGATAGAGAGATGATAAATGAAGCGCGTCTAGATGTCGGAAAGGCTATGTGTGAAGCCTTCCATAACTACCGGTGTAGAATCTGATCGAAAGACCTCTCACCAAATCCAACAAATTCTAGTCATATGGAAAAGCTGTCAGTAGCACGAAAGGCGGTGTCCAGATACACATATAGAGTGACAGTTATTGAACTTCATGAAATAAAATCTTCACAACTTCCGAACGGTTTGCGCTAGGACGTTCTAACTGCACGGTTTCCCGCGGGGCATGAAGGGAATTAGTAAGCGTATGCCTGGTTTGGTTTAGCGACGAAGCCCACTTCCATTTGGATGAGTTCGTCAATAAGAAAAATTTGTGCATATGGGGGACTGAGAACCCGCATTTCACGATTGAGAAGTCTCTTCACCCTCAACGGGTGACTGTTTGGGGTGCAAAGACCACTCACGGAATAATCGGTGCGATATTCCTTGATCACGCGGTGACTACCGAACGGTACGTGAAGGTTTTGGAATATGATTTCATCCCCAGTATACAAAATGACTGATTTCGACAGGATGTGTTTTATGCAAGACGGAGCTCGACTCCACCGAAGCGGGAGAGTGTTTAATGTCCTGCAGGAGTACTTTGGGTACCGTGTTCTGGCTCTGGGGTACGCAGAGACCACTAGCATAGGCCTCGATTGGCCGCCATATTCTCGGGATCTGAACACATGCGACTCCTTTTTGTGGGGCTATATTGAAGACAAGGTGTACAGCAATAACCCCCAAAACCACTGCTGAGCTGAAGACAGCCATTCAGGAGGCCATCGACAGCATAGATGTTCCGACACGTCAGCGGGTTATGCAGAATTTCGCTATTCGTCTGCACCACATCATCGTCAATGATGGCACGCATATCTACATGTCATAACCTAAATCCGAATATCTGCAGTGACGTTTACATGTTGAAGGAAGTGTGTGCAAGCCTCAATTTGTAACTAATTTACGATTTTTCGTATAGTTTAATAATTGTCACCCTGTACATGGCGGCTGAAGTTACGGATAGCAAAGCAAAACCAGAAATTCTGAGATCTGTTGTGAAATGTTATTTTACGAAGGAAAATCCAGGAGTACTGCCTCAGTTTAATTCTGTTACCACTACAAATAATAGTGATACAGGTGTAAGTGACGTTGAGATACAGCTGAAATCGAGCAATGTTTCAGGGCCTGATGGAATCCCTCTAAGATCCTAAATAGAATTTTCATCTGAGTTAGTCCTTCGTGTATCCAAAATATGCCTGAGATCCTTCAAACAAAAGCCTCTGCCCGGTAGAGGGAAGAAACTACAGGCCATCAGCCTACAAGAAGGGTAAAAAAAAACGATTCACAAAACTATCAAACGGTCTTATTGATATCTATCTATTATAGAATCTTAGGACATATTCTGAGGTCAAACGTAATGACGTAATTCAAATAAAATCACCTCGGGGGATTCCAATCACTTCGTTTGCCAAAAAAATCGGTGATATAAATCTCATCTTGCGCTTGTCTCGTAGGATACCCTGAAAATCATTGATGAAGGAGGTCAGGTAAATACAGCATTTCTTACTTCCGAAAAGCGTGTGACTCTCTACCGCATAAAAGCACATTAACGAAAGCACGGTCATATAGGGTAATATATGAAATACGTGTCTGTGTTGAGGATTTCTTCGTTGGGAGGACGCAGCGTGTTTATTTTCGCTGAAGAGTCATGGGTAGACGTACAAGTAACTTCATGTGAGCTCCATTGCTGTTCATGGTGTGTTTTAATGATGTGGAGACAATATTAAGAGTAATCGCCAACTTTTTATATATGATGCAGTTGTCCATGTGCATCTACATACATAGGCTGTAGTGGGTATAAGTGCCAATATTTTTTATGTGGTACCTAAATATGTACACGCAACAGTGTGTTAGTTGTTTTCTCTCTGCTTTGAACAGTCTTCCACAACCACGTCTCAAACTTCACGACCCGATGTTTTCTGCACGGTTGTACTGCACCAGTAAGTGGACTACACCTGTCAGTCGACGTGATGTTAAACTCTAATCTCCTCCTCCTCCTCCTCGCCGCCTGTCAGTATAGTCTTACCGTTTTCCATTCACATGTCCACACATAAACACCTGACCTACTGCTCTGAGGAGAACAAACATTAATAGCTTGTATGCACTTCGAGGTACTAACCAAGCTAAAAACATATACCTTGCAATGGCTATAATGATCAGTCTGCAAATGATGTAAAAATTGATGTAAGGTTGTTTAGTACACTGACTTCAGTCACCACTAGAAATATCTGCACTTACACCTGTTATGCCCTGCATACATATAAGGTACATTGCGGTACATGACAGAGGCTACTTTTAGAACAAGTCATTTCCCCCGTCACTGTTTCACTCGTGAATGGTGCATAGGAAGAACGATTGTTGGTATGAGTTGGAATCTTTCTAATTTTACCTCCAGGATCTTTTTGCGAGATACATTTAGGAAAAGGCAGTATGTTGCTTGACTCTCCTAGGAACATAGGATCTCGAAATTGTAACAGTAAACCACACCGTGATGCACAACATCTCTGTTGTAGCGCACGTCACTGAAGCTGGATGAGCATTTCCATGTCGGTTTTGCGCTTGCTAAACAAGCCTCTGACGAAACACGATGCTCTTCTATGAATATACACTATATCCTCTGTAAGTACCATTTCGGAAGGATCCCACACTGAAGAGCAGTACCCAGGTAACGGTCGAACTAGGGATTTGGGAGCTAGTTCCATTGTGGGTGAACTACATTTTCTGAGGATTCTTCAAATTAATATCAGTTTGAAAGTTGCCTTTCCTACGGTTAGTTTTATGAAGTCGTTCCACTGTGTATTCATGTTGTTGAGATTTCGGCCGACCTCGCGCAATACTTTACGTTTGTTTATGCTGAGGGTCGACTGCCAATCACTGCACCAAGAATCGATCCTCTGTGGGTCGCCCTGCATTTCTCCACAATTTTCTAGCGTTGCGACTTCTCTGCATACAGCAGCATCATCCGCAACTGCCTCATGGAATTTCTAACGTTGTCAGGAGATGAGATACACGATAAATCAATTGCAAGTGTGCCCACGGCTGAATGAACGGGGCTTGTCTCTGGTCAAGTGCTACCAGTGAATTTTTGTTCTTCAGTTCTGTTATTGTGAGATAGATTCACCAGTAGTTCTGTTTTGTTGTATGTTACGGACCTATAGTTATGAATAACTGTATATTTGTTCTAAAATTATTATCGCAGTGAAGAACTGAAATATGCCTTTCACGGAACTGAGCTGCAGTTTGTAAAAGTATCAAGGGCATCGTGAGTTTTTGTCGAACAGTTTACGTGCCACGATCCATATTCTATTACCGAAGCCCCATCCAAAACAAGTTTAATGACAGATACGCTACCCATCAGTTTGGAAAACGTATTGCGAAGTAAGCTAATTTTCTGTTCACTAATACCTGTGTTAATGGCAGACATCAGTGCGAATAATCATGTTGTAATATGTAATGTTCGCATTTCAGAACTTCACAAATACTGTGTCAAGTTCGAATCAGGATTCCTCAGCACATGGCAACTAAACTCTGCAACTATTTTTCCCTCCTACCAAACCCATTGTAGTGCAGCGCTTTGTTGTGGAACTACACTGACAAGGGAACCTCCCCATCGCACCCCACTCAGATTTAGTTATAAGTTGGCACAGTGGATAGGCCTTGATAAACTGAACACAGATCAATTGAGAAAACAGGAAGAAGTTGTGTGGAACTGTGAAAAAATAAGCAAAATATACAAACTGAGTAGTCCATGGGCCACATAAGCAACATCATGGAATCAGTGTGCTTAGAAGCGCCGTGGTCCCGTGGTAGCGTGAGCAGCTGCTGCACGAGAGATCTTTGATTCAAGTCTTCCCTCGACTGAAAATTTTACTTTCTTTATTTTTGCATAGTTATTATCTGTCCGTTCGTTCGTTGACATCTCTGTTCACTGTAATAAGTTTAGTGTCTGTGTTTTGCGACCGCACTGCAAAACAGTGCGATTAGTGGACGAAAGGACGTGCCTCTCCAATGGGAACAGAAAACATTTGATCGTAAGGTCATAGGTCAACCGATTCCTCCACAGGAAAACACATCTGATATATTCTATACGACACTGGTGACGGCATGTGCGTCACATGACAGGAATATGTTGTCGACCCACCTAACTTGTATACTTGGCGAATGGGTAAAAAGATTCTTCTACCTAGCCCGATTTAGGTTTTCTTGTGGATGTGATAATCACTCCCAAAAAGTGATGAAAACGTAACAGTTTGTCACATAAACGGAAAATAAAAAATTAAAATTTACACTCGATGGAAGATTTGAACCTAGGACCTTTCATTCCGCAGCTGCTCACGTTACCACGAGACCACGGCGCTCCTGCGTTCCTATTGTCCATATTGTTGCTTATCTTCCCTTGAACTACGCAGTTTGTATATTTTGCTTATTTTTTCACAGTTCTACACAACTTCTTCCTGTTTTCTCAATTGATCTGTGTTCAGTTTTTCAAGGCCTATCCACTGTGCCAACTTATAACTAAATCTGAGGGGGGTGCGATGGGGAGGTTCCCTTGTGAGACGACAAAGGTAATGGGGTACATCCTAATACCGTGTCTGTCCTTTTTACGGCGTTGTGGAACAACTCGACGTGGCATGGACTCAACAAGTCGTTGAAAATCCCCAGTAAAAATACTGAGCCATGCTGCCTCTATAAGCGTCCATAATTGCGGAAGTTTTGGCAGTGCAGAATTTTGTGAACGAACTGACCACTGTATTCTGTCCCATAAATGCTTGATGGCACTCATGTCGTGTGATTTGGGTGGCCAAATCATTTGCTCGAATTGTCTAGAATGTTTTTCATGCCAGAAACGAACAATTGTATCCCAGTAACATGACGCATTGCCATCCAAAAACATCCATCATTGTTTGGGAGCACGAATTCTATAAATGGCTGCAAATGGTCTCCAAGCAGCCGAACACAACCATTCCTATTCAATGATCACTTCAGTTGGACCAGAGGATCCAGGCCATTCCATGTAAGCACAGCGCACACCATTATGGAGCCACCACCAGCTTGCACAGTGCCTTGTTGACACCTTGGGTTCATAGCTTCGCGTGGTCTGCGTGACACTCGAAGCTTACCATCAGCTCTTACCAACCGAAATCGGGACTCATCTGACAAGGCCACGGTTCATCATTCGTCGAGAGCCCAACCGATATGGTCACGAGCCCAGCACAGACGCAGCAGGCGATGTTTTGCTATTAACAAAGCCACTCGGGTCAGTTGTCCAGTGCCATAGTCCATATAGCCCATTAACAACAAATTGACAAGTAGGTCCATCGCACGTCCAACATTGGTTTCCGCGGTAATTTCACGCAGTGTTGCTTGCCTGTTAGCACTGACAACTCTACGCAAACACCGCTGCTCTCGGTCGTTAAGTAAAGGTTGTCGCCAACTGCTTTATCGGATTAGCCGAGCGGTCTAAGGCGCTGCAGTCATGGACTGTGCGGCTGGTCCCGGCGGAGGTTCGAGTCCTCCCTCAGGCATGGGTGTGTGTATTTGTCCTTAGGATAATTTAGGTTGCGTAGTGTGTAAGCTTATCGACTGATGACCTTAGCAGTAAAGTCCCATAAGGTTTCACACACATGTGAAGAGCAGAAAGACATCCAACTGCGTTATCCAAGGTGAATGGTAAGGCTTGAAATTTGATATTGTCGGCACACTCTTGTCAGTGTGGATCTCTGAATATTGAATTCCCAAACGATTTCCGAAATGGGAGGTCCCACGCGTCTAGCTCTACTACCATTCCGCGTTTTAAGCCTGTTAATTCCTGTCGGGCGTCCATAATGACGTGGGAAACCTTTTCACCTGAATCACCGGAGTACAAATGGCAGCTCCGTCTATGCACTTCCCTTCTATCTCTTACGTACGCGATGCTACTGCAATACGTATATGTGCATATCGCTATACCATGACTATTGTCACCTCAAAAAAAAAAGGCTCTGAGCACTATCGGACATAACGTCTGAGGCCATCAGTCCCCTAGAACTTAGAACTACTTAAACCTAACTAACTTAAGGACGTCACACACATCCATGTCCGAGGCAGGATGCGAACCTGCGACCGTATTGTCACCTCAACCTACTTGCTTTGAAGGAGAGAGGCTTTCGATTACAGCGAAGGGGGAATTGTTGCTCGTTTTTATCTGGGCCTGAAAGAACTCCACATTTGTCATGCAGAATTTAATAAACCCTAAGGGGTACTAAAGTACATTTGAAGTACGTTTGTTCCATGAAGTTGTCAGGTCATTGTCTTTTAGGTGGGTTACAATTACACTGAAGCTCCAAAGAATTGGTATTCAAATACATAGATATGTAAACAAGCCGAATACCGCGCTGCGGTCGCCAACGCTTATATAAGACAACAAGTGTCTGCCGCAATTGTTAGATAGGTTTCTGTAGCTACAATGGTACTTTATCAAGGTTAATGTGAGTCTGAACGTTGTGTTATAGTCGGAGCACGATCGATGGGACACAGCACCTCCGAGGTAGCGATGACATGGTTATTTTCCCGTACGACAATTCCACGAGTGTACCGTGAACATCGGGAATCCGGTAAAATATCAAAGCTTCGACTTGGCTGCTACCGGATCCTGCAAGAACGGGACCAACGACGCCTGAAGAGGATCGCTCAACGTGACAGAAGTGCAACCCTTCCGCACATTGCTGCAAATTTTAATGCTGGGCCATCAACAAGTGTCAGCGTGCGAACCACTCAACGAAACATCATCAATATGCGATTTCGGAGCCGAAGGCCCACTCGTGTACCCTTGATGACTACACGACACAAAGCTTTACGCCTCGCCTGGGCCCGTCAACACCGACATTGGACTGTTGATGACTGGAAATATGTTGCCTGGTCGGACGAATCTCGGTTCAAATTGTTTCGAGCGGATGGACGTGCACGGGTATGGAGACAACTTCATGAATCGATGGACCCTGCATGTCAGCAGGGGACTGTTCGAGCTGTTGTAGTGATACGTCTAGATACGACTCTGACAGGTGACACGTACGTAAGCATCCAGTCTAATCACCTGCATCCATTCATGTCCATTGTGCATTCCGACGGATTTGGGCAATTCGAGCAGTACAGTGCGATGCCCCACACATGCAGAATTGCTACAGAGTGGCTCCAGGAACACTCTTCTGAGTTTAAACACTTCCGCTGTCCACCAAACTCCCCAGACATCATTATTGAGCATATCTGGGATGCCTTGCATCGTACTGTTCAGAAGAAATCTCGAACCCCTCGCAATCTTACGCATTTATGGACAGCCCTGCAGGATTCGTGGTGTTAGTTCCCTCCTGCACTACTTCAGACATTAAATAATGTCACATTATGTTGTGGCACTTCTGCTTGCTCGCGGGGATCCTACACTATATTACGCAAGTGTACCAATTTCTTTGGCTCATCAGTGTAATCATTCTAAAAAGCCAAAACACTTCCATTTACCCTCGCTCGATAAAGCGAATTATTGATAAATAAACCGTCGCAAGATCGAAATGCAGGATCATGGTCGTGAACTTTCATGTTTATACTTAAAATGTTTCTGAGCACTATGGGACTTAACATCTGAGGTCATCAGTCCCCTAGAACTTAGAACTACTTAAATCTAACTAACTTAAGGACATCACACACATCCAGGCCATAGGCAGGTTTCGAACCTGCGACCGTAGGAGTCGTGCGGTTCCGGACTGAAGCGCCTAGAACCGCTCGGCCACACAGGCCGGCCTTGTTTTTACTGTTCGCTTTTGAGGACAAGAATGGAATATCTCCTTCTGGCACAGAGATGAGCTTACTATATTTTTCTGTAGGATCATTTTGCACAAAATAGGAAAGCGAGTGTCAATTTTATCTGTTGAATAGTTTTGATATATGGCTCGTCAAAGTAGTTGTGTTGTGTGTGTTTCGTTCGAGTGGATAAACTGGTGTATTGTGCTCTTATAAAATTTATTCGCTTTGGACGGTAATAACCGCTAAATGCGTTCCGAATAAAACACGCAATTTTTCAAATCTCAGTTAATTAAACGTATTGTGTGACATCTAATTGATGTGAAACCTGGTACTGATCTATGCATTTGGCGTTGATATCGCAGTGAATAGCAAAAAGTTTATCCCGACGTGGATTTGTTAGCAAGAGTGTGAGTAATGATTGTTGGCATCCGTTAATCTTGGAGGTACAGCCTGCCGGTGTGGACGTGTGGTTCTAGGCGCTTCAGTCTGCAACCGCGTGACCGCTACGGTCGCAGGTTCGAATCCTGCCTCGGGCATGGATGTGTGTGATGTCCTTAGGTTAGTTAGGTTTAAGTAGTTCTAAGTTCTAGGGGACTGATGACCACAGATGTTAAGTCCCATAGTGCTCAGAGCCATCTGAACCATTTATTTGGAGGTACACAAGACTGTATCGCAGTATGCACAACTTTGTGTACTTTGTGGAATGATAGTGTCATGTGGTAAGTGTCAAGTATTTCGTTACCAGTGATATACTGATAATTGTATATTAGTGTTGCTTGGTAAATTAAGAAGTAATTAGCCTGATATCTGCATCTTTAATATTTACTGGCTTTTGTTGATAAGTAACAACTATTATTGCCTGTTTGGCGCCTACATAGTTAACCTTTGGCGTAGTCAAGTTTGATTTTATTGTCTGGTGTACTCCACGTGACAGAAGGCCTCCCGCTGCTCAGTTGCGATCACTCGGATATTGGCTAAGTGCCGAAACCAGGATGCTTGATGCAACTGGTGCTGCGATCCAATCAAAATATAGTTGTGGATACCTAGTATCTAAACGAAAGTGTTGGGCAAAAAACATTAAACATTCAGTATCAAACTTTCAGGTGTGCCCGACACTGTCTCCATCTTAGGCTAACAATCTGTCACTGAACTGCGCCATATACGGCCCTATTGCTTGTGAATTACCGAATGCATACTCACCAGTAGGTGCCGTCCGAGCATTCTTTAACACTGTAGCTCTATGTCTACTCCGCTTAAGTCGTCTTCTTATAATTCGTAATAAAATGGACCGAATCAAAGAAATTAAACAATATAATAATGATGTCACAAAGGGATGAATGAGGGTAAGACATCGAAATTTCATAAACGGAATAAAAGTGTTAATGAAAATAGAAATTGCACATTTTTCTTTTGGACAATGAGGAAAATGTTTCATTTTTATATCTTTAAACCGTATTGGTCATCACTGGACATCACCAGAACTAGAAAATAAACGGATAAGAGAATCACATTTATTTTGTCAACTCCCCGCATACGGAAAAATATAAAAAAGCATTACTTCCTGCCCGTCCGATGCTGCCTTCAATCAGAATGGAAAGTAATTTTCGTTTTAAATTTTTTAATGTTTTTCATATGCTTCGAGTTGACGAAGTAAAACACGAGGGTGGATCGAAAGCTGAATACTGCATATGCTATAAAAATTGAATAACATAATAACAATCCCGCTCTTATATGTTATTAAATTTCTTACGATACAGGAGGTATTATTTTGTGACCCACCCTCGTACATATTCTTTTCATTTGCTAGTTCAGATAATGGCCACTGGTGGCCGATGCCGCTTAATAATGTGATTTTTTTTTTCGACTCAATGAGTATATTAAGCGTACAGTAAAAGGCTCCAACACTATCTCCACGACAAACCGTAGTTTTTTTTTTTTCCAGAAAACAGAAGAGTCATTATTAAAAGCGCTGTCTTTCACATGCATCCGTTGGAAAAGTGGGCACCTTTATCGAGAGCGCAGGGCAAAGTGCAGCGAAATTAGCGGCTGGTAGCGTCGGAGGTTAACAAGCCGGCACTCTATCGATACGGCTGGCTCATCTCTGTCAGTACAGCCGCTTTGTCTCGGCCGTCCTAATGAAACCCTTCCTCCCGCTACAGTTTACCTTTCGCCTTCCGGCTACAAAGCGTGCACGTGCAAAAGCACCGCCTCGTGAAATCGTGTCTTGGTGTGCAGCTAATATCGGGTACCTGAGTCTTTCACGGATAAATCACAACTCTTTATTGGACCAGCCCTCGTTTACATTACCCCTAAAGCCTGTGATTAAGGGCATTCAGGGCATTTTGCTTTTTAGGAATGAAGCTGATAGTTTATATAAATTGGGATGAATTACTAGTAGATGAGAGCTCTCATTAGGAGCGCGTGGTGACGTGATTGTCAGGTGATCAATGAGTAGTCGCATTCTGATATGCGCTCACGTTCTTACCGTCTGATACTTCATTTATGTATTGAGAAAGAATTTATGCATTGTGCTTCAATGAATTGGGCTTCTGTTATCCACATTCCTAAAACTAAGACCATCAGGAGGGTAGTTTGTCACGTCCAACTGTGCTCCGAAAGACCTTTTTACCGCGTAGGTGAGAAAAATGCCTTGTTGTTGTCTGCGTCTGGTATTCTTGTAAAACCCATACTATTACAGCGTACGTGAAAAGTGCGAAACATTATTTACACCACTGATAACAACTGAGAAATTTGTTTGATATTTTTCAAATCTTTCAAACATTTAACATCGGGAATAGAATCCGTGAAAGAGAGAACAAAAGCACGATTGGTTACTTCGCATTCGACTGTCTGAAATTGTCCCTAAAGGTTTCTTCCCTTACGACACAACTGTCTTGCGGTCCAAGCGCACATCACTTTTCTTCACCTTGTCACATTACAATAGCGCTTATCTGGAAACACCCATCTCTATTCCTGGCGGTAAAAAAAAAGTCATTGAGAGATTTTTAGGACAAGGAGATGTAGTGTCGTGGAATTCCTGTTAACAAATTTTCAGTCGTTGATCTGCATAAATTGCAAACGCCTTCTTTTGAAGGTAATCACTTCATTAGAGAGAGACGCTGAGCTCGACGGTTCCCTTGATGTTCATCAAAAGAAGAAGAATTGTATGTATCGGCATTCTCTATTCCTCTTTTCTCACCACCATCATCATTAAAGTTATCATCAGCGACAAAAACAATAATAATAACAACATAGACAGAATTCTACTTATACTCACAACGGTCACCGACACTACGCAGTTACTGTAGAAAGCTGTTTTTCCGGCATCCTCGCTTACACAATATCGTCCAATTGAAAGGAAGGATCGCCGGCCGATGTGGCCGAGCGGTTCTAGGCGCTACAGTCTGGAACCGCGCGACCGCTACGGTCGCAGGTTCGAATCCTGCCTCGGGCATGGATGTATGTGACGTCCTTAGTTAGTTAGGTTTAAGTAGTTCTAAGTTCTAGGGGACTGATAACCTCAGATGTTACGTCCCATAATGCTCAGAGCCATTAGAACCATTGAAAGGGGGGATCCGTTCTGGAAGTCGATAATTCCATCATCATTGGTGATGATACTGTGTTATTATGATCCTACAAAAATCATTGACACCGCCGGAGTTAGGTTATTATGCCTTTCGTTCGTTGCAAGCGCTTGACTTGTACCAAAAATTATGCGAACTTGTGCAGTGTGAAAAGGCTGCGACATACGATACGTAAAAGCCTACTCCTAAGCTCACAGGACAAAATATTAGTCACCCGATGAAAATCTTATCTCTTCGGAGTCCTATGGATGGTGTAGATGTAGGACTAGTAACACGCGTTCATGCGATCTTCCATAGTTGACATAACTCATGGCATTGAAATGGTGTGTATATGACAAACAGTGTTATAAAAATCTGCATCGCTGTAGAAACGTGACACAATGGCACGAAGGTGCTATCGTGCTTCCACGTAGCCACGACCACACGGCCAAGAAAACTGACCGACTTTGTGTATCAACGCGTACAGGCCAAAGTGTCAAAATGAAATAGTGTTCCCCCGCAGTCATCTAACACGGTGTTATAAAAATTAATCTAACCGACAGCGATGGGACACGAGCTTCACGTTCTTTCAGTGACAACCGATTTCAAACGCGACAGGTTCAAAAATGGCTCTGAGCACTATAGGACTTAACATATGAGGTCATCAGTCCCCTAGAACTTAAAACTACTTAAACCTAACCAACCTAAGGACATGACACACACCCATGCCGAAGGCAGGATGCGAACCTGCGGTCGCGCGGTTCCGGACTGAAGCGCCTGGAACCGCTCGGCCACAGCGGCCAGCTAAACGCGATAGGAATTGTTGCTATCAGTGAATGGAGGTCCAGCTCAACTAGTTTCTGAGAGAACAATTCGAAGGGAACTGCATGCAGTGGTGATATGGAGTTAGGTATCTCGTCGAAGGTCAGTGCTCACGGTGGAAAATAAACGTGCACGTCTACAGTGAACCAAACAACACGAACTGGAGAGTGGCTGATTGGAGGGGAGTTCTATGATACGACGATTCGCGATTTTGGCTCTTTTCAAATGATGCAAGTCGTCGAGTACACCTACGCCCCAATGAGCCTTTTAACACTCCATGTGTGGAGGGTGTAATTAATGTCAGAGGTACTTCTGTAATGTTTTGTGTTTTCCAACTACGGCTTCAATCATTCAGGTTACGGTGAAAACGAACCAGGATGTTTATTTCAGCATTCTTGGTGACCAGCAGTTGCCCTTACTTCCATATCTTCATGATGAGAACGCTGTGGACACTCCCATCATCCAAGATGACATACGGGACCGATGGACTCGATGTTTGGTCCCCTCCCCCAAATCAACCAAACCATCCAACCAAGATGACATAGCCATGTTCACATGATACTGGTTTGAAGAACACTTTGGTTCCCTATCGCACTTCAAATGGTCCGGTAAATCACCCGATCTTAAACTTACAGAAAATGTCTGGGACTGTTCTCAGAAGCGGGTGTGACGTAACAGTCATCTCCGCATGTGTCAACTGTACGGGATCCAGTCATCAATGAGAGGCTTCAGCTGGATATGACATACCTAAGTCTGGATCACTCACTTTACAAAGCCGGCTGCGGTGGCCAAGTGGTTCTAGGCGCGTCAGTCCGGAACCGCGCGACTGCCACGGTCGCAGGTTCGAATCCTCCCTCGGGCGTGGATGTTTGTGATGTCCTTAGGTTAGTTAGGTTTAATTGGTTCTAAGTTCTAGGGGACTGATGACCTCTGATGTTAAGTCACATAGTGCTCAGAGCCATCACTTTACAAAAAGGGTAAATGATCGAATGCATAGACCAGTATCGAAAACGCCCGTCTGTTCAAGGATTGTAAGCTCAAACATCGTGACGCTCCTGGAAGAAAACGTTCTTACGTCAAGAACTCACAAAGAAACCACTCCTTTGAAACACGGCTAGTTTTATTCTTACATGACTTCGGGCAAACAACAGGTGTTGGTGAACAAACCTAGAATTTCAAAAAGCGTTTCACACCGTACCACGTCGTCGACTAGCAACGAAATATTTTCGCAAATATGTAACTGACTACAGGAATCTATATTACTAAAACGCCATCTCGGAACCCGGTACCATTTGCAGGGCAGGGGCATCAAAAAAATGGCTCTGAGCACTATGGGACTTAACAGCTATGGTCATCAGCCCCCTAGAACTTAGAACTACTTAAACCTAACTAACCTAAGGACAGCACACAACACCCAGTCATCACGAGGCAGAGAAAATCCCTGACCCCGCCGGGAATCGAACCCGGGAACCCGGGCGTGGGAAGCGAGAACGCTACCGCACGACCACGAGCTGCGGACGCAGGGGCATCAAAAATTGATTTTGAATATTTCGCGTAATTAATGACGGAATTTAAAATTCTATCATGATGTACTCACTAAGAGGTATAATCGTATGTTAAAAGTTTAATACAATACTATAAGTATTGCAGTTAGAAATAGTGCGGTTGCCTTAAGACATCGTAACTGACAGTGCGAAAGTACCTGCAATTAATAAATTCAGTATTTGTGAATGAGAACACTTAGCAGTTTCCAACAGACTTGATACATAATTTCAAAATTGTGCCGAACTTTTTCTCGCTAACACTGCCCTTGCCTCCACACACACAAGTTTATGTAAGGTAAAAAATGTTATCGCTTACTACATTTTAGCTGCTTGACTTCAGCATCAGACGTTTTAATTTATTGTTTCTTTGATATCGACTCTATTCTCAACACAGCTTGTAGACAGAGTCAACATATATAACTGAATGTACTTGCAAGGTAATATCATTTTACGACACACAATTCGAGAGATATGACGTCAATTATTATGAGGCGTGAGGAACTTGGTTTTGCTTCAAATGGAGTTCAAATTACCCAAACTATACTCGTATTCGTACAGTGTTTCCTAATGAGAGCACTTAGCGACTTCCAACAAACTTGAAGCATAATTTCAAACCTTTTCTAAACTTTTTCTCGCTTACTTGCTTAACGTCAAGTATTAACTCATTTGTAAAGTAATGAGACGTTTGAAGCTGTTTTATGCGTGGAAGGCCGATTATTTAAAGTATAGGGGTTTATTGGTTTGTAACTAACGGAACCCGATTAATAGAACCCATTGAACGGAGAAATGTTCAAATGGTTATAATGGGACTTAACATGTGAGGTCATCAGTCCCCTAGACTTAGAACTACTTAAACCTAGCCGGCCGCGGTGGTCTAGTGGTTCTAGGCGCTCAGTCCGGAGCCGCGCGACTGCTACGGTCGCAGGTTCGAATCCTGCCTCGGGCATGGATGTGTGTGATGTCCTTAGGTTAGTTAGGTTTAAGTAGTTCTAAGTTCTAGGGGACTGATGACCTCAGATGTTAAGTCCCATAGTGCTCAGAGCCATTTGAACCATTTGAACCATAAAATTAGTATTAGGGAAGGCGAATGAAAGACTTAGATTTTCGTTAAGGGTTCTGAAAAAATGCGACGCATCTGTGAAGGTAAACGCATACATTACGCGAGTGCGACCTGTTCTAAAGTACTGTTCCGGAGTTCGGAGTCCTTAGCAGGCAGACATGACAACAGACACTGAAAGAATTGAGAAAGTTTCTGCTATGGCTGAAACGGGTCGGTATAGCCTGTACGAAATTATGAAAGAAATTGTCGAGGTACTTAAATCGGAATCTTTGGAAGAAAGACGTCATAATTTTCATTAAACACTGTTTGGTACAGATGATGGACACGGTGCGACCAGTATGTGCTGCCGTCGTCGTATACATCGCGTAGGGATCGTGAGAATAAGATAATAGACGTTAGGACACGCAGAGAGGCGTACAGATTGTCATTTTTCCCTTGCTCAGTACGCGAATGGGAAAGGAAATCGATAATACTAGTAATATGTGCCCTTCCTTATGCATTGTAGAAGGGTTGTGGAATATTTCTGTAAATGCAGATGAAAAACACCCACCCGGATAGCCGTGGGTGTTAAAGTGCCGCTCCCGGGACAGGGTGATGCGACGGCCCCCGGATCGAATCCGCTCGACGGACTGACGACGAGGATCGGTATGCCGGATATCGGGATGGTAGGCCTACTGAAGTCGTTCCTCAGTTACACGATTCACGAACATTTAGTTAACTTTTGTTCACTTCCACCACACTAATATAACTACACGCAGACAGTTTGGATACACACATTCCATTCCCTTTAAGAGCGTGGGGAGGGGAGAAGGGGGGGGGAGGAGGGAAGGAAGTATCGATAGTAAGGGCATCTGGCCACCCCTTAAATTAACCAATCCGCTAACGACCGTGCCGACCCTGCACCGATGTGTGACAAAGCACCAAGAAAAAGAGGAAGATGCAGATGAAAAACACGTGGCCACTCTTCCTCGCCGAAATACGGTCGCTATCGAGACCAGAGGCTGTCTTCCACGGTATTAGCATAGGTCTCCTGGGGAACAAAATAGTAATAGGCATCTTGCGAAGAGAAACGGCTGAGAGAATTGAAACGAAATATGTCGCTGTGTCCGGATGAAATTCCAACTAAGTGTTACAACGAGTAATCTACGGCATTGGCTCCGTACTTGACTTGCATTTATCGCGAATTTCTCTTCCAGCCCAAGGTCCCAAGCGACTGAAAAAAGCGTAGGATACTCCTGTATATAAGAAGGGTAAAAAGAATGGACACGCAAAGTTACGGACCAATATCCCTAACATCGCTTTGCTGCAGAATCCTCGAACATATTCTCATTTCGAATACAATAAATTTTCTTATGAACGAGAAGCTTATGTCAACGAATCAGCACGGTTTCAGAAAGCATCACTCGTCCGAAACTCGGCTTGCCCTTTTCTCACGTGATATCAGTCGTCAGTTGCACAAATTTTTATTGGTTAACTTCTTGCCTAGTTTCGGCAAATTAATCTGCCAACCTCAGAATATCACACAATTAAGCTTACATCGGGAAGCAATCATCAAGCAGACTCTGGACGACCGAGTCCTACAAAAATGGGTATACGAGTAGAATAAGTATTTAGTGATTACCAGGGTTGGATCACAATTAACAGCAGGTTACAAAACAATGAGTGTACAGTAATAAACAGATTATAAACGTACCTTCGTTAAAATTTTTGCATAGTATTCTCTAGCTGTTAAAAACAAACGTATAAAGTGCGAAGACATGATGATCAAAGAGGCTTCCATCGTAACTAAAACGTTAAAAAAACCATGAGACGTATGATAATTAGCTCCAGCTGCTTGACAGTTTGACTATAAAAGATTTCACTTATATAAGAAGCAACGAGCGATAGTGTGCCTACGAGCTTACGAAGTGCACGTGCTCGTGCCTGTAACATAAGTCAAACGAAACAGAACATCAATCTTCAAGAAATGAAGCACCAATAAGACCTTATGTCACGTGTTAATCAAGCGCATAAATTTATACACAAACATGACACAGCTTGTAAAAAGGGCCTCAAGAATGGGTACAATGATCAGGTTTATGAACTATCCAGTATCTTGACGTAAATGCCGGCCGCTGGGCAAGAGTTTTCAGCGACGCAAGTAAGTGGGCACGCCTCTGTTTGGATATCCGTCTCGATGAAAGTGCGAGGTCCCATTGCGTATTTACAAGTTGTCTTTCCGTTTAGGGCTTCTGTCTGCAGCTCTCATTAATAATAGCTGCAGCACCCCACATCTACGTTATTAACTTAAAACCTTAACCAGATAACGGCGTAACGTAGGAAAATGAATTAGGCACATTGATCTTTATACAAATAGGTGGCCCGCTACTCAGACTAGACATCACAGTTAAAAAGTAAATGAAAAATAAATTACGTTAAAAAGCACTAACAAAGACATCTTTGCTAGATAACAAAGCCGAGGAGAAAATGAGCAAACAGATGCAATTGGTGGCACTTAAACTGCAGTAAAAAGCATTAATCAAATAGGGAGATTACAAATCACTTGAATCGACAGGTACAAGTGGCTGTTTTAAGTATGTGACATAAACTGGTTAAGCAAACAGGCAAGTTACAAATCATTTGAAAAGAGAGGAAATACAATCAAAAACCAACCTGTTTAGCGAGAGCTGATCATTCCGCAGATCTCGAACTGATTAATGAAACGTTTTTATTAATAATTTCGAGATCAGATTCTTTGAATCTTGCCCCGTCCTGTCTGTTAAAATTCTTTTTACAGACGGTACGTGGATGATACATCATATTGATCAAATGTGATGTCGAAGAGTTCATACAGCATAAATCACTTCCACTCGAAAATTAAATTCACGTACGAAATCGAGAATGAGTGTCATGAACTTAGCTCCTTTGACCTTAAATTGAAGCTAACAGATGGGAAAATTAGCTTTGACATCTGTAGAAAAACCCCTACGATTGATAGTTGTCGTCTATGCGTCTTTGTACCTTCTCTATAGGCATAAAATTGATTTTTTCGTGCTATGATTGGCCGGATGTTTGAGGTCCCTTTAATACCGACCGCTGTTTTCACGGAACTTGATAACCTCAAGCATATTGCAGTCAGTAACGGCTATCAAGTCAACCTCATTCAAAAGCTTTACACGGGAGGAATTAACAAGAACTCTTGAACGTCTTTACTGAATAAAGGTGGCCCTACTGCAAAGAAATATTTTTTCATTCCATTGTTAGGTGATATTTCGTATCGGTCTGCGAGGTTATTTAAAAAATGCGACCTCAGTCCTTAAGCTTCTTTTCATACACGACGAGAGGTCTCCTATTCATAAATATTTAAAATCAGGGTATAAAAAATTCAGAGCAGCGTATGCCCAAGCTTTTACATAGGACAGACAGGAAGGACATTTAAGACTCCGTTCCGTGATCATTTGCTGAACAAAAACGGCAAGAATGCTTATCAGTTAACGGTAAAAAACATCTTAAAGTTGAAAAGTATTTACACCCACCGCTTTCGTTACTTGATATGGAAATCTTACACATTGTGTATAAAGGGTGCAAAATGATGAATCTTCGAGAACAGACAGAAATTTATAATCATTCCTATCTGGGCTACCAAGATCTGCTGAAGGATCAGCTCTCGCTTGGAAACTTGTTTTTTTATTGTATTTCCTCACTTTTTAAACAATTTGTAACTTGCCTTTTCCCTTAACCAACGGTTTACATCATATAGTTAAAAGGACCATTTGTACCTGCCGATTCGAATGACTTGCAATCTCCCTACTTGCATAATGCTTTTTACTGCACGTTAAGTGCCACCAATTGCATCTGTTTGGTCATTTTTTTCCTCGGCTTTGTTGTCTAGTCAAGATGCCTTAGTGCGCCGGCCGGTGTGGCCGAGCGGTCCTAGGCGCTTCAGTCTGGAACCACGCGACCACTACGGTCGCAGTTTCGAATCCTGCCTCGGGCATGGATGTGTGTGATGTCCTTAGGTTAGTTAGGTTTAAGTAGTTCTAAGTCTAGGGGACAGATGACGTCAGATGTTAAGTCCCATAGAGCTCAGAGCCATTTGAACAATTTTTTTGTCTTAGTGCTTTTTAACGTAATTTATTTTTCATTTATTTTTTAACTGTGAAGGCTAGTCTGAGCCGCGGGCCAGCTATTTGTATAGTGATCAGTGCGCCTAATACATTTTCCTAACTTACGCCGTTATCTGGGTAATGTTTTAAGTTAATATCGTAGATGTGTGAGTCGGATGTCTCAACCGGGGCGGGCCCCCTTGCGTCGCTGAAAACTCGTGTCCGGCGGCCGGACTCTACGTTAAGATACTGAAAGTTCAATGTGGTGCCGGTTCTCCATCGGCCCAATGCGCCTCCATCAGCTGATTATTAAGCAAACCTGATCGTTGTGCCCATTCTTCAGGCCGTTTTTACAAGCTGTGCTATTTTTGTGTATAAATTTATACGCTTGATTAGTACGAGACATAAGGTCTTAATGGTGCTTCATTTCTTCAAGATTGATGTTCTGTTTCGTTTGACTTATGTTACAGGCACGAGCACCAACACTCTCCTTAGTGTTAGTAAGCTTTTAGGGACAGTACCCCTCGTTGCTTCCCATATAAGTGAAATACTGTATTTTATAGTCAAACTGTCAAGCAGCTGGTGATAATGATCATACGACTCATAGTTTTTTTTAACATTTTAGTTATGGTGCGAAGTTTCTGTGGTGACCATATCTTCGCATGTTTCACGTTGCTTTTTAGCTGCTAGAAAATACTATGTAAAAATTTTAACGAAGGTACATTTATAATCTGTTTATTACTGTACACTCATCATTTTCTAGTCTGCTGTTAATTGTGATCCAACCCTGGTAATCACTAAATTCTTATTCTACTGGTATACCAATTTTTGTAGGACTCCGTCGCCCAGAGTTTGCTTGACGATTGCTTTCCAATGTAAGCTTAATTTGTGACATTCTGAGGACGGCAAATTAATTTGCCGAAACTAGTCAAGAAGTTAATGAACAAAAATTTAAGGCGAATGGTCGACTTCGGTTTACTGGGAGAATTTTAAGCAAGTCTGGTTCACCTGTAAAGGAGACTTGATACAAGACGCTAGTGCAACTATTTTTGAGTACTGCTCGATTGTTTGGGATCCGTTCCGGGTCAGATTAGAGGAGGATATCGAAGCAGTTCAGAGGCTGGCTGCTACAGTTGATATTGGTTGGTTCGAAGAGCATGTGTTACGGAGATGCTTCGGAAGCTCGAACGGGAATCTCTGGAGGGAAAGTGACGTTATTTTCGACGAACACTAAGTAGAAAATTTAAAGAACCGGCATTTCAAGCTGACTGCAGAGCGATTCTACTGCCGCCAACATACATTTCGCGTAAGGACAACGAAGATACGATACTTGAAATTAGGGCTCACACAGAGGCATGTATACAATCGTTTCTCCTCTTTGTATTCACGATGAAACAGGAAATGATGTGAGTAGTAGTGGTACAAGCACCCACCGTACGGTGGTTTGTAGAGTGTGGATGTAGATATATCTCATTTTTTATCGAGTGTACTTACATTCACATTCTGACATAGTTCTCCGTTGTTGTGAGGCACCGCGCTGCGAACTGAGACTAACCACTTTGACGCGCTAACACCACCTTACGAAGTGTGGCGAAACAGTTCGTATTACTGAACGTATTGCCGCAGAGACCTTGGTGTAATGGTTATGATACTAGACTGTTGCGTGGAGGATCGTGAATTCAAAACTCACCTGAAGTGTAAAATTTTAATTTCTGTATTCGGTTCGAGTACATTCTAGAAGTATCCGCAAATGTCAAGAATCATGGTACTGGAATGTTCTGTACCTGTATATATACTGTACGTGTTCTGGCCGGAGGCAGTTCGCTCGGAGCTCTCGTATGTGCAAGTGCTGAATAAACCTTCGTTGAGTGAAGTTAGTGTTCATCATTCATCTGCTTACACCTTCCTCTACGTGACATTATTCTGGTGGAGGCACTGGGTATTGGAACTTGCGATCGCGCACATTATCGACGATACAGTGGCTCCTATCAGGCCACGACAGAGCCGCCGTTTACGTGGCGAGAAATCCGAGTTAGAGCCATGTTCAACAGATCGCAGTCTATCGGAAAAAGAAGAAGAAGAGGACGTCACGATGACAGTAACTGTGTGCCACCACATGAGACATCCGCCCGGATTCTTTGGTGACGATAGCCAAGATCCAAACAAGTGGCTGAAGGTATATGAACGTATAGCCAAATTTAACAAATGGGGTGACACTGTCTGTTTGGCTAACGTATTTTTCTAGTTGGAGGGCACTGCCAAGCAATGGCATGAGAACAACGAGGAGGAGTTCACAAGCTGAGAAGTATTCCAGGCGGAACTGCGCAAGTATTTCGGCGACACACAACGACAGAAGTGCAAGGCTGAAGATAATTTAAAGTGCAGGGCACTGCGTCCAGGAGAAACTACAGCATCCTACATTCAAGACGTCTTGGAGCTGTGTAAAACAGTGGATCCCAGAATGAAGGAGGAAGATAGGGTTGCACATCTCATGAGGGGTGTTGCTGAGGACATGTATCAAGCTCTACTCCTGAAGGTGGTTTCGACAGCAGATGACTTAATAAAATGGTGCCAGTATATCGAGACAATGCATCAAAAATGAATTACACGCAAGAAGTTTGAACGGCTTCCAAACATCGTATCGATGTCTGTGATGGAGGAAGAAACTGACTTCACAAGTGTTCTTCGTCATATGGTGAGAGAGGAAGTTCAGAAGGCACTTGGATTGCACGGCGAGCAAAAAACCGAGACGCTTCAAGACGTCAAAACAGACATTGAACCCAATATCTCGTCCATCATTTCCCTTTAAAACGGTGAAAAAGTCGAGAACCAGGCGAAGTTACGTACCTATAACACAGCGTGAGGAACCTGTTTGGGCACCAAGGAAGACTGACGTCTGGAGGACCCAGGATAATCAACCACTATGCGGACAACCGGGACATGCGGTGCGCTATTGTCGAGAAAGGCGGCAGATATTTGATGACATCCCAGCCAGAAGACAGCAGACCGATCTTAGCCGGCGCCAACTCCGGGACGGCGAAGATGAACAAGAAGATGTGGGTGCAGGACGACGTAGGTCACCATCGCCGCAAGATAACCGCTAGGGAGGACGCTCCCCAACATGCCGATCAAGGTCTCCATCGTCATTTAGAAGCTCCAGCCGATCACCTAGCCGCCGCAACCTGGAAAACTAAAGGGTGCGCCTTCCTTGGAGGTGAGGCCGCGGAAGAGAAAAATACTCCGCCGTGGATCACTTCAAAAATGATAGTAAACTACGTCGATATCCTCATGGATGCCTGACCAGCCCAAGCTCTTGTGGACTCTGGAGCATCATATTCAGTCATTTCTGAGAAGTACCGTCGCCAGTTGCAGAAAACCGTATTCGTCGACAACAAAACATCTCTGCTGAAGGTGGCTAATGGGAAATATATAAAAGCTACAGGACGATGTGTCATTCGTGTAGATATAAGTGGCCATACACAGCCCTTAGAATTCATCGTCTTACAAGAGTGTAGTCACGACGTCAATTCTCGGATGGGACTTTTTGAAAGCTTCTCAGGCTATTATAGATTGTGGTCGCTCGAAGATTATGCTAGACGAGATGAGATACTGTGGACAGGAAGATGCACATCCGAGTGTGTGGAGACTATGTGTGCTGAATGAAGTGATCATTCCTGCACTCAGCGCTAGAAAGGTAACTGTCATGTGTCATGCCATGCTTCAACCCAGGGATCTTGTAATGGAATGTAAGAGAAGCATACAACTGAAGAATAACTTGGTCATCCCAGCCTCTGTCGTCTCGTTTAAGAACGAATTCGGTGAAATGTGGATAGTTGCCTGTCGCTGAGAACCGCAGATCCTTGCAAGGCGAATGTATATAACAAACGATGAGCCGTTAATTGCCGAACCGCTGAGCGTCATAGAAACCTCCCATGCCGAGTCTGTGAGCGAAATTAGCGCTACCACTACGAGACAAGTTCTTCTAGCTCGACTATCACCAGATCTCAGTAAGGAGCAACAGAAGAAGCTACTTGCCATTCTTCAAGAGTTCTCTGAATGCTTCAATCCATAGGTGAAGAGCAAATTAGACAAAATGACAGTGAAACACCGGATTAGCGCTGGAGATCATCACCCAATAAGCCAGAGAGCATACCATGTGCCAGCAACGGAACGTCGAATAATTCGCGACGAGGTAAATAAAATGATGAAGAATGACATCATTCAGCCTTCGCAGAGCCCATGGTCGTCACCAGTGGTTCTCGTCAGGAAGGAGGATGGCAGTTGGAGCTTTTGTGTTGATTACAGGAAGCTTAATAAGATAACTAAAAACGACGTTTATCCTCTTCCACGAATTGACGATACACTAGATTGTCTGAAGGGGGCTAAGTTGTTCTCAACCATGGACATGTACTCGGGATACTGACAAATCGAAGTAGATGAGGCTGATCGCGTGAAAACTGCATTCATCACCCCTGAGAGCATGTATGAGTTTAAGATAATGCCGTTTGGTTTGTGTAATGCACCAGCAACTTTTGAACGGATGATGGGTAAACTTATACGTCACCTGAAGTGGACGATGTATCTTTGTTATTTAGATGACATTATAGTGTTCTGAGAGACATTTGATGCACACACAAAAAGACTGAGGGCCGAGCTTAGGTGTCTCCAACAAGGCGGACTGAAACTTAATCCAAGAAAGTGTCTCTTTGGAGCAAAAGAAATCAGAATACTTGGACATTAATACAAGAAAGTGTCTCTTTGGAGCAAAAGAAATCAGAATACTTGGACACCTTGTGTCAAACGAAGGTGTGCGGCAAGACCCAGAAAAGGTGAGATCTATAACGGAATTTCCTGTTTCTATAAGTATTAGAGATGTGAGAAGCTTCCTCGGATTATGTTCTTATTACCTTCGTTTTACCAACGACTTTTGTATCGAAGCCAGGCCGTTCCAAGAGTTGTTAAAAACCGATGCTAAATTTATCTGGGGTGGTGCTCAACAAGATTCTTTCGATGTGCTGCGAAAAGCTCTGACGACTGACCCTGTACTTGGTCTGTATGATGAGAGAGCACCTACAGAACTACACACAGATGCCAGTGGGTATGGGATCAGTGCTGTTCTGGTGCAAATTTCGGATGGAAAAGAGAAGGTTATAGCCTATACTTCTAGGAAGAATGTCTTGTGTGATCTGGTCCAAGTGCAAATTTCGACTGCATCTCTATGGAAGGCCATTCATAGTTGCTACAGACCATCAATCACTTTGTTGGTTGACAGGTCTTACGGATCTAGCAGGACGACTCGCCAGGTGGGCTCTACGTCTTCAAGAGTAGGACATTACCATAGTGTACAAAAGTGGAAGAGAACACCAAGATGCCGACTGTCTCTCAAGAAACCCCGTGCAAGACCATCAAGACTGCGATGAAGATAGTGACTGTCTTGCTACACCCCAGGATCCCTCTACTGAGCACGTCAAGATATCTCAAATTAGGCGTGCCTTAAATCGGTCAGAGGATGCGAAAGGACAATTTAAGGTAGTTAATGGATTACTTTACAAGAAAAACTTTGATCCGTTTGTAAAGAGGTGGCTACTAGTGATTCATAAACACATTACATGTCCTACAGATATTCCATGACACAACTGAGACCGGATATTTGGGATTTATCAAGACATACGATAGGATCTGAAGGAGATTTTTCTGGCCAGGTTTATTTAGGAGTGTCCGTCACTATGTGTCGCACTGTCGAGAGTGCCAGAAGAGAAAGGCAGTTCCTCAGAAACCACCTGGCCGAGTCATACCAATTCCACCTGCCGAAACGCCTTTCCAGCGAGTTGGCAATCACCTCTTCGGACGATTTCCAACGTCTCCTAGTGGCAATAGATGGATTATACTTTGCACTGATTATCTGACACGCTAGGCCATTACAAAAACTGTGAAAACAGCCGAAGCATTCGAGGTAGCCAAATCCATCGTGGAAGACATTGTATTAAAACACGGTGCCCCAAGGTCGTTAATTACGGATCGAGGGAAAGTTTTCCAATCGAATCTTGTGATAGAGATAAACCATCGGTGCAACATTACTCATCACATGACGACTGCCTACCATCCGCAAACAAATGGGCTTACTGAGCGCCTTAATAAGACCTTGGCCGACATGCTGACGCCATTTTTCCTGGTGCAGGGGTGTGAGGCGACTACGACGATGGACACTGTGTTTCTATTACATCCCTATGACGTGGACGACGACTACATCAGCCAGGTGTTAACAAGAGCTGAGGAAGGTCGGCAATTAGCTTGACTCCGCACGCTGCAGGCTCAACAAAGCGATCGCCGAAGATATGACGCGAGCCACCACCCTGTTGTCTACCAGCTTGGTGACCTCGTCTGGATCTTTACTGTTGTTCGGAAGGTTGGTCTCTCTGAGAAGCTCCTCAGGCGCTACTTTGGACCTTATAAGGTTGTAAGACAATTGTCTGCTGTTACTTATGAAGTTGAAGATTTCGACCCCGACACAAGACGACGAAAGATCAGAGATATGGTCTACATCCTTCGAATGAAGCCCTGTAAGGATCCTGCAACCGAGGGTAAATTCCAACCTTCAGCGACAGGCAACAAACGGAAAGGTGACGAAGAGCGTAGCGGCAAAGGAAGTTCTAAGAAGATCACCCGCCAGAGCGAACATCAGTCATCGGGAGTCGGGGTATGGCAGGACCGATGACTTCTACTCGGACTAGGAGGACGTAACACCGAGACGCTGTTCTCTTAAGGAGGGAGCAGTGTCGCAGAAACCTTGGTGTAGTGGTTATGATACTAGACAGTTGCCTGAACAGTAAAATTTTAATTTCTATATTCGGTTCTAGTACATTCTAGAACTATCCACAAACGTCAAGAATCATTGTACTGGAATGTTCTGTACCTGTATATATATATATATCGTATGTGTTCTGGCCGGAGGAAGTTCGCTCCACACTCTTGTATGTGCAAGTGCTGAATAAACCTTCGTTAAGTGAAGTTAGTGTTCGTCATTCATCTAATTACACCTTCTTCTACGTGGCAATATAATATTATCTGAAACTACTAGTCGTTCCGATAACCACTTTCACGTAGCAGTAAAATATGCAGAGTTCGGTAGAAGTGTATGTTTTGCAGTCGTTGCTGCTATTCGACGTATGTCTTTCTGCGTTACTGCAGTTCAGCAGAGTTTTACGGCACTGTGGCTGCTCTCTGCCTTTCTACTGACGGCCATGAAGCGGGTTGCTGCGTGTTCCGTGCACCGGCCGGCCTGTGCGCGCACACTTTACTGCTGGTTTCTAAGCGTTACCACTCGCGAGGTCGCTTTTTGACGGGCGCTAGTGGCAATCTGGAACTTGTCGAAGGAGAATACCGTTCGTGTTTGTGAGCGATAAACCGTGGAATTTATTCGTCTGGCTTTCGTTTCCCGCTGTGGACCGAGGAATGAGATACTGAAATACGGCTTACCCTGACACCTAACTGACGATTGTAGGGGCGGTGTTGACACGTGTACAGGTGGTTCTTTCTGACAAAGCACGAAGTAGGGAGAAACATACAGGGAACTTGGTTACAGCAGTCGATCGATTTAGAGAACTCTAAAGCAGGATTATACACGGGGATCTGAACCCTGCTTGCCACCCGGTGTAGCCGAGCGGTTCTAGGTACGTCAATCTGGAACCGCGAGACCGCTACGGTCGCAGGTTCGAATCCTGCCTCGGGCATGGATGTGTGTGATGTCCTTAGGTTAGTTAGGTTTAAGTAGTTCTAAGTTCTAGGGGACTGACGACCACAGCAGTTAAGTCCCATAGTGCTCAGAGCCATTTGAACCATTTTTTTGAACTCAAAACGGTTCCATTACATGTTGGAATAGGTGACTCAAAGGGTTGCACCCTTACTGCGCATTTAGTGAATGGGGTGATTTTCCAACACTTCGTTCTTCACATCCCTCACTTTTTCCCCTACCAACGCATCTTTATTTCCAGGTGCATTGTCCCGATAATACGTCATTGATTTGTTCTAAGAAATTTCCGGAGAATTGCTGGAGTCCAGTTGTTTTACAATTCGTATCTTTTCTTCCTTTGCAATCCAACCTTCTACTCACTTATTTTGTCATTCAGTTGATCCAAATAAGTTGGGTGGTAATCTCGAATTCTTATTTCAACCACTGTGCGGTAGCACACGAACAGACCTTGTCCATACTTGTTCTTACATTTCCGGAAGAAGCACTCGACTTTGTCTGTCTGGTGCGAGGCCTCCGGGTAACACACTCCAGTTCAGTACTGGTTTCGTTTCTGGCGTGAAATGGTCAACTCGTGCCTCACCTGCAGTATCAAATCGGCGCATAAATTCAGTTGCATTTAATTTTATATGGTCAAATAATTGCTGTAAATTTCGTTTCCAATTTGTCCGTGATGATTAATCAACAAATAAAGCGGCCACTTTTGCAAAGCATTCTCATTGTTATTCTTCTCGTACTACGTGGCGTGCTCTTTCTTCAGATATGGCGATGGTGTCAGCTCTTTCATATACACTACTGGTCATTAAAATTGCTACACCACAAAGATGACCTGCTACAGAAGCGAAATTTAACCGACAGGAAGAAGATGCTGTGATATGCAAATGATTAGCTTTTCAGAGCATTCACACAAGGTTGGCGCCGGTGGCGACACCTACAACGTGCTGACATGAGGAAAGTTTCCAACCGATTTCTCATACACAAACAGCAGTTGACCGGCGTTGCCTGGTGAAACGTTGCTGTGATGCCTCGTGCAAGGAGGAGAAACGCGTACCATCACATTTCCGACTTTGATAAAGGTCGGATTGGAGCCTATCGCGATTGCGGTTTATCGTATCGCGACATTGCTGCTCGCGGTGGTCGAGATCCAATGACTGTTACCAGAATATGGAATCGGTGGGTTCAGGAGGGTAATACGCAACGCCGTGCTGGATCCCAACGGCCTCGTATCACTAGTAGCCGAGATGACAGGCATCTTATCCGCATGGCTGTAACGGATCGTGCAGCCACGTCTCGATCCCTGAGTCACCAGATGGGGACGTTTGCTAGACAACAACCACCTGCACCAACAGTTCGACGACGTTTGCAGCAGCATGGACAATCAGCTCGGAGACCATGGCTGCCGTTACCCTTGACGCCGCATCACAGACAGGGGCGCCTGTGATGGTGTACTCAACGACGAAGCTGGGTGCACGAATGGCAAAAAGTCATTTTTTCGGATGAATCCAGGTTCTGTTTACAGCATCATGATGGTCGCATTCGTGTTTGGCGACATCTCGGTTAACGCACATAGGAAGCGTGTATTCGTCACTCGGCGTGATGTTATGTGGTGCCATTGGTTACACGTCTCGGTCACCTCTTGTTCGCATTGACGGCACTTTGAACAGTGGACGTTACATTTCAGATGTGTTACGACCCGTGGCTCTAGCCTTCATTAGAACCTTGCGAAACCCTACATTTCAGCATGATAATGCACGACCGCATGTTGCAGGTACTGTACAGGCCTTTCTGGATACAGAAAATGTTCGACTGCTGCCCTGGGCAGCACATTCTCCAGATATCTCACCAATTGAAAACGTCTGGTCAATGGTGGCTGAGCAACTGGCTCGTCACAATACGCCAGCCACTACTCTTGATGAACTGTGGTATCGTGTGGAAGCTGCATGGGCAGCTGTACCTGTACACGCCATCCAAGCTCTGTTTGACTCAATGCCGAGGCGTACCAAGGCCGATATTACGGCCAGAGGTGGCTGTATTGTGTACTGATTTCTCAGGATCTACGCATCCGAGTTGGGTGAAAATGTAATCACATGTCAGTTCTAGTATAATATATTTGTCCAATGAATACCAGTGCTATACCGTGTACTTTCTCCACGTTTTCATACATGGCTGCAGTTCTGTAACGTCTTTCATGTAGATGATCTTCAAGAGACGTTTAGTCCAGCGTGGATTTATTTGTTCATTTTTAAACTGTTGAAAAGGAAGGAGTAGACTACTTCTAAACCTGCATCTCCTGTGGGTGTTTTCCGCCATTACGGTATCTCAGTTTACCTATATGAACGCAACACACACAACACGATTGCTATATAAAGCGGTATAAAAGCCAGGTCCGCTGTTTGACTCAGAGTGCCCCAAGCTGAAAGAACAGAAACACGTGTCACAAGTATTAAGACTTCGTCTAATAAAGCACTGTGTCGTTCAAATCAGACTGCAGAGGATGAAACCTTCGTTTTCTATTAAATGAGTAGTAAGTGGAATGGTCAAATAGTATTGAGCTGTACGCGCGAAACGGCAGACTTAGGTTAATTGGCAGGATACTGGGAAACTACAATCATCTGCAAGGAATGATTGCATTAAAACGCAGGTGCGTAATTTACTGGACTACTACGCAAAGATGTCACACGTGTTTCAAGTCTAATCGACACAGAACTTTCAGTGTATACAAAAGAGGACAACGTGACTGATCACAGACCTGTGTGTTCGAAGAGAAAGCATAAATCCTGAACTAAATCAGTTTAAAGATCACACGAACTTATTTTCAGAACGGAAAGTACGGATATTTTAAGGGCCCCATAAATGATTACCTTGGAAAAAATGAGGATAAGGAGAGAAATGAGAGAAGTGTACGATGACTTTGAATGAATAATTTTGTCAACGGATCTGCAGAAAAACCTAAGAGGATTTACCAATAAGCGGTTCGAAATCCTCTCTTCATGTATTCGGTGACCATCCAGGCACCGAAACGGAAGATAACTGAGAGAATGCCAAAATACTAAACTCGGCCTTCCGAAATTGTTTCACCGATGAAGATTGTGACACAGTCCATCGTTTCCATCATCGTACGAACATGGAAATGACAGAGATTGAGATAACCGATCGCGGAATAGAAAAGCAACTAGTTGTCTTAAGGCAACAGAACCAGATCAGATACCTATAAGATTCTACAAAGATAATGCTAATAAACTTGCTTCCCTTGTAGCAGCAGTTTATCGAAGCTCGCTGGAGCAACGAAGGGTACTTACCGAGTGGAGAGAAGCGCAGGTCATTCCCGTTTTCAAGAAAGATCGTAGGACATATCTACGTAATTATAGGCCTATATCGTTGGCGCAGATCTGCCATAGAATTACGGAATATGTTTGAAGATCAAGAATTAAAATATTTTTGCAAAACGGAAACCACCTCCATAAAAATCAACATGGATTCCACAAACAGAGATCTTGCGGAACACAGCACGCTCTGTTACGCTATGAGATCCATAGCGCTATAGACAATGGCGCTCAGGTAGACACATTGTTCCTTGACTTCAGGAAGGCATTTCACATCGTTCCGCAGTGCCGTTTAAAAATACGAGCTTACCGAGTAACGGACCAGATATGCTACTGGATTCAAGACTTCTTTGAGGATAGAGCCAAAACACGTTACTCTTAACGGTACGAAATCGGCAGATGTAATCTCCAGAGTATCCCAAGAAAGCGTGATAGGACTGTTACTCTTATAAGCTCTTTAAGAATGTTTGCAGATGATGCTGTTGTCTACAAGAAAGCAGTTACGCCAGAGGACAATATAGATTTACAGAAGACTTGCAGAGGATTCATGAACGGTCCAGGCTCTGACAGTTGACCCTGAAAGTAAATAAATGTAACATATTGCGTAAGGTGCTGTACAACTACACTTTTTATAACAAATTTCTGGAAACACTATCCACCGTAAAATATCCAGCGCGACATTAAATGGAATAAACACGTAAAATAAATAGTGGGAAAATCAGATGCCAGATTGAGATTCATAAGAAGAATCTTAAGTATATGTAACTCATCCTCGAAGGAAGTGGTTTACAAGGCGCTTGTTCGATCGATTCTTGAATACTGTTTATCAGTCTGGGACACCTACCCGGTAGGACTGATAGAAGGGATAGAGAAGTCCGACGAAGAGCGACAAGTTTCGTCATAGGTTCGTTACGTTTGTGCGAGAGCGTCGGATAGCATATTACTTCCTCCCAAGTACATCTTATGAAATGACCACGACGAGAAAATTGGAGTAATTAGAGGCTAATGCAGAGACTGACCGACATTCACTCTTTCCACGCGCATTCGAGAGTGGAAGAGGGTAGGGGGAATCAGTTAATAGTACCAGAAATACCCTTCGCCACACACCGTTACGTGGCTTACGGAGTTTGATGTAGATGTAAATCTAAGGGCCGCGAAGAAATACGAGTAGTCACAGCTCTCACTGTGCAGTATTTTCTCCCGTCTCCGTATCTGAACGAAACCGGAGGAATCGTTGATACATGGCACAAATATCGTAGAGAACATAGAGGCAGCGTCTCAAGTAATGGAATATAAAAGGAAGAGTGTGGTTTAACGTCCCGTCGACAACGATGTCATTAGAGACTGAGCACGTGCTGTTATTGGGGAAGAGTGAGGAAGGCATTAGGATTCATCGTTTTCAGGGTAAACGTCCTGACATTTGATGTTACAAGTTCTTGGATACCGGTATCGCGTCGATCTTGTTAGCAGCTTCCGATTCGACACTCCTGCCCTGTTGCTGAGGTCTCCTTCCGGGAACTGGCTGCTTACTGTTGAACTCAAACGGCTCTGAGCGCTATGGGACTTAACTTCTGAGGTCATCAGTCCCCTAGAACTTAGAACTACTTAAACCTTACTAACCTAAGGATATCACACACATCCATGCCCGAGGCAGGATTCGAACCTGCGACCGTAGCGGTCGCGCGGTTCCAGACTGTAGCGCCTAGAACCACTCGGCCACCTCGGCCGGCTTACTGTTGAACTGTGCAGCCAGCTTTTGGAAGAAGGCCTCAGCATGAAGACCGTAGTTTCGGAGCGGAAGAGTCTGGCAAGAATGACGCGACAGCAATACTCAAGATCTTTTAACGTCACCGACAACCGCCACGAAAGTACGTTCTTATGCGCCCTGGTATTTGTCTCCAGCGGCTTAGGGAAGCCACGCAAAACATAACTCTGGATGGCCGGACGGGGATTTGAACCGCCATTGTCGGTGGCTTACCACTGCACCAACTCCCTTGGTAAGTAAAGTGGTGCATAGAGGTGGCTAGTGGCATCAATGCTACAAGTGGACTGGGACGAAAGTGGGCAGTACAACGGAAAATATCACTTTCTCTGCCATTTGGGACTTACAGAGTGACGTATACGTGCTTACCCGAAGAAGTCTAATAATTTGACGAAGTTCCCCTCAGTACAATAGAACTACAAAAATCGTTGAGAAAGCTGTGAAAAGAAAAGCAACTGGAATAGAAATAACAAAAGCAAAATTTTTATAGTACGGAGGCTTGACGCTCCTCAGGAAATTGCTACACGTAATCGACCAGTACATAAACAAGTAAAATATACTAAACATGAATGTAATAACATCTTTCTTCAGTAAAGGTCGTAAAAATTACATGTATGTACGTCCAGCCATCTACTGTAAGAATTGTGTGCAGTAAAAATGAGCAACACGCTTAAAATAATTTCATAATTTCTCATTGATGAAGTGCAGACTGAACTTAGAAAACAGTGACCAAAGTGGGAGAGTGTATTTTTCCTGCAAAAAGTAATAGATAAATGAGAATGAGCAATAAAGGAAACAAAAGAAAAATTGGGATTAGGTATTAAAATCCATGAGGAAGAAATAAAAACCTTGAGGTTCGCCGATGACATTGTAATTCTGTCAGAGACAGCATAGGACTTGGAAGAGCAGTTGAACGGAATGGACAGTGTCTTGAAAGGAGGCTATAAGATGAACATCTACAAAAGCAAAACGAGGATAATGGAATGTAGTCGAATTAAGTCGGGTGATGCTGAGGGAGTTAGATTAGGAAATGACACACTTAAAGTAGTAGATGAGTTTTGCTATTTGGGGAGCAAAATAACTGATGATGGTCGAAGTAGAGAGGATATAAAATGTAGACTGGCAATGGCAAGGAAAGCGTTTCTCAAGAAGAAAAATTTGTAACATCGAGTATAGATTTAAATGTCAGGAAGTCGTTCTGAAAGTATTTGTATGGAATGTAGCCATGTATGGAAGTGAAGCGTTGACGATAAATAGTTTAGACAAGAAGAGAATAGAAGCTTTCGAAATGTGGTGCTTCAGAAGAATGCTGAAGATTAGATGGGTAGATCACATAACTAATGAGGAAGTATTGAATAGAGTTGGGGAGAAGAGGAGCTTGTGGCACAACTTGACTAGAATAAGGGATCAGTTGGTAGGACATGTTCTGAGGCATCAAGGGATCACCAATTTAGTATTGGAGGGCAGAGTGGAGGGTAAAAATCGTAGAGGGAGACCAAGAGATGAATACACTAAGCAGATTCAGAAGGATGTAGGCTGCAGTAGGTACTGGGAGATGAAGAAGCTTGCACATGATAGAGTAGCATGGAGAGCTGCATCAAACCAGTCTCAGGACTGAAGACCACAACAACAACAAATGGAAATTAATGGAAATTCCTAGAAATTAATTAAAGCCGCAGCGAAGATTACAGTAAAAGCGGGGAAAACTAACAGTGGTGAAATATAAATAATTGAAGTAGTTTGACAAAAGTGTGTAATCCCATCTGTTCTTTTTAATATTCGACTTAATGACTAACCAGATATGGAAGCACTACGTACACGATGCTTTTACAGCGTAGACGGTGCCTGAAACACTTCAAGAAAAAGAACATTACTTACAACGTGCACTGCCCTGTTTGAATCACATACGTTAGCGTTATGGCGTTGACGCCCCTAAAGCTAAGATTAAAGTGATGATTTTTTTCTGGGGCGAGCATTCCTTCCTAGCTAAAATCATTGTATCGGACTACCATAGGTAATAAAAAATATCTAGATGTAGAAATGTGTTGGAAGTATATGTGATGCAATTCATTACACGTTAATAAATAAGATCAAACAAGAAAGTAGTGTAAAGATTTATAAAAGGACTTTAAGAAAAATATAAAACGTAGAAACAAGACCTCTTAGAGGAAATAAAAAGACAGATAAGAATAAAACGCTGCGACAAGTCTCCCAAATGGACCCAGATTAATGTAAAATATGAAGTACTGTAACACCAGGTAGGAACATGTACAGAAGTGGAACAATGCTCATCTTCCAAAAATAGCATAGACTCATAAACAGAGACGGACAGACGGTTGATAAAGACGGGACAACAGTAAAGCATATTTCGTTAAATTCAGATGATGAAGAAGATGAAGGAAAAGAAGGCGACGAAGAAGAAGAGCAAAAAGTAGTGGTGTGGTTGTAACACTTATATCGATTAAAGTAGGTTTACATTATCTGCAATTATGGAGTGTGTATTCTTTGTTACTTAAAGTCCTTGAGCTATGGCAAAAAAATTAGAGTTCTGTAATGTATATATTAAAACAGCGAAAGGATATGTTAAAATGATAAATTATTATAATCTGTGTATGTTCATAAAAAGAAAATGTTTATTGAAAGCTGGTTAATGCTTAGGGCACTTGTATTTGTAACATGTAAAAGCTGTAGGGAAGTCCCCCCGCAACGGAAGTGGAATGGCGCGATGCAAAAGGTAGTGTTGGCGGTCGAACTGAGCCGCTCCTTGGTGTTAAGGGCATGCAGTATGTGGCTAGCCGTAGCACGGTACACTTTGACGGTGCCAAGAGATGCAATTGGAAGCTGCTTTGTAGAGGACTTGCCTCGGATGTGGATCTGGCTACTGTTAGCTATTCTCGGCATAAAGAAATGGCTCTAATATGTTGAAAATCCGACGCCAAGAAGAGATTTTATAGAGTATTCGAACATCAAGAGACGTGAGTACAGTTAGCCGCCATGTCGCTTCCCACCAGTCTTCGCCACTGCTTCACTAACTTCTTACATTCAGTAATGTATGTGGGTATGGACCACTTAATTTGTGTGTGGTTTTAATAATTTACACAACATTACAAATCCGTGTCCAGAACCATCTTTTCTGTCTGGATCACGAATCTATGCAGGGTCTTCACCTAAGTGATACTAAAACCGAGTATCCTGATTTAAATTAACAATTCTTGCATTCAAAGTGTTTAAAAGTGATTTTTTGTCTAATATAAAAGGAGTAGTAAAAGTTAAAGTTTAAACCACAAAAGTGAAGTTGGATAGGCTTTTGCTAAATTATTCTTAGTTTATTACAAAATATAGTTTTTTAGGATTATAGTGCAAGATGGTGTAAATATTATTGTCTAGAATACCTGCTTCGCAGGTGCTAAAAAGGCAAGTAAGTTAAGCTCATTTTTAAAATAGTGTGGTTTTGATTTCTATCATGAACGGTTTCTTTTTTTAAGTTAATTAAGTCCAGTATTATAGTTTATTGTCTTGCAAAGTAAATTATGAACTACTCCAAGTGAAATCAGTGAGTAGCTTTTTGAATTGGTCTTTTCAACTGTAATAACCAGAGAGCGTTGACTAGTGGAACTATAGTAGTTTATGGGCCCCCATTACATTCTCTGCCTATTAGAGAAAAAATTGAACTATTACTGTTGCTAATGAAAACTGATATATGTATAGGAGTTTAAACAGTGTATGTATGATATTATTCATCTTTATTTTTTTTCATGTCAGTTAAAATAATAGCCCTTCATGTCCATATTTAGTTCTGCACTTCATGCAGTAACATTTCAATATTTGATTAAGTAATGATCTTTAGTGTGGTTGTCATTAGTATGAGATTCATGCAAATTTGCTTCCTATAATTCACTGGAGTGTGCATATTGCTAACTGCTGCTGCACACAGTTCGGAGTGCACTGTGTCAGTTTGTATCCTGTGTGCTATTCAAAGGGAAATATCAACGAAAGTAACTTCAGTAACCAATATTCAATTTTCTTAAACATATATTTCCAAATTAATGTCCCTAAATGGGCTGGTGACAGTTCACTTTTTTCATTCACTTATGATTTTACCACTTTCATTAACTCCCAAGGTTAAGGTCCGATTAGTTTTTCTGTTAATTTCACCAGATTCAAAATTATAGTCCGATACCTTTGTCCATTAGACACACGCGCGATCGAAATTCGAAATCCTCTCAGAGGGTAACATTAGAGTATTTCACGGCACGTTAGTGTTATATGTGGCTTTTCCCGCGACAGGACTAAGGTTCGGTGGTTATGGAAGAGTGACATATACGCTAGTGTTATATGGTAACTGAAACCTCTTTATCGACTTGATGCGCCGGCTGCGTCTAGTCAGCTGAAAGTGATGGCTATCCGTAAGGTTCCCAGAATGCTCAAATTTAATTCAACGGATTGCCTTATGTTTCGTTCTGGAGTCATGTTACAGTTAGTGGAGTTCCAATTTCCGCCCAGCCACTGGATTTCTAAGTTTTCCGTGGTTTCCATAAATCAAAAGGCGAATTACTTTCCGATTCTCGTAAGTTCTAAGCTTTTCAGCAGTCTCTAATGGCCTCGACGTCAAAGATACGAGAAACCATAAACCGTGGTTCACTTTCTACCGTTATGATTTGCAGGCGTGGGTCCAGGATTATTTGTGGGACGGGAATAGGAGATTTTTACTTGCCATACTCGAAGTTAACGTACTGCAGAGGCGAACGATTTTAATAACAATATACTCTTACATAAAACCATAATAATTTGAATACATGTTTACATCAGTGATTAATACAGTGCCTTTGATCTTTTTTTGTGTGTGTGGGGCGGGGGGGGAGGGGAGGAGGTCGGCTTTCATGACTCCCATCAAGTGCCCCCCCTCCCCCCCCCCCCCCCCCCCCCGCCCCACGGGATCCGTGGCTGATGCTCAGGTGCGCCATCCACGTGCAGATGACATCGTCGCACTTACATCATCGTCGCCCCTAGCGAGAAGAAAATCTGGAAACGTTTTTACGGCATTGGATAGTGCACCAGACAGAGGCACCTGTTTTCTGCGTCGTTGGCAGGGGGAAATACTGTGTGTGTGTGAGTGATTCAGCGCACGGACCGCTAAGAATACCACCGAGACGCACCACTTCACGAGGGAACCCTCGCTGCCAGCTGGCGCCTAAGCCAGCCGTGATGCTGCTCTTGCGATAAAAGGCCTCTCTTCTATTTTGTATCTTTATGAAACGCTCGTTTCTGCAGGAGTATATCTCCAGTTGTACCTAAATTCGTCGCTGATTTATATCTTTCCTATTAATTTAATACAATCAACAATGAATGCCGTACACGCGTTCTGTGGAGCTGATTATAGAGTCATACATTGCTTTTGGAGGAATGTCTATAAACAATGGTAGCTTCCCCTCTATCCATCGACCTGTGAGTATTGCCGACTATAGGCACAGTGCCACACGATGCACGTGTCGCAGGAAGACAGAGATAGACCGGCAGCTCACGTGATGCGTGCATGCTCATCGTGACCGCAGTCACATCCTTACTCCACAATCTTACCAACTAAGATAGCTGAGTTAATCTCGTACGCCATGTGTAAATCCGATCTGTGTGTTTCAGTATTCTGTCTGTAGATGTGCTGGGGTCATGCGGTGAAGATGCAGAACCATCTTGGCATTTGATTAGATGGGTCAGTGGATTACATCTAAAAGTCACATACATACTGACTGGTGCACCAGATTAACGATTAGAATAATGTGCGTAGGTTCTATACACGTCTGGCTCGCCTCACTGTCTAGCAAACAAACGCTCTACCCGTTACTCTGTACAAATTTGTGAAGCGCTAAATAACTACCAGTTGCTAACAGACACACACAATACCTACGCTGATGTTCTTGTATCCATACAAAACGTTTGCACTTTTGTCACTGATTTATGCTGTCGAAGACAGACATATTTTATTTTAAGCACAAGCATTTGATGCACTATTTATTTATTTACGTTTAAAATCTTTGACATTCTCAACGAACAAACAGATTGTAAACATAAAAAATACCTCGAACATTTTATTGATATTATAAAAGGAAAAGAGCAAATCATCGTGATAAACATAAAACAATGTAACACTTATCATTTATATAAAAACCACAAAAACACTATCTCTGAAAAATTAAACGTAATCACTGACTTTATAAGATCACACAAATAGGAAGTGAACTTATAAATAGCATGACCGTATCACAACAAAAAGACAACCAACATTCACTCTCCAAGATTACATATGGACCACGTCATACCAGCTAAGACGTAACCTTAAGGTGCCATATGTAGATATGGACTAACTCAGGCGTAAGGAACAATACTACACCTATTATACAGTCTTCACAGATACATTTGATAATGCCAAAACTTCTAAATAGGCTTGTCGTGTCACTTGTAGCACCACGAGTAAATAAACAAATAGCGCAGCAAAATACATGTACTTAAAATAAAATATTTCTTCGACCTCATGCAAGCTGCGGGTCCACTGGAAAGGCAGAAGATTTATGTTGTATTTGGCAGTGTTTTAAAGTTGATTTTATCGATCCGGATCACAGATTGTGACGTGACTGCTGACAGGCCGTCCTGGGTAGCAAAAATATGGTTCAAATGGCTCTGAGCACTATGAGACTTAACTTCTGAGGACATCAGTCCCCTGGAACTTAGAACTACTTAAACCTAACTAACCTAAGGACATCACACACATCCACGCCCGAGGCAGGATTCGAACCTGCGACCGTAGCGGTCGCACGGTTCCAGAATGTAGCGCCTAGAACCGCTCGGCCACTCCGGCCGGCTCCTGGGTAAGCTCTTGGAGTGATACTGTTACGAGAAGCGCGGCGGAGGGAACATTACGTCGTGGCGCCTCGTACAGAAACTCAGCGCTAATGAACTTGGTGCATCGGCATGGAAACTGTGTCTACAACAACTTAGTTACTTGCTATATTTCTAGTGCTTCCTGCTGAGGCGTTTCGGCATGAAGTTTACATTCAGACCATTCACTATCACCGAGTAGACCTGGTCGTACAGGTTAACGTTCTGCGCACTAGCTTACAATGCAGGGAGGACAATCAGACCCGGATAGATTCAAAAATGGTTCAAATGGCTCTGAGCACTATGGGACTTAACTGCTGTTGTCATCAGTCCCCTAGAACTTAGAACTACTTAAACCTAACTAACCTAAGGACAGCACACACATCCATGCCCGAGGCAGGATTCGAACCTGCGACCTTAGCGGTCACGCGGCTCCAGACTGTAGCGCCTAGAACCACACGGCCACTCCGGCCGGCTGGATAGATTCCGCACGGCATATTGACAAACCTGGTCTGGTACATCTGTCAACCTGAGTTGAGTTTGGTTTTTAGGTGGTTTTTCTCACTCGTTTGGACAAATACTTGGCTGGTCCCCAATTTCCTCTCAAAATCCGCTGCACTGCGAAGTGCTATCAGCGCTAGCCCTCTCGTATGCGAACCATCTCTAAAGCCATCGGCACACGGGACGAGTTGTCTAACGTTGACGTGGTGCTCTACTACTTTTGTGACGTCACTTCCTGCTATTTTTCGCTGAGGAACCATTTAGTCACGTGCACACAATATAAATTCTGCGGTATTTTTGCAACGTGCCATGTAAAGTAGAACCCGCAGGAAGAAAGAACGCTCCCTGCGTCACAAATGGAAAGCAAGACGCCATGCTGTATTTGTCGTGTTCAGTAGAAGCTCCATATTCGGTGGGTTTTGTGTCATACGTTACACACTATGGATATATGCAGCTTCTAAGCAAGAGCACATTGAACGTCTCAAGATCGATTTGTTATTGGTAAGATTTGTTGTAATAAAATGATAGGAAACGTCATAGTGGCGGTTAAACAACTTTTGAATTTATTTATTTTCGCGCCATAACTCGCATGTTACGAGAGTTGGACGTTTTAAGGCAACGACCCATTGAAGATTCATGAACAGGTGTCGTTCTTGTTAGAATTTGTTATAGTCGAACGTCAATAGCATATTGGCAATGAAAGCTTTTAGGAGATTGTAACATAAGATACGAGGGAGATAGAATCTGAGTAAAAGGTTGTAGGAGTTTCCTATGAAATAAATAGAAATAATTTCTGCAATATTTGATGTTATATAAATATAACACTGCCGGGAGTGAGTTCGTTCGATTTGATGAAATTTTATAAACTGATGTTCAAAAAATGGCTCTGAGCACTATGGGACTCAACTGCTGAGGTCATTAGTCCCCTAGAACTTAGAACTAGTTAAACCTAACTAACCTAAGGACATCACAAACATCCATGCCCGAGGCAGGATTCGAACCTGCGACCGTAGCGGTCTTGCGGTTCCAGACTGCAGCGCCTTTAACCGCACGGCCACTTCGGCCGGCAAACTGATGTCCTTGCTGTGTGGGCATGTATCTTTCATTTTTGTCTTACTACATGTTCACAGATATTGAAGATTTTATTTATTTGTACCAAGACAGGACAACATGATTAGCTCATGTTTGAGAAAGGAAATGTGCGTTTTAGTAGAGCTGACGTAGGAATTCTACGAGTGTCCATTTTCGTGTACAAAGTGAGTGGTTTTCGGGCAAACTATAGCCGATAACTGCCTCTGGAGAGCCCTAAGAGCGCAAAATCACGTTAACTAGCAAGCAGCGTGTGTCGACAGAGCTGTCTCTCGTGACGACGGATATCCCATCTGCGTACATGTCAACATTAGCTGCCTCATCCTTTGTGCCGATGGCTTCAGCAGCAAAACAGCGCCGACTTTCATATTTTTATTTCTGGGCCACAATAGGTGGTTTTCTTAAAGAATCTGAAATTGATTTTGACATTTCTGATCATTTCTTTTGGACACATTGCAATGAGATCCGAAGTTAAAAAAAATTATCACTCCTATCTGTCACTAACAACTGGTGGCCAATAGTGTCGATACTTGAGAAAGTGCTAGTATTCTGTTATTATACTAGCAGCTTCGTGATAGGTTGTATAGTCTGCCACCCTTGAAAGGATCGTAGTAACTCGTCGACATAGGTATTTCAGAACCTTTAACCACAACCTTTAATTGTTTATTAAAATGTGTTTCAGGTGGCACTTCAGCCGTTAATAGTGACTAGTAAAATACACTGTCTGACCAAAAAACAAACACCCAAAAGACATGATCGAATCTCAGCGTAACTTTTTTTTAAATTTATTGGCTTTCTGGAGGTGCCCATACAGCCATCTCAAGACGGAAAATGCTAAATTACAGCGTTTTTTGGCAATTCAGAGTATACAATAGCTTAACTCGCACCCTGGTACGAGATTACATAAGCTTAACAAAGGACAGGTACCGACATAAAACAAATTTTACACCCACAGTATACGAGTGAAACAGTGTAACTTCGTACACGTACACACGTTGGCGGGTATTTACATAATTAGAGGTGCAATTCTCTTGTTACCAGGCTAATGTCCAGGAGCAGTTCCTGTGCAATCGCCAATAGGCACACAAGGAGCTCAGGGGGGGGGGGGGGGGGGGGGGGCGAAGAACCCATACCCGGGGCAAGAGGGACCGCCGCCCCCCCCCCCTCCCCATCTCTCCTCCCAAGCTCCCAGGAAAAAGAAAAACTACAATGCATTCTCGTGTTTTTCTTTCAAGGAAATGATTTCAGAGTCAGTTTTATTCGGGTTTTTGAAAAGGGCTTAACTGGTACTTCTTACAATTATCTAAAAGTAGCTATTCCTCTTCGTTAATATTAAAAATATTCCATACATCAAATCTTAGATCGCTGCCCCCCCCCCCCCCCCTCCACAAACTATCGTATGGGCACCGTTGACCATGTGTGGTACTCCGCATTGTGGTGTAGGAAAACAATAGATGATGAAATCAACGGTGCTCTTCGCTTAGTTCAAAGTTCTGTACATAAATACACAGTTGCAATCCTAATTGACACCGAAGGTGTATAAGATAATCTGTAGTGACCTGCGATTTTTTCACGCCCTAGAGAATTGCAGGTACCTTCGGTACTATGCAGGGTGATTCTTATTGACCTCCAAAGCGACTTAGATGACGCTGAGACAATTAATTTAATTTAAGACACATGGGATTGCAAATGTTGGAAAATACTCCCAAAGTAGATGAAACATGTTGCACATGTGACGTCGTCAGATGACGTATCTCACAGTAAGTCCAGCAGTTGAGCCTGTCGCACTTGATCATCCCAACCCAAGTCAAGTATTCACGTCGGTGTCACTCCGGGCATACGTCCGCGACTTACCGTGTGGGGCACGGGGTTCGAGGCTTGCGTCTGGCAGGCAGTATTTCTTTTTTTTTTTTTTCATTGAGTCAGACAGTTACGTGTTTACCCTGAGATAAGATTTATTATTTTATTTACCGGTCTCGCGGGCTCTTCTGGTTTATTGGAAGTACAGCACCACAAAAACCTACCGTATTCTGTTACAAGTAAGTGAGTATAAGTTTCCGAATTGCTCATTGCCAGAAAATGACATTCGTTTTCGTTATTAAATAATGTCTTTTGAAAGAATGGATGAAAGGTATGAAACACAAAATAAGAACAGCTATACTTGGTTACAGCATGGACAATGTTTTTTAACTACTACATTTACAACAGATCACATTTACAAAAGTTGTTCGAAATTCGCGCCGTTTGCTCGAATGTAAGAATTGCATCGCTCGATCATCCCTTTGCACTAAAGCCCAACCGCTTCTCGTGCGGCATCACATGTTCAACATTTCTCATCCATTTTTGGGATATTTCCCGACATTTTCTACCCCATGTGTCTGATATTTACCTACTTGTCCCAGTGTTATCTAAGTCACTAGGGAGATTTTTAGACGTTAATAAGAATCACCGTGTGTAATAGTTTTAGTCGCGCAACCCAGTGGTCGGCGACTCTTGTCATATTCAGCATTTTGTGCAAAATGTTGGAAAATGATCGGCGACTGAATTTCACTTTTTCACTGTCATCTCGATAGTGAGTCGGTTTTCGAGCATCAGCCACCAGTCGTTCTGTGAATCACGATTTTTGACAGATAGATTATCTGCCACTACATTCTTTGTCATTCAGAATTGTTTGACAACAATGAAGCGTCTGCGCCACCTGTGTTATGTAATGGTGGGTTGTTGACGTACACTTCCACCAACTTACCGTGAATTGATGTTCCTGCTAAAACGAAGAAAAACTAATTTACACACGATACTGAACTTCATGGCTGGACTGCAGCATGATGTATCGGTTTCTCTAGCGGCTTGCTGACGTACTATAGCGGAGGGATTTCAGTGTGTACCACGGCTGCATATATGTGTCTGTACACGAACAAAACATTAATTACGTAACCTTATTTTTTTGGTGCGATAATTAAAACTTTAGGACGACCTCGTCATTAATGTGCCGGAAGTGTGTAAGGTGCTGCACGCTTTGTGAGGCCTCACCTACAATACCAGAAGCCAAATGAAACAGCGATACGAAAACAAAAGTAACAAAATAACAAGAAAATGTTTCTTGTAAATTCAGACTACCCACACACTCATGGTGAGGACAGAACGTGACCAAAGTGAACAGTAACCGCCCTGTTTGCAAATGAGTGTGACCTCGTAGGTAAACATTGCACTCACTTTTTGAGTTACGTTCTTTTATAAGTCATAGCTCTTTTCCACAGTGTTTATGTTAAGTAAATCTTTGAAAAGTTACAGACTACCCATTTACAGATGACACAGGCGCTCGAACCACTTTATATCTAGAATTTTTTTTTTATGTGGGAGAGGTACAACTTACAGCGTGTTCTACAGAGACGTGCCACTTGGCTCTCTCGCTGTAATTTATTTCGGTCAATCTCGTGAATTTCCATGAAGTAAAGGGACATATGATTAAAGCCCCGTAGACTTGTTGCTGATTTAAAAACCTCGTTGACTATTCCGTTGCTTTGTTTTTTTTTTTTTTTTTTTTTAAACGGAACTCTAAACCAAAGAGGTCAAAAATATATTATTCCTGAACCCAGCCTGATCTACCGTTATCTGAGGAACAAATGAAACAGCTCAGAAATGCTTTCCAGCATATTTCCGTAGACGACGGAAACATCCAACTGCAGAAATTTTTTGTTGAGTCATGCATTCTTAATGCTAACTTTATGCTTAATTCCTATAAGGTTGCATTAAGTTACCGATTAGGAAACACGCTGCAAAAAATTACTTTCTTTTATTTACTGAGAAACAGGAGTTAAAATCCCAACAGAGAAATTCGGATGAACACTTAAAAAAAGACACGAGAAATATTTGTGAATAAATTGTTAGAATATGGAGACATTAAATAATGAAGAGACAAAAAAAATCTAAGAAATTTGATTTTAGATTGAAATCATTATCGTTGCTTTGTTTTGTAAGCCGACCGCTGTGGTCGAGAGTTTCTGGGCGCTTCAGTCCGGCGCCGCGCGTCTGCTACGGTCGTAGGTTCGAGTCCTGCCTCGGGCATGGATGTGTGTGATGTCCTTGGGTTAGTTAGGTTTAAGTAGTTCTAAGTTCTAGGAGACTGATGACCTCAGATGCTAAGTCCCATAGTGCTTAGAGCCATTTGAACCATTTTTGTTTTTTGAACTACCCATCTTGAATCGCAACGTAATCGTCTTAGCTTCTATGATACGTTTATTATAAAAAAATTCTGAAGTTCAGGAGACATGAAGGATTAGTTAAATGATTCAGTAATAAATGTAGGTTTGTAAAACCTATTTCCAGCTGGTTAAATGGAATGCAACATCTCTTTTGATGTGCGGCATTTCTCTCTTTTACAAATACTTATGCTTGTTCATGCAAGTGCAAAACATATGATTCCCCCTCTCTTACCACTAAGAGTATGATAATGGTAGTAATAACAATAATAATAACCATATAGACAAAAGTTATCCTTACTCATCATCGTCGTTTTCCTAAGATTTCATACACATTTGAACAGTCACACGTAGATATTTATGCACTGACGGTCCATATCTGATTCCTAGATGAGATTTAAGGATCTAATATTGCAATGACAAATAATCGGTAAATTCCTGTATTTCGTACCCTTGAGTTTGACGAGAAAAAAATGTCCTACATGCCAGGTAAGCGCCTTGCGTTCAGCGTCAGGAAAAAATTTACTGTTTGTTTGTACAACTTGGTCGACGTTTATCTTATTTATAACGGTTGTCGTGGCAGAACAGGGCTTTTTCCTTACCCGGCTCCAAATACTAATTGTTTTCTTGCGCAGATATGCGTGTTTCGGATTCTCTTCAACACTGCACACTTCGCATAAGGATGAGTAGGTCAGTTTGATTCATATTTCTTAGCGTGAGTTACGTAGGTTTTGATGATGATATCCAGCCACATAGCTCCTTTATTTGAGACTTAATTTTTGGCTGAGCAATTTTCCAAACTTGTGACCAGTTTGTGTGTAGGTATTTGATTGCCATAGGATACTTACGAGCCCGTTAGATCATTTGTTGATAGACTCTTACTGACGACTGCTTCAGTGTGTCCTCTCCCTAAGTAGTTTGTTTCTGTGTTGTAGGTACAGGCATATCTCTAAATTTTGCGTTCTGAATCGACATAAATCGACGACTTTAAATCTGACGGGCGAAATATTTGAAGGATTTCTTTTTTTTTTTATGCTTCCTGCATCTTCCTTGAGTATCTCGCTTGTATGCTTCAGGAATATTGTCATGCAAGGATCGCACGGATTTCTCAATCCCAGCCCGACATTGACACATGGTGTTGCTGTGTTGACAAAAGGCAGTCTGAATAGACTGAACCTCTAAACATGGCACGCTACCACAGAAAATATTTGTTTCGCATATATTTCAGGTGCAGGTAAGGCTCCGGCTACATGACTAAGCTTAGATAATACCTAAACATTAATGTAGTAAACCATTTGTGTTCTGTCTAGACTTCGAAGATTTTGGCTCATTAATACTTGAACCGATAGCACCTTCTCCTTTCAGTTGAGTTCTAACAGGTGTGTACGATTCGCCTTGATGAGTATTCCCAAATGGTGTTAGTTGTCAACTGTATACAAGCGTGGCTGCCGTATATATTGAGAATTAGGTCCTGGGTCAGTACAGACTGATTTATTCACTCTGATTCTGGCTCCTCTAGACTTTTTATATTCGATGAGTATATCAGTCGTGCTGATCGCACCTTACTTACATTTTAAATTTACACTGAGTCATCTGCGTGCATATACGACATCAAGTCAATGCGCCATGAAACTTGCGGAGAAGAAGTTCCTTTGTTAATGTATGGAGAGAAGCAGACGAAGGACAACGCTTACGGAGAGCCCTCTGCAGCAGTAACGGTTCCGAAAGATTATCATTAATCTTGAGTCTGGTGCACATGCTTCGCACAATCATATATTAGTAATTTCGATGAATTTTCTACCAAATCGCATTTTGCTCATGATTCTCTTAATGTAGTCGAATGCTAATCTTTCGTACGCTTTTTGGAAATCGAAAAATGCAATACGGGAAGTTGGCTGCGCTTCTCAAGTGAAATGGACTAGATCTCGGCAGTCTGCCGACATGTCAGTCGTTCTACGTCCTGGGACCGCGGATTTTCGGCAGTGTCCCGAAAGTTGACGGGAAGTACATAAACTTTGTTTCAACTGTGTAGGTGGAGAGTAGCGATCACGGGGCAGGTAGAAGTTTGAAGTCATGCTACGGGACGTTGTCAGATGGGTCGGTCTAGAACGTTACCGGAAAAACATAATTCTTAATTTGCCATAAAGTTCCATCACAGGAAGAGTTTGCAGCGATGTCTTATCCGTGGGCCGTACTTAATTAGTAATTGTTAAGCTTGGAACAGTGAGTTAATGTGAGTCCACCTGCTGTACACGGTGTGGGAGGGATACTACGAAGGACCTGAGCTAACTGTTCTGTGGTCAGTTTGTCGTGTAATGGTGCTAGTAGCTTGAGAGACTGACAGCTTTCGAAGTACATGTTTAACGATCAGTCACTAACTTTTGTTCTTCTTCGTAGTAGCCGCAAAGCTATTACCGACTGTGATGCTGCATACGTAAAATTCTGTGGTTTCGAGAAGAATTATGTTGCCCACAAGACCTGGCTTACGTTTCGCATTGCTCATCTAACCCGCTTCACAAGAAGTAGAGCATAGTTTCTCCAGAAAATTGCTTTTCTCTTCGTTGCGTAACTGTATCAAATAATCTCGCTGCCCTCAAAATGTAGAATGTATTCTGTTGATGCTTAGTATATGTGATTAATCTTTTTTTTTCTTACCGCCCTCGTAGACTACTCTCTTACTACTGCTAAGCAAAAACATTTCATTGTGGCTTGACTAATCATCATGGGCGTTCAGCTGTATTTCATTAATATATTATTATTGAGTAAACCATTCAGCTGTTTCGTATTTTTATATTTTACGTTTACAGATGTTTTTCTGAATTCCAATGTGATTTCATTTTAGATCACTTTATCTAGTTCATTGTTTCTGTTGAACTGGATTGCCGGAAGCATATGTGTTAATTTCTAACTCGATCATTCGAATTAAATACTATCATTATGACAGTTGACTGTATTATTTAATGACAGTATATTAAAGCATTTGCTATTCATCCTGGTGTCCCGCAACTTCTGATTTACACTGATACAGCATACAATAATTTGCTGAAACATAAAACTAATTGTGAGGGATATATTACTGACAAGACGCAGAAACGGCTGATAATCGAAACAAGGGAAACACTCATTTTAGAAACTGTTTCGACCCTAATTGAAAAAATTCGCATAAATATGACACGTTTGTTAGTTCCTATCATCATTCTGTTGCTAATAATGCTTCCGATTGGACGCCATACACAGGCTCAAATTATGTAGTTAATAATAATCACGTATTAAGGTATAATTGTGGAGGCCTGCGGACTGTATTTAGCGCTGTACCGTGCGAAACCACCTCCATTCGCAGATCGGATGGTTCGTTCTCAGCACTGATTGTTAATGATTCCTCAGATCACTTACACAACTGCATAGAAATGGTGAATAGACTCAAAGGAGCCGGCCGCGGTCGCCAAGCGGTTCTAGGCGCTTCAGTCCGGAACCGCGCGACTGCTACGTTCGCAGGTTCGAATCCTGCCTAGGGCATGGATGTGTGTGACGTCCTTAGGTTAGTTAGGTTTAAGTAGTTCTAAGTTCTAGGGGACTGATGACCACAGATGTTAAGTCCCATAGTGCTCAGAGCCGTTTTTAGACTCAAAGGAATAGAAATAACTAATAGTGGAAATGAGACACAACCTTGCCAGTAAAGTGTGCCAACGAGTAGAAAAGTGGAGGAAATAATTTAAATTCGACTGTATTCTTGTTTTCGACACGTCACTATTTCGGCCATAACGTTCACAGAAATCCATCACCTTAATCGACCCTTTGACATACACTTGTGAACAAAGGCTATCTCTAACATGCCTTCATGTATTACAGTCTTCATCCACATGCGTTCATGCTGCCTCAAGGTGAATTGTCCTCTGCTCATCCTCTACTTGAGTCGTCGTCTAATTCTTTCCGCGTGTTTTGAAATCCAGTAAGAAACCTTGTTGGTCAATTTACCATCTATAGATCTACCACATCCGTTTCATTTTCACTGCAGTCATAATACATTTTCGATTCCCGTTTGTTCCCTCGGCCATTTATTTTAATTCCTCTCTCTCCCTAATAATTACCTACAAGCAGCTCTCCATCGCTCGCAGACCAATCCTTACTGTTTGTATTAACAGCTCATGTTTCAGTATCGTTAGTACAAACTCACTGTATACTTAGTTTTAAAAACCTATAGTTTATCAAAAGCTGTCGGGTCGATTTTTACTCCTCTCTTAATTTTCTTTACCATCCATCCAGTGGCTTATTTTCAGAATTACTTTACAATTTGTTCAATTTTGTCATATGATGACGTGATGGAGACCGTGGCTGTTGTTTGAAGACAAATGTTGATGGTGTTAGGACAGCAACCAGCCACAAATTTACTTTCAGTTCCTTTATTCAAAGGATACCGTTACCGGTTTCAAATCGTTGTGATTCATACTCAGACGGTTTACATGCTTTCTTTATGACATGTGGTGTGTTTTTTTAGATTAATTGTCCTAAAATATAAATAATACATAACTATAAACACGCCACACACAGATGGTTGCGTTACAGATTTTCGTTGCATGTGACTTACGTGAAACGTCGGTTTCGAGTGTTTATTTTCATAACATTCGTCCAACAGATGTAAATCACATGCAACGAAAATCTGTAACGCAACCATCTGTGTGTGGCGCGTTTATAATTATGCATTATTTATATTTTAGGACAATTAATCTAAAAAAAACACACCACATGTCCTAAAAAAAGCATGTAAACCGTCTGAGGATTAAACACTACGATTCGAAACCGGTAACGGTATCCTTTGAATAAAGGAACTGAAAGTAAATTTGTGGCTGGTTGCTGTCCTAACACCATCAACTTTACAATTTGCTCTGTCAAGTCCTTCCAGTGGTTTATCTACACTGCAGGAAAAAGTTCAGTGTCATCATAAAAGCAAAAGTGGCCCAGATGGGTTGCAGTAATACGTATTCATACTTCTTTTATCCTGCTTAAGGTAAAGTATCCATGATATTATGTAGTGAAACATACACTGATGCGCCTAGTCACTTTGACGAAGGCAAGGGTCACATTCCTAGAAGTCTCTTCATCGGATATCTAGTATTTACTGAGTACACTCATGGTATCAGTGTCTGCTGAAGCGATTCACTGGAGAAATTGGAGCGCACACACCTCAGAGCAGCCGACGCACCACTCGAGTAGAGTGCTGCGGCGAACCGGGGGCATTGTGACGGCGTCGTGTTGCCTCGGTTGGCGCTTTCATAGCTGCGTTTTCGGAACGTGAGTGTGAAAATCCAATTACTAGCCTGTGCCTGTGTATCGAGGATGACTCTAGCGTGTCTCGTCGATACAGATCTGGTTAATACATGGAAACACGAAAAAGGATAAAACGCTGCAGGCGCTTCTTGGTCCGGGGGAAGCTGACTGTAGCAGAGCTCTCTGTAAGCTATGACAGGGCCAGATTATCCGCTTATTTGATCTTTCCGGAACGATAATATGAAATATAATAACAAGAATGAAAAATGCTGTCACAGCACAAAAAAGGTGTCATGGGCAAAGTTTGTGGTGTAAAAGACGGGATTATTTTTAGACTTATCTGGCGGCATCAAAGACATTTAAATCAAAACATCTTGACATTTAGAGCTTTCTTACTTGTTAGTATTAGTGCGTTGTCCTGTAATACAGTGCATCGTGTCACGTAGGGTAACTCGATACATGATGCCACGTCATATAACGTGACACATGCCTTTATATCGAGTTTTGCCAGGGCTGACGGACGTAAGTCTATAAATTACAAGATGCAGGTGTGCCAACACCTTGCATCTAAGAGATCCCACTGTACTGAGAAAGAAGGGTTAACTCGTAAAAAAGCGCGAATATGTCAAGATGTTTTTATTTAAATGTCTTGTAGCTGCCAGGTAAGTAGAAAAGCTATTGCCCTTCTTTTAGCACCTCTGTCTCTGCCCAGGACATGTACGCCTTTTTCGTGCTGTAACAGGATCATTTTTCATTCCGGTCCCCAGCTTTTATTCTGCTACAATTTTGACGTTAGACCACCATAGCCTGGCAACCGAGGTAGATTTTTGTTGACTTGGACGACAACTGAACCGGTATACAGTTTTTTAATTTACTTTAGATCCATGTTCGTTATATCGTGGCAACGGATAGAGCTTTCGCAAAACAACAGGAGGACTATTGCTTACATGCATTTGTCTACCTTCTCAAAAATTTGAACCGATTCGCAAAAGTCTGAAACACAGAGGCAGCGCGCGTAAAAATGCTATTGCTTACATGCATTTGTCTACCTTCTCAAAAGTTTGAACCGATTCGCAAAAGTCTGAAACACAGAGGCAGCGCGCGTAAAAATGCTCCCGATAAACGTGTTTCATTTCACGTAAAATCCGAATGAAGCTAGATTTTCGAAATCGAGTTTACAATTTTGTAGTAAGAATGCGTTTTATTTAGTTCACTTTAAACAGTTTCCGCGCATTCAATTCACGTAGGAACGAATTTTGCAGGCTACATTTAGCTCGACTTCAAACCATCGTGCCGGCCGGAGTGGCCGTGCGGTTCTAGGCGCTACAGTCTGGAGCCGAGCGACCGCTACGGTCGCAGGTTCGAATCCTACCTCGAGCATGGATGTTTGTGACGTCCTTAGGTTAATTAGGTTTAATTAGTTCTATGTTCTAGGCGACTGATGACCTCAGAAGTTAAGTCGCATAGTGCTCAGAGCCATTTGAACCATTTAAACCAACGTATCACGACAACGGATGAAAATTATTGGATTAAAAAATTGCATTTTGACTTTATCCACTTACCTACTTTCGCGCCAAGTTTGAACTTATTCGTAAAAGTTTAAAGTACAGAAGCGGCGCTCTTCAAAAACCTCTGAGAACAACATTGTTTTTGCACGTAAAAACCAAACCAAGCAAGATTTTTCAAACGATTACTACTTATATTACACCAAGGTCTGATACACCAGTGGACCAAAGCTGGACCAACAGTCTAGAATCAGTCTGGAGTTATTTAAGGGTGACTGTATTTGCGCGTAAAATCCGAACGATGTACATACAAATGGTGCCATTAGTCGAGCTTTAATTTCAACCAAATTAAACTCTTTTGCAAAAGGAGTTAATCGATACGCACCATTTACCTAGGCGCCAGCTCCAGTTAGTCGTTCAAACCTTGCTTAATACGCTGTAACATGGCTACAGTTAGACAGATGTTCGAATGGCTGTACAAATTGGCCACTGGACCGGGCTAAACCAAAAGCTTTTCATCGAATGCTTCTAGCTCAAATAGCAACCGAGCACCAAGACCACCCGAAGCCGCGACTCAGCATGCGGCTTTTCGTATTCTTCCGCGCTGTAACGATAACGAACTTGCCCTTATTAATCAGTTTCAATTTACAGTGTGTCATTGGTAATAAGTTCATATCGTTGCGGCTGAAGTCAGTATAATATTTGGGCTGCGATTGCCCCGACGGTATATAATTAAATTCACGGTGTTGGAAAACATTGTCATCAACGAGAAATTGCCATCAAGGGGAACAGAAGCATTACAAATACAGCAGTTACATTCCAGTCCTCTCCGAATTAGAGGCTTTGTTCTCTTCGTGATAGTTACTTACTAGTTACTAACCGGTAGCACCCGTGATAATTAATAGGTTGCAGGAATGATCGCAGTCACACATGTCAACAAAACTTCCGACAGTTTCCATCGTTATTACGTTCTGCTAATCCCCAGTTTCTCCGATATACATCGCTGATGATGTGGCAGAATCTGTCTCACCTACCTCATCTTATCTGCCGTACTACTTACTGAAGGCTAACCCGCACCATTACAGTCTCTGTATTACACTAGCATCTCCGTCACCATTGTTCACAATTGGTAACAAACCTAGATATTTATGCATTACTCCGTTGGGCTATAACTCGAATTATCACACTTGCCATATTCGAGAGGCCACAACAGGCAAACGTGCTTCGACTCATTCTGTTGGCTTTTCTTGTAAATGTTTCTTGTATGTACCTATGTGCAAGAAGGGAACTATTTCCACCTGTAAAGAGTACTTAAGATGTGTACAAGCTGTTATTTTCTTTAGTGGAGAATATCAAGTGCGGTAAATTTTAATTAATTCCTTTTTCCGTACTCTACTGTAAAGAAGCTTTTCACAATCAGAAGTCTCACGTGGCTGCGGAATCAGCTAACTTTTGAACAGACCCTTCTAACGGTGGAAATGTGCTCTCGAAATGGAAAAAGACGGAACTCAGAACCAGTGACTCAGACTGTTTATTGTGAAGATAGGGTCGGGAATTTCACAGTCGACGGAGAACATCAGATTCGGCTGAGTGTTTGTGACAGTACATGGAGTTTTTCTCTTGCATATGCACGCAATGTTGACACACATTGTCATCCGGATGTCGAGCAATCCAGCAATTGTTTCAGAGAGCCACGGGCAAACGACATATAGGCTTAGTGCGTACATATTAAAATCTGTACCCGCGCGCGCAGGTGGACGTATCATGGAAGCCTTTGGTTATGTATAGTATACCGTCCATTTCAAATTTAATGGTGAAAATATGCAACTTTTTAACTTAAGTGTGCAAAGCGTCTTCTACATCTTAGGTCTCTTTCCGCAAAATTCTACTGCTCTGCGGCACTGCTGAACAGCGAAAGCAACCAGCTTAGAATGCTGGGGGGCGTTAAATGATGATTAACTACGTGTCTGTTCATTAGCATCAACGAGACAGATGCTCTGTCTTACATGGATTCGGCGAAATGCATCTACACATTCTCTGTGCAAGTGGCTGATGGCGTACCTTGGGGTCGCAGTTTGTGCTGTTTTTCTACAGCTCTGGCTTGCGTAGGGGATCTGCGTTGGCCGGTGCTGCAGCCACCTGCCCGCCGCCCACGAATAGAAACATGTGCTGACAGCGCCGCCGTGAATATTCGTGTCCGCGCACCGGATATAATTCGCGCGCTGACTCGTGAACAACTGATAGCGTCGCTGCTACCCAGGATCCGCCAACGCCAGCACTCCGTACTGCAGATGTCACATCGTGCTGTGTCCGATATGCGGACCAGGAATTCGTACAATAGATATCGTGAAACTCTCACGAGTAAAAAGGTGATATTTCACGTAACATCGAGACGACTAACACATTAAGTACCGGACAAGGTTTCCAAGCACTCGTAGTGACGAGTATTATTGCAGGACGGAAAATCGGAGCAGTAGGTGAATTTTTTTCTGGCTATAAGTGTGAGACTACCTTTTACGTTAAGATTGCAATTATTTTTGGACGTATTCACCTTTACTGTCAATGCAACGAGTCCAACGGTTTTATAGTAACTGGGTACCCTGCTTGGAGATAGAGTCTGGAAGGTCTGTTTACAGATGGCCACATCTGGAAGTCGGAGGCTGCCAAATATGGTGAAGTAGAGACTGGACATTTCAACAGTCTGTACTACCAATCCCTTACTTATCTCTGTGCTAATTCGCCTTTGCATGGTACTGATAAAGACGAATGCGTGATATTTGCTATTGTTTTATCCCTTAAAAGGCATCAATTAGGATAATCGGTTTGTTATCAGAGAAAATACTTGCCATAACCTTTTCAACAGACACAAGTAATTTTGATAAGCTACATATGAGCTCGGCCCAAAGAACAGCGCTGCATTCATCGTCAACCTAATTCTGTGCAATCACCGAGTCCGATACCACAGTGTACTGAACTCTCATTCGGATGAAGCCGGATGCAGGTCCCCGTTCAACCACACAAAATTTATTTTTTAAGTGGTTTCTCTAAATTACTTAAGACGAACGCTAGTATTATTTCTGTGAAATGGCCAATCTGAGTTTGTGCTCTACTTCTACAGACGGCGTCGTCGAAGGGACATTAGATGTTAATCTTGCTTCTTTTGGTATCACCATCACTTTCCTCGTCATCGAAACAACTTGAGACAGTGTTTTTGAATGGGTTAATGACCCTTGCTCGGCGAGCCTTCAGAGAAGGATTTGTGTACGGAAGGACTTATGCTCGACTTTGAGGTTGCTAAGGCATCATAAAAGAACTGGCTTACAGTAATTTGTACACGATATTTCATAGGTTAGCGCAGATGGAGCACTGAAACCTTCTTGTCGAAACGTGTGTTTTATTATTGCATAATCGTAACTCTTTTACCGAGCGAGGTGGCGCAGTGGTTAGACACTGGACTCGCATTCGGGAGGACGACGGTTCAATCCCACGTCCGGCCATCCTGATTTAGGTTTTCCGTGATTTCCCTCAATCGCTCCAGGCAAATGCCAGGATGGTTCCTTTCAAAGGGCACGGCCGACTTCCTTTCGCGTCCTTCCCTAATCCGATGAGACCGATGACCTCGCTGTCTGGTCTCCTTCCCCGAAACAACCAACCAATCGTAACTCTTACCTGATTACCTTTGGTCAGTAGGCGGTATGGCCGCCCATGTCACTTTGTATCCCCTCTCCTTCCTCTACACTCCCCATTAATTCACATCGCCAGCGCCACTATTCATCCACACACCAACAGTTTAATTTTTCCCCTTTCTATTCGCCATTTTTGCAGTAATTACTTACGTGTTCGTAGCCCTTTCGTCGTCTTTCAGTTACATCAGTAACGCACGGTTGGTATTCTGTACATTTTAATAACGTTCTGATAAACTATATTTGCATTTTATTTTGCCGAAAATACAGAAGCGGATAAATAATTTTGAATAGAAACTAGCCCTCATTATATATAATGGCTGGTCATCAAAAACACACGTAATACAATTTAATATCCTTCCAGTTCTGATTACATCATAGTGAGAATGAAGTAAAACTTTTCAAATGAGACAGAAATATAACTGTAAGAAGACATTTTTATTTGAAAACTTCACGACCCATTTCTGAGTACCATACATCCCTTACCCGATTGATTCAATGTTAGAGGAATACCTTATAGTGAGAAATGCGTCTTCCAATTGGTGAAGAAAAGTATGCGTCGATATTCAGTGCAATCACGGCCAGAACTAATATAAAGAACAAACAGTCTTAATCAGATTGCGTATACGATTTGTGTTCTAGGAAAGATAAGTCGCACTGTAATATCTGAGGAGACAGTTTTTACCAGTGTTCTTTTAATATTTGATATTATTGTAAATTTATTTTCAAAACCTGACGAGATCATTTGCTCACACTTTCGCGGTCTCAGTTCAAAGAAATTTTGGTCACCTGTGCTTACCCGGTAAGAGAAAAAAGTCGTGATCATCAAACCTTGTGCCGCTGTGGACGAAACCGCGAACTTCTGCACAGTGATGACAGCATATCACACCGGAGATGGTGATTTTTCAGTGTGTAACTTGTTCGACGTTTGTTGGTTGGTTGATTTGGGGGGTGGGGAACAATCAGCGAGGTCATCGGTCCCAACGGATTAGGGACGAAAGAGGAAGGAGGTCGCCGGTGCCCTTTCAAAGGAACCATCTTTCATTTACCTGAAGCGATTTAGGGAAATAACGGAAAACCCAAATCAGGATGACCGGACATGGGTTTGAACCGTCGTTCTCCCGAATGCGAGTCCAGTATGCTAACCACCGTGCCACCTCGCTCGGTTTCCGATGTTGCAAGGCAAGATACTCCATAGAGGAGTAATTGCAAAACAGATCTTGGATTGAGGGCTTATAGTGAGAGACGAGAATGGAAGTTTTTTTGAAGTAAGAATCGTGTGCCGCACGATTTTTTTTACTAGAGCACAACTATAGGACCGCTGTGTTAGGTTTTGATTACCGAGAAGTGGATGGAACAGTCATAGTGTGCGATAATCCCAGTTTTCGCCTCCGACCACACAAGATGAGAGAGAAATTACGTAATTCGAACTGTAATGATCACGTATACAGTGTATACCGTAATTAAAACTAAACGTTCAAAAACTGAGCATTGCCTAGGAAAGGCTTATACAGTGCTTCTTGTGAATTATGTATATTTATTTGCTTATCTGAATGCCCGAGGCGGCATACATTCCTAGTCAGTGTAGAAATCAATTACCTAACATTGATGTTAATTTTCTTGGTTCGCCTCATCGTCAGTAAAGGCCTACCCAGGACACAACGTTCATACTATCTCACAAGGTTCATTAATCTCAGATTAGGGAGTAAAATGAGCGCGAAGAAGAAAACGTTAATGAAATATGCTCTGTACAAAGGCCGTGTCTGGTTTAAATTGCATTTCGAGTTTCAGAGAACACCAGCCAGCTCCAAACACGTCAAGGCAAAAGTAATTTTAGATAACCCCCCGAAAAAACGATGTAATTCAGCCAGACACCTCCATTCTTGAAGCAATATTTCGTTGTTGTGTGTTGAAGTAATGGCTGCGTTTTGCCTTTCTTAGTCTGGCTTTTTCCACACTTATGGTAGTAACTTTATGCTTACAATGTAAAAATAGTAGGCATTAATGCTCTCTTTCAGAACTGACAGGGCTAAAGGCATTAATGTTTTATAAAATGCTTTAAAATTTTCTTGTACATATCTGTTTTATTACAAGAACAGATGTTGTTGACTTAGGGATAAAGCAAGCTTTTGCATAGACAAGCGTACGATTGGCCATAATATAATTCATATTGATGAGCGCTTTGTAAACCGACATCCTTTAAATCACAGAATCAATCTCTCTTTGGATTTAACGTATTATATGCAGTGCAATATACTATTTGTGATTAAAAGCGGTGAAATTATTCATTATTTTGGATTGCATTATATATCCAGAATGAGTAAATGTGTGGAGGTATAAAATAGTTCCCGTTATGTTACACCGTATAATGAGGCGAAATTTCTGACTTAAGCTAGTAATATTCCATGTTTGTAGCTATCAAATTATAGCACCGTTTTTTTTTTTTTTTTTAGTGAAACTCTACATTGAGGTGACAAAAATCACGGGACAGCGATATGCACCTATACAGATGGCTGTAACATCGCGTATGCAAGGTGTAAAAGGACAGTACATTAGCGGAGCAGTCATTTGTACTCAGGTGATTCATGTGAAAAGGTTTCTGACATGATAATGGCAGCACGACGGAAATTAAGACGCATGGGACATTCAGTTTCGGAAATCGTTAGGGAATTCAGTATTCTAAGGTCAACAGTGTCACGAGTGTGCCGAGAATACCAAACTTCAGGTATTACCTCTCACCGCGGACAAAGCAGTGGTCGACGCCCTTTACTTAACGACCGAGAGCAGCGGCGTTTGTGTATACTTGTCAGCTCTAACAGGCAAGCAACACTGCCTGAAGTAACAGCAGAAGTCAATGGGGGACATACGACGGACCTATCCGTTAAGGCATTTGACGTTAATGGGCTATGGCACCAGACGACTGACGTGATTGCCTTTGTTAATAGCACGACATCGCCTGCTGCGCCTCTCCTGGAGTCGTGACCATATCGGTTTGGCTTTAGACGAATGGAAACCGTGGTCTGGTCAAATAGGCCCCGATTTCAGTTTGTAAAAGCTAATGATAGAGTGTGGCGGACACACCATAATGTTGTGGGCTGTGTTTACATGGATCATTGACTGGAAATAGTTATATTCGGCTACTTTGAGACAATTTGCAACCATTCATTGACTTCATGTTCCCCACCAACGACGGAAATTTTATGGATGACGATACGTCACGTCACCGGGCCACAATTGTTCGTATTTGGCCTGAAGAACATTCTGCACAGTTCGAGCGAATTTTTGGCCGCCCAGGTAGCCCGACGTGAAACCATCGAAAGTTTATGGGACATAATCAACAGGTCAGTTTGTGCACAAACTCTTGCACCGGCAACATTTTCGCAGTTACGGTCGGCTATAGATGCATCATAGCTCAATACTGCTGCAGGGAACTTCCAACGATTCTTTAAGTCCATGCCATGTCGAGATGCTGCACTACACCGGACGAAAGGAGGTCCGACAAGATATTGGAAGGTATCCCACGACTTTTGTCATCTCAGAGTGTACTTTTCTATTTGCGTTGGAAAGAGCCTACCAAGAGAATTTCAGCGACGTAACATATGTGGAACATGATCAAACAGTAACAAGAAAACACTGCGGCAAACTATTGTCAGCCGAAAGAACAACTCTGTCCGAACCGCAGCCTGCTATAAATACGGGCCTGAGCGCACGTCTGTGTGACATCAGCAATGTGTTACAGCAGGCCGACACAATCGTATGCTTTGCCTAGATTTCGTCAGACTACTTTGACCAAACTAATTTAGTGGAACTATTACCCTATCATGTAATTTTTTGTCATAATTGTTCGGGAATGGATACCCAACAGCCGGCTGGAGTGGCCGAGCGGTTCTAGGCGCTACAGTCTGGAACCGCGTGACCGCTACGGTCGCAGGTTCCAATCCTGCCTCGGGCGTGGATGTGTGTAATGTCCTTATGTTAGTTAGAGTTAAGTAGTTCTAAGTTCTAGGGACTGATGAACTCAGAAGTTAAGTCCCATAGTGCTCAGAGCCATTTGAACCATTTTTGATACCCAACAGTTCAAATGGTTCAAATGGCTCTGAGCATTAGGGGACTTAACATCTATGGTCATCAGTCCCCTAGAACTTAGAACTACTTAAACCTAACTAACCTAAGGACATCACACAACACCCAGTCATCACGAGGCAGAGAAAATGCCTGACCCCGCCGGGAATCGAACCCGGGAACCCGGGCGTGGGAATCGAGAACGCTACCGCACGACCACGAGCTGCGGTCGACCCAACAGTTAACAGCACCATATGTCAGTGGCGAAAGCATTGCTGGAAAAGAAAGGGAAATGGAAACGATTGTCGTGCAACGTGGTTAGCGAGAGGAGAAGCTCGAAGTGCTCACCATAATTTGCTTCGTGAGCTACAGTGCGAGGACGTAAGAAGAAACAAAAATTGTATGAGAATGGGCGAACAAACTTCGCTCACACGAAAGTGATCCAAAAAAAAAATGGCTCTGAGCACTATGGGACTCAACTGCTGAGGTCATTAGTCCCCTAGAACTTAGAACTAGTTAAACCTAACTAACCTAAGGACATCACAAACATCCATGCCCGAGGCAGGATTCGAACCTGCGACCGTAGCGGTCTTGCGGTTCCAGACTGCAGCGCCTTTAACCGCACGACCACTTCGGCCGGCGATAGTGATCCCTCATATTTGCATATACGATACTCATTTAAGAAATCCAAATTCTTAATTTCGTTCATCATAATAGTTGTTTTTGGGTAGTTTAAATAATGAAACACTGCACTAGTTACGTACTTTTTCATGCTAAATGTGACGCCTTTTGAGAATTTATTCTCATTATCAAGAGGAAATAATTGCATAGGTATCTTACGGAGAGTTTGTCTGTGTGTCGCTCTGCTCTCCTGCTTTGCAGTTGTATTTTCGTGGTTTACTGCAATAAATGGCTCTGAGCACTATGGGACTTAACATCTATGGTCATCAGTCCCCTTTACTGCAATAGGACAAACTTTTTTGTCCAGTTTTCCGAAACATCACATAAGATACACTATGTGATCAAACACCTGGCTGAGATTGGCTCAGAAGTTCGTGGCGCCCTCCATCGGTAATGCAGGAATTCAGTATGGTGTTGGCCCAAAAAATGGTTCAAACGGCTCTGAGCGCTATGAGACTTAACATCTGAGGTCATCAGTCCCCTAGAACTTAGAACTGCGTAAACCTAACTAACCTAAGGACGTCACACACATCCATGCCCGAGGCAGGATTCGAACCTGCGACCGTAGCGTTCGCGCGGTTCCAGACTGAAGCGCCTAGAACCGCTCGGCCACACCTTCTGGCAGTGTTGGCCCACTCCTAGCTTTCATGACAGCTTCCACTCTCGCAGGCATATGTTCATTCAAGTGCTAGAGGGTTTCTTGGGAACTGCCAGCCCAATCTTCACGGAGTGCTGCGCTGAGGAGAGCTATCGATGTCGCTCGTTGAGGCCTGGCACGAAGTCGGCGTTTCAAAATATCCCAAAGGTGTTCTATAGGATTCAGGTCAGGACTCTGTGCAGGCCAGTCCATTACAGGGATGTTATTGTCGTGTAATCAGTCCACTAAAGGCCATGCATTATGAACATGTGCTCGATCATGTTTAAAGATGCAATTGCCATCCCTTCATTGCTCTTCAACAGTGGGAAGCAAGAAGGTGCTTAAAACATCAATTTAAGCCTGTATCACGGAAAACAACAAGGAGTGGAGGCCCACTGCATGAAAAACACGACCATGCCATAATACCACAGCCTCCAAATTTTACTGTTGGCACTACACACGCTGGTAGATGACGTTCCCTGGGCATTGGACGTACACACACACTGCCATCGGATCGCCACATTGTGTACCGTGAATCGTCACTCCACACAACGTTTTCCCACAGTTCAATCGTCCAATGTTTACGCTCCTTACACCAAGCGAGGCGTCGTTTGGCATTTATCGGCGTGATGTGTGGCTTATGAGCAGCCGCATGACTATGAAATCCAAGTTTTCTCACCTCTCGTCTAACTGTCATAGTACTTGCAGTGGATCGTGATGCAGTTTGGAATTTCTGTGTGATGGTCTGTATAGGTGTCTGTCTATAACACATTACGACCCTATTCAACTGTCGGCGGTTTCTATCAGTCAACAGAAGAGGTCGGGCTGTACGCTTTTGTGCTATACGTGCCCCTTCACGTTTCCATTTCACTATCACATCAGAAACAGTAGACCTAAGGATGTTTAGGAGTGTGGAAATGTCCTGTACAGATCTATGACACAAGTGACACCGAATGAGTTCACCACGTTCGAAGTCCGTGATTTCCGCGGAGCGTCCCATTCACAATGTCAAATGACTACTGAGGTCGCTGATACGGAGTACCTGGCAGGAGGTAACAGCACAATGCACCTAATATGAAGTACGTACGTTTTGGTGGGTGTCCGGATACATTTGATCACATAGTGTAACTATGTAAATATTTGTACTTGAGTATGAGAATAAATTATCGCAAAGAATCATGAAAAAATACGTGACTGGGGCAGTGATTCATTATTTAAATGAAGAATGCTATTTCTGCTAAAGATCCTTTCATGGTTTGGTTAAGAATTTTAGTAACAGGCGAAAGCTGTTCTATCCTTAATATACTCGTAGTACTCTAATCCCTCAGCGTACCATTTTACGTATTATTCCAGAAACATATGAACCAATATATAAATCACCTAAGGAGGAATTTATGAAGATTAACTAGCTGATTTGTAGTACAAATAAATACATTTATTTTACCTGCGTCTCACATTTCCATCTCTCTCCCATCCTTTCTTTTTATATCCAAGCTTAACGTCATTCACAATGCGGCAACTTCGAATTCTGCCGATTGCTGCAGCTATTTCTTCGTAAGATACCATCCGTTTATTAGGATTTTTGTAGTCAGCGCGCTTTGTGTTCATAATTTGGTGTTCTCGATACTTTGCGATGATTTCTGTGGTGGTAGCCACGGACCAAATATTCTTCGTCGTTTTATAGGTCAAATGCACTAAAGCAAACTAAGCAACATGTAAACAATAGCCCTAGCTATAACTTTTATCTAAGTTCTTCGCTTAAAACGTCCCTACTACACTGACAAAAATTTGATCAAACGGCGTTGATAAATATATATCGGCCACGAACGCTACAATGATGACGTCACACAAACGTGCGCTCAGGCCTGCGTTTATCGTTGGCCACGGCGTGAACAGGCTTCAAGCGGCTCAACGGCACCGACCGATTGCCGTGTCGTCATCATCCGAAAAGCTTCATCGGATGCGGATGTAGAGGTACGTGAGGCGAGCACATCGCTCAAGAATACTGGATGGTATTTTTACCGATTGCCGTGTCGTCATCATCCGAAAAGCTTCATCGGATGCGGATGTAGAGGTACGTGAGGCGAGCACATCGCTCAAGAATACTGAATGGTATTTTTGTGGATCACTTCTGCTACCCTTCTTGCATACGGTTGTGACCCGTGTTTGCACGCAGCGACTAGTCACGGTTTTTCGTTCGAGATACAAAAAGCGAGAGAAATAATGCTGACCTCGGTTTGCAAGCATTCATTTACAATTGGAAATTCATTGGTATTTCCCGAGTTTAATTCTTGCAACACTCCGAAGCGAGTGGTATGGATGTTAATGTCAGTGGTCTTGAGAAACAGCTGAAATCGCTAAAATTGAACAAAACTCCAGGGCTGGATGAAATCCATGTGAGATTCTATACCACATTGCAGAGTTAACCCCTCTTTTAACCATAATGCAGAGCAGATTCCTCGAACAAAAAACCGTGACCAGTCTTTGAAAGCAAACATAGGTCACACCTACCCACAAAAAGGGTAACGGAGGCGATCCACAGCACTATTGTTCAATATTCTTGATATTGATTCGTTGTAGAATCTTAGAAAATATTCTGAGCTGAAAACTTGCATAGATTCAGAAAACACGAGTCAAGTGAAACTCAACTCACACTTTTCTCACATGATATCCTGAAAGCCATAGATAAGGGCAGTCAAGCAGGTGCAATACTTCTCTGTTTAACTCAATACGACACCTACGCTTATAATCAAAAGTACGGTCTTATGAGGTATCAAGAATAACTGGTGACTGGATTTAAGGTTTCCTGATACGAGGACGTAGCATGTCATATTTGATGGAGAGTCATAGATATATGTTGAAGTAACTTTGTGCCTGCAAGATGGATGTGCGTTTGGACTCTTGCTATTCATATTCTGTATTAATGATCTTGCAGACAATATGAATAGTAACCTCAGACTTTTTGCTGATGATGCAGATATATATAAAAAAAAGTACTGTTTCATAAAGGTTGCACAAATTTTCAGTCGGATCTTTATAAGATTTCCATGACGTGCAAAGTTTAGCAACTTGTTTGAAATTTTCTGAAAAGTAAAATTGTGCCATTCACAAAACGAAAAAACGCAGTATGCTATGACTACAGTATCAATGAGTGCCAATCTGGATCGATAAACTCATACAAATACCTGGCTATGAAATAGAACGATCACATAGGCTCAGTCGTAGGTAAAGCAGGCGATATAGTTCGGTTGATTGGCAGAATACTAAGGACGTGCATATCAGACTACAGAGGAGATGGCTTTCACGTCACTTGTGCGACGCATTCTACAATATTGTTATGTTTGGCACGGTTATTGAATGTAGAGAAGGGCAGCACGAATGGTCGAAGGTTTGCTTGTCCCGTGGGAAAGTGTCCCAAAGATGCTAATGAAACTGAACTGGTAGACACTTGAAAGTAGACACACTGTTCCGAGAAAGTATACTTACGAAGTTTCAAGACCCAGCTTTGAATGATGAATATAGGAATACACTACAGTATTTTGCATATCGCTTCCGTAGGAATCTTGAGGACATGACTGTATTAATTACGGCGCGCACTAAGTCATTTAAACAGTGATTTTAGCCGCGCTCCATACGTGATATTAACCAGAAGCAGCCCCCAATAACTGATCCAATTGGAAGTGAAATGAACAAAATAATCGTATGACATCCATGGCTGGGCGTCCCCAACTAGGGAATTTCGGCCTCCGAGTTGCAAGTCTTTCCAGTTGACGCCACAGTGGGCGACCTGATTGTCGATGATGATGATGATGATGATGATGATGATGATGATGATGATGATGATGAAATGATGATGAGGACAACATTACACCCAATCCCCGAGCGGAGAAAATCTCCGACCCGGCTGGGAATCTAACTCGGGCCCGCTGCATGGCAGTCAGACACGCTGACCACTCCGCAAAGCGGGCGGACTACAATTGGAACTACGGTTTGCCATGTAATTTACAGTGGCTTGCGGAGTATGGATGTAGATAAAACGAGTCGCGCAACAGTGAGGAGCTCAATTGTTATTCAAGAGGACAATGATTCGTATCCTAGTCAACTCATCCAGATGCACGATTTCTACTGTTACACTCAATCACTTTGATATAATATTTGGATGACTCATTAAACGAAACGACAATTTATTTCTTCACTGATACTTGCAAAGGTGTTGCGCGGTTACTAAAAAAGATTGTTTCTGCTTTAGTATGACATCGACATTAAGAAAACCAATTTACTAAATCGTACAAAGAAATCGATCGTAATCCTACAGAAGAAATCATTGAAAAAGTCGTAATAAGGAACTTACAATTTAAGTAAAGTAAACTGGTATAGTTCTGAGCGACGTATGTCCCGTTAACGAATTCGATGTCTTGTTACCGAGATATTTGTTTCGGTATAATTACGCCGTTGGTTGTGAATTAAGTCAAATGTAAAAGGAAATTCGGCAACGAAACAGAAAATCAATTTATTTTCATGCAGTTCCTATTGCTTTGCTGTCATCAAACGTGGTACCGTGAATGGCAAGTTCTCGACAGGAACTACAGGCAGAAGTTCTCAAGTATTATTTTTAAATGAGAGATTCATAATCGAATTTTGGCATTAATAAAATTGCGCGTGTCAGTCTGAATACTCAGTTTTAACGATGTGATTATTGGTGATTGACCAGTCTCCTTAAATTCAGTTTCGACAAGGATCTGTCTCAGTTGAAATCACACAGACCCTTACACGCTGTAATTTACGCGTGTGAAATTTAGCGGGAAATTAAACGTGCCTAGCTGAACCGAAGCCCAGAAGACTGCTGACGGGATATATGAGTGCAGAATCTAGCGCTATGACTATGGTGCGTGTTCCTGGAGCTGGAATGAGTCACCGGCGGCTGACATTCCCAGAGCCAAGCCGCGACGGCCTTTTCCAGAGGGACAACTTTCAATCCGCTTACTTGTAAGGAAAATCATTTCTTTACTGCCGCCATCACGCTTACCTCTCCAGATCTGCGACATACTTCCTGAATGGAGCGCGCCGTGTTCTACGCGTAGCGAGCAACTCAATGACTTTGTGGATGAAACGGAGCTACCTACCACCGTTGTGCGATGCGGCTAAGCCTCGCTTACATGCTCTGTTGAAACCAGGAAACCGCTCATGTATCTGGTACCACATAACAGTGCAATTTACCACCTGAGAACTTTTCTTTATCTCTGCCTCTAGTTTCTGAACTTTTGTGATAATGCTTTGACACAGTGGGTGCAAGTACTCCTGCCATATTGCAGGGAGAGAAGATCTATAGAACAGCTACTTTATTACCAGATTGTTTTCAAAGAATTATATTTGCCATAACAATGCAGCATAATGTAATAAAATGTTATTATGTCAATAATAAGTTGTAAAATATATGCATATATTATTTTCCTCGTACAGTAAAATAGTGGTATGAATATCACACATGTGAATCTCGTTCTAAAATATAAGAAAAATGTTGATTAAGAAAGAAAAAAAATGTATATTGCCTGCTTTGTGTAATTGATACAACAAATTTTTCTCTCAATGTACAGTACTGATAATACAACTATTAGTTTCCCAAATGGTTTGCGAATAAAGTTGAAAGAAAGCCTGTAGCTGTTTGTTGGCTCTTCTACGCCTGCATAATGGATTGTACTTTTCTGACTCTATTCAGTTATCGAATAGATGGACAAATTCCTTCTATCACCGTACTTCATATCTGCTGTTATGAGCTTGGTAATCCCATGTCACAATCAGACTGTTCCCCGTATAAACACCACTAAGACAGAGAAGGCTTGCTTTCATCTATACATTGGAGCGGCGTATAGACAGCTCCAAGTCCATTTTGGTGACAGACTACTTCACTACAATCTGCACCCAAACTATCTTAGGTTTGCATTGGACCGGACACTGTCCTATAATAAGCATTCGGAAAATACCACAGCGAAGATATGAACTGGCAACAACATCCTACATAACTTGTGCAGAACAACCTATGGCTCCTATGCGCACTTCAGCATCTGGACTAGTCTACTCTCCAGCAGAATATGGTGCTCCTGTATGCCTCAATAGCGCACACGCCCAAAAGCTCGACGCACAGCTGAACAACACGACGAGAATTATCAATGGTACATAAAGATAAAAAAATGGCTCTGAGCATTATGGGACTCAACATCTATGGTCATCAGTCCCCTAGAACTTAGAACTACTTAAACCTAACTAACCTAAGGACATCACACACATCCATGCCCGAGGCAGGATTCGAACCTGCGACCGTAGCAGTCGCGCGGCTCCGGACTGAGCGCCTAGACATAAAGATCAGCCTCCGTCGATAGGCTGCCCACACAGAGCAACATTCGGCCCCCTGAACTTCGACAGAAAGCAACTCTTCTCCGTGAGTTTAAAGGCATACAAGGCATACAAGGAAACCCGCAGCTCCCTGTCCATCAAGACGCGGCTGTCCTAGAAAGAAACCGGCTTCGATTAAGAAAACCATCCATAAAAACAGCCATGGAACAGCACACGTCTCACTTCAACTTAATCGACGGGGTAAGGCTCCATCTCCAAACTGCGACTGTTCAGTAGCCAGACAAACCGTTCGCCGCATTGTTACAGAATGTCCCAACAAGGTTTATCGTGGAACTTTCAATGATTTCTTGATGCAACGAACGGCACAATTGATTATATTAAAAATTTAAATATTTATTTGTAAATTGCTTATGTTGTTGTTCGCATTCCATTTAGTATCGTGTTGAAAAAATATCTCTGTACCCCTTACAAGCTTCATTCAGCTCCCATCTGCAGCACAGAGGAAGAAATGGAAATTTTCGAAAGGTTCAGTATTCAACAATTACAAGCACTGTTGCGCGCCTTGGTGTTCTGTTCCCACTTTCTTTCCACTGTGTTACTTCAGTTTTTACAGTTTCCGTAATCGTAGGGGCCACTATGGGCGTCATCTAACAGTCTTTCGTTCTTCCTCTTTCTCAGCTTATTTTCACCAACCCACAACGTGTTCCACAGCTTTCATTCAGGCAATTTGCAATAGTTGGAAGTTCCATTTTTCAAGAACCTTCTTGATATTCACTTTACAGGAAACATTTAATTTAGCTTTGAACCACAGACTTTATATATAGTCGTACTGTTAATTGGTTTTACCTTGGTCGACAACTGAATTAGACACCTGTAGCGCACAGAACCGGCTTTGGTCCTAATGGCAGAGACGACACTTCGAGGCATTAACTCTACAAGACGCCAAGGCGTAGGAAAGGAATTACTGGTATTAGTTGGGTACAAGGATCACAGAACTCGCTCTAAGACGTCCCAAGTGTGCGATCGCTTGTGTTTTGCTCCGACGCATCTGAAACGTTCCTGTGGTGCATTGTCCTGCTGAGGGTAGATGTCCAACGCACAGGCCTATAGCCCCATTATCGGATGCACAGGGCTCGGGCGGGTGATTCATATATCATTCGCCGGTGAAAGGCGATGGCAAACCATCAGGGGGCCTTACGTCATAACACGTGACATCCTCGCCAAAGAAGAATACCCCTATTAAATATCTCGTCAGGATTTCGACGGAGGAGTGACGTGTAGCTGAACAAATTAGCCCAGAGGATCTTCGTCATGCTTTTTGTGCCCACTGACGATGTTCCTTTGCCCATTAAAACCCCTGTGTCCTGTTGCGAGCGATGACTTCTGTAGCTCATAGCGAGAGGACAGTTCTGTATGGTACTTCGTTTCGTCGGTTCTTTTTTCTTTTTCTTGCATCAGAGATTTGGCAAATGACTGGATACACTGTGGCCCCCGTATCAGCTGTTGGTTCAAATGGCTCTAAGTACTATGGGACTTAACATCTGATGTCATCAGTCGACTAGACTGAGAACTGCTTAAAAATAACTAACCTAAGGACATCATACACATCCATGCCCGAGGCAGGATTCGAACCTGCGACCGTAGCAGCAGCGCGGTTCCGGACTGAAGGGCCTAGAACCGCTCGGCCATTATCAGCTGCTGTCACAGATATTTAACACTTCTATCATGTTTTAAAATTACATCTTCCTGGCTGTTAATTCTGCTACTTCCCCTCACATTAATTTACTTTCTTGTGGTTTCAAAATCAAGGCTGTTATTGTTAACCCCGCCATTATCGTCATCATCATCTTTTCCGTTGGATTCACCGTGTCGTATTTCTTCATCTAAGGAAGTGACACAGTGATGAAGGTACTGGACTCACACTTTGGAGGAGGAGTGATTAACAGCCACGTCCTGCCACGTAGACTTTGATGTTCTATACTTTCCCAGATCAATTAGGGCAAGTGTCGGGATGATTCTTTTGAATAGCATGTGGCCGAGTTTCTGCATCAACTTTGTTGAATCCGATCACGTCTTCATTCACTAACGAACACACTGGCGACGCGAAGTTAGTCGTAAGTTCATTCCTTTCTATTACCTCTGCATCTTCTATTAGTGAAAAAGCTATATGTGCGCACGTCATTTAGTTCGCTGTCATTTGCGATTTCATTGGTTCCTTTGTTTGGAACTGCCATAATCTATTGTTTTCTACACCGTTTATAGCTAATACCATACATTGTTAAGTTTTCCCCAAGTAACGAGTTATTTACCTCTTTTTTTAAGTTAAATACACTGTACTCTGTCAAACGGCAGTCGTTGGGCATTCGTTTCTGAAAATTTCTTTCTCGATATGGTTGCTAACGGATTGAAGTTTGAGGTGGAAGAGTGATAAAGTAATGTTATAAAAGCGACTCGTTGCCTTCCGCTCATGAATCCTTCCTAGTCTATACGCCAAATAATTGTTTGCCGTTAATAACTGTATAAAGGCAGTGATTAATATGATGTCATTACACATGTCCGTCAATACTTCGCATCAGAAATCAAGTACTTTTCACCTCATCATAGTTGCAACACGAAGTCTCACCGATCTAATACGCTTGCTATGCCCATTCACAATGGGAAAGTTCTTTCTCTGTTGCTTCTATCCGTCTCTGGAATAAGCTAGCCTTCATTCTGTGTACAATGCAATGTTCTGTCGCATTTACTTTTGCCAACCTCGCAACTTCCGGAACAAATTAACCTCTAGTCAAATAATAAACAATGGCCGAGCGGTTCTAGCCGCTTCAGTCTGTAACCGCGCAATCGCCACGGTCGCAGGTTCGAATTCTGACTCGGGCATTGATGTGTGTGATGTCCTTAGGTTAGTTAGGTTTAAGTAATCCTAAGTTCTAGGGGACTGATGACCTCAGATGTACTCTGAGCCATTTGAACCAGGTTTTTACTTTCTTTCTCTGCCAATAGTGAACGCTGATAGTGGAAGCCTTACGAAAATTGATGCCGTTATGCTACACTCCTTTAGACCGGTAATATATGCAAGGACGGATATTATTTTCCATGCTCTCTGCAACACGCTCAAAACTAAGGAATTGTGGAAACTTTTGCAAATGGGTCCGTATCTTACATCTAGATTGTCGACTGTCAGCCATGAAATGCGACCCATAGCACAATAAAATTATTGTTTGCAAATCTTAGTGATGTGCCGGCCGCGGTGGCCTCGCGGTTCTAGGCGCGCAGTCCGGAACCGCGCGATTGCTACGGTCGCAGGTTCGAATCCTGCCTCGGGCATGGATGTGTGTGATTTCCTTAGGTTAGTTAGGTTTAAGTAGTTCTAAGTTCTAGGGGACTGATGACCACAGCTGTTAAGTCCCATAGTGCTCACAGCCATTTGAACCATTTTCTTAGTGATGATTTGCGCTATGCATGATACTGAGCAGAGATACCGCCAGAAGTGCGCGCTCTGTGGCGCAACGGATAGCGCATATGAGTACGGATATGAAAATCACAGTTTCATATCCTGGGAAGGTCATACATTTTTAGAAGTTTTACACAAAATATGAAAATAACGTTAACACGATTTCTTTGTAGCAGTTGTTTTGATGGTCGGATGTATTGTAGGTAGCTTCACGTTAGTCTTAGTGTGAGAAACGGACAGCTGAGGATAAATGCATCTACTGTGCTTACAGACAGTTATCTATTTCGAAAAGTATTGCTAGTAGTGAAGATATCACCATACTTCCATAGTACAACGTGGTGTAGGACAATAGGGTATTGTGTGTCGAAGACATAAAGCATGTAGAACGTAAAGGTGACACAAACGTAAGGGCTGTGCTGTTTGTGAGTGTAAACTAACGTCAGTGTCTGAAGCAGACGTAACTTTATCTTATGTAGGATGATCGAAATTCAAAGTTTAAATAATAAGGATCCTAGCTGGGTAGTACGAAGATAAAAAAAAAACATTGTTTCATAAAGTGAAAAGTGTATGGTCACATTTACTAGAAAATGTGTTTTTGAATGTGATGTGTGTGAAAAGCCATTGCAGATGTAAGCCCACGTAAACGCCAAGGAAAACACAATAATACTCTGTTTCTAATAGGTGGGGCGAAGTTTTCTAATTGTGATTTGGTTTTCATATGAAAGGACTGTTAAATACTGTTGCAGGCTAGATTCGAACTAGCGACTTATAGATGCCATCTTTCAATATTCCGCAGCTCACCGCTCTACCAACCGATGTTTAAATGTGTATGAAATCTTATGGGACTTAACTGCTAAGGTCATCAATCCCTAAGCTTACACACTACTTAACCTAAATTATCCTAAGGACAAACACACACATCCATGCCCGAGGGACGACACGAACCTCCGTCGTGACCAGCCGCACAGGCCATGACTGCAGCGCCTGAGACCGCTCGGCTAATCCCGCGCGGCTCTACCAGCCGAGCTACCAATGAGGCACAGGGAAGCGAGTATAACTTTTACTAAAAGTTTAATTCCGTCGACTGACGCGATCCTCCTTTGTAACAATGGGAAAGCGTACCTCTGAGGTAAATTAGTGTTAACTTCAGAGTGCAAGACACTTTTAATTAAGTAAGGAAACTTGGGCGCCGCCATGGTGGCATTTTGCAGGTAGAGTGCAACCAATTTTTCCTCACCTTCTCATTCTCTGAAAGTGTTTTCATGGGTTTATTCGTACAGTGTGGTACTGCGCACCATTTGTAATCCATTTTTCGAAATGTAAATTCCAAAAGATTACATCACAGTGAATTAGCTGTGTGACAGTAGGAACAACGAGCTGGCAGTAACTTCACAGGCATCAAGTGACTCCAATGGAGTCTTTTTGCGGGCTTTCAAATGATTTGAATTTCATTTCCGTTTTTATAAAAGAGTACTGAATTTAAGAATGAAAAAAGCCTGTTATAAGCTTAATATGACATAATTAATCATTTATGACGATTTGCATAAAACAGGCAAATGTCGTATTGTTGCAGGAAACACATCTTCACTGAGAGGGGCGAGAGACGTGTTTCACGGCTTGTGAATAAAATTGTGAAATGAATATATCTGGAATCGATCTCCTCTCAAGAGACTGTAGCTCACACAGTCGCATAAATACAACTAAGTTCACAGGGCCGAAAGAATATGTGACTGGTTCTCTGAACACTCCCCCACCCTATCATATGTCGACTGACCTGCAAAATCATCTGAATGGAATACCATGAGGGGCATGTTCGAACAGTGAGTAAAACGCCGACATCAGCATCCATGGTTTTTGGTGGAACTGTGATATCAAATCCTCAGAGAGTGGCTTAACCTGGATGTGACGTACCTACGCAACCTTGTGTGTTCAGCTCCCAACCGAATCCAGTCGATTATCAAGTCCAGCGACGGAATAACCAGGTATTAAGTGATGCTTGTAATGATATCTCTGTGGATTACTAATTTACTGCCCGGTGAGCTTACACTCATCACTGCCAACGTTCACCTTCTAAACGTAACTGCTGTAATGTGTCTATTGTTGTTCTACTTTCTGTGAACGAATACTAACTGTTTTTGCTATAACTACGTCTATTTCTACTATCCTGTGATAGTTATTTCTAAATGTTGGATCCCATATTAGATACAATAACTCTTATATGTGTCTTAACGAATGTAATACAAAATGTGAATAATGTCTGGATAGATGTCAGAGGCAGCCTGATAGCCTTAATTTTGCCAGGGTAAAGAAATTAACCAGTAAATAAGAGACAGTGAAAATCCGTTTGACGACGAGTAGATCAATAAATGCTTCAGGAAGCGAACTGTGTCAGCAGTAATAGAAACAAAGTTTTCTTCTAATGAGGAATAAAACACTTCGGTTACCAATCACTTTCTAAATACTGACTTACTGTGTTATGCGCAACGCGTTACGAGAGTCTACTGTCTTCTACAAGTGCTTGAAGTTTTACACCTTCGTAGACGGTGGTCTTTCTGTCATGTGTTTCTCACTAGAAAGGCTCTACATTTTGTTTTATATTGTTACAGAACGTTAATACCGCACAAGAAAATTAAAATCGAGAGAGAAAGTTGGCATCTTCAAATTACGCTTTTGCTGATTGTTAGAAAAGCTTCGACGATAACCTTTATTTCTTTGTTGTAAATGGGTCAGCAGTGCTAGTCTGTTTTGTTACCTCATGAAGTATTTAATTTTTAAGTAGACTATTTTTAAATTAGGTTACCAACACAAGAACATCCACTGATCCACAGTATTTTTATATCCTTTGTTCATTACTGATCAATCCTTTAGTACCAGGAAGATATCATAAAATAGCGGAATGTACCAAAAATGTTTAAAGACAAAGAAATGGCTAATTTTGTACTATTTTCAATTTGATGCTGTGAAGTTGAATTCATTTCCTTCAGTATCCTGCATATTCCGTACAATTTGATATTCACTGTTTAATTCACACTTTTTCGTTTGCCGAAACGCATTCCCCCTTATAATCTTCGGACACATCATTTGGAAAAAATAGAGGGGATACAATAGGTCTTAAACAACCTGTATATGAAATAGTAGTACCGAAGTTTTAATGTCAAAAGTCCAAAAACAACAAGTTTTGCTGCTCATCTATAAGCATTATTTATGTAACATGTGCTGTGTTGATTTGCGGTTTATAACTGCAAACGGAACACAGTACAGGTGCCACTGTAGTTAGTTTTGAGCCAACACTGATTAAATATCAGTATTGTATAATTATGATACGTGTACAGTGTTTGTCACTAATTTATGCATGAATGAAGCAATATTAATTACCATTATTGCTATTTACAACGAAAAGTTACGTTACCAGCGCTTGCTGTGACAGTGTTGTAATTTTCCTCTGGTAAATTCTCCTGTTACGCAAGTGCACTACAGAGTTAATTCGCGGTCACTTTCGAGAATGTGTCCTGTGATTGTTCTGTCTTCTCTTATATCTCCGGTAGTTTAAGTGAAATAATGATACACAGATAGTTGCAACGAATAATAAAATAACTGTTTCTCTACGTGAGAATTACGTGCATCGTTCATATTTCAAATGTCAGACGCGACAAATAGCATTTCAGCACTTTTCTCTACAACACTGGCAACTTCTAAGAAATCTTAACTACCTAGCGATACGGATGTCGATAAACTGAAGAGATTGCAGCATTACTTTCCATAATAGTTATGTCGCCGAATCACCATCATATTCGACTCTTACGTAGCTGGTTCGATGCCAGGTGTAGGAAATGTTTTTGAAAGAGGCTTTGAAGCTAAGAGAAATTATTGTGTTGGCGTAGAGTTGCTGGGCGTCACACTGCGCGTCAGCTTTTCCACAGTGTCGTGAACTTTGTTTTCTGTTTTCTTTTACATTTTTTCTTCTAGCGCTGTATGATAAATTTGTATTTTTTTAATTTGTACTATAGCGTCCCTCTGTTTAACGTTACAAATTTGCAATTTTCGAATAAAACCTTTATTAAATATTGACAATTCCAGTTTTGCTATAAACACAGTTTATTTTTAAGTAACAGACAGGAGGATAACTGTGCGACACAAAAATGTCCCGAAGGTTATGCGGCTATTTACGTATCTTCACTCAGTTTCTAGATAGTTCACCGCTTCCGGTATCTAGAGGAATCTAGTGAGACACTGGTCCCATACGCAGACAAAGCGATCGATATGAAATAACGCCCGACAGGTATAAAACACACGTAACGAACAGGCAGCGCGATTACGATCTTAACTGACCAAAGCTGCTCGGGAGACTACCGTGGTCCGCAGCTCGTGGTCGTGCTATAGCGTTCTCGCTTCCCACGCCCGGGTTCCCGGGTTCGATTCCCGGCGGGGTCGGGAATTTTCTCTGCCTCGTGATGACTGGGTGTTGTGTGATGTCCTTAGGTTTGTTAGGTTTAAGTAGTTCTAAGTTCTAGGGGACTGATGACCATAGATGTTAAGTTCCATAGTGCTCAGAGCCATTTTTGAGACTACCGTAGCTACGCGTAGTTGCGGTAGTCTGCGGTAGCCTACGGTACTTCTACATCTCTAGTTGTGATAGTGTGAGGTAGCTTGAGGTAGTTCTCCAACTCCAGTTGACGGTAATAACGCAGTTAATCGTGCTTCTCATTCGGGACTGAAAGCTACACTTCGAAAACACTCATTGCTGTGAGCCACACAATACAGTTACCTAATAATATATACATAAATAAAGGGGAAAGGTAGTTACCAAAAATCTTGAAAAGTTCTAGACCGATTTACTTCAAGTTTTTAAACGATACTTTCATGATCATTCAGACGGACATTATCTCTCTATTTTTCATATAACAGTATAACGGTTTTCACTTAAAGACGAGTACTGGAAAGAAAAAGCTGTGCAGTACTGTGCTGTGACATCTTGCGGGTTCGTTTTCTTTCTTGCAGTCTGTCTTCACTATGACAGTAGGGCATTAAAAGTATTAGACAAATTGTTTCTCTGATATACATTTTTTCTCCAAACAAATAATTTTTTAAAACATTGTATGCAAAAAAATGGTTCAAATGGCTCTGAGCACTATGGGACTCAACATCTGTGGTCATCAGTCCCCTAGAACTTAGAACTAGTTAAACATAACTAACCTAAGGACATCACACACATCCATGCCCGAGTCAGGATTCGAACCTGCGACCGCAGCGGTCTCGCGGTTCCAGATGCAGCGCCTAGAACCGCACGGCCACTTCGGCCGGCAGAGAGCTCAAGTTCGGACGTTCATGCACGTTAGCATTGATTTACAATCATAGTATTTTTAGCGTGATCAGGTGTATGTTGTCTTTTCATAAACTAACAGCTCAGAAAATGTGTTCATCCAAAAAACGAAAAACGTATATTCCGAGGTTTTATAACTATAGCGTATAAAAAATTGAAAATACCTTAACAACAATAAAAACTGAAAACGAAAACAAAGGAGTCTTTTCCATTCATATTCTATTTAATTTATTATAATTTCGAATTCGGTATCTCGAATGTGGGCGAAGTCGTAACGAAGAGCCGAAATTTGCGTCCTTGTACAATACCCAGGAATACCTCAGATCAGAACTATTTTCAGTTTCCATACATATCTGTCCGTTGCGAAGCATTGGCAGGTTCGCTAATTATATGTTAGCGCTGCCCGAGAAAAGCCGGAGCGGGTTGCTTGTGTATCACAACTTGAAGCCATATTTTAAATAAATTATTTGCTTATTTTATTTTAATTAACTAGGAAACCAGAGCCATATACCTCTATTAATTATAAAGTGGGCACGAACAGTATTTAAGTGCCCTTGGAAAATCTTGTTGAGTATTTACAACCTTGTATTCAGATTGTGCATGCTATAGTGAGACATGCTCAGGGCCTTTGCAGGGGGTCTGAATTAGGAATTGTTCCATAACTGCGTAGTGGAAGAAGAGTTTAGTAGTGATGCTCATGCTCCTATTGTTAAGATACCTGTTGCGTGTTTGCCACTTTTGTGTAAGTCTGTTCTGGCGGCACAAACTATTAGCGCGTGCCAACTACGGAGGTCGAGTAGCGCGTAGAGATCAGAAATGAGTTCTGTAGGAACCGCCCGACCGCTACGGTCGCAGGTTCGAATCCTACCTCGGGCATGGATTTGTGTGATGTCCTTAGGTTAGTTAGGTTTAAGTAGTTCTAAGTTCTAGGGGACTGATGAGCTCAGAAGTTAAGTCCCATAGTGCTCAGAGCCATTTGAATCATTTTTCAGTTCTGTATATTCGCTGGCGAGTCCTCTGACACGGTTTCCGTGTGCCCTCTCGCCACCCGAGTCTGTTTTCGTCTACAAGTGGACTCGACTCGCTCAGAAAGTAGAACGAGCACACTAGTTCAACAATTACAAACGAGGACTCGAGAAAGTCCCTTTACATATGCAACCGTTTTGAAAGATGTTTACGCCATTAAACTGTAAATTATTATTTATTTATTCCAAGAGGTCATGATTTCGGCTTTATAGCCATTCTCAAGTGCAAGTTGAAATGTTACAAAATGTCCGATCGTCCTAAATCACGGGAATAAGTTATTTACCAATATAACGACTGATCTGTTAGCAATTAATATTGTTCTGTTTATACCTACATTTAAATACATTGAAGCGCCAAAGAAACTGGTATAGGCATGCGTATTCAAATACAGATATATGTAAACAGGAAGAATACGGCGCTGCGGTCGGCAGCGCCTATGTAAGACTCTAAGTGTCTGTCGCAGTTGTTAGATCAGTTATAGTGTTATAGTCGGCCCACGAGCGATGGGACACAGCTTCTCCGAGGTAACGATGAAGTGGGGATCTTCCCGTACGACCATTTTACGGGTGTACCGTGAAAATCACGAATCAGGTAAAATGTCAAATCTCCGACATCGCTGCAGCTGGAAAAAGATCCTGCAAGAACGGGATCAACGACGACTGAAGAGAATCCGTCAACGAGACAGAAGTGCAATCCTTTCGCAGATTGCTGCAGATTTCAATGCTGGGCCATCAACAAGTGTCAACTTGCGAACCATTCAACCAAACGTCATCGATATGGGCTTTCGGAGCCGAAGGCCCCGAAGGAATGCTCGAGCGTGTGGTCGAATAAAATATTTGAATTCTTAGACTGGGTAAGCGACTAACTTGCTGGCCCTCTCAGGCGATTGAATACAAAATGGCTCTTAGCACTATGGGACTCAACTTCTGAGGTCATTAGTCCCCTAGAACTTAGAACTAGTTAAACCTAACTAACCTAAGTACATCACACACATCCATGCCCGAGGCAGGATTCGAACCTGCGACAGTAGCGGTCTCGCGGTTCCAGACTGCAGCGCCTAGAACCGCACGGCCACTTAGGCCGGCGATTGAATACGTATGTCGTGCTCATTATCATACAAGTTTGCGCATTTACAGAGGTGGTCCCACCATAAGACGTCAGCACCCTCTTTCCTTCGATGTAAGTAAGCGTCGACTAGGCAAGGACAATAGCACGCGACTGAATCTATGAAGTTAGTCATTTTCGGCACACATTGCTCGTTAGTGTGAAACGAAATGCAGCACTTCATGCAGAAGACAAACTTAGTAAGTACAGAGACGTGAGAGAAGTAATATTATCGCCGGCCGGAGTGGCCGAGCGGTTAAAGACGTTACAGTCTGGAACCGCACGACCGCTACGGTCGCAGGTTCGAATCCTGCCTCGGGCATGGATGTGTGTGATGTCCTTAGGTTAGTTAGGTTTAAGTAGTTCTAAGTTCTAGGGGACTTATGACCACAGCAGTTGAGTCCCATAGTGCTCAGAGCCATTTGAACCAAGTAATATTATCTGCAGGTGGGACAGGTGGGAAACTTTACATGCACTTATTAGCGATACATGCAGACATCTTGCAACAAATGAACTGTTGTGTATTTTGCTTGCGAACAAAATGTAAATACCTTGGATCGTAGGGGCATGAAGATTATCAAATAAAGAGGTATATATGTAGACGTGTGTCCAATTTCCTACAGATAAGAAATTACGTAGGTACGGATATCAAACGCGAAAGAACCTATTCTTCAACCAGTTAGCTACACAAAAGATTTTTCATACATACTTCGATTCAGGAATAGTTGCATAACTGCCAACACCTGAAATTAAAGTTTCAAAAATATCATCTGCTCTAGGCTGCTTTTGAAATCTCTCCGCAACAGCGTGTTCACATCTCGTGAGAACGTACTCGCATTATTTGGCAGCGTATTTTTATAAACATGAGTCTCCAGATATGTCGCCGGAACATCATTGTGAACTACGAACGTTGTTAACCCCATCTAGAGTGAAAGTATCACCATGCCTGAACAGTATAGAAATATAAGTTCCTATTAACCAAGTTTAACTTGTTAGAATGAATTATGCATTTTAAATATATCCCAGCTGCCAATTTAGCAAACGTATAATTTCGAAGCAGTTGTGACATTGGATACGTTTATACGAGCTGTTTGAATGATTTGCTAGCCTACCAGTACCTAGTGTAAACTTGACACCCAAGCTGGGAGCTGCTCATGTTCGATCTCACAGTTGGAACCATATTCTCGCCGACTGACCTCGTTCCGCGAAATCAATAGTAGTAGTTAAACTGCAGCTCCAGTGGCACGATGCTTCAACTGTTTCAATTGGTTACCTGTTAACATTATAGTTGCATGAAATGTTCTGCTTGCGGCCGGCCGGAGTGGCCATGCGGTTCTGGGCGCTAAAGTCTGGAACCGCGAGACCGCTACGGTTCCAGGTTCGAATCCTGCCTCGGGCATGGATGTGTGTGATGTCCTTAGGTTAGTTAGGTTTAAGTAGTTCTAAGTTCTAGGGGACTGATGACCTCAGATGTTAAGTCCCATAGTGCTCAGAGCCATTTGAACCATTTTTTTCTGCTTGCGCTAGAATTACATCTGTTAAGATTTACATTCAAATATAGAAAGTATAAGAGAGCGAAAGCAACAAACGCTCAACTCTCGTTCCATTTTCTTCCATGTGTTATCAACTTTGAAAATAAAATACAGCTGTTGCCTTTCTAACGTAGATAGCAAAAATGGTTCAAATGGCTCTGAGCACTATGGGACTCGACATCTGAGGTCATCAGTCCCCTAGACCTTAGAACTACTTAAACCTAACTAACCTAAGGACATCACACACATCCATGCCCGAGGCAGGATTCGAACCTGCGACCGTAGCGGTCACGCGGTTCCAAACTGAAGCGCCTAGAACCGCACGGCCACACCGGCCTGCGTAGATAGCATCTGGTGATGAGTAGTCAATAATCAAAATCGGCCGTGGCAGTTACGCATCGTGATGCTGAAACAGTTGTTTGGTCACCGTAAACATGTACTATCGTGGAACGGCCTTGCACATTACAATGATTATAGACAAAACGATTAATCTCATTTATGCCCGGAACGATCGAATGACTCATAATCCTGAATTTAGGAAGTACTTTGGGCGTACTAAACGTACTTCGTTAATTCTCCAAGTAATATGAAATTTTGCCATTTTTACGGCACTTTCAGCATTCAGTACCGGCAATTAATGGTCATATTTACCTTGTCATTCATGGTGACACAGAGCGCCAAGAGACGAATGACGACCTGATGTCCGTTAACGACGTGATGTTCACAGCTAGGGATTTTAGCTAAAAACTTTGTTGGCCGCCTGGTGTGGCCGAGCGGTTCTAGGCGCTTCAGTCTGGAACCACGCGACGGCTACGGTCGCAGGTTCGAATCCTGCCTCGGGCATGGATGTGTGTGATGTCCTTAGGTTAGTTAGGTTTAAGTAGTTCTAAAATCTAGGGGACTGATGACCTCAGCTGTGAAGTCCCATAGAGTTCAGAGCCATTTTAACCATTTTTTAAAAAAACTTTGTTGCAATAAGGGGCAGGGGCGATCAGAAAGTTTCCTTTTGAGGATACTGTTGCAGCATATATACAACAGAGCGCGACTCCGATGCTGGTCTATAAGCACAGACCGATATTTGGCCAAGGGATTAGTGTGACATTCGTGTCTTTCCAACATGCGTGCAATAAATGTGGAAGCTGGAACTATGGCGACGTTGTTACGAAATGCGTCCAAACATGACCAACACGCTGTTATTTTTTCCTAGCTGCCGAAGCATAAACACCGGCAGGCATCCATGGGAGAATCCGTCGAAAACCACCATTGTGGAATGGTGCGCAAAGTGTAACCTCCCCCTCACTTATCGACCTTAATGACTGAAAAATTAAACCGCGTGTACCTAATGGAAATTTGGGAAAAGCAATCGTCACTGAAGTTAGTATGTCGGTAAATAGGGACGAAAGGGTTACATCTAAATGAAAGGAAAATTGCAAATGAAACTGGTGGAAATTCATTTTGAAAAGGGGTAAAGTTAATAAAGAAAGTAAATGTGCGGCCGTTACGTTAACAATTAACTAGCGGTAATTAGATATTTGAGATTTGGGGAAAATTACGGACGCCAGTCCTATGGACAATTACTATAATAACTGAAAAGGAAAGGTTATTGCACATATAATTAGCACTAAAAGCGTGGCAACTGAAGGTTGACACGTGTTGTGTGAAAACTGAATGTTTGAAGTAATAAATTTAGCTACACCCTGACTTAATTTAGCAAAAGAATTAATAAAACTGGAAAATTGAAAGTTAATTTAGTGACTGAAATTAATAGTGAACTTTGTCTCTGAAGCACTACGAAATTCAATAAAATAAGGTTAGTCTTGGGCTACCTCAACAATCATTTAAAAAGCTACTTGAATCTACGCAATTTAGAAATGAGAATTTGAACTTGAATTAAATGACTCCGCACTATTAACAATAGTAAAATTTAGCACGTACCAAGCTGAGCTGCAGTCACAGATAAGCTAAAATACGGTATCAAAACTCGCACTCTTAATTTGTGCTTGTGTAATCTAAATATTGTAGCCAGCTATGAATACCTTAACTGATCTTTGAAATTAAAGCAGTGAAATCGAATGATATTACTTTAATGCTGGCGTTTGAATTTCAACGACTCTCGGGTTCATTCCGGAAAAGGAAGGGACCCTGCTTGGTAATGCAATTGGGACAATGAGCAACAAAGGTTCATGCTACGTTACTGTAATTTTGTGATTTGAACAGTTTGAGAAGCTGAGGTCTGCCATACAGTTCTAAAACTTTACGTGCTTCCAGTCTTCCTTGTTGGTTGATTGAAGGACTGAAGTCGTCGATGGAGGAGGTGACGACAGTGACTCATTGTCGGCCGTCGCTGTTGCAGAAGCTGGATGTTGGCGCGCCTTCTTCTCGACACGGTCTCCAGCCGAAACGGGCTCTTGATGTGTGCCAGCTAACGCTTCCCGTCCGCGACACCGTGTCAGAAAGTGTCATAGCAATTCGAGTGCAATTACATGCTGCCAAACCCCGAAAGCGCGGCAACTCGCGGGAGCGTCACACAACACACCTGCTCCACTGCACTACCCCAGCCAGACTCCTCCTCTGCCCGCGCTCCACGCGACAGAGTTAACACTACCGAAGATCCTAAACACTTTGGTTCTCCACACGACCTATCGATGAAATCGTTCGAAAGCACAGTTTTCCCAAGGCCAGACCCAGCGTAAAAATACAAATAACTTTTACACAACAAACCAATTATACATCGACATAAATGCATATATATACTAATAGTAAAGCAATTACAATATATAAAGACACAGAAATGATAAATATCTTGAGGTAACAAAACAAGGAAAAAACATTATAGTACAATAGATGGAAATAGGAGGATATGCATTTCCGGCGTTACAAAAGGTCAGTGCTGCTTCATTATAACGCACGTCCCCATATCGCAAATGTAACGCAGAAGTTACACCAAGTCAAGTGGGAGGCACGGGAGCACCCAACCTACAGTCCTGATCTCCTTCCGTGAGATTGTCATGCCTTCTGTCCCTTAAAAAAGGCCTCCAAGTGTCGACGGTTCCTGTCGGACGAGGCTGTACAGCAGGCAGTGGCAGATTCCTCCCGCAGCAGGTCAGGATGTATTATTGAACGGTGTCGTCAACTAGGTATTTTTGTGGGATGATTGCCTCAGTGGTCACTGCGTTTTTGCCTGTTTGGTATACCGTTTCTGCACTGTACGGCCTTAAAACGGAGGCCGGCCGATGTGACCGAGCGGTTCCAGGCGCTTCAGTCTGGAACCGCGTGACCGCTACGGTCGCAGGTTCGAATCCTGCCTTGGGCATGGATGTGGCTGATGTCCTTAGGTTAGTTACGTTTCAGTAGTTCTAAGTTCTAGGGGACTAATGACCTCAGATGTTAAGTCCCAAAGTGCTCAGAGCCATTTGAACCATTTGAACCTTAAAACGGAAATTCTTTTATCAGCCCTTACAGATAGAGGAGCTGTGAATGAACTTACCTGTTCTCATAAGGAACTTGATCACTGTTTCGTACCAGTTATCACAAAACAGAACTTTGACAGGTGGCTTGCAGTATCCCTGAGTGTAAAAAATTACCTCATATCTTACTTTGTAGCAATAATATATGGCTGCTGTTTCTATCAGAGAATAGTTATGGTGATAAACCCAGGCATGATGTGATCATCTAAGTCAGTTTATAATCTGATTAAGAATTGTGGCATCCGTGTTCTTGTAAATACATCCTATAGTGGCACGCTGCAAATAAAAGGACATATTTTGCAGAAGACGGACATATTTCAATAACTTGAGTCCCGGGCTTGATAAGATGGTAGTATTAGTAATGATCAATGAGTTAGGATCACATTAGTCTCGATATGAGGGCATGTCGTTACAGTTTCATACGCGACAAAAATGTCGGAATGAAATAAGATAAAGAATTACATGGCAGTTGTACGACCATACTGCCGACTAATAAAAGTGACCTCAGAAAAGCATATCTGTGTTATTAAAAATATATACTGCGTTGGATAATACGCTGCCTGACAAAAAGTACTGAAGCACCCAGAAGACATAATATGATCTCAGTGTAACTTCGCACACGTACACACCATCAGTGGCTGTGTAGATGATTAGTGCTGTAATTCTCTGACAGATAGAGCGCCCACCAGAGTGCATTACTGTTGTTCGTGTTTAGTGTTGTTACCAGGCCTCCTACAATTTGTAAGGGACGTGAACAGCGTCAGGTTTTGGGTGAACACTGTGAAGGACGCAGAGAAATTTCGTACCGATTTGAGACAGTGTTATCAGCACCTGACAGAGTTTGAAAGGGTCCTCAGGGTGGGTCTCCATTTGAACGGCCGATCGAATCGTTCAGAATCGAGATTTATGGAATAATCGATTGCTACAGTGGCCCGGTGTTTGGCTGCCTGGCAAGGAAGCATTGACTGCTGGTGAATGGCATCGGACATTGTTCAGCAGTGAATAGAGGTGCTGCTATATCCGGGGTGACCATCGTCTTTAACTATGTCGACGGCATGGGGAGAGGTCCCAGTCTACCAATGTTTTGAGAGGCACAGCGATGTCGTCATAGTGTGGTGGAAACGTCGAGTACGTCTATACATTAGGGCTAGTAGTGACTAACGGAAATCTGACGGCATAACGGTACGTCACGGACTTATTGGGTCGTCGTGTGTTACCGCTCATGCAATAGTATCGTGGGCCATTTTTCAATAGGACAATGCTCTTTCACACGAGCCACGCGTTCCTACGAACTGTCTGAGTGATGTTAAGGTACTCCAGTGGCCAGAAAGATCCCTAGATCTGTCCCCCATAGAACATGTGTAGGAGCTGCTCAGACTTTAACATTGTTCCAATGGCAGGATCCTCCAACTAGATCTGGATTCTGACGATCTATTGTGCCAGATGGACAGAATTTGTGACTATATCCCTCAGGAGGGCACCCAACAACTCTATCAACCAATGCCAAGCCCAATAACTGCTTGCATAAGGGCCAGAGGTGGTCGAAAGTCTTCCATTTAAATGAATCATTCAATTTTTCTGAAATTGTAATCATTTGTTTACGTGTACATGTACTTCACATCTAACGATTTTCATCCCCTTCGGGATAATTGCTTCGTGGTGTGTTCTTTTTTTCTTCTTTCTTAGAGTTTTTTCCGTGTCAATCTTATTATGCCTATCCTATATCAAATAACTCAAAACTGACATAATTATTATCGTGATTTACTGAGATAACGAAACTATTACAATATATATTTCGTAAGTATGTGGCTCAAGCGATAAATTTTCGTTATATATTCATTGTTTCAGGGTTCAGTCCCCAGTAGCTTCTAGGGCTTTTACACACATTTTGCCGCGCGGGATTAACCGAGCGGTTTCAGGCGCTGCAGTTATGGACTGTGCGGCTAGTCCCAGCGGAGGTTCGAGTCCTCCCTCGGGCATGGGTGTGTGTGTGTTTGTCCTCAGGATAGTTTAGGTTAAGTAATGTGTAAGCTTAGGGACTGATGACCTTCGCAGTTAAGTCCCATAAAATTTCATACATTTGAACATTTTTTTGAACACGCAGTTTACGCTACTGTTTCCCCAGGCTATGTTTAGTGTATGTGAATCTACCCAGCTCGCACCATTGTTCGTATTCCGCTTTACACTATAGATGTTTCAAGTAACTGCTTAGCGTGTGTGAGTTTTTGTTGGAAAAAAGAATAGGCAGCCCATCTGCAATAGCACCACCTGTCGAGGTGGCACAGTGAATAAGCCACCAGACTCGCATTGGGCGCGTGCGGGATTCACATTCATCCAAATTTAAGTTTTCCGTTGTTCTCCTAAGTCGGCTGTAAGGGGTAATTGCCCCAGAGGGGTAAAATTAAATTTTCTGGTAGATAAAACAGAACGCATGCGTTTACGATTAAGTCACCAAACAATTTTAGTTTTAGGCTAATGAGATCTAGATAGAAAACCAATTCCAAAATTTTCAGATATGGGCATTAACGCATGATGCGACGTGATGGACTCCACAGCAAATATACTAAATTACTAACGACATTATCTGTAATACGCGCGCAGCCGGGGATGACAAGAAGCCACAGCCGGTCACTTGCTTGGTGCGGCACGTTCATACTGGCTCCAACGAGCTATAGGCTCAGTTAATGTTCTTCTTTCGTTAGTCCGTCTTTCGGGCCCCAACGAAATTGACGGACATGTGAAGTAAAGGCATTGTTGGTGCCTCCGATTTCACTAGCATTGTTAGACGCGAAACAAAAGAACGTGTGTTAAATTTTTTCTATCCAAGTGTCAACTATTGGGTAAGAAACTGATTGCTGGTTCAGCTTGGAGTGCCAAGATGAAAGGAGCTTCAGAGGCGCAACAGCTGTTAGATTTATGTGTTTGCTGGTTTTCTGTTCGATGTAAGTAGCTGAGTTGTTAGGATGTAAGTCGATCCGTAACTGTCTTTCTTATTTGTAATTGTGTTGCCACTGTGTAGTAATCATGAGACGATCACCATAAATGACATACACAGTTACCAAATGAAACTGTATGGTCCCAGATACCTTTTCAAGTCTCAAACATTTGTTTTGTATATATGCAGCGTGAAACGACGACTGGAAATTTGTACTAAGGCCAAAGCTCGCTAGTGAGCGGGAGATTCAGGTTCGAATCCAGGCCTTGGCACAAATTTTAATTCGTCGCTTCAGTTTGCATGCATACATGATAGATGTCTGAGGGTAGTCCGTGCAGTTGGGCACAGCCACTGGCGTAGTGGTTAGCGCGTCTACCTAGTGAACAGGAGACTCGGGTTCGAATCCTGGTACACACTAAAAATCACTTCAGTTAAAAGATATAAGTAAATTCCACATGTGCTTCAAGCAGGGCCGGCTTAAGGCCCAAAGGACACAAGCCACCGCTTGGAGTGCCAAGCTGAAAGGAGCTTAAGAGGCGCAACAGCTGTTAGATTTATGTGCAGGACGGATCACATATTTTAATAGAGACGGCTTGGGGCGCCATGCTGAGACGGGTGCCGAGGGCATACACGAACAAGATTAGTATACCGTGTGTATCTCAGATAGTAGCGAAAACTGAAACTGGAGAAAGTGTCGGAGAGAAAAAGGGGGTTGCGAAATGAAAAATCACTTGTGTGGAAAAATGTTCTCGAGCCGGCACTGTCTTCAAGCCAGCTTTGGCTGCGAAATAGAAGTTGCGGACACAGTTTTATGGGGCACAATCCTAGATGAAAGCTTGTGAAGTAGAGGAAATTTAGGTCGAGGAAAATTCTTATAGAAATCTGAGACATTTTCTTACATTTTTGCAATCAACATAAAAAGAGACAACATTCGCAGGGCACGGAGGCGCTTTGCTGACGATCAAGGCTAAAATAAATATAGCTTTTGGTCATGCCTCGAAAGACAGCTCAGTTTATACTACATACCATACCACTGTTTGTCCATCCCATTTCATCACGACTTCTGTGCTAGCCAAGGCGCCTCCTGAACGCGCCTGATATACACTCCTGGAAATTGAAATAAGAACACCGTGAATTCATTGTCCCAGGAAGGGGAAACTTTATTGACACATTCCTGGGGTCAGATACATCACATGATCACACTGACAGAACCACGGGCACATAGACACAGGCAACAGAGCATGCACAATGTCGGCACTAGTACAGTGTATATCCACCTTTCGCAGCAATGCAGGCTGCTATTCTCCCATGGAGACGATCGTGGAGATGCTGGATGTAGTCCTGTGGAACGGCTTGCCATGCCATTTCCACCTGGCGCCTCAGTAGGACCAGCGTTCGTGCTGGACGTGCAGACCGCGTGAGACGACGCTTCATCCAGTCCCAAACATGCTCAATGGGGGACAGATCCGGAGATCTTGCTGGCCAGGGTAGTTGACTTACACCTTCTAGAGCACGTTGGGTGGCACGGGAGACATGCGGACGTGCATTGTCCTGTTGGAACAGCAAGTTCCCTTGCCGGTCTAGGAATGGTAGAACGATGGGTTCGATGACGGTTTGGATGTACCGTGCACTATTCAGTGTCCCCTCGACGATCACCAGTGGTGTACGGCCAGTGTAGGAGATCGCTCCCCACACCATGATGCCGGGTGTTGGCCCTGTGTGCCTCGGTCGTATGCAGTCCTGATTGTGGCGCTCACCTGCACGGCGCCAAACACGCATACGACCATCATTGGCACCAAGGCAGAAGCGACTCTCATCGCTGAAGACGACACGTCTCCATTCGTCCCTCCATTCACGCCTGTCGCGACACCACTGGAGGCGGGCTGCACGATGTTGGGGCGTGAGCGGAAGACGGCCTAACGGTGTGCGGGACCGTAGCCCAGCTTCATGGAGACGGTTGCGAATGGTCCTCGCCGATACCCCAGGAGCAACAGTGTCCCTAATTTGCTGGGAAGTGGCGGTGCGGTCCCCTACGGCACTGCGTAGGATCCTACGGTCTTGGCGTGCATCCGTGCGTCGCTGCGGTCCGGTCCCAGGTCGACGGGCACGTGCACCTTCCGCCGACCACTGGCGACAACATCGATGTACTGTGGAGACCTCATGCCCCACGTGTTGAGCAATTCGGCGGTACGTCCACCCGGCCTCCCGCATGCACACTATACGCCCTCGCTCAAAGTCCGTCAACTGCACATACGGTTCACGTCCACGCTGTCGCGGCATGCTACCAGTGTTAAAGACTGCGATGGAGCTCCGTATGCCACGGCAAACTGGCTGACACTGACGGCGGCGGTGCACAAATGCTGCGCAGCTAGCGCCATTCGACGGCCAACACCGCGGTTCCTGGTGTGTCCGCTGTGCCGTGCGTGTGATCATTGCTTGTACAGCCCTCTCGCAGTGTCCGGAGCAAGTATGGTGGGTCTGACACACCGGTGTCAATGTGTTCTTTTTTCCATTTCCAGGAGTGTAGATGCGTAGCTTGTGACAGCATTCCTCTTGTAAAGCTTAGTATGCACTGATTCATTCTTCAGACTCAATGCTGCAATTTTTGTCAGGAACGCTTTGTGGCAGATGTTTCATCCCTGCCACACAAAGAATCGTGTCCACATATAAGTCTGATTTAAGGAAAGCAGGAAGCTGTAGGTTGAGTCATCTGTTGCGCTGCTGAAAAACCTTTTTACGTAAACGAAGCAAAGCTGCATCCCTTACTGAACAAGCTTTTCGGAAGACGTTTTACTTTTTGCATGAAAAATTAAAAACCAAATATTTTGAATTTATATGATTTTTCGCTATGCAGTCGTTCTCAAACGACTGCGGGGCACATATTGGCTAAAAATATTTCAATCTTTCGTATCTTATAGTCTTACATTGCAACTTGATGATGAATGGCATCATTTTCGTGATTGGTCATACTTACTACTTCAAAGTCAAGTAACTCACTGCCTATTCTTCGAAGAACTTTCAGTGAATTACGATTGCGAAGTGCGAGTGCTAATGTTGGGGTAGCAGAAATTGCACACACGAGAGTTTACAGTTTTAAACATGGCTGTTACTCAGCAACCGTATACTGGTTTCGACATAGGTTTATATAGCCAACTGCTTGCACATAACTGGTAGTTACACTGACCTAGGTTCCGACACCTACCAGGGATGTCTTCATCACAATGAAATTTTGATAAATCGTATAACATAACACGTAGAAACCTAGGTATGACAAAAAAATCTGCTGACTTCCGGACGCAAACCGAAATGAGTCGAAGAAATTTCCATTTTACATGTTGTTGTTGTGGTCTTCAGTCCTGAGACTGGTTTGATGCAGCTCTCCATGCTACTCTATCCTGTGCAAGCTTTTTCATCTCCCAGTACCTACTGCAACCTACATCCTTCTGAATCTGCTTAGTGTATTCATCTCTTGGTCTCCCTCTACGATTTTTACCCTCCACACTGCCCTCCAATACTAAATTGGTGATCCCTTGATGCCTCAGAACATGTCCTACCAACCGATCCCTTCTTCTGGTCAAGTTGTGCCACAAACTTCTCTTCTCCCCAATCCTATTCAATACTTCCTCATTAGTTATGTGATCTACCCATCTAATCTTCAGCATTCTTCTGTAGCACTACATTTCGAAAGCTTCCATTCTCTTCTTGTCCAAACCATTTATCGTCAATGTTTCACTTCCATACATGGCTACACTCCATACGAATACTTTCAGAAATGACTTCCTGACACTTAAATCAATACTGGATGTTAACAAATTTCTCTTCTTCAGAAACGCTTTCCTTGCCAATGCCAGCCTACATTTTATATCCTCTCTACTTCGACCATCATCAGTTATTTTGCTCCCCAAATAACAAAACTCCTTTACTACTTTAAGTGACTCATTTCCTAATCTAATTCCCTCAGCATCACCCGACTTAATTAGACTACATTCCATTATCCTTGTTTTGCTTTTGTTGATGTTCATCTTATATCCTCCTTTCAAGACACTGTCCATTCCATTCAACTGCTCTTGCAAGTCCTTTGCTGTCTCTGACAGAATTACAATGTCACCGGCGAACCTCAAAGTTTTTATTTCTTCTCCATGAATTTTAATACCTACTCCGAATTTTTCTTTTGTTTCCTTTACTGCTTGCTCAATATACAGATTGAACAACATCGGGGAGAGGCTACAACCCTGTCTTACTCCCTTCCCAACCACTGCTTCCCTTTCATGTCCCTCGACTCTTATAACTGCCATCTGGTTTCTGTACAAATTGTAAATAGCCTTTCGCTCCCTGTATTTTACCCCTGCCACCTTTAGAATTTGAAAGAGAGTATTCCAGTCAACATTGTCAAAAGCTTTCTCTAAGTCTACAAATGCTAGAAACGTAGGTTTGCCTTTCCTTAATCTTTCTTCTAAGATAAGTCGTAAGGTCAGTATTGCCTCACGTGTTCCAGTGTTTCTACGGAATCCAAACTGATCTTCCCCGAGGTTGGCTTCTACTAGTTTTTCCATTCGTCTGTAAAGAATTCGTGTTAGTATTTTGCAGCTGTGACTTATTAAGCTGATAGTTCGGTAATTTTCACATCTGTCAACACCTGCTTTCTTTGGGATTGGAATTATTATATTCTCCTTGAAGTCTGAGGGTATTTCGCCTGTTTCATACATCTTGCTCACCAGATGGTAGAGTTTTGTCAGGACTGGCTCTCCCACGGCCGTCAGTAGTTCCAATGGAATATTGTCTACTCCGGGGGCCTTGTTTCGACTCAGGTCTTTCAGTGCTCTGTCAAACTCTTCACGCAGTATCGTATCTCCCATTTCATCTTCATCTACATCCTCTTCCATTTCCATAATAGTGTCCTCAAGTACATCGCCCTTGTATAGACCCTCTATATACTCCTTCCACCTTTCTGCTTTCCCTTCTTTGCTTAGAACTGGGTTTCCATCTGAGCTCTTGATATTCATACAAGTTGTTCTCTTATCTCCAAAGGTCTCTTTAATTTTCCTGTAGGCGGTATCTATCTTACCCCTAGTGAGATAGGCCTCTACATCCTTACATTTGTCCTCTAGCCATCCCTGCTTAGCCATTTTGCACTTCCTGTCGATCTCATTTTTGAGACGTTTGTATTCCTTTTTGCCTGTTTCACTTACTGCATTTTTATATTTTCTCCTTTCATCAATTAAATTCAATATTTCTTCTGTTACCCAAGGATTTCTACTAGCCCTCGTCTTTTTACCTACTTGATCGTCTGCTGCCTTCACTACTTCATCCCTCAAAGCTACCCATTCTTCTTCTACTGTATTTATTTCCCCCATTCCTGTCAATTGCTCCCTTATGCTCTCCCTGAATCTCTGTACAACCTCTGGTTCTTTTAGTTTATCCAGGTCCCATCTCCTTAAATTCCCACCTTTTTGCAGTTTCTTCAGTTTTAATCTACAGGTCATAACCAATAGATTGTGGTCAGAGTCCACATCTGCCCCTGGAAATGTCTTACAATTTAAAACCTGGTTCCTAAATCTCTGTCTTACCATTATATAATCTATCTGAAACCTTTTAGTATCTCCAGGGTTCTTCCATGTATACAAACTTCTTTCATGATTCTTAAACCAAGTGTTAGTTATGATTATGTTGTGCTCTGTGCAAAATTCGACCAGGCGGCTTCCTCTTTCATTTCTGTCCCCCAATCCATATTCACCTACTATGTTTCCTTCTCTCCCTTTTCCTACACTCGAATTCCAGTCACCCATGACTATTAAATTTTCGTCTCCCTTCACAATCTGAATAATTTCTTTTATTTCATCATACATTTCTTCAATTTCTTCGTCATCTGCAGAGCTAGTTGGCATATAAACTTGTACTACTGTAGTAGGCGTGGGCTTCGTATCTATCTTGGCCACAATAATGCGTTCACTATGCTGTTTGTAGTAGCTTACCCGCATTCCTATTTTCCTATTCATTATTAAACCTACTCCTGCATTACCCCTATTTGATTTTGTGTTTATAACCCTGTAGTCACCTGACCAGAAGTCTTGTTCCTCCTCCCACCGAACTTCACTAATTCCCACTATATCTAACTTCAACCTACCCATTTCCCTTTTTAAATTTTCTAACCTACCTGCCCGATTAAGGGATCTGACATTCCACGCTCCGATCCGTAGAACGCCAGTTTTCTTTCTCCTGATAACGACATCCTCTTGAGTAGTCCCCGCCCGGAGATCCGAATGGGAGACTATTTTACCTCCGGAATATTTTACCCAAGAGGACGCCATCATCATGTAATCATACAGTAAAGCTGCATGCCCTCGGGAAAAATTACGGCTGTAGTTTCCCCTTGCTTTCAGCCGTTCGCAGTACCAGCACAGCAAGGCCGTTTTGGTTATTGTTACAAGGCCAGATCAGTCAATCATCCAGACTGTTGCCCTTGCAACTACTGAAAAGGCTGCTGCCCCTCTTCAGGAACCACACGTTTGTCTGGCCTCTCAACAGATACCCCTCCGTTGTGGTTGCACCTACGGTACGGCTATCTGTATCGCTGAGGCACGCAAGCCTCCCCACCAACGGCAAGGTCCGTGGTTCATGGGTACTATCCCGCTGAAAAAAGGTCAGCGTATCTATTCAAATTCTAAGGTCACTTTAGAAACTTTTTGATATGTTTTTCCATTTTGCTAGAATGTAAATCTTTGTATATCTTAAACCAATATTTGCAAGATACGCATTTCCCTCTTTTTTTTTTTTTTTTTTTAAAAACCATCTTGCAAATAACACTGTAAACAACACAGATAAGATTATGTTGCTTCTCACCCACTCAACCACACACCTGAATGACAGTCAGTCAGATTAATGTTACCAATTCCAACTAACTACATAACCTACCGAATTGCATGCATTACCTGGAATTGCCAGCCTGAAAATTTAATCTACTACCTCTTTGCAATATTAGCAATAGCACTAATTTTTACTTAGATTAATTGGAATTAGAGTAAAAAAAGTTTCTCCATAATAATTTCAGTTAGGGATGTGTCACGTACTGATTCCGATTCCACAATTCCAAGAATCAGGGATTCTCTAGGAATCTACTAGTATAGGAATCTAAAAATTCCAGTCTTGGACATCTATTCTTTGGTATTAAATCTTTATTATGTTTGTGTTCTCATTCTATCTTCACAGCAGTGAATTCATATAAAAGCAAATAAACAAAGGAGCAAAATAGAAAACTATAACCTGTCTCAAATGTTGCTACATTTTACAATAAACTTTTTTCACTGAAAACAATGTAACATTTGAGATTACTTTTATCATCAGCTGTTTAATACATTCAGTAAATTCTGTTATCAATAATCATTCTTCAATAATATTCAGAGATGTGACATGGATTATAAAGCAATGACCCAAGGACTTTTTTTTTATACCAGCTTATTAACACAAGCCCTTCTGTGGTACAGCAAGTTGGAATGCTAAACACACGCATGCACGCACGCACTCTCCTCTCCCATCGTTCGTGCAAGGAGATGTCTCCAGCGGTGAGATCAACTTCTCGAAACCAAATAGACTGTGATGTAGTTAAAGATCTCAGACTGGTTGCATGATGTAGTGGATAACATGATAATTTCACATGCAGCTGGTTGTAGGTTTGAATCTTGTTAGGAGCAGGAAATTTTTTATTTTTTTAATCTTTATCAAAACAAATGATCACTATTCTTATTCAATTAATTAGATTAACTGTATTTTTGTTTCTGTCCCTTTGTCACATAATTTTAATCACTGTATGAACTTTTCATTTGTTTCAGTTTTCTTTATATCATTCTTTTTCCAATTGGAATTTTTGTGAATGTTAAGTTAAATATTTATTGAAAATTACGATCTATCAGTAAAACAGCAAAAGACGAAATAACCTACCTATGTTGACTGTCCAGTGGTGTGAAAAAATGTATATTAGGTTACCAGACATGAAATTGTTTTGCACAATAATCATCATACAAACATTAAAACATAATCTAAATTCCTATTGCACTATGGATGAAACAACACATATGAAAACGTAGATGAAAGAAGGGTTTCTAAGTTCAATGAAATTTGAGGAAAAATAGAAATAGAAGTAATGACTGCAATAACCTGGACAAAAAACATGATGATGATAAAACAACATAGAGAAAAGAAATGTCATAGACTCGATGGACTCTAATAGCTAAAGATTTTCAAGCATATTTCTAAGAACGATGGCCTCATCCTCAATGAACAGTTACAACTATGTAATAATTTTTTTTCCATGGCACCATCCACTGCTCGCAGAATTTTGATTCTTCTATTTTTTAACTATATTTTCTGGTTTCGAAACATCATTTTCTTCTAGTCTCATAGATATGTTCTGCTGAAATTACTTCATGCATATATTTTCTGGATTGTGCAACTGTTTGTAAAATTTTTCTATATCATTCTGTCTTTTACTTAATAGTAATTTCTGTAAAGCCTAACAGATGGCTGTGTTATACTTAATTTGCTAGACTATTGCGTATTTTCAAAAAGACATTAAGCTTTATTTCTTTGTATTTTGCTTTTAAAATTAAGTGTCTTTTTTTCAGTTATTTCTGTTATAATATTGGGCACATGTCACTGTCCGCCCCTGATAGGCGGCGCAACTCCTATCGTTTTCGTGGCAGAAATGTAAGCTACTGGGGCAATCAGTCTGATGTCGTTCCCAGCGGGTCACACGTGGCAAAGGCTAGGACGTTTTATTTCACTTTTGACTTGAGCATAGCTGCTCTAAATTTTGGTTCAAATGGCTCTGAGCACTATGGGACTTAACTGCTGTGCTCACCAGTCCCCTAGAACTTAGAACTACTTAAACCAAACTAACCTAAGGACACCACACACATCCATGCCCGAGGCAGGATTCGAACCTGCGACCGTAGCGGTCGCGCGGTTCCAGACTGTAGCGCCTAGAACCGCTCGGCCACCCCGGCTGGCCTCTAAGTTTTGACCATTGCTTTGCTTTTTAGCAACGTAATTTTACGTAAATACTCTTTGTACGTCATGAAAATTGTCATCTTGGTTAATTTGTTTTTGTCATACTTAATTTTCTGTGTATTATTTCATAGGTTTTTATCAAAATTTCGTTCTGATGAAGACACCCCTAGTAGGTATCGGAACCTGTGTAGATGTAGCTACCAGTTATGTGCAACCGGTTGGCTGTATAGTCCTATGTTGCCACCTGAAAGTGCTGTATTTTTTCGAAGTTCGTCACTCCACCATCTGTACAAGTCTATCGAAATATTCTGTAGTCATCCGCAAGAAATTTCTTAATCCAGTGCCATTATGCGTTTTTACGGTATCAAGAAGATTGTGCCCATGTCTGTTTCCTTCTTTAAGGGGGCCACGAAGCCACCAACACTCATGAGCAGTGCTACTTTATGACTGGTGCAGATGGCTGCGATTGAAATGTGGCTAACATATCGAAATTATGTTTTCATGATCTTAACTGACCTATTACCTCTTTCTCGCCAGTGAATATTAGTTTACTAGTCTTACACATAATTTGAAAGTCTCCAAACAAATAACATCTGACCACTTGAAGGCGCGTCCACACGGAGGACGCACCACGCCGAACACATACGGCCTGATGCCGAAGAGTTCGCGCGCACTGAGTTTGGACGGGGCTAAGCCACGCATGGTTGTTGCGGTTGGAGCCCTTGCTGAGCCACTGCAGGAGCGAGTCATGTTCGCAAATACCGCATTTACTGTGCAGTAGTGTCACAAAATAAAAACAGGGAACAGCCGTCGTCAGCAGGTAACACCAGGGTTAAAAACTAGCGGAATGTACGGCGAAAGTAACCTTTTCATTGAACAGCTTGCTAGCAAAAATAGACCGTCGAAAATTTTACACACAATGCCGTTCGAAGGCTTTAAGTGTCTGTTGTATGTAAAGCATGATTAACAGGAACAAATTGTACGACTGCAATATATCGCAAAGAATTTGGCAATAGCTTTCTCGCAGCTTTAGACATGCTGTGACTTGAACGTTGTGGGAACGCAGTGCAGTATTCACTTGTCGCTGCATTCGCAGTGTTCTGCTGCACTGAGTCTGAGAATCCTGTTTAAACTGGGATTCAAAACGTCTGCGACATACTGTCCGCAAGCACCAGATTCAGAATACAGTGTCACACATTCAAGACACTATGTCGTGGACTCACCTGAGTTGCAGTCCACACGCAGCTCTGCGATATTGAGTCGCAGCTTCGAGTCGCAGAGTGCTCTAGGCTTAAGAGTACTACAGTGTATGCCTTTATTATTTCCGGCCTCTTTTCCATTGACGTAAACTTCCGATGAACAAAGTATAGCAACACTACACTGTCCAGTCTCCTTAATTTGACTACCACCTATGTTCGACCTCAAGTTGCAGTAACGACTTACGGACGCCAAGTGGCAATATTAGCACCGTGTTGGGGGACGCGGAAAACAGTGCAGTCGTTCTCGCAATGCGGAAACGGAGAGATTTCTCTGACGTCCAGTAGGGCATCGTCAGTGACTTTCGGACCAAGGATGGAATCATTTGCGAAATGGGTAAGTTTTTAAACTGTTCCCGTGCCGTCGCGGTTAAATTATATCGTGCGTGACTAAATGGCGCTATACAAAGCCGATGCCGAGACAACTGTGATGCACCACATGGCATAGAAACCAAGGATGTACGGTGTGTACCGACGAATAGACGTGCAACTGTAGAACAGTTGACTGCTCAGATGAACCAGAGGGCTACCAATAGTGTCTCCTCAACGATCGTTCAGCCGAATGTTGCTGCGTATGGGCCTCCGCTGCAGGCGCGTGGTTCATGCAGCTACACTGACAACTGTTCGTCGGCTACGTAGGCTGGAATTTGCACGCCAGTACCTCAGCTGGACGACCTCTGAGTGGCGACAGGTGGCCTTTTCAGATGAATCATGTTTTATGCCCCATTTGACAGATGGTCGTTGGTGCGTAAAGCGAGAAACGTCTGAAAGCAAACATCCCGCTTGCTTATGACCCGGGGAATGTTTTCGTGGCACTCCCTGGGTGATCTCATCGCTTTGGAAGGATGAATAGATCAACACGAGTGTACATCTCTCCTTAGGGAACTTTGTCAAATTTCGTCCAATATTTGATCAAATCTAGGGCCTCGCTGTAGATTTGATCAAAGAAGTCGCTTGTCTTCTGTTCACTGCAGTGTGACATGTTACCACATGGAGCGCGAGCATCGCTGCAGCATTCTGTCGTCTGTAGTGTTTTTATAAACATTGCCGGTAAATACAATTGGTGTATGCCGACAACTACAAAATTAATAGAGATGTATGAACCTGATGAGGCACTTTACAACGTGAGGCACGCTGAATACAAAACTGACCTGACCTAACCTAAACTAACCAACCTAACCTAACCTAACTTAACCTAACCCTCCCCTGTAGCAAGGAATCGGAGTGTTACAGTGAGCCTGTCTTTTGCAGATGTAGCAGTTCTCAAGTGAATATTGTGCTTTTTGATATGAGGACACACTTCATTGAGCAAATTCGAAAATGTATGCTCATCCATTCTTAAGTAATTGATGTTCGACTTGACGTCCTCCACTATAAGCTCACGTAACAAGTTTTGTTGAATACTTTTATCGTGTCGTCGTAAAACCCACGGCTTCATCCAGGTATGTTTCCTTTTTTTTCCCCCGCTTCTCTTCCGCATGTGCACACAGTGCAATTGTGGTACATGCAACTGCTGCGGTTAATAACAAGTTGTTGTTGTCAGCAATCTTGAACTTTGACGAAAAGTATAATGACGGTGTAGTACCCCTTCTAGCGCTACGTCAAAGATCTTTGTCAAATACCTCAGAAGTAAAGTCGCATAGTGCTCAGAGCCATTTGTCAAATATATTTGACGGAATATTTGATCACATCTTTGATCAAATCTTTGACAAAGAAATTTGATAGTGTAATACCGGCCTTAGGGGCCATGTGCATCCGAACATGTAGTTTGTTTTTCCTCCCCATGATGGCATTTACTAGCTGGACAATGCAGCGTGTCACACAGTTCGCAGTGTACGTGCGTGGTTCGAAGAGCGCTAGGATAAGTTTACCGTACTCCCTTTGCACCAGACTCCCCGGATTTAAACCCAATAGAGAATCCATGCGTCTACTGCGATCGGGCTGTTCACACCATGGATCCTCAACCGAGAAATCTGACGAAGATGGCCACTGCACTGGTGTCGGCATGGCTCCACATCCCTTCCATAACCTCTCTGACACTCTTTGTGAACGTCTCGCAGCGGTCCTCGCTGCAAAAGATGGTTATTCAGGCATTTGACAGGTGGTCACATTAATGTGAGTGGCCAGTTACGTTCATGATTTTGACATTATGTCTGTGTGCTGGTAAATAAATAATATGAGCAACATGCAAATACGTATACACTTCACGGTGCTGCAGGTGCGTCATAATAAATTCAGGCGAAACGTGTAGAGCAATTCAGTTGCAAATGGACGTAACCACATACCGACCAATATAGTAAACATCATTTGTTTTGTATTCTTGATTGATAATATTACATTTCAGACTCACATCTTTCAAAAATGCTTTATGGTGTGCTTCTTCTATTGTGTCTCACTGTTTAGAGGCACAAAACGCGTGGGTGTTTTCAGCTCGTTACTAAATGCAAATAAGTAGGAGGCCGAGTTCATAAGAGCTGAAGGAGTCCAGGTTGCAATAATATGCGGTACGGCACACTGTTAGAGAGAAGGATTAATATTCAAGAAACTCATAGTACAAAAAAATTACTTATCTTTAGTAGTTTGTAGGACTGCAGCTGCGGCTATCAACTAAATCTCAAAAAAAATGTTCAAATGTGTGTGAAATCTTATGGCACTTAACTGCTAAGGTCTTCAGTCCCTAAGCTTACACACTACTTAACCAAAATGATCCTAAGGACAAACACACACACACACACCCATGCCCGAGGGAGGACTCGAACCTCCGGCGGGATCAGCCGCACAGTCCATGACTGCAGCCCTTAGACCGCCTTTTTTTTTATCGTTGTGTTCGGTCATTGCGGACGTCTCAAGATATCCTGTTCAAGTTCGGTGGTTGATCCTTCCACTCAGTTTTTTGTTACAGAGGCCAACTGGCTCTCTGGCCGAACACGCTGAGCTACCGTGCCGGCGACCGCTCGGCTAATCCCCCGCGGCAACTAAATCTCAAAACATGGAATACCGTGAACTAATACAACGTATTCTCAGGGACTAAGTCTGATGGGCCCTCCTCAGATAATCAATGCAAACAGAACTGGCTGAGGGCCGATTATGAAATCTCAAAACATGGAATATCATGAACTAATACAACGTATTCTCAGGGACTAAGTCTGATGGGCCCTCCTCAGATAATCAATGCAAACAGAACTGGCTGAGGGCCGATTATGAAAGTGCGTCTGCCTAGCTTGAAATCTAGCTAAGAAGTGAACGAGGCACACTCCAGTTCCGTCGAGCTGCAGAGCCCGCTAGAGTGCGCTGTGCTCGGCAGACGACGGGCTGCCAACCTTGCGTTGGCGCGGCGTTGTAGTAGTATCTATCTGTGGCAATGATAGTACATCTTCTTCTGAAGGAGTAGAATTTCAGATAATTTTCCCTTTTTTCAGGCGTCGTGACTCATGGAAAAAGGTTTCATACGAAGAAGCTCTTCTGCAATGTGGTTTTACCATGGTACTTGATAAAGCTAAATAAAAGCTAAAGCGTGCTCTGTGCAGTAATGTGCTAACAAGAGAGTGTACGAAACCCAGCATGTTAAAACACCACTTTGAAAGAAGTCAGGCTGAGTTCACTTGAAAAGACATTGAAGTCTTCAAACGCAAAGAAGCTGTATTGAAAATTTCACGCATGGATTCATCAAGCTAATTTTTCCAGTTAACAGAAGTTGCTCCTGAAGCTTCAAACCGAGTAGATCTTCGAATCTCTGAAACCAAGAAACCTCATTCAGTACGAGAGGATCTCGTCAAGCCTTGCTTACTAGATGCAATGAAGCTCGCTCTAGGAGAGCAACATCCTGAAAAGATAAACAAGATATCTCCTTATTGCAACATAATCAAAAGTCGTATCGACGACAAATAAAGAGTACTTAACGAAATAAGATCAAGTCATTTGTTTTTACTGCATTTAGATGAGTTTACCGACATTGTATCTTGTTGGTTCCATTCATAAAAGATGAAGGCGTGGTAAAAGGAAACTAGCTTTCAGAATCATTGAAGAGTACTATATGCGGAGGCCGGCCGCTGTGGCTGAGCCGTTCTAGGCGATTCAGTACGGAACCGCGCGACCACCACGGTCGCAGGTTCGAATCCTGCCTCGGGCATGGATGTGTATTATGTCCTTAGGTTAGTTAGGTTTAAGTAGTTCTATTTGTAGTGGACTGATGACCTCAGATGTTAAGTCCCATAGTGCACAGAACCTTTTTTTTTTTTTTTTTTTTTTACTATTTGCAGAGAAGCTGTCTTCCTATTATGTAAGAATTGATTGAACCTAGTAGGTGTATGCCCAGATGGAGCAACTTCCATGTTGCGCTTTCGCTCTGGTTACCACATTGATGAAAGAAGTTGCCCGAAATGCAGCGTTTAGCCACTGCGTTACCCATCGTTACGATTCGGCAGCAAGAACACTTCCACCTCTTTTGTTAAATGTAATCATTCACGTAGTGAATATTTTTGACCACATCCGAGGTAGTGCGAGAAACACAAGAATTCTCAATGATTTGTTCAAATAGGTTGGAGCCAAATTCGATGTCCTCTTGTTTCAAACAATAGTACGATGGCTATTAAGCGGCAAGGTGTTGCATATAATGTTCGAGCTTCGGCAAGAAATTGTTCTGTTTCTAGAAATGGAGTGAAAGACAAAGGATAAAGACTTACACGCCAAAGTAACAGATAATACATGGTGTTCAGAAATTCCCGTTACAGACTTCTGGGACTTGTAGAGGGAGTAAGTGGATGGGAAATTGATTAGACGTGACACAGTACATCACTGTTCAACAATTCCACTCATTAATAACCAAAGAAATCGCTCGTGTACTCTTTGACGTGGTAGGGTGTCTTCAACCTGGCGTTCGGTTCTAGGCGCTACAGTCTGGAACCGTGCGACCGCTATGGTCGCAGGTTCGAATCCTGCCTCGGCCATGGGTGTGTGTGATGTCCTTGGGTTAGATAGGTTTAAGTAGTTCTAAGTTCTAGTGGACTGATGACCTTAGAAGTTAAGTCCCATAGTGCTCAGAGCCATTTGAACCGTTTTTCTTCAACCTGGTGCAGTATAGCCCCTTCCAATTCGGATCTGCGGCGTCTCCTTGGAGCACCACTGTCATGCCTGCTGTTGGTGAAGTTACCTTCTCTTACGCCGTTGAGTAATTGTAGCGAAAAGGGTATGCGATGGAGTCGGATGTTGTGGAGAACGATCTTGATAAAGACGACGATCAGCTCTTCCGTTACCGTGAGCCTCGCCATTCAGAAGGATTATGTCGGTGTATTCTGCAAATGTGTACTCACAGACAAGTGAATGAGGCTCGAACCAGGTCAGAGATGTAGGAGACATGTCACATGACAGCAGTCGATCCGACGTAACCACATACCAACATGACTATCCTGTTGCATACCCACCTAGCAAATATTTTTTCAAACGGCTGTAACAAGGAAACGGGCAGGGTTTGATATTCAAAATATTATGTCCTCATTCCCATCTACGTGTTGTGGAAGTTTGTAACTGGGATGTACGAACACCCTCTATACTTATTTCCAAAGTAACGTATCTTTCTTCGAGGAAATAAATACGCTTTAACCTCTGTTCGCAAAGAATTGCGGTGAATATTTTGACAGACTGAGACAAAGTTGACAATCTTCTTCACAGACTGGAGCTTTACCAAAGTAGGTCTGATGTTCAGGACATTTCGATACTTCCAGAACTCATAGTGATTTTCGACACCAACAGTCAAAAATACCCATTCACATATGAAATGACTCAGCAGTTGTGATCAGTCATAAACTCTATCAATAATTACTTTTCTGAAGTGGAGACTCGACAAGTAAATGCCTCGGTTTTAAGACCAGTTTCAGTGTGTAAAGGAATATTTCCAAGTATTGAAGTTCTATCAAAACAAGAATTTCGTGGACTACTTGAAGTCAAGACACTGATAATAGATTTCTCTAAGACAAAACTAGCAACATTTTGGAGAAGTGGGGGTGACGATTATCCATTATCATACCAAAAAAACCTCAAGTATACTGATTCGATTCTCCACAACTCATAGGTATGAAATTAAATTTACGACCATGGTGACAATGAAAACAAATGTAATGAACCGACTAAAGGGAACACGATATACGATGTGCATTGGCCGATATCAAATGGAATATAGTTAAGATTGTTGGAAATATGCAATACCAACCATCTCAATGACTTTCATTGCTTCTTGGGTTAATGTAACACCTAAAAATCATTTAATTTTAACTGTTGAACATTAACAAATATTACGTAATTTCCCCCAATTTTCAAAATATAATTACTCAGACAATTTTTTAATCAGATATTCAACTGTATTGGAAGTACTGGATCCCATATGATCTCGTTCAGGTGTAATGGTCTCGAGAAGGTAGGGAGCCACTGTCCTGAGTCGCTTAAGGCGTCTGTCGGACTAATTTCATTGAATAAAAATAAGAAAAAAACACCACGATCAATTCCCCTCCCCAGCCTCGTACAATCCGTCCTTGCACTCCACCATCGATGAACGCATCGTCGACGGGATTGATTTCCCTTCTTGCTTCCAATAATATCGTGTCTATTAATACGCAGCAGTGTTAAGATTATTTCATCGTTTTGACACTTTGATTTTTACATTCAAATGGAATATCATAATATTTATCTTCAGCATAAACAAAACGTATATTTCAGTTATTGTGTATTTTCAATAGGGTTTGCATACTGTGTACATTCATGGAGGAATAACATATCACAAATAAAAATATAGGGAATCACATTTTCAGACATTACAATACGTTAAATTCTACTAAATACGTATTTTATGAGGCTTCTCTCTTATTCTGACATGACATAAATGAAATACAATCGTGCAGAATTCTACCTCCCTCCCTCCCTCCCTCCCTCCCTCCCTCCCTCCCTCTCCCTCTCTCCCTCCCTCTCCCTCTCTCCCTCTCCCCCTCTCTCCCTCTCCCCACCCCCTTTCACACATACACACACACACACGCGCACAGAGAGAGAGAGAGAGAGAGAGAGAGAGAGAGAGAGAGAGAGAGAGAGAGAGGTGTGGGGTGTGTGGGCGGAGGCAAAGAGACTTTGTCAGCAGCGCAGAGTGCAGCAAATGGGAATTATTTTGCCGAATGAATCCTGCGTAATATTAAACAAAAGCAGCCAGCAAGTTTATTTCGCTTTCATTAAACAGTAACCGACATGTGGCACCGCTTTTATGGACGCCATGCTGTTGAGCCTGAATTCCTAGTACAGTAAAATTAACCAGTAACGTTTCTTTGTGAGGAAACTTGGGTAAAACTTGGGACTCTGCGCGAAATATATGGAGAGACCTCGACAAAATCGATAGAAAAACACTTGCACTCATTCTCCGTAGAAGATAGTACTTACTATCTCGTGCAGTCCTATAGAGTGGCAGTACCCTTGGTTTCACTCATTTACTCACCCCTTTTAGGAGCTACCTAGCTTGCACCCAAATATGCTACTGAAAGATAACCTAGTTTGCAAAACAATTGCAATATAGATAAAAGAATATGATCAAATTCATAACCTGTGGTAAACAGATATGTTGAAAACTAGCGTCACAAAAGGGAGAAGAAGGAACATCTCCACAATGACAAACAGCCGCCTCACATGGGAAGCCACATTACTTTGTGCTTGTTGTGGTTCGTACAACTGCAGACCCCAGGGACTTCGACATCGGCCATATTACTTCGTGTCCTTGAGTGTGGGTTTCAAATTTGGACACTCTTCTAACGAGCTGGGAGCATCTCGTCATGTATCACCCTAATCTATTGTTTTTGACGGACAATGAAGACTTTCACTCATGACAAGAAGTAGAACCTGGACCTTATTCGTGAATCAACAGATGATACCCATATGCGGAGCATATTTACGACAAACCTGCTTTGCCGCTCTGCGACACTGCAGGTGCGATGTCTAGAGTTACAGTGCGAGCTAGGCAATGGACTTTGTCGCAAGGCTTTGATATTAAGCAGTCGAAAGGAAGGAAAGGAGATTAGCTTTTAACGCCCCCTCGACACCGAGTGCATTGGAGACAAAACGAGAGGGAGAAACTAACGGGTCATGACTCGCCGGTGTTTCCGCCGGTTTCCCGAATGGAACAAACGTTGATCCTGTGGCTCGGTAATAATAGTCTATTCATGATACTATTATTAAATTATCAGGTGCGGTGTTGTGACTCATGAATAATAAAGTACACGAAATAGTTCCTCGTCGAGCTAGTTGCTTCTCCTATATTCTGAAACTTGAGCAACAAATACTTAAACCATCATGGGGATCGGAGAAGTATGTATTGTCTCCCCAAAGTACAGTTGAAAAGTGTCATATAGAGACAATCTCTCGGTCCTATTTAAATAACAGTGTCTAGAGAAAAACAGTCGACTAACGAAAGTAGAGCTGATATAACCTCTCACGATTTCTCTGCGTCATTAAAAGTGCACTTTTGAGAGTTCAGCCAAGTTGTTGATTTCAGTTTCCTGCACGACCCATCAGTCTTCTTCAGGTGCTGAGAGGTGTGAAGTACTCGCTGTCTGGACTCCAACCATACTCTAATATATTTTAGGTGCCACGCCACTATTTATAGCCCGAGTTCGACTCACGGTGCCTTACACGCCCTTTGATAAGAATAGGTTGTTTGTTTGTTTTCCGGATCCAGTCCACGGAACGCACGTTCTGTCAGCGTTTCCCAGTTCTTGTGGATTAGACGGTTATGGTGATCTTAATAAACTTGATGACAATAGTTATTGACTGGCAATTTACAGATCTTGAATTTACAGATCCGGACTATCCAGTCAACTACTAGATATTCTAGAACGCCGACTCCGCTCAACTGAGACAGTCTCCAGACAAACTAGAGTGTAATACATGTCTGCATAACACCGTACTCAGCAGCACTGATGATGTATTCATACTGGTGATAGCTGTGTGCTGAGTAACACAAAATATCGCAGCGAATCGACTTACGAAAATAGACTGCATGCTGAAATTCGTAATTTCACGTGTTCAAATGTGTGTGAAATCTTATGGGACTTAACTGCTAAGGTCATCAGTCCTTAAGCTAAGATGTGGTGCCGACTCGGGGATGCAGGACAGCATTATTCCAAGGAGGAAATTACGTTCTTTGTTACCCACCTGCAGGTCCATCTACAGTGGGTAACTCAGCTATCAGTTTTCGTAGGTTAGGTGAACATAACATTAACAACTAGTGTCCTATGAGTTTGGTGTGGGTGTCATTTGATAGGATGATTCACATTGTAGATTCACGGAACCTTTTCTTCGCTATATGTATCATTTTATTATGTAAGGATTTAAAAGACGGGTAGTTACCGTGATGTGGGGTGTTTACAGGTATGGTTTGTTGTAAAAGTTAGTCTTTTTTTCATAGTAGAGGCAGTGCAACTAATCACGTGGAAGGAGCCGTGCAGTTACTTAAAAGGTGATGTGTTACCTTATCGTCACGCAGCTAATTCCACCAATTATTTTGCACTTCTGTTTTGGTCTGTTCTACTACTTTATACGGGCTCGTCATCACTTGGCAAGAATGGCAAGTGGACGTGCTATCGTCACTTTCTCGCTGCGCCCGCAATGCAGTAGTACAATATCCTCTTCTTCGTATGTGCAGGGTAAGTAATGCAGTTATAAATGGAAGATCAACTCACAAATAGATCAACAATATGCTGCAAGATATGATACAACAGCAACTCGATTTCCTCGTTAAATAACTGAAACGATAGATGGCTAGCTAATAGATTGAGTTTGTTACATTAATCCTTTTTTTGAAGACCTACGATCTGCTTCGACCAGTAAATAACCATTTAACGTACTTTGAAGTATAAACAGTTGTTATGACTTGGTGGTATATCCACCTACCTCGTAAATGGTTCGAATCCGAATGACGTGACTAAGAATACGCTGATTGGCTGTCGTTGAACGGCCGTAGCTGCACGACTGTGCATGTGAGACGTACAGGTATTTGGGAAATTTTGCACGGCTCGACGCACCCTACACAGCTATGCCTTACTATCAGGTTGTTTTTCTGCGTCCAGTTTTCTTTTCGTGTTCATTTTTTAGACAACAGGCAACGTGATTTAATAGCTTTTGTGGCATGAGCAGGATGGACGCGGCCTGGGCAGGGCAGAGGTGGAGCGTCCTTTCAAAAGGGAGAGGCACCGGCGTTGGCGCACAAGACCCCTTTGTCTGGTCGGTATTGTCTGGCGGCGCAACCAGATACCTCTGCAACATTCCTCCTGCGACTAATTATTGCGCCGAGGCCGGCACACGTGGCACAGAACACCAGGGGATATAGCGCTCTGCAAACGTCAATGTCTTGTTCATTCTGCGTCACTAAAACTCAATAAGCTAGTCACCGGAACCATGCTAAATTCCATTAGTCTTTATTTCAAGTCATACGCCGACATACCGCAATCCACTCTGCTTGCTGATACGCTGACTGAACCGCAAATACCGGGATGGTTCCTTTGAAAGGGCACGGCCGATTTCCTTCCCCGTCCTTCCCTAACCCGAGCTTGCGCTCCGTCGCTAATGACCTCGTTGTCGACGGGACGTTAAACACTAATCTCCTCCTCCTCCGCTGACTGAACCCGTATATGGCTTACACATTTTTAGTTATAGATAAAGGAGGTCACATACGTAATGTGAAACTCAACGTTAATATGTTTTAGCTTTCGGACTTTCTACTCTTTAATGCGAATTATATAAAGTGTTGATGTTTATAGAGAGTGGGGCAAATAAAAGTGGCTCGGCCGAGTGGATAGGATTGGGCGTGAATGTATGCATATAACCACACCTCAACTGTCCATATACCCGGACGAACCTTGGAGGACATTTACACAATCTTCAAGACTGACAGAGTTGGTAGCAGAGGTCAGTCTCATCGTAACCCTGGCTGGCCACCCATGTCATCTGTTCTGCCAGTGTGCGATTACTTTGTGTGGGGAGCTCTCAAGTCCAATGTCTATCACAAAAACCCTCATAGTCTTCAAAAACTGCAGCAGTACGTTTTGAACGAGATGGCAGCAATTCCTGAAATCTATCTTCGATCCGCCTTCAGTGCCAAGAGATGAATGCTGGTCACTTTCAGCATCTGTTATACTCAGGTTAATAATCTATTTCCTTTCCTCTGCTATGTATTTATACCCCGAAACTCTGTTCTCCGGGCCACTTTTATTTGCCCCCATCCTGTACAAGTCGTGCAAAAATCTACAACCTTTTTTTGGAGCATTGTTGTAAGGGACGCCATTATTCGCTACCTTCCCACACTGTTATGTGGATCGCCGGCCGGAGTGGCCGAGCGGTTCTAGGCGCTACAGTCTGGAACCGCGTGACCGCTACGGTCGCAGGTTCGAATCCTGCCTCGGGCATGGATGTGTGTGGTGTCGTCGTTAGCTTAGTTATGTTTAAGTAGTTCTAAGTTCTAGGGAACTGATGACCTCAAAAGTTAAGTCCCATAGTGCTCAGAGCCATTTGAACCTTTTTTTTAATTTTTTTTATCAGGATCGCATGCTGACAAATGGGAGTACAAGGGGCATTCAGTAAGTAAAGCACCACATTTTTTGTCGGTCAGTTTCGGTTGGAAAATGCGGAATTTGTTGTGGGAAGTGGTGTAATACTCCCGCTTCATCACCTATAGTTTCATGATTTTCTGATCGGCAATGGCGCTGTACGTAACCTTCAAAATGGTGATTGCAACGGTGGTGGTTCCAAGCTGAGAGCTGTTATCGAGTTTCTTTTGGCGGAAAACAAGAGCGTCGTAGATATTCACAGACGTTTGCAGATTGTCTACGGAGACCTGGATGTGAACAAAAGCGCGTTGAGTCGTTGGGCGAGGCGTGTGTCTCATCACAACAGGGTCGTGCAAACCTGGCCTATCTCTCGCGTGCCGGCCGGCAACACACAGCTGGTACTCCAGCCATGTTACAACATGCGGACACACTAGAGGCGTGTGGAATTGCTTGCGCGTTACGAGGCTGATCGGAACAGTTTTTGTCGAACATCGTCACAGGTGATGAAACATGGGTTCATCACTACGAACCGGAAACAAAACGACAGTCCATAGAGTGGCGCCATACCATCTCTCCTCCGAAGAAAAAGTTCAAAGCCGCAGCCTCAGCCGTTGAAGTGTTGGTGACGGTCTTCTCGGACTCTGAAGGGGCTATTCTGTTTGAAGTCTTCAGTCATGGTGCAACGATCAAAGCGAAACTGTATTCTGCAGTCCTCAGGAAATTGAAGAAATGACTTCAGCATGTCCTTCGCCACAAAAATGCAAATGAATTTCTCCATCTCCATGACAACGCGAGGCCTCACACAAGTTCGCGCACCCGAGAGGAGCTCAGAGAAACTTCATTGGACCGTTTTCTCTCACCCACTCCAAAGCCTGCATCTCGCACCTTCCTACTTCCATCTGTTTGACCCAACGAAGGTTGCAGTGCGCGGGAAGCAGTACGTGGATGATGGAAACGTTATTGATGCAGCAAGATGTTGGCTATGATGTCGACAAGTAGGAGGCGTAAGACAATCGCATTGAACGGAAATTATGTTGAGGAGTAGGGAGCTGTACCCAAAAGTGTGGCGAATAATATGATGTACTGGAATCCTGAATAAACCCAACCTGCTTTCAGAAAAAAGTGTTGCATTACTTATTGGACACAATCCTATAATAGCTTCTAGTGTGGTCTAAGTAACTGTGACTTATATTTTCTTATTTCGTGCTTAGCTGTAGCTGCAGATAACTTTTGTTATTGTTTTTACCACCAAGGTTGGTTGGTAACGCACAGTGGAGCGAAATTAGCACACCCGAAACATAATAGCTCATCAGTGTTTGTATCTTCCCGAACTCAGGCAGTACAATTGCAGAATGAACTATTTAATTATATTTAGTTATATTACATTTAAATATGGTTCAAATGGCTCTGAGCACTATGGGACTTAACATCCGAGGTCATCAGTCCCCTAGAACTACTTAAACCTAAGGACATCACAATCATCCATGCCCGAGGCAGGATTCGAACCTGTGACCGTAGCGGTCGCGCGGTTCCAGACTGAAGTGACTAGAACCGCTCGGCCACACCGGCCGGCCATTTAATTATAATTGGCTTCGTAACCGTCGGTGGAAAGAATTGGGTGAACACTCCAGAACAGATCAAACACTACAGAAGGATTAATACATAAATGAATTTATTTACAATATACACAGGGATCCAGACCAATGTAGACATTGTTTGGAACTCAACGTTAATGGAACAAAATTACATACCGTTACAATTCTTGGACGGGGGCTAGGCCCTTTTGTGTGTTCAAAGTGACCTCCATTAACAACCAACAACGTCGGTGCTGCTGAACTGTTGACCAAACTACAGCTGTCAGTGTTGCTGGTGTGATAACCACACAGGGCGTCTTGATGGTTACTCGTAGCTGAATAGTTTAGCTGGCTTATGTTGATCAGCTTCATTTTTCAAAGTCCCCCATAGGTGGAAGTCAAGAGGTGTAAGATCTGGAGACCGTGATCGATACTCAACAGCTCCTCTTCTACCTATCTATCGTCCAGGTGGGTTTTCATCCAAGTAAGCTCTGTCAGCTCTATGGTAGCGTGGTGGAGCGCCATCTTGTTGTAGGTAAAACCTCCCATTCCAAACATCTCTCTGTTGACAGGTAAAATCGATGTTTGCAGCATATTAAGATACAGCTCACCAATTACGGTACCTTCAAAGAAGAATGGGCCAAGCAAACCGCGCGATGGCAGACCGCGTAGTACATTAACACCCATTAGATTAACATGCTTGTTCAAATGAACGTGAGGATTTTGAGGAGCTCAGTACACACATTCGTGACGGGTTACAGTACCGTTCAGTTTGAATTATGCTTCGTCAGACCAGATAACCATCCATGTAAACCGTTCATCCTCGCGAAGCATGCTTTCAAACCACTCCATCCTTCGATTTAGGCCGTCCCCGTTCATAGAGTGCAGCAATCTTAGAATGTACGCTTTCCACGTTTCAGCCTTCAGAATTCGTCGTGCGCTTGATTGGCTTATCCCGCTTTTACGTGCACAGATTTTTGAGGCGAACTAGTAAAATGTTGCAACACAGCAACCCTGGAAGCTGAACTTGTTGATGTTTCTGGTCGGCCAGACCTTCCCTTATACACGTCCTGAACACTGCCATCAGCTTCAAATTTATTCCGAATTCGATAAATTGTTGCGTGTTGGTGGCCGAATTTCGTACAAATTGCGCCATTGCTGTTATTCGTCCATCATGTTTTCGCACCTTCCAGTACCACTTCAATACGGCCTTGCGTTGCTCATACTACAATCTTACTTCATTCACTGCTGCACTGCCATGTACTGGAAAACGAGCGCCAATATCTGTTTGAGAAAACAATAGATTACGCTGCCGCGCAAAATTGCAACGTTCCGTCATTCTGTTCCAAAGATATTAAGTATCAAAGAGCGTCTACATTTTTCTGACCCATTCTGTATTCGATATAAAGCATACATAACTCCGTATCCTTGAGCCTGTCTCTCTCTCTCTCTCTCTCTCTCTCTCTCTCTCTCTCTCTCTGTGTGTGTGTGTGTGTCTCTCTTTCTTTTACACTAGTAATGGTTCAGAATAGTCACCAGCAGTCGAAGTAGCAATAGCGTCGAGCTATATTCGTAAACTCTCACTGGAGTCTCGCTAAGTTTGTAAGAACTGCCTGCACTGTCGTCCTTGCACTCGGTGTGATCGGAGAGTAGTCTGATAATCTAAGGCTAATACTTGGCGGTTATAATTAAAGTGCAACTACTCGCAGAGGTCCAGTATGAGTTGTAGTAATAGTATGACAGGGAAACTTGGCAGATATTCTGAAGCGTTTATGCGAAACCGATTGACGCTGGATAAAAATTAGTTCACATTTTGTCCACCAGGTGCAAATCTGGCGCTGTACAGCATCTCGTCGACTCCTCCTGTGCTCAAAAAAGGGTCAAATGGCTCTGAGCACTATGGGCCTTAACTTCTGAGGTCATCAATACCCTAGAACTTAGAACTACTTAAACCTAACTAACCTAAGGACATCACACACATCCATACCCGAGGCACGATTCGAACCGGCGACCGTAGCGATCGCGCGGTTCCAGACTGAAGCGCCTAGAACCGCTCGGTCACAGCGGCAGGCTTCGGTGCTCATATTGAATGACTGTTTAAGCAGTGGTTAATAATAACCTCAGAATTATACCTTTGCCATTGTCTGGCCTTTTCTGCCCATTACGGATGGAAACATTGCTACACGTCTTTCTTGCATTCACAGCGCCAGATTTGCACCTGGTAGACTAAACTGGAACTAATTTTTTCCAAATGAAATTGGTCCCACATTAACGCATTACTGCATTAGAATATCTACCAAATTTCGCTTCCATATCCTAATTATGGCCCATACGGGACCTCTTTGAGTAGCTGCACTGTAATTATAACACCTGGTATTAGGCGGAGCTCTGAGTGCGGTGGCTTCAAAAGACACACGGACCAGTCACAATTGCAGGCAGTGAGTTGATGCGAATTTTGCGTCCTCTGACGGCATCTGGCGATCCCACTGTACAATCTCGATTTAAATGTTTCTTCTGCGGAGATGAGAGCGGAGTGAGACGCGCCGAGAAGAGTCGACGAAGACACCGCCGATACTGCAATTGATAGTTGGCCCAGTAAAACCTAACGGTCATTCTAAATGAATGTTGATATTACCATGTTCCAATTATCGTTGTAGGTTTCAAACGAATTACATTTTTTAAAATGTAGTTGTGAAATCAAGCGTCTTTTAGTGAACTCCCTAAAATGCTCAAAAAACGTTAACACATATTTAAATTACACATTTTAGACTTCGTAAAATGGCGTCTCACAAGGAACGTAGACCACACTCATACTCGCTGAATCTTGTAGTAAAACAACCTATCCACGTAGCCTCAATAACTCATGTAAAAACTTTCGTATTGTGTTAGTAGAAGAGTTGCCTGATGTATCGTTGGAACAGTATATTGAATGTTCTTGCATGATTTTTTTTTCGTCACATCTTTGTACTTGCTGCATGAGAACAAGAAATGATTAACCTTTGATCTTCGCACTATAAGAGCCACACAGTGATGTTTCTTTTATTTTAATTTCGTACAGATGTGACAGGAAATACTTCTATCTAAATCTCATTCAGCAAATGTGTAAGCTTCAAATTGACACGTAACCCATTTATAATTGGCTCTTTTACCAGCTGATCTACTTTCTCGTCGTCATTTTTCCACACTGACGTGCATCACAAACAAATTAAGTTAGTTCATGGTGATTTCTACGTTCTATGAGTTTATCTACTATTTCTTCCATTGCCGTTACCGGCGTCGAGAATACTCACTATACACATCTACTACCTCAGGATTAAATTATTTTTACATAAATAGTTTTAATATCCTTCAGTGCTTCCGCTATCAAAATGCTTTCCAGCATGACTATAAGAGATTCCCGGAAGTAAGTAAGGAAAGAAGGAAGGAAGGTGAAGATTTAACGTCCAGTTGACGACTAGGTCGTTAGTGAAGGGGCGTAAACTTCGATAGTACATGGATGGAGACAGAGATCGTCCGTGTCCTTTTCAAATGGACTGTCCCGAAATTCGCCTTAACGGACTTTGTAACTACGGAAAACAGATTCTAATCTTGATAGTGGTAATGATTTTTCCTTCCAAGAACGAGTGAGGAAAAATAACATTCGTTTATAGCATTTGTAGATTAAGAGGAAGCCGTTCAAAATACTGACTGGAATACACACTTGAAAATAAAATATATTAAGTGATAGGTTATTTGCAACTTGTGAAGAAACGAGACTGCTGTGCCGGCCGAAGTGGCCGTGCGGTTAAAGGCGCTGCAGTCTGGAACCGCAAGACCGCTACGGTCGCAGGTTCGAATCCTGCCTCGGGCATGGATGTTTGTGATGTCCTTAGGTTAGTTAGGCTTAACTAGTTCTCAGTTCTAGGGGACTAATGACCTCAGCAGTTGAGTCCCATAGTGCTCAGAGCCATTTGAACCATTTGAGACTGCTGTTTTAAAAGTCGAAGGACATGAAAGGGAAGCAGTTGTTGAGAACGGAGTCAAGTTGTAGCCTGTCCGCGATGTTGAATAAGCTATGAGGGAAGATGAGACGGCATATGGGAATGAAAACTCAGGGAGGAGAACGAGAACGTCGAGGTTTTCTCATGATATTGTAATTCTGTCAGGGGTGACAAAGGACTTGCAAGAGCAGTTATAGGGAGTGTATAGTATCTCGAAAAGAGTCATAAGACGAACATCAGTGAAAGTAAATCAAAGATAATGGAATGTAGTCAAATCGTGCTATGCTGAAGGAATTAGATTAAAAAATGAGACGCTAAAAGTATTAGATGAGTTTTGCTATATGGGCAGCAAAATGAGGGACGATGGCAGAAGTAGAGAAGATATAAACGGCATATAGGAAATAGAAAGGAAAAAGTTTCCTTGTTAATATTGTTATAAGTTTAAACGTTAGTCTTTTCTTTCGCCTGCAGTGTAACCATATATGAAAGTGAAACGTAGACGATATATAGTTCACACAAAACTCGAATGGATGCTTTTGTAACGTGGTTCTACAGAAGAAAGCTGGAGACTATATGGGTAGGTCGAATAACTGATGAGGTACTCTATCAAAATACGTAGAAAAGAGATTTATTGCACAACTTGACTAAAAGAAGGGTTCCCTTGACAGGGTATATACAGAGTCGTAGAGTTTTAAAAGTAAAGCTACGCAAAAGGATCGTAAAGACATATCATCGTTTGACCATTGCACAGACTCCCGTACGGAGGACATAAAACAGGCCTCCCTTGCGTTGAGCAGCAACTGAGAGAGTTGAAACCAAATACGTCGCCAGGTCCGGATGAAATGCCATTTCGTTTGTGCAGAGAGTTCTCTTGTAAATTGGCCCCTTACTCAGCTTACATTTATCACGAATCTCTCGCCCAGCGGAACTCCCAAATGACTAGCAAGAGGCGCAAGTGCCTCCTTTGTATAGTAAGAGTAAAAGAACGGACCTGTAAAATTGTAGATCAGTATCCTTTATGTCGGTCTGATGCCGAATTATTGAGCATATCCTAGGTCGAATATAACAAATTTCCTTGAGGGAGGAAAGCTTCTGTTCAAACATCAGCACGGATTTGGAAAGCATCGCTCGTGTGAAACTCAGCTTGCCCTTTCCTCGCGCGGTATCTTGCGCACCATGGATGAAGGGTAGCAGGCATATTTCATATTCCTAAGTTTCTGGAGAGCGTTTGACACAGTGGCCGACTGCAGACCGTTAACGAATGTCCGCGCATACCGAACAGGATCTCAGATATTTGAGTGGCTCGAAGACTTCTTAAGAAGTAGAACCCAGTGTGTTGACCTCGGCGCCAAGCGTTAATCGGAAACAGAGGTACGATCAGGACTGCCCCAGGTAAGTGTGATAGGATGGCTCTTGTTCCTGACGTACATAAACAGTCTGAGGGATAGGGTGAGCAGTAATCTGCGACTGTTTTTCTTGTGACACTGTAATTCACGAGGAATTATCGTAGTTCAGTGACTATAAGTGGTACAGTAGAACTTTGAAGGTATTTCATTTGTTGTGATGAATGGCAGCTTCCTCGAAATGTGGAAAAATGTAACTTAACGTAGATGAGTATGAAAATCAATCCTGTAGTGTTCAAATATGGTGTTCATGGTGTGCTGCTTGATGCAGTCACGTCGACTAAAATTCTAACCGAAAAGCTGCACAGCGATATGAAATGGGACGAGCACGTAACGGCCCTAAGGTAGTATGGAAGGCCAATAGCCGGCTTTGGTTTTTTTGGGAGAATTCTAGGAAAGTGTAGCTCATCTGTGACGGATACGTGATACATGTAGCACACTTGTGTTGAAAACTGTTCGAGTGTTTGGGTTCCACAGCTGGTAGGATTAAGAAAGACATCGAAGAAACAGAAAAGCATGCTGCTGTTCGACCAATACATGCGTATTACAGAAACGCTCCTTGAAGTCAAATAGGAATACCTGGATGAGAGACGACGTTCTTTTCACGAAACGCTATTGTGAAAGTTTGAAAATGGTTCAAATGGCTTTAAGCACTATTGGACATAACATCTGAGGCCATCAGACCCCTAGAACTTAGAAGTACTTAAACCTAACTAACCTAAGGACAACACACACATCCATGCCCGAGGCAGGATTCAAACCTGCGACCGTAGCAGCAACGCAGTTCCGGACTGAAGTGCCTAGAACCGCTCGGCCACAGCTGCCGGTCGTAAAGTTTGAAGAAATGTTATTTTGATCTGACTGCAGAATGATTCTACCACCACAGATGTACTTCTCGGGTAAGGACCACGAAGACAAAGTAAAAGAAATCTGGAGTCGTTTGGAGGCGTATAGACAATCTTTTTCCCTGACTCCATTTGCGAGTGGAGCAGGAGAAGGTAGCCTCCGCTATGCATCGCATGCTGCCTTGGAGAGTATGTATGTAGACGTGGATGTAGATGTAAATCAAGGAAATGCCAATGTGTTGACGAAGGGAAAAAAAGGGGGTGTTAAGTATTGTCGTATGAGACCGAGGTTGAAATATAGTAAGCAGCTTGAAATGGATATAGTTTGCGGTAATTACGCAGAGATGGAAAGGCTTCCACAGGATATATCGACGAGCACAGCTGCATCAGGCAAGTCTTCGGATTCAAGACCATAACAACAACATGACGACTGGAACAGGGTTCATTCACTTTTCTAAGGATAGCTGAAGAGCTGTTTTGAAGTGAAGTAATAGATCAAATTTGGAAAAACGGACCTTCGTGGCCGGCAGAACCGTGTACAATGACGCCGTTGACAAAGGATAGCACAGCGGTTGGTAGGTAGCGAGTGTTGATAACAGAAATATTTGTACGCATATGAAACTGATGCGCAAGTAAAAGATAGTTCTGCTCTCATTGCGTTTTATGGGGTAAGTTTTGTGTACCAGAAATTTAAAGCGTCCACGTGCAACGTAAAACATAATTTGTCAACAGTTCTGATCGGAAGATAGTGACACTGAAATAAGATTTTTTCACAACATGAGGAGAAAGAAGAGGAGAACGTTACTACAAACTTGGTAGTAGCAGCCGACTCACAGATAACCACTTGAGAAACTGACGGACACCGTCAAGAACCGGGAAGCATCTACCCAAAGGAAACAGACAGAATCTCTTTCCGAGTACCTCCTGGGCCGCCTTTAACTCCATGACAAATAAACGTTCAGAACGCATCTAGAGGATGTGTTGACGGTTCTGATAAACATTCAAACGTGCTTTCGGCGTTTCTTAATCGTTTCTCTGTATATAATCCCGATACCAGAAGAGATATTGCGAAAACTGGAACGTAGAAACGTAACAGCTCACCCGCGTCCGCAGCAACGGCTCACGGGCAGAACGAAACAAGCCGACGACATACATGCACCAGAACCGCTCACAAAATTATTTCGCTTATTATTTTGACGTGAACTGTAATCGAAGTTGTTGGAGGACAAAGACGGGTGCGTTATTGTGTACTGTATATTCTAAACCTAGGGGACTTCGTTCCCCTGTGCTACTATAAGGTTTCTTAGCGTCAACTGATAAGCGGATAAAGCAGTGACATTATTGTTTCCTACTGTATTACGATATATCTAGAGGTATAAGCAATTAATCTCAGTGTATTAGGAAGTTACTGCCAAGAACTAATATTTTCTCTCGCTCTACACGTTACATCAAATCTTAGATGACGCATTGTTTCGACTTTTCGTACCTCTGTGCTCTGCAGCGTGCAGTATGACTTCTGGCGACGGATGGTAATATAACTTCCAAACATTTCTTACTTTATTCATTGGTGGTCCACTGGAATAGTGACTGTTGGTCCGACTCCGTATGATATCAAATTTCTCTAATTTACGGTCGTTATTGTTATGCTAATCGTGTACTGAACTAGAGAAAACATGGCCGAGTTTACAGCTTCTCTTTTGATCTCTTCAATCTTTTCTGTAACTCTATCTTATTAATCGTTTGAAACTGGGAAACCAATATGCGTAAATCAGCCAGACGACTGTTTGTCAAGCGATCTTCACATGATATTGAAGTTTAACGTTTGTGGCATTTAAAAACTGTTTTCCTGGCTTGGTTCAAATGGCTCTGACCACTATGGGACTTAACTTCTGAGGTCATCAGTCCCCTAGAACTTAGGATTACTTAAACCTAATTAACCTAAGGACATCACACACATCCATGCCCGAGGCAGGATTCGAACCTGCGACCGTAGCAGTCGCGCGGTTCCAGACTGTAGCGCCTAGAACCGCTCGGACACTCCGGCCGGCGATATACGAACAATACAGTTAGATAGGTACAGGGTATTTCCAATAAACCTCCATTGATATCTGCTTTCCATCACGCCACGTCGTATTGTTCTGATTGGTAACTAAAAATTTCATGGTCGTGACTAATCACAGTAATTGTTCGGCCACGGTGCAGTCGTACGATATTCGATCCGCATTAAGGGAATCAAAGGATTTTTATAATCTACCCATGACACCAATGTTGCATTATTTTTAGAACGAATTTTGTTGCATTTTATTCAGGTTGAGTTAAGGTGATTTAACTATCTTTTTAAAACTGCCTTCATCTTGTGTTACTTTCGTTATTTCCCCTTATGCAATCAGTAACAGAGGTCTTTATTTGCAAAACTAGCTTACTTTTAGTTTGATGTCTGTGGTTCTTTTTAGTCACATTTAGTTCCGAATACAAAACAACAGAAACAGGGTATCAATTATCACCTAAAAAGTGCTGGAAAAAATTGCAGAATCTGCCTGTTTTCCATTAAAGTATTATGACGGAAGAAAGCAGAAACGACGAAAGATCCTTGTCAGAAGTCGCATTCGTGGACGTACACGTAGAAAACTCGTTTATTTTAACGGCTAAGAGTAAAATTACAGTTAGAATGGGTAAACAGTTTGACAGTTATTGAATGTGTTGCAAGTAGCCGCTGTTCAAGCAGAAGTAGGTACTTGTATTCTGGAAAATCTCCTTAAAACACAGTAACAGGCACCTCTGATTGCCGGACGTAGTGGCCGAGCGGTTCTAGGCGCTTCAGTCTGGAACCGCGCGACCGCTGCGGTCGCAGGTTCGAATCCTGCCTCGGGCATGGATGTGTGTGATTTCCTTAGGTTAGTTAGAACTTCTTAAACCTACGTTCTAGGGGACTGATGACCTTAGAAGTTAAGTCCCATAGTGCTAAGAGCCATTTGAACCAAGTCATCTCTGATTTGTAACTAATGTTTCCAAAGCCAAATATAATGTATTGTGTTTGCCAACCACCTCAGACAAACGTAGCCGCTCAACCATTATGTCTTCACGGCGTGTACAGGTTGTTACAAAAAGGTACGGCCAAACTTTCAGGAAACATTCCTCACACACAAAGAAAGAAAATATGTTATGTGGACCTGTGTCCGGAAACGCTTACTTTCCATGTTAGAGCTCATTTTATTACTTCTCTTCAAATCACATTAATCACGGAATGGAAACACACAGCAACAGAACGTACCAGCGTGACTTCAAACACTTTGTTACAGGACATGTTCAAAATGACCTCCGTTAGCGAGGATACATGCATCCACCCTCCGTCGCATGGAATCCCTGATGCACTGATGCAGCCCTGGAGAATGGCGTATTGTATCACAGCCGTCCACAATACGAGCACGAAGAGTCTCTACATTTGGTACCAGGGTTGCGTAGACAAGAGCTTTCAAATGCCCCCATAAATGAAAGTCAAGAGCGTTGAGGTCAGGAGAGCGTGGAGGCCATGGAATTGGTCCGCCTCTACCAATCCATCGGTCACCGAATCTGTTGTTGAGAAGCGTACGAACACTTCGACTGAAATGTGCAGGATCTCCATCGTGCATGAACCACATGTTGTGTCGTACTTGTAAAGACACATGTTCTAGCAGCACAGGTAGAGTATCCCGTACGAAATCATGGCGGTGAATCGAGGAAGTACAGTGCATACTGACGAAACTAAAATGAGCTCTAACATGGAAATTAAGCGTTTCCGGACACATGTCCAAATAACATCTTTTCTTTATTTGTGTGTGAGGAATGTTTCCTGAAAGTTTGGTCGTACCTTTTTGTAACACCCTGTATATGATTTCCAGTAACCTCGTCTGTTGGAACGCTAAACATTATGCTGAAGCTCTTCAGGATTCTATTGAATGATTTCCTGAATGCGCCCTCTCCGAATTCAAGTGAATATTACCAGTAATTTCAAAAAGTCTTTCTCCTCCCTGATGCTCGCCGTGTAACATTTAAAGATGGGTCTGCTTTCTATTTTACCTTTATTTCGGGTATACATATTTATGATATCAACATTTCTAGTATCACGCTTTTGTTTTAAGACTTCCATTATTTTTAGCGCGTCTTTAATTTATAATTGGCACTGAGTACTCCGAAAATGGATTGATTCTTTCCAGATGTGCCATCGTTTAATGAATGAGTCAATTAGGGGCTAAATAATAAGACAATTCCCATTTAATTATAGTAGCATCAAGAAAACTTGAGACTCTTGCTGAGGGTGATACAACTATTAAACGATTCAAGAGCGTTCTCTTTTTAATGTAAGAGTTTCGTAATAAGAACGGTTGATCCGATTTCAAAATGGTTCAAATGGCTCTGAGCACTATGGGACTTAACATCTGTGGTCATCAGTCCCCTAGAACTTAGAACTACTTAAACCTAACTATAGAAGGACATCACACACATCCATGCCCGAGGCAGGATTCGAACCTGCGACCGTAGCGGTCGCGCGGTTCCGGACTGATCCGATTTCAGTGTGGTACACAAAACCTAATCTTGTTTCGTGTGTTTTGCTGCTGATTCGTACATCTCTAAAATGGTTACCCCCGCTACGACTAATTATAAGGCTTTTAAATAGCTGTATGTTGCCTAATAAGTTTCTTTATAAATGAAAAGTACATAAATAATAGGATTTAATTATTGAATAAACATGTGCGCCAAAAATTGTCTATAACTTACGAAAAGTGGCTAAAGCCGTCCTCTCACGAAACTTTAAAAACGCACGTGGATGTGGAGCTGGTGACGAAACAGCACAGTTTTCCGCGTTTCACTACAGTGCGGAGCGTAAAATGAGGAATCTGGTATGTCATATTTTTGCCTCGTGGAGAGGAACGTGTCCACAGAGATGCGACGTCGTTTTTATATCACAAGGAAAACTTACGAGTCGCCATACTGTACTGACGTAGCTACGTACCTGTATTTGGTGCGGTTTTTTTTATCATAGAATACGTCATATGAAAATGAACTGTTTCAAAGCATCATCAAATTGAGGATATTTCGAAAACGCGTCATTTTATCTGCGATTTGATGTAATAAATTATAGGAAATTAGATATCGGTAAAAATATTTGAAGTTTTTAGTGTTTTAACTTGTGTGCTATGAAAGTAAACCGCTTCAGTGCTATAGCACAATGATGATATACCAAAAGTGCGTCGTTTTAATGCAGTGTGTCATTGTTAAATATTAAATAATAATATTCGTAGCTACAGTCTTTAGGCAGTGAAAAACATGTAGCGAGGCCTCGCTACCATGTTGAAGCTTTAGCTTAATTGAAGCCGGCACGGTAGCTCAGCGTGTTCAGTTCCGTTTCAGCCGCGCTCGCGAGTGGCCGCTGTTAACTGTTGCGCTGCACTTCAGTGTTACATCGCTGTACTTGTGCTTCGCCGAGTGCCGTCCGTCCGTTAATCTCCGTGTTCGTTCCTGTTCCTTGTGATCTGATCGCTCTTCCTGGTCTTGCTGCTGCTACTTGGAATTTCGGTTGTTTAACCGAAATTGCTTCGCTGGAGTAACCATGGCTACAAACCTCAGGAAGAATACTCTGGTATTTGCGTTTGACAAGGAATCCCGTCCTGTTCAGCCGACATCCCTGGAAATAGATGACTGGATTACACAGGTAATTGGACTAAATTCTGAAACCGTTCATACCTGGCAACTGGATCAGGAAAAATACTGTGTTTTTGTCAAGTTAATCAGTGCTTCGACTGTTGATAAAGTGTTACGAAAGTGGGGCTATGAAGTAGATTTTGTGCATAGCAATGGTTATAAAAGCAAGGTTTCCATCTATAGAGCGGACATTCATTACAAAACCGTTCGTGTCTTGAATCTTCCCATTGAAACTGAAAATGATAAGATTAAGGAAGCTCTTTCAAACTACGGAGACGTTAAATCAATTGCAAATGAAAGATGGTCGCCTCGCTTTAAACTGCAGTGTTTTAACGGGGTCCGCAGTGTAGAGATGGACGTTAAGACGAATATTCCGTCTCACATAACTGTTTGTGGGTATAAGGCACAAATTGTTTATACAGGTCAGGAAGCTACATGTCATATATGTAACGAAACCGGCCACTTCAGACAGGAATGTCCGCGGCGAACTGTTGTTCTTAAAAGTAATTTGATACAGCGTCAGAAGTTTACCTTAAATGATCTGTTACCAAAGAATAGTCCGGAACAACTGGTTGAGGATGTTAACGCAGCACACCAAGCTGATGTGTCACTTCCCGATAACAGTCAATTTCTCCCGTTAACAACAAAAGGAAACCCTGTTGCCACTACTCGTGAAACTGAAATGCAACCGAAAAAACGACCTCTGGAGATAACTGATAGTTGTTCAGAGGACGAGCTGTCTTGTCCCACTCCCTCACTTCGTAAGCAAAAACAGTGCGATGGGGAGGCAGAGGGACCTGAAGGCAAAATGCGAATGGAAACTAATGAACAGAAAGATAATACACATACGGTACCAGAAAATGAAGGGGGTGTAAACAGCATTAATTTGCAAGAAACAACAGGTGCAGTAGCCGATTGCAAAGATCAGAATCTATCTGATAATAAACAAATTCAGGGAGAGGTTGCAAAACTGCAGTCTCCATTTGTTTCTCTCGATCAGAAAGTGAGTGAAATTAATAAAGAACGAGGAAGTGGTGGCCAAACTGAAATCACGGTCAACACCTCAGGGCAGGCGCCGGCAACTGAAATTGCCAAAGCGTCTGCTGCTGCTCCAGATAAGCCGCGAAGTAAAATACCGACGCAACCAAATGAGAATGTAGCTCGTAACCAAGGGAAGGGAAAATCCGGTAGGGGCGACCCAAGCCCAAAGAATGTTCAGTCCGAAACGGTCGTACACGAATCACTGGAGGAAAAATCAGAAAGTTTACCAGGAAATCATTCTGCTTGCGTTACAAGAGAAAACATGAGAAGTAGAAAAAAACGGGACAGTAACTAATAAACAGATGGAAGTGTTATTCCATGTTCAGCCTTCCGAGAAAACTGTTACAGCTTAGCTGAACCCTGAACCAAAGGAAACTAAATTAGTTCATCAAAACAACTACATAGTGAAAGCACAATGACGCAATCTTATTCTGTCACCACTATAAACATAAATAAAATCACGACCGGTTTGAAATTATCGGCCCTTAAGGAATTTTTGTACGAATCCGCGACTGAAATTGCCCTGTTACAAGAAGTTCTAATTTCGGATTTAGTAATTCCCGGTTTTGTCAGTTACATAAATGTGTCTCCCGAAACAAGTGTTGGAACAGCTATTTTGGTGAGGGAAGGGATTACAGTAACCGAGGTGGAACGACTGGAATCCGGAAGGGGAATAGGACTAAATATCTATGATGTGACTATCATCAACTTGTACGCCCCTTCAGGAAGTTCTCATCGAGCTGACAGGGCACGTTTCTTCAAAGATGACTTGATATATTTGTTAAGGAAATCACCAAGACAGTTATTACTTGGAGGTGATTTTAATTGTGTTTTAAATCGGAAAGATCAGTTACCTAATTTTAATTTCTCAAGCGAACTAAAACAATTAGTTACTGGTTTAGAATTAAAGGATATATGGGAAATCAAATACCCCTCCACTGTTGAGTTCACTTCGGCAACATCACGTAGGAGGATTGATAGACTATATATTTCTAAAAATCTTGTAACTTCCGTGACAAAAGTAGAAACCATTCCTACGTACTTTTCAGACCATTCAAGTGCCTTAGCTTGCATAAATCTAACAAAACAGCCGGTTCGCCGATTCAAGAATCAGTGGAATTTGAACACTTCCTTGTTAGTAAATCATGATTTAGAAGATCTGATTAAAGAAACATGGGCAGTATAACTGCGAGCCCGTAGTAGATATGCCACTGCTATTGACTGGTGGGTTAAAATGGCAAAGCCAAAGTTGAGGAAAGTTCTTATTCAGTACAGTGCCCATAGCGCAAGGGAAATGAAATGCACTATAGAGTATTACTACTCCATTTTGAGAGATCTATATGATCAAGTCTCAGCAGGTTCCTCACTTCGGATAGCAGACATAAAAAAAGTCAAAGCCAAGTTACTTAATATCAAGAGAAGTCAAATGGAAGGGTTGAAAATAAAATCGAAGGCAAATTCGGTATCAGCAGGTGAAACTACTTCCCTATATCATTTAGTGAAGCATACGAAAAACGGGAGAAGGACTTTTATTGAAGAAATTCGAACAAAACACGGTACGATTCTCAGAACCCAGCAGGATATCATGGACGAGATTTATCGCTATTATTGCGAGCTATATTCTGTACATCAAAGTAGTGATGCTTCCTTGGAAGAATTCCTTGACATCCTAGCCCCACAGCTGACAGAAGATGACAACGAAAATTTTCTCGAGGTTGTCAGTGAAGAAGACGTCTATGAGACTCTGTGCGCCTCACCACCAAAAAAATCCCCAGGACCGGATGGTCTGCCAGCAGAGTTTTACATCCGTTACTGGCCAATAGTAGGTGCGAAAATCACGGACATTGTAAATGAGTTTATTCAGAGTAAAATGATTCCGACTGAGTTTAAAGAGAGTAAAATTGTTATGGTGCCAAAAATAATGTAAACAAAGATTTAAATAATTTTCGCCCAATTTCACTGCTGAATTCTGATTATAAATTAATAGCTAGAATAATAAACAAGAGAATTTCATGCCTTACAGATGAAATTATTAGTCAACATCAGAACTGTGCGCAAGGCAGAACCATTTTTCAAAATCTCGCGGAATTCTGGGATATCATTGCAATAACTTCGGTAACAAACATAAAGTGTGCTTTATTGTTTTTAGATTTTTATAAAACGTTCGATGTAATAAATCATGAATATCTTCAACAGACATTGAAGAAAATAGGTTTCAACGATAGGGTCATACAGTTGATTAAGAACATAGCAACTGGAATAAATGCTAAAATAGCGGCGAATTGTCAACAATCCAGGCCGATGCAAATACAACGAGGTGTTCCTCAAGGAAGTCCTCTGTCCATGTCGCTCTTCGCCATTTCGCTGGAACCTTTCCTCCGACATGTTCATGCTAGATTAAAAGGCTTAACATTATCAGGAAATAAAACAGTTATAAGAGCCTATGCTGACGATATAGGGGTCATTATAAGGCACAATGACGAGGTAACCACGCTAGCAACAGTGATTGATTCGTACTGTAGAGCATCTGGAGCCAATGCAAACGAAAAAAAAGTAAGATGTTAAATCTCAGAGGTTTTGATAATATAAACGTCGAGTGGGCAAAATTAGTCCTACAACATTAAACACTTGGGATCACCCTGACAGCATGCCCTATGAAAATGACGGCTTTAAATTGGAAAGTTGCAGCTGATAAAGTGCAATGAGCCATTGTAGAGAATTTAACTCGATATATGAACCAAGTTCAAAGAACACAGTATATCAACTCATGCATCCTTGCTAAGGATTATTATACTGCCCAGCTGTTTCCAATACGGAGAATGATAGCGAGGAGAATAACGTCTAAAATCACCAACTTCTTGTGGAGAGGTGAAGTGTTCAGGGTACCTGCTAAAGTAGCCACTTTAGATCCTAAAAATGGTGGACTAGGATTAACTGATATAACGGATAAAGCCTCCGCTTTTTTTATCAAAAGGCAAGTTAATTTAATAAGAGACTCGCGAGAAAGCATAACCAGCCAACTTTTCGAGATCATTGAACCTCCAAGCCTGCTTTCCCCGATTGACGTGCAGAATATCAACAGTCGCTTACAGCACGTGAGGATTTTCTATGTTGAGTTTAGTTATGTCAGTGTCGAACTCAGGCAGTCCCGACACTTAACATCGAGAGCCATAATGCGGGAACGAAAGAAAAGCGAAGGAAGGAACAAAATAGAACGACAATTTCCAAACATTGAGTGGACTGAGATTTGGAAAAACATTAGTTCTAATGTGCTCACGTCTAATATAAAAACGTCATGGTACAAGACAGTTAACAACATAGTTTGCACCAATGAAAGACTGCATGCAATCGCACTATGTGAAACAAATTTATGTCAACAATGCCATCTAGTTGACACAGTAATTCATAGATATACTTGCAGTGGTCACATGAATAGTTGGAAGTGGATCCGGGAGCAAATAGCTCTGATTACAAGAACATCCCCTGAGTATATATCGCTGTCATTGATACACAGGCCTGAAGCACGCTATTTCCCAGAAGCAAAAAATAACGCTGTGTACTGGTTGCTGGGAAATTTTGTTAACTACGTCCTTAACAAATTAGGATCCGATAGCATCATAGAGTTCAAGGTACACATGCTGTGTGAGTTCCACAAAATTAGAAGCTATTCGAATCGCAAGAGAAAGTTCGGTAATATGTTAAAAATTGTATTTGAAAGAATGGGCATTGGTTAATATAAAAAAGAAGGCTGTGTTGACAATGTTGTATTGTAGTTACCTTAAGGATACTATTTACGATTTTACAGTATATTTATGATGTGTGCTTTTTCTACTTCAGAGAGTAGTGTTTGAAATTTATAAGCTAATGTACAGAACTTATGTGACATTGAGATTGTGTGTCTAATAGTGTCAAAACACAAAACATTAAAGGTGCATTATTGGCTGATACTAGAAATTTGGAAATAGACAGTTTTTATAGAAATGTCCCTATCGATTGGTTAAAACCATAACATTCTATCTGATAAATGTAATATTCAGTGGCTGGCACATTGCTCTGTGCATTTTTGCACTGTGATGTGTAAGTCAGTTTCGCAGTGAAAGTCTGATTATATAGATCTGATCACTTCAGATACTTAAGATTCAATTAATGTCCAGAAAGTGTAGTTGGAAGGCTAGTCAACTTTATTATATACCTCCTTTCCGCCATCCTCAAGTATTTCAGAAATTGCCTAATATGATTATTAAATTGTTTTATATTTAAAATTATCCCACGAACTTGCTGATATCCATCATAAAGAAATTATGCTTCTGTAAAGATTGCAGCTCATGTAATTCAAAGTGCAGATTTTACTACTTCAGGTTGAAGTTTGAATGCCTTTAAAAATTTTTTTCTTGATGTTTAACGTCATTCTTTCTGGTACTTTAGTCAGTAACACAATCTTCTGTTGTCTTTCCTTAACGTCAGCTTAATTGAAATGATCAAACCGTTTTATTTAAATAACTTCATGTATGTATAACTTAGTATGTATTTGGAATGTGTAACACTGTTTTTTAATGTTTTTATGAAAAAAAAGCGTGTTTGGTCAGAGGGTTAGCTGCCCTCTGTAATAAAAAAAACTGAGTTAATCGATCATCAACGGACTTAAACCGATGTCTTACGCCGTCCGCCCCGAGTAGATGCAACGAACAAAATGAGATAAAATAAAAAATTTGATAGCATTGTGAGCTGTGAAGGGAGAGTTAGCAGATTCGCGTCCACCTCTTCCCAATTTGTTCCTTTTTTCCTCGTCTTTTATTTTCTAAACGCTTCTGAGTCTTTCCTATTGATTTAATGAAGTATTGCCTGCAGTATTCTATGTTGTTTATTATAAATAATATATTTGCTGCAATTCTTGTTGCAAAGGCCAACGACTGTGATGTTTCCCCAGTGGCCACAAATCTTAACGTAACTGACAGCCTATGACAGAAAACAAATACAAGCTACACACTGGAAGTTCTAGCTGTTATGAAACTTCGTGTAAAATATATAAACCTGTCTCTTGGTTTTATGAACTACCTCATTTTTGGATTTTTTAAAAATTAATAACAAACTTTTAAAAATTTTAATTTAATACATGTAAAAAAGACCAAATTACATCTCTGTGCAAAGTAGGCCTATGCCATATCTTTTTGTCAATATCTTTGTTATAAGCAACAGTTGTAAAGCGCATGCTGGATGCTGGAAAATTCTCATTGTCAGAGTGTAAATTAATATAGTTTGTGTGGAAGTGTGCCTAGTGATATAACAACTGGACATCAAAATGGAGGCAGACAGATGGACACTAACAGAAAAAAGCCGCCTATACTGTCGCAGTAAGTAAAAAACTAAACTTTTATCTATATCGACCGATAAGCAATAGTCATGGCGATACATTAAAGCGTGTTCCATCTTTTTGTCATAGAGCCAGCACCCAGCATTATGCTAGCAATAATGATGTAACTTCCTGAAACCACCTGAAGATGAACCTGAAAAGGTTCGAAAACCGGTTCATGGAGTAAAACATAATTATTAAAAAAACTGACTGGTTGCAGTTTTGTATAACTTCTTTACATTCAATTTACAGTCACGAATGCAAAATATCCGTAATGGATAAGCATATACTGCACTGTTCTAACATGCAAGCCTAGCTCTCGTAAACATAAAAACAAGCGAGGAAATTAAGCGCTAATCCACACAAGCAAGTACAGCTCGGAATGGCCAAATGTACGTGGAAAGCTCATGTTGCGAACGTCCCAGGGTACCTCTTAATGTGCCTTGCTGGAGGAAAGCAGACTAGGTGCCTACAGTTAAGGTTCGGTGTATACGGTGACACCCGCTTAATCTCACGAGCAAGTCCCTGCGGAATTCATCGCGTGCCACGCTAACGTCCTCAAGTTGTGGCCCACTTGATCCTCATTTGATGAAGGGAAGACCCGGTGAACAGGAAATCTCAAGGGAGGCTGGATGTTTCGAAGCAGCGTCTCACAACTTCAGCTTTCAGTGTGCCTATATACAGTGACAGAGGCTTACTGAAGAAATCGGAAAAGACACTAATTCTACTAGAAAACATCTTTACAGTAATTCCAGTACATCTTCTGACAACAGTATAGATGTGAAAAAGTTACATCGTCTTTTCTTATGTACTGCAAGCCTTGTGGCCATGTGCCGTTCGTTTCGTAAGACAGAGGCCTCCAGAAAAATGTAGGCACTCTTTGATAGTTAATCTCTTTGGAACAAAATGGCATATCGTTGCAGTTTTGCGCGGTAGCGTAGTCCATTGTTTTCTCAACAGATCTCGGTGTGCGTTGTCCAGCAGATGGCAGTGCAGCAATCAGTGAAGCAGGATTGTCGTTCGAGAACGCAAGGCCCTACTGAGGTGTTATGGAAGTAAGAAAACACGAAGGAGGGACACCGGCAATGGCGTTTTGTTGTATTCGGAGTAAATCTGAAGCCGACGGTACTGTTCAGGATGTGCATAAGGAAAGATCTGGCCAGGTCCAGCTTCCAGCGATGCTGTGTTGCAACCTTTTACTAGGTCACAACGATGCCCGTGAAAGCGGGCTTAGCCGATCAAGCGTACGATGAATCCTGAAGCTGAAAAGCGGAAAGTGTGCACTCCAAGATAGCTGCACACTATGAAGAGGACGACCCTGATCGAAGGATAGGGTACTCCCAGTGGTTAGAAGGCATGTTTCGGGAGGATGAACGGTTTGCAGGGATGCTTATCTGGTCCGACGAGGCGTAATTCAAACTGAACAGTACTGTAAATCGCCACATGTGCATGTATTGGGCTCCTGAAGATCTTAACTCTCATGTGGACAAACATATTAATATACCGGATGTCCATGTGTGGTGTGGTCTGTCATCGAGCGATTTGACTGACCCATTCTTCTGTGAAGGTACCGTAACTGGTGAGGTGTACCTTCATATGCTGCAGACATCGATTTTACCTGCCTTCCGAGAGGTGTTTAGAAATGAAAGATTTTACCTACAACAAGATGGTGCTCCGCCTCACTACCATAGAGATGTCAGAGCTTGGATGAAAATCTATCTACATGATGGATAGGTCGAAGAGGAGCTGTTGAGTACCCACTACAGTCTCCAGACCTTACACCTCTTCTCTTCGACCTGTGAAGGACCTTGAAAAACGAAGTTTATCAGCAGAAGCCAGCTGTACTGAACGAGCCAGGAGAAACAATGAAGGTGTCTTGTGCGGTTATCACATCGGCAACACTGACAGCTGTAGTTCGGTCAATAGTTCAGCGGCATCGACGTTGTTTGGCTGTTAATAAGGGCCACCCTGAACACACAAAATAACGTTCCCCGTCCAAGATTTGTAACGGTATGTTACATTGTTCCATTAATGTTGACTATCAAAGTGTGTCTACATTTTTTGGACTCGCCTGTAGCACACCAATGGCTGCTTCTCCCTATGCTCTTCCATGTGATTTCGCCCTTATATCACGTGCGAGATGGGTCCAGATTCGAGCTCTGGCAGAGTTACACTGTTGTTTGTAGCCCACCTTAAAGTGTAATTTCCCTTTATATAAACTTTCCGCTAAAGTATCTGAGAAATGTGCTCAATGTCAATTGAGAAAGGAAGGTAACAGCATACCATCTACTTTAAAAACGTACCTAGTGGTGCACTGCGTGGTTCTGACCAACTTAAGGTTGGACACAGTTTTATTAGAGATTTAAACGGGATTCGAAAGCTCTTGGTGAAAAATGAAGGATACAAGTTGTACCATTCTTGTTAATGCTCGCGTTGAAACTTTCCGCTAAAGTATCTGAGAAATGTGCTCAAATTAAGGCGTCAAATAACAACGGAGCCTGACCTGTTTGCAACATAATAGCGAAGATTCGCTGCCTTGCCTCAGTTTCAGCGCACATCGCAATTATTTTCGATACCATTTTCGACACCTTCGTTAACAACCGCTATATCATTGTAATTGTCTTTCCTAGAGGTTGGGAATGCAATTAAAAAATTGAGAAAGGAAGGTAACAGCATACCATCTACTTTAAAAACGTACCTAGTGGTGCACTGCGTGGTTCTGACCAACTTAAGGTTGGACACAGTTTTATTAGAGATTTAAACGGGATTCGAAAGCTCTTGGTGAAAAATGAAGGATACAAGTTGTACCATTCTTGTTAATGCTCGCGTTGAAACTTTCCGCTAAAGTATCTGAGAAATGTGCTCAAATTAAGGCGTCAAATAACAACGGAGCCTGACCTGTTTGCAACATAATAGCGAAGATTCGCTGCCTTGCCTCAGTTTCAGCGCACATCGCAATTATTTTCGATACCATTTTCGACACCTTCGTTAACAACCGCTATATCATTGTAATTGTCTTTCCTAGAGGTTGGGAATGCAATTAAAAAATTGCACCGCTCCCTTTAAACAAACGTACTCGATTTAATATGTCGATAGCTATCAGAGATAATCAATTGAATTTCGTGTATTTACGAGTACTACTATTTGTCGAAAAACTTCTTACTGCGTCTTCAAACGTTAGCGAAATAAAATGGATGTTATGCCTTATGCGAGTCACTCTGTATACCTAATTTACACTGAGGTGACAAAAGTAATGCGATAATGATACTCATATACAGATGTCGGTAGTATTGCGTATACAAGGTATAAAGAGGGAGTGCATTGTCGTTCGTACTCAGGTGACAACGATTCTGATGTGTTACGGCTGCATGATGGGAATTAACAGACTTAGAAAGCGGGATGGTAGTTGGAGCTAGACACATGGGACATTCAGTTTCCGAAATCATGAGGGAGGAACTTAATATTCCGAGATCCACAGTGTCAAGAGTGTGCCGAGAATACCAAATTTCAGGCATTTCCTCTCACCACGGTCAACGCAGACCGAGAGCATCGGCTCCTGTATAGTGTTGTCAGTGCTAACAGATAAGCAACACTGCGCGTAATAAGCGCAGAAATCAATGTGGGACGTGCGACGAACGTATCCATTAGGACAGTAGCGCAGAAATCAATGTGGGACGTGCGACGAACGTATCCATTAGGACAGTGCGGCGAAACTGCTGTTAATGAGGACAGGAAAACCGTGATCTGGTCACATGAGTCCCGATTTCTTTTGCTAAAAGGTAGTGGTAGGGCGCATGAGTTGCGCAGTCCCACGAAACCATAGACCCAAATTGTGAACAAGGCGCTCTGAAAGCTGATGGTGGCTCCATAATGGTGTGTGCTGTGTTTACATGGAATGGACTGGGTCCTCTGGTCCAACTGAACCGACTGTAAATAGTTATGTTCGGCTACTTGGAGACTATCTTCAACCATTCGTGGAGTTGATGTTCCCAAACAAGGATGGAATTGTTGTGGAGGACAACCTATCATGTCAACGGGCCACAGTCGTTCGCGATTGGTTTGAAGAACATTCTGGAAAGTTCGAGCTAATGATGTGGCCACGCCGGCCGCTGTGGCCGAGCGGTTCTGGGCGCTTCAGTCTGGAACCGCGCTGCTGCTACGGTCGCAGGTTCGAATCCTGCCTCAGGCATGGATGTATGTGATGTCTTTAGATTAGTTAGGTTTAAGTAGTTCTAAGTCAAGGGTACTGATGACCTCAGATGTTAAGTCCCATAGTGCTTAGAGCCATTTGATTTTTGATGTGGCCACCCAGGTCGGTTGACACGAATCTCATCGAACATTTATGGGATATAATCCAGAGATCAGTTCGTGCACGAACTCCTTTCACAGTTTTCACAGTTATAGACTTTTCAATATTTCCGCTGGCGACTTCCAACGACTTGTTGAGGCCATGCCATGTCGAGTGGCTGCACTAGGCGGGGCAAAAGGAGGTCCGACACGGTATTAGAACTTTTTCATTTCAGAGGACAATGACGAGCCAAAAGTTATGGCCACTGGCATGGCTGCCTCTTGACGTTGCGGGTACGTGACGCAGTAAGGAAAGTATATAAGCGAAGCAGAGGCGAGTGGGTAATCATTCTAGCGCCAGGAAACAGGGAAATCCCATGACGTAAGTGACTTTGACAAATGATAGATCCTTACGGCCGGGCTCCGGAGTACGTGCATTTCTGGAACGGCGAAGCTAATCGACTGCTCCTGTGTTACTGCCGGGAGTATCTACGAACAGTGGCTGAAGGACGGTGAAATCACTATCAGGCCACAGGTTGTTTGACGTCCACGCTTAATCATTGAACATGGAAGTCGGAGCTTTGACGGCTCTGTAATGCAGGATAGACGGCGATCTGTGGTAGATAATACGACAAAGTACAGCGCCGTTGTAGGGACAAGTGTTTCAGAGCACACCGTTGAGCACTCACCGTTGAACGTCGTGCTCCATATCAAGCGACTCTTGTATGTTCCCATGTTGACCCAACGAAATCGTCAGTTACGACTGGGGTGGACAGGATTATCGAGACTGGACAGTGTATCATGAAAATCTCAGCAGGTTGGGTGAACCAAGTTTGTTGTTGCACCAGGTCGATGGTCGTGTTTGGATACGCCGCCATCCAGGCAGATGGCCGCTCGAAACATGCTCCGCGCCACGGATGCAGGACGATGGGAGCAGCAATATGGTATGGTGGGGGCGACATTCATCTGGGTTTCCCTGGGAGTTGTGGTGGTAACCGAAAGCACCACGACAGCTGTTGGCGTACGAGATCATTATTGTGGACCACCAGCATCCCTTCAAGATTGATACCTTCCATGACAGCGATGACATCTTCCAGCGTGGTAACTGTCGGTGCCACAAGACGAGACTCTTGTTATAGTGGTCTAAGGGTATGATAATGAACTCAGATTGATGTCTTTGTCACCAAATTCGCAGATGTGAATCCGATGGAACACATTAAGGACGCTATTGAGCACTAGCTCCGTGCCCACAAACCAACTGCCAGTAATTTACGCGAACTGTGAGTCCTGTGTATAAACGTGTGGTTTCACTGACCTCGGCCGGCCGCTGGTGGCCGAGCGGTTCTGGCGCTACAGTCTGGAACCGCGCGACCGCTACAGTCGCAGGTTCGAATCCTGCCTCTGGCATGGATGTGTGTGTTGTCCTTAGGTTAGTTAGGTTTAAGTAGTTCTAAGTTCTAGGGGACTTCTGACCTCAGCAGTTGAGTCCCATAGTGCTCAGAGCCATTTGAACCATTTTTCACTGACCTCCAAAAACCTATTAAGGACTTTCCGGGTCCATGCCTCGCAGAATCGCTGCTGTACTGCGATCCGAATGTATACCTGCACGCTATTATGGATTTGGTCGTAATGTTTTGGCGCAAAAGTGTATTTACATATTTCGGCATGCACCTAGACATTGTCACTCAAAGTACTTCCGATAATATCTCTTATACTACGCTTGAATAATTTTGCGTCTCGTAAGTGATCAATGTACAGCGTACAACGTTAACACCGTAAGGTATTCTTGCTGGAAGTAGGAGCTTGTGATGTTAAATAGCTGCTTTCTTCCTCTTGTTCCGGGTAATTGATGGTTCAGCATGATTATTTGCTTTACATTAATCGATTTGGAAACTAAAGCTGGCCGGAGTGGCTGAGCAGTTCTAGGCGCTACGGGCGCAGGTTCGAATCCTGCCTCGGGCATGGATGTGTGTGATGTCCTTAGGTTAGTTAGGTTTAACTAGATCTAAGTTCTAGGGGACTGATGACCTCAGAAGTTAAGTCCCATAGTGCTCAGAGCCATGTGAGCCATTTTTTGGAAACTAAAGTAAACTTGGTCCATATGCCTATAATGTGAAGATCATTCCGTTATTCCTTCGTGCGACTGCTAAGCTCCAGCGAAAGTTTGTAAATTTCTGGCTACATTGTTTTCTCACTCGTTATTTATCTCATTGTGCGACGATGTTTAATTACCGTTACTGGTAATGAAGCTGTCTTCCTGACGCTGCAAGAAAATTAAACTTCTAGAGCGTGTCCGTAACATTTAAATATTACAGTTGCGTAGAGTGTTTCTCTAGACTTTAAGAGTTTTAATACAATTATTGCATAAATTGGTGTGCTTTTAAGTAAGACATTTTTTGTCTATTGAACCTACGTATGGCATCAGTCACACTGAATGAGACAAATACAGAATTCAGAGAATACGCTGTATTTATACACTGCAAATCGTTTTATAAATATCCATTCTTTCGACTGATCTAGGTAACTGATGATATACTAATCTTTGCAACTGTTCAGGACCATGTTCTAAGAATCAAGGAATAAAGTAATTTCGCAATATGCAAAAGAAAAAATAAGCAATTGTTATACGGCGATATGTATGTGTTATTTTTTCTTTAGTATGTCAATGTAACCGTGTCTTTATTTCTTTAAAATCGATAATGAAACCATAAGACTGACTGCAGCTTCCTCGAGGCGAATATCGCCTTCCTTTCAGATTTCTTTTACAAATGATGTCATTTATTTTCAAGATAACGAAGAAATATGAAGTTTTTAATTTTCTTTCAAAACTTAGTGCGGAAAATCGTTAAAATCGTACTTTCAGCATTTTGGTTATATTGTGCTAGTATTTTCGTTCTTCTCAAAGCAAAATTTGCTACACCTGAATATTTTCCGCAGCTGTTTCTTGGAGACCATTTCTTTAACAAATATTTGCCGATTTGAAAGCAGGAAGAGTCTCCGTGGCTGCGACCACTCTCAGCACCCGCGCCCTTTTTGTCACACAAGATGCAAGCATCTCCCACGAGAAGTATAGCGGAAAGTGAAATTCTTTGAAAAGTAAATAACTTACTGGAACAAACTGATCACCCGACGTAGAGTAGGAGTACATACATCATTTAAGTGTGCTTAAAACAACTTACGAACTTGTTTTCGGAAATGGTGACTTTAATCGTGTCGGCGAGGAAAGTACTACAGAAGAGAGAGCCAAATGTGATGCGCAAACAATGCTTCTGCGCTTCGTGGTGGAATACTTTTTAATTAAAATGATCTTAGAGGTAGATGATGATACCACACAACAGGACCGTTATGATTTTTATTCTAGAATAAATCTATAGAGGGTGTTACAAAAAGGTACGGCCAAACTTTCGGGAAACATTCCTCACACACAAAGAAAGAAAATATGTTATGTGGACATGTGTCCGGAAACGCTTACTTTCCATGTTAGGGCTCATTTTATTACTTCTCTTCAAATCACATTAATCATGGAATGGAAACACACAGCAACAGAACGTACCAGCGTGACTTCAAACACTTTGTTACAGGAAATGTTCAGAATGTCCTCCGTTAGCGAGGATACATGCATCCACCCTACGTCGCATGGAATCCTTGATGCGCTGATGCAACCCTGGAGAATGGCGTATTGTATCGCAGCCGTCCACAATACGAGCACGAAGAGTCTCTACATTTGGTACCGGGGTTGCGTAGACAAGAGCTTTCAAATGCGCCCATAAATGAAAGTCAAGAGGGTTGAGGTCAGGAGAGCGTGGAGGCCATGGAATTGGTCCGCCTCTACCAATCCATGGGTCACCGAATCTTTTGTTGAGAAACGTACGAACACTTCGACTGAAATGTGCAGGATCTCCATCGTGCATGAACCACATGTTGTGTTGTACTAGTAAAGGCACATGTTCTAGCAGCACAGGTAGAGTATCCCGTATGAAATCGTGACAACGTGCTCCATTGAGTGTAAGTGGAAGAACATGGGGTCCAATTCAGACATCACCAACAGTGCCTGCCCAAACGTTCACAGAAAATCTGTGTTGATGACGTGATTACACAAATGCGTGCGGATTCTCGTCAGCCCACACATGTTGATTGTGAAAATTTACAATCTGATCACGCTGGAATGAAGCCTCATCCGTAAAGAGAACATTTGCACTGAAATGAGGATTGACACATTGTTGGATGAACCATTCGCAGAAGTGTACCCGTGGAGGCCAATCAGCTGCTGATAGTGCCTGCACACGCTGTACACGGTACGGAAACAACTGGTTCTCCCGTAGCACTCTCCATACAGTGACGTGGTCAACGTTACCTCTCTCTGACGCTGACATTAGGGTTATCGTCAACTGCACGAAGAATTGCCTCGTCCATTGCATGTGTCCTCGTCGTTCTAGGTCTTCCCCAGTCGCGAGTCATAGGCTAGAATGTTCTGTGCTCCCTAAGACGCCCATCAATTGCTTCGAACGTCTTCCTGTCGGGACACCTTCATTCTGGAAATCTGCCTCGATACAAACGTACCGCGCCACGGCTATTGCCCCGTGCTAATCCATACATCAAATGGGCATCTGCCAACTCCGCATTTGCAAACATTGCACTGACTGCAAAACCACGTTCGTGATGAACACTAACCTGTTGATGCTACGAACTGATGTGAGCAATGAGTCGCATGTCAACACAAGCACCGAAGTCAACATTACCTTCCTTCAATTGGGCCAACTGGCGGTGAATCGAGGAAGTACAGTACATACTGACGAAACTAAAACGAGCTCTAACATGGAAATTAAGCGTTTCTGGACGCATGTCCACATAACATCTTTTCTTTATTTGTGTGTGAGGAATGTTTCCAGAAAGTTTAGCCATACCTTTTTGTAACACCCTGTATAATGAGCTATCCTCGATTTGGCAAAGCAGGTGCTGCTGAAATAACGAATAAGCCGACGTCTCTTCCATGCCTTTTTTTCATTTCTTGTTTATTTACATCGGTTTCGGAGAACAATATGGTAGTAACGCGACTGCCTGCAGATGCCGCATTCGAGGAATAGGAGTGTCAAAGACACAAGGGGCGTACTCGAAAATAGTTTTGTTCAAATCTTTTCCCGCTCAATCTGGATTATTTCAGCAGTTCCCTTAGCATCACCAAACCATTTAAAAGTAATGCGGCAGTGGTTTTCCCAGAGAGGGCGTGGCCGATTCATTCTCCCAGTTTTCAATACTGCCCTCAAGCTGTGTTTCTACTGACCTCCATGTTGATAAAACAGATAAACGGTCCGATAAGTGGTTTATAGTAATCAAACTGCAATAATGAAGTTTAATTTCAAACTAAACAGCGATTGTTTCGTAGCTTCATTTTCGACATGGCCAAGAAATTAACTGGAGAAATACAGCAACCAGTCCCTTGAAAGTATAACTCTGTTTATGCCATGTAGTGCTCCTGACATTCAACCTTTTTGGCGTAATACATCTATATGTTCGTCAACACAGTTTCTGCCCGGTGCATTATGAACGAACTAGCTACCGTGCTCAAAATAATTCCTTTAGTTACCACATTGCCCGAGTTCTATTTTTACGTTTAATTAATACTTAGGTTTACTCACTTTTGGTCTGTAACTTCTACCTCCTTTTTTCTCATTTATATGCATAGCACACATACGAGCCTAGCCTCCTTGATGCACTGATGTAGTGCAGCATTCCTCATGCGACTGACTTATGCTTTTTTTATATCGGAAATTACAGGTACAGTCAAGTTACAATTTTTTTTGTACATTCCGAAACTTTCTTAAATCATTTGTTTTTATAGAATCAGTGAATAGTAAACTTCTTAATATACGAAGTACGTGCTTTAGCGGGCCATGCTAGATTATATGACTGGTAAATTTTTCATTGATAAAAAAGTAGTTACTAACTCCACTCGGCAGATAACAGTTTATAGTAATTGCTTAAAGACTCATATTGTATCATTAATAAAAAAAAGTAAGATTACCCGTAATGTGAGTAGCTGTCACGGTCTAGCGAAGAGAGCATTGGACTCCGGAGGTTTCGGGTTCAGTCCTGAATCGGAGCCTTCCATCAAATGATCAATAGGGGTTAAAGGCAGCCGGAACTTTGTGTTCGCCAACCTTCTCCGTCTCATGCCGCGTCGAAAAATAAAATGAAGCTATATAAAGAATAGGTTTGTAGCTGTATTTCTTCAAGTAATTCAATCCATAGTGAGGGAGCTCAACCACTACAATGGATAAATTGATGTGAACAAAAAAACGCAATAAATTTCAAAGCAGTTGTGCCCGACCCAGTGTATATTTTTCGCGACAACGACATTTCAAAAAAGTAATTGACCAGATGCCATCTTGTCTTACGACAGTTATCAGTAGACTGTTTTTTTAACTTTCTGTTCCTAATAGGCACGGAGTAAAAAACACCATTCCCTATACAGTTGAGTGAAACAAAATTCACGAAAACATAATATCTGTACCGTGAAATGAATTCCAGTAAATTCATCGCCATTACTGAAACGTTCAGGTGGTAAGCTGAAAAAAGAGTGGATGAATTCTAATATTCTAAGATGTAATTTCTGCTTTCTGCCAGCACAGGAGTGGTAGAACAGTCAGTCCCACGCAAACACGCACATTACCACCTACCACGGCATTGATTCCGTTCTATTATTAACATTCACTGCTCCTATTGATCCACACGTTCCTCAGGTATCCGAAGTTAGGCCGTAATTTAGCGTGGAGTTGTTTGCGACGTAGTGCTGACTAGAAGTGAGTAAAACACACAGCTACAGGAGACCAGGGAGAGTAACTGGTGAACCCAGGAGAGGGCGGGTGGAAAATCACCCAGGGGAAATGTCAGACCAGATTTTAAAGAGGAATGAATTACACTTTTATTGCAGATAATGTTGCAGAATATTCATTGTACAAAGGCGAAAAACACACGTTATATCAAGAAACGACCTATCCCTTGGTAACACTGACATATCTCTATACCTTCTCCGTTTTCTCCTCGATTCACGCTGTTTGACGATGTGTTTACCGTTACAGCACCCAGAATTTTTATTTAAGTCTCATACTTCATCTTTCTACTTTACTTGATTTTTATGAATATAACTTGCAGTTTTTTATCCATCATCTTATACCAGGCGACGATTCGAAGAGCGACGGGGATGTCACTGAGGTCAGGGCACCAATCAACACCAAACAGCAGTTTACTAAAACCTTTTATATTTTTACAATATTAATTTCGAAATACACTGAAGCGCCAAATAAACTGGTGCAGGCATGCGTATTGAAATAGAGCTATATGTAAACGGCGCTGCAGTCGGCAGCACCTACATAAAACAACAAGTGTCTGGCGCAGTTGTTAGATCGGTTAGTGCTGCTACAGTGGCAGGTTATCAGGATACAAGTGAGTTTGAACGTGGTCTTGTAGTCGGCGCACGAGCGATGGGACAGCGCATCTCCGAGGTAGCGATGACGTGCGGATTTTCCCGCACGACCATTTCACAAGTGTACTGTGAATATCAGGAATCCGGAAAAACATCAAATCTCTGACATCGCTGAGGCTGGAAAAAGATCCTGCTAGAATGGAAGCAACGACGACTGAAGAGAATTGTTCAACGTGACAGAAATGCAGCTCTTCCGCAAACTGTTTCACATTTCAGTGCTGGGCTATCAACAAGTGTGTGCGTGCGAACCATTTAACGAAACATCATCGATATGGGCTTTCGGACCCGAATGCCCACTCGTGTATTCGTGATGACTGCACGACACAAAGCTTTACGCCTCGCATTGGCCCGTCAACACCTACACTGGACTGCTGATCACTGGAAACAGGTTGCCTGGTCGGACGAGTCTCGTTTCAAATTGTATCGAGCGGATGGACGTGTACGGGTATCGAGACAACACTATGAACCCATGGACCCTGCTTGTCAGCAGGGGACTCTTCAAGCTGGTGGTGGTTTCTGTAATGGTGTTGGGTGTGTGCAGTCGGAGCGATATGGGATCCATGGTACTTCTGACAGGCGACACGTACGTAAGCATCCTGTCTGATCATCTGCTTTCATTCATATCCTTTGTGAATTCCAACGGACTTGGGCAAGTTCAGCAGTACAATGCGACACCCCACACGTCTTGATGGAGCCACTGTGATGTTTATGTGGGTTCCTGGTCACGTTGGTCTGACGGGAAACGGGACCTCTGACGCTGTTGCCAAGGCTGCAGTCCTCGTACCTCAGCCCGCTAGTTCTTCCATTCCCTCCTATGAACTCTGTGTTGCCGTCTGCCAGCAGGTGGTGTCACTTTGGCATCACCACTGGTCCTCCCTTCATGGGAACAAGCTCTGTGGAATTAATCCTCACCCAGCGGATCGGACGACTTCCTTTCGGCCCTCTCGCCGCGAGATCATTTTAGCTAGGTTGCGTACTGGGCACTGTCATCTAGCCATCACCATTTGTTAAGTTATACTTCCCTACCACTTTTTACTCATTGTCCTCAACCTCTAACGGTGCGCAATTTCCTGACGGAATGCCCTTTTTTTTAAACCACTTACGTTCTCATTTATGTTTGCCGTCTGAGTTATCGGCCGCTTTAGCGAACGACGGACGGGCTGTCGACCGCGGTTTACTTTTTATCCGTCGTAACAATATGGCTAAGGATATTTAACCTTAGGTCAGGACCTCCATTTTCTGTATGACGTAATTTATGGCCCTTTCTCCAAGTCCCTGTCTTTAGCTGCCTTTCCTTCCGTCGATTGGGCTTAACGTGTAGGAGTTTTCACCTCTGACATGAGCGCGTATTACCCTAGTTGTTTTTGCGCCCTAAAACAAAACAAAACAAAACGCAACATTCCTTTTCGGTTGAGGGTTCTTTAAACGGTCATTAAAAAAAAATTTTGTTATATGTAATCGTCTTTCAGATTTAATTTCATTTCTCTGAAATATCCTTTTGTTAAAATACATTAATATTCACCGTATAAACCACAACGCCAGATCATAAAATGTTATAGCACTCTACGAGCTTTGCTTTGTTGTTCTCTTTATCTGCCCTATTTTGCATTATTTGTTAACAATTGTGTTATTTTTCCGCTTTGCCCCTTCGTACCCTATTCTATGGGCGTAGTCCCTAATGAGATGGCGCTCGAACATGATGCATTAAGATCGAATTGTAAAGTTGAAACAAACTTTCATCGCCAATATTTTGCCTGTAGGTTTATATCATCAAACTTTCCACTAATGTTCTCAGTTACATCCCAGACCTCTTCTCATTTTCTCATTGCATGAAGACATGTTGGCAGTTGATGGTGATGCATCCGTAAAATGATGACTTAAACACTTTTTTTTTCGAGAGGAGTGGGGTAAAAGCCTGCGTCACGTTTTATTCTGCTCCTTAATTTCATTCCATTCCCATCTGCAACAACGTTACAATGTCACTACACAGCTGTCACCATGACACACATACACGTGTGACACATCATAGAAGGTCAGAGGAAGGCGACAGACAACCACTGTTCTAGGAAGTAGTCCTGGAATTAGTATTTTCTTCTGGAATCCCGTTGCGTGAGTATGCAGCTTAAGGTCCAGTGAATGTTACGTAAAACCTCAATGTACGTTTTCCAGAAATCATAGGTGCACCTTCACAAAGACAATAAAACGATGATCAATGATGGGCAGACTCGAAAACTCTGTTATCGAAAACCAAAAGAAGTCACGCACACATCCAAGAACCTATATTTTTTATGAGTGCGGCCTAGCTTCTAGGGGCGACGCAGAAGGTGCGTTCAAAAACTAACGGGAATTTATATTTTTTTGACAGAATTCTATTTATCAGTCGCCATAAAATTATCGTATTCAAAATATTTATCTTATTCATTTATTTATTTAACCTTTTCCCGTCAGATACTACTCACTTATACCACCGATTCTTCCAATCCCCTAAGCTCTTCTGCATCTCTTGTCTTTGTAGTAGCTTCTTTTCAGTGTGTGTTTTTAGTCCCATCAGTGCTACTAAAACGAAAGCGTTTGAAAGATTCTTTTAATTTTGGGAACAAAAAAAAGTCACATGGGACCACGTTTCGCAAATATGGAAGCTATGGCATCATTACAGTATAGTTTTTGGCCAAAAATTCACGAACAAGGAACAAAGTGTTGGGAGGTGCATTATCGTGATGTAGACACAGTTAAGTTTTTCGCAACTAGTTCAAGTTTTTTTTTTGGTCTGTTTCAAGAAAATGGCGCTTAACTCGTAAGTAGTACTTATTGATCGTTCGACCTTGTGCCACGAACATGTAAGGCACTGTGCCGATAAAATAGAAGATTAAAGTTAGTACAACATCTACATCGAAATGGTTACTCCGCAATTCACACTTAAGTGCCTGGCGGAGGGTTCGTCGAACAATTTTCGTAATACTTCTCTACCGTTCCACTCTCGAATGGCGCGTGGGAAAAAGGAACACCTAAATCTTTCCGTTCGAGCTCTGATTTACCTTATTTTATTATGATGACCATTTCTCCCTACATAGGTCGGTGTCAACAAAATATTTTCGCATTCGGAATAGAAAGTCGGTGATTGAAATTTCGTAAATAGATCTCGCGTATCATATAAGTGACACTCCCACACCTATTGCGCGATAACACGAAACGAGCTGGCCTTCTTTGCACTTTTTCGATGTCCTCCGTCAATCCTACCTGGTAAGGATCCCACACCGCGCAGCAATATTCCAGCAGAGGACGGACAAGTGTAATACAGGCTGTCTCTTCAGTGGATTTGTCGCATCTTCTAAGTGTTCTGCCAACAAAGCGCAGTCTTTGTTTCACCTTCCCCACAATATTATCTATTTAGTCTTTCCAATTTAAGTCGCTCGTAATTGTAATTCCTAGGTATTTAGTCGAATTGACAGCCCTTAGATTTATGCGATTTACCGTACACCCAAAATTTATCGGATTTCTTTTAGTAACCCTGTGCAAGACCTCGCACTTTGTTTAGTGCCTATTGCCACTTTTCGCAACGTACAAAAATTCTCTCTAGATCATTTTGTAATTGGAATTGATTGTCTGATTTTTTTACTAAACGCTATATTACAGCGTCATCTGCAAACAATCTAAGGGGGCTGATCAGATTATCACCTAGATCATTTAAGTACATCAGGGACAGCAAAGAGCCTATGACACTATCTTGCGGAACGCCAGATATCACATCTTTTCTACTCGATGATTTACCGTCTATCACTACGAACTGTGACCTCTGTGAGAGGAAATCACGAAACCAGTCACAGAACTGAGACGATACTCCATGATGTTGTTGTTGTTGTTGTTGTTGTGGTCTTCAGTCCTGAGACTGGTTTGATGCAGCTCCGCCGGCCGAAGTGGCCGTGCGGTTAAAGGTGCTGCAGTCTGGAACCGCAAGACCGCTACGGTCGCAGGTTCGAATCCTGCCTCGGGCATGGGTGTTTGTGATGTCATTAGGTTAGTTAGGTTTAACTAGTTCTAAGTTCTAGGGGACTAATGACCTCAGCAGTTGAGTCCCATAGTGCTCAGAGCCATTTGAACCATTTTTTGATGCAGCTCCCCATGCTACTCTATCCTGTGCAAGCTTCTTCATCTCCCAGTACCTACTGCAACGCACATCCTACTGAATCTGCTTAGTGTATTCATCTCTTGGTCTACGATTTTCACACTCTACGCTGCCCTCCAATACTAAATTGGCGATCCCCTGATGCCTCAGAACATGTCCTACCAACCGACCCCTTCTTCTAGTCAAGTTGTGCCACAAACTCCTCTTCTCCCCAATTCTATTCAATACCTCCTCCTTAGTTGTGTGATCTACCCATCTAATCTTCAGCATTCTTCTGTAGCACCACATTTCGAAAGCTTCTATTCTCTTCTTGTCCAAACTATTTATCGTCCACGTTTCACTTCCATACACGGCTACACTCCATACAAATACTTTCAGAAACGACCTCCTGACACTTAAATCTATACTCGATGTTAACAAATTTCTCTTCTTCAGAAACCCTTTCCTTGTCATTGCCAGTCAACATTTTATATCCTCTCTACTTCGACCATCATCAGTTATTTTTCTCCCCAAATAGCAAAAATCCTTTACTCCTTGAAGTGTCTCATTTTCTAATCTAATTCCCTCAGCATCACCCGACTTAATTCGACTACATTCCATTATCCTCGTTTTGCTTTTGTTGATGTTCATCTTATATTCTCCTTTCAAGACACTATCTATTCCGTTCAACTGCTCTTCCAAGTCCCTTGCTGTCTCTCACAGAATTACAATGTCATCGGCGAACCTCAAAGATTTTATTCATACCAGTGGTTCTCTTTTCTCCAAAGGTCTCCTTAATTTTCCTGCATGCAGTATCTATCTTACCCCTAGTGAGATAAGCCTCCACATCCTTACATTTGTCCTCTAGCCATCCATGCTTAGCCATTTTGCACTTCCTGGCGATCTCATTTTTGAGACGTTTGTATTCCTTTTTGCCTACTTCATTTACTGCGTTTTTATATTATCTCCTTTCATCAATTAAATTCAATATTTCTTCTGTTACCAAAGGATTCCTACTAGCCCTCGTCTTTTTACCTACTAGATCCTCTGCTGACTTCACTACTTCATCCCTCAAAGCTACCCATTCTTCTTCTACTGTATTGCTTTCCTCCATTCCTGTCAACGTTCCCTTATGCTCTCCCTGAAACTCTGTACAACCTCTGGTTCTTTCTGTTTATCCAGGTCCCATCTCCTTAAATTCCCACCTTTCTGCAGTTTATTCAGTTTTAATCTACAGTTCATAACCAATAGATTGTGGTAAGAGTCCACATCTGCCCCTGGGATGTCTTACAGTTTAAAACCTGGTTCCTAAATCTCTGTCTTACCATTATATAATCTATCTGATACCTTTTAGTATCTCCAGGCTTCTTCCACGTATACAACCTTCTCTTATGATTCTTGAACCAATTGTCAGCTATGATTAAGTTATGCTCTGTGCAAAATTCTACCAGACGGCTTCCTCTTTCATTTCTTACCCCCAAACCACATTCGCATACTATGTTTCCTTATCTTCCTTTTCCTACTATCGAATTCTAGTCACCCATGACTATTAAATTTTCGTCTCCCTTCACTATCTGAATAATTTCTTTTGTCTCATCATACATTTCATCAATTTCTTCGTCATCTGCAGAGCTAGTTGGCATATAAACTTGTACTACTGTAGTAGGCGTGGGCTTCGTGTCTATCTTAGCCAAAATAATGCGTTCACTATGTTGTTTGTAGTAGCTTACCCGCACTCCTAGTTTTTTTATTGATTATTAAACCTACTCCTACATTGCCCCTATTTTATTTTGTATTTATAAAAAGTCTTGTTCCTCCTGCCACCGAACTTCACTAATTCCCACTATATCTAACTTTAACCTATCCATTTCCCTTTTTAATATGCACGCTATTTGATTAATAGTCGCTTGTGAGGAATGGTCTAAAGCCTTCTGGAAATCTAAGAATATGGAATCGATCTGAGATCCCTTGTCGACAGCACTCATTACTTCATTGGAATAAAGAGCTAGCTGCGTTGCAAAAGAACGATATTTTCTGTATCCGTGTTGGTTATGTATCAATAAGTCATTTTCTTCAAGGTGATTCATAATGTTCGAGTGCAGCCTTCAGATTTGACCGCATTTGTTGAGGTTTCTTTCGATCTTCGCGATAGAGAATGACCCCAATGGTAGGACTAAGCCTTAGTTTCATCGCCATATCCTTAAAACTACGTCCCATCACCTTTTATGAAACTTTTCAGTAATTATGCATAGCTGTTGGCTCCAACTACCGACTACTGAGTAACTTGCGTTCACATTATGCTCGAAACTCAACAGTTATGGAACAATTTTTTGTGTGACAGGTTTCATACCTAAAAATCCGAAAAGAATTCGTAGCATGAGCCATCTCATACGCCAACATCATTAGTGATTTCTCCGACTGTGATTCGGCTATCGTTCTTGATCGTTTCTTTCTCTTTTTCTACAATTTCAGTGGTTGATGATGCGCTGCGGTGCCAGAGCGCTCATCATTTCCTGCTTCCCCACGGCCTTCGTTGAAGCGCTTCTTTCACCCGTAAAGCCTTTCTTTTCACGCACAGCAGCTTCACCAAAAGTAATATTGAACATTTCTAAAACTTTGGTGCACATTATTCTGTTTTTATAGGAAAATTTAATACAAATCCTCCGATCCATTTTCATACAAAATAAATTACTGTCTGCACTACCAAAACACACAAAACCATCTTGACAGCTGCAACAGGCTAAATATCCGATGCGGCTAATACTATGCAAATAGTTTTCTGCTATGTTTAGCAACACAGCACCGAAAAAATCGCGTAAATCGGAGAAATGCAACTCGCTAAGTAACAAAATTGCCGTTACTTTTTGAATGCATCTCGTTCGCCTCAGCTACATCATCGGATGTACTCGTAAAGTTGCCATATAGCGTGCCTGTGTCGATGATGTGCGATTTCATGTCATTCTGTGAGCCTCTAAAGAGTTTCTTTATCTTTTTGCATGAAGCAAAGCCACATACGTTTCTGGAGTTGTTCCTTCGGATAACATTTTCCTTCTCGGGTAAGTAAAAAATACTTATTTTTTTAGTTTAACGTATTTTGTTGCTATTTTAAAAAAAATAACTGTGTAAATAAATCGGAAACTTCGTTATTTTCATCAGAAATTGTTTTCAAAATGGTTTTCTAAAGTTAATGGAACAGTCCTTAGCGAAATTCTGTGGGCAAATTGGAGGAGGAGGATATTGGTGTTTAACGTCCCGTCGACAACGAGGTCATTAGAGACGGAGCACAAGCTCGGATTAGGGAAGGATGGGGAAGGAAGTCGGCCGTGCCCTTTCAAAGGAACCATCCCGGCATTTGCCTGGAGTGATCTAGGGAAATCACGGAAAACCTAAATCAGGATGGCCGGACGCGGGAGTGAACCGTCATCCTCCCGAATGCGAGTCCAGTGCCCTACCACTGCGTGTGGGCAAATCGTACCGGCAGATGTGAAGAACGTGTGATCCGATATTATTTTTTTTAAATGCGTCTCTCAGTATCGTTTTCTTTTTTGTGTACTAAGTGATAATGTAAAAGACGTCGCCAGGACTGATTTATTAAGAGACAGTTGGAAACAAACGGGCAAGTACAGAATCAAGAAACGAGAACAGCCAAGAATAGTTTTGGTTCTGATCGCAAGTGCTACCGATTTGCGTCGTGAAACGAAACGAGAGCTTTTATTCTCGGACGTGGTCTTCGAATGCTCGACGCCAGTTTTCGGAAACACGTTAAATCGGAAAACTTCTCTGTCCTCAGATTTCCTAACACCGATGGCTGGCAATAAAGTAGAAAGTTCGGTCTCTGCTACCAGATATGGTTTCACAAGTGCAATTTCTTTTGCAATTAATAAGCGAGGCAGGCTGGTGCCAGTATCTCTTTGAAGGTGAATGCCAATGAGAAGCGGCAGCGGTTCCACGAGCCACGGCTCCTTTCTGCGACAAAGGGGCCAGCCGTGTGTGCTAAATGTCAGCCAGGCATTCCACCACACCGCCTCCCAGCCCGCGGCTGTCTGCCGTTTGTTTTTACTCTCCGTGTTTCCATACACATTCTTCCAGTACAGTCTTTTTATTATGTTCCGGGGCTACTGAACTGCGTTCTTCTATATTCACTCAGCCCGCTGATGTTTGTCAGGTAAGGTATTGCCCTGTGTTACGAACAGCTATATAGCTATGTCGACATCTGTGACTGTGGACGTATTTCAGATTTACAACAAACTGACTGCCTTCTACAAGTCTATTGGTGATAAATGCACTGGTGGCCATTTACAACAATTGAAGGTTGCATGCAACAAAAGTCAGAATGGCATGAGCTGTACTACATAGTGGTAACTACACCCTGGTATATGCGAAGTATAAGAAGTCCCTGTATCTCCTAGTATCGAATGATAATTGATATGTTTTAACATAAGTACTTACATACGAAGTTCAGATGTTCAGATGTGTGTGAAATCTTATGGGACTTAACTGCTAAGGTCATCAGTCCCTAAGCTTACACATTACTTAACCTAAATTATCCTAAGGACAAACACACACACCTATGCCCGAGGGAGGACACGAACCTCCGCCGGGATCAGCCGCACAGTCCATGACTGCAGCGCCCTAGACCGCTCGGCTAATCCCGCGACATACGAAGTGTCCAGTACATCATTATGTTCCCTATCAGGTTGTAAACACATTTCCATAGTCTCTGTGTCTGTCTTGGTATATTTTGGAGCTTGTCCGGTGTTAGAGTGCGTAATGTGTCCACAACAGCATTACTCTGTTCTTAGTTTGTAGCATAACGACGTGCATATACGTGCACCTTAATAATTCCCCCTAACGATTTGTCAGAAATCACGGAGGTACTTGTGGATAACTCCATATTTTCCTTTGCGTGCCGTCCGGTAAGGCCGATCGGTTCTAGGTGCTACAGTCTGGAACCGCGCGACCGCTAAGGTCGCAGGTTAGAATCCTGCCTCGGGCATGGATGTGTGTGATGTCCTTAGGTAAGTTAGGTTTAAGCAGTTCTAAGTTCTAGGCGACTGATGACCTCAGACGTTAAGTCCCATAGTGCTCAGAGCCATTTGAACCAACCTTTCCGTGTTATGTGCCCATAACGCTACGAGGCAGCGCTCAGTATCATTGTGGGCAGTAGTCGTCATGTTTTGGTTCATCAGACTATATCAGTTAAAATTACTACGTTTTACCTAAATCTCTACTCTACGACGTCTCCTTAAAAATAGTTCTCTTGGGAGCGAATAAACCGACTCCAGTGTTTTGTCACCACTGAAATTTATACTGAAAGTGTCTTTGTAGTGAGTTTAGTATCGTCTGCGAATCCTTATGAATCCTTTCCACAGTATCAGATCTTTAATCTAGTTTTTAGTTAAAAAGAAAAAAAACACGAATAACAGAGGCTGTAAGCTATCGTGATTTGTCGTGGTGAAGTTCCCAGTGGTTCAGGCGTCAATCTGTGGACACTGTTCCCTCATACACTCCCTCAAACGAATTAGAACACCACAGTACAACTCTTCTTAGGCGTATGACTAGGAGAGAAGAACATAATAAAGAAAAAACAGGAAAACGGATCCATAATGCCGTAAAATTTCTTTTTTTGGGTCGATGTGTAGAGGGACATTTGTATTTCGTCGATAACTGCTTAGTTTCAGGGTCACAGTCATAAACCCAACTTTCATTCCTAGCAAAAAACCCTGGAGGAAGGTTTAGTTCGTAATGAAGTAGTCGCTTAAATTTCTTGATGACTCTCAAGTGACGTTGCTGTGAACGTGTTGAAATAGTCATGGGACAAACTTCGCCCGAATCCTCCTCACGTTCAATTATTCTGACGGAATGCGTTTTCCCGCGTGGAGTGGCCGTGCGGTTTGAGGCGCCATGCACGGACTGCGCGGCTCCTTCTGCCGGAGGTTCGAGTCCTCCCTCGGGCATGGGTATGTGTGTTGTTCTTAGCATAAGTTAGTTTAAGTAGTGTGTAAGTCTAGGGACCGATGACCTCAGCAGTTTGGTCCCTTAGAAATTCAAACACACACAATGCGTTTTTGCGTACGACAACTTGTTCCCACGGTGTCGAAGACGTCTCTGATAGTGTGTATACGATTCTAAGGAATCAGATGGCTCACTTTCTGATTATTTTCATCTGTGAGGCCAATTGCCAACCGGTCTGAACGGTCATCATAATCAGTCGACGTTCGCCATCTCAGAAACGCTTATACCAGTCGTATATCTGAGTATGACTAGAGCGTTTCCTCCAGAAGCTTGCTTCAATATCTGACGCGTTATTGCAGCGCTTTTCCCATGCTTAAAACAAAAATTTATACAGACATGTCATTCACTTAAGTCGATACAGTTGCCTTTCCACTGTTATCCTGGTCAACACATTCTCCAGATGTCTCACACACTGCAAACAAATGGCCATAGGTTGTCGATAGAGGGGCATCCCGTCACTCACCAGCCACTAAAGTTGATGGCATGCAGTTAAATCAGAATGCAATGACACTCATTCGAAGGACTATATAAACAATTAACAATGGTGCATGAAACTCAGCTATGGTGTAAATGATTTACCTAAAAATTTTGTGTTGTTAACGTGCCTTAATGGTTTTACCGAGTCTCAGTTACAATTCGTGCGTTTACCTGCTTCTTATGATGCCGCGTCAGATTGAAAGTAATGGTACAATGATAAATTACACTGCTAGCTATTAAAATTTGCAACATCAAGAAAGATGGCAGATAACGAAGTTCGGCTAAATATGTTTATACAGTGCAGAAGGAACAATACACAACTAAATTTGAAGTCGAATTGTGGGTGCACTGGGTGCGAAATTTAGCCGCTATCTCGGGCAGTAACAACAGTTCTGAACCCGTTGGACACTGAGTCAAACTGATCTTAAATGACAAATACGTCTTTCCACGGTGCTTCACCCCTCTGTGTCAGAGCTCATCATTCGCAGTGGCTGGCGAGTAGTGATGCGGCAGTCTCTCGGTAACTCATCACCACATGTTTTCAATGGGTGAGAGATGCGGAGAAGATGCTGGTCAGGGCAACAGTTGAAAACCCTTTTTATCGAGGACGTTCAGGACAGGAAATACGCTATCTTGAGTCATATTGTTTATTACTGAGGAGACCTCTGAGGTAGGACAAAGCCAGCGGACGTAACACATGAGAAACGAAACGACTGCTTTCCAAATTACCGTCTTTTGAGAACCAGAGGTGATTATTTTGTGTCTCCAATGGCACAACATACCATCACGCCACGCGTTGTGTCCGAATGATGCTGACGAATGCAATCTGGCAAGTTACTTTCTCCTTGGAGCCTGGACACACGGATCTGCCCGTATGACACGGCGCCACTCGTGCTGCCGTTGGGCGCACCACTGTCGGCTCACCTCCCTCTACTGCCGCGTCAAGGGAAGCCTCAACAACGGTTTCGCTGCAGACAGTGCACGGTGCTGCAGACGCCACTCCACTCTCCACGAGGACGTCATGCTGCAAGCAAGTCCATTTACTGACTCAAGGTACATGATGGGAAACCGCACCATACTGCACGGATGAGGCCAATGTGTCTGTCCTCTCGAATACTAGTCCTGAGAGACCATTGACATCCGGCATGGCGTTGAGGATGGGCCCCCTGAAACCACCGAACTCGTATTCGCATGACATTTGTGGGATGATAATCAACGGGAACACCATTGTACACTGAGGTGACAAAAGTCGTGAGATACCACCTAATGTCCTGTCGGACATCCTTTTGCCCGGCAACTCGATGTGGCATGGACTCAGTAAGTCGTTGGAAGTCCTCTGCAGAAATATTGAACCATGCTGCTTCTGCAGCCGTCCTCGATCGCGAAATTGTTGCTGGTGCAGAGGTTTGAGCACGAACTGGGCTCTCGATTATGTCCCATACGGCATCTTTCCAAGTTCTTCGGTTCAAATCTCCGTCCAACCAGATTTAGTTTTTCCGTGATTACCTTAAACCACTCGAGGCAATTGCTGAGCTGGTTCCTTTGAGAAGGCCACGGCTGGTTTCCTTCCCCATCCTTTCGTAACCCGAGCTTGTGCTCCGTCTCTAATGACCACATTGTCGACGTTAAACTCTAATCCTCATTCTATTTTTTTGCGAAGTTCTTAACTCTCATTACAGGCGCTCATTATGGACACCATTTGTAATACGATAAATGCCAGTCCATGTGTACAGCTCACTAAAGTCGCCGACACAAATTGCCTGAAAGGAAGCGACAGCAGCCCGCTTTGCAAATCTGTTCGTAGGATACAAACTAATTCGGTATGACAGTACGGAGAGGATGATCTTTGTGCATGTTCTTATACGCTTGCTCCATCATGTAACTACGCCACAGCGCGTATTACAAGTCGGATCTTTGAATGATGATCTATCTAATGATACGTGTCGTTTTTCTGTATGTCTCATACGAGGGCTATTGGGAAAGTAAGATCCGATTGGTCGAGAAATGAAAACCACTGTGAAAATCAAAAATGTTTTATCAGCAACAGTTACCTACACCCTCCAGCTACTTCCCTACATAGTCATCGCTCCGATTTAGACATTTGTCGCAACGTTGTACCGACTTTCCAGTACCCTTTTCATAGAAGGCAGCCGCTTGTGCTTTTCACCAACTCTCTACGTGGTCTACAGCCCGTTGCCAAAATGCTGTCTTCATAGCCAGCGGTTCAGGCTGGGAACCAAGTACGGGCTGTATTGCGGGTGACCAAACACTTCCCATGGAATACGCTACAGGAGCATCTTCATCGCCCTGCAGAGTGCGGCCAAGAATTTTCACGAGAAGGAAAGAGTTATGTTATGCCGACTGCATGGCATCAGGCGAAATCTCTCACCAGGCCCTCATACTTGGTGGAAGGCACTGTTTTCTAGGCATCTTTACGTGCCGACTGTGCGCTCAGAACTGAAAAGAGCGACGTGACGCGATCGACCGGCATACTAGAGACACTGGAGACACGGCCCAACACATCTGTATAGCTCCCTATCGGACCTTACTTTTCGAATAGCCCGCGTAGTTTTCACACACTCTTCTTCAGAAACCCCAAAGGTACTTACAAAAACTCTGTATGTAAACAGAGCACAAACGAATGGCGAATCATTCTACCGAAGATGGCGACGACAACTGGATACACTGTCAGAAGATAAATTGACAAAGTGCAGATTGTTACTGCCTGGTGCCTGGGAACGAGCACCATGGAAACGGCGAAACTGGTCGGCTCTTCACTATCGTGAGCATCTATTAAAAGTGACTGAACGGCTATGAAATCTCGAGTAAGCGACAAGGTGTTGTCTTTCCACGCCTCAGAAAGTGGAGGCTGGAGGCTCATCCACTCTGTAGAGCGGGATAGGCGGCGATCTGTGACACATCTGACGACGGAGTACGAAGCTGGTGCAGGCACAAGAGCTGCGGAGCACACCGTTCCGTGCGCACTGTTGAAAATGAATCTCCGTGGGATAAGGTTACTACTTGTTCCCATCTTGACCTAATGACGTTGTCGGCTAGAATCAGACATTGAACCGTGAATCAAAGCAAACTTGTCGTCTGAGCGGATGAATCACGTTACTTCTTACTCCAGTTGTGCATGCACCGCACCACGGACGAATTCTGCGGGGGCAGTATTATACTATCGCAGATATTCACCTGGGCTACCACGGCACCTGTGGTGGCAATGGAAGGCACCATGACAGGCGTGGACCAGGCGAACGTCTTAGAGGACCAACTGCGTCTCTTCAAGATTGTTGTCTTCCCTGATGTTTATTTCATGACTTTCTGCATAACACGGCGTATTATTCACCCATTCGCACTGAACATGTCTTCGTAGCCGACTCCATTTTTAATAATTACTACAGAAAAATAATTAACTCTGTTCGAATCATTTCAGCTTAAAACGATAGTTCCTCACTTTCTGTATTCATTGACTACTGTAAAAGACGGATTGAAGTTATTTGTTTCACTCTCAAGTCACACACAAAGCTTGACCACAGCTCCATTCACAGTGTTTAATGTTTGTTAAACTCAAAGGTTTGTGGTGCGAAAAGAAAAAAGCAAAATGTGACGGCTGCTGACGTTAATGATCTAGGTGTTTGATGTTTAGGGTTTTTTATGTGCGTGCGTATGCCAGCGTGATCAAAGTTAATTGAACACGCGCCTTTCAGGTCTGTCGCACGAGAATCAAAGAACATGAGCATGTCCCACAACGAGACGAGCAAAAAGTTTCTGTAAGAGTTGCAGTGTGAGATCAGCATTTCCAGATGATATAGCTTTTATTTGAGTTAGGGATCGTTCATCTGTCCGATTTATTATTCGGAAATTGAATTCCACAGATATTAAAGTAATTTTCATTGCTGTCTGTTCCGTTATGGACTGAAATAAACAGTTTTTTTTTCAAAAAGATGCCTCATGTTGCTTTAGTTACTCTGGCTAATGAAAAAAACTTAAGAATATATACGAGAACACGGTTTCATCTTGCACTTACACGCTCAGAGCCCACACAACATTTAAGGGTGAAAAATACAAACAGAATTTTGTTCTACTGGTATTTACTTACTAAAAACCAAGATTAGACTTGTTAAGTTATTGTGCTGTGAAATTAATATTTAGGTTCATTATTACACAGGCAGATGTATGCTAATAAACCAACATTACATATTTATAGCTAAATTCCTTAGAGTAATTTGTAACCAAGGTGCAAATAAATCAATCTGCATATGCATACAGATTAGTATTGAACTGCATATGTATTGCTCATAGTGTTAATTCTGACAACTGTATGAGCGAGAAATATAACAGACGAACTGGACGAGAGCAATCTTTCAGACAGAAGAACAGCATGACGCCGCAATTGGCGACACATGGCCGCTGGTTTCATGCAGTGAATATTTTGTACAAAGTAATCTGTTTGAATAACGTGAGAGCGAAGCTGGTATGTGCAGACTCTCCCTATAAGACAAAAATTACATTAGTCATAGACCTCATGCGGAAATCAACCTTACCAGGAAACCTAACAGATGCATGTTCTTCTGTCGTAACAGTATTACAGTTGGGTTGGCAACACTGAGGGGAGGATAATCCAAGAGACCCTCCGAAGCCAACCACTGAAGAGGCCTATGGTTTTCGTGGTCGAACGAGAGGTCGCATCTAAACGATCGGTATTAGAGGGTAGATGCGGCGTAATGGCCGTCTATGTGGAAGATAAGCCTGTACTTGAAAAGATATTCAAGTGAATAGGGACTTCAAACGCATAGTAATTACCGTTCAGTTGTTTTACAGTGACGATTTGCAAAAATGCCATGTGGTCTTGCTGGCACTCCGCACACGCTGAGAAAACGCAGCTCTGTGGCCGCCGTCGCAGCTAGAGTTCAAGCTGTAGTCTGCAGGTAAACTCGCCGAGCGTGCCAAAACTCTGGCGCGAACGTTCCTCACATTTCTCTTAAGCTCAAAGGATATAATGGAGTCAGGTATTTACCAACCTTTTCTTAAACCTTCAGTATTCAATCACGAGTTCTCAGCAATGAATTCCTATATTAGTTTCGAGTCAATCTCTGCTTACTGTTACCACCATGAATTAGTACTAGATATCATAGGCTAGTCGAGATAGTAGGGAAGGTATTTCACAAAATACTATTGCATGGCTGAGCAGAATTTTGTGCCCTTCTCTCATCACGGCTTCTTCATTTTAGACTCGTTAAGAATATATAGCATCTCTGAAATCGATTTCAGGTCATAATAGTACTGATTATTACTATAAGTTGTATGGAACCGTTGCCATTGATCCAAAGCGTATCTATGATTAATATCACTAGTAATGGTTCACTTGGTTCAAATGGCTCTGAGCACTATGGGACTTAACTTCTGAAGTCATTAGTCCCCTAGAACTTAGAACTACTTAAACCTAACTAACCTAAGGACATCACGCACATTCATGCCAGAGGCAGACTTCTAACCTGCGACCGTAGCAGCAGCGCGGTTCCGGACTGAAGCGCCTAGTACTGCTCGGCCACAACGGCCGGTTGTGCCAAGTTTCATCCCATATACAGATCAGCAATCATGTCGTTCTGGTCGAAGCAACATCGTGCGTTCGCAGTGTTGTGCTATTTTCGCTATGGCTAATTTGTCGTGTGCTTGAAACGTCCCTTTCTAAAAGATTTCAAGAGTTAACCACGATATCCAATTCCTGTTCGTGGAACAATACTGAACTGGGTAGGAAACTTCTGTGCAACGAATCGAAAGGCAATCGGGCCTCCGATAACCTTCCGAACTCCCGAGAACATCTGACTTGTGCATAGTAGTTTATAGGCAAGCCCTCGTCGTTCGTTACGAAAACGAGTCCAAATGCTGAACATTTCGCTGGTGGCCACTCATCTCATAATCGGATGTGATCTGCCTTACATCCGCATAATTTTCAAACGCGATTGTGTCGAATGGCCGCCTCCCTCGTCTGATTTAACAGTTCCAGATTTTTACCTATGTGGTTATTTGAAAACGAGAGTGTACTCCGACCAGCAGAAAAGCTTGGAACAGTTAAAAGAATGAATTCACAACGAAATTTCCAGAATTCCTCCAGTATTTACGAAAAATGTTTTCAAAAACTGGGTGAATCGCCTCGAGTATTGTGTAGTCGCTAATGGTCGTCATTTGTACGCTGCACCATTTCGTAAGTAAACTTGAATAAATAATGTACCTTGTGTAAGATGTTCAACTTCGTTTCGCGATTAGTTTGCTTGCTATACAGATATGAAATCATAAAAACATTGTGAAACATCCTGTAAATTTTGGAATGTGAACATAATACCATGGCCAGGTATTCATATAATATAAAACTTGATATATTAAAACTTGCTCTCCAGTGGGATTTCTTTCTTCTGAAAACTTAGATACGAACGTACGTCGTTTAGTGCCAGAATTCAGCGTTGCCCATTCCCTGTTTTCTCCGCTGCCATGCAACCTTGCTCACAACTTCTTATCTGTTAACGTGAGTTGAAATTTATTAGAGCTCATAAGCAGGCTGCCAAGATAGAGATAAGAACGAGTCTCGTCTTAAAAGGGCTTCACGCCACAGCACGGTCAGGTTAGTGATGTCATTATACTCTTGTCCCCGTGCTAAGAGTGGTTTCTCTGTTCCACTCTCAAATAATACTTCGCCCGGACGTGAACCAGCAAATTTGTAACGCCCTATAACTACAATAAGATTTATTGATTGGCGACATTTCCACTAATATTCATTTTTCCGCTGTGGGTGAGCAGCATGTTTATGAGAAACGTAAGGTTCAACTATTGTTGGAGATTTAACTAATCTACCCAATCTAACAATAAGTAACACACAAGTCCGCGCCAAAAGTGGAGCACAGGTATGTTGGAAATAACTGGTGTTATTGAAGCCTCATTTCCGAAGACTGGTTTGATACAGCTCTCCTAGCTGGCCTGTACTACGCAGATGTCTTCATCTCTGCATAACTATTGTAGTCTGCATCGATTTGAGCTTGCTTAATGTACTCGATCCTTGGTTTCCTTTTACAGTTTTTACTCCCTGAGACTTCCCTCCATTATACTCTTTTCGTATTTCTCCTTAGCTTCCTTCACAACCTGTTCAGCATTGTGGATAAGCTGCAAACCTTTTTTCAATCATTTCTCAAGTACTGCTTCCCTTTCATGTCGTTACATTGTTATAACTTCTGTCTTGTTTGTTTACAAGTTGTCGATTCAATTTCGCTCTTCGTATTTTATCCCTACTACCTCTGGAATGTCAGAGAGTGTATTCCAATCATCATTGTCAGAAGTTTTCTCTAAATCTACACATGCTCTAAATACAGTTGTGTGCCTTTCTTCAGTCTATAAGCTAAGACCTATGGTCAGTTTTACCTCATTTATTCCTACATTTCACTTAAGCAAAACTGATCTACCCCAAGGGGAACTTCTATCAGTTTCTCCATTCTTCAATAAATACGAGGGCGAGGGGGGGGGGGGGGGGCATTCAATAAGTAATCCAAGTTATTTTTTCTCGGCCAGTTTCGGTTGACAAAAATGCGGAATTTGCTGTGGGACATCATTGATTATTCTCACTTTAGCCCCTATAGTTCATGAAGTACCGATCGGTGGTGGCACTATACGTAGGCGTCTGTATATGAGGTACATTCCAAGCAGAGAGCTGTCATTGAGTTTATTTTTGCGGAAATAAGAGTCAGTACATCGCGAATAATTTCCCTCGTATATTGTGAAATAAAAGGTAAGTTCACAATATAACACACAATTAAGCAATTTCAGATCATTTTCTTATCTGAACGTTTCATACTTTACAATCTGATGTGCGCTGAGTGGTGAAGACGGAGTACACAAAGCACTGGGACGTCTTGACCACCACAAGCTTTGACGGGAGCGGTCCACACCCTGAAGTTACTTCCTCCTGATTTGACAATGTCTGCCGGTAAAGTCCTAGTGTAAGTCATAATAAGCAATGAGCATCAGCTCCCATCTTCATCACTCCCGGCGTCCAGTGTGATACAAGCATTCTTTAAGTTCTCGTAGGAGATGACGCAGGATGGAAGAAGTACTGTATATTAGGAGTCAAGTTGCGTTGATCCGGTAGTAATACATATGCCCATAAAGCCACTTCAATTGTGCTGCTTCATTGATTCACGATAGTGTGTGATGGACTCTACAACCCAGAAGAATTTCGTTTGTGCTAGTGTATGCCTAACTAGCAAACTAATCCATCTTTGACAGTTACTTGCGTAGACCGACTCACGTCTGCGTCTTACATTCCTCCAGGTATGGGTTCGGTGCTTATTTATAGAGGACTGTTACATTATGGGAAATGATGGAACTATCCTATTTAAAAACAAAACACACACATTCATTGAACAAAGTTAATTGCAGAAAAGATTATTTTATTCTTCTTGTCTCTTCCTCGCCCATTTACTCTTTTCCCTTGCGATGTATTCTTTTGACCACATAGGCATGACAGTCACTGAGACACGTACGAATCTCCATAGTAAAAAATACTCAGGGCACGCAATTAACTGTTATTTTCTTCTCAAAATGGTACATATTCGTATGAACTACATGTTTAAAGTTGCAAGTAAGATTTACGCAAGAGCCAGAGCATTCCTGGTTTCCAAAAATTGTTTTTGTGATCTAATGTACAGGCTGCCCCGCCGGCCGCTGTGGCCGAGTGGTTCTAGGCGCTTCAGTCTGGAACCGTGCGACCGCTACGGTCGCAGGTTCGAATCCTGCCTCGGGCATGGATGTGTGTAATGTCCTTAGGTTAATTAGGTTCAAGTAGTTCTAAGTTCTAGGGGACTGATGACCTCAGAAATTAAGTCCCATAGTGCTCAGAGCCATTTTTTTCAGCTGCTCCTACATATGGGTTTTATGCAACCTGCAACGCCTTCAAGTACCTCAGGCAAGATTTTCATATTCTCTGACTTGCTACTCACAAACTGCTAGTCCTACAGAAAAATGGCTAGAACCTTTTTGTAGGAAATTTAACGTAGTTAAATTTTGTCCTGGGATACGTTTTCGCTAGAGGCCATAGTTTTCTAATTATTCAAGAGAAAACTACAGTGTCGACTCAAGCCAAAACGTATCCCAATACAAAATTTAACTACATTAAATTTCCTATGAAAAGGTCCTGTTCATTTTTTCTGTAGAACTAATAGTTTACACGTAGCGAGCGAGAGAAATGAAAATTTCACACATAGTTTTTGAAAGCATTGTGGGTTGTATAAGACTTACAGGTAGGGGCAGGTATATCTATATCTGAAATTCATTAAAAATTTGCCAGATGCTTAAGGACGTACACTATTTGCTTGCAGTTACTTGGAAGAGAGGAGAAGTGATCTGTCGGTAGTAGAGCTGACGAACAAAGACAATTAGACACCGAAAAAGGATAACACCTTCATCAGTTTATTTACAATATGTACACTTAATAATGGAGATACACATAACTTTATATAGCTCTTAAATTCTTCTGTGACATCGGTTTATGTACAATTAGAGTAATTTTCATGACAGAACATACAGTCTTGTATGCTGATATACACTACTGGCCATTAAAATTGCTACACCAAGAAGAAATGCAAATGATAAACGGGTATTCATTGGACAAATATATTATACTAGAACTGACATGTGATTACATTTTCACGCAATGGGTGCATAGATCCTGAGAAATCAGTACCCAGAACAACCACCTCTGGCCGTAATAACGACTGTGATACGCCTGGGCATTGAGTCAAACGGAGCGTGGATGCCGTGTACAGGTACAGCTGCCCCTGCAGCTTCAACACGATACCACAGTTCATAAAGAGTAGTGACTCGCGTATTGTGACGAGCCAGTTGCTCGGCCACCATTGACCAGACGTTTTCAATTGCTGAAATATCTGGAGAACGTGCTGGCCAGGGCAACAGTCGAACATTTTCTGTATCCAGAAAGGCCCGTACAGGACCTGCAATATGCGGTCGTGCATTATCCTGCTGAAATGTAGGGTTTCGCAGGGATCGAATGAAGGGTAGAGCCACGAGTCGTAACACATCTGAAATCTAACGTCCACTGTTCAAAGTGCCGTCAGTGCGAACAAGAGGTGACCGAGACGTGTAACCAATGGCAGCCCATACCATCACGCCGGGTGATACGCCAGTATGGCGAAGACGAATACACGTTTCCAATGTGCGTTCACAGCGATGTCAACAAACACGGATGCGACCATCATGATGCTGTAAACAGAACCTGGATTCATCCGAAAAAATGACGTTTTGCCATTCGTGCACCCAGGTTCGACGTTGAGTACACCATCGCAGGCCGGCCGCGGTGGTCTAGCGGTTCTAGGCGCTCAGTCCGGAACCGCGGGACTGCTACGGTCGCAGGTTCGAATCCTGCCTCGGGCATGGATGTGTGTGATGTCCGTAGGTTAGTTAGGTTTAAGTAGTTCTAAGTTCTAGGGGACTGATGACCACAGAAGTTAAGTCCCATAGTGCTCAGAGCCATTTGACCCATTTTGAACACCATCGCAGGCGCTCCTGTGTGTGATGCAGTGTGAAGGGCAACCACGGCCATGGTCTCCGAGCTGATAGTCCATGCTGCTACAAACGTCGTCGAACTGTTCGTGCAGATGGTTGTTGTCTTGCAAACTTCCCCATGTGTTGACTCAGGGATCGAGACGTGGCTGCACGATCCGTTACAGCCATGCGGATAAGATGCCTATCATCTCGACTGCTAGTGATACGAGGCCGTTGGGATCCAGCGCGGCGTTCCGTGTTACCCTCCTGAACCTACCGATTCCATACTCTGCTAACAGGCATTGGATCTGGACCAACGCGAGCAGCAATGTCGCGATACGATAAACGGCAATCGCGATAGGCTACAACCCGACCTTTATCAAAGTCGGAAACGTGATGGTACGCATTTCTCCTCCTTACTCGAGGCATCACAACAATGTTTCACCAGGCAACGCCGGTCAACTGCTGTTTGTGTATGAGAAATCGGTTGGAAACATTCCTCATGTCAGCACGTTGTAGGTGTCGCCACCGGCGCCAACCTTGTGTGAATGCACTGAAAAGCTAATCATTTGTATATCACAGCATCTTCTTCGTGTCGTTTAAGTTTCGCGTCTGTAGCACGTCATCTTCGTGGTATAGCAATTTTAATGGCCAGTAGTGTACTTAGATAATCTCTGTATATTAGAAATGTTTAGTAGCGTCATGCTACGTCGGTGTAATTGCCCCCACTGCAGTCTTCCGTACTAATACTGTTAAGTCCATAGATGCATTGAATTTTGGTGAAAGTGCAGCTGCTTAAAAAGACGCGCTGGCCAATCAGAGTCGCAAGCATTGCCGTTATGTGAATTTAGCGCCCTCTGGTGGCGTGTGCGCCTGCCGCTACCAAACGGAGACAGCGAACGATTGAAGAGCGAACTCGCCCGGCGGCACGCACACTGGTGATTAAAGAGCAGTCTCTCGCGCAGCTATGAGCAGTGCGCGGCGCGCCGGTTGCGGTCGACGATGGCGCCATCGATACCACAAGAATACATCATAAACCGAAAAACAGAGCGAGATGGCGCAGTCGTTAGCCCACTGGACTCGCATTCGGGATGACGGCTGTTCAAATCCGAGCCCGACCAGCCGGATTTAGGTTTTCTGTGATTTCCCTAAATCGCTACTGGAAAATGCCCGGATGGTTTCTTTGAAAGGCCACGGCCGATTCCCTTCCCCATCCTTACATCATTCCTAGCTTGTTCTTTGTCTCTAACTATCTCAAAGTCGACGGGACACTGTACCCTAATCTTCCTTTCTTCCTGTTTTCGAACTGAAAAATATTTCACTTGGTTTTCTTTCTCACCATAACAATGTACAGACTTCATTTCTGTATTCCGTGTCACGGTTGCATCATGTACACCCCAAAACGTTAAAAGATCTTACTATCCCTGCACCCACAGAGACACTTCGGCAGAAAAGCAGGTATCAAATGTAGAAGTGGAGAAACCTTTGTGTATATGAAACACACGATGAAGAACCGAAATCCATTACGCTAAGTGATACTTACATTGCTTCCAAGAGCTATGTTCAAGAAATATTGTTGATAGTTACATTATTCGTTAAATTTGTCTGGTAAAGTCAGTTGGATATTTCTACCAGGCTACAAACATATTCGCGGAAGAGAATAGAAACTGTGGTTCCAGTTCTTTGAAATCGGATCGTTCGTTTCAAAGCTTTACACACTTTCTATGTAAAACGGACCTGCTATTCAAATAACAGTGCGCGGAGCCAATGTCATAATCCCCTTTCATATACAAAATTCACACACGCAGCGCAGCCGAAAAAAGCAGCCTCTAATTTATGAATTTCTCGTTGCAAGTCACAAGCACTTTGGGACATACGCAGTGCATAGTCAGAGCGACGTAAGTACATTATACTTGTTATCAAATCGGTTCTACTGGTCGATGATTTAATGACAAAATCATTAGTTATCAGCATATTTCCATTTACTGTGTAATTTCTGCTATAGATTCTCTCAGATTTTCTTGTGGTACGCAGACTAACCAGAGTTTCAATCGCCGTTAAGTGGTCCTGAATAGTTAGCTGTAGAATCAGTCACAAATTGTGGTTTCATCTTCAGTCCACTAGTGGGTACACTACACAAGATTGTATGACATAACAAGTTAATCATTCGGTACACAAGAGATCACTTCTGAAGCGGATCTCTGAACATTAAAGAAATAGCGCATATACCTTTGGAACAGAATGAGAGAGCCCAGTGACTGCCTTTTTAGAATCTGCTTCCATACAAAAGTTCTGACAGTATTTATACAAATTAAATATGTAAGACATTTCTGCGGTCTCGCCGGCCGTTGTGGCCAAGCGGTTCTGGGCGCTTCAGTCTGGATAAGCGCGACCGCTACGGTCGCAGGTTCGAATCCTGCCTCGGGCATGGATGTGTGTGATGTCCTTAGATAAGTTAGGTTTAAGTAGCTCTAAGTTCTAGGGGACTGATGACCTCAGACGTTAAGTCCCATAGTGCTCAGAGCCATTTAAACCATTTTTCTGCTGTTTCCAAATCGATTATTGCCGAGAATAACGCGCTGCAGTAAAAAAGAATGAACGAAGATCGATTTTTAAAGTCCCTTGAACGAAGAACTAATCGAAGACGGATCAAAAGGTAGGATTGGGTAAGGTATGAGAAGGCTGTGTCTTTTACAAAAAACTGTCTCGGCATTTGTGTTAAACGATTTAAGGAAACCAAGGAAAATTTGAATCTGTATGGCAGTTCTCTTCGCAGGAGAACATCTGTGAAGTTTGGGAGTTAGGGGATGAGATATTGGAGAAAGTAAAGCCTTGATGATGGGACGTCAGTCGTACCTGGGAAGCTCAGTGAGTAGATCACTTGCCCATTAAAGGCGACGGTCCCGTGATCGATTCTCAGCACACTGTCCGCTACAGAGTGAGAAATTCATTCTGAATTTCATAGTGTGTGGAAATGTACTTGAATTTAATCTAGGAACGAATGTACAATATTTAGAGATGGCGCGTAGGTAAGTGTTTGAATATGGAGGATATGATATGTTGCGGCTCAACCTTATGAGAAACGTAGGCGACACAGTTGTTGGAGGTATTATAGGTGAGGGAATTTTACTAGTAGGCACAGGGAGCATAACTAGCTACAGAAAGCGAGGTGGTGCTCATTTCATTGAATGATTTGGAGTGAATGGTACAACATGGGAGTATACGTGGTCCTGAGTTACTAGAGGGTGGTGAGTAGGCAATTAGTTTCTGCACAACCGACATTCTTAGGTAGTTGTCTCGGGGACGGAAAGCTATGGTTGTTTTGCTCTAGTTTTCAGGCGCTTTGCCTGATTGATGTACAAGCACCCTGGTTACGGCAGAAGGTGTAACTGTTGAGGTGGAGGAGCGATCGTTGGTATCAATCAGCTGTGGGGTGGGCAACAACGATGGTTGTTTTGGGTTTATTTGCATTTCATGATTTTTCGACGTTGTAGTGGTAACAAGAGTATTTCAGAGGGATCATTGCCTCATTCAGAAAAGGAAGCAGAAAGAATTCGATTATAGACTTACTGAGGGAAAAATCACGGCATTTCACCGGAATGTTACGTTAGTTTGAGGAATCTAGACATGAAAAATTGTTATCAGTAACAAATGTCGCGCATCTTTACTTAGGCGCCTCTCGAAATGTTTGTTACCATGTCTCAGGTTACTTCGGCACCTTTCGAGCTCAACTGCGAAAGTGTTTTCGCAGAAAAATAAGAAAATAAAGTGGTCTTCTCATTACATTTGCACGATTTTCCCCTGATGGTCTATGAGTGTGTGTTGTATGAGAGGGTAAAAAGCTTTGAGTCCCAACCTAGTTTCCACAGACTGATCCGCCGGAGGAAATAAAAATTTAAATTTAATATCACCACTAGCGACAGATACTGGGCGTTAGCAGAACGCAGTATTAAATTTAAACGTTTCGTCCAGGGGTCAGTGGCGGCCGCTTTAGCGGCCCGATAACTAATTTGCTTCTGCACAAAATCCGACCTTAGCCAAGTCTATTACGCAGCTGGAATTGATATCGACTTTTGCGTTTGTTCGGAGCGCGAATGTGGTGCTCCAATTGACTACAGTGTTGTGAAAGACCTTCCACTTTGCTGCCGAGCATTTTATCCGCAACAGAAATCGCTTCCTCGAAGTGCTCTACTCGTATTAGACACTATAATAGGCAGTCTGTGTGGGCAGCTATCGCAGAAACCAGCACCTGTGCATTTTGTGGATAAACTACTCACATATATTCGCGAACAAGTCCCGAATTTACGAAGGCATGTGTGCGTTTCCACACAGTAGTAACATTTTTAATAAGTTACGTTTGCTAGTATGGTGACAAAACTCCCATAATGGTTGCACGTTTTCCACGTTACATAACAGTTTTAGTTGTGGGCGTACCTTGCTATATTAGTGTGAAGTACTTTATAGGGAAGCCAGCCATACTGTTCAATAGAAGATAATACAGTGCAAGCGTAACAATTTATATTGTGGTGTAGCTGGATAATCCTGAAACGGGCGAGATCAGCTACTTGTTAATAATGAAATAAAGTGTTTATTCGAAAGTAAAAGAACAATCTCCCCAGGAAAATGACATCTTTTAAGGAAGGCAAAGGCGTTCTTTTAATTACCCTAAAATGCTTGCGTCATTGCTTTCTTGAGCATTAAGTAAAACATTTCACAATTCTTTCAGCATCGGTTTCCGTCAACATAATTTACTAACTCTCTAAGAATTCGCATTATATATGGAGCTGATTTCCAGACTTTTGAACAGTTTTGAGATGCCTGTGCCAAAATAATCGAGGACGTTGCAGGTGAGTGAGTCGATTGTTACCTGCACTTTCTCAGCATATTAAATGCTGAATAACTCAGATACACTACTGGCCATTAAAATTGCTACACCAAGAAGAAATGCAGATGATAAACGGGTATTCATTGGACAAATATATTATACTAGAACTGACATGTGATAACATTTTCAGGCAATTTGAGTGCATAGAGCCTGAGAAATCAGTACCCAGAACAACCACCTCTGACCGTAATAACGGCCTTGATACGCCGGGGCATTGAGTCAAACAGAGCTTGGATGGCGTGTACGGGTACAGCTGCCCCTGCAGCTTCAACATGATACCACAGTTCATCAAGAGTAGTGACTCGCGTATTGTGACGAGCCAGTTGCTCGGCCACCATTGATCACACGTTTTCAATTGGTGAGATATCTGGAGAATGTGCTGGCCAGGGCAGCACTCGAACATTTTCTGTATCCAGAAAGGCCCGAACAGGACCTGCAACATGCGGTCGTGCATTATCCTGCTGAAATGTAGGGTTTCGCAGGGATCGAATGAAGGGTAGAGCCACGGGTCGTAACACATCTGAAATGTAACGTCCACTGTTCAAAGTGCCGTCAATGAGAACAAGAGGTGACCGAGACGTGTAACCAATGGCACCTCATACCTTCACGCCGGGTGATACGCCAGTATGGCGATGACGAATGACGAATACATGCTTCCAATGTGCGTTCACAGCGATGTCGCCAATCACGGATGCGACCATCATGATGCTGTTATCAGAACCTGGATTCATCCGAAAAAATGACGTTTTGCCATTCGTGCACCCAGGTTCGTCGTTGAGTACACCATCGCAGGCGCTCCTGTGTGTGATGCAGTGTGAAGGGCAACCACGGCCATGGTCTCCGAGCTGATAGTCCATGCTGCTGCAAACGTGGTCGAACTGTTCGTACAGATGGTTGTTGTCTTGCAAACGTCCCCATGTGTTGACTCAGGGATCGAGACGTGGCTGCACGATCCGTTACAGCCATGCGTATAAGATGCCTGTCATCTCGACTGCTAGTGATACGAGGCCGTTGCGATCCAGCACGGCGTTCTGTATTACCCTCGTGAATCCACCGATTCCATATTCTGCTAACAGCCATTGGATCTCGACCAACGCGAGCAGCAATGTCGCGATACGATAAACCGCAATCGCGATAGGCTACCTTTATCAAAGTCGGAAACGTGATGGTACGCATTTCTCCTCCTTACACGAGGCATCACAACAACGTTTCATCAGGCAACGCCGGTCAACTGCTGTTTCTGTATGTGAAATCGGTTGGAAACTTTCCTCATGTCAGCACGTTGTAGGTGTCGCCACCGACGCCAACCTTGTGTGAATGCTCTGAAAAGTTAATCGTTTGCATATCACAGCATCTTCTTCCTGTCGGTTAAATTTCGCATCTGTAGCACGTCGTCTTTGTGGTGTAGCAATTTTAATGGCCAGTAGTGTAATAAGCAAACACACAAGTATCTGTGACTAGATGTGTGACGGAGTAGAGTGACCAGCGTTGCAATGTATTCCCCGGCAACGAGTGGGTTTTTCATGCTAGGAAGGCTGTAATAAAATGTATGCAGCTGTGTGAAGATGTAGTGTCTTCCTTTTTGAAAGTCGATATTAATGACCAGGAAGCCACTGTGCTCACCACATGCATTTCTTATACCGCTTTTACGACTTGGTAGGCATAGGGCAAAGATCGCTTGGTCAGCTTGTGAGTGTACTGTATGTTATTAGCGCTATAGCGGGTTCATTTACAGAAGAAAGGCGAGGTATATGGGAGAGGAAAAGATGTTCACCATTAACTTTGTGGAAGTGTGAAGGAAAGATTAATCTATGCTGCTGTAGATGACTGTTGGAGCCTGAAACCTAACAATGCGTTTATGTTACGTTTATTTCAACTGGTAGGTGAAAATGTCGTAAAAAAAGCACCGATTTTTGTACCAGAAGAGAATTCTAGCAGTAATTCAGTCCGAAAATATCTACTGCCATTTTTATATAAGAAATTTGTCGACAGATATTCCAGTTCTATTCACACGATTCTGATGCTTTACATACATGGAAAGTCAAGTCATTGGTTAATCTCTGAGGTATATAGTTTGCAAGTGTAAAGTGAGAGTTGCTAACGAGAGAAAGGGTGATTGGGTGGCACTTGATAGCGGCTGGTTGTGTGCGCTTCTCGGATAGCAGCGAAATGGTCGTTGAAAGGATGGATAGCCCCAGCAACAATCTCTCGCAGCTGTCGTCAACGATACACCTTCTGGTGACAGAAATCTCGGCTTCATTCCCAGGAGATGAGACTTTGATACATAGACAGGTACGAAATAATCGAAGCTACCTGATTACGGATCGCCAAAGTGTGATGACGAATCAGAAACTTCGACTTGGTAAGTGAATAATAATTTTTCCAGCACTGTATAAGCTCACCGGACAAAAAAAAAAAAAAAAAAAAACACACCAGGAGCAATACCGTGTAATTCCGTCCTTTGACTTAATAACCGCCTAGATTCGATTAGGAAGTGATTTCACAATGTTATGCACGCACGTCGCATCCAGGTTAAGCCACAGGCTGAGGATGTGATCGCGCAGTTCCAGCAAATTGCGAGAATGCTGATGTCGGCGATTCACCAGTTGTTCCTACATGTCCCACGGATTTGCTATGGGGTTACGTCAGGTGATTTAGCTGGGCAATCGAGATGTAACTTCGTGGTGGAGTGTTCAGAAAACCAGGTGTATATTCTTCCAGCGCGATGAACTTCGCTGTTGTCTTGAGAATTAGGGGTACCTGTAGCGTACTCATCATCATGATGTTGATTGAAAGGCAATACCTGATTATTCCGAATGATTAAATTAATATGGTAGTTCATGTCAGTGGTCACCTCAGTGAGCGATCCTAATTAACGATAAGAAAAACGCCACAGATCCACCTGCGTCTTGGACCTGACCTTGCACACTTTCAGAACGAAATGCTTCCTTTGGCCTTCGGTGCACTCGACAACGCACGACATTTGAATACATGCAAAAACATGATTCGTCAGACTACATTACGTGTTGTGTTTCCAGTCAGCTATCGTTCACGTTCGGTGATTACTAGCCAATCGAAGACGCGCAGATTTGTGTTTCTGTATGAGCGATGCTCTGTTGCAGGGTGACTGACTGCAAATGTTCATTGCATGCAGTTCCTATCGCATGTTCTCTCTCTAAAAGATGGTGATGTGCCCTTATTCACTGCCTGCAGCAGCTTCTGTCGGATTTGGAAGCGATTTTGATTCACAGGCCGTGAAACGCTTCTCTAGTCCCTGTCAGTCAGGATCTATTTTCGACAACAATTCTGATGACGTGTTCGTGGCTACGTGTGTCACACCAATGCGCGAAAAACCAACAAATCCAGCAACCTCACACACCGTATGGCCCCATTTTCACGTACAATGTTTGCTAGAAACATAAATGTCTCTCTAATCGCCACTTCCTTATACTCACGTAGAGGTCACTGCGCCATTTGGTCAAAAAATTAAACACCCCACTGTGCACGTACAGACGAATGGGCTTAACTATTCATAAGTGAATACATGCAGTGGGGTGTCTAATTTGTTATCTAGTAACTTAATTTCTTCACTGGTATTTACCGCTGCATCTTACACGTTTCTTTGAATTTTATATGAATGACGAATGCCGGTAAATGGCACAGTGTTGGCTGCTAGAAGATAATGCATACATGAAGCCTTACTGATTTCTTTTTTTTATATTAGCTTAATATAAGACATTTTTCGATGGATGTTTCAATCCTATACATAAGATACTGACGCTGTACATAAAGGCATACCATTGGACAGTTGCTGAGATCTATAGTTTTCAAGTATAAAAATGAATTATATGAATCCGCGTTGTCTGTTCTTTCGTCGTCGCTGATCTACATCTACATCATGCTCCGCAAGCCACCTAATGGTGTGTGGCGGAGGGTACTTTCGGTACCACTGTCTGATCCCTCAAACGCTGTTCCACTCGCGAATAGTGCTTGCGAAGAATGATTGATGGTAAGCCTCCGTATTGGCTCTTATTTCTCGAATTTTCTCCTCGTGCTCAATACGCGAGATCTATGTGGGGGAAAGTAATGTGTTGTCTGACTCCTCCTGAAAACTGATTCCGCATTAAGTCCGGATGCAGCGATATCGCTAGTTTCTTCCCTTCCCTTTCTTTTCTCCTCCCTCCATCTTCAAATTACATACAGTGAAAATAAATATTGCTGCAAGGAGGCGACGTTAAACACTCGCATATAATCATATTAAAGCGTGATTACAAAAGTGTATTTAGTATCATGCATGGAGTTTTCTCGCATAGCTTGGATTAATATCCATAAAAATATTGGATTTTCCTATTGTTTCCGTGTAATATTTCTGTCCTCAGGAATGAACTGTAGTTTGCAAGATACTAAAGGAAATGCGAAATAGAGAATAAATTTGATTCAGAATCACAATAGTACATTACAGTTCGTTTTGTAGGTTACAGAAAGCTAAGATTTAGGAATTTTTCGCTCTCTCATACTCGGACACACAAACTTCAAATTTTAAGCGTTTATGATTAGCTTACCTTCTCATAATATTACATTAAGGTGCATGATGTACGCTAGGTTTTGAGAACTAATGGCTCACCCTAGAGTTTTGTCTAGATACTTCTAAGCCGGAACTCTTCAACAACGTACCTATAATTCATACGAATGAACCTGTGCGTGGCTTTAAGTGCAGAATTGCAAAGTGTGTGTTTGGGAGTAAAAGAAATGAAGCTGTTTGTAACCTCCAAAGTAACGCCTTTTGTAACGTGAATTATTACTGTGTCCGGTGAAATAACTGAAGACAATAAATAACAAGTATTTCCTCATTATGTTGGACATGATGCATACCTAAAATTCTTCGCTGGCCTATCGGGCACAAATTTCACTAGGAGACGATTTAGGTACATTCGGGTTGTCAAAACAGCTCGCTGAGCACCGGTTTGCGCTTATTGCTATATCACAAGTCTCATCGATGACTTCTGTCTCGCTCAGTTACTCTGATCAGGCTGTGTGGTCGAATTCAGGACGGACGCTGTTCCAGCCAGTTACGTGAACACGACTTGACCGCAAAAACGAATGAAATGGACCTTTACAGACTTAGTTTCGTTTAGATGTCGACTACATTAAAGGATAAGTGGTCTTTCTGTAGACTGTTGATAATTGTGATATAATATATTTAATGGGCTGTTAATGCTTTGAAATTAGAAAAAAATTCACGTGAACACATTTAAGTAACAGTTGCTCAAAACGCGAGAACCACCGTTGTTACTATCTTTAATAATAGGGGAACTCGGGGCGGAACGGGATACTTAATGTTTAACAATTTCTGTAAAATAAGGGAACACAAGGAAATACTTCTTCAAGTGATAAAAAAACACCTTGTAGTGTAACATAATGTACCTTATTTTAAAATCACTTAAAACAATACATTTTGCATTTTTTATAATTTTTCAAAGAAAGTCATGCATATTACCCGTTCCGCCCCACCCACGGGGCACAATGGGTTAAGAGTATTTTTTGTTAAATTGTTGCATAAACGTTGAATTTGAATTACGAATATCGTATTAAACTATGACAAAATGTTGTGTAACAGGCAATTCAGACGAAGGAATGTGTAATTTAAACAATTAAAAAGTCATTCTTCAAAATAAGAAAATATTTTAATGTCATTCTGAAAATTGTACAATGCTTAATAATCACTAACTACTAGCCCTTTCGACAATAGTTACAAATCAGTATTTCCTCTTTATCTTCACTGTCTATGCCAGCACATGAATTGTGTGCCCACTCTGGTATGCGACCCAGCCCTCATTAGAAACGGAGTAGAAGTCCCCACAGTAGAGACACTCAGCATCCTCTCTCTCTGATTCTCTCTTATCCATCATCTTCTTCTTTTTATTTTTCTTAAGGTATTTGATGTCCTCTTTTTTTTTTTACAGTTTGATATTTTTGCCTTAAGTTCCATTGCACCTGACGTCTCTGTCCTGACGTTGTTTATATTTGTGCACCCTCCTCCTATCTGTAGGCCTACTTTACGTGCGACAGCATTTTGCAGTTCCTTCTTATAAGGAGAATCTGTTAATACGACGGTTTTTCCTTTTCGTCTTGTAGTCCGCCGTGTGTTTAGACAGATTAGTGGGATTGGAATTACAGCCTCTGGCGATATGTGGAAAGCTGAGCTGTTCGGCGAACATAGCTGGTTGGGAGAGTCTGGCATCCATGAACATCCAGGCTGGGTTTGCTTTCTACTTGCATCAAAATATGACGGAGGAGAACGGGACACATTCCCATTCTGCCCCGTCCCGCTCCGCCCCAAGAGCACTTTTGAAGTTAACAACGTTTATGGAGTGTAATAACTGACGTATTTAAACACATTAAATAACTAAAGTATAAGAAATGCCATGCACTTTAAGGGAATGTGTCATTTTAGGGTACACAATTAACAGCTTACCTGGCGTTGAAATTCACCAAACGTTAGAATAACGCAAGCGGTAACGTGACGGACAACAATTCACTTAGATCTCGCACTTCAGACTAAATCAGAATGGCTGCCCTCACTTCCCTTCCATTCGGAGAAATAGTTACATGCCCATACAACAGGTTCCAACAATGTCCAGCCTAGAAAAGAGCAATTTCCCATTGGGCCCCGCTATCCCGTTCTGCCCCAAGTTCCCCTACATATTACTAAGCGGCCATCCCAGAACCCAGTACCAGTTGCAGGCTCCCTATCAAACGGCTGCAAAGGAGCAACAAATATATGATTTTCAGTATTTCACGTAGTTATTGACCGAATTTAAAATAATTAAAAACCATCATAATTTTTTCGACTAAAAGAGAGTCTTATTTCAAAAGTTTCACACAAGAAGACAAGTACTACTGTTAGGAACAGTGTGTCTGTTTTGAGGCAGCGTAACTGACGCCGCACAGATACCAAAACTTTATTCATTCAGTATTTGAGAATGAGAGCACCTAGCGACTTCTGACAAACTTTTAAGTTCAAACATTTTCTAAACCTTTTCTCACTTGTATGCTTAACGTAAGATATTTAACACATTAATTCATTTGTAAGGTAATGAGATGTTTGAAGCTGTTTATATTTAAAGGTCCGCAGCTTGTGGTCTCGCGGTAGCGTTCTCGTTTCCCGACCACGCGGTCCCGGGTTCGATTCCCAGAGGGTACAGGGATTTTCACCTGCCTCGAGATGACTGGGTGTTGTTGTGTCGTCGTCATCATTATCATCATCACTGGCAAATCACCTCCGCTAGGACCTTGCCCAGTACGGCGGCGCGGGTCTCCCGCATCGTCCCCTACTGTCTGTCATGGAGTATGGGACCTCATCATCATCATCATCATATTTAAAGACTCGGGGTCTTTTTGTTTTAATTAATTTACTGCAATGTAAATACGTATTTTACTACTAAGTCCCAAGAAATATTTTAATAAGTCCCGGCACATCGTGGGCTTCATAACGACGAGAGTTAAAATACCCGTTTTCTGAATATGACGCTATTGCTAACTTGAACGGATAAATGAAAAAAGAGTGATTACACATCCCCGAAACGTCCATGATACGGAAATACAAAGCAAGTATTTCGATCGACTTATGACATAAATTTCATGAAACAGTATTGTACCTTACGTTGTTAATTGTGTAGCACAGGGCACAAACGATGGAAAATAAACACAGTACCTCTCTGTATAATACTTTCGACTGTAACGCTAACACCCGTCGCAGGTGTTATTTTTGAACTGTAACAGAAGCTGATGGTGACATAGCTTTGAATGAAACGAAAATTCCAGTGACGCAATTCTCTAGTCTCGTCTAACAAGAAACGACGACACGCAAATAACATCAAACAGCATCTGCCAGGTGAATGTCGTAAAACGAGTTTCACTTACTGTGTTCCGCTGATACCCCCTCTCCCCCCTCCCCCCCCCACCACCCAGGACGGTTACGTATTGTACGTACTGTGTTTAAGCAGCCCTTTGTTGTACAGGTTGAATCTCGTACATGTGTTGGGTCATACACCTCGTTTAGTAATTCTAAACGTGATGAATGTCGCCCCGCACAGTGATAAAATGAAAAAAATATAGTGCACTGATGATCCGGGGCCACTCATACCGTGCGAAGCTTAATGACACTGTATTTCCCAGTACGTTTTTGCAGTTCCCAGTTCCAGATCGGCATTCACGGCTGGCCATCAGGGAATTTTCTCGAGCCACCTGGACCAAAATGACCACGCTCCCCAAATAATGTGATGATGTACTCCTACAAAATTACCATTGTATGAAGTAAAACTGAACGGTAACAGTTCAGACACAGATGGTGGCATATGTTTGCTCACTTTGGGGCTAATGAAACAGATTCGGAAAGCCTTACCCGCAGATCAAGAATATTTCATGTATCTACGCGAAAACCTTACTCGCCTGTCAGAAGCGAAATAATTGAAAGAGGTAGTGATTATTGGACCTGACAACCGAAAAACGATCTTCGATTCTAAATCTGAGCAAAAAGGACTCTTAGTGAAACAGAGGCTTAGGTATAATTCAAGGAGGTTGTTTACTAAGTTCTTAAGCACTAAAAAGGACTCGAATTATATTTCCGTTGTAGCCAACATCCTGGACAAGTCAACGAGTCAGGCTGTTCGATGAGGCTCAAGACTGACTCTTTGAACACTGACCTTGATTTTTTTCCGTCTAATTTGGGTAATGTTTTTCTTGAAACTTTGCCGGCTGATCGAATATTCCACCATCTTTCTACAGTGCACCCTGGGCAGCAATATTTCAGGTCCGTCAGGGACTCAACCGTGCGGCTATCAACCGGAATACCAGCTGTATGGCCGAAAGATGATACAATACAAATTTATATGATGTCAGTGAGGAACAAGGTGAACGCCATCATCAAAACATCAAAGTGGTGGAAAAACGTTATTCGAATCGCTGGAATACCAATGTGATGGAAGAGTAGTGATGGTCTCTTCTCCCGAGACGTAGAACAGGCAATTCATCGGAGAAAAGCTAGAAAAGCTGTACTAGATGCTTTAAGCAGAAGAGAGATACGACGTATAATTCAGTGGGTGCATAACTCCTACACAATAAAGATGTACTGTCAAGTTAATATTGAAAAATTAAATTACTATTCATTTCAGTTACGTAGTCACACTGTGACAAACCTGTACGTGATAGACGACAAATTGAGATCAGACAGAGATCCAGGGACAAAATAACCATGAGATTAAGATATTATAGAAGAAAAGTAAAGAACAGAATATTTTTCCTTGACCTCTGTAAGCGAGGTAAAAAGTCTTGATAAGGGAATTATCCATTTTAGAACGCTATGGAGGATGCAGCACTCGTGGCACACGTTCGGTAGAGGGTAAACTTATTTATCATCCTGCCATACCGATGTATAGGTTCTTTGACTTCTCTAAAACAATTCGCAACCTTCCTTGTCTTCTTCTGTTCGTAAAATCGTAAAGAGCGTCCTCCACCGTTGCTCACGCGTGACAGCTGATGGATGGTTCACTGATGTCGGTATGTCACACAATTACGCCTCAGCGTGTACAAAACATTTTCACCCTAGTTTGGTTTCGTGAGGCAAGATTGGTTAGTCTCAGATCGTATGGAACTCATTAAAACCCTATTGCTATCTGATTGCACTCAGAACTTCACCAGGTCCCACCGCAGGACCGTGACTAATAAACTTAAATTTGTAACTGATTCTTTGCATTGTAGTTGTATCACACAACCTAACACACGTAAGTCGCTGAAAATGGAAGAATACATTACAGATTCAAATACCAAAGACCCATGTGGGGGGCAAAAAGGACAACAGGGCTCAAGTGGACTGCCTAGCCTTCGCAGACGACATAGCAATAGTAAGCAAGACGGAAGAAGACGCAAAGACACAACTCGATAACTTATGTAAGGTAGCCAGAAAGGTGGGGCTGAGGATCGCCTATAACAAGGCAAAGACATTAAATACCACTGCAGACTGGGAAACACCGAAAGGCATTGTGCAAATGGTGGACAAATTTAAATATCTGGGAGAATTTATAACAGGAAGGAACAGGAGCAAGGAGGGAATAACAGAGAGGATAAAGAAGATGAGGTCAACCTTCCGCATGATGAGAGACATATACAATAAAAAGAATATATCCACAGAGGCAAAGATAAGCCACTACAAGGCAACAGTGAGGAATGCAATATTATATGCTGCTGAGACGATGACACTAAGAAGAAATGGGGCAGAATAACTAGAGAAAGAAGAGAGAAAAATCCTGAAAAAATACTAGGTCCCAAAAGAGGTGGAGAGAGGTGGAAGCGAAGACCTAGGGAAGAACTGTACCGGAACATGAGAACAATATCCGGGGAAATGAGACTCAAAAGGGCAAGGTTTGCTGGATATGTAGTTAGGATGAGTATGGACAGAATGACGAAGAGAGTGTGGGAAACAACAGGGAGGACAAGGGGAAAGACAGGAACCAAGTGGGTTGTTGAACTTCGGAAGGGCTGGTTGGAATTGGGGATCAAGGTCGAAGGAAAGGAAAATTGGACCAATATGCCGGAGATCAATAACAGAGAAGAATACAGGAAAAGATTAGAGTGTCACCAGTGGAGCCGACAAGAGAAACGTAAACTGAAGATCACGGAAGAAGAGCGGGAGAGAAGAAGAGAAAGACTGAAGAGGTTCTGGGAGAAGAAGAGGAAAATGTAGTCCACGAAGGGGCTACCTGTGGTCCTACAGAGGCCGTAACGCAAGAAGAAGAAGAAGATTCAAATCATAAAACATGCTTCATAATATAATAGCTGCGAAAACTTTTCCGTTTCTTTCAGCGTCCTGGAGGTCACCATCGTCATACAGGATGCAAAATGAGGGCTCCCAAATCTACATCTGCACCCACACTCCTTAGACCATCGTATGGTGCATGGCGAAGACTACGTATGTAGCAGGATAATTTTATTCTATTCGTATTCCGTTCACGGTGGTATATGTGGAGAAAGACTGTCAATACCCCTATGCATGAAACTCAATCTCTCTACTTTTAGCGTCGTGGTCATTGCACGTAATATGCACTGAGATGGAAAAAAAGTCATACGATAGCGCTATGAGCAAACACAGATGGAGGTAGTATCATGTACACAAGGTATAAAAGGCCAGTGCATGGACAAAGCTGACATTTCTACTGATGTGATTCATGTGAAAAGCTTTCTAACGTGATCATGGCCACACGTCGAGGATTGAGACTTTTAAAGCGGAATGGTAGTTGGAGCTAGGCGCATGGGACATTCCACTTTGAAAATCGTTAGGGAATTCAGTATTCCGTCATCCACAGTGTGAAAACTGTGCCGAGAATACCATATTCTCTTCCCACGGACAACGCAACGACCGACGGCCTTCAATTAACGTCTGAGAGCAACGGCGTTTTCGTGGAGTTGTAAGTGGTAACAGACAAGCAACACTGCGTGAAATAACTGCAGAAATCAATATGGGACGTACGACGAACGTATCCGTTAGGACCGTGTGGTGAAATGTGGTGTTAAAGAGGTATGGCACCAGACGACCGACGCGAGTGCCTTTTGTAACAGAGCGACCTCGCCTGCAGCGCTCCTCATGGTCCCGTGATCATATCGGTTGTGCCCTAGACGACTGAAAAACCGTGGTCTGGTCAGATGAGTCCAGATTTCAGTTGGTAAGAGCTAATGGTAGAGTTCGAGTGTCGCGCAGACCCCACTGAAACCGTGGACCCAACTTATCGACGAGGCACTGCGCGAGTTTGTGCTTGCTCCATAATCGTGTGGACTGTGTTTACACGGAATGGACTGGGTCCACTAGTCCAACTGAACAGATCATTTATTGGAAATGGTTATGTTCGGCTACTTGGAGACCATTTTCAGCCATTCATGCACTTCGTTTTTCCAAATAGCAATGGAATTTTTATGGATGAGAATGCGCCACACCGTGCCACAATTGCTCGCAATTGAGTTGAAGAATATTCTGGACAATTGGAGCTAATGATTTTCCACCGAGATCGCCCGACACGAATCCCATTTAACATTTATGGGACACGATCGAGAGGTCAGTTCATGCTCAGAATACTGCATCGGCAACACTTTCGCAACTATGGACGGCAATAGAGGCAGCACACTTCAGTATTGCAGCAGGGCACTTCAAACGACTTGTTGAGTTCCTGCCACATCGAGCTGCTGCACTAAGGCGGTCAAATGCAGTTCAGACACGAATTAGGAGGTATCCCGTCACTTCAGTCACCTTAGTGTGTGTTACAGGACTCTGTATATTGCTGACTAGTTTTGGAACATGGGTTCTGGAAATTTTGTCAGAAAGGTTGTCCTCGATGTTCAGTTCATCTCCCACTGCTGTTGGTTGAACATGTCTGTCATACTTGCGCTACTCCACAGCCTGTGGTCCCTACTTAGCGAGAGTCTTTGGCTGACCACACAAAATTTCTAGTCCGAAACGACTGCAAAATATTGTTTGAAGTTCGGCCTTTCAACCAGTCAACGCATCAGTCTTCGATTCTGGCCCCGTTTCCCCTCATACTTAATTGCAATTCTTAGCTCGGTATTGCTTCTTGGTGGGACGGTTTGATACTAGTATTTACATCCTACCAATCAAAAAAGTTTCCGCTGACGTAATGAGAAATCCTCTGACATTATTACATCACGAAACTGTAGTGTTCGTACTTTGCACATGCTCGACTCATTCCAAAGCGTCAACTAAACCCTTTACTAACGCTTAACAGCCAGCCGGAGTGGCCTAGCGGTTCTAGGCGCTACAGTCTGGAACCGTCCTACCGCTACGGTCGCAGGTTCGAATCCTGCCTCGGGCATGGATGTGTGTGATGTCCTTAGGCTGGTTAGGTTTAAGTAGTTCTAAGTTCTAGGGGACAGATGACCTCAGCAGCTAAGTCCCATAGTGCCCAGAGCGATTTGAACCATTTTTGAACGCTTAACAACAACAGGAAGCATCCAAGGCGATGTGTAAACTAGTCGAAAGTCCGACAGTAATTCAGTGACCGGCTACTGGTCATATCATTGACAAGAAATTACGGGCTGCCAAGGCCTCTCACGTCGCACTTGAGTAGAGACCAATTAAATAACTACCACGAAAGTTTGTTTCATACGGGTAAAAAATCTACAATACGTTACTGCGTCAGGGGAGTGGCTGACTGTTTCTTTCAGTAAGGCCACGGTTAGTTTCCTCACCCAAAGTTCTCTAGCAGAGTTCGGTCCCTATTTCGAATTTAGATCGAAACGGAAAGGACATTCTACATTATAAAACATCAAGGTGGTAATCGAACCAAAACAAAGCATTCTTGACTATTGCTGTAACGACGTGGGACAGAAGTATTTGCAATTTTTTTTTCTGCGCAGTTTGCTTTGAAGCCCTACGTGTAATTTGCGCGTCAGCGCTCTGTGGTAATGTGTTCATTGCGTATTAAGCATAAACATTGAGTAAGACGAAAAAACTTTCACTTTTCTTTCCATGATTTAACATCTTTGTTAGTTGAAAGATGAAAGGTTCATCGCGATGGTAAATGACTCAAGGCCACTAATGTGCTCTGCAGTAACCTTAACAGATGAGTTCATTACGTCAGCGTTAACAAGTTCGCACGCGGCCGAAATGCAGCTGATCTGTCTGCATTTCAGTGACAGTGACATCTGTCTGCCGTAAGTGCGTCTGTCCATTCTCGCTGTGACGGCCGATTTACAGTGAATCTGACACTGTTTGGTGAGTAAGTTCATCTGCAAATGAGACATGCTGCATCACAGAAGAAGATTGCCACCTAGGAACTCATTATCCGACGCTACGGAGAGAATGATTACTGCTCTGGTGAGCTGGGAGTGAAGACGTAACAAATCACCGTTCATACTGACTTAGTGGGGAAGATGTATCCTAACTATGGTATTCAGGGAACAGTTTCTTACTTTCAGTAAGAAAATTATGCCTTCCTTGACAGGTAAGGTACTTACAGTAGTACCTAATGCGCATGTGGTTATCATGTCAAGTCCAGGTAAAATGGGTTTTGCCTGAAAACATGATGTGCTTCTAATTTTTTTCCAAATTATGTGACACATGATGACAGTGGATCATACGCACATATGAACTTGACCAGAATTCCGACAACGAACGACTCATACCATACGAAGTCACCTTCTGTAATCGGACTGACTTCGGAATGCTTTGTCAAACGATAAAACATTATGAAAATATAAAATTAAAACATGGAAGAATCATTCAAAGAAATAGATTGAACCGTAACTCGAAACTGTGACGTCGACGATCGTAGGCTTGTACATGATCACTCGACCATTGTCCCGATTAAATGCATCGTAACTTCCCTAGTACATGATCGAAATCAGTAATTCTTCAATTTACGGACAATTGATTAGGAGGCTAAGCTGGTATGTTTTTAGGTCTTTTGTCGATTCAACCTGATTAAAAATAGATTTTGCGCTATGACAGCTCGTACCTTTTTCTTCCTTTCGTTAACGAACGTGTATTGATGTGAATTATTTTACTGGAAGTACTTTAGAGTGACACGACTAGTTCTGGGACACGGTGTGCCCCTACGCCATCTGAGATACGCTATATGTACAGTTACAAACAAAAGTATACATTGGCAGCAGATAACTGCAGTCGCACTGTGGGAAACCCCCCTACCTGCTCGGATTTGTTAGTGAATGGTAGCTACAGTCACGTATTACTTTCCGCATTACAGCGCGAGACTTCCTCAAGTATTGTGTTTGAGTTAATCCAATAGCTTTATGAAGATGAGGAAATGAAAGACAGCTAGTAGGTCTTTTCGAAGCAGTCCTTACCTATCTGAGATAACTTACGACCACATTGTCAATGTGTGGAAATTCGCTCATCCAGCCAGTCGTATTGCACAAGTAACTACGAACTTGTGTATAAGAAGAAATCAAGAGGAGAGGGAAGGACGGCTTCGTTATTGCCAAAAAGCAGGAAGGGCAAAAGCAGACTCCAGGGACTAAGAACGACCACTTCTAGATATCAGCAAAGAGAAACCTTTCTGCCGCCACAGATATCATGGATATGGTGGGAAATGTAACTCGATACTAAAGCACCGTGCTGCATGTGTTAGTCCAGTCGCATTTGTAATTTTCTTTAATAACGATCGTTTTCCGCAACGATTAGAATACTCAGTAGTAAAATCACGTTGTTAAAAAAAAAGAGGGGGGGGGGGGGGAATGTAGAAATTTTTATACCTATTTCTATGCCATCGTTGTTTGTAAAAGCTACTGCAGGGCTGTGTGTATAAGGCTAATTTATCATTTCAGTTCACATAATTTGCTACTAAACGCACAATTCGGACTTAGCAGTGTTTTAATAACTGAAAATGCTATACCGGTACTCTCTTTCCTCTGTAGGGCACTGGACGCGTTAAACAAAAAGTTGCGGACACTGGGGTTGGTTAGTTGGTTGATTGGTTTGGGGGAGGGGACCAAACAGGGAGCTCATCGGTCCCATCTGATTAGGGAAGGATTGGGAAGGAAGTCGGCCGTAACCTTTCAAAGGAACCATCCCGGCATTTGCCTGAAGCGATTTAGAGAAATCACGAAAAATCTAAATCAGGATAGCCGGACGCGGGTAGAACATCAGGCGTTTTCTTTGATTCAACTAAGGCGTTTGGCTGTATTGGTCACAAAATGTCACTTCACAAGTTGGACCTTTGTGGAATATGAGGACTACCTCACAATTGGATTCTTTCTACTTTAAAAATGGACAGTAAAACATAATTACCCACGGTAATGAGAACAGCTATGAGTGGAGTCTGCTTGGCGAATGGTTAAATAAGGATGCTTCCCAAGTCATTACTAGAATCATTACTGTTTCCAATATAGGAGTGTATATAATATGCATAATAATTACTCGTTCACTTGCCGCGTCAGATTCGGGTAAAATTCCAAGCTTTCAATTACATCCACCGTTATCTTCGTCAGGGACTAAAACTAACGGTTATGAACTGGCACGGTTCCCTCTTTTATACCCCTAGAACGGCATGCGATTGACTGGATTACGCCATAATGGCGCGTACAGAGGTCGAGCGTTCTCCGTTCATAGATACTCGTATCGCTTGCGCTCTCCGTCTACTGTTGCCCGGAGAGCACATCCATCGCATCAGGCGGTGAATTGCGAGAAGTATTCTTCTGTGTTTTTTCCTTGTCAGTTGCACACTTCCATGCATTGCTAAGTAAACAGCTGGTGTCTCTGTTGAAGTTGTTTTCACAAAGTCTGATTTCAGCAGCTTCTCTTAGCACAGAGCCCCAGTAGTTCGAAGCGTGAACCAGTATTCTCGTTTGTTCAAACAAGATCTTGTGCTTATTTAAAAGGCTGTGCTCTGCGTAGAGCGCGCCACTTCCGTACACGCCATCATGACGTAATCCAGCCAATCGGATGCCTTTCTGAGGGTATGTAAAAGAGGAAACCGTGCCAGCTCACAACAGTTAGTTTTAGTCCCTGACGAAGATTATGGTGGATATCATTGGAACTTTGGAATTTTATCCAAGTCTGACGCAACAAGTGAAAGAGAAATCTTTATGCAAGGACTCCGCCGCATAAAAACTTCGTAGTCGTACAAATGATATGCCTTCTCGTAAGACAGGTGATTCTAAAATATTTGTGTTTGCTGGTAACACTAGATTGGAAGTGAAGGATATTGAGTACAACGTAGGCAGTGTGTCAAATGCTACAGTTCAAGTCATACATTCGTGGCTTCCAGAAAATAAATGCTACATCTCTGCAAGACGTAGTTTTTACTGTTTCTAATAATGCGATTAAAACTGACATTTTGATTACACAGAATGGGCATATGATTATGTGTCTGAACAGTCCAAATTACTACGTGTCCAGGTAGATAGTAAACTGTCATCGAAAGGCCATGTTCAGGATCTTGTTGAAAAACTGAATGCTCATGTACAGTATGCTTATTTTCATTTGCTTACGACGTACTGCATTCTACTGTGGGGTAATCCTTCCCATTAAGAAAGCGTATTTTAGCTCAGAAACGGGGAGCTACCAAAAGAATTGAAATATATTAACAGCAATCCTCGCAATTTCTACTCCAAACTGAAGTATTTCCTCATGACTCACTAGTCCTATTCTGTCGGGGAGGTCCTCGAAAGAAATTAAGCTAATTCCTTTGTCATATTGTTGATTTTTCTAATTCATATTCAGTAGCTTGTCATCTACATATGATTCGTGTAAATTTTAGCCGGCCGGTGTGGCCGAGCGGTTCTACGCGCTTCAGTCTAGAACAGCGCGACCGCTACGGTCGCGGGTTCGAATCCTGCCTCCGGTATGGATGTGTGTGATGTCCTTAGGTTAGTTAGGTTTAAGTAGTTCTAAGTTCTAGGGGGACTGATGACCTCAGAAGTCCCATAGTGCTCAGAGCCATTTGCACCATTTTTTGAAAATTTTATTTTATCTTTTATTAATTTTGCGCATATTAATTTCGTGTTCTGGTTGGTTGAAATGGCTCTGAGCACTCTGGGACTCAACATCTGAGGTCATCAGTCCCCTAGAACTTAGAACTATTAAACCTAACTTACCTAAGGACATCACACACATCCATGCCCGAGGCAGGATTCGAACCTGCGACCGTAGCAGTCACGCGGTTCCCGACTGAAGTGCCTAGAACCGCACGACCACCGTGACCGGCTTCGGGTACTGACTTGTCCATGTTTATAGAAATTTCCTCCTCAATGTTGTCCTTCGGAACTAGACGTATAAAATAAAAACTACAGATTTCACAAGATTCTTTACATTTTTTAGTAACGTATTTCGCAACAGTAACATAAAAATGTTCAAATGTGTGTGAAATCTTATGGGACTTAACTGCTAAGGTCATCAGTCCCTAAGCTTACACATTACTTAACCTAAATCATCCTAAGCACAAACACACACACCCATGCCCGAGGGAGGACTCGAACCTCCGCCGGGACCAGCCACACAGTCCATGACTGCAGCGCCTTAAACCGCTCGGCTAATCCCGCGCTGAGCAACAGTAACGCGGAAATAGTTGGAAGCACCGGCATGTGGCACACTCATGGCCCTTAGTATGATCGGACACTACTTCCGAAAGGGGAGGCAGCATGTCTTGGGGCAAGAGCCTATGAGGCGTCGTGGATAGTCGCCTATTGACAACACAGTGTCCGCCCCTGATAGCTGCGTGGTCAGCGCGACAGAATGTCCAGCCTAAGGGCCTGGGTTCGATTTCCGGCTGTGTCGGAGATTTTCTCCGCTCAGGGACTGAGTGTTGTGTAGTCCTAATCATCATCATCAACTTTATAAAGTCAGTCTTCTATTTAGGATCTTGAAAACAGAAAAAGTCAGCATACCAAGAAGGATGCATGCGACAGAAATTAACTTAATGCTGTTCATTGACTACATGACAGTACACAAACTATTAAAATAACAGATTGCACATGAGATCTCTCTCCGATAGTTTAGTGTAAATGTGAATCCCGCACGTTCTGCAACTGAAGCGTATGCGCATCGTGCCTTGGAATCGAAGGAGCTTGCTTATGTTCCCTGCACATGATTTATACTGGGTGGTCTACTTAAACGTTTAGCGCGGATACCTCTGATACAGTAATAGATACTCACGCGGGTATGAATGTAAGATAAGGGTAAATACAATGAGACATTCTAAAACGCAAGCAAATACACGTTTCAAACCAAACCTATGGTCTTCTTTTTAACGGACATTCTGTATTATTTCATATGCAATCAGCGACGTGAAAAATCACAAAACATTGGCGTTCTTTGTATCGAAATACGTCAATTACATCCCGAGAGCCAGTTGACGCTTGAAATAAAGGAAACGTATAGCTAGTGCACATCTCGAGATGCAAGTGTGATCCCCACATATCAGTGTTTGTGGCAGGAAACATTATTACTTTCGACCCTCGTGACAACAATGAAAGTAAGATTACGTTCGACAATCACATTGCGATTGTGACCAGCGTGGGGTTCACGCTTGCATCTCGAGATGTGCAATAGCGGAGCGTGTCAATCGTTTCGAGCGTCAAATTCGCTTCGTCATTTCTCGGGATTGTGATGCAACCAACGCCATTCTCTTTGTGTTTTTTCGTGTTACTGATTGAGTAAGAAACAACACGGTGTGTCCATTAAAAGAAACATAAATTTGTGTTGAAACCAATATTTTCTTACGTATTAGAATGTCTCATAGTAGTTGTTTTCATGAGGCCCTGTTGTTCATTCATACCAGGGGAAGTCTTTTTCAATATCTATTTTTGTTCCAGAGATATTTGCGTTGAAACGTTTAAGTGGGACACCCTGTACGCTGGTCTACAAAACATAATCGGTGATTTCCGGTGGAAACTACTGCGAAAGCAAAAAGAGCTTCACTGCAAGTTTAAACGCAGCCAAAACCTCTCAGACAAACAGAAGCTAAACGATGTCAAAGTTAGCGTAAGGAGGGCTATGCCTGAAGCGTTCAGTGAATTCGAAAGTAAAATTCGATGTACCGACTTAACAGAAAATCCTAGGAAGTTCTGGTCTTACGTTAAATCAGTAAGTGGCTCGAAACAGCATATCCAGACACCCTGGGATGATGATGATGACACCGAAACAGAGGATGACACTCGTAAAGATGAAACACTAAACACCTTTTTCCAAAGCTGTTTCACAGAGGAAGACCGCACTGCAGTTCCTTCTCTAAATCCTCGCACAAACGAAAAAATGGCTGATATCGAAATAAGTCTCGAAGGAATAGAAAAGCAACTGGAATCACTCAACAGAGGAAAGTCCACTGGACCAGACGGGATACCAATTCGATTCTACACAGAGTACGCGAAAGAACTTGCCCCCCTTCTAACAGCCGTGTTCCGCAAGTCTCTAGAGGAACGGAAGGTTCCAAATGATTGGAAAAGAGCACAGGTAGTTCCAGTCTTCAAGAAGGGTCGTCGAGCAGATGCGCAGAACTATAGACCTATATCTCTGACGTCGATCTGCTGTAGAATTTTAGAACATGTTTTTTGCTCTCGTATCATGTCGTTTCTGGAAACCCAGAATCTACTCTGTAGGAATCAACATGGATTCCGGAAACAGCGATCGTATGAGACCCAACTCGCTTTATTTGTTCATGGGACCCAGAAAATATTAGATACAGGCTCCCAGGTAAATGCTATTTTCCTTGACTTCCGGAAGGCGTTCGATACAGCTCCGCACTGTCGTCTGATAAACAAAGTAAGAGCCTACGGATTATCAGACCACCTGTGTGGCTGGATTGAAGAGTTTTTAACAAACAGAACACAGTATGTTGTTATCAATGGAGAGACGTCTACAGACGTTAAAGTAACCTCTGGTGTGCCACAGGGGAGTGTTATGGGACCATTGCTTTTCACAATATATATAAGTGACCTAGTAGATAATGTCGGAAGTTCCATGCGGCTTTTCGCGGATGATGCTGTAGTATACAGAGAAGTTGCAGCATTAGAAAGTTGTAGCGAAATGCAGGAAGATCTGCAGCGGATAGGCACTTGGTGCAGGGAGTGGCAACTGACCCTTAACATAGACAAATGTAATGTATTGCGAATACATAGAAATAAGGATCCTTTATTGTGTGATTATATGATAGCGGAACAAACACTGGTAGCAGTTACTTCTGTAAAATATCTGGGAGTATGCATGCGGAACGATTTGAAGTGGAATGATCATATAAAATTAATTGTTGGTAAGGCGGGTACCAGGTTGAGATTCATTGGGAGAGTCCTTAGAAAATGTAGTCCATCAACAAAAGAGGTGGGTTACAAAACACTTGTTCGACCTATACTTGAGTATTGCTCATCAGTGTGGGATCCGTACCAGGCGGGTTGGCAGAGGAGATAGAGAAGATCCAAAGAAGAGCGCCGCGTTACGTCACAGAGTTATTTGGTAAGTGTGATAGCGTTACGAAAATGTTTAGCAAACTCAAGTGGCAGACTCTGCAAGAGAGGCGCTCTGCACCGCGGTGTAGCTTGCTCGCCAGGTTTCGAGAGGGTGCGTTTCTGGATGAGGTATCGAATATATTGCTTTCCCGTACTTATACCTCCCGAGGATATCACGAATGTAAAATTAGAGAGATTCGAGCGCCCACGGATGCTTTCCGGCAGTCGTTCTTCCCGCGAACCATACGCGACTGGAACAGGAAAGGGAGATAATGACAGTGGCACATAAAGTGCCCTCCGACACACACCGTTGGGTGGCTTGCGGAGTATAAATGTAATTGTAGAGGTAGACTGTGTCGTACAAGCTGCCCACCAAAAATATCCCACCAATTTTCGATGCTCGACAAGGCAAGCGATTGCGCGGTGCAACGAAACAGTGGTACTCGTGGTGGGATACTTCGAAGAAGGCTTGTACATTTGACGCCTTTTGTAACTTTGAATTGTGCTGCTGAAATATGACATGCGATCTGCACAGAAGAGGAAAAATATTACGAGCTCTAAACCTTCCATGCTGAAGCCAATACAACTGTGCTGGCCATTAAAACTGCAACGTCATGAAGACCAAATTCAACAAACGTCAAATTAGTATTAAGTGTAGAAAAAAGTTAGTTAATGCAGATGAGTAGGAAAAACAAATCAATGATGATGGAGTGCAGCATTAGCAGTGTGCTGCTGGATACAGTCACGTCAATTAAATACCTCGGCGTAACGCTGCAAAGCAATAAGAAATGGAGTGAGCATGTAAGGATTGTAGTAGGGAAGGCGAATAGTCGACTTCGGTTTATTGGGAGAATCTTAGGAACGTGTGGTTCATCTGTAAAGGAGACCACTTATAGGATGCTAGTGAGACCCACTGTTGAGTTCTGCTCTAGTGTTTCGGATCCGCACCATGTCAGACTAAACGAAGACATTAAAGCAATTCAGAGGGGGGCTGATAGATTTGTTACCGGTAGATTCGAACAACATCGCAAGTATTATGGAGATGCTTGGGGACGGAGCACGACTGAGGACATTGAGAGACATAGCATTTGAGCCTGACTGCAGAACGATTCTACTGCGGCCTACGTACATTTCGCATAAGGACAACGAAGATACGAGTAGAGAGAGACTAGGGCATATAGATAGTCGTTTTTCTCTTGCTCTGCTTGCGAGTGAAACAGGAGAGGAAATGCAGTTGCTTGCGGAGTACGTATCCAGATGAGGATATAGAAGTAAATGTAGAAGTGTACAGTTTTATGTATGCAAATGATCAGCATTTCGGCCCGACTGCACAAGTAACGCGGTTCCGTATATAAGGAAACATTACGTGACGCATTTCTGCATTTCAGAAACTGCATTTTAATGATGGGTGTTAGTGAGGAGATCGTTAAGACTCATTTAAGAAGGGGAAACGCTTAAAGGTGCGTGTCGGAATTTGACACCGGTAGGATGGCGTGCTATTGGTTTATCGTTCGGAGGCATTGCTGCTCACGTTGTTCCCATGACTGTCACGCGCCTACGGAATCGATTGGTTCCGGAGTGCTGTAGCCAACGCCATGCAAGTTGTTGGAGGTCCCGAGTGACTAGTGCCCGAGACAACTGCGATAGAAGTCTAGAGTAGAGCCGGTGGCGTACTTACGTGTTCGTGCACGAATGTTGTCAGCACTTGCCATGATGTGTGACGGGAGTAAAAGGTGTGTCAGCTGTTGATGTTACGCAGCCAATGACAGAGCAGCAGGCAGACGACGTGTTTGACAGTAACACATTCGGAAGAAAGACTGAAACATTGCTGCAAACGAGGATTATGTATTGAATTGCTCCTTGTTTGAGTCGCAGCTATTTAAGCCGTGCTGGTGTCTACAAACCAAGGACAGTGTCGCAACCCATGAAATATTCGAAAAAGCCGTGAAATATTTATCTGCTCCGTGTTGCTTCGCAGTCGATCTGCGCGAGAAAACCGAGTAAGTGGATCAATGTGTGTGTGTGTGTGTGTGTGTGTGTGTGTGTGTGTGTGTGTGTGTGTTTTAAGTAATAATGGGAGAAGGTAGGTGGATCAATGTTTATTAATACATCTAACGTGCGACTTTATTATGGATAAACATTAGCCGGCCGCTGTGGCCAAGCGGCTCTAGGTGCTTCAGTCTGGAACCGCGCTGCTGCTACGGTCGCAGGTTCGAATCCTGCCTCTGGCATGGTTCAAAATGGTTCAAATGGCTCTGACCACTATGGGGCTTAACTGCTGTGGCCATGAGTCCCCTAGAACTTAGAACTACTTAAACCTAACTTACCTAAGGACATCACACACATCCATGCCCAAGGCAGGATTCGAACCTGCGACCGTAGCTGTCACGCGGTTCCAGACTGTCCCCTGGCATAGATGTGTGTGTTGCCCTTAGGTTAGTTAGGTTTAAGTAGCTCTAAATCTAGGGGACTGATGACCTCATAGTGCTTAGAGCCATTAAGGATAAACAAACTGGCGTTAAGGTAAGGATAAACAAACTGCATGTTGGGATGGAAGTGGTCTTTAATGACAGATGCACCCTTTTACTGATCCATTGTGCCTCCCAGAATGATGAAATCGTCCAGGGAATGCCCTCTGGCTTGGACCCTTCCGACGATTGTTGCAGGGTGTCTGCTTTCACACGTTTAACGCTGTCCACTCCAAAGGTCTTTTGTCCGATGGAGCATAAATGGTGATTCATCTGAAAATTCCATATGTCGCCACTCAGTGGACGTCCAGTATCGGTAATGGCGTGCAAATTCCAAAATTATTCGCCGATGAACAACCGTCAGCTTGTGTGCATGAAACGGGCGCCTGACGTGGAGGCCCATACGCAGCAGTGTTTGCTGAACAGTCATTGAAGATACACTGTTGTTAGCTCCTGGTTCATCTGGGTAATCAGTTGCTCAACAGTTGCAAGTCCACTCGCCCATTAATCTCCGGAGCTGTCCTTCACGCCTGTCATCTACGGCCCGTAGTGCACCATAGTTCCTCGGCTCTGGTTCTGGATAACGCCATTTTCCCATGCACGGTATACTTTAATCACGGCGGCACGCTGACGTATTACAGACTTAGCCTCTTCGGAAATGCTTCCACCTCAGCCTGAAAACCAGTGATACTGCCATTTTGGACGTCAGATAAATAGCTCCGTTTCCGCATTACGACTTCACAGTTTTCCGCGTCTCCCCGACACGCTTTATATATCCTCCACTGCTAGAGCTGCCACCTGCCATCTATGCTTGTTTACTACACGTTGACGTCGAACATAGGTCGTGGTCACATTTATGTTACAGAACCGTGTATCTGTCCGAAGCAGTTTAGGGTTCAATGACCACTCAAATATAGCCATTGCGCAGGAAAATGCTAGACCCAGATTTATTGGAAGAATCGTTAGGAAGTCGCTTACAGGACTTTCATTCGACTGAATTTCGATTGTTGTTCGTCAGTCTGGGACCATTATTATGTTGGCTTAACGAAAGAGATACAAAATGTTCAGTTCGTCGCGTGTTTGCGTAGGCACACGAGAATGTCACAGAAACGGTCAAGAACCTGCCGTGGGGAAGTGTTACAAGAGAGATGACGTGCTTCACATAGCAACATAAAAAATTTCGAGAATCCGCGTTTCAGGAATCAGCTCCCGTCATGACAACTTCGCCAACGTGAGACAATTTCATACATATACTTAGAGGTGAGATCATACTTTCTTACCGCTTATCACTTTGGTTGGTGTTAGAATGGGAGGTGGGGGTTGAAAGTAACAGCTACACTACGCACTCACCCCCAGGCAGCGGCAAAGCGCTGAGAACAGAGAGCAGATGCAGATGGCGGTATACGTAGAAATTATATCCTGCGCAGCATTAAATGATGTCCCAAGCCACCACACCTAGCGTTCGTCTACTGTGCTCCTCGCAACGCTGCCTATCAGATTGGTGCCACAACGATAGACTATTAACACGTCTGCGGTCATCACAGTAGGACAAGATGAAGCGGCACTCTCCGTAAACACATCATCTTGCAGTTCAGCACCCTACCGTGGCCTTTGCAATCTTAAGCGTTAACTGTCTGTGGACAATGGAAGACGACGCACCCAGAAGACGACGTGAAATCGTTGACGCCTACAGCTCCCCTTCCACTGCAGAACTCCGTCGTGGAGCGAGCGAAGTAGACGAATCTGTTACGGCAATATGAACAAGTGGTAGACATACCATCCTGTAGTAATATTGTTTGGTCCAAACTACTCTTCGCTGGGCACGAACCTCTTCCATCCACAGATTGCACACTCGAACCTCTGTCGTTCAGCATGCCCTGTACAAGTCGAAATGTCGCGCTATGGCAAACCCATTTACAAGAGAACGATAGTTCTGACACATTCAGAATCACTCTCATTCTTATATGGCAGCCTTCATGTTTTCACATCTTTTCGCGATTATTCACTGTCTAAGCTTGGCTTACACTGACATAAGAGAGAGAGCTGCTGAACTTGTGTCTATGCTATTTCTCTTCAGGCATAATCGGTATTCGTACCTAATATGTTCCTAAACGCCGCACATGAAAACGGTATTTTCCGTTGATCTTATTTGGGGTTCTATTGGTGATAAAAAGGTAGCATCAAGTGTTTATGATAGGCATTGGGTTATGAACCATTTGTATAAACAACGGAAGGATGGTCGTAGTGTCACTCTCCTATAGTACAGGATCAGTTTATGAATATTACACACTTCCTCCTGCATAGGCAAATGGAGCAAATCGACTGGTTCCTTTGGCATTTGATTTGATCCACGGTGGCCTTCGAAGGGCTTATGGAGACACCATTAGTTCATGGACGGTTCCTCGTAAAACCACACAAAACGGGTTTCATGTGTATTTTCGCCGTCACAAGCGGACCAAAATCAAGACCCGGAATCCGAGACGGTTGTGCACAGAAAATATATATAATTTTTACAATGTATTCCTAAGACCCCGATCTCGAACAAACTCGAAAATTTTCTTTATACCTTTATCCGTTTCGGAGATACAAAGGTTCAAACTTACACTACTTGTATGCGTCAAATACGCACTTAAAATCCAGTATGAGGCAAAAACGTAGTTTATAAAGTGACGTTGCACGGAGAAATATAGTGTAAAATATCTCCATTATCATCTGGGGACCCCATATTGTAGTACTGAAGCACATGCAAAAGTTTTTTGCATATAAAATCCGGCCTGATGCGTAAAATTAGTTTTGCGTTATTTCAGTTTCACGTAAGTAAATCATCGAAATGTTACAAACCTATACTTTTATTTTTCTATTTAGTTATTTGCCCTGCTGCAGCAGGGAAAAGAAGGGAACCAGGGGGAAAATGCTCCTATTGGAGCACAAAAAATGCGAATGTGTTTGTTTATTTAAAACACTGACTGAAAACCGGGGTACCAGCTGCCTCATGCTACCTTCTTCAGCACATTTAAAAATTTTCCCAATAATTTCGGCATGCGAACATATTCGCATTTTTTTATGCGGAGAGAGAAGACAGTGGCAGTGGCAGAGAGACTGAAATTTGATAAATACTGGAAGATAGCACACAGGGGTTGTGCTCTAGAAAGAACGAAGGAGACAATGGCAGTGTGAGCGAAAGAGAGGGTCACAGTGGCAGTGGAATGTAGTTGATAGTGATAGAACAGTGATTGGAGAAGAGTGAAGGAGACAGTTCGAGGGGTAGGAATAAAGAGAAAGGGAAAATGGAAGTGAGTGGGAGCCAGTGATAATAAGAAACCGACTATATGACAGTGAGAACGAGGAAAAGAGAGGTAGTGACAGTGGGAACAGACAACAACAGCAGTAGGAAGGAAGGAATGAGATATTAGCAGTAAGAGGGACCAAGAGGGAGACAGTGACAGTGGGAGGAGATAATAGTAGTAGGGCAGAACGAAGGGGACTTCTGCTCTGACTGAGAGACACAAAGAGATAATGACGAGTCGGGCTGAGAAAGGGCAGCTGGGAGTGGACGGGTATGAGCGGCTTGTCGATGGACTAGTGGGTGTGAGAGATACAATTAGGGAAGCCGGTTGGAGTTTGAGGTGAGTTGCATGTTAAAAAAAGCACGAATATGATCGCATGCCAAAAGTTTTTGGAAAATTTTTGAAGGTGATGAGGAAGTTAGAATGAAGCAGCTGGTACCGCACTCTTCAATCTGCCTTTAAATAAACAGAAATATATTCACATTAACACTAAATATTTGAGAACTGCAAGACGCGAAATACGGAAGACCTTCGTATTTTGGTATTCTTTTTGGGTGCTCGCAGTGTTCACAAATGTTAGTTCGTCTTCCTGGAAGAATGTTTCAGGCAAATGTTAGGGATATTTGCTCTTCTATAGAAGCGAGTAAGTATAATAGACCGTTTGCGCCACTTCTTGTCATTTGGGCTGGACAGAACAGCAATTGTGTGGAGGGCAAAATAGAATCATCGGCGAGCAGGAGCTTAATGGCGGGAGCAATTTGTCACTTCTGTGTCGATGTCGCTTATTAATTGAAACGCTACCGCCGTGGTGATTACACGCGAGAGCGACGGGCGGACGGGATTCGCTTGTAGCGCGTAGAGATTACCCGAGTCACTACGTCAATAGCGGCTACAGTCAGAGCGACAGCACGTCGAGAGAGAGGGAGGGGACAGTTGAGGAACCAGCCGATTTGGTCCATTTGCCTGTGTGGGAGGAACTGTGTAATACTGATACATTGATCCTGTGCAGGAGGAGAGTGACACTACCACCATCCTTACGTTGTTTATACAAATGTCCCTAACCCAAGGGCTATCAAAAACAGTAACAAGGCTTTTCTCTTTGAGACTTACGTTCTAATGCAACGTCACATAGCTACATCTATCCAAAGCATACCGACAGGTCGGCAGTACATCCATGGACAATTTTACGCATGTACACACAAACAAGTAAGGAATGTGATATTTTCTCGTCATCAACAAACTAAGAGGGTGACGAGATCATATCCGTAAAATGGGGCATGAACGATTCGCATAGGAAGCATATAAATGTAGCCACTACATCTAATGCAAAGACGTGGGCTACGTAACTTATAGACAGGAAGAAACTCAAAATGTAAGAACTGAATACATGTAGCAGAACATCCGTGATGGATGTGACTATAATTTAGGACAGCACACTGGCGAACTTAATGTGCGTGATTATGAGAGTTGAACAACTCCAACTTTGACGTATAAAGTGATACAGTACTTTCGGTTATGTCTTCCTTGCGCGTTGTGGTTCTTTGGTGGATATAGGAGCGAGGAAAAGATGTGTTCATGAACAGAAAATACAGATATTAATGTATTCTTCATCTAATATCGTGTAGTAAAAATAATACATGACTTCGTTGCTGTATTTTCAGCATTAGTTGCTAACAGTAGATCTGAATGTACACTCCTGGAAATTGAAATAAGAACACCGTGAATTCATTGTCCCAGGAAGGGGAAACTTTATTGACACATTCCTGAGGTCAGATACATCACATGATCACACTGACAGAACCACAGGCACATAGACACAGGCAACAGAGCATGCACAATGTCGGCACTAGTACAGTGTATATCCACCTTTCGCAGCAATGCAGGCTGCTATTCTCCCATGGAGACGATCGTAGAGATGCTGGATGTAGTCCTGTGGAACGGCTTGCCATGCCATTTCCACCTGGCGCCTCAGTTGGACCAGCGTTCGTGCTGGACGTGCAGACCGCGTGAGACGACGCTTCATCCAGTCCCAAACATGCTCAATGGGGGACAGATCCGGAGATCTTGCTGGCCAGGGTAGTTGACTTACACCTTCTAGAGCACGTTGGGTGGCACGGGATACATGCGGACGTGCATTGTCCTGTTGGAACAGCAAGTTCCCTTGCCGGTCTAGGAATGGTAGAACGATGGGTTCGATGACGGTTTGGATGTACCGTGCACTATTCAGTGTCCCCTCGACGATCACCAGTGGTGTACGGCCAGTGTAGGAGATCGCTCCCCACACCATGATGCTGGGTGTTGGCCCTGTGTGCCTCGGTCGTATGCAGTCCTGATTGTGGCGCTCACCTGCACGGCGCCAAACACGCCGCGTGAGCGGAAGACGGCCTAACGGTGTGCGGGACCGTAGCCCAGCTTCATGGAGACGGTTGCGAATGGTCCTCGCCGATACCCCAGGAGCAACAGTGTCCCTAATTTGCTGGGAAGTGGCGGTGCGGTCCCCTACGGCACTGCGTAGGATCCTACGGTCTTGGCGTGCATCCGTGCGTCGCTGCGGTCCTGTCCCAGGTCGACGGGCACGTGCACCTTCCGCCGACCTCTGGCGACAACATCGATGTACTGTGGAGACCTCACGCCCCACTTGTTGAGCAATTGGGCGGTACGTCCACCCTGCCTCCCGCATGCCCACTATACGCCCTCGCTCAGAGTCCGTCAACTGCACATACGGTTCACGTCCACGCTGTCGCGGCATGCTACCAGTGTTAAAGACTGCGATGGAGCTCCGTATGCCACGGCAAACTGGCTGACACTGACGGCGGCGGTGCACAAATGCTGCGCAGCTAGCGCCATTCGACGGCCAACACCGCGGTTCCTGGTGTGTCCGCTGTGCCGTGCGTGTGATCATTGCTTGTACAGCCCTCTCGCAGTGTCCGGAGCAAGTATGGTGGGTCTGACACACCGGTGTCAATGTGTTCTTTTTTCCATTTCCAGGAGTGTAGAAATAAGAAATATATGCAGACACAAGAGATTAATAAATCTGTCACTCTTCAATACCACTTTTACTTAGAAGATGTCTAGGCCTGGCAACTATGGATGTCTGTAAATGTTGTTCAACTGGAAAACAGACAAATTAGGGTGAGCGGATGAATATTCAAAAGCGTTCTCGTGCCGCAATGGCGGTTGTAGGAAACGCGGCGGCAAAACTGGCGGCGCACCAGTTTAGAAGTGCGGCCGACCGAATAGAGGCCGATACCGCACTTTCTTCGGTGAAGTCAAGACATTGCGTAATGGAACACCGCTCCGTCTTCTTCATCCTGCCATTTAACCCTTAACTTCACGGGGTTGGCATTTTAATTATTGGATTTGGCAGTGTTGGTAGAGCGTGGCCGGATGCCCTTCCTGTGCCACCCTATGCCCCGCCGGACTCAATCCGTGTTCCACATATGTCCGCGTTAAGTGTTAACTCACGTGAAAGAGTGTTGACTTTTAAAAAATGTTTGCGAATCGTGTAACTGAAGCAGGACGTGTGTGCCAGTTCAGTATTCACGTAGTCGGGTGTGGGAAACCGCCTAAAATCCACACCCAGACTGGCTGCGCGCCAGCCCTCGTTGTTAATCCGCTGGACGTATTTGGTGCGGGGCCAGAGCGGCTCCCCCAACACCGGAAGGGACGTGTTGATGCACGCGCTGTTCTGGTGGGTTACGTAGACCAAGGAAATATTTTATGAAGGCATAATGGATAGTATTAACGCCATAACTTGAAGGAAACGTGAGTCAGCATATAGTTACTTTCTACATGTAGTGCTCTGCAGCTTGCCAAAAATATGACGTAAACTACCCAATAGAATACACTTTTTGTGTTATTTTCTTATTTCGTTGCCGAACAAGTATAGGGCACATGTCCACTTTTAGCTGCATAGTGTATTGTACACGCTTCTTTTAGCGTATGGTAAAGACATTAGTTGATAACATTCACGTAATCATCAAATTAACTGATCCTGGTAATCAACAATCATCTATTGAGGTAAGGCACATCGCTCTTGCCAACTCGACGATATAAAAATTTTTACTACCGCGTTAATAAAAGTAGATAATTATATGAATGTTATCAGCAAATGTCTTTAGCACGAGCTTAAAAAAAAAAAAAAAAAAGGTGCTCGATACTTACGCGCAATAAAATACAGTGGCATGGCGCCTCAGACCGCTCTACCCCGCGCGGCTGTCTATTGGATATCTTACGTCAGTATACAGGGTAGTCAGAAACAATCCGAAAGCTGGAAAGGGTGTTGCAGTGGAGATTGTGCCAATATATAGTCGTTAAGAAAAGAATTCGATACGTTACGGCGTTTCCGCGTTATTTAGCATTGAAGTCAGCCAATCACATCGTCGCGCGTGCGGATTCAAGTACTTGCACGTGCTAAAATGTAGTAATGCTCTGACATCTGTGGATCCGTGTGTTACCACTGGTTAAAATGCTCCTTTTCCGGAAGTGATAAATTTAAGCTAGGTGAGCAAAAGCTAAGGTCGTTCGCTTTGGGGAAACCAAATGAGCACGCGTTTGGCGAAATCGTCTCTGCCAGGCTGGTTGAATTTGCTAGCGCGGCGGCCTGACAGGCTATCTTCAGTTTTACGTAACTCGGAAACGATGCCGGCCGGAGTGGTCGAGCGGTTCTAGGCGCTACAGCCTGGAACCGCGCGACCGCTACGGTCGCAGGTTCGAATCCTGCCTCGAGCATGGATGTGTGTGATGTCCTTAGGTTAATCATATTATGTAAGCTTTCACGGCCGGCGTCTTTATTAATTAAAACTTCCGGGCTGAATTGCCGTGGTCCATATATAAAACTGCTTCTCTTTCCTGACGTTTCGTTGCCTACTGCGGGCAACATCTTCTGAGGTGAGTCGGCGACCGGCTGCTAGGCGCTGGAGGTCCCGCTTATATAGAGCGCTTAGATGGCGCCACCACTCATCACGTGCTTTCGACTTTAAAACTATCTCTGGCTAGTGCCATCTCTCTCGATTATAGGTAATCGATAGTCACTTCGTTGGTACAGAGTCGACCGCCATATCTTGTCTAATTTTAATCCTCCTCCTTTTTTATTAAAATTATTTTCGTGCTTGTATCTCTATAGCTTTTCCAAACATGCGGGGATAATAATGTGAGGTCCTAGCTATCACGTTTGTCTCACTAAATTTTATTTCGTGATCACCGTCTTTGAAAACGTGTTCCGCTACAGCTGATTTGTCAATTTGTCCCAATCTACAGTTCCTTTCGTGTTCCGTTAGGCGGATATTAACACTCCTTTTAGTTGTTCCAATACACATCATGCCACAGCTACACGGAATTTTATACACACCTGGGGTAGCTAAGGGGTGTCGTGCGTCTTTCACCAATCTTAAACTATCATTAATTTTCCGAAAATACACGACAACAACAACCGTCGGCTGGAAAAGTTTTTATTCCATTTATTCATAACATCACGGACCGTATTGGGAAAGTTTTGGCCAAATTTCAAGTGGAGACAATCTTTCCACCTACCAAGAAAATTAGTGAAGGTTTAAGATCGGTGAAAGACGCACAACACCCCTTAGCTACCCCAGGTGTGTATAAAATTCCGTGTAGCTGTGGCATGGTTTATATTGGAACAACTAAAAGGAGTGTTAATGCCCGCCTAATGGAACACAATTTGTCCCAATCTACAGTTCCTTTTGACAAATCATCTGAAGCGGAACACGTTTTCAAAGACGGTGATCACGAAATAAAATTTAATGAGACAAACGTGATAGCTAAGACCCCACATTATTATACCCGCATGTATGGAAAAGCTGTAGAGATCTACAAGCACGAAAATAATTTTAATAAAAAAGAAGGATTAAAACTAGACAAGATATAGCGGTCGACTCTGTACCAACGAAGTGACTATCAATTACCTATAATCGAGAGAGATGGCACTAACCAGAGATAGTTTTAAAGTCGAAAGCACGTGATGAGTGGTGGCGCCATCTAAGCGCTCTATATAAGCGGGACCTCCGGCGCCTAGCAGCCGGTCGCCGACTCACCTCAGAAGATGCTGCCCGCAGTAGGCAACGAAACTTCAGGAAGGATAAGCAGTTTTATATGTGGAACACGGCAATACAGTGCGGAAGTTTTAATTAATGGAGTCCTTAGGTTAGTTAGGTTTAATTAGTTCCAAGTTCTAGGGGACTGATGACCTCAGAAGTTATGTCCCATAGTGCTCAGAGCCATTTTATTTTTTCGGAAACGATTCAACGTACTGAATTTTTTTCTTAACAATTATTTCTTATCCCAGCCTCCCCTGCAACACCCTTACAAGCTTTTTAAACTACGAGGCCTGTTCAGAAAGTAAGCTCCGATTGATTGCCAAATTGAAACCACAGTGAACATCAGAAATGTTTTACTTGTAACAATTAGCTACACCTTTCAGCTACTTCTCTACGTAGTCGCCGTTCTGACTTAGACTTTTGTCATAGCGTTGTACCAACTTTTCAATAGCCTCATCATAGAAGGCAGCCGCCAGTGCTTTCCGCCAATTCTCCACGCTGGCCTACACCTCGTTGTCTGTGTCAAAATGTTGTCTTCAAAGACAGCGGTTCATGTGACCAGAGATGAAACTCAGGGGGAGACAATTGCGGACTGTATTGTGGGTAATCTAACATTTCCATTTGAAAACGATGCAGGAGCATCTTCATTGCCCCTGCAGAATGCGGCTGAGAATTGTCGTGAAGACGAAACAGCACGACAGTTATGTAATGTTAGCTGCATAGCTTCAGGCGAAATTTCTCACCAGGCCCTCGTACTTGGTGGCAGACATTATTTTCTAGACATCTTTACGCACTCACTGCGAGCTCAGAAATGAGAAGAGCGACGTGATGCTATCTGGGGTTATACTAGAGACACTACCCAACACATCTGTGCAAAGCTTTATCGGATTTTCATAGTCGTTTCCATTTCGCGACCGATCGGAGCTTACTTTCTGAACGCCCCTCGTATTTCTGACAATGCTCTATGTATAACGTGACATTATCCACTTTATTTTCGTGCGCGCTTTATTTGTAGACGTGAATTCCTCCTGTGAGTAATAGATACAGTGAACATATTCCCTCTAATCCTTCACTGAAACGAAATGTCCGTTATGTGGCCACCAACCCGCCGGACAACGCCTCCAGTCGACGAACGCCCTTACGAGCTCAACCGAAGATCTGACATAGTCGCAGACGAGCATTCCAGGCTAGCAGCAAGCAGCCATCATCTGCGACTCTGGTTGGCGCTTCTGAAGTGACAAGGTCTACACGGATATCGGTGAATGGACTTCGCACAGGAGTGGCTAGGTCTGGAACCGAAAGAGCGGGGTCAGTCTCCTCGTGCGAAAAAGTTACGTGTGAATGGGAACATGCTCATTTTTAACACTTGCTGTTAGCTACGCCAAATACGACTGGCGTAGTCGGCTTCTGGTCGAAAGGAGTCACCTGGATTAACCGGACACAGCTGCAACATTTCCGCTTCTGTCGTAAAGGAATTACCGCACTACGCTTCCTCTTTTTAATCGGCTGCGACCTTTTTTTTACGTGCTACGGTACTGTGTCCCGGTGATTCAGTGATTACTAAGGCTGCAGACGTGTACCTACAAACAAACAAAAAATTAATTGAATGCTTTTATTTTTTGAGCTAACAAATAAAACTTAATGAATAGCTCCCGTTGCTTCTTTCTGTGCCGTGTATGTTTTCTGCTCTGTCTATACATTTTATAATGCTTTTAATATGAATAAACACAACAAAATAAATTGAAATGACACGAATAGAGTGAATGGGAATGAAATCTGCAAAGACGCAATGATTGGAAATGTTATTGAAAAGCGTCCAGAAATGCTGAAATAGGAATTTAATGAATATGTTCTGATAAATCAAAATTTGTCCAGACCAGTATTCCAACGGATTTCACTGATGTCATCGCATTTCCTTCATTTTTTCCCAGTGAGTATATTCATTCTCTGGAAAATTAATACAAGAGAACGAAATATCATTTCTTGGAACGAATTTCGCCGCAATTCTGAAGGGCTGAATGAAAACTTAACACGTCTATCTCGTGTGCACCGAGAGAATTCCCAGACACGCGTGAAGCTTCGATAACTGGAAGATAACGGTGTCACTCGCTTCCGTGGATATGCCGTCCACTTCACCAACCCTGCCTAGCTACCAAATGCGGCGTCAGAGATAATCTCTCCCAAATCCGCCTATTTATTGGGGTCGACCGCGGTATACCTCGTTACGTTAGCGCTGTTTCAATTTTCCGGAATCCGATTCCGCTTGTTTACGTGACCGAAATAATTTTGGCCTTGCCTCTTTGAGAACAAATTCGGCTTACATAGACAGCTGCACTCTGTTTGCCCTTTACAGCGGACGACTAATTTGTAGCATTGTCACTGTGCTCCTCATTGTCGATCAAGTGCACAGTTATTATTTCAGCGCGGTTCCTGCTTAGTTGGTTTTGATTCACCGGCTAAGAACACCGAATGGCATTTCACGTTTTCGTTCTTCTTTAGTAATTACTTAGTTGTTCTACAGACCGTAATCTCGAAAACTTTATGATGTAGAATGTGCAATTTAATAGACAGATATACCTATTTATTACAACACGTATAAAAGTGAGTCTACCAGAAAATGGACGTAGTGCCGACAGTCAGATTCACTGCGCAGTAGAGTGAACAAGCACACTGCACTGTACTGTACTCACTAATAGTTCACAGTACGGTAACACTCCAGTCATAATGCTTGAACTATGTGATCAGGTTAGAGAGTTACGTTAAGAAAAGTTATACGCTCAGGGAGAAAGGTATTTAACCCTATAAATTCTGGGAGATTGCAGTCGCACAGGGCACGAAAACAAGCATTTTTCTCTACTGTCAAAAGTATGTGTGAGCATGTTTTAATCCGGTAGGGGGCGTAATCGCTTTCAGCAGTCGAGCAATTGCGCGTAATATGGGGACGAATCAGACGAACGTAAGAAACGTTCTTCGTTAGCAATTATTAATCCATTTGACTTATAGCGTGCACCCAAACTGACACCAGATGATCGTCGACTCATACCACAGCTCTCACATGGTGCCTGAAACAGTGTCAAATTTATCATACACTTCCGTCGTCTGTGTTGTTCACAGACGAAGCAACGTTCGAGCATGATGTGATCTTCAACAATAATTCGCACATTTTGAGTCAGGTTAATACACATCAAGTGCGGTTCTGCGTGAATGTGTGAGAAAGTGTTGATAGTGACTGTTTAATTGGTCCATATCTCTTATCTATTTCACTAAATGACAGATGTTATTACAATTAACTCGTCAGAGCATTTTCGGAGTTAGATGTGCCAGTCGCTACGAGATAGCGCATGTGGTTCCAGCATGACGGGGTGCTCGCACATTTCAGTCCTCCTTTGCGTCGATCCTTTAACCGAAAGTTTGCAGAAAAGTAATTAGCAGTTGTGTTCCTGTACCACGGCCTACTCGATCCCATGATCTTACCACACTGGACTGTATTGTGTGACGAGAGATGCGCAAGCTTGTTTACAAAACCACTGTTGAAAGAAAAGATGATCCGATTGCTCGGGTAGTAGCAGCAGTGGTGTGAATTAAGGACAATCCTGCAGCTTTTGACCATGACCCACCAGTGTAACCTCTGAACACAAGTCAATGGAGGCATTCTTTGTACCTCTACTGTAATTGAAATAATTGTGTTATGTTAATTTTGTCGTCTCTAGGTAACAAAGAATGAAAACTTGTTTGTGTTACTTTTTGTCCCCACAGGAAAACACATTAGAAAAAGGTTTTCCATTGTCCCATTCAACCTCCCAGAGTTTGTTAGCTTAATTAATTTTCAACCAGAGAAAATTCCCACTACCGGTTTAAAAAATCCTCACGGGAATATATGACATTAGAGAAAAATATTTTTCTATCGTCCCGTGCGCTTCTCACAGATTGTCGGTTTAAATAGTTTTCACCCTATACAACTTTGATAAAACTTGTTCGTTAAAAGTATGGAGCTAGCCACAGACAAGCTTCCTTGTGAAACCGCCACAGATACGCGCACGAGACGTCAGCCAGCGCTTGAAATCAGACCGGGATTTTCGTCGGCAAACGAAACATCTGGCGAACTCCACGTCACCTGTGTAACAGGAGACTTCCCCGACACTCTGTCACCGGCGCAGTTCGCAGCGGCCGTACGAAGCCATTCTACAGTTCCGAGCGCAGCTTCCAGCTGTTCACGAAAAGCAGCCAACTCCTACATCACGACCTCGCAACGGCCAGAATCCCTAGAATATCTGCGCGTGGATCTAGCTCCCTCAAAGACAAAAAGACGTAGAGAACCCAAGGAAATCCTTCGCCTACGTAGAGTCACTAAGCGGTTCGAAGGCTTCTGCAGTCACATGTCGATCATTCTGTTAAGACAACGGAACACATCAAAAGAAAAAATGGTGTTTTAAATTTCGAGTTATAAAATTCAGTTCTGCAGAGTACTGTAAATACATGCTCTCGTCTTTCTGTCTCACGGACTCCGGTGTAGAGGACACAAATATGTATCCATGGCACTGAGAACAACTCAAAAAGTTGAAAATAAGTCGCCAATTCCGGATGGAATCCCAGTTTTATTTTAATGCGAGTAGTATTCAGCACTAGCTCCTTAGTTAGGATGCATTTATCGCGAGTACCTCATTCACTGCAAAGACTCAAACGACTAGAGGAAAGGTGATTCCCGTGTACAAGAGAAGTAAAAGAACGGACCAGCAAAATTACAGACAAATATCATTAACACTGGTTTCCCGTAGTAGTATTATAGAGCATATTCTATGTTCGAGTATTATAACTTTCCTTGGGACAGAAAAGCTTCTCATAGGGCCACTTTTTTTGTGTATTATCAGGTTGACTGGCTCATCTTTATCTTTTGTAACGGATCAGCCAATCACGTGTTCCTGAGAACTTATTTTTGTTTCCCTCTTGTCTTACTTTTTTAATTGACAATTTCAGAAGATATGACCATTTTAATCCTATCTTCCAGGATATGAGCTGGTGTGATGGTGCGCATAATCATGGGTGAGATTAGGAGAGAGATACCCGAGCGCTTGTTGAGTAACAGAATCCAGTATATTGTCGTGGACGGTGAGTGTTCATCAGAGACAAGAGTAAATGTAGTGGATGGTAGTGGTTTCCTCATTTATGGGAGAGACATTGAAGTTTATGCCGTTTCTCGGTGCTGCTGTCTCCGATTTGCAGCCGCTGGCAATGACCCCTCTCGTTCCACCACCCCACTCCCCTATCCTGCCATCACCCTCTTCCTCAACGCCTCTAGGCCAATTGCCCTACCCGTAATTGGAGGACTGTTGTCCTGTTGGTTGGATGGTAGATGAGAGACTTTATTTATGACCTGTCATCCATATCTCTTCCAATATCACCCTTATCCTCCCTCCCCCTCCCCCCCCCTCCCTGCTCTTTAGGTCTATTGCGATATGTATAAATGGAGCTTGTTATCCTATTGGTGGGGGGTGGGGGGTGGCATTGATAAGGACGTTTATTTCTGAACCTTATCGCTGTAGCTACAATTCATTATCTAATTAGGATAATTTATGACTCATACTCTCACTTCTTCCTTAATTAGGGTAATTTGTGACCGAATATTGTTTATCCAAGATGGCTTTTCTCTATGTCTTCTCAGTCAAACATTGCAGTCCAAGATGGCGTAAATGTAAAATGTCGCATAAGTCTGCCCTAAATATTTTTTTTCCACCTCTATGATGCCACAATGGGCATGTAAAAATGGTGGGAAAATTATAAAATATACATTTTGTTAGATAGCTTGTTTGACATGTTTTAAACAGTTGCATGGTCTATTTATCTAAACATTTCAGAATGATTTGATAGAATGTAACGTATCACATATTTTAAGTGTAAGTGTGTGTGTGTGTGGGGGGGGGGGGGGGTCTCCACTATCATTTATTGTTATTACAGACTGGTTTTTTTTTTTTTAACAAGAGTGAACAAGATAGTCTATCCAGCCCACCTGCTTGTGTAACAGAAATTTTTAAACAAAGAACACTCTTTCTGCAGAACAGTTACACTGTGGAGGTATTGGTGTTCATTTTTTTAACAAATTACACTCTTGCTACGTAATAGCTATACTGCGAGTTATTGGGCTTCATTTTTAAACAAGGTACACTCTTTCCTACATAACAATTACATAGTGGAGGTGTTGGGATTCATCATTTTAAAATAAAGTACGCCTTTGCTACGTAACAGTTACACTGTAGATACGTAGGTTTAATTTTTTTAATTATACATTTAGCCACTGGTTCCATGTACAACAATTACTGCATACATTTTTCTATGCAGTCGAACTGCACTGCCCAGTGTAACAGCAAGGAAGCGAACAATTAGAACGTTTCTGTTATAAACATTTGCTGTGTCCTGCCTGCCATTAGTGACCAGCGAGCGCAAACTCTAGCCGCTATGGTGTACGGGAAAATGTCATCGTTGAGCTTGTGTAGGGGGCTACAGGATCACTGAGACGTAATTCCTGTTTGGTATGACAAATGGCAACTTGCTCTAAATGCAGAAAAGTTTAATTTAATGAAAATTAGTAGGAAAGAGAAACATGTAATGATCGAATGCAGTATTAGCGGTGTGCATTGTGGCACAGTGACGTCGTTAAATATGTAGGCGTAATGTCGTAAACGTAACGGTCAAATAAGGTTGGTAGTAGGGAAGGGGAATGGTCGACTTCGGTAATAATTTGAGGAAAGTGTAGCTCATCAATAGTTGAGACTGCGCATAGAAAACTAGTGCGACCCATTCCTGAGTACTTCTACAGTGTTTGGGATCGCATCCCGGTCGGATTAAAGGAAGATATCGAAGCAATCCAGAGGTGTGCTGCTAGATTTGTTACTGGTAGTTGGAATTAACACGTGAGTATTACGGAAATACTCCGTGAACTCGAATGGGAATACCTGGAGGGAAGACGACGTTTTTTTCGCGAATCACTACTGACAAAATTTAGAGAATCGGCATTTTCGGTTGACTGGAAGAACCACTTTGCTGCCGCCAACATAGATTTAGGTTAAGAACCACGAAGAAGAAAAGATAAATTTGTACTCATAAGGAAGCATACAGATACTCGTTTATCCCTCGCTTTATTTCTAAGTGAAAGAGGAAAGGAATGTGCTAGTGGTGCACAAGGCACTCTCCGCCATGCACCGTGTCCTGCCTTGCCCATTATGTATGTAGACGTAGATCAATCGCCCGTAATTTTTATTTTGATGACCAGTTTCTAGGACACAAAATGGGCAAAAATAAAGAATTCTTGATAGAAACGAGCTTTGTAATGAAGATACCTTGACTAATTCGAATTGCGTAGAATAATGACATGACACATCAAAAGGATTTTAAGATGTCTGAATTCACTCTTTTGACAGTCAGTAAAGAGTAGGCAGTCGTAAGTGCACACGGAGAAAAGATTGTTTCGTCTTTCTGAGTTCACTCGACTTGGGTATTGACGTTTGGAACGATAGAGAGCCCTAGAGAAGTGTGCGGAATTAGATCGCTGTATCTCCGTACGCGACAGCCGTAAAACACTGTTTATGTTCCTGGCACGTAAGTCAGCGCGCGTTAAGTAAACACCGCCAACGGCCCGTGGTCGCGTCATCTCGTCCAGCCAAGGAGAGATACTACTGCTATGTTTCGTGGCGTGTAACACGGGGATAAGTCCTCGTTGCCGCCTTCGCAGAGAGAGCTGTGGAAGTCGCCCACCTTGCATTTGTTCAGGCTGCAGCCCGAGACGTTAAGCCATAAGGTTCCGCCTGAGAAACAACAATCTCTGTCACGACAAAAAAAAGCCAACGAACTCTTATTTTGCAAAAGACACGAAACTTTTGACGTTAAAAACACGACGAAATGTAATTCTTAAAAACCTAAATCTGATCTAGAATATTCCACGTTCACTACAAAACACAAGTCGCTCTCTTTTTGCGTGTACGGTGTGGGTCACGTAACACTCAACGCACGAAGTATTTTATAATTGGTTGCAACCGTCGAAACATAGTTTTAGCAATTGATTGTATGCTAAGGGGTGAGTATTTTCCGACACGATCAGCGCTCGAATTATTTTTATCTGCCGATCCATGAGAGCAAATATACTTTCTTTGAATACTGATATGCACTTTAATTCACTGTGCTCGATAGCTTGTGCAAAGAGGTGTGCAGTTTTGTACAATGTTTTATATCTATAGCAAAATGTATAGCAAATAAAATAACTGTGTGTTGTGCCGGAGGAAATGACACTCGTCAGCACAGTGGTGGTTTCTTAGATTACTTGTGGACGACGCCAAGTTGACATTGTAACACACACACGAAATATTCATCACTTAATTGGAACTAGAACAAGATGAAGTAATTGACTTTGTAACATTCTATGGCCGCAGGAGTGTCATGTACATTTGTTACTATCGCTGAACACTTAATATATCATTTGATGCGGTACAAGATAATAGCCTTTTCTCTCAATGTACATTTGACTATAACGTTTGCTACATAGGTGTTGCGTAATACAACCGTATCTCCGCTGGCTGTAGAGAGATGATGCTGTCGTCTTTGGCAATGATTGCATACTGGGCTGAGCGGCACTCTCCTATGACGTAAGCAACCATGCTGCAGGGATGGCGTATGGAACTGTTAAGGATGAGTCTACGCTGATGTCTGCCATTCGGCGTTGTTTGGCAGCTTCTTCTGGCTCCGTCGCGAGGTACCTACACTGCCATGTTACCTCGTTCTTAGGACGACACCACACGCTAAACTGAATGCCGAGCAGAAGTTTTCCAACATAGTCTGGTTACGCTATGTCTGCAAGTAAAAGGACTGTGTTAAATCTCTTTGGCTTGATTCGTAGTAGGGACTGGAAACATCGATTGGTTAAACCGATACCGCTATTTTAGTTCGGATTAATTGATATTTTTCGGTTTTTGTTCGGTCTCGATTACAACAGGTCTTTTTACTTATTTAAAAGACCGGCATATCAGTTTGCCATATCAGAAGTGCTAAAATTTTTGGTTCTTAAATATTTTTTTACGAGTAACGTTTGTTCATAAAATTTCCATTGCTTTGAAATACTGGGTTGTTATAGAACACGGGAGAAAGCAAACAGTGTTATTTTAAAAAGAACGCCGACAGTTAGAAACTAGCAACAAACAGATGACGTAATGATCGGTACAGAATTGCTGAGACGACGTGTCTGTTGCCGTGTGGCGTGGCGTGTTAGAGATTGCGCGAGTGCCTGCAGTGTACAAGATTTGCTCCCGTATGATCTACACGGTAGTGTATCGCTGTCATTCTCGAACATTGGTTGTATTGCAGAATGACGCCATCTCTAGTTTGGAAATATTTTACGAAATGCGGAAGCTTTACAAGATTAAAAACGGTAGAAACCACAACAAATTTGCGACATCAAATAAATAGAAATGATATAGCTGTAATTTTACTGAATTGCTATTAATGTGGGATAATAACTAAATTCTTAATTCTGCGGTCGCTTCAGGATGATACCTTTCAAATGCGATGATGCAGTAATGTCATCAATGTGTGAACTTCTGCTCTTTCCATTGCCCTGTCCCTCTTCTTCACCTTCGCCATCTTTTTTTGGAGAGAATGAGATGGATATCTGCCACAGTATCAATCAGATGCCGATCGGGATGTCCCACTCCTTCACCTTCATCAGAATTTTTCAGTCTTTGTTCGAAGTCTGCGTTTGTTGCTGGAAATAATACCAGTAAAAGACCTAAAATCGGTTATTTCAGAAACAGATTATTTTGAGTTGTTTGAACATACAGGTTAAACTGGAGACGTAGAAAACGGGTATAATCGAAAAACAGTTGATTCAGTGATAACCGTCATCTCTAATACGTAGTACAGCTTGCGTCTCATTTTCTGTTATTTGCTCATAACTATCGCTGAGAATATCAAGACTGCATGCAGTATTGTCGTTTTACTAATTATTGAATGTCGGTGAAAGGTGGATAATTACATTAAAAAGAAGCTGTAGTTGCCTTCCTAGATAAAGGAAATTCAAGTGTTTGTTGTACAACAAAATGTACATATCGTAAATTATCACTTGCCAGAAACATCAAATGGTTCAAATGGCTCCTAGCACTATGGAACTTAACTTCTAAGGTCATCAGTCCCCTAGAACTTAGAACTACTTAAACCTAAGTAACCTAAGGACATCACACACATCCATGCCTGAAGCAGGATTCGAACCTGCGACCGTAGCGGTCGCGCGGTTCCGGATAGTAGCGCCTAGAACCGCTCGGTCTAGAAACATCATTTGATGTCTGGAATCTTCTATGAAATATTGTTAGTGTTTTGGAGCAGTAGCGTCAAGAAGTTACATCGATATCACTACTTGAGACACCTGATCGTCGATTCACTTCAGAAAGAGTACAGTAAGTGATGCAATCAGACCCCTCTCGCGTCTCTCATGGAGCAGAGATGGAATGAGGCTCCGACGTAACACTAGATCCTCCGGACGTGAAAACAGACTCATTTGTGAAGCTACCGCTTCACAGATAAGATAACAGTAGCCTATATTAAATACTGCATAGGCTTCAGTGCCTAAATGGGAAGATTTGGAAACGATTTCATTCTTTATTCTGTTCTGTGTGTCCAAAATATATCTATTGAGGTCTCTCGTGCCTGATTATACAATATGAGCGTAACGTGCGCTACCTACGGCGTTCGATGTGAGAAAGGAATGTGGGGCCTCCCATGGGGGGATACGTGATATTTCTCTCACAGCATTGTTCTAGTGCAACTGTACTAATGTGCAAGTGTACATCACCACTAGGGATGTATGCTTCATGCGATTAACATTACACGCATGCGGGCCAAGACCCGGCCTGCAACTCGGCTTTGCTCGGTCCTTCTCAGAAGCACCCAAATGGTTCAAATGGCTCTGAGCACTATGGGACTGAACATCTGAGGTCATCAGTCCTCTAGAACTTAGAACTACTTAAACCTAACAACCTAAGGACATCACACACATCCATGCCCGAGGCAGAATTCGAACCTGCGACCTTAGCGGTCGCGCGCTTCCCGGAACAGCACATTTCATTTAGCATTGTGTTGCGGCATTCTGCGGTCGACGCCGGCCACGGTGGTCTAGCGGTTCTAGGAGCTCAGTCCGGAACCGCGCGACTGCTACGGTCGCAGGATCGAATCCTGCCTCGGGCATGGATGTGTGTGGTGTCCTTAGGTTAGTTAGGTTTAAGTAGTTCTAAGTTCTAGGGGACTAATGACCACAGATTTTAAGTCCCATAGTGCTCAGAGCCATTTGAACCATTTTTTCTGCGGTCGACATAACACTCTGAGTTCGGCAGAATCGTCATGTCAGCGCAGTTAACCCTTCGCTATTTGTTCGTGACATGATGTTCACAGGTCCACTGGCTGTTGGCAAAGATAGACGCAGTCTAACGATCTATTGCCACAATCCTTGAAAATGAATGGGAGTGGCGGAAGAGAGGGATGAGAATTCTTAATTCGCATAATCTACGGGTACTGCTTATTTGCTACGAAACGACGTTATAGAACCATACAGAAAGAATTTAAACTTTAAGATAACATTGAAAGAGCAAAAAATTACAGCTATCGATAGACGAGATTAATTGTTCTGTGCATCAAGAAGCACTTCCAGCTAAATTTGCAGGCATTGAGCAATTGAAGAAATTGGTGGTACGAATAGCAAAATTTCTGAAGTCGCACCCATTATTCCATTTTCAGTTGCAAAAGTTTTCAGTGGAAATGAACGAAGAGTATGGAGACTTCACATACTACGCAAAATATGTTGGTTAAGTCTAGGGGCATGCCTGGATGGGTTTTGCGATTTAAATCTCGTTATTGATGAATTTATGAAGAAGGAAAAAGGAATGAAAGAACGAAAATCAGAACATCTGGAATGGACTGCAGACTTCCCATTTCAAGTGGACATAACTGCACACTGCCCACAGTAAGGCACTTCAAGATAAATTGTTCCTGATTTGATGGGGATGCATTTAAAAAGCAAAAAGCATTGTAGAAGTGACACATTCTGACAAAGACAGTTCAGTTCCCTAAGCTTACTGGCGTTAAAGAAAGAGCGAGGTTTGAAGATAAAGATTTTGCGGGCGCTGTCAGTTTTACATCTGTTTTCGAGACCGTTTGCCAATTCAGTTGAAAGCGCCCCTTGTACAAAATGATGATGTGCTTTGGAGATGGAACCAATAGTCCAACCACTTAAAGCCCATTAGTTACACGATCACAGACATACATTCTGTAAAAGAGTAACGCGAAGTTGCTGTTATAGTAATTAAGTAAAGGGACATTACAAAGCAATTGGTTGTATGAATCACGCAAACATAAGACGCCACTTTAGAAATGAGATCGGAGTTCTTGATCTACTGAATATCAGCTCTCTTTATTTAAGAGTATATAGTGCAACATATTGACTATAAGTAAGAAGGAAAAACCGATATTATCCGTTTACAAGATTAGTGTTAAATTCTGGGGCCTGTCACATCATTTAACTATTTAGGGGTAATAGTAAGAAGAGATATAAAATGGGACGAGAAAGTACAACAGGTCGTAGGGTAAGTCAGCTGAATAAGGATGCTGGCAGTGTGCAGTGCTTGACGCTAATACTGTAAATGAATGGAACAAATCTGTTTCCATACAAGACACGTATCATCGACATTTACACTGTTGTGCAGATATGTTAAGTGCAATACAGACCCAAAGATAAAAGTTGTAAGAAATCAAATGAAAGGCATTTACGCTGTAATGAGTCACCAGGTGTCACAAATCACTTATACCAAAATACTCAGAAAATATCCCTGATACGTTTCTAAGGAACTAGGCCTATTAAGCTTGCCCATTCCGAGTTATTGAATACTTGTAACTGCGTACTTCCGTAGTGAAATCAGACGAGTTATCAGAAAATATTTTTCTAACCTACGGTGATGTCCAATTCGAATGTTAAAAGCACAGAAAAGACAAATGGTTGACAGTAGTTGCTTCAGTGCTGCTCATACACCTCCTTCATTTGTAGGCTTTGACTAACTTCGTACTAACGCACAAGTAACGGATAAAGGTGGTCGACATATTCGTATGAATTACCAAATAAACAGACCGAGCGAGGTGGCGCAGTGGTTATCACACAGGACTCGCATTCGGGAAGACGACGGTTCAAACACGCGTCCGGCCATAACGATTTAGTTTTTCCGTGATTGCCCAAAATCGCTCCAGGCCAATGCCAGGTAGGTTCCTTCGAAAGGGCGCGGATGACTTCCTTCCCCATCCTTCCGTAATCCGATGGGACCAATGACCTCACTGTTTGGGCCCCTTTTCCTTGATTTCCTTCCCCATCCTTGACACCATCGGGAATTATCTCCGTCTCTAATGACCTCGATGTCGACGGGACGTTAAACCCCATCTTCCTTCCTTTTCAAATAAGCTGGCCCGGCCTACAGCTTGAAGACGAAAGTGTGTAGACCCTGTGACTGATGCTGACTGATCATTACTCACTAGTAATGTTGACAGATGGTTTCGTGAAGGTGCCCTAATTCCAGGAGACCGCAAACCGAAGGACACATAACAGAGATTTTGAACGGACAACAAAAAACGCTAACTGAACCCGTAGGTAATGTCGACTGCTATCTTTACAGATTAGAAACCCGCGATACACAAGGATTTGGAGAGAATTGGGACGCATCCGTGCCAACTAAAATAATAACTCAAAGGCACTTACAAGGAGGTTACGTTGTGTTTGTTTGGACCCGAATCCCAGTACAAGGAACTAATGAGTTGAGTTGTCTGTGCTCCTTTTTAGGAGCGTGACCGCTCAGAGATATAGTATGACGCCTTGGACCATAGTGTTGTATGTTCCGCTGCCGGCAGTTGTGGCCGAGCGGTTCTAGGCGCTTCAGTCTGGAACTGCGCGACCGCTACGGTCGCAGGTTCGAATCCTGCCTCGGGTATGGATGTGTGTGATGTCCTTAAGTTAGTTAGGTTTAAGTAGTTCTAAGTTGTAGGGGACTGATGACCTCAGATGTTAAGTCCCATAGTGCTCAGAGCTAAAAAAATTGTATGTTCCGCAGAAAGCTGATGGGAGGAACTGTAATCAAAGACGTGTTAAGAGTATCTGAAGAAGAAAATAAATTACTAATTAAAGTGACTGAGAAGTGTCTCGGATTACTGAGTACACACAAATGTTCTCGTTCTAAACCTGTCCAGCTCTCCATTTTCCTTGACTGCTGTTTAGTGCTTTTCGAAGGTGATAAACGCACCTACCTATCGTGCTGATTTACACTCATTTTAACGACATCTGTCATTGTCGGAGGCATGCCTTTCTGTTCGATGGGAACTGGACTCACCACTTTTACTTCAGTTTTTACTGAATTGCTCTTACACAACTAACATGAGACTTTTCCTGAAATTATCGTTTTATTTTCTTAAATTCAGCATTCCGTCGTTTCCCCATAGTATTGATCCTATTATAATTTAAATCTTTAGGGCGAGAAATGTGCGTACTTACCTGGGACCATATACTTCCACAAACCTATTAAGAACTTTCAAATTCATACCAGGCAGAATCATTAGTATACTGCGTTCCGAAGGTAGACCAACACGCTATGAAACAGGTGGTCATCATACTTAGGTTGACCAGTGTCTGTCCAGAAACAGTTCGGTTCCACATTAAAATAAAAATTAATCGACTTATATTTTTAACTCTCGCATTGACTGTGCTGATTCTTTAAGAGGAATGTTGTTTGAGGAACGCCCTACTTATTCGGAAGAATACATGATTGACTATGATCGAATGAATTAGAAGTGTCTGCACGGACATAACAGTTCAACGGACATGGCTTCCGTAGCTACGTACGTAAGAAGCGCGCCTATGTTAACAGAGAAGTCGAGTTTTTACAAACTACGGTCGCAGGTTAGAATCCTGCCTCGGGCATGGATGTGTGTGATGTCCTTAGGTTAGTTAGGTTTAAGTAGTTCTAAGTTCTAGGGGACTGATGACCATAGATGTTAAGTCCCATAGTGCTCAGAACCATTTGAACCATTTTTAAGTATTACTTATAAACTGCTCATATAAATTAGTCATGCAGTGAAGAACTGTACATTTTTCACGCTATTCAGCTTCTTGCCGTTTAAAATCTACTGCATACTAAGTAATTTAGAAATTACAAGGATTGACCGTAGCATCCGATTGTAGTAACGGCAGCAGCAGCAACTCGTACTAAGTAAAAACCCTTGAGCTATTGATTCAGACTAACGCTACCCACTGGCTTCTTTCCTACCCATGTACGGGCCTCCACCCTAGTCGTAAATGTTTTACGAGCCAACATGCAGCAGCTGTGCCCGCCACCTATTTGCAAATTGCCACAGCCTGTTACTTAACAGGTCAGTTACTGGAAAATGGGTCTGTTTTGTGCCGCACTATGAGTCAAGCCGACCAGTAAAGTATATCGTTCAGTTGGTTTTATATTACTATAGGTAACATAGTAACACATTGTCAAATATATAAGGCGGAGGCTTCTTCAGGCCTGATTGATTAGCTGTTGTTTGTGGCGTATAGATTACGTGTTGGAGAGGGACTGAAGATGAAAATGACACATAAAAACTTAGGGCAAAATTATAATAGAGGAAAATGCAAAACGGAAAAATGTCAAAGTCTTAATTCAACTAACTGATGCAGATTGACTTCGCACTATAGTGAGTCTCTATGAGGAAGTAGAATTTTTTTCTGCTGCTTTAGGATATTACGAACTTAACCAGAATTGTGGGTTTCGTAGCCGTATTTGAAACTGTGCGAGCGCAGGGAGAAGCATCTGATTGATATTTAAGGTACAATGGCAGGATTTACATTTTCACCTCCATACAAGTAAAACGGATGTCGTTAGTAATGAAACACAAGAATTTACTATATCCATTACTATACCTTCTGTCCTGTTTCTCTCACAGAGAACATCAAAACACCAATGAAGTTTAGTATGTTACACGGGACCCCACTTGAGGAATAGATGGATTGAACGCTATAGGACATCAAATTTTGGAACCTTCCGCGGCGAACCACCAGATGGGGTGTGTTTTATTAAGTCATTAGCCAGCAGTATAAGACGACTGCACGCGCTACGCCTAAAATCTTTACTGTACAGGGGCTGGACAAAAGATGTAAACACCAAAAACACAACAAACAACTTTGCACAGTACCGTGTAGGAAACCCGTTGGTATTCAAAACAGCTTCCAGTTGTCTAGGAATGGATAAATACAAGCCCTGAATGGTTCTCAAGAGAATCTTATAAGGCCCTGAATAGGCTCAAATGGTTCAAATGGCCCTAAGCACTATGGGACTTAACATCTGAGGTCATGACTCCACTACACTTAGAACTACTTAAACCTAACACATCACACACATCCATGCCCGAGGCAGGATTCGAACCTGCGACCGTAGCAGCCGCGTGGTTCCGGACTGAAGCGCCCTGAGTAATTCTCAAGGGAATCGTATTGCTTTCTCCCTGCAAAGTAGAGATAATTCCGGGTAAGGACGCTGGAGGTGCATAGCCATCACGCAATATTCTCCTCAAAGTAGACCACAAAGGCTCAAAATATTCAGATGTGGTGACTATGGCGGCCAGAGTGATGCGACAATTCATCCCCGTGCCCACAAAACCAGGCTTGGACGATGCGAGCTGTGTGAAACACTGCATCACCATTGGCGAACAAACATTGTATCTGATAAGCAAAAATTATCACATAATCCTTGGTAGTACTGCGACCTTGCACAGTAACTGTGGAGTCAACGAAATACCACAACATATCACCGAACCCACATATGTTTCACTCTTGGGACGTCAAATCGGTCAGAAGTTGGAAACAGTGTGAAACAAGACTGTTCCGACCAAATGACTTTCTCCCATTGCTCCGAAGTCCAGGTCTTACGGCTTCAAAAATGGTTCAAATGGCTCTGAGCACTATGGGACTCAACTGCTGAGGTCATTAGTCCCCTAGAACTTAGAACTAGTTAAACCTAACTAACCTAAGGACATCACAAACATCCATGCCCGAGGCAGGATTCGAACCTGCGACCGTAGCGGTCTTGCGGTTCCAGACTGCAGCGCCTTTAACCGCACGGCCACTTCGGCCGGCCTTACGGCTTCGACACCATGTTTATCTGTTAGGGGCATTTACATCACTGATAAGCGGTTTCGGAATTCCAATTTGCCCTGCAGTTCCCTACTTATGGAGCTCTCCTCGTGCACTTTTGGTGGTGACAGGGTACACGAGGGAGACATTCAGTTCTGCAGTGACTTTTGCAGCTGTCATTCTCTCATTTTCCTTTACAATCCTTTTCAACAATCGTCTGTGACTATCACTCAACGCACACTTTCGACCACGTTGTCACTTAGCTGATGATGTTTTTCCAATTTTCCTGTATGCGGTACAAATCTTCGATGGGGTGCCTCTTGAAAAATGGAACACTTCGGTTAACTCGATTACAGAAACACCCACCATACGCTCACCAACATCGTGCCCATCTTCGAATTCTTTTACCTCCGACATAATGCACTCAAATTACACGGAACACTGTTGTGACCAAGACTGAAACTTGCAACGTCTTGAGGACCTTGCACAGATGCCAGTTAAGCTCACCGGACTAAAAATTAGTCAAGCATCAATTAACACTGTGCAATTCCGCCCTGAACTTGGTAACCATCTTGATGCGGTTAGGAACTGACTCCACAAAGTTGCGGGTCGCGCAGATACTTCGCACCCAGGTTAGGCCACTCGCTGACGATTTGATCGCGCCATTCCACCAAATTGCGGGACTACTGAAGCCGGTGTTTCACCCGTTGTTCCAACACGTCCCGCAGATTTTCTGTGGGATTCGGGTCAGGTGATTCTGCGGACCAGTCGAGATGTAATAGAGTGGGAGAGTTCTCAGAAAACTAGTCACATTTTCGTCCAGCCGATCTACTTTGCTCTTATCGCCTTGAAAGATATTGGTATCACTATCATAGCCATCTTGCAGATATTGACTGAAAGGCAACACTTCATCATTCAGAATGGTTCAATAAATGTGGTAGTTCTTGTTAGCGGTCACCTCAATGAGCGGGCCCAATTTCATGATAAGCCCGCATCTCGTGGTCGTGCGGTAGCGTTCTCGCTTCCCACGCCCGGGTTCCCGGGTTCGATTCCCGGCGGGGTCAGGGATTTTCTCTGCCTCGTGATGGCTGGGTGTTGTGTGCTGTCCTTAGGTTAGTTAGGTTTAAGTAGTTCTAAGTTCTAGGGGACTGATGACCAGAGATGTTAAGTCCCATAGTGCTCAGAGCCATTTGAACCATTTTTTTCATGATAAGAAAAACAGCCCCAAAACATCACACACCCACCTCCGGATTGAACCTGACCTTACACACATTCGGCAGGAGATGCTTCCTTTGGCCTTCGATGCATCCGACGACGTACGCCATTTTAATACAGGCAAAAAGGTGATTCTTCGGACCACACGTATCGCTAGTCAGCTACCATCTACGTTCGATTATTTCCAACCCATTGAAGATGAGCAGCTTTGTGTGCCTACGTGACGAATGGCCTCTTTGGAGGAGGCCGCCTCCAAATGTTCATTGCATGCAGTTCCAGTCGTAAAGTTCTCTCGCTAACAGGTGGGTTTGGATCTTCATTCACTGTCTGCAGCCATTCCTGTCGTGTTTGGAACCGATTTTGGCTCACAAGCCGTGAAACGCGTCTCCTGTGCCTCTCTCAAGATTTTTTTCCGACCACAATTCTGAAGTTGTGTTTCGTGGTCACGTGTGCTAAGCACTGGTTGTAGATACATTGAACAGTCCGCCGCGAAACATCAACAAATCCAGCAACTTCACATACCGTATGGCCATGGGCACGGCCAAACAGGCTTCGTCTTTTTTGCCACTCTGTCACGTCCTTACATGTACCAATGTTTACGTAAAATGTCCCCTTGAAATACGAAAATTTCAATCATCACTACTTCCTTATGCCCACGTAGAGGCAGTGCGCGGGGGGTCGAGCATGTGACCTCGATCGCTGCGCCCTGTGTAAAGGCTTAACGATTCATCTGTGCGTGCGGACTGCACTGACAAATTTTTTTGTCCGGTGAGCTTAGAAAGGCCCAACCTACAGGCTTGCAAGCATTTTTATTTATGGTCAAGTATGCATTTCTCACGACGTTTCCATATTTTTATCCAACCCCTGCACCCGCTGAACCTCTTTCCATTACCTATGCTGCTCACGACAACTGATCCGCCTGTGGTGCATACAAGCGCCGTGACGTTGTTGGCGATACTACGGCATGTATCGCTCCGCAGATCCGGAATTGACCGATCCGCTACTTGTTAATTGACTCTTTATCCAGAAATGTTTTAAAGAAAAAAATCCGTATTTGTGGTTACAAGACTTTCCAGTTGCGCCTGTCGCAAAGAGCGAGAGACAGTTCATTGATAAGAGATCCATGCATAATACACATTTTTCACTTTGCTGCTTTCGCAGTGGAAAGGTAAAATTCTAATAAACAATCAGACTTTCTCGTTCCCTTTACTTCCCCGTTTAGTGAGTCCCTTCTTATGATAGGACGTATATTAAGAATTTTCATTTCTAAATCCAGTTTCTCAGCAAGTTCTTTGTCGGCGATATTTACGTCTGTGTCTTCCAATAGTTACAATATTGTTCGCCCATTGCAACGATATGAGCTCATTCTGTATGCGATTTTTAATTTTTGTGGACACAATTACAGTGGCTTCCTGAACTCCACTATCGGTCACACAAATTATTTTGCCTACGGTCGAAGGGTGTGGCTGGTCATACCTACGCGCTGAGTTACTCGAAATCTTGGATACACCTGCTTCTAGGCGCTCAGTCCGGAACCGCGCGACTGCTACGGTCGCAGTTTCGAATCCTGCCTCGGGCATGGATATTTGTGATGTCCTTAGGTTAGTTAGGTTTAAGTAGTTCTAAGTTCTAGGGGACTGATGACCACAGATGTTAAGTCCCATAGTGCTCAGAGCCATTTGAACCATTTTTGATACACCTGCGGCGTATACAAAAAAAAAGACGGACCACAGTCATCTGCTTCGTACCGTTGGGAAACATGCCTGTCCATTGTCTCGTTAATTTTGTGTAATTTTCGGGAATGTCGCTATTCCGATTCGTAAGGACTGTCTGGGTCGTTTAAACTAGTATCAGTGCTGTTTTCCATGTCACTGTTATTACCCGAGTTGTCTAGTGCTCATATATCGTAAATGTCTACGGTGTTACACCAACTAAACCATAGGTTTCCCCTCCATCAGCTACCGAATCCTTGATACGCTCCATTCTACGTTCATTGTGCTCGGAAATATTTGATACCACTTCATTAATTTGCTTTTTTTCAGTCTCCAGTCTCTTTTAATTGAGTGCGAACTCGTATCTCTTTATCATTAGCCTTCAGTTCAGCTCGCTTCTTTCCATTAACTCACTTTCATTGCCTTCACTATCCCTGCGATGGTAACTTTGATTCCTGTATTGTTCTGATTAGAATAACACACATTCAAGGCGTTGTAAGTCGTCCGTCACCGACAATTCACTATTCTGTTCAGGTTCGGCCAACGCTTGTCCTCCAGTACAAGTATCCATGACGTGGACAGTCCTGAGGGTTTAAGCCTTCTCGGTATTTCACACAATTTTCCTTATGTTAGCACTGTTCAGGTTCCTTCTACCCTATTAGCCCGGGACTACACGTCAGACGTACGCACTAGTAGTCAGTCGGAACACTACCTCCTCAACGATGTTGTCGCGAAGAAGATTAAACGAAGATTGAGGCCAGTATTTATCTCATTAAGTTCCCATTAGTTACCTCCTCGTCTTTACAGAGTTGTTAGTGTAAGTCACAGGTAATAATTACTAGGAGAACGCGGCAAGTATTTCCCAGAAACTTCGCTCAGTGGGAGAGGAGCCAAAATAAGCGAACACGGGTATCGGCTTATCTATAGATACTCGATCGTCCCTGAGAAAACGACTGTCAAAGTTTTCGACGCCATTTAGGTGGCTTTTAGTGCACGTTAAGCCAGCAAATCTGATGGCATAATGGCCAGCGTCGTGGCTTCTCACTGTTGCGTCCTGTGTTCGAAACACGGTTATTGTTATTGTTTATTTTATTTTATTATTATCATTTATCTAACCATCTCCGTAGAAAATTATTACACAAATATTTCTTACCAAGTTATGGGATATAAAGGAGTTATATTAATTGTAGAATTACAACTGAGTTTCACAACAAGAGTCATGCATTTATTATATATTATATGTATGATCTTTTCAGGGGTTACAGTCTTTTTACATTCTCATATTCTTATGTTTCATTCTCATATCAGTTCTTAATTCTTACGTCGATTCATCAGGAAGATTTGGTGCACTCTCTTGGATGACACCTATCGTAGGAACATTCAAAACATAGAAATTCTGAACATCATGAACATCGTGCGAAGGCAGGATTTCCACAGCGACGTTTCTTCGTAGAAATACCACTCCGAAAAGAAACGTCGTAACTGTTACTAAAGATTTCACGCGTTGGCAATATTTTCGCGTCAAACCACGCATAACAAACCACTTTCCCGAAAACTAGCGCCTGAAATTGATTATGAAGCAAGCTACATTACAGGAATTACACCGGCTATAATTTCAAATAATTTTCCATTTCTTTAAATTCGTTCACCAGACATACAATTAGCAGACGAATAAGTACAACGTTATTTCATTATACAGAGGAAAGCATTCGTGTAGTTATCTTCTGTGGACGTGGACAGATAAATGAAAAATAAAAATGATAAACGATTTTCGAAAACAGAGCTCAAAAGTGAGAAGGGACGGCGCTAGCTACTGTGTGATCGCTTCAGTTGAATTATTTACTCGCTAAAAGTCATATTAAGTACCTCGAAAACTTTGGATGTCGTTTTCTCAGAAACGGTCGAATATCTAAGGATAAGCTGAGACACGCGTTCGCTTCTTTTGGCTCCTCTGCGACTGAAAGATGTTTCTGGGAAATCGGGTTGGGGCACTTGCCGTTTTCTCCCCGTTAGGGAAAGTTCTCGCTGTAATACTGGAAGTAATGGGCGTGCAGACTTCGTGAATATTGACGAATCTCATCAGCAAGAAGGGAAAAGCAGCATAGTTTTGATCCTAGCGATTTGTCACCAAGTGATACTCTTGATCATGACTTTATACTGTACGAAGTTACGGAGGGGCTATTTCCTGGTTGATTGCCATTCAAGATAAAGACAGCAGAATTCACTGGGCTGTTTCCTTCATGGGGCATTGTATATCCTATGCCGCTAATGTTAAATTATCGAATTTTGTGACCCATTATCTTGAAAACTTTTTAAGACACCAACTTACAATTTTTCATAATTACTGAATGCAACTTACTAGATACATTGAACTAGAATTATTACTAGAATTCTATTGTGGGGCATGTTATCTTTTTTTTTCAAACACTCAGTTTTATGATAGAATTTTGTAAATAAATGAACATAAAAACAAAAACACTCAGGATATTTTAATTATTCTAGTTCCATATGTGTTGAATCTCACACATGGTATGCTGTGAAAATTTCATGTCTCTACCATCAGTACTTTTTTAGAAAACGGAAATATTGAGGTTTAAAACTTTTTTTATTACAAATTCTTTTACAGACTTACATTTCTGCGTCTTTTATGCACTAGAATTGCCATGGCATATAGTCTGTGTCTTCTTCATTGTCACAGCAGCCCAGTGCTTGCGTCCTCCTTTTCTTTCTTGCTTATTTTGTCATTTACTGAGCAGCTAACTCTGCTTCACGCACACGAAGCTCATCCAGTTTCCGCAGTCCTTTAGCTGTGTTCTGTCCAAGTCTTACCCCTAACTTCTCCAGAACCTTAAGTCTTTCATAGTTCCCACCATTAAAAGTTATTACAGCATCAGACACTGCTAACTTTAGAGTCATAAGGCCAACAAATACATTTTTAGTCACACGGTACCACATCTATGTCTACATCTACGTGATTACTCTGCTATTCACAATAAAGTGCCTGGTGGAGGGTTCAATGAACCACCTTCAAGCTGTCTCTCTACCGTTCCACTCTCGAACGGCACGCGGGAAAAACGAGCACTTAAGTTTTTCTGTGCGAGCCCTGATTTCTCTTATTTTATCGTGATGATCCTTTCTCCCTATGTAGGTGGGTGCTAACAGAATGTTTTCGCAATCGGAGGAGAAAACTGGTGATTGAAATTTCATGAGAAGCTCCCGTCGCAACGAAACACGCCTTTCTTTTAATGATTGCCACTCCAATTCACGTATCATGTCTGTGACACTATCTCCCCTATTTCGCGATAGTACAAAATGAGCTTCCCTTCTTTGTACTTTTTCGATGTCATCCGTCAGTCCCACCTGATGCGAATCCCACACGGCACAACCATATTCCAGAATAGGGCGGACAAGCGTGGTGTAAGCAGTCTCTTTAGTAGACCTGTTGCACCTTCTACGTGTTCTGCCAATGAATCGCAGTCTTTGATTTGCTCTACCCACAATATTATCTATGTGATCGTTCCAATTTAGGTTATTTGTAATATAACCGAAGGACTCATTCACATTCTGGGTCTTCCCATGTAAACACTTCTTTAGTAGCTCAGGATCTGCCAAATGCCGGCCGCTGTGGTCGTTCGGTTCTAGGCGCTTCAGTCCGGAACCACGCGGCTGCTACGATAGCAGGTTCGAATCCTGCCTTGATCATGGACGTGTGTGATGTCCTTAGGTTAGTTAGGTTTAAGTAGTTCTAGATCAAGGGGACTGATGACCTCAGATGTTAAGTCCCATAGTGCTTGGAGCCTTTTGAACCATTTGATTTGCCTCCATTACTGGCAAAGGAAGTGAATGTTTATGTGTAAATTCATGCAGGATGCCTCAAAATTCAGCCTGCCTGTATTTACACCAAGTGTTTCGCGGAGGTGGACACAACGCATGATATGGCTTTTGATAGGTTGATTTTCGATGAAAGAAAGTGCTCCACACAGCTCTTTTCATCTTCTGTAAATTGTCACAGTTATTTCTAATGGCTTTCCCTTTATATCCCTGTCATTCATCAATTACTATGCCCGTTAGTCTTCCAGCACATTTTGTTGTCTTGCCGTCAGACAGTTTTGTGTTACCCAGCTTGTTTTTTAGGTTTATTCGCAATGCCAACTTCTGAGACGTATCAATAGGCACAAAATAAAGCAATTCACAGCCTTCTAGACTGTGTAGTTCCCAAGATATGACTGCTGAACTGTGTCAGTATATGCACAGCCGTGAAATTTGACAGTCACACATCAATATTCAAAATATTATTTGAAGATCTCACAATTGTCTGGTTTTAATGTATTATACACCAAAATTTTCAGGGAAGTCCAAAGTACACATTGGAGTAGAAAACAGAAAATGTGAAATTTCTACGAATTTCTCGTACAGTGTGCCATTCAGTGATGAAGAGCTAAAATTTGTCTTTCGTCTGAAGCTGATTTGCAGAGTTAAGAAGCTATCAGATGATATGTGAGGAAAAGGGAAGGGAAAAGAGACATAGGACAAAAAGGAAGGAAAGAGAATCAGGATGAAAAGGGGAAAAGGCGAAAGGCGGAAAATGGGAGGGAAAGGGGAAAAGCGGAAGCGGAAACAACCGAAATCAGTATCGCGATTTGAAACGCTATCCGTCTCTGGTAGAGATCCGTATAAAAAAAAAAAATAGTTCAAATGGCTCTGAGCACTATGAGACTTAACATCTGAGGTCATCAGTCCCCTAGAACTTAGAACTACTTAAACCTAACCAACCTAAGGACATCACACACGTCCATGCCCGAGGCAGGATTCGAACCTGCGACCGTAACAGTCGCGCGGCTCCGGACTGAGCGCCTAGAACCGCTCGGCCACCGCGGCCGGCAGAGATCCGTATCAGTTAAGTCAAATACAGAAGGCAATTTCGAAACAGGATTACATCAGACACGTTAGAAATAGTATTTTGTAAAATAATGGTAATCGTAAAGGAATGATCACAGAAACAAAACTAGAAACAAGTCAGCGATCGAGCAACTAACTGATTGTTTAATGTTTATGTACTCATGATTCTACAGCTATTTGTGGCTTATGATTAACTTACGGTCTGGGATGAAATAGTATCTGTCGTTTAAGTGCAAAATGCACCAAACTGACTCAAAAAGATGTTATGGAATAGCATTTAACGACTGGTGGCAGTGCAGTACGCAAATACCGATTGGTTATGATCGATGTTGAACAGAATGAAGATATCCACTAGATAGGGATAAATAACATACGACGCTAAGAATTTGTCCTCGAGGTTTATGAGAGAAGGAGATACAGAGGGAGAAGGGGTGAATTAGATCAGCACGCGGCAAACACTCCACTTTATCTGCCCTACCTTCCATCACTGTAATGTTTATTGGTACTCCTTTTTGCACTATTTGGAATGTCTGTGTGGATGTTCTCTTGTCAGGGGGTGAGCTATTCGTGATAACATTGTCCACAGACTAATCCATTCCATTTCGTTACGACTTTGCAAGTGAATATCCCTATGTGCTCGGCAGAGAATGCAGTGCAAGCTTTTCTGAGGAGCGTAAAACCCCCTTTCCCGGCGGAGAGTCTGCCACGACGTAAAAATCCACTGCTTTGTGATTTAGTACGCAGGCCGGAACGCATGCAGGCACCCTTCCTTTCACCCTTCCACTTCCTACCTCCTCCAGGCCCCCCCTCCCATCACTTCAATATATCTAAGTGCCACACGAAAGATGCATTTGGATTTAAAGGAGATCGTATCCTGACCTCCGAGCGAACTGTAGATTTTGCTTAACGCGGGTCGAGTGAACAGTTTTATTTCATATGACTACTAGAGAACTAAATAAACTGACATTCTCTCTCTCTCTCTCACTCACTCACTCACTATCACACACACACACACACACACACACACACACACACACACAAATCCGTGATACATTGGCTCTCTGCTATCGACGCTGTCGCTAGTACCTGTCACGTAACAACTATAACAATTAACGCAGCCGCAAAGCAATAATAGGAGGTCCCACCTGTTTTGTAAAGACAGGTCATCCGGTATATTATTATTAATCGTATCAAAAGCGTAATATAAATCTAAAATACACAATGAATTTGAGAGGATAAAAGAGATAACATACTTTTAAGGCATGAAATTCTTTAGTGCAGAAACGGTCCAAGTTAACACAACTGGCCTACAATTCTCTCATCAACGGTAGTGTTCAAATGGCTCTGAGCACTATGGGACTTAACAGCTATGGTCATCAGTCCCCTTGAACTTAGAACTACTTAAACCTAACGAACCTAAGGACATCACACAACACCCAGTCATCACGAGGCAGAGAAAATCCCTGACCCCGCCGGGAATCGAACCCGGGAACCCGGGCGCGGGAAGCGAGAACGCTACCGCACGACCGCGAGCTGCGGACAACACTAGTGTGTTGAAATGACTATTGTAGTGGTTTCTCACTGACTGATCATACAACGTAGACAGACACTTGAATGGTAATATTAAATAAATCTACAAATGCAAATTTGCAGTATATGCCCATATAAACCACTTTCTTTTCATGGAAATATGTATAAGTTTGGTTTTGAATACCATGTTCCATACCATCACATCTACCGTGAATTCAGTTTGTTGAAAACGTAACAGACTCATGCGCCCGCGAAGCTTACTGACCGTGGTGGGGGCATTACTGTAACTTAAACTTTTTTGTACGGTTCCTATGCTATTTAAATTTGAAGCATTCCGCATGAAAGGCCCTGCTGTAGTAACGACGTACTGCACTGTGTTTCTCATTGTACCCGCGTCGATCATTTTTCGTTAAAAATTAAAAGTACAGTAACAAAGTGCTAAAGGAACAGACTACATCACACTAGCTACATCCTACGAAAATGCCATGTATTTCACGTTTTGATGTATGTTATCACTTCTCAAGATATAATCCACAAAACAGTTTTTGTTGATTGTGTTCGACAGCTTTGATAAATCTTAGAAATGACATTCCCTAACATGGGAAGGTGCTATATAATTTATTTTTAGTTATACGACCAATTTCAGTCAGAGACCATTTTCCAGTAAAATTTCTTTTTCAATAGCAGGTATTACATGTATCATAAAATAAACGTCAAGATATAATATTTATAAACATTACTATTATTATTATTGATAAATATTATACGAGGGCCGTTCAGAAAGTAACCTCCGGTTGATTTAAAAAAATACACCAAGTTAAATAAAAATATTTTAATATATACATCTTACAACTACATCTTTGCACTATTTTTCTACATAGTCTCCATAGCGATTGAGGCACTTATCGTATCTCTTCACAAGCTTTGAAATTCCATCTGCATAAAAATCACCCGCTTGTGCCTGGAGGCAGCCTATGACCGCACCTTTGAGCTCTTCGTCGTCATCAAACCGCTGTGACCCGAGCCATTTCTTCAAATGCATGAAGAGGTGATAATCACTTGGCGCCAGGTCTGGGCTGTAAGGTGGATGGTTGATAACGTCCCACTTGAAGGACTCAAGAAGGGCCGTTGTTCTGCGAGCAGAGTGAGGACGGGCGTTATCGTGCAAAAAAACGATACCGGAAGTCAGCATACCACGGCGTTTGTTCTGTATAGCCCGTCGTATCTTTTTTATTGTTTCACAATACACGTCTTGATTAATGGTCGTACCACGTTCCATGAATTCAACCAACAACACCCCTTTGGCATCCCAAAACACCGTTGCCATCAGTTTTCTGACAGAAAAATCTTGCGAGGCTTTTCTTGGTTTGGTAGGCGAATTTGAATGTGCCCACATCTTTGATTGTTCTTTTGTCTCAGGGTTCACGTACTTAATCCAGGTTTCGTCACCGGTCACGATTCTGTTTAACAATGGTTCTCCTTCGTCCTCATAACGTGACAGAAAGTCTAATGCAGAGGCCATTCTTTGAGTTTTGTGGTGGTCGGTAAGAATTTCGGGCACCCATCGTGCACAGAACTTACGGTAACCCAATCTTGCTGTCACTATCTCGTACAAGAGAGTCTTAGAAATCTGTGGAAAACCAGTAGACAACTCCGACATTGAGAAACGTCGATTTTCACGAACTTTTGCATCAACTGTCTGAAAGAGTTCGTCAGTCACCAATGATGGTCTACCACTCCTCTCTTCATCATGAACGTTTTCTCGTCCACTTTTAAATAAACGTACCCATTCACGGACAACTCCTTCACTCATAACTCTTGGTCCGTACACGGCACAAAGCTCACGATGAATAGCTGCTGCAGAATATCCTTTGGCTGTAAAAAACCTTATGACAGCACGCACTTCACATTTGGCGGGGTTTTCTATTGCAGCACACATTTCAAACTGCCACAAAAACTAAACTAGCGCAGGTACGACGTTCACTCGACCACGGCTTGATGCCGACTGACCTGCTGAGTGCGTGAACGCACAGATGGCGTCGCTACTCCCCCCACAACCCGCACTGTGACCAATCGGAGGTTACTTTCTGAACCGCCCTCGTATTTTGCGCATCGAATCCCTCTTATCTTATAAATTTCCGCAACAGCGTATTGCGAAGTGACATTGTCTTTCTTACAACGATTCCCACGTAACTACCCTGAACGTATCTGTTGCCTGTTCGTATGGGTTACAGCGACATTTAGGCAGCCTTCAGGCCCATTTGATGAGCTTCCAAATCGATGAAACAGAACTTCAGAATACCTCACACTAGATTGTCGTATGTGGTTTCAAAAATGGTTCAAATGGCTCTGAGCACTATGCAACTTAACTTCTGAGGTCATCAGTCGCCTAGAACTTAGAACTAATTAAACCTAACTAATCTAAGGACATCACACACATCCATGCCCGAGGCATGATTCGAACCTGTGACCGTAGCAGTCGCTCGGCTCCAGACTGTAGCACCTAGAACCGCATATGTGGTTTCGTGAACTATTAACACACTGACACTTTCACATATATACGAGTATACTGGAAAAATTGTTCTCTAGGTATACATTGTTCGATCGAATATTAATCATAGAAGTTCGTTGAAGTTTTTTTCAGTTTAACGATTTTCGTAAGGTAAAGAAATGAATAACAGATTCCTCATTAACTTACGGACTTTGCTCTCATCTTGCAATTGCTCCTAGAGATTACACAGTTTCATCGCGACATAAAATTATTGAAAATCGCCGTATCTAGTAACGTAATTAAAGGCGGGATAGGCTACAGATATTCCGAGTAGAAATCGGTAACACGAACATTGTAACTGTAGTTATTGGCGAGAAGTTGGATGTTGTGAAATTGTCTGTGTTCCATTTCCAACGGCGCAACTGAACGAGGCAACTGCTGAGGCTGCGAGCGCAGCCTCTTATTATGACATTCTGAGAAAAAACTGTACAGGCGTGAAGGCGCCCAATTTGGTGCCCAGTAGCGCAGATACCCTGCACGGTAGACAATACGCCACCTGTCGCACGAAGAACCAACAGCTTCGACCCACGTGCGGAGGCTGTCAATCATACTGTGCGCTGCTGTCACTCGCTCCAACGCCCTCTGCCGGGAGCCGCCTGCCGATATACTTGTCCGCAATGGCGTGTCCCAGTCCTTCCCGTGTCATCCCAGTACAGCGTCTATTTCGCCACCGCAGTGTCATCCCTTGTATGCCCAACAGTTCCTCTTTGTGGTCGGTGTGATTTTAACAACCACTGTTTCTTTAATAACGCTGTCCCAATACGAAAACATGGACGAGAGAATTTTGGTGTTTTTGTATTCCATATTGTCTTAGCACCGACAAGCTCGGCCAGTGCAGATTTCTCTGGCTGGTCCAGACGTGTGTGTCGTCGATGTTCGGCGGTGCGACAAGTTTGTCCGGTGCATGACGTCCCGCAGCTAAAGGGAATCATATAGACACAAGGCCTCCGTAAACTAAGATCATCGTTGATACAACAAAAGTGCTCTGCGTTTCATTGTCGGACGAAATACGTATTTAATTTTGTTTCTCCAGGAAACTTCCTGTTTTCGAAGAAACACCTCCGACGTATGACAAGACGACCATTCTTCTTTGTTCTTCACTTTCTTCCAGCTCCTCAGTTTGTCTAATACGCGCCGGGCAAAAGGCATGCCGGATCTCCCGTTCAGAATATCCATTCTCTAAAAATACGGTACAGGGGTGAAGCAGATCATTAGATCAGCGGTCTGCATCTGATTCATTGTACAGGATGGTGACAACTGATGGCCATTAAAATTGCTACACCACGAAGATGACGTGTTACAGACGCGAAGTTTAACCGGCAGGAAGAAGATGCTGTGATATGCAAATGATTAGCTTTCCAGAGCATTCACACAAGGTTGACGCCAGTGGCGACACCTACAACGTGCTGACATGAGGAAAGTTTCCAACTGATTCCTCAGTTGACCGGCATTGCCTGGTGAAGCGTTGTTGTGATGCCTCGTGTAAGGAGGAGAAATGCGTACCATCACATTACCGACTTTGATAAATGTGGGATTGTAGCCTATTGCGATTGCGGTTTATCGTATCGCGACATTGCTGCTCGCATTGGACGAGATCCAATGACTGTTATCAGAATATGGAATCGGTGGGTTCAGGAGGGTAATACGAAACGCCATGTTGGATCCCAACGGCCTCGTATCACTAGCAGTCGAGATGACAGGCATCTTACCCGCATGGCTGTAACGGATCGTGCAGCCACGTCTCGATCCCTGAGTCAACAGATGGGGACGTTCGCAAGACAACAACCATCTGCACGAACAGTTCGACGACGTTTGCAGCAGCATGGACTATCAGCTCGGAGACCATGGCTGCGGTTACCCTTGACGCTGCATCAAAGACACGAGCGCCTGCGATGGTGCACTCAACGATGAACCTGGGTGCGCATGTGGCAAAAGTCATTTTTTCGGATGAATCCAGGTTCTGTTTACAGCGTCATGATGGTCTCATCCGTGTTTGGCGACATCGCGGTGAACGCACATTGGATGCGTGTATTTGTCATCGCCATACTGGCATATCACCCTGCGTGATATTATGGGGTGCCACTGGTTACACGTCTCGGTCACCTCTTGTTTGCATTGACAGCCCTTTCAACAGTGGACGTTACATTTCAGATGTGTTACTACCCGTGGCTCTACCCTTCATTCTATCCCTGCGAAACCCTACATTTCAGCAGGATAATGCACGACCGCATGTTGCAGGTCCTGTACGGGCCTTTATGGATACAGAAAATGTTCGACTGCTGCCCTGGACAGCACATTCTCAAGATCTCTCACCAATTGAAAACATCTGGTCAATGGTGGCCGAGCAACTGGCTCGTCACAATACGCGAGTCACTACTCTTGATGAACTGTGGTATCGTGTTGAATCTGCATGGGCAGCTGTACCTGTACACTCCATCCAAGCTCTGACTCAATGCCCAGGCGTATCAAGGCCGTTATTACGGCCAGAGGTGGTTGTTCTGAGTACTGATTTCTCAGGATCTATGCACCCAAATTGCGTGAAAATGTAATCACATGTCAGTTCTAGTATAATATAGTTGTCCAATGAATACCCGTTTATCATCTGCATTTCTTCTTGGTGTAGCAATTTTAATGGCCAGTATTGTGTAAGATCGTGTGTGCAGGTTTACGGTACACAGCGTGACCTAACGTGAAATCCTCTTTTCTCCGCATCAACATCTCCAGGAACGGCATTTCGCTGTTTCTCTACGTCTCCATCATAAACTTGATGTTCGAATGAAGAGAATGAAGGTGTTGCAAAACTGAATCCAGATAACAGTGGTGTCATCCACGTATCGCCAAAAGCACGTTGGCTTCAACTGCACTTACTGGAGTGCTCTGTCCTTCAAATCTTTCATAAAAAGATTGAGGAGAATGGGTGAGAAAGGACTAACCATTGCGAAACCGTCAGGTTGTTGTAAGTATGGAACTCTGAATAGGAAGTGAGTCGAGGTGAGCACGTGCTTAAACAAATCAGCAAGTACCGTTTGCAGCTTCTCGACGATGAGCATCAGTGATTCCTGCATTGGCACTTGAGTGAAAATTCAGACCACGTCAAAACTAAAGACAATATCTGATGGTGCAGTTCGCTAGATCTTAAGCCGACTGACGAAATCCTCTGAGCTGCGAATGAGGTGTTCACATTTTCCCGTTAAAGGGCTCAATTGCACTGCTAGCCAGATTGTATGTTGGTGCCCCAATGTTACTAACAATTGATCGAAGGTCCGCGCTGTCTTTAAGAATCTTAGGCAATCTATATTCTCTGGGAGGAACAGATGCCTGTGTCGTCTCTTGGCCAAATGAGAGATGGTGCCGTTCTTGAGAAGCTCACAGTTGTATTTTGATCGTGGGGATCCTTGTTTAGAGGACGATGTGCAGAGTCGTCCAGTAACTAGTTGGTTTGAATGCAGACCTATGTAATGACACGAAATGACATCACCTGGAACTGTGGATGAGACCAGTGACCTTTGTCAGGAATTGAATTGTAGGAATTACTGTCTCTGTCACATATTAGTGTATTAAAATTCATAACCGGTTTAGGCTTTGCAGTCATTGTCAGATCCAAGGAGTACAGTTGCGATACATAGGCACGTAGTAGTGACTATCTCTGCTGCACACGTCGTATCTGGTGCCTGCTGCGTCTCTTGAAATATTTCAATATGCATTACTTCGAGTACAGATGTTCTTACCCCAGTTATAAGTAGATGCTCTAGCGGGTTGGAGATATTTCGAAAACGCTCAGCACATAGAAATGTTTCTTGTGATTGTAACTAGATCTTTTGTTTTCTGTCCCTGGCACAACGCTTGAAAACATGTACGGACCCCCCCCCCCCAAATACAAACACGATTACTAGAAGTTATTTGGCAGAGGATGTGGGTCGTATTTTAGGATTGTCCGTGGACGTTACTCCTGTTTACTGCGGGACGCATTTCGAAACAGCTGCTATGAAATTCCAAAGGCCTTCGGGAAAATCAGTAGCGAGGGCAGCAATTTGCAACAAACCCTACCAAAGAAAACGAGGTAGACACAGAACACGGTCATCGTGTAATTGTACCAGCGACTATCGACCATCCTAATATTGTCCTTCAGCTACATCCGCAGCGATACCAAATTAAAACGAGTACATTAAAAAATTAATATTGTGGATGCAACTTCAGGAAAATGGAACACCAAACTGAGATTACCTGGAGAACACTGAGAATTTTTTAATTTTTTTCCACCACAGACAATTTAGAAAGCCGTGAAATGTATTCGCAACAAATATGAGCTGTATAAGGGAATGACGACAGTGAAAATGTGTACCGGACTAGGACTCGAACCCTTATTTCCCGCTTAACTTCTCTGGCTGTCCGTGCACAACTCACGGCCAGGTGCAAACTTCTATATGTCGTCATACCTGTGTCACAAAATTGGTTCAAATGGCTCTGAGCACTATGGGACTTAACTTCTGAGGTCATCAGTCCCCTAGAACTTAGAACTACTTAAACCTAACTAACCTAAGGACATCACACACATCCACGGCCGAGGCAGGATTCGAACCTGCGACCGTAGTGGTCGCGCGGTTCCAGACTGTACCGCCTAGAACAGCTCGGCCACTCAGGCCGGCACCTGTGTCACAACCTGTATTCGTACACACCTTACGTAATTCCCGTACAGGGCGGACATTTTTAATCGAAAGTCGCTAGCCGGCCGTAGTGGCCGAGCGGTTCCAGACTGTAGCGCCTAGAACGGCTCGGCCATCCAGGCCGGCTATTGGCGGATGAATACGGTACTGCAGTGCCTGTATTGTTAAGAAGAACGACATAATGTTCCTTCGGACATGCATGCAGTGCTGTGAAAAGCAGATAAGATTCGTTCAGGGCACGGTTGCTCGCAGAAAAACAGACGAAGAATTCATTTTATTTAGTCACATCGTCACTATTAGTAGGATGTGCAATCGATAAGGCGCAATCATTGAGAGAAAAAGTAATGATAAAATTTCGAGTAGATACGTATTTTAGAAACTCTTTGGAAGTAACGTGTTCCTAGTTACACGCGTGTGATGACTGTTTCGTCGCGCTGACGTTATTCTGTACTGCAGGGTCCGCACCGGAGGCGTGTTTATCCTGAACCTGTCCTTTGTTTCTCGGTCGAATGGCTGTCCAAATAACGGCGCCTGGACAGGACTGCCACGAGGTCGCCGGCGGACACAGCTGACTGTGTGTCCTCGCCGACTGCCACACGCTCCGCTCTGTACAGTATACAGTGCAGTACTGTGCGTACATTTGTATTTCTTGACTGTGTTGTCGCAGGTGTATGGAAAATCAGGTATGTCTCTTTTCCAACGTTTTGAATGTTGTTTTTTGCAACATTACCTTCAACTGAGTTTTTATTACTAATGCTTACCAAATTTCAACGTCGGTCTACGTCAGTTACACCGTCGACTTCTAGTTTATATTTTTGTATGAACAGGGAGATTTGAGATTTGCTGTGGTACATAATAAGAATGCAACTGGTTTTACCTGAAACTGATTCTGTACCGTCAAGCACTGGGACGGCATGACATTGCAAACGTTAAAAAACATCTGGTTTCACTGATAAAGAATTGCTGGGGATGTTGGAAATATCAGATTCTGATGTCGGTGATCCAGCATTATCTGAGTTTTCTGACGAAGAAGGTGTGTTTGTATACACAACTGATAGCAGTGAGGACGACAAAGATTGTGTTGGTATTGCTTACGGCAACAGACCGCAAGAAATCTATAACAAGTAGAACTGCAAGAAGGCACAACAGCTACTAAGGCTAAACTGATAATAGTTCGCCAATCTAAGACAGCATTAGCCGGCCGGGGTGGCCGAGCGGTTCTAGGCTCTACAGTCTGGAACCGCGCGACCGCTACAATCGCAGGTTCGAATGGATGTGTGTGATGTCCTTAGGTCAGTTAGGTTTAAGTAGTTCTAAGTTCTAGGGGACTGATGACCTCAGATGTTAAGTCCCATAGTGCTCAGAGCCATTTGAACCATTTTTAAGACAGCATTTATGGACCAATGTTCATCCACAGTGTACCTTATATCGACAAGCCGCATATGACTGTGATTGTATGACAAACACGGCATCCAAAGATACACTGTACTAACAGTTATTTCGAGCAAATAGTTCATGATCCCACTCGAATAGTAAAAGGTTGTGAACACACACTTGATCTCTTAGCAACAAATAATGCTAGATAATAACGAGCATCAGAACGGATACAGAGATTATTGATCACAAGGTTGTCGTAGCGAGACCGAACACTGAGGCTCCCAAATCTTCCAAAAATAAACGAAAAATAGACCCAGTAAAAAAAAACAGATAAAAATTCAATTGATGCCTTCCTGAAAGATGATCTCCACTCCTTAGAAATTAACAATGTAAGTCTAGAGCAGATATAGCTTGAATTCAGAGAAATAGTACCGACAGCAACTGAGAGATATATACGAAATAGGATAACACACAACGGAGCTGTCCCCCTTGTCACACAAAAGGGGCCAGAACACTGTCAAGAAACAACGAAGAAAGCCTGCCAAATTCAAACGAAGGCAAAACCTCCAAGGTTGGCGATTTTTACAGGAGCTCGAAATTTAGCGCGGACTTTAATGCGAGATACATATAATAGTTTCCACGACGAAGCTCTGTTTCGACACCTGGCAGAAAATCCGAAGAGATTCTACTCATATGCAGAGCACGCTAACGGCAAGACGCAATCAATGCCTTCTCTGCGCGATAGCAATGGAAATAATATCGATGACAGTGGAGCTAAGGCAGAGTTACTAAACACAGCCTTCCGAAATTTCTCCACCAAAGAAGATGAATTAAATATTCCAGAGTGTGAATCAAGAACAGCTGCCGACGTGAGTAACTTAGAATTAGGTATGCTTGGGGCAGTGAAGCAACTGGAATCGCTTTATAAAAGCAAGTCTTCCGGTCCAAACTGCACACCAATTAGGTTCCTTTTAGAGTATGCTGATACAATACCTCAAAAAATGTTCAAATGTGTGTGAAATCTTATGAGACTTCACTGTTAAGGTCATCAGTCCCTAAGCTTACACACTACTTAACTTAAATTATCATAAGGACAAACACACACACCCATGCCCGAGGGAGGACTCGAACCTCCGCCGGGACCAGCCGCACAGCGCCTGAGACCGCTCGGCTAATCCCGCGCGGCTACAATAGCTCCATACTTAACAATCGTAAACAGCCACTCGCTCGACGAAAGATCCGTACCCGAACACCGGAAAGTTGCACAGATCACACCAGTATTCAAGAAAGGCACTAGGAGTATTCCACTAAATTACAGCCCCAAATCATTTATGGCGATATGCAGCAGGATTTTTGAACATACACTCCTGGAAATGGAAAAAAGAACACATTGACACCGGTGTGTCAGACCCACCATACTTGCTCCGGACACTGCGAGAGGGCTGTACAAGCAATGATCACACGCACGGCACAGCGGACACACCAGGAACCGCGGTGTTGGCCGTCGAATGGCGCTAGCTGCGCAGCATTTGTGCACCGCCGCTGTCAGTGTCAGCCAGTTTGCCGTGGCATACGGAGCTCCATCGCAGTCTTTAACACTGGTAGCATGCCGCGACAGCGTGGACGTGAACCGTATGTGCAGTTGACGGACTTTGAGCGAGGGCGTATAGTGGGCATGCGGGAGGCCGGGTGGACGTACCGCCGAATTGCTCAACACGTGGGGCGTGAGGTCTCCACAGTACATCGATGTTGTCGCCAGTGGTCGGCGGAAGGTGCACGTGCCCGTCGACCTGGGACTGGACCGCAGCGACGCACGGATGCACGCCAAGACCGTAGGATCCTACGCGGCGCCGTAGGGGACCGCACCGCCACTTCCCAGCAAATTAGGGACACTGTTGCTCCTGGGGTATCGGCGAGGACCATTCGCAACCGTCTCCATGAAGCTGGGCTACGGTCCCGCACACCGTTAGGCCGTCTTCCGCTCACGCCCCAACATCGTGCAGCCCGCCTCCAGTGGTGTCGCGACAGGCGTGAATGGAGGGACGAATGGAGACGTGTCGTCTTCAGCGATGAGAGTCGCTTCTGCCTTGGTGCCAATGATGGTCGTATGCGTGTTTGGCGCCGTGCAGGTGAGCGCCACAATCAGGACTGCATACGACCGAGGCACACAGGGCCAACACCCGGCATCATGGTGTGGGGAGCGATCACCTACACTGGCCGTACACCACTGGTGATCGTCGAGGGGACACTGAATAGTGCACGGTACATCCAAACCGTCATCGAACCCATCGTTCTACCATTCCTAGACCGGCAAGGGAACTTGCTGTTACAACAGGACAATGCACGTCCGCATGTATCCCGTGCCACCCAACGTGCTCTAGAAGGTGTAAGTCAACTACCCTGGCCAGCAAGATCTCCGGATCTGTCCCCCATTGAGCATGTTTGGGACTGGATGAAGCGTCGTCTCACGCGGTCTGCACGTCCAGCACGAACGCTGGTCCAACTGAGGCGCCAGGTGGAAATGGCATGGCAAGCCGTTCCACAGGACTACATCCAGCATCTCTACGATCGTCTCCATGGGAGAATAGCAGCCTGCATTGCTGCGAAAGGTGGATATACACTGTACTAGTGCCGACATTGTGCATGCTCTGTTGCCTGTGTCTATGTGCCTGTGGTTCTGTCAGTGTGATCATGTGATGTATCTGACCCCAGGAATGTGTCAATAAAGTTTCCCCTTCCTGGGACAATGAATTCACGGTGTTCTTATTTCAATTTCCAGGAGTGTATATTGTGTTCGAACATAATTAGTTGTCTCGAAGATAAAAACGGTCTATTAACACACAGTCATACGCATTTAGCGAACATTGTTCTTGTGAAACACAACTAGCTTTTTACTCACCCGAAGTATCGAGTGCTATTGACAAGGGATTTCAAATTGATTCCGTATTTCTAGATTTGCAGAAGGCTTTTGACACTGTACCACACAAGCGGCCCGTAGTGAAAATGCGTCCTTCTGGAATATTGTCTTAGTTATGTGACGATTCATGATTTCCTGTCAGAGAGGTCGCAGTTAGTAGTAATTGACGGAAAGTCATCGAGTAAATCAGAAGTGATTTCTGGCGTTCACCAAGGTAGTGTTACAGGCCCTCTGCTGTTCCTTATCTACATAACGATTTAGAAGAAAGTCTAAGCAGCCGTCTTAGGATGATTATAGATGATGCTGTCGTTTATCATCTAGTTAAGTCATCAGAAAATCAAAACAAATTGCAAACGATTTAGAAAAGAAATCTGTGTAGTGCGAAAATTGGCAGTTAATTCTAAATAACGAAAAGTGTGTGGTCATCCACAAGTGTAATAAACGGAATCCGTTGAAATTCGGTTACACGATAAATCAATAAAAATTTAAGGGCTGTAAATTCAACTAAATACCCAGGAATTACAATTATGAACAAATTGAATTAGAAAGAACGCTCACAAAATATTGTGGGAAAGCAAACTAAAGACTGCGTTTTATTGGCAGAACACTTAGAAAATGTAACAGATCTGCTAAAGAGACTGCCTACACTACGCTTGTCCGTCCTCTTTTGGAGTACTGCTGCGCCGTGTGGGATCCGTATCAGATAGGATTAACGGAGTACATCGAGAAAGTTAAAAGAAGAGCAGCACGTTTTGTCCTATCGCGAAATAGGGGAGAGATTGTTACTCACATGATACGGGATTGGGGTGGACATCATTAAAACGAAGGCATTTTTCATTGTGGCAGAATCTTCTCACGAAATTTCAATCACAAATTTTCTCCTCCGAATGCGAAAATATTTTTTGACGCCGATCTATAGAGGGAGAAACGATCATCATAATTGTGGGATCAACGTTCGATACCACACTTGTTAGGGGTTGCAGATATCGACCGTAGTCCGTAATAGATATCGCTGGACCCGCGAGTCGCGACTAGCGCCGCTCCGTGGCTTGTGACAAGGATCTAGGGAGCTCTCGTCCACTCTTGCTCGGGACGTCTACTAGGAATGTAGCATAGCCTTCAGCTGATAGAAAGCAGCCTCTAACAAGGTTCTTACTGAAGTATGGCATAAGTAATGCCTCTCTATATATCTGTTTGTAATTATATGTATGCAGCATATGAAGCAGCCTGTAACACAAGTTAAGTACAATATACATTATTTTTTACCAACGACTACTAATTATTTCAGTCGTTTCAGATACAGACAACGCAGCCAGCTCCTTACCTACTTCACTGCCAAACCTGCGGTATATGTTTCTATTTAGCATTGGCCACTTGTCACCATAGTAACTGACGACGAGAATAAAAAAAAATGGCTCTGAGCACTATGGGACTTAACTTCTAAGGTCATCAGTCCCCTAGAACTTAAAACTACTTAAACCTAACCAACCTAAGGACATCACACACATCCATGCCCGAGGCAGGATTCGAACCTGTGACCGTAGCGGTCGTGCGGTTCCACACTGTAGTGCCTAGAACCGCTCGGCCACCCCGGCCGGCGACGAGAATCATAACAATAATCAAACAAAGAAAGTCAAAGCTCGCACAGAAAGATACAGGTGCTCGTTTTTCCCGCGCTGTGTTCGATATTGGAATAATAGAGAATTATTGCGAAGGTGGTTCAATGAACCCTGTGCCAGGCACTTACGTGTGATTTGCAGAGTATCCGTGTAGATGTAGATATAGACGTAAATAGAGTGGAGCTTTTGGCCGTCAGAGAGGACACAACGTCAGACGTCATGCTGTGCTGTGTTTTTCGGCGGTCTCGTGGAAGGCAGCGTGTTAATCTACGCGACGAAATATCGAATGTTCTGCCTATCTACAAAGTATATAAACACCTCTGATTATGTACACTTTCCTGGCATTATAAAGATGATACTTTCCTCAACTATACACCCAGATAGTACAGTCACCTTGACACGGTATTTCAGTGAACCAACTGGCCGCCTTCTTCAGGTGAGTATGCTCAAGCGCGATCTCGCCAGGACTGAGTTTCCAAAGGAATCGGCGGCTGTTTTATACACCGCGGCCGCGCCATCACGTGTCAGCAAGCAGGAGCAAGCGCAAGTGAAGTGCCAGCGCACTAATGGACGAAATACGCAAAACGATGTATAGCTAGCGGACACTAATTAAAAAAATCCGCTGGTTGAAATGAAGACATATGCTATTTAGTATAAAATAAAATTGGATTCCGCGTCTTAGTTAAAGCGAAACCCTTATCGCTATTAATAATAATATCAAATACTCAAATTTCAGTAGAATCCATTAGAACACATTCCCAACAGTGGGAGGCAGGAGCGATCATTTGCTTCTCATTATAAAAGATCTTATATGCTTCTGTAAGACAATGCTTTGCCACTACCGATTTCTCTGGCTGGAACAGATGAGTGTCATGATGGTGTTATACACACCGGTTCAAATGGGTCAAATGGCTCTGAGCACTATGGGACTTAACATCTGAGGTCATCAGTCCCCTAGAACTTAGAACTACTTAAACCTAACCAACCTAAGGACATCACACGCATCCATGCCCGAGGCATGAATCGAACCTGCGACCGTAGCGGTCGTGCGGTTCCAAACTGAAGCGCCTAGAACCGCTCGGCCACCGCGGCCGGCCACCCAGCGCACCCAACACTCCTGACAGTGGGACTCCGCAGCCGACGAAACACGCAGGTGCAATGTTGACCCCATGACTTCGTCAAGTACGACTGAAATGGGCACGTGACCATCGACACTGGGCAGTGGCGCGGTGGCACAGCAATGCATCGTCTTATAAATCCCAGTACCTTCTTCATCATACGGCGGCGGCTCCATTATGCTCTGGGGAACATTCACGTGGGAATCCATAGGTCCCGTGGAGCTCGTGCAAGACACCATGACGGCCAAGGAGTATCGTACAATGGTTGCAGACTACGTACACCCTTTGGTCACGATCATGTTTCCCAACGGCAGTGGCATTTTTCAACAAAATAATGCGTCATGTCACAAGGTCTGGAGTGCGATGTAGTGGTTCGAGGAACACAGTGGCGAGTTCGAACTGATGTGCTGGTCCCCTAACTCACCAGATCTGAACCCAGTCGAACACCCTTGGGATGATTGAACGTGGGGTCAGAGCTCATTACCCCCATCCCCGTAATTTATGGGAATTAAGTGACTTATGTGTTCAGATGTGGTGCCAGCTCGCTCCGCCGACCTACCAAGACCTCATTGCTCAGTGCTATGACGGGTCGCCGATGTTGTCCGTAGCAGATTTGGACATACCGGCTGTTAGCTAGGTAGTCATAATGTTCTGGCCGTTCAGTGAATTTATTAATCTCGCACATATCGTGTAAATAAAATTGTGCTAATAACAGCCCGCACGAAGACAGACGACTATACTTCCACCTTTGCACCAGAGACTGGCATGGGAAGAAACCGTAATATAAAGGGTGTTTCGCAGTTTGTATTACGTAATTCTAGGAGCTATAGTTCTGATCAGGAACACATGACAGGAAATGTACCTTTTTGATTTAAAACAAGTTTGAAGATGGGATCACTTTAAAATCTCCCGCTTCACGGTAAGCGCACAGCGGAAAAAATTAGCTCTGTCCTGTGCGTTGGATGTGAGCTCATGGCACGGACAATGGCTTGAGTACTCGTTGTTCGGTTTTCTGTTCTACGTGACGAATGACTTCCCCTTCAGTGTCGGGAGAGCGGCGCGTCTGTGGGGACCATAGTCAACACTCACAGTTTCTCGCCGCCGTTGTGCAGTCGGAAGAAGACAGTATGACGTCATAATTACAACAGGCACTGACGACGGAATCCTCTTCTCAGCTTTCGTGCTTATCGTGAAACGGGAGATTTCAAAGTGATTCAACCTTCAAACTTATTTTGTATCCAAACGGCACATTTCCTAACATGGGTTCCTCGTCAGAACTTTATCTGCCTAGTTCCTGTACAAACCTAGAAGCCTGTAACAGGAAGTGTCAAACACTTTGTATATAACGAGTTGTTTCCTATACCAAGCATTGACTGTCAAGTTTCCTATGACAACGCAGAGATTTTACAAAAAGTATATGGTATAAATTTGACACTTAAATTAAAATAATCATAACATAAAGCTATAGGATTAAAAAACATACATAACAATACAAATAAATTTTAATCTGTTAATCAGTAATAAAACTATAGTGTCCTCATCTTATGTCAGCTTCAGCATGGAAAGATGTTCCTTACTCTATATACCTGCAATTAAAGTAGCGCCCATTCTTCGTGACTTTCTGTACTTGTTTATTCAACTACGGAGGCCACAATTCGACGGAGTACATTTCTGGAACATTTATTATGTTCGAACATTATGAATTAGACGAAGAAACCGATTTATTGACCAATAGTAAGGAAGGAATCAGAAAATATCTTTCTTTTGAGACACAAATAGCTCTTTGTTCTCACGAAGTAATGAGTGCTATCAACAGGGGATGTCACAGTAATCCTTTTTTTTTTATTTCCGGAACGCTTTTGACACCGTTCCTCACAACTGTCTTCTAATCAAATCTCGTGCCTATGGAGCATCATCTCAGTTTTGCGAATGGATTAGCGAGCTCCTGTCAGAAAGCTTACAGTTCGTAGTTAGTGACGGAGAGCCATCGAGTAAAGCCGAAGTAATATCTTGCGTTCCACAAGGAGGTGTTATAGGACCTTTGCTGTTCCTGATCTACATGAAGGACATAGGAGACAATCTCCGCAGTCCTCTTAGACTCTTTGCAGATGATGCTGTCATTTACCCTCTTGTAATGTCATCAGGTGATCAAAACCAATTGAAAAAACCATTTAGACACTGTACCTTTTTGGCGTGAAAGGTGGCAATTGACTTTGGTTAATGAAAAGTGTAAGTCATCCACATGAGTACTAAAAGAAATCCGCTGAATTTCGGTTACACGATAAACCACACAAATCTAAAGGCTGTAAATTCAACTAAGTACTTAGGGATAACAGTTAAGAATAACTTAAATTGTAAAGATCACATAGACAGTGTTGTGGGTAAAGGCAGCCAAAGACTGATATTTATTGGCATAACACTTAGAAAATTAAACAAGTCTGCTAAAGAGACGCTTGTCCGCCCTCTTCTGGAGTAGTGTTGTGCGGTGTGGGATCTGCATCAGATAGGACTGACTGAGGACATCGAAAATGTTCAGAGGAGGACAGCTCGTTTTGTATTATCGCGAAATAGGTGAGACAGTGCCACAGACATGATGCGTGAATTGGATTGGCAATCATTAAAATTAAGGGGTTTCGTGAAATTTCAGTCACCAACTTTCTCCTGCGACTGCGAAATTACTCTGTTGGTGCCCACGTATAGAGGGAGGAATCATCGTCGTGATAAAATAAGGGAAATCAGAGCTCGCACAGAAAGACTGAAGTGCTCGTTTTTCTCGCTCACAGTTCGTGAGTGAAACGGCAGCGAAATAGCTCGAAGGTGGTTCCATCAATCCTCTGCCAGGCACGTAATTGTTAATTGCAGTGTAATCATGTAGATGTATATGAGATATAACAGACGAACGTCCCTCGCTTTCCGCCGTGCGAGTTGCTTATGTGACGTTCTTTTCGTGGGCCGTATTTGCGTGTTGAGCCTTAAGGTCTATTATTTACGGCCAAAAAGAAAAAGAAAACATTAATCATTAGACAATGGACAAGAGGAGTGCAAAGTAAGTGGTTCTTAATCTATTTTTCAGAGTCTACTGCACTAGGCGTGCCGTCTCACTACGCAAACGCTAGCCGTATAAAGAACGTCACCTCAACAAATTGAGTGATGGAACGGTCCTGTAGCGGGTCGGTGATTTCTTCGCAGGTTTCATTGTCGAGGAAACAAGCAGAGCAAGTTAACCGGGAGAATACGCCACAATATTGACATCTGTGACACCAAGAAATACACCGAAGTGACAAAAGTCATGGGATACCTCCTAATATCGTGTCGGACCTCCTTTTGCCCAGTTTAGTGCAGGAACTCAACGTGACGTGGACTCAACATGTCGTTGGACATCCCCTACAGAAACACTGCATCTGTAGCCGTCCATAGTTGCGAAAGAGTTACCAGTGCAGGATTTTGTGCACAAACTGAGCTCTCGATTATGTCCCATAAATTTTCGAAGGCACTCATGTCGGGCGATCTGATTGACCAAATCATTCGTTCGAATTGTCCAGAATGTTCTTCAAATTAGTCCCTAAATATCGTGGCCAAATGACATGGCGCGTTGCCATGCATAAAAATTCTATCTTTGTTTGGGAACATGAAGTCCATGAATGGCTGCAAATCTCCTCCATGTAGCCTAACATAATCATTTTCAGTCAATGATAGTTTCAGCTGGACCAGAGAACCCAGTCCATTCCATGTAAACACAGGTCACACCGTTATTGAGGCGCCACGAGCTTACACAGAGCCTTGTGGACAACTGAAGTCCATGGCTTCGTTGGGTCTGCGCCATATTCGAACCCTTCCATCAGCTCTTACCAACTCAAATCGGAGCTCATCTGACCACGCCGCGGTTCTCCAATAGTGTAGGGTCCAGGCGGCAAGATCACGAACCCAAGAGAGGCACCGCAGGCGATGTCGTGCTCTTATCAATGGAACTCGTGTCGGTCGTCTGCTGCCATAGCTCATTAACGCCAGATTTCACCGAACTGTCCTAACGCATAATTCGTAATACGTCCCAAGTTGATTTCTGCGGTTGTTTCACGCACTGTTGCTTGTATATTAGCACTGACAACTCTACGCAAACGCCACTGCTCTTAGTGCTAAGGTGAAGGCCGTCGGCCATTGCGTTGTCCGAGACGAGCGGTAATGCCTGAAATCTGGTACTTTCGGCACGCTCTTGACACTGTGGACCTCGGAATATTGAATTCCCTTACGATTTCCGAAATGGAATTTCTCATGTGTCTAACTCCAACTGTCATTCCGCTCTCGAAGTATGCTAATTTCTGTAGTGCGGCCATAATGGCGTCGGAAACCTTTTCAGATGTATCACCTGAGTTCCAAAGACAGCTCCACTGCCCTTTCATACCTTTTATATGCGATACTATCTCCATCTGTACATGTGCATGTCGCTGTCCCATGACTTTAGTAACTCAGTGTATCTCCGCATGCTGAAGAAATGGGCGCTCACAATTTATTGTGTGTCAGAGTATTAAGTTACTTTTTGTTGTGTAACATCCTCTTTCAGTCATATAGTTTTATGTTATGGTTACTACAATTTCACATGTGAATTTACATCGTATTCGCCTTGTAAACTCTCTCTGTAAAATCTCTGTGGTGAAATGTTCACTTCGCCGATACTTGTAACCATTCTACCAGTTTGATTAAATAATTAGATTTCCTGCAGAGTTTGGACATTAACCTTAGTAATCTTAGATTTCCTATTGTCGTAGTAAACATGAAAACGAAATTGGTTTTTAATAAATTTCAAGGTGCACATTAGCCTGTGTACTACATGCTATGTTCTGACCGCTTGTTACTCCGTCCACCGTGGTAAATGTTATCTTAACATGTGGTATAAAAATGTATCCCTCTGCTACATACATCATATCATTTGCACAGTATACAGTGTGATGCAGTGATGAAGTTACAAACTCTCAGGGCTGCTGGAGAAGGGTAAATGTATCAATCTGAGGTACAGGGCCCTGGTCGGGAAACGACCGACTCGGAAGTTATAACCGAAAATCTTTCTGATACCTCTGATAGTGGAATACATGCATCGGTACTGTTGTCGCTAGTATTATAGGGTAGACAACTTCCAGAAATGGTAGTATGGACGAAAAAGAGAAAAACGTGTCTAGTAAATATGGGCTCTAAAATGCGTATCATAAGAGCTACGATCTCTTGTTCATCTTCTCTTCTGTGAAACACATCTCTCCTCCTGCATAAGTGTCCTTCGCTCTTAAGCTATGCATTTTAGATCCATGCTTACTGGACATTTTCAAAAGCGGGTACCTCACAACGCCACAAATAAGCAGTCGCTGCCAGATGCAGCAACGAAACGGAGACGTCGGCGTAAGCACGCCCCCGAGAGTCTCCTTACGCCGCCGCAGCCGAAAAGTTATTTACTCGTATGTCCGAGAGCAGTGCCTCTTAGCCCTGTCCCAGCCCACACTCTATGTAATCGGCGACCACTCGTAATCATCGCTAGCGACGGCGGTATCGTCTTAACACAGATCCGACTGTGTGCGAATGGAACAGATATTCTGAACTTTAAAGACAATTGTACTCTGAGGTGAAACATTCATTCTACAATTAAAGAAGTGCTAAATTTTATATGTGTCAGCGACAGTAGCAAATACATGTCATATGTGTGGACAGTAATCGTTTACAGAGTTAGGTATTTATCATGCTCAAGTTACTAATAATTTGTGTGTGTTTCGTAGTATTGCTCGACCTCTTCCTAAAGTATTTTAATTGCTGCAATACACCACACTACCTCCTCCAAAAATATCGAAACCAAAGAGATTACAGTAGAAGATATGTGTTTCACAGTATCGAAGATAAACAAGTGCTCATAGCTTTTAATGTATGCATTAGAAAATATGTTTAATAGATATTTTTTATTGTTTTGGTCTATACTACCACCTCTAAAAGTTGCCCATTCTCCAATGTTAGTAATAACAGTACCGGTACATATATTCCGCTGTCAGAGGTATCAGAACGATTTTCGCTTTTAACTTTCGACTCTGTCGTTTCTGGACCAGGGTCTCTTATCTGGAATTGATACACCCCAGGAGCTTTGTAATATCATCGCGGAATCACCTAGTAAATGTGATGATGATGTAGACTAGATGATTTATATCCCCGCCTACCATCCACATTTTTGATTTTCCGTGGCTTTCTTAAATCCCTTCAGATAGGTATAGGGTTAATTACTTTGATGACGTAACTATCAGTTCCTTCCCCATCCATCACCAGCTCAATTCGTGCTCCTCCTGCTACATCCTCAGTGCCACTGAAAAATGAAACTCCGCACTTCTTAATTTCGTGGGCTGTTAATAGAAAGACGATGTGAACTTACTGTTATACAAGGTCTGCATGATTCTGAATGCTTCAGGGAGGACAGAAGACATTCCATTTCATACAGTGTTATAAGATCCACAATATAATGCTGTTATCAGCACTGCTTTATTTAACTGCGTGTGGTGCAACATTGATTAGAGCGCTTGACTAGTATTCGGAGTTCAAAGTCTCATCCCCCATTCTGATTTAGGCTTTCCACGGTTTCATAAATCTCTTGGTTCCTTCGGAAAGTTTCATTCGATTCCCTTTCCAGTCCGTGTTCAGTCCGAGTGAATTTTGCTTCTCTGACGTCCTCGATATTGACATTAAAGAGGAACTTACCTTCCTTCATTTGTTAGTGCTTCACTACCACATAATACCCAGACTAGACAAGGATACCAAGAAAATGTAATGACCGACAGTTAGTCCTAAATGTACGAGCCTCGCAGGAAATTGCAACATCTGGATGCAGTGCATAAATTGCTAGTCGTATGTCTGGCGGGCATTAAACAATTCACTAGCTTCAAAGGGCAGTGGAGGAAAATATTTTGGCCAGTATATTTGTTCAGAGCACAGCACCTGCGGAAATTGCCTCAAGTCTCTGTTTGCACTTGAAAACTTTGGTTGAACAGATGCATCACGGGGCCGGTTGTTTGAAACTGGTGGACGAATTCAGACAGCGGAAAAAATATAGCAAGAACAGCACACAGGCTGTCCTGAAGGTCCCTTGTACGTATGCCAGGTCATTTCTCGTTGTGTGTATTTGGATTAGTGAACTTCCCTGCAAGTCAGTTTATGGTGACTATTATGAAAACCTTCTTCGAGGTCATCTGATTGTTACAGCACCCATTCGAAAAGCTGGACCATATTTGTACGGTAACCAACTCCCTCTGATCACAGGGAATGGAGCACTGCTCTTAATGAACATTCAAACGATAGTTTGGAGTCCAGTTTCGCCTAGTGTCATGGAAATAGATCATCAGAAGGTAGACAAACCATTTTTTACCCAAAAGCAGGAGAGTGCTGTGGACAGCTATTATAACGGTTTTATTTCTCCCAGTCTCAGTCCTAGGACTTTTTCTGGAACATAAGGTGAAATTCACCGTTGAGAATGCTTTTTACATGTATGATCGAAAACTAGAAACATGGTTGGTAGTTAGAATTCCTATTTAAGCCGTACGTCTCCTTATAATTGGCTTGGTGAGAAAGTTTTCAGATTGAAGAAAGGTACGAGCATACCACCTCCATCAGGACCACGCTTAGTACATCATCGTGCTGTTCAGACCAACTCCCGTATCGATGAGCACCTTGTTTCATATAACTGGCTGTCAAACCAATACCACACCTTGCAGCTCCTCTTCCCTCCAAAAAGAGTGAAGGTAGTGCTCATCGTCCAGGTTGATGTCTATGCAACTAGAGAAGTAGAACAAGTTATGTTGGGCAAGATTTAGGCAGAATATTCGCGGCGATCTTACCTAAATGTTGTGTACATAGTTCCGCATAGTCAGCGCGTACACAACTTTCCCACTAGAGCGCGTCCCGCTCAAGCACAACAGCGCAGGCGCAGCGCTCGTCCGTCTCCGCACTACGAGATGGCGCTGCCTAAGAGAGGGACCAAATTCTGCTTCCGCCGATCCGCGTATTAATATGTAACGCAGCCAGTGAGATTGCTGCTAACGTAGAATCTTTTCTCCTCGCAGATCACACTCGCGCAGTGATATCTGAAAGTGCGAGGTATTATAACGAGTGTACAGACTTCCAATTAGTCAGTCTGCATCAGTCTGCATTAGTCTGCATTTGTCTGTACCAGTCTGTAGTCAAGTTTCAGTCTGCGCCTAATAAGATTATCGTATTCCGGTACATAGCCATGAAGATAAATGTATAGACACTCTGTCAAGTATCAGATTAACGTACCAAGACCAAAGGAACTTCAGATTGTCAAATGTAAATAGCATCCAGAACCAAGTTAAGTTATTTTTATGCCTTTTATTATTTTAATAAATGTGTGTGAAAATTAATCAAGTTCTGTTTAAAGTTGGTCACCGTCAATCTGCTACTCTAAGCGTGCAAGTGGCATTTCTATCGTCTGACCTAACGGGAGAATATAAGCACACCACGATAAGACCATGAGACATATTGCTGACACTCGCCTACTTCGTTAGAGCAATAAGTCAAATAATCTGATGGTGTGTGTACCGAAGGTCTTACAGTACGCACACCACACTAAAGAAACATCCCGTAAGTCGCCATAAGTGACTCACCGAAAAAAACTGTAGTTCATCTGGCCGGTTGAAAACTTGAAGTCCGCTCTTTCGAAATAGGAGCCCGAGAGTCATATCAACTACATGGTCACTAGAAGTACTGATGAGGTTCTGTCATTTATTATGTGCTGTACTGTGAATTTTGTACTCCAAGTATTGGTCACAGTCACCATAAAGTAACTTGATTGCAAGAATCGCTGCTGTAGTTTATTTCTTCGGCTGTGGCAGCTGTACCCAGTGGATGAATGAGTGACCTCTAGAGAGCTCTTCGGCGCCGTTATGATGACTCGCCTGGTGCAGAGGAATGCACGCCTGTCAGAGCGGAGGGATTTTTGGAGCATTTTGTGGGCCGCGCTGTGCCAGCGCAGACCTCACGGGCGCGCAGGGCCCCAGTCTAGAAATGAAACGATCACACGATATTTGCAGAGCTGCCCTGATCCTTACGAAATTGAGTGCCGCAGACGATTCATGGGAGAGAACGAGAAAACGTGGGACAGAGAAGCAGGGAACAGGCAGAATAAGGGGGCCACGGTTTTCGGCTGGCACTCCATCTGCCGCCCCACTTGTTGCATTTACCCATCGACCGACAAGGGCACACACATCCCAACAGAGCCGCGCAACACTCTGCCGAGCATTTTCCTCACTAACCATTGCGATGTGTTGAAAGGAAGTATCACAAGATTATTGAAATTATAAGACTAATTTCAGAAATTATTTACACTGGTGTCCAAAATTAAAGCAACAAGCCGCTATTTCCCTGACCTGTGTCTAATTCACGATATAATCGTACAAACTATAACAGATGTCCGTATGATCGTGTCATGCACGAGAGATGGCATTTAGGTCTAACATTCTGTGTGGTGTCTGTTTGTTACAAGTCGTGTCTCCCTACCACTTTCGCGCAACGACGCTCTGAGCGTGTTTTTTAGGGAATTGACTAAGTTGAACCTGGGACCTGTTGCTGGTAGGGAGACACCAGACCACACATGACATGTAGAGTTCAGAAGAGTTCGGTGAGACTAGCTATGATATAATCAAACACTTAATGATTTCAGCGTCAGCTCCACTGCACTCCCTGTAAAAGAATGTTAATACTAACTAAATTTAGTGGAAGTGGTTCAAGGCTTTCCTATTATCAGTTAGCTGGAGGCGCAACCACACACACCTCGCCATCTCAGAAACAACTCTCTCTGACCTCTCATTACTACAATTTACTGAAGTGGGTTTAAGAAAAAGGTATCTGGCTGTGTTTTCAACTGACCAATCAGGGTGTCAATGTTAACCTTAAGCTCCACCTACGTTATACTTTTCATGGTGGGGCAATGTTTTTCATGTTTGCTACGTAACAGAGACGCGTATAGTCTCACGCAAAAACTTGCAGCTGGTGTAGCCCTTTTAGTGTTATTGTAAGATCTATACTGTTCTTCTGGAGGGCTCTATCTTTTAACACGGGCTGGGGGTGGTCTTGGCGGTCGGCGGGCAATGTGGGTCTCCCTTATCGTAGGGCCTTCTAGCTTACACGACCCTGCTCTCGGCTTCTGTTCTCGTTTCTCCCCTCGGAACTGCGTCTGTTTCACGGTGGGAAGGTATGACATACATTTAGGCGTTCTTGTGTTAGTCTGTGGTATTCCATTTGCTCACTCGTTGATCGTATTACTTTGGTTAATTTAATGTCAGGATTTATTCTGAGCTATGTGGACATACTGCCGGATTTGCTATCATGTCAGGGTTTTAATGGAAGGTGTTGGATTTGCCTGACACCTTACATAGGTCAAGAACGGAAAACCACGCCAACGAAGACGTCAGGGCACATATCAAACGAAGTAGTGTTGGCCGGGGAGTCTCATATCCACAATTGTTGTGTACACAGTCACAATCAGTACACTGTGACACAGAGAAAACGCCTACCAGACTGTCTGCGGTGCAGGGCCGTAGGAAGAATGGGAGCAGGACAGTCGCAAACTCATGTGGCCCGATGGTTTAACGTGAATCTTTCTGTTGTTTCTCGTTTATAGAAACCGAAACTGTATCACGAAGACCAGGACAGGACCAACCACGTGTGACATCAGAATGAGAGGCTCGTTATTTGGCTATAAAGGCTCGACGGTACCGCCTTAGTACTGCACAGCAACTGGCATCTGTCCTCCAGCATCCACTGGACGTGTTTTAGCGAGGCAAGTGGTGTAGAGAAGGCTTCGACAGAGTGGCCGTTGTCATCGGAGGTCTGCTGTATGTGTGCCTCTGACGAGTCTTCACAGTGGGGCCGTCAACATGCCACATGGACAGTCGAAGAGTGGGCTAATGCTCTTTCCACAGATAAGTCCAGATTTGATATCGAGAGCGATTCTCGATGGAATCTCATCTGGAGTGAACGCGGAACACGATTTCGAGACCCGAACATTGCGGAAAGAGACCGATATCGAGGAGGGTCACTAGTGGTGTGGACAGGGATTATGTTGACCACTCGCACACTTCTTCGTGAAATTGTACGGGTAATTATGTGTCGTGTGACTATGGCCTCCCGTCGTGTAGACTGTTCGCCAGGTGCAAGTCTTTCGATTTGACGCCACTTCGGCAACTTGCGCGTCGATGGGGAAGAAGTGATGATGATTAGACAACACAACACCCAGTCCATGAGTGGAGAAAATCTCCGACTCAGCCGAGAATCGAACCCGCACTGACCACTCAGCTGTCGGGGGTGGACATTGTACGGGTGAACAGGAAAGGTTTAACTGCTGTCAGGTATCGTGACGAGGTCTCGGAACCTCATGTACGGTTGTGGCGAGGTGCAGGGCGCCAAAACTTCCTATTCGTGGACGATGGTGGTCGACCTCATAAACATCGATGTTTCCTTGGAAACGGAAAATACAGCACGCATGGCATGGTTTGCTCGCTCTCTCGATATGAATCCCATAGAGCATATATGGGATGCAGTAGGGAGAGGGGTTTCATCACGTCAACGTCCACCAACCACTCTCCAAGGATTGCCAGCAGCTCCGCAGGAAGAATGGGCGTTATTGCCTCAACATGGCGTTATTCACAGCATACTCCGTCGTTGGCAGGGCTGTATTGTGCCAGAGATGGTCAAACCCCATAGTGATCACATTAACCAGTTGTCGCAATGTGTTTGTGCCGATCTGTTACGTTGAAAAAAAAATGAAGAACATTTTCTTCGACTGTTATGCATGTTACAGTTCTTTACTTTCTGTATCGTTTACATTGTTTCTACTTTGCTGTTACCTGTTTATTCTGTTTTGTGACAAAAGAAACGCAACCTTACAAAATTTACGTTTTACGACACCATTGTATTTACTCAGACACAAAAACTGATTTTCACGTCCGTGTAAGACACTTTGATCGAGCATATAAGCTGCACAATGGACCAATATTGTTTTCATTATATGTACTCGCAGTTATGAGCATGAATAACCTTCAGCTGTATAATGAACTCATTTTGCTGTACGTTGTTCGTTGAATTTGTTCGGAGGGGACGTCCGATGACACCCGTTCGGGTTCTTCGTTGATCCGTTCACACCATTATTTTATTATAGAGGGTAGCTAACTCTCTGATCGAACACGCGGAGCTACCGTGCCGGCATCCATTTGGCTGTCCGAGCAAGGAACACGGCCAGACCCAAAATACCATCTGCCGTCAACCACTTGTGTGGAGCCTACACTAGTACATCCGTTATGTGTATTGCCGTACAGCGGAGATATTTTATTTGAAAGTCGCTTGCCCGGTGTCGGCGGAGAAATACGATATTGCAGTGCTCGCGTTATTCCGATTTACGACGCAAAGTTCCTTCAGACATTTAAGCATGGAGCACTGCAGCATAATAACACAGGCACTGCAATATCGGAATAGTCCGTCGACACCGGGTTGAAGATGGTTCAAATGACTCTAAGCACTATAGGACTTAACATCTGGAGTCATCAGTCGCCTAGACTTAGAACTACTTAAACCTAACTAACCTAAGGACATGACACACATCCATGCCCGAGGCAGGATTCGAACCTGCAGCCGTAGCAGCAGCGCGGTTCTGGGCTGAAGCGCCAAGAACCGCTCGGTCACAGCGGCCGGCGTCGACACCGGGCAAGCGACTTTCAAGTAAAATGTCTCCCCCGTACGGGAATATACATAGTGGATGTACGGGTACAAGTTGTAGATACATAGTTGACGACATAATGGACGTTCGTTCGGATCTGGCCGTGAGTCGTGCTCGGCTAGCCAAATCGTAAGGCAACAGCTCGCGACAAACAGGAAACCCGGGTTCGAGATCTCGTCCGTCACGAATTTGATTTCCCAACTGCGAATACATTTACTGTGCTTCGTAATGGCTGTAGTAGCCGCAGTACCTGTTGATTCGGACATGCATGCTTCTCCGACGAAACATCGCATCTTTATTCGGAATAACACAGGCACTGCAATATCATATTGTTTTCCCTCAGTACCATTATTGGGGTTACAACATGATGTGCCGTGGAGCGAAATCAGTGGGAGTGGGGTGGCAGTGCACTAATTGGAAGCGCAACTCTTGTATTTTGTGTTAACAGCGTCTGATATGATGCATCGAGAGCTAGTTTGCACTTTAATCTCGGTCGTTTCTGCTTTAACTCACTATGGAAGCGATTCAGCAACAAACGTAACAACAGCTTAATCATGATTTTAGTTTTTGTATGGGGGAGCCAGGGGCTGGTGTTACAATGTTTTCCAATAATTTGTTTTTACACGAAGGTTTTAGACCTTTTTTAATACCAAATGATGTATAGCGTAGCACCTTTATTATAGATTCACCGCATATTTTCCTTATGCTCAGGTAGCACGAATGTAATTGATTCGACATTATTTCCTGTTATGCACATTGTAAAAATTTACCCCATAATAGAGAACGTTGTTTTAGTGGAGGGGAGGTAAGTTGTTACACATAGTGAAGCCTACTAGACATTGATCAAAAATATTACAATTTTGTATTATTTACTGTGGTTTTTCTCTTACATATAATTTGTCATCAATATTATAGAAGAGATTACTGGTAAGCTGACATTTTCAGGAGTCCATATTCTGACAAAAAGAATGGCTCTGACAAGGGAACCTCCCCATTGCACCCCCCTCAGATTTAGTTATAAGTTGGCATAGTGGATAGGCCTTGAAAAACTGAACACAGATCAATCGAGAAAACTGGAAGAAGTTGTGTGGAATTATAAAAAAATAAGCAAAATCTACAAACTGAGTAGCCCATGCGCAAGATATGCAATGTCATGGATAATGCCAGGTGAGGAGCGCCGTGGTCCCGTGGTTAGCGTGAGCAGCTCTGGAACGAGAGGTCCTTGGTTCAAGTCTTCCCTCAAATGAAAATTTAATTTTTTTATTTTTAGTTTATGTGACACACTCTTATGTTTTCATCACTTTTTTGGGAGTGATTATCATATCCACAAGAAAACCTAAATCGGGCAAGGTAGAAGAATCTTTTTACCCATTGGCCAAGTGTACAAGTTAGGTGGGTCGACAACATATTCCTGTCATCTGACGCACATGCCGTCACCAGTGTCGTACAGAATATATTAGACGTGTTTTCCTGTTGAGGAATCGGTTGACCTATGACCTTGCGATCAAATGTTTTCTGTTCCCATTGGAGAGGCACGTCCTTTCGTCTACTAATCGCACGGTTTTGCAGTGCGGTCGCAAAACACATGCACTAAACTTATTACAGTGAACAGAGACGTCAATGAACGAACGGACAGATCATAACTTTGCGAAAATAAAGAAAATAAATTTTTCACTGGTGGGGAGATTTGAACCAAGGGACCTCTCGTTCCGCAGCTGCTCACGCTAACCACGGGACCACTGCACTATCGTACTTTTACTATCCTTGATATTGCTTATCTTGGGCATGGACTACTCAGTTTGTATATTTTGTTTATTTTTTCATAGTTCCACACAACTTCTTCCTGTTTTCTTGATAGATCTGTGTTCAGTTTTCCAAGGCCTATCCACTGTGCCAACTTATAACTAAATCCGAGGGGGGTGCGATGGGGAGGTTCCCTTGTGAGCACTTTGGGACTTAACATGTGAGGTCATCAGTCCCCTAGAAATTAACTGCAGGTAAGGTAGATGCCCGACTAAGATTGATTGGGAGAATCCTCAGGAAACGTAGGCCATCAACAAAGGAAGTAGCTTACAAAAACGTCAGTCTGGGATCCGTAGCAGATAGCACGGTCCCAGACTGAAACGCCTAGAACCGCTCGGTCACTCCGGCCGGCCATATTCTGATACACTAACTACAATTTCATTATAAGAGCTGCAGTTCTTGTAAATGTAATATTTACCAAAATTTGCACAATAGTCATGAACCCATTCTCCACATGTATTACAGTGAAATCACTATGTTAGTTGTACTGATTTGGAATAGGGCACAGCACACTGAATACAAGCCAGACGTCTTTTTCATCAGATTATCTCCCACGCCTCAAATTTTTCTCTCTGTCTTCGTGCTCATTTTCTCCCTTGCACTAGGAGATAACTGTATTTTCACTGCAACATCATGAAATTTATTCCATGTTTATTAACAGCTTTCCTCAGTGAAGTCCCAGTCATTACTTCTTTTGCCACTTTGCTATATTTTCCTTTTGGTACAGCGCCACTGTTTATCCTCTTTTTGTAATTTCTCATATTCCCTTCATAAGGAAAGTTCATAACGAGAAACTGCATGCGACACGGGCAGGCTGTAACTCGGCGACCACTGGCCCCAGCCCAGAAAGCAGTAGAAATCGGCACATTGATGCCATTTTGCTTGACTTGTGGATGGCATTCCATACATTTCCTCTCTGCCGCCTGCTGACCAAAATCGAGGGTACAGAATACCAGAATAACTGTGTGATTGGATTGAATAGTTTCTAGCAAACAGAACACAGCATCTCATTTTGAATGGAGAAAAGTTTTCAGACGTAAAAGTAATTTCGGGCGCGCCTCAAGGGAATGTGTAGAACCGTTGCTTTCCACAGTGCATATAAACGACTTATTAAATAACGTCGAAAATTCCATGAGGCTTTTCGCGGATGATGCTTTTGCATACAGAGAAGTCGCAAAGCTAGAAAATTGTAACGAAATAGAGGAAGATCCGCAGGGAATCGACGATTGATGCAGGGAGTAGCACGTGACCCTCAACATAGAGAAATGTAACGTATTACGTAAAAATAGACTTAAAAACACTTTTTTGTACTAGTACACGATTGCAGAACAATCACTGGAAAGAGTTACATCCATAAAACATCTACGAGTATGTGTGTGGAGCGATTTAAAATGCAAAATCCACATAAAATTAACTGCAGGTAAGGTAGATGCCCGACTAAGATTGATTGGGAGAATCCTCAGGAAACGTAGGCCATCAACAAAGGAAGTAGCTTACAGAACACTCGTTTGACGAATACTTCAATGTTGCACATCAGTCTGGGATCCCTAGCAGATAAGATCGACAGAGGAAATATAAAAGATGGAAAGAAGACCAAAATGTTTCATTACAGGTTCGTCTTAACATAATGGTTCAAATGGCTCTGAGCACTATGGGACTTAACTGCTGAGGTCATCAGCCCCCTAGAACTTAAAACTACTTTAACCTAACCAACCTAAGGACATCACACACATCCATGCCCGAGGCAGGATTCTAACCTGCGACCGTAGCGGTCGCGCGGTTCCAGACTGTAGCGCCTAGAACCGCTCGGCCACACCGGCCGGCTAACATAATGGAAAAGCCTCACTCAGATGCTGGGCCAACTCCAGAGGCAAACGCTGCAGGCGTTCTGCATCACGGTGTGGGCTGTTGTTGGAAGATTCAACCAATACATTGCTTCCTCCTACGTATATCTCGAGAAAAGACTGTGAATATAAAATTAGAGAGATTGGATCCCACACGGAGGCTCACCAGCAATCGTTGTTCCGGTGAATCATACGGGACTGGAACAGGGAAAAGGGCAGGGACAAATGTTCAAATGTGTGTGAAATCTTATGGGACTTGTTAACGTCATCAGTCCCTAAGCTTACACACTACTTCACCTAAATTATCCTAAGGACAAACACACACACACACACCCATGCTTTAGGGAGGACTCGAACCTCTGAGGGAAGGGACAGTGGTACTCGCCACACACAGTAAGGTGGCTTGCGGAGTATACATGTATGTGTAGAAATATAACAAATTGCTGCATACATTGCCATTTAATACTCGGTTACAGGTATGCATCACTCACGTGAAGTTAAGACTTTTACATGATACAGTGCTTGCACTGATATATAAAATGGCTACGTCGCTATTAAAAAAGTATTCAGAGGAGGAAAAATTGCAAACAGACGGGAAAACATCATTTTCTCTCGCAGTCTCTCCACTACCGACAGCCCGCCCTCCAGCAATCGGCATAATTCAAAATTCACGTGAACAAATTGCCCCGTGTAACAGCTAGCCTCGATCCCCCTCCCAAAAAAACAATCGTCATCACTTTCTCCACTGAAAGGATTGTTTCCAACTTTTATGGGTACATTCTTGCCCTCGAAAACGTACCGTTTCGATTATATATTGGTCTCCAGGCTGCAATGGTGTATTCTCATTTCGTCTACCGTCACATAATCAAGGCAGAGTTCCTCCATATCGTGCTTCAGTTTATGCGAACACTGTTTTGAAGTGGTGTTGCTCCGGTAATCATCGAGCATTCAGTTTCTGCAAATGCAAGAAAGTAACTCAGAATATTTGGTACATGTCTATAAGAGATGTTTGTTACTCTCTCAATAATCTCACGAATCATTTTGTATCACGATACCCTCAATTTTGTCGAGAAAAGTCTTCGCCCACGACGTGGTAAATCTGTGGTGCTTTTGCGATCACGTTTTAATTTGTTTATTCAGTATTAAACGGTTATTAGTGCTGATGCAGAATCGTATGTACCTCCTAACTCAGTTTCCATCTGCCCTGCAGTTCGTCTTCCAATGAAACTTCGTCGGTGCTACATGATAAATGACTCCTTCATTACCATGAAACGTGCTACAACGATCATTTAGCTACCAATAAACAACTGCATGTTCCACGGTTGAACCAAATCCTTTCAATAAATACGATTACACATAGCTTATCGAAATTTCCCAGTCCTTCACCCCATCCTCTTAAAACGTAGAATAAAAGGGATAAATTGTTGCAAGGGGAGACGAAAATCAAGGACATTTCAGCCCTATTGAACAGGAAATAAGAATTCGGTACGCACTATTACTCATGTTAAGTTATCGAACGAAAATGCAAGTGCAAATGGATAAACAGTTTCCAACTAGTGACAACTGCAACTCAGATAAACCTCACTGGTTACGATACTGCAACGACGAGAGACAGGCGGAAGGAAAATTTCGAGATTTGCCTTTAGTTACTTTAGCTACCGTAATAAGTGATACTTCGAAATCATTCAAAGCCTCTGGTTGCTAGATCCACTTTTACCAAATAATTGTTCAAACAAGTTAGTAAATTACACAATATAAATTCACCTGAATGATAAGAAAACGGAAAACAAGAATTACGAACAGCAAAAATGAGAAATAAATCGCAGCCAGTATACAGGAATGAAACAAAATACACTACGGGGGAAGACAGGCAGTTTTGGAGTTAGAACTTGACATCATAGTGACAGAAAGTAAATGATGGAACACTTGCTCAGCTGAAAAAGTACAGAACGAAAGATTCTCATTGTCTCATCTAAACTGTTCCAGCCTTTGACTTAAGTTCGCTCGGGCAGTCTTTACGGAATAGTCATCGATAGTAAGGAAAGATTTGAACCTAGGAAAAAAGAAGATAAAGCAACAAAGATATAATAAGCAAGTGAACGAAACATAAAACTCTTTAAAAAACAGAAAAGCGCATTGTAATATTAACAACCAGTAAGTGCAGTTCATATGGTTCAAATGGCTCCGAGCACTATGGGACTTATCTTCTGAGGTCATCAGTCCCCTAGAACTTAGATCTACTTAAACCTAACCAACCTAAGGACATCACACACATCCATGCCCGAGGCAGGATTCGAACCTGTCGCGGGTCGCGCGGTTCCAGACTGTAGCGCCTAGAACCGCTCTGCCACTTCGGCCGGCTGCAGTTCATAAAATTTGTTTTCAGGACCCAGAAATCTGGGGGAGAAATGATGGTTTCGAGAAATGAGGAGATAGAATATATCGTCTGCAACGTTGTTTAGTACGTGAGCAAGCAAGCATACATTTAAAATCATGTAGTTAAATAACTTTACAAAAAGTCTTGATAGTAAGCATAAAACGAGTGTATTCGAAGAGAGAAAACACTGAGAGGAGACTCACATTCCTACAGGAGATAGCAACTGAAGGGAAAGCTAAATCCCAAGTATAAAAATGTGTTTTCTGAAAGACAGGAAATGTGGACCACCTTAGAAATACTGCAAGACGTTTATTGTCAACGAGAAGAATAAACAAAAAGGGACAGATAGGAAAAAAGTTATTAGTCCCATAATGCGTGTGTACTTAACGCTAAGAGGCATGTACAGGAGACCTATTACCAAGCTCTTTTTCATCTCAGATTTCTCACTGTTTCCTCATTTATGTCTACCTCACAAACACTTCCTCTACAAAGCATTCTCAGAAACAAGCATCAAAATGCCATTACTAATTACTTGAGAGCCACCCCGTAGCTAGAAACTTCTGGAAAGTGTGTTGTTCCTACAGAATATACCAACAGATCTTTTTTTCTCTCTCTAAGTCAGACATGTGTGGATACAAAATTAATATACTTGCGTCCAGAGTCCTGTAGTATTTTGGAAGTAACACAATTTTACGTCTGAAGTCTTATTAAATTTATTAACATGTCATTTCTGGATACAAAGAATCGTTCAGTCGTAAAGCTGCTGAAAGATAAAACTTTCAAAACCACTTTGGCCGGCCACTGTGGTTTCAGGGGTGGCACGATGTGGTATCGTAGAGCCCAGATTACCAGTTCGATTCACGCCTCGTCGTGTTTGTGGGTTTGAAATAAGTAATTACTATATACGTTATGCATAGCTAAGGCGTATGAAAAGAAATTGCTGAAATAAATCGCACATATGCAAATTTTTGGGTCGATTACACGTACCAAAACAAGAAAAGACGTTCACATAAATCTATCTCCAGAAATTCGACTTTCTTAATCATTATTGATACAACATTTACGAAGTTCTCAAATCATCAATGGGTAAGAAATGTTCCAAATGACCTCTACTTGCTTCTGCAAATATCCATCCGTCTGTAATGGTAAGTGTCACACAGAGCATATCTAATAATGTGAGTGAAAGCTTCTGGAAGCCCATCATGCACCAGCCACAAGCAGTGTCATATATGCAGAATCACGATCTGTAGCAAATCTGGAAAATTATACTAAGTTATGTCATTACAGACAGTATCTGTAAAATGTTCTAGGAAGGGATAACTACCCACCACACTCACCTAAAATTCCAGTCCACACGTCTATCTGCTTATGATATTACCGTAATGATTGTCATCAGCCCACAAATGTCGGTTGTGCAAATTTTGTATTCCTTCTTTTCCAAATGTTGCCTCATCTGCAAACAGGGCTATAGACATAAACAAGAGATACGTAGTTTGGGGAACAAATAATCCGTAAGGGCACTTCCGTGTTCAGTTCTTGGTAGGCGAAAGGCCTTATATGCAGATCTGCCAACTTGTCAGCCATAAGTGTCTCTTTGGATTCACTGATACAATTTAAAGCGAACATAACACGAATAAATTTTCCCGTAAGCTATCATACATGGTAGCTAGATTTAAAAATTTGACATTTCTATCACAGCTCACAGTTCGTGAGAAATTTCAGATTATTTTTTTACTGTTCAAAGCACCCTAAGTCCGTTACTTCACATTGTGTTTGATTTATTAGCGCTAGTATCGAGAGTACGTTTACATCATTCATTAGTTTCAAAACTCATCTTTTTCGCAAGCAATTCCGTTTTTTTCATTTGTAGAGAATCACTGTTACCGCCTTGACTTCAAAACGTGCGCCCGAGGTACGGAGCGTACAGCTGGTAGTCACGGAGAGCTACTGCTCTGCCATCTGTTGTGAAAAGGTGGAAGCTCCGAGTACGGCGAGCCGACCAGAGAGTGTGCGGAGGTCAGCTCGTTCTCCGCGGGAGCTTCGCACTTCAATATTAACTTTTCTTTGTAGTTTGCATAACCCTCATCAGATAACTTCCATAAAACACTTTCATTACTACGATAAAACTACTCGGAAAGTTACGAGTAATATGAAAGGAAGAATAATTCAATTACCATCACCAGGAGGAATGGCAAAGTGTCGCCTCCAGTCAGTGCTATCGCTTCACGAACATGTATTGTAAGTTTTAACCTTAAAAGCCCACACGTTATCGAAATTTAAAGTTATTTTAAACACCTGCTTGAACAAAGTAGGAATATCATTGCACTGCTAACATAGCCCACCATCCTGATCCTTTTCCGTATGATTCGAGGGATCATGAAGTAAGTCAACAAAAACTACACTGAATAAAAATTGTAGTTAAAGTTTCGTCGACGGCATTTCGTTCACATAAAGCACTGCCACTTCTACAGACATAAAATACGTTTTTATCTCAAAAATAATTTCTTGTGGTACATTTTGAATTTTTTTCCTTTTTACAAGTAATTCTCAAGTAGTGAAACACTTTTCTAATTTTCTCGCCTGTTAATTATGTCCCATACTGTTACTTTGGCCGAATCGTTGGTGACCAAATGAAGTGACACAGTGCTAAAGGCACTGGACCCGCGTTCGGAAGTTTCAGATTCCCCTCTGGCTATTCTCATTCATGCTCTCTGTGTTCCACATTAATCGATGTAGAGCAATCCTGGATGATTACATTATAGGCACAAGGTTCAATTTTCTCATTTTTGCTGCACGTATCGGAGCTTCAGCTTCGACTCTAATAAACTTGATTTCAGTGGGACGCTAAACCTTAAAGTAATCTACTTTTACTTCCTTCCTAATGAGGGTCTCAGCCTGCTTTTTACTTACACACGAAGAGTGAAGTGGAACATTTTGACGAGATAAACAGTCTTGGCTGTTTTGAATCCAGGACTGTTCCTTTGTTCAAAACATTAATTACTGGTTGCTATGTCATTCTGCCCTGAACTGGAGAAAGTTATGAAGTGGACTGTTAATAAATAAAAAAAAAATGAGCTTTTGGTAGGTGAGGCGATTTGTCGTTTTTGCTCTCGTTAAGTTCGTTTAAAAAAAGTAACTAGCCCTTTTTTCCCCAGTCACAAAGCACTTTAATGGATATTAATTTAATAACAGCTAAATTTACGTTGTTTCCAGGGTAGAATTCTACTGTTGCCCTCCTTTTTTTCTTTAAAAACGTGTAAGTATTTAGAAAATGATATTTTGATTTTGGTCCCATATTCCAGTATTAATTGCTGTTGGAGAGGAAACATTGAATGGAAGTTACTACGTATTTGGTTCTGGGGGTGCAACTGTTCCGACGTGGGAAACGACCCGTTACTCGAATTTTAGAAATCGAACAGCTTTTATAACACTTGACAATCTTCAGGATCGCTTTACACGCAGTCAGTGAAGTATATGAAACGTCTGAAAAGGTGTTTAAAAAAAAAAAAAAAGCTCGTTACGAGAGTTGGTGCACTTGCATTTTGCCATTCCGAGCACTTAGTCAGCTATCTAAATGTCGAGTGATCCTTCAGCGCCGCATCAATTTTGAAGTCTTCACCTACTAAAAGCGAGCTAGTGACATTGGAACAATTTCACAGATGGTGTACCACCCAGACGAACCTTTTGTGAAACGAATGGAGAAAACTTAAGAGCTGTTATTCATCGCTAAGCGAAGAAGCTTCTGATTATTCTATTTCTGTTGTGCGGAAATTCTGATAGTTATTCCGTCTCTATTGGAAGGCGGACTGTGATGTTTTCTGTACGTCGGGATAGCCCTTCGTTGTTTTTCACTTACCACTATCCATGTACATATTGTTATCATACCGAGCGAGGTGGCGCAGTGGTTAGCACACTGGACTCGCATTCGGGAGGACGACGGTTCAATCCCGTCTCCGGCCATCCTGATTTAGGTTTTCCGTGATTTCCCTAAATCGCTTCAGGCAAATGCCGGGATGGTTCCTTTGAACGGGCACGGCCGATTTCCTTCCCCATCCTTCCCTCACCCGAGTTTGCGCTCCGTCTCTAATGACCTCGTTGTCGACGGGACATTAAACACTAATCTCCTCCTCCTCCATATTGTTATCACAAGCACGTAACTAAATAAACGAGACTCAACACGCCAGAGCGGGAACAAATCGAGTTACCCCGGGTGAATCCGAACTCCACCGACAAACTTTTTGGGGTTGTTGAGAGATATTTTACGGATATTTGGAAGAGGGGACCCGTGGTCACCGGTGGCTCATTACAGTGTAATGGTATTTCGTTCGGCTTCCAACCTCCATGCATCCTTGCACCTTTGTTGTTGACGACAATAATGCCTCCTTCATTGTTCGCCCTCAAGCTTACATTCATTACTTCTCGGCCCTGTGCCGGGTTTGTTTTCCCGATTGTGTTGTACATTAACATCGATATGCAGCGCATAGGTATACTGACGGCCGATATGACCCTCGTGTGCAGGTTCACTAAATGCAGTGGATTGAGCTGTTCTCGAAGCGACAGCAACCACATCACAGTCTTTTTGCATGCATCTGTACATACGCCAAGTATTGTATCCTTCCGTTTTAGAATGAATGATACTGGCCGTACGAGGTATGCGAGAACACGCGTTCTGGAAAAGAATGGATTACACGTGCCTGGTGACAGTCGTGGCAGTTTTAGTCGGCGCATGAGCTCTTGTTGTTAACTGTCATGTGACTGGACGTTACGTACGTCCCAACAATCTGAACAGAGTCGTGTGCGTAACGTTTCCTCAATGAGTCCTGTTCGTACTAGAAAATGCACCGCTAGGAATTCGTAAGCTCATATTGTTTCAGCATGGCAGGATACTGTCACACTTTGCACTCCATATTAGGAACAGCATTGATTTATATTTTCGTCAACAATGGAATGGCCGTGGTGGCCCTGTTCCATAGCCAGGTCGGTCACCAGACAACACACCAATGGGCTTCTTCTGCTGGGGATATCTGGAGAGACTATTTCAAGCGTCTGCAGATGATACTCACATGAATATGATTATTAGGATTGTCACAGGAGTGGAAGCCGTATTATCGTCATACCTTAGCATATGATTCTGCAGAGATGCCGAGAAAATTTTGGTCCTACTTAAAATCGCTAAGCGGGACTACGGCTTCTATCCAGTCACTCGTTGACCAATATGATGTGGCAGTAGAAGATAGCAAACCGAAAGTTGATATTTTAAATTTCGCATTTAAGAAATCGTTCACGCAGATGAATCGTATAAACATACCATCGTTTGGTCGCTGCACAGCCTCCCGTACGGAGGAAAAAAAAAAAAAAAAAAAAAAGAACGGTTCAAATGTCTCTGAGCACTAGGGGACTTAACATCTGAGGTCATCAGTCCCCTAGGACTTAGAACTACTTAAGCCTAACTAACCTGAGGACGTGACACACATCCATGCCCGAGGCAGGATTCGAACCTGCGATCGTAGTGGTCTCGCGTTTCCAGACTGAAGCGCCTACAACCGCTGGGCCACAAAGGCCGGGCAGAGGAAAAAGTAATAAGCATTCATGGAGTAGACAAACAACTGCACGGGTTAAAAATAAATAAGTCGCCAGATCTGGATGGAATCCCATTCCGATTTTACAAAGGGAGCTCAACGGCACTGGCCCCATTCATAGCTTTCATTTATCGTGAATCTCTCGCCCAGCCCAAATCCCAAGCGACTGGAGAAAAGCGCAGGTGACTCATGTGTATAATAAGGGTAACAGAACAGACCCGCAAAATTACATCCAATAACATTAACATTGGTTTGCTGTGAGATTTGTTGGTTGGTTGGTTGGTTGGTTGGTTGGTTGATTTGGGGGAGGGTACCAAACAGCGAGGTCAGCGGCTCCTAAGGATTAGGGAAGGAAATCAGCCGTGCCGTTTCAAAGGAACCATCCCGGCATTTGCTTGAAGTGATTTAGGGAAACCACTGGAAACCTAAATAAGGATGGCCGGACGCGGGTTTGAACCGTCATCCTCCCGAATACGAGTCCAGTGTGCAACAACTGCGTCGCCTCACTCGGTGCTGTGTGAAGTTCTTGAACAAATTCTCAGTTAGAATACAGTAAAGTTCCTTGAGACGGAAAAGCTTCTGTCTGCGAATCAGCTTGGTTTTAGAAAGCATCGCTCGTCCGAAACTCAGCTGTCCTTTTCTCACATGAGATCCTGCGAACTATGGATGGATGGCAAAAGAGCACATTTCATATTTCTATATTTCCGAAAAGAATTTTACACGGTGTCCTACTGTAGTCTGTTAACGAAGTTACGAGCGTGTAGAATATGTTCCGTAATATACACGTATGAGTGGCTCGAAGACTTCTTAAGTAACAGAAACCAGTACATTGTCCTCGACGGCGAGTTTTCTTCAGAGACAAGGGTATCGTCAGGAGTGTTCCAGAGAAGTGTGCTAGGACCTTTGTCATTTTCTATATACATAAATGACCTGGTGGACAGGGCAAGCAGCAATCTGTAGCTGTTTGCCGATGATGCTGTGGTGTACGGGAAGGTGTCGTCGTTGAGTGACTGTAGGAGGATACAAGATGACTTACAAGAAAATTCTAGTTGATGTGGTGAATAGCAACTAGCCCTAAATATATAAAAACGTAAGTTAATGCAGATGAGTAGCGAAACCGACAAGTGATGTTCGAATATCACATAAGTAGCGCGTTGCTTGACACAGTCACTTCGATGAAATATATGGGTGTAATCCTGTAAACGACATGAAATGGAACGACCAAGGAAGGACCATGTAGGGAAGGTCGATGGTTGACTGCGGTTTAAAATGGTTCTAATGGCTCTGAGCACTATGGGACTTAACATTTGAGGTCATCAGTCCCGTAGAACTTAGAACTACTTAAACCTAACTAACCTTAAGCACACCACACACATCCATGCTCGAGGCAGGATTCGAACATGTGACCGTAGCGGTCGCGCGGGACTGCGGTTTATTGGGAGAATTTCAGGAAAGTGTAGCTCATCTGCATACAGGACACTAGTGGGACCCATTTTTGGGTACAGTTCGAGTGTTTGGAATCCGCACCAGTTCGGATTAAAGGAAGATGTCGAACTTCGGGAACGAGAAATACTACTGAGAAAATTTAGAGGAAGCTGACTGCAGAAATATCCTGCTACCGCCAACGTACGTTCCACGTACGGACCACGAAAATAAGAGAAATTATCGCTCGTGCGGAGGCGTATAGACAACAGTTTTTGCCTCGCTATGTTTGCGAGTGGAACAGGAAAGGAAATGACTAACTGTGGTACGTGCTACCCTCCGCCACACACCATGCGGTGGCTTGAATAGCATGTTTGTAGATGAAGATGCAGAAATTTTTGGGATGCTTCAGCGTGTAATACAGTCGGTGGTGCGTTGCTGTGCACTCTACTGTAAAGTGATGATTCACATTTTAAACAGTACCTGTAAGGGAACAGTTCTGCATTTGTTACGTGCTCTGCTGCACACTAACAGAACTCTCTAAATGCGCTGTGATAAAAGTGTTTGTGTTTCGTTTGAGCGTGATTTCATTGCACGTTTCGGTGATCGCGTATTACGGATGTTTTCGCTGCTGTGAAAGTCCTTTCGCAGGAACAAAAGTATTTGGGTAACAAACAAAAAAAATGGTTCAAATGGCTCTGAGCACTATGGGACTTAACATCTGAGGTCATCAGTCGCCTAGAACTTAGAACTAATTAAACCTAACTAACCTAAGGACATCACACACATCCATGCCCGAGGCAGGATTCGAACCTGCCACCGTAGCGGTCGCTCGGCTCCAAACTGTAGCGCTTAGAACAGCACGGCCACTCCGGCCGGTGGTGATAAACCAAATGAGTCGCAGATACATTATCGCTCTATAGCTACCCACCGAAGACTACAGGTTCTTTATATCAAAATACCCAAAACGTATTCCCGAACTATCTCTAAAATTTCATCGGTGAAGTTCGGATTCACCCTGCATAGTTTCGTTTCCACATTCGCAAGAACAGAGAACGGAAAAAAATTTACGTCAGTTTTGTTCAAGTAAAGACCTTCACGTGAACGCATTGGCCGAAAGTGAAATAATTTCGTCGTCAGAAGTAGTGCAGCCTTGAATACTTTTTAGATAGCAAATTTTCCGTGCTGATAGTGGATTGACCTCTACGAAACGTGCTGGAATTCAATTAACCTGTGACAGAAAATATGGAACTTACCTCTCAGATATAGCAAATGTTCAATTTTTTATTGGGTAGACGCTGTAATCATTCTTGAGTTACTGCCAATTTATTTCTAATTTTCTGCTTTTCTGTGTTTTGCAGGTGAGTATCTGCTTCATACGCTGCATCGCAGAAAGAAGCCTATCTGTAAGTAAAACAAAAGCGTCGTTCCACGAAAATTTTATTGACCTTCTTCTAGGTGCCTCAGATGCTATTCCTCATTCCATTTGTATTAACGTTTTGATCCCCGAAAAGAGCTGACAGGTTTGTTAAGCTCTCAGCTTTTATTTATTTTTCCCGAGAATTTAGTGTTTGATAGACGTTTCACTGTCGCGGCTAAAAATGAGAACCCCGTGTATTGAGAGCCCGCCTGCAGTATTTTCCGCTTGTATTCGGAGCTGTGTCACTATCGGCTTAGTGTATACCTATAGAGTCAGTGACCTGTGTGAAAGTAACTGAGGCCATGAAGCACCGGTTCATGTAGCCGAGACGTGTCTAGCCGCCAGCAAGTGTAGCGCTTTCCCCGGCAGACCTCAGCTGAAACTTCGGGCAAGACAGCCAGTACTTCCACAGTGCTCCTGCTCCTCCTCCGCACAGAGCTGCAAATTAGTGTGTTGCTTTATAGCCGCTTCAGGCGCTTAGTTCTTATGTCGCCAGTGCGACACATCAGTATTCATCGATAGCGCCTGATTGTGATAAATTTTATGGCTGTTTCGTGTTGCAAACTGAATCTTCTTAAGCGACCTTGTGTTTGCTTCCAACTGAGCTCAGAAGGTAATGGTCCAATCCGACACGGAAAGAAATGCGCTGTCCAAATTTTAGCTTCTAAGGCGCACTGCAAATGTTTTTTAAAAAATGTTAGTCATTTTTCAGCACGGAGAGCCTCTTGTAACAACGGTTTGTACAGCCCTTACTGCCTAGTAAGCGTATCGACGAATAAGCAGTCGCAGCCGTCACAAGAAGACATTGTGCCGCGTTGCGGAAAGTCCAGAGTGCACACATGCGAATTTTAAGCGCTCACACCATACCGAACTGTCTCAAATCATTAATTTTTTGAATGACATGCAGTTAATATAGACAGCTAACCCGTTGCGGATATAATTGTTACCCAAGTGACTAGCACAGACAAGAAAATCAAGGCAGTGTGTATGATGTTAAATTACAGACGACTTCCATCAATCAGGACGTTAATTTGTTGACATTAAATGTTTTTATAACAATTCCTGTAACACAGATCTACCGATATGTTTTTGAACAACGTATTTTTTTCTAACAATCAAACAGTTCGTTGTTTAGTCCCAGTAGTCCTCACAAAAATGCGACGTTTCTATTGGATGACAAAAACAAATATTTTCCTTACACCAGGCACACCAGATAAAAGAAAAAATAATGCATTAACGCACATCACAGTAATTACTATTATTTATTAGACATAACTGGAATGCAGTAAGAAATATAAGAAATTGTCGTGACCTTTGTCCTGCATATTGTGCTGCATATCAGGCATACTTCATCAAATTCATAAAATGTGGGGACGCAAATTGACAATGCAGAAATGACTGAAGTTCAACAATACTGTTTCGATGATAAATATGAAATGTCATAGAGCTATTGGAAATTATATTCTCCGGTAGTTTTCTGAAAAATACTTTACACTGTTGAATTTTTTTATCGAAAGCCTGAATCACGCTATTCATTCCGGCTGGAATCCCAGTTATATTAACAGTTTTTTCGGCGTCCTGCTAAAGGCAGTCTGAGTCCAATAAAGCGATGAATATGTTTCGGATGTAGCACTGAAAATTATTCTCTCCCATTTCTAAAGATATTGGTCGTCGATTACAAGATTTTTCCAAGTAAAATCTCTTTTTTTTATTTTTGGGCCTAATTTGCCTTGATGTCCCTGAAGACAGAGATAAATCTGCGGAAACAGAACAGTAATCCATTGACACTTGTCACTGGCATTGTAAAATACGAAAGTGTCATAGCCATCGACCGCACAAGCAACTCCACATTTTTTCTCTCAAAATGATAAAGTGCGGTCTGCATGCAACCTGACTGACTGGCTTTATACCCTGGCGAGCCAAAAGAATATGATTACCTGCTTAATAGCTTGCTAGTCCGTCTTTGGAACGAAATACACTCCTGGAAATGGAAAAAAGAACACATTGGCACCGGTGTGTCAGACCCACCATACTTGCTCCGGACACTGCGAGAGGGCTGTACAAGCAATGATCACACGCACGGCACAGCGGACACACCAGGAACCGCGGTGTTGGCCGTCGAATGGCGCTAGCTGCGCAGCATTTGTGCACCGCCGCCGTCAGTGTCAGCCAGTTTGCCGTGGCATACGGAGCTCCATCGCAGTCTTTAACACTGGTAGCATGCCGCGACAGCGTGGACGTGAACCGTATGTGCAGTTGACGGACTTTGAGCGAGGGCCTATAGTGGGCATGCGGGAGGCCGGGTGGACGTACCGCCGAATTGCTCAACACGTGGGGCGTGAGGTCTCCACAGTACATCGATGTTGTCGCCAGTGGTCGGCGGAAGGTGCACGTGCCCGTCGACCTGGGACCGGACCGCAGCGACGCACGGATGCACGCCAAGACCGTAGGATCCTACGCAGTGCCGTAGGGGACCGCACCGCCACTTCCCAGCAAATTAGGGACACTGTTGCTCCTGGGGTATCGGCGAGGACCATTCGCAACCGTCTCCATGAAGCTGGGCTACGGTCCCGCACACCGTTAGGCCGTCTTCCGCTCACGCCCCAACATCGTGCAGCCCGCCTCCAGTGGTGTCGCGACAGGCGTGAATGGAGGGACGAATGGAGACGTGTCGTCTTCAGCGATGAGAGTCGCTTCTGCCTTGGTGCCAATGATGGTCGTATGCGTGTTTGGCGCCGTGCAGGTGAGCGCCACATTCAGGACTGCATACGACCGAGGCACACAGGGCCAACATCCGGCATCATGGTGTGGGGAGCGATCTCCTACACTGGCCGTACACCACTGGTGATCGTCGAGGGGACACTGAATAGTGCACGGTACATCCAAACCGTCATCAAACCCATCGTTCTACCATTCCTAGACCGGCAAGGGAACTTGCTGTTCCAACAGGACAATGCACGTCCGCATGTATCCCGTGCCACCCAACGTGCTCTAGAAGGTGTAAGTCAACTACCCTGGCCAGCAAGATCTCCGGATCTGTCCCCCATTGAGCATGTTTGGGACTGGATGAAGCGTCGTCTCACGCGGTCTGCACGTCCAGCACGAACGCTGGTCCAACTGAGGCGCCAGGTGGAAATGGCATGGCAAGCCGTTCCACAGGACTACATCCAGCATCTCTACGATCGTCTCCATGGGAGAATAGCAGCCTGCATTGCTGCGAAAGGTGGATATACACTGTACTAGTGCCGACATTGTGCATGCTCTGTTGCCTGTGTCTATGTGCCTGTGGTTCTGTCAGTGTGATCATGTGATGCATCTGACCCCAGGAATGTGTCAATAAAGTTTCCCCTTCCTGGGACAATGAATTCACGGTGTTCTTATTTCAATTTCCAGGAGTGTATGTCTCTGATTCTGCGTATAAGGGTTCAAAATGGTTCAAATGGCTCTGAGCACTGTGGGACTTAACATCTGTGGTCATCAGTCCCCTAGAACTTAGAACTACTTAAACCTAACTAACCTAAGGACATCGGCCAGCCGAAGTGGCCGTGCGGTTCTAGGCGCTGCAGTCTGGAACCGCGAGACCGCTACGGTCGCAGGTTCGAATCCTGCCTCGGACATGTATGTGTGTGATGTCCTTAGGTTAGTTAGGTTTAACTAGTTCTAAGTTCTGGTGGACTAATGACCTGAGAAGTTGAGTCCCATAGCGCTCAGAGCCATTTTGAACCTAAGGACATCACACACATCCATGCCCGAGGCAGGATTAGAACCTGCTAGCGTAGCGGTCACGCGGTTCCAGACTGAAGTGCCTAGAACCGCACGGCCACAACGGACGGCGCGTATCAGAGATCCGACAGATTTTCGGTGACTTTGTGGAGGTATGAGGCATTAATGTCTACGCACACGTCATGTAATTCTCGTAAATGACGGGCCTCTGATTTACGTACACGGTGATGGCGCCCGATGGTTACCCAGATGGATTCCATAGGATTTACATCAGGTGAGTTTTTTCGCCGTAACATCAACATAAGTTCACTATAATGATCCTCAAACCACTGTAGCACTGTTCTGACTCCGAAACACGGACAATAATACTGCTGAAAGATGACATGGATGTCGGGGAATACTTAAAGCATTACGGGATGTAGGTGGTTCGCAGCTGTTAGCGTCTCTTAGATTACTACCACAGGTACCGTGCAAGAGCAAGAGAATGTCTCCCATAGCATAATATTGCTCTCACCAGCCAACATCCATGGTGCGCTGCACGTTTCGAGCCGCCGTTCACCTCGATGACGGAATTTGCGGAGACGACCAGCAACCTAATGTAGCAAAAATGTGATTCATAAAAACAGCTGAGACGTTTTCATTGATCGACGGTCGAATCCCGATGGTCCCTTGCCTACTGAAATCGTAAATGGCGATGTCGTTGGGTCAACATGTGAACACGTAGTCGTTGTCAGCTGTGGAGCTCCATGTTCAACAATGAACGGTGTGCTCCGAGACACTTGTCCGTGCACCAGCATTGTGCTCTTAAGGCAGAGATGCCACAGATCACTATCTATCGAGCTTTACAGACCAGACAAGCCTCCGAACCCCGCGTTCTGTGAAGAACTGTGGGCGTCCAACCATTTAGCGCCTAGTGGTTGTTTTACTGTCCTACCTCTTTCCGTAGTTCTTCACGACAGTAGGACGTGAACAATCAACCAGCTTCGCCGGTTTCCAAATACTCGTTGGCAGACTCTGTGTACTAATAATCTGTCCTTTGTCGCTTATCTCAATGGATTTCCCCATTTACAGCCCATATCTTCACTAGGGTGATCCCCCGTCCCTGTCTGCTCCGGTTACATACTTTTGTTACCGAGTCACGTGCCCACAACGCCACCAGGCGGCATCCAACGTCGCGGTGGTCAGTGGTCATTATGTTCTGGCTTATTAGTGTATACAGCTTTTATGGGATAACAAGAAGCTGCGGCTTTACGTCCGCTACGAACTTCTTTATAGCGTCACTTATTAAGTTTAAGCGTTTTCTCCCTCCTTCGTTTAACCAAAGTATGTACAGCCTTTTCTTTCTCACTGAAAGCTATTAATGTGAATGTGTTCTTTGGGCTTGGAAGGTGTGGTGTGCGTACTGTAAGAACTTCGGTACACACACCATCAGATTATTTGACTTGTCGCTCTAGCGAAGTAGGCGAGTGTCAGCAATATGTCTCGTGGTTTTATCGTGGCGTGTTTATCTTCTGCCGTTAGGTCAGACGATAGAAATGCCACTTGCACGCTTAGAGTAGCAGATTGACGGTGACTAACTTTAAACAGAACTTGATTAATTTTCACACACATTTATTAAAATAATAAAAATCATAAACTTTACTTAACTTGATTCTGGATGCTATTTACAATTGACAGTCTGAAGTTCCTTTGGTCTTGGTACGTTAATCTTATTCTCACATATCTCTGATACTTGACAAAGTGTCTATACATTTATCTTCATGGCTATGTACAGGAATATGATAATCTTACTAGGCGCAGACTAAAACATGACTATAGATTGGTACAGACTAATGCAGAGTGACTAATCGGAGGTCTGTACACTCGTTATAATATCTCGCGCGTTCATGTATCACTGCGCGAGTGTGATCCGCGAGGAGAAAAGGTTCTACGTTAGCCGGAATCTCACTGACTGTGTTACATATTAATACGCTGATCGGCGGAAGCAGAATTTGGTCCGTCTCTAAGACAGCGCCATCTCGTAGTGCGGAGACGGACGAGCGCTGCGCCTGCGCTGTTGTGCGTAGCGGGGCGCGCTCTATTGGGAAAGTTGTGTACGCGCTGACTACGCGGAACTATGTACACAACAGAAGGTTTTCTGTTACTTGTTCTGGACTTTAATTACCACAACGATGATATTTCGAACCACAGTTGTTTGAATTCTCAGAGTTTTCATGTTCCTTCTATTGTTTCCAGAATGTCTAACTAAATATCGACATCAGTGGAATGAATGTCCAAGAAATTAACAAATAAATAACAGCAATTTAGGTCTTCAGGAGAAAAAGTAGGAGAGTTCTCTTGCGTATCACGTTCTTCATATGTATTTTCGCAAGGCTGAAAACATTAACTGGATTCCACATTCCTGTGAAATTCTGAAACCTGCACAAAAACAGACGCAGTTAGCAAGCATATACCAAGAAGTCACAAAAAAATTGATGTCCATTATTAACACACAGCTATACCGCAAAGGCAATTGTTGTGGTGAAGGCTAACCAAAGACTGCGTTTCATTGGCAGGACACTTAGAAAATGTAACAGACCTACTAAGGAGACTGCCTACACTACGTTTGTCCGTCCTCTTTTAGAATACTGCTTTGCGGTGTGGGATCCTTACCAGATAGGACTGACGGAGTATATCGAAAAAGTTCAAAGTATGGCAGCACGTTTTGTATTATCTCGAAATATGAGAGAGAGTGTCACAGAAATGTTACAGGATTTGGGCTGGAAATCGTTAAAAAAAGGCGTTTTTCGTTACGACGGAATCTTCTCACGAAATTCCAATAACCAACTTTCTCCTCCGAATGCTAAAATATTTTGTTGACACCGATCTACATAGGGAGTAACGATCACCACGATAAAATAAGGGAAATAAGTGCTCGTACGGAAAGATATAGGTGTTCATTCTTTCCGCGCGCTATACAAGTTGGAATAATAGAGAATTGTGAAGGTGGTTCGATGAACCCTCTGCCAGGCACTTAAATGTGATTTGCAGAGTATCCATGTAGATGTAGATGTAATTATTATGGATATTAAACGAGTTGCAAATTCGAGAGAACAGTAACTGTGAACAATAATTGTGTCAGAAAAACTATCAACGGGAACTGGAATTCGTTTTAAAAGTTACGATTGCGTTGTTCCCTGTTATCTGTTTATCGATGTGTCGCAAACCAAGGATATGAGTCAGCCATGGTGCACATTCACTGTCTGCTACAGCTCTAGCGCGTTAGTAAATTTCCCCAGCCGCCCGGCGAGCTAGGAATTTGGCAGCCTTCAATATTTCTTTAAAAAAATACTTGCAGATACTTGCAGATAAAACTTTGACACTGTGTTTATTCCCGTATAAAAAAGTTCAGGGCAAATTTCGACATGTAGGATTGGATCAGAAAGTGACAGTAAGCCTAATGTTAGCACATTCAGCAGCACCTAGGTGGAAAAGAAAATATCAGTTCATCTCCCACATACACTACAAATACTGTGGGTATTGGCACTGCGTTTGCCTGAATCGATATATTGTCGGGGGAAAACGAAGAAAGAAAATCGGAGAATGTGATGTGCGCTGTCACACTAGGGGCATCCGTAGAGTGTAGTCTAGTGATGGGAGGCGCTAGGTTCGATTCCCGGCCTAGTCACCTTTTCTTCATCGACACGCCAAGTCGACGATGTGGTGTCAGTTAGAAAGACTTTTAACAGATAGCCGAACAATCCCAGACGAGGTTTCCCGGCCAGAAATACCACATGAAAATACAATACCTACAGGTGATGATAGTAAACATTTGAGCGGATGTCTGGTTGATTTCGTAAAATCTGTGATATTTCTTTGTATCTACTACCTCGCTTCAAGCGGACTACGCATTCAAAATATCGTAAACAATATGGGGTGTTTCGAAAAGTGTTGAGTCTTACTCCTAACGGACAGACATCCCTTTAGCCATTGTTGTATACCGGGTTGCATAGCGTGCAGGCGAGGCCGTGAGTGGCAGAAGCCTAGATGGCTGTTCGCAGAGATCGCCTACAGCGGATGGACTACGTTCCCACACGCGCCACGGAGCCAACAAGAGACTACGATGACATCATTTGGACAGGAGAGCCAACGGTCGAGTAGCTCGTTACCACAGATTGTGGCAGCCAATTACGGGGATCCAGTGTAGCAATCCGCCGCAGAGTTACAACTTGCAGCCCAGGGCTGCAGTGGCAGTAGCAGTTCTGTTTCGTAACGAGTTGCAGTTACGAAGTTAGCAGCGAGTGCTGTAGACTAATGACAGACGTCATACTCGAATATACTGTATTAGTAAACAGACTTGTTATTGGAACCACCCCGACATAGAACTGCATCTTCTGTGGACGATATTTGGTACTGGAAGTGATAACTTTTCAAGGGCAAATGTTTCGTCTGTACTGAATGCTAGTGAACTATAGTTCACGTCAAGCTGTTCCTGAGTTACATGTACGAGTTCTTGTACTTGGATTAATTTATTTCTATAGTTGTTTCTCATCAATATTAAAGTCTTAAACATTTGTAATAATAGCAGTGATCTTTTTAAAAATAATTTAGTTTCTTGAATGAAGAAGAACCTAACCCTTTTGGTTTTTCAATCCCGCGTCCGGCCATCCTGATTTAGGTTTTCCGTGATTTCCCTAAATCGCTCCAGGCAAATGCCGGGATGGTTCCTTTGAAAGGGCACGGCCGAATTCATTTCCCATCCTTCGCTAATCCGATGAGAACGATGACCTCGCTGTCTGGTCTCCTTCCCCAAACAACCCAACCCAACCCTTTTGGTTTTTACCCCTCAGAAAAATCATTTTAACGCTCGGGGGTGGCTGATGGGTGGAGGGAATTATCCCCGGGTTGGGAATGACAGTGTTAAAATATACATATTAGAGGCAATATTTTCCATACATTTTTTCCCCTGGTTTGGTCCATCCATCCCCCTCGGAAAGCTTTGTGGCCAGCATGTGAGCACATTGCAGATCTCACAGTACCGTCCAGGTGACAACACTCTATACGAAGAACCATGTTGCGCCTTTTTTAGTGTCCAGGGGAACATCAGGAAGCGCAGTGAATTCATTATAATTATTGCCTTTGGATAAAAGCATAATTTCTGTTCGTCTCATTGTGTATTCCTGTCACTTACCTTCTGTACTACGCTGTAGTAGTTTATTTGGTGTATTATCCAAGTTAAATCGAACTATGTTACAGGGCAGTGACGAATTACATTCTTAAACTTTGCACACTGTATGCTGGAGGTACATTGTCTAACATAATCGTTTTGGTGGTCCAGGTGTTATGGTGTGGGGAGGCATAATGTTACACACATACATATATATTGTGTGTACGGGTCTTCCATAGCTCGAACGCTAACCTCTCGACCACCATGAACTCTAACGTCCGGTACCTTCGCAATTATGCATCAGTTACATAATAGACACGCAAATTTTCTCTTTCAATTTTCTCGGAATTGCCAGAGTAGTGCCCCTTACTACTTGCACATTATGTTGTTGTAATGGCCTACTAAAGGTGTACAAAGTTTTAAGTAAATCTGTGATCCCAGTGACTTGGCTTCCCCTTTGTAGTGAAACCAGTAGGAACCTCGGCTCATGCAATGCACTAGAATTAGGCAATATCGAGGAAGTTAGCTTAGGAAATGTGAAACTAAAATAAGTAGTGAGTTTTATTATTTGGGCAGCAAATGGCCAAATTATAGAAGACATAAAATGCAGACTGGCAATAGCAAGAAAGGCATTTCCGAAAAAGAGACCAAAACATCGAATATACCGGGTGATCAAAATGTCAGTATAAATTTGAAAACTTAACAAACCACGGAATAATATAGATAGAGAGGTAAAAATTGACACACATGCTTGGAATGACGTGGGGTTTTATTAGAACCGAAAAAAAAGAAAAAAACAACAAATATTGCTAGACGCGTGAAAGATCTCTTGCACGCGTCGTTTGGTGGTGATCGTGTGCTCAGTCGCCACTTTCGTCATGCTTGGCCTCCCAGGTCCCCAGACCTCAGTCCGTGCGATTATTGGCTTTAGGGTTACTTGAAGTCGCAAGTGTATCGTGATCGACCGACATCTCTAGGGATGCTGAAAGACAACATCCGACGCCAATGCCTCACCATAACTCCGGACATGCTTTAGAGTGCTGTTCACAACATTATTCCTCGACTACAGCTATTGTTGAGGAATGATGGTGGACATATTGAGCATTTCCTGTAAAGAACATCATATTTGCTTTGTCTTACTTTGTTATGCTAATTATTATTGCTATTCTGATCAGATGAAACGCCATCTGTCGGACATTTTTTGAACTTTTGTATTGTTTTGGTTATAATAAAACCCCATGTCATTCGAAGCATGTGTGTCAATTTGTACCCCTCTATCTACATTACTCCGTGATTTATTCAGTTTTCGAATTTATACTGACTTTTTGATCACCCGATAAATTTAATGTTACAAATTCTTCTCAGAAGGTATTTGCCTTGGGTGCAGCCTTTTACGGAAGAGAAACGCGCACACTAAACAGTTTGGGCAAGAAGAGAACGTAAGTTTTTGAAATGTGGTAATAAAAAAGAATGTTGGAGATTTGGTGGGTAGACCGAATAAATAATGAGAAGTGCTGACTCGAGCATCGATGTCCTGTAAATCTCTTCTCTAGCATCATCCGCAAGCCATACGATATGCTGCAGGTAATATTGTACTTACCGTTAATGGTAACGGCAGTAGAACACTCCAACGTGGTATGTCTGAAGCTACAGTAACGTAGCGAATTCTCTTCTCAGTGCGCTGATAAGCTTAGCGCCAGAAGAGACGTATTACGGCGTAAATATTAATTTGTGGAATAGACTGGACGTGGAAATATTTCAAAGCGAACAAAAAGAAGGAAAACTCTCAAGAACAGAGTAATATAACCTATAATGAGGCAAGGAAACCCTCGGATTGCAACGAGCTTTGTCTGCGCCCCTTCATAACGACAGTAAGGCTTTTTCTGTACATTTCACACAGTCGAATGGCTTACTTCCTGTTCAATAAAAGGTCCTTTCACATGTGTATCAAAAATCTGGTCCGCAGCTCGTGGTCTAGTGGCGCCGGCACAGTAACTCAGCGTGTTCGGTCAGAAGGTTAGCTGCCGTCTGTAATAAAAGAAACTGAGTAAACGTATCAACGATGAACTTCAGCGGGTGTCATGGAACGTCAGCCCCCATCAAATGCAACGAATAATAACGAACAAAATGAGATCAACAACAAAAATATGGTTAACGTTGCTGCTTCTGGATCCCAGGGTCCTGGGTTCGATTCCCGACCGCGTTGGGGATTTTATCTGCCCGGGGACTGGGTGTCTGTGTTTTCCTCATTATTTCATCACCATTCGGGAAAATAGCGAGAGTGAGGAGTGACAAGTGGACAGGCACTGATAACCATGTCATTGAGTGCCGCACAAACCGAAACCATCATGCACCCAAGGCAAATACCTTCTGAGAAGAATTTGTAACATCTGTTCCCAATTTCTTTTTCTTCAGCCATATCTTTAGCTACCAATATAGCCTTTCAAAAATCTTTTGTTACTTGCTTTTTCCTTTTATTCAAATGTATCTTTAGCAGCCAATTTAGTCTGAATTTCAAAGCGAAGAGTGTCGCAACAGTTGTCGGGCTAACCCTATTTTATTTTTCTGTGACCGGTTTCGGAGTAAATGAATTCCATTTTCTGGCATACACTGTAACGGCTGGAATAATATGTTAACATTATAGATAAGCAGTAAATCAAAACGAAAATGTAACAGCAAAGTAATGACCGGGTATATTTCACATAAGGCGTAAAACAACTATGGTAGTCTCCCATTCTGTGTTGTCTGTGGAGCAAATGTCCTCCGGTCTGGATTCTTCCGACGATTGTTACAAGGTGTTGAAACCTCCCCTTAGAAAAATTTATGAGTTACTGTGCTGATAAACCTCTTACATTATTTGATTTTTCAAACGGCTGAGCAGAACTGAACGTACTCAGACATTTCGCTCTTTACCTATTCTGATCAACAATAAACTGACACACAATATTTTTAGCGCAACGCAATCTGACTTTCAATAATCTCTACAAAGCAATGGCCCTGACTAACAATAACCTATACCTTTCATGAATCACTTACCTCACAAAAATCTTCGTTACTCGAACTACTGCAACACAGCGAGCGCCAATACTGCCAGCTAAATAAAAGATTCAAACTACTGAAGGCACTAACTACTGATAGGCATACTTAGCAAACGAAAGATTTTGATAGAGAACAAAAAATGTATTTACCTTAATAGTGTTCAAAAGTCATTATATATATATATATATATATATATATATATATATATATATATATATATCAGTTCATGACATCCAGTCTTCCAAATTTACTGTCTCTGATGGACACACGCCAAGATCATCCACTCTCAAAACTCCGCCATCTCTCTCCCCACATCCATCACTGCTGGCAGCTCACCTCCAACTGCGCAACGCTACGCGCTGTTCACATCCAGCTGCCCAACACCACAATAGCGAATATAGTAACAATGCCAACCAGCCACAGACTGCACACAGCACAGTCAGTGATTTTCGTAAAGAGCGCTACGTGGCGTTACAAACATAAAAACCTAAACAGCCTACTTACAGTGTTTGCTTTCAGGCGTTTCATGCCATACACGCCAACAGCTACGTGTCCGATGGAGCATAAAACGTGATTCATCTACAAAGACCACATGTCGCCACTCAGTGGACGCCAGTTGCATTATTGGCGTGCCAATTCCAGCCGCCAGCAGTGATGGATGTGGGGAGAGAGATGGCGGAGTTTTGAGAGTGGATGATCTTGGCGTGTGTCCATCAGAGACAGTAAATTTGGAAGACTGGATGTCATGAACTGATATATATATATATATATATATATATATATATATATATATATATATATATATATATATATATATAATGACTTTTGAACACTATTAAGGTAAATACATTTTTTGTTCTCTATCAAAATCTTTCGTTTGCTAAGTATGCCTATCAGTAGTTAGTGCCTTCAGTAGTTTGAATCTTTTATTTAGCTGGCAGTATTGGCGCTCACCTCCAACTGCGCAACGCTACGCGCTGTTCACATCCAGCTGCCCAACACCACAATAGCGAATATAGTAACAATGCCAACCAGCCACAGACTGCACACAGCACAGTCAGTGATTTTCGTAAAGAGCGCTACGTGGCGTTACAAACATAAAAACCTAAACAGCCTACTTACAGTGTTTGCTTTCAGGCGTTTCATGCCATACACGCCAACAGCTACGTGTCCGATGGAGCATAAAACGTGATTCATCTACAAAGACCACATGTCGCCACTCAGTGGACGCCAGTTGCATTATTGGCGTGCCAATTCCAGCCTTCGCCGCCGATGATCAGCAGTCAGCATGGGCGCATGAACCAGGCCCCAGCTGCGGAGGCCCATACGCAGTAAAGTTCACTGAACGGTATTTGAGGAAACACTGGTGGTAGCCCCTTGATTCATCTCCGCTGTCAGCTGCTCAGAGTTGCACGTCTATTGGCCCGTACATACCTCCACAGCCGTCTTTCACCCCTGTCAGCTATGGCCCGTGGTGCACCACAGTTCAAAATGGTTCAAATGGCTCTGAGCACTATGGGACTTAACTTCTGAGGTCATCAGTCCCCTAGAACTTAGAACTATTTAAACCTAACTAACCTAAAGACATAACACACATCCATGCCGGATGCAGGATTCGAACCTGCGACGTAGCGGTCGTGCGGTTCCAGACTGAAGCGCCTAGAGTCGCTCGGTCACTGCGGCCGGCCGCACCACAGTTGCCGCGGCGCCAGTTGTGGATAGCGCCATTTTACTATACACGGTACACTTAAACCACGACGGAACGCTAACCGATTACAAATTAAGCAGTTTCGGAAATGCTTCCACTATTGGTCCGAAAGTCAATGACCGTGCCCTTTTGGACGGCAGAAAATCGCTCCATTTCCACATTACGACAACGACTACACTGTTCTCGCGTATTCCCGACACGCTCTATGTACCCTCCACTGGCACTGCTGGCAGCCGCACGTTGATGTCGAACATAGACAGTTGTCACATTAATGCGACTGGACCGTATATTTCGTTAAACTGTTATGAATATTATGATTACTACCTCAAAACTTTTTGCATTCTCAAACAACTTTTTACCCGTTATTCGATATACAGTGAAGCCATTGATGCTACTGAAGTTTCACTGACAAATTTATGGATACAGAACAAGAAATTATGTTTGCTCAAGGCAGAAACCATTTGCATAACATATACAGGGTGGTCCATTGATAGTGACCGGGCCAAATATCTCACGAGACAAGCAACAAACGGAAAAACTACAAAGAACGAAACTCGTCTAGCTTGAAGGGGGAAACCAGATGGCGCAATGGTTGGCCCGCTAGATGGCACTGCCATAGGTCAAACGGATATCAACTACGTTTTTTAAAATAGGAACCCCCATTTTTTTTACATATTCGTGTAGTACGTAAAGAAATATGAATGTTTTAGTCGGACCACTTTTTTCGCTTTGTGATAGATGGCGCTGTAATAGTCACAAACGTATACGTACGTGGTGTCACATAACATTCCACCATTGCGGACGGTATTTGCTTCGTGATACATTACCCGTGTGAAAATGGACCGTTTACCAATTACGGAAAAGATCGATATCGTGTTGATGTATGGCTATTGTGATCAAAATGCCCAACGGGCGTGTGCTATGTATGCTACTCGGTATCCTGGACATCATCCAAGTGTCCGGACCGTTCGCCGGATAGTTACGTTATTTAAGGAAACAGGAAAGGTTCAGCCACATGTGAAACGTCAGCCACGACCTGCAAGAAATGATGATGCCCAAGTAGGTGTTGTAGCTGCCGTCGTGGCCAATCCGCACATAAGTAGTAGACAAATTGCGCGAGAATCGGGAATCTCAAAAACGTCGGTGTTGAGAATCCTACATCAACATCGATTGCACCCGTACCATATTTCTATGCACCACGATTTGCATGGCGACGACTTTGAACGTCGTGTACAGTTCTGCCACTGGGCACAAGAGAAATTACGGGACGATGACAGATTTTTTGCACGCGTTCTGTTTAGCGACAGAGCGTCATTCACCAACAGCGGAAACCTAAACCGGCATAATATGCACTATTGGGCAACATAAAATCCACGATGTCTACGACAAGTGGAACATCAGCGACCTTGCCGGGTTAATGTATGGTGCGACATTATGGGAGGAAGGATAATTGGCCCCCATTTTATCAAAATGGCTCTGAGCACTATGGGACTTAACTTCTGAGGTCATCAGTCCCCTATAACTTAGAACTACTTAAACCTAACTAACCTAAGGACATCACACACATCCATGCCCGGGGCAGGATTCGAATCTGCGACCGTAGCGGTCGTGCGGTTCCAGACTGAAGCGCCTAGAACCGCTCGGCCATACCGGCCGGCCCCATTTTATCGATGGCAATCTAAATGGTGCAATTTATGCTGATTTCCTACGTAATGTTCTACTCTGCATGACAGAATGGCGATGTCCCTCCAACATGATGGATGTCCGGCACATAGCTCGCGTGCGGTTGAAGCGGTATTGAATAGCATATTTCATGACATTGGTCGTCGAAGCACCATACCGTGTACCGCACGTTCACCGGATCTGACGTCCCTGGATTTCCTTCTGTGGGAAAAGTGAAGGATATTTGCCATCGTGATCCACCGACAACGCTTGACAACATGCGTCAGTGCATTGTCAATGCATGTGCGAACATTATGGAAGGCGAATTACTCGCTGTTGAGAGGAATGTCGTTACACGTATTGCCAAATGCATTGAGGTTGACGGACATCATTTTGAGCATTTATTGCATTAATGTGGTATTTACAGGTAATGACGCTGTAACACCATGCGTTCTCAGAAATAAGTTCACAAAGGTAAATGTATCACATTGGAACAACCGAAATAAAATGGTGAAACGTACCTACGTTCTGTATTTTAATTTAAAAGACCAACCTGTTACTAACTTTTCGTCTAAAATTGTGAGCCATTTGTTTGTGACCATTACAGCGCCATCTATCACAGAGCGAAAAAAGTGGTCCAACTAAAACATTCGTATTTCTTTACGTACTACACGAATATGTAATAATAATGGGGGTTCCTATTTAAAAAAAACGGTTGATATCGGTTTGACCTATGGCAGCGCCATCCAACGGGCCAACCAAGCGCCATCTGGTTTCCTCCTTCAAGATGGACAAGTTTCGTTCTTTGTAGTTTTTTAGTTTGACGCTTATTTCGTGAGATATTTGACCCGGTCACGATCAATGGACCACCCTGTATATTAACGCATGATTTTCTTAGTGTTGCTATGTTTCTAATTTTTCGTTTTTGTATTTGTCATTCTCGACAAATATTAATTTATTTCGCGTATTATATAAGATAAATGAAATGTATTTGCAGTTGCGAATATTTTCAACCATCATCTGTGTAGTGGAATCTCGATTGTGAAAATTTTTTCCGGATCGGGACTCGAACCCAGATTTCCCGCTTATCGTGAGCGGTCGCCTTACTATTTGGCTATCCGATCACGACCCACTGCCAGACTCAAACTTCCATATGTCATCAACGACGTGTCTACAGCCTGTATTCGTACATACTACATATACGAGGGTCGTTCAGTAGGTAATGCCTCACATTTTTTAAAAAGCCTTTAATATCCATAGACAAACGACCTTGTGGGTGCTTCGCGTTTGATGTTTGTTCTGTACGCTGGTGAAGTTCCAAACCGTTCTGGCAGATGGCAGAGCCGTAGTACAGCGTCAAAATGGCGTCTACATACGACCCACGTCGTAGGCACCGTGCTGTTATTTAATTCTTGTGTGCAAAAAAAGAAACTGTGTTGAACATCCATAAACGTTTGTGTGCAGTGAATTACGATGCTGCAATTGATAGGAGTACAGTTGCGCGATGGGTGAAGAAAGTTACAGCCTGAGGAAATGCAGAAACAGAACTCCATCATCAGCCACGCTCGGGTCGTCCTGTCACAACCATTGCTCCAGACATGTTGCATCCTGCGGATGCCATTATTCGTGCCGACCGGCGAATCAACACTCGCCAATTGGCTCTACAGTTATCGGTCAGCATTGGAAGTGCGTCTGCAGCGATCGAGACTCTCGGAAATCAAAGAGGTGCTCACGATGGGTTCTACGAATTCTCACAGCGGACCACAAGATTCAAAGAAAGGTCATTTCATCTGAATTGCTGGAGCTTAAAGATTCTCTACGAGGAACACGCTTTGAAGATGACGAGAGTGTCAGTCATGTGGTGATAACGTGGCTACGCCTACAGGACAAGGGCTGTTGCTAGCATTAAATACATACTCTTCCACAACGTTGGCGTACGGCCATAGAATGTGATGTAGACTACGTAGGACAAGACATGTTGATATATATTGTCACCAATTATTGACTATTAACAATAAATACGTTCTGAAAGAAAACGAAGTGCATTACTTATTGAACGACCCTCGTATACATACATACATACATACATACAGGTGACGCATTTTGCTTGAAAGTCGCTTGCCCAGTGTCGGCGGATAAATACGATATTGCCGGGTCTGTATTGTTCCGAATTACGATGCAGTGTTCAATGCGTGCATTTTCGAAGGAACTTTGCATAGTAATTCGGAATATAAGAGGCACTGCAATATCGTATTTATCCGCCGGCACCGGGAAAGCGACTTTCAAGTGAAGTGTCTCCCCTGTACGGGAATATAAATAATAGATGTACGAGTACAGCTTGTAGACACAATTCTGACCGCATATGCAAGTTTTCGTATGGCTGTGCTCGGATACCCAAATGGTAAGGCAAGGGAATTCCGGGTTCGAGTCGAGGTTTGACAGAAATTTTCATTGTCGCCATTCTATTATGCAGCTGATGGTTGTCCACATTTTATAACTGCGAGTACATTTTGTGTATTTCTGCACGGCTGCAGTCGCCTCGGTGCATCGTAATTAGGAATAACACACGCACTGCAATACCCTATAATATGAGGTTCCACTGTTGAGTAGTTGTATCAAGGCCATCGCACTCTGTTTGAAGTTGGAAGGTGGCATTCTTATAAAGACTAACCCAGTTAACAAGAAACTCACAGTGATAAGAAGTTAATTGCAACATAGTTTTCTTCATTCCATAAACAACTTGTCTGAGTTAATATTCTTTGCCTACTTTACAGAAACGGAATAAAAAAAAACCTTTCGAGAGATAAGTATACTTTGTTGAAAAATGTCATATAGATTGACGAATAGTCAATTATTGACGGGAAAACTTCAGTTCCATAGAGCATTTCACGAAATGACCATGGTCTGATAGCTGAGAAGCTATCGATTTGCGATTTGTCCTACGTCCCTGGCCTTCCACTCTTGTCTGCGGCGGGAGGCGGAAATACGTCATTGCTCTGGTGACGTCAGCAAATACGCTGTCGTAGCAGTTCGACGGAGCGCCGCTGGGCGGCGCGGAGGTGCACGGAGCCCCGAGGGAGCGGCGAGTAATTACGTGCGCTCTGAGCTTGCAGAAACCTCGCGCGGCTTCAAGAAATGAAACTGCGAAATTACGAATTTGGAGGTTAGCCACGTTAAATCCTTTTCACTCGATTATCTTCTGAAAACATCGAATTAAGTTTATCCGCTTTTGTTACGTTGAGCATTTTTTAATTTTATTTATACGTTAATTAAAGGGTTTAGATTTTCGCACAACCTCTAATAAATTTAAAGCTCCGTCAAAAATTTCACGTAATTCATCACGGAGCTTTTACACCACACACAAAAATCCATAATCTGTCAAACTTTTTTACGTAAATGTTGTTTTATGATATTTCGGAATCAGTCGATATAACGGTGTTGGGAGATCTGAAAATTAAATCATCCTTCCGTTATTAGTATATGCGTATAGATGAAGATAGGATGACATGGCTTATATTATCTGTAATTTCACAAATTCATCTAGATAAAAAAGTTCTTGAAAAACTGAAACTGGTATTAAAGGATTTCAGTAGCTCCACATCAGCGAACAAATAATTTCACGTTATATTTTCAGGGACATGGTAAGTTAGTCCGGCAATACAAAAAAACTACATAGTCTAATTTACTGTCCCAAAATCAAATGACTTTCATGTAGAGACTGTTTTCAATAAAATTTAAATCACTGTCTTGAGCACTAATGTTTCTCCTTTCGGTTAGTCATTCTGTGTTCCATAAATCATTCGTCTTGTTTTTATCACAACGCTGCATTATTATGGGTTTACAGTGTACTTACGTGTGCAGGACATCAATGCTAACATTAACAAAGAAAGAATAAATAGTCCTGTTTTACACTGCATAAGCTGTTAGTGAAAAAACAATTTAAGAAAACTTAATGTTACTGTTCAGCACAGCTCATTTTGCTGCCTTTTAGCTAAAATCCATCTACTGGACAGAATAAAAGTGCAAAGGTAATAAATTCAGTTGTCTTTCAATAGTTTTATTCTATTATTGTACGCTGCACAAAGACATTGCCACTCCTTTCAAGCTGTAACGGAGGTCTAAAAGGGGAAGTGTATAACAAATCGTTATGGTTACTCTTGTCATTTATGTTTTATATTTTGTTAATATACAAATCATACTATGAAACAGATAAAAAATCCCTGAAAAAACTAGCATACATTCATTGATTCTCCTGCAGTTGCTGTAACTGAAGAACACCCTGAGCCATGCAGTAACCACTGACTTCAGCCTTCCGTCATTCCCACCTGTCGTCAGTGTTGAAACTTGCTGGTTTCTTTTAATGTAACATATCATTTCTTTTTTGTTTTACATTTCTAGAGTAACTTAGATTTAAGGCAACAGCAGCTATAGAGAACATACACAACGTTAGCGGTCGCGTTCGTGAGCTGTTCCTTCACTGTTGGCATACATTTTCGTATTTTATGATTCGTAAATTTGAATTTAACGAGGAGCCGTAGTTCTCTTCAGAAAGATTATAATTCCGGTTAGTTCGCTTTTGTGAGCAAGACAGCCTTCTTCGCGAGGGATAAGTAAAAGTTATGTAATATATAACGAAATCTCATCGTTTATTTTATATTTGCAGCGTAATTTGCTTAAAAATATTGTTCAAAAATCTTGCACAAGTACAAATTCTTGTCAGTATTACTATTAGGGCTTTTGTAAAGCTACCACTTCTGTCACTGACTATGCGTTGCTCAGGTTTTGAAGCTGTCCACCCCAATACTGTCAGTATATCTCTCTTGTTCTCTCCGTTGTACCAAGTTTCCATTTTTCTTCTATGTTCCATGATTATCATCGCCGTCATAAATCAGCGGACATCCAGCTCCACAGGCAACCATACTACAAACGACACATAGTTGCCGGGTTATTCGCGGAGAACTTCGCACCTCTAGAGATCAGTCTGATAGAATTCTCGTGCCGTATTGACGTGTCAATGTGAATACAGTTTTTGGAAGGATTTCCCATGCCCATGCGTACGACGCACGTAATGAAAATGTCAGCGAATATAAAGCAGAGATTATACAATTCACAGAGCCATACATAATTTTTATTTTTGCATTAGGCGTAGCTTACGTTGTGACGGGAAGAGTATTCTGCTATAGAAAGAACCACCAAATCCAAAGTGGCAAATACATGTTACACAAAGACAGCAATAATGCGTTAAATTAGTCGTATACCATAGGTAGCAGTATTTTTCATTAACAATCATTGCTAGTGAAATTTCTTTTTATTTTAAGAAGGCCTCATGACATCAAAACCATGACAAAAAGGCCAAATTTTGGCACGTAATGTCATCCAGGATTTCACTAAGCGAAACGAATTTCAGTGAGTCGGTGTGGTATCAATTCGAGTTGGATCGAGGCATGGGCAAACAGTTTCTCTACAGTCACTCACGTTCAGCCATCGCCGCTGATGGAACTAAGTACTTCATTGCCTGACGATTACTATGAAACGTTTCCAGAACTAGGTCAGAAGGAATATACATGAATTTCATCTTTAGAAGAAGAATTTTGAATTTAATTTCCATTGATAATGAAACTGGGGGGCGATGAGAGGTTGCTCAGCATTTCTGTATTGTCTTGAACTAATAAACTGCCCAGAACGCAGAAAGAGCAGGAGGAAGGGAGGCGAGACGAAACCCATTTGCATCCCAGAAGACATTAATCACAACGGATCTGGTGACTCATGGCGAAGAGAGACCGAATTGTGCACGGCAGCTGTTCCGTTTGTCTTGTGACATGGGGGACGGGGGGACGGGGGGGGGGGGGGGAAGGAGGGGGAGGGGGACTTCGTCTCATTCACAATAACAAACTCGTACAATAAATTAATATCATTCTTTTCAAAACAGTCCGAACCAGCCCCATAGCTAGTTTCCGCATTTACTCTTGATCGGCGTTCAACAGATTCGGCACGCAATCTCTACAGTGCCTTCTCATGACAAATTCGTCGTTTAAAATTCACTTTGATCTTGCTTTTGATTATCTTATCGGGTCAAGATTCTTATACAACTTCGATCGCCTGTCTTCCATTGCCACAATCTGCTCTGTGTCGATGTCTTCGGCTTTGGCAGCTGTCGAACCTCCTTCACATGGCTCGTCTTCACACAAGTACTGCAACGTTTCAGTTAATACCGTCATTTCTTAACTGTTGAAAACGGAGATGCTGCTTATAAATCTTCACCAACTCCATTGGTAAAAAATCATCCAAAACTAAGAATGTTATGACGGCACGTTTTTTCAGATCAGTCACTTGGTAGAATACACGTGACATGAACCCACAAAACAGAACTATTCCGCACATTAGGCTCCCACAACTTTCATCGCCATGATAAATGTACCACCAACGAAAAGTCGTAATATAACTGTTTGAACACGTGAGGCAATACTGACCCTACGGCATATTTTAGAAAATAGATTAAGGAAAGGCAAACCTACGTTTATAGCATTTGTAGACTTAGAGAAAGCTTTTGATAATATTGACTGGAATACTCTCTTTCAAATTCTGAAGGTGGCAGGGGTAAAATACAGGGAGCGAAAGGCTATTTACAATTTGTACAGAAAGCAGATGGCAGTTATAAGAGTCGAGGGACATGAAAGGGAAGCAGTGGTTGGGAAGGGAGTGAGACAGGGTTGTAGCCTCTCCCCGATGCTATTCAATCTGTATATTGAGCAAGCAGTCAAGGAAACGAAAGAAAAGTTCAGAGTAGGTATTAAAATCCATGGAGAAGAAATAAAAACTTTGGCGTTCACCGATGACATTGTAATTCCGTCAGAGACAGCAAAGGATTTGGAAGAGCAGCTGATCGGAATGGACAGTGTCTTGAAAGGAGGGTATAAGATGAACATCAACAAAAGCAAAACGAGGATAATGGAATGTAGTTGAATTAAATCAGGTGATGCTGAGGGAATTAGGTGAGGAAATGAGGCACTTAAAGTAGTAAGGGAATTTTACTATTTGGGGAGCAAAATAACTGATGATTGTCGAAGTAGAGAGGATATAAAATGTAGACTGGCAATGGCAAGGAAAGCGTATCTGAAGAAGAGAAATTTGTTAACATCGAGTATAGATTTAAGTGTCAGGAAGTCATTTCTGAAAGTATTTGTATGGAGTGTAGCCATGTATGGAAGTGAAACATGGATGATAAATAGTTTGTACAAGAAGAGAATAGAAGCTTTCGAAATGTGGTGCTACAGAAGAATGCTGAAGATTAGATGGGTACATCACATAACTAATGAGGGGGTATTGAACAGAATTGGGGAGAAGAGGAGTTTGTGGCACAACCTGACTAGAAGAAGGGATCGGTTGGAAGGACATGTTCTGAGGCATCAAGGAATCACCAATTTAGTACTGGAGGGCAGCGTGGAAGGTAAAATTCGTAGAGGGAGACCAAGAGATGAATACACTAAGCAGGTTCAGAAGGATGTAGGCTGCAGTAGGTACTGGGAGATGAAGAAGCTTGCACAGGATAGAGTAGCATGGGGAGCTGCATCAAACCAGTCTCAGGACTGAAGACCAGAACAACAACAACAATAGATTATTTTTCAGTAATTGTACAGGAACTTAATACACGTAATTGCTTGCGCTATGAGATATTTCTCTTAGTTTTATAATGTTTGAAGTTGTCCGTCCCCCCCCCCCCCTCCTCATACTATGCGTCCTTCTGGTCATCAATCAGTCCACGACAGCATCAAATGAAAATAATTTAGCAACAAGAAGTTCCTTCATCAGATGTTAAAGGTGAAGTCCTAATGTTCTAGGTCTAGAGTGCGTTACTGCAGGATACAAAAGTGATCTACCGTTATAGTACTGTACTTATTAATGGAATGAAAATCAGATTACAAGACAAATTTGAAGAGAATTACTCCGTTTTAGGTATTCGATACCATTAGATAATATATTTCAGCAATTTCTGCACACAAGTGAACCAGTGACAGACGATGCGGACAGATGGAGTAATTAGCTGTAACTACTATGCAAGTACGCATCTGAGTTTGTTGATACCAGAACGCATTGTAGATAAGAAGCGAATTACAAATTATATGTAGTTGTAACTTAAGTTTTGTACAAACAATTTATAATACATATCTTCAAGCAGATCAGTAATGCATTATGGTACAATTTGTGTAACAATAGACACTGTGTTATCAAATTATCATATACCTTTCTTTTTTATATAGTAGTTAGCACGGTTTGCCTTAACACACTAGACGACAAACACAACATCTGATGACAATTTAATAATAAATAGTGTATTACTGAAGTCAGGGGGTCAACCCTCTAAATTATCATAGTTGACGCCATATCTTAGGAATCTGTTGTTTGAATATATGAAAACTGTGACCATTACAGTGTCACGTTATCCTTTAACGTGCTGAATGGTCCCGATGATGATTTGAAGGGCCGATAGAAAGCGAGGGTCGTGAATAAAAAGAAGTTGTGGTGTAGACGGCGTTTCTTCATTTATCAGTGAATTGTTCAAATGGTTCAAATGGCTCTGAGCACTATGGGACTCAACTGCTGAGGTCATTAGTCCCCTAGAACTTAGAACTAGTTAAACCTAACTAACCTAAGGACATCACAAACATCCATGCCCGAGGCAGGATTCGAACCTGCGACCGTAGCGGTCTTGCGGTTCCAGACTGCAGCGCCTTTAACCACACGGCCACTTCGGCCGGCAGTAAATTGTGTTCCACGTGTTCCACAGTATCCTGTTTCTGTTCGTCATTAAATTTAGGAACATGAAGTGTATAATAAAGATAATACATCTTATTTCAGTAATGCTGTGTATGGAAATTAATGGAGATACAACGCGTTTATACAGAATCCCCACACAGTAATTTTAGTTAACGTACGCTTCATGCACGACAGTATTCTCTTATTACGAAGAAAGGATTAAAACATTGGTATTAAGTTAACTGTATAATTATTACCGTTGTGATATCGACAGAAACGAAACAGGTACGTGTTTCCGTACTAATTGGAGTAGTCGTAAAATGTCAGGTGCACTATAATGAGGAATGTGACATAATTAAGAAGAATCCAGTGGTATAACACGAGGCACTAGACAGGAATAAATTAAATTCTTTGATTTACGAATCAAAGAGAATTCCAGTGAGAGGGAACTCTTCAACAAGCCACACTTCCCGTTGGTTGTAGAAATTATTTTTCCATGTCGAATTTCTAGTTTAAGCTTATTTACAAAAGGCAGCATATTAATCCAAAATCAATATTTTCTCTTCTGTGATATCAAATAAGACATATACTTTCTGGTTAAAAAATCAGTAATTTTTTCGTAAATATATCTTTGGCATTGCGTCAATCGTTGGGGGTGATCTTTAGTGATTTTTCGTTAAGTCATGATACTAATCTTCGTGAGTGTACAATATCATGAGCTTGCGATAAATATCAAATTTCTCTTAAAACTGTGTACAGAGATGGTGACATGCCATTCTTTGAATGCCAAACTACAGATGTGAGCTACAGACTCACGTGTGAAGGTATCGTATGGAAACCAAGTGTGTCAGATACTCAAAAACTGGTGTTTTGCTGTTCTGTACATCCATTCATATGAATTCATTTCTGTTTCCCCCACATAGGTGGAATAACATACACATACAGAACAAAATACTAAAATACTTTGTCCATAGTGGACTCCTTTGCGCGGGCTGCGTCTGGGAGGGTAATAAAATGACATAGATTTTTGGCTGCAGTCACTCTTTATTTATGTCCGGTACACGTTTCGATGGCGATAACGTGATTATCAGGTTATTTCATTCTATTTACATACTGGAGTGTGTGTGTGGTATGCACACCTAACAACGTTTAGTCAGCCAGCGTGAGATAGGATTACATGCGTTCTTGCATTGGCGGTGAAACATTAACGTTAATTACAACCTTAAAAGGTGTTTTACACAGTCCTACATGCATGTAGATACTAACATCAGTGAGTGACAGGATAGAAACAGTCACTGCATGCTATCACTCCTAACCATATTTATCTGCTACATGTCCGAAAAAATATTCTTTTTTTTCAACTCTTACAAGGCAGAGACTTTGGTACACGACTAGAGCTACGCATAAGAAAAGTAATATGACGGTCAGACAAAGCGTATTCAAACATATCCTTCCTTTCTTGTGGACTAACAAAGACTAACTCACACGGACAGCGGAAGTTTTGAAACGGATGTTGATTGTCAGATGTGTCGCTATCGGGAAGAACAAGAAAATGGCTACGAGGAAGATTAATTTTGTCATATATTTATTGTGAATCTGTTCTGCAACTTCATTTTTGCTACTCATTTTTTCGGGTGGCTAGAGAACATCGATTTTCATTGGTCATGCGTCTTTTACCAATTTCTTAATCGTAAAGGTATTTGTGAAAAAAGTCACATTCTACCGTGGTTTGAATGCAGTTTAATAAGTATGTCGAACATCAACATATACGGCCATGAAAAAGGCTGCTGACGACACACTTCGCCATCAGTGACCCCTTAGGTAGAAGATAAGGCAACCTTCCAAATCTCCATGCGACGATAACGGCAAAAGTTAGCGCCAGTATTCGTATGTGGGAAGCAATACTGTGCGCCAATGCCCTGGGCTAGATTTCTTCCTCCACACTATTCCTCAGACACGCTGATGAATTCACTGTTGACTGTCGGAAAAGCAACGGCATCATCATCACCATCATTATCATCATCATCACCCCTCTCATTATTATATTCTCCCCTTTACCTTATAAATTAAGACGTAGAGGATGTTTGATAGTGATGCATCCAATTGTCTGAGACATTAAGCCCATTAAGTGGATTTTTATCTAAAAACACAAAACCTTCGCTGCCAGTCCGATACGTTTTACCTCGCCTTAATAAGCTACCACATAAGAGTTTAGTCTACTTGTTTGAATATTGCATTTGCTGTCATGTCCGAGTGCATGTTTAAATCTTCTTCTTACAATTGTGGCGTATTTCTTGCTATTTCTTGTTTGAATCTTGTTTTTACTATCCTGACCGTGACCTTGTTTGAATCTTGGCTATCCTGGCCACCTGCACTCTCCCCTGCAATGACAGTTATAAACAACTGAAGCCAAGAAAGCTCTTCTTCTAGGTGCAGGGTAAGGAATTCACTCTTTAAGAAGAAGCCGTAAAAACAACGAGCTTCAAAAAACGAAACACCGAGGACAAAGCCGCTGCGAAGGCGAGAACGTGGTGGAAGTGATTGCTCGCAACTGTTGTCGTCAATTAGAGCGACTTTACGCCTCAGTCAGGAGGTGCTGCGAATTCTTCGGAATAAAACTCTCTACTTGAAAGAAAGCGTGCCTGAGATTCATGTCTGCGTTTATGGCTTCCAACTTTTACGTTCCTCCAGTAAACGAAAGAGAAGAGTTTCTGCTAGTTTGGGCGTATGGAAGGAGGCTTTCAAGCTGACTGACTTGGTAGTCAGGGGAACAGTTGGCATCCCTCGTGTGACACGCCAGTCGCATGACGGTGCAGTCTGAACAATTCATTTAAGTGAATTCAGGGACAGTCAGACTTTCATTCTTGCCAGAGTATACGCTGGCCTTGTTACAGTGGATCTTTCAAGATTTCCGTAAAACAACCTTGAAAAATGTAGTTATGTAGTTGCAGTAGCGTTTACATATGCGTTTACAACCTACAGTCTAGAGACTAGTACATGTCGTATATCGCAATATGTTCTCTCAATAGACTGTGAACATATAGCTGTCTATGGCCGTGTGAACTGCACATTAGATGTCGTTACTATTACAGCTACATTCAGTTACTATTCCTGAAAGGTACACGGTCATTTAGCTGCCCCTACCTATGGGTTTTCTGCAACCTGCAACACCTTCAAAAACCACACACGAGATTTTCATATTCTCTCGCTCACTATGCACAGACTATCAGTAAAAAAAAAAATGGTTCAAATGGCTCTGAGCACTATGGGACTTAACATCTGAGGTCATCAGTCCCCTAGAACTTAGAACTACTTAAACCTAACTAACCTAAGGAAATCACACACATCCATGCCCGAGGCAGGATTCGAACCTGCGACCGTAGCAGCAGCGCGGTTCCGGACTGAAGCGTCTAGAACCGCTCGGCCACAACGGCCGGCGACTATTAGTCCTACAGAAAAAATGAATAGGACTTTCTGTAGGAAATTTACTGTAGTAAAATTTTGTACTGGGATACGTTTCCGCTAGAGGCTGTAGTTACACTTCCTACAAAAAGGATCTGTTCATTTTTTTCTGTAGGAGTAATAGTCTACGCGTAGTGAGCGAGGCAATATGAAACTCTCGCTCGTGGGGACTGAAGGCGTTCTGGGTTACATGTAACCCGTAAGTAGGGGCAGCTGAATCGCCCTATATGTTTGAAAAGTGAGAGACTGAAAAAGGAGAACAGCAGAGGAATGAATTACTGATACCACAGCTGTGTGTACTAACTCCTAGTATTTTACCTTCCGCATACCTTCACTTGTGGTCAATTCAAGAATAGCAATAATACCTCACTGACACTTGTTATCTTGTTTCAGCAGAATGACAAGCGGTATAATTACAGACTGTTCCAAGGAGAGAGGAAAAAACAACACACAAACGCTTTTGTACTACAGATGTTTGAAACTCCTTGCTTTCTCCGGGCTAACAATTTCAATTTGCACGTCACACGCCCTGTCTTTACCAGGTTATATTTTTGTGGTATTGGTTGAAGATCGACGTTCACAAGGACAAGTGATCAAAGGAGGAGTGAATGGCTTTACCGTGGGTTAAATCTTCAGAGTTCGTGAAATAAAACCGTAGAAATAAACTCCGATTAGCAACACAAAAGATGCATCAAAAAACTTACGATGGCCTGTAAAAATAGTCCTTGGTACAACGTTCTATGCCGGCCGGAGTGGCCGAGCGGTTATCGGCGCTATAGTTTGGAACCGAGCGACCGCTACGCTCGCAGGTTCGAATCGTGCCTCGGGCACGGATGTGTGTGATGTCCTTAGGTTAGTTAGGTTTAATTAGTTCTAAGTCTAGGGGACTGATGACCTCAGATGTTAAGTTTCATAATGTATAGAGCCATTTGAACCATTTTTTTCTCGTTGTAGTCGCGAATGGTGCGTGCAAGAACTATTGTTGATAGGCGACGGTGTGATCTCGAATTTTTCTAATTTTACCTTCATCTTCTGTTTGCGAGCTATACGTTGTAGGAAGACGCATCCTTTTAGGAACGCACGCTCTTGGAACTTTAACAGTAAACCAAACCGTAATACAGAACAATTCTTTTGTATCGTCTGTCACGGCTGTTGGCTGGACACGTCTGTGACGCTTTCGCGCTTACCAGATCAACCTTTAACGAAACGCGCTGTTCTTTTTTACTTTTTTACTAATCATATCTGGTACGTATCCAAGACTGACGAGCAGTATTTGGGTATTGGTCGAACGAGGGTTATATGAGCTACCTCATTTGTAGGTCCGCTACATTTCGTGAGATTCTTCCAGAGAACCTCAATCTGACTTCTTCCTTCGGTACGATTAATTGTATGTGGAAGCTTCATTTTAAATCGTTTCGAACGCATGCTCCAGATATTCGATGTGTGTAATTGCTTCCAGTGGTTGCTCGAAAGTCGTGGAGTCATACAATAACGGGAATTTACGTCTTTTTATGCACAGTACGTTACATTATTTTACGTAAACACGACAAAGTTCAAATGGTTCAAATGGCTCTGAGCACTATGGGACTTAACATCTGAGGTCATCAGTCCCCTAGAACTTAGAACTAATTAAACCTAACTAACCTAAGGACATCACACACATCCATGGCTGAAGCAGGATTCGAACCTGCGACCGTACCGGTCGCGCGGTTCCAGATTGAGGCATCTAGAACCGCTCGGCCACACCGACCGGCACACGACAGTGTTGCTACTTTGCTAGGGACGTGACTTGCCCTTGCAGTCTGGCACACAAGCTTTGTCAATGTTAACCAAATGAAACCTGCTCTAACTTGTTCTTGTCCATGTTCTATAAACTGTAATTTCAAAACGAATGAATGATGAGGATTATTTAATAAAAATTTACGCTCTTAGCGATATCTGTCATATGCATGACTTGAAATATAAACTTCCTCTTTGAATAGACTGATACAATTCGTTAGTATTGAGACACGATTACAACATTCTTTCGCAATGATTTACGGAAACATGGAAGAACAACGAGATGGTGATTAGTACCCTCCGCCTCCCGAGTACCAGTACAGTGCCGTAGCCACTTCATCTCCTCGCTCGGATCATTAAAGAATCCATCGGAATAGTGTAGGAATAACTTATCGGGTGCCAACTAACTCAGTCCCATCAAACTTTGAGACTAGGTTGCACACTAACATATTTAATCCGAGACAAAGCATAACACTCGACGCAAGCAATCCTTTGCCATTGTCAGTGATGCAGCCAGCCTTTCTTCCAAGCCACCTTGCATCGTAAACTTTACTACGGAGCAAAACACATCGTCAGATGCAGTTCGTGATTTTACTTAGAATACCTTCTACCGATTGAAAAATAAATCCCAGCCATGGAACAAGGTTTCCTAACTGTATTAAACTGAAAGATGTTAGAACTACAAATGAATACGCTACAAATATAACGTTGTTTGTACCAATTATTATTCGTTTGTACTGTCTCAAGCGTACTGTTGTGTGAGAGAGTGTTACAGCGAACGCTTTTAGCTTTTATTTACAAAGCACCCGTCCTTTTTACATGTTTTGAAATCAGGAAAACTGGTAAAATCACAGTAAAATTTCTATCAGGTCACTTCGTGTGAAGCGTTACAAAAGTTAAGTCCAAAGACAGGAAATACAGCAAATGAAAAAAAGGAAAATCAAGTTCCTAAATGTTGAAAGATCGCGGAGGGTGAAAGTGCAACCACTTTTTTTTTAAACCGTCTGATGAGACACCTCTTCGTATGAACTAGAAGAGCAAGCACTATGTATTCTCACCTAATAATTGGTTCATGTCGTGTTTTGTCCCATTATACTTACTATAACTCAAATGAAACAGAGCTATAAAGCAGAAAGTGACAATAATTTGCAGAGGATCTTTAAATAATAAGAGTTAGAGAATATCATAGATCCATTTGGAACTTCCTTAATGGAGGTTTTCTTTGTGGACTAGATATGGAGATGATTTACCTTCCACTATGAGGTAGGCTATGGAGTTAATAGAAAGCATGGTAGAACCTTTGAATGGTTGCTACAGCACGATGGTCCTATACTGACTCCGAAGCATTTGAGAATCTTCTAGTGGCTTGGGCGTCGTCTGAGTGTTTCAACTTAAACTTCGTTTATGATCTGACTAACATACACTGTATGGTCAAAAGCCCCTCCCCCCCCCTTCCCCCGCACACTTAATGTTATTCGTTGCAGTGGCCCCAGGCTTGTAACTAGTAATGAATGGCACTTTCGTTTACTACTATTATAGCATGAGTCTTTGAGGAAGTTCTGATTCCAATGAATATGTTTCCGTTCCTTCGTAGGCGTGGTAAATGTTTGTCACTGAGATTCTAAATGAGCTGATGTGGAACACATATGACACTATAATTAATCCCAAATACGGTCGAAATAGTTCATAGTGGGGCTGTGAGCTAGCGAGTCCTGCAGATTCAGCTTATTTTTACATTTTCTTCTAACCAAGATGGAATGGTCGGTGCTTTGTAAATAGAAACATTATAATATTGTTACAAAATAGCTCATACTCGTATTCTAAACTGTCGCAACTGTTTGGGAATAATGTTTTGTGTAACCTGTATTCCCAAGTGCCCCAGTTTATATCGCCACCGATTAAAACTAAGAGTCTGAGCTCAAGATGAGAAAAAACAATCCTATATCATCATACCACCCCCATAACACTCGATCGCAAGTCTCTAGAGGAACGGAGGGTTCCAAATGATTGGAAAAGAGCACAGATAGTCCCAGTCTTCAAGAAGGGTCGTCGAGCAGATGCGCAAAACTATAGACCTATATCTCTGACGTCGATCTGTTGTAGAATTTTAGAACATGTTTTTTGCTCGAGTATCATGTCGTTTTTGGAAACCCAGAATCTACTATGTAGGAATCAACATGGATTCCGGAAGCAGCGATCGTGTGAGACCCAACTCGCTTTATTTGTTCATGAGACCCAGAAAATATTAGATACAGGCTCCCAGGTAGATGCTATTTTCCTTGACTTCCGGAAGGCGTTCGATACAGTTTCGCACTTTCGCCTGATAAACAAAGTAAGAGCCTATGGAATATCAGACCAGCTGTGTGGCTGGATTGAAGAGTTTTTAGGAAACAGAACACAGCATGTTGTTATCAATGGAGAGACGTCTACAGACGTTAAAGTAACCTCTGGCGTGCCACAGGGGAGTGTTATGGGACCATTGCTTTTCACAATATATATAAATGACCTAGTAGATAGTGTCGGAAGTTCCATGCGGCTTTTCGCGGATGATGCTGTAGTATACAGAGACGTTGCAGCATTAGAAAATTGTAGCGAAATGCAGGAAGATCTGCAGCGGATAGGCACCTGGTGCAGGGAGTGGCAACTGACCCTTAACATAGACAAATGTAATGTATTGCGAATACATAGAAAGAAGGATCCTTTATTGTATGATTATATGATAGCGGAACAAACACTGGTAGCAGTTACTTCTGTAAAATATCTGGGAGTATGCGTGCGGAACGATTTGAAGTGGAATGATCATATAAAATTAATTGTTGGTAAGGCGGGTACCAGGTTGAGATTCATTGGGAGAGTGCTTAGAAAATGTAGTCCATCAACAAAGGAGGTGGCTTACAAAACACTCGTTCGACCTATACTTGAGTATTGCTCATCAGTGTGGGATCCGTACCAGATCGGTCTGACGGAGGAGATAGAGAAGATCCAAAGAAGAGCGGCGCGTTTCGTCACAGGGTTATTTGGTAACCGTGATAGCGTTACGGAGATGTTTAATAAACTCAAGTGGCAGACTCTGCAAGAGAGGCGCTCTGCATCGCGGTGTAGCTTGCTCGCCAGGTTTGGAGAGGGTGCGTTTCTGGATGAGGTATCGAATATATTGCTTCCCCCTACTTATACCTCCCGAGGAGATCACGAATGTAAAATTAGAGAGATAAGAGCGCGCACGGAGGCTTTCAGATAGTCGTTCTTCCCCCGAACCATACGCGACTGGAACAGGAAAGGGAGGTAATGACAGTGGCACGTAAAGTGCCCTCCGCCACACACCGTTGGGTGGCTTGCGGAGTATAAATGTAGATGTAGATGTAGATCGTCCGTCTTACACAAGCACGGCCACCTGAATGTCACATCGTGTACTGTATACAACTTTTTCTATTGCTTCACGAACCAATGAAGGTGCTACCTCCGTTCTGAGCTACGTCTCGAATTCGTTCATTTATCAGTGACAGCTACACTGCCATAAGAAACAAGTACTATAACGCCTCTTCACGGATCGTTCTATCACAGTCGTGTCTATCTCGCCTCCAATGGAAGTGGCCTGCAGTAGTTGACAAGTTAGTACCTCTCTCAAACCCACTGCCAGTATGCGTTAAAGGAGACTGCAGCGTCGGCTGTGAATAGCAATGCGTGTTACTCTGCGATGAAATTAAGGACTTTATTAAATCAGCACGGCCACAACAAATCTTAGGTCTCTCTGCCATCCATCCTCCCTTCTTTCCACCTCAGTTACAAGACTGACTGCTGGTTGAATACAGCAGGAACGTTGTCTCTTCAAAGACGTGCTGTACGAGGGTTCAGTTAATTGCCACGTTGCTTCACCTTTGTGAATTTATGAAAGAAGTAAGATGACCGTCCCAAAACTCTGGCAACGAAACTCTGGTAACAGAGTAAAAGAAAAATAGGGACCTAACATCACGCTCAATTAAAACTTTCTTAATTGAAGACTCTATCGTAATGAAACAAATGTTTCCTCAGATGATGAAAACATTCAGAGCTATGGAAACGGAAAACAGTTCTTGTTACCGACTCTTTACCACAGGTCCCACACGCAGTAATTTCCGCGAGCAGCAAATTAAGTTCATTCTTGCAGTGGTGACATCATAGACATAGATCTGGTATAATACCCTCCTGTTGGAGAAAATGTAACCTTTTGCATAGATGCTCACGTACTCTGATGTTTACACCTACAAAACGATGCTATAAAGCAGTAGAATCTAATTATTTATTAAGCGTAGGTAGCAAGCAGTAAAGGAAACAAAAGAAAAATTCGGAGTAGGCATTAAAATCCATGGAGGAGAAATAAAAACTTTGAGGTTCGCTGATGACATTGTAATTCTGTCAGAGACAGGAAAGGACTTGGAAGAGCAGTTGAACGGAATGGACAGTGTCTTGAAAGGAGGATATAAAATGAACATCAACAAAAGCAAAACGAGGATAATGGAATGTAGTCGAATTAAGTCGGGTGATGCTAAGGGAATTAGATTAGGAGATGAGACACTTAAAGTAGTAAAGGAGTGTTGCTATTTGGAGAGCAAAATAACTGATGATGGTCGAAGTAGAAAGGATATAAAATGTAGACTGGCAATGGCAAGGAAACCGTTTCTGAAGAAGAGAAATTTGTTAACATCGAGTATAGATTTAAGTGTCAGGAAGTCGTTTCTGAAAGTATTTGTATGGAGCGTAGCCATGTAGGGAAGTGAAACATGGACGATAAATAGTTTGGACAAGAGGAAAATAGAAGCTTTTGAAATGTAGTGCTACAGAAGAATGCTGAAGATTAGATGGGTAAATCACATAACTAATAAGGAGGTATTGAATAGAATTGGGGAGAAGAGGAGTTTGTGGCACAACTTGACAAGAAGAAGGGACCGGTTGGTAGGACATGTTCTGAGGCATCAAGGGATCACAAATTTAGCATTGGAGGGCAGCGTGGAGGGTAAAAATCGTAGAGGGAGACCAAGAGATGAATACACTAAACAGATTCAGAAGGATGTAGGCTGCAGTAGGTACTGGGAGATGAAGGAGGTTGCACAGGATAGAGTGCATGGAGAGCTGCATCAAACCAGTCTCAGGACTGAAGACCACAACAACAACAACAGGGCTATTATTTTATTATTATTTATTAATAGATTTCTTTTAGGAAATACGATAGACGTAGAGGAGTTTTATGATCTTCTCCACTATTTTAGGAGGAGCATTTTATTCATGCGTCATTAGCGGGAGAACAGGTATTTAAAAAAGAAAACATCAAAGAAAATAAATTAGTAACGCCTTCATAAAGCAAAAAAAAAACTACATAACAAAATTTTTACTATTGATAGGTTTAGAGCACTCTAAGCAGCAAGTAACTACAATACGTTCTATATAATACGTAATATATAGTACCCTCCCTGCTACAATCCACGGCCTCGAAATCACTGTAACGCCATATGAGACACGCCGTTGTGCACCCACCCTCACCGCCAGACAAAGAAAGAAAATATTAATAATCAGAAATCATGCTATGTCATTTAGGAATATTTAGTAACAGAAAACCAACGGTTCGAGATCTTTTAATTAACAGTTGCGGTTTAACCCGTCAATAAAAATTCCGAAAGAAAAGGGACTTTATTATAGCTTTAGCAATGAGAAACTGAAATCTAGAAACGGAGTTCGACTGCGATCATTTTCAAAGTATTTGTTAATTTTCTCTAAATGGTGGCAACCGTTAAAAATTCCGCAAGTTTTCCTCCTCCTACATGGGGGCATAGGAACACAGTGAGGATCACTTTTCCGACCGTTGTGACTGAGTCAGAATGTGAAACTTCTGTCGGCAAAAGACATAGTTAGTTCCCTACATAACAGCAGGTAAGCTATGGACCTTGCCGGTTCAACGGCCCTCTTTTCCTGGGGTCAGAAGCTCGCTAGAGTTTGGCGCTTACGGTATCATAAAAGATGGAACCGCCGCCGCTCCAGCTCATTCTGTTGCAACCTCGATTCCAAATAGTAGATGCAGCTTCGACTCCGTCGCTGATTCAACTTTGCTAAACGCTCTTACAGCTGTGCAGTTAGTGAGAGTTTAATTTAAACGGAACTCTTGATTCTCCCTCACGTACGCATTCTGTGTCGTTCGGACGATGACCGCCACTATCTCACGCTACGGCCACAGACCGACGGCGCCAACCGTGCGCTAAGATACCACTGTGACCTCCAGTTTGGCATCTGGATTGGTACCTTTAGATTCAAGAGTCTCTCCCTATTTGAAGATAATTCTCTCCAACGCTCTCCAGCTGACACAACCCTGCTATTTCTATATCTCAAGTAAATATAGGAGAGACGTTCAATAAGGAACGCGAGGTTGAAAGGAGGTTGATTTTACTCAGGATTTCAATACACGATACTGTTCCTCACTCTTCTGGTTACAAAATCCTGTTTTTCAACATAGTCTTCGTTCACTGCGAAGGCCTTACGCCGCCTTACTGGGAGGGTCTGTGTGCTCGCATCGTATCATTTTACTGATCGATGTCAGAGCCAACGTCTTCTGCATCGGTAACCTCCCCATCATCCATATACTGCTGCCCACGAAGTGAATCCTTCCTTGGGCCAAACAGATCAAAGTCGCAAGATGCAAGATACGGGCTGTAGGGTGGATGAGGAAGAACAATCCAGTGAAGTTTTGTGAGTTTCTCTCGAGGGCGCAAACTAGTGTGAAACCTTGCGTTGACATTAAGAAGGAAAAGTTCGTATGCATTTTTATGGCGACGAACACGCGGAAGTCCTTTCTTCAATTTCCTGAAGTTATCGCAGTACACTTCAGAGTTTATTCGTGGACCATCAGGGAGGTGATCAAACAGAGTAACCCCTTCAGAGTCCCAGAAGACTGTCGCCGTGACTTCCCGGTTGATGGTGCGGCTTTGAACTTTTTCTTCGGAGGAGAAGTGATGTGGCCCCACTCCATGGATTGTCGTTTAGTTCCCGGTTCGAAGTGATGAACCCATGTTTCATCGCCTAAGACGATGTTCGAAAAAAAATTGTCACGATCAGCTTCGTAACGTAGAATAAATTCCACACAGATGGCCTTTCGTTGCTCTTTATGGTCTATCAGGCGGCGAGTAACCAAGAGCGCACACACCTTTGAGAACCCGACCTGGTGGACGAGTGTGTGACCAATACCAACAGAGATGTTCGGTTGAGCAGCGAGATATTTGATTGTGATCCTTCGATCACCTCGAGTGAGAGTGTCCGCACGTTCCAACACTGCAGGAGTCACAGCTGTGTGCGGCCAGCCGACATGCGGGAGATCGGACAGGTTTGTTGCTTTTGTTGATCACCAGGTCTGCGTAGACATTCTGCAAATGCTTATGAATAACTGCGATGCTCTGGTTTTCCGCCAAAAGAAACTCAATGACAGCTCTCTGCTTGGAACACACCTCCGCTACAGACGCATTTTTGAAGGATACGTATTGCGCCGCCACCTATCGGAACTTCATGAAAGTATAGGGGCTGAAGAGGGAATAAAAATAGTTCAAATGGCTCTTAGCACTATGGGACTTAACATCTGTGGTGGCCGGCCGGAGTGGCCGTGCGGTTCTAGGCGCTACAGTCTGGAGCCGAGCGACCGCTACGGTCGCAGGTTCGAATCCTGCCTTGGGCATGGATGTGTGTGATGTCCTTGGGTTAGTTAGGTTTAATTAGTTCTAAGTTCTAGGCGACTGATGACCTCAGAAGTTAAGTCGCATAGTGCTCAGAGCCATTTGAACCACATCTGTGGTCATCAGTCCCCTAGAACTTAGAACTACTTAAACCTAACTAACCTAAGGACATCACACACATCCATGCCCGAGGCAGGATTCGAACCTGCAACCGTTGCGGTCACACGCTTCCGAGGTAGGATTCGAACCTGCGACCGTAGCGGTCACGCGGTTCCAGACTGAAGCGCCTAGAACCGCACGGCCACACGAAGATGGAATAATCCACGATGTTCCACAACATATTACGCATTTCTCAACCAGAATTGGACGAGAAAAAATTGTGTTGCATTAGTTATTGAACGCCTCTCGTACATAGAATTCTGTAGCTTCACTCCACATTAGCTAAGTTTTCTACTCATGTACCCTCGTTTTAGTAATTCTTACCGTTAGTGAAGGCTGTCCTCGGCTTAATACGATGAATCTATTATCTCCATTTTATTAAGCCTGCTATTTTTTAATCATGTAGCCTCTGTAACACCAACATCTCCGACGTCTTACACCTTCGGTGACTGAATAGATAATCGTTATAAGAATCCTGACGGCCTGTTGATATTTACTGTACATCCTCTGCGGACTAGAACAGTTTGCTTTCATATTAGCAGCCTGAGCAGGAAGCGCTGTTAACAGCCACTGAGGGAGGCCAGCAAAACACGACATGACATCTATTAAGGGTAAAAAACCTATGCCAAGTTCCGTGAGAGAAATCAGGAATGTTAACTGATAGGATACGACCTTAAGGACTTGTTGCTCTTTCAGTGTGGTGCTCTGCTCTGCCAGTGTTACTGTTTTGACATATGCTTCTACCTGACATGTCGTACAATGCAAGTCTTACATGTGTCTACTGGATGAGGCTACTGCTGTTCGTTCGAGGCTTAGATGGCCTCGCTGGATCCCTCGCGAGCAATACCTTAAATTCCTTTCACTCGGATAAGGATTATCATGTGACTCTCCACACAAACAAAAAGTAGCTTTGTGTCACGTCTTTGGCCCAGTTTTCCTAGGCTGTTGACTTTTACCACACGATTTGCTTCAGAGGCGACATGAAAGACTAGGAAGCAATGATTGATCCAGTTCTCTTCGTATATTCCTATATCTGTCGTGTCTATCTATCTATCTATCTGTCTGTCTGTTCGTTGATAATTTTGTAGAATGATCAGGTAGCCCATCGGCTCACAAATTCGCTACATTTGTCGCTAGTTGGCTCTATTTTTACATTCGAATCGTCCTATGACTGAAACGTTTCACATTAAAACAGCTCAGGGAGAAAGTTATTATAGTCTGTGTCTCACTGTGTGTTCCTTGTAAGTACTGGTGGACAGCAGGAGTGTTCACCTTCTCGGACCATTCTTCAACCTGAACTTCGGTTTAGTTCCGTCGACCGATGTTTATGTGGAAAAGCAGGCGAAAGCAGACTGTGCATGCTGTCGTGGTCCTCACATAATCACTACACCCATCACCCTTTCTTTCGAAAAAATGTCATCGCCAAATAAGCTCCATATCACAACAGAAATCATCTTAAAATTCACGACTATCGTTAAGAAAGTACAGCGTACTTAATATTGTTGACTAGAGGTCAAAGAACTGAACAGTTTTTGTGAGGAAAAACAATCAAAACAATCTTTTTGGCGCAGACAGGTGTAACCAACGTGTAAGGAAAAAGAAACAAATTATTTAAGATAGTTCATGTGCTTTAAAATCTATTTATTTATTTCGTAGTGCGGAAAAGACTTTTTTTGCATTTACTGTTTTAAATTAACTTATTTTTTGTATTCTAAAATTTAAAAATCATGATTTTTAACTTGTAATTGACCAGATTGTCTATAAACAACCACTATTAATTTTGCTGTTTCGTTTTTCTTCTATCAGATAATAAAAATGTATTTCACCTTGTCGGTTGCACACTTGCATTCCGCCTTCATATTCTCTGGATACCCAGAAATATCTCTTTCGTTGGCAAAGACGGGCATGTTACTCCAATTTCGTCTGTTATTTCATTTCTTTTTGTAGGATATTTATGGTGCACTGCGTCTTTGCTACCACCCCGTAAAATATAATCAAGGAGAACTAAGTCTGGTTTCCGTTTCCCAATCCACCGATGAGGAAAAACATTATTCATGTACGTCTGGTTATCAATGGTCAACGATTCAAGATTTTAGTTTTGAGAGCTCTGTTCTAAGATATGGTATTAATTTCCTACAATTTTGTCACTGAAATTCTGATATTGACCTCATTTCCAAGTGTTTTTCTACACGAGTCCACGCAAATTGTTGCATAATAAAACCCAGAATCCTTCCATGTACAGTAATGGTCGCTGAAATATGCAGACCTTTAGGTCTTAGAAGGCATGTGTAGTTCTAGGAACAATAAGGACACAAAAAGCATAGCACTTCTGCAACACTCTGTTCCAAACACTGAAATATGATCATTAGCTTCAACAGAACGACAGCATTTACGTACGTTATCTTGTACAAAACGTCTCCACTTCATATGTAGAACTGACTTAAGTCGATGTATTCGATCACATACAGTAGTTAAGTTACTAAATATAACAGGCTGGGTTATTAAGGGCGTGCAAGAAATATTAAATTAGTTTTCACTCTCTAAAATTTGTGAAGCGCGGGTACATATCTGCAGAATTTCTACACGCGAATAAGATCCAATCATCTTTTCCGCACCCTTACGAACCCTCTTTATAACCAACCGGAGAAAGAAATTTCGAGTTTTTCTGTTCAAGTATACCTCAAATACAGCTAGCTTTGAAGGTAAGACACTGCAGCCAATGTCAGCACAGGAAAAAACGGACTTCGTTTTAAAGTTAATTAAAACCGATGTATTTGCTCTGGACGGTCCGCAGCGCGGAGCTTTCTTCATTGACGAGCTATTTGGGGGCACAGCTTTTCATCTCGGCCAATGAGGTCGGCTGAAAACTTTCCTGAGAGCTTTCAGCTGCCGTAGATTCATTCTGTGCCTTTATAATTTGGCGACGCCCGAAGTAGGACAACGAAATTAGATGTCAACACCACACGCAACACCTATTAAATTTACACACCTTGCAATTATTGCGACGCTTTTCCAAATATTTGCTGAGAACTACATTAGCAACTTTTCCGGGAAGTAGAATATAATGACGGCAAAGAGTAGAGCGACCGAGGGGACGCAGTGCTAAGATACTCGACTCGATTTGGAAGGACGTTGACTCATATCCCTGTCCAACAATACATTTATAAATTTTCTGTGGTTTCCATAAATCAGTGTGAATGCTGGTATGCTGCCTTTGGAAGGGCAAGGCCGTTTCTTTCCCATCCGTGCCGAAAATGTTGTGACCCCGCTGCAGCGATTTTTAGTTAGTTTTGGGATTTAAGGCATACTTGGTGGTCAGTTTGCATGTGGTTTTGCATAGCGTTTATACATTCGTAGATACATGCTGTCGTGACCGCAGAGTTCTCGCTCTCTTTGAGAATCTATATAATTTACGGCACACAGTTTAACGACGTTTACATGTCTTTTATTAATAAAAATCGATCAGCTCCCTGTATATCTCTTTAAGGATCTATACTTAGTTCGAAGCGAGTGCTCAGTGTTCAGGATTCGGTACAACAACGTTTGCTTTATTCGATATTGCGAATTGCTAAAATATTATTGGAATAATGTAATTAAACATAAGAAATTGAGCATGGCAAAGATCTGTGAACTCATCAATTGACTTACATTGGTGCTGTTATAAAATTATTTTCGTATTAATAACAAAATATGCAAGCGGGAAGATGGCTTGCGAATGGGCTGCCGCCTAGCTCATACCTTATCAGATATTTGCATAAACCACGGAAAGAAAACATTTTCAAATCCAACAGTAACATTAACAGCAAAATCACCCACTGTAAAACATTTGTAAAGTACAAAATCGTTCTCTTGAATGGCACAAGTAATGAAATTTACACTGTCAATATTTCTGAGCAGCATGTATAAAAATATTAAATTAACCGTAGAGCATGAGGTCAGTAACAGCATTAACTTCTTAAATTTCCGCCTCGGTAGCTGCGGGGTCAGCGAAGCAGATTTCTAACCGAAGGGGCTCGGGTTCGGTTCCCGGCCGGGTTGGAGATATTCTCCGCTGGGGAACTGGGATTTGTTTTGTCCTTATCTTCGTGTGGTCCTAATTGAAACTAAAATCGCCTGCATAGCGTCACATGATAAGTCTAAGCCTATGTAACTCCATACCAGGATACGGTTTGACACTAATGAATGATCTGAATCCTCGTCTTTCCAATGTTGAGATGGCTGCATTGACACACCCCAGAATCAATTAATTTTAATGCAAAAAAAATTAGATTTAAAAGTTTACTACGAAAACCATAAACATCATTTTTAGATTTACAGAAAACCGACAACCTCCGTCAGTGGCACACTCTGCCACCCAAACCAGAAACCGAGCGAGGTGGAGCAGTGGTTTACACAATGGGCTCGCATTCGGGAGGACGGCGGTTCATACCCGCGTCCGGCCATCCTGATTTAGGGTTTCCGTGATTTCCCTAAATCGCTTCATGCAAATGCCGGGATGGTTCCTTTGAAATGGCACGGCCGACTTCCTTCCCCCATCCTTCCCTAATCCGATGGGACCGATAAACTCGCTGTTTGGTCCCCTACACCAAAACCAACCGACCACCCAGAACATGAGAGCACATTTTAGCTGGACATTGAACCGCCTACATAAAATTCCACCTGAAGCAATTCAAGAAAAAAGGAACCCAATAGGTTGCAGAAAATCGCCTCTGTAGCCGAGGTCGCTTCCGCACCCATGTGGGATGGCTCTCGACTCGAATGTACGCCGGTTGGGTTGTTTGGGGGAAGAGACCAAACAGCGACGTCATCGGTCTCATCGCATTAGGGAAGGATGGGGAAGGAAGTCGGCCGTGCCCTTTCAAAGGAACCATCCCAGCATTTTCTGGAGCGATTTAGGGAAATCACGGAAAACCTAAATCAGGATGGCCGGACGCGGGATTGAACCGTCGTCCTCCCGAATGCGAGTCCGAATGCACGCCGGTTCCAATCCTAGTGGTGGATGAAATTTGCACTGTGAGTATTTGGCCGGTAAGGGAACGAGAGGCGGCGGCGTGAAGTTTGTGATAGTCAGTCTGTGTGTCACTGTCCTGGATTAAATTCCAAACACCTCAGCAGTGTCTCATGAAGTGAGGGCATGTGAGACTGTTGACGGTGATCAGGCCGTCGGATGGAAACGTTAAGCTCCACGGTCCCCTTAGTGCTATTCGTGAAGTGTGGGCTATGCGGCAACAACGGGTTGTACTCTGCCCCTTCGCTCATCATCATCATCATCATCATCATCATCATCGTCATCAATCATCACACAACACAAACATAAATTTACACTACACACGCATCGATTACACTCACCTAAACTTCACAGATACACACAAAACACCACTCTCAGAAATCCGCAAAGCAAGAGACCAATGAGCTAGCGTGAAGAACACCCTTCACGCCAGGCGGCTGAACCCAACCAATGGGACATCCAGCCAATAATATCATACGACATTTAATTGTAATCGCAAAAATTAAAACAAGATCAGGGGACAAATCTTCATAATATAAACCTATGCAGTCATCAACGAAGACAATATAAAGCAGTAGAAAAATTGTTAAAATGCCTTTTTAGAAAGCTAATCAGTTTCCTAAAAAGCAGTCAACAAGCTAGAAAATGAGGCACGATTTTCGATATAAGTGACGCAAAACTAACTCGGTTCTTAGCTCAGAATTTAAGTTACTTTAGATCATCGTTATGTCTAATTACGGTGAACTAGTGCTTTTTCTTCTGCTGATTTTTACCACAGGGCACCACAATCCCTAAAAGCATTCGCCGCAGTGAAAAACAGCAAAAAAACGCAAGTACAGCGTAAGCTGTACGTAATTTTAAGCGTGAACAGCTGCCTGATGATGAACCTGTTGGTTCGAAGCCGCTCACGGTGATATTAGTTTTGATATATAGCATTATTAACAGTGGCTGGTTGCTGCTTTCACTTTTTTGTCAGAATTAACGTGTACTTTCATTAGACGTAAAGTTATTCCACGATTTTATCGTTCTACGTCACTTACATTGCTGTTATCGAATTTATTATGAAGCCATTCAACAAGGGGGAAATGGATCTGGTATAATATGTACCGTCCCCACTACATGCTACAGAGTGACTCGTGGGACACAGATGTAGAGTTACATGGGTCTCCCTTACTTGTCACCACCGACTTCGTTCCAGTTTCTTGTATATGTAGGTTTTGATGATACAGTGGTTTCTAGACTGTACCATCGATTCTCCTCCGCCGGCCGGTGTGGCCGTGCGGTTCTAGGCGCGTCAGTCTAGAACCGCGTGACCGCTACGGTCGCAGGTTCGAATCCTGCCTCGGGCATGGATGTGTGTGGTGTCCTTAGGTTAGTTAGGTTTAAGTAGTTCTAAGTTCTAGGGGACTGATGACCACAGATGTTGAGTCCCATAGTGCTCAGAGCCATTTGAACCATTTGATTCTCCTCCGCCACGCGATACACGGACAGTAGGTAGTGGTACGTTTCCTAACGTTAATAAAAGATTTTGTAATGTGATACTGTAAAAAATTTATTTTCTTTCTTCATGATAAGAGCGTGGGGCGTGACAGTGAGGGAAGGAACAGTCTTCTGTCATGAGGCAGTCATCATCGCTTGGCTACATTGCCGCTGAATTGACATCCATTTTCCAAAGAAGATATCCTTAAGATACTCACACGAACCTACCTTAATAATGTTAACAAGTAAAATTTGTGACCTGAATTGTAGTGGTCTAAAATACGTATTCAGTTTTTGATCGAATTTGGTCGCGACCAGTTGAAATCTGTTAATATATGCCGTTAATGTTTGAGATGCGGCCCTGCTCAAAAGTGTGTAGCACTTCCGTAATAAAGTTTTCAAAAAATGTACCAAAATATTTTGAAGAATTTGAAATTATAATCTTTCAAAAAATGAACCAAAATATTTTGAAGAATTTGAAATTATAATCGAAGATTAGTTTTATGAGGTATTTACCTGGAAAAAAGTTCTTTTGAACCAAGCGAAGTATTTTCGGAGTTGAAGTGTCATTTAACGCGTATCGCAAGGTTTGATATGAGATAGTAAGATCTCTGGCTTAATGAGATTACGCTCTTGAGGTACTGTTAACTTCATTTCACGATAGTTAAGTGAAAGTGATATTTAGGAGATTTTTCAAAGCTAACCGAACCTTGTATCCCTTCTGGCAAGAAGAAACATGTTACTGCAGAAACAAGCTTTCAAGTGACATAACTAGACACAGATAATATTTGCGACAGAAAACAGCACCACTACAACTGTCGCTGGATGTTATACGAGGGCGTACTGAAAAGTAATCTTTTTAGGTGAAAATTCGTAACCCTTTTAATAAAAACAAGCTTTATACATTTTTATTCATCACGTCTACGTTTTTATGTATCAGCATACTCACCCTGGCGACGAACACATTTCTCGCAACGAGAGACCAGTTTGTTGATTCCGTCATTGTAGATTTTCTGACATTACTGACGAAACCACAACCTCACCTCTGGTTGCACCGCTTCATCATTATGAAACTGAAGTCCTCGAAGGTTTTCCTTAAGTTTTGGCAACAGACGAAAATCGGATGGGGTCATGTCGGTAGTGTATGGAGGATAATCGATGACAGTGAACCCAAGACGTCAGTTTGTTGCAGGTGTGGTTGCGCTCGTGTGTCGTTCGGCATTGTCGTGCAGGAGGAGGCGGTGCTCCATGTGTGGACGAACTCTTTCAGTTCGAAATTCGATTACAGCACTCAGTTTCCCACACGACGGACACAGTTACATTACAAATAGCCATGTCACACGCTACGATTTGGAGCCCTCTAGCGCCTGAAAGGCTACAAATATGTTGATGTGAAGAACAAAGATGTAGAATGTTAACAACGTTTGTTTTATTTAAAAAGCTTCAAGATGTCTCGGAGGCATTGCTTTCCAGCACGCCCTCGTAAATAATGACAAATGTAGTATGAATGTGGAATGTCACTGTACTCTTGAAACGACTATTATAAATAATTGCTTAAAGCCAAAGCATTTCTTAAAATCGATAGTGCATATTAATTGAGTTTATTCTTCGTGAATTGCCGCGCGGGATTAGGCGAGCGGTGTGAGGCGCTGCAGTCATGGACTGTGCGGCTGGTCCCGGCGGAGGTTCGAGTCCTCCCGCGGGCATGGGTGTGTGTGTTTGTCCTTAGGATAATTTAGGCTAAGTAGTGTGTAAGTTTAGGGACTGATGGCCTTAGCAGTTAAGTCCCATAAGATTTCACACACTTCGTGAATTACGAGGGCAGTTCAATAAGTAATGCAACACATTTTTTTCTGAAACAGGGGTTGTTTTATTCAGCATTGAAATACACCAGGTTATTCCCCAATCTTTTAGCTACACAACACTATTTTTCAACGTAATCTCCATTCAATGCTACGGCCTTACGCCACCTTGAAATGAGGGCCTGTATGCCTTCACGGTACCATTCCACTGGTCGATGTCGGAGCCAACGTCGTACTGCATCAATAACTTCTTCATCATCCGCGTAGTGCCTCCCACGGATTGCGTCCTTCATTGGGCCAAACATATGGAAATCCGACGGTGCGAGATTGGGGCTGTAAGGTGCATGAGGAAGAACAGTCCACTGAAGTTTTGTGAGCTCCTCTCGGGTGCGAAGACTTGTGTGAGGTCTTGCGTTGTCATGAAGAAGGAGAAGTTCGTTCAGATTTTTGTGCCTACGAACACACTGAAGTCGTTTCTTCAATTTCTGAAGAGTAGCACAATACACTTCAGAGTTGATCGCTTGACCATGGGGAAGGACATCGAACAGAATAACCCCTTCAGCGTCCCAGAAGACTGTAACCATGACTTTACCGGCTGAGGGTATGGCTTTAAACTTTTTCTTGGTAGGGGAGTGGGTGTGGCGCCACTCCATTGATTGCCGTTTTGTTTCAGGTTCGAAGTGATGAACCCATGTTTCATCGCCTGTAACAATCTTTGACCCCCCCTGCGGGTTCGGGGGTAAGAATAGGCCCGCGGTAGTCCTGCCTGTCGTAAGAGGCGACTAAAAGGAGTCTCAAACGTTTCGGCCTTATGTGATGGTCCCCTCTCGGGTTTGACCTCCATCTATCTAAATTATTCCGAAGAGCGAGCCAATTGGGGAAGGGCACCTTACATGGTGCACTGTATCCTTCGTGCAATTAGACCTATAGCCGTCTTTCTCGTCGTTGCAATGGTGTCCCGCTCGTTTTCGATCTCTTGGGCGATTACCACGCTGCACTCTGCAGTGTTTCTTTTAACTGTGACGACGACCTTGGCCATTTTTGCACCTAAGATCCAGCACGGTAGCCAGTCCGTTGTGGTGGGGTCGCCATGTACCCTCTTGGTTGTAGCCCCCTGACAACACAGGGATCGCTCTACTGATGCCTGCGCCGTTCACTCCCCACGTATGCCAAGGAGTAGATGCCCATCTCCCTGGGGCATCAGGACTCCCGGCAATGGCCATCCTGCCAGGTGGCCTTTGCTGTGGCTGGGTGGCGCCCGTGGGGAGGGCCCTTGGTCGGAGTAGGTGGCATCAGGGCGGATGACCCGCAATGAAGCGTGGTACATCATCTATCGCTGGTGGGCCTCCACCAGCAGTCTCTAAGCGATCGAGGTCTAACCTCAACGGGACGAAATTGGATCAGAGGTCGTTTCCCTCCCTAGCTACTCCTTGGGAGAAACGACTTGCTCAAGAAGGCAGTGGCGAATATTCACCCCGGTACCTTGTGTGTACGCGGGTTGATGGAGAATCGTTCGTGTCGACCAAGCCCCAGTTTTTTGTGGAGCATTTAGAGGACAAGTTCGGGGAGGTGGAGGGCTTGTCCAAGATGCGCTCTGGCTCTGTGCTCATCAAAACGGCATCCTCTGCCCAGTCACGGAGGTTGCTCAATTGTGACAAGTTGGGGAATGTTTCAGTTACCATCACGCCGCATAAGAGTCTCAACATGGTCCAGGGTATTATATTCCATAGGGATCTTCTTCTGCAGTCCGACGATGAATTACGCGCCAACCTCGAGCGACGAGGTGTTCACTTCGTCCGGCGCGTCCATCGGGGTCCGAGGGATAATCAGGTAGCCACCGGTGCCTTCATCTTGGCCTTTGAGGGTGATGTCTTACCCGAAAAGGTTAAGGTGATGGTTTACCGTTGTGATGTGAAACCATATATCCCTCCTCCGATGCGGTGTTTTAAATGCTGGAAGTTCGGGCACATGTCATCTCGCTGTACTTCCAGCATCACGTGTCGGGATTGCGGACGTCCTTCGCATCCTGATACTCCATGTGCTCCGCCTCCCGTCTGTGTTAACTGTGGAGAACACCATTCCCCCTGCTCACCGGACTGTCGGATCTTCCAGAAGGAAAGGAAGATAATGGAATATAAGACCCTGGACCGCCTGACCTACACAGAGGCAAGGCGGAAATATGAGCGGCTACATCCTGTGCCCATGACATCCACCTATGCCGCTGCTGCAACAGCGGTCCGATCCTCTCCCGTGTCGTCACGTACTGTTGCCTCTCAGCTATGTCAAAATGACCCGGCCCCCTTGGTTGTGGGGAGCACTTCGCCCTCTGTTGCTCCATCTACTCCAGGAGCGACACCACCCCAACCATCGGGGACATTCGTCCCCCCTTCCCAGCCGGAGAAGCGTAGGGCTTCTTCGGCTACTCTAGCCAGGAAGGGGTCCCTTGGGGCCCTCCCTTCCCAGGCTTTGCCCAGTGTCAAAGCGGATACCCGCAAAGTTTTGAAGCAACAACCGGTCGCTGGTCATAGGGCTTCACGGTCGTCGTCCGTCCCTGAGACTGACCCAGTGGGGCCCTCCCAGCCAGACCCTCCCAAGGCACAGCGTGCGAAGCCGTTGAAGAAAAAGGCTCCCAAGCATCCTGACATTGCGGTGGCACCTGTCCCACCGCAACCTTCAACCTCTGCGTCTGAGGACGAGGTGGAGATCCTGGCGTCCGCTGAGGACCTCGATCTCGCCAGTCCCTCCGACGCCATGGAAAGCACTGGCACAGGTGCTCACTTGGAGGCAGCAGGTGACCCAGTGGCGTAATCTGCCTTCCCCGTCCCGTCACGCCTTTCCCAGCAATGGCCAGTACCATCCTCCAGTGGAACTGCAGCGGTTTCTTCCACCATTTAGCTGAGCTCCGCCAACTTATCAGCCGTCATCCTTTCCTTTGCATTGCTCTGCAGGAAACTTGGTTTCCAGCACTGCGAACCCCCGCCCTCCGTGGCTATCGGGGTTATTTTAAGAACCGGGCAGCTTAAGCAAGGGTGTCTGGTGGCGTCTGCATATATGTCCTGAACTCTCTTCACAGCGAGTTTGTGCCTCTACAAACAGCTTTAGAGGCTGTCGCTGTTCGGGTGTGGACGCCCCAGGCCATTACCGTCTGCAGTATTTACCTTCCACCTGATGGTACTGTCGCGCAGCATGTCCTGGCTGCTCTGATAGCACAACTGCCGCCACCTTTTTTGCTGCTGGGCGATTTCAATGCCCACAACCCTCTATGGGGTGGGACCGTCTCCGATGATCGTGGTCGGGCCGTGGAGCATGTGTTGGCTCAGCTCGACCTTAGCCTCTTAAACACCGGTGCTCCCACGCATTTCAGTGTGGCCCATGGCTCGTTCTCGGCCATCGATCTCTCTATTTGCAGCCCTGGACTTGTCCCATCCCTCCACTGGAGGGTGCATCCTGACCTATGTGGTAGTGACCATTTTCCCATTTATTTGTCACTGCCACAGTGTCATTCTTCTGGGCGCTTGCCCTGCTGGGCTTTCCACAGGGCTGACTGGCCGGCTTTTACTTCCGCTGTAACCATAGCGTCTCCCCCACAGGGTGACATTGACGAGGTGGTCTGTGTTTTAACCACGTCCATCATTTCAGCGGCCGAGGCTACCATCCCCCGTTCCTCTGGACTCCCTCGGCGGAAGGCTGTCCCCTGGTGGTCGCCGGAGATTGCTGAGGCTATTCGCGACCGTAGGCGGGCTCTCCAGCGTCATAGGCGGCACCCGTCTCTGGAGACCCTCATCGCCTTTAAGAGGCTCCGTGCCTTCGCCCGTCGACTTATTGCACGGCGTAAGCAGGAGTGCTGGGAGAGGTACGTCTCCTCCCTGGGCTCCCGTGCCTCCTCCTCGCACGTGTGGTCCCGGATCCGGCGGATTTATGGCTCCCAGACCCCTGTGGGTGTCCCTGGGCTCTCCTTGGACGGCGCTGTCTGCACGGACGCTGCCGCCATTGCTGAACGGCTCGCCGCGCACTTTGCTCAGAGCTCTGCGACTGCATCCTATCCCCCCGCCTTTCGCTCTCTAAAGGAGCGAGCCGAGCGGACGCCGTTCTCATTCCACACGCGTCATTATGAAACATACAATGCTCCTTTCAGCGAGAGGGAACTCCTCGCTGCCCTCGCCGATTGCCCTGATACAGCACCAGGACCGGACTGCATCCACGCGCAGATGCTGAAGCATCTCTCCAGGGATTGCCAGAGACACATCCTCACCATCTTTAACCGCATTTGGAGCGAGGGCGTGTTCCCGTCGCAATGGCGAGAGGGTCTTATTGTCCCCATCGTGAAGCCCGGTGCGGACCCACTGGCGGTGGACAGCTATCGTCCCATTACCCTCACCAACGTTTTGTGCAAATTGCTCGAACGTCTGGTGGGGCGACGTTTGTGTTGGGTCCTTGAGTCGCGCGGTCTCCTCGCTCCATCTCAGGGTGGCTTCCGTCGGGGCCGGTCTGCAGTGGACAATTTGGTGCGGCTGGAATCTGCTGTCCGTACGGCTTTTGCCCGACGTCAGCACCTTGTTGCTGTATTTTTCGATCTGCGGAAGGCGTATGACACCACATGGAGGCATCACATCCTCGCCACGTTGCATGGGTGGGGTCTTCGTGGTCAGCTCCCGGCTTTTCTTCAAAGCTTTTTATTGCGCCGCTCTTTCCGGGTGCAAGTCGGTGCCACCTCTAGTTCCTCTTATATACAGGAAAATGGGGTCCCGCAGGGCTCGGTGTTGAGCGTCTCGTTATTTCTGGTGGCCATTAATGGTCTGGCTGCAGCAGTGGGGTCGTCGGTGTCTCCTTCTTTGTATGCCGACGACTTCTGCATCTCCTTTAGCTCCACGACTACGGGAGTTGCCGAACGCAGGCTGCAAGTCGCCGTTCGCAAGGCAGCATCATGGGCTCTGACTCATGGTTTTCAGTTCTCTGCTGCCAAGACTCGGGTTATGCACTTCTGCAGGCGTCGGACGGTCCACCCTCATCCTGCCCTTTACCTCGACGGCCACCTGCTTGAAGTGGTGGACACTTGCCGCTTCTTGGGACTCGTGTTTGATGCCCGGCTCACATGGGTTCCTCATATTACTCAGCTGAAGCAAAAATGCTGGCGGCACCTCAACGCCCTCCGCTGCCTTAGCCACACGTCTTGGGGTGCGGATCGCTACACGCTGCTGCGATTGTACAGAGCCCTTGTGCAGTCGCGGCTTGATTATGGGAGCCTGGCCTATGGGTCTGCATCACCCTCAGTGTTGAAGTTGTTAGACCCCATACACCACTGTGGGGTCCGGCTTGCAACTGGCGCTTTTCGTACGAGCCCCGTGGATAATCTACTGGTGGAGGCCGGGGTTCCCCCACTGCGGTTTCGCCGCCATCGACTGCTCGCCGACTATGCTGTCCACGTGCATTGCTCGCCAGGCCATCCCAATCGTCGCCTGCTTTTCCCTGCCATGGTCCTCCATCTGCCCGAACGGCGACCTAGGTCTGGGCTTTCCGTAGCTGTCCGTGTCCAGTCCCTGCTGTCAGAACTGGGGTCATTCCCTCTTCTGCCTCACTTCCGGGTCCGTACACCTACGCCTCCCTGGTGTTTGTCCTGGCCGTCTGTCCGTCTGGATTTGGCACAGGGCACTAAGGACTCGGTTCCGCCTGTGGCCCTCCGTCGCCGTTTTCTTGCGCTCCTCGAATCATTTCCGGGCTGTGAGCCTGTCTACACTGATGGTTCCCTGGTTGATGGTCGCACTGCCTACGCCTTTGCTCACTCTGACCATGTTGAGCAACGCTCCTTGCCGGCTGGCTGCAGTATTTTTACTGCAGAGCTGGTGGCCATCTTGCGCGCTCTTGAGCACATGCGTTTCTGCTCAGGTAGGTCCGTTGTCATCTGCAGTGACTACCTGAGCAGCCTTCAGGCCATCGACCGCTGCTATCCCTCCTCTCCTCTGGTGTCCTCCATTCAGGAGGCTGTTTCCGCCATTGCCCGTTCTGGTGGTTCAGTGGTCCTGGTTTGGACGCCCGGTCATGTTGGCATCCCAGGGAACGAACGTGTAGATAGGCTGGCCAAAGGGGCGATAGACGCCCCAGCTTTGGAGATCGGCCTTACGGCTCGCGACCAGCAGCTGGTGTTGCGCCGTAAGGTACTTGGGATGTGGGCTGCTGAGTGGCGTGGCATGACAGCCCCGAATAAACTGCGGGCTGTCAAGGAGACGACCGATGTGTGGCGTTCCTCCCTGCGGGCTTCTCGCAGGGACTCGGTAGTCCTGTGTCGGCTGCGCATCGGCCATACGTACCTGACGCACGGCCATCTCTTGCGTCAGGAGGATCCCCCCTTGTGTCAGTGTGGGTCCCGGCTGACGGTCGGCCACATTTTGCTGGAGTGTCCTCGACTGCGCACCCTCCGGCAATCTTTTAATCTCCCGGGCACTTTGGCTTTGGTTTTATCTGACGATGCCTCCATGGCTGATGACGTTTTAAATTTTATCCGTGGTAGTCCTTTTTATGGTTCGATTTAGGGAGGTCCTGCGCCTTTCCCTTTCTGTGTCTTTTGTCCTCGTGTCTGTTGCTGTTCTGGTAGGCCGTGAGATGGTTGACTCTTTCCCTTTTTTGTCTCGTGGTCCGTCAACCAGTCTCCGGCCCTCTTCCTTTCTTCTGTTTCTTTCTGTCTGGTGTTCCTCTGTCCTGTTCTTGTCTGTAGTGTTCGTTGCTGCATTTGTGTTCTTTTAGCGCCTGGGGGGACGTCTCCTCCCCTTTGGTTTTTATCTGCTCCATAGATTTCCGGCTCGCCTGATTTTGGAATGGGGGACTGATGACCTTCGCTGTTTAGTCCCCCTTAAACATCCAACAACCACCACCAATCTTTGACAAGAAATTGTCACCCTCAGCCACATGACGAGCAAGCAATTCCGCACAGATGGTTCTCCTTTGCTCTTTATGGTGTTCGGTTAGACAACGAGGGACCCAGCGGGAACAAACCTTTGAATATCCCAACTGGTGAACAATTGTGACAGCACTACCAACAGAGATGTCAAGTTGAGCACTGAGTTGTTTGATGGTGATCCGTCGATCATCTCGAACGAGTGTGTTCGCACGCTCCGCCATTGCAGGAGTCACAGCTGTGCACGGCCGGCCCGCACGCGGGAGATCAGACAGTCTTGCTTAACCTTGCGGCGATGATGACACACGCTTTGCCCAACGACTCAACGTGCTTTTGTCCACTGCCAGATCACCGTAGACATTCTGCAAGCGCCTATGAATATCTGAGATGCCCTGGTTTTCCGCCAAAAGAAACTCGATCACTGCCCGTTGTTTGCAACGCACATCCGTTACAGACGCCATTTTAACAGCTCCGTACAGCGCTGCCACCTGTCGGAAGTCAATGAAACTATACGAGACGAAGCGGGAATGTTTGAAAATATTCCACAAGAAATTTCCGGCTTTTTCAACCAAAATTGGCCGAGAAAAAAAATGTGTTGCGTTACTTATTGAACTGCCCTCGTAATTACAGACTGTCGGACCAAAGATGAAGACGACTGGAGTGGTAACACCAGATGGCGAAAATTTAGAGAAAACAGCATTTTGGTGCTGCTCGAGCGTGGCATGAGCCATTTATGTTTGCATAGTTTCGAGGCAGTGACTGGCGCAGTGAAAGGAGTACACAACGGTAATCTGCGGGTCGTGAGAACGAGCCACAGTGTGAAAAGTTTTTTTTTAGTTTTTGCATTAATTACACCGCAGATAAATCGAGATAATGCGCATTGTATTGTGAGAGTATATGATGTGATTAAACCCTATGTGTAGGAGAACAAATTTCTTCTGTTAACTGAATCGTGGGGAAGACAAACCATTACTCAATTATTCGACGAGTTTTTCGAGATGGAGGAGTATTGCCATCGCGCAGCGTTAAACTGATTCTCCTAAAATGCATACCGATAGCGCAACCGTGCGATGTCTGTTTTTACCGTCAGGTAAGGAATTTGATCAGAAATCTTCAAAACTTCTCATATGTCGTCGAGAGAGAAAAATAAATCATATCCCAATGTAGATGAATAGGAAAAACAAACCCGTAATGTTCGAATACAGCATTGGTAGTTCGCTGCTCGACACAGGCGCGTCGATCAAATATCTAGGCGTAACGCAGCAAAGCGATACAAAGTGGAGCGAACATGTATGGATTGAAGTAGGAGAGAAGAATGGTCGACTTCAGTTTAGAATTTTAGGAGAGTGTGGGTCATTTCTAAAGGAGACTACATACAGGACACTAGTGAGATCCATTCTTCAGTACTGCTCGCGTGTTTTTATCCGCACCTGGTCGGATTAACGGAAGATGGTTCAAATGGCTCTGAGCACTCAGGGACTTAACATCTGAGGTCATCAGTCCCCTAGAACTTAGAACTACTTAAACCTACCTAACCTAAGAACGTCACACACATCCATGCCCGAGGCAGTATTCGAACCTGCGACCGTAGCAGCAGCGCGGTTCCGGACTGAAGCGCCTATAATCGCTCGGCCACAACGCTAAACAACAATGTAGCATCTAGTGTCAGATTCCGACAAGTGTTTCCAATGAGAATTAATTGAATAACGTAAGCATATTTGGATAAATTTGTATTGTAACCGCTACTTCTCCCTTCGAAAAGGATGGATTTATCGGATATTGTTGATGGCTCATGTCGTTAATTATATGCTAATCATTTTAAAACCAAATACTATAGAGACCGGAGACTAATTCCGAGGCTGTGCTTTAGAGGTTTGACAACCATACTGCAGTTACTGGATCGAGGTTCACGCAATTTAGTTTCTGCTACCTCATTAGTAACTTTCTGTGATACAGACAATGAAGTGATTGCTTGAAGTTCGAAAGATTACGTACTTTACATGTATTTCAACTAATAATGAAACAAGTATTACGAGAGAGTGCTGAAAAGGGATTCTTCGGAATTTTGTATATGAAAGCTCATAAAGCTTTTGAAATGAAACAAATTTTGCTAACGTAATACACCTTTATTTCTCATGTCGACATATTTGCAGGCATGTGCCGCTAGAGGGCTCCGATTGTAACATGTAACACTGCAGTGTGAACGTAATATGACGATGCGAGAGAAACAGCGTGCTGTAATCGAGTTTCGAGTTGGAAGAGCTCGTTCACGCATGGTGCTCCCGTTCCTTCAGCATGAGAATGCACACCACACACGAACGCTGCGACACCAGCAACAATCAGACGACTTGGATTATATGTCATCGCTCGTCCTCCGTAGAGTCTCGACTTGGCCCCATCTGATTTTCATCTGTTTCCAAACCTTAAACACTGCCTTGGAGGACCTAATTTTGATATTACGAAGCGGTGCAAGGAGAGATGAGGTTGTGGCTCCGTCAACGAAGTCAAAATTCTGCTGTGACAGTACCAACAAACTAGTCTCGCGTCACAAGAAATTTGTTCATCGGTAGAGTGACTAATAAATATGTAGACATGAAGAATAAATATGTAGAATGTTAATAACGTTTTTTTTATTTAAAAAACTTTGATAGTTTTCACATACAAAATTCAGAGGCATTCCTCTAATTTACAACCATTCAGCACATACACTCCTGGAAATGGAAAAAAGAACACATTGACACCGGTGTGTCAGACCCACCATACTTGCTCCGGACACTGCGAGAGGGCTGTACAAGCAATGATCACACGCACGGCACAGCGGACACACCAGGAACCGCGGTGTTGGCCGTCGAATGGCACTAGCTGCGCAGCATTTGTGCACCGCCGCCGTCAGTGTCAGCCAGTTTGCCGTGGCATACGGAGCTCCATCGCAGTATTTAACACTGGTAGCATGCCGCGACAGCGTGGACGTGAACCGTATATGCAGTTGACGGACTTTGAGCGAGGGCGTATAGTGGGCATGCGGGAGGCCGGATGAACGTACCGCCGAATTGCTCAACACGTGGGGCGTGAGGTCTCCACAGTACATCGATGTTGTCGCCAGTGGTTGGCGGAAGGTGCACGTGCCCGTCGACCTGGGACCGGACCGCAGCGACGCACGGATGCACGCCAAGACCGTAGGATCCTACGCAGTGCCGTAGGGGACCGCACCGCCACTTCCCAGCAAATTAGGGACACTGTTGCTCCTGGGGTATCGGCGAGGACCATTCGCAACCGTCTCCATGAAGCTGGGCTACGGTCCCGCACACCGTTAGGCCGTCTTCCGCTCACGCCCCAACATCGTGCAGCCCGCCTCCAGTGGTGTCGCGACAGGCGTGAATGGAGGGACGAATGGAGACGTGTCGTCTTCAGCGATGAGAGTCGCTTCTGCCTTGGTGCCAATGATGGTCGTATGCGTGTTTGGCGCCGTGCAGGTGAGCGCCACAATCAGGACTGCATACGACCGAGGCACACAGGGCCAACACCCGGCATCATGGTGTGGGGAGCGATCTCCTACACTGGCCGTACACCACTGGTGATCGTCGAGGGGACACTGAATAGTGCACGGTACATCCAAACCGTCATCGAACCCATCGTTCTACCATTCCTAGACCGGCAAGGGAACTTGCTGTTCCAACAGGACAATGCACGTCCGCATGTATCCCGTGCCACCCAACGTGCTCTAGAAGGTGTAAGTCAACTACCCTGGCCAGCAAGATCTCCGGATCTGTCCCCCATTGAGCATGTTTGGGACTGGATGAAGCGTCGTCTCACGCGGTCTGCACGTCCAGCACGAACGCTGGTCCAACTGAGGCGCCAGGTGGAAATGGCATGGCAAGCCGTTCCACAGGACTACATCCAGCATCTCTACGATCGTCTCCATGGGAGAATAGCAGCCTGCATTGCTGCGAAAGGTGGATATACACTGTACTAGTGCCGACATTGTGCATGCTCTGTTGCCTGTGTCTATGTGCCTGTGGTTCTGTCAGTGTGATCATGTGATGTATCTGACCCCAGGAATGTGTCAGTAAGGTTTCCCCTTCCTGGGACAATGAATTCACGGTGTTCTTATTTCAATTTCCAGGAGTGTATATAGGAAAAAATATCGTAAAAACGTTTCATCAGACTTCACAACATTACGTCTTCTACGTGAATGACGATAGAACTAGAGGATGAAGTTTAATTTACGAATAGGCATAAATCTTTTTTAATTGTCGAAAGAGCTATGCAATTTTAAAAGCATATGTGTTTTTCTTAGTTGTACATACAACCTTAGTGCAATTTTTACATTTACGACTGGATTTAAGTTTTCATTTACTTTTCACTTACTTTGACTGTTGCTTCCACTGGACGCACGAACATCCAGATCATAGTGAAACCCGCCCCATGCTTTGACGAGGATGTTTGGAGATACTGCATTCACTGCTGTTGTTATACTACCTCTTAGTTCACCCATAGTCTAGAAGGAGAGACACATAGACAAATTCCTCCACAAAGAACCCCCCGCCCCCCCCCCAAAAAAAAGAAAATTTGCAGAGCGATCTGACGACCTCGGAGGCCAGTGGTGTAATGGGAGATGCTGTACGTCTCTTATGACCGAGCCATCGTAGAGGCAGCTTGTTAAAAAATGGTTCAAGTGGCTCTGAGCACTATGGGACTTAACATCTGACGTTATCAGTCCCCTAGAACGTATAACTACTTAAACCTAACTAACCTAAGGACATCACACACATCCATACCAGAGGCAGGATTCGAACCTGCGACCGTAGCAGTCGCGTGGTTCCGGACTGAAGCGCCTAGAACGGCTCGGCCACCGCGGCCGTCGGCAACTTGTTGTTAGCAAATAGTCTTAAATGCTTGTGCCAGTGTGTTAGCGATCCGATCTGTTGAAAAGTGATTTTTGTATGTTCTCGGAACTATCGAAAAAGGTAGATTCCCGCTCTTCGTTGACTGAGATATGAGTGCTGTTTTCTAAATGGAACGTAGCCACAGCACTGAACAACAAACGCCCAGGAAATTTTAAACTCCCATCTTCACGGCCAGAATAAATTAACAAAACTCTGCACGTGGTTTTTATCAGCATCACGATGTGCTTATAGCACATTCGTATAGTACGAAATACAAAGGGCTAGCAGATACGCCAGACAGACACTTTAGAAATGGCAGGCACGAACTTCGACTGTGCACTACGTACAAAACTCTGTTGATTTGCTCTACGTATTGAACGAGCACATGGAGGAAACGTGTGGATTTCACTTTATATAAACAGCGAGTGTATTGAAACTGCTGGTATCATCGTCGAATGCTATGAACTGTAGGAGGTAAAGTGCCGTACTGTTGATAACAATTAGGCCACACCCTGTAGTTAATTTGCACCTGTTGAAGCAGAGAATGCAAAACGCCTTTTCTTGCTGTCTTATCGTCATCTAGACACCACGTACGTTTGGCAGTGAACCAGTGAGTGAGCTACACGCACAACGTAAGCACCTACCCCCAGCCACATGAATCGGCACCTTGCAGCTGGTGTGGAGGTATGCTTTTAGTTCCGATGCGCAAGATAATTTTTCTGTGTTTTACTCGACGAATGGAAAACAAAACTTCTGAAATATCGGTTCACTTTGTAACGTTCTTTAAAAATTATTTCTTTGCGCTATACTGAATGAATGCCTGAACTGAGGAATGGATACATAACTGGAGTTATCGTGTAGCGTGTTGTAACCGCAAGTGGATTGTTTACTCTGTGTTATTGTTAGGAAAAACTTTATACGCATTGATTAGGCAGTGCAAGTCCCGACAGCAGTAAAGAAATACAGTCACTGCAACATTCTTTCAGCCCCTTAGACACGGAATCCCTGTTCAAAACTGATAACTTTGGTCGGTGTGCATATAACAAATAAATTAAATTGACTTGGCTCTAAAGCATCAACGGTGGAAAGCGATATATTATGGTCTCTCACGAAAAAATGTAAATATGCTAGCTACAGGCTCAGCGGTGTGCAGTGCTGGGCGTAATACTTTGAACTTTATATGAAATTCTTTTGGCTGATAAATGAAAACATTTAAGAAAAATCTAACGTCTTGGAAAAACACATGACCTAAAGAGGGAGGCGGTACTGATTGTGGTGAATTACTAACACTGACTTCTTTTTTTAAATTGTGTTACAAGTTAAGTTTTGCTTTCCAAAACATCTGACAATCGAAATTACTCAGAAAAACTACATCCTTTTTACCAATTGATTCACAAACAATGAAATTTATACAGCAATTATTATCTAACCTCGCTAAAAAAAACCATAAATACAAATCCTCATATTACATCTACCCGTGTTAACAAATCTTAGAAACATTACCAAAGGGAAATGTATTACCAGCCTTTACATCAAATCAGTCTACGTACATTCTGAGGTTACTCAACAATTACAGATTATCAGCCAACTCATCTAGACTAACGCGCTGGCAAAACGAAAGTCATACTTACTTAACATCTGTACCTTGCTTGTGTGAAGAGTTCTGCTTCCACATTCAAACCTCCAACATTATAATCTAACAGTTGGTGGCTTTACAGAGCACTCCACAAACTTTGCATACTCCATCCTCTTCCGCTCAATACTTTCTGTCACCGCTCTCTTATTACAACACTACAATCTCAGACCAGAAGTATCTTTGGCTCTGCTGTCGTGCACAGTCAGCGATCCTCTTTATAAAGCCTATCAGAGGCATACATCATTTATAATATCATAGTTTCATTTTAGTTTGCATTAGTATTACCATCACTTACAGGTGCCACATACAAGTGTACCCCAGTACACTCCTTTCAACTTTATAACAAGAATGTACTCAACTTCATGTACAATCCATTGCCACAGGAATGTTCCTGTTCCGAATATTTACAACTGCCTTTGAATTTGAAGTACCACTTCATAGTGAAAGTTTCACAAAACTCTTCACATGAACTATGCAGACGTAATGTCCACAGCTAAAGTTGAGCATGAGATACAGACATAATGTTCACAGCTAAAGTTGAGCATGAGACATCATATATACTGGTGTCCTACCTAATCGTTGATCACGAACGGGGGGCGATCGTTGCCCTACTCGGCTACACCGGGTGATCAACACATGCTTGGAATGACATGGGGTTGTATCAGAACCAAAAAAATACAAAATTTAAAAAAATGACCGACAGATGGCGCTTCATCTGATCAGAATAGCAATAATCAGCATAACAAAGTAAGACAAAGCAAAGATGATGTTCTTTACACGAAATGCTCAATATGTCCACCATAATTCCTCAACAATAGCTGTAGTCGAGGAATAATGTTGTGAACAGCACCGTAAAGCATGCCCGGAGCTATGGTGAGGCATTGGCGTCGGATGTTGTGTTTCAGCATCCCTAGAGATGTCGGTCGACCACGATACACTTGCGACTTCAGGTAACCTCAAAGCCAATAATCGCACGGACTGAGGTCTGGGGACCTGGGAGGCCAAGCATGACGAAAGTGGCGGCTTAGCACAGGATCATCACCAAACGACGCGCGCAAGAGATCTTTCACGCGTCTAGCAGTATGGGGTGGAGCGCCATCCTGCATAAACATCGTACGTTCCAGCAGGTGTTTATCAGCCAGGCTGGGGATGATGCGATTCTGTAACATATCGTCTTACCTCTCACCCTTCACGGCAGCAGTTACAAAACCAGAATCACGCATTTCCTCGAAGAAAAAGGGCCCGATAACGGTAGATGTGGTAAATCCAACCCATACTGTGACTTTCTCGTCGTGCAATGGAGTTTCCACGACAGTTCTAGGATTTTCGGTAGCCCAAATTCTGTATTTGTGGGCGTTGACAGACCCTCTTGTAAGTAGGCTGTTTATGTTTTCTCTATGTAAGTAGGCTGTTTATGTTTTCTTATTGGCAACGTTACGTAGCGCTCAATATGAAAATCACTGGCTGTGCTGTGTGCAGTCTGTGGCTGCTTTGCATTGTTGTAATACTCGCCATTGTAGTGTTAGGCAGCTGGCTGTGAACAGCGCGTAGCGTTGCGCAGTTGGAGGTGAGCCGCCAGCAGTGGTGGATGTGGGGAGAGAGATGGCGGAGGTTTCTAATTTGTCATGAACTGATATATATATTATGGCTTGTGATGATATTAAGGTAAATACATTGTTTGTTCTCTATTAATATCTTTCATTTGCTAACTATCCCTATCAGTAGTTAGTGCCTTCCACAGTTTGAATCTTTTATTTAGCTGGCAGTAGTGGCGCTCGCTGTATTGCAGTAGCTTGAGCAGCGAAGATTTTTGTGAGGTAAGTGATTTGTGAGAGGTATAGTTTAATGTTTGTCAGGGCCATTCTTTTGTAGGGAATTTTGAAAGTCAGATTGCGTTGCGCTAACAAAATATTGTGTGTCAGTTTAAGCACAGTCCTGTAGAATTGTTCAAAGGGGACGTTTCATATGTCGACCCTTAGCCTAGGATACCTCACTGGAATCTTCTGATTTTTGTTGTAGTTTGTGTAATTAGTGTAGATTTTGTTTATTGGTAGCGCGTAATCATAGAGAGAATTTCCTTTGTAGTTGTAGTTTTTCATTGTTGTACAGTAAAACAGTTGTGGCATGCATGTAGATTTGCACCAAGTATTTCGCAGCTGCGCTTGCAATTAACTAGATATTATTTTCAGTGCTATGTTAATGTGTTCTCTTATTTTTGATCTTCAAATTGTGTTTTTCTGTGTTGTCGCGTGAAATACTGTGACAATAATGGCGTGTGAAAAACGTAATACTAGGCTCCAAAGTAAACTGAGAAATGACAGTGAAAATGAAAGCAGTGTGTTAGCGCCACCGAGTAATGAATTAACTGATGTTCAAAGTAGTAATTTGGTAACTGTTCATAGGGAAATGGAGCAGGCGGCAAACAATGGCGTGGACAGTGAAACAATTAGTGAAGAGGGACGCATTATCGATCGATCGGTCGGCAACAGCTCGCCTCAGGAATCCGAAATGACAGGACACAATTTCGCAAATACTGTAGATTCAGGTTTTGGGTCATCACCGTTTTCTCAAATAAGTCAAGACACATTTTCTGCTTGTCAAAATGTGAATGTTGTCGGTGTAAATGCACTGCCGAAAAGCGTAGAGAAACAGATTCCAGACACTAATACATTATTATTGCAATTAATGCAACAAATGGAACAAAATCAGAGACAAACACAGCAACAGTTAGACACAGTGGAACAAAATCTCAAAAAGTTAGACACAGTGGAACAAAATCTTAAAAAGTTAGACTCATTGGAACAAACACTTGAACAAACACGTGAAGATTTAACTACTGAGTTACATAACATTGAATCGAAATGTCAAAAAGTCTGTAATGACGTAAAAACACAAATTTGTGAGCATTTTCAACCTATTTTTTCGCGGCATGAAAATGCATTACAGAATCACGAAGCAGCCATAAAAGAACTGCAAATTATTGTTCATGAAAATCATGAGACCTTGCAAGCTAAATTTGACTCAGTTGCATCTACCGATTCGGTTACGCAACTTGCAAAAACTCAGGAAAACTTTAAGGACACAGTAGATACTCTGAAACTTGGTTCAGAAAAACACACTGAAGAAATAAGTACACTATCGGAGAAAGTAGCCGAACTTTCGGATCAGGTCACCAACTTATCTACAAAGGTAGATGATGATCTGAATGACACAAGACCCGTAGCCTTCACTGACACAGAAGAGTATGAACAAATAAGAAAATTCAAACAAAATCAGAATCAAATTAATACACAACACCAAAGAGAAATCCGGGAAGTACAAGATCAGCTGACACAGGTAATACAAGAATTACGTATTTCAGAGGATACTCGCGCTCCAACACGGGAAGAGGGACTTAGAAATACGGAAAAGACGCAAAATAATAACACAGGGCATTTCGGAAGTTATGAAAGAAACTGGCAATGTGCACCGAATTTCGATATGGAACGGCCGACACGACCTAACAATGACCGATATGCTACTCGCCGACATGATGATTTTGACTATAAGCTGTTCATTACTACACGTAAATTCAAAACATTTAAGAATTCTGGCAACGACATTCATCCACAAGCATGGCTCCATCAATTCTCTCATTGTTTTCCTCCCAACTGGTCGTTGGAACCCAGATTAGAATTTATGTGTGGCTACTTGGAGAATGAACCAGCTGTAAGAATGCGATCGGTAATTCACGATTGCCACAGTGAAGGAGAGTTTTACCATGCCTTCCTCTCAGCATATTGGTCTCAAGCCACACAAGACCGTGTAAAACATAGCATCATGATGATGAAACACTTTGAACAATCTGAATTTTCCAGTCTTGTCAAATATTTTGAAGACATGTTGCACAAGAATCAGTACCTGTCAAACCCATACAGCCCCTCAGAACTCATCCGCATTTGCTTACTCAAATTGCCTGAACATTTACGACATATTATTTTAGCAGGACGTTGCAAAGATGACATTGAAGCATTTCAGGGTCTGTTACAAGAATTAGAAATTGACACTGACAATCGCGGAACGCGAAACCAGGAACACAACAATTACAGGTCACATCCGTCGCAATTCCGCGATGAAAGAAGTAATAACTGGACACGAAAAGGCTATTCTTACAACGCAAATCGTGACCAAAACAGACACCACCCATATGACAACCGCTGGCAGAGTAATAATAGTTACAGAGAAAGATCGCATTTCCGTAGTAATGACTATGACAGAGATAACCATAGAAACAGACAATATGGAAACCAAAACAATTATTATCAAGGGAGGCAAAATAACTTCAGACGCAACAGTTCGGCGCAGAGTTACGATTCAGGGAGAAATTCTCCACCACATGACCGACAAACAAGAAACTATGTAAACTACCGACAAAACGACAGACGTCAATTTCATCAGAACTGGCGGGATTCTAACAGAGCTGGGCCCTCTCGGCAAGGCGAATTTGTAGAAGTTAGGTCTCCTAATCCCAGTAACGACGCGCGGCAACAAAGAGACAGACAATGACTCGCACCGCAGGCACCCACGTGCGCCAGGTGGCTCAGAGAAAAATAACATAGACGCTAACCTTGAGAAAAATTCCAGTATTCTTTACCAACGTATACCGCATGTCAATTGCATTCAAGTTCAAACTTTGAGTACTATGAAGAGTAAAGGATTGCACCACACTTCACATGTAAAACCGCTTATTGAGAGATAATCTGCTTGTCTTTGCCATAAAACTCTTAACTTCACATTTCTAGTATGCATTGTCAGACTTAGAAACTGTTACCATGCAACAATGTTTAAAGTTAAATATCCAGTCAAGAACCAAGACAACTTATTCAACCAGAAATTACGAATGCATTGTTATTGCGAACAGATGACACAGCGGTTAGTTAATGTGACAGCTACACGATTTTATCACGACGCTACTAATGAGTGACAATTTACAATGTTGCTTTTGCGGTGTATCTGTTTTATATCTGCACAGTTTTTCTGAATTCTTCTGGAAAGTAAAACAGGTTTTAGTAGTAACTTTAGTGGTATAGCTACAATGAGACTGCCTTTTCCATAGCACAACAATACGTTACAGCACAGTACTTTCATTATCACAACAATAAGCGTAATAACTAAGATATCTCTACGCAAAGCATTTCACTTTTGTTTATCATGAGGTAAGTACATTGGCTTCTGCAGAACTTAGCTTTTGGAGGAAAATAACTACGACACTTTCACAGAGATTATCTTACAACAATATGCACATTTAGCGCTACAGGACACGCATTTCAGTGATTAATTTTGTACTTAAAACATTTATTTTTAAAGGTTTTTGAATTAAAAAGAAAGTTTTCAGTGATACATTTCGTTTCATTGCTGTAATCTGTAACACCTGAGGGTATAATTACATTAATCCTCAGGGGGGTACATGCTTACTTTGTGTACCATGTGTTTGGCAAGCACAAGGAACCCTAGCTAATATGGTATTTGCTTATACAACTTTACACATCGGTACCATATTTCTCTAACACACAAATTACTCAGCTATCCGATCATTTAACTGAGAGAGACAAACATTTATTTTTACTATATCAGTGACAGATGTTTACGTAATTATACAGTTGGATAACTTCACACTTATGAAACTGTATTTTGTCTGTACTTTGTAAACTGTTCATATTTTTTCGGAATCATTGTGATACTATGAGAGCTTTGAATGATGTATTTGGTATGAGATCATGATTTTTAAAGTACGTTTGAGGCAGCTGACACTTTTGACATTAGCAGAGAATTATTTTAGGCTTAGAAATTATTGGAGGAAGTTACGACGATTTTGAGATTTGACTGAAGTGTTATGATGTTATTATTACGACGACGATGTGTGTTATGTTGTTGAGGAATGTTTATTATGCTACGTATTTCTCACGATGAAATATTGAAGAAGTGTCGACGAATATGTATATGTATAATGAGGTAAGGAATAATGAGTAGTGTTTAGGGACTCTGATTTATGAAAAGGATGTTGGAAACCAAGAAACGTACTTTAAGAGTTATGAAATGTGTGACTGTATCACAATGCTGACGAATATTCTTTTTTTGGACACTTATATTTATAGGATTTTGTTTCTACAGATTTGCAACGCTAATTCTTGACCTGTGAAATATTGTTAAATAGACTGCCACGGTAGCAGAAACTGCTGTCGTAAATATTTCCGTACGACAGTTAAGTGACCACCTGCACGTAATGCGTCGCGGGCACCCAGCTGTGTCAGACGCCTGGAGAAAAAGCCATTATTGCGAGCCCTTTTCAGCGGCACAGGTAGAAAAAAAAAAAAGGGGACGTGGGACGTGTCAAACACCTGGAGAACAAGCCATTAGGATGTGCCTTTCATCGCTAATGCGACACCCTCGTTACTTGAAAACATATGATTACTCGCACTTTGTGCTAATTACTGAAATGCTTATGAATTGATGGGAAATATTCGTACATCTGCACACCTGATTATGACAAGCGTCTTTCTATGAGAGTTGAGAGAATTTCTACTAACTTATGAAATGTCACATGACTACTGAATGATATTTTTATGCTTTGCTTTTCATAGTTGCTTATTTCATTTGATATCTGGTTTCCAGCTGTGTTGCAGCATTGCTTTTATAAAATGAAATGCATTTGCTAATGTGAACACTTTCTGTCAACAGATCTATTAAATAATTATTTTATGATCCACATTCTTTAAAAAAGGAGCACTTGGAATGGAGAGAACAATAAGAAGGGACTAATACCAGTAACTGCATCTATAATTTTCTTTTCAAGTACTTGGTAATTTCTTTTGTAGAATAAATTGTGATGCATCACTCTAATGTTAAGATGTGACATAGGTATTAGACATGGCCATTTTAGTGTAATATTTTTTCTGCTTGCTCTATGTCATGTTTAGGTATAAGTTGCTGCTGTTTGCCAGGCATAGTGTTATTGAATTTGACTTTTGCTAATTTATACTGTAGCTTGCTTTGCAATTTTCCATTTTTTTCATTGCTGTTTATAATAATTGTTTTACGTGCTGCTGCATTGCCTCATCCCTTAGTTTAGCATCTGAGCTCAGTAGATTTAAGATAGCTTAAGAGGGGGTAGACTATATAAGAAACTAACTATGATGAGAAAATGGTCTGGAAAAAAAAGGGATACTGTACAGTGGAGAAAAACTATTGACAGAGGATGTGAACAGAATACAGAAAGCAGGCTTAGATAGGACCTTTTGGGAATAATGATGAACGAAGGGAGATCTCCATGCCAAATACTGCAGTAAAACGAACCCTGTCCTTTCCTTTTGTGTTATCCCACTATGTGTTTGTGTACCCTTGTTTAGTTGTTTTCTTCCTGTCTCTGTGTAGTTTCATAGAATTTTTTCTTCTTTTAATATTAAGCTACATTCACTATGATGAGGAATACTGTTATCCTCAAATATAATTGGCATTAATAATATGTTATTTACCTTATAAATATGCTTACACATTATTTATTCTGTTTAAATGCTCATGTGTGAAATTGATGTGTCAAAAGTTATTCTGATCTTTTATGTATTTACTAATGTCATAATTCCTGTAACACTGATGTATATGTTATTTCGATTCTTTTGTAAAGCCTGTACTACAAATGTTATCTGTATTGTTATGTTCTTTAATGATGTATTTTGTACCTTTGTTATTGTATTCTTCTGTTATAAAATTGTAATTGTCACCAGTTCATGATATTATTAACTTGTAAGTTACATTTCACTGCACACGTTTCTGTTGGTCATAGTATATGGATAATATGTGAGAAGTAGGGACTGATAGTGTTTGCACATGTGTTAATAATTCAGCAAGGGACTGGATAACAGCATTGCTGGTTCTAAGGACAATTCCAAAAACTTTGTGAGTGCACAAGTGGTGGTTTATGGACTTGCTATGTTCTCCGCAAGACTCTTCGAGGGTGATTGTGCACCTGCACAGTCGCAACAGATGGCTGCTGGCCGTCTCTACAAGGACTCCAGTGGGTCTGCACCTCTGGTGGCCCACCAATACCATTATCTCTACAAGGACTACAGTGGGTCTGCATCTATAATGACCTACCAACGCCATTATTTCTACAAGGACTGCAGTGGGTCTGCACCTCTGGTGGCCCACCAATACCACAATCTCTACCAGGACTCCAGTGGGTCTGCTCTGTGATGACCTACCTACCAATACTCTTCAAAACTTCGACTGACTCTGCTGTGGGTTTGCTCTGTTGTGGACCAATACTTGTCTGCATGTCGAGAGTCAGCACTGTCTTTCCGTTGGAAGGACAACACTACTTCTTCAAGACTGCATGGAAATCCACTACTTCCGTGTGCATTTTCTTTTACTGCTCAGACTTTGAGAAAAAACACTGCTATTCTACTGTTATGTACGATTAGGACTGTCTTTATGGACTGTGAGAAAATTTGAGCTTTTGACCAACATAATATCAATAAGTGTGTGCATTTGATTTCTTTGTTATTGTAATTATGAAAAATTTTTTTCAAATCTGTATTGGCCACTGCCCAATCCAATTTGTAAAAATTTTTGTGGGGAGCATGGGGGCTATGTAAGTAGGCTGTTTATGTTTTCTCTATGTAAGTAGGCTGTTTATGTTTTCTTATTGGCAACGTTACGTAGCGCTCAATATGAAAATCACTGGCTGTGCTGTGTGCAGTCTGTGGCTGCTTTGCATTGTTGTAATACTCGCCATTGTAGTGTTAGGCAGCTGGCTGTGAACAGCGCGTAGCGTTGCGCAGTTGGAGGTGAGCCGCCAGCAGTGGTGGATGTGGGGAGAGAGATGGCGGAGGTTTCTAATTTGTCATGAACTGATATATATATTATGGCTTGTGATGATATTAAGGTAAATACATTGTTTGTTCTCTATTAATATCTTTCATTTGCTAACTATCCCTATCAGTAGTTAGTGCCTTCCACAGTTTGAATCTTTTATTTAGCTGGCAGTAGTGGCGCTCGCTGTATTGCAGTAGCTTGAGCAGCGAAGATTTTTGTGAGGTAAGTGATTTGTGAGAGGTATAGTTTAATGTTTGTCAGGGCCATTCTTTTGTAGGGAATTTTGAAAGTCAGATTGCGTTGCGCTAACAAAATATTGTGTGTCAGGTTAAGCACAGTTATGTAAAACTGTTCAAAGGGGACGTTTCACTCTGAGCGTGAAATGAGCTTCGTCGGTCCACAACACGTTACTCAACCAATCGTCATCTTCCGCCATCTTTTGAAACGCCCACACCGCAAATGCCCTCAGCTTCACTAAATCGCCACGTAACAGTTCATGGCCGGCCGGAGTGGCGCTTCAGTCTGGAACCGCACGACAGCTACGGTCGCAGCTTCGAATCCTGCCTCAGGCATGGATGTGTGTGTCGTCCTTAGGTTAGTTAGGTTTAAGTAGTTCTAAGTTCTAGGGGACTGATGTCCTCAGATGTTAAGTCCCAGAGTGCTTAGAGCCATTTGAACCATTTTTGAACAGTTAATGATGCCGATGGATTTTGTACGGATAGCATCGGAGGGTACGCCTAAGTGCCAACCAAACAGTAATGTATGGAATGCCGGTGCGACGTGCCACTGCACAAGCACTGACTTCCCCGTGCATACCGGTATACGAACCCGCTACAGTCTCCATTTCTTCCTGAACTGTCTCAGCAGCATTACACCTTGTCCTCGGTCGGCCACTACGGGGTCTATCGTCTAAACAACCCGTGGCTTCGAACTTCGAAATCATCCTCGCCACAGCTGCATTTGTCAACGGACCTCTACCCGTTCGAATCCCCTTCCTATGGCGATAGGATCGTAACGCTGAATACAGCTCCACTAAAAGCACCTTTTCAGGTAACGTCAACATGCTGCGACTCTCTCTCTCTCATTACAGCTCCTTTTCTACGCGATTGTCATGCGCAGTCACTGACGTTTTGCTGTCCAGCGCCATCTGTCGGACATTTTGTGAACTTAGTTTTTTTTTTTTGTTCTAATAAAACGCCATGTCATTTCAAGCATATGTGTCAATTTTTACCTCTCTATCTACATTATTCCGTGGTTTATTAAGTTTTCAACTTTATAATGACTTTCGATCACCCGGTATTTCGGCGTCAAATGTACGTTCTGGCTGTGGCTCCGCCAGCGCCTCCGATTCGGCGTTGCGGAATGCAGCGAGGCACCGTAACTTCCGTGGTATCGATGCGAGATGCCGACTTTGTTACGGCACCGCGATCTTTGGACGATACCACATTCATCCCTCCCCCTCCCCTCCTGTAGGGCAGATGCGCGTGACGATGGAGTGGGGCGGATGGTTGGTGAGGGAAGGGGGGGGGGGGGGGGAGGACCCCATGCGGACGCAGATGAGGAGCCAGGGAGGGTAACGACGTCCGATAACGCCTCCCTGCCCACATCCCGGTATTCACTGTGAGAACGATCTGGAACACGGGCCGAAAAACCAGTCGCAGGGTGCACGTCCGCATGCAGAGGCGCAGACGCCGTGGTCGGCTGAACGGCAAATGTATCTTCTGGAGAGGAGTGATTACCTTCTGGGGGCGGGTTCAGGGTGCGGGACGAGTGGCGGCGACAGAAGCGCATCGACGTCAATGGGAACAACACTGGATGGTGCCGGCCGCCGCTGACGAAGAGTTGGAAACGACAGCACGACAGCAGGTGCAGATTTCAGCCGTCACGTTGGGTTCGTGGACCAACATTATGTTGCAGTATCACTGACGTACTCAGAAACGTGCCACAGCTGGTATTGGTGGCGCCGCTAGAGCCGAGCAGAACCTAGGACGACGTGAGGACGTCGTCAGATTGCTTTGGTAATGACTTAGCGCTCCCAAAGCTGTTTCTTTCCTAAAACTTTGTAGAATATTTCATCTTGCTACCCAAACTTTGATGACCTGCCGGAATGAATTGTTTCCGCCGCGGCCGCAGAAGATGCAATAGGGTACGATGTTTACGACCGTGTAAAAATTCAGCTGTTGATTTCGCTTACGTGGCAAGTACCGGTAACACGACAGAGAAAAAAATTTCAATTCTTACTCCCATGTGTAGGAGGAACGGAGTTTTCCCATGTGACTTTTGAATGTTCGAAGGAGCTGCTCAACTTCACCGTTATTAGCCTGTGGATGAAAAGGTGCAGTGGTCACATGGTGTGTACCATTGGTGGCACAAAACTGATGGAATTCGGCTGACGTGAATTGGGGTCCATTGTTCAAGACAATGACATCTGGAAGACATACAAGACAAAAAAAAAAAAATACAAGACGAAGCCGATATCGTACGTGCAATAGTGGTGGATGTCACGGGGACAACGAAAAGAAACTCACTATAAGGTGCCGGCCTGTGTGGCCGAGCGGTTCTAGGCGCTTCAGTCTGGAACCGCGCTGCTGCTACGGTCGCAGGTTCGAATCCTGCCTCGGGCATGGATGTGTGTGCTGTCCTTAGGTTAGTTAGGTTTAAGTAGTTCTAAGGTATAGGGGACTGTTGACCTCAGATGTTAAGACCCATAGTGCTCAGAGCCATTTGAATCATTTTGAACTATAAGATCAACTATCGCGTGTTAAAGAACAGACCCGCGAAATCAATATGAATGCGTTGTCGCGGTGCGGACGAACGTGGCCACGGAAAAAAGCGTTGCGGCGAGTCTGACTGCTGTTTCGCACAAACTTTGCAGAGAGATGTCATTTGCTCAATTTGAGCGTTTGTTCCCTGCCAAGTACAATGACATCTGGCATGTTGTTTGTGCCGACTACATCCCAATGACCTTGGTGCTATGAAGACAAAACTTACCACTGTAGTGAATGAGGAATCACAAACCGCGCACCGTCGTCCTCTGAATGCAACGGCAGAACACCTGATCGCGAAGGAAGCCGCATGACGATGCGAAAAGCAACGACGCGCCACAGGGTGGGGGATGTCTTAAACTGTGTAGCCACCAATGGCGCACGTATTGCAGAACAACCTACAGAGCTGCGTCGGAAACAGTTGGAGCGGCCACAGGCCAAAAATTCAGAGGAAAATTTTGAAGACTTTCAAAATTCTGAGAATCGACTTGTAAACGTAATTTCTCGGATCAATCGAACGCCATGTCAGTATCGACCGCTAAGCGCGTCAACAAGTTTGCGTTCGGATGTTGGACAATGGGCCTGTACAAGAAGTCATACGAATAATTAGACAATATCAGAGACCAACGTTGCAATTTTTGCGATGTCTGAGGTGGGCAGGCTTGGCAGGATTCAACAAGGCCGTCAAAGGCCAATGATCTGTCAGCAAACAGAACTTCCGACAAATAGAACTCCCGACCGCACAATTCAAGGGGCTCTAAGCTATGGGACTTAACATCTGAGGTCATCAGTCCCCTAGACTTAGACCTACTTAAACTTAACTAACCTAAGGACAGCACACACATCCATGCGCGAGGCAGGATTCGACCCTGCGACCGTAGCAGCAGCGCAGTTCCGAACTGAAGCGCCTAGAACCGCTCGGCCACAGCGGCCGGCCCGCAAAATTGTTCGTAGCCCTTCATAACACCATAGATAATGGCGAGTGCCTATTTTTCAATCTGACCGTAGATATACAGCGCTTGGTTAAGAGTTTTCGAGGCAGAAACAGTAGGTGTATCAGAAGAACCAAATTAATGGGAAAGCAGTGCTCCAGTCCCGTAGGAGGAATGAATCAAACAACGACAGGTTAACAATGCGTCCTTTAACTGATGAAATGTATTCCGGCAATCTTCGGACGACACAACAGCAAGATTTTTACGGTGCAGACAGTCGAGTGGTGCAGCAATTTGCGAAGCGATACCAATAAATTTGTTACCGTAAGTGAGCTTCCCTATGACTGACTGGAGCTCGTTAATGTTGCGGGGCGCTGGCAAATCTCTAATAGCAGCCAAGTCCAAAGGGCAAGTCAGCATTTGAAGCTGACTGCGGAATGATTCTACTGCCTCCGACATACAATTCACGTAAGGACCACCAAGACAGGATAAGAGAAAATAGGGCTTGTATGGAGGCATACAAACAGTCGTTTTTCTCTAGCTCTGTTTGCCAGTGGAGCAGGAAAGGAAATGACCACGCACCCAAGAGCGTCATATAATAGGGAGCTTCATCCACTCAGCATTCGACTCACAAAATTGGTGATCTCTCTGGAAAACAAATCCTCATTCCTCGTGCAGAGTTGCAAATACGCACAGTCGGGGTGGATGCGCGACTCATTGTTGTCTCAAAACATGCTACAAAAGTTCTCCCAGAAACAATTTAGAATTTTGAATAGATCAGTCCAAAACTGAAGTGTTTGATATCGTGATATCAGTCCTACGGTAATGTTAATGGGAGCGTAGTGACGTTTATGCAGGGGGTAGAGAGAGAGAGAGAGAGAGAGATAGAGAGAGAGAGAGACGAAACTTCAGAATACTAGGAAGTGGAACACTGCCATACACTAGAAGTCTAACAGCAGCCAAAGGTCGATCTGCACTCGTGTTCGATAATACTCACAGCATTACATCCCATTGCCAGTAGAGGGACAGTGTGTGTTCAGGTGATAATCCCTGACGTCAGCACTTTTTTGGCGTCAGCAATCGTTTAGTTGCTGACAACAGCATCAGCTCATTTTCTGGCATTGCATGGCGCCAGCATCCAGCCATTGGGCGATGACATTCTATGCAGAATTACCTTCCTTCTCTCCTGTGGTAGTAACTATTTTATGCCCGTGTATACACCACACATGCATCGTGATGTGAGCTCATTGCTTGCTACTTTGTCTTTCAGACACACAGCGGCTATTGGAGGGTGTCTAACAGCCATGCGCTGCCTCATGCTGAGTGATGTCTGTCTAACCTGCTGTCTCTCAGCTATGTTGTAGGACAGCCACAACAGCAACCGCCTATAGCCTGAAGAGCTTCTAATCTAATGCAGGACCAGGACACAGAGGTGTTCCATGAGCCATAGAAGGAGCCTTCTACATCAAATATATCTGGACTGTCAAGGAATCAGGAGGAATATAGGATCACAATGAGTGGGTAATTGACAACCTTGACACCTCACTGTGATTTTGATGTTGTGATTGAGATAGAGTACATACAACAACTTGGTACTAGAGTACAGTATTCGTGGTGTGGATGGAAGCGTCTGTGTAGTACGATAGGGTTCATACAGACGCTGATGGTGTACGACGCTTCGCATACTCTTCTTATTAACATAGCATGTTCAAGGGTGAGATCAAAAAATTGACATGTTGAAACGTCCCCTTAGAAAAATTTCTGAATTACTGTGCTGATAAACCTCTTACATTATTTGCTTTTCAAACAGCTGAGCAAAACTGAACGTACTCAAACAGTCACTAAAGTGACACACAATATTTTTAGCGCAACGCAATCTGACTTTCAAAAATCCCTACAAAAGAATGGCCCTGACTAACATTAACCTATACCTTTCACAAATCACTTACCTCACCAAAAATCTTCGTTACTCGAACTACTGCAATACAGCGAGCACCACTACTGCCAGCTAAATAAAAGATTCAAACTACGGAAGGCACTAGCTACTGATAGGCATAGTTAGCAAATGAAAGATTTTAATAGAGAACAAACATTGTATTTACCTTAATAGTCATAATATATATAGCAGTTCATAACATCCATTCTTACAAATATCAAAACTCCGCCATTTCTCTCCCCACATCCACCACTGCTGGCGGCTCACCTCCAACTGCACAATGCTACACGCTGTTCACATCCAGCTGCCCAACACTACAATGGCAGACAACAATGCAAACTAGCCACAGACTGCACACAGCACAGCCAGTGATATTCATACAGAGCGCTACGTGGCGTTACCAATAAGAAAACCTAAACAGCCTACTTACAATGTATGGAGATGCAGTGTGTGAGTGTGTTTGTGTATATAAATAAATTAAAATGTTTTACAAGGAAAAAAGAGTTCTGTTTTACCTCCATCTCGTGATAACCAACATAGTGAAAAGATTAGGATACTTTGTAAATAATAATACCGATGTATCAAATTAACTTATGGTTCATTATCATTATCATTCATTACATTTTATTCCGTTTTCATTATCAATCATGGGCTGTTACTCCACTGTTTTTGGCAGTTTTCTATCCATTCTAGATTTGTGTTCTGTAGTGAGAGTAAGGGGACGAAACACTCTTTGTACTGCCCTCTGTTAGTATCTACATTATATATTTGACAGAACTCGCTTTTCTGCAAGTCTCGGCCTGTCCCTACGCACATGCATTTCTACGAAATCAGTGACTACTAAGAGGTATTGACTACCACAGAACATGTGGAGATGACGAAATTACATATACACGAAAATCAGTACCGCCGGAATAACATTGTTTGTGGCTATTGTGGTAAAAAGAATATGGTTCTCCTGCTGTGATTGATACAGAGATCGTTCAGCTTCTTGGTAGAACAGTGCAGTATTCTTGGTGTGAATGGCACTTCTGTTGGAGTCAGTGTAGTTCATTAAAGCTGTATGCAGAAAGAACATAGTTAATAAAAATAATGATGCTACCATGATCACATGTCATCCTTGTCAAATGTAACCAGGAGTAAAAAAAGTGATAGCCTGAAATTGATAGAGTTGACTGCCTGACATTAAGATAACGCGATTAGGGGCACTGCCTCCACTAGAAAGAAAGACGAAGTCTTACTACCCAGGAAAGTGTCGATCCATTTAGAATTTAAAAACTTATGAGGCGACATACTGTGTGTGACGCCATAGCATATTCCGCAAAATGATGGTAAATATTAACTTAAGGCACTTTGACTTTACAGTGTGTGTGAATTTTCAAGATATGTTAGTCTTTAGACGAATTGTGTGTGTGACTGAACCTAAAAATGGAAGCCAGTATTACAGTAATTAACGCCTTTTGTATATAGCAGCAAAGTACTGGGTATTTTCTGTAAGCACTTCACAAATACTGAGACTATGTAACACATTTACATTATATATTCGGGTACTGGGGATATGGGTTAGCGAACACGTATGTTTGGGTATTTGTTTGACACACATTAGGCAGTTCTCATTTTTGCTGTCTTGATACACACGCATTTCTATTCAAGCCTCAGTTTCTCTTGACGAACAGCCGGCCGGAGTGGTCGAGCGATTAAAGGCGCTACAATCTGGAACCGCACGACCGCTACGGTCGCAGGTTCGAATCCTGCCTCGGGCATGGATGTGTGTGATGTCCTTAGGTTAGTTAGGTTTAAGTAGTTCTAAGTTCTAGGGGACTTATGACAACAGCAGTTGAGTCCCATAGTGCTCAGAGCCATTTCTCTTGACGAACATTCCGTCTACTGGCGTGTGTAAACCAGCGCCATTGCGCTCATAGCGTCCGCTGAGCGATACCAGACACCTGCAGATATCATTAAACTGCTAGTCCACCCACTGCGCGAGGGACTTGTGTGTGACTGCTTAGTAATAGTTGGCAATATTACTGTTATTAATTGCTTCCGTATCTAGCAGGAAAAATGTTTGCAATTTTTCTGGAAGTTCACCATATACCAGGATTGTCCAGAAAGTAAGTTTCGATCGGTCGCGAAATGGACGCCACAGTGAAAACCCGATGAAGCTCTGCACGGATGTGTTGGGTGGTGTCTCTAGTATGACTGCCGATCGCATCAAGACACTCCTTTCAGTTGTGAACGCACTGTGACCGAGTAAAGGTGCCTAGAGCAACGATGTCTCCCGCCAACTAGGAGGGCCTGCTGAGAGGCTTCGCCTTAATGAAAGCAGCCCTCCTAACACAACTGCCACGCACTTCCTTCTTCATGACAATTCTCAGCCGCACTCTGCAGGGGCAGTGAAGATGCTCCTGCAACCTTTTCGATGGGAAGTGTTCTATCACCCACAACCCAGCCCTAATTGCCTCGTCATGAGTATCATATCTGTTCACAAGAAACGCTGAATACGAACACAATACTTGGGCGCAGGCTATGCGCTATAGACCAGCATAGAGAATTATCCGAAAGCACAGGCGGCTGCCTTCTATGACGATGGTGTTGGAAATTTGGTATAACGCTCTGACAAATGCCTAAGTCGGAGCGGCGACTATGTAGAGAAGTATTTGGCAAACGTAGATAACTATTGCAAATAAAATGTTTCTGATTTTCACTGTTGTTTCCATTTAGCGACCGATCAGAACTTACTTTCTGGACAACACTCGTATATCGAGACTGTAAGGCGAATATGCTACTGCTACACGTCCCCAGATGTGTAAACCAGTGGGAAAGCCTCTTGAAACATACATACTCTTGCAACATATTGAACAGCTACCGTTCGCAACAGCGCAAACAGCAGGCTTGGCTAACATGAATTTCTCGCGGTGCCCTACACATGCTTAGCAGTGAGTCTCTTAACCGTATATCCGTGGAAACAGCAAATTGACAGCAGTTGCGGTAAATTTTCCGGTCCAGATAGCATACCACTTATGTTTCTTTCAAGATATCCTGATGAAATACACTCCTGGAAATGGAAAAAAGAACACATTGACACCGGTGTGTCAGACCCACCATACTTGCTCCGGACACTGCGAGAGGGCTGTACAAGCAATGATCACACGCACGGCACAGCGGACACACCAGGAACCGCGGTGTTGGCCGTCGAATGGCACTAGCTGCGCAGCATTTGTGCACCGCCGCCGTCAGTGTCAACCAGTTTGCCGTGGCATACAGAGCTCCATCGCAGTCTTTAACACTGGTAGCATGCCGCGACAGCGTGGACGTGAACCGTATGTGCAGTTAACGGACTTTGAGCGAGGGCGTATAGTGGGCATGCGGGATGCCGGGTGGACGTACCGCCGAATTGCTCAACACGTGGGGCGTGAGGTCTCCACAGTACATCGATGTTGTCGCCAGTGGTCGGCGGAAGGTGCACGTGCCCGTCGACCTGGGACCGGACCGCAGCGACGCACGGATGCACGCCAAGACCGTAAGATCCTACGCAGTGCCGTAGGGGACCGCACCGCCACTTCCCAGCAAATTAGGGACACTGTTGCTCCTGGGGTATCGGCGAGGACCATTCGCAACCGTCTCCATGAAGCTGGGCTACGGTCCCGCACACCGTTAGGCCGTCTTCCGCTCACGCCCCAACATCGTGCAGCCTGCCTCCAGTGGTGTCGCGACAGGCGTGAATGGAGGGACGAATGGAGACGTGTCGTCTTCAGCGATGAGAGTCGCTTCTGCCTTGGTGTCAATGATGGTCGTATGCGTGTTTGGCGCTGTGCAGGTGAGCGCCACAATCAGGACTGCATACGACCGAGGCACACAGGGCCAACACCCGGCATCATGGTGTGGGGAGCGATCTCCTACACTGGCCGTACACCACTGGTGATCGTCGAGGGGACACTGAATAGTGCACGGTACATCCAAACCGTCATCGAACCCATCGTTCTACCATTCCTAGACCGGCAAGGGAACTTGCTGTTCCAACAGGACAATGCACGTCCGCATGTATCCCGTGCCACTCAACGTGCTCTAGAAGGTGTACGTCAACTACCCTGGCCAGCAAGATCTCCGGATCTGTCCCCCATTGAGCATGTTTGGGACTGGATGAAGCGTCGTCTCACGCGGTCTGCATGTCCAGCACGAACGCTGGTCCAACTGAGGCGCCAGGTGGAAATAGCATGGCAAGCCGTTCCACAGGACTACATCCAGCATCTCTACGATCGTCTCCATGGGAGAATAGCAGCCTGCATTGCTGCGAAAGGTGGATATACACTGTACTAGAGCCGACATTGTGCATGCTCTGTTGCCTGTGTCTATGTGCCTGTGGTTCTGTCAGTGTGATCATGTGATGTATCTGACCCCAGGAATGTGTCAATAAAGTTTCCCCTTCCTGGGACAATGAATTCACGGTGTTCTTATTTCAGTTTCCAGGAGTGTATGTTAATAGTGAATGATCATATACAGCCATTGCCCAATGGATGATCCATAGCTAAAGACTGGAGAACTGTTCACTACACAGGAAAGTATCACTGAATCAGATTTCCAGTAAGAATTAGAACATACACCATGGTCAAACATTATGAAATATCTCGAAGAAAATGACACGTATTCAGAACGTGGTTTTGAAGAGCTGCTGCGACGAGTACCGTACTTTTCCTTCTCTGACGATAAAAATCTCACATTACACATCGTATGATGAAGCTGACGGTACTATAGATTGCATCGTCCAATTTTTTCTGGTGAGTAAATTGCTCAGTAAGGAAACAGTCCTATCTTAAAAACTTCATATGTCTATACAACAGTTTACACTTTGTCTGTACCACGTGATTTAGCACATGCATTAAGACATATAGAATGTATTCGTTTCTCTAAAATACACTGTTACAGACATGGATTTGAAGTATCATCGGAATACAAGTCCAATGTGTTAACAACTGCACATATGCATTGTCACAGACGTGACTTCCGTATGTGAAACTGAAGATAAAAATCAGCAGTCTGTGGAAGGAAACGTCGCTAGACATTTACCACGAAGAAGCATATGCTCACTGTCTCTTTGGAGAGGAAAGGTGCTGTACTAATTCAAATTATTTGCCGAGGTACATAACCAGATACATACCGCGTGATATTTAGGGTTCACACATTGTTGTAAAGATATCCGCTTGACCATCCTCCGAACAGTTGAGATACACCAGAGAGTAAGCAAATTAGATTAACCGCATGTGATAGATGTCAGCGCGTTATTACCGTCCAATCAGATTTTTTTTTAATGTCGCAACAAATCCAGATTATCAGCGACGTAGAAACTGGATTATCGAACCCATTGTGTTAGTGACATGATGAAGCGGATAGAGGTGGGCCCGAAGCTAACATACTTCTGTCTAAGAATTTATATCCATTTTATATCCATTAGGTAGTTGTCTTTTCATATGGCCTTGCTACAACATGCGACGTTTTGTAAACGCCACTAGCGTTTCAGAGTACACCAATGAATGTGGCGTTATTCTACACAACGCCGATGAAGTCTCTAGTGTGTCGATCACATGTAGCATTCCGAGACAGTAGACCACTACATCCCACTGTATACCATTATCACCTTATCACCTTGTAGCTGCTAGCCAGCATCGGTATGTCTAAACCGGACGCACATGCAGTTGTAAACTCGTAGTTCAGTGTCACTGTATTGTGCGTGTGCTGCGTTGCCGCTATAAGCATGTCTTAGAGCAGGGCTTCACAACATACGTGCTCGCGGAGCAAGCTGTGAGTAGCAAGGCGCGAGCACGAGCACGGAGCAGCGCGAGCACGCTACCCCCACTACCGGACCAGAGCGGAGAATGGGGAGAGTCACGTGGGGCACACAACAGCTGCCGCCAGTCAATGTAAATATGCGGCCACCTGCAGGGATATCACTCACGAATTATTATTGCGACAAATGAAACAAATAAAGGAGAATGTACACGTGCCACATAATTTTATTAGCTTAGTGTATGCCTCTACATTCGTATTAATATGTGAACTGTTACACAATAAAAGATGTCACTGAAGTGTGGGATTCTCGGTTATCTTGTACTTTTTGCTCTTTACAATTGCGTCTATGTTCGGAGTAATTGTTCTTGTGCATTGTAGGCGCAGCGTGCGGTTTAAATTTCGATCAGACAATGCGTTTCTCAGGCGCATCTTGTTACATTTCATTGCAGAGAACAGTTGTTCACTAACATACGTGGAACCGAACATTGATATTATTGTAGCCGCCAATTTGTGCAAACGAGGAAATTTATCCTGAGGGAAGTGTCTGTAGAATTCCAAAATGTTTTTCTTGTTCTAAAATTTGTCTCTGTATTCTCTGATTCTCTGTCACACTGGAGGTCAATAATTTCTAGTTGCAGCTCAGGACGAATCTCTTCAATATTCGCTGAATATGGAGAGGAGAACAGTTCAAAATCACTGTCTAGTGCTGTCAGATCTTGAAAGCGTTGATCAAATTCTTCCTTAAGGGCAACTAAACTATGTGAATAACGTTCAAAGTCTTTGTGAACATCTTGCACAGATGATACTTTAGGAAAATGAGCTAGATTTCCTGTTTCCAGTTGACTCACCCAAAGCGTCAATTTCATTTTAAAAGCTTGTGTTCGATCTATGAAATGAGTAATTAGCAGATCTTTACCTTGTAGCGAAATGTTCAAAGCATTCAGATGGCTAGTTAAATCTGCTAAGAACGCGAGATCACATTTCCATGAAGGCTCTTTCAATTCAGGAACACACATGTTATTTATTTCCATGAACATATTTATCCCATCTAATAGGCAAAAAAATCGATTTAATAATTCGCCACGACTAAGCCAGCGGACCTCGCTGTAATAAGGCAGGCTACCATACTGGCTTTCATGCTCTAGAAAGCTTTTAAATTGCCTGTGTTGTAGCCCATGCTTCCTTATATAATTTGTTGTACGAACAACAACACTCATCACATTTTTTAGAGTGATACTCTTTGCACATAAGTTTTCCTGGTGGATGACAAAGTGAACGCCCCTTATTTCATTCGGCACGGTCAGTTTTTGCATTTTCTCCTTCAACACCGCGGTGGTCTAGCGGTTCTAGACGCGCAGTCCGGAACCGCGTGACTGCTACGGTCGCAGGTTCGAATCCTGCCTCGATCATGGATGTGTGTGATGTCCTTAGGTTAGTTAGGTTTAAGTAGTTCTAAGTTCTAGGGGACTGCTGACCTCAGATGTTAAGTCCCATTGTGCTCAGAGCCATTTGAACCATCTCCTTCAACAGCGCAACTAAACCTGACTTTTTCCCTGTCATCGCTAGTGCACCGTCTGTAGACACTGAAACTACAGAATTCCACGACAGTCATATATTTTCAACACTTTCTTCAACACTACTTAAAATATCACCTCCGGTTGTAGTGTTCTTCATGGCTACTACATCGAGGAGCTCCTCCCTCACCTGAAGATCTCTATTAACACCTCTAATAAATATGGCAAGCTGCGCTGTTCCAGTGATATCAACACTTTCGTCCAGAGCTAGACAATACGCCATAAAATCTTTACAGATATTTGCAAGCTGGCTCTGGACGTCGTCTGCCATGTCCTGTATGCGACGCATAATGGTCATGTTAGATAATGGCACAATCCGAAACTGTTCAACTTGAGATGGACTCAAATGTTCCGCTGCAACTACCAAACATACTTTTATTAAATCGCCATAGTGAAGGGGCGCAGGGATTTTGCTAAAAGCAAAGCAATTTTGTAACTCACTCTGAGAGCTGCCTCAGTTGATTTTTCTTCGTCGTCCAGATCTTGTTCGGATAGCTTTCTTTTAAGTTTAATAACTTCCTGTGCACGATCTGGTCCATCACATTTTCCACTTCCGTAGTCTTTCGCGTGGTACAACATATAATGTCGCAAATTAAATTTCCTAAAAGAATTCAGCGTTTTGTGACATACTAAGCATTTTGCAACACCATCTTTTTCTGTAAACAGATACAATTCCTCCCAATGGGGGTTGAACTGCGAAATCATGGTTGGGGTTACACAACGGCGACTTGACATGATTCTTAACCAGCGAAGTGACCGTTAGAGCTGATAGTAGTACTTTAAACGTTACACAGTCGGCGCGAATTCAATAGGCACGCTGCGGCCCAATTCAAACGTGCGCGCGCATTTCCACTCCCTCCCCTCCCTCCCTACTCCACGACCTTGCACCTGCTCGCGAGCACGTGCTTGAGCAGACGCGAGTACTCGCGCTCAAAACCGGCCAGTTGTTAAGCCCTGTCTTAGAGGCTTGACGTTGAGTATTACAGCGAATCTACATCTATAGCTACTTGGTTACTCTGCAATTCACATTTAAGCGTCTGGCAGAGGGTTCATCCAACCATTTCCATACTACTTCTCTACCACTCTACTCTCGAATGGCGCGTGGGAAAAAGGAACACCTAAATTTTTCCGTTCGAGCTCCGATTTCTCTTATTTTATTATGATGATCATTTCTCCCTACGTAGGCGGGCGTCAACAAAATATTTTCGCATTCGGAAGAGAAAGTTGGTGATTGAAATTTCGTACATAGATCTCGCCGCAAACAAAACCTCCTGTGTTTCAGTGACTGCCACCCCAACTCGCGTATCATATCAGTGACACTCTCACCCCCTATTGCGCGATAACACGAAACGAGCTGCCCTTGTTTGCACTTTATCGATGTCCTCCGTCAATCCTACCTGGTGAGGATCCCACACCGCGCAGCAATATTCCAGCAGATGACGGACAAGTGTAATGTAGGCTGTCTCTAAAGAGACACGTCTTCTAAGTGTTGTGCCAACAAAGCGCAGTCTTCGTTTCGCCTTCCTCACAATATTATCTATGTGGTCTTTCCAATTTAAGTTGCTCGTAATTGTAATTCCTAGGTATTTAGTCGAATTGGCTGCCCCTAGATTTGTGCGATTTATCGTATTCCCTAAATTTATCGGATTTCTTTTAGTACCCATGTGGATGACCTCTCACTTTTCTTTGTTTAGTGCCAATTGCCACTTTTCACACCATACAGAAATTCTCTCTAGATAATTTTGTAATTGGAATTGATCGTCTGATGATTTTACTAGACGGTAAATTACAGCTTCATCTGCAAACAATCTAAGGGAGCTGCTCAGATTATCACCTAGATCATTTATGTAAACCAGGAACTGCAGGCCTATTACACTAAGTTGCGGAACGCCAGATATCTTCCAGCAGGAGCTCAAACTACATTTCGTCTATGAGAGTGCTATTTAAAACGAATCAAATCTGTTACTATTCGAGTGACAGGGATACAGTGCATCAAACGGGTGTTCTCATTATGACAGAAAAAGTGTCCTCGAATGTTATCTAATTGTGATGTAGCAACTTCGAATTACGAAGAAAAATATTTTTTACATAGAGTGGCAAAGGTGGAGCTATATTCACTGCAACATTGTTAATAAACATCTTGTTGCATAGATCGACTGACATTATAGCAAGGATCCGACACAGTAAGTTGGATGACCAAAATAAACAACTGCCCGACGCCTGTTACTCGTGTCTTTGAGTGTAGGTCTTTTTAAATCTGATGTAACAAGCGCAGCAGCAGTTACATGTGTGCAACAGAAAATGGACAACTGCTTTCAAGTTGGATATCAATAAATGATTTTTTAAAAGCGCTGTGTATTTATTTATTCACTTCATACTTTTTCCCACCTCCTCACTTTCGAGCTCCGGGTAAGTATTTAACATACATAGCCTACGTTGCTCTTGAAAAATTTGGGGGAAATAAGTTTAGGGACTTCGTCTATCGGAGGCGCCCCACGGCGCCCTGCTACCGTATTCCAATGCGGGCCTCTCTGCATACGGTAAACTGCATGAATCGATGTACACACCTCATGTGGGCATAAACTCTGTTCTCCATGTTCCGCACTGACAGGCCGGAACGCGCACGCTAGTCTACAGGCAGCGAGCGCCAATGGCCAACTGCGGCGCAAAATTACTCGTGCTGCGTCCGGGCGCAGCGCAGCGATCGGCTTTTCAAAACACGCGTAAGCGCGCAGCACGCAATAGCGCGAAAAAAAGGAACTCTGGTACGACGTTTCTAAATGATGAAATATGCGGAATTCACAAGCCGACTGAAGAAAAACACTGGTGGTGTGATTTGAGTTCTTCAAATTACACATTTGCAGGCTGACTGCTTCTGAACCACGAAAAATACCATCGCACAGTCGCACTTTTTTTTTCTTTGTAGAATGTGTGGGGATGATGAAATATTTATTACGAGGTCAGTTGCTCCTCAGGGTCGGCGTTAATCACATCGCGCAGCGTACTTGTTGCAGAAGATTGCTGTTAAAACCACTCCACAAGTATAGACATTTGAATGATAGTTTGCGTTTGATACACGGTTTTGTTTTTATTGTTCATTTTTCTTAAGACCTAAAGAAGATATTTTTTTTATCAGTACACCAACTCTGGCTATTTTCAGTTATTATTACTTTCAAAATCACAACCTTCCCAACGGTTTTCTTAGCTGTTGGTCAGAACAAGGACAAAATCTGGTTAAGAGTCATGACGGCACTGTGGCGAATAATGTATCTCTCCATCTGCTGTAATATAATACCTTCATAGTGACATAGGCTTTGGTTTTCACTCAAAATCCGATTCGACCTGTAGACAGAATGTTCGTTCTTCAGACTTGGTCTTGCAGAAGTACCTAGTCAGTACTTTTAGCTTTTTTCGTAGACATAACACATTAACCATTCTTTTAAGGACTTCAGTAGTTGAAGTGCAAAACTCCACATGCAGATCGGTATTTTACTGTATGCAGACAGGCTCTCCATTGTAATATGACAGAAGCTTGTTGGGGGGCGTTGTTGTAGCTCTAGAGTATATTTACAGATCTTTGACACCTGTAGTTGAACTATACCCGGCGTTATTAAAATACGCAAATGAATGATATCGTTGTCCGTGTTGCTGGGATTGTATACTTGTTACGTTACCGACTTAACAAAGATTGAGTGACATGTCTTAGCAGCTTTTACATGCTGGAATAATTTTTACAACTAGCTGCTTTAGTAACACGGTATTGCAGTTCGTAGTTCATTAAATATTTTATATGAGGAATCACTTAAGATTGTAACGCTGGAATGTTTTATGCTTTCTTTGAATACGTGTTGCGAGGCTCTCTCTGGTTCTTCACCGTCGTGAATGAGTCGTAAGGACCCACCATAATACTTTCTGGTCAGTCATCAGGACAGAGTTATGGACGATAAAGATTATATTAGGACGAAAATACCCAATCAGATTAAAAAAAAACACAGTCACTTAGTCTTATCACATGCGATTAGTCTAATTTGCTTATTCGCTGCTGTATCTCAGATGTACGAAGGATGGTCAAGCAAATTTCTTTGTGATAATATTGCCGGCCTGAGTGGCCGAGCGGTTCTAGGCCCTACAGTCTGGAACCGCGCGCCGGCCGCGGTGGTCTCGCGGTTCTAGACGCGCAGTCCGGAACCGTGCGACTGCTACGGTCGCAGGTTCGAATCCTGCCTCGGGCATGGATGTGTGTGATGTCTTTAGGTTAGTTAGGTTGAAGTAGTTCTAAGTTCTAGGGGACTGATGACCACAGCAGTTGAGTCCCATAGTGCTCAGAGCCATTTGAACCATTTGGAACCGCGCGACCGCTACGGTCGCAGGTTCGAATCCTGCCTCGGGCATGGATGTGTGTGATGTCCTTAGGTTAGTTAGGTTTAAGTAGTTCTAAGTTCTAGGGGACTGATGACCTTAGAAGTTAAGTCCCATAGTGCTCAGAGCCATTTTGTGATAATATTTGGACTCAAAATACCACATGGTTTGCATTTGATTTTGTACTTAGGCCAATAATTTGAATCAGTAGAGCGCCTTTCGCCTCCCAAGGGATGATGACCATATGCTTCTCCGAGTAAATGTCTAGAGAAGTTCCACTCCATAGACTACTCATTTTTCTCGAGTTCACACATGGAATTTATACCTGTGACAATGAAGGAGGTGCATTGGTTAGCACAATGGACTCGCAATCGGGAGAACGATGCATCAGAATCCGTATCTGTAACAACGTTTTTTAGAGAGACGAACACATTCCATTCGCATTAAGGCCTATGTTAAACCACGAATGGCGGAACGGACGAGGTGAAAACTGTCCACTAGGTCTGTGCGCTTACTTAGCAAATAAATCACCAGACAAAATTCCATGATGCAATATATTCTGCTGTCTACTCCTTCGTTCGATGTGTAATGTGAGCTTCTTGCCATCAGAAAAGGAAAATCACAGTACAGTACATTCTGATTGAGTGTCATTTTCTTCGAGACACTTTACAATGTTCAGACACGGTATACGTTCAGAAATCTTACCCCAAATTTGATTCAATGATACATTCGTGTGTACTGAACAACTCTCCTGTCTTTAGCTGTAGAGTGTCTGTGTATAATTTTTAAATATGAACTTATTTCATCAGTGTACCTTGAATGAAACCTATGTGGTATGTGATCTGGACCAGAAAACTTGCCGTAACCGATATAAGTTTGCTGTCTACTTGAAAGTATGGTTAAAAGTCTACTAATAACCAAGTGTAGGGCACCGTGAGAAATCCATGCTGCTTGCGCTGTTGCGAACGGTAGCTGTTCAGTATGTTGTAAGTGTAGGTATGTTTCAAGAAGCTTTCGCACTGGCTTACACATCTAGAGACGTGTAGCAGTGGCTTACTTTCTCTACATTCTCGATATTTGCGATGATCTGAAGAACTTTGCTGCTAGACACGAGAGCCATTAATTACAGTAATATTGCCGACCACATTTAAGCAATCACATACAATTCACCTAGAAGAGTGGGCGAACTAACAGTTAAATTTTAGGTGCAGGGGTCTGCTATCACTGAGCCGAGGCTAGGAGCGCAATAGCCCTAGTTTACACGCGCCGGTAGACGAAATGTCAAGCTGGGGCTTAAATAGAAATGTGTGTGTATCGATACAGCAAAAATGAGAGGTACCTAATATACATGTGTGTCGAACAAATACTCTAACATACGCGATCGCTAATCCACGTTCACAGCACCCGAATAATTAATGTAAATGCGTGTATTTGTGGAGTGCTTAGAGAAAATCTCCATTAGTTTCCTGATAGATACGAAAGGCATTATTTATGCTGATTTTGGCTACACCGTAATGTCAGAGTGCATTGCGTTAATATTCACCACACTTTTGCACAATATGCTATGACGTCAGACACACTATAGCGTCATTGTTTAACTCTAAATTTATCGACTTTCTAGTGGATAGTAAAAGGTCGTCTTTCTTTCTAGAGGAGGCAGTGCCCCTAACCGCGTTATCTTAATGTCAGGCAGCCAATTTTACCAATGTTTGTCTGTTCCATCACCTTTTTACTGCTGGTTACAGTCGACAAGGATAAAATGTGGTCATGTTTATTATTGTTATTATTATTATTATTATTATTTTCGATTATTCGCATTTAAAGAGAGCGTTTCAACTTGAATTCCTTTATGATGATTGTTTATGTTTTTTCAGAGCCCAAATTTTCTTCATGTGTTCACTGTGTTGTTTCTTTCGCTCCGCTGTCCATTTGCATCCTGGTTTCTTCTGTGTTGTGCTGTCAAATTTATGTTTTTTGGTGATGTTCCTGAATTCAATTCTATTTTCTGCATTGTTTACTGTTATGTGTGCTTGTCTGAAGTCCTCTTAAACTTCTTTTATCGCCGGCCGCGGTGGTCGTGCTGTTCTAGGCGCTCCAGTCCGGAGCCGCGCTGCTGCTACGGTCGCAGGTTCGAGTCCTGCCTCGGGCATGGATGTGTGTGATGTCCTTAGGTTAGTTAGGTTTAATTAGTTCTAAGTTCTAGGGGACTGATGACCACAGCAGTTGAGTCCCATAGTGCTCAGAGCCATTTGAAACTTCTTTTATCCATTTTGTTTTTCCCCTGCCTGAGTCGATGACTTTAAGAATTCGCTTTGAAATTCTGTTTTCATTCATACTGTGGATATATCCGTAGAACTGCATTCTTTTTTTCCTTATTGTATCCGTAATCTTGCCTCTGTAATTATATAAATCTGATTTTAGTTTGCCCACCTATTTGTGTTGTTTCAGATGCATACAGTGCCTCCGGAAGTACGACAGTGTTGTAGTGCCTCAATTTTGCGTTAATGGTTATGTACTTTTTGTTATAATACCAGTTCCACGTGAGTTTATGTGCTTTCTGTAGTTTTTTTATTCTTTCCTCATTGGCCTTTAGGTTGATCCTTGATGGCTGGATGATTTCTCCCAGGTACTTAAAATGTGGTATTTGCACGATTTTCCCATGGGTTGTCACAGTAGGCAATTTGTCTTGTGGCACTCTTTCTGTGTACTGGGTTTTCTCTTACGAAATTTGCAGGCCAGTTCTTTGTGCAATTTCCTATAACTTCTCTATGGTGTTAGTGGCTTCTTTTCTATTATTTGTGAGGATTGCAAGGTCATCTGCAAAAGCTAAACACTTCACATTGAATCTATTATCTTTTCAAATGCCAGTTTGGATTCCTTTGACTCCTTTTTCCCACGTCCTGATAATTTTTTCAAGAATGATATTAAAGCGTAATGATGAAAGTCCGTCACCCTGTCGCACTCCAGTTTGGATTTCAAATGGTTCAGAGATATCCCCCATAAATTTAACCTTGGGGACTGTGTCAGTTAATGTTTGCCGAATGATTGCTCTTGTCTTTTTGTCAATGCTGAATTCTTACAGCTTGTTGCAGAGCGCTACTCTGTCTATTAAATCGTAGGTCTTTTTAAAATCTACAAAAATGACCACTGTGTTTCGGGTGATTCTCATCTGGAGAATCATTTTCAGATTCCAGATCTGTTCTATGCATGATCGTCCCTTGCGAAAACCATCCTGGTATTCTCCTATTTGTGGGTCAGCTTGTTCTTCTAATCTATTCATGAGAACTTTTGATAAGATTTTAAATGTGACCGGCATTAGTGAGATACCCCTGTAATTATTTGGTTCAGTTTTGTCCCCTTTTTTGTGGAGTGGATGGATGAGTGCGCATTTCCTTTCAGAAGGGATCTGTTCTGTTTCCCAAATGTTTAATATGATTTTGTGGATTTTTCCTGTTAATCTTTCATCATTTAGTTTCCATAGTTCTGAAATAATTCCATCTTCTCCTGGGGCTCTATTGTTTTTCAGTGTCTTTATAATTTCTACTATTTCGTTGATGGTTGGTGGTTTAGCGTCGGGATAAGTGTAGACGTCTGGTAGTGGACATCCTCTGTAGGTCTTTCGCAGTTGAGAATTTTGTTGAAATAGTCTACGAGGATTTGGCAATTATTATTATTATTGTTATTATTATTAACTATCATGTTTCTGCATGCAGCAACGAATACCGCACTTTGTACCAATCTGTTGAAAGTTCTCTATCTCAGTCACAGCAGGAGAAATACACTATTCTTACCAAAATACCGACAAGCAATATTATTCCGGTGGTACTGCCTTCCCTATGTACGTAAGGGCGTCATTATGACATGTCCTATAATAGTCAATACTATTTAAGGAATCACCGACTCGGTAGAAATGCATGTGCGCGGGGACCGGCTGAGACTTGCAGAAATGCGAGTTCTGTCGAATATTTAATGTAGATACACACACAGGGCAGTGCAATACGTACTTGCTCGATACCCATACCGTGATCATCTCATCCCAAATCACAGACCTAGAGTGGAAGCAAATTGCCAAAGAGCAGTGGAGTTACAGCGCATAACCGATAATGAAAATTGAAAAAAATGTATTGTTAATGAAGTGTCGGCAGAAGTGCCAACACCGTGTTGTTTGAGGAAGCCGAAATGCACGCTATAAGCTCACGCAGGATGGCATGAGGTCTGAAACAGGATACGTAATGAATGCTATAAAGAAAAGTACGTAGCTGCTGGAATACTTAACTTTAATCCACAATTGGGGAACATTGGTCTTGTTGATACAGTATTATCATTTCAATAAAATATGGTGATGGCGCCTTGCTAGGTCGTAGCAATTGACTTAGCTGAAGGCTATGCTAACTATCGTCTCGGCAACTGAGAGCGTAATTCTCAGTGAACCATGGCTAGCAACGTCGGCTGTACAACTGGGGCGAGTGCCAGGACGTCTCTCTAGACCTGCCGTGTGGTGGCGCTCGGTCTGCAATCGCTGATAGTGGCGACACGCGGGTCCGACGTATACTAATGGACCGCGGCCGATTTAAAGGCTACCACCTAGCAAGTGTGGTGTCTGGCGGTGACACCACATTCCTCCCCCGCAAATCGGCGAACGGTTGTGTTATAAGGCTTCCGCCCGCCGTGGGGAGGACTGCATGTTGACGTATGCGACGAGGTGGGGAGCCTAACAACAGGCGAGGCTGTGCCACCCGCACCCTGCCATTCGGTCCGAGGGGAGCTAGGAAACGCCTGAAAACGTAGTCCAGGGTGCACGCCAACATGCGGTGTATGCGCCCGTAAAGAGACAGGAGGGGCCGAAGGGTCGACCTCCATCGCGTCGGGGTACCCGACGGGCGAAGACGACATCTGGTCCGGAGTGGGCAAGAGTTCCATGTCGGAGGACAGCTGGTCACGGGAAGCGATCGGCGGCGCGTGACCCAGTGAGGCGCTTGGCGGCTGCAGCGAAGCGTCCACTGCGGGTGGCGCCGGCGGCGGCTGCGGCGGCGGCGCGACGCCATGGGGCAAAATGGAAGGCAGCGTCGGTAACACCTGGGAATGAGGCGAGCCAGTAGATGGATCCCCAGGGCGCTGACCGGACGGCACCGTCGCTGAAAGCAGACGGGGAGCGGCAGAACCCGTGCGACGACAGAGGCGCAGCTGATTGAGATGCCGACGCACCTCACCAGAGGCCCCCAAAACCAGATACATAGCGCGGCCGAGGCAGCGAAGAATGCGCCCTGCGAGCCAACGCCGTGAACCTCGATAGTTGCGATAATAGACAACGTCGCCTGGAGCAAATGCAGGTGGCTGCCGCTGCACAGGAACCTGATGTGGCGGATGCAACAAAGACATCAAGGTTCGATGAGGACGACCGTGAAGTAACACAGCCGGCGAGCGACCATCGCGGGGCTGAGAGCGATACGAGGACAAAAAGAGCAATAACGCGTCCTCCCGAGAATGCGACTCTTTTAACTTCAACATCTGTGACTTGAAAGTCCGGACCAATCGTTCAGCGGCACCGTTGGACTGAGGCGAAAACGGCGCGGATGTCAGATGTTGAATACCATTGGCCTTGCAGAATGACTGAAATTCTGCGGACATGAATTGCGGGGCATTGTCGGAAACAATAGTCTGTGGAAGACCTTCAATGCAAAAGATAGTGGATAACGCTTGGATGGTGGCAGATGACATCGTGGAAGACATCTGGACAACAAAAGGAAAATTACTGACTGAATCGACCAGAACCAACCATCGAGCATTCCAGAATGGACCAGCAAAATCGATGTGCAAGCGTTGCCAAGGGGAAGTGGCTTTCGGCCATGCAAAGAATTTCCGCGGTGGTGCGGATTGTTGTTCGGCACACGCCATGCAAGAAGAGCACATATTCGTAATCGCAGCATCGATTCCGAACCAAGTACAGTGCTGACGAGCAAGTTGTTTCGTTTGCACTATACCCCAATATCCTTGGTGGAGAAGCTGTAAGACAGAGGACTGTAACGAACGTGGAACCACGACTCGGGACTGATCATTATCAGAACGCAACAGCAAAACATCACGTCGTATAAAAATTCTCTCCTTGTGAGGAAAAAATCTGCGATCCAACGGATCCACGATCCGCGACTTTGACAAGTTAAACAATTGAAATAAATCTAAACCAAACAAGTTCACTGCAGAAGAAGAACGAAGAACGTAAAATGACACAAGTTTTGTTTGTCCCTTGTATGTTGCAAGAAGGCTGCACTGTCCTAACACAGGGATTTGCTGTCCTGAATATGTAGTTAGCGTAACATTTGCGGCACGCAACGGAGGTTTGCCCAGCTGCTTGTACGTGTCGTGATTGATTAGTGAAACCGCAGCTCCGGTATCGAGCTGGAATGGGATCACGTTGCCATTAATGTCCAAGTCTACAAAAAGTTTGTTGTCCTGCTGACGACAAGAGCGACTGTCTCGTGCAACGTGAACAGACACTGGTACAGAATCACTCGCGACTTGACGTGACTTCCGTCGATGTCGACGCACACTTTTTGTGGGACGAACACAGTCACTGTTAGAAGGAGTGGCACTGGGCGGAGTGGAATTAACTTCATGAATGTCCATGGGCGACGGTTCACGAGCCTGAGTATTCGTGGTTCGATTCCGGCGCAAAGCAAAGGGCCTGGAATGGTTTTTAGTGTCCGTTCTGAGCTTTTTCTGGCAAACACTCTGAACATGTCCTTTTTTATTACAGAAAAAGCAAATAGCTTGGCGCGACGGGCAATTCTCACGCGAATGTCTAGTAGCACACCGCGGGCATGACTTCATTACATTTGCGTGCTTGCGCGGGACACGTAGCTGCGCGGACGTGCGCGAGGGCTGTTTACAGTTCCGTGCAGCTCGTCCGGCGGGCCGGTTAATGTGACACACAGCTGGCGAAGTTGCAAATGATTACTGAGCAAAGTCAAGTGTGTCTTGCCTATCCAATATGTCTATCACTTGTTGAAGGGAGGGATTGACTAGTTTCAAAATCTGCTCCCGTATACGAACATCAGAAACGTTCTGTGCAATTGCATCACGCACCATAGTATCTGAATAAGGGAGTCCACATTCACACTCAAAAGCACAATCCCTTGTAAGGCCTTGCAAAGTTGCAACCCACTCCCTATTAGTCTGACCGGCCGTACGTTTTGTACGAAAGAACGTATACCTTTTTGCAACTACATTGACTGATTCCTGGAAATATGCATCTAATGCCGACAAAATTTCTTCGTAGGACAGAGTTGCTACGTCGCGTCGGGGAAATAATTTCACTATCACACGGTACGTTTGCACCTCTACACACGCCAATAAATGAGGCTGCCGCTCGTTACCTTGAATTCTGTAGGCGGCGAGATGAAATCCAAATTGGCGTGACCACTCCGTCCAGGTTTCCATCGCCGCATCGAAGTGTCGAAACGGTGGTGCAACTGCATGTTGTGGGTGCGGTAGCGGTTGAGCGGCGGCTGCCGCATCGTTTTGCATTGCACGTTGACCCTGAACGAGCTGTCCAAGGGCATCCAATAACGCCTGCGTCTGCTGATTCTGCAAGCGATAACATTCGGACAGTACATCTGGAGATTGTGGCGAAGCCATGACTCAAATAAATTAGAGCAATACGAACGCGAAATCCTCTTTGAAGCCTCGTCGCCAATATGAAGTGTCGGCAGAAGTGCCAACACCGTGTTGTTTGAGGAAGCCGAAATGCACGCTATAAGCTCACGCCAGGATGGCGTGTGGTCTGAAACGGGATACGTAATGAATGCTATAAAGAAAAGTACGTAGCTGCTGGAATACTTAACTTTAATCCACAATTGGGGAACATTGGTCTTGTTGATACAGTATTATCATTTCAATATAACTTGGTGATGGCGCCTTGCTAGGTCGTAGCAATTGACTTAGCTGAAGGCTATGCTAACTATCGTCTCGGCAATTGAGAGCGGCCCGCGTCTCGTGGTCGTGCGGTAGCGTTCTCGCTTCCCACGCTCGAGTTCCCGGGTTCGATTCCCGGCGGCGTCAGGGATTTTCTCTGCCTCGTGATGGCTGGGTGTTGTGTGATGTCCTTAGGTTAGTTAGGTTTAAGTAGTTCTAAGTTCTAGGGGACTGATGACCATAGATGTTAAGTCCCATAGTGCTCAGAGCCATTTGAACCATTTTGAACCAAGTGAGAGCGTAATTCTCAGTGAACCATGGCTAGCAACGTCGGCTGTACACCTGGGGCGAGTGCCAGGACGTCTCTCTAGACCTGCCGTGTGGTGGCGCTCGGTCTGCAATCACTGATAGTGGCGACACGCGGGTCCGACGTATACTAATGGACCGCGGCCGATTTAAAGGCAACCACCTAGCAAGTGTGGTGTCTGGCGGTGACACCTCAGTTAATGATAACGAATCATTTCTGCCTCCATATATTTAATGGTTGTAGGGGTTTTCAAATGCTTATTTAGGTGTTGGATGAATACAGTCATTTATACGCTGTTGTAATTGATTTACATTTACACTGTACACTCACAAAAAGTCAGTAAAGCACAATACAAGGACGCCAGCGATTCTGTCTGTCACAATCATTATACAGCTTGTTAAAATTCACCACACTTGTGTCAGTAGGAGTATGCGATGGGTTGGATTCCGTCGATGTCTTTCTATCTATGAACGCTATCGTACTGTACGGACAGTCCCATTCATACCGCGGATATTGCACTTAGTAACACAACGTTGAACGATTTCTGTGTTAGTCACCACGTCGAACTCACTGTGACGTGCTGTAACTAGCAATTAAAGTAATAGCCACTCATTGTCATGCTGTATTCCTCCAGGTTGCTTGACAGTCCAGATAAACTCGATATAGAAGGCTGCTCCTGTGCCCTATGGGACACCTCCGTGTCCTGCTCCAGCATCAGATCAGAGGCTCTTTGGGCTGCGGTCGGCTGCTGTGGCTGTCATAGAAGAGCAGGTCAGGCGGTCATCCATTTGTCCTAGTCTACAATAAGCACAGCAGTGGACAAGTTCTCACTTAGTGGGAGACAGCAAATGTCCGTCGCACGCTCGACAGTAGCCCCTACTTGTCCCAAAGGCAAAGTAGCTAGCAAGGAGCCAAAATTAATTGTATACACCGTCGTGACGTCGCCATGCATACGTGAGATCGTTCGGATACCTTAGGAACAAGAATGTAATTCGTTGTAAGCAATACCCGAACTCTGAAATAGACTGGAGAGCCTATTGCTCGAAAGCAGTGGGGAGCTGCTTTATATTCGTCATTCATTAATGATCCCTAATTTACGGACCATTCTATGACGTCATTATTGAGCTATACTATCGAAGTATCTGACCGGGGTGACGATTTCTAACCATGCGTGTCTAAGTGTCAACGAATAAAGAAACCGGCTCCATCAGAGGAGACGAACAGCGCTTTGGACCCAGCCGCGAACAGTTCGTACCAGTGATGCCAGGAACTATCAACTGTGGACAACGGAGAGGCTATCCCGAACACGCACCAAGTAAGCAGTCACAGCAGTCTTGCTGCAGACCGCTACGGTCGCAGGTTCGAATCCTGCCTCGAGCATGGATGTGTGTAATGTCCTTAGGTTAGTTAGGTTTAAGTAGGGGACTGATGACCTCACAAGTTAAGTCCCCTAGTGCTCAGAGCCATTTGAATCATTTTTGAACAGAAATGTCATGAATCGCTTCTAAGATATTATTTCGTCAAAGTAAAATTATTAGTATGCATGTATAATGGAAATTCTATTACTTTGTGATGTTTATTCATGTGGCCTGGATTTTTCGTTCACTATTTAGAAAAAGTCCTAATTCTGCCAAAAACGATACGAAATATATTAATCATCTCCGGTGAGGTTGCTTATGTAATAACATCTTCAAGATATAGTTAATTTTTAAAAAATCCGTTGTAGTTCTATAAGTTGGTGCATATTCTGATACGATTTGTGAGTTTATATTAGCGGAAAACTGTTTCAGCTTGTGCATTATACAACAAAAATATATTATTTCTACCACTTCTAGAAACACAACAGTCATGCAGGTTTTTTAAATCTCTATTTGCCAGTCTGCATTTTGGACCCCTGCCTATCGCGAGGTGGCTTAATACACTTACGTACTTGCCGTCAATTTATCAACTGCATTTTGAATGCTACAATTGTTCTGTGTAAAATAACACTTTTTTTGGCTATCCTGGTTAATCTAGATGTACATGAGTTTCTAAAACTGCAGTTAACATATATTTACTTCAATGCTTCATTCCATATCTACCTGTACCAGTATTATGCATATTTTACACGTTATCCGTCATTGTTGACATTATATGCTGCTAATAACCGTCCCCTTTATTATTTAATAATTTTCTAGGCTATTGTACAAACGAGAGAAGAGCGTTGGCGGTCACGTGCAGATATGTAGGCAGTTGTCGAATTCCACCGTGTGTCTGGAGCGATCTTATCCATTGCTTCCTAAGTTCATAGGAAAATATGTTTAACAGTATTTTGAAATGATGAAGGTTACTCTATGGAAACACAGCTTATTAAGTCCTAAGATAAGAGTCCGACTCATACGCAAATTCGCTTCACTCAAACTTCTGGCCACAATGTAAAATCTAACTTTAAAAGTAAGTTCTGAATAGTTAAACTGACTTACTGACGCACAGTATAACTTCTTCCAAGACCCGACAATATCAACGCTGACTTTGTTAATTTTGAAACAATTAAGTGACGTTAACGGCAGCAACAGATGTAATATTCGGAGATCTCACTTCTTTACAAATGTATTGACAAAACGTCTTCGACAACTTTAGAATTACTTCTTCAGTTCATTGAACCCCTCGAGATCTTAATCATGTGGGTGTTTCTTCAAATTAACCTAACCTTACGACACCGGGGCCTCACTCCAACCGTCATCATTAGCCGCTCGTTACAGACTGAAATGCTATCCTGCGTCTGCGTAAGTGGGCGCGATCTAATAGGATTCCCCGCCTGTTACCGCCAACCGTTATTACTCGGCAAAGCAAAGTGGCAATTTCGCCACTGCGGTAGAACCCGAGAAACAGGGAGGGGAAATAATAGAAGCGTACACTCCAGTATCCTTAAAAGTACAGTACTTCACACGCCGCTCGTCTATCAGGATGTTCGCATGCCACATAATATGTCTAAGGCGGAAATCTAATTCCGAAATCCGAATGTGAGGTTCTGTGTCGTGCTCATGTGTTATTCTTCGTCTGTTTTGTTAACCCTATCAAGTATCGGTTTCCAAGTGTCACTTGTCCGACAGGGATAGATTATGTAAAGCTGATGCTCGGATTTAGTCGACGCTGTACTGTAATGGCTAGAAATAGTCCGAATAGATAAAGGCATTGCGAGTAATCAACAAAAAGTATTTCACGTGATGCTCTAGAACATTAAAATTAGTGGTGTTACCCCGAACAGTGACGTAGAGCGGGGTTTTAGATATAGTCATCACGAGCAGGAGATTGAGAGTTCGAATCTCTTCAGGTGCACTTTTATTTTTAAACCTTTATCAGAATGACAATATTCGTTATTTTTATTCCGTTAATTGCATTTATTTTATTTCTAATTCTTTGCTCCTTTATTTTAATCGCCATATTAACTTTATTTGCCCACTACCCTGTAGATGGTTTCAAAAGGGCGATCTCGCCCCTCCGCTTGTTACTGAATCTTTGGCACTAGTAAATTTTTGGGGACGAGAGCGTTTTCCAGTAAGATAAGGTGGATAAAACAATTTCCAAATTAGCCTGCTACGAATGATAGTACGGTTGTCGCCATTGTGTTTTGTTTTGTTAATTTATAAAATATTTCAGCGTTTGTTTATCTTGTTCCGTCAGAGAAAGAAAAGAATGTGAAGACTTTATGACCCGTTTCAAAGTGATTTGGTTCCTGAGTCATATTTTTTTAAATGAAATCCGTGTCCCCCTCTACATGCACAGCAACTAGTGCTGACCGGAATTTTTATTCGACAATATTACTCACAAACTGTCACCTTGCCAACATTTTTTTATGGTGTAGTGTGTGTAAATCCAGGTTTCGTCTAAATAACGTACTGTCCGCTTTGATTTCGATGCTTCATTCTTCCGTAAAAACCCGATGTTGTATATCCTTTCTGCAACTATCTCCTCTCGTTCTCACTTAACAACAAATTTATTTTGGCAACTTTTAAAACTAAATCTCATAGGCACAACCATTTTTCTTAGAAATGAATACCCTTAGCTGCATACAGGCGTTGATATAAGTGAACGGGGACAGTTGAAAATGTGTGTCCCGAACGGGACTCGAACGCAGGATCTTCTGCTTGCATGGCAGACACTCTATCGATCTTTTTTTCTCACTTTATCCTATATTGTTAGTTGAATTTGTTCATGACGGACGTCCAATAACACCCGTTCAGGTTGTTCGTTGATCCATTCACTCAGTTGTTTGCGCATCCGCAAGATGGTCAAATGGCCGGTAAGCCATATATATATATATATATATATATATATATATATATATATCAACGCCTGTATGTAGCTAGGGTAATTCATTTGACTGTTATTTCATTCCAACGAGCTGCATGGTCACCGATGGTGTCTGTTCTTTCGAACAAAAGCTGTGTAGTTTTCGAACATTTGGTATTTTTTTATGTTGTTCGTAACAGTGTATAAATTGCTGATATAATACATTTTTCGATATCGTCAATGGAATATCTATTGTGAGCACTTTTCTTCTCCACCTTTGGCGTACAAATTTGTGTTCCACTCTGCTCAGCTTTGCGTACCCCTTCGGTAAATTCCGAACCATCCTCCTGCTCTAATTTAATATTTTGGCTGCACGTTCCGTAGCCTTCTCTGCCAGCGCGATAAATCCCTTCTCTTTATCATCGTCAACAAATTTAATCACCCCAACCGAAAGCCGTCGCGCCTGCACGCGGAGACATTCTCCGCGCTAACCTTCCATACTTGCACTGCCACGTAACGACGTGCACTGGTTTAACCGGAGTGAGATTGCACCTAGTCATGTGACCATGTTAGTTCCTGCTACGATCACGTTACCACTTTACCTTGTTGGGTAATAAGTACTGGAATCTTCCGGAAGGCCAGCGAAATGGTCCATACTCGGGCCTTACGGCGTGCAACAGTCAGGTTGGTATCCCACCATTAACCGGCGCGTCTCGAGATGCGTCTTCGCTGATCATCAGGATTGAGTTCGAAACCGGACTCATCACTCAGTACAATTCTACTTCACTCGATGAGATCGTCCGCAGCTCGTGTTCGTGCGGTAGCGTTCTCGCTTCCCACTCCCGGGTTCCCGGGTTCGATTCCCGGCGGGGTCAGGGATTTTCTCTACCTCGTGATGACTGGGTGTTGTGTGATGTCCTTAGGTTAGTTAGGTTTAAGTAGTTCTAAGTTCTAGGGGACTGATGACCATAGATGTTAAGTCCCATATTGCTCAGAGCCATTTGAACCATTTGAACTCAATGAGATTCCAGGCCGAAGATGAGTCTGGAGACGCTCCAGAGAATAGTGGGGTACTAAATCTGGTTGTCGCCCGCCATACCGCCCGGTAACCGAGACTGATGTTCTGGGGTGCCATTTCTTTTTACAGCAGTATCCATTTGGTTGTCATCTGCGGCATCCTTACACCACAGCAGTACGTCGACGATGTTATACGATCCGTTTTGTTGGCCTTTGTGGCAAGTCATCCTCGGCTTGCATTTCAACAAGATAATGCCCGCCCGCATACGGCGAGAGTTTTTACTGCTTGTCTTCGTCTTTGCTCAACCCTATCTTGGCCAGCAGGTCCGCGCATCTCTCCCAGATGAATACGTTTGGAGCATTATGGACAAGGTCCTTCAACCAGCTCGGGATTTTGACGATCTAACGCGCCAGTTGGACAGAATTCGCCACGATATCCCTCAGGAGGACATCCAGCTCTTATAAATCAATGCCAAGCCGAATAACTCCTTGCACAAGGGCCGGTGGTGGACCAATGTGTTTTTATAGAGAGAGAGAGAGAGAGAGAGAGAGAGAGAGAGAGAGAGAGAGAGAGAGAGACATGGGGCCCCTCCACGTCCGCACCAACGTGGTTACCAAACCAAAAGTTCTACTGTCACCTACGTCAACACGTTATTTATCTAATAGGTGGATCACAGGATGCTGGGCTATGATGTTATCCGTGGGTATGGGTAAGACTACGCATTAACACGGTCCATCAGGTGATAGATATTGGACGAAACGCAAATGAGGGTAGCAGTTTGAAAAGCAGAGGGAAAAAAGTGCCAAGACTCGTGCCGTGGGAAAAAAACCTCTGCGACAGTGGGATGGGTAGTAAGAGCAGTAATGGCTTACTAGCTGCGATAGTTCGTGCAAGGTTTCGTTTGTTAGTGTGGGTATCATGCATCATTACCGTGGCAGGCGATGGCGATGTATCCCGGTTTGCTGCAGCCACTGCATTCCTGGAACAATCAAGATCGTTATATAGTAGTGGGAGATCGGCCATAGATCATCTCACTGTGTGGGGGGGGGGGGGGGGGGTGGAGCTTGTCTGCATGCAGTGTACGGTACGACTTCCCTGCGTGTGGTGCCAGTTATTCGGCAAGTGTGTTCCAACTGCATATCCAGTAATGGTGGCTGATTAAGAGGGTTTCACCTGTACCGTTGTGTTTGCGTGTACTTGGCCATAGATGTTAGGTCCTTGCAAGTATGTCTTTTGGTCTTTTATGTTTCCATAGATGGTTGTGGTCGTAGCTGCCCAGATTCAGAATGAACAGGTTTTGCGAATGTCTGGAGTTTCTGTGTAGTATTGTGGTGAGTTTGTGGATTACCTCTGTGAGAGTCTCAGGTCGGTATTCCCGGTGAAGATCCGCGGTAATGTATTATTGTCTTGCTCAGTTTGTGAAGCTTTCTCTCTCTCTCTCTCTCTCTCTCTCTCTCTCTCTCTCTCTCTCTCAGGGTATATTTTAGCCGTCGCTTTTCTGATCGTTAAAGGAAGCCCCAGCAGTGGAGGAGGCAGGCTCAGGTTGGAAATATCACGGTGCTAAACTGGTTGGCCGAAAGTGTCACGGTACCTGCGACGCCTACAAAACGGGCAAAAACGCCTCTGTCGGGAGGTCCACGGAGCCTTCCAGCGCAACATTCGCCATGTGTCCAATATCTACGTTTGTTATGGTCGGAAATTATAGCTGCAATCAAATTACAGTTTTGCTGCGAAGCTAATTGGTGTATGGAGTATAATGCTGAGGACATTTAATCTATTTTCAAGCATATGTATGAATGAAACAATGAAGCTTCACTTACTATTCGACATATTTCATTATTCATTATTTATGGTTGGTGTGTGAACGTAGTATCTAAAAGAATAAAAAAAAAGGTGAAATCAAAACTAATATTTCCTTCTTCATAAGTTATTACAGCACAACGTTACTATAACAAATAAATTAATCTGTGCAGGGAGAATCAACTAAAATTTGCATCCCTTTTATTTAGTAAACCGTACAATATAACGAAACAATGTTTCCGACATATGATATTCAGCAGAGCGGCACGTTAATGTGTTGCATGTTTAAGTCACGTAAATCTTGTATGATCTCAGATACTGACGCAAATATGCTATTTTTAGATGGAGCGATATACTTTTAACGGCATTCGAAAGTTACTGAAAAGACGAGTATAGTGATACAACGGTTGTTAAAGTTGACATTGGTATTTTTCCCAGAAATGCCCCTAAATGAGCTAAGATGGGAAAGCCAATGCAGCGGCCAGCATTGCTGGCAGGAACCATCTTAATACACAGCAACCCTGGTATGAGTGCCCAAACCGCAACACCTGATTCCAGTTGCCTTCCATTAGCCCAGTGTTCGGATACTTTGGCGAAACGTTCCAACACAAATATTAACAAGACTTATATCATTGTAGTCGTCTTTCCAAGAGCTTTCAAAAACCGTTAAAGATACATCATTCCATTTAAAAAACCATACTTGCTCAAGGATCTCGATTGATACAGAAGTTACGTAGATTAAACATGCAACGAAATTGCGTACTCTCTGCGACCTATCAACACCGGAAACCTCATTTCGGTATCTTAAACGATTCACGGAATAAAAGGGGTGCACGTTTTAGGTGACAGTATAGTGACAATTAGGGATTCGCTTATTTTAAAAGGAGACTGTTGATGATTATGCAGACCAGTGAAACAATGATATTTTAGATAGCGTTAGTAAAACAGTAACGTATTATTCTGAATTATGCACACCGAGTGAGGTGGCGCAGTGATTAGCACACTGGACTAGCATTCGGGAGGACGACGGTTCAAATCGGTGTCCGGCCATCCAGATTTAGGTCCTCAATTAGTTCCCTAAAAGCCCCAGGCAAATGCCGGGATAGTTCCTTTGAAAGAAAACGGCTGATTTCCTCCCCCGACCTTGAACGAATTCGAGCTTATACGCTGTCTCTAATGACTTCGATGTCGACCGGACGTTGAAACCTAATCTTTCTTCATTCCTCTTAATGAATGATACTTGATTTAAAGTAATGTGTTTTACCTGAAGTTATACTTGTTGATCAAAATAATAGAAGAAATTCGTACTAATTTATCTTTAGCGCTTTTTTTTATATTCGCTTACGCGACGTGCACATACAGCAACCATAGCAGTGGAAACTCAAATATGACAATAAGAACATGAGGACAACACAGCACCCAGTCCCAGAGCGTGCAAAATCTCCTATCTGGCTGGGAACCGGACTCTCGGGCCCCTTAGGTTAGTAATTCGCCGTGCTGACCGCGCAACTACCGAAGCAGACTCTGTACCACCTTCGTAGGCTGGTTGTGTGAGCAATTTGTGATCGAGGATTTCGTTTGAAGATGTGTATTTGTGAGAGTAAATTTATATTCCTTGAGGGAATATGCGAAGGTGAATATGAACTCCGCCGTCAAAATATCGGAGATTGTACGGTGATATTTTCTCAGCAGTTTAGTAAAATGGTCCCGTGACCTGTCGTGGATCTTTGCAGAGTAATTCTGTTTTGTTTGCTTTCTTGCCCCCATTTATCTTTACGCTTAAAATATCTGCACAATAATATCTCGTTTCGAAACACTAATTCAGGGACTCCCGATATTTTCTGTTGGCAACAGTAGTGCCCGCTTTACTCTACACCCCCAAGCTTGCATTCAGTACTGCTCGGTCAGTATGGACCAGTAAAACCCCGATTCTTAAAGGGATGGAACTCTGATCTACTAAAAAGCTTGCAACATCTGATTACTTTACAAGTGAAAGAATGTGTATTGTTTGACGTTGTACATGTAAGTGTGAAAAAGTTTAGGAAAGGTTTTAAAGCATGGTTAAAGATTTTGGAGGACGCTAACAGTTCTCACTATGGAACGCTGGATGAATATAGTCATGGTAATTTGCGCACTTTAAGCAAGAGCAAGTTATTAACACATGTCAACTATTAAGACGTCATATGTCATCGGGGCCTGGTATCTCACTGACTGTAATAGATATGTCTTGGTTGACGAGTCCCGTTTCGAACTGAGCACCGATGATAAGCAAAGACGTCTCTGGAGACGCCCCGCACAGCGATGGGGATACCAACTCGACTGTCGTCTGCAACACGGCCCAGCAACCAAGAGTGATACTTATTTCTTTTCAGAAAGACCACTTTGGTTGCCATCCGCGTCACCCTTACACCACACGTCCACAATATTATAGGCCCTGTTCTGTTGCCCTTCATGGCAAGACATCCTGGGCTTACATTTCAGCAAGATAATGCCCGCCCGCACATGGCGAAAGTTTGTGTTGCTGGTTTTCGTGCCTGACAAACTCTGTCCTGGCCAGTAAGTCGCCGGATCTCTCTCCAGTTGAGAACGTTTCGAGCGCTGTTGCCAGGGTGCTCCAACCAGCTCGGGATTCTGACGATCTAACACACCAGTCGGACAGAATTCGTCACGATTTCTCTAAGGAGGGCATCCAGTAACTCTGTTAATCAGTGTCAAGCCGAATAATTGCTTACATAAGTGCCAGAGTTGGACTAACGTGATAAATAATTCCTCAATTTGTGAAGCTCTTTCTCTTGAACACATCATCCATCATCCACTTTTTCGGAAATGGTAGTCATTTGTTTGTCTGTACATGTACTTCACTTCTACTGTGTGCAAACTTTATTGTTAATAGAATCAGTATCAAAGACGTTAAAAATTAAAACATCATGTAAAATGCTGAAGTTTTACTACATGAACAGTTTATATGTTGTAATCGATAAACTTTTTTCCTTTCACGATTTTGTGGGTTGAATGTCAACGAGGAAAGTTTCGCAAATGTTTGCAATTATGTGTAAAGTTCGTTACAAGTCGCAGAGTGCTTTCATTCTTAAATACTGAATGAATAAAGTCTGAGTATTTGTGGAACGTGAATCACTGTGCCTCGTGAATGGCTCTGAGCACTATGGGACTCAACTGCTGAGGTCATTAGTCCCCTAGAACTTAGAACTAGTTAAACCTAACTAACATAAGGACATCACAAACATCCATGCCCGAGGCAGGATTCGAACCTGCGACCGTAGTGGTCTTGCAGTTCCAGACTGCAGCGCCTTTAACCGGACGGCCACTTCGGCCGGCGCCTCGTGAAAAACCAGACATTTCTAACTGCAGTACTTGTCTGATTGTGTTAAACTTTTAACGTAAGTTTATACCTATTCACCAGTAGATTATGATATATTGTTAATTTTTTAAATTCGGTCAATAATTACGCGAAATATTGAAAATCAAGTTTTTGTTGCCCCTGGAAGTCTTTAGAAAGTTAACCTACAGCCGGTAACAGATTCTGTGTTCTGGGATAATAGCATAGCATAGCAGTTTTAGACAGGTTTGTTGATGGGTGTAGATATACACTTCGTGTGTGGCTCACTGAATGCATCAGAAAAACGGCAGGATGACACTGTGCTGAACTATTCCTGCAACCACAACACTGTCTGCATGTTTCGTCTGAGGGCTGTTGCATTACTCTGTATTTTGTGCCTTGGGAATTGTATATTACGCGCTTTTCCAAAATTGCGAAAGTATTTTCACAGAGGGAAAGTTGATTGGAGATAACAAACCGAATAAACTGTGATTACATTGTGACATTATAAGTAGCCGCAAGAGACCACGGGTAGGGTTGCCAGGTCCAAAAACAGAAAAGCCGGACTTGGCATTATATTTAGTCGGACTTCCTATTTAAAACAGAAATAATGTCATCCAGTCGTTTATTAATAATCAATTGCGCTCAGTTTTTTGCGATATCAACGTTAAACGGGTTCAAATGGTTCAAATGGCTCTGAGGACTATGGGACTTAACATCTGAGGTCATCAGTCCCCTAGAACTTAGAACTACTTAAACCTAACTAACCTAAGGACATCACACACATCCATGCCCGAGGCAGGATTCGAACCTGCGACCGTAGCGGTAGCGCGGTTCCAGATGGACGCGCCTTGAACCGCTCGACCACACCGGCCGGCGTTAAACGGGCTTAAACTAAAAAAAAAAAGTACTACCAGTAAACAGCCATAGCATTTGGCAATTAAGATAGCAAATAAGCGTTCAGTCTTCTTCCTAAGATAATCTTATAATTAAATAAACAAAAAGTTCTTCGTTAAGCAAAATAAACAATTATCTTTCTTTTGTGAGAAAAAACGAAAAGGTATTAACCAACTTTGGTCATTTCAGCTAGACTTATAATGAAATAACAATCTGTACATAAGTATTGGTATTTCTCATTTGAATCCACTTTGTGAAGGACATAATTTTTCTTGGATATCATTTCGTGGAACTCTGGACAGGATACTTTTTTATTGCACATCAACGTTATTAACCTGGACCTTAGTTGCTCGTTCTCTACTGCATCGCTAACAAATAACCCAAAAAAGCGTAACAGGCGGGACTTCTATATTTTTGGCCAGACACTACAGTAAAAAGCCGGACATGTCCTGCTAAAGTCGGACACATGGCGTCCCTAACCACGGGTCCATTATCCGATCATACTCAGAAGATATAAAAATCTTGACGGCGAAACTCGGGTTCACAGTGCATTCCCTTTCCTACTGAGAATTACGCGAACTGCGACATTGTCTGAGGAGCGACTGCGGCGCGTGGGTTACGAGCGCACGAGAGCAGCGGCGTGGATCAGGCGGCGGTGTCACGTGACAAAGATGGCGCGGGAGGCGGGAGGCGGGCGCGGTGCCTGTGGCTGGCAGTAGGGGCGCGCGGATCGCCGCCTGCCTGGGAGCGGAGCGCGCGCCAGCCACCCAGCATCAATACAGCCACGTCCTCCCTTACCATTCCTCTGCTCGGCACGTGCGTCTCTCTGCATTTCACTCTCGTTTGCCGCCTGCAGCAGCGATTATGCTCGAGGACGCGATCCGCAGGCACGCAGAGCGACGGCGGACGTCGACCCCGCCGCTTCACTACGCTCGCATGCGCGTACCGTTAGGATCGCGATACGCGTCGGTCTAGACGCTCTTTTCTGCTGTCGTTTCACACGACTCGCAACTTTGCCACGAATACAGACCTGTGAGAAGTACTTCCGGTATGTAATTGTTTCTTCGCTAGAGTGCTTTGCGTAGTTGCATTGAGAGGTATGCGACTGTAAACTTGTCCTCGAGCAGTCGGCGTCTTAAATGATGACGCAGTTGTTTCGTGAAGCAGTCGGAGCAGTTTCGTCTGTCCGCTGCTGAGCACCCTTATCGCGACGACGGCAGCGCAGGTGAGCGAGGAGGCTAAAACGTGACTGGTGGCCGCCACAGGTGAACGTAGTGCCGCATGGGCCAGGAATGGTGCATCCGCCGCAAGAGGAAGCGGACGGGCAGCGGCTGCTGTCCTTGCAGACCTGGACTGCGCGTATTCCCGTCACGGTAACTCGAGGCACATGTTGAGTAGAGACCCCGTGTAGACCCCTGCCCGCTCCCACTCTGCTCTCGAACTGGCAGCAGTTTGTCGTTAGTCATCTCTGTAGTGCCGAAACTCTTTCCCCAGTACCGTAGAAGGACGTTCCGTACAGTAGTCGCTTGAGCAGGATTCTAGTTCTCGAGCAACCCACAACCCTGCGCTTGTTGGTACCGGAATGGTTTGTAAGCCCTCTTCCGCTCTCCACGCATAGTTTGTGTTTCCGATAGCGAGAGCGTTGTTATTTGAGCCCCGAAGCTTCCTTGCATACCTTAGCGTGCGTTCTTCCCTTCCGCCGAGTAGCATTATACATTCATATATAGAAGGCGTAAAGACGACCGTGAATGTAACACGTTATCAGCTGCATGATTAGGAAATAGTGCATTATGTGGTAGACGACCTGGACAATGTAGTTAGTGCTTGATCTCATAAGAATAGGCGATTCAATTCTAGGCGTATCTTAAATTTTAAAGGAGGTGTATGAATACTGCAGAAACTTTCGAAATGTGACTTTTGGTATTGGTTCCACGAAATAATCATGTGGTGAACTGGAAACCCACTGTGTTGCTCTCCTACGATGTTGTCGGTCTTAGTATTGCCACAGATATTGCTTTCTTTACGCATAAAAGAAACTTCGAGGCTTAAAAGCAGTAAATGAACACCAGCGTTATCCCTAACAGCTACCTAGCCAAATTTTCGTTATCGTTAATGCACAAATCAGTCTTCATTTATCATTTGAGGGTCGCTAAAAGCAGAGTAGCCCACTGTAACACTGCCTTTTTGTGTTTATTGACACAAGACTTCGGCATAACGCATTGTTCCACCCCCACTACTCTCTCCACATTTCTTAACTGAGTACCAGTATTCCGCTAGCTTGTGGAGAGATTCTGACGCTAAAGTGACTCACTCGAAAAGGACGCAGACATCTGTAACATGCTTAAAACAGAATGAGTTGAAAACTGCAAATTTGAAAATAAATTTATGTTATACCAAAATAATTATTGCGCTGTGCTATATAATTTCGAAAAATTCATTTACGAGAAGTTAGAGAGCCTTTAGCAATTTGTGCTATGGCTAAATACAACTGAAAAAATAAAGACTGGCTGTACAGTACTTTTGAAATACATCACACGAAGATATTTCAGAAGTAATACTAGAAACCTTGAGAGGATCCACAGCTATCACATGCTTCGTGTTCCTCTGTTTAGTATTTACGGGTTTCCGCGTGAACGGGTTTACAGTTCTGCCTTGAAAATTCTAATCGCAAGCTATGGGAAAGCGCAGTATTTCAAAAATTTGTTGAGCCTGTGAAAGCAATCATCTAGCATAACGCTAAATTTCCAGGGTACGAACGACTGGCACACACACAATTTTCACCTACCTTTATCATGGGGAGATGCTGTGCACAAATTTCGAATCAAGTAAGTTCTCTTGGTGTAATAATTTGCGGTCCTGTTCCACAATTGGTTACGCAAGGCTCTTCATATTGCTGACAAGGCTTTTTTTTTTTTTGTGGTAAGTTCCTGTGGGACCAAACTGCTGAGGTCATCGATCCCCCGGCTTATAAACTACTTAATGTAATTTAAACTAACTTACGCTAAGGACAACACACACACACACACACACACACACACACACACACACACACGCCGGTGCCCGAAGGAGGACTCGAACCTCCGACGGCGGGAGCCGAAGGTTTTTTTTTTAAACGATACAAGTGACTCTGAGCATCGGCCGTCTTATACATCCTTTTAGATTGACTTCAATACTTGAAGACTCCACAGAGAAAACAGGGTAAGTCCGTTTAGTTTGAAAATCAGTTTATGGCAAATTCTGATGGCCAGCAGTCGATACTGCGAGACAGTTAAAGTGGCTTTCAGATAAAATAGCAAGACGCCGAGATACAAAGGGTTTTACTTTTAGTGGTAACGGAAAGAACGTTCTAAATCGGCCTTCTCACGGAAAGAATGGGACAAGTCCAAGGTTTGCTTCCACTGCTTGCAATACACCTGTTAGGTCAGTTGGAGTGCGGCTGCAAACATGATCGATTGAGTTTCTTATAGTAATAGTGTTTAGTTTAAAGTGGGATAGTTGCGTGACCCCTCTTAGGATCTTTGAAATTTGTGGATCATCACAAGATGATGAGAAGCCATCGGTTAATCAGTCAGGTAAAAACGAGAAAAAGTTATGCCAGAATGACTGTTTGTAGGGATCTCAGGGCAATGTCTGATGAGTTGGGTAGTGACTGCAAATGCTCATTCTTTGCGTGTTTCAAACAAACCAACCCCTCGAAAGAGAGCACCTTATCAACTTACTAGGAGATTGGAATGACAGTTCTTTATGTTTAACCAGTTCTATTTCGGTGATATCAATTGCTCGTAGAAGATCTAGACATGACGATTCCAATGCCAGAGATTGCACTTTGCGATACATTGTAGGAACCAAACGAAGTGATAGCATGTGAATTTCCTGTTTGCCGATAGGTCTTCATTTCTTTGCATGGAATTATCGATTTTCCGTTTCTACATTCATCAGATGTCCAACAGTGATGCAATATTTTTTACTTGCGCTAAAGATTTAAGGAATAAAGGACCGAATGAAGATTTTTGCACTATTATGTGAATGAAATTCTTGATCCAAAAGTCAGTGATCTTGTAGTATTCTGTGACTGGTGCTGAGGACAGAATAAGAACAAAGCGGTGTTCATATACCTTCAGTAGCTCGTCCATACCATTAAGAGATTAGGTAGTGCCAAGCCCAGAACAGTCCAACATGGAATGTGATAAAAACTTTGGTTCGATACAAAAGAAAATAATTGCGTTGTTGCCAACATGATTTTGAGACGCAAGAGTGAATCCAACGCCTTACTATGTCATTTCCGTTCAATAAGAAATTATAGGAGACTGAACGACCTTCTTAAAAGCATATTACAAACCGAAGTGTTCTTTCAAGACACGACCGTTCAGAGGTGTTCTGGTTGTGAAGAAAGATAAGCTGTTAAAAAACACGTTTACTTACCTGAACACCAGTACGTTTGGAACATCCTGTTGGTCTACAAGTAGACGTTGAGCTTGAGTATCAACCGCACGGACTGACAAATTATTATGGCTCATCGCGCATGTAACTGTGTTCTGTAATAGGATACTTTTTGAAGAGTAAACCATGATTGTTTTGCAGATATCTAACTCTGGGGTTATACGTATTTTCAGAGCTCCTGCCAATACCTTATGAAAAATGCGCAGACTTTCAAGAAGTTAAACAGTTTTGTCGTCAAGGCGCAAGAAATTTCTGTTCCAGTCTAATAGCGAACCAAAATCCAAGACAACAAACAGGAACTTCCAATGCTAAAGAACACGAAGAGTGGACGAAAGCTTACAAATAAGTGATGAATTTACCACTTCTTTTTTGCGATAAAGATGTACGTCTTTGCCGGCCTGTTTGGCCGAGCGGTTCTAGGCGCTACAGTCTGGAACCGCGCGACCGCTACGGTCGCAGATTCGAATCCTGCTTCGGGTATGGATGTGTGTGATGTCCTTAGGTTAGTTAGGTTTAAGTAGTTCTAAGTTCTAGGGGACTGATGACCACAGCAGTTAAGTCCCATAGTGCTCAGAGCCATTTGAACCATTTGTACGTCTTTTGCATTTATTGTCTTTTTTATCATATGGTTTAAATTGACATTTTTTTAGTGTACATCCTCTACAGCCATGAAATTTGGCATCGAAGTTACATTGGTCACAGTCGACTGGAGTGTTTTATGCATTTTTTGTAATATTGAAAGTTTAAATCTCCTCTCCTGAGTAATGTACACAATGTGACTTACCCCGTTGTTACCGTGGGCTCTTCACTTGTGATTATATAAAACAAGACCGAAACAATTATTTGTCTTGAATTCAAATGCTGCTCTGATCAGCCAGTAGCAATACACAGTAATACAGATACGTGGAAACTCTAACAGCTCTCTGCCTTTCAGTTGTGTTCCTTAGTGTAGGACTTTCTGGAAACGTCCTTCGTTCCTTCACGTGAAGAGCGTAAGGAATACACTGATATTACAGTCTGTTAAGTAAAAATGTTCAAATGTATGTGAAGTCTTATGGCACTTAACTGCTAAGGTCTTCAGTCCCTAAGCTTACACACTACTTAACCTAAGTTATCCTAAGGACAAACACAGACACCCATGCCCGAGGGAGGACTCGAACCTCCGCCGGGACCAGCCGTACAGTCCATGACTGCAGCGCCTCAGACCGCTCGGCTAATCCCGCGCGGCAGTCTGTTAAGTAAGATCGTGGTGGGGTTAATCAGCAGAAAAATGACAACAAACTAAAACATATTCATACATCATATATGACCGAAAGAAAAATGCTATTACAAGGAATAATTCGTCCAGTCACCCGCAGCGTCGATAATGGCTTGGCACTCCGAGAATGCTTGAAACCAAGTTTTACGCGTATTCACGTGGAAGAGAGCTCCACATGCGTCCAGTTGGCGTTGGCAGCTGTTTCAGTGTGAAGATCTTTATTTCCTTGCAACATCTTTTTGATGTAAGGCCACACACTTTCAATAGGATTAGCGTCAGGCGTTTGTGAGGGCCAATTAAGTACCTGCACACCTTTCTCCTATTTCCAACCGCTGCAATAGCCTGCTGTGGTGGTTCGGATCATTGTCCTACTGCAGTATCCAGTCTTCATTTTTGTTGATGAATCAACGTTTGGCAGTCGGCATCAGACGTCTTTGACAAATTTGTAACATCTTCTGTGCATTGAAATTGTCGGTAAATATGTGCAAATTGCCGAAATCCCCAAATATCCTTTACGGAAACTGTATGAAGGACAAAGGCTCCCTGTATGAGGCTGTGAAGGAACTAAGGTGATATCTTTTACCATCTGTGTGTAATGCCGACAACTCTTTTATTTAACAGACTGTGCAAATCCTATATGGTACTAACACCTTCAAATACGTGGCATCAAATTCTGAGCACATGTAACTATGACGTCTTGTTGGAGTACGTACATTTTCGAAAGTCTAATTTTGATGCGAGAAACAGTAGCGTCATCTCTGTTATTCCCAATGTCGCTATTTTTATGTGCGAAAGACTCCGCAACGGTTTCTGAATGCTTTGGTACGTGTGCTTTTGTCCAGTAGAAGATCTTAAACACCACATTTCTTGTTAGAGGAAAAAGGAGGAAGAAGCCGTGAGTCATTAGTACAGTGCCAGACAATCATCTTCGGTAGATTCTTTACAATGAGTTGATTAGGAGCACTATTCCGTGGAACCCAAAGTGCTCTTGCGTTTGCGTCTTTTTCACACGCCTAAGAAACTCAAAAATATCTGCTTTTGCACTTGGGGGACGTAGGGAATGTAACCTACGATTAACCCTTTCAGGGGAAGTGGTTCCGTTTGAAACCACCTACAGTTTTCCAATTTGGTGGCAAAAGGGCAGTGGCTACATTTGGGATACCATTCAGCTGCCTAGTTTGTTCTGCCCTCTAGCGGCTGTCACTGGAACCGCTTCCAAATCTGTAAATATTAGCAAGTAGTGAGGCGAGTTGGACAGCGATTTTTGTACGCTGTGAGCGAACGTCTTTGTTCTCAAATTGTGACTGTATTCTTCTGTATTAGGTAACTTTTATGCATGTATTGAATGCAGAATACTGTTCTGTTTACATTAATACTATATGTACTGTAATAATAACCAAAATAATGCATTTATTTCCGTGAATGTTGTGGTGGTTCCATTTGAAACCACCATGTATGTGTTCAGTTTATGTATATTTCATTTAATTTTTACATTTTTCTGTCCCACTGTATGAAAATTAATACAATATAAAAAGGAAAAATTAAAAATTATTATTTTTTTATTTTGCCCCTGAAAGGGTTAAAAGAAGTATTTAGCTTACTGCTTTGCCGCGTGGAGTGGTCGCGCGGTTTGAGGCCAACTGGGGATAATATAGTTAACTTGTTTTTGGAAGTATCTAAGTCTCTTTCGTCCATCTTTCGTCTGGTCGTGGTTCGGTTCCGTGCCCAGTGAATAAAAAAAATCTTACTTCAGCGCTGTGTAAAATAGAAACTGCGTACTTGAAGGGTTTAGTCCAAGCAAATGAAAAGGCATCATAACAATGGTCGGGAAATGGTAGCACAGTGATCAACTTGTCGTGAATGTCGTAAACCGACCACACACTCGTATCTTTTCCATTGAATACCTGAATGAGCCCGTATGGTTGCCAGGATGAAAAATGGCCGAGCGGTTCTAGGCGCTACAGTCTGGAACCGCGCGTCGCTACGGTCGCAGGTTCGAATCCTGCCTCGGGCATGGATGTGTGTGATGTCCTTAGGTTAGTTAGGTTTAAGTAGTTCTAAGTTCTAGGGGACTGATGACCTCAGCAGTTAAGTCCCATAGTGCTCAGAGCCATTTTTTGACAAGGTAAGCAGCAGTCTGCTGGTGTTTGCTGGAGATGTATACAAAAGGTTCCGCCTTTGAGTTACTGTATACAAGATGGCTTAGACAAAATTTCTAAACGGTTTATGATGCTGCTTAGCAAGAGTCACACAATAATTTTCAAGTGAACACACCGACATTTGACTGTACTGTTGTTTATTTAATTACTACTCAGGTTTCGGTCTTTTCTGCCATTTCCAGTGGCATAAAAGTCCGAAACTTGGGTCATAATTAAATAAAAAATAACAGTGTCAGATTGCGGTGTGTTCATTTAAAAACTAAATTTTTAGTTCGTGTGATGAATGGCAGCCAGCTCCTTATGTAGAGAGATGCAAGTTAATGTAAATGAGTAGGAAAAACAAACCCATAATGTTCAAATACAAAATCTTTAGTGAGCTGCTTGACAAATATCCAGACGTAAAGTAATATGAAATGGAATGAGCATGTAAGGTTCAAATGGCTCTGAGCACTATGGGACTTAACATCTGAGGTCATCAGTCCCCTAGAACTTAGAACTACTTAAACCTAACTAACCTAAGGACATCACACAACACCCAGTCATCACGAGGCAGAGAAAATCCCTGACCAAGCATGTAAGGATTGTAGTAGGAAGGCGAATGGTCGACTTCAGCTTTATTGAGAGAATTTTAGGAAAGTGTGGCTCATCTGTAAAGGAGGCCTCATATAAGACACTAATCCGACCTATTGTTGAGTTCTGTTAGAGAGTTTTGGATCCGCACCATGTCGGATTAAAGGAAGACATCGAAGCCAATCAAAGGCGGGCTGCTAGGTTTGTTACCGGGAGGTTCGAACAACACGCAAGCATTATGGAGATGCTTAGAGAATTCAAATAGGAATCAGCGGAGGGAATGCGACGTTATTTTCGATGAGTGCTACTGAGAAAATTTAGAGAACCAATATTTTATTTGAGGCTGACTGCAGAACGTTTATACTGCCGCCAATGTACATTTCGCGTAAGGACCATGGAGGTGAGATCAAAGATATTAGAGCCGGCCGCGGTGGCCAAGCGGTTCTAGGCGCTTCAGTCCTGAACCGCGCGACTGCTACGGTCGCAGGTTTGATTCCTACCTCGGGCATGGATGTGTGTGATGTCCTTAGGTTAGTTAGGCCTAAGTAGTTCTAAGTTCTAGGGGACTGATGACCTCAGTAGTTAAGTCTCATAGTGCTCAGAGCCATTTGAACCATTTTTTGAAAGAGATTAGATATCGTACGGAGTCAGACAGTTGTTTTCCCATCTTTGTATTTGCGAGTGGAACGGAAAAGGAAGTGACTAGTAGTGATACATGGTACTCTCCGCCACGCACCATTCGGTGGCGTGTGGAGTATGTATGTAGATCTAAATGTGGATGTAGAACTACAGGACGATATCGTTAACGTCAGTTAGCTGCGGATTTTTTGAATACGTCTTCCGCTCGTGTATTATGAGCTTTCTGTGGGCGTAGAATATCAACATTCATTCCATCAATAATAAGTATGTGAAAGTCAATTCCCCTTGTTCATACACAAAACCAGAAGGCATTAGATACCACATTGCCTGACTTCTCGTCAGTGTTCGATACAGTTATGTGATGTCTCCATACGAACAGAATATGGAGAATCAAATCATATTTCTGATTGAATTGAAGAGTTGCAAGCCACTGTCCATTTCAACAATTGAAATATGATCAAGCCCTAAGGAATATGCGTCTGTACGCGCCTGCTAACTGCTTAGATTACGATTTCCCGAATTAAAGAGCATGCATAGCTAAATTAGAAGCCACTATGAAGACAGGTTGGATTCCGTGGAGGCTGAGGGACTTGCAGTAGGATCATGATCTGCAGAGAGCTACTCCTACACCCCCATTCGCAGAAAAGCCGCCCGCCGCCATTCGAAGAGTAAAGCAAGGCATGTATAGATTGGGGCCGGCCTGTGTTCTGAATGAAGGCCGCCCTGGCGCCGACTGTCCGAAGTCACACTACGCAGATTACGTCTGCAGGAGGCCGGCTGGAGTGGCCGAGCGATTCTAGGCGCTACAGTCTGGAACCGCGTGGCCGCTACGGTCGCAGGTTCGAATCCTGCCTCGGGCATGGATGTGTGTGATGTCCTTAGGTTAGTTAGGTTTAAGTAGTTCTAAGTTCTAGGGGACTGATGACCTCAGAAGTTAAGTCCCATAGTGCTCAGAGCCATTTGAGCCATCTCCAGGATGTGTGGGCTGTGAGGACACAGAATGTGTGCCGCATAATGGCAGTGTCCCTGAAAAACTGCCATTGTGGAGAAAAACTGTGGGCAGTCAAATTCTCCAGAAAACACATGATGTTAAGATGACATCTTAGAAAGAGGAATGGGAGAGAAAGTTAAGGGCCTCCTTTAAAGATCGTTGGATGCCGACACATCGACCAGGTGTTGCAAAACCAAATAGTTTAAGGCCATGTAAAAACATCTACATGTGGTGCACGTAAATAATTCAAAAATGGGAATAAAAAATTTCATAGTTACTTCTTATCATTTGCTTCACAAATATTTGCAGTTGTGATGAATATGGTTACAACAGTGCCTTTTCAAAAGAACGAAGTTCTACAAGGGCCCGCCCTCTCCTTTGGAATCAATGGAAGACCAGGAAATATTACAAGAACGAAATGTGAGGGGGTGTGCCACCATTGGATCAATTTCGAGCCGTATGCGGCCCGTGAGCCATGGTGTGTGCATCTTTGTTTTCATGCAACGTTTGTTGGGGATCTTAACATCTAAACGCAATGTGATATAAATAAATAATTAAGATAAGCTATGATTGGCATCGATTCTAAGCAGTATAACTTAAGCATGTTCTTATCGGGAAGACGTCGCTCAACACCTGGAGCTGTGGCAGGTCATATGTTCGAGAGTATACGGACCTTGTGACAGTATGTTATTCTCTGATAAAAAAAGTAGAGGCGACGATTAGAAAATGTTCGCTTCAGTTTGTTGCTACTACGCTTAAAATTAAAATATTTCCTACATTGAAGAAAGTACCCGTTTTGTACCTTTTTTCACTTTATTTTGGCGTGAAAAATAAAAGTTTATGAGCACATTTTCCCAATACACAGTAAATTTTTAAAAGTAAAAGTAACAGCAAGTTTTATCTTGCTAACGGCGTTACTGCTTCATATTTTGTGCGGGCCGGACGTTTATAGGTTGTAGGAAAATGGAATTTGGGCCATCCGTGCGTAATGATACACTTTGCAGGCTCGGGAAACCCATTCTCTTGTAACGTATCAAAATTTAACGATAGTGCACGATGTTGCAGATCAATAAAAGGTGCTTGTACGCTGGAAAAATGGCCAGATAACAGGAAGCATGTTCTCAATAAAAATTCCATGAACTGCATGTCAAAACTTGCTTTACTGTCATTGTTTTTGCGACACTAAAATACACGTGGGCTGGAATTCTCAAAAGAGAGTTCTTTAGACTGGAGAGCACAAAGTTTTCTTGTGACCGACTGAAATGAATTTCGTATACGGAGATCCGATATTACATCAGTGGAATTGTCTTTCTTCCTTTTTAGATGTAAAACAGGATTAGCAGTAAAATCACGTAAGTTTTCCTAGAATAAGGTAAGGGAGACATCGTATCTGAGGAAAGAAAATCTGCTCTAGCTGTATTTTTTGGAGAACAGCTTTTGCTTTGTAACATAATGTCTGTCTCACGTATCTGCATCAGCAGACGTACTTTGTTAACCATTGTGTAGTACATAGTGGAGTGTAGTTAGCATTGCATATCAAAATGGTTCAAATGGCTCTGAGCACTATGGGATTCATCTTCTGAGGTCATCAGTCCCCTAGAGCTTAGAACTACTTAAACCTAACTAACCTAAGGACATCACACACATCCATGCCCGAGGCAGGATTCGAACCTGCGACCGTAGCGGTCTCGCGGTTCCAGACTGTAGCGCCTAGAACCGCACGGCTACTCCCGCCGGCCATTGCATATCATGTTCCAATCACTTATGGAGCGCGGGAAAAATAACTGAAGAAAACGTCTCTCTGCATGCTGTAGTTCGTCTAATTTTGTCTTCGCGATTCTTACGGCAGCGATACGTAGGGGGGTGAAGACTATCTCTAGATTCTTCACTTAATACTGATTCGGGAACATTATAAGTTGAGTTAATTAGTGTCTATCTTCAAGTGCTTGCCAGTTCAGGCTCATAAGCATTTCTGTGACGCTCTCCCGTGAATCAAACAAACTGTGACCATTCGTGCCACCCTTCTTTGTGTACGTGTATAGCTCTTCTTTAGTGTGGGTCCTAGACACTTGGGCAATATTCTGAGTCTGCGTTGTTGAAGTATTCTCCCAACGAAACGAAGTCCGCCACTTTCCTTATTTACGTCTAAGCCTCTGTGATCATTCTATTCCCCATACCTACAAATTGGTACAGCAAGGTATTTGCACCGGTAGACTGATTTCATTTGTGACTTACTGATGATGAACTATTTTCCTCCGTCCCTTGAAGTGCACTATTTTACGCTTCTGCTCACTTACAGAAACTGGTCAGTCTTTGCAACACTTTGTAAAGATAGAAAGCCATAACATTTCACAACGGGTTCGTGACACTCAGGCAATGTTGTCAGTGTCACAAAAATGTAAAAGAGCAAGTTTTTATTGTATTTTTCAAGCTCTTCTCTTTTCTTGCCTACAAAGATATAGAAGTAATTATGGTCTTTTGGTTTTTAATGTCATCCGAAGGCTCTTTATAAATAGGAATAGTGCATGTCTGTGTGAGGAGTGGAATTTTCCGAAAAAGTAACCTTACAATGTGCTAAAAGTGAAGGATAAAGATGCCGATATAGTGTGGTATCGACCATAACGTCAAATTTGCTTTGTATATCGGGGGTGAAACGGCGTCAATAAAGTCAGGCCTACGCCTCTTATGCAGTATATTCCATGGCAAACGTTGCGATACATCACAGTGCGATCATTAACACAAGTTAGTAGGCATTATTCATCACTAATAATGCTTTTGTGAGTGAGACCACTGACTTAGTATGTTAACATTCAATGTAAGGAACCTCTGCAGCCACAAAAATGTATTAAAACATGCGATGCGTTTCGGTTGAAAAATACCTACCTTTAGATGGTATTTGTATGAATTTGTTTAACTGAAGATGTCCATGTTTGTGCCCGTGTTTGTACAGAATAGTAATGTCATTCTTATTTTAGGACCTATTAAAAAACAAGGACACTTTTGTTTCAATATCTCGCTAGACGGAAATGTTACTAACATTAAGAATTTTGCAAAATAGATTCCCATTGGCGTAATATCACTTATCGCAAACTTTACCTCGATGTTTTGAACCGTTTTTGAAACATGTAGCGGTAACATGTTAGGAGATGCATTGTTCACAATATAGCAATTGAGCGGGTTCGTATTGCAGTATTATAATTTTTTCCAGTTATTTCAGTACTTTTTAATGCACAACAACAGTATCGTCAATGCCCACATCATACAACGATCACCAGCAACAAAGGAAGCCACCTGTTCGATCAGAACTCAAATCCATAAGTCCAGAATTGAGATCCTCTTTTTGAGTGAGCACAACTGACAGACTTGTCATTTCTCACATGCAGATCGCCTTAGACTTTTTTGATGGTTTGAGATGGCAGGACGGAGTTACGAACAAGGTCGTACTGCCATGGATAAGTTCAGAAAAATAAACACATCAGCGACTTCAGTAGAACGAAAAACCAGTCCAGTGTTGCAAATTTTACTTTTTATTCAGGTGCCATGCCACGAATTGCGCGGCCCCTCCCGCCGGAGGTTCGAATCCTCCCTCGGGCATGGGTGTGTGTGTTGTCCTTAGAGTAAGTCAGTTTAAGTAATGTGTAGGTCTAGGAACCGGTGACCTCAGCAGTTTGGTTCCTTAGAAATTCATGCACACACTTTTTATTCGCTCGATGACTAGTTTCTGCTGTGCGGCTGGTTCCGGCGGAGGTTCGAGTCCTCCCTAGGGCATGGGTGTGTGTGTTTGTTCTTAGGATAATTTAGGTTAAGTAGTGTGTAAGCTTAGGGACTGATGACCTTAGCAGTTAAGTCCTATAAGATTTCACACACATACATACATACATACATACTAGTTTCTGGCCGAGCCCATTTTCAAATCATCCCACAGGGCAGAAATCTAAATTTACATTCATGTATAACACAGTTATTACCAAATTTTTAAGCATATGCCAAAAATACGAAACATATCGTTTCAAAACTTACGTAACATAGTCGAAAATGGAATTTCCGAAGATGTCAAAAATGTGCAACGAACAGTTACGGCGCATACAGATAACTGGCAATTTACACCGTCCGATGCCATAAGGGAACTTCGGAAAGGGGTGTGCCCAATCAGGATATAGAAAATCTTTTTCTATTTGTTAAAATGTTCTCCAACCATGAGGAAAACAACAGTGGGTCCACTAACCGTACATGACAAGAATAAAATCAATACTTTTAAAAATCTGTTCAGTGATTTTAAATATTTGACTGTTTTCGTTAAAGATTTTAAAAAGTATTAGTTTTATTGTGGATGGCACTGCGCATTTGAAACGTGAAGGAACAACCGTAGCTAAACCAAGTTCAGTACGACCTCATGTACTGACGGACAGCAAACGTCGGGCGTTGAGGAGGGTAGTTGTGAAAAAATCGTGAAATCAGCGGTAGGAACCACTCGTGAGCTTTAAAGTACTGCCAGCAGTTCAGCTAGCACTGCGACTGCTCGTTGGGAGTAAAAAGAAGAGGGGGGTAAGTTTTGGAGCAGCTCCTCGTAAGCCACGCATCTCTGTGGTCTATGACAAGTGGCGCTTGAGGTGCTGTGACGAGCAACGCCACTAGACGGTGGACGCCTGGAAGTGAGAGATGAAGTGATGATGACGCTACGCCCTGTGACAGTCCAGTGAAAGGGTGTAGGTTTAACGAATGCCAGGAGAACGTTACCTGCCATCGTGTTTATCGCCAACAGTGAAGAACTAAGGACGGTGTTGTGTTACGGTGTTCCTTGTCTTGGTTAGGATATAGTTCCCTTACTGCGCTTAAGAAAACACTAAACGCTGAACGATATGAACACATTTTACGTAACATAGTCGAAAATGGAATTTCCGAAGATGTCAAAAATGTGCAACGAACAGTTACGGCGCATACAGATAACTGGCAATTTACATCGTCCGAAGCCATAAGGGAACTTCGGAAAGGGGGGTGCCCAATCAGGATATAGAAAATCTTTTTCTATTTATTAAAATGTTCTCCAACCATGAGGAAAACAACAGGATGGTAACAGGTGTGTTAAGGCGGAAGTAGGACAAAAAGTAAATGGCGAATATTCAGTGTGAAATTTAGGGAACTATACCAGAAAAGACACAGGTACATTAGGAGGAAACAAGATGTTGCTCATAAGACACACTTCCAGAAGACAATTAGAAAATGGACTTCAAATGAACTAATTAGAGAGATTAGAGCGCGCACGGAGGCTTTCAGACAGTCGTTCTTCCCGCGAACCATACGCGACTGGGACAAGGAAGGGAGGTAATGACAGTGGCACGTAAAGTGCCCTCCGCCACACACTGTTGGGTGGCTTGCGGAGTATCAATGTAGTAGATGTAGACTATCGTTGTTTGCCTCAGCATGACAGAACACACTGTCCTCAAGCAGCATCTGTGAGTCATTGGTTTGTGGACAGTAACATTCCTGAAATGGACTGACCTGCTCAGAATCTCGACCTAAACCCATCAGAATTCAGATCGTCATAAAGGCAAAAAGTGGACACACCATGTTACTGTCCACTACTGGGTGTCTGGATACTTCTGATCAGTGTATCGTAGTGAAGATTAAGAGAACCGACCATCTTTAATACCAGTGTCCAATCAAGACGGTCACGTAACTGTCTGTTCACGGTTTCTTTGGGTTGCTCACTAGTCTGCACTGTAGAAACTTGGCGAGTCGAAGTCTGATACGCGTGATACAAAGGCAGACTGTTAAATGAATGTATTGTCTATTTGTTTATTTGCTATTTACCTTTAGTCTGTTATATAGGCGTAAGAACAGACCAAATGCTGCACATGAATTGGTATGAATATAGTACATAATAATTTTACATAATTTTAAATGTGTTAATATAACTAAGCATTATGGGGTTTAAGGGAGGGAAATCTACAGTTTTAAAAAATCGTAATAATTTTTAAAATAAATAAATAAAAAATTACCTACTACTTTTTGAGCATCTTGTGCACAGATACAGCATATGTTCGTCTGGAATCCAGAAGGCACATGCTATTGTTCTATTGTACCTTTGATGACCTCCCTCATGGTGCAACGATCAACTCTGCAGTGTATTGTGCTACCTCAGGCAGTTGAAGAAACGACTTCAGTGTGTTCGTCGCCACAAAAATGCAAACGAAGAACTCCTCCTCCATGAAACGCAAAGCTTCTCACAAGTCTGCGCATACGAAAGAAGCTCGCAAGACTTCATTGGAATATTCTTCCTCATCCCTCACACAACCCAGATCTCGCACCTTCCAACTTCCATCTGTCTGGTCCAACTAAGGATGCACTCTGCGGGAAGCAGTAGGCGGTTGATGATGGTGAGAAGGTTATTGATGCAGCAAGACGTTGACTCTGACGTCGACCAGTAGAGTTGTACCACGAGGCCATAGAGACCCTCCCAGTAAGCTGGCATAAGGCCGTCGCACTGAACGGAGATTATGTCGAAATATAGGTTTTTGTAGCCAATAGAGTTGGGGATAATATGGTGTAGAGGAATTCCTAAAACAATCAATCTCCTTTCAGAAAAAAAAGAGTGGCATTGCTGATTGAACGTCCCTCGCATGCTGCAATAACAAAAAGCTAAAATCTATATTACCGACTTCAAAGGAATCTGACAGATTAGCAAAACTATAAAGGGGGGGGGGGGGATTAGAGTTTAATGTCCCGTCGACAACGAGGCCATTAGAGACGGAGCAGCCGGCCGTTGTGGCCGAGCGGTTCTAGGCGCTTCAGTATGGAACCGCGCAACCGCTACGGTCGCAGGTTCGAATCCTGCCTCGGGTATGGATGTGTGTCATGTCTTTAGCTTAGTTAGGTTTAAGTAGTTCTAAGTTCTAGGGAACTGATGACCTCAGCTGTTGAATCCCGTAGTGCTCAGAGCCGTTTGTATCATTTTGAAGAGACGGAGCACAAGCTCGGATTAGTGAAGGATGAGGAAGGAGACTGGCCGTGTCCCTCCAAGTGAGACAGCCACGTGGGGAATAGCGGGAAATCTAAGTCTGGATCGCCGGACATGGGTCTGAACCATCGTCCTCTCGAATGTGAGTCTAGTGTGCTAACCGCTGGGCCACCTCACTGGGTACCAACACAACGTATTTTAAAAATATACAAAGGGTATTGCACAGAAATCGTTCAAAGCTACGCAACAACTTGCTAGCATTCCGATGAGGAGATGAAAGACATCTCCGTATAGTTGCAGAAATCTCGCCACAGGATGGTAACAGGTGTGTTAAGGCGGAAGTAGGACAAAAAGTAAATGGCGAATATTCAGTGTGAAATTTAGGGAACTATACCAGAAAAGACACAGGTACATTAGGAGGAAACAAGATGTTGCTCATAAGACACACTTCCAGAAGACAATTAGAAAATGGACTTCAAATGAACTAAATGTAAATAGAAATTAAACTGCTTGGTTTTTCAAAATAATACAGTAATTGTGCCGTATCTTACGGTCGTAAAGCATTCTGAGTGTTCGTAGACTCCTAAGAAGCAGAAGAAATGTAGATACAAAACAATGAAGAAAGAGGTCCAACAGGCAGGAAGACATAAGTACAGATTAATAGAACTTACTTTAAATTAGGGAGTCATATTAAATATAATTGAGTTCAGGTAAAACATTTAGAAAATGAAGATTATATAGATTCAGATGAAGGGGGTGGTTATTTTTAAAAGGTACTTAGGCCCCTGTCAGGAGATGTTGCACATACGAAAAAGAATAGTTAATCTGAAATAAAACAAGGCAATTATTAAAGAGAAGAAACCGGTAATAGAAGCATGATAGAATGTGCTGAATTAAACCAGACAGAAAGTGCAAAATGGCTAATCAGAAATTGCTCAGGATAAATACAAGGATGTATAATCATGCATAACTAGGTGAAAGACAAATGCTGCCCACAAGAAAAATTAAAGAGGACTCCGGTCGAAAAAGAAGCAACCGTATGAATATCAAGAGATTAAATGGCAAGCCAGTACTAAGTAAAGAAGAAAAAACCAAAAGTTGGAAAGAATAAACATATATATATATTTTTTATTGCTTCCTGTAGACATAGTCTCCCTCTCTCTCTTCCTCTCTCTCTCTCTCTCTCTCTCTCTCTCTCTCTCTCTCTCTCTCTCTCTCTCTGTCTGTCTCTCTCCCCCTCTCTCTGCACATACAGAGTGTTTATTAGTTATACAAATGTAACCTTTTATTGTGAAAAGGTAAATAACGTACACAAATTTTTTATACAGCACTGAATGCGGTATATCTTCAAGTCTCATTTACAACATTTACAAATGTTCAGTGTAGCTTCCTTTTGTAGGACGACGAATGTCTGCCACACTTATTCAATTGTTGTGTCAGAGTCTGCTGGCCGACTCTGACTGGTGTCCTAGTCATCCACGGCCAGTTTCGGTGAAACAATTTTACGAATCAGTAACAGTTTGTTTTTGAGGTGGTGGCTTGCGATATTTAGTTCCGAATTTTCTCTAAACTTTAGTAGTAGATTTGGATTCGTGAAACTTTAAACAGCACTGTGCACCGTCTGCACCGTTGTACAACTCCAAGATGACTGTTGGAATAACTCATTCGCGCATGCCACCTAGCGGGGACATCGGGAACTAACAGTATTAGGCGGGACTAAAATTTGAAGATATACTGCATTCAGTGCTGTATGAAATATTTCTTAAGTTATTTACCCTTTTTACAGTTAAAGGTTACTTTTGTACAAATAATTTATGGACACCCTGTATAATAAGTCATATTTTTGCAATTTTTGAAGTTGTTGCATATTTCCATTGATTACGAAGTTACATCTCAGTCATTCCATTATACAGCTGATGTCTGTCCATATTCGCAACTGCGAGTACATTTTATGTACTTCGTAACAGCTTTAGTCGCCGCAGACCCTGTTCCTTCGGGTATGCATTAATAAGAACACAGGCACTGCAGTATCGTATTATGTGAAACATTTTTGTTGAGCACGACTGTCAATCAAGGACGGGAAAATGGAGTAACGAAGAATAGTAAGGCGAAGCGGTATTCGTCGCTACCAGTAAATATCGAAAGCATCAAACCATTACAGGATGTGCGAAACTTAGGAACCTGCCTGATTGTCTCAGATCTACTAGACTGTATTATCATCATCGACTTATAGCAGACGCTGTATTTCATGAGTAACACCTCGTGATCAAACTGGGAAACGTCGGCAGCCAATACACAAACGCAACATGTTCCTAAATATAGCAATGCGCCATAAACTGTAAAGAGAAGCGGAATTTCTCTTAAATCGTTCTGCTAACGGACCTTTCAACACTAAGCTGCTCCTGAAAGAAGTATTTTATGATGATTGTAGAAAAAATACGTTTCTATTTACTAATTACTCTTCGAAATCTAAAGTAATCCACAATCAGTCCAAATGTGCATGGGACCAACTTGTGAATGGCATGTGAAGATCGCTGGCAAGACTCCAGTGGAAATCGTTTGCCGTTTCCTTTTTTTCAACCGCTGTATGTTCTGCTCACGGTGTAACTGCGCCATGTGAATGACTGTAACGAGCGCATGTTTAATGTAGGCTCAGAACAATGCTTTTGTTGTGAGTGAATGAGGCTGTGAAAGGGGAGAGGCAGTAATACCCGGCGCCCGTATGCAGCAGCATGCTCTTGTCGAAAAGCACTCGCCCTGGGAGGCGCGCGGTCTCGGGCGTCTCGTCACGGTCCGTGCGACTCCATCGAGCATTGGTGTGTGTGCAGTCCTTAGCGTAAGTTAGTTTAAGTTAGATTAAGTAGTGCGTAAGCTTAGGGACCGATGACCTCAGCAGTTTGGTCCCATAAGAAGTCACCACAAATTTCCTGAGAGCCGCCGAGCGCAGGGGTTCGTAGGAGTATCACTGTCAACCAGATAATTCCTGCTCTGGAACACATAGCGGTGACTATGAAGAGCTATACGCCATCACTTCTGTTTTGTTTGGCGAACACTGACAGTAGAAACTTTTCGTGTTGCAGAGATTCAAACTAAATAACACACAGCCGATCAGTCATCACCTCGCCATCGCGATTCAGTTGTCTCCGTCATGATGGTGGTCATCATCATCATTTTATTTATTTGGCCTACTGAGGACCACATAAAACAATGACACCTTGTTTGTTTTCTTCTTTCTTTCTTTCCAGTGGTTACGCATTGTTTTCTACGTTGTTCTATTCTTTTTTCTGTCCATATTGCGCTTGTCTTTATTTGTTTTCTCCTCAATGCCCTTTCAAATTTTTACTTTCGCTCTAAACGTTTCTCTTTTTCCTATTTCTTCTTCCGAAATTGTGAATTCCTGCAGGTGTTTCCTCTGATTGTGTTTTCTTTTACAATGTTTTCTTTTCTTACATTATGTATTTTATTTCTTCAGTGACTAATTGACTGCTTAGTTTGCGCTGAATTTAGATGTGTTCAGTTTTTCTCGTATCTGTATAATGTGTTAGTTACTGTTATATTTAGGACCCTTTTCAAGCAGGCCGCTTTCTTGCGCTGATAAAATTTTTTATGTTGGATTACTCACTCATTTGCGAAGGGTGTGGAATGCCAGTGCATATTTATTAGATTTACAGCGACCTTGTCTAAAACAGACTTCAATGGAAATTACACGCACAAATCAAAAATTAAAGACTTCTAGGCTACATTGACGTCCACTTTAAATTTATTATAATAATTATGATTGCCAACATCGTAATTGTTTGGATATATACATGTCTGCATGTTGAAAATAACTTCGCACGTCAGGTGCTGGTCACAGAATATCCTGCCCAGCTTCACAAATGCCGAGTTACTGCTGCTAAGAGAACACTCGGATAGTGACGTTATCAGTCGTACCGTTCCGATTGACATCTTTATATAGTTGTAATAAAAAAACAATCCAGTTGACGGCCATCTTCAACAAAAATCTACTCGAGGCACTGTCCCCTACATGTCGGTCGTCAGCTCCTTCATACTGAAGTTATTAACGCAAGTTTATGGTCATCACTTGTGAACCAGTAGTTGATCAGGCATGTGGGCAGTATATTTTCACACGGTATTGTATCAAACAGTATCAGACCTAAAGCTTTGCATCCGTCCTTTTTTTCTTTTGGTCGAAGTTCGAGACTTTATTGTGAAAAATAAAAAAATTGCGATTCAAAGTGTTGGCCATAGCTGGCCACTTCTTTCTCCCATCTTTCAAGCAGCATACGAATCCCGTGGCGGAAGAACTGGGCTTCTTGAGGAGATCCATGAATCGATCCAATTTTGCACTTGTTCATATGACTGTAGGTGCTGATCAGCCTGGCCGTGTGCCACTGATCGAAGAAGCGGTTTGTCAGAGCGAGCAGTGTCTAGAGAATACAGCGGATCGTGTAGAACTTACCATTTCAACGTTTCCAAGTATTATTTGACGGTTTTTCCGACATGGGGTACAGCTCTGTCATGCTGCAAAATCACCTTTTCGTGCCTATCGCTGCATTGTGGCCGTTTGTCTTTCAGTGCTCGGTTCAAGCGCCTCTGCTGCTTTCGATAACGGTCACCTGTGATTGCTTCCGTCGGTTTCAATAGCTTCGAAAACCTGCTCTCATCCAACGCCATGCCGGTCTTTGACGTCAAAATTACAGCTCTTGAAGCGTCGAACCCAGTCACTGCACGTTCTTTCAGTAATAGGCGCCTCACTACAGGCCTTACCCAGCATTTTGTGAGCCTCAGCCGCAGGTTCACTCATGATAAAGCACTAAATTAAAACTTCCCGCAAATGACAAGAAATGGGCTCGTAAGTTGACATATTCAGTCGAGAAAAATTCGTGATGCAATCATAAATCGACTAATATTTTGATGGTGTTATATTTACAAATGCCTAAGCTTATTGTATGACACTTACGACTTACAACCTGCAGCACCAGTTGCCGCTACTGCTATCTATTGCGAAACGGCGGAAGCAAAATTGTAGCCCCAATAAAATGTTCAAATCTGTGTTAGTTCTTAAGGGACCAAACTGCAAAGGTCATCGGTATAGGCTTACACACTACTTAAACTGACTTAAACTAAACTATGCTAAGGACAACAAACACACCAATGCCCGAAGGACGACTCGAACCTCCGGTGAGAGGGGCCGCGCAGTCAGTGACTTGGCGCCTCTAACCGCGCGGTCACTCCAAGCGGCGTAGCCCTAATGGTTCTAATGGCTCTGAGCACTATGGGACTTAACATACGAGGTCATCAATCCCCTAGAACTTAGCACTACTTAAACCTAACTAACCTAAGGACATCACACACATCCATGCCCGAGGCAGGATTTGAACCTGCGACCGTAGCCCTAATAAGTGGCTTTCTGCTTTTAATGGTTGAACTCCTGCCATGGTTGCGTCTCGATTTCAATCAACTATCTCTACGATCTTAGTAATACGGTGAGGAACAGAACTGGTGAAAGCCGAAATTGTTACAAGTTTAGTACATTTTTAGGCTCCTGTGAAACAAAGAGTCACTGCTGTTGGTTGTCAACAAACACAAGGAAATACACTATGTGATCAAAAGTATCCGAACACCCACAAAAGCATACGTTTTTCATATTAGGTGCGTTGTGCTGCCACCTACCGCCAGATACTCCATATCAGCGACGTCAGTAGTCATTAGACATCGTGAAAGAGCAGAATGGGCCGCTCTGTGGAACTCACGGACTTCGAACGTGGTCAAGTGATTGAGTGTCACTTGTGTCATACGTCTGTACGCGAGATTTCCACACTCCCCAACATCCCTGGTATACTGTTTCGATTTGATAGTGAAGTGGAAACGTGAAGCAACACGTATAGCACAAAAGCGTACAGGTCGACCTCGTCTGTTGACTGACAGACTGCCGACAGTTGAAGAGGGTCGTAATGTATAATAAGCAAACATCTATCCAAACCGTCACGCAGGAATTCCAAACTGCATTAGGATCCACTACAAGTACTATGGCAGTTAGGCGGGAGGTGAGGAAACTTGGATTTGATGGTCGAGCGGCCGCTCATAAGCCACGCATCACGCCGGTAAATGACAAACGACGCCTCGCTTGGTGTAAGGAGCGTAAACATTGGACGATTGAACAGTGGAAAAACGTTGTGTGGAGTGACAAATCACGGTACACAATGTGGCGATCCGATGGCAGTGTGTGGGTATGGCGAATGCCCGGTGAACGTCATCTGCCAGCGTGAGTAGTGCCAACAGTAATGAGGGCCTGCAGCCCTTGTTGTTCTGAGTAGCACTATCGCAGCACAGCCTACGTTGATGTTTTAAGCACCTTCTTGCTTCCCACTGTAGAAGAGCAATTCGGGAATGGCGATAGCATCTTTTAACGCGATCGAACACCTGTTCATAATGCATTATTGTGGCGGAGTGGTTACACGACAGTAACATCCCTGTAATGGACTGACTTGCACAGAATCCTGAACTGAATCCTGTAGAACACCTTTGGGATGTTTTGGAACTCCGCCTTCGTGCCAGGTCTCACCGACCGACATCGATACCTCTCCTCAGTGCCGCACTCCGTGAAGAATGGGCTGCAATTCCCCAAGAAACCTTCCAGCACCTGATTTGAACGTATGCCTGCGAGAGTGGAAGCTGTCATCAAGGCTAAGGGTGGGCCAACACCATTTTGAATTCCAGCATTACCGATGGAGGGCGCCACGAATTTGTAAGTCATTTTCAGCCAGGTGTCCGGATACTTTTGATCACATAGTATATATTTCCAAATTTTGTCTGCCTATACTTAATATGAGAAGTTGCTTAATTTTAAAGATAAATTTCTTCTTGCGTCATTCTTGTACTGTTTTCACTACCTTAATGTAAAGCCTTTCTATTCCCTTCAGACAAGAAATCTAGAAAGAGGGTGTGCCCAAAATGCTATATTGTCACCTTAACTGCTACATGAAGCGGCCGTGTTCGTTGGCGGAGCAAAGAATGCTTTGAATTTGGGTGTGCCCTTACGTTTAGTAACCTCTCGCGAGATGACGAGTAAGAGTGATACACACACACACAGGGCCAGCCCGAGACAAGCTGTGGGCTGCTGGGATTTGTCTGCACTCGAGTGACGGGGATTTCCAGCGGCCTAGCCTGGCCAGAAGGGGCTTCCGTGCTCGGCGCCTACAGGACACCTAGACAAGCGTCGCAAGCGCTCGGATGGAGGGATCCTTGTTTTCTTATGCCCTAACATTTTACAACGGGAAGTCACACCCTGAGTGTCACCGATTCCGATCATCTTCATTGTAATAGGCGGGAGACACACGAAAGTAATTTGTGTGGAAAGGTTTACCTCAGTGGTCATGTATCAAGATCCATGTCACTTCCGATGCAATCGATAGAACGTAAAAAACTGATTACATCAGCAAGTTCACACCTAATGCTTGAAAGAAATCAAAGAATTATTGACTTCAATACACCGCCGAACTTATATTTGAGTAGTTACACAGCCATTAATCGGAGTGTTGCCCGAAGATCAGCGGACGTGTGTTTGAATTTCGAAGGCATAGATTCGATTCTCAGTGTTTCAGTTCCCATTTTTTCTCTGTGTATGTTATTTGCAAACAGTATTATCCATCAAAGGACCGTGAAGTTGACTCTCAACACATCTAGGCCCCCTTCTCTAATAACGCTACTATAGTAAAGTAGAAAGAACAACTCGCTAAATTGAAACATATAAAAAGTTATCTGCACAGGAAACGAACTTACGTCTTCGAAGTTCGGAGGTAACTACACTGAAAATTCACCAGCCACCAAGATTAACGACTGCGTAAATTCCCGAAGTATGCGTACTATGGTGGATGAAAATCACTAATTTTTCATGACTAGTGGCTTGTCAGCCTCCTATGTATAAATAAAAATTGTTATTTTTTCAGCCTTCTGTCGATTCCACTTAACCCTAAATGTTTTAGGAGACATGTTTTCGGAAAAAAGCATAGTTACGTATTGACTTTTACACGTCTTGTCTAAATTGTTGGACACACATTTGGGCCTCCTGTTGTTAGACAATTAGACCTTTCCAGAGAAAATTATGTCGTAGGATACAAAACGCAGTGGAGAAAGATTTCCACCGCTACGTTTATGTAGGTACCCGTATGGGATGATTCACTGAAACTGTGAAAATTGTAAATCACTGTGATTCTACCAGAATTGGAAAGAGGAATCTCCCGAGATATTTTCATATAATTTCTTAACTCCCAATTTAGTAAAAATAAAAAAAATAATAAAATTAAATATGGTAGTTAACAGAAGTTCAGAATTTGTTTAGTGCCTTTCAAAACATTTGCGTTAAGTTGTATCCTTCCGAAAATCATGTCTGTGAAGTTTAAATTTGAAAGTTATTTAGTATTAACACAATATCTTCTTACACAATGTTTATATTGATATTCCTGGTATTTTCGAGACTTCCACATCAAAATAAGGAGTACAATTAACAAGAAAAAACGTCTAGTTCCTTTTCACTTACTCTGCTCGACGCAGAGCGAGAACCTTGTGATACATTTTGATTCTGCACATCAGAAATTGTCCACCGTTATTGGCCTCTACGAAAGACCTTTAAGAGCGATGTTAGCACACCGTGCATACATTCCTACCGCCAATTCATCTACGTACAGTAAATAATTTTCGATTCCTCTCTCGAGAACACTGATCTTCTTCAGGTGCTTGCATTTTACCCTGCTCTTTCTCCGTTTTCTTTTTGTACCATTTGTGAAATTTACAAGACAGTGAAGGGTGTGTTAAGCAATTAGAATTATATAACGATGGGGCATACGGTGGAGGTGGAGAACTATCTAAGAGCCAGTGTGAGGCACATTTACAAACGGCTACAGAAATTTGTGTGACGCCGTCTGGCAAGAAGTAAACTTTATATGGGCGACGACTGTGCTTGTATGACCTCACATGTTGCCACACAACTCTTTTGCGACATCTGAATGATACTAGTCACATAGTATTAGTGATTACGCTGTATTGTATGATGTATCTGCAGCCTTTGCAGAGCCTAACACCCTGGACGAAGTGGGCAGTGGGCTGGAAACGATTCGCAAAGCCTTTAGTGTACACACACACACACACACACACACACACACACACACACACACACACTTCTCAGCCGTTAACTGTTGGGATCCACCTCGAATACTGACACAGCTCTGCAGCACACATGAGGTCCTTTCTGCGGCCACCTTTCACCCTCTTATGTAGCGCCATCGACAGTCTCCTTCGCGCAGCATACCGCTGACGCTAACAAGAGGACCGTACTAGCTTCCCATTACCGATTTTATTCATAGTGACAAGGTGTCTAGGGTACGTCTAGAACTTCAGTCGTAATAACCGATTTCGAGAAAATAGAGTTTGAAAATTTAGACGTACTTACACGAGGGCATTCAATAAGTTATGCAAAACGTTTTTTTCTCGGCTAATGTTGTTGAGAAATTGGGGGATCTGTTGTGAGACATCTTAGACTATTACCGCTTCAGCCCCTACAGTTTCATAAATTTGCGATAGGTTGTGTCGCTATTCGTACTTTCCAACAAGTCGTCTGTAACTGAGGTACGTTCCCAGCAGAGAGCTTTCATGGAATTCCTTTTGGTGGAAAACCAGAGCATCTACGGAGACCTGGTAGAGAACAAAAGCACGGTAAGTCGTTGGGGGAGGCGTCGGTCATCATCGTACCTAGGTGGCGCAATCCTGTCCTATCTCCCGTGTGCCGGCTGGCCACACACAGCTGTGACTCCTGCAGTGTTGGAACGTGCAGAAACACTCATTTGACGTGATCGAGGGATCACAATCAAACGCCTTGCTGCAGAACAGGACGTCTCTTTTGAGTGTTGACACACTCTTCCACAACTTGGGGTACTCAAAGTTGTGTGCCAGCTGAGTTCCTCGTCGCTTAACAGAAGACCATGAAGAATAACGAAGAACCATCTGAGCGAAACTGCTTGCACTTTGGGAGGCTGATCGTGACAAATTTTTGTCGAACATCGTCACAGGCGAGGAAACATGGGTTCGTCACTTAGAACCGGAAGCCCACGAAGTGGCGCCACACCACCTCTCCGCTGAAGATAAAGTTCAAATCTGCACCCTCAGCCGATAAATCATGGCGACGGTCTTCTGGGTCTCTCAAGGGGTTATTCTGTTTGATATATTCTTTCCTCGTGCAATGGTCAACTTGGAAGTGTATTATGCTAGCCTCAAGAAATTCTAGAACTTATCTTTCTCCATGACAACGCAAGGCCTCACACATGACTGCACATCCGCGAGGAACTCACAAAACTTCATTGGATTGTTCTTCCTCAGCCACCCTGCACCCCGGATCTCACACTTTCCGACTTCCATGTGTTTAGTTCAAATCGTTCAAATGGCTCTGAGCACTATGGGACTTAACTTCTGAGGTCATCAGTCCCCTAGAACTACTTAAACCTAACTAACCTAAGGACATCACACACATCCATGCCCGAGGCAGGATTCGAACCTGTGACCATAGCGGTCGCGCGGTTCCAGACTGTAGCGCCTAGAACCGATCGGCCACCCCGGCCGGCCTCTTAAGAGAGACACACTGTATATCAAAACAACGCACCTACGAGCAGAGGGCTTTGGTAATGGAAACATTGAGGTATCGTATGTGCGTTCCGTTGTAGTATGTTTCCTATTAACCAGATTTGGTACCCTCTCCATCGATGCTGGGCGTCGCATGAAACACGTTATGAGCAGCATTTGGTTGGACTGACTCCAGCTACAAGTTTAAAAAACAAAATTGCAAATATCTGCCGAAACAACAGAGAAAATGCGCATGACGACTCTTAAGAGAAAAAATGGTTCAAATGGCTTTGAGCGCTATGGGACTTAACTTCTGGGGTCATCAGTCCCCTAAAACTTAGAACTACTTACACCTAAGTAACCTAAGGACATAAAACACATCCACGCCTGAGGCAGCATTCGAACCTGCGACCGTAGCGGTCGCAGACTGTAGCGGCTAGAACCGTTTGGCCACCCCGGCCGGCCATGTGTTTGTCCCACTGAAGAATACACTCCGAGGAAGTAGTGCGTAAATGATGGGAAGCTTTCTGATGCCGGAAGACGATGGCTCCGACGTCGATCAGTAGAGAGGCACCATGCGAACATACAAGCTCTTTGAGTAAGATGGCGTAAGGCTATCGCATTGAACGAAGATTATGTTGAAAAATAGCAGTTTATAGGCAAAAGATTGGGGAATAATGCGGTGTATTGGAATCCTGAATAAAGCAACCGGCTTTTATCAGAAAATGTGTTGGGTTAGATATTGAACGTCGTATATTTTGTAGGGTCGCTAGTAATTGAGGACTCCGCAGGCCACCGAGTAAGCGCTCACTTTCATAACTGCGTTGTCTCTGGAACGAATCTCGTCGCCGGTAACTTATTTTAACAATAGATATGACTGTAAAAATTATCAGTATTTAATGATTCAGTTATTATTTTTCCAATCTTTACCCCGAAAGAAAGAGAATTTCCTTTCCTTAAGGATGATGGAAATACGACAAGGATACATGTAAACTTTCAGTTGAATAAGTATAGTAATTTCATATATATCATTGTATCTACATTTATGACAAATATAATATACAGCCTATGAAGCACTGCACGAATGAGGATGATGCTTGTCGTAGAAACATGGAAAACAATAGTTATAGCGATATACAGAACATGTAATGAACGCCGAAGTTTTCCATGCGCATGTCCTTTTTTTTTTCAGTGTGTCTGTTGGAAAACAAACTTGGTTTACATTCATAAACTGTTCCCGGTTGTCAGACAATTTCGCGGCGTACCATGCATATCGACGCATAGCTCCTTATACTGGTGCAGATATCTCATAAAAAAGGTAGTACCGGCAGATAAGGTTAGCTCTTAATGTCCAGTCGACGATGAGGTCATTAGAGACGGGGCATAAGCTCGAAATGACGAATATGAGAAAGGAAATTGGCAGGATACTTTACAAAGGAACTATGTCGCCATTTGTCTTAAGTGATTTAGGAAAACTCATAGAAAACCTAAATTCTAATGATCGGGCGGTAATCTGAAATACTCTTTACACCGATAAGGCTTGATGTACACAGGATGTGAAGAAAGCTTCATACTGAGGCGAAAATAGGACGGGAGATGCCGAACCGAAAACAAAATTGTGAGCTAACCTTTCTTGAGATACAGCCATATAACGGCAACCACTAAAAGCTGAGTACGGAAGGGGTCGCATGTGTGCATCTGTAGAATTCTGTTTAACCTATCTGCTGACGTGTTGAGGTGATTATTCTACGCTACACCTGTTGACCTGTGCTCTACATTGCAAGAGTCACGATGAAAAACTTCGTCTAACTTCCACCCTTGAATTCTAATCTATAGTTTGTAGCCTCGAACGATAATATTAAACAAATTGACTACAGTTCATCTTTCACATTATTTAGGCGCTCTGGGATAAAAGATACTATCTCGAGTAAATGTGTTCATATTGGTTATTAATTTTGGGGTACATCAGCCAAGAAATAAGTTCATTCAGTGTTGAAACAAAATTTGAAGTTATTGCGAAGGGTTTTGATGTCGAGTAATTCCATTTTACAGAATATTTCTTTAAAGAGAATAAAAGGTGGAACATCACATAATGATAACATGTTCATTGGTGTTGACCCGGCTTCAAGGGTCAAAACTGAACGCATCTCATTTCTGAACAGTGCTTCATGTTAATCGTAATGTCTATAGCAAGCAAAATTTGTCCTGTATGAATTATACTTGGTTTAACCCGGGTAATGAATTGTTTCTACCGTTACTAGTCAGTAGGTAGGTTATGGTTTAACGCTGCTTCGACGACGGGATAGTTAGAGATGGAACACAAGCCTGTAATGGTTAAAGCAGGTGAAGAAAAATGACCCTGTCGTTATAAGACCTCATGAAATATTCATTTTGAATGATGTAAGGAAATCACGGGAACCCTAGGTCTAGTCACCATATAGTGACTATAACTTCACACCTCCAAATGTGAGTCTATTACGCCATTTGGTTCGATCTTTTCCAGTAATAACTTACATATGACTCGTGCTGTACATTGCAGCAGTGATACTGTATTTCAGTCAAAACAATTTATATTTTTTTCACAGCAACCAATACGGTTTCCGAATAACCAATACGGTTGCCCTTGAGTAATCTCAAGAACTTGCGTATTTATGTGCACCATAACAAAAGACTTACAGGACCTGTTGAATGGAGGTGACAGGCTAAGAGCGCACTCTAGGTATTCTGAGTAAGTTGAAGAAAGGCGAAAATATTGAGGAATAGCAGAAATGAGATTAGCGATAAGCTTGACATCAAAATTGGGGACCGTGAAGTAGATCAAGTAAAGGAGTTCTGCTACCTCGGAAACAAAATAACATGCGACATACGAACGAAGGACGGCGTAATAAGCAAGCTAGCACAACCAAAGAGCGCATTCTTGGCCAAAAGAAATCTACTGGTATCAGACATGTGCCTTAAGCTGAGGAAGATACTTTAGAGGATGTTTGGAGGACAGCAATACATGGAAGTGAATCGTGTGAGGAAAGCCGGTAAAGAAAGGAACTGAAGCTTGTGAGGTGCAATGCTATAGAAGAACGTTGAAAATTTGGTGGACGGTCAAGGTAAGAAATGAGGACATTCAGAGATGGGAGCAACATGTGGAAAGTATTGAAAACAATGAGGTCCTCTGTGCTTTTCGACAGTAGGGTCACCCTATTCCTCACCTTTATCCGTAACAATACCAATAGAACAGTAAATTGTAGAGGCACTCATCATAGTTATCTGCACGACCCTGATACATTACAGAGCATTTCGTAGGGAAGCAAAGGGAAACTTCTGCACCAAGACATTTTTGGGAACGGTAATGCGGAATTCTCGCATTTGCAACCAGCACACGTTTCCCAAGTATGGAACTAACTTAGACAGAAAATGAAATACAAGGGCTATTCGGAAAGAAAGGAACGATAGGTCGCGAAATGGAAACCATAGTCAAAATCAAAACTGTTTTAATTGCAACAGTTATCTTCAACTTCCAGCTACGTATCTCCATAGTCGCCGATCCGACTTAAACATTTGTATAGCGTTGTATCAACTTTCCAATGCCCTCGTTATAGAAGGCAGCCACCAGTGCTTTCCGCCAATTCTCTACGCTGGCCTACAGCTCGTTGTCTGTGCCAAAATGTTTTCATAGCCAGCGTTTCATGTGAGCAGAGATGAAACTCAGAGGGAGACAACTGCGGGCTGTATTGTGGGTAATCAAACAATTCCAATTAAAAACGATGCAGGAGCATCTTCATTGCCCCTGCATAATGCAGCTGAGAATTGTCTTGAAGAAGAAAACGCACGACAGTTATGTAATGTTGGCTGCATAGCTTCAGGTGAAGTTTCTCACCATGCCCTTGAACTTGGCGGGAGATCCTATTGTTCTAGAAATCTTTATGTGCTCCCTGTGTGCTCAGAACTAAAAAGAACGACGCAACGATATCTACGGGCATACTAGAGACACTGCCCAACACACCTGCGCAAAACTTAATCGGATTTTCACTGTGGTTTCCATTTCGCGTCCGATCGTTCCTTCTTTCCGAATAACCCTCGTATGATGCCATTGTGCTCACGATAGGTACTACTAGAAAAATAAAGGATAATTTTCTAATATTCGATCATTTTCGAAGGAATCAACAAAACTATTAACGTATGTTTTCAATTGGAAGCCAGAAATTAGTCTATGGGATTCATGTGAAATAATTTTATAAGTGTTAAAATCGATATAATAATCTAAGACGAATATGCTTATATTCACTTCTACTGCGCGTGTCTAGCAAGTCCCAAAAGAAAAGAGGATATACATGCTGAATTTACTGACAGATTATGAAACCTGACTTTCAAGTCACATTTGTTAACTAATTGAATTTTTCTCGTTCAATGTGCGTAATATCGGCAGGCATCAGCGACCGTTCCGAAACTTCCTCTTTCAGTCTCGCGGCAGTGAAAGTTTCATCTCCTTGCCAGGACACGAAAGATCGAAACTTTCCGAAACATCTCTCATGTTAAGCAATATTACGTTGCTTCAGGCAACAGGCACTGTCGTCACAGCCTGCAGATGTTCACCGAATTTCCTGCAGTGGTCTGCTTAAAGCATCTGTTCCTGTATATACGCACTACTCTGTTGAGTCGTATAGCTTACCGGTGTGGTCTTGCCCCTGAAGATATTTTTATCTTAAGAGTTGATCGCCATCTAATGTGTCACCTCACTGACCGCGGGAGAGGGATATGCAGCAGATTTCCAGTGACCTGGTACACGTTTCTAGGGTTAACAGGTTGTAATGAGCCCGTTGTCTTCCACCTCATATTAATTTCGAACACTGCCACCTTCTCTTGAGACACTTCTCAGAGGTGTCACAAAATTTACAAATAATCGTACGGCCGATTGGCTATCTGTAAACCTCACAAATTGCACCTTAGTTTCTCCAGACGCATCTTACCTTCAAAATCTCGTGAGACGTATTAAATTTTCTTAGCCCCTCTGACTCCTTCTGTGACGAAGATTTGCTGCTCCTTCGTTGGCTAAGGTCTCCTGCAATAAAATATAAACAACAGTTAGGGGAACCAAAGGGATAAATTGGCTGTAGCGAAGGAAACGAATGAATAGAAATAACCTTAATTTTCTTTAAAACAAATGTATTCCGCTTCCACTTAGCAAAATCAAGTTTTGCTACACTTACGAACGGCACCCCAGCACGGGAAACATTTAAATTGTATTGCATACCCCGCTCCATCCATCCCCAGTACGCGATCGAAGACTCTGATCTTCAGTTTTCTACTACTGTATTTCTCCCTGCGCCTGAATGCCTCAGTGTTTTCCATCTAACCGCACTCGTCTAATACAGATGAAATGGATCAGTATTTTTACCTTAGTGTCGGTTGGCTGGCTCCTGCACTAGTTGACCATTTGTCGGATGCCCTTGTTATCTCGCCACCCACGCACACTCTTGGCAACCGAAGCCGGCCAAAGTGGCCGTGCGGTTAAAGGCGCTGCAGTCTGGAACCGCAAGACCGCTACGGTCGCAGGTTCGAATCCTGCCTCGGGCAAGGATGTTTGTGATGTCCTTAGGTTAGTTAGGTTTAACTAGTTCTAAGTTCTAGGGGACTAATGACCTCAGCAGTTGAGTCCCATAGTGCTCAGAGCCATTTGAACCATTTTTTGGCAACCGAAACATTTTTTTCTGCCCTCCAGGGCCTCGTTTCTCTCTCGATACTTTTCCCACTCGTCGAGAATTCATTTTCTTCCCGCTCCGTAACGAAAAAACAGTCGATTGTCTGCCTCGGAAATATTATTAACAGTCTTCTAGACTAGATTTTTCAGTTAGGGCGAGTGCAGAAACGATTTCTTATACAGCGCAAGGTCGTTTCCTTTTGCTTTATTCACTTTAGATAGCAGCCTGGATATCGGCGACACGTCAAATTATAGGCTAACTTACTTCCTTTGTCAGACTGAGTCGGCTCTCTCATTAAGGGGGGGGGGGGGGGGGGGGGGGTTGGACGTCAAACGGGCCAACTTGGAGCAGGAGAGGCACCACAGGACATTTTAATTTCTACTGTCTATACTTTTACAAATAAATTCATAAAACTTTGAAAGCATGATCAGGAAGGATTCAGGATTCATACTCATAGTAGTGGAAGCTCAAAAACGTAACAAAATACATTTTTTTACACGTGAAATTTCATCATTTTTTTTTACTTACTACTGGTTGCATTTGTTGCTATAGCTACACTTCTCTTCCTAAGTAAGAGAGATTCTTCGATGAATTCTGCACAGCATACAAACTATAGTTACATGTGTATGAAACTCTGAGGTTTATTTAATTTATGAAAAAATTAATGAACTGTTACATTTTAAACTACTTGTTTAGAAAAAACTCACATTTTATAGTCAATTATCTCAATTTTTACCACATTTTTAATAGATTTGGAAAATTCTAGAGTTTCATACACCTGTAAGAAATTAAAATGCCCTGTGATGCCTCTCCTGCTCCAATTATGTCCGTTTAACTTCCTACCCCCCTTAATATGTATACTAACATAGCTGCAGCCACTGTCAATTTACGTCAATGTCATTGTACGCAAGTGTACACTTAGGAGCCTGAACATTACGTCCACGGCCCACAGAGAGAGTGAATGCCGCGTGGTAGTGCAGAGGGCACGTGGCACGCTGCGGAAAGTATGTAAGAGGAGAAGAGAGGGATGGGGAATCATTCTAGCGACGACACGCGCCACAAATAGGGAACTCGACTTTGACGAAGGGCAGATTGTTATCGCCCGGGGACGAGGCTCTCGGAAACAGCGAAGCTGGTCGGCTGTTCGCGAGGCACTGTCGTCACATCTATGGAAGTTGATTGAAGGACGGTGAAACCACGACTAGGTGACATGGTGTTGGACGTCCACGCCTCAGCAGTGAACTTGGAGGTCGGGGACGTGTTCACTCTGTAAAGGAGGACAGGCGACGATGCGTGACTGATCCGACGACAGAATACATGCTGTTGCAGGCAGCATTGTTTCACTGCACGCCGTTAAGCGCATATGTTTAACACTGGGCTTTGCAACACATAATCCTCGCGTATTCTAATGTTGACCCAACGACATCGCCAGTTATTATTCTAGAGGGCATGAGATTATCGAGAGTGGACCATTGATCAAGGTAAACATGTGAATCGATGATCGTGTCCGTTAAAGCCGTCATAGAGACGAACGGCTGTTCGAAACTTGCACTCCGCTATAGACCAACACCGACTCAAAGGAAGGTCTCGGCGCTTGTTGGTGACGGCACGTCAGCTAGGCACGGCGAACGCCAGGTCTGTTGCAGGCAGAAACGCCTGGGCGTGCTTATTACTATAAATCTCTTATTTTTGGACAAACTGTTTGTTATTGTTTTCGATTCTGCAACTTTATTTAGATGATATATTTTCTTGCTACTTAAAGCTACAAATGAAGATCATAGTTCTGTATTACTGAATCCTATCGAAACAAACGTTGATCAAAATGAGAAGATGCTTTGCCCCATTGAGAGCTTCGGAAATTTTACATTCAAGAAACTATATTTACTTGATCCATTTTGCTATCGAAACTTACCCCAACCCCCTTACAATGAACTCGTTTCTTTTATTTGTTTATTTTCGTTTGACATCGGGACTGGAAATGTGAACTAATTTACATGTGTAAATGTCCAACTGTTGCCAGTCATTAGATTACACTCGTTTTCAACGAAAGGAATTCTAAATAGGAAACAAAATAGCTTCATACATCGAAAATACTCCTGAGCTTAAACTTCTTTAAACATGCACATTAGATGTCCTTAGGTTAGTCAGGTTTAAGTAGTTCTAAGTTCTAGGGGACTGATGACCATAGATGTTAAGTCCCATAGTGCTCAGAGCCATTTGAACCATTTTCTGCAGATTAGAAAAGATAAATATTCCCCTCTTGCAACTGAAAGAAGAAACTTTATAAGATAAAAAAATTTTATTTGATAAAACAAGTATCTCTCTTTTGCCTCTTCTTCTGTCCCCCACCCCCTCCCCCAACGTGTACAATCGCATGATATTTCATTAACATTCAGTGCTCCTCACCCCATAGTCAACCAAGATACCTAAAGAAGAGCAACAATATGTTCACAGTTTCTTGTAAAAGCAACCCAGTACAAACGTAACTTCCTCAGATTTACAAACAAGGTAAAGAAGCAGGAATTCTGTTGCTGCTGGACCATGAAGTTGTTTTTGTATGTCAATCCTTAAAACAGGTGGAAATTTAAGTTCAGGAGTACACTGTTTGTTAAGAAGTGTAATGAATTTCACTATTAATTGATTGCAGAAATCTCTCAGAACAATGTGTGTTGGTCAACTGCCGCCAATAGTTTCACATTTTCCTGTATCAGAGAGGCAGAGACCACCATTATGAGTATGCCTGCAACAGACCTCGTGTTCGCCGTGCCTAGCTGACATGACGTCACGAACAAGCGCCGAGGCCTTTCTTTGAGTCGGTGTTGTATAGACGCAGTGCGGTGAGGCCAGTATTATGCTATGTGAGACGTTCACCAGAGCTTCCGTGGGACCTATAGTAGTAATCGAAATCACCGTGAGTGTTACGGACTACGTGAATATTATTGGAGATTACCTCCATCCCTTCATGCTTGATGCCTTCCCAGAGGGCGATGCAGGATATCTGCCCGCGTCACAAGGCCAGAATCATGCTACGGTGAGTTCACATCGATGGGTTGGCCACCAGATTCGCCTAATCTGAACCCGATGGAAGACATGTGGGACGATATCGGGCACCAGCTCCGCATTCACATATTACTGGCCGTGACTACTGTGTAGACATCTGATGTTAAATACATCCGGAAACTTAGTAACGACCTACGGAATACATGGCACTCAGAATCGATCATCATTTGTGTTCGAAAGGTGCAGCAACACGCTAGCAAGCAGACAATCGTAATTTTTTGGCTCATTACCGTATGTGCTAATCTGAGATGCACTGCAGTGCAGTGTGTTTCTGGTATACCACGAAAGAAATTTTCACGATTGAATCCATGCACTAGCAGCAAATAGTCAGCTGTAAAATGTGTATACGTTTTGGCATACATGAACCACATATGATTGTACCATGGAAGTAATGAGGATGTCTTTGAAGCAAGGGCAATTAATATTCACAGAAATAAGGGTATCAGTTGTGTACAGTGTCGACGGTATGAGATCGTCACCTATGACGACATTCGTGAAATGGCTATGTCTGCCGTATTAACCTCCTGTTGTGAAGGTCGAGAGGCTTTCGCTCTAGAACGGTCTTATTACTGCCCTTGAATGATTCAGAATGTGTCATATACGACTTTTCTGTGACTTATTCACCAGACGCTATTAGCGCATCCGACAATGTTCCTGTGTTTCTGCTCTCATTTATGATTCAGGGTGATTCATCTGCCACTACCCACAATGCCTCCAAATACCATGGGCAATATTTTCATATTCTCTCACTCGATACAGGCAAACTATTAATCCTACAGACAAAATGAACAGGACAGTTTTGCAGGAAATTTCATGTAGTTAAATTTTTGCTGAGATATATTTTCGCTAGAAGCCGCAGTTTTCGAATTACTCAAGAAAAACGTACAAAAGTCACCTTCAAAAGCGTTTTTCTTGAATAACTCGAAAGCCGTGTGCCTCCACCGAAAATATAACGTAGTACAAAATTTAACTACATCAGATTTCCTGCAAAAGGTCCTGTTCATTTTTTTCTTCAGGGTTATTGATTTGCACGTAGCTACCAAGAGAATACGAATATCTTGCACGTTGTTTTTAAAGGCATTGCGGATCGCACAAAACCTATCGGTAGGGTCTGCTGAATCAGCCTGTGTATTTCTTGTTTACTAATGTTCAGGTATGTACAACGACTTCATCCATGAAAGTACTGTGTGTATTGTGTATTGTGCATGTATGACAACTCCTATGCATTACAGTAACACCGTGTATTTTTTTAGCAATATTACAATCGCACGTCAACTGAAAAAAAAAAAATTATTTTTTTTTTCTTTTTCTAAGTAGTATTAGGGAAAACATGCAACTTGGCTGATAAAAAAATCCACAACAGAAAAGAGGCTCATGGTCTGCATCTAAAATTACGCTTGGCAGTGTACCTTTCGGTGTGAGGTGGAGTGTAGTCCGGTAACGATTTCCCTCTTCCCCGTTACAGTCGTGCAGGGTGCGCGGGAAGAACGTGTGTCGGTAAGCCTCCGCATAAGGTCAAACTGCCCTCCCTTTCCCGTCATCATCATATCGTGTTACGTATGCAGGAGGAATTAATATGTTGCCTGAGCATTGTGGAACGCTACGCCATCGGAATTTTAACAGCGAAGCTCTCCGTGATGCACACCGTCCCACTTGCAGTGTCGGCCATTGGAGTTTTATAAATAGCTAAGTTCTTTTAGCTCATAATTAACGAACTGGTGACAAAACATGGCACTCTTCTTCTATCATTTCTCTCACTTACATGTCCGCCCCAGTAGCTGAGTGGTCAGCGTGACGGATTGCCGTCCTCTGGGCCCGGGTTCGATTCCCGGCTGGGTCGGAGATTTTCTCCGCTCAGGGACTGGGTGTTGTGTTGTGTTCATCATCATTTCATCCCCATCCGGCGTGCAGGTCGCCCAATGTGGCGCCGAATGTAATAAGACCTGCGATATGGCGGCCGGACCTGCCCCGCGAGGGGCCTCCCGGCCAATGACGCCAAACGCTCATCATCATCATCATCTCACTTACATTAATCCTACCTGGTTAAAATCCTAGACTGACGAGAAATAACCAAACGAGGGTTTTGTAAGCTACATCTTTCATGAGTGAATATTAATTTCTTAGTATACTTCTAGTAAGTGTGTTTCATACCTGCTAGGTACGTAATGGAATAGTAAAAGGTTTCTTCTCCAGTTTATGCGCAACACGTTGTATTTACTTGTGTTGATGGCACTCTGCTAATACCTGTGACAAGCATCGATCCTCTGCATGTCTTTCTGAATTTCGTTACAATTTTCTGACATTATTCTCCTATATACGGCAGCATTATTCAAAAACAGCCTCACGGTTCTTCCAACGCTATTTACCAGATGATTTACGTACATCGTGGAACGACCCTCTAAAACTCCACTGGGGCACTCTCGAAATCACACAACTGATGAGATTTCGACCCGTCTGTTCAAAGCGGTCGACTCTTGCTTGAATGGTTTTTAGAAGAACCTCAAATAGCACTTGCGTTGGCTTTCAGCATGGTGTAAGCAAGACACATACTTAGCGCTTCACCTCCTTTCAGGCGCTGTAGAAATCGGACGATCGGTGACAGCGTAGTAGATAGTTAATTAGGAAGGAAACGACTGAAAGAACGTCGAAACAGTGTGACATAGGTGTTTTCTACAGGAGGATGTGGTAGTGATTGTCCACAGGAACTAGAAAACGAACAAGCTGAGCAAGAGAAATGGCGGATGCTCCAGTCGTCTCAGTGTACCCGCTGAACGAGCCCTGAGAGCACTAAGATGGTGACAGGTAGCCAGAATAGCACGCATGTCTATCTTCCCGCCACTGCAAAAATCCCACCGTCGGGAGGACTTAAACAAGGACTTAAACGAGTATGATGTCCATAAGGCTTTCCGCGACATAGAGGAAACAACAATCAAACTCGCAATGGGAAGTCGGTGATCCTTGTACAACAATAGGTGTAGTCGATTTCATTTACCGGAAAAGTCATAGCAAATGCACTGACGGAAAAAAACCCGGTACCAAGAATAAGTTGCGTGACATAAACGGAAGTTGGTAGCCTGCTTCTACAAAAAAAATGGTTCAAATGGCTCTGAGCACTATGGGACTTAACATCTGTGGTCATCAGTCCCCTAGAACTTAGAACTACTTAAACCTAACTAACCTAAGGACATCACACACATCCATGCCCGAGGCAGGATTCGAACCTGCGACCGTAGCGGTCACGCGGTTCCAGACTGAAGCGCCTAGAACCGCACGGCCACACCGGCCGGCCCTGCTTCTACATCTGAATGATGATGTCTAATCAAATTTAGCGCGAGTCACGTAAGATTGGCACTAGTAGCGCCATTACGAGGATGCAACTCCAGGTTGCGGTCGTGAGCGTTAGTTACCTTTGAGGCTGGACTTGTTGACTTGATGTTAGTCAAGAATGCCTAGTTGACAAAGACGCCGTTATTAACACCTCACCGTGTTTGAACGAGGTCGTGTAATAGGGCTGCGAGAAGCAATACTACAGAGACACTTGGCAGGAATGTAGCCACTGTACATGACTGCTGGCAGCGGTGTTCACGAGAAGGTACGTTCGCAACGCAAGAAGACCGGGCTCCGAGCGACCACTTGGCAGTACCCAGAGGGAAGACCATCCTGTTCGGTGTATGGCTTTGGCGCATCGTACTGCATCTGCAGCAGCAGTCTGAGCAGCAGTTGGCACCACAGTGACACATCCAACTGTTACAGATCGGTTACTTCAATGACAGCTCCGAGCCAGACGCCCCGTAGCCCGCATTCCAACAGCCCTAAATCACGCCATTTGCGACTTCAGTGGTGACAGGCGAGAGTTCATTGGAGGGCAGGGTGGAAGTCTGTTGCGTTATCTGATGAAATCTGGTTTTTCAAATGGCTCTGAGCACTATGGGACTTAACATCTGAGGCCATCAGTCCTCTAGAACTTAGAACTACTTAAGCCTACCTAACCTAAGGACAGCACACACATCCATGCCCGAGGCAGGATTCGAACCTGTAACCGTAGCGGTCACGCGGTTCCAGACTGAAGGGCCTAGAACCGCTCGGCCACATTGGCCGGCTCTGGTTTTTCCTCGGTGCCAGTGAGGGCCGTGTGTTGGTTAGGAGGAGGCCATTTGAGGGCCTGCAGTAAAACCGCCTGTGTACTAGACGCACTCCACCTATCGGAAGTTATGGTGGGGTGCGATTTCATATGACTGCAGGAGCACTCTCGTGGGTTATCCTACTCACCTTGACTGAAAAACTGCACGTCAGTCTGGTGCTTCGACTTGTTGTGTTGCCATTCGTGAAAAACATTCCAGGGGGCTGTTTTCCAACAGGATAACGATCGCTCACATACCCTTTGTTGTAACCAGACATGCTGTACAGAGTGTCGACTTATTGCCTTGGTCTGCTTGATCACCATATCTGTTTCCAATAGAACACATATGGGATATCATCGGACGACAACTCCAGCGTCATCCACAAACAGTATTAAACGTCCCTGTGTTGACCGACAAGTGCAACAGGCATTTAACTCCATCCCACAAACTGAAGCCCGGCACCCATACAACACAAAGCAAGCACGTTTGCATGCTTCCATTCAACATTCTGACGGTTACGTCAGTTACTAACGTACCAGTCTTTCGTATTTACAATAGCTTATTTCACGGTTATATTAACCTGTGATCTTGCAGTGTTAATCACCTAAATATGTTACACAGACAAATATATTCCGGAAATGTAATCACTCTATATTAATTATTCTTTGGTGTTGCGATTTCTTTCCGTCAGTATATTTACTAGAATATTCTTTTAATGGTGCGCTTTCGGGCGAGCTGCACGGTTGTTACTGCAATGCTTATGCACAATATTGCTACAACCGATCCGGTACTCTACTTCAGCTGGATGGAGCTGTTTTTTATAAGAACGGGCAGGAGTTCAGAATGCTAGCATGCTCGCAGTACCCGTAGAAGACGATTGGGTAGGACGCCATAATATGCGTAAATACTGAACTAAAACTTAGCTGAACACCAGAAAGCACACCATCAAAGAAATCACTTCCTAAACCCGTAGGAGGTCACGGATTCTATTATCGATTACACTGCAAAGAGAAATAAGGATGCGAATAAAAATGGTTCAAATGGCTCTGAGCACTATGGGACTTAACATCTGTGGTCATCAGTCCCCTAGAACTTAGAACTACTTAAACCTAACTAACCTAAGGACATCACACATCCATGCCCGAGGCAGGATTCGAACCTGCAACCGTAGCAGTCGCGCGGTTCCGGACTGAGCGCCTTAACCGCTAGACCACCGCGACCGGCAAGGATGCGAATACTACGCAAATATTTTATACAGGGTGTTGCAAAAAGGTACGGCCAAACGTTCAGGAAACATTCCTCACACACAAAGAAAGAAAATATGTTATGTGGACATGTGTCCGGAAACGCTTACTTTCCATGTTAGAGCTCATTTTATTACTTCTCTTCAAATCACATTAATCATGGAATGGAAACACACAGCAACAGAACGTACCAGCGTGACTTCAAACACTTTGTTACAGGAAATGTTGAAAATGTCCTCCGTTAGCGAGGATACATGCATCCACCCTCCGTCGCATGGAATCCCTGATGCGCTGATGCAGTCCTGGAGAAAGGCGTATTGTATCACAGCCGTCCACAATACGAGCACGAAGAGTCTCTACATTTGGTACCGGGATTGCGTAGAGAAGAGCTTTCAAATGCCCCCATAAATAAATGTCAAGAGGGTTGAGGTCAGGAGAGCGTGGAGGCCATGGAATTGGTCCGCCTCTACCAATCCATCGGTCACTAAATCTGTTGTTGAGAAGCGTACGAACACTTCGACTGAAATGTGCAGGAGCTCCATCGTGCATGAACGACATGTTGTGTCGTACTTGTAAAGGCACATGTTCTATCAGCACAGGTAGAGTATCCCGTATGAAATCATGATAACGTGCTCCATTGAGCGTAGGTGGAAGAAACTAAAATGAGCTGTAACATGGAAATTAAATGTTTCCAGACACATGTCCACATAACATCTTTTCTTTCTCTGTGTGTGAGGAATGTTTCCTGAAAGTTTGGCCGTACCTTTTTGTAACACCCTGTATTAAGCAGAAAGAAATTCCCGTTACCAAAGCCCCTTTGTAGGTGTAATGTTTCGACACGCAAGGAGTCTCCCTTAAAAGTCGTCACGTGCATTTTCTTTGATGTTTAGGCAGAAATTTACAATTACAATTTCGTAAGGAGTTGCCGGTATGCTTTACTTGCACATTTGCTCTAGCGCTACCAGATCAGCCTAGTGTGATATTCGCTTTACCGATGTGTATGAACAGGAACAGTAAGACATAAATAACAATCGGTACTGAGCAGCGCGTTTTTGAATTGCAGTAGCTGCTCAGTCGCCGCTGGAATACTGGTTATTTCTTCTGTTTTACTGTCCCTGTTCATACACATCGGGAAAACGAATATCGCAGTAGACTTACTTTGGACTGCTCTGTTGAATGGGCACGTAAAATTCCACTTTAAACATAATTTTCTTTCAAATTGGAAACAAACCTACGCTTTCCGTCGTTGCTGGGCGTCGCATGAAACACGTGATGAGCAGAATTTGGATGGACTGACTCCAGCTACACGTTTAAGAAACAAAATTGCAAATATCTGCCGAAACAACAGAGAAAATGCGCCTGACGACTCTTAAGAGAGACACACTGTATTTCAAAACAACGCACCTACAAGCAGAGGGCTTTGGTAATGAAAACATTAAGGTATAGTATCTGCGTTCCGTTGTAGTATGTTTCCTATTAACCAGATTTGGTACCTTCTCCGTTCTATCTGTTTCCGTATGCAAAGAAATGTTTAACAAGAAAACTTGATTCCAATGCAGTGGTCACGTTAGCCTTAGATGGGTATTTTGCAGCCTTTCACAATTGTACTATGGGGATGGGATCTACTTACTGGAAAAACGTTGGACAGATTGCATTGCCATACAAGAGGATTTCCTGAGGAAATATGTTGTGGATTGGCAGGAGCCAACCCACGGGGTTTGGAGGAAGCCGAAAGGCACGCGTTTAAGCTCACGCAGGCTGGCGTGAGGTCTGGAACAGGACAAGGAATTTAGACTTTAGAAAAAAGGATGTAGCTTGTGGAATACTTAACTTTAATCCATTAATGTTGAACGTAGCTCTTGTCTGTACATTATTTACAATATCAATAGCAACTGATAATGGCGCCTTGCTAGGTCGTAGCAAATGACGTAGCTGAAGGCTATGCTAACTATCGTCTCGGCAAATGAGAGCTTATTTTGTCAGTGAACCATCGATAGCAAAGTCGGTTGTACAACTGGGGCGAGTGCTAGGAAGTCTCTCTAGACCTGCCGTGTGGCGGCGCTCGGTCTGCAATCACTGATAGTGGCGACACGCGGGTCCGACGTATACTAACGGACCGCGGCCGATTTAAAGGCTACCACCTAGCAAGTGTGGTGTCTGGCGGTGACACCACAAAATATGTGTTGTTTTCTCCTTACTCAGCAATCTTTAACTGTCACACTGATAATTTTTGCTTTCCTTTCACTGTCGTTTCTTTTCTGGTCTGAAATGGTATTTCCACATCTGATGTCTAGTAGCTGAAAAACAAGTGAGTTTTCTTTTGAATTGTTTAAACATTCTAGGGATTTTTGTATTTTCTTTTGATCAGCATTCAACAAATGCGTCGTCTATAACATTATTACTTTTAAAAAAACATGCAAACAAGTCTGTAGAGTATATGAAGTTACACTTGACTAAGGGAATTATTAATTTTGTGTCATTATAGCGAAAAATTAAATTTCACCCATATCGACCCTTCCTCTGTGCCAGAACGAAAAATTTTCCCCGTGCTATCTGATAACGAATTAATAGAACCGGGACATTAAATTTTTGGTATTAAAGAAGTCGACAATGGTCGTGGATGAAACGTCTTTGTAGGAAAGTACTGTGGCGGCTTGATGACGCTGCGTCTGCTGCTGGCGCAGGTAGCGGAGGTTTACGAATTATTTCTGCCTCACATTTTCCCCAGCGGAAAGGTCAAACGCGCGCAACTCTTTAAAGGGCCTGCCCTACTCCCAGGTGCGCCGCTCGTGTCATTCTCATAAAGAACGATACCCGGGTAATAGGATAGCGAACAGCCTCGGGAACACGGCTAAAGAGCGCAACTGGGGAAACATAGGCGGCAGCCCTTCGCCGTTACCTTTGAATCCCAGGCGTCGTCACCTGGTGGCACTTCTTCAGCTAAGACAGTTAATGGTTCCTTGGCCATCCGAGCCTAGCTTCGTGCTGCCATTTTACCATTTTACCCAACATATAGCTGTTTAGAGAAAACTTGTGTAAGCAGCATAGCAAGGTAAAGATAGGAAACTGTTCAGGTATGTCAGAGGTTCGCACGGTATCTGTCGGTCATTACGGAACGTGCAGAGCTGGCACTTTGTAGCTATTGAGGAATGAAGAGTTTGAGCATGACTTCCACGTCTTATTCGATGTACCGTGTTGCAGTAGGCAATACCAGGGCGGTACGAGTTTTATCTCCAAAACTTTGGGTGCAAAATTGTTCTGACACACAGAATTATGCTTACATTAGCTGAAATCTGCAGGAAGTCCGAGAAAATAAGGTCGGCTTCAGAGTTTAAATAATAAGATTGTCCAGAACTGGTGTGGATGAATAGACTACTGACAGTCTGAACATAAAGTTTCAGCAAATCCATGCAATATGAGACGTACCATTCATTTCGTCCTTATTGCTTGAAATACATTTCAACCGGAGAAAATAGCGCCTACCCATTTTCAAGACTGTAGACACGTAGAACCAGATTCCAAATTTCTGAGCCTTGTTGCTCTTTTATGGAGTACGACGCTTCCAAGTACATGCAAGGTACGACATTCTTGGGAGTGTTTTCACGAAATAAGAAACTGCGAACGTACATTTCCGCAAGGAAGTGAACATCACATTTATAACACAGTGCGTTGCACAGTATGAAACAGACTAGAAACGGTCAGAGTACAATGATAAGCCAAAACTTTATGACCACTACCCACCGCGAGGTTGGATGACTTCCGGTGGCGCTGCGGGAACGTGACACTTTAAGGAAACTATATAAGCGGAAGAAAGACAGATTGGGAATCATTCTAGCGACGGGCCGCAAATGAGGATATCTTCTGACTTAAGCGACTTTGACAAAGGTGATATTATTACCCAGAGCCTGTGAACTAGTATCTCCAATGTTCACGGGAAACTGTATTGAGAGCCTGTGGAACGTGGCAGAACGACAGTGAAACTACCATTGGGCGATAAGCGGCCGGACGTCACGGCTCTTCAAAATTCGTGAGATTTGGAAGTTTGTTTGCTCTGTAAGCAGGATATGTGGTCATCTGTCGCATCTCTTCCGGAAAAGCATAATGCTGGTGCACTTATAAGTGTTTCGGAGCACACCGTTCATCGTATATTGTTGACCATGCGACTCCGCAGCGGAAGACCCCTACGTGTTCACATGTTGGCTCAACGACATCGTTAATTACGATTGCAGTGGCCGCAGGATTCTACCGTCGATTAATGGAAACGTGTCAACTCGTCGGATGGATCTCATTTTTGCTACATAACGTTGATGGCCTTCTCCACAAACGCCGTCATTCATGCGAACGGCGGTTCGAAATGTACACCGCGCCAAGAACGCAGGGCCTGTGGAAGCAGGACCGAGCGAGGTGGCACAGTGGTTAGCACACTGGACTCGCATTCGGGAGGACGACGGTACAGTCCCACGTCCGGCCATCCTGATTTACGTTTTCCGTGATGTCCCTAAATCTCTCCAGGCAATTGCCGGGATGGTTCCTTTGAAGGGGCACGGCCGAATTCCTTCCCCGTGCTTCCCTAATCCAGTGAGACCGATGACCTAGCTGTTTGGTCTCTTTCCCTAAACAACCAACTGTGGGAGCAGCATTATGCAGTGGGAGACGTTCTGTTGCGCTCGCGTGGGACCTGTCGTAGCAACCGAAGACACGCTGACAGCTGTGGACCATCTGCAGCCCTTCATGTTTGATTTATTCCCCGCCGGTGATGTCATCTTTCAGCAGGATAATTGTCTGTGTCTCAAAGCCGAAACTGAGCTACAGTGGTTTGAGGTGCATGATAGTGAACTCACGTTGATGTCTTTGCCACGAGATCCGCTTGATGTCAAGTCAATGGAACCCATATGTCGCTACCAGGTGCCGTCACCGCGTACACAAATCAGCGACCCGCTGTTTAAGGAAATTACGTGACTTTCGCGTGGGCTTCTGATGCGACATACCGCCAAAAATCTGCGATGATGCGCAGAATCGGTGGCGTATTGCGTTCCAAATATGGACCAGGCTATTAAGAAGGTGGTCATAATATTTTGGCTCGTCAGTGTATATAGGTTTAGGAAGAGTAACGCGGTTATGCCTATTGTAGTACACAGAAATACCTTATGTTTTCCATGTAATCCATTTATCCAACTAAAGATGCGGGTGTAAGCCCTCAAAACGAGTCGTGTGAGAAAATAAAAGTGACTGACACAAGATGGTTGTTTAGAAATGAACTTCCTCGTATAACTTAAACACAGAAATAAAGGTGAGCCAGATTCTGATGGAAGCTGTTTGCCAGATTAAAGGCAGTTAGTGTTGGACACGGGACAGACTGAGTGTCGCTTCTGAATGGATTTACAAACTTCTCGTGTAAGCAAATGCCGGGCTGGTTCCCCATTTGTCTGAAAACGAACAGACAGCAGTGGGTACGTTGTGTGTGTGTGTGTGTGTGTGTGTGTGTGTGAGAGAGAGAGAGAGAGAGAGAGAGAGAGAGAGAGAGAGAAAGAGAGAGAGAGAGAGAGATTTTACATGATTCCCGACCAAATAGCTTGCAGATTTTCCTACCTTAGAATGACTGTCGGTGGCGCTGAAAGAAAGGACGATGTGCCGCAAAAATACATTAATTTTAATTCAAATCATGGACGAAGAACTGCTCATAATTAGCGTACACATCCGCAGCAAAGCCAACGTCGGAAACGAAGGAACAAGGCGAAGTAGAGAGAAATAACGACGTTCTCGCGCAGCGCTATGTGTAGTAGATCTACTTACTTTCAGTGAGACGAACTAGACCTTGAACAGAATCGATCTCTGGGTTAGCGATCATTGATTAGATTGTTGATCTGACTTTTCGTTAATTTTGGTCGGTCTCTCACTCCTGTTGTTGCGAACTTTGGGTTTCTTCCGTTCAGATACACAACATACACTGATCAGCCAGAACATTATAGCCACCTACCTAATAGCCGGTATGTTCATCTTTGGTACAGATAACAGCGGCGAGGTGTCGTATCATGGAAGCAGCGAAGCCTTGGTAGCTCGCTGGAGGTAACTACTCACAAGTCACCTAATTCCCGTAAATTACGGAGAGGGACGATGAGTTCTTCAATCACGTTCAGTCACCCCAGTTGTGTTCGATCAGGTACAGATCTGAGAGCGGGGGGGGGGGGGGGGGAGGGGGGGGCAGCAGCACATTAATTACAGCTCGCCACTGTATTCCTCAAACCACTCCATCACCCTCCTGGCCTTGTGACATGGCGCATTATCTTGCTGAAAAAATGCCACTGCCGTCGGGAAACATGATCGTAATGAAGGGGTGTACTTGGTCTGCAAGCAGTGTACGATACCACTTGGCTGTCATGGTGCCTTGCACGAGCACCACTGGACCCATGGATCCCCACGTTAATGTTCCCCAGAGCATAATGGAGCCGCCGCCAGCTTGTCTCCATCCCACAGTATGGTATCAAGGAGGCGATGCCCTGGAAGAAGACAGATTGGCACCCTCCCATCGGCGTGATGAAAAAGGTATATGGATTCATCACACCATGCACCAACGTCCAGTGCCAATAGTCACGTGCCCATTTCAGCTTTAGTTGGAGATGTCGTGGTGTTAACATTGGCACATGCATGGATCGTTGGCTGGGGAGGCCCATCGTGAGGGGTATTTAATGCACTGTTGCTCCAGACACACTTGCACTTTATTTAGCATTAAAGGCTGATGTTAATTCCTCCATAATCCGCCGCCTGTCCTGTCCTGCTTTACCAGTCTGTCCAGCCTTCGACGTCCAACATGTCTATAGAGGCGTGGCCGCCCAACCCAAAGACGTGGTTTCGCCACGTGTTCCAGACGTTCACCACAGCACTCCTCGAACACCAGACAAATAGTGCACTTTTCTAAATGCTCGCTCCGAGCCCCCGTGCCATCACACTCTGCCATCGGTCAAACTCAAATAGATAGCACGCCTTCCTCTTTCTACCCACGGACAGCACGCTCACTGATACTACATGCACCGTGCGTGTGTCTGGCTAGCAGCCATTCCTCGCCAGGTGACGCTGCTGTCCCTTGGACTGTTTTATATCGATACTAGACTGGCGATCGTAATATTGTAGCTAATCATTGACCAACAAGTGACACAAGAAAAAAACACAGAAACGATTTCACATAATTTGCAGATCAGTGTCGTACACGACATTCGCCACTTACTTTAATGGGGCATTGTGCCATTGGTGATGACAGCATGGAGACGACCACCACATACGTTTTGAACAAAGGCTCGTGCCGTACATCCTCCAACGGTATGCTAACACTATGAAAGAAAATTATGCTGTACTAAAGTAATCCTGTGAAATAGTGTAATGTTTTAACGCAAAATACGGAAACATGTATACAATCCGGGAACATAAGCTCAGTAGACACGAGGTGAATTACGAGATAATTATTTAGGCCTGGTCACGCCCGGCTTGTTAAATATGAGGTAGCGCTTCTTCTCTAATGATCTCGCTGTGGAGCGGCTTGCAGTTTAAACAAAACTGGTAGAACGGAAACAGGGTTCAGAAGCCAACAGAGTATGTGGGCGACTACAGTCCTCTGTAGTAACGAATATTATTCCTAGCAGCAAACATTCGTGCCGTATGTGGCCCTACAACACGTAATATTATGCTGTGCTTGGTGCCGAAAGACAGTTACGAACATGCGACGCAATAAGAGTAAGTTAAACGAACGTTATTCAAAGTTGCGACGCCAAGAAGGGTATATTCGGTATTAGAGAGCATTATATCACATGTTACTTGCATGAGAGTACATAAATGTCGCATTGTTTCTGCTATTGAGAATTAAGTATTATGTAAAGCTACCACATGCTACAATCAGTCTGTAATCGTTGTGGCATGGAATCAAGGAACGTATTGCTTGGGAATTTTCCTCCAAGCGGTTTGCGTAGGATTCCACAAAGCATCAACAAACACGGAAGTGCAGCTTAGAGAAACAGTGGTACACTCGTTCTTCGTAGGATTTCACCTTCCTTGGCACACGTTCGCAGATACTGTTCATCTGGAATGTGCCTGGGAGAGGGTATTATGGGCTCAAAGCTCCCTAACGATCCGGTTGCTGCTCATACTTTCCTCAGTACCTGGTAGTCGAGACTGCATGCAGCATCCAGCGGCGACTGTGCCATTACACTTGAAGTTTGTCTACTATGTCGCTCTATAAAACAGGGTGCCACATTACAGTCGCCACGGTGTCTAACCAACTATGGTCGTCACTGTAGAACAGAGTGAAGTCGGACTCTATTGAAAACTTTTCAACATTGAACACTAGGAACAGTGTTTGCCTTGCCATTGCACTCTAGGGCGATCGTGGTTGTGGTCAATAAAAGCCGACTCATTGGCATTTGTGAATCAAGTCCAGCTCGCAGCAGATGACATGGAATCTTCGATGCAGGTCCACGTCCACTGCAGTGATTCAGCGATGAGACAACACTTGATCGCAGCTGTACATTTCAAGTGGCTCTGAGCACTATGGGACTCAACTTCTGAGGTCATTAGTCCCCTATAACTTCGAACTAGTTAAACCTAACTAACCTAAGGACATCACACACACCCATGCCCGAGGCAAGATTCGAACCTGCGACCGTAGCCGTCTCGCGGTTCCAGACTGCAGCGCCTAGAACCGGACGACCACTTCGGCCGACCCAGCTGTACAGATGGTTTGGGCTATGCAGACTAAGTGCCAAATTATGGCATGCCGTGATGACGGTGGGTGGACCAGTATACGCTCGTGGTTGCGTGCGCAGATTTTCAATCCATTGCCTCCATATACACATCACCCTACTAGCAGCATGTCCAGTAAGCGCCAAAGTGTCACTATAGGACAATCCCGTATACTCTTCCTCTGTACTCTGCAAACCACCTTACAGTGTGTGTGGTCGAAGGTACATCGTGTACCACTGTCTCTTGCCCTCTGTCCTTTTGGAGTCGCGATTGGGAGGGACGACTGTTAAGCCTCCGTATGAGCGCGATTCTGTCTAATTTAATGTTAATGGTCTTTCCGTTGGATATTCAGGGTGTTAGGCGTATGAGCACAGGTATTTGTATTAGTGACTGAGGACAGAGTACTGAACATCATTTTCTTCATTTGCAGACTAATAATTTCAGTTGTTACATTTTTAGGTTGGTTAGTATCTCCAAATACACGTAGCTCGAGCAAGCCATTAATGTTTATTCTCCCCTCGGCAGCAGGTCAGGTGTTGAAGTGGATACGTGGATGCAAAACGGTTAGTCTGTATTACAGGCGTAGTCCACTTAGTTCTGCAGTTATGACTGTGGAGAAAACATCAGGTAGTAAATTATGTGACATGTCTGCGGGAAGAATGTTAGATGCAAAGAAAAATCAACTAACATACTGAAGTGAGTACACATTAAGGTACCACTGATCACAGTATCTGCCCTTATATCCGTTATACAGTCGACCCAGTAAGTTTTTTGACGTTTTTAGGGACGTTCCTCTCAGAATGTTAACAGTAAAGTACACTGTGATGCACGTCTGTTACGTAGTGTCTGGCGATGGAGTTGCGCGGCTCTAACTAGACGAACCCGTGTTGAAATGCGCTGCTATTTTTTAGATCTTCTCTACTTCCTCTATCAGTCCTAACAAGCTGGGGCAATACCCCAGTATCAGTCGAAAAAGATTTTGTTAACTACCTTCTAGTTGACTACATTACCTGTTAATTCTTCTGATGAATATTCTAGCATCTGATTCTTCTAAGGTTACTTTTATAAGGTCATTTAGCTTTAAACTGCTCCATGCGCGTAGTTCTACATATTTAATGCGTTCATCTGTTTCCAGTAGTTGTTTCATAATCGTGTAGTCAAAAAATAACTGGTCTTTTCGCCTGTTTATTCGCATTACATTACAATTGTTTGTTTCGCTGATAACTGCCAGTCTCTGTCCCTGTCGTCGATCCTCTGCAAGTCTGTTCGAAGTTTCCTAGTTTTTCGACTTCTCCATACAGGGTATTTCACAATTCCTATTAAAGATTTCTATGGGTTTTGTAGGAAATTTAGTAGATAAAGTTTTTATAAGGAACGCATGTCCTTAAATCTACCGTTCGGACGTAAAATAAGTCTGAAGACTGGATAACTCTCAAACCTCCCGCTTCAGTTTTTGGTACATACTGGTACAGCTGCACAAGACATGTATCGAGAACGTTTTCCCCTCACGTCAGTCCCTCACAAACCATTTTCGTCCGACTAAAACAACTGTTGCGAGGAACTGGTATATCCGCAACTAGGAGGGTTGAATGTGCTGCTACACGGATGCGGACTAGTCTGTGGACTGTTTGTGTGGAAACAAGCCTCGCAAACACACCTTGTGCAACGAACAGCAGGGTCGTGACGTGCAGGAGAGCACGTAAGTCAGAGCTCGTTGTGTCTGCTGTGTGTTTACCATGGATCTGGAGATTTGAAAGTGATCCTATCTTCAAACTTATTTTTCATCAAAACGATAAACCTCTGAATATGCGTTTCTTATTAGAACTTTAGTTTCTATGTCGTGTCTACAACCCATAGAAACCCGTAACAGAAATTGTTAAGAACCTTGTATAAAACGTCATGTGCTAACAGCTTCACAAGGTTTTCGACCTTAGAGAGACGGTCATTTACATATATTGTGAACGGTAATGGTCCTAAAGGCTCCCGAAACACGTATCATCTACTGGAGACAAATATTTCTGCCACGCAAGAATTGTGCCATTTAACATGGACGTCACATACTGGCACTTATTTTCACGTTTGCAGTTCTTCTGACGGCGGTGCAGTGGCTGAGCTTGACGTAACGTTGACTGCTATGAAGGGCGCCATTAGCTATACGTAGACACTCTCTCTTTGCAGTCATAATCACTTATTGCTGCTGCATTTTAAGTTGTATAACTTTGCATTCATGCGCAGCATTCTTCCGGATTAGCATTTGTCACAAAATAAATGTTTACATATTTCACCGTCTCTGTTTGCCAAGTAAAGCTAAGATGAATTCCATAAATTTAACGTATTTAACGAGTTTCTGGCCAGTGATCACCCTCCATCACACACTGTGGCCATGTTAGTAACACTGCGTTAGTAGATGAGGATCGGCTCGAAGATTTACCAGATGCCTTGCTTTTAGTAACAGAATTGATGCGAAATTCAGCTCTTCGCTCTTTGCCCATTGAATATATAGGTACAATCTGGATAGTGGACTGTATCTCATTCACAGTATGAAGGTAAAATGCTATTTTTCAAAAATGAACGCATACGTAAGACTACGGTCCATCGTTGCATATCGCATGAAGTTACAGTTGGGTATACTGCACTATGGAGTGAAACATTCTATACCATGTTTTGGAACATGAAATACACTATGTGATCAAAAATATCCGGACACCCCGAAAAAACATACGTTTTTCATATTTGGTGCATTGTGCTGCCACCTACTGCCAGGTACTCCATGCCAGAGACCTCAGTAGTCATTAGACATCGTGAGAGATCAGAATGGGGCGCTCCGCGGAACTCACGGTCTTCGAACGTGGTCGGGTGATTGGGTGTCACGTGGGTCATACGTCTGTACGCGAGATTTCCTCTGTCCTAAACGTCCCTAGATCCACTGTTTCAGATGTGATAGTGAAGTGGAAACGTGAAGGGACACGTATAGTACAAAAACGTACAGGCCGGCGTCGGCTGTTGACTGACAGAGACCGCCGATATTTGAAGAGGATCGTAAAGTGTAATAGGCAAACATCTATCCAGACCATCACACAGGAATTCCAAACTGAATTAGGATCCACTGCAAGTACTATGAAAGTTTGGCGGGAGGTGAGAAAACTTGGATTTTATGATCGAGCGACTGCTCAGAATCCACGCCGGCAAATGCCAAACGACGCCTCGCTTGGTGTAAGGAGCGTAAACATTTGAGGATTGAACGGTGGAAAAACGTGGTGTGGAGTGACGAATCACGGTACACCATGTGGAGATCCGATGGCAGGGTGTGGGTATGGCGAATTCACGGTGTACGTCATCTGCCAGCGTGTGTAGTGCCAACAGTAAAATTCGGAGTCAGTGTTGATAGGGTTTGTTCGCGTTCTTCACGCAGGGTGTTTGCACCCCCTGTTGTTTTGCGTGCCACTATCACAGCACAGGCCTACATTGATGTTTTAAGTACCTTATTGCTTCCCACTGTTGAAGAGCAATTCGGGGATGACGATTACATCTTTCAACACGCTCGAGCACCTGTTCATAATGCACGGCCTGTGGCAGAGTGGTTACACGACAATAATATCCCTGTAATGGACTGGCCTGCACGGACTCCTGACCTGAATCCTATAGCATACCTTTGAGATTTTTTGGAATGCCTACTTCGTGCCAGGCCTCACCGACCTACATCTATACCTCTCCTCAGTGCAGCACTCTGTGAAGAATGGGCTGCCATTCCCGAAGAAACCTTTCAGCACCTTATTGAACGTATGCCTGCGAGAGTGGAAGCTGTCATTAAGGTTACGGGTGGACCTACACCATATTGAATTCCAGCATTACCGATGGAGGGCACCACGAACTTGTAAGTCATTTTCATCCAGGTGTCCCTATACCTTTGAACACATAGTGTATTTATCATTTTCTGAAACTGCACTGTTGTTTCACGAGAAGCAAGCTGGATTTGTTATTATTGAAAATTTTTCCGTTCCTTTCTTTGCAGATTCTCAAATGTGTGTTGTTGAGGCAGTACGTTATTAATGATATGTCTAATGTTAAACTTCTTGAATTTATGCTGCCATTAGTAGACACTGCATCTTCAATGGACGATAACTTTGAGGACAGGTATTGGGTGCAGTTTCTCTGCTTGCATCATTCACCAAGCTCATGGTATTACTCCTATTTTTCTGGTAACTTGTAGGATTGTACGTCTGACACAACAGATAACAAACGGACGTAATGTATCCGTAAGCTTGACTGCTACGACATTCTGAGTGCGAATGAACAATAGGATCCGAAACTCTTGTGGGATTACATGAAACGTTGCTAGCGTATGAGGTAAATGGACAGGGACGCTAAGTCTTAGTGTGTGATAAGCTGAGAATTTAGGCCGACCGGTAAGCGTAAAAGGATAGACAAAGTGGTTAAGGCGACCGCTCGCGTAAAGCGGGTCGCCCTCTCGGGCACAAATTTTGAACTTTCGCCATTGAATTATTTCAGTGCGAATTGCGGCCGACGTCGGTACCTCCCTCGAAATATTAATATGATAACTGCTTCACGACATTCATCATTTTAAAATAAAGTTTCAGCTATGGACATTGAACAGATGACTCAAACTACAGAATACCTTCTCACGTTTTAGCGACACACAACATTGTTGTATGACACGATAAGATGAAACTGATATCTAAAACATGACTGTGTACTCTACTTCTTTCCACATCTACAAAATTTCTGTCAAATCTATCAAAAACACGTAAAGATATTGACTCCACTGGAGTAACTTACTGGTTAAGAACCGTCTGTAATATAACTGTGCACTCTCGAATTACATGTCACAATGTTGTTTCCACGTCTAAGTTATCTTGTTATTATTCCATAACAGTAAAAAAAACATGTCGAAAAAATAATACACTAATCATGGAAGGCAGCAGTAGTTGAAAGTTCCTCTTAAGCCTAAATGAGTCTATGTTACACGTTGTACAACGAACTTTAAACACCTGACCAAGCACCAGTTTAAGGGGGAAGAAGATAATGCATCATGTTCTACATTACAAAAATATAACTGACGTTATTAATAAAGCTCTTTTATTGTTTTTTATTTTAGGCTATGTTCTACTACTGTACAAAACCGAAATTTTGAAGAAGGCTGCGATATTTACTGATTGGAACTATGTTTTCAAGGCTCTCTAAAAAGTTTTCAGGATGTATCTCCTTCCATTTCCACAATCAACTACGAAGTAATGTCAGTGTTTATAGCACGTTAACCAAACGACGTCACATTTTCCCACACTTAAGTGCAGCAAATCCTGGGTTTTGCTAAGATATTTAATGTGGTGTATCACTTTAACTGCATGTTTTCGTTATGCGCAAGTATGACTTCGAAAAGCACCACATGTCAGTTTCGTAAACACGTCAACATGGCGGTTGATCACTTTGCTTGTACGAAAAACAGCGATGGATTAGGTTCCAAACGAAAGAAATTTCGATCCTTTATCAAGAATGAAAATTCGATCTTTGTACCAAAATAAAACAGCACTACGCCTATATTATTTATCAGAATGCATAAAGATTTGTTCTATAATGGTAAGAGAGACACGTAGCACTACTGCTGTAACTGAGAGTCTTTTCACGACAGTAGTTCGATCTTTGTACCACACTTTAAGGTAACCAAAACCTTACTGTGTACAGTAGTACCGATACAGATACATACAGATTTCTTCGCAGAGTGATCAAATATAGTCTAAAAAGCTTGTAAGGGACTGTAGGGGTACTTGTGCGGAGAAATAGTTGTCCAGAAAAAATTCGATACTTTTCGTTATTTTCTTCTTATTTAAGGTTAAAGTAAGCCAATGAAGTTGCTGTTCGCATGAATTCAAGCAACGTTCCAGAGGCGGTGTTTACCAAAGTTTTCTCCGTGTTAGTTGAAATTGAATTTGCATGCGTGATGACCTGATAAGTTAACTTAAGTGTTAAATAAATTACGAACACCTAACACGTTAACTAGTGTTATAGATGTAATTTCTGTAATAGGAAGTGGTTTAAGCCTGTTCGATAAATTTGTTCTGGGGAATAACGTTACTTACGGGAACCAATCCTAACTCAGCACTATCTATATATGATGAACGATATTTTGCAGTACGAGGTGCATTCAAGTTCTAAGGCCTCAGATTTTTTTTTTCTAATTAACTACTCACCCGAAATCGATGAAACTGGCGTTACTTCTCGACGTAATCGCCCTGCAGACGTAAACATTTTTCACAACGCTGACGCCATGATTCCATGGCAGCGGCGAAGGCTTCTTTAGGAGTCTGTTTTGACCACTGGAAAATCGCTGAGGCAATAGCAGCACGGCTGGTGAATGTGCGGCCACGGAGAGTGTCTTTCATTGTTGGATAAAGCCAAAAGTCACTAGGAGCCAGGTCAGGTGAGTAGGGAGTATGAGGAATCACTTCAAAGTTGTTATCACGAAGAAACTGTCGCGTAACGTTAGCTCGATGTGCGGGTGCGTTGTCTTGGTGAAACAGCACACGCGCAGCCCTTCCCGGACGTTTTTGTTGCAGTGCAGGAAGGAATTTGTTCTTCAAAATACACTCCTGGAAATGGAAAAAAGAACACATTGACACCGGTGTGTCAGACCCACCATACTTGCTCCGGACACTGCGAGAGGGCTGTACAAGCAATGATCACACGCACGGCACAGCGGACACACCAGGAACCGCGGTGTTGGCCGTCGAATGGCGCTAGCTGCGCAGCATTTGTGCACCGCCGCCGTCAGTGTCAGCCAGTTTGCCGTGGCATACGGAGCTCCATCGCAGTCTTTAACACTGGTAGCATGCCGCGACAGCGTGGACGTGAACCGTATGTGCAGTTGACGGACTTTGAGCGAGGGCGTATAGTGGGCATGCGGGAGGCCGGGTGGACGTACCGCCGAATTGCTCAACACGTGGGGCGTGAGGTCTCCACAGTACATCGATGTTGTCGCCAGTGGTCGGCGGAAGGTGCACGTGCCCGTCGACCTGGGACCGGACCGCAGCGACGCACGGATGCACGCCAAGACCATAGGATCCTACGCAGTGCCGTAGGGGACCGCACCGCCACTTCCCAGCAAATTAGGGACACTGTTGCTCCTGGGGTATCGGCGAGGACCATTCGCAACCGTCTCCATGAAGCTGGGCTACGGTCCCGCACACCGTTAGGCCGTCTTCCGCTCACGCCCCAACATCGTGCAGCCCGCCTCCAGTGGTGTCGCGACAGGCGTGAATGGAGGGACGAATGGAGACGTGTCGTCTTCAGCGATGAGAGTCGCTTCTGCCTTGGTGCCAATGATGGTCGTATGCGTGTTTGGCGCCGTGCAGGTGAGCGCCACAATCAGGACTGCATACGACCGAAGCACACAGGGCCAACACCCGGCATCATGGTGTGGGGAGCGATCTCCTACACTGGCCGTACACCACTGGTGATCGTCGAGGGGACACTGAATAGTGCACGGTACATCCAAACCGTCATCGAACCCATTGTTCTACCATTCCTAGACCGGCAAGGGAACTTGCTGTTCCAACAGGACAATGCACGTCCGCATGTATCCCGTGCCACCCAACGTGCTCTAGAAGGTGTAAGTCAACTACCCTGGCCAGCAAAATCTCCGGATCTGTCCCCCATTGAGCATGTTTGGGACTGGATGAAGCGTCGTCTCACGCGGTCTGCACGTCCAGCACGAACGCTGGTCCAAATGAGGCGCCAGGTGGAAATGGCATGGCAAGCCGTTCCACAGGACTACATCCAGCATCTCTACGATCGTCTCCATGGGAGAATAGCAGCCTGCATTGCTGCGAAAGGTGGATATACACTGTACTAGTGCCGACATTGTGCATGCTCTGTTGCCTGTGTCTATGTGGCTGTGGTTCTGTCAGTGTGATCATGTGATGTATCTGACCCCAGGAATGTGTCAATAAAGTTTCCCCTTCCTGGGACAATGAATTCACGGTGTTCTTATTTCAATTTCCAGGAGTGTATTTTCGTAGGATGCACCTGTTACCGTAGTGCCCTTTGGAACGCAATGGGTAAGGTTTACGCCCTCGCTGTCCCAGAACATGGACACCATCATTTTTTCATCACTGGCGGTTACCCGAAATTTTTTTGGTGGCGGTGAATCTGTGTGCTTCCATTGAGCTGACTGGCGCTTTGTTTCTGGACTGAAAAATGGCATCCACGTCTCATCCATTGTCACAACCGACGAAAAGAAAGTCCCATTCCTGCTGTCGTTGTGCATCAACATTGCTGGGCAACATGCCACACGGGCAGCCATGTGGTGGTCCGTCAGCATTCGTGGCACCCACCTGGATGACACTTTTTGCATTTTCAGGTTGTCATGCAGGATTGTGTGCACAGAACCCACAGAAATGCCAACTCTGGAGGCGATCTGTTCAACAGTCATCCGGCGATCCCCCAAAACAATTCTCTCCACTTTCTCGATCATGTCGTCAGACCGGCTAATGCGAGCCCGAGGTTGTTTCGGTTTGTTGTCACACGATATTCTGCCTTCATTAAACTGTCGCACCCACGCACGCACTTTCGACACATCCATAACTCCATCACCACATGTCTCCTTCAACTGTCGATGAAATTCAATTGGTTTCACACCACGCAAATTCAGAAAGCGAATGATTGCACGCTGTTCAAATAAGGAAACGTCGCCATTTTAAGTATTTAAAACAGTTCTCATTCTCGCCACTGGCGGTAAAATTCCATCTGCTGTACGTTGCTGCCATCTCTGGGACGTATTGATAATGAACGCTGCCTCATTTTAAAACAATGCGCATGTTTCTATCTCTTTCCAGTGCGGAGAAAAAAAATCGGAGGCCTTAGAACTTGAATGCACTTTGTATTTGCCTCGCAGATGCATTTGTGTCAACTCGACGAAATATGATACGCTAGGAGATTGCGAAAGTCTCATCTTGTATGACAAAGCATGAGTGCATTTATGTCTGATCGACAAAACATGAAATGCTTCGACATTGCATCAATGCACATGAACAGGTCTCGGAACGTTAACACCAAAAGCTGACAGTGTGTGTGTGTGTGTGTGTGTGTGTGTGTGTGTGTGTGTTGGTTCAAATGGTTCTGAGCACTACGGAACTTAACATCTGAGGTCATCAGTCCCCTAGAACTTAGAACTACTTAAACCTAACTAACCGAAGGACATCACACACCTCCATGCCCGAGGCAGGATTCGAACCTGTGACCATAGCGGTTGCGCGGTTCCAGACTGAAGCGCCTAGAACCGCTTGGCCACTCTGGCGGGCCGTGTGTGTTTGTGTGTGTGTGTGTGTGTGTGTGTGTGTGTGTGTGTGTGTGTGTGTGTGTGTGTCATAAGCTGATAGAGGATATCAGCTACCAGGTAGTAATTTATACTAGTTTTCAAGTAACTGACATGGTAGAGAACGCAAATAGCTTTCAAACACCACAAGTGCACGCCCCAGCATAGTCCTCCTGACGTCACACACATAAGGCCTTCTCCAATCCTTCACCCGTTCTTCTCGCTGCATGTGTGTGACATATGAAAGCTGTGATGAGGTGTGTATGCGTGGCGTCAGAACGCCGTTTAAGTTCTGCACCATCTCAACTGCTAGAAGACCAGTATAAATTACCACCCAGTAGCAGACATCCTGTATCAGGTTATGGCACAGGCACACTGTCAATTTCTGGTGTTCATTTGCTGACATCTGTGCATACTCATTGACGTTATCTCCAAGCATGTCATATTTCATAATATCGACATATACGCACGTATGCTTTGTGGGACGTTGGTGCAGTCTCCACGTATGGCATATTTCTCAGTCAGTTCCTGCAGAACATCTTTCTTTAAATATAGATATTGCCGAATTGTGACTGGTCCGCACACTGTCATTCCATAGCACAAATGTATCAAACAGATTTAAATCATTCCCTATTACAGAAAGTACGCCTACAAGTCCAGTAAATGAGTTATGTGTATACAAAAGCAAACTGGAAAGGGAAGAGGTCAAGGTAAAAAATAAATTGAATAAAATGCAGACAGAGGTATTTGACTAAAACAACTGCTACAAAGGAAGAATTGGTGGTTAAAAATCACAGAAACCTTGGTTTCTTTTACCTACACGAGCATGTATTAAATAATGCTGATAACTCGATTGTTCGGTATGATATTTCTCTCATGTGGCATATAATTTCCACTGTGTGACATCATAAATCAATCCTTGCCAAGTGTACCTTAACCTGTAAGTTTAAACCAGTAATGCCAACAAGTGACCCATGTGTATTTCGTAACGGTGTAGAAATATTTACGTACTTTGGAAAATAATAAAACATTTTATGGACTTTTAAAGTGTGGTACAAATATCGAAGTATTCTAGCCAACAAGTGTATATTAACCTTCAAGTTAGACTAGTAGTTCCAATAAGTGAGTCATCTGTGTTTTTTACTGTTACAGAAGCCATCTTTATATATTTTGGTAAGTAACACAGACACTTCTTGGCCACTTTAAAGTGAGGTACAAAGATCAAACTATTGTCGTCTAAAATTACAATTTAGCCTGAAAGCTGAAGCAGTATTCCCATACGTCTTTGTTGCTAGTACAGAAAAATCTTTATACATTTTGATAAATAATATGGACATGCTATTTTATTATGGTACAAAGATCGAGTTGTCATTCACGATCAGGGATCGAACTTCCTTCTTTCGGAACCCTGTCCATCATTGTCTTTGACATAAGCAAAGCGAGCAGCCGCCATGCAGATGTGTTTACGAAGCTGACATGTCACATTGGGTGCTTTTCGAAGTGATACTTACGCATTACGAAAATATGCAATTTGATACAGCATGTTAAAGACCTCGCCAAAACGTAGGCTTTTTAGTGTGATTTGTTGTGCTAAGGTTTGGGAAAACGTGACGTCAGTGGATAGACATGCTATAGATTATAATATAATTTAGTAGTTAATTATGTGAAGGAAAAGAGGTTGAGTCTGACTTCTTAGAGAGCCGTGGAAATATACTTCCAGTCGATAAATGTCGCAGCCTTCATCAAATGTTCGTTTCCGTACACCGGCAGAACATAACCTTAGATCAAAAATAATGAAAAATACAATACTAGCCAGTCTGTAACGTCAGTTATATTTTTCTGGCGTAGAACGTGATGCATTATTACATCCTTCTCCTTAAAAATGGTGCATGGTCAGGTGACATAAGTTCGTTTTTGTATCACCAATAACATAGCCTCGTTTAGGCCTAAGAGGAACTGTCAGCTATTGCTGCCTTCATTGCTTAGCATATTATTTTTGCTACATGTGTTTTGAACTGCTACAATACAATAATAAGACAATTTAGACGTGGAATCAGCATTACGGTAGTTAATTCGAGAGTCCACAGTCACGTAAGCGACTCAAGTAGTCTCAGTACACGTAATGTCACGTCTTTTCGACTGATTAGACAGACATTTTGTAGATGTGGAAATAACTAGAGTACACAGTCATGATTTAGATGTCATTTCTATCTTAACATGTTACGGAACAACGTTTTGTGTCACTAAAACTTTAGAAGGTATTCTGTAATGTGAGTTACCTATTCAGTTTGAAACTATTTTAACATGAGGGACATTGTCAAGCAGTTGTATTGTAGATCGTAGTCTGCTCTTTCAGATTACATAAATTATTCTTACTGCTTATACTTTCAAATATGACAAAATAAAAGTAGGATATTGAATTTTGGTGGGGAAAAGGTTGTAACATCAAATACTTTTTCTTAAAAAAAAGCTACTTTCTGTTGGTGTTGCTTCCAAGGTTAACACACACCTGTTTAGGTACATACTGCTCACAGTAGCTATATCGAAAACAGATAATGTAGCAAACAGATGGAAGGAAGGAAGAAAGATTAGGGATTAGCGTGCCATCGACATGTAAGTGATTAGAGACCGGGCACAAGCTCGGATTTGATACGAGGATGCGCGTGGCAATCGGCCGTGCCCTATGAAACGGACGTCTCTGTATTTGTCTGGAACGATTTAGGGAAAACACAGAAGACCTAAATGAGGATGGTCACACTTAGACTTGAACCATTTTGCACCCGAATGCGAGTCCAGTGCTAACAGGAGGCAGAATCGAGATCGGTGCATACCCTGCTGCTTGTTCATCCGACTACGACACGTTTTAGCTAAACTAAGATGAGATAATACTGTGGCTGAAAAATTGTTGTCACATTCAGCACCCAGACCAGTTATTAAATGATGCTGATAAATCGACTGTTCAGTTTATAATTCGAGCCAAACTGTATACAGTTTCTAGTGCAAAAGGTTATATTGTATCTAAACCTGGTCATCTCGAAATTGCACATCTAGCAACAGAAGAACCACTTGCAGAGTTTAAAAGTGTTGCATTTAACAGACACTCGTTTGCAAAAGTTTTAAATTTAGAGCTCTATACGCAAATTCCAATAGAACATGGGCGAGAAGAACTCTGTAGCGTTTGTAAGTTCGTGCTAAGAAACAGCGATGTTCTCGTGATGAAGAGTCACTTTCCAGAAGACAGTTGCGTGGACAACAGTTGTTTTAGCAGTAAAATGCTGGTTGCATGAATGAAAACCTCAGAAATTTTTATGAAAATTTGTAAATTCTTGTAAAAGCATTATTAAGTATGATTCAATACGTAGAACAATTATAAACTACAAAACTAGAATCCACAAGTTGTAATCCAAAACTTTACAAGAGCATGTAGCTCCTGAATGCTTAACAGGGTGAATTGCCTTGCCAAGCACCATTACCGCTGAAACATCCCCACCATTTTCCCTCCAAAAGAAAAGACTATCTGTTTGTTACTGGGATTGGTATGTATCATATAAACTTTGTATGAAGTACCATTCGTCGTGCAAACATTAGCAAGAAGCACACTTCGCCATTGAGTAAGTCATGCATTTGCCCCTGCATGTAGGCAACCCAAAGGTCAAAGTTCGTTACGGGATTTTTTTTCTACAAAGTAGGCATCAAACATCCTACGGAACTGATGATGTCATGCGTCTGCTCTTGCATGTAGGCAAGTCAGAGGTCGTCAGGGGATTTTTCTTTTTTTTTTTTTTTCTCTCTATGAAATTGGCAGCACCTGAAACTTAAGATAGGTAAAAGGCACTCTCCGCAATTGGTGGCGTCATCCTACTGCCGACATCGAAGTCCTGCCCCTATAGGTACGGGACCCAGATCATTAGGAGATTTTTTCCTATAAAGTTGGCAGCACACCCTACGTGCCCCAGAAGCCCTGTTGCCCTGCTGCTGTTAGCTAGCTGCATGGTCTGTGGATCGTAATTGAACGCCGCCTGCACTCTCTCTCTCTCTCTCTCTCTCTCTCTCTCTCTCTCACACACACACACACACACACACACACACACACACACACACACACACTCTCTCTCTCTCTCTCTCTCTCTCTCTCTCTCTCTCTCTCTCTCTCTCTCTCTCTCTCTCTTACATACATGATAAGACTACCTATTCGGAACTTCTTACATGGAGTAGAAGGAGATGTCAAACAGATTTGATTTCTGTTTGTTGTATGTATGCAGACTGAAGCCACAAATGAAAATTTGTACCAAGGCCAGGATTCGAACCCAGGTGTCCTGCTCACCAGACATATGCACTAACCACTACGCCACCCTGTCGCAGTGGCTTTTCACAACTGCACGGAATATCCTAGCACATCTTCTTCCTCAGTCCAAATTCTCATTCACGCCACAGCCCGCTTGGTTTTCCCTCTGAACTCGAACTCCATTGCAGAGACTCTGCAATTGTGTTAGAGTAGCACCTCAGCATTAAACGAAACCGAGTTGGGGAGGGAGGCGTGCTAGGGCAGTCTCTGCAGTTGTGCAAGGGAGGTGTAGAGGTTAGTACATCTGTCCTGTGAGTAGAAGACCTGGGTTCGAATCCTGGCCTTGGTACAGATTTTCATTCGTTGCTTAAGTCTGCATAAATACATCATAGATGTTAGAGACTTGATAAGGCCCCTGGTACCACACAGTTCCATCTGATTCCTCTTTGTGTTTGAAGCTCATTTTATTATCCATTAAAATCTTCGCGTCACTGTGTGTATGGTTACAGAATTATTTGACTGACTACATCACCCCGTTCTGTGCCATGCTAAGCTGAATGGTGGATGGTTTAAACCACTTCTACTTCTAGTGTTATAGCTATGAATGTTACTGCAGCTTTCAACTCTTATTGATTGTTGACAAAGCACTGTTTAAGTAGAATGTGAGCCATTAAGACCTAGGAGTTGTCTACAGCCCTGTCACGTAGTGACCGGTGCCAGTTTGTCCTGGCAGAGGCGGTAGCTGGACACTGGAAGTGCAGACTGTTGCTCCCCACCGCCACCACCGTGTATTTCTGTGCCCCTCGCTTCGCCACTGTGTTGTGTCCCGACATTTAAACAGTCCGCCACCAGGGCGCTCCTCCAAACAAACGCCGCCTGTACTACCCAGCAATCTCCGGCAATCTCGCCCTTAACTCTCACACGGTTGGCGTGCCACAAGCAGGCGTATTTCCCTCAGCTGAAGAAAGAGAACGCTACGTTTCCCGTGACAAATGAACTATGAGAAAACATTTTCGAATTAGACGAATCCTGACAGAAAGTGCGTACGAAAACTAATTGCTCAGCAATGTTTGGGTCTTTATAAAAAGAATTCGGCTTATTTTGTGCTCGGATTTGTATGGGCTCAAATACCTCGCACAAATTTCTAAACAATACTTTCAGCTCCATGAACAATTCAAAGAAAATATTGAAATGTCTGCTTTAAGGAATGAGAATTAAAGGAAATCGTTTGGAATTAAGCTCAACTGAGACGGAAAATGAACACTGGATAAGTTCAGAGATAAACATCTACGGATGCAATGGGAATTATACAGCCAACCAGTTGCAACTCAAGGTGTCTGTTTGTGTGTATGAAGCACGTCTACCTTAGATTTTACGCGGATCATATTTACTTCTGACTTTAACTTCGTCTGTTTTTTTCATGCAGTATGTAACACGTCTTATTACTTCTTTTGCGGAAGACAGGTTTATATCTATCGAAGTTTAAGTAACGGTTTGAATAAAGTTTTGATGTGCAGCTGGCTGGCTGTTTGATTGCCATTGAAACACTAAGTCTACAGTTCCTGATTGCTGCCGAGTTCAGCATTATAAATATCTACCGTTACCTTATAGAGAGAACAGTCCTTCGTTCTCCTGAAGTGGTACAGTGAATCCACAGGAAACCCAAATCAGTTTTATTGGATGGCTGATTGAACCGTGCCGGTCCTGAATACGAGTCCATAGCCCTAGCAGTGCGCCACCACACTTACTTAGGATTCCTTCTCCATGACAGTTGTGACGTGGCATTTGATCCGTACACAGTCATTTTAAACAAAGGGCACAGACTGCGAGACATGATCTCTCAGAGCATAAGGAACAACTGATGTCAATAACACATAGCCAGAAGTCCCGAGTACCAACACTGTACAACATTATATTTGTATCACGCTGCACGCTCGAGAGTACATTTCAGTGGACGACCGTTCTTTCAGATGAGGTCCTTCAGATATGTTGAATCTAGCCGTCTTTTCTTAATGAGTAGACTTTATAGAGATTCATTTGTTTCTTTTATTTCCTTTTCTACTCATAACAAGAAGAGCACAAACAGATGTCAAACACCTACTTATTACACCTAGCCATGCAGCTAATATGTGTGACATCATATATACGGACCCGAGGAAAGTCATAGTAATACAGCTCCCGTATGAAGGAAGGTAACCCTGGAGTTTAATATGCAGTCTGCTGCAGTGTCATTACAGCAAAAGCACTAGCCTCTGCCGGCCTCTGTGGCCGAGCGGTTCTAGGCGCTGCAGTCTGGAACCGCGCTGCTGCTACTGTCGCAGGTCTGAATGCTGCCTCGGGCATGGATGTGTGTAATGTCCTTAGGTTGGTTAGGTGTAAGTACGTAGTTCTAAGTGTAGGGGACTGATGACGTCAAATGTTAAGTCCCATAGTGCTTAGAGCCATTTGAACCACTAGCCCCTCCACCGAGCGATGTGACGCAGTGGCAAGCCACTGGACTCGGATTCGGGAGGACGATAGTTCAAATGCCCCTCCAGACATACATATTTATATATTTCGCGATTTCCCTGAATAACGTAAGGCCAGCCGGCCTGAGTGGCCGAGCGGTTCTAGGCGCTACAGTCTGGAACCGCGCGACCGCTACGATCGCAAGTTCGAATCCTGCCTCGGGCATGGTTGTGTGTGATGTCCCTAGGTTAGTTAGGTTTAAGTAGTTCTAAGTTCTAGGGGACTGATGACCTCAGCAGTTAAGTCCCATAGTGCTCAGAGCCACTTGAACCATTTTTTGAACGTAAGGCGAGCGGCGCTATGGTTCCTTCCAAACGGCACAGCCGACATCCTTCCTTGTACTTACCCAATCCGAGCTCGTGTTCTGTCTCTTAACGACCTGATCGTCAACCCCAATCTTCCTTGGCAAGCCCATTCGGTAAATGGTGACGGAGGAAGTCAACCCGTGACTTCGTAAAGGGAACCGAGTACCTCCAGGAGACAGTTTCGATGGACGACGGAATCCTCCGTTTTTATGCGGTCTCTTTTGTCTGAGGTGAGATAACAAGTAATCTTATCCAGCACCCTACCTCACGCAGCGAACTTAAAAGTATAATGTAAAGATACAGATACATACTAGTGCGGAATAAAAAATTACGCTTTGAAGCAAGACTCTGACACTGCAGAAGCTTAATAAACATTAATACACGCCTAGATTGCGTATGATCATAATCACCCATGTTAAAAGGGTCTTACTCCACAATCTCAGTATTTCGTATACGTCCCCCGTAGTTCCCCTATAGCGCGTAGTTTACTAAGCTGCAAGATACCACCGTAGGATATAGTGACGTATTGCGTGCTGGCTTCTGTCTCGGAATCTTCAATCAAAGTAGAAGATTCAACAGGCTGTACGTCAACATGTGGCCATGAAATCCTCAACAGTTAAGAATTAGTCTTCTGCGATGCAAACACATGTCATCGCAGCTGACCGATGTAAGAAACCACATATATACACGATGTTAGCCGGCCGCTGTGACAGAGAGGTTCTAGGCGCTTTAGTCCGTAACCGCGATGTTGCTACGGTCGTAGGTTCGAATCCTGCCTCGGGCATGGATGTGTGTGTTGTCATTAGGTTAGTTAGGTTTAAGTAGTTCTAAGTTCTAGAGGACTGATGACCACAGATGTTAAGTCCCATAGTGCTCAGAGCCATTTATAAACACGATGTTAAGAGTAGAAGTGCAGATACTTGTATTGATAAGTGACCACAGTGTACTTAAGAATGTTAAACAAGTATTTACTTCATTTGCAGACTAATAATTATAGCTATTAGCAGTATGCGTGGCACAAGCAAGTTATTAATGTTTATTTTCCTGTGGGTAGCAGTGTGTTAACGCGGATGCAAAACGGAGAGTCTATACTGACAGGAATAGTCAACTTCGTGGCGCAGTTACGACCATGCAGAAAATATCAGGTAGTAAATTATGTGATTTGTTTGTGGGAGTTCTGTTACCGCAGGAAAAAAAGCAACTAACATACTGAAGTGGGTGCATATTACGGTACTAATTAGCAAAATACCTTTTGCCTATACTCCTAATATCCAGTATATAATTCAATTAAGGGCCAGCCAGATTGCTCTGATAATACATTATTCTCATTTGACACAATTATTAAACGCTTCAAATAGTGATTGTTATTGGCCTCCACTGTGAACCATCGTAACTAAAAGAGAAACCGGGAGAAGAACAGGAAAGTATACTATATTTTGTCAGTGTGGAGCATAAAGGAAATAATAAGGTAGTTTCTCATACCTGTAAAAAGAAACCGACGAATAGTGCTCAGGACAATACTTAATGCTTTGTTATAGTTAATAAAGCATAAAGATGAATGAGTTATATAGTACCCATTTTTACCCCACTCCTTCCGTGAGTGCGCTTCACCTAGATGCACAATAGGCAACATTCAAAATATTACCTACTATACAGTAAAAAAATTCTGTTTAGTGAAGTTTTTTAAGTACTTTAAATTTTTTAAATGCAATTAAGTACAGCTGTTGTTATATGAACAGCATAAAATTCAGAATACGTCTTAAGATTAAAAATGGTTCAAATGGCTCTGAGAACTGAGGGACTTAACATCTGAGGTCATCAGTCCCCTAGACTTAGAACTACTTAAACCTAAATAACCTAAAGACATCACACACATCCATGCCCGAGGCAGGATTCGAACCTGCGATCGTAGCAGCCGCGTGGTTCCGGACTGAAGCGCCTAGAACCGCTCGGCCACCGCGTCCGGCCGTCTTAAGATTACCTGGTTACTTCTGAAACGTGGCAACTGTTTAACAACAAAACTTTCGTCAGAAAAAATAGCTTTTAACTAAGAATTGCTTCTCTCAGACTTTGATTGCCATATTACTCAGCTACTGACCCGAATCTACATTCTTGCATCATCCGAAAAAAGACGGCTTTAGAGGTATCTGTTAAACTTGAAGGTGAGTCATTAATGGATATCGGGACTATTCTGGAACCCTGAGGTACATCCCACATAACAATAGCCCAGTCTGATGCTAACTCTTCTCCTGTTACGCGAGGTTGTATAATAGGATTTCGGTATCTACTGCCCAGATAAGAATTAAATCAACTGAATAGCTTACTACTCATTGCAAAATATTTTATTTGGAAATAAATGGTGGCTGACACTGTCAAAAGGTTTATTTAAGTCACATAAAAGATACTCAGTATTCGAAAATTTTTATCAATGCATTTCACTGAAGGAAGAAAGATGCGCTGGCCGTATTAACAGTCTGCAAATCACTCGGAGGAGTAAGTAACTGTTTGAGGAGTTCCAGCGAGCGGGGGTTGCAGCTGTGCAGAGCGTTGCCGGGGGCCCGCTGCCGGGAGCCTGTAGTTAACGTCGTTTAGGCACGCCTGTCTCCGCATCGACACCGCCATTTAGCCAGCCTGCCTTCCGCCCAACCGAAATACAATTTCCTCGCGTGACGTCTCTCCCGCGTGAAATATGTATAACTCAATTTCTTACCTACCTTGAGGTGGTAACCCATTTGCCCATCACGTGAGATGTCCTCGTACATCATATCTTTCGACAGTAAATTATTATTTATTGCTGCCACTGGTCTAGCGGCGTATTTCCCCCTTGTTCAGATCCAACTCTGTTATGTCACGCACCGAATAATTTAACATATTCACAAGTACCTTTACCTTTAATCCATATAAATACAGTTTCATTAACAGATATCTTACGTCTATTACGTGTATACAAGGAGAAGGGTGAGGGTGACATATGATGATTTGCCGAAGTCTTTATTTGCATTTTCAACAACATGATATGTGCGGTAGGCTATAATGTCTCTGTCTACGAAACTTTCCAGTCCTGATACATTGGGTACACCTGTACCACCTCGTACAACAGCGACAGTTAACCAGCCATTACCATGCGAAAATGTATCATTCAGATCAATACTAAAATTCAGTCTACATCCACAGAAGACAGCGGGTCCATCTAGTAGTGCGTGTGCGGCGACAGATTTTATAGTATTCTTCTTCTTGTCAGCAGCAGATGTTGTCATTTCAACGTCTTCAATTGTTTTATATATTGTCTGTCTTGCACGGCGACGGTATCTTCTGTAAGGCATCTTGGCAGCGTTCAATGCAGTTGCCTGTGCAGCAGCAGCAGCGCGAATGGTCCGCTACGCGGGCTGCGCTCGCTTTTATAGACGCGCGATAGCGCGTGACCTTGATTGGGACTTAAAGAGTGTTTCATGTTTTGACAAGAGTATATTATTGGCAGATTACGTTGGTGTTGTGATATGCTCTGTGAGGTGCACTGTAATACTTCGGTTCTAGGCGCTACAGTGTGGAACCGCGCGACCGCTACGGTCGCAGGTTCGAGTCCTGCCTCGGGCATGGATGTGTGTGATGTCCTTAGGTTAGTTACGTTTAAGTAGTTCTAAGTTCTAGGGGACTGATGACCTCAGAACTTAAGTCCCATAGTGCTCAGAGCCATTTGAACTGTAATACTTCGGTGTAACAATAGGGACATGAAGTGAAACGACCACATAGTCGTGGGTAAAGTAGGTATCAGACTTCGGTTCACTTGTAAAAAACTAGGGAAATGCAATCAGTCTACAGAGGAGATTGCTTACAAATCACTCGTGCGACCCATCGTAGAATACTGCTCGTGTGTGTGGGACTCATACTAAACCGTACACCGAGCGAGGTGGCGCAGTGGTTAGACACTGGACTCGCATTCGGGAGGACGACGGTTTAATCCCGCGTCCGGCCATCCTGATTTAGGTTTTCCGTGATTTCCCTAAATCGCTTCAGGCAAATGCCGGGATGATTCCTTTGAAAGGGCACGGCCGACTTCCTTCCCCGTCCTTCCCTAATCCGATGAGACCGATGACCTCGATGTCTGGTCTCCTTCCCCAAAGCACCCGAACTAAACCGTACTGGCAGGGGATATTGAACTTACACAAGGAAGGGCATCAAGAATGGTTACAGGTTTGTATGAATCGTGGTAGGATGTCACTGAGATGTTGAAAGAACCGAACTAGACCGCACGGAGCGGTCACGCGGTTGACGCGTCATGTCAAGGATTGCGCGGCCCCTCCCGCCGGAGGTTCGAGTCCTCCATCAGGCATGGGTGTGTGTGTTGTTCTTAGCATAAGTTAGTGGAAGTAGTGTGTAAGTCTAAGGACCGATGACCTCCGCAGTTTGGTCCCTTAGGAATTTACGCCCATTTGAACTTTTTTTTCTTCCTTGAACCGAACAAGCAGATTCTTGAAGATGGAGACTGTCCCGAGGATGTCTACTATTAAAGTTTCAAGAACGGTCTTTAAATAATAACTGTAGGAATATACTACAACCCCCTACATACCGCTTCCATAGGGATCGTGAGGATAAGGTTAGATTAATTAAAGCCCGCATTGAGGCATTTAAGCAATCATTTTTCACGGCCGCCATAAGTGGATGGAACGGGAGAAAGCCCTAATAATCGGTACAATGGGACGTACCCTCCGCGATGCATATAACAGTGGTTCGCAGGCTACAGATGTAGATGTTATTACTAAAAGCACATTAAAGAGAGAATAATCGAATTACACTACTCTTGACCAAAAGCCTGCAGGCTCAGTTGCACTCGGAGTTGGAAGCAGATCATCTTTTTCTGTGGAAGATGCAGGGCACAGTCGACAATCCGGTAAGCGCTCCAGTCACAATTGGTGGTACCCACAGGGAAGTGCCATTTCTGGAGGTTATTCCTGGATCTTGTAACACCAGAACGAATACGGTTGAGTGACCTCCACATGATCCAGTTCTGTTCATGCTCTGTGAGAGGTTTTCCGAAAGGGCACGTAAAGTTATTTTCAAGTCGAGAAATCCACAGTTTCCTTGCTGTAGCTGTTATTATTCGCAACACTGAAGTGGTCTTGAGGAAACTTCTACTGGACTTCAGCCTTGAGGCATTTGGAACCTGTCCAGGTGATGAATGGTTTTCCTGAAGAGCCTGGTTTGTTTTTTTCCGCGTTGGTAACTATTTCGCGACGAATATGTGTTGGCGATACGGCTGCGAGCTGTTAGTTTAGCAAGTGGCGTAGGTTTCTATCAACCTGTAATAAGCCTACACGTTTCATTTAGCACTTTGTCAACTAATTTTCGTAGATAGATTTGTACTCGACTGGACACGCATACTCTCCAGCAATATAACATGCTGCTACTGCCGTTGTTGTCAGGGTTTCAGGTCTAGAGCCCCACGTGCAACTACTGATCTTATGTATGGCTCAGTGGCTGCAGCAGGTCTTCAATCTAGACGTCATATCAGCAGCTTCTACTCGTATAATGAGTTGTGTCGTCAGATGTAACTAGTTTAGCATAGTGTTTCCTTTGCTCAAAACGACGAGGCGGAGCGGTGGAACGCCCTGGCGACACGTGGTTAATGGGAGACGTACGTCCCATTAAAGTAATATGCTGTTTTGAGCCTTGCGATGACTAACGAGAATCTTTCAGGAATTAAGAGAGAAATACTATGGACGATAGGGTAGGTGTATAGAATGCAGTGACCGTCATATGGGGTGGGTTGTATTTATAACCGGCACAGTACGTCTGTTTCACGAAATTAAAGACCTTGGGCTGGTACACCGGAAAGCCTGAAAGTAGTTTTTATGCAGTTTCGCCCGCTCGATTAGGCAAATACTGCAGTGGTCTATAAATTCCGCCTCAGAGAGTGCGATACACAAACAGTTAAAATATTAAAAGACACAGAACAAAGTTAACACGATTTGACAGACAGATGGCGCACCTGACTTCCCTCTCTTTCGTTATCCTTGATCACAGTGCCGTCAGAAATGCCATCCGGCCACAAAGGCAAACTATAAAACAATATATGCCAAATATTGAAAAAGCAGACCCCGTACTAGGATGGATAAACGCTAAGGAAAAGAAACAAAGCAAAGGAGAATTTAACATATATGTAATGTATTTACTGTCTGTACAAGTTTTGGGTAACCTGTGGCGCTCTCATCTCATGCCAGACAGCGTCACACGTTACCCAAACGTCGCACATACTATGCATACATGTCTTATTAACGGCCATAAAACCATCTGAAGACAGAAGTTTGACACTGTGAAATGTGTAGTGGAAATAAAGTAAATTGTGCTTTGTTATAGCAACCTGTAGTTTCGGCTCTTCTTGTAATTTCTATTTCGGGTCACTTCGAGGTGAGACACTATTAACCTTAATGTGAACGTAACAAATTTTTGTAAGCGCTGTATTTCCTCTAAATCACCCCAAATAGATACCAGCATGTATCTTTTAACATTCACACACCAGCTGGATTTCCACATTATCCGTAGATCGTGCAGTCAACGAAACATTTGCTGTATGACAGGAGAGAAGCATAATCTTGAGGAAATAAACTCTCGACATCATACTAATGCCGTCTGAAATGTAAACAGACCAGACAAAAAAATAGTGACCCTAGTATATATGAAAATAATGGCGTCTAATGCAGTCTCTAGACCGGCCATAGTGGCCGAGCGGCTCTAGGCGCTACAGTCTGGAGCCGCGCGACCGCTACGGTCGCAGGTTCGAATCCTGCCTCGGGCATTGATGTGTGTGTTGTCCTTAGGTTAGTTTAAGTAGTTCTAGTAGTTGGTTTAAGTAGTAGTAGGTTTAAGTAGTAGTTGTAGGTTTAAGTAGTTCTAAGTTTTAGGGGACTGATGACCTCAGCAGTTAAGTCCCATAGTGCTCAGAGCCATTTGAACTAATGCAGCCTCTAGACTTGATAACGGCCACTACGTCGAGGAAAAGTGTCCAAAAGGTTCTTCAGAAATGCTGTATCCAGCTGATAAAAGTCACTAATAAATAGATCACGTAGAAATACTAAATGGCGGGGATGTTGACTGCTACGTTTTAATTGCTGTTCTAAATAGTCCCAGACATGTTCTGCGCGGTTAAGATCAGGTGATTTAGCACGACATTTGAGGTCCGATCGGTTGCCTGAGTGTTCGTCAAACCAGGAACGTATGAGCGCAGCCCTTTGGTCATGGCTTCTGTATTCTTAGAATACGTCCGTCACCGTAACTGCGCGGTTAGCGTGGCAGATTGTTAGCCGAAGGGGCCAGGGTTCAACTTTCGGACGAGTCGGAGACGTTCTCCGTTCGGGCCCTGGATACTGTGTTGTCCTCACGTTCGTATCCTCACAGCTGATATTCCACTGTTGAGATGGCTGTATGGGCACGTCCTGAAAGCCTGTAAAGAGATCTTAGAAGTCAGGAGTGTCCACAACACTTTCATAACGAACATGTACAAGAGAGGGTAACGCTTGTACACCTTGAACGTTGAAATAAATATGCTCGTGGTAACCTAAGCGACTGGTTCCAGCTGAAAGTATAAAAAGTACTCCCAAATTACTGCAGGACGACGTTCCCCCTGGACTACACCCTCCACATACACTGCGTGTTAAACTCCTGATTGGGCTGTCGGTGCATTCGACATCTTTGCGTCATTTGAAAAGTGACACGCATCCGGACATCTAATGTCCAGTTTGGGTGTCGTTTGGCCCATTGAACACGTGATATGCTGAACAGTCCATGTTGATACGCTAACAAATCGGACAAATTCATTCACAGTGTGGTCATGAGGACATCCAAACACGATAATTCCTTTCTGCCATTCTATTACGTCTCCGCGTCGACCGAGCTGACTGCTGATTTCATATAACCGACTGGCGCATAAATATTACACTCACGTTCAGAAAAAAAAACAGAACCCGTTGAATGACTAGAGATAGGACGATCATATTCACAGGTCACGTACATTAGTGTGCCCTGCAGATATAATTAGCGTTTGAACCATGTCGGCCCGCATATTCGAGATCAACATCGATATCGCTGCACAACACCACCTACCTGTAAAATGTGCCTGCTGCTCTCGTTGCCGCTATAAACCGAAGGTAATGGATCAGTGTGACTTCAGTAGGCATGCAGGATGCCTCGCAGACGTACGAGGGTCGTTTAAAAAGTCCGTGCGATGTCCGAGAGATGGTACCATCGGCGCGTATCGAGGTCATGTTTAGTTAGTACCATCTTTGGAAAGAACGCACACCAAGTTTCAGCCATATTGGTCTATTTCTTTGTGTTTGGCATTTGTGTGAATCAAGGAAGTCGAGTAATTGTCAAAAAATGGACGAAAAAGAAATTCGTGTGGTGATTAAACAATACGTTATGAAAGGCAAAACGCCTCAGGAGACTAAAGAGAAGCTTGATAAACATTACGGTGACTCTGCACCTGCGATTACAATAGTTTATAAGTGGTTTCAAAATTTTCGGAGTGGCCTTATGGGCACAAGTGATTCTGAACGTTCTGGACGCCCTGTGGAAGTTACGACTCCATAAATCATTGATAAAATCCATGATATGGTGATGGATGACAGAAGAGTTAAGGTAAGTGAGATTGCTAGTGCTGTGGCCATCTCGAAGCCATCCGCAAGATCGGTTCCGCGATTGCTCACGCTTGACCAAAAACGGAATCGTGTAAAGTGTTGCAAGGATGGTTTGCTGATGTTCAGGAAGAATCCGCAGGACTTTAAGCGTCGTTTCGTCACTGTGGATGAAACATGGATACATTACTATACTCTTGAGACCAAATAACAATCTAAACAATGGGTTACGTCTTTTGGGATTCGCAAGGAATAATCCTCATCGACTATCTGGAAAAGGGTAAAACTATTACAGGTGCATATTATTCATCGTTATTGGACTGTTTAAAAACCGAGCTGCAAGAAAAACGCCGGCGATTGGACCGTAAAAAGTTCTTTTCCATCACGACAATGCAACAGCACACACCTCAGCATTTGTGGTCGCAAAATTAATGGAAATAGGATTCCAACTCGTTTCACAACCCCCCTATTCTCCAGGCTTGGCTCCCTTGGACTATTATTTGTTCCCCAATTTGAAGAAATGGCTGGCGGGAAAGAGATTTTATTCAGACGAGGAGATGATTGCAGCAGCTAATAGCTATTTTGCAGACTTGGACAAGTTCTATTACTCGGAAATGACCAACAAATTAGAATAGCGTTGAACGAATTGTGTAAGTCTAAAAGGAGACTATGTCGAAAAATAAAAAAGGTTTACCCCAAACACGTAAGTAATTTTTGTTTTTGTACGAACTTTTCGAACACCCCTCGTCTGCGCGAACTGTATCGTCAGATCAGTGAGTTTGAAAGATGGGGCATTATTGGCATGAGAGAATGTGATTCATCCATCTGGGAAATTACTGCTCGTGTGGGACGAAGTGTTTTGGCAGTGCAACGGATGCGTGCAGAATGGTTCACGGAAGGCTGTCGAACACGACGAGACGGGTCAGGTAGCACCACCCAGACCACCCCCCTCCTCTTCCCCCTCCCCCTACCCAACCCCTCCCCCGCGGAAAGCGACACCTCTTCCGAATGGCATTGCAAGAAAAACCTACATCACCCTCGGCTCTGGCGCAACAGTGGAGCACATCGTACATTATCGGGGATGACAGTCTGTCGCCGTTTATTACGTTATGGGTCTCGTGCGCGTCGTCCACTTCTACGCCTACCTATGGCAAAATGCAGAAACGTGGTGCATGGAACGACGTCACTGAGGACAGGAATTGTATGAGATAGTGTTTTCGGACGAATCCAGATTCTGTTTGTTTGAATATTCTGGTTCGCCGCATACTGGGGGTGCGCACCGCAGTGACTGCATTCGCGCAAGACGGATGGAAGTCGGAAGGCGCGAGATCTGGGCTGTAGGGTGGATGAGGTAGAATAGACCAGTGAAGTTTTCTGAGCTCCTTTCGGGTGTGTCAGCACTACCAAGAGAGACGTCCAGTTGAGCACGGAGATGTTTGATTGTAATCAGTCGAGCACCTCGAATGAAAGCGTCCGCAAGTTCCAACGTTGCAGGTGTGCGAGGTTGATCGGACAGGTTTGTGCAATCGTGTTGCGATGACGACAGACGCCTCGCCCAGTGGCTCACCGTACACAACAACCTACTAGTAGTTGCGATGCTCTGGTTTTCCGCCAAAAGAAACTAAGTGACAGCTTCTGCTGGGAACGCACCTCCATTACAGACGCCATTTTGAAGGTTACATTTAGCGCCACCATCTAACGGAACTTGATGAAACTATAGGGGCTGAAGCGAGACTATTCCACGTTGTCCCGCAACAAACGCGACAAATTTTCAACCCAAGCTCGCTGAGAAAAAAATGTGTTGCATAACTTGTTGAACGACCCTCCTGCGATGACATTAACAAACATAAAAAATTATATGACATAAGACTTAACAGTCTCAGGTCTGATGGACTTCTTCTATTGGTAGTGTACGAAGCTATAGCTTCATAATCAAACGTACCTTTCTAGAATGAAATTTTCGCTCTACAGCGGAGTGTGCGCTGATATGAAACTTCCTGGCAGATCAAAACTGTGTGCCGGACCGAGACTCGAACTCGGGACCTTTGCCTTTCGCGGGTAAGTGCTCTACCGACTGAGCTACCCAAGCACGACTCACGCCCCGTCCTGGCGGAATTAAAGCTGTGAGGACGGGGTGTGAGTCGTGCTTGGGTAGCTCAGTCGGTAGAGCACTCGCCCGCGAAAGGCAAAGGTCCCGAGTCCGAGTCTCGGTCCGGCACACAGTTTTAATCTGCCAGGAAGTTTCAAACGTACCTTTGTTTACTACCTGCAATGGTATCCCACTCATCGATTGCGCGCACACACACACGATCATACACGCGTAGTAGGTGCTCCAGACGCTACTTTCTCAGTTACATGGCCCTCTTTACGTTTGAAGATTAGTTTTGTGTACATGCTACCGCAAAAAAATTGTTATACTCAAAAATATATTTCAAAATGGAATGACATTTATTTGTATTCGAGGAAGAGCGCATCGACTATGCGAGGAAATAGCAGTTTCATCCAGTCAGCGAGTAGTCCACAACAGGTGCTAAACAGTCCATCAAAAGCTTACTACAATACAGTTTCGCAAGCGAATTTCGTTCCGTATGTTTTATATCGGTGAAAGATAAGATGATGCTGCAGCTAATGTGTTGGTCTCTGTGGCCAGAATTTAGACACTCGATATTGCAGCACATCGTAAAGCTGGAACCTTTTTCTAGGGAGCAAGGCCAACAGTGGTAATGTTCAGGATCTAAAGAAAGCGGGATGAAGACCAGGATAGTTAGCCTTGTCGGTAAATGCTGCCCATACCGCGACGCTGTTTTCGAGCAGTGTCCTTCAACACTAAAGTTTGTCTGTTACAAGGGAAACTTCCCAACACACACCCCTCAGATTTAGTGGTAAGAGGGCCAAGTGGGCAGCCCGTCAAACAGTGAACACAGATCAAGCATGAATACAAGAAGACGGTGTACTGAACCGTAAAAAAAAGCAGAATAGAAACAGCGAATGGTGCAAGGACAAGAAGTGCAGTACAGAGCAACCCCAATCAGAACCGGCGTCGTGGTCAAATGATGCCGGCACGGTAGCTCAGCGTGTTCGGTCAGAGAGCTGGTCGGCCTCTGTAATAATAAAAAAAAAAAAAAAAAAAAAAACTGAGTGAAAGGATCAACAACGAACTCTAACGGTTGTCATCTAACATCCGCTACGACCAAATACAACGAACAAAACGAAAAAAAAGAAGAAAAGGTGGTGACAGTGTTGGATTGCCAGTTGGGCGAACCTTGTTCAAATCTGCCTCGTGCTTTTTTTTTCCGCTGTTCGCTGCATTCAAATTTGTGTCTGTGTCTGTGTCGTGATGTAATGTCCGTTTGCAGCAGCAAGGCATAAGGAAGATACCTATAATGTCAGTTGATTATGCACAACTAGGCTACTCTACTAGCAGCCAAAAGGAAGTGGCTTTCGAATGGGAACCGCAAACGTTTGATGACAAGCCGACAAGTCAACCGAATCCTCCACCCGAAAACACGTCTGGTGCTTCATAAACGGCATTAATGGTAGTACGTGCGTCATATGACAGGAATCCCTTGGAGACGTACGTAATTTGTAACGCTGGTAATGAGTCAGTAGGATGCGCCTCCTTGCCCGATTTGGGTGTTTGTATGAATGTGAATGTGATCACTCCGAAGGACATGATGAAAACATAATACTTTGTCACATAAGCCGCAACAAATGAGGGCAAAAGTTCTACAATCACGCAGTTTCTCTGTGCTTTGTCAAAACCTAGATTTTTAACGTTCTTGAAGTTGTTTTCCGATTTGGAAGTTTTGACTCTTGAATTCCTTCGTTGTAACATAGTTCACATCCGTTTATTTGTTGTTTTCATTTCCGTGAGACGTCTATATGGTATCTCGTCTGCTCTCACTATTCGTCATTTTTACTTGCGACTGTCACGTATTCTAATCACATGACTCATACTCTATAACCAATGTACAGTATAACTGCCAAGACTACAGGAAAAGAACAAACATTTAAATGACCGGACGGACAGTTCGCAATGTTGTAGGGAAAAAAAGTAAGTGGCACACTGAAATTTTGAACACTGCTCGTCTCGTTGCATAGTCTAACATCGTGACCACTTACCCACGACACCACAGCTGTTCCACTTCGTTCGATATTGCACTTGTTACGCTTGGACCGTTAACTGTTTCTGTTTTGCTTTCTTTTTCACAGTTCAGTAAACCTTCTTCCCGTTTTCATGCTCGATCTGTGTTCAGTTAGTGACGAACTCTCCACTAAACTTGAGGGAGTGTCATGGGGACTTTCCCTTGTTAGTAGTGGCTGATGTCCCTCCTTAAACCGATTGCTGGCCACTTCCAAATTGATGGAAGCCGGATGGACCACAATTTGCATCCATTTTTTCCCTGTACGTCTCACTTTCGAGCAGACGCATAGTTCTCTGTATTGTAGTCTCTCGTCGTGAAGACGATAAAACATTACGCGAATCAATGTCCACGTTTTCTGAAAACGGTGAGTGAGAAGGACGAAGCAGACTCATACGGCCTTCAATCGAGGTCCATCTCCAAATCGTTTATTTTCTGGACCGCTCCTCGAAGCAAAGCCTATAGTACTGGAAATGCATGCGTAACTGTGACCCTGGTAGCTGTCAAATGCGCTGATTAAATTGTTGCAGTATTTTCCTGTACGAAATCCTCGTAGGGAGTGTGGAGGGAATGCATCGGCTCCTGGCGTTTAGTTTAAAATCAGTTATGGATATGAAAATTCGTTTTGTAAATGTGCAGATACTTACAAAGCATGATGGCTATGAGCTTTGAGCTAAGAGCAGCGATGGTGGCAAGTATGCCAACTTACAGTAGATGCACTGGCTGTGAGTGAGCCAGTGAGTACAGTAGTAAATTATTTAAAATTGTTTTTTAAGAAGTTCGATAACAAACAAAACTTCGAAGAAGGATTTTGGAAGTAAGAGCTAACAGCAAGGGGCCATTGATCTTTTTAGATTACGGTAACACGTTAAAATAAAAATAAGATATAATCTCGAATAACAAGTCAAGCACATCACTTACTTATTAAAGATTTCGAGTTCTGGATGTCGTGAAATGTGAGTAGATCACTGGTAGCGTGTTTTCTTTTTCTGATGATACGTTAATCCTCACGCTGAGGAACGCGAATGTCGAAATCAGGATACCGATAATAAAATGTGCCATAAATGGCAGTGTTCGAGACACATATGTGAATTATTAAGAATTTTACAATTACCTGGTTTTTATGTGTCTATTCACTAGAGTCTTAATCTGTAGCCCCTGTGTTGAATTAATAAAAATTACAGGGCCATTAGCATGTTTAGTTGTGTTCTTAGATGTTCCTTTTATTGGTTCAAATGGCTCTGAGCACTATGGGACTTAACATCCGTGGTCATCAGTCCCCTAGAACTTAGAACTACTTAAACCTAACTAACCTAAGGACATCACACACATCCATGCCCGAGGCAGGATTCGAACCTGCGACCGTAGCAGTGCGCGGTTCCGGACTGCGAGCCTAGAACCGCTAGACCACCGCGGCCGGCGTTCCTTTTATTGTGAACCTTATTTTTTATTCAACTGAGCAATTTTTTAAAAGCATAGACGAAACTTATTAAAATAAGAGGTAACATACAGTGGGAGAATATCCTTCTTTTTACATCTTTTAACAATGCACAAGGAAAGGGGAAAATGTCAACCATGATTGGGGGAACCATGAGAACCCTCTTTACGTGAACAGCTTCAACATTGCACTTTAGTCCTGCACATTAATAAGAGCGCTACCACTAAGTGCCCGCATCTCGTGGTCGTGCGGTAGCGTTCTCGCTTCCCACGATCGGGTTCCCGGGTTCGATTCCCGGCGGGGTCAGGGATTTTCTCTGCCTCGTGATGGCTGGGTGTTGTGTGCTGTCCTTAGGTTAGTTAGGTTTAAGTAGTTCTAAGTTCTAGGGGACTGATGACCATAGATGTTAAGTCCCATAGTGCTCAGAGCCATTTGAACCATTTGAACCACTAAGTCCTGAAGTCCTCAGGTAAGAAAGTATTACCTATTAATCCATCCGTTTCAATGAGTTGTATCCTCATAACATAGTTAAGTGTACCCAAGTATTACTGCAGGCTGTAAAAGTAGTGTTCCAGTATAAGCGCATTCAACTCTGGTCGCAGCTTATTGAAAATACACGATGCGGAGAGTTGCATACGGTTTTTGACGCTTGATAATAGTACACAGTGTGTCCGGTTTATCTTAATCATGCCAAATAACTTTTTGTCGTGAAGAAAAACAAAAAAATGTATCAAGCAAATGTTGTTTAGCGACCAGGAGGAAGCAAACAAACGTGATTATCTTTTTTGTGTCTTTGTTAGAAAATGTTTAGCTACCAAGAGGAAATCAACAAACCTAATTACTTTCTTTGTATATTTGTTTGTTAGAGATATATGAACGGCAGAATGTCTTTTTTTAAATAGCACCCAATGCTTTTAATTCTGTAATCCACATCCTCTTCTCAAGACCTGTTCAGAAACATATAACAATGTATCATTCACATAAACGTTATGGTCTTGAAAACGTAACATGAAATTAACTTTGGCTCACCTCTATTAGCGCACAGTGTAGGTACCCAGAGGTAACGTAACTCGTCCACTTGCTGGAGTCTACAGTAAATAAATGGAAACATTATTGCAGTAACTGTTGAGCGAACTTACATTCTCCGTAGATGAATGGCGTTTATACCGTCCCTTCGTTTGTCTACATTGTTCTGTCAGAAACCTTCGTTAAAGACGGTCACACAATAACCGGTATGCATTTTCCTTGTATTTCCAATTGTTTACTGTCAACTCCAGCAAGTGCTAGAGTTTTGTTACCCCATGTGCCTCCATGGTGTGCTAGCGCACGAGAGTCAAAGTCAGTTTTGTGCTACGATTTTAATGACGTCATATTTACGTGTTGTGATATGTTTGTGAACAAGTCCTGAGAAGAGGAAGTGGCTTACCGCATAAAGAATATAGGGTTCTGTTTTTAAAAAAAAAGACATATCATAAAAACGAAAAAATTTACAAGAAAAGCAATTATGCTGTTTAATGTCCATCTGGCAGCCAAACATTTTTTATTTTCCTTCTGGACAAAAATGTGTTTGGGGTGGTGAACATAAATGGGCACCTTGTATAATATGGAATATGAACATATGTCCTACGGTCGCTTTTCTTTTTCATCTTATTTTCCACAAAATAGTATCCCATAAGGCATGAAGGTATGAAAATACGTAGAGTAAACTATCCATGGGCAATTTTCTAATCATGCTGGTAGCTGCATTCAGCTTCTGGCTGCATTCTGGTAGCACAGCTACAATACTATTTACATTGACTCCAATTAGAAACATGGGCTGCTAATTAATCCATATTTTGAGAGGTCACATTATGAACCAAAACAAGACAGAGATGTGTAGTAAACATGAGCTCTGAAATGCATACCGTCAAAGCTATTAACACTTGCACATTTTCGCTACAGTGAAACGTATCTCTTCTAATGAACAACCGCTCGTAGAATATGAAGTATGCAATGTTTACTGGACATTTTTGCCTTGTTTTTAGTCCATACTACCAACTGGAGTATTTTTTAACAACCTGTATTTTATTGGAAACTCGGTCAACCAAGCATATCTGCACGTTTCTGTAAAAATGGTAATCGTATTTTTTTAAAAAGAGAGCTTCTATGTTGGTTCAAATTAGTCTGTGAGTATTCACTCAACTATTGTTTACTTTTAAAGCGCGGTTTAATGTGTTATGTAGTCAGAAATGACTCTGGAATCTGCATTGATGTTAAAGCTGTCATCTTAACCGACTCCCATGCAGCAGTCATGATACTTAAATACCGTTTTGCTCATCGACACAACCACCCTGACGGCTTCGCACCTATGCAAGAAGTCGGAAAACTCAACATAAATAAGTCGCATTAATCTGGATCAAATGCCACAGTGGCAACAGGGCAACGAACTGGCTGGCCAACAAGCTAAACAAGATACAATTTCCGGCGCACCGCGTCACCCAAAGTTGCCGCTCGCTGATTTCTTAAAACAACTTAAAATGATGATGCTAATGAGGTGGAACGAAGACTAGAGAACACGAACTAACAATAAAGGGCAACACTATAGAAAAATGCACCCTGTGATACCGAAAACTTATTTGTATACGAAGCCAACGGTATCAAGATAATTTTACACAATCATAGGACGTATGAAATTTAATCATGGTCGGTTTAAAAAACATCTGGATAGGCTAGGATTGACTGACGCCCCTCTTTGTACATGTAGAGACGAAGAAGATATGAACCCCATGGTATTAAGATTTTCAGGAAAGAAAGTCACGACAGGGAACATTATAACAGTCGAGTACTACAGCATACAAATGCCGTTGGAGATACATACATCGCAGTTTATAAACTTCCTTACACAGTTCTCGAAGTGTTAAGAGATCAGGAAAATTTAGATTTTGAAAGTAAATCAACATATGACTAGGATACAGTAGTTTAGATTCCTTGAACAGATAGCTGTGTGCATTACACCTTAACTGTTCATTGCACATTTTTAACGTCTTCGGAAATGCCATTTTCGAATGTGTTACGATGATTTGAAACTGAATCTGAAACTAGTAATCGAGTGAATAAAACGTAAAAAAACTGCAACCTAAAATTGGTAACCCAAGCTACTCCAGCATGTTGGAAGTTCGCAGATATGCAACTATAATAATTTTTTTCCTTAAATATAATACTTGTTTATCAGGTTCTGCTCCTGTTGAACGACTGTTTTACTTTTCTGGAATAACAATGAGGCCACACAAGCGGAACATGAAAAATGAAATATTTGACCAGCTACTGGTGTTAAAATCAGTGAAATAAAGGCATGTAAAATGTTCACTAACTAGAGGAATTTTGTTTGAATACAGATATTTCGAAAACACATATTTTGAAAAAAAAAGTTCAAATGTGTGTGAAATCATATGGGGCTTAATTGCTAAGGTTATCAGTCCCTAAGCTTACACACTACCTAACCTAAATTATCCTAAGGACAAACACACACACCCATGCCCGAGGGAGGACTCGAACCTCCGCCGGGACCAGCCGCATAGTCCATGACTGCAACGCCTCAGACCACTCGGCTAATCCCGCGCGGCACACACATTTTGAATTTTGTATTTCAATACCTTTATTTAAAACCATTTTGTATGTATATTTGAAATAGAAACGCTACTCAAGTATTTGTATTTTGAATTTAAATACTTTTAATAAACTATTACGCACATTTCCGTACATACGAAACACAGACAGCAAATTTTGCTATAGATTTACATATTTTATGACTTGAGTAATTTTTATTGGTGTATGATATCATTGTACTTAGAAATCATTCAAATCCGACTACGAGTAAATTATAATTCGCTGTATGGGCATGAAACGAAAGGCCAAAACGAAAAGAGAGAAAAAAAAAACTTCGGATTATTTTCAGTTCATTGCTACGTAATTAGACCGTCAGACACGTTGAAATAAGAAGAGTTGAATGGGGCATGTTGTGGTATAGAGCGCTGAAGGCAGGCAGAGGCGAGCGGCGTTGGCGGCTGATGACGCATGCGCGTGCGGCGTGTGGCCTGTGTTGAGCGCAATGTGACGTACTGCCATTTGACCAGCGGAATCTGCTCCCGCCACGACGGGGACGCGCGTTGTGCTTCAGTCTTCCGGCTGACGTCCCACAGCCGCTCTTCAAACGGCCGCAGCGCCGCCCGCCGTCGCGTCAGCACGCCTTCCCTGCCTATCTACGCTTGCGTGGATGCTGCGTCTGGCTAACACCAGCTTCTCGCACGCCGCCGTCGTGTGCTGTTGGCAGGTGATACAGCGGCAGTTCGTTAACGAAGCGACCAGTGAAAAGACTTTCCGGATGTGATAAGTGGTTCAGCAACAATGAAAACCTCAATGCCTGAACGTCTTACCACCGGTGTACTAAGAGAAGAAGAGAAAACTAACATCAGTATTATGCACCACCTTGTGTCTTAAAGAGATATCGACAAATGTCAACCTGTGATAGTACCGCCGCTATGACAGTAATCAGAACATAGGGAAATCCATTGTTGTGAAATGTAGCGTTTTAAACCGCCTCCTTCGGAAAAAACTCAAAATGCGATAGATGCGCAGCGACGAGCGTTAAATTGACGTCTGAAACGACGCTGGTGTGTGTGAAAATAGTTATTATGATTGTCGGTTGATTCTGTATGTCGTTTACCTACTCTAGCGACCAATAACTGACAGAAACGGGAAATGAGTTCTGTGATGGATAACTGTGTAATTGGTAAACCGAAAAGGTGAAAACTGGGTGTTACAATCGTTTGTGAACAAGATCGCTCCCTGCTAATTTTCCCGCACACATGGTGCAGTCCCTATCAGCACATTCTAAATTACAAAAGTGTTGTTGAAGTAACGTTACGCTATGAATGTTCAAATTTTTTCGTCATTGAGGCGATGCTTTGAGACTTGTCTGAATATCGGCTGTTGGACGCACTGATACAGAGTGGCCATATATCTGGCTCTGACAAGTCGATAGTGAAGTATTTTGTGCCCAAAGGAAATACTAGCACGAAAGATAAGGTTGCTGTAGAACATCCAGTGTGAAAGTGAACATGAAGGAGTACGCGTAACACCAATGTAGTTCACTCACAAGTCAGCGTAATACAGACAGATATTTAAAATTTGGGTATAAAAAGCCCGATGTGTATCACAGAATTCTCGGTAATTTAACGATTTTAATGGAAGAGAAAGTAATAGCGTTATGGCGCTAGAGTTTAACAGGTAAATGCGTGTGTTGAGTGCGCGCAGCTGAGGGTGAGTCCATAGACACGAACAGAGTTGGAACTGGTTTGTGAGTGCGATGCTGTCTCTGTGGTTGGTGGTGTGGGCGATGCTCAAGCGTCGTGGGGCGCCAGGTGTGAGGTCGCAGAGACGTGGAACTGGGACCAGATTTCGCCGAAAGAGACGATCCAAGGCCAGGTAGGCTCTAGGCTCTTCCTTACACACACGTTTATTAAATCAGAGAGTATCACTTTATTGCTAGCCGGTAAGTACGGATTCCAGTATGAATGAGCTTCATATGAGCATTGGTGAGCTGGAGCAAGCTGTATAGTGTGTTCGCATTATATCACCTACAGCAAGTACATCTGTTCTCACGAGCCACGGTACGGTATGTGTCAAAGAGTAAATAGTGTGCCAAAATGAATTTTTGCATCCTTCCTGGTCCATTCACGGACGGTGCGTGGGAGGGACAGTCGGTTCTCTCTGCATAACTTTCTCTAATTTTAACATCTGTGGTTATTACATGAGATAAGTGTTGGAGGAAGTAATTTGTTTCTTTAATTAATATTGGAGCGAGGGAAGGATTTCTGTAACGCACAATGGTTTCTTGTAGCGTCTATCATTGGAGTTTCTTGTTCACTTCTGTGATTCTTTCATGCTTACTGAAGAAACCCATGTCATTTTGAGAATCCCTCATTTTAATCCCCTCTATCTACTTCGTTAATACATTTTTCCAAGGTTCCCAGACGTACGGGCGATGTTCAAGAACTGATCAAGGGAGGGTTCTGTAAATGGTCCCCTCCGTCGGTGAATTACACTACCTTGCCATTCTTCCGATAAATCTGAGTCTAACATTTACCGTTAACAATTCAAGATTTATGTGATCGTTCCACGTTACATCGCTCTGGAGAAATACTCTTAGATATTTTACAGTTGTGGCTGACTCCAGTAACTAATCACCGATGGTGTTGTCATACTATATATTCGTCTTATATACGTGCAGTACATTACATCTATTTATCTTTAAGGAATCTCTACAATCTTTGCAAAAGGCGATGATTATTTGCAAGCCACTCTGCATTAATAATTTCCAGATCCTCTCCCTGTGCACAGTTTCGCTGTCTGCGAACAGGTCTTTCTTCTTTTTTCTTTTTTTTTAACGGAGGCAATCAGATTACATGAATAGACGCTTGTTACCCAAAACATGTCATATAAGTACATCTTCCCTTTTCCGTAGTATGACGACTAAAGCACACTGGCGAATTTATAATATTTTTAAGTTCAATATAACCATAATAAAATGAAAGAGCAAAACAAAGAAAAACTGAACAAATTAAAATCAGAAAAAATGTGTCTATCATATAAATATTTAATAGCTTTCAATTTAACTCCAAAAGTAAATTTTAGTGCCTTGTGGTATTCAAATCACAACACACGGTTTGGGAGTGTCTCTAAGACGTTGTTTCGGTACATTTTACATTCTGAAAGAAACTCAGTGGTGTTTTGGGACTCGGTAGAACTGGAGTCGCCTCATCTCATGTGATTGGCGCTTGTTCAGTTTCCTGAAAGGCCGTTGAATGAACATTATCGATGACGTGACAATAAACAAAATAGTGATTCCAATAACGACCATTAATACAACAAATAGCATAGTCATAACAACTGTTAAGTATATGCGCCCCGTACATTTAGGTAACAGTAATTCTATTTAATACGAATTAAAGAAGCAAGAAGTGAACAATAACTGAGATAACCGGAGAAGTTCTTTCCGCTTCACGTATTTGCATCCCTTTGTGCCTTGAACTTTACCAGATTGTTGTGGGTTGTCTGTTTGCCCGCGTTCGCTACTGAGACAATCATTTCAAATGGTTTCGAAAATGACGAGGTCAATACATAGTTGCGTACAGTAGGCGAACAACTAACCGTAGCATCTGGGAGCAGTGTTCTGAAAACAGTAAGTTTCTCCTATTTTTAATTCGACATAACATTCCCAGTAGCCGAGACGCCACTAGGCATGAATTCATGGTATTATGATTAATTCCCGGCATAAGCACGACGATTGTGATGTTACTGATAGGAACGATAAATAATTGTTTACGTAACAAAATACTGCGTAGTCAGTCATTAAACATTATATTTAGACGCTTTTCAGAGGCTCCTGTCGTCAGATGATAATCTTTGATTTTGATTTGTCATATTCTTCTAAAGCAGCCACTACCAGTTCTAAATTTTTGTGATAATTTATGCTCTCAAATGGAACATTCAGTTTTTTAGAACGTCTGACGGATGACGAAATTAAAGACTGTCACCTGAATATAGAAACTGGGTTTCCGAAACGCCATTGTTTGTAAATGTTAATGATGTTAATGACTGTTTGCGGAGTGTTTCTGATATTTTATAAGGTTAAGAAGCAGTAACATATACAGTTTCCGCAAATATGATGAAGTATAACGATTAGTGACAAATCTTTAAATATAAGTAGAGACCCACAAGAACAGTTACTGTACAAAGGATACATGAAAAAGAAGAAAAATCCGTCTGATGTAACAGAGGAATGTAAATAAATAGATGGAGTTGTTTTAACTCCCTTAGTAGCCGCTTCCAAGGTTTCCAAAGAATACACTTGACGATGTACTTGGGAACTGACGCGTTGACGCTCAGTCTCTTCTTCTTATCTGGGAACTTGAAGTTGTAGGCTGGTCGGTATCTCTCACATTAACAACTTATCAGTTTGGATAGAACTGACCGTGGCTAGGATAACCCAATGACAATGTGTATAACTGCCGCCTTCAAAGTGACTTTATTGAAAATAATGTATTGTGACATTTCGTTTCCTCTGGATCTATTTTCAGATGCTTATTTTCTTACATTGTCTACATATAACTTCTTACATAATTGCTTGCGCCTAGTGTTAACAGAAACGATGTTATATATAGCACCCTCTGTGAATATTACGTTAAGAACAAGTTATTGTGAAGGACAGAAGCATTTATTACCCGTGTAGTAACGTAAACTAGCCCCGAAAACGCAAAAATGGAATAATGTAACATAATGATATCACAACACTAACGTTAAGGACGCTACACAATGCAGAAACTACATGTCAACAACTGCTTGTAATATTCAAAAGCTGCGCGTGGTAGCCGTGCGGTCTAGGGCGTCCTGTCACGGTTCGCGCGGCTGCCCCCGTCGGAGTTTCGAGCCCTCCCTCGGGCATGAGTGTGTGTGTTGTCCTTAGCATAAGTTAGTTTAAGTTGGTTAAGTAGTGTGTAACTCTAGGGACCGATGGCCTTCGTAGTTTCGTCCCACAGAAGCTTACCACAAATTTCCAAAATTTATATTCAAAGAGACAAAGCTACAGAAGATACTTAAGTAGTAGATATTAGTGTACATGCATTACTGTTAATTGCAGAGACTTCATGCATAAATATATATTTATTGAACAATCTTGCTCTATATCCATATTGGTTAAGTATAGAGCAGAAGTGCATCTGTAAAGCTGATGAAGTAATCGTGGCTGTAGAACTCCTGAAGTCTTCTTATTCAGCAAATTTTCTGGTTATTTAAGTTGACGTAAAGAAATTTTCAGCTCTTCTAATCTGTCGATCTTTTTCCTCATAGCTGGGGATATTTAAGGTTTTGCCTATTTTATGCATTTTGTAACCTGTGGCCCGCATGTGTGTGGATGTTGCGTTGAAATGGTTCAGTTCAAACGCACCAAAGTGTTCTTTGATCTAATTCTTAAAGCTTCTGTAAGTCTCCTCACCTTACCCCCCTTACGTAATATGCAGAACAATCTTAAAACTGTATTTACACCTTTATTGCTTTATTATCTGGTGGGTTGTTTTGTTGTATATGAACTGTTGTCCCATTTTGTCATTGACATAGAATGCTTTTGAATATTTATGTTCCTAAATAAGTTGGCAATCTTCTGAGACATCTTATCAAGGCAGAATATACTGGCATATTTTGTAATATATTTGTTGTTCGTAACAGTTCATCTTTCCCTAAATGACAATGTCTGTAAATAATTTGTTGCAAAGTGTGTCAGGGGATTAATTCAAAAATGTGAAGATTAGCATTGGTCTCACGCTATTGGTAATAATACAACACGTTTCACAAATAATTCTGCCAATACTTCTCAAGGGTTCTGTAGTCGAATTCAAGCAGCAATGCAGCTACTGAAAAGAACATTTTTGTGTTTAGTTTAACGGCTGATTAGTTCTGTTTCCTCCAATTTTTAATTTAGATATCGAGATTAGGTTTCGAAAGTGGTCGTGTTTTGTTGGATGCTCCTAACCTTCCTTTCTACCGTTATATTGAAAGAGATATGATTTTTAAGAAAATGGAACAGTTTACTTTTAATAGCAATAGTCGAAGTTCGCAAAAATATAAGTATTGTGATACAACACTAGGTATGGTTTCAACGGAAACTTTTAATAAAAAGAAGCTAAAAACGCACGAAACATGAAGCTTTAGACTGTCATTTGTTGTATCCATTTAGGTTGAATCAGTCACTGAAATAACATTGTTTAGCGTTTAGCACATTTTCTATAGCAACTGCTTTGGAGACGAAAAAATGAAGAATAGTGTTTTGTATCCAGTTATGCAAGAAAGTGGGGGGATCCGGTACTTTGGTATGTTCTGGGTAAGGTCTGACAGTTGTTTTGTACTTTTCAATCTTCCACTGTACTAAGAAATACCAAGGAGATATAGATTTTACATCCCCTCTACGACGAGCTGTTACGAAACGGAACGCCAGCTCGCACAGTATAAGGAAGGGGAAGGAAGTCAGCCGTGACGTTTTCAAAGGAACCAGCCCTCTATTTTTAGGAAAACCTTAATCCCACCAAATGTGGGATTAAGTCACGTTCCTCCCAAATAAGAATCAATTGGCCTTTCCTACCCTCGGCCACTCTGTTGTAAGAAGGAAAGAGGGAAATTGACATAGATGAGTTAACAATGAGTACCTGATTCAGCTTCCTGTAGCAGATGCTGAGTACTCTGTAATGTAACACTGAAAAACGACAAATAGCCTATGCCTTGCTTACAAGGCGTTCCAATTCTGCAATGGGTAATAACGACAGAGTCACCCCACCTTAAAATGTTTGAATTGGCTATTTGACTCGTTTGAAATTATTTCATGAAAGCTATGTTTATCTCTCACAATCATAATCGATCAGTCGGCAGGGGATGCTTTTGCCGATTTCAGTTACGTAAGCTTCTCTCAGTCGTCGTGATAGCATCCTTACCAGAAGTACCTCTCTGGACGCTAAGGACCCAGACATCGTGCGTCCTAAACCCTTTCAGTAACAATAATAATAATAATAATAATAATAATAATCATTATCATCAAAATCATCAGCACTTTTCACGAGGGGCTACTATTACGAAAGTCATTCTGTTACTGCTCTGGATAATTGTGTAGAATATGTGATTTGCCAAAAGCTCCTGGTAATTGTACGTCAGAGACGTTTTGCGTGCGGATGAGGGCCTATCTAACACCCTTATGCCCTCATCTTCCCGCATGTACGACAGCGATACAAAATGCATTCAACCATTATGCTTGATATGCCTCCGTCGTGTCCTAATAGCATCGCTGCCTTGTGTAGTGGAGTTCAGTGATCCACCTCTGGCATGGGTATGAGTTTTAACTGTGTCTCTGCCACATGTGCTCTCTAAATATGTTATGATGTAATTTTTAGAAGATACTGGATGCGAATTGTTTATGAAGGTTGGCTAAATGGGTGAGGTCCAAAGTTCAAATTTTAATTTTTAAATTTTTTTTAATTTTACATATTAATGCGGTTTGCGATGTGTGATTTTACGAGTGTCACAAATACTTAGAAGGACAAAGATTGTGAAGTAAGGTGGTTGCATCTCAAGACAAAAAACCACTCATACATTCTTATACTGCCACCGGTTATTGTGCTGAAGATCCCATCACAAGATAGATTCATTCCCTCCTCCTACTGACATCAATCACGCACGATTGCATACGTTTTGTAAACAGACTTACATTTACACTTTGACCACATGATCAGATCGTTGCAACAGGTGAGATACTTAGGCTGATGAAACTGAAACTGTGTGAGGCAAAAGTGAGGCAGTTGGTGCATTAACCCACAACGCAAATACGCTGCGCATAGTCGTCGTTGAGTTGTCAAATAGGGAATTGTTGTACTGAGTATCAGCTACGAACGCAGCTTGGCACAACCGTTGAATGCGCCGCACGCCTCGACTGTCAACCTTTTATTATCCTTCACAGCCGGCCGGTGTGGCCGTGAGGTTCTAGGCGCTTCAGTCTGGAACCGCGTGACCGCTACGGTCGCAGGTTCGAATCCTGCCTCGGGCGTGGATGTGTGTGATGTCCGTAGGTTACTTAGGTTTAAGTAGTTCTAAGTTGTAGGGGACTGATGACCACAGATGTTAAGTCCCATAGTGCTCATTTATACCTTTTGCATGGAGTACGGGAAACTGACTACACTACTGCGAAGTGCGACCCGACCTTATAAAAGACAGGCCATGCGAAATACATGTTCGAAAACAGCGTGCGAATTTTAGCAGCCCACACAATTAGTTTTCTTGTAGTCGGCTCATCCAGCGTAGTTGCTCAATACGTGAATATAGGCGTCATTCACCACTGGCCTTGCTGCGTAAATACTTGAATATGTTTAGATTGAATGACTTGAATAGCACGGTCTCCTTTTTTCAGAATTCCAGTTATTCTCGTTGCGTTAAATGATACAGATTTACATTAACATTTCAAGTTACTTCAAAACAAAATATTCACACACCGCTTGGAGGCCAGCACTGAAGGGGCATGTGGATGGAGCATAGCTTCCATTAGCGTTAAAGTCGGATTTTGAAATGGTAGTCGTCAATTATCCTTCAAGAAAATTCTCACTTCTGCATACGTGGATGTTCGAGTCCACTCATTGATATCAATGCCTTGGTGATACCAAGAATAAATTCCAGACCCAGGTCAAATAGCACTTAGTCTGACCTATGGAGGAGGTCGAGTTAAGCGTTTCTCCAGTATAGTCTGCGGTTTTAGAAGGACATAAATATAAAGATGATATTTCAGTCAGTCAGAAGTAACAGGTGTAAGGCTCTCAGTTAATTTCCATAAACTCTTCGGCAAATTTTCCTTCAGCTGAAACCGCCAAGTACACAATTGGTTACAAGAGCCAAACAGTTAAGGTATGAAAAACATTATATATATATATATTAGCCGAACACATGACTTATAGTCTACAAAATTGAGAGTTTCGAATCCTGCTGCCATGATGTAAGGTTGAAACGTCCAGCATTTTTTATAGTTTCTCTGCACTTGAGCGTTTTTCCATGTTCTCGTGAATGTGAACAGTGCTTCCTGCTGGCGTGAGCAGCTTGCGGTTATACAAGGAACAGAAGCCACGATGTTGTTCACATACACAAGTCTCCCTAGTGAAGGTCGCGCTCACGTCATTCGAAAATTCCAGTATCCGCTGTGATCCGAAGAGTTGCTCGATTTACTAATTGACTCAAATGGCTCTAAGCACTATGAGACTTAACATCTGAGGTCATCAGTCCCCTAGAACTTAGAACTCCTTAAACCTAACTAACCTAAAGACAACACACACATCCATGCCCGAGGCAGGATTCGAACCTGCGACCGTAGCAGCAGCGCGGGTCCGGACTGAAGCGCCTAGAACCGCTCGGCCACAGTGGCCGGCGTACTGATTGGAATATAACAGCATTCATTCTGAGTAAGATGGTATTAACTTCTAAAACACTACCTGTAATAGTTCTCAAGGCACAGGACTTAAGTGAAACGGCAACTATTATCAAAAATAATAAGATCAAAACTTTTTCAGCTACGTAGTATCACATATAATGAAACCGTTTCAGGGTTCCATGGTTAATAATCTTCTTCTTGTCAAGAACAAAGTAGGTTTCAGAAGAAGAGAGGAAGCTCGACTCGACCGTCACATGCTTTTATTACGTAATGATAATTACATCCTCGGATCACACATTGCACAACGAATGTTATATGACATTACTTTTGCTGTACACCGACTATGCGATCGCATAGGAGTAATTAAGTGGAAATAACCATATTTTCGCGATAATACTTGACAAGAAATATCATGTGCTAAAGAGTCAGAACCTCCAACATTTCCACATGTCGAACAATGTACCGAAATCGCCATTGCAGCCGTGTTCTTCTAAATTAAATACAATCTTTTAAGTTCCTAACCGCCAACTTAATCAGAAACGTTTGTTTGACGGGCATGTGAAGCCGTACTGATTAATGAACCCAGACGGATATAGAAATTTTCTCTACGTACCAGATGTGGACAACACGATTTAAGTCGGGCAGTTTCAGGGAACAGCAGATATGTGTTCCCTCACCGCTCGAACTAAATTCTGCAGCAATAGGTTGGAACGGTGCTCTCTCAAGCGCAGTTAGCAGGGGTGCGAGTACTCGTTTTGGACGGTGACTTGAATAGCCCGTAGTCACTAAATTGTTCTGGATCTTGATATCCAGCACTGAAGGTATAATGTGACATAATGTTGGCGGTCTGTTCGCTGTTACAAATCTGGACAGACAGTCTATCCTTGTCATCCACATATTGTGGTCGTGGTCCACTTAAGTTAACTGGACGCCAGCCAAAGTTGTAGTCCGAAGTGTCGTGTAGTAAACAATGTAGGTTGATGGAGAACACACAGAAGTCTAACATGAACTCGACACTGGACTCGCATTCGGGAGGACGACGATTCAAACCCGAGTCCCGCCATCCTGATTTAAGTTTTCCGTGGTTTCCCTAAATCGCTCCAGGCAAGTGCCGGGATGGTTCCTTTGAAAGGGCACGGCCGACTTCCTTCCCCATCATTCCCTAATCCGGTGGGATCGGTGACCTCGCTGTTTGGTCCCCTCCCCCAAATCAACCAACCAGTCATGAGTTCGACTGTTCAAGTTAGACTCCTGTATGCTCTACGTTAACCAGTACTGTTTACTACGTGACAAATGGTTCAAATGGCTCTGAGCACTGTGGGACAACTTCAGAGGTCATCAGTCCTCTAGAACTTAGAACTACTTAAACCTAACTAACGAAGGACATCACTTACATCCATGCCCGAGGCAAGATTCGAACATACGACCGTAGCGGTCGCGCGGTTCCAGACTGCAGCGCGTAGAACCGCTCGACCACACGGCCGGCTACTACGTGACACTTTGGACTGATGTCACCTTTTGTTACATGCGCTGAAGATGACTATGTAATACTTGAAATCTAGATCTGCTGTAGTAAAACGATAGATTTTGTTGTGGTTTGGCAGGAGAGCCAACACCGGGTACTAGAGGAAGCCGAAAGGCACGCGTTTTAGCTCACGCAGGCTGGCGTGAGGTCTAGAACAGGACAAGGAAATTAGACTTTAGAAAAAGGGACGTAGCTGGTGGAATACTTAACTTTAATCCATTAATGATGAGCGTCGCTCTTGATGGTACCTGATTACAGTATCAATAGTAACTGGTACTGGTACTGCTAGGTCGTAGAAAATGACGTAGCTGAAGGTTATGCTAACTATCGTCTCGGCAAACGAGAGCGTATTTTGTCAGTCAACCATCGCTAGCAAAGTCGGTTGTACAATTGGGGCGAGTGCTAGGAAGTCTCTCTAGACCTGCCGTGTGGCGGCGCTCGGTTTGCAATCACTGATAGTGGTGACACGCGGGTCCGACGTATACTAACGGACCGGTGCCGATTTAAAGGCTACCACCTAGCAAGTGTGGTGTCTGGCGGTGACACTACATTCCTCCCCCGCAAATCGGCGCACGGTTGTGGCATAAGGCTTCCGCCCGCCGTGGGGAGGACCCCATGTTGACGTATGCGACGAGGTGGGGAGCCTAACAACAGGCGAGGCTGTGCCACCCGCACCCTGCCATTCGGACCGCGGGGAGCTAGGAAACGCCTGAAAACCTGCTCCAGGGTGCCCGCCAACATGCGGTGTATGCGCCCGTAGAGAGACAGGAGGGGCCGAAGGGTCGACCTCCATCGGGCTGGGGCACCCGACGGGCGAAGACGACATATGGTCCGGGGCGGGCAAGAGTTCCATGTCGGAGGACAACTAGTCACGGGAAGCGATTGGCGGCTCGTGACCCAGGGAGGCGCCCGGCGGCTGCAGCGACGCGTCCACTGCGGGCGTCGCCAGCGGGAGCACAGACGGCGGCGGCGGTGGCGGCGGCGGCGCGTCGCCATGGGGCAAAATGGAAGGCAGCGTCGGTAACACCTGGGGTTCAAAAATGGTTCAAATGGTTCTGAGCACTATGGGACTTAACTTCTGAGGTCATCAGTCCCCTAGAACTTAGAACTACTTAAACCTAACTAACCTAAGAACATCACACACATCCATGCACGAGGCAGGATTCGAACCTGCGACCGTAGCGGTCGCGCGGTTCCAGACTGTAGCGCCTAGAACCGCTCGGCCACTCCGGCCGGCCAACACCTGGGGCTGAGGCGAGCCAGTAGATGGATCCCCAGGCCGCTGGCCGGACGGCACCGTCGCTGAAAGCAGACGGGGAGCGGCAGATCCCGTGTGACGACAGAGGCGCAGCTGATTGAGATGCCAACGCACCTCACCAGAGGCCCCCAAAACCAGATAAATAGCGCGGCCGAGGCAGCGAAGAATGCTCCCTTCGAGCCAACGCCGTGAACCTCGATAGCTGCGGTAGTTGACAACGTCGCCTGGGGCAAAAGCAGGTGTCTGCCGCCGCACAGGAACCAGATGCGGCGGATGTAGCAAAGACATCAAGGTTCGATGAGGGCGACCGTGGAGCTACTCTGCCGGCGAACGACCATCTCGGGGCTGAGAGCGATACGAGGACAAAAAGAGCAATAACGCGTCCTCCCGAGAATGCGACTCTTTCAACTTCAACATCTGTGACTTGAAAGTCCTGACCAACCATTCCGCGGCACCGTTTGACTGTGGCGAAAACGGCGCGGACGTCAGATGTTGAATACCATTGGCCTTGCAGAATGACTGAAATTCTGCGGACATGAATTGTGGGCCATTGTCGGAAACAATAGTCTGTGGAAGACCTTCAATGCAAAAGATAGCGGATAACGCTTGGATGGTGGCAGATGACGTCGTGGAAGACATCCAGACAACAAAAGGAAAATTACTGAATGAATCTACCACAACCAACCATCGAGCATTCCAGAATGGACCAGCAAAATCGATGTGTAAGCGTTGCCAAGGGGAAGTGGCTTTTGGCCATGCAAAGAATTTCCGTGGTGGTGCTGATTGTTGTTCGGCACACACCATGCAAGAAGAGCACATATTCGTAATCGCGGCATCGATTCCAAACCAAGTACAGAGCTGACGAGCAAGTTGTTTCGTTCTCACTATACCCCAATGTCCTTGGTGGAGAAGCTGTAAGACAGAGGACTGTAACGAACGTGGGACCACGACCCTGGACTGATCATTATCAGAACACAACAGCAAAACACCACGTCGAACAGAAAGTCTCTCCTTGTGACCAAAAAATCGGCGAACCAACAGATCCCCGATCCGTGACTTTGACAAGGGCCATTGCGTAGCAAGAAAACGCAGAACGGTAGCAAGGACAGGGTCGGCAGCTGTGGCTGTAGCTACACGACGAAAATCAATCGGAAACGATTCGACCACGTCATCGGTTTCCACATCAATGAACATGCAAGCAAGTTCGGAGGAATCGAATGCTCTATCCTCAACAACAGGCAAACGGGACAAAGCAACGGCGTTTCCGTGCTTAGCAGTGGACCAATACAAGATATCGTAGCAGTACTGCGAGAGGAAAATAGACCAGCGAATGAATTTCTGCGCTGTACGTGGAGGTACAGGCTTGGTCGGATGAAAAAGCGATGTCAAAGGTTTGTGGTCTGTGATGATGGTAAAGTGACGACCATACAAGAAATCATGAAACTTTGTAACACCAAATACGAGAGCCAATGCTTCTTTCTCGATCTGTGAAAAATTTCTTTGCGCAGACGAGAGCAATTTGGACGCAAAGGCAATAGGGCGATCGTGCGAACCATCTTTGTGCGCAAGCACAGCACCGATCCCGAAATCCGATGCATTCACCATCAACAAAAGGGGCTTCCGGGGATCGAATGGCGTAAGGCAAGTATTGGAAAGCAACGCCGATTCCAACTGGCGAACGGCGCGTTCGCATTCCGTCGTCCAGACGAACGGAACACGTTTACGGCGTAAGCGATGAAGCGGAGCTGAAATGGAAGAGGCGTGGAGAACATAGCGATGGTAATAGTGAATTTTGCCCAGCACACTCTGTAGCTGCTTCAAATTCTGCGGCGAAGGCAAGTCTTGTATGGCACGGAGGTGCTCTGGACTGGGATGTATGCCTTGGGCATTGAGTACATGTCCCAGGTAGGGTAAGTCATGAGCAAAAAACACACATTTGTCCTTCCGCAAGCGAAGACCATTTTGTCGCAAGACCTGAAATAATGTTCTGAGATTGGCTGAATGTTCTTCTTCCGTCTTTCCGGGGATCACAATATCGTCCAGATAATTTGCTGCAGTAGGGACCGACGCACAAACAGTTTGTAGATATTCCTGAAACAATGCAGGGGCGGGTGCACACCCGAATGGCAGTCGTTTGAATCGATACAAACCAAGATCCGTGTTAACCACCAAAACGCGCTGGGATTCTTCGTCCACCGGTATTTGTAAGTATGCATCTGCTAGGTCCAACTTCGAAAAATATTTGCCCGGGCACAGTTTGTCAAAAAGATCTTCCGGGCGGGGTAAAGGAAAAGTTGCAATCACTAGTTGTGGATTCACTGTTGCTTTGAAGTCCACACAAAGTCTCAATTTTCCAGAAGGTTTTGGCAAAATTACTAAGGGTGATGCCCAGAGAGAAGCCTGCACACGTTCAATTACACCTTGTGATTCCAAATCGTGTAATGTTTTTGCGACCTCATCACGCAATGCGTGGGGAACATTGCACACTCTGAAAAATTTCGGTTGCGCATTTACTTTCAGTTCCAAATGTGCTTTATAGTTCTTAGCGCAACCGAGGCCCTGTGCAAAAATGTCTGCAAATTCTTCACATAGACGAGAAACGCTGTCGGCAGGCACAGTCTGGTTCACTGATAGGACCTGATTTACTGTAGACAAGTTAAACAACTGAAATAAATCGAAACCAAACAAGTTCACTGCAGAAGAAGAACGAAGGACGTAAAATGACACAAGTTTTGTTTGTCCTTTGTATGTTGCAAGAAGGCTGCACTGTCCTAAACACAGGGAGCTCGTGACCTGAATAGGTAGTTAACTTAACAGTTGCGGCACGCAACGGAGGTGTGCCCAGCAGTTTGTAAGTGCCTTTATTGATCAGTGAAACTGCAGCCCTGGTATCGAGCTGAAATGGTATCACTTTGCTGTTAATGTCCAAGTCCACACAAAGTTTATTGTCCTGCTGACATCAAGAGCGACTGTCTCTTGCAGCGTGACTGACACTGGTACAAAATCACTTGCGACTTGACGGGAGTGCCGGCGATGTCGACGCACACTATTAGTGGGACGAACACAGTCACTGTTAGAGAGAGTGGCACTGGGCAGAGTGGCATGAACTATATGAATTTCCACGCGCGAAGTGTCGCGAGCCTTAGTATCCTTGGTTCGATTCCGATTCCGGCGCGAAGCATAGGGCCTGGAATACTTTTGAGCTTCTGATCGGAGCTTTTTCTGGCAAACACTTTGAACATGTTCTTTTTTAGTACAGTAAAAGCAAATAGCTTGGCGTGACGGGCAATTCTCACGCGAATGTCTAGTAGCACACCGCGGGCATGATTTTTAGCACTGCATTTGCTTGCCAGCGCGGTACACGTGGCTGAGAGCCTGTCGGCAGCGGCGCGGTCGGGCTCGAGGACTGTTTACTGTTCCGTGCAGCTCGCCCGGCGGGACGGTTAATCTGACACACGGGTGGCGAAGTTTCAAATGATTCCTGAGCAAAGTCAAGTGTGTCCTGCCGATCCAATATGTCCATCACTTGTTGAAGGGAGGGACTGACTAGTTTCAAAATCTGTTCCCGTATACGAACATCAGAAACGTTTTGTGCAATTGCATCACGTACCATAGTATCTGAATAAGGGAGTCCACATTCACACTCAAAAGCACAATCCCTAGTAAGGCCTTGCAAGGTTGCAACCCACTCCCAATTAGTCTGAGCTGCCGTACGTTTTGTACGAAAGAAGTTATACCGTTTGGCAACTACATTGACTGATTCTTTGAAATATGCATCTAATGCAGACAAAATTTCTTCATAGGACAGAGTTGCTACGTCGCGTCGGGGAAATAATTTGACTATCACACGGTACGTGGTCACCCCGACGGAAGATAATAAAAAAGGCTGCCGCTCGTTTGGCGTGACCACTCCGTCCAGCTTTCCAGTGCTGCATCAAAAGGACGAAAAGGTGGTGCAACTATGTTTTGTGGCTGCGTTAGCGGTGGAGCGGCGGCTGCCGCGTCGTTTTGCATTGCACGTTGACCCTGGACGAGCTGTCCAAGGGCATCCAGTAAGGCCTGCGTCTGCTGATTCTGTAAGCGATAAAAATCGGACAGTACATCTGGAGATGGTGGCGAAGCCATTACACAAGTAAATCAGGGCAGTATTGTTACGAACGCGGTGTTGCCTCGTCGCCAATGTTGTGGGTTGGCAGGAGAGCCAACACCGGGTACTAGAGGAAGCCAAAAGGCACGCGTTTTAGCTCACGCAGGCTGGCATGAGGTCTAGAACAGGACAAGGAAATTAGACTTTAGAAAAACGGACGTAGCTGGTGGAATACTTAACTTTAATCCATTAATGATGAGCGTCGCTCTTGACGGTACATGATTACAGTATCAACAGTAACTGGTACTGGCGCCTAGCTAGGTTGTAGCGAATGACATAGCTGAAGGCTATGCTAACTATCGGCTCGGCAAATGAGTGCGTATTTTGTCAGTGAACCATCACTAGCGAAGTCGGTTGTACAACTGGGCCGAGTGCTAGGAAGTCTCTCTAGACCTGCCGTGTGGCGGCGCTCGGTCTGCAATCACTAATAATGGCGACACGAAGGTCCGACGTATACGAACGGACCGCGGCCGATTTAAAGGCTACCACCTAGCAAGTGTGGAGTCTGGCGGTGACACCACAGATTTCGCTATCGACTGCTGTTCTTTTCTACACCGTCCAGAGCTGAGAATGTTTTATGCAATAATGTCGTCGCCTAAGTATTCTGAATTTACATAACCATACACTTGAACTCGTGTATATTATTAGTTGCGTCGAATATTCGTGTATATTGATGGAATGAAGCGCCTGCAGCCGCGATTTCGTAAAAAGTTCGTCATTATTTCGGATATCAGTACCCAACTTCAGACTGCTGGCTTCATGTCTATTGATAGTGCACGGGTTAGCGACGTGGCTGCTGCTGTTATGCGCTCAAATTTTTGACTCCTTAGAGTTCCTAAGGCTAGAGGATTATTCAGGCAAACACGTTCGAAGCATTAAAGAAACGAACGAGCTCTAACCGCCCGTCGTCCCTCACACACACACACACACACACACACACACACACACACACACACACATACACACACACACACACACAGAGAGAGAGAGAGAGAGAGAGAGAGAGAGAATGGTTCAAATGGCTCTTAGCAGTATGGGACTTAACGTCTCAGGTCATCAGTCCCCTAGAACTTAGAACTGCTTAAACCTAACTAACCTAAGGACATCACACACATCCATGCCCAAGGCAGGATTCGAACCTGCGACCGTAGCGGTCGCGCGGCTCTAGACTGTAGCGCCTAGAACCGCTCGGTCACTTCGGCCGGCAGGGAGAGAGGGGGAGAGAGAGAGAGAGAGAGAGAGAGAGAGAGAGAGAGAGAGAGAGAGAGAGATTGTGTATCGCATAGGAAAGTGGGCAATAAATGCACAAAAACAGTTATTTCACATCTACATCTATATCTACATTTATACTCCGCAAGCCACCCAACGGTGTGTGGCGGAGGGCACTTTACGTGCCACTGTCATTACCTCCCTTTCCTGTTCCAGTCGCGTATGGTTCGCGGGAAGAACGACTGTCTGAAAGCCTCCGTGCGCGCTCTAATCTCTCTAATTTTACATTCGTGATCTCCTCGGCAGGTATAAGTAGGGGGAAGCAATATATTCGATTCCTCATCCAGAAACGCACCCTCTCGAAACCTGGCGAACAAGCTACACCGCGATGCAGAGCGCCTCTCTGCAGAGTCTGCCACTTGAGTTTATTAAACATCTCCGTAACGCTATCACGGTTACCAAATAACCCTTTGACGAAACGCGCCGCTCTTCCTTGGATCTTCTCTATCTCCTCCGTCAACCCGATCTGGTACGGATCCCACACTGATGAGCAATACTCAAGTATAGGTCGAACGAGTGTTTTGCAAGCCACCTCCTTTGTTGATGGACTACATTTTCTAAGCACTCTCCCAATGAATCTCAACCTGGTACCCGCCTTACCAACAATTAATTTTATATGATCATTCCACTTCAAATCGTTCCGCACGCATACTCCCAGATATTTTACAGAAGTAACTGCTACCAGTGTTTGTTCCGCTATCATATAATCATACAATAAAGGATCCTTCTTTCTATGTATTCGCAATACATTACATTTGTCTATGTTAAGGGTCAGTTGCCACTCCCTGCACCAAGTGCCTATCCGCTGCAGATCTTCCTGCATTTCGCTACAATTTTCTAATGCTGCAACTTCTCTGTATACTACAGCATCATCGGCGAAAAGCCGCATGGAACTTCCGACACTATCTACTAGATCATTTATATATATTGTGAAAAGCAATGGTCCCATATCACTCCCCTGTGGCACGCCAGAGGTTACTTTAACGTCTGTAGACGTCTCTCCATTGATAACAACATGCTGTGTTCTGTTTGCTAAAAACTCTTCAATCCAGCCACACAGCTGGTCTGATATTCCGTAGGCTCTTACTTTGTTTATCAGGCGACAGTGCGGAACTGTATCGAACGCCTTCCGGAAGTCAAGAAAAATAGCATCTACCTGGGAGCCTGTATCTAATATTTTCTGGGTCTCATGAACAAATAAAGCGAGTTGGGTCTCACACGATCGCTGTTTCCGGAATCCATGTTGATTCCTACATAGTAGATTCTGGGTTTCCAAAAACGACATGATACTCGAGCAAAAAACATGTTCTAAAATCCTACAACAGATCGACGTGAGAGATATATTCATTAAATAGAGACGATTTTTTTAAGAGTGAAGGACTTTTTGCGGTTTGTGTCATCAGTGCACACGCCAAGTTCTTCCGTATAAACGTTGCCAAAGGGGGTAATAAAAGAAAATGAAAAGAGAACGGCCAGCGGTATTAATTCCATCTGCCTCAGGGCGAGAGCAGATCAAGCCAGCTTTGCGAGGGAAAGGAAATGGTTTTCCTATCTGCCAAGAATATGGAAAAATGGGTAACAGTGCAGATAGAGCAGGTGCAAAATGATTCAAATGGCTCTGAGCACTATGGGACTTAACAATTGTGGTCATCAGTCCCCTAGAACTTAGAACTACTTAAACCTAACTAACCTAAGGACATCACACACATCCATGCCCGAGGCAGGATTCGAACCTGCGACCGTAGCAGTCGCACGGTTCCGGACTGCGCGCCTAGAACCGCGAGACCACCGCGGCCGGCGATAGAGCAGGAGCCGCAGATGCAATTCGCTGCGCATATATCCGCAAGCATATTGTTTTGATTTTCATTTTTATGACTGCATGTATATGCAGCAGCTTTGAATCGTATTATTTTTTATACCACACGTGTGGAACACTCGATGCAATTGAGCATGCCCATTCGTTCCATTTCTAGGCCTCGTTCATCGCTAGAAAACGTACTGCGAATTGTGTGAAGTTTAGTATACATCGATGCAGCGTCGTGTGTATTTCGACACAGAGAAATCGCTTACCCATTCAGCAGTGACCGATATCGTCAACAAGAAGAGGAACGACCTCTGGAACAACTGGCTCAGCGTAAACTCTGCTGAGAAAGTGAAAAGGTGGCCGCAATCTTGTTTTCATACCATGAAAGTTTCATTCAGGATTACCAACCCATCAGCATGAGTGCAGCTAAGCTGTGAGGGTGCCGCTCTTCATGTAATCCCAACGTTTCACTATAGTGCACCGATTTCGTCAAGGCTATCGAAACTTGAATTCAAAGCAAAGGAGTTCACCAGCAAAATTAATTTTGACCAAAATGAGCAGTGCAGAATGTAACTGACTACAGTGCAGCTGAAATATGTGTTGTCTGTATTGGTCATCAACGGCATACTCTTTTATCAGTGGCTCCACATTTCATCACGATTGCAAATAGCTTTCCGTAGTATTTTACCTCCACTATTGTATTTGTTTGTCAATGTTTCACGATTTAGAACAGTGCATTTTATATGTTAATTTCCTCATTAGTTTCATTTGTACGTTGGATTCTCTGAAACATCACGTTTCTATTACTGTATGATCTAAGGCGCTGCAGTCATGGGGTGTGCGGCTGGTCCCAGCCTAGGTTCGAGTCCCCCCTCGGGCATGGGTGTGTGTGTTTGTCCTTAGGATAATTTAGGTTAAGTAGTGTTTAAGCTTAGGGGCTGATGACCTTAGCAGTTAAGTCCCATAAGATTTCACACATTTTACTGTATGATCTTTGTTATACAAAAATTATATGCACCATGGCGGGACTGTACCAACGATCAAGTACACATTTTAGAGTGCAGCACGGCATTTGGTCGTCCTTTGTCTGTGTGGCGGTTATTAATAATGAAATTTTGGAAATTTGAGTGCGGAGTACTATTTCTGTGGATGTAGTCATGTCGTGTTGCGTGATTAGTTGGCGTGGCCCGTTTTGTTAATAAAAAGGGGAGAAATTATATGTGCAGGCAAAAGAATGAGAGAAAGACTGGATGAACGGGTATTTTTCATTATTTCTGTATCCAGTTTGAGCAACGAATTGTTGGTATATTAACGGATTCCTCCGTCGCATCGTGGTAAAACAGTTTCATATCTACCGCTGGAAAGTACACAATTTTGTTTCATTCTACATTTATAGCTATAAACTGCAAACCATCTTACGGTGGGTGGCGGAGGGTTCTTCGCTTTCCAATGTCATTTCTCCTTTTCTTATTTATTCGGCGAATGGAATTTTAAGAGTAAACTGTTTCGTGATGCGTAACGCGTCCATTGTAGCATATCCCACTGGAGTTTAATCAACATTTTTGTGACGTTCTCACGATTATTAAACGTATCCATGACAAAACCTGCCAGATTTCTCTAGTTCTTCTCTATCTAATTTATTAACTCAACTTGGCAAGAATCCCAAAATGATGAGCAAAAGCCAGAACAGGTAGACCGAGGTTTTTTTAAGCTGCATCTTTGATGGATGAATTACATTCGCTGTCATCGGAATGTATACCTCTCCTTTTCTTTAACATAAGTTTGCCTCCTGATGAGAGTAGAGAATTGAAAAGCGAGAACGTAAGCACATTATCCAGTAATCCAAGAGGCACATTGCAAGCCATTTGATACAACAAACGCATTAATACTAACACAACTTGAACGGCACTCTGCCTCATCAAGATAAATGTGCATCTCATGGGAGGAGGATTGTGTCCTCAGCATCCAAAGACCTGTGCGTAGCCTTAAAAGTGAATAAGCTGCGTAGGAACTTTACATTATAGACAGGACTGTGTGGCCGCCATAGTGACGTCCAAATAGTCCGTATAAGCCTACTTAACGCTTACAGGGAGCACAGAATTGCTGCTACCTGCTCTAACCAGAATAATTAGTTGCGAGAAGATACAAATAAATATTCACGTTTTACAAATTAACACATTAGATTTCTGAGCCAATGTAACCTGGCAGAGGAATCAAAAAATAGACCACCTGTGTAAAGAGGAACTCTATATCCCACAAAAGAGACGGTTGTATACACGACGTGTGACCCACGTAATCGAGAGACATGCCAACGCCATGTCGGCCTAATTGTTGCCGAACCTGCAACTCTACAACTATGCAGTCTTCGCGTGACGACCGCTGATCTCAGCAGGTTGGTTCTCTTTACGCAGTGTTCGCATGGTATCAGATGATCTGTGGAACTTGTAAGCCACATTATGCGCCCATGGATTAATTTCCTATTCATCGTATGAACGGCTTCGTGACGTAACCTAGTGAATGGCGAACGAGGTACGTTATTTTGATATTCAGTGGAAAAATGGGTGTTAAAGGTACGCAATAGACCTGGCCTGTTATACATGAACGTTGGTCTAAGTGACTGTGACACAAGAGAGAATATATGTGACTGCGAAATACTGTGCACTACATACTAGGTATTCACAAACCATGACTTCCGGTTTCAGTACAGTATGAAGTCACCAATTCTTGCAATCTGAAGCTCTAGAAATCATGACAGGTTATTAAAGAGGGACGGCATTTGTTCCTGGAGATTTCCCTGCATTTACTTATGCGCAAGCACACACAGCAGCAACACTGGTTGCTGGCAATGCCGAACAAGTTGTTTAGCAACCATGCTTTGACGAATCTGTTGGTGTTCGTTCTTGCTTTTCCGGGATTCTTTCTTCAAATTACTAATCACTTCTGCAGTCATTAGCCCTATCTGCGGTATAGTCTCTTATTATGCTTTCATGTACCCACCCCACGTGCCAAGGCTATGGTTCATAATTACAACATTTTGTCCATTTTTGTTGTTGTTGCGGTCTTCAATCCAGAGACTGGTTTGATGCAGCTCTCCATGCTACTCTATCCTGTGGAAGCCTCTTCATCTCCGAATAACTACTGTAACTTACATCCTTTGAATCTGCTTAGAGTATTTATCTCTTGGTCTTTCTCTGCGATTTTTACCTTCCACAGTTCCCTCCGATACTAAGTCGGTGATCCCTTGATGCCTCAGAACGTGTCCTGTCAACCGTACCCTTCTTCTAGACAAGTTGTGCCACAGACTCCTCTTCTCCCCAATTCTAGTCAGTACCTCCTCATTAGTTACGTGATCTATCAATCTAATCTTCAGCATTCTTCTGTAGCAGCACATTTCGAAAGCTTCTATTCTCTTCTTGTCTAATCTGTTTATTGTCCATGTTTCACTTCCATACATGGCTACGCTCCATACAAATACCTTCAGAAAAGACTTCCTGACACTTAAATCTATACTTCATGTCAACATATTTCTCCTCTTCAGAAACGCTTTCATTGCCTGTCCCTGTCCATTTATTAAATGTTTATATGCTTGGTTTCAGTAGATAATTCATTTCATCTGCTGTCTTGTGGCAATAAACCAAATTGTTCTAGTGATATTTGAATACGTTCACTAATACGCCCTCGCGAGTTTTGGTACCTATACTTTCATTGTTTACTGGGCCATTCCAAATAGATTTTATTTAATAAGACGTTACCCACTGCGTGATGTTGTTTCTCTTAAATTTGTGTGGTTATATGGGGAGCTTACCGTCCCTATAGATCACTAGAAATCACACCTGTACCATCTTAGGAGTATGCTAATCAGCTCAAATGACACCTCACAATACGTGGAGAAGTTCTGCCTCAGCTGCCAGGTCTTGTGAATGGGCCACTATCAAGGAAGGAAGGAACGAAGGAAGATTGGGTTTAACGTCCCGTCAACATCGAGGTCATTAGAGACGGAGTAAAAGCTCGGATTGTGTCAAGGATGGGGAAGGGAATCGGTCGACTCTGACAGGTGACACGTACGTAAGCATCCTGTCTGATCACCTGCATCCATTCATGTCCATTGTGCATTTCGACGGACTTGGGCAATTCCAGCAGGACAATTCGAGACCTCACACGTCCAGAATTGTTACAGAGTGGCTCCAGGAACACTCTTCTGAGTTTAAACACTTCCGTTCGCAACCAAACTCCGCAGATATGAACATTATTGAGCATATCTGGGATGATTTGGAACGTGCTGTTCATACGAGATCTCAACCCCCTCATAATCTTACGGATTTATGGACAGCCCTGCAGGATTCATGGTGTCACTTCCCCCCATCAGTACTTCCAGACATTAGCCGAGTCCATGCCTCGTCATGCTGCGGCACCCCTGTGTGCTCGTGGGGGCCCTACACGATATTAGGCAGGTGTACCAGTTTCTTATGGTCTTCTGTGTATATTTATCAGGTTCCATGTGACCATGCAAGGTAAAGCTGCTTGATCATGGTACTAGTCAGCAAAGAAACTGAATAATTAATAAATCACAAAAATTTGTGAGATAATAGACAAATAAATACATTACAAACAATTGTTCTGAACTACTGATTAGAAGTGCTGTACAGAATAAGAGGCCTGTGCCTCCTTCATCTTGGATTTTAGTTTTTGGAGTTCAAAATTCAGCTTTTTTCAGTTGGGCTTGACGACAACTAAAAATCAGATCTGCTGAATAGTGGACAACTTTCTGTACAATGCTTAAGTGCTATGGAAGTGCGCCCTTCAAGAATTTCGCGGACTGACACTGCAGAACAATCTAACAACCTTCTTCTTGGAGAAGAGTATTCTAGTCCTAATAACTGAAGATGGTCAATTTCACTGACTCTTTGCCACCTTGAGACAGTAAAATTTTGCTTCCGTGTCATGAAATGTATGCCGTGCGTTTTGTTGCTGTTAAGCTTTAATCTGTTAGCTTTCAGCTGATGTAACAGACTATCCTATTAAATAAATTTATTTTACGTACCACGTCTTTCTTTCCAAAGAGAGAAATTTTTGATTGATCTGTCTTAAGTGGCAAATCATTGACATGTCAGAAAAAGCAGAACAGAACGCTGTGTCACCCGCACTTTACATGATTCCTGTGTTTCATGTTTGTTGACACTAGGAAACAATTTCCTGCCTCCTACTTTCCAGATATGTAGTGAACCACCGTTGAATTTTTTCCCTAATCCCCCAGTGTTCCATATTATGCAAACGTGTTGCATGAGCCATACAATAAAATGATTTTTTTGAAATGTCCTATCGTTTACCACTGAAAGTGCCTCAGATACAAAAGAATAAATTGCAGCTTATTAATTTCTTATTCTTTCAGCGACTGTTTAGTCGTTCAGAATCACCCTATATAAATGAAAGAATTTCCCATAATATTGTTAACTTCTATTTTTATTGTTTTTCGAAACGAGATTCTTCTGCTGCACGCTGTATCTACCCGTAGAGGAGATGCGATTTGCAATGTTTAATTTCAGTATATTATAACACACAGAGCTGAGTCGAAGGAGGGCAGTTCATCTCTGTAGCAACGAGCACATAAATTGATGGACAAATAGGAAAATTATATAGCTTGAAACATACATAGAGCAACTAAAGTGGCGATTACTAAGTTATTTCACTTTTCCCATATACCATTATTCACGTAACTTCCCATCTGTAAAGAACACCGAAACTTCCACACCTTGCCTTAGATCCCGTGATACATACGACTTCACATTGCCTGTAAACAGTGTCTTAATTTATTAGGTGTGGCACATGTGTGGTGTTTGCTGTTCAAACAGCTGCTGAGGCAGACGGTGATGTGCGAGCAGGGTAACGAAAGGGTTGATCGCAAATGGGAGTGATCGTTGTTGACGGGCCGCGCAGCGAAATGCGAGTGTTTGGACAGCGGTGTCTCGGAGACGGGAGGGACTGATGCGAGCCTCCGAAATAAGCGCTCCAGCTGCGCACAGCCCGCCCAGCCGGCGAAGCCAAAACTCTCGCTACAAGAGGCACGCATCTCAACACTTAACCCTTTGTTTACGAGACTCAAATCCTTCTTAGAATTATTTTCTTAGCATAGGTGCAAACAAATCTATTTCTAGTTAACGTATGTATGCCCATTTTCAGAAAAAAGTGTTTTGCAGCGAAACCTCTGTTAAACCAAGAATGGTTTCGTTGTTTTTGTAGTCTGCAAAAAGTTTTTAATATTACTCGTGCAGAGTCCGACACCAGTGGCCTGGCTAATGGACTTCGTACGATGGAGGTGTCCCACCGTACTATACAGGGTGTTACAAAAAGGTACGGCCAAACTTTCAGGAAACATTCCTCACACCCAAAGAAAGAAAATATGTTATGTGGACATGTGTCCGGAAACGCTTACTTTCCATGTAGAGCTCATTTTATTACTTCTCTTCACCGAGCGAGGTGGCGCAGTGGTTAGCACACTGGACTCGCATTCGGGAGGACGACGGTTCAATCCCGTCTCCAGCCATCCTGATTTAGGTTTCCCGTGATTTCCCTAAATCGTTTCAGGCAAATGCCGGGATGGTTCCTTTGAAAGGGCACGGCCGATTTCCTTCCCAATCCTTCCCTAACCCGAGCTTGCGCTCCGTCTCTAATGACCTCGTTGTCGACGGGACGTTAAACACTAACCACCACCATTACTTCTCTTCAAATCACATTAATCATGGAATGGAAACACACAGCAACAGAACGTACCAGCGTGACTTCAAACACTTTGTTACAGGAAATGTTCAAAATGTCCTCCGTTTTATCGAGGATACATGCATCCACCCTCCGTCGCATGGAATCCCTGATGCGCTGATGCAGCACTGGAGAATGGCGTATCTTATCACAGCCGTCCACACTACGAGCACGAAGAGCCTCTACATTTGGTACTGGGGTTGCGTAGACAAGAGCTTTCAAATGCCCCCATAAATGAAAGTCAAGACCGGTGAGGTCAGGAGAGCGTGCAGGCCATGGAATTGGTCTGCCTCTACCAATCCATCGGTCACCGAATCTGTTGTTGAGAAGCGTACGAACACTTCGACTGAAATGTGCAGGAGCTCCATCGTGCATGAAGGCACATGTTCTAGCAGCACAGGTAGAGTATCCCGTATGAAATCATGATAACGTGCTCCATTGAGCGTAGGTGGAAGAACATGGGGCCCAATCAAGACATCACCAACAATGCCTGCCCAAACGTTCACAGAAAATCTGTGTTCATGACGTGATTGCACAATTGCGTGCGGATTGTCGTCAGCCCACACATGTTGGTTGTAAAAATTTACAATTTGATCACGTTGGAATGAAGCCTCATCCGTAAAGAGAACATCTGCACCGAAATGAGGATTGACACATTGTTGGATGAGCCATTCGCAGAAAGGTACCCGTGGAGGCCAATCAGCTGCTGATAGTGCCTGCATACGCTGTACATGGTACGGAAACAACTCGCTCTCCCTTAGCACTCTCCATACAGTGACGTGGTCAACGTTACCTTGTACAGCAGCAACTTCTCTGACGCTGACATTAGGGTTATCGTCAACTGCACGAAGAATTTTTAACACCCTATATAATGACGCCTTCTTGATGCTGGAGAACACACCGTGCTTCCAAAATCCCTGCAATGGCTGCAACTCCAAAGTACTTCCAACTCACTCTGTCTTTCACTGAATATTACACTGGCGTTAACTTATTTCACGTCAAGAAAACACCGCGTCATGAGGTGCCACCATTTCACTTTCACTGTAGCTGTAGCTGTCATAGATTAGTGCCTTTTGATCAGTTGGCAACTCATCCAGTAGCATCTAGCACGTCACAGGTCAGGTTAGCAGCATGTAGGTCCCATGACTCCATCGCTGAGAAGAGGAGATGTTTGAACCTTACTTACAGTGGTTACAGACTAAAACCAAACCGCACATTATCCTGTTTAATAAGAAAGCTGGCTCATAATAATGACTTGCGGCCTACAAAACTCAATTTTAAAGCACATTATCGTTTACCATCGTGAAAAACCGGTGTTTTTTGAAACACAAACAAGAAACAAATGAGGGACAGCGGAGTAAGAGGTATAGTGGTAATCTCAAAGCCAGGAAGGTGGTGCTATTGAAGATGGACACTAAATGTAGGTAGCTACCAGCCAACATAATACTCCGCTATCACACTACTGGTAAGGCACATAGGCGACCTAAAGAAAAAACGTGGCTTCGTACAGTAATCACTGGTAAACAAAGCGTGAAAAATAGACTTTGGCTCACATTATTCTACAAGCTTTTGCTTATTTATTGGGAAAAACTGCTGTGTTTATGGATTGTGCCGTTGTCAACATTTATATCTGTTTGTTATGTAGCCGGCCAGCCCGCCAATTTTTTAAAGAATATTTCTGCAGTTTTTGTCATTGAAGCATAAGTGTTGTGTAAGTCCCTTACTTGACACGCTAGTAGGATTAAACATTTTATTAGAACTGAGGCCATTCTCAGAGTTTCGGAGCCTCTGCCTGCCTGCAGCTGTCCATATGGCGTTGGCTCCTTTTAGTCAAGCAATGGAGCTGCGACTCGTTGAAAAGTCTATATGTTTACGTTAGCAAAGCCTTACAGTAACCCAAATCCAGGAGCCAAGAATATTTTTATGAACACTTGCGGGGAAGCCTCTAAATACTCTTTGATACATATTGTTTAATTTGTTAATCAGAAGAATGAATATCTTACTTCCGAAAACAACTGAGTGAGGCTGGAGATGCATGGTAAACCAGTAAATACTGTATTTCGCATGCTGAAATTGTTCAGTTCGTGCTAGCATGTTAACAAAGCCACTCCTCCGTGATCTCACAGACTTGCAGTTGCATAGCTCAAGAGCAAAATGAGAAGTTATTAGTGAGCGTTGTAGTGCACTTGGACGCTGAAATAGTTTAGGAAACCTGTACAAGATGTTCATTTCCCCATCACAGACTCTGTAAAAACCTTTTGCGTGTGTTAGTACAATTACATACAGGGTGAAACGTATTTAAACCGACAAACTCTGGGAGGTTGTAGGGGACATCAAAACAAATATTTTTCCCTAATGTCATTTTTTCCTATGATGTGTATTTAAACCGGTAGAGGAAGATTTCTCTGGTGGTAAATTAATTAAACCAACAAACACTTTTCCATTTTTTTTATGACCAAGCGACAACACATTAACACAACCTAATTTCAGTTACAGTAGATTTTCAAAAATGCCTCCATTGACAAGTAAACAAAGGTTACACCGTCGGATCACGTTCTGTCTGACACCGGCAAAAACCCCAGGAGTATCCTGAATTGTTCCTGATGCTGCTACTATCAGGGCAACAAGATCCTCTTCTGATGCAACATGAGTTGTGTAAACAAGGTCGCGCATCTCTCCCCACACAAAAAAGTCCAGAGGGGACACATCTGGGGATCGAGCAGGCCATAGTACAGGACCACCTCTGCCAATCCACGTTTCTAGGAACCGTTGGTCCAGGAATTGACGCACACGACGACTGAAATGTACCGGTGCCCCGTCATGTTGGAACCACATGCGCTGTCTTGTAGGGAGCGGGACGTCTTCCAGCAATGCTGGCAATGCTCTGGAGAAAAAATTGTAATGGTGCCTGCCACTTAATGGCCTAGGTAGCAGATACGGTCCAATTAAACAGTCCCCAACAACACCGACCCACACATAAACGAAGAATCGCGCTTGATGAGCGTTAGTAACTCTGGCATGTGGATTATCCTCACTCCAAACTTGCGAATTGTGCATGTTGAAGACTCCATCACGCCCGAACGTTGTTTCATCGGTAAACAACACAGACGATGGAAATGTAGGATGCATTTCACACTGTTCCAGGTACCACTGCGAAAACTGTGCTCTGGGTGAATAATCAACTGGTTCCAGGTTGTGGACACGCTGTATGTGACATGGACGTAACAATTGCTCTCAAAGGACTGTTCTTACATTCTCTGACTCGTCCCCATGTTACGTGCAACTGCGTGAGTGCTGATTGAAGGATCCCGCTCCACATGCTGCAAGACAGCTTCCTCAAATTGCGGCGTTCTTACCGTGCGACGGCGTCCCTGTCCAGGTAATCTGCTAAATAACCCGGTCTCACGCAGACGTTGGTACGCAGCAGCAAAGGTCGTATGATGCGGGATCGGCGATTAGGATAGTGTTGTTGATAAACCCACTGTGCAGCTCGTCCGTTGTGGTGCGCTACGTAGTACGCACGAACCACATCAGTGTACTCACTCCAGGTGTATCGCTCCATTAGTAAACAGAGACAATGCACTGCTGCACTGGTGGACAGCAGTTGCCTACAACTGAAGAGCGTAATACGCCCTCTAACAACCGAAGATCGTAATACGCCCTCTAACAACTGAAGAGCGTAATACGGCCTCCACCGGTTTAAATAAACCTCATAGGAAAAAATGACATTAGGGAAAAATATTTGTTTTTATGTCCCCTACAACCTCCCAGAGTTCGTCGGTTTAAATACTTTTCACCCTGTATAGGTGACACCAAATTTCCAGGGTATGTAGTGAGTATTCGAGCTACAAAGTTTCATATGCTGCAGCTACCTGAGTGCACTTGAAATCAATGGGTACACGCGCCTTGTCAAAAACCAGTCCAGTCCATCCACGACATAAACATTTTTCTGTTACATTCCCGTTGTGTACCAGTGCCTTCAGGAATTTGGAAATGTGGGGTCTTGCCCACTCGTCGCTAATAGGGTGCCTAAGGGATGCAGCGTTCTCGGAATGCTATACAACAATTCAAACAAATAACATTAGTAGTTTTATTTGTAGAAAGCAAATTGACAATACTTGACTTCGATTACAGCAAATGTCGCTAGCAAGAGGCGACACGAAAAAAGTGAAGTTCTTGCTACACACAAAGTCCTAGTAAGCGCGTGATACGGATCACGACAATCTGATAGCTTAGCACGCATGTCCGTTGCAGCCTCGGCCGGTCTGAGCGGCCGTTGCTAGCAGGAGCGGCGCTTATATTCACTTCTTCCGGGTGTCGCTCTTGGCGCAGCGCGGTCCAATTCCGCGCACCATTGGCCAATGTTTCCTCACCGCCTTCTCTGGTCTTGCGTACTGCATCTTCGTTTTGGCGCTTGAGGTTAAGCCAGAACAGGAAAGACGTGCAAAATATGTACTGTATCACAGTATAAATTCCAGTGATCTCGCTAGTAAGGAACCACGCTTCATTGTTTGAAGGGGGAGCTAGAAATAAGCGACAACAAACAGGTGAAGCCAGTTATGTGGCCTTGGTGTAGCTGTTTCCGGTCGCCGAGGCAGAATCAGGTCCTCTTAACGAGCCTCCATTTTATATGCTCTCATTTCACGCATGAAATACCTCTGTGAAAAGAGGACGTACCTCTGTCCAGAGACCATGACATACAGATTCCAATACGCCGTATTTTAACTGTCCGCATTTGATGTACAGACAGGAGGGCAGAGGAATAGTATACTAAGTATGAGGGTTGCCCAGAAAGTAGTGCACTGCATTCTTCAACAATTCTTTATTGAAAATAATGAGAATCACACACACACACACACACACACACGAAGGAATGGTGTTTTATCTACACACTATATTTTTCTGCATAATCTCCATCCCTCAGGTGTGACGGCCGTGGATGGTCTCCCCTACCGCTGCAAATCGTGGAGCTCCGCCGAACCGCCTTCTGATGACCTCACCCTCCGTGCCCAGCGACTAACTGTACTTTTGTCGACAGCTGATGGTCCATAGACTTTGCACAAGCATTTGTGAATATTCCTCACAGTTTCCTTCTCTGCAGTAAGTAATTCACTGATGACACGTTGCTTGTTACGCACTTCACCTACAGACGCCATTTTGAAACTGTCCTGCATCTACGCTATCTATCGGAAGTGAAAAGTTGGCGCGCTCGCTCAGGAGACTTTAGGTAATACAGACGTAACGTCTCTGATTCGTAGCACTTTTTTCGGCTGGAAAAAAATGGGGTTCATTAGTTTCTGGGCAATCCTCATAATATGCACTTTGATTCAGTATCTAAATGTAACTGAGCGAATGAATGTAAATTAAAATAGAAGACTATTCAGAGGTTTCCACTGACATTAGTTGCATTTGGGCATTGAAATGAATCAGTGAGAAAAAGTGAAAATTTGTGCCAGACCGGGACCCAAACCCGGATCTCCAGATTGAAGCGAGTGGTCATCTTAAGCGCCTCGGCCATCCGAGCAAGAATAGATTTGCATGCCTATACGAAATCGCGAAATTTAGGAAAATACTTCCACCTCAAATTAAACAAAAATCATTCCAGTCTTTAGTCCTGCCAAATCTTTAGTACTGTGATTTAATCCAACACGGTACAAATCATGAAAACTTCATACGACTCGAGTTAGTAATGAACGATTGTGTGAAAGGTATATAACACGTGTATTTTATCATATCTGTGTCCGTCCCTGGTAGCTGAGTGGTCAGCGCGACCGAATGTCGTACCTAACGGCCCGGGTTCGATTCCCGGCTGGGTCGGAGATTTTCTCCGCTCAGGGACTGGGTATTGTGTTGTCCTTATCATCATCATTTCATCCCCATCGACACGCAAGTCGCCGACGTGGCGTCAACTCGAAAGGCTTGCACCAGGCGAAAGGTCTACCCGACGGGAGGCCCTAGCCACACGGCATTTCCATATCATATCGGTCCTTCTTATAAACATTAGGTTGGATGCAGCTCAATAGGCCGTGTGATTTTCTTACTGTTTATTTACTTCCTTGGCTCCTTATTCACATGAGTCTTCAGTACCTCTTGCCACATACCAAATTGCAAACTTGTTACTCTCTCGATGTTCAGACAAAACCATAATACATATTGTCGGTTGCGAGTTACCTAATGTTCATTTTTTTATCAGAAAACTGTTCTTGGAAATTGGTAAATGCGTTCTACGTGGAGTAGACAATCAAACTGCCATGTAGCATGGGCTTGATTACTTTCCCTATAACACTAAATGGAGGAAATAAGTGGTTTATAAAAGTTGCATTTCACGCTCATCTACCATGTCAGCTATGCGGGCCATTTGAGGCAGTGTGTAAGGAACCCTGTGTATAGTTGCTGATGAGTCTTCCGCGCTGTACGGTTTTGGTAGAAGAAACTTTTTGGTTCGTAGGTTCCTAGCTGGACAACTGGTCGGTAAAGCCTTCCTTGTGTAACTGTGATTATGTCTGGAACAATGATTGCAAGGGAAACCAGCATTACGAATTCAAAGATGGGATCAAGAAAGACTGGGAGCTACACAAAAGGAAGATAAATCTGCAGCAATGTTTAAATATAACTACATCTGATTTTCACATTGCCAAAGTTGCGGAGAGTAAACCAAATCAGCACTTTGCTACACATCTCTGGAGAACGTTAGCAAGGTTGGTGCTGCACTATTGTACATCCCAAGAAAGTCTCTGTTATACTTAATGACAAATTTGTACACTCTCACAGGTTTGTACTTTGAAGAGATCATTTGCGGAAATGGAGGGAATATGGAAAGGATGCTCGTTGACACTAAACATAAGTACACCCTGCATATTATCGTACCAAGGGAATACTAACATACAGATAAATCGTCTGTGCAAGTTACCTGGTATAATTACGCAGTATCATTATAGTAATAATGAAAATTTGCTTATACAGCCAGTTTTCATCACATCATCACTTGGGAAGAAGATTTTGCAGATGCTGTTTGTTTTCAGCAATAGCAAAAAAGTTAGAAAATTTTCATTTATTATACGTAGGAGCGTCAGAGAAAAAATTTTCTTTTATTGTACACGGGAGCGGACCCTAACTCGTAATAAAATAACTAAAAGACACGACGGTGAAACTGATAACATAAGCTTCTCTCGATAATGAGACCAATTCAAAAATACAAAATAATACATTTATACATATAAGGAATATACCAACAATACTCTCGCTCGTGATTGTCCTTAGAATCATTGTCCAGTCAAACAAATAACACTAAGCAAAGATACAATTGCGGTTCAACAAGTGTGTGTGTGTGTGTGTGTGTGTGTGTGTAGCTGTTATAGATCATCAGCGAAGTCTTTACATATTCATTCCAGACATAACTAAAATTTGCGTACAGAACTCTGTAGTCTAGAAATAGCAAGGAAATGGAACCAAAATGCTGTAATAACAGTGACACCAGACAGCATAAACAATTAATGAATGATCGAATTCATTCTCACTGCCAAGCAAACACGATTTAATTGACAAGTGATGGGATAAACTTATAAAAAGTGCTACACATACACGTAACTCAAGACAGGAATGCATTGATAGGCCATAAATATTTAAGGGAACTATTAGTACTTGTGACTAGGACAAAGGCATGCAAACAACCGTAAAAGTACAAGAAAGTGTGATATTTAATGCTACTACAAAGATGTAAAAAAAAAAAAAACAAATGTACTGGTGTCACTTGTCAGTTAAAAGTGAGACATGGATAAAACAAATACAAAAAAGAGAAATAAATGGTTAGAGTACCATGATATGTTGCGTTAGGAAGTCTCCTTTATTTATTGATGGTAACTTGTTTCAGATTTGCTTCCATTCTCAAATTATCCAGCTTCATAAATGATTAAATACAGTTACATATGCATGTCTGGAACAACCATAGGGTTCTGTGGTTAATAGTGAGAGGCAGTCTTACTCTCCTCCACTTGCGGTTTCGATGGCGTGTCTCCTATGTGGCACAGCATCTCCTTGAGATCATGCAATGCTTCTGCCTCCGTGCACCTTCATTTCACTTTCTCACGTGCTTCTCAATTTGCATCTCTCTCGCAATTTTGTGTGCTGCTAACGCGGTCAGCGGTATGCTGAAGGTGAAAGAGTAATTCGCGTTTCTTGCAAATAATCTCGACTTGTGTTTCTTTGAGCCTGAGCAACGATTTGATCTCTTCGCTTTCGCTAATTTCGATCGTTCGCGTGTGGTCAGAGTCGGCCTCACACGGTAGGAATAGCTGCTTGACCGCTGTAATCAAACACCCTACCTTGTACGTTACTTTGCTGACTTCCTCGTTACGCAACCGCGTTGCCTCGCCGGGGCAATACTTTGACATACATTATGTAGTAAGTCATTTTGTTGTAGACTTACTTCGTGAACGATCTCGTGTATTGGTGTCAGATCACATGATCCATCACCAGGCCACTATCTTCCTGAGTTATTCAGCCATTGAAACTTGATCACCATTAATTTCTTTTACATATTCCTGAACTTCATCTTGCCATATATTAACAGATACTAAATTTAATCACATTTCTGGGACTTCTCTTTGTGTTTCCCGCGCAGTACCCTGGCTTTCTGCAATGGTCATATCCAACTTCTTATCTGAGTCCGCATCCTGATCCTCAGTTTTCTTACTCTTTTAGTCTTTTGTTTCTTTTTGTTTAGATTCGCAGGCTGTTCAAAAAATGGTTCAAATGGTTCTGAGCACTATGGGACTCAACTGCTGAGGTCATTAGTCCCCTAGAACTTAGAACTAGTTAAACCTATCTAACCTAAGGACATCACAAACATCCATGCCCGAGGCAGGATTCGAACCTGCGACCGTGGCGGTCTTGCGGTTCCAGACTGCAGCGCCTTTAACCGCACGGCCACTTCGGCCGGCCGCAGGCTGTTATCAGTCTTATTATTCCCTTCGTCACTTTTCTTACTTTGGGCTTGGAAGTGTCGCATCACTAGTTCTGGACGGCCTCAAAGTCGATGGGGGTGGGAGATTTCACTGCGCATTCTGTTTTACCAGGGGCCGTTCCGTACAGGCCAACGCCCTCCAACCGGGCTGCTTTCTTCGGCGCTGTAACGTGCCTGCTCTCGTGTTGGGGTGGTGCCACGTGCGGCCAGCTTAACGGCCTCCCCATTATATGTCTTCTCCGAAACGCTGCTTGAGTCTCCCCTAGAATTTTCCAACTCACCGAAGTCGCCTTGGTTCAGCATAGCGGCCACACTTTCTAAAGCTTCTTGCTCAGAAATATCCTGTTGCACAGTGCTCATCTTCACAAAGAAACGTCGCCCTAGAGCGTATTATCATTCATATCGACAAACAAATTCAATACTAATGGTTAAAATCCGAATGCCACACGAAAAGCACGTCTGGTCTCTAAATGAAATTTTGAACTGCGCGAACTCGAGCAACAAAAACACGAATCACTCAGCATTCCCTCACACAAACAAAAACCCTAGATACACGACGATAAATTACTTATACACAAAATGCATCGACAAAAAAGGAAAACTACGCAGTGATTTGTGGAGACGCAAGCAGTATTGCACATTTATTGAAAACATTTTTGATTATACGTAAAACGTGCTTAAAACTAACTACTCCCTCAGAAGAATACAGTAATTCGCATGATGCTACGAGTCACCAAGTGTAAGACTGCTACTCTCTCGATCTCAAATCAGAAGCACAATACATATCGTGAAGGTGTGGCCGAGCGGTTCTAGGCGCATCAGTCTGGAACCTAGCGACCGCTACGGTCTGAGATCCGAATCCTGCCTCGGGCATGGATGTGTGTGATGTCCTTAGGTTAGTTAGGTTTAAGTAGTTCTAAGTTCTAGGGGACTGATGACCTCAGATGTTAAGTCCCATAGTGCTCAGAGCCATTTGAACCATATTGTGAACTGCAAATTACCTGCTGTTTCTCTTTTATGATTGAAAGAATATGCATAGAAATCGGTAATCGGATTCTAAGTGCGGTAGTCAACCAAGTTGCCATATAGCATAGAATCATTACTTTCCCTCTCTCACTAAAGTGAGGAAACACGTAATTGATGAAAGTTACATCTCACCCTCGTCTACCATGTGCGCTGTGCTGCCGATTGGGACAAATTGTAAGAGATCCTGATTTGAAATAACGCACGCTACTTTCCCTGTGATACGGCCCGACTACTTGGAGATGTGGTGTGCCACACATACGCAAGAAATTCCATTAATTATCACACTGAATCTAAAGTGCTTCTCTTTAACTTTTGAGGACAACAGTTACGGGAAGGGAGAGCTTGAAGTGAGATGGAATATTTATAAAGCGATTATCGCTTATTAATTTTATTTATTTATTATTTATCATCATCTTATGAACGTGTTTCATATCCCACGTCAAATATATGAATTAACATGTAATCATCAGTGAAATTATAGTCCCATACTTATACAGTGAAAATGTTGGGGACAAATATTGCAAGGGAAGCATAATGAAGTCAAAGATGGGGACAACGAAGACTGTAAACTACACAAATCTGCATTAACTACACAAACTCCTGCATTAATATTTAAATATAAACAACACATAACTTAGCAAGTGAAGAAAAAAAAATTATCCCACCAGCACTGTAACTACACTGAGGAGCCACAGAGGTCCTAAATTCAAAGCCGAAGCTTTTTCAGTAAAAGTGATAAATTCCATAACTGTCATTCTATTCGAGAAATATTATTCAAACTGGCGTCGACCTGCATAGCATTATATAACCTACACAACGGAATAGCCTACGCTTACAACACTGTAACGTCATATACACGTGGCTGCAGTGCTGCACAAAAAAATCATACCTCAAAAATGGAAAAGCAAATCCCAGATTCGGTGATCTGATTCACGTCATTACACGGCAAGAACGTAGCTATTGCCGAAGTCAATAACTCGAATGAACAGTCACAAGCTAAATACTACTCTTCAGAAGTGATTTATCGCACAGAAATCGGTTTCTGGATAGAGTATAAAAGTGATTTAAATCGATATTGCTGGTCTCACGAATTTAAAAGATGTATTATTATGAAAAAAACGCGGTAGATATTCAATCAAAGAGAGAGCAAGTCTGACTGCAGATCGTCAGTTGTGGTATCTACAGAGACAGAGAGCCAGTTCAGGCATTAGCCGTGGAAAAGAAACTCAACAAACAAGATTAAATGCACTCCTGAACATTCCCTGAAATAAATGAAGTTATCTCATCATAACTGACATAAAAGAACTATTCGCACTAACCGGAACAAATGAGTTGCAAGGACCATTAAGACTTACCAGGTCGGCGACAAGATCTGAAGAGTCTCGCTGCGAAAAAAAGAGAAAAATAACAGCCAAGCCGTTGATTCAACGGTTTTTTTTTTTTTTTTTTTAAAGCTGGTGAGTGACATCTCGTACCGTATGGCCGCGAGCGTTCTGATTCGTCTGTACAACCCATACCGGATACTTAACTAGTATCATTACAGTAAAAATGAAAGTTGGCTTATACAGACACATTTAAAAATACCTGTCATCATTCCAAAGATGAAATGCCAGACCAGATACATCCAGCATCTTAGTATTACATCACGAAGTCTTTCTCCATGTCAGTCCCCATTTAGGCCATTCGTCTACAGGACAAAGAAACTTGTAACATTCCTCCTATCAAAAACCACTCAGCATTGAAGAGCAGATTAAAGCTTTATCTTTTATCGTCGTCGTAGCTTCCCTCTCTATGCTTTTCTCAGCCCCCTCTATTTCTGTTTTCTTCTTTGCACCTCATCTGGTAATCTTATCCCGTCATTTCTCTCTCGTCCTCTGACCAGTCAACTTTTTCTCCGCATTGATTCCTTCTGTACTATTGTCATACATTTCTGTTGGACGTGAGTACTTACATTTGACAAGAACGAGTGAGGAAGTTGCTTAATATTAATAAGACTGATACTTCTCAAGTTCCACATATTCATTACTACACATGTTGTCATTATTGTTATTACAATTATGTATTGCACATTTACCATACAAACTATAATGTTTACTCAGCGAGGAGATGTAGGAGATGACTTGAAGGTCCTAATCTTGCCTGTTGCAATAAATGTATAAATAAATAAATCTACAACAACCTGCACGTCGTACAGATAATACTTCTACTCTACTTGCTGTCCTGTTCGAGGGATCGCACTGTTTTCTGATTTCTCAGTTATTAGAGCTAAAATATGTGCATATCTCCATTAAAGATACGACTAGTGATACACAAATTATTTTTAATAACAGAGAAGTTGACGTGACATTAAGATCGGGCTAAAGGGTGTCGTTTACAAATGACCACCACGGCTTTTTATTTTTTTATTTATTTTTTTCGAATGAAAGCCATCCCTCTCCTATTACTACTGTAAGGTAAGAAGCAGCAACTAAATCTTTATGACATCGTTCGTGAATGGAAAGATATTTTCGGTTTTCTTGGCTTACACATATGTTGGTAACTTAAAAGGAAAACTGCACTACTCTTGTAGTACTTAAAACATAAAAATAATATCAAAATCGAATAACAAAAGGAAATATGGAAAAATATTCTTTACACCACACATGAGTGTAGACAAAAAAAATTTGATGACAACCACCTCAAGAAAATATACAGGCGATGACCTTTTATTCTTCTCGTAGTTACTTGGAAATGTGGTAGGTAGGAACACGATATCCATTGTTAACACGTCAAAATGCGTCTCAAATCCCATCTTTCTCCTGTTAAAATGAAGGTGTACGTATGAACGCACATTTATATTCCAGTGTTGTTCCATAGTACTTCACATGGCAGGAAATCATCTGCGTAGCTGCCCATGTTTGACCAAAGGTATAGAAAAGAACTACTACAGCGAACAAACTCCCCTTGTATTACTGTTTCCTGTATTACGTTAAATTACGAATACTGAGTATTGACGTCATATTATCTTACTCGTACTGTATTTGTAAGCAAAAAAATCATATTCGTGCTGTCAATTGATGGCAGGCCAAAGTATTATTTCCGTCATTAAATTTGCCAATCCGGCATCCAAAAAGCGCGTATCGAAGATTTGAAGCTTTTCTTACGTTTGTGCCCACCTCAGCTATGATTTCCCACTTTATGTGCTGCAGCCCGAAACCAACGGCTCATATTTCATCACCCTTCCTGTTCTAACGGCGTCAGGTTTTTACACAAAATAAAAAGTAATATTTTGACGATTTTCACTTCTGAGCCCACAAATAAATTCTAACACCATTTTACATAAGACGAGATTTTAATCAAAACACATTTAAAAAATAAAATACGTTTAAAAAATACTCCTCAGAACACTCCTAATCTACATCTACATCTACATCTATACTCCGCGAGCCACCTTACGGTGTGTGGCGGAGGGTACTTATTGTACCACTATCTGATCCCCCCTTCCCTGTTCCATTCACGAATTGTGCGTGGGAAGAACGACTGCTTGTAAGTCTCCGTATTTGCTCTAATTTCTCGGATCTTTTCGTTGTGATCATTACGCGAGATATATGTGGGCGGTAGTAATATGTTGCCCATCTCTTCCCGGAATGTGCTCTCTCGTAATTTCGATAATAAACCTCTCCGTATTGCGTAACGCCTTTCTTGAAGTGTCCGCCACTGGAGCTTGTTCAGCATCTCCGTAACGCTCTCGCGCTGACTAAATGTCCCCATGACGAATCGCGCTGCTTTTCGCTGGATCATGTCTATCTCTTCTATTAATCCAACCTGGTAAGGGTCCCATACTGATGAGCAATACTCAAGAATCGGACGAACAAGCGTTTTGTAAGCTACTTCTTTCGTCGATGAGTCACATTTTCTTAGAATTCTTCCTATGAATCTCAACCTGGCGCCTGCTTTTCCCACTATTTGTTTTATGTGATCATTCCACTTCAGATCGCTCTGGATAGTAACTCCTAAGTATTTTACGGTCGTTACCGCTTCCAATGATTTACCACCTATGGCATAATCGTACTGGAATGGATTTCTGCCCCTATGTATGCGCATTATATTACATTTATCTACGTTTAGGGAAAGCTGCCAGCTGTCGCACCATGCATTAATCCTCTGCAGGTCCTCCTGGAGTACGTACGAGTCTTCTGATGTTGCTACTTTCTTGTAGACAACCGTGTCATCTGCAAATAGCCTCACGGAGCTACCGATGTTGTCAACTAAGTCATTTATGTATATTGTAAACAATAAGGGTCCTATCACGCTTCCCTGCGGTACTCCCGAAATTACCTCTACATCTGCAGATTTTGAACCGTTAAGAATGACATGTTGTGTTCTTTCTTCTAGGAAATCCTGAATCCAATCACAAACCTGGTCCGATATTCCGTAAGCTCGTATTTTTTTCACTAAACGTAAGTGCGGAACCGTATCAAATGCCTTCCTGAAGTCCAGGAATACGGCATCAATCTGCTCGCCAGTGTCTACGGCACTGTGAATTTCTTGGGCAAATAGGGCGAGCTGAGTTTCACATGATCTCTGTTTGCGGAATCCATGTTGGTTATGATGAAGGAGATTTGTGTTATCTAAGAACGTCATAATACGAGAACACAAAACATGTTCCATTATTCTACAACAGATTGACGTAAGCGAAATAGGCCTATAATTATTCGCATCTGATTTATGACCCTTCTTGAAAATGGGAACGACCTGCGCTTTCTTCCAGTCGCTAGGTACTTTACGTTCTTCCAGCGATCTACGATAAATTGCTGATAGAAAGGGGGCAAGTTCTTTAGCATAATCACTGTAGAATCTTAAGGGTATCTCGTCTGGTCCGGATGCTTTTCCGCTACTAAGTGATAGCAGTTGTTTTTCAATTCCGATATCGTTTATTTCAATATTTTCCATTTTGGCGTCCGTGCGACGGCTGAAGTCAGGGACCGTGTTACGATTTTCCGCAGTGAAACAGTTTCGGAACACTGAATTCAGTATTTCTGCCTTTCTTCGGTCGTCCTCTGTTTCGGTGCCATCGTGGTCAACGAGTGACTGAATAGGGGATTTAGATCCGCTTACCGATTTTACATATGACCAAAACTTTTTAGGGTTCTTGTTTAGATTGTTTGCCAATGTTTTATGTTCGAATTCGTTGAATGCTTCTCTCATTGCTCTCTTTACGCTCTTTTTCGCTTCGTTCAGCTTTTCCTTATCAGCTATGATTCGACTACTCTTAAACCTATGATGAAGCTTTCTTTGTTTCCGTAGTACCTTTCGTACATGATTGTTATACCACGGTGGATCTTTCCCCTCGCTTTGGACCTTAGTCGGTACGAACTTATCTAAGGCGTACTGGACGATGTTTCTGAATTTTTTCCATTTTTGTTCCACATCCTCTTCCTCAGAAATGAACGTTTGATGGTGGTCACTCAGATATTCTGCGATTTGTGCCCTATCACTCTTGTTAAGCAAATATATTTTCCTTCCTTTCTTGGCATTTCTTATTACACTTGTAGTCATTGATGCAACCACTGACTTATGATCACTGATACCCTCTTCTACATTCACGGAGTCGAAAAGTTCCGGTCTATTTGTTGCTATGAGGTCTAAAACGTTATCTTCACGAGTTGGTTCTCTAACTATCTGCTCGAAGTAATTCTCGGACAAGGCAGTCAGGATAATGTCACAAGAGTCTCTGTCCCTGGCTCCAGTTCTGATTGTGTGACTATCCCATTCTATACCTGGTAGATTGAAGTCTCCCCCTATTACAATAGTATGATCACGAAACTTCTTCACGACGTTCTGCAGGTTCTCTCTGAGGCGCTCAACTACTACGGTTGCTGATGCAGGTGGTCTATAGAAGCATCCGACTATCATATCTGACCCACCTTTGATACTTAACTTAACCCAGATTATTTCACATTCGCATTCGCTAATAACTTCACTGGATATTATTGAATTCTTTACTGCTATAAATACTCCTCCACCATTGGCGTTTATCCTATCCTTGCGGTATATATTCCATTCTGTGTCTAGGATTTCGTTACTGTTCACTTCCGGTTTTAACCAACTTTCCGTTCCTAATACTATATGCGCACTATTTCCTTCAATAAGAGATACTAATTCAGGAACCTTGCCCTGGATACTCCTGCAGTTTACCAATATTACGTTAACTTTTCCTGTTTTTGGTCTCTGAGGACGGACGTTCTTTATCAATGATAATGTCCTCTCTGGTAAGCCGTCAGGTATTTTATCGTTTCCTAATTTGGTTCTTCATTACCTTGTATAAAAACAAAAAGTCAACAGTGTCCCATCAATTTTTAAACTTTCTCTATTTTGACTTCCTTCCAGATCCTTGTATATGATGACTGTCCCTCTTCAACATCCATCAGTAGTCGGCCAACATAGCTGCTGTCCGATGTCGCTGGTACCTCCTCTTAATATCTCGGTGAAACGTTCGCTCTGCTCTTCGATATAATGTCCTAAATTTCCTGGAAGTAGTCGAAATGTGTGTGTAGAAAATAGACTTTCACACTTATTTAACAGCGCATCATCTTGAAATTTTGCAGCTCTTTTCAACAATGGCCTTATAATTAGGACCTTTGTTATTCCATAGAAAGTTCTCACTAACCGATCGGAAGGCGGTCATCCACCTTTTTCTCTATTCTTCACTGTCTTCTCAGAATCTTCATCCTTCGTCATTTCTTCATTTCAGACTAAAAAAAATCCAGCTTTCAATTTGTCACTGTCGTCTTCGGTAATTGCATCAATTTCATTTTCTTCATCATCTTCTGCCACGTTCTCTACAACAGCTGGAGGAACAGGAGCAATCAGATCTTCTCCAGGTGCAAACTGTCCTAATGACTGAGTCAATGCCTGGATACACAATTTGCCTCTTATTTTTCGAACTGAACCCCCTGAACATTAACTACGCAGAAGTAACAGTCATTAAGGTGATTTTTAGGCTACCTCCACACCATTGTAATCACAGGTGTCATGCTTGCATTCTTTTGTTTTGTCCACAATCTTAACCTTTCCATACAATAGCGCCAAACTGCCTCTGGTGCTCATTCCTTGTGCTGGACACCAAGTTTCGTTTTAAAATAAGCATCATAAGCATTTTTCACAGTCTGTTTAGCCACTGTATAGTTCCCAAAATGTAACAGAAAATATGTAGGTTTTTCACACACTTGGCTGTTGACATAGTAGTAACTATCAACAGCAGGCGAAGTGTTTTATTAATACTGTCTTAAATATACAGAATAGTCACAATATAGCACTGGTAATCCAAGCCTGTGAGACAAGAAACACTTTCAGGGTCACACAAGAACAATTAGCATCAACAGGTGTAATAAGCTGAAGGTGTACGGGGCCGTACTGAGAAATTTCCTTTCAACAGTACGCAGACGCTGCTGGAACACCAATATATCTTTGAACTCAAACTGCGGTGAAACTGTACGTAATAGGAAAATACTGAAAACAGATTTGGAATCAGCGCTAAAAGTTGAGGTAGAATCACGTATTAGATTTCGGTTATCTGATACCACACAAACTAGTGTTATAAATAGGTACCATTTGGGTTGGTGGTAACTGCCATTCCGACTGTACATTGGTTACTGCTGCACGTTTCGGAGGAAATCCGACTGACTCTGAAGGTTTAGATAATTGTGACTCTTCTGAAAAGCAGTTTCAGAATATACTTACGTAATATAGGAACTCCTTGGCACCAGCTGTGGCTGAATCGTCGTCTACCCGAGAGCAAAGTTCATTTCTGTCACATGTATCTTTGTTGGTGTTGTAGTTTTTAAAAGCCTTACTGTTGATGAGATATTGCTCCAAGATGCTACTCCAGGCAGGTGTAAAATGAATGTGCCTAACAGAAATAATGGACGCGAAAATGAAGATTTGGCCCAAATTTGACTACCCCCTGAAGCAGATCTTAGGATCTGTTAATGGTGATTATCTCGTTCTTGCTCTTTAACATATAAATTACAACATAAGCGTAAATGAATGATTAAGGGAACTAGTAACTACCAAATGATAAATGCTGTTTCCGCTTATACATTTATTATAGATGAAAACCCCTTTATATTACAAATGTTTATATATCAATGACCAATGGACATAAAGAGATACAAATAAATTTTCTAACTAATACGATTGATAAATTACCCAAATCAGCCCCCTTTTATGGCTACGCGATCTAATATAATTAACGCAAGACGACTGACAGGATAGGATGACCGGTGTCAAGGCAATGTTCTGCAATAGCGGATTTGCTCGGCTGTTGTAAGCGTGTGTGACGCTTATGTTCAATACACAGAACTGTGGAATACCGGTGTATTGAACATAAGCGTCACACACGCTTACAACAGCCAAGCAAATCCGCTATTGCAGAACATTGCCTTGACACTGGCAAGGAATACAACAACACGGAGATTCTGGCTTGGACGTCCAGCTATTGGGATAGTGTTATTAAGGAAGCTGTTGAAATCAGACTATCAAGCAACCTTATTAACAGAGATGGTGGATTTTGTTTAAATGCTGCTTGGAATCCGGCTCTGTCTCTCATAAAAAAACAGAGGGACAGAATTAGTGCTACCTCACCTGTTGATTAATAGTAACTATCGATATTTCTGATGTTGGTTATCTTTGGTTGTGTTGACACTTGTTCTGTGTGTGGTGTCTTCCTTGTTTCTCCTCTGTGAACCGAGGTATTAAATTTGCTTGCACATTTTTTCTTCTTTGCATTTGTGCCTTGAGAATGGCAGGGTGTGCTCCTGTCGAAATATCGGCGGTGTTCGACGACGTCACCCGGCAGCAAACCCGTAAGTTATTTGAACATTCGATTCGCCGGGAAAAGTTAAGGTCTCACATATGTAGATGAGTGCTTGTAAGGTGCGCAATTATAGCCACCTTACATTGCAAAATAAAAATACTTTATGTATTTCACGGATTATTTGCGAAAGACAAAGCAAGGTAAAGAACCTGACATTAATTACGGCTCGAGATGTCACTGAAATTGTGCTTTTGCGTGGCTACAGTGTTTAACTGACAAAATGACTCACACTGCAACATAGGTCAGCGAGCGTGAGTGCTGCTGTGAGTGTGCCGCTTGTAGTAGCTGCTGTTACCCTTTCCGAGGTCCGCATCAGCGCCGAGTGTCGGCGTATAATATGTTCCGCTCTGATTCTTGTGGCGCCACAGGAAGTTGCGGTGGAGCTGTCTGAGAGCCGCGGAGTGCGCTCTCCTTCCTGGCGCCGGCGGCCTCGCCTGTCCGAGGCCTCCAGCCTAGTCTAAATGTGGACACCGAGCGATAGTCGCGTTCACTGTTACTCCGCTACAGCGATCCGTTTCCTCTAACAGCAATTAGAAGCGTGCGCACGTGAAAAGAGGCGGCACGGGGTAAGCCTAGTTCTGAATATGTTGTTCCGGCAAGACGACGCAATTCGTGGAGATGCAAAGAAAATTACTCACATTGCAACGCGTTCTTTGGACAGCTAAAAAATGTCTGCGAAGGTCTATCAACGTGCCACAGTGACCAAACGACGGCTCGGGAATTCGACGTGTAAAGCAAATGAGGCGGTGCAGTGGGGGGCTTAACATCTGAGGTCATCAGTTCCCTAGAACTTAGAACTACTTAACCCTAGGACGCCTAATGATGGGGGGGGGGGTCGTTGAACCCACAAATTTTTTTATGTCCCTTGCTTTTGCCCAAGTAACTTTCATACTACATATTCCCTTTGAGTTATTGTTTGTTGGCTATTTTATGAAACGTTAGTGACAATATACACTCCTGGAAATTGAAATAAGAACACCGTGAATTCATTGTCCCAGGAAGGGGAAACTTTATTGACACATTCCTGGGGTCAGGTACATCACATGATCACATTGACAGAACCACAGGCACATATACACAGGCAACAGAGCATGCACAATGTCGGCACTAGTACAGTGTATATCCACCTTTCGCAGCAATGCAGGCTGCTATTCTCCCATGGAGACGATCGTAGAGATGCTGGATGTAGTCCTGTGGAACGGCTTGCCATGCCATTTCCACCTGGCGCCTCAGTTGGACCAGCGTTCGTGCTGGACGTGCAGACCGCGTGAGACGACGCTTCATCCAGTCCCAAACATGCTCAATGGGGGACAGATCCGGAGATTTTGCTGGCCAGGGTAGTTGACTTACACCTTCTAGAGCACGTTGGGTGGCACGGGATACATGCGGACGTGCATTGTCCTGTTGGAACAGCAAGTTCCCTTGCCGGTCTAGGTATGGTAGAACGATGGGTTCGATGACGGTTTGGATGTACCGTGCACTATTCAGTGTCCCCTCGACGATCACTAGTGGTGTACGGCCAGTGTAGGAGATCGCTCCCCACACCATGATGCCGGGTGTTGGCCCTGTGTGCCTCGGTCGTATGCAGTCCTGATTGTGGCGCTCACCTGCACGGCGCCAAACACGCATACGACCATCATTGGCACCAAGGCAGAAGCGACTCTCATCGCTGAAGACGACACGTCTCCATTCGTCCCTCCATTCACGCCTGTCGCGACACCACTGGAGGCGGGCTGCACGATGTTGGGGCGTGAGCGGAAGACGGCCTAACGGTGTGCGGGACCGTAGCCCAGCTTCATGGAGACGGTTGCGAATGGTCCTCGCCGATACCCCAGGAGCAACAGTGTCCCTAATTTGCTGGGAAGTGGCGGTGCGGTCCCCTACGGCACTGCGTAGCATCCTATGGTCTTGGCGTGCATCCGTGCGTCACTGCGGTCCGGTCCCAGGTCGACGGGCACGTGCACCTTCCGCCGACCACTGGCGACAACATCGATGTACTGTGGAGACCTCACGCCCCACGTGTTGAGCAATTCGGCGGTACGTCCACCCGGCCTCCCGCATGCCCACTATACGCCCTCGCTCAAAGTCCGTCAACTGCACATACGGTTCACGTCCACGCTGTCGCGGCATGCTACCAGTGTTAAAGACTGCGATGGAGCTCCGTATGCCACGGCAAACTGGCTGACACTGACGGCGGCGGTGCACAAATGCTGCGCAGCTAGCGCCATTCGACGGCCAACACCGCGGTTCCTGGTGTGTCCGCTGTGCCGTGCGTGTGATCATTGCTTGTACAGCCCTCTCGCAGTGTCCGGAGCAAGTATGGTGGGTCTGACACACCGGTGTCAATGTGTTCTTTTTTCCATATCCAGGAGTGTATTTTATAGAAAATTTCTGCTTTGAAAGAAAAAAATAAATAAACTTATCATGGGTCCAACAAAGCCCCCCTTAGGCTTCCATGCTATAGAAAATTTCCCATTGTAGGATTTCGTATTTCTCATCTCTACAACAATGCAAGTTAGTTTCTTGTTGGTTGGTATTCTTGATATTCACAACAATCGGTTTACTTTCAGAGGAAGTGATTGTTGATGTCAGTCATCTGTTATTTATCTTGTAAACTTGCAGTGAGTTAGTGCAGTTCCAAACACGTAGGCCTCCAGTAACTTTGGTGTCCTACACAGCAAAAACGAAACCAAGTAAAAACTTACTGATGTTTGGCAACAGTGCACCAACATAAAGGCACTGTTGGAGGAGAGAAGAATAAAACCGAGATAAATGCATATTATAATTCCACTAAAGGTGGAATTGATACCATTGATCAAATGGCACGTATGTACACCTGCAAGAGGGGAACAAAGAGATGGCCTCTGTTTGTATTTTACTCTCTCATCGACATTTGTGCAATCAATGCAACCACCATATACATCCAGCAACATCCGAGATGGAATGGAAAGAAACACAACAAACGGAAACTTTATCTTCTGCAAGCTGGGATGGAACTAGTGAAATTGCAGATAGAAGAAAGAAGTGCCAATGCAAGAGGGTTATCTAACCAAATTGTTCAATCAATGGAGACTATTCTACAAAAGAAAATCAAAGAAATGACAACAGAAGCACGTCAGCCTCCTGCAGGGAAAGGTCGGTGCCATATTTGTGTAAGAAAACCTAAAACAAAGAAGCAGAAGTACAACAATCTAAGTAAACCAAAACAGTATTGTGGACAGTGTGATAAACATGTGTGTACACACATTCAGAAAAAATTGTGAAGTGTGTCTCTTGCCTTGAAGTTGCCGGACTCAGAGTAGTCTAATGTATATGAACACATCTGTATTTTGTATTGCAATATGTCAATTTTTTATTCACTCAATCCAATATTTATAACAATCAACAACATTTATAAACCGATGCCTTAGTTAAAATACATAAACCATTTTGAAAGTTGTAATTTTTCGTCAGTAAACCTATTTAATACCTGTGGGCTCGCCGAACCCCCCCCCCCCCCCCCCCCTTAGGCATCCAAGTTAGAAAAAAAGACTTAGGCGTCCTAGGGTCAAAACTAACTAACCTAAGGACATCACACACTTCCATGCCCGGGGCAGGATTCGAACCTGCGACCGTAGCGGTCACGCGGTTCCAGACTGAAGCGCCTAGAACCGCACGACCACACCGGCCGGCATCGCATTCGAGTAGAACGCGGTTCGAATATCCGTCAGACTGTACGAACGTAGGTTTTCCGTGTTTTCCTTAAACTGCTTTAAGGCAAATGCGGAGGTGATTTTTTGGAAAGGACACAGCCGAATTGCTATGTCATCCCTGCCCTATCCGAGCTTGTGCTTCGCCCGAACGACCTCGTTGCTACGGGACATTTAATCTTATCCTTCTTTCTTTGTGATTTATACCCACATGACAGGACATAGAAGTAGAAGAGACGCCAGCAACAGATCACCTCTGCCAGAAGAAATATGTAATTCCGCTTGACCATTGCAAGTGAATTATTAGGCGCGCGTTATGGGGTTCATAAATAGTGAAGGAAGCTCCAGTGACGAAAGAAAACTTCCTGTCTCTGATGTTTAAAGGTGTAATGTTGTTAAACCTACAAACGCTGTCGAGGAATTTACTCAAAAATTAAGTATCGTCATTTTTTTCCGTTTCCCCTCGTAGCTTCAAAATTTATTAAATTATGTTTCGTCTTTGCAGCTAAATGAAAGCAGTCTTTCTTCTTTTTGCCATACGCGTTTCGCTTCTTTTATTTATGAAACACCTTCAGTGGCCTGTAATATATGTTTTTTTAAATATATATATATACAATAAACACATTACATAATACTCACAAGTATGTTAGTACGTTACGTTTTCACCTGGTTTTCTCTTGTTTTACAGGTTAGAAACAACTCTTTCAGCACAAGTCTCGTGAGGTTAAATTATCATTTGTTGCTGTTTGCGATTTCCAGTGTCGCTAGTACATGTGTGTGATCCTGGAGATGTGTTTACTCGGTCCCTATACTTCAAATGGCCGATTTCCGGTGTTTTTTCACCCACATTTATTACAACGCTTCACTTGCACTTTTCGTTGGGAGTTGGACGTGCGGTATTTACAGCGTGTAGTGTTGCCAACTGTCGCTGTGCTCTTATCTTTCGTCTTTCGTTTTGTTTTGTTTCGTTTTGTGTGTGTGTGTGTGTGTGTGTGTTTGTGTGTGTGTGTGTGTGTGTGTGTGTGTGTGTGTGTGTGTGTGCGTGCGTGCGTGCGTGCGTGCGTGCGACTGTGTCATTCTTTGTGAACGTCGGTGAACAAACGCCGGACCTCGGCCACCAGGAGTATTGAGACCGAGTACACATATCTCTATAGTCATACACATCGAAAAGCAACATTGCAAATTGTAAGTAACATGAAACGATAATTTAACCTCACAAAAATTTTGCTGCAAAAGTTGTTTCCAACCTGAAAAACAAGAGCAAAACATGAGTAAATGTAACATAGTGACATACTTGTCATTACTACATAATGCAGTTATTGTATATACACAAAAAGAATATGTATTACAGGCTACTGAAGATGCTTCACAAATAAAAGAAGCGAAACACCTATTGCAGACTAAGAACTGCCTTCCATAGAGTTCCAAAGACGGAATATACCTCCATGAAATATTAAGTAGTCCAAATGGTTCAAATGGCTCTAAGCACTTAGGGACTTAACATCTGAGGTCATCAGTCCCCTAGACTTAAATCTACTTAACCTAACTAACCTAAGGACATCACACACATCCATGCCCGGGGCAGGATTTGAACCTGCGACCGTAGCAGCAGCGCGGTTCCGGACTGTAGCGCCTAGAATCGCTCGTCCACGGCGGCCGGCTAAGTAGTCCATTTTAGTGTTACTACATCTATGTTTTGTCATTTTTGTCAATAAATTATATCTTTATCGCGTTTAGTAATCTCAAGACGTCTTCGATCCTTACACATCAATAACATTCTTTCTCTGCGAAAGTTAATAGTAGCACCTATGAGAAGTTGTAGTTACGGTTCTAGTTAGTATTTGCGCTGAGTAGCCTAAGAGCTCCTTCTCACACTGGGAAGCCGAACACGGTGCACTGCTGCCCTCTACGGCAGGCATAATTCAGCTAGGCCGAGCCTTATACCAGCTGCTTTTGTACATACCAAATTTCATCTGACTGCGCGAATCCTTTCGAAAACTCTGCCCAATCTCGACTGTTTAATTATATACAGGACGATCAGAAACAGTCTGAAAAGCTTTTAAGGGTGATGCAGGTTAGGTTGCGCTGAGAAATAATTAATAAGAAAATAATGCGATACGTTGCGCAGTTTCGAAGTTAAATAGCATTAAAGTGAGCCAATCAGGCGGTTGCGCGTGCTTCAAGCGGCCAGCCAGGGACAGTGTCGCCAAACGTGATCCTCGTTTGGTTTCGTAAAACCGAACAAGAGAGCGATACAAAAATTAGACGTGGGACGGTAGTAAGGCTCGAACTTGAGCCAAAGGCTGAGCAGTCTCGTGCACCCTCATCTACGCTGTAAGAACAACTGACACTATTGCATTTGGCATTGCCGCTTGAATTTGCGCGCGTGAGGCCTGACTGACTAGCTCCAATGCTAATTAACTCCGAAACGGCACAACGTATCGATTTTTTTTTCTTAAGAGTTATTTCGCAGTACAAACTACTCTGCAGCACCCTTTCAAGCTTTCCACACTATTTATGACCACCCAGCATGTTGCATTGGTTAGGGGTCAATGTCTACACTGTTGCCAATTGATGTGCGAGTGTATTCCAATTGTTTGCTCTACGAGATTGGATAGAAGTGTAATGGAGTTGATAAAATTTTCCTCTTTCGGCAACCAGTCACAAAATCGTCTACTTATTACAAAAAGCGATTATTGTACGGATCACTGCGTTTTAAATAATAATTTCCTGTTAAATTGTGTGGAACTGAAGGATAGCCACTGAAAAATGAAAAGCTCAACCAAAAGAGAGTGTAAGCACAAAACATCAAATTTCGCCAAGAGATCTTCAATGGACTTTGCTTCCATTTGCCTTATTGATATACACTGGTGGAATTGGAAAGTGTTATGGCTTGAAACACCAGACTAATATTTATTAAACTTTGTGGATATGTTCATCACGTAACAGGTATTAAACGATTAAACTTTTATTTCGTTCGGAACTGATATCCATCACCTGTATCAATATGAGGTGTTACCCACACGGTCTCTAGTACATTCGTGTATTCGTTGTGACATTTTAGCACAAAAACTCCGAATATCAAATGGAAGAATTTCTTGCAAAGTCTGAAACATATGCTGTGTTAGTTCATGAAGATTGCTGCGTGGAGGCTGCTGGGAAAGCCTACGTCTTCCCATCGGATCGAAGACAACAGGTAAATTAGCCAAGGATCTGCAAATTCTTCATGGCGTTTGTGGTGTAATTTGAGTGTGGTCTTGCATTATCGTGCTGGACTATGCTATGTTGACCCTGGTCATGAAGGGTATGACAACATTATTCATCATTCTGGCCACATAATGGCGGGCATTCGGCCTCCCTTCAACACCAACGAAATGAGTCTTCCTCTCATATCCAATAACTCTGCGTGCTGTGATTTCAGGAATTGGACAGGTATGGATCTCGAGCTTATGTGCTTTCTGTGACGTTTCTCCTGGTCTTCTGCGGAAACGCTGGCGTCGGTCTTACCGCCACTGATTGAAATGAGACTCATTGCTCTACAGTCTACACCATGTAAGTTTCTGGTGGGAAACGAAGCACGGCAACTCGAAATATCAACCCAGATTCCAGTAATCTGACCGGGTGGAGTAGCGTAGTGGTTGCACTGGACTCGCATTCGGGAGGACGACGGTTCAAACTCGCGTCCGGCCATCCTGCTTTCCCGTGATTTCCCTAAATGACTTAACGCAAATGCCGGTATGTTTCCTTCGAAAGAGCACGGCAGCTTTCCTTCTCCATTCTTCCCTGACCGAGCTTGTATTTCGTCTCTAATGACCTCGTCGTCGACTGGATGTTAAACGCTAAGCTCCTCCTTTAGTATTATTTTCCCGACTGTCTGTGGTGAAACGGCGCCTGTAACCTCAGCCCGGATTTCAGCTGCTGTCATCCATTTATTCGTCACAGCCAGTGGAACAACCACACCATTTTCTCATGGCGTAGTCCTACTGGAAAGACCAGTGCTTGTCTTGGTTCCATCTTGTCACCATTCACCTGGATGCCTTGCACGGCAAGCATTTATCTGTTGTATGGTGCTCCTGTGTCCCTCATTTCAATGATTTTACCCTTCTTAAAGTATGAAAAATGACGATAAGCTGTAAGTGCACGTCCTCTAATCATGCTCAGTTGCAATCTCCTCTTGAAAGTTCTCGTAACGTGAGACACACGCAACAGCCATCATGTATTCACATCATTCATAACCTGTATGAATGCGTTTTTTTCTGTACCGAAAATATTCAAACCAGCTGGAAAAGGGTGAAATTTTAGTCAACATATCCGACTGGCATATAGGTAGTGGAATATCAGTTTTGTAGCGTTGGGTCAAGGAGTCCATGGCGTGACAGCTCCCATCCCCGTCAGTGTACGCTTTCTACTAAAGGTTTACACTGTGTATCAGATTTTTCTGAACTACCCTCTCCGGTATCTGTCCCCAGCACTCAGACAAATCCACAATTTGTGACTGCAAACGATACATTCTTGATTCTCGGCCTGACAAAAATATTATGCGATTCCGAGTCTGTTTTACTCGATGCACCAAGAGAAAATTTTTAGGGGGGGGGGGGGGGTAATGAAAGGCGTATGTGATTTATCGTAAAGATATTTCCGAGCTTTGTATTTTCACGAAGCAATATAAGTTTATTGTTAGCTTTTCAAGCCGAATGCGACGGAAATGCGTAACCCGTGCGCCGTGTAGCTTGGCTTTACAACGTCTTTCTAAACATTGTTTTACGATGAAGATTCCAAACACGTCATTAAAATTCAGCTCGGTAATCTGAACTTCTAAGTTGCACCCATCACAGAAATTCAGAAACTGAACTTAAGTGCTCAGAAGGAAGAGAAAAAATAAGATTCCATCGTCCTGTCGAGGGCTAGGTCAAAAGAGAGACTTTTTGAGAAGTTTGGAATGGAGAAAGATAGGGAAGAAATTCGGCCGTGTCCTTTACAAAGGAACAATGCTGTCATTTGCCTTAGTGATTCAGGAGAACCACGGTAAACCTAAAATGTTCAAATGTGTGTGAAATCTTATGGGACTTAATTGCTAAGGTCATCAGTCCCTAAGCTTACACAGTACTTAACCTAAATTATCCTAAGGACACACACACACACAAACACACACACACACACACACACACACACATGCCCGAGGGAGTACTCGAACCTCCGCCGGGAAAAGCCGCACAGTCCATGACTGCAGCGCCTAAGATCGCTCGGCTAATCCCGCGCGGCACGGTAAACCTAAATACGGATGGCCGGACGAGGACTGGAACCGCCGACTTTTCGAATAAGAGGTCAGTATCAGTCTGTTAGTTACAGCTTCCGTAGACCATCTGCGCGATTATCGCAGCGTTGCTTTAATTGCAAAATGAGAGCTACGGTACTCGAAGTCGACGCCGTTAACTTCCTTACGCGCCGTGAAAGATCTCACATCGAGTCCCTGTGCCGCACGAAGTTTTGATGTTCCAGGACAAAATTCACCATTGATTTTTCTTTTGACCATAGTTAATATGTTTTAAAGACAACTCCATTTCTATCGTAACCGCTGTGGTTCGCATGACTGTGCACTCAAAAGTACTGTTGCATCCAAATGACAAAAGTTTTGAACGAATTCACGGCTTATTCTCTAGCATATTACAGTTCTTAGAGTAACTACGATATATGTGCGCGCATTAGCTTGGGTGGACGTTGTATACTTGCTTTTTTATGAAAAAGAATCAGAGTCTAGATTAGATCATACCGGAAGTGACCAAGTGGAAGTGTGAAATAGTATGCATTTCGCAAAAAGGAGTGACGCATAATAATCTTCTGCTGGCTATTTTCTGTGTCTCAGTGAATAATGCTAGTATGAGCGTAATGAAGTTACGGTACGAAAATTTGGACTGTATACTTTATTTGGAGAGCACACTATTGCCGGTGACAGAAAGTAGCTTGCTGAGATGCATTAGTTATCAGGCTTTTATATTCTCCACAGTGGAATGAATTATTCAGCCACACGACACAGCCTAAGTAAATGGCGCGGTAGAAATTTTCTCTCTCTTGCTGGGCTTTCAGAGCTTTTACAGGCTTACGATATGGTCATATAAGATTTAAAGATTTGGGTGAGAGTGAAGGAGACAACAGTGAAAGAAGGAAAGTTTATTTGACCTGTTCATAAGGGAGGAAAATTCTCCCATGTGTGTAATTTTTATCCTAACGATTTGGGACAATCCTGTGGTTTTCAGAATGAATTTTCACTGTGCATCGAAGTATGCGCTGATTTTAAACTTTCTGCCAAATTAAAATTGTGTGCACATATCTTCGAAAAACAAAGGTCTCAAGTTCGATTCACGGTCCGGAAAACAGTTTTAATCTGGAAATTGTTAGTACAGTCTAGATTAGGTAAAGTTGCCATGAACCGGAAGAATCGTTTGAACAGCGCTGTGCTTTACTAGTTATTGTGCTAAGGCAGGTGGTACGTCGTTGTCTTCCTCCGCCCTTCGAGTTGACAGACAGTTATAGAGTGGAAGGGGTTCAAATGGCTCTGAGCACTATGGGACTTAACTTCTTTGGTCATCAGTCCCCTAGAACTTAGAACTACTTAAACCTACCTAACCTAAGGACATCACACACATCCATGCCCGAGGCAGGATTCGAACCTGCGACCGTAGCGGTCGCGCGGTTCCAGACTGTAGCGCCTAGAACCGCTCGGCCACACCGGCCGGCGAGAGTGGAAGGGGGACGGGGGGGGGGGGGGGGGACCTACACTTAAATGTGGAACAACGATGCATTTCCGCTCCCATTTACAAACATTTCCAGAGGCAAGTGAAGCGATAAGAAGGAGAAAAAAGTCCTAGCACTGAGCAGAGATCAAACCGGAGACCTTTGAATCAGTAGTCTCGTACTTTGATACAGAGGTAAATTCTTCATCTGCCTCGAAGTACAGGGTGGCGCACGGAAACGAGAAATTTCGAAATACCGTCATTTCCATGAATAAATTCATAAAACTAGTAATTTATTAACGAAAGTGAATGTATTCAGTATGCCATTATTCAGTATGTCTTTACAATAAAAATGTCCAAAAGTGTCTCTTTACTTTTTAAAGATGAGATCGGAAAGATGTGCTCCCATTCGGCGTTCGCACTCTAACAGCCTGTTATGAAAACTCTGGAATGCGCGGTGTAGCAAATCTTGGAGAATGGCAGTGATTTCGTTTTCAATGTTCTCCTTCAGTTCATGGATTGTTGCAGGACGTGTACGGTACACCTTGCCTTTAAGATATCCCCACAGGAAGAAGTCGCACACACTAAGATCAGGGGATCTCGCAGGCCCTGCAATGTCTCCGTTACGTGAAATAATGCGTCTTCCAAACAATTGACGAACTGCTGCCATCGATTGTCGAGCAGTGTGTGACGTGGCTCCGTCCTGCTGAAACCACGTGTTTTCGACGTTAAGATTAAGCTCGTACAGTCTCGGTGTAAAGATTGTTTGAAGCATTTCAACATATCGAGCGGATGTTACTGTCACTGCACTACCATCCTCACGTTCAAAAAAAATAAGGGCCGATAACACCATGACATGATACAGCACACCATATTGTGACATTGGCGCTATGTAGTGGTATCTGGTGAAACTCACAAGGATTGTCCTGTGCCCAATAACGAAAATTCTGTTTGTTCACGAATCCGTTTAGGTGGAAATGGGCTTCGTCTGATATCCATAAGTTACCAAGGAAATTCGCTGCTAAACTCCATACGTGACGCTGGGTCTCGTTCATGTAAGTGTTGCACAATCTGCAACTTATAGGGATGGAAGTCTAATTCGTGCAGTATTCTTTGTAAGCTTCGTCGCTTAATCCCTAGCGAAGATGCATGTTGTCGAACGGAGCGGCGAGGACTTCTCTCGATTGCAGCTGCAATGTTCTTTGGGGTACGTACCGTTGGAATACCACCTGTAACGTTCAAAATTTCCCGTTCCACTGCGCCACCCTGTATTTCCACCAGTGTCTTCGGGAGTCACCCAGCAAGGTGGCGCTGTGGTTATCACACTGGACTCGCATTCAGGTGGACGACGGTTCAGATCTTGTTTAACCAGCATTATATAGCTTTTCTGTGATTTTTCTTAATAGCTCCAAGCAAATGTCGGAATGTTTCCTTTGAAAGGACACGGTCGATTTTGTTCCCCATCTTTGAACCTTTCCAATGATGTGCACCGTCTCTAATGATCTCGATGTCGACTAGGCGTTAAACGCTAATTTTCCTTCCTTCGACGGGAGCCGTAGTCTACAACTTAATAAGACGAATCCACGAATATGCGTAGCACTCTTATTGCTGCTTGAGCCACTGGCCTGCCTCTCAGAGCAGCTGTCAACGCAGTAAGGAACCCTGAAAATTGACTCCTTCATTTTGAATATATCGTACTGCTCTAGAATGATTGAGGAATATGAGAAATGAAATGAGTACGGGATGGTGCAGAAGTTGGGTGGTGTCGAGGTGAGGGGGAGGGTAGCGTGCGGCTGTTGCCGTGCGGCTGCGGCTGTTTGCGGGTCGCGGGTCCGTGACAACGCAGCCAGCGGCCTGGAATAACGGAGCAGGCGGGCTTGCGTGCGCACCGCCGCGCCGCTGCGCTCCGCTTTGTACTCGCTCAGGGGGAAGCGAAAATACCTTGCAAGACACCCGGGCCCGCAGATACACTCCGCACTCAATACTCAACGCATGTATCTTGCCCGACTTTCGTCTCTACTGCTCACTTCGCGTGCCTTCCAGTTATGACTAACTAAAGAGTATTGTATACTCTGTTCATATTCTACCGGCACGTGCCGGACTGAGGCATCGCCCTATACAGAGTATTCAGGTTGGCTGCATCCAGGTGTGGATCCAGGGTATGGTTCTGGGTGAGGTGTACGCAGGGCGGAGGGGGGTTGGGACACTTATCAGCGTCTCTTCCCTCTCTCTTCCCAAATACAGGGTGTTACAAAAAGGTACGGCCAAACTTTCAGGAAACATTCCTCACACACAAATAAAGAAAAGATGTTATGTGGACATGTTTCTGGAAACGCTTAATTTCCATGTTAGGGCTCATTTTAGTTTCGTCAGTATGTACTGTACTTCCTCGATTCACCGCCAGTTGGCCCAATTGAAGGAAGGTAATGTTGACTTCGGTGCTTGTGTTGACATGCGACTCGCTGCTCTACAGTACTAGCATCAAGCACATCAGTACGTAGCATCAACAGGTTCGTGTTGATCACGAACGTGGTCTTGCAGTCAGTGCAATGTTTACAACTGCGGAGTTGGCAGATGCCCATTTGATGTATGGATTAGCACAGGGCAATAGCCGTGGCGCGGTTCGTTTGTATCGAGACAGATTTCCAGAACGAAGGTGTCCCGACAGGAAGACGTTCGAAGCAATTGATCGGCGTCTTAGGGAGCACGGAACATTCCAGCCTATGACTCGCGACTGGGGAGGACCTAGAACGACGAGGACACCTGCAATGGATGAGGCAATTCTTCGTGCAGTTGACGATAACCCTAATGTCAGCGTCAGAGAAGTTGCTGCTGTACAAGGTAACGATGACTACGTCACTGTATGGAGAGTTCTAAGGGAGAGCCAGTTGTTTCCGTACCATGTACAGCGTGTGCAGGCACTATCAGCAGCTGATTGGCCTCCACGGGTACAATTCAGCGAATGGTTCATCCAACAATGTGTCAATCCTCATTTCAGTGCAAATGTTCTCTTTACGGATGAGGCTTCATTCCAACGTGATCAAATTGTAAATTTTCACAACCAACATGTGTGGGCTGACGAGAATACGCACGCAATTGTGCAATCACGTCATCAAAACAGATTTTCTGTGAACGTTTGGGCAGGCATTGTTGGTGATGTCTTGATTGGGCCCCATGTTCTTCCACCTACGCTCAATGGAGCACGTTATCATGATTTCATACGGGATACTCTACCTGTGCTGCTAGAACATGTGCCTTTACAAGTACGACACAACATGTGGTTCATGCACGATGGAGCTCCTGCACATTTCAGTCGAAGTGTTCGTACGCTTCTCAACAACAGATTCAGTGACCGATGGATTGGTAGAGGCGGACCAATTCCATGGCCTCCACGCTCTCCTGACCTCAACCCTCTTGACTTTCATTTATGGGGGCATTTGAAAGCTCTTGTCTACGCAACCCCGGTACCAAATGTAGAGACTCTTCGTGCTCGTATTGTGGACGGCTGTGATACAATACGCCATTCTCCAGGGCTGCATTAGCGCATCAGGGATTCCATGCGACGGAGGGTGCATGCATGTATCCTCGCTAACGGAGGACATTTTGAACATTTCCTGTAACAAAGTGTTTGAAGTCACGCTGGGACGTTCTGTTGCTGTGTGTTTCCATTCCATGATTAATGTGATTTGAAGAGAAGTAATAAAATGAGCTCTAACATGGAAAGTAAGCGTTTCCGGACACATGTCCACATAACATATTTTCTTTCTTTGTGTGTGAGGACTGTTTCCTGAAAGTTTGGCCGTACCTTTTTGTAACACCCTGTATAACTTTCCGTCACTGCCACTTTAACGAGCTTACATTTGTCTAGAATTTTATTTAAAAATATTGTAACAATAAAACTTCTTAATATTATGTTAATTTTATGGAAGTGGTAGTAGCTATTCCTAGGAAACCGATTCCAGCGGTGTGAACAGGACCCTGTCGTCTTGGAACACAGTAACACCATTGGGGAACAAACATTGTACCATGAACGTAATCAGACCCTGCCCTATTCGATGTCGTATCTGACACAGAGCGGAGCTGTTGGTTTTTTTTTTTTTCTTTTTACCGATAGCAATAGTTTCAGCCTTTAACCTTGATGCAAAAAGCCTTACTAAACTTAGGACTCATGGTTGAAGAAACCGGCCCTCCATTGATATGTCGCGTTAAGGGTGGACCACTACAGAGATGGGGAACAAACTTTAGAGTGCATAGCAGAAAATACAGGTCGTCGACGTGTGTTGAAATACCTGTCTGAAACTTTTTCATGTCGAACTTAGGTTTTGCCGGCCGTTGTGGCCGAGCGGTTCTAAGCGCTTCAGTCTGGAACCGCGCGACCGCTACGGTCGCAGGTTCGAATCCTGCCTCGGGCATGGATGTGTGTGATGTCCTTAGGTTAGTTAGGTTTAAGTAGTTCCAAGTTCTAGGGGACTCATGACCACAGATGTAAAGTCCCATGGTGCTCAGAGCCATTTGAACCATTTTTGAACTTAGGAAATTGTTGCCACGATTAGGAAACAACGGAGGGATGAACTCAACGGCAAGAAGGATGAACGTTTAATCGTCGGGCCAACTTCGTCTCGGATCGACTTGTCTCCAGTCTGCCAACGAACTTCCATCTCAGTGCACCCAATAAACTACGCTGCGAAACCATTCGACCAAGTGGGATATATCAGGCCTCCACTCCAACTCTCGACAGCATCAACTGTCATGTCCAGTGAAAAGCGTGTTACCTGCTATGTGCGGTCGACGCAAGGTGGACTACAGCTCCGCTGATTTCCATGGATTGGTTTCGACCAGCTCCACTGTGGCAACAACATACGCTGCTCTCATGTCAATTGCTCTATTTTTTCGAGTAATTGTTGCTTTGTGATTACCTACCCCCTCCAAGTTTCTGGAAACTAGTGCAGCTCTACCATATGAATTAATGAGATGTGTACAGATTATTTGCAAATCATACCGTGAATACTACAAATATTTTTTCAGTATAGCAGTTATAAAAAACAGGCGAAGAAAGCTTATCTAAAAATTGTACAGAAACCAGATTGAAGCTAATAGAGGCGAAGGACATGAAAGGGAAGCAGTCTTTGAGTAGGGACTGTCAGAGTGTTAAAGTATATACACGATATTTTTCATCCTGCACATTGATCAAATTGCAAAGGAAAACAAGGAGGAAATTTCAAAGGGAACTAAAGATCAGGAGAAGAAACAACAACTTTGAGGTTTGCCGATGACATTGTAATTCAGTTCAGGGATGGCAAAGGACTCGGAAGACCAGTTGTCAAACTCAGGTCTTGAGAAGAGGTTCTCACATGAACATCTACAAAAGTAAAACAAGGATAGTGGAACGCAGTCAAATAAAGGGATGCGCAGGGGCTCAGATTAAGAAATGAGACAGTAGATGAGTTTTGTTGTTTGGCCAACAAAATAAGTGACAATGGTCGAAGTACGAGGGCTGTTCGGAAAGTAAAGAGCGATCGGTCGCGAAATGAAAACCACAGTGAAAATCAAAACTGTTTTATTTGAAACACCTACCTACACCTTTTAGCTACTTTCCTACAAAATCGCCGCTCCGACTTAAATATCTGTCGTAGCGTTGTATCAACGTTCCAATACCTTCGTCACAGAAGGTACAATTTTCAATGCTGGACTGCAGCTCGTTGTCTGTGTCAAAATGTTGTGTTCATTGCCAGCGGTGCATTTGAGCAGAGATGAAAATCAGAGAGAGCCAAGTCCATGCTGTATGGTGAATGGTCAAAAACTTCCGATCGAAAACGCAGCAACGAGCGTCCTAATGGCCCCTGCACTGTGCGGCCGAGGACTGTCGTGAAAATGGGATTGCATGACAGTTACGTTATGTGGGGTTGCATGAAATCAGGCGAGATCTCATGGCAGGCACCCACACTAGGCGAGAGACACTATCTTCTAGGCATCTTTATGCGCTCACTGTACGCTCAGAACTGAGAAGAGCGATGTGATCTTATCTAGAGGCATATAGAGACTCTCCCCAACACGTCTGTACAAAGTTTCATTGGGTTTTCACTGTGGTTTCCATTTCACGATTGATCGTTCCTTACTTTCAGAACAGCCTCGTAAAGTATACAAAACGCGGTCTGGCAATTGGAAGAAAAGTATTTCTGAAAAATAGAAATACGTTAATGTAGCACATAAATGTAGATGTTAGGACATTTTTTTGGCAGGTATTTATCTGGAGTGTAGCCTCGTACAGAAGTGAAACGAGGATGGTAAACAGTTCAGATAAAAAGATAATAAGTGATTTTGTAATGTGAAGCTGTAGAAGAATGCTGGGGGTTAGTACGAGTAGATTGAATAACTGGTGTAGTGATGCTGAATCGAATTCATGGCTCAAATTGCATAAGAGAAGGGATCAGTTGACAGGACATACCCTGAGGCATCAAG